>NC_142513.1:52132500-54755000 GCF_057876585.1 Rhinolophus sinicus | reverse complement strand
CTTTGTTTTCAGAGGTAAAATGATCATGTTTTAAGGCATTTAAAAACATAAATGGACGCCTAAGGACTGAGCAATATTTGTATGTCCTTGTATTTTCACTGTTGAAAATTCTGTGAGAGAAGAATGTAACACAACCATAGAAAAGTGATTTTTCTGTTTTGAACTGCTTTCTTGCCCAAACTTGTTTCCTCTGTAACCTCCAAACTTGCGAATTCATCGTTTGAATGTAGTCTGCACCGTCTAACTAATATAAGGATGTAATTAATTTGTTAATGATTCTATTTCTCTCTTTCATTTTGCCATGTCTCACTGTACCACGGATACAAACCTTAGCGTTGGTCAAATCGGAAGCGGTTAAGTGTCAACAAGGTAAATAGAGCTGTTTTTTTCCTTAATATCGTTTGGTGAAATGTTCATCTTTGTAGCAAACACAAATGTATATATGATTGATATTATCCACCCTTTACATGTAGCAGTATTCTTTTCCTCTGGCTGTTCCCCCCTTTAAAATTTCATTTAATAAGGGCCTAGCCAGATGTTTGAACGTACACTTGTTTTAGTGGTGACATTTTATATGTGCCGGCCATGTTAGAATGTTACACTTCATTAAGCTTAGATTATGTAGAATGTAGTACAGTTAGATTTAATCCTTTCGGAAGTTACTGACCATTAGATGGAAACTAGCTATGCTGTTATAGGGACAATGAAAAGATTAATTGAAAGGAATATGTGGTAAGTTTTCTAAATACATTTTATTTCTTTAAAAAAAAACACCATTTATTACTTTTTGGGGGGGGATGGGGGGTGAGTTTCTTTAAATATTTCTTCATGAATTACCAGTGATTTTCACATTGTTAGTATTTTTTCTAAGCAATTCTACACTGCTGCCTAATTTGTAAAAAAGGTAGGAATGCATTATTGATGATCAGGTTATTAAATTAGCACAGTGTAACTGAAGTGGCTAAATGTAAAAATTAATGTAAAAATACACAAACAAAACTTTTTTAAAAATTATAACTTAATTCAGTCACTCGCCTACTTTGTAAAGAGAAACGACCAACGTGGGGATGGCAGTGGTGTGTGTGTGTGTGTGTGTGTGTGTGTGTGTGTGTGTGTGTGTATGGGGGCAAGGGATGTGACGAATCTCTGTTTATGCACTTATTTAAACACACATCTGTGCACAGATATATGCCAGCTCTAATTTCTGACCTTACTGTGCTTCAGTTGTTTACTTCTCTGTAAAATAAGGAGATTAAAACAAAGAGTTTGTGTGTGTGTGTGTGTGTGTGTGTGTGTGTGTGTGAGAGAGAGAGAGAGAGAGAGAGAGAAACAGAGAGAGAGAGACAGAGAGAGAGAGATATTGATTGATTTGTAACCTGACAGGTACTAGTTGTTTAGGAAGAAAGGCAAACTTTCCAACCTTGTCTTTTAAAATTCAAAGGAATCGAAGTTCTAACTCTTCCTAAAATGTGTATCCTTTTGCAGTTTGAATGTTTTAAAAACAACTCTGATATGGTGTTTTGTTATCCTACCCATTCACTTGGTTTCCAAAACTCAGGTTCTTTTTAGAATTACAATTAAGAGACAATAAATAGTAAAGTAAAGCTATCTCAAAAACCCCTGCAACTTTTGTCTTATTCCTTTATAGTCACTAGAGGGTAGAAGAACATCATTTCTTGCCACAGAAGGGAACCCAGCTCTCGCTCTCTTATATTAAGAGTTTCTGTAACCATCCGAAGCAGTCAAGTTTCCCAGCATGCTTTGGTGAATCCTGACAAAGCAGTATTTTCTCCTTTATTGATTCTGCTGCAGCACTAAAACACTGGTACTGTACATCAATAACCATCTTTAGTTAGGGAGCTCTGGCCTGTGGAAGAGCGCTGGCAGTTTGTGGAAGAACATAAAGGCTAGAAAGAAAAATTGTGAGCTTGGGGAATATCGTAGTCTGGGGAAGACAGGAGAGGTTATGGAAGAATGGCCAAAGGAATGGAGAGGGAGAGAAAAAATGTGGACGGCCTGGATAAAGATATCAAAAATATGAAAGGAACAGAGGATCCCAGAGAGCAGTGTTTATGTCTGTATTGCAGTGTCTCTTACCACTGAATTGCTGTCTTCTTTTTTCCATATCATGGTACTTTCTAGAATTTTGACTTCAGTGCACTGGGCTCAGAGACTTAATAAATGCCCAAGCCTTATACCTACGTTTAATAAAACCTTAGATGAATAGGGCTCTTTGAAAGCTATTTATGATCTTAAAATATGTGAGAGATGCAGTTTATACATTGGTGAAGAATTTCACTTGTTAGGTTCTTTGGTACCTCTCATTTGGCTCATGAAAATGAGTCCCATGGAAAATTCTGTACATGCTGTGAGTAGCCCTCTATAAAAGCTGTTGAAATACCCTCATCAACTATCTATCTGGAGATTCTTAAACTATAAGCTTCTTTTTTTAGGGTTTTCATATTATATTTAAAAATCAAGTAGCAGAAATTTGACATAAAGAAGATTATTACTTAGCTCTGAGTATCTAAAATTTTACTAGTCCGAAGTACTACCATGTTTCCCTGAAAATAAGACCAGGGCTTATATTAATTTTTGCTCCAAAAGATGCATTAGGGCTTAGGTTCAGGGGATTTCATCCTGAAAAATCATGCTAAGGCTTATTTTCCGGTTTGGTCTTATTTTCAGGGAAACATGGTATGTTATCTGTCAAATGCCACTGGTTTTTTTCACCTCAATCATATTCTCATAATAACTTGATTTAGGTAATTGCTTCTTCAAGCTATAAGTTTATAATTTTGCATCATCTGAAGGAGCCCAGAGTAGCAGTCTTTTTAGACTCTCATCTAAACTGTTTTCTTACTACACCGACCTTGAATTTAATATAGGAAATATGGAGAGATTGCCTTCAACTATGGGTTTAGGTTTCATCCAAAAGCCTGTGTTTACTTTTGTGATGAGCATTTCAAAAAGAGAATTGAGAATTTAATTTAATATGGCCCGAATCAGGTAACTAGTTCTTTTTGGTTATTTACCATGTATCTGTACACAATTTTTGCTGTGAATAGATATGTTTCCAATGCTTCTCTCTTGAATGTATATAATAGTACTAGAGATAGAAAATTAACACTAGTTACTTCTTTTACATTAGGTAGTTTAATGGGAGAAATGCAATGATAAATGGAATTGATGCATCACCCATTGTATTCAGAAATCTGGACACACACACACCTGTTATTATCTGAGCCTTTATAGGTGCTATTGATGAGCACATACCCCTTTAGTTTTGGACTTCATTTACTTTAGATTAATTTGTGCTCAGATAAGTATGTTTTCTTACATAGCCCCTCTTTTGACCCACCGTTTTATGCAGTTATATATCAGTGAACCAAAGTAAGAGACATGACCTATCTAAGGTAAGACATATGTCCTATACTAGTGTAACTTTTTTTTTCTGTATGAAATTAGTTGACTAGTGGTGCCAATTTTTGGCCTGTTTGGGCTTCATATCCTTTTATTTCTTTTCCTCTCTGTTATTGCAGAGGCTGATCTCTGCAGGGTACATTTTCAAGGTCCCCCTGTCAGCTGGCCTGCAGCTGGCTTTGTACAATGAGAGGAATTGTAAGGACACTAGCGAACGGGAGCGGGGAAAAGCTGGGTGTGTCTCCCCTTTCCCTCTGTTTCACGTGGTGTCTCAGACATAGGCTGCATTCCACATCTTCCATTAGCCAGACCTGCTTTGGTTTCGGCTTCAACCAGGTAATGCTGACCCTGGTATTTACTGTTTCTGTCTCTGTCGCCCAGAAGTCATCGAACTTGAGCTTAAGGGCCAAATCCAGCCCTACGTTTGTTTTTGCAAATAAAGTTTTATTGGAACACAGCACACCCATTTGTGTATACATTGTCTCTGGCTGATAGTAGTTGGGACAGAGCCCCAATAGCCTGCAAGCGTAAGTGTTCCCTATCTGACCTTTATAGAAAAAAGCCACTCTCCCCTGCCTTAGCTTAAGAGCATTAGACATCCTTCTGTTGTGTGTCTTACATTATCTCGGTATTTTCTGTTTGCTTTCTCAGCAATTCTATCACCTGTGACGATTCTCTACCTTATGTACCCTCTGTTTTCAATACCTGTAACAGTTTTCTTTTCCTGTTGAATTCCAATATGCAATGTAGGGGCTAAGCCCTTGTTTTTGGCTTTTGTGTGTGTGTCTGTGTGTGGGGGCACTTTTTAAGTGTGCTTTCTTAGTGAGAATCATGAAGTAGTACATGGTGAGAATTCTCCATGAATTTAGGTCCTTCCCTCCCTGTGTCTTCCCCCCTTTCCACTTTTTCCCTTATTCCTTTTGTGCTGTCTGTCCCTCTGTTTCTATCCATGATGTTTAGGGTGTAGGGCAGGCAGACAGCCTCTCAGAAAAACGGGATTGGTAACAATGCTGTGCTTTATTAGGATGGTCCTGACCCCCGAGAGCTGTCCTGTGATGTGGACCGGCACCCCCTTTCTCTGCTTGTTTTTCCACGTTGGCTTTTGAAAGTCTGCCCTCCTCACACTCACTCGTCCCACAGTAGATGAGTTGGGTCGTTGGATGTTTCATAGCTCGTGCTCTCTTGCCGTGGGGTGACGTGGCACCTCTTGTAAGTCCTGACCGCCCGGATATGCCTCTGTCCCTGGGCTGGGATTCTGTGGGTTAGCTGCGTGGCCACATGAGTGAAACCTGGGACGTCTCAGCAAATTATTGGGTGCTTTTGCCTTGGACTCAGTCATACAGGCGGACACTGTCAATTCTGCTTCTGAACACTTGGCGAGGACAGGTTCACGTATGACCTCCTTGCAGGTTTAAGAACTTGGCAGACAGTATGTTTAGAGGCGCTGCTGTTTTGCTAAGAACTTGGACTCTGGTGGCTGGCAAAGCGTGGTTTTAACACATTTAGCTCCCGGCAGGGATCTTGCCACAAAGCTAGTTTAATGTAGAGGAGCTTAAATTGAAAGAGGACTATCAAAGAACTGGAGGGAATGCCCTCTGTCACTGCTCCTCTTTCTCTAAATTGAACTCAGACCACTTATTTGTGTGTCGGTGCAGGAAGTAGTACAAGCAAGAAGCTTTGTAAAAAAAAATTTCCACTGGGGAATATTGGGGAACAGTGTTTTTTCAAGACCCATCACCTCCAAGTCAAGTTGTTGCCCTTCAGTCTAATTGTGGAGGGTACAGTTAAGCTCCAAGTCACGTCATTGTTTTCAGTCTGGTTGTGGAAGGTGCAGCTCACTGGCCCGTGTGGGAATCGAACCGGCGACCTGGGTGTTATGAGCATTGCTCTCTAACCACTGAGCAATCTGGCCTCCCAGGAGCCTTTTGCAAGTAGTCCGTTTGAAGAACTGAAGGGAGGATACTGTGCCTGAAACACTGTTCCAATTAATAGAGGACTATTTATTTGTTGTGTTCTTTTTTCATTTACAAAGATTCTTAAATGCCTCCCCCCATAGAAACACCTTTTACTTTTTTATTCTCTTGGTTGAACTCAAAGGACTGAAGAACTGTTTACTCAAAACAGCCATGCGTGGCTCTATGTCTATATACCTGTATATCTGTCTACCTACCTACGGATCTCATCTTATCTACCTGATTTATTTGCCTGTCTGTCTACATATCTGTCCTATCTATCTATCTATCTATCTATCTATCTATCTATCTATCTATCTATCTATCTATGTGACACTGCACAGGCCCATTGCTGACTATCGTAACCCCAGTGCTTCTGCCTTGTTATAAAGTACAGGTCAGCATTACCCTGGGCACAGTGACCTCTAGAGACTTTCCCCATCTCTGGAGGCCTCTGCCATGCCCAGGGAAGGCCCTGAATCTGGTGGCACTCTCAAACCCTGTGTGTGTTCCCAGCCAGAAGAACAGAGCCACTGCCTTCCTCATCTTTTCATCAAATCTCTTCTCTCAGTGACATTCGAATCACGTTTGGCCAGAAACTTCTCACTGAGCACATTACTATATTGGTAGGAATACTGTCCTGGGAATTCAAAGATGAATACGATTTGGCCATCAGAAATGAGGAGATAGTAGGAGAGATGAGGGCGCCCCCTGGGATCTGGGGGGAGGTATTGAGTTAGACCCATATCCTGGCCTTGCAGCTGGGTGGGTGGGGTGAGCTCATCACTGGGGCCTGGGGAAACTTTCACAAAGGAGGCTGGAGTGAATTGTAACCAAATGAGGAGGAGGAAGTGAATTGAGCCAGGGCTGAGTAAAATAACATGGGGTGTGGCAAGAGCTCCAAACTGTTGATTATCAGGCTCCAAATAATTTGGTTTTCAAAGGGGAACCCTTGACCAGCACTATCCACATCACGTGAAAGTTGTTACAAATGCAAATTTCAGACCTCTTGAATCAGCAACTCCAGGCCTGGGGCCCAGCCATCTTTTAGCAAGCCTTCCAGGCGATTCTGAAGCACTCTCAAGTTGGAGCACCACCGGGGTGGACCGTGATGAAAGTGGGATGCTGGGAAGAGTGGAGACAAAGCTGGAGGTGTGAGAAGGGCAGGCCTTGTGGGCAGGTACTAGCACTGCTAAATCTTAGGTGGGGCTGGGGTTAGGGTGAGGCAAGGAGGTGCCCAGGGTCCAAAACATAAGAAGGCACCTAACCTCAGGTGCCAGCGCTGCCCTTACCGGAACCCAAGAGGGAGGGCCTTCTTAAATTTTATACTCCGAGAACCTCACATGCTTCACTCCTGCCCCAGTCCTAGACAGGATAACGCTGAAGGATTTTTAGTGGAGAAGAGGCGTTGAAATATGCAACACAGAAGAGAAGGTCACCAGGATGACACAGGTGAATCAAGAAATACTAAATGGTGAATATTATTGGATATGAACACAACATTTAACTCGAGCTTCCTAGAGATCAGGGCAACAAAGAAAATCTTGTATCACATGGCCGCCTTTTTCTTTTTTCTTTATGTTTTAATAGTAGTAAATGCATTAGAAGCATTTTCCTGCTCCTAAACCCTGACAGTCCCTGAGGATTTATAGGTTTTATCAATATTTTTTTAATCTCTTAATCTGAGTTTTATTTTTCAGTGCACAAACTGAGTAATGCTCGTCCCTGACAATTAAAAAAAGTATTAAACTGAATATAAAACTTTTATAGCTAATACCTTTGTACACAGAGATTATTCACATCCCTGTGACTGTGACAGAATTGTCACCTGCAGATATAAATCTCATCTTCCACGTGCATGTGGGAAATTTAAAAGGCTTTCTTTAAATCCTCATGCAAAGATTTTTGTGTAGTTCTAGCAGAATTGATGCCTACAGGACTCTTTTCAGATGATAAAAGGAGCTGCTGGGAAGAGGGTTTTCTGGAGCCTGTTCCTTGAGTGTGTGGCTCTTCTCATGTCACGCTATGAAAGTTGTTGACAATGAGCAGTGGTTTCACATGCTGAAAAAGCTTCCAACAACTATTTCACAGGAACCTTTTTTAGACTGACTGTTCTCCCTTAGCTTCTCGAAGCAAGCTCAACATACTTGCAATCTTGCTCTACCATGCATTTGACTCACAACACGAATTGTTTTCACTGACGACCCATTTTGTGACTCTGACATAGAAATGAGAGTCAAAATAAGATGCGTGGCCAACCTCGGAGCATCTCTTTATACTTCTGTAACTGAGATGACGTGAAATGTACCCGTAGCATATTTGACACCTGCGAGGTATGCCCTACTAGAGAAAAAAAACCCAAAAAAACTTTGTGAAAATATTTTCTCACTGCCCCTCTTTTTAACGTTTATCTTTTTAATTTTTTTTGGCATTTTGTTACACCTGAGGGAATCGTTTGCATTATTACCCTGTGATATTGGTCAGGTCTGGACCAAGGCTTAGTGAAATATAGGTCATGCTGCTGAGGCCCCAGCTTTTGGAGCCCATGCCTCCCTTTCAGCATTTCTTTACTCCTGACCTCTCTGACACGCTCCTTGGCTCAGGACAGATAGGAGGCACCAAGCTGACATGTCCGTCATCTCTGGGTTTTCCTCTGCAGCCATGCCAAGCAAATGGGATACTGGAGTCCATGCCACCATCTTCCCACTTGGCCCAAATCTCATAGAGCGCATGCAGCCAGGCTCTCATCTGTTTTATACGTCCCGGGGATGACAGTCCGTTCACTGTATTGAGAGTTTGTTCGCAAGTCAGAAACCCCTGAGGGTTTTCCACCTGTTGGAAGCGAGCAGAAACCCCACAGCTTATCCTTTCAGTTTTGTCCCCTTTGTTCCCTTCCTTCCTTCTCTGTGGGCTTTTCATGGCCCGGAAGTAAATTCATGGTTTTGAAGCTGTTTCATGTGTATGAAAGTCAGTATATTTGTAAGTGAAACCTCACGCCTTGTTTTCGCTAGGAAGAACTCACTTGTGTCTTTCAGAGAGAAGTCACTCTGTTTAGAAGAATGGGTGTGGATATGGTGTGGTGGGGGTGAGGGAGAGAGAGAGAGCCTATGAATGAATCAAAATAGAAATAGTAAAAGGTTCTGATCCTTTGGGAGGAAGGAGGAAAATAACAAAACCCTGATGTACTATTTTTTATCCGTTATGTCTGCTGAGAAATTAGGGTCAGGACCCAGAAACTTTACTCTATCTCCCCGTGTTTGTTTCAGTTCAGGTGGGGTGGGCTTCTCTTTTGATGGGTCATTTCCTTTTCTCCTTTCACATTCCAAGCTGCATTAAGATGACAAATTTCACTTACAGACTCCAGCACAGACATGAAAACCTGAGCTATTGAGCTAACAGAGTGAGTGCAAAGGAGTCGATTTATTGTGGGGAGAAAGGGAGTGTTTGAAGAGCACAAAAGATTCTGAGAGCCCAGCTCTGCATCAGAGCATAACACAGGATAGCTCAGATGCTACCCCCCCACCCCCCCCCAAACCAAACTCCTCCACTCTTAAGCCCCATCACAAGTCACCAGGGTGGAGGAGGAATGTTAAATTAATTAAGAAACTTCTTTAGAGCCCATACACACGTCCAGAATATGTAGCTATAGCAGATGAAACTTTATTTAGACATAACCCGATAGTGGGCTTTGCAGGAATATTTAGGGTGAACTAAGTAGAATAACGGTCTTGTGTTCTTTTCTATCTGTAAAACTGCAAAAAGTACTTCTCTTTTCCTACCCTGCCTTTAGTAAGGGAGAGGGGAAAAAAAAAAAAATCTTGGACAGCAAAGAGCGAGTCGGTCACATCCAACATGACTTCGTTAAATGCTAAAATGTTCAAAGTCCGACTGAGATAGATAAAGTCTTTGATGGAAAGTGGATATTTCCCAGGGACATTACAAGCAATAATCCAGATGTTATGGTGTAATGCAACGAGTGTCCATGGATAGATCAGGCGCTCCTGCCAAGCCCCGCCTGACGCCGGCCCCTGGCCTTGGCCTCCCATGCTGTTCTGCCATATGGAACCCATCTCTAGGTCCCCTTAATAACCAGATTTGGATTCCATTTTCACAGAGCTCATAGAGCTAAGTAGGGCTGTTTTATGGACAAGTTAGATAGAAGCCTTTCCAAGATAAACATCCAATTTGAAATTAGGACATACCATGCCGCAAAATTATTTTAGGGCATATTTCATGGAAGCACTGCCATTTTTCTTAGGCAGTTGCCAGACTGTACGATGCCCTTTGGTCCCCTGTGGACCTGACTCCCTTCTTTATAAAAAGGATCTTGAAATAGTTTCAGTGTTTAGGGAGGAATATATCTGTCGGAACTTTGAAGCATGGCCATGGGACAGGTCATGCATTAGCTTGCTGGTTGGCAAGTCAAACTTTTCAGGAGGGGGAAAAAAAAAGGAAGTTGCAGCAGGACATATGAATCAAAATCTCAGTTTCTTTTTAAAGAAAGAAGTTTTTAGCCTGTAGACTTAAAAATCTGTAAAACAGATTAGGTGTACAAACGTCTACCTAATCTGTTTGTGTTATATATATGCACAAACATATATGTAAATACATGTATATTTATATACGTGTCTATCCATCTACCTATATAGTGGATGGTGTGCGTTATTCTTAACAAATACAAATTGCATAACTTTAACTGTTTCATAAACTTTCATTATGGGATATATTTGATCCACAATCCAACTGTAAATAGAAGTTAGGAATTTTTCATGTTCTTCGGAGGAGAGGGTTATTTTTTTTTTTCTTTTTACAACCGAGTATCCCCCAAAATAAGACCTAGCCAGACCGTCAGCGCTAATGCATCTTTTGGAGCAAAAATTAATGTAAGACCCGGTCTTATTTTACTATAATATAAGACCAGGTCTTTAATATAATATAATATAGTATAGTATAGTATAGTATAGTATAGTATAGTATAGTATAGTATAGTATGATATGATATAATATAATAAAATAAGTACCGGGTCTTATAGTAATTTTTGCTCCAAAAGACAAATTTGAGCGGATGGTCCAGCTAGTCTTATTTTCGGGAAAACACGGAATTAATTCTTTTCTTATCTGTCCTCTCTTCTCTGTCTCAGCTCCTCCAGAAACCGTGTGTGTGTGTGTGTGTGTGTGTGTGTGTGTGTGTGTATGTGTGTGCGCGCATTTCAAGAGAAAAGCAACATGGATATGAAGTTTGGAAGTCAAGGTTTCCTCAAATGCGTTGTGTTTAAGGTAGTTATAAAATGATCAACGCCAACAGTCATTGGTGGCATCATTTATTCAGAATGGCAGAGTGACGTGTGTTGGGTGAGGTAAGCTGGTACATAATTAACACGGTACTGACATACCATTTGTTGTGATAAATTGTGACTAACTTGTGTCCGGGCAAATTGGTGTCCAAACGACCTCGAAGATATACTGAGCAGACGACAGGAGTGAATATATAGTGTTAGAAATTCATCGCTTGACTATGATACTCGGTGCCATTCTTCACTCCATGTATTTCTCCTGCAAATAAAGCAGTCTCTGCTTGAGCCGTTTCCCTTACCGAACAGAGAGCGTAAATGCACTCCGCCAACTGAATGCTGTTTGTGTGGATTGTGTTGGGATCCTCACTCAAACCCACGAACCATGAAAAGCCATAGCTGAGACCACCAGGAAAATGTGCATGTGTGCTGAGTATTGAACAATATCCAGGGAGCTAGGGCTCCTTTTGTTGACTGTGCTCATAGCACATTGCTTATGTAAAAACAAATACGGGTTTTGCTTCCAAATGCTTCAGCCAGGAAAAAAAGAAACCAATGAAGTGATAGATGAAATAAGACTGGCAAAATGTCGAATCTGGTAGATAAGTGCGTGGAGATTCCTTACACTAACCTCTCCACCTTTGTGTGTGTGTGAAAATTTACATAATGGAAATGAAAAATAAAGCGCGCTTGCTCTCTTTATCATTTAATAATAGGGGACATTTGCTTATTTCTGTATTCCATTGAAGGTGTGTGTGTGTGAGTGGACATGAGTTACATAATTTAGAAAAGGAAAAAATAAGTAAGTTAATGGTTACTGAACCCCTACTGGGTTCCAGGCACTGGATAAAGTACTTTATACAGCCTTTCCTCCCCCCAGCTCTGCAAAGCTCCTTTAGCTGGCGGTTTGATCCGTTTCATCGCAGACTCAATCTGGAGTTGCGAATCTCACAGTGGTGTTAGGTTTTTAGTAGTAGCCCAAGGAATAAAGGAAAGTGGGGACAGATTCAAGTGTAAAGGATAAATGCAAAACCATTATTTCTAAATGCCCAGAGGTATTTTGTTTCCTGCAAAGCAATGCCTTGTTGGTATATCTCTGTTTTCCAGAATGCCTTTCTCCGCTGCCTACTATTAAAATAGCCCAAGGTCCGGTTGAAGGAGCTGGGTGGGAGTGCAGGCCAGTGTCCAATGCAAGTGTTACTCATATTCACCCTTCCCTATATTGCTATACGTCCGGTGCTTGAGAAGGAAATCACATAACTGTGATTGCAGATTTGCACAACCGATGAAGCATAATAACACACTCACCAGGCAGGGAGTGGAGTGCTATTTCTAATCACACATTGAAAACTGGAATGCCTCTTATCACCAAAGCCGCACTCAGGAATCACCAGCAAGTTGATCTGTCATCTTTGTTTTTTTGCTTTAGTCGTCTTTGATACGCAACCTGCGGCTCTCAGACTCCTTGAAAAAGAACCAACTCTGGAACGGGATTATAAGTATAACTTTGTTGGAAGGGAAGAATGTCTCAGGAGGAAACATGACAGAGATGTTTGTCCAGTTAAAACTGGGAGATCAGAGGTATAAAAGTAAGGTAAGTTCTGTCAATTCTTTGAGGAGGAAAGGATCCTTAAAAATAAAAAAAAGAAAGAGAAAGAATGTTTTCCCACTCTAAAGTTCACAAGAATAGAAATGATTTTTAATCTTCCTAACTATAATATGTTAGGATTATCCCAGAAAACAAAATAATTATATAGATGCAGTCAATTAATATGGGCATTTGATTACTTAGTATAGATTATTTTAATACAGTAACGAGCTAGAGAAAGCTTATTAAATCACAGTTTTGAATGCATGATGTATTTTCATTTTGAAAATAAATAAGCAAACTTTGTTTTATAGAATGCGGGAAAGGATAACTAAACGTTTTCAAAGTCCAACAAATGTAAAAGAACAACACACATTATATTCGCATTACAATATTTGAGACAACTAAAAAATATTTTCAAAATTATATACTGTTTGCTTTTTCTTACTTGTTAGTACTTAGACCAAAAATAAAATTTTAGTGCTGCTGGGTTTTTTTTTTTTACTATGATTAAAAAAAATAATAAACTACCTAAAGTATTAAAAGTGATTTGTTTTGAACAAAAGTAATGGCATTTTTAGCTGTCTTTAAAAATCAGTCATCTTACTGTGCTGATCCAAATTCCATTTAATTTTTAATCTTAGTAATTTGGTGTGGTTTTTATTTCAAAAACCATAGTCTCCAAACCATGGTAATTAATTAGTTTTACATAGCTCTCAGACAGGAATATTTCCTATGTTTTATGGATTGAGGGAACTAGGGTACTTGAAAGTTAAGTCACTTGCCAAAAGCCACATCATAAAAAAACATCAGTGGAAGATTTTGAAAATCGACCCGAGGATATTTGCAGTTTGGGCTTTCCCGTGTAGAAGACATAACAGATGCAGAAAAGTTGGAAAATGATTTAGGGAGGCAGGAGGTTGTCTGTGCTGCACAGCTTTCAATGAAAAATCAAATATTAAACATTATTTACACCAGCATAAGGACCAAAGCAACGGAAGCCCATGTGGACAAACCGTTTGTAGGAAATATGAAAAATTGAGGGCCAGTTACGGCAGAAATACGCAGAAAATTGCTTGAATGAAGGGGTGTCGGGCTGTACCTCACAGAGAGCGTATCCAGGGTGATCACATCTCTCCATCAAGATTCCTTTAGCCAGCCAGGGTCGGGCTAGGATTTGCAGAAAAATTATTCATCTCTAGACGCACTTAGCCCTTTGGACTAAGGTGAAGTGTAGAATTAGTCCAAATATATGCTCCATTCCCCCTTGGGGGATATTGCATTTAATTTGTGGTCTGATAGGTTTTCTTTTTTTTTCCTTCGTGGTTTCTAAATGCCGTGATCTGATCTATGAAGGCCAATGTGAAAAACAGCTTGTATGATGTTCTGTGATGCTGGTTACAGCTGAGGTCTGACTTGTCCCTGCTCTCCCATGCAGTGACAGTTGGCACTGAGATTTAATAGTCAATGCTGTGCCCTTAGAGCTCGCTACTCAATGGCCAGCATTTCTGCTCACTTTTTGGTTCACAAAGTGAATCTCCACAAAAATGAAACAAAAGTGAAAATCCTGCCAACGAATTGGACACACGAGCGGTTTGAAATCACCCTCGGAGAACACAGAAACACTCGTGGAGTTTTCAAACCATGCTTGCTCATTTATAAATTGGCCGGGCCGTGGAATTTCCTCGTCTTTCTCTCACGCTAGTGAGTGGATTCAGTAAACTCGGATTTAAAAACAGGCAGCCAGTATACACGTTATGGGTTTCTTGTGTAACGCATCTGACAGATGTTAAGACCCCCAACCCGTTAATTTATGTAGTTCTTAAGCCAGTGCTGAGTGGATATGCCAATAAAAAATGTGACTTGCATTTGACTAACCAGTTAGTAGTATGGTCTGTATTAGAACCACTGTAAAATGTCTGTTGAGCTATGTGCTATAGATGCGTTTATATGTATGTATATGTAACCGATGGTTTCTTGTTCTAACTTGGTGGATAAATTCTTGAGTCAGGGGGTCAGCCAAAAAGAGTCGAGATGTTTGCCAACTCCTGAAACCTCGAAGTCCCTCTCCTCGCAAGGAGGAAAGTATAGCTTTGGAAGGGGAAGACAGCCACATCATCCCCACCTCCTGCCGTTTAGAAATGAAATGAATGTGTAGCTGCTGTTGCAATGAATGGCATTTGAAGAAAATAAATATTATAACCGCATGTTTTCTAGACACTGTGTAAGAGTGCAAATCCGCAGTGGCGGGAAGAGTTTGACTTTCACTACTTCTCTGACAGGATGGGCATTTTGGACATTGAAGTGTGGGGAAAGGACAGCAAAAAACACGAGGAGCGTCTGGGCACGTGAGTCCACTCTGCTTTCTAAGTGGTGGGAGCCGTGTGTGGAGCTGGTTTCTGCATGAGGCTGCTGGTCTTTATCTGTTGGGCTTAGAGTAAAACCTCATATCTACCCCCCCACCCCCGTAAGGAGCCAGAAGTAAGCTGGACCCTCACTTAGGGAAAATGTATATATTTTTTAAATTGGTAAAATTTAGTATTAATTAAAGCAGAAGAAAATAGTACATGTCAGGAATTCGGTAAAGAAAGATAATAACGTGCCATATCAGACCGTTTGGGAAATGTTTATATTTCCAATGTCCCTTATAATTTTGGTTTTGCTACATAGTGAAATACTATGTAATTTAGTAACACTATGAAGTGAGGTGTCCAAAAAATGATGGGAATTTTTTAGTGTTCTTGATGAACTTTGTGGCAAACTGTCATGAAATCGACTGAGAGAAGATCTACTTTGTTTTCATTTCTTTTACTTTGGACCCTCCCAGCTTAATTGATTCCTATATAACAAACAATGCTATGAGTGTTATCGCTTCCTCATAGGATGGTAGTAAGAACCCAATTAAGTGAGGTTGTGTCTGCACCCTGGCTAACTCGTAAGCACGAAGGGATGCTGGTGGAAGCATGTATCGTCATCTCTGATCTTCCGAATACACTGCAAGTTAGCGGCGTTATTCTCATTTTATAGATGAGGAAATGGAGTGCAAGAGGTTTACAAACAATTTGGCCATGGGCTTCAGAACGGCATGTGCCAGGGTCAGGAGTCTGTGTTTTCAAACTCCAAGTACATTACACCCAATTGCTGCTTTTTCTTCATCCCATATGCATTCGATTTCTCCACAGATCTTTTTTTTTTAATAATTACTTTTTTTCAATTACACTTAACATGCAATATATTATATTAGTTTCAGATGTGCAACATGGTGATTAGACATCTATAAACCTTACACAGTGACAAGTCTAGCACCCATCTGGACTTGTCTGCACGTCTTAAATTTAGATCATCAACGTTTAAAGGACTTTCAACAATTATTTGTCATCTTTTTCAAACCAAGTTATTTTGGAACCCTGACTTCAGGGCGCTGCCTTGAGGTCAATCCCTTGGAAGGGGGGGTTGTCTCTTAAAACCTCTCCCTTGGGACCAGAGCATCTCAGCTTCTACCTGTTGGGGTTCCATTTGAAGGAAGAGTTTGATTGCTGAAAAGTAAAAATTGAAAACCATTCATCCAGTATAACCACTTTATTTTACAGACGAGGACATGTAGAGGCCCAGAATTCCATCAACACGGAATGTAGAGGTAGAAATGGAATGAGCCCCGAATAACCCAGTGGCTCATGCAATATTTTTTTTCCTGTGAAATATTGAGCGTGTGTCTGGCGCACAGACAGTGGTGGCTCTTCTTGATGTCATCGCCCCATCCCACCTCAGTAGCTCATCCTGAGAGAGATGGGTGGGGAGTTGGGAACCCATGGGACATTCGTCTAGTGTTTCTTCACAGGGGCACCTGTTGCATGGGGTTGTCTGGCACGTGCAGGATATTTAATTACCTGGCTGTCACCAACCTGACCCCAGTAACTTTCCTTACTTATTGTGTAGACAATACACACGCCGAAAGGGACACGGCACCTCCACACTCCATCACACATGTGCAGACGGCCTGTAGGAGGGCAGCAGTGCCACCTGTGTGGGCTTTGGCACTTCCTCATAGCCCTGCTTGCATTGCTCTGCACGGCTCCCTCATCCCCACTCTGTGTATGTAGCAGGTGGCAGCCATTGCTGCCCTGACCACCTGCTGGGCAGATTGGTGCTTTCGGATAGCAAACTGGATGATGCCTGCTCTCCAGCTCCTATGACAGATCTGACTATGTGTCTGCCTTTTACACATAGTGCCTGTCAGATTTCTACTCTGGACTTATTTCTCCTTCCTCCACCTACACAGGGTAACTGAGACACCTCAGACACTTCTCTGACATTTGTCACCGCTGTGACACAGGTACCAGTGCCTGGCCAACACCCATTGGTAGGAGGGTCACACACATTGTGCTAGCCCATGGAGCAAGGATAAGCGACGTAAGTGCACAGATGCCGGGAACTCGGTGTCCTGAAGTGTTATCTGGCCTCCAGTGGTGAATGGCCAGCGTGCTGTTTCCGCGAGTACAAAGGAGAGTGCACTCTCCTTTCACATGTCATCGGGCTGTCATGCTTCTTTCACATACTAGGAAATGCTTTTCCCAAGGAGTGCTACGTTTCTGCACAGACACGAAAACGGGTTTAGGATGTCCCTTCCATTCCATGTTTTGTCATTCGGGTAGCCATTTATTGTTTTGCCATTTCCTGTTTGTAACAGGTGTACACTTGCCTTAGTCGTCATTCTGCCCTTGTCTTCATGGATTTTAAAGGACTGTTTTGTTGCTTTGTGTTTTGGTCTCCTTTTCCCTTTTCCTCTCCTGAGGTATACAAAAGGGAGCAGAAGTGTCTCTGGGGAACTGGTTGCACAGAGTTATCCTGCAGCAAACTGCCAGGTGGGGTGAGACCTACCCTAAAATACATCCCGCTTCTCAGAGTTCCAGGAGACAGTACGCTAGCACATGTGTGTCACACACCTCTTCCTCACTGTTTCTTCATCTTTTAAACGTTTCACTTATTTTTTGTCGTCTTTTCTTTTCTTTTCTTGGTTGTTGTCATTCCAAGGCTCGGTTATTTCATCTCCCAACTGTTGGGAAAGACCTTTCTGCATTAGAAGTCGCCGTGACAGGGTGACTGCGGCATACCTCTCTCGTAAGGCCCGTGTCATATGTTGGTGTTGGATAACACCTTGGTACTATTCATTTAAAGTTCTGCGTGGCTTCTGAGGACATTCTCAGCAGTTTGACATGAGGGAAGGGACACCAGCTTTTGAGGTGGACATCCTGGGCTGGCGGGTAACCACACCGTTTGCTGGCTACGTGACCTTGGGCTATGGACTTGCTTGTGGAATCTGGTTCCTCATCTGTGTAATGGGGTCACTGCTCATCATGACTTTCAGCGGCAATATGTGTTTGATACTTAGGTGTTTTTGAGCCCCCAGTTGGCAGACATTATTATTATGTTAATTTTGAGGGTTTTCAGTATAGCAACCATAGACCCCCCCCCACAACATTTACAACTAAAATGATGCAATTTAAGTGTGGGAACTATGACTAGTAAAATTTAGCATATTTTTTTTTTTCAAAACAGTGTAGACTTTTTAAAACATATATATATATACACATATATATTTTTACAGAAGTGAGCAGTGGGTATCTTCGAGGATGGCGTGGGAAGGATTTTGTTGACTGAAGGACGGAACAGTGTAAATTAGTCTGACCGATACTGCCTTTTGTGGCTGTGAATGAAAAGCTGGAATATCGGTCAGTTACGGGAAGAGAAATCACATTGTGTTAGTGGGTGGCTGGCTTGGAGACGGTTAAATCTGGTCCTGCCTGACAGCCAGCCTCCCTCCAGGCTCTCCTGAGTCCCGCAGAGCTTTCTGAAATCCCGTTGTGTCAGGCACACCTGCAGGCGTCCCCTGAGCCACAGGTAATGCGTGAGGCAGTAAGAGCTGGTGAGATGAAGGTGGCTGAGCACGTCCAACACACCTTGAAACCATGGTGGCTGCTAGTTCCAGACCATTCATGAGCAAAACCAACCAACCAACCAACCAACCAACCAACCAACCAACCAACCAACCAACCAAAACAGTCTCTGAACTTAGAGCCCATCCGTGGTCCAGAGATAGTGAAGTTTTAGGGGGAATAAGAAATAAAGCTAAGTTTACCCAGCTCCAACTTTTAAACAAAATGGCAAGAATATAAATTATAGACTCTTTCATCATTCATCTGTACCCTTTGAAAGCAGTCGTATCATTTTCTTAAAGTCTATTTTGCATTGCGAGGGGATTCTAGAGACGAACTCATTATAGAATAGTCTAGACGTAATTTAGCTTGGACAGTGTGGGAAGGAGAATGCTGCAGCCCATTTGAACTGGGCTACCTCAGAGCCTCAATCCTCAGGGTGCCTTCAAAAGAGGCTCCGGCATTCTACCCATTTATTAGTGACTCCAGTGAAGCAGGAAATCAGGGCCGGAGTGCTTCTCTGGGCACATTGTATTCCGTGTCGTGGATGTGCTTTTACAGCCAGGCTGGACACACTCTCCCTGTTCCTCCCGGGCCCCTCCTTCCTTCGTCTCTAAGATTTACAGCTTTTCAAACTATAGCACTCTTCTCTGCCCCTTGCATTTAAGTTAAAAGCTGACCAGTCTATAATATAAAACATAGAGTTATGGTAATGAGTAAGAGGTTAAAAGCTATCATGGCGAGTGAAACTTGAGCAGGTTTGGCTGACTGATATGGTAAAATTATGTGTTGAATTAAAACATTAAAGTGCTGTGGGATTAATGGAGAAAGACAAGAATGGGGTCAGAAATGATGCCACATCAGCACGTTGACTGCTTGTGGACTAAAGAGGTGGAGAGCTTTAATATATGCCTGTTGCAGAGGGAAAAAAAAAGTCATTCAGTCCTTGTTTTCTTCAGGTGAACACAAGCATGGACTTTTCAATCTGGGAGGCGTTTAGTAAATACATTTATTCTCACTCCTTTTTTATATAGGGGAGGAAATGGAGACTGCCAAATAATTAGTTGGTTAGCCAAAAACACTGACTTTATCATTGGAATAGTTTGAGTTTCCTTATGCCATGGGTATTCCTTCGTTTGTTCTTTTTATTCAACAAACAGAGCAAATCGGGTATCGGACAGCCTTCCAAATGCTGAGGGTTCAGTGAAAAATCGTATGGATATGAACCTCTCCGCAGGCACTAATAAGCTGGGGCTTCGACAGTTGAGCAGGCAGTGCCTTGGGGGTGGAAGGTGGCGGCTTCCTGGGAGGATGGAGCTCAGAGACCTGTGAGATGGGAGGTAGTTAGCCTGGCAAGGAGATTGGAGGAAGAACCTTCCGAAGCCATGTGACAACATGGGCAACGCCCTAGAGAGGAGGGGGAGCGGATGCTGAGAAACTTGAAAGGAATGAGAAGGGTGGGTGGTGTCACGAGATGACACTAGAGAGGAGAACGAGAGTGAGGTCATGAAGCCATGGGATTCCATCTGTGGATGAACCATGGCACCTCCTCTCTGAGCACATACCCATCCCTGGTGGCTCTTTTGTTTCCATCACGTAACGCTTATTAGCATGGTGGAGCTGCTACTGACCTAACATCCTAAGATCTGACTTTGGGTGAGAATTTCCTGGTCACCTAAGGGCCAGGATGATTGTCCAAACATCTCACTCCTCTGCTCTATGAAGCCACACACAGTGTCGCAGAAGCAGACCTATTTGTTTATGCTGTTAATTGCATTTCTCACTTAGATGCTCTGAGCATGTGTTGTCCATGACGATCTATTAGGTAGATGAGAGATTTCTTAAGTTTTATTGCTTTATCCTATTTTACTTAGAAACACATCGTTGGATATGTTGGCCATAGTTTCCTGGGCTATCGTGAGTTAAAAGTTCTTTTTCAAAAATTATTCTTAGGTCAATATCTCTGATACCTTTATCATCAGGTGTTTGCACTGTCAGTAATCAACCTTGTAAAGTTTAAAAATATTTCCATTAGTGTCATTCACCACAGGTTAATTATTACCGTTTCTCTAGGTCAGACTTCAGCAAACTAAGGCCCATGGGCCACGTCCAGGTGGCTGCCTGGTTTTGAATAAAGTTTTATTGGAAAACAGCCTTGTTCATCTGTTTGCATCATCTATTACTGATACAATGCTACAAGGGGAGAGTTGAGTAGTTGCCACAGAGACCTTATGGCCCATAGACTAAAACTATTTATTTCCTGGCCCTTCATAGACAAAAAAAGGTCTAAGTGCCTATCGTTTGTTAATGTCGGTCTGACTTTTAAATGATACTTGAACAAGTCATGATGAGAGCCTTTCAACTAAGTTTAGTTTTCAAAGAAAATTTGCATTCACACTAGTAAGCTAAGTTTTCGTAAATGCTCATGAAACGTTGCCATTTGTGTGGAGTTTGGGAAATAATTTAGGGGATACAAACTGGAAGAGAAAAAGAATGTATAACAATGTCTGTAAAATTCTGGAATTGGACCATGAGTGAGTAGCATTGATAGGAATGGAAAAGAAGGAAGGAGTAGGTGGTATTTTCATTTGCCCAGAGGCTGAGAAGGATCTGTTCTCCTAGGCATTCTCAGGCGCTAGTCTTGTACTCTGACTGCAGCAGTTAAGATGAAAGAAAGCTTTGGAAAAGAAGAGATTCTGTGGCACCTAAAAAGAATTCAGAGATGCGCCAAATTGTTTAGTATTTTCTCAGGATAGAATCTGGTACACTATAGAAAGTGGAGGAAGAAGCCCGAATTGTCCTTTCATAATTTTATACTAAAGATGTATTTAATGAGTGTATTTCAGAATGTTTATATCTTAAAGATTCTAGACTTTAGAGTACTTATCTTTCTTGAGCCTTAAAAAAAAAAAATTGCTCGTACAATACTTCAATCTCTTCTGAAGGTTTGATGAGTATTGTTGGTAAAAGGATCTGAAATTCTGAAGAAGGTCTAATCCTTTTTTTTTTTTTTTTTAATGTTCTTCTGCTTTTGCTGATAATACAGTAACCCCTTTCTAACTTGGGGTTAATGCAAATAATTCTTCCAGCTTCTGGCTAACCTCCAGAACTTCTGGTTCTCCTTCAGATGTGACGATGAGCTGAAGCAATGTGGACTGAGATCGAAACAGGCTGAGATGAGAGGGTTTTGCATGAAATTCATTTCTTGTTACTCCTGTCTTTTCTCCTTTCTTCCAGAATGTGGGAGTGAATGGGGAAGCCAGGCTGATAGAAGAGCTGCAGAGAGCAGTTCAGCTGTAGAAAGCTATGGAAAGTCAGCTTTAGAGGGGACCTAGTTGCTAACAGCAAGGAGAGGGTAGCTTTATATTAATTCTTAAGACCTAATACATCACTTCCCAGGATGGGGGACGGGACCTTGAGAGGCTGGGGCATAATCCGTGTGCAAAAGGATCAAGGTTTAATTTTGATTGACGGGATGCTGGCACATCAATTTACTTTGCTCTTTGAAGTCCCCAAGAAAGTAAAAGAAAGTACATACTCGGTCAGATTCGCTCATTATTTAACTGAAAATGTAAAATCCATTCCGTGTATGCTGCAACCCCCCCCCCCCCCCAATCTGTAGTTTACGGGGCCCTTTCATCCAGAATAGGCAGGGCTATTTTCATGGAGGTGTTCTGTGCTCATGATTCAAGTAATCTTTAAGAAATGAGATAGGTGCAGACGTTTCCCAGGGGATGGAAATGACTGAAAAGTTTGAAAATACATAATTTTCTGAGAAGAGACCCTGTATTCTCTTTGCATTTCATCTGGTACATGATTCAGCTTTTGTTTAAAATGAGGAGCTGCTCTGTTTAAGTAAGTTGTGCCTTTAAACAGCCGCTATTGTTATAAATATGCTAATATTGCTCACAGTCTTTTTCCATGTCTTTCTAGAATGAATGTCAGGTCTATTTTGAATTATCTAAGAAAAATTTCATTATCGCCTAATGATGCATCATTTTGACTCCCACACATTAGTTGCTCTTGAGCGCTTGTCTAAATAACTTTTGATTGTTCAAAAAAACCAACAAAACCACCGCCACAACAAAATAGTGAACTTCGAAGGACAAAAATAAATTGCCATTATTAATGATATTAAAAATGAATGTGCCTTAAATAGGTGATTGCTAATCTGGGGTAATGAAAGTGACCACCAGAGAAACTTCTTACAAATTTGGATCATTCGTCTTTCCGAAAGAAAGAGCTTTATTAAACGAAAGTGTATATGACAATGTAAAATAATGCTTAGCCAAGTATTTCTAACAGATGTACTATACTGCTATATTGGTTAAGAACGTGTGGGTGCTTAGTTTTGTAGAAATGGCATAGTTAAAACACTTGACCTTTCTTTCCAAGCAAATTATTTCCCCACTTACATACTTGCTTATGGAATAAACATATTTAGTAACCCCTCTTTTCACGTAGTAAGCATTAACTTCAAAAGATTCCTTTTTTCTACAGAAAAACAAAATGTTTTGATTCAAATCTTAGACTATTTTTTTTTTTTTGTAATGTGTCTCCAGTAGAAGTACCTGATGAATTTATTACATGCAAAAGTTCTTCTCATAACTGGAATCACTGTGTTAATTAGAAAATAAATACCCATGTATATTTAATTTTATACATACCTGCGGGTATTAAAATATTTTTATTCTCCATAAAATACCAGTAAAAACTGGTATAGGCTTTTCATGTTATTGACATTTTTCTTTCAAATTTATTAAACTGGAACTTTTTACATATCCATATGGCTTACAATTGTCATTGCTTTATAGTATGTTATGTAAGTTTCCTATTTCTAATTATGTGCAAACGTACAGATTCCACTAAAAATTTAGGGTAAGAATTCATCCTTGTCACACATTATGAGATATAAAGTCTTGAATACTCATTTAATAACTACGAAAGGCAAGTGAAACACACACACACACACACACACACACACACACACACACACACACACATACACATCCAGGACGTGCCACTGCCTACTCTCCCTCTTGGTTCCCCACCCTCCTGCTCATAAACAAAGTGTGGTCCAGGCAAACCCAGAGTTTTCAGTATTATAGTGAATAAGTGGCTTAGCACCTTGGCCCCCCTTTTTGGTGTTTGCTTCTGTATTTAAATGTGTTTGAGGTTTTCAACATCCCCAGAACATTGGCTGTTAAGAGGCGGAAAACATGCAATTTATAGCCGATGGGGACAGCCTTTCCTGGCAGTGCTACTGAAATGGGATCCATCAACAGCCCTCCATGTGCCATTTGTCCAAAAAGAAATCCACCCGGGGAAACCCTGTGGAACCATGCCTGTTAGGAAAACACCTTAACACGTTTCTTTAATAGAAAACAACGTGGCCAGTTGGCATTCATCTGGAAGAAAATAGCTTTTTTCATTAACCCTCTGCCACTTCCATGTCTCTTGTCCTTTCTAATTTTTTTTTTTTTTTATCCCTTTATTCTCTTTGCTGGTTAAAAGACAAAGCACAGAGAAGTCATACAAAGCCATAATGCTTAAACTTTGAAACTTTTTTTCCCCTCCCTAATTCTTGATCTCCTTGGCTTTCTGTAGACTTTGTTTGGCAAAGATCTGACCCATCTCTTTTCATTTGCCATTCCATCCAGGCTGCCTTCTCTTTAATGTTCTTTACCTCTCCCTTCCCTTAGTTTTAGAGTGTATTAGGCTGGGAGTGAGTATTACGAGCCGGGGAGGCCGTGCAACCTTCACTGCTCAGTAAACCCCATGCCCAGACAGAGAGAGGCTTTGGGGAGGAGGAAATAAACAGGTGCTTTGGAGGGTCCGAAGTGGCCCCAAGTTCCTCACTCTTCTTTCTCTGATTCCTGCCCCTTTCCCAGGTGCAAAGTGGACATTGCAGCCCTCCCACTCCGGCAAGTCAACTGCTTGGAGCTGCCGCTGGACAGCTGCCCAGGGGCTCTCCTGATGCTGGTCACACTCACTCCCTGTGCAGGAGTCTCCATCTCGGACCTGTGCGTGTGCCCCTTGGCAGACCCCAGCGAGAGAAAGCAGATTGCCCAACGATATGTGAGTGCTTTGCCTTGCGAGAACTGCTCTCCCGCTCCCACCACCGCCACTTTGACGTGGCACCAAAGTCTATGAGTCAGAAACACTGCGTCAAAAGAGGTCTCTGTCCCAAGTTCAATGGTCTGTCTCATCAAACAAGACGTCAGACCTAGAGGTTAATGCATTTGTGAGTAGGTGAAAGCAGATTAGTGTTTCCCTTCTTGCTATTTTAAAAGCCAACCAAAGCATTTTGAGTTCTTAGCTGTTAGGAACTCTGGAGAAAACTGAAGTCCTCAAGGAGGCAAACTGGTGTTTAGCATGTCTGCATACGTCAAAAAGAATTTTCATATCAGCTCACAGAAGTAGCTTTTTAAAACAACCATTAATGATACTTTTTCCAGAACCTCTTGGATTCAAGTGAGAAAGTGCTTGTATCTTATCAAGCAAAGCAAAGCCCTAGACAGACATGAAAGAATGTTCTAGACCACCCTGGATATTACTGGCACGTTGAGATTTGGGCCTAAGTACTAGTGATGTGCTTAAAAGTCCACTCAGCATTTGAAAATCAAATGACTTTGTCGTCTTCATTTAGTCTTTGCACTCTGGATATCTAGGTGTCTCTATTTGCATTCTGCTTCTCTCTCATCTTCTCTGTAAATCAATACATTTATTTTATTGCCACACACCAAAGACGTGCTTTAGGAAAGTGGCATGAAAACGAAGTAAAGACAAATCTCTATTTAATGGGAGTATTATTCTCAGCATAAACTTTAATGCCTTCAAAACCTTTCACTGGGCAGGTGTATTGATTAATTGAAAACAAAATTCTTTAGCTTCAGGATTCGTTTTTCAGGTCATAAGAATAGGCAATCATCAAAGGCATTTCTACCTCTACATTGTAAAAATATTTTATTTAAAATGTTTCATCTTAGCTTAAACACTAGTTTTTGGTTATTTCTTTTAGTTGAAAATACAGAGCAGAAACAACTTTCAAAGGTTCTTAGGCATGGTGCATATTAAAATCAGGCAAACCCTGACTATTATTGAGCTTTTGTTATTCTACCCTGAAATGCCTCCATCACGAGGCTTTTTCTACCCGTCCATAAATCCCTGCAGTCTGTTTATCACAGGTTCTTAGTGATCGAATGATGGTGGAAATACTATAGCCAAAGGTCTGAAAGCAGCATCTTTTCCAGTGGATGTGTTCTGGAGGCATGCAAAGAGAATTTATCTGCTTATCTCTTTCATGCACAATTTCTGAAGGATGCAAATATACATAAGACATTTAAATAGCGCTATACGTGCTTAAGAATTACCGGTAGATACAAGCTTTGGCTCATGCAAATTAAAATTAAAGTAAATGTGCATACTTTATACTTCTAATTTAAGAAGCTAGCTAACACGTGGGCCACACAATTCACTCTAATTCCATCCCTATTGTCTTTTCAGGGATAATAAGTATCTATGAAGGGTCCAAGTTTAGCCCTCTGGTATCCATAAAGTTTGCACTAACTCGGTCAGAATAATTGTGCCTTTTCGGGTGATTTAAAAGTTTCATTAAAGAGAAAGAAGAGGAAAAGGAGAATGTATGTAGTTCCCACACACATTTTCCCAGTGGGATGTCTGTGCTTTCACCAGGGGGCGATGTTAAAAGTAGATTGTATGTGTTTGTAATTTGTTCGTTTTGAAACTGTAGTTAATGAAATCTCAGTCACTTTTAATTGGGTTGCTGTCAATGCGTAACTGTTCTGTTGTTACACTGCATGTTGGAATGTTTCTACGTCTCGCATGAGAAAAGTGATAAATCTAGAACGTACTTCCGGTAGGACTTGCTGTCATTAAATGGTATGTTAGAAAGCCATTTTCACTTGTGATCCACTTCTCTCTCCCCTCAGTGCTTACAGAACTCCCTGAAAGATATGAAGGACATCGGCCTTTTACAAGTGAAGGTTTTAAAGGCAGTAGATCTCTTAGCAGCCGATTTCTCAGGTATAAAACCTTTTCATTTTTCATTCATTTTTATTTTTATTTCCTGCTTTGACATGATCTTATAGCAAAGCAACATGTTTTAGTCGGTGGAAGCATGTACGGAACAACCATGCTCTTTATTTAAATAGAGTAAGTGAGGAACATGAGATACAGACAAGCAATTCTTGCACTGAATGTACATTTCACAAAATGATTTTGTTTCCAATAATTGTACTATGATTCGATACTGTACTAGTCCATTTGGCTTTCAGAGATATCTGTGGGTTATTAGTGTCATGACTTGTTCACTTGTTAAAGTAATTTTTTGAGAAGGCTTTTCAATGGGACTTCAAAAGACACATTTGACTTCTTGCCTTTATTCCTTTGTGGTGCTCTATGCTGCAAGTTGCATTCTTCACAGCACAAGAGTGCGAGGTTTGTAAATCTGAGCTTGAAAGCTGATCTGGCTGGCATTTCTCTGTAATAGTAACCAAAGTCTTGGCCATAGGGTTACTTTGCAGTTGTCACTGTTTTATACTAAGTATCTCTTGGTGCTTCACTAACTTAAACTTTTCAGGCATGGGGCCAGAGTTGGATACAGAGTTTCCCTTGAAGCATCACTAACTTAGTTTTATACAAAGTTTCCCTCGGTGCATCACTAACTTAGATTTTGAAACACCGGCTAGAGTAGACATGCTTCCTGCTTGATCACGCTTTATGGTGAGGAAAGTAATCCAGATATTCCAGTTCTGATTGGAGGGTGACTCTCCACTCATTGCCAAATTACCCCCCTGTACTGACTGACAATTCAGATACCTATATGACATGTTACTTACCAAAGGAGATTGATTGAATACAAAGGCTATTATACAGCATGGTTCTATTGACGTAGTACTATTGCATGCTTTTTTTTTTTAATCGCCTATTTTTAGAATATGGTCTCTTCTCTTCCCAACAGAAACAATTACACTGAATTTGTGTAACCTCTGAACTGTGCGACTCAGTTTGAGGAAGCTCAAACTTCGGAAAAAGGGATTTTAATTTTAAGCACTTTATATTACCAAAATTATGGAAAACATAAACTTAGTTTTTAAAAAATATTCTCTTTACCCTCCTTCAAAAAATAAAACAATGGAAATCACTACTCTATAAGCTCTTGAAATAAAGTGATCTCCCTCTTAAGGAAATGCCCAGTGAGAAGATGCAAAAAATGATTTTTGGCCAATAGGAATATGTAATTTCTCAGGGTTGTAGATGAAATACTCAAATGATTACCCCTAATATTCATTAATGTAGTTGCCAATGATTATAGTCTTCATATTGATTTAAAATTGTTTCTTTGTTCTAAAACTCCGGAGCAAAGTATTTTTACTTCCATATAAGTAGTTAGATACAGCACTTTTTAAACCTACGGTTCTTGATGTCTCAGGCAATATTGTCTTAAGCCCCAAGAAATTATTTATGTTTTCAAGCACTATTTTCAAAAATGCTTTCTGTAGTTATATATTCTGTGATCTCCAGGAACTAATTGCCGTGCATGAAAAGTTATTTTAGAGGCTTGTTTACCATTACATCCATATGTGGAAATACTTTTTATAAACTTCCTTTATTTTACCCATCCTATCAAGTGACCTCCATAAAGCCCTCCCAAACTAGCATTTATGTAGGTTGGTTCAGGCCAATGTATCTTTTTCAATGAGTACTTTGATGATTAAATAGGAGAGGAACCTGAAAAATGGGAATCTTTGTAAAGACCAGAATATAAGGCAAACCCTCTTTTCAGAAGAATCATTGTGTGTGTGTGGGGGGGATGCTGTTCCCATTTTGTTGTTTTCTCTATATTCAGTATGTTCAGTAGATAGAGAATGGATGAAAAAAGGTACCAAAGGCTTCCAGGAACAAAAAGCAGTGGTTAGAAATTCAGTAATACTGTGTGATTTGACAAGGTGCCCTCGTGTTTTACTATCTCTGTATTATTTATGAGAAAATCCTCATTCTTCTGAATGGAAGCAAAGATTCTTGTCATTAGCCAAAGATGTCTTGAGACCATATTGATCTTTATTTTTAGGATCACATTTCACAGTTGAAGTTCTTTATCGGTCCTCAGGCTCCTGCGTGAATCCTGTCTATTCCCAATCAGAGTATTACTTTAGGGCAGCAAGGTGGGCTTAATCCAGAGAGCTGGAAAGTCATTTTTTCCATGTGAAAAAAGAAATGGATTCAGATTGCACTGAGGTAGCGCTGGAGTTGTATTAATGCGTCTAAGAGGTTAGCGGACTCACACATTATCCACTTTACTTGATACACAGTGAAAAAATGCCAGCTTCACTTGATCGTGGATCAGAAGAGACATCCATCCTCGGGAGTGCCAGGAACATTTAAGAAATAAGTTACTTTTTGTACCCCACCCCCAGCATTTTCCAGTCAGCCTTCCTTTATAAATGAGCATTCCATTGCAGTTGCTCAGGGAACAAAGTATTCGCCACTGCAAATAAAAAAGAAATACATTTACTCTGAATAACCAGGGGCATTCTCAATGAGTGAAGGTTATTTTAGACAGTGCAAAAGGGAACTCTCAACCTCTCTACTTGTCTTTCATTGTATTTATTTTTTTTGTCTGTGTGTGTGTTGGGGGATTGCTTCTTAAAAACAATACCAAATAACCATAATAACTAATGCTTCAAGTTTCTTTCACCTAAGAGTCAGGGAACCTGACAGAGTAAAAATCCATGGGGCAGATGCAGGCAATGGTCCATGTGAAGGTTAAGGTTATACTTTGCAGAGTGCAGGGACCTTCTGTCCTAGAGAAGGAATGAATGCCCTCGGTAAGCCCTTTGGTCAGTGGTTTACCAATTTTGAAGTTTTCTGTATCTTGGCAAGTAACAATTAGAAAAAGAAAATATAAGTCACTCATGCCACTGTGATCAAAGTAGAAGGATATGCCTCATTAGTGGTTATTGATGTTATGATTCTATAATCATAAAACAGAAATTAAACTGGAGAAATTAAATCCTTATTTTGTTGCTAGTATTTTAGAACATTAGCATAATATATGTATATATTTCATATGTAAAACAAAATATATACGTATATATGTACACGCGTACTAAGGTGGATTTCTTTTCTATTAAACATTTAAAATACGTTTTTATATAAAGCACAAAATAGTGTAGCTTTTCAAACATGTCAGAAGATATTAATAACTAAAATCTACATATATTACCAATGTTAAGATATTTACAAAAGATACAGGTTTCAATGCTCTAATGTATAAAAAAGATACATGTACTGCTTTTCAAATTCATTCATTCTTCTATAAATATGCTGTTTTGTGAGATTGAACCTATTCAGTATTGCTAAATTTAAATTTATACACAGCTTGACATGTTTTTTATATGTCTGACATTCATTGCTATATAAGTAAGAAGACTTTTTATTTTAAGGAATCGGAAGGAATCTATCTTCTCCTGTAGCTCATCCCTCTATAATTGGTATAAGGTATGTTCTCTATACCCCGTATTAGATATGGCTAGTCACGGGCAATTATTCTAATAGAAGAGCCTGTCAGATATTTCCACGAAAGAGTTCATCTCACAAACACCTTGTGCCCAAATACAACCTAAAAATGTTATGTAATGGGTTATCCAGTTGCATGTCATTACCTCTGTCATAAAGCAGGCCATAGCCTTGATTCACCAAACACATGATAAAATTGTGCTTTGAGATCAAGGTGAGCGTAGCTCTTTGTAATGTTTAATGAGACCAATACTCTTCACTCAGCCGCTGCTAGTCTTAGCTGTTTGGTAAAGAGAGTAACCCACATTGTAAGGATTAAACGAGAGAGAGGAATGTTTTCTTCAGGACAAAGCTGAGAAGTGGTCGCTGCCACAGGTTTCCTGCCCACAGCGGAAGCCCTCAGAGAGAATGGGGCTGCCTCTTCTCCCTGGCCAGGGGCACGTCAGATTCAAGAACTGCTGGGGGGAAAAAATGCAAAGTTTGTATCATAGACTAAAAAGGTGATAAAGTAGATGATAGGTAAATAGGAAAAACTTGTTAGAGAACGGAAGTGTTTTCCTGTCGGAATCGTATGACCCCACTTATCTTACCTACTAAGAGGTCAGCCAGGGAAGAGGGGAAAACTCTTCACTACGGTCAGCACACATATGGAGAGTTGTTCTGGTAGCCTCGTTAGAACTGGTGGAATATTGTAGGGAAGCCGCCATGTAGGGGCGACTTCACGTCAGTACTGAAACCATCCTGGCCACCGTTTGCATGATGCACCTGCCAAAATTTAACAGCTAGTCTATGACTCTCCTCTTACATTCTGAGAATCAGATTGTGGGCCTCACACATCTTCCTCTCTGATACTTAAGCTTTCTCTTTATTAAGTTGTTTTCTTTTTTGTGTGTGTGTGTGAAATAATTCTTATATATTGTATTGACACTTTCCCTTCCCTCGGGAACCTTCCAGTGGCAAGACTGGCCATCCTTTACTCTCCCTCTGCTTTATTCTTCCAACCTGTTATCACAACCATTCAGAATTCTGGCATAAAATAAGGGCGATAGAAACTTAGGAGAGTGTTTGTTACGGTGCCACGTCAATAGTAGCCAACAGCAGCTTTGCAAGCCACCTCAGTGGAGGGTGATGGGAACATACCATGTAACATTGTGTAGGTCTCAATAGCCCTTCTTCTAGGCGCAAGTCCTCCCTTTGTTTTCTGTGTTCCTGTCATTATCATAATCTGTACGCCATGCTGCGAAGCTGAAGGATTCTCAGGCAGCAATGAGGGAACAAAACTGGAAATACCATCTTTACTCACAATTTGGAGTTCCTTGTTCTCCAGGGACTTTTCTTCCATCCTGGCACTTTTGGCCATAGAAAACCCACCCATCGAATCCAAGAAATTATCAAATATCCCGGATCTCCTTGGCTGGAAGGTTGTCAACCTGGATCTTTTCTGTTTCCAGTATTAATAAGACAACTACCAAGTTAACATGATCTCAGTACCTGTCAGAGGAATGGAGAAGCCACTATTTTTCAGAGGAGAAAAAAATGCAGGCGATTGTAGAGTTGGCTCCTTTGATAAATAAGCGTGATAGGGGCCATAACAGCTAACAGTGCCTGACCCAGGAGCACAAAGATATTGAGTTTCAGAATGCGCAGCTTTTTTCCAGTGACCCCAGCCTAGCTTCCCAACTGTTGTTTAAGTTTGTCTCAACTTAAGAGAAGTTAACTTTGTGATGAACCTAATGATCTTGAAAGAATATTCATTGAGACCTACCTGCTGTGGATCAGATCCGATAGGGAGCTTCTAATCACCTCCCCCGTCCTGCTGTCCTGCAGATTGCCAGTGGGGGGCGCTGTGTGTGTCACTGAAGTACATGGAGGTCCTTGGAAGTACATTCAAGTACATTGAGGACATTGCTCAGAATCAGGGTGGCATTTCCAGTTTGCTGGTTCCTTGCCATCAGGAGGAGCTCTTGGTCTGTCCCACTCACAGGGTTGATCTCCCATGACTAAGTTCTCCATCCGTTTATTAAGCACGCGAACCCTTTCTATGTACTGTGACTTACACCGTAAGTAAACCAATGTCCAGTTCAATGATTTGTTCATTACAGATGAAAATTAGTCCCCATTTTTTTGCCCTTCATTTTATGGTAGCTGCCTCTCCTTGTCATCTCTATGTATTATGATATAGATGGATATAAACAGAGACCCATTGTGTAAATCTTGGTTCTACCACTAACTGCCCTTGGGTCCTTTCCAAGTCTCCTCTTCCTCTTGGGTATTTTGAGGGTTAAATTAGAACCAAAATGAACATGCCTGACACATATTTACATGTTCAATAAATGCTATCCCCAGTCTTTATTAAATTTATTTTATTAGAGTATAGTTGATTATGGGGAATTTCGCAAGTTATTGTCTTGTCGCTATTTTTGCTCATGATTTCCCTAATGTTGGAAATAGAAGCATCGCTAATCACTTTTAGCTATCCAACCACTGTTAGTTACCAGTATACAGATTTGCCTTTGACAGGCCATCTGCTTTAATTAATAGTCTGCCAAAAAAACAGGGACTCCTGTCAATGTAAAGTTTGGGAGTACATAGAAGATACAGTAGTTTGTCACTTCCTGTCACCATGAGAGTGAATGAATTCAGTTCCTTTGTGCTGTTCTGTGAATTACCAAAGGAATTGCTTTGATCGGAGGGGTCAGGTTCCTAGTACTGTCTTAATTTATTCAGCTAATCTCCCTCCTCTGTGTGAGAGGCTGTGGTAGGCCGGGTGACGTGATGAGGGACAGCCGTTGGGTCCTTGCCCTCACATGCAGTGATGGATTCAGCCCATAGTATCTAGTGAGAATTCCGCTGTGGACTAGCGTGTGGTCTTCACGGCTTCAAGCCAGTTTCTGCATTTATCTCCCCATGTCTTTCATTTCCTGATGGCCACTGTTTAGTTGTATATATATTTGTGTGTTGGTCTGTCTGTCTAGTCTAGTCTAATCTAATCTAATCTAATCTAATCTAATCTAATCTAATCTAATGGAAGTATCTATCCACGGTCTCTATCTACCTACCTACCTATCTAATCTATGTATCTTCTTATCTATCTATATCTATCTAACCTATGTATCTATCATCTATGTATCTTATCTATCATCTATCTATCTAGCTAGCTAGCTAGCTAGCTAGCTATCTATCTTGTTAATAAATTTAAGGCTCTGGTCTGTCCCTATCTAATTAAGAAGGACCTACCCATTTCTGCTAGCCAAATCAGCCTCTTCCTAAACCTTGTTTAAGGTTCACCCCCACTGTGAATTCTTTCTGGACTTTAACCAACCCAATGAAATTTCTCTGAACTTTAGTTTCCTCATCTGCAACATGGCACAAACTCTCCTTACCTCACAGAGGATTAAATGAGGGCCTGTGGAAAGTGTGGTTTCTTGCACAAAGTGGGAGGGGCTTGGCTCCCTCTAGCCCGCACCCATCACAGGGTGGAGCTGCTGCCCTGTCTCACTGGGCGCACTTCTCAGGGGAGGGGTGGGGTGTGCATATGTTGGGTCTGCCTGCATCAGGCCCCTTAAATTGAATCACAGGGCTAACCATGGAATGAAAATGTACAGATGTGGAATAGAAGAGGTGTAAGGAAAATACACAGTCGGAGATCAGAGACGGGAGCAACTCAGTCCACAGGCAGTGGGCGCAAGGGACATTTTCACTGAAAAGGTGCTATTTGCTGAAAAGCAGAGATTGTTATGAGGGGTCCTGGAAGTTAAAGACCTGGTGGCCTGTATCCATCAGGGCCTGATTCAGGGCCAGGAGCAGAACGGGCGCCTAATAAATATTTGTCAGATGACTCATATGACCTCTAAAATACATTTATTACTCATCACTCAACTTCTGTAACTGATATAAAGGTGAAATTATTTAAATGACAAACCTCTACTGGCCATTCAAGGAATGTAAATGAATTTTAAAGTGATCTTGAAAATAGCAAAGGCTATTGAGTGCCAGGTGCTAAAACACCATGAAACTGGATTGCCAGGGGTATGTGACCGTGTCAAGGTGACATGGCATCTGGATGTAGAAGAGGTCGTGTTGATGTTTTACCTGTAAAATTAGGTGGGACAGAGAGGAAAAGTACAGACCCAAGCGTCTGCTCGGTGGTGTTCCCTCGGTACCATTGGGGATCGTTTGGACACTTCATTCGTTATGGGAAATCATTTTTATCCCAAATAAAAATATTCATTACTTAAATTTTATTGAAAGTCCCCATATATCTGGAACCTTTTAAGGGAAAGAAATCAATCCATAAAGTGCCCATAAATTACTCTATAAAGGTTTCGATGTCTTTGTTTCTTCCTCCTCTATGCCTGTTTATATTGTAACATTAACAAACGCAGCATTTTAATGAGCTTTCACGGAATTATCTTCAGAGAGTTGGTGCAGTGTGTTCCTTGGAGACAGACACGGAACTGAAGTTCCCAGTTACTGGAAGGAAGTCTGTTCCTCATTAGCTGGGACAGCTAAGAGTATGCTAGAGAGAGAGAGAGAGAGAGAGAGAGAGAGAGAGCTGTAGCTCGAGCTCACCTGTGCCTGCACGGGACTGGCTGCCCTGCTGTGGGATAACCCCAGGGCTTTCATTAAAAGTGTCAGACAGTTTTCCCAGAGCAAATGCTGATGGAATGTCACATCTCTGTCTCTTGGAGGAGCAGCACTGATGCCTGCTCAGTCTGACAAACAGTTAAGTAGCTGTTTCAGCTCTGGTGGAGGAATCCAGCATCTTCTACCTGAGCGTTAAGCTGGGAGTACATGTCCTCTGTCCTCGACCCAATTAAGAGGCAGTGTGTTCTCCGCTGGCAGGTCCCGGCCCACCCAGCTCCTACACCATGCCCTGCAAAACACATTCCTGGAGCCAAGCAAGCAGTCTTTACATAGCCAAGACGTTTCCGAGGCAGATTCATTTTTCTCTTGGTTTGATTTGGGCTGTCCCACCAACTGACACCCCTTGTAGGTTTGGGGCATTTGTCACAGTGTGTTTTGGAGAAGGGATCGAAGCCCACGTTCACTCACGGAAGCTAAAAAGCCAGTACTCCCTCTGTGAGTCCTGGCAATTCGGGCGTGGGTCCTTGGCCACACTGGACCAATCAGGTGTTTCCTCTGAGCCCTTTCCATCTGCACGAAGTAAGGCAAAGAGACACGAGTGAAGAATTCACAGTGGAGACAGCCATACTCAGGGGCCGGGGCCAGGCGGGCCTGTGGGGCCAGTTTTCCGGGAAGCTGAGGCCACACCAGACTCTCCCTGGCGTGAGATATTGACTTAGCTTCTTGTGCCTAAAAATTCCTAAGCAATTCTTTGGTTTCTTGCAATTTCTCAAGCCTGACTTTTGCAATATTTGCCATGCTTCTCAGAACCACTTGATATTAAATTTATAAATTCCTTTTCTGCCGAATTTAGACAGGGACCATTTCCTTTGTTGGTAATGGACAACCCGGGCTCATGCATGTAGGTCCACGGCTTGATCATTGTCTAACTGGCCAGGGAGATAATAGCACTGACTTGAAAGCTTTGGCCAGGCATCCAAGCGTCCAGGCCACGCATCAGTTGTATGGAATCTCCTGCCTAAAACTGACCCTTGCCAAATGCATCTGCTCTTCTTCTTCCTTTTTTAAAAATATAATCTTCATGCAGCCTCTTGCACATGCCAGGCTCTCTGTGGACGTGCAGTTTCTCACAGCTTCTGGTTACGAAGTGAATTAGATGCGTTTACTGACCTGACTCTGGGGCCAGTAGGTCAGGAGGCCTGAGCACTGTTTGCATTAGGCCCTGGCCTGGGTTCCCTTGGCCATTTGTTGAAGGAGCATCTATCCTTCACGTCCCCAATTAACTTAGTCCGCACCGCTTTGTCACTCGCCAGTATGTTGCAGAGGCAGGCGGTGTGTGCTCGTCGTCCTGCGGACACTACAGAGCCATCCATTCTTTTCCTGACAGTGCCGATGCTAAGTCCTTCTTCCAAACCCAACAAAAAGGGAGAGGACTTTTACGTGGTAATTTTGGGGGTCCAGCTTTGGGCTTTGGAATTTCTGGCCTTATTTATTTATTTTATTTTTCTATTTATCTATGTCTCTATTTTTTTCCGGAGGCCGTGTAAGGTAGGGTGGAAAAAGAAGAGGTGGGGTGGGAAAAGTTAAAGGTTGAGCTTTATGTCTTTCAGATAAAAACTTCGAACCAACTTTATGGAATTATACTTTCACCTGGATGGCTATGAGCGCCCAGACTGTGGCCTGGGTATTTTCATAGTGTCGTAAATATATAGGATTATAAATACTGGTGGCCACTCACCCCAGAGCAGTTTTAACTCCTACATAGATAGGTTTACACTTTTTTTCCCCACTTTTCTCACAACCGTGCAGAAGCGTATAAGTTATCACAGCCTTCCAGTGACAGGAAGCTCGTGATCTATATTGAGTCAAAGAGAATTGGGGGTGGGGGGGAGGAAACAGAGATGAGCTTCTGTTTTCAAACGAAACACAGAAGTGGATTCTCTCTCACATGACAGGTTGACACCTGCTCCTTTGTGACCTGTGTCTTCAAGGCCTCAGCTGGGGTGAGTGTCAGGTCCGATCCATTTATCACGTTTAGTCCCCACACTTGCAGGCTCCCGTTCCTTTCTCAGATTCATGGGCTCGCCGGAAACAGAGGCTCCCCTTCACCACTCAGCAAGCACAGCTTTATTGTCATAAAAGCACATGGCTTTTGTTCCCTTGGCCTCTGTCACTTCTGAGATCCGTTTGTCTCTGACCAGTGTCTGTGTTCTCTTTGCAGGCAAGAGCGATCCCTTTTGCTTGTTGGAGTTAGGCAATGACCGACTTCAGACACATACCATTTACAAAACCCTCAACCCTGCGTGGAACAAAGTTTTTACATTGTAAGTGCTGTATTTAGCCTTTGGAATATCCAGGGGCGGCTTTAACTTAGAGACCAATTATCCCTGATACGTTTGGGGCAGGCTGGGGTGCTTGAGTGGGCCTCGCTGCCCACTTTTATGTGCCAAGAATGAATTTTATTGTGTTTTTCCTTGTGAAAACCTTTTATCGTTTCATTTTATAGACCTCAGTGTTAATAATAGAAGAGACCCTTTGGAACTGCAAGCAAGTTCCAGAAGGCATTTGTAAAGTAGATCTTTTAGTGACTAAATCAATCCATGAGTAGATGGAAGCTTCCATGTATCCAGATGAATTCATCCCTGGGTTAAAGAACATTACAGCTGTAGAGCTGTCTCACATTCAGTGTTACAGCGTTATTTTAATGCCTGAAGGCTTGTATTCTGCCAGAATCTTTTGGAAAAATACAGATTATCTGCTATTCCTCAAAGACTCCCGAAGGCTCATTGTATTCCAGCTAATCTGAATGACCTGTCCCCTAGCAATGCCCTGTCACTCTTTCAAACTCAGGCAATTTGGAGGCTGGATATATTTCCTAGTTGGCTTTAGATTCCGAAGCATCTAACCATTAAAGGGTGGCCCCTGTAGAAATTGCGTGAACTAAATGGTGCTACACTGCCCTCCCAACGCTAAAGAACTGCTCTGTCTGTGCTTCTAACCAAAAGAATAAGGTTTGTTTTGAATGGTGTTGATGGTTACCAGTAGAAAGTTCCGGAGGTTCTAGGAGAAGTGGATGAACTCCACTAAGCAGCCTTGCAAATTGCTTTATGCAAGAGTCTCTTGTTGGCCAAAAACATTGCAATGACCATGGTTCCAATGTTCATTGTAGCCGATGTCTGACTTCTGGTCAACATACAAAATGGTTCTAAATATGCATGGGCCTTTTGGTATTTTATGTTTAAATAATAGGAAGCTTTAGTTGGATCTCAGCAAATAGTGATTTGGACCACTTTTTTTTTTTTTTTTTTAAGGTAATTCTTCATTAATTTAAAGTGAAGAAAATCTTATTTGTGCTCTTCTCACTTGGAATCTACTTTGAAATCACTGTCCTTTCCCCCTCTTCTTTCTGTCTCCCACTCTCTTTCTTCATCCTGTTTCTTTAAGACTCCTATCCTTGATTGCACGTAGACGTGGAAAATGTCATAGTAAAAAAGTTGATTTTTTTTTTTTCCAGATGGATGACTAAATCTTTTATGATGGAAGGTTTGGGAATATAGTCAGTTTGATTTAATTTTTGGAATTTAATTAAATGGTAGTTTTATACTCTAAGGACATACAGACTTAATTAGTGAAACCGTGTTTTCAGATCTTCATGGAACAGCCTTCACTTATGTGTTTTTGTGTATATTACATGGTGTGTTTCTTGTTCAGCCCCGTTAAAGATATCCACGATGTGTTGGAAGTGACAGTGTTTGATGAAGATGGAGATAAACCCCCCGATTTTCTTGGAAAAGTTGCCATCCCCTTGCTATCCGTAAGTTACTTTTGTTAATGCACAATTTGTGAGTTATTTTACAGTGGGAAAGTTTGTATGGTTTAAGTTACTTTATCTTTGTCAATCTGGGGGGAAAAAGGCTCCCAGCTATAGCAGGAAACAACTGTTGTATTCCTCATCCTTATCCAGTATTTTCAGTAGTTTTCAGATAGGAAGTAACATAATTTTCTCTCTGTGTCAGTCGAATATTGATTGAACCAACCGTAACATTTTGGCCAGCCTTTCAGTTCACTCTCAGTCTTTCCATTTTAAGATGACAGTTTCTCTTTGGTTTCAAGGAGTGCATATCTATGACTGATTTTCCATTTGTTAATGAAAAACACATTTGCATGTCTTTGTTACCTGCTTACTGCCCATTTCATCAAAGATTAATTGCTGGTAACGGGACAGTTGTTCTCAGTTCTACCAAAGATCATTTTCTCCGAAGTTCTATTTGTGTTTTTAGTAGCCGTGTTTGTTTTCAGTCTCAAAAATTGCTTGGTGGCGGAAAGCAGAGAGCATCTCTTGGAAAAAGAGGGCCGTTTCCAAAGTCCAGCTACAAGACAACATGCCAGAGTAAGCTGAGAGCTGAATGGAAAAATAGCCAATAAAATTCAGGGGAGAAAGCACCAAATAATGCTCTTATGGGCAACGGAGGAAAGTTGGGATCTGAATTCACCTCTTAATTGGATATGAATGTTTTTACCAAATGTACTCATCTAGCAGACAGAATTTCAGTTTTTCATCTAACCATTAATATCATGGTTGCTGTTGTTATAGCCTTATTAGTCAATAAGGCTTTATTTATTTCTTCCCCAAAACTTATTGTTCCACGGCTATGAGTGCATTTTCATGGCTGGAGCAGTCTGTAATTTAACCACGAGATGAGACTAGCTCACGTAATGTTTGCAGACGGGAAAACGCTGCAGCTCTCAGTCTCGCTCTCTGTTTGATTGCTTGGTTAATTTCTCCCCAAGTTCTCATATCCCTGATGTTACTCGAAGAGAGTGGTGGTACAGCTGCTCCTTCGTCGTTCCCTCCTGCCAAATGCTCCAGGCCATCAGCAACCACGCCGACTCTCAGGGAGGACATGGTAATTTGGGATTTCCCTCTTTTTTAAATTTTTTATTACAACTTTGCCAGTCATACTTCAAAGAATACATGTCACAGGAACACGGAGCCTGATTTTAGAGAAGTCCAAAAGGATGAGAAGCAAAGGCTCTCCTTTAAAATTCAGTTTCCTTTTTCGCGTGTATATAGATAGATTCCCTCCTTTTTTTTAGATACATGTTTAGTAGAAATATTTTTGTCCTTGATCGGTGAACATTACTTTCTATCTTTTAAAATCCTCCCTCTGTTTTGCATGTCAAAATTGTGTGTATTTGGTCTTTTTATAATACCAACAAGTTGACTTTCTTCCCTCCCTGCCTTGTATTAGTACAATATCTATGTGCTGTTGAGTTACATCTAAGACATTACCTGCGGCTAATTCAGGTGTAGGGTTTCTCAACTTTAGCATTATTGCAGGTTGGGGGTGGGGCATCCTTCGTGGTGGGGGCCTGTCCTATACATTGTAGAGGTTTAGCAGCATACCTGGGTGCTACCCACTGAACACCAGTCGCACCTGTTGGGACAGTCGGAGATGTCTTCAGACATTGCCATATGTCCTGAGGGGGGAAATCACTCCCACGGGAGACCCACTGACCTCAATTCATGCAGTTTTCAAACCACATCCTTGAAAATACTCGGTTGGTGCAAAAGTCTTTGCAGTTTCTGCAATTATTTTTAACCCATTAAACCACAGTGACTTTTGCACCCACCTAATACAAGGTCGAATGGTTTGTGAAAGACTTGATTTCAATGCAGGCAGCCCGCCTAGCCCCCTGACTTTTCCCAGATATGCGTTCCTGTGTTTGATCAATATTTATCAAGTGTCCACTTCGTGCCAGGCATAGTTGTAGATGGTAATACTCTAAAAATGACAGCAATAAAGCTATCTCCTCTCTTGGAACTTACTTGTTGGTTATAGGAGGCAGCATATGAACCCAAAACAAAACAGAACAAAAAAACAAAGGAAAAGTAGACAGTATGTTCCATAGTGAAAGGTGTTATGTACAAAGTGAAGCAGGAGAAGGGGACGCCAAGAATTTATGTGGGGGGCATGGGGGCATTTTTCCATGAGCTGGCAGCGATGTGGGGGGGCTCACTGAAAAGGGGGCATGTGTGTGAGCACATAAGGAGGTGAGAGAGAAAGCCATGTAGATATCTGGGGAAACTCTTCCAGGCAAGGAATCTTTAAGTTCAAAGGCTCTAAGTCAGGGCCTTAGATCAATGAAATGTATTTATTTAGATCTAGGTGTTTTTTTTTAAATTTAATATCTATTGAGTAATGCTTAACTAGCAAACCCTTTGCTGTGCACTGGTCATATGTTAAATCATTAATTCTCTGACAACCTAATGAGGCATGCTTTATTATTATGACCATTACAAATGAGGAAACTGAGGCACCAAAAGCATCCTGTAGCTGATAAATATAGAGGCTGGATTTGAACAAGGCCATCTTATATCACAGCCTGCACTTAGGAGATGTTATACTGCCATATTGAGGGAATATTGGTTAAAACTCCAGAAATAAGCGTCAAAGAGAAAAACCCTTAGATTTTGTGTTCTGTGCCTCTTAGGGGAAAGATTTATTTCACTGCTTTTTAAATATGAAAGCAAATCATAAAGACGGATTCATCTGTGCTTTACTATTATATCTATAGGATATGAAACAGTATTCAATTATATCTTATTTTATATTTAAAAACAAAAAGTGCATTTCTTGGAGAAGAGTGTGACTATTTCTTGTGAGAATACATTTTTCTTTAACCATGTGAGAAACTAAAACTTGATTTATACTTTGTTTTCTTTTTTTTAAACAGAAAATGCAAACTACATTTTAAAATGTCTAGGTATAAAATGTGGAATGTTACTCAACTTTTAATCTTTTTCAATTGGTAATGTGCTAAGTGCCTTTCAACCTGTAAAATAAAGAGCATGTTCTGAATCCACTATATCTTTTAATCAAGGTCAATGTGCTGGCTGACTATTGGCTCGTTTAAAATCCATATTCTAAACTCAGTATATCTGTGAATGGTGGTGAGTTGTCCAAAGCATAGACACTTCATTTCTGTTCAACTTTTCTGTAGAAGTTATTTTTTTAAGTGGTTACAAAGTATGCCAACCTTTTTACACATGGTTGAAAACATCAAAAAATTGGGATTGGAATGGATTCTAATCTAAAGACTTCTAATATTTGCCCATTTCCACTTGATTCCTGAAATCTTTCAATCAGTAATATACTAAACATGCATCAGAAAACAGTAGGCACCTTTTAGCGTTTTAAAACATTTCCAGTATAGACACCATCTCCTAATAATTATATGATTCAATAGATTGATGTAACATTTCTACCCTCAATTAAATGACCCTCATTCTGTCCTGACAATCTGGCTGGGTTCTTCGTATCAATCTGGGTCATTTCTTTTTTATTCAAACATATGTTTAGCCTCTCAGAATTATGGAATGGGTCGATTGAGGAAGACTTTGAAAATCAGCCTTCTGTAAAACAAGGAAAGTATCTGTGTATTATTATTTCCTAATGTCTAAGAAGAAATCGTCCGCAGTTTGATGGGGTCCTGCATTTCGAAACAAATTGGAGTCTTCTTGTACAGGCCCCACCAACGTGTGACTCTGTAATTAGAAGCACAGGGCTCTGCTTTCTCTGTGATTCCACGTGCACAATAACAGCCTCACTTAATTAGTTTTATGGGACAAATTTTCTGTAATTGCTTGTACCAAATCAATGTCCATGCAAATCTTCATTTGCATTTCCCATTAAGTATTTGCCCAGGTTTCACCTGTGAGGAGATTTGCACATTATAATGGGCACACTTACACAATCACATTTTTCAGGTTCACGCCAAAAACCTGGCCATAAAAATAAATAATATTGATATTTTACTTTGTATTAATTAACATTTATGAATGTATAACTAAATTTAAAAAAATTAAAAGTCGTCCCAATGCAGGGCTAAAATGGTGATTTTTGAACACAAACGTTCAGCTCTCCTCCCTGCCTAATGCTGGTCCAGAATGTCCATTGAAGTAAATAAAGAAAGGTAAAATAAGGCACAGTTCTCTATATTCCTGAAAACCACTTTGATATGCTAGAATTATCATGAACCTCATGTAGTATATAGGGTGGATAGTATTGGTAAAGATGGACAGGGTCAACAATTACTAGTCAGATTCCTGTCGTGCCCTGTAACAAGAAGATGACACGTATGAATCTGAGCAAATCACACATGATGGTAAATGTCGAATGGGTTAAACTTTCCTATTAAATGGGAAAACCTCTTAGAATGAGTCAAAGAGCAAAAGTATCGCACATACATGTACATGAAAGTTAAGTCAGAAACATACAGAGGAGGTTATTTTTATGTGTTCAAAGAGCCAATTTAATTATCAATCAGGTTATAACAAACATTAGCCTTTTATGTGAACAATTTCCCATAGAAATGTATGTATATATTAAAAATATTTGAAAAACAAGGAAAAAAATACAAAATTAGAACCTCCAAATGATAATATATAGGATCTATCCATCTTTCAAAACATCAGAAGCAAAAAATAAGTTAAGGCTGTGAAGTGATGTTTCTTGAAAGTCCAATTGTTTGCAAGTCCAGCTCCTACAAAGTGTCTGTTAATAGTGAAAGGCCATGCACACCATCCCACAAGTGCTAAATTTCTGGGGATGAGACCCTGCAATCTCCCTGTTTAAAAGCAAGTTCTCAGTGGAATTTTAGGTGTACTAAAGTGATGGTTCTCAAACTTCAGAGAACAAGCAATGAGCTTGATAATGGATAGGTGTGTATACACAAATGCAAATATATAAAATATTTCTGTTCAAATACCCATTTTACATTTTAAAATAGTAACCATATTGGGGGTCCAAAATGCCTCAGTAGATTCCCAAAAGGCAGAAACTGTACTATGATCACAGTACTGTAAATAACAGCAAAAATGAAACAAGTGTCAAAACACTTGTTGAAAAAAAACCCGCCCATGTGCTAATGTAGATACCAAAACTGCGATTATAGAAATGAACAATGAAGTAGTATACATAAAAAGTGTGGATATGGGCCAAAGGTATTATTCAGAGGAAATCCTTACCTTGAATGTTTTTACAATTAAACAACAAAGGTTGAAAATCAATTAAACATCTCAATAGGAGGAACTAAAATTAGATAAAATGAAACTAAGAAAATTAGGAACTGAGGAAGATAAAAAGTGAGCAATAACTTAGAAAAATATGTAAACAGTATTTTTGATAAATCCAAGTATTAGTTTTGTTAAAAGCATTTAAACAGGCATATTATTTACGAGGCTAATGAAAAAAAGAGAAAAAAGCATACACTATTAAGAATGATGGAGCAAGAAATACAGGAATTGCTATGAAGAACACAAATTTTACTGAGGAGTATGAATGAAAACTTAAATAAATATAGAAACATACCTTTGGAGAACTTGGCTGTTGTAAAGGTAAGAAGTCTCCCAAAGTTAACTATAAACATAACACATCTCCCCATTCAGAGAAATTAATGTATCAAAACCAGCAAGGAAATAATCTTAAAGAATATAATTGGAGGAACTTAAATGTTAGGTGTTGAATGCATTGTTTGTTGAAAATAAGTATGGAAATATCAGGAAAATGTATCAAATAATTCCACCACTTTCTCCTTCTGTCCCTCCCTCCCCCAAATAAGAAAATAGCAGATCCAAATTGTTTAAATTTTTTGAAACTTTAAAGGTATAGGCAATTCTTACATTATTGAAATTTGTTAAGAATATGAAAAGAAATGGAAAATAAATGAATTTCTTCCCTGATATCAAAAGTATAGATTTAATAAAAAGGAAATTCTATATTAATTTGTAAGAAATACTTGCAGCATCAAAATAAATGGATAATACCACTAACATAAAAGGTTTTTTTTAATCAATAAAGACAAATCAAGCTAGCAGAAAATTTAAAGAGGTAGAAATCAGAATAGCTAAACTAATGAGTATATGAGTGGCCCGTGCTTTAGTCAACCATGATTATTGTTAAGAGTGCAGAAGATAAAACCAGACCACGTGAGCTGGCACAGTCTTCTCCCCTAACTGGCTATGTGATTTTTGATAAGTTACTTAACCTCTCTGTTTCTGTTTCCTTCTTGATAAAATGAAGGTAATTATCATAATATCTTCATTGGAGGTCTGTGGTGAAGATTTAAATGGTTTGACAAATGTAAAGTGATCACAGTATAGCACACAGTAAGCACTTACAGCGTAAGCTGTCATCTTCATGACCATTGTTTTAGTAACTTAAATTATCAAATTAGTTTAAGCAATCCGATTAAGAAATATCGTAAAGATTTTTCATTCGCAGTGATGATTCAGTGAAGAAAAAGGAGTCCCTTAAACACTCTTGGAGGGAGCATGACTTGGAATAAGGCTTGGAGAAGACACCTTGATAAAATGGATTAAAATTTAATATACACATATCTTTGAACACGTATATTCTAGGTATCTATTTTGGATAGGTAACTGAGAGAGAGAGTAATTACCCATGGTCACGCAGATGCTAAATGCCAGAGATGGGAATTGAATCTAAGTCTGTCTGTTTCCACAGTCCCACCAGGGCCCACTGTTAATAAACATATGAAAGAAAATGTTCAGTCTCATTAGTTATAAAAAGGCACATATTAAAATAACCTGAGACCATTTTATTCCTATGAAATTGCTGTATATTAAATGAAAACGCCTATGGTTGGCAAAGTTGTTAGGAAATGGACAGGCTTTTTCACTGAGGCTAGGAGTATAAATTAATACAGCACTTTAGGAGGACAAAACCATAAAAGCAGATTCCACCTCTAGGAATTTATTTTTAGGAATGCATCATGGATGCACAAAGATATCTATGTATAAAATCGTTATGGTGTTTATAGTTGTTAAAAATTAGAAACAATCTTAGTGAGTTACAGTGAGGATTGGTTAGTTATAGAAATTCCTAAGTAAAGAACCATTCTAAATAATGTAGAAAAATCAATTATGACATTGGGGAATGTTTCCCATTCATTTTTCAAACTCAAAAGATACGTGATTAAAAAGTCTACAAATTAAAATAAGACTAAAAACCAGATGTGGTGAAGAATTTCTATGTACTTGTCACCATTCTTACTGTTTTAACTAATTATTTCACAACCTCTGACATGCATATTCATTTTAATTTTTATTCACATTTTATAGATTAGGAATCTGAAGAACAGAGGAATTTTGTAACTTATCCAAAGTTATCCAGCCAGTCTGAGCAGAGCCAGAATTTAAACTCTGTTCAATCTGCCTCTAGAGGCCCAACTTTTACCCAATACACTCTGATCTTAGTTTTATAAGATAAATAAATACAGCTATGCCTTTAAAACAAGAGATGTGTGTTTGTTTTAAAATGTACTATTGTAAAACATTGTGGGTTTTTAAAATCACTTTTGTAAATTTTACACAATTCTTCCAATTAATATATGTGACTTTTGTAAAGACAGCGTTTATCATAGGGAGAGGGTTGATAAGAAATAAATGCTGGGGACATCAAGGTTTTCTGCCATCTCCGGAGTTTAGAGCTGGGTTTAGGGTTCAGGCAGTGGGTGAGCTGGATTGCTTGGCAGAAAGAGGAAGTGCAGTGAAAGTGGAGAGGGTCTGTGGGAATGGATTCCATGCTGCCTCTACTGTCTGGTGCTTGCCTTTGTGTCAGTCAACTGTGACCTTGTGGACATTTTAATCTCTCACGCTCTTTGTAACTCATGCCATTGGAAATAGGCCCGATTCCAAGGGGGGACGTGAATGGGAATCGCTAGCAAGTAAAGAGTATTTTGCCTCTTCTCCAGCCTCATGTCTGTCCACATCATATGTCACTGGAGGGTCACTTTGTATATGCACCACCTGGGACCAACTGGTATATTGTGGTAGTGTCACATTGTAGTATTTCCTGCTTTGCGTGAAATAAAAAGCGTCTGACTGCATAATGCTTGTTTACACCCCAGTCTTCTCCATTTTTATTTTTAAATGAAGGTCAAACTGAAGAAATCAATAGGACTCTTCAGTTTGGATTTTGATCTTAAATGTGTATCTTTCCTCCCTGAGCCACCTGGTGGTTTTATATCTTCATACGGATTATGGTTAACTTAGCTATTGAATCTGTTGGTAACTCATCACATTGAAGAACTTTATAGTAAAACATAATAATAATAATTCTTTAAAAGGAGTTCCAGGTAAGAAAAAGATTTGTCCTCTGTTCCACACACCAACCCCTGTTACATGCTGATTAAAAGTAGTTCTCTAATATAATGAATACAGTGTCTCTTTGACTCAAAAAGTTTTATCATCCAACTTTTAAAAAGTTCTTCATATTTACTTAAAGCTTGTTTAATCAGATTTAAAATTCAAGAAAAGTTTGAATAGTTTAAAGATGATTTCAGGTCAGATTCATATCTAAAGGAGACTATCTTCTCTGTAACTTGTCCTCTGGCTCCAAAATCCTGAATCATTACTGAGAAGGAGACTCCCTGCTCTCTTTCATTCACTGGCGGAATTAACCAGGAATTAACTGTTAGCAGAATGAAGTCTTTCTGGTATATCACTTGTTTCTGAAAATAATATAAAGGGACATGAAAAGACCCATTTCTCTGATTGTGGAAGTTGTTTTCCTAGATTAAATCTGTACTACTGTCCAGCAGAGATGTTTTCCCCAAATTATTGCTTAATATTTGTGGTCTTCACCTATGAAAAAGCTGGTGTGCAAAGGTGTGTGTCAGGTCAGTGTGAAGAGTTTTCTGGCAACCCTGCAGTTAAAGACAATATCTATTATTTTATCCAAAGACCCTTTATTCCAGTGAAATGAAATCCTCCCAGATGTCAGCCCAGCAAGACTCTCCCAATGAATTTAGAGACCCCCTTTTGTCATAAACTGAAGACTGCCATTTATTTTTGCCTTAATGGACAGATCTCAAGCTAAACATAGGTCTTAATTGAAGTGACTTTCTCAAACTCGAAGATGAAATGTGTGTAGAGTCTGCTCTGAATTTTTTTTTGGTCCTTTTTCAAACTTTTTACAAGTTTTTAAACTTGTGATTTATATATTTTAAGATAACAGTATATTAAAGTACTAAACATGAATAGCCTCAATTATATTTTTGTCTGTAATCACTGCTTTAATATCTCTGAGTGGGTTCTGTGTTTTGCTGACACAATACTAGGACATTGAGAAAAAGGAAATCATTTACCAAATTAAAAACAAAACAAAACAAAAAACTACAAAACTTCTTTGACTATAAAATATTTCTTTTTATACTGATACTTCTTGTTCTTCTATTGACCTTCCCTAACCCTTAAGAAATCATGGAAATTTTACGATAACAGTACAATGCCTGAGGGTTGCAGCAAAGCTAAATTGGACGAAAGTCAGGTTGGCAAATTGTCATGATGTTTTTGTATTTATTTCTTTCAACTTTAACACCCACAATTTATTAAGTGAGACAGTGGATAAAAGAGGAAGCCCAGAATCCTGTTTGGACACCGTTTCGGAAGGAAACCAGGTCTTTATGGGGCAGCCTCTTCCTTTTAGCCACTGGCCAGGAAAACCATCTTTCTGTTTAAAACCTATTCAATTGAGAGAGGTGGGGTGGCTTTGGGAAGGAAGGTGACCTCTCCCTTGTAAAGGAGAATGGTTCTGTTTCCTCCTGTGACTTATTCAACTCATTTCCACCACTGTTTATAAGAACACTTGAGTTGAATGCTTGTAGTGACAGCAATAGTCATTTAAAATATGGCTCAAATTTCATGGCCTCAAATTTCCTCTGTTATTTCCAATCCTTGATCATTACAATCCCGAATGGAGCTTTGGGTCCGCTCAAATTTTGCTGATGTCCTTTTGGAGGTAACAGGTATGCCTCCTAAGGCAGAAGGTGAATACATAGATCACTCCTTTGTCGAATAAAGCGTTGCTGACATCAACTCTGAAAAGATAATGCTTTAACGGGAGCCAAGATGTTTCCAAAATGATACAGGAAACATTTTTCTTAGATGCCTTTCATGCTGAGGTCCCCAGCTAGATTAGTATATGGAATTAATGTGACATGCTGGCCGAGAGGATATTAGGGGGACTTGTTTGTTTGGAAGGTTTGTCACCACTTGATGCGTTTTGAATGTTTTTGGATTTCAAACCTCAGTTTGTGTAATTTGCATTTCCCCGTGGCTATGAGACACTGATTATTTTATTAAAATTGGTTCCTTTCTTCGTTTCTTAAAATAGTTTCATAACCTTTTGATTTTGGAATAATGTTAGATTTACGGAAAAGTTGTAAAGATAATACAGAGTTCCCATATACCCCTCAACTAAGGGTCTTCGAATGTTAATATCTCACATTGCTATGATACATTTGTCAAAACTGAAAAACTGACATACTACATTGCTAGTAACTAAAGTCTGGTCTTGATTTTAATTTCACCAGCTTTTCCACTAATGCCCTTTTTGCATTTAATCATCTTTTCTCCTTAGCCTTCTGATTTGTGACACTTGCCAAGTATTTCTTTTTTCCCATGACCTTGGCAATCTTGAGTACTGGCCAGGGATTTTGTAGAATATCATCTTTTAATAAATAAAAAATGTATCACCTCTGGGGTTTTTGAAGGAAAACCCATGCAGGCTTAGGAATAATTTGCACCACTAGTTTTCCATTAAAACATTAGCTTCAGCCTGGTAATTGTAACTGTATCTGCTTGACAGTTATAACAGCGCTCTAGAATTAAAAGTTGATTTATGATTTAATATTTGCTTCACCTATATGTGCGTTCTACATTCTTAGCTCTGCCGGTTTGGTTTCGTTTAAACCTATTTTATCTACTGCTTATGACAGATTCAAGATGGACAAACAAATTGTTATGTATTGAAGAATAAAGATTTAGAACAAGCTTTTAAAGGAGTTATTTACTTGGAGATGGACCTCATTTATAATCCGGTAAGTCTAACTGGGCCGTACCCCCCAGCCTCTCTGTACCTCAAGTGAATGGTGACCATCCTGGAGAGACTCAAATCAATGTAAAATGTTTCAGAATTATTGGAGAGAGAGAGAGGGAGGGAGGGGGGAGGAGGGAAAAGAAGAAGGATGAGAGAGAGAGGGAGAGAGAGAGAGAAGGGAACAGTGTTTTAAAACTCAGCCAAAAAAAAAAAATCAGTGCTAGAAACTCCAGTTTTCAACTGGTGTTTATCCTATTCAGCCACTGGAATTGATGGTGTTTATCTCAATAAATTTAAATGTCCAAAGAGAAAATTAAAAATTAAAGAGAAAATTAAGTTTTTAGCTTTGTTACCTGTAATCTTCCAAGGCAACCGTTGGCTGTAGGACAGATATTTTCAAGCCTCTGACTGTGGTATTTAATTATTACAGTTGATATCCTGGTATCTGACACTGTCAGAACAAAAACTTAAACTCCATTGGAAACTCTGTTAAAGGAGGAAATTTTCTTTAATGTATTTTCAGTCTTTAGTTAAATGTAAAATATGCAAATATACATTCATTTGCCAATTTGAGGTTGTGGGCCTAAAACCCTTCTTCTTTTTTTTTTAGCATGGATTTATTATTTTTAGTTCTAAAACTTAATGTTGCTTGCCTAAATGTACCCATAACATCTACAATAATTTCTACTTTTGGTTTCTTTAATTAAAGTGGAGATATGCTTTAAAGATATTCACAGAACAGTCTGAATCTAGAATTTTTCCAGATTGTTTTTCCATAAAATCTTTACCTCAATCACTGTATCTTTTTCGTGACTGATCTTTACCAGGGCCTTCTAGAGCAACATAAATTTCAACTCGTTTGGTCCCTCCTTGTATCTCAGTGATTTATGTCATGATCAAGTAAATATAGCATCACAATAATAGGTAAAACTGGCATCAACAGGTTTGGGAATTGGCACAGTTGATTCTTGGCGAGCAATTCTTATAAACAGGTGTTCCTAACCTACAGGCGAGTGACCCATGGCCTGGTATCAGTGGTAGGTTCTAGAAAGGGAAAGGAGAGCACAGGTTAATCCAGTTGGTGTATAAAAGAATGAGCTGTTACAGTAAGCATCAGAGTGACTGCCATTTATTGGCCACCTACAGCGTACCAGGCTCTCACATTATTCCATTTAATCATCACAAGAAACCTGGCAAACAGGTGTCATTCATGCCATTTTTATCACGCGCAAGTGGAATTAAACAGGAGAGCCGGTTTGCTAATAAATGAGCAAGTCCAAATCCAGTTCCCAATCTTTCTGACTCTGCAGTCATTCCTTTGCGATACTGCTTCTTAGTTTCTTTAAGACATCATTGAAACAATCAACGGCAGGGAAGTGTTCTATTTTATTTCCACTAATGCTGGAACTCTGGGCACCGTCTCCAGGATGGGGTCTGTTGTTACTTCCTCTTTTCCCCCATTTCTTTCCCTTTTTCTTCAAGGAAATCTTACGCGCATGTTGTACCTCAGACCATCCTTCCTTTTTCATTTTCTTCTGGCAAACACACGTGTATATACTATGCATATAGGGAAACCTAAGTTTTAGAGGAAAAGCCTACAATAGGAATATATGTTAATTAAGTGATTCTTCCAGATGCCCGGCTGACAGAGAAGGACTTGAATTTTATTCTTTGATGTTTTCCTCAGTGTGTTGATGAGGACAAATCATTGTATGCCTCTGAGCTCAGTTTATTCCCAACACAGTGGGGCTACAATGACTCATCAACTTATTTTGCCTCCTCATGGAGAAGAAATGAGATTCTCTGTGGAAAAGATGTTTTTATGAGTTGGAAGCCAATGTTTTCCTGTAGGGTTTCCTTGGTGAAAGTGTTGTTCAAAACCTTGATGTGAAGGGAAGTTTTATTTTCAGAGACTTTGGTGTGAGAACCCAGTCTCTGCAGTGGTTTAAAATACCTCCGTTGATTTGCAAGCATTCTGAGTCCCCCAGATCCAGTCTGACTCACTCCAGGGACGTGATGCTCATGACTTGATCCCCACAAACACACGCAGAGCTCAGGGGCAGCCCCCCGTTCTTCTGCTTCCTGCAAAAGGCTTTGGGGGTCAGAATTATTGGTTTCTCCATTCTCCCTGGTCATTAAGAAGAAAAAAGTCAAGGACCTCAGATGTGGGATATAAGACTGAGAGCAACAAAAGAGCAAGACAGACAAACAAGAGCTCATAGACACAGACAATAGTTTAGTGGTTACCAAAGGGTAAAGGGGGAGGGTGGTGGTAGAAGAGGGTAAAGGGGGTCAAATATATGGTGATGGAAGCAGAACTGACTCTGGGTGGTGAGTACATAGTGTGATATACAGATGATGTGATATACAGATGAAAATGACTTGAAACCTATGTAATTTTACTAACCAATGTCACCCCAATAAATCGAATATTAAAAAAAGAAAAGAAAAGAAGAATGAAGTCTGTAGAAATGCTGCAATTTTTAACAATGATGTCTTTCTAGGTCAAAGCCAGTATTCGAGCCTTCACTCCTAGAGAAAAGCGCTTTGTAGAAGACAGCCGCAAGCTGTCCAAAAAGGTGGGTCCCAACGGTAAACTGGCTTTGATGCACACTCAGCATCCAGTACCTCAAGTACTGTTGCCCTTACTTGCTTACTTCCTTCATTCCCTCTTTTTCTCTCTCTCCTCCTCCTCCTTCTTCCTTCTGTCTCTCTCTCTGTCTCTCTGTCTCTCTGTCTCTCTCTGTCTCTGTCTCTCTCTGTCTCTCTCTCTCTCTCTCTCTCTCTCTCTCTCTCTCTCTCTCTCCCTCTCCCTCTCCCTCTCTCCCCTCTCCGTCTCTCTTCTCTCTATTGTTTTCAATCCCCACCTCTCCACTCCTTTCTCCTCGTCTTACCTTCTCTCCCCAAACAAGGACTTCAGTCAGCTCAGTAAGAAGAGAAAGACTTAAACCTTGGTAAGAAGGGAAAGACTTAAACCCTATCTGCTGGGTGAAACACAAGGCGTCAGCCCTCCATCCGTGTCCTGAATCATCCTATAAACAAAAATTCCTGGCGTCAAGCCTCCGTAAACATTCCGCTGGCTTTGTTTGCCCTGCCTACCCTCCTTTCATCACAGACATTTTTGTCTCCGTCTTTCGAAGTTTCGGGGAGGTATTCTGCCCATGAAGCTCACAAAGAAATGAACTCAGTGGGCCTTCAGCGACTCCTAGCCTCGGATGTCCCCATGGCTGCCCCTACTCCTTTTGTAGGGTCTAAATTTGGGGTGTGTTGGCATTTTGCCTCATTTTGAATTACCTGTCCCTGCCTCTGCCTGTTACCCTGAATTCCTCTTTCCTTAGTTCAACCGAAAGTGAAGCACTGGGCCCAACAGGGGACATTTTTCTTTTTTTTTTTTTCTTCTTTTTTTTTTTTTTAACATGACCTTTACATTTCTTTTCAGTGTACCTCCCTGTCCTGTTCAGACACAGTTCAGGATTTCACTCTGGACCTATTGTCCCTCTTCAGTTGTGTAACTGAGAACAAAGTGTCCCCTTTGGAAAGTGTTTATTACTTCCACCACTTCCTGTGGGGTGAGCAGCTGTGGATGACACAAAGCCGATAACTATAAAGGGATCTTATCATCCTTTTGTTTCCCATGAACTGGGCATACTTGGGACAGGCCTTAAATGTCTTCTGAGGGGGGTGGGGGGGGCATCCAAATGTTTTGCTTTGGTCTGCCATAACATTGAGTGTAATATTTGTCTTGTGTAATCCGAGTAAACCTCTTATTTTTTTATTATGATTACTGCCTTTCGCTCTGTTTACTTGAAAGTTAAAACCTGGGTTGAGGTAGGTGGGGTAGCTGCTTTGCAAACAAATTGAAATGAATCTGCCTACAACTGGGAGAAAAGACATTTCCTTTACCAAACATGGACCTCCACATGGGGTGGCTTTGGGGGATTTGGGGCTGAGATCCTGGGGTGTGTTAGGGTCCTGCCCACGTGCCTCTCACCACTAGGTATCCCCACATTTTCATAAAATTGAAACTGGTGCTTCTGCTGCAAATACTTATAAGCATTTACTATGTAGCAGGAGCTATTCTAAGCCCTTTATGCTAGGTTACTATTAATGTCAATTCCATTGTATGAGAGAGAGGTTAAGAAACTGACCCCAGGTCACACAGCTAGGAGGTGGGAGAACTGGATTCCCTTCCCAGAACTATACTTTCCTGTAGACTTGTTCTCCTGTACTTGATGACTTAGAATACTTGTCCATTTCTCATCAATCTATCCGTTTCTTTTTAAACTAAACAAGATAGATGCTTATTCCCAGAGTTCTCTGTCTCTCTGTTTTTTTCTGTCTCTCTCTCAAACACACACACACACACACACACACACACACACACACACACACACATTTACATACACACACATGCACCGCCCCCCCCCCCCCCCCAAGTACCTGGCTTCTGTAGCTTTTGCCAGCTCAGTTTTGTGATGAATATTATTTAAGCAAGGTATTCTCCATTAAAGGAGCTATAAGATGCATTGAATTTTCTTTTCTTCTGTGGCTCATCATATTTTAAAAAGAATTTTAGAAAAAAGTAGAAGGACGTTTCCTTTTTTTTTTTTTGATTGGCCGCGATACACAATACAATTTAAATGGCCAAGATGCCGGATCTAAAGAGAATATTTGGAGTATTCATACCTCGTTCCCTGTTTTTCTTTTTTCTTTTTTAATCAGATCTTATCAAGAGATGTAGACCGTGTGAAAAGAATCACCATGGCGATATGGAATACAATACAGTTCCTTAAAAGCTGCTTCCAGTGGGAATCCACGTTGAGAAGCGCAATAGCATTCGTGGTAAGCTGCCTTTTCTATGTTCAAATTATTTGCTGTTGAGTCCTAAATGCAAATGCAGATGGGTTTTCATTTACTGACCTGAAGCAGAATGATACGCATTCAGCCTGGCTGAAGTTCACACCCCTAAGGAAACTTGAAATCATAAATGGTACCCATTCATCTTTCTAAGCGATATGATGGCGTAGGTGATTATGTAGGAGAGATCATTCTAAGATAGTCCTTTAGTCAGATTTACCCTTGGGAGTCCCTTAAATTGCCCAAATCTTACCCATATACTATCTCTTGGCAAGTTTAAGAGAGCCAATGTTCTACAGAATTTTAAATGTTTCTATGGTGGTGTTATAACCGTGTCTGCATAGTTTCCACATATTGTATATTTCTTTCCTCTGTTTCAATGAATGCCAGTGCTTTTCAAAAAATGGCAGTTAAAAAATAATGACTAAATTAAGACAGAATTGCTCTAATTTGTGTTTGAAGTAAACCATTCACCAACTTTGATATAAAAAACGTTTATTCATTATCGTACTACTTGAGACATAACTGATTATTAGACGTAACTGACTCAACACCACAAAGGACAACCACTAATATACATGAAATACACTGATTTCTCACTGATACTGTGGCCCCATCGTCACGGGCATTATGAAATCCCAGAAGTCTCAGAGCTTCCAGAGATCTTAACACCAAGACTCTTGGACGGACCTGAAAGTTGGCACAATGCCCTCACTTTACATCTCTGGGCATTCTCTCTCATTTGTAAAGGACTTGCCCCGATCAGACGTGGGAGGAGAAACCAAGTCTCTCAACTGCTAATCTTAGACATTTTGTATGATGCTCTTAATTTTTTTGTCCCGTTCAAAAGATCACAATAGGGCCTGCTGTGACGTGTGAGTGGTCTGTCATGATCATAGGCCTTCTGTCTCCCGGTTTCTATTGTCAATGCTCTTTCTCATCCCAAAGACGTCCCCTCATTAAAAACAATAAGTAAATTCACCCAAGATGTCAGTGAGTTCAAGGTCACTCCCACCTTTGTGGCTCCCACCGCATGGAGTAAGTGTATGTGGTCCTTACAAGGTTGTTTTCCTCTCGTCACTTGAGAGCATTCTGTTTGGTCTAGTTAATTTTAGGTTTTCATTGCTTCAGGATGTCCAGGGCCTGTGATGGCTGTGGCCTTGACCTTTAATATACTTTGTCTTTGGTCTGAAGTTGCTAAAAGAACTGGCCTTAATGAAAACATTCATAAGGATTTTATGAGTCCATATCTGTCTTTCTCTTGGCATTTTTTCTCCCACTTCCCTTTCTCACATTCTCCTCCGCTGGGGGCTTCTTCATGTGTCGGGTTTTTCTTCAGCGTCCTACCTGAATTCTCTTAAAGACTTTCCACAGAATGTTCTGTGTGATTCTGGGCAAAAATGGAAAGTCAACACAATTGGTGGCTTCTTCCAGTCAGTACCCCAACCCCTGCCAGGAGGAGAGGATTTCCTTCGCTTGAGCTTAGATTTTGGCACTGGGCATTTTTAGGAAAACAGATCTGTTGCACTGGGTTATGTAGTGGAATGACAGAAGTGATTAATGGACTGCTGGCCTGATCTGAGCAAAGATTACAACAAATGAATAGAAGGAGGTTGTCTAATATGGGGGGGGGCTTCTAAATGGGAAGGGGGCTTTGGGGGTGGGGCCCCTACTGCACTGCCTGTTCCCTCTGCCAGGCTAGCAGACCCGGGCCACCACGTTGTCCTTTCAAGTCTCGGAGGCCCACAGAACAGACGATGAAGGCTCTTCACTTGCTGGTTCGCCAAGATGCGATTTTGCAAGGACACATGGCTCCATGAGTCTGTGGGAGGCCCCACTGTGTGGGGGACATTTTCCATTGGGCACCATTGGAAAATGCCGAGTCAGTTAGGAATGATGCATGTATAAGCGCGCGCTCTCTCTCTCTCTCTCTCTCTCTCTCTCTCTCTCTCTCTCTCTCTCTCTCTCGGTTGTCCTGAAGGTACTGGAATGAAGAGTGAGTGCTAACATAAACACATTTAGTTCTCAGTTTTAATTGGAAACTCTGCGTTCATCTCCCATTTACCTTGACCAGCCATTGGTAGAGCTCAGATGTACTGCAGCTATAGAGGGGTGGGTATCTCCTCTCGCTAAGCTGTTGAAGTGTGATTTAATTAGACAACATTTTTGTTACTACTATCACAATGGGTCATTCCAGAATCATTTCTGCTCTTAAAGCAAGAGCATATAAGGAAAATGCATTCTTAGAGTAAAATAATATGTATGTATACATATATACATACATATATATGTAATTATATATGCATATTAGTAATAATATGTATTATATATATTAGTATATATTAGCAATAATATATTAGTAATATATAATATATATACATGTATACATATATATGTAATTATACGTATATTAGTAATAATATATATATATATATATATATATATATATATGTATATATTAGTCTCCCTTATTGTTCTTTAATAGGATTATGGGTAGCCAAGCCTTCATTTCTTTGGACAACATTTTGCTCTCATGGATCTTGCCTACAGACTTAAGTAAGCTGCCTTGGAGTCCCAAGTGGCAATTCCATGCCTATACACCCCCATTGGTGTACTGCTGTGTCCCCAACTCTGTGGGGCTCCATTAAGGGTTGTCCTTCTGCAAAGTGTTGAATCCTCAGGTGAGCTGGGCCAGAGAGAGAGAGGAAGGGAGGCTGTGAGTGACCCTGAGGTCCGGCTTCTTCTCTCCCTTGCTCCACTCTCGAGAGCACCATATTTGTCATTGGCGGGACACAGGGATTGTCTCCTATGGTCTCCTGGGGACAGCGTGCTGTGTCTGGACTTGATTCATTGGCGTGCTAATTTGTGTGCGCTTCCTCCACTTGCGTTGGGATTACACAGGCAGAGCAGTTTCGTGGTGGTTTAAAGCTGGGTCTTAAGCCAAGGATTTATTAAATAGTAGGACCGCATGTAAGGCCTTTCTTCTGTATTAACAATTAGGATGGGTGGCATTTGAAGGCTCTCTGCACAGATGCGAGCTGAACCATTTTGGCTGAAGCAGTCCCCAGGAGCTTGTCTTTCCACAAGCTAAGGGCAGAAGCATAGGAATTCTGTTCTCGCCTCTGTTTGGTCAGGTAACAGAAAATAACCCATTAACATCATGTGAATGTCTATTTTCAGGTGATGCAAAGCAAGAATGTTATAGGATCTTGTTTAGTATACGCTGGCTGTGAATTTTAGGACTTTCTGAAAGCAAACCATATGTTTTCAAAGGATTCCTTTGGATGTGTGTATGACTGTATCCTATCTTGTTGAAAGCAGGGGTTAAAGAAAAGCAGCCTGTTATGGCCGGTCAGAAGTGGATGGACAAGCATGAAATAATTTATCTTACTGGACGGTCCGAGCATAAATCTCCCCTAACCTGGGACCAATCCCCTTAATGCGTACACGGGGGCTCGTATTCCCAACAGTGAGAAAGTGCTCTTTAATTCACTGACACCTATAAAGTGAATGTTTCTTTAGTTCATTATTATTGGAAGAAATTAAATTTGGGCCTTTTTAGAGTGCTGAAACCTTTCCAAATCACACTTCTACAGCCTGTTTTTGTTTTTGTTGTTGTTGTTCTTAGGATGATCATGGAAAATCTTTCTCCTTACAGGTTTTGCATTTTTTTCCTCCTTCCTCTAAGTTTTCTAGATGTTTCACTGTGTTGCATTTTCTGAGCTTAACTGATTTATTATAAATTAAATATATATGTATTTCTGCTCCAAAGATCACATTCTCAATTTTCCCAGTTGAAAAACAAATGAGTATGAGATGTCAATTTATCGAGAGAGGCCCAATGTAGCTAAAAATCTCATGCCTAGAAGAGGCGTAGCTGTGTGTTTCCCTACGAATGGATTTGTAAATACACATGGTGTTTTATAGACGTGTAAAATAGCACACAGCCATTCCCAGACGCCGACATTGGCCTCTAGGAATATTTCATAGCTGATGTTGTTTCAGTGCGTACTATGTGCCTCGCTCTGTCCGAAGCACGTTACGAATGTTACCTCATTGAGTTCTCACAGCAAGCTGCTGATGTTGCTGTCATTTATTACCCTCCTTTTACATATGAGGAAAATGAGTCCATAGAGGTTAGATAACGTGTTGGAGCTCACATGTTTTGAAGAAGCACGGCTGGGATGGAAACTCAGACCCTCAGGCTTTAGAGTCCATGTACATAACCGTGGGGTTACAATGCCCCTCCCTGACACCCAGGATGCAGTGATTGAGCTCCTTATATTAGAGAGATGATAGCGATTCCAGGGAAAACCACACTGGTCATTTCAGATATGCATTTAGATGTTCTGGATGAGGGTTAAGCTTGTTCCAAGAGGCTCTGGGGGAAAGAACCCTCATTACGTGAGTGGGAATGGTTCTCAGTCATAGCCATGATATTCACAAGAGATGTAGCCAAAGGTGGACACATCTGTCACATCTTTGGGGGAACACGCCAGATCCTGGGACTCACACGTGTATGACATCCTTCGAATCCAGCCTCATGGGGTGGAAAACCTCAGTGTCTGGTTCTAGGCTGAGCCCCCAGTTGAAGTCTATTTCCCCGACACATACACTTTTGGGGGAAGCTCTTAGATGATGTACAAGGGTAGATGATATACAAGGGGAGAGTGAAGGCTAAAAACAACCAGATGAAAGGGCCCTGAAAGGAATCTATACTTTTTAGATTCTCTTAAAGAATTCTAGGTTGTTTAAAAGAAGGAATTGGAGTAGTGTAATGATCTCCATTAATATATTCTTTCAAAATGTCTCAAAACAGTCGTGATGAGAGAGCTAGACCCCTATTTCTAATGTATGGGGGGGTGCTTTGTTATATAGCCCCATGTTTCAGTGCAAATACATTATGTAATGATAATTAAGATGAATTTGTTCTCAAAAGATAATTTTGCACTGTGATGTTTGTGTTGTATTACCAATTATATGTATGGTTTGGGGGTTTGTTTTGCTTTGGGTACTTACATTTTACAAACCCCAGTATTATCTGCTAAAAGACCCCAAATTATATTATGGCCTAAATGCATTCATTTTTTTCATATGACAATAAAGCTTTTATTGACAGATGGCATCATTAGAAGATTACTTTAAATAGCCAAGTTCTCTTACTGCTGTAATAAAAGGACAGCATTTATGTAGTTTTGTTTTTCCGCCAGTCTGTCAGGCACACACCTCTTGCATCAAGGGAGCCAAGTGTGTGGGGCATTGATGGATTCCTTATTTTATTAAATTTTTTCTTGAACGTTTGATGTTAAAAGTAATCTAAATCTACCATATATCAATGGGCATCTTCATAAAGCTATGATTTTAACATCTGTGACTTTTTTTCCCTGAATTTTTCAAGTGTAGAAAAATGAAGAATTCACTCTTCAGAGTTGACAGAGCCTGCAAAATGGTACATGATTTAAAGCATCAATCAACCTCCCCCACCCCAGTAAGGTTAAAAGTTGCAAGTCTCTGCTTTCCTAGCGCCACCCCTTATTTAGCATATACAGAATGCTTCGTGCTTAGAGATCCTCGAATTGTGAGAAATGATTTCACGTGAAACTTAAAAACTTAAAAATAATAGCTGTAATAGAACTGACCCTTCCAAAACACACACACACACACACACACACACACACACACACACACAAACAAACACACTCACAGAGGACATTGGGATACCAAAAATTCCTCTGTTGAACATTTTGTGAGTGCATGTTAGTAAACATTTTATATGAGACCTTGAGGATTGTTTCTGTCTCTGATTCTTTCTGTGGCCCAAAGACCTTTTGAATTGGTAGAAATGACAACTACCATGAAAATTTTGATTCCAGATGGGCCGTTATTAACACAGTACTGATCAAATGTCTTTTTGATTCTTTAGATATTTATGTGTTAACTGTGTCTAAAAGATTTACTTTTTCTTTAAGTTCTAGCACCAAAGTCATTCACAATTAGATGTACCTGCCTTTGATTGAACTTTTCAGTGGCTGTTTCCATGGCCACCAAAAGTCACAATCGGGTGTGCAAAGCAGACATCACTGCCTGTTTGGTAGATGTTTGTGCCGTTGGGGCTCATAGGTTAACAATATTTCCGTAAAGCTGAAAAAATATCCACAGTTACAATAATCTTCTTGTCTGCATGAGAAGATATTTTTTAAATATCTTAAATGCATATATATGTATGTATATATATATTTATATGCAAAATATATAAATATATAAAGTGCTTAAAATATTTGACAGTTTGATTGATTTAACAGTTATAAAATTATTTCCCAAGTCTTCTTTTCACTGAAGACTACGTTATATACTTTCAAAAATACGTTAAAGTTTTTTTTTTTTTTCAGCATTTTTAAATAAGAACAATCCATTATGGCAAATTGCGATTATAATTTTTACAACATAATTGCCCCTTCTATTGATAGCTTCTCAGGCATTAACTAATGATGCCATTTAATAAAATTACAGTAATTGCATTAAATGATTATCTGTTGGAAATTTAAAAGGACAGCCTTAACTATTTTAGCATATTTTCATGTTTATATTTTCAACTTTATAATTGAATTGTATTTCCAGACAGAATCACAGCTACGCTGACTGAAATCTGTTGGTATTTTGGGAGCGTCCCAGTTTTGACTAGTATGCATTAGATCTTTATTTTTCTCCTCCTAGAACATGATGGCGTGCCAATCTTCACATAGCTGGAGGATAAGTGAACAGTTACCTGCTCCTTTTGTGTTATAGGTCCAGGCCCTACACGGGAATGCTGTCACTCCCTGCTGCCTTCCCAAGCTTCCTGTTGGGATGTACTTGCATGTACATCTCTGCCGTCTCTGGTTAGCAGCCAGTCTTTTGTCCGTTTCACTGAATTCAGTCTCGTTCATTCTACTGTCCAGAGAAACCTTATTGATTTGAACATGATCCTGCTATTAGGATCTTAAATCTTAGAGAAAGAAGACGGTAGAGATCATGTCAGTCCTTGACCCAGCCAATGCTCGATCACCTTCTTCTAACTTGCTCTCTTCCTCTCTCCCTCCCTCACGCTTTTCCTCCTTCTCACCCCGCCTACCCCTCCTCTCAACCTCTCCCCAGCATCCTTTCCCAAGGCCTTTGCAGACCCCCTATTTTCTCTCCTCTACCTTTCCTCCACCACCTTCCTCTTCTATTTTAAACCACAGTGGTAACCTTTTGATGATTAAAGCACACCATAAGAAAAATTAAATTTGCGCTATGGGGTTGTGTCAAATTAGGTAAGAAGCATGGAAATGCTGTATGAAGACTTGCTGAGGACGTGGGTAGAAGATAGGGTAGAAATGCAAGTCACTCTATTATATGCCTTGTAATTCATATTTGAGAGTCGACTATGTCTGGTTCTAATGGATGTGCATGCAGCCACCAAATACCAAAGCACGTGGGGCTGTGCTTAAGGCTGCGATAGTACTTTTCATGTTTGACCCAGTAAATTAAGTTTATCCCATCAAAAATAGGCCAGTTATCAGAACAGTCATGAGGGTATAAATACAGCCTAGGGAATATAGTCAATAATGTTATAATAAGAATGTAAGGTGTCAGACAGGTTCTAGACTTCCTGGTATGGCTACTTCGTAAGTTATATAAACGTCGAATCACTGCACTGTCCATCTGAAACTAATGTAATGCTGTATGTCCACTGTCACTGAAAAATAAAACATTTCAATAGGAGAGATTATTTGCATGACCTAATACTCCAATGTCATCTGCTGAAGCAGGAACATAGCTGCAGTGTAACATAGCTGTAGAACTAAAGGATTCCTTTAGGATGTTGTGAGCTGCAGAATCGCTGTAGCCCAGTCTCTTATCTTTGTAATAGGTCCTTACTGCTTGCTATAGTGTGGGGTACACAGCAAGCATCTAATCAATGCTTCTTGGAGGAATGCTGGAGCTAGTGCAAGCCAGCTGTTGCCAGATCCTGCATTCTTTTTATTCTGTAACAGCCTGTGACCCCATCAGACCGCAGAATCCGTAGGCAACCTAACGACTTTATCATAACCGGGTCTGAGGGGCGTTTTCCTAGCGTTTTCTTGACCCTGCCCAGCAGCAGAATTGGGGAAGGAGGGAGGAAGCTGGTAAAGCTCTAACCCTGATCCACAGGCCCTGAATTGCTGTGTGTGTAGGGGGGATTGGGGGGGTTAGTTCTGATTCTTACAGAGCTGAGTGCTTCTTCCCCGCTCCCATCTGTTGTCTGTGTGACACCTGGGTGTGCAAACATTTTGTATGGTGCAAAAATGAAAAAGAATATTTAGAAATATGAGAAGGAGGGTTGGAGGGATGGAGAGAAGAACAGGGAGAGGCATGGAGAGAAAGGGGGAGATGGGGAAGGGGGAGGGAACTTGAGCATGGATGTGTGTGAAAACAGTTAGAACCAATTTCCTGCTTCGGTTTTGACCTGTTGAAGTACCATGCCCAGCACTTATATTTATGGCTAATTTGATATTACCTTCTTTGTGGTCCGAGCTTTGTCATTTGTTCCTAAGCTGTCATTTTTATTAGTCTCCCTGGCTGATCTTTGGGGCTCCCCATCAGGTGGCATGTGTTCTCCTTGTCCGGCTGGGCTTGGCAAGCCGATGGCCCTTTTATTGCTGTGTGATGCAGGCCTGCTTTGCTGGGGTGGCCTGTAATTAGACCCACCACAGGTGACAGTTACAAGAGAGCCTGGAAATCATTCTAGCTGCCTGATCTGATGTTTATGGAGAGAAACCTTCTTTTGGTCTGGTTAGGGTTTACTGTGCTGTATTGTACTTTCCCATTTGATTTATGGTTAGGGTGTGTTTTGCTCTCTCTCCTCCTACCCTGGCGTTGCGGCATGGGCTTTTTAAGGCATAGGGGGATGATTTTCACTGGCCTAATATGCTAGCTTTCACGTTTATTAAAAAAAGGTACAAAGAAAAAATTAAATCAGTCTAATTCAGCATATCATCTAAGCTGTGTTTCTGTACACTGTTAATTGTTTTAATCTCAGCCGAATTTTCTTCAACCTTGTTTTGGGCCCTTTAAAAAATGGCATTCTATTTCTGCCCAAGCTTTTTAAAATTTTTGTTTCAACTTATTGCTAATTATGCTTCATTATGTCAAAAAAAATATCTATATTGATATAGCTATAGATCTAGATATACACTTCTCACCTCAATTGGTGTTTGAACCAGATCCCCGCGGCTACGTTTTTAAGTCTAGAAAACCATGGAGTTATAGAATATTAAATGGGAGGTTCCATAGGGGAAGAAACCGAAGGCTTCGGTAAAGTGATTTTCCCAAGTGATTTTCGGGACTCATTAGCATAGAGGGTTCCCAACCCCTATACCTTATTTGCATCGTGTGGCTTTTGTGTTCAGAAACTTTGGAATCATGCTTTTAGTTCATGAGTATCAAACGTATCTACACAGCATCAATGGCTCTTGTTAGTATACTTTTTTTAAAAACACATTTTTCCCCTACGTCATCATTGCCCCTCCCAAGGGAGGAACATGCTCTGGAAGAACAGAAATCCATATTGTGAGTCAGGTGACTGGTCCATCTGTGACAGCGGACGGATATGGATGGTGACTATGGATGGTAGCAGTGCCGACGATGGTGTTTGTGTTCTAGAGGTGTTTACGTTTTGACTTCTGCGATTAATACTGATTCTTACCGAGTTACAGTAACACTGGTCGTGAAATGTTAGCTCACATTTGTTTTCCGTTTAATGAGCAACAGCATAGTAAGTAGGAATTTTCTGAAAGCCACATTTCTTTTGCTCTGGTATAAGCCAGGTACATGTACTTACAAATGGTTTTGTAAACTATTCCATAGCCAGAGCTGCTTTCTTTGGAAACCATCGAAGTCCTCACATTTTCTTAAGGAAATTTCTATAGGCTAATTTCCCCCTCAGAATTCTACTTTGCAAAATGGACAGTGTGATGTGTTTTGAGCTCTTAACAAATTAGCTGCTTGTGGCTTCAGACACCTGTGTCTCTCAGTAAATTTAAGTTCGCATTTCATTGGTGATTTTCACACTTTTAGTAATGCGAGTGTCTTCAAAGAAAAAAGAATTGATTTCCTGGAAATTTAGTGCACACGCATTCATGCCACACACACAAAAGGTGGGGAGGATGAGTAAGAAAGAAAGGGAAAGGGAAGAGCAAAATAGCTTGACCCTTAAGCATAATCCTGCAGGTGGCGATAGAAACTCATAAATGATGAAAATCCCAGCGGTAAATTTCTGTGGACTGCTTTTTGGGGATTTTAAATTCAACAATTTATTTTTACTTTGATACAATCATCTACAAACAGAAATCATTACGAGTAAAAATATGAAATTTCCATGTCATGTAATCTCTGTTTTTATAGTCATTTTCTCCAATATTCTATGGCATGTTCACCTTTATGCACAAGGGATAAGAGCTAGATTATTGCCGAGTTGGTACAGAATTCCTATGGCAAATAACCTTATTAAGTCTTTTTTTTTTCTTTTTTCCTTTCTTGACATATAGCTAAAACTGTATGCCTGTGCCATTGGTGAGGTTTATAAAATCCATTGCTATTGAATGTTAAGTTGCTTAGGCATAGTGGTGTGTGTGTGTGTGTGTGTGTAGATACATGTTCCATTCAGAGTATCAAATCCAATTGCTTCCAAAGGGCATTTCTTCCTTAGCTAATTGTTGAAGGTTAGTTTTACTCTGAGCGTGATCATAAAAAATTTGAAAGTTATTTTACCCAGAGATCAAAACACAGCATCAACAATTTCTTTTAAAACATTAGAAAACACATTGTGGGTAGGATAACATTTTTTCAGTTATTTTTATTTCATTTTGGACAATAGCCATTATCAAAGCAAAGTTAAAACATTCCATAGATCTTTCTTTCCTGCTAATTAAGGTTCAAAAGTTCTTAAAGTGCTTTTTGTGAATATATATTTTCATTTGCCCTTTTTTTCCTTAAGTGTGGGTTTGCGACTGCTAACGCTAAAGCGATTTGCTTAAACATAAAGCTAATTTTCAGCTCTCTTTTTTTCTTGCAGTCTCATTTAAAAAACCTTTGCAGTGCACATTTTCAAGGGGGGACCGTCTTAATTCTAAGAAAATGTAATTCTTTTGGTTTAAATGCTTTAGACTTTAGTATTGAGTGTCATCAACAGAGAACTATGATGGTCTGGAGCAAATTATTTCAGTCTTGTGTCCCTTCTGAGCATTTTACTAAGTCTTATGGTGACGTTCAAAACCAATAAGGTCTTGTATACCATACCATCAGATACAGAATATTTCTTATACTAGAAGGGGCGGGGGGTAGAAAAAAAGAAAAGAAACCTTCTAGCTTTCTTATATTCTGTTTCAATTGCTATTCCAATTACTCATGAGGGACAAGAGTGGAAAGTAAGTCAGACCCTCGGAAAACCTATTTCGCAGCCTTCATAGAAAGAATATTCAGTTCTCTGCTCTGTTAGCAGCTGACCAAAATCTAATCCATTAAAAAAAATATATCGTGGTAAGCAGTTCTTGAAAATGTTTATAATAAATGGTAAAAGCCAAGCATCCACTGCGAGATTAGCAGTTGGAACAGGATGTATTCATCAGGAAATAGGTTATTGCCTGACCAGTGCGTCCTGACGCGTAACCTGCAGGATAAATGAAGATTTGAAAGCTTGCAGTGCAAGGAGTTTATTTGATTTCCCCCCTTTGCTTTCTTTCGCATATTACCATGTTGTTTATCGCACATGGCGCGTTCCTCAATGAATCTATTATGAAGTTCATTTTATAGACAAAAAGCGTCGAATGTTTGGGAGGTTGCCCTTCCTTCCTCAGGCTCCTCCAATGACTTATGCATATTAATGTAACCAACTCACTTTTACAGAACGGACTTTGGAGCTTGAAAAAAATAGTGAGAGAATTGTGAAAGATTATTTTCCAGAAATTTGGACTCCCCCCCACTCCTATCTTAAAGATACAGGAGATTCCACTGAGGGTTATGGTGATTTTCCTGCTTTTTGCTTGATTGCAGTCCTGTCTCAGAGCTAGGGGACAGCAGTGATGAATAATACCTTCTACGTGGATGATACCTATAGTAACACACGGAGTGACTAAGAAATCAAATACCCTGGCTAAAAAGCCTTAGGGAAGCATTCTGTGTCTGAGGTCTGATCTATTGTCTGGGAGGTCGGAGCGTGTTAATGCACTCTGCAAAGATTACACTCCCTCTCTAATTGCTCCGACACTTCCTTAAAAGATTTAAACAGTCTGGAAAGGTGACGCACCTTGTCAATTTTTGTCTTCTGCCTGCCGTTGAAGTTTATCTGTCTTTCCACTGAGACCACTAGATCAAGTAACCCAGGCCATGTCCAAGGCGTAAACTCTGAATGGAGAGTGAACGCAATGAGAGATGTTATTTACAGCTCCATGATGACTTGCTCTTTAAATTCTTTGCATTCCATTCTGGTGTTTACATTGTGAAAAAACGACAGCATATCTGTGTTCAAGAAGGGGGCGGGTGGGGAGGGCTGAAAAGAGTCCACGGGTGCACAGTGACTTCTGATCACAGAGTTGTTTTCATAATCTTTTCTCGATGCCGGAAGGCCCAGTATGGCATTTTGCATTTAGGTTATTTCAATTGAAGACATGGGCAATAGTGATCTTTATTTTAGCATTTCCCCTGTGCCTGTTCCCCCACCAACACAGCAACACACTCACACACACACACTCACACACACGCACGCTCAGTCACTCCATTCGGAAATGTTTAACCTGAATTAGCTATGACCGACCCACACATAGTACCTGATATCTTTATCCATGCCATCATTCTACATTCCAAACGTTGTGCCAACACACTTTAACTCTCCTCCCCCTCTAAGAGAAGGCCCACTGGATCCTGGGCGGCCCGAAGCCGACATGGTAATTTTGTCAGACGCTGTCTCTCTTGCGTTGTTTGGATTATAACTCAGTATTTTCTGAATGACACTGAAAAGCTTCCAGAGAGGTTTTAGCAGGTCTTTTCCCCATGGTCGTTTAGGAAATATTGGGAATCTGTATGTTTGCGAGAGCACATGGAACTCCTTTAATTCACAGTCTGTGTTGCTGTAGGAGTGGGGAGAGCAAGCTTGTGTTTTGCCCTGAGCAGTTTCTACCCACGGTGCACAGTTGCATCATTGAGAGGTAAGAATTCCTCTTAGATCAGTTCAGATTGCTAATATATGTGGCCGAGAGCCTGCAATATAATATACATATGTATATATATTTCAATATAATATTTATATAGCTTCCTTGGGAGGATTTCCTGTAATTTAAGATGGTAGTCTGAATGATGGGTGTAGAAGGATTTTTTCTTTTTTTTTCTTTATTCTTTTTTTTTTTTTTTTAAAGAAATCCTTGTTTGTCCCATGGGATTTTCACACTTTTCAGCTGACCGCACTGTATTTTATTCATACTGTATAAAGCTGTCAATGTATTCGTTATATGTGTCTCCTGAAGACTCTGAGCAGATGACGAGAACAATTGCTAGAGGGGGGAAAACACATTTGGATCAACATCTTCAGAAGAGAATTTCTGTAGTGTCTCCTGCTCCTGCATGGACCGTCCCTTGCACGTTTTCTTCGTGCGCGTTCTCTCACACTGTCGGCAGATTACACTGAATGTTTCATCTGTATATAAAAATTAAAAATTCAAACAAAAATCTGGCCCACATGAAGAACAAGCCCTTTGGGCATATGGCTCATTATGCATATTCGTTTAATTACTAAAACACTTGGGATGGCTTCCCTGCCCTTGCTTTCAACTTGCAAAGTTGGATCTCTTCTCTTGCACAGAAAATGTAGCACAGAATTCTGTTCTGAAGGAGAAAATAAAAGAGAGAGAGAGAGAGAGAGAGAGAGAGAGAGAGAGAGAGAGAGAAAGAAAAAAAAGAGAGAGAAAAGGAAATAATAGTAAAAAAAGAGCCTTTGAAGAAATTATTGGAATTCACCAAAAGGAGGTATGATTCTCAGGATGAGACTTGATAAAAGTAGGAATTGCTTTCTAGTCTCCTTCTCCCTCCCATGTCTCCCCTGCCCCTGCATGCGGGGTTTTACTGTGGTTAGTTTATATGTATGCGAGCGGGTGGGAATGCCAGACCTAGGATTTAGATTTCAAGTACGTTTCTTCAGAGCGACTCAAGTCTCAGGACGAAGCTAAGTTTTATTGGCTGGACAGGGAGTGCTATGCAAGTGTGACTTTAATTGATTTTTTTCGGGGCAAACAGGTGGTGATAGTTTAGACATGCCCTGGCCCCAGTGCCCCTCCGAATTTGGGGCCGTGTGCACATAGTAGCTTTATTAAAATAAACAGTCTCCTGGCTCTGTTGTTACCTGAACATGTGCCTCTTGGTTTTTAAAGCTCTTTTCAACTATTTGCAGTCTGTGTTTAAATGGATCAGATCCTAAAAAAGCTGGGGAAGACTTTATTTTTCTCTTCATGTCATCAAACTTATCATTTTTTTCCTGTTTGCAATTAGAGACATGAGAATTCAAACATCTTCTTTAAATGGGATCATTGTTGTTTTCCATTTTTTTTTGTTTGTTTTTTGTGTTTTTTTTTTGGTGTTGGTGGTTGTTTTGAGCACATTTACATGATGTAACAGATTTTTGAACAGAACAGGCCAAAAATTGAATTATTGAACATGTAGCTGGTGGGTTTTGATTTGGACTTTTATTTTGGTGATCAAAGGATGGTTTAAGTGAAGAATTGATTTTGTGTGTGTGTGTGTGTGTGTGTGTGCACATACATGCTTAAAGACTGCATTTTGGGTTTCTCCCTGGTTTATAGTGTTATCTCAGCATCACGGGAAAACGTTTTGAACTCCTCCTGATAACAATAAATTCAGGACTCCCAAAAGCATTTCTATGGAAAGGAAGATCCAAACCCTGGCATCGTGTCTGTTTTTAGTGGCAAGAATGTGTGGCTCTGATACAAACACAATTTTCTTTTTCATTAAGCAAATAGGTAGTCTGTCTGAGTGACGGGAGACCATCCAAGCCATTCTGGATACGGTTCCTACAGGAATTGGACTTGGCTATAAATAGCATCGCTCTCTAACCACTAGTGGAGGGTTCCAGAACTGAGGCACCTTCGCCTGTTTTAAGCACATTGAATACACGCAGTGCTGTTGCAGGCCTCATGCTAACTTATTGCAACCCTGCTTCTTTTAGTGCCAGAAATAAAGCTGCAAGTGGAGTAACTTAATACAGAGAGCTGCTTTCCTCTATCGCTGCACTAATGCTAATTAGATACACTTGCTTTATTACCCAGAGCGTTGTTTTTTTCTTCCTTCCCCCTATTCATTCTGATCCAATCTTTCTACGAACATGAAGGAGTAAGTCCTAAGTGTTAAGTTGAAGCTTTTAGTCACAGTTGCAGCCTCATGCTCGTGGGCCCAAAGTCAGAGAACACTTTTCGAGAATGCTCGTCCACTTAGAGTACAATTAGAGCCCCATTGGGCTTCTGCCTTGGAGGGTGGCCCCCCCCAGTGCCAACAGTGATGCCTCTGGAATGAGTGAGAGACACTTATCGGTACATTTAATGGAATTTTTTTCTTGACCTCTTCAAGATCCTCAGCTTTATGGGGGAATAAATAAATGTGTGAGGATTTATTTTTTTCTCCCTTCCTTTAATCAGAGCAGAGAATTTGCTGATGGCTTTGAAAGGCGTATTTACCAAAATCAGACTTTCAACTGCTCAATTACTAGCTTCTGCAAAAAGGCATAATGAGAAATTTATTGCCTGATTCTAGACCTGAGATTATGATCATTTTAGGGGAGAAAAAAAGCCAATAGTTGTAGCATATTAGATGCTTGCGTTCTTTCTTTTGGTTTTAGTGCTTTTCTACTTTTTGACTGACTACTCTGCCAGTATAGAGTGGTGTGGGGATTTCTATTGGGCCAGAGGTGATTGTGTGACTTTTTTTCCATTTACGTGAAATCATCACAAAATGTAAAGGATAGGATAGCCAGTAGCATGATGCAAACAGTAGGATTTTCATAAATGTTTCATATTTAAGAGGGAATATATATATTTAGTAAGAAACTTGTGTATCCGTACAGGTTAGAAGCATTTTCTTTCCGTTTTTTTTAAAAAATCCTTTTAGTACACCCAAGAAAGTTTAAATGAAAGTCAACAAAAACTCCAAGTCTTGAAGAATACACTCTAAAAATCTCTAATTTATATTTAATACTAGGATTATGTAGAATTTTTATGTATAGACTTCCTCAAAATCAGAATGGAATTACTACATTCTCTGTAGAAATGTTTGTTGTAGTGTTATTGGGAAACTGACACTTTGAAAATTATATACCTTCTTTATTTAAATAGTCAGAGAAGATAATAAAAGTGAAAAGCGCATACCCCAGGCATTTTTCTGCAAAAATACTAGGAATAAACTATCAGTTGGGTCATTCCCACACAAAACTAAAACTAGTGGATGGAGTTTTGTCTCTAAGAGACAAAGAAAGTCACCCAGTTTGATTCCCACTCCCCATTCCCCTGGCAATGAACTGATTAGTTCATTCTATGTCATGTACAAATGGTCAAAGATAGTACTAAATAAATACCAGAAATTGTATATTTTGATGCACCTGAATCTCCAGAGAAGAGACACCTAATGGGTGTTGATTCGGTAAACTTTCTATATCTCATGGCAACCAGAATATGGATTGAAAGCACAGGTTGAAATATGAAGGCTTTATTAGCGGACGGGGGGTGGGGTGGGGTGGGGGAGTCAGAGTTAGGACAGGAACAGTTTGGGGGCCTGATCCACGCTGAGGTTTGCCGAAGCCTTTCTTTCATGTTTGGGGTCTGTTTCCCTTACCGCTTTCTAGAAGGAACCTGGACCTGTCATAATTCCTCTAGGTGTGTTCACCCCTTCACATTCTACTGCTTTATTAGTTTTCGATTGCTCCTGTAGCAAATTATCATGCAAGTGGCTTTAGACAACACAATTTATTATTTTGTAGTGCTGAAGGTCAGAAGTCTGCCCCACGTCTCACTGGGCTAAAGTCAAGGTGTCAGAAGGGCTGTGTTTCATTCTGGTGGTTCTGGAGGTTTCTTTCCTTTTCCAATGTTGAGAGGCTACCCACATTCCTTGGCTCACGGCTCCTTCCTCCAACCTCAGATCCATCCAGCGCACATTGCTGAGCCTTCCCATGGCACACCTCTGACCTTGCTTCTTCCTTCACATCTTTTCCTGACTTTCTTCTTCTGCCTCGGTCTCTACTTTGAAGGACCCTTGTAATTGCATTGGATTCAACCATATAACCCCTGGCGATGTTCCTGTGCCCAGGTCAGACTACTAGCAACCTTAACTCCCTCTGTCACCTTAATGCTCCTTTGCAATGTGACATATTCACAGGTTCTGAGGAGTAGGACATGGATGTCCTTAGGGTACCATTATTCTGCCTACCACAGCCAGCTCCTTCGTTACTGTCTTCTGTTTACGTTGATGTCTGAGGGATAAGGATTTCTGAAGACCACACTGGGTCCTTACATAGGAAGTGACTTTAAAAGGCTTACATCTGGGAGAAGGAAAGAGGTTACAGACCATGGACATTTGAACCTGTGAGTGGCTGGGAGGACTGCAGTTACAAACATATGGAAGTCACATGTTATCTGCAACTTCTGAAAGATTTGGGTGTTTGATGTTGCTCAGTCTGCTTCTCCTGTAGCTACTAGTATATGTGTGGAGGGCAGGAGGTGGGTGAGGAAGCTAGGAGCCTGTCCACCCTGTAGATTGTGCATATGAGAACCCCAGTGGGGAAAGGAATAGATGGGCTACTTTCAGAGGCCCACCCAACGGGGTAAGGTGGCTGGGAATGACTTGAAGGGTTGTCCAGGACTCAGAAGGAATTCCTGGTGTGTGGGTGAGTGTAACTGGCCTCAAAATCCGTGGTGTTTCTCCACGTGACTTCCCACAGTTAATCAAATTCCAAGCCATGTTTAAAGAACCAACAAAAACCTATATTTTCTGTGAAACATCCCTTAGCATTCCAGACAAAAGTATACTTGACCTTTCTTCTGGGCTATTGCAGTTTCTTCCTAACATTCCCATAATGCAGGATACTTTGTTACCTGCATTATCTAGTTAAATATTAGATCCTGTTACTGTGTTTTCCAGAAAATAAGACCGAGCCAGACCATCAGCTCTAATGCATCTTTTGGAGCAAAAATTAATATAAGACCTGGTATTATATTATATTAGTATTATGTTATATTATACCCAGTATTGTATTATACCCAGTATTGTATTATATTATATTATACCCCGTATTATATTATTATATTATACCCAGTATTGTATTCTATTCTATTATACCCACTCATATTAAAATAAGACTGGGTCTTATATTAATTTTCACTCCAAAAGATACATTAGAGCTGATGGTCCAGCTAGGTCTTATTTTCAGGGGAACACAGTATTTTTCTATTTAAAAATCCATAAATGACTTCCCGTTTCCTTTATAACCACATCTCCAACTGGGCACCATGTCATCCAGAGCTTTCCATCCCTGACCCCTGCTCAGTCCCCTGACCTCATCTCCAGTCACATCCTTCTAGGTTCCAGCCCTGCATGACGTTTTATCATCTCTAGGCTTATGAAGCCTTTAAAATTTTTTTACCCTTATCACATCTTTTGTTTATAGTTTCCTTCTCCTACTAAACTATTAATCTACTCCAAACACTGCCATTCTTTAGTATCCAGCTGAACACAAAGTGATAACCAAATCAGTGTCTTCTCTTGAACCAGTGAATGACTTCAGTGCTTTTCTACAGAAAGAATTGGTAGAGGCCAAACAAACTTTATCTCGCGTGTGATTTTCTGCATGCTTATACCGCTATCCATTTCACTTGGACTCATTCATTCATTTGCTTTAAGAAGTATGATGATGATGGTGACGCTTCACTTCCTGTATTTCTTTACACTTTACCTGCTTGAACCTGTCGGCGTTTGGGTTTGTAACCCCTGGCAACGGTTAACATTCTGAAACTGGTGTAAAATTAGGCAGTGTTTCACAGCCTAATACATGTGATACAAGAAAATAAATTGTATCCCCTTCACAGATTAGTTGAGGAAACAATGTATCAAGGGATAGGACTTGACATAGGGTTTTCTGTGTTTTGTTTTAAATAGGGCTTTGGAGAGTTATTCAGACACTTGGCTTCATGTAATTTGGCTCTTTTCTAGTCTTAAATCCATTGTCAAAGAAAGACAGGCTCTAAAAAAAATCTCAAATGAGGGGATTCCAAAGTATTGGGGGAAATAGTGATGTCATTTCACTTGCTGTCTTGTTATCCTATCTTATTAATAAGAACGAATGCATATATTGAAAATGGACATTTGAAGCATTTTAATTAAATTCAGGAATTAGACAGTGATATCCCTCTCAATGGTTTTATTTAACATTGCTTTGTTTTTAATAATGAAATTAAGTATGAAAAAAGTAAGTTGCAGATATTAGAAAAGAGAAAACAGAAGTGATTCTTTATTTGAAGATTGTGTGACTTTATTCTGAGAAACCCCAAAAGAATGGTGAAATGAAAAGCTATTTGAAACAATAAGAAAATTCAGTGAAGTTACTAATTTAAAAAAATGAATATGTACACATCATTAGCTTTTATAGGCTAACAATTACCCATTTGAAAAATATAGTGGAAGAAATGATTAAATTTACAATAGCAACGAAAAAATAAGCAATAAATATATAATATCTACAAAAACAAAATATTTATATAGTAGAAAAGGTTTTACTAATAGGTAAAACAAATACTGCATTTGGAAACGAGGATTCAATATTTAAGATGCAATAACTTGCCCCTTATAAGTTGATGTGTTACAAGAACAACTTTTTTCAGCACGTACCGGTATGAGCTGACAGCTAATAACCACAAATTATCTTATTTCATCTTCTGGACTACCTGTGAGTTTGAAAAGAAAGTGAGGCTCATGTTTTGAAGTAATGTGTCCAAGAGTTGATTCCTGCCTCATGAAATAATTACCATGTGTTCTTTTCTTATTTGTCCTACTAATTAGTGTGTCCCTTGGAGGTAGGCGATGTCTCATTTGCATTCATGTCTCCAGGGACCATTGTAGCGTAGGCTCGGGTTCAGACCCAAGCTCCTGCTTATCCTTTCCTGGTAGGGATCACAAATTCAGAGGCTGGTAGAAGTTGGGCAGGTTAAGTGCCTACCTGGTCAGATGGAGGCAGTACTAGCGTATCAGATTCTTATGGCCAACCAGCCTCAAAATTGGAAAACTTTAAGATTTTTAAAGAGACTTTGGAAATATGAAGTTTTTATCTGAGATATCTGGATTTTTAAATATCTGCAGCCAATTTAAAAAGTAATCCCTTGCTCCAATTCAAATAAACCTTACTGTTGGCAGAATTTGGTCTGGGGCTTACCTCTTGGAGACCGTGGATTTCTCCATACTACTTTACCTCCATTCTAGGAACAAAAAATAGGGTTGATAGGGTTATGGGGTTTCCAGGTACGGGGCTACTGAATCGGTCTATTCCAGAGTGTGACTGGCAAACTCATTTCTATTATATATCTTCCTCAGTCTACTACCAGTTCTAAAACGGTTAATCATTACGTGTGTGTGTGTGTGTGTGTGTGTGTGTGTGTGTTAACCTGTTTGTTTCTAAACGCTACTATAGAGAGAGAGCCCCTGGTTGAATTTCCTTAAGTCAATGACTAGGAATTTAAGATTGCTTCCATACTGTTTCCTCAAGCAGTGATTTGGTCTTTTCTCCCAATCAGGTGTTTTTGGTCACGGTCTGGAATTTTGAACTGTACATGATCCCCCTGGCATTACTGCTGCTCTTTGTGTACAATTTCATCAGACCCACGAAAGGGAAGACCTTCAGCATCCACGACAGCCAGGTAAGCAGATCCCATTAACTGACATTTGACTAGAGGAAAATGCGGGCACAACAATAAACCAGCACCACCTGAGCATAGTACGTAGCGCAGGTGCATTTGGTTTGAGACTTGAGGAGCCCCCCTGCACACATATCCATGTCCTAGTGGAGATCTTTGATGCAATCTGGAGCCTTCTAGGGCATCTTCCGTTTCTGAGTCTTGGTCCACATTCTTAGCCTGAGGAGAGCCCTCTGCTTCTTGGTCAAGATTTCCGGGCCAACAGAACATGTCTGTGTGCACATCTGGTTCTCCGTAAGGTGACTGCAAAGAACATTCTCAACCACCAGAGAAAAGCCTTTGGTGGCTCCCCGAGAGCAGGTGGGCATGGGCCCCTCTATGCTTGAGTGTCCACATTTTTGTTGTAAATCTCAAACTTCCCTTGGTTGAAGGAAGCCCCAGCAAGGTCTCTTCTGAAGGAAGCCCCAGCATCCACTTTTTCTCCACTCTCCTTCCTCTATTCCTCTCCTCCCTGCCCAGAGGATGTTTTCCTGCTGTGCATGAGCAGGACTTTGTATTTAGGGACTTGTGTCATGGTATAATCTTGGCACTTCCGATTCAAGGACCAAGTTTTAAAACAAAAATCTAAGGTTTGGAGACTTGATAGCAGATCAGCTTCACATTGGGTTTTTTTAAGACTCAAGAGCTAATCATCTTCACTCATCTTATAATGTTCTGATTTTTAAAAAAACTCAGAAATAATGGATATTCAAGGGATATTTGTGGTGTCCTTTGGGATATAGGGAAATTGGGGGAAATGAGTATTTTGGCAGGGAATAAAAACCTCAAGTAAATTCAAAATTCTGTCCTGTTTGATGCTTGATTGTTTAATGCATGGACACATATCAATAACGAGGGACCTAAAGATGCTAGAACCACCTAATAAATAAATACCTTTAAAGTAAATTTCGTTTAAGAACTAAGTTTCACCGAGATACAGATGAGGGAAATTTTTACAGAGAAACATCTGTAATAACAATGCTGTCCACTAACATTTTTACACTTTTTAATCAGATTTTATTTTTCCAGCTGTGTATGATGTATATGTTTATAGCCTGGGTATGTATTTGTTTATAGTATATATGAATGTATACATGGGTACCCAAGTATACTTTTATGTATATGTGTATGTAAATGTATACATGTGCATAAAAACCTTTTAATTACAAAACAGTTTCCAATTTATTACCTAATTTGATGTTGATAATGCAACCACGAAGGAGGCAAGAATTACTGTTTTCTTTTTATGCTCGGTGAAACTATGTAACTTTGGCTCAGATTGACGCAGTGATTGGCTCAAAGTCACACAGCAAGACTTTGTCTCTTCTACCTTGTGATTACAGTGGTGTTTCTCCGAGAACATGTTTTCATTAGGTTCAGGTTTTATCCATTTGCCTTCATGAAACATGCTCCCTGCTGATAGTGAAGAGGTTAGTTCTGCAGCATCTGTGAATACCACATACACCGCTAGTTGAAGTTCATGGGAATTCTGGGAGGTAATGTGGTACCAGCCCTGGAGAAATTGCTTGATGGCTGCTCAGTGGTTTTTTTTTTTTGGAGGATAGCCGAGTACTCTCTGGTTACTTCAGAGCTACTCCCTTTTAAGAGCATGATATTGACAAATCTTTTTTCTGTGGGAACAATGACATCTAAACAGCATGGCTGACCTTTGCAAGGTTAAGCAGACAGGTAAGTATTCAAGCTGAAAATAGACCCTGGTTTTCTAATACCTAGCTTTCTTTCCAAGCTCCTGAACCCATTTGATTATGAACCAACATGTGCTAGCTTTTCAATATTGCAGTGATCTGATGGAAATTTACCTATTAGATAGGCAAGATTTCTAAACGAATCTGAACCAGTCCATTTGCATCACAGCTGGTGCTGTGACCCCTGAACTAAAGCCAGGCGCCCTTTAGTCCAGATCAGAGCCTCAAGTTTCCTTCCCCCATCTGCCCCCCCCAAACCTGAAGCCCAAGGAAAACAATAACACTGTATAGAAACCTGTAACTTATTCTTGAGATTGATTATATTCAGACTAATGCATTTTCTACTGTCTAATGTTTCAGTAATGGCCCCAAAGGAAAAGAGAAATCATTATAACAATGAGCCTAGCACAAACGGAGTATGGTATTCTCAGCTTTAACGTAGCAGTTGGTTCATTTGTCAGAATAAGAACAAAACTGTTTGCAGAAAAAAGTACAACTCGGCATTGCGTTTTTTTTTTTCTTTTCTTTTTCCCCTTAAACTTTCATTTATTTTAAGTGTGTTTTTCCAGGACCCATCAACTCCAAGTCAAGTAGTTGTTTCAATCTAGTTGTGGAGGGCACAGCTCACAGTGGCCCACGTGGGGGTCGAACCTTGTTGTTAAGAGCACCACACTCTAACCAACTGACCTATCAGGCACCCTGGATTCCTTCAAAGGGCACTTGCCTAATAGCTTTATTTATAGTTAAGTTGTATGTAGATTATGTAAATTTTATTTATGGTTTTGCCACAGTATCCCTAAACTTGAAAAGAGTTACTTTCTAACGGGTCATAATGCATTTCAAAAATGCTAGTGCTTAAATTATGTAGGAAAACTTAAAAAAAAAAATGCATGCGTTCAATTTGCCCTTGTGATTTCAATTGATATTTTATGAACAAATTGTGGGTTTTCCTTTCAGGAGAGCACAGACCTCGATGAAGAGGAGGAGGAAGACGATAAGGTGAGTGCATTCAAGAACAGAAAAGGGGACATTACTATTTTCAGTCGGTCGCATTCTTCCAGGTTGGGTCAAACTCTGTTGTTTTTAGTACTGTGGAGTGACCAGTACATTCATAGTTTTGTCATTTAAAGAGGATATCTATTTCTGTTTTTTTGTTTTGTTTTGTTTTTGTTTGTTTTTGTTTTTTGTTTTTTTTTAAATAAGGATGAACAGGGGGGAGATGTAAGGAATAACTGAAATATTCTTACAAAAAGTGTACCTATAGGAGACCTGTCATTGATGCAAGGGAACAGTCTCCTTCTCCTTGGTGTCTAAAAGGGAGATGAAAGGTAGCCGAGGAAGTCAGAGGAAATCAAGTGAACACTCTTCCTTTAGGTTCATGCCTGCACTCGGTGGGGTGGTCACCCACGTCAGAGCCTGTCACTTGCCCAGCTGTTGTTGGCAACGTTTTCAGCTATATGTCTGTGTACATCTGTCCTTTTTTCTTCTCCTGGGAGAATCTCTCAAATCTGCTGCTTTTGTTGTCATTACGCTTTCAGACAAACCTTCTGGAATAACATGCAAAAAAAAAAATGAAGTGCCAAGTGAAATGCCGCTAGCTTAATGGACTTCCAGGTCCTCTAGAACCTGTGGATCTATGGGGCTTGTGATGGTAGCATCCAGGAAGCCTGCAGGGGAGGAAAGGGGCAAAAGGGGGCATCCTAAGAGTTAAGGATCCAGTATAAACTTCCCGGGAAATAGAAATGAATTTGAAAACACTGGCTCCATGACACAAACAGCCTTAAAATAAATCGAGAGAGGCAGATGGGTTTTGCCCATTTGAAGAAAATTGGGTGGATTACCAAATAAATCTTATTTGTTGTGCTACAACGATCATTAATAGCAAAATCATAAAATAAAGTAGTAAAATATTTTTAAAAAGTGAATTGACCCTTTACAGAATAAAGGTCACGCAGACGCCACTTCCTTCTTGATGAATGTGTGTGGGTGGCTTCTGAGTGACATAACTCCTTAACCATTTAAACTAGTCATAGCCGAGTGAAAGCACACGACGGGGGTGGGGGGGTGTTTTACCAAAGGAAACACGTGTCTTATTGAAATTCCTTTATACCTGTACTGGGAAAAATTCTGAATTTTATTAACCAACGCTTGGAAGTGAGAAAGAGTTATTTTCTGTTTGGCTGGGAGTTTACAAATGAGCCAGCCATGGAAGAGGATATCATCTGCCCCTTAGAGACAGTTGTGCCCATGTGTCTTTGGCCCATCGGATAAAGGATAGCATTGAACAAGAAGGCAATGAATGAAACAGTGGTGTTTAGTCCACTGGCAGGCAACAAACTCGGGCCAGGAAGTGTACACCAGTGGTTGTCAAGGTCTAACCTTATCCGAAGGGGTCTCCACAGCTCTCTGGGGCCCCAGGGTCTGGAGGTGGAGCCTCTGGGCTCTGCCTCAAGGCTTTCGGGTCAAGGATGACTGAGCTGGGACCACAGCATCTACCTGGATGCACCTTCGAGCCATGACAGCTGCATCCACCCATCCTGCACTGAGGTATTGTACTGAGAATCACCTCGTGTCCTCCCAGCCAGGTTGGCTCTTGAGCTACTTTGATGGTAATATTCTCCCAGGGTCTTATAGCCACAGCATGGCCGTGTTTGTGTTGCTTCCTCAATTTTGTATGTTTTGTGAAACCTTGTAGAGGAGTAAGCCTAACGTGAAATTGTGACTTCTGGTCACAATTTCTGGTCACGCGTCTCCTGCTTCACACAACCCTCCTCTCATTGGAGGAAACCAACGCGCTTCGCGGTCCTCATCCGTATCTTTTCACATAAGCGAGAGGGATTGTCAACGTCGGGACTCCCGGAGCACACATCACCCACAGACATATTACAACCTAGTGTTTCTTCTCCATGTAGAGCAGCCTGCATGACTGGAGACATGCTCGTCACAGACCTCCCCACTCAGGCACGGGGCCACTCCCCTCCCCGGTGCTTGGATCAAAGGGCTTCCCCACACAGCCCTTCTGGCTTCTGTTGCGTGTTAGACATGACAGACCACGCTTCTGGGAACTGTTACACACCCTGCGAGAGATGAACTGTTTACAAATTATAAACACACAGCCGTTTCCTTCCAAACTGGAAGAAGAGAAGGAACTCCTTTCTATCCAACCTATCCATCTTGAAAGTGACACTCCTTAATTGCCAGCTCCCCTTCCCACCAAATACCATCACAGACAACTGCGGAGATGAAAGCATGCCGGGGCCCCTTGGCACAACTTCCTCAGGAGGTGGACACTTTCCCATATTCTGCCTGTCTCCACTGCACAGCCCAGGACTGGGTCTGGGGTCTGTCATGCTTTTATTGTCTGCACCAGGGATTGTTGTAAAATGATATCACTACAGCCTCTTGTTCCTTCTCATTGTCAAAAGTCCACAGTAGTGACCTGCGTTAGAAACCAAAGTCGACTCCACAAGTTTGCCTTCCTTTCTTTTGTGGGCTTTCAAGTTAGAACATAGAACTTTCAGGGAACTAGCTTTTAGGCTTTTAGCAAAACTAAAAGTACCAACTAAACTTTGAAGAGAGGAAATTTTTTTCTTCCCTTTCTGTCTTATACCTGATGGGCCATAGAAGAAATTGCTTGTTACAAGTATAGTTTGCTGGCGACCCCAGGACACAGATAATGGCTAAGTTTGGCCCACAGCAATCAGCTGACATTTCCTATTTGTATTAGATTCCGTATGTGGAATTCTTTTGTGTGGAACTTATTTGTACGGATGGATTACAATGAAAATTGCATTAATTTTCTACACAGTAAAGGTCAGTAATTGAAGCATGAACCAAGGAACTATTGTGTAAAATGCTGTATTCCACACTTAGGAAAGGTCATACAAAGCAATAATATCTTGTTTTCATTGCAGAAGGTATAAATACTTGCATTAGAGATTCTTTCTTTTTCCAGCCCAACAATTACTTACATAGAATATTTCAGCATTTACTATTAACATCAGGGAGAAGAAATCATAAGGGCATGTAATAATAATAAAAAAAACACTCTGCCTATTGCTATCAAAAAGAAATTGTACTGTGACCCCTGCGTTGTGGCTTGGTTTGTTTGTAGATCAGCTGTCAGAAATAGGACTGAATGATCTGTTCTTCTAAGACAATCAATGAGTTCACAATTGCCTTACAGTCTTTGGGGGGGTGGGGGTGGAACTACCCTTTCATATTAATTATGGGTGGAAAACAGATACGGATGTTTTCCTTTAAGAAAATAAGGACCATCTAATACATTTGTGTTGATCAATTGTGGAACATCTTATAATGAGATGATGGAAATAAATAGGATACTACATCCTCTGTTCACGAGCTAGGATGTCATCATTAAAACTTCAGTACTTTTTAAAACATCAATTTCAGTGTTTTAAGATAATTTCCATCGTCCAAACTTGATTAGTCCACTCTTCACTACCTAGGCAGAGCCTTCTTACAGAGAAAAGCGTAGGGCATATGTATTTAGAAGGAGTTCGTGCTGTAAATTACCCTGCATAGTCCTTTGGGTGAGTTGGGTAGATCCAGCGTGCCTCATTCCTTGTGTTTTCTTATTTCGAGAGAGAGAGAAGCTGATCTGTGGTATCTCATCCAGGGAAGATTGTCATTCTCGGAGGAAGTCTCCTTATAATCCAATAGTGAGAGTAGTTTTGCTTACAATTCCTTTCTGACTTCTTAAGAATATCCAAAACACAGCAAAGTTAGTTTGATTAGTGATTTTTTTAAGCTATTGACTAAGCAGTGGTACTTTAAGATGATAAGCTGTGGTATTTTTAAGAAAATAAAAAGTCAAACAATGTCTTTGAAATATTAGCAATAATTGAATACACACACACACACACACACACACACACACACACATTTTTAAAGCCTATACAATCTGTGTACAGGGCATACTGTAGAGGGCCAGCTTATGGATAATTTTCAGGGGAATCGAGTAAATGGCCATTCTGATTTAACTGCTTTTAATTTGATTTAATATGATTTTTTAGTGCTGAAGTGATTTAATTGCTAACATTTCTACCATGCCATCTTAGTTTCAAGACTTTAATATTAAAATGGATTCCAGCCAATTCTTAATGATCAGCTTATGCATGTTTGAGAAAGCATTGGCTTCCTTATTTCCTGCATCTTTTCTCTGACACAACTCGCTCAAATTTTCCTTTTAAACATGAAACCTCCATTCTTAAAAATGTTTTTGGCTTCATTGCCTTTAGAAGTAATCCAGAAATTGTTATTAACCTGACCTTTTGAAGCTTTAGTCATCCTACTTACTATTCAGGCTCACTAATATTCCTAGTATGAGTGGATTTTCTTTGCAATTTCTACTGTAAGGCTTATACCTGGTATGTTACCCCTGACCATTGTGAAGTATGATATTCCAGACTGGAAATTGGGTGGAGTATCTATCATTCTATTAGCTAATGGGCGCTGTTTAACAGAACACAGTTATGCCCTCTGGTTTTACAGACTATGTTGCATCTAGATATTTAGTTTCTCTCTGAAAATGTTTACATCGTGCTAATGTAGACAGCATCGGACATTGTATCTCAATTACCCACAGGTCACTGTTTTTCTGAGGACAGTAGCTATTCCTCTCATCTTTCCTAATGAAGTCCCTTCTGTTTCAGTGTGGTTTGCCCTAAGTCCCAATTATCCAATGAGTTTACGAGATAATTGGTAGATAATTTACAAGATAATTGATAGAAAGGTGGGGGACACCACTTTTTTCCTCCAGGGAAAAGTCATAATTTAATGTAAGTAATAAATGGCACAAAAGTAATAATTGAAAACAAGGTCATTTTGAGTAAGAACTAGGTAAGTAATTAGATTTATAAAAGTATTAATATTTATAGAGCGTTTATAATTTGCAGGCTGTTTTTATGTGCTTTAGCTCATTCAGTACTCAGAATAAACCATTAAATTAGATATTATTTTTCCCATCTACAAATGAGCAAACCCAAATTAAGAGAAATTAACTTGATAGGCTAGAAGCAAGACTCAACTCCAGCTCTTTTGACCTAAATCACCTTTATTTTTGACCATGGCACATTATTAGAGGAAACATGTCATTCATTTTTCAGTTCATTTTTCTGCATTATTATGCATTTATGGAGTGTTTTCTCTGCTTGAGAGCCTCTATGGGTACAAAGATTGCAACTCTAAACCAGGTACTCAAAGTAAGTCATAGAGATTGCAGCGTGATTGTACTTGTATCAGTTTCTACACTGTGTTGGGCAGTGGAGGTGGAGTGGGTGGGTGACTCACGAGCTCTACAGGCGGTGAGGTTTAAGCCCAGTCTTAGGTTAATCAGAATTACTGGCTGCATTGCTTGATCACAAAAAATATTTTTCCTCCCACCCTTCTTACTCTCCCACGTTAAAGAAAGCTAAAGGACACACAGCTCAGTCAGCAACTGCAGTTCTTGGTGCATTTACCTACAGTAGTTACAGTTGGAGAAAACCATTAACCCCACTTGTCTGGTGGTGGCATGGCAACTGTCAACTGGCTCAGAGAAACCGTTAATGAAATCAGTCTTCCTTATTAAAAAAAAAGTGTACACACACACACACACACACACACACACACACACGGTGCCCAAAATATGTATATACATTTTAAGAAAGGAAAACTGTATTAAAAGTGTAATTCTCAATATATACCAATAACAAACAACGAATACAAGTCACGTGTGACTTCTGCAATTACAAGAGGTGCTCAGAGTGGTTCCTATCAGCATCCAGACACTTCTGATGATGGTGAACTACTGCTTGAGCAACGGTGACCAAAGTGTTAACATCTCTTAAAATATGCATACATTTTTTGGCACCCCCAAAATAAATAAATATAAATATATATATATATATATATGTTGTTGTTTTTCTAAATTGTTCCCAATTTTTCAGTTGTAGTTTACCAACACCTTCCCCCCCTTTCTTTCCTTCTTTTGTATTTTTTCGCCTTCCAATTTGATACCAGACAAAATCACTGTTGCAAGCCAAAAACAAACAAACAAAAACAACAACAACAACAAAAAACCCATGTTAGTAGATACCAGTCAGTGTGGAAGCGCTTTATGTAATGAACAGAGCAGTTTAAAACCACTTAGAAACAATATTGATTCAAAATCCAAACAGTCTGTTTTATACTCATTTCCCAAAGCAAAAGTCCTCCTTGAGAGGGAAATAATGTTCTGAAAGAGTACTGATATTTTCCCCCTCGTTTTAATAACGTACCATGGAGTCGAGTGAGAGAGAGAGAGAGAGAGAGAGAGAGAGAGTGTGTGTGTGTGTGTGTGTGTGTGTCCGTGGGTGTCCCCATGTGTGCACAATACCTCCCATGGGAAGAAACCCTAAAGACAGTTCCCAGTGCAGTAAGCCCAGATTCCCAAAGAACAATTTTTAATGTTGTATACCAGAAATATTGTTTCTTGTTCTTTGTTATGACAGATGTCGAGAGGTTTTTTTTTTTCCATACTAAACGCCACTCAATCTATTTCTGATGTTTATAATATTTCAAGTCTTCAAATTGCAGGCTTTTAATATTCAGTGGGATGAAACAGACCAAACATACTCCTGTTCAAAGTCTCAAGTTATATTTTTGTGTCTCTGCTCTCGAGGGCTGGAATTAGTGGGAAGACCTTGAGATAGAAATTTTGCATTGATCTTTTTGGGGAATCCTGTGTATCCTGTGACAAATACTACTCAATTTTTAAGCATGACAAAAAGATTTTTTTCCTGATATGGTCATTTTTCAGGACTCTCTCTGGTTTTGCCTAGGTAATTCATAGAGAAAGGAGAACTTTTCCTAAATCAGAAAATGTCAGGAAGATTGAAAGGAATATACTGATAATATAATTAATTCTTAGTCGAAATTTAATGTTGAGAGTGTTAATTCTCTCCCAGGGGCTAGAAGCTAGTTTATTCCACCTCAGTATTATTCTCTTTGGAAATACGGGGCAAGCAATAGGGACTAGCAGAAAGAAAGATTTGCTTCTGGATTTATTTTGTTTTTGTTTTTAAATAAGGAACAACACCGGCACATTATTCATTCTTAATTCAACTGCTTTTAAAGCTTAGCCACAGACTCAGTTTTTTTGGACATTTTATAAACAAATGGACAATGAAAAAGGCGATCTCCCCTTCTTCCTTGTATAATATACACGTTTAGGTTACAGCGTTGGAGTTTGTCCCTACTTTTCTTAGAATGAGTGCCACTCTTTGCTCATAGAGTGCAACAAAACAGAGGAACCTTATGAAATTTGAATTCCAGATAGGAAACGTTCCATGCTTTCATCTCTGTCATGATCTGGTCGTCCACGCTTGGCTCATGAAGGGGACCCTAAAGCATGTCCATTTTTCTCATGCCTCCGTGTTCTTTCAAGTTTGTAGTGAGAAGTAAAAGCCATCTCCTTTCTCAAAAGTAGGACTCTAAAAATAGGTGTCTAGCCACAATTGTGGTGTTTATTTGTTCAATAGTACCAGTGGCTCTCACTATTTTGATTACTCGTTTCCCTCCATAAATTGGAAGCCTTGTCTGTTACGGAAAAATGTAAGCCCCCGTGACAGCGGTTGTGTCTTGCTGAAGGAACTGCTGTCACTCTTCGTCGGTCGGCAGTTTGGTGGCAGCAGCAGATGCAGTGTTGTGCTTGGTAACCTGTGTTACCACCACATTCCGTGGTGCCATCTGAAACGTGTAAATAAAGCCAGCATGATGTCGACAGAGCTGCCAGATAGTCTCTCACATGACACGGGACAACATGAGTAGACTCGTCCTGGAAGATCACTGCGTTTGAAACTGAAATCAACCCAGTCTTCTTTAAACTAGGCCCAAGGTTATTCATTCTTTTGTGCCCTTGCATTCTTGAAGGGAAGGGACTCATATGTAAAGCACCTCTATAGAGGCATGCCAAGGTCTTTACATAGGATATTTAATTCTCCAAAGGACTCCTGAATGATCTCGCTTTCCAGGTAACACAGTTGGAACTCAGAAAAGGGAAGAAACTTGCTACAATCACAAAGCTAGTAGAGGACAAGACCAGGGATGGACCCAGTTCTCTCTGACTCATCGCCTGTTCTTTATAAAATGCGTAGGTCTGTGAAGCTGATATGTCTCCCAGTTTGTTCATTGTTCATTTGTTTTTCCTTCTAATATCAAATTCATTAAAAAGAAAAAGGATATTGTGAGAATCGTTTAATATTTTGGTGTACGAACTCATACTTTCTTTACAATCAGCACATCAACATTTGGGTGTTTTGCTGGAAGAAAAAAAAAAAAACAACAGTTATCTGAAATAGGAAATTGTTATGCAATTGAGCCACATGGAAATGTGAAGCATTTTCCAAGAAATTGTTTTGACCAAAACTCTATGTTGCTGAAAAGAGGAAGCCACCTTTGCCCTTTGGGTCAGATTCCCCAAAGCTTTCAAATCCCCCATTTATAAACATGAATACTGAGATGGGCTTCACCATTGTGGCCCATTAATAGACGTTGGTGGATTCCTGAGTGTGGGTTGGGTGGGTCCCTCTTGGCAGCATATTTAATTTATAATGCAAACTGCTTGAAGAATTAGAGTTCGTAAGGGAAATAGGGAATTTAAAAGTAGGATGAAAAAGTAAAAATGTCTTGGAAGTTTGACATTACAAGAGGAAACAGTGAGCTTGACTTCTCCTTCTGTGGAAAACGGTTGGGTAAAGGCCTGTAGACCAGATGGTAAGAAGTTATTCCAACCATCGCAGCATGCTTGACTGAAGAGGGGGTGGCCGTGGTCCATTCTGACCTCTGCCCTTCTCTTTGGTCTGTTTCAACCAAGTATCTTCATAAACAAGGGCAGATGAAAGAAGGGGCGTTTATGCTTTTTGACATTTCTCTCATATTGGTGCTTTTACCAACAATCACTGCAAGGTGGTGAGTTCCCCTCACTCCATCCATGGGTCCAGTTGGATGGAACAGACTATACAAGATGAGAAGGCATGCTTTTTTCTTTTGCTGCACAGGTTATTATAGAGACAGTCTCTCCCATTCAGAAACATTTGCTCAGTAATTTAGTACAGTTCTGACCCAAGTAAAATTCTGGATAAAAAAACAAAAAAGAAGCAAACAAACAAAAAAGTTTTATTAGGTGTTAGGTTTTATATGTTAGATGCAGCAACTATAATGACCCAGCTAGGCAAGAGCTGAGAGGACATTCGCTAAATCCCATGAATGACAGATTTCATCAGGGAGCTAGAATATAGTATCAGAATATAAGAAACAGTGTAAAAATTCCACTCTTTAGGGAATCTTATTTTCTCCATGTGAGTGATTTCTAAGTTATTTTTATAAGCATTGGCATTACGAAACATGGTAATACACGCGTAAAGTGTTCTACATGCAAAGTAAGGGTAATATTTTTGGAAATCTCAATTCCATTTCACGTGAAGCATTGGAGACTGAGGCAAATGGACTTATATTTGCTTCCAAGTCCATGAAGGAAAAAATAGCCAGTTGTTGGGCATACCTCCTTAGAAAGCTCCTGGGCAGGGTGCACTCCTCAGCCGCATGCTATCTGGTCACTCTGTAGCCTATCTCCAGCTGCTTCCGCTATTTCTGAGGTGCTTGCCAGAGGGTGACTGAAAAATGTTCACCAGGCCTGCAGTGGGTTTAAAACCTGATTAAAAATGCAGAGCATTTGACTAAGACGCCACAACAGTAGGAAACATATTACCCAACATGCCACATGGTTACCTGCCAGAAACATTTCAGCGATAGGAGAGGGGGAAGGTGAGCTGGCAGATAACCTTGTGAAGGCAAAGGGGAAATCAGGGTCAGCCAAACAGAAGGAATGGCGATGTTCTCTGACAGAAGCATCAGCCTCCACAGGGAAGTGAAACCCTGGCTTCTGTGGGGCTTCCATTCATCACCCCATGACCTTGACCTTGACGTAGCGTTTGAGGCTTGCACACTCCAAGTGGTAGCATCTGAATGAGTGGGCTGGGACTTTTTGGCCTCAGTAAACATGTAAAGTCGTGCAAAATGTAACATCTCTTAGACTCACTCTGTTCATAATAACCATGGTATGTTACCCCAGTATAATAATTTCCATAGTGGGGCAATTAAAAACAAAGTAACTGAATTAAGTCTTGCTTTTATGTTTCTTAGGAATCCGAGAAAAAGGGCATAATTGAAAGAATCTATATGGTACAGGATATTGTCTCAACAGTTCAAAACATCTTGGAGGAAATAGCTTCTTTTGGAGAAAGAATTAAAAAGTAAGTTCTAAGATTTGTGTCATGGTGTTTAAAGTGGAGTGGCCATCTACCAGGACAGGTGGTGGGTGGGGAGCGTGGGATCAGAAAATGCAAACACCAAAACCAAAGGCAATGGTGTCAGGCAAACCCTGTTAATTTTGGTTGTTTGTTGTTGTTGTTGCTGTTTTTTGTTGTCGTTTGTTTTTTGGTGTGGGGGGGTGCTTGTCAGTTTCACAGTCGGGCAATGCCTCAGAACTGGGGTGACCATATGGCTCAATTTATACCAATTGTCCCAGCATAATTATTACTAGTGCCCCCTTCCACTCTCAGAAACATCCTGAATTGGGTGATAAACTAGATTTGAAAAATAGGTTACAGGATTGACAAAAAGGGAAGCAGATATGCTCTAAAGGAGTCGTTTCCATAGAACCACACACCACAGTCATGCCTCGAGTGAAGTTTTTTCTCAATTCTCCAAAGAATGGTACATAACGAGTAGCATCAGAGATGCCAAGGTGGGAATGTGGTTTATTACATATGTGGACGCCTCAGGACAGAGGTCAACAAACTCGATCTGTAAAGGGCCAGAACATAAATATTTTTGGCTTAGTGGGTTATATGGTCTGTGTCACAACTACCTGACTCTACGGTGTACCTGTCAAAGCAGTCATAATTGATACATAAATGAATGGGTGTGTTGCGTGTTCCAATAAAGCTTTGTTTACAAACATAGATGGCAGGCTAGATTTCACTCAAGTCCAACCCATACCTTGCCACTCCCTACCTTAGAGCAGAAGGGCTAACTTCTCTCAGGGACTCCCAGTTGAGAAAGACTTCTATGATTTGTGTTTGTGTTTTTTTTAATACATCGCTGAACTGTGTATAATTTGGTCTCCATTTGGTATCAATGAATAGTTTTTAAGTTTTTTCTTTGAATCGTAAACTTCTTTCCCTTTAAATTCAGAATTATGTCAGCCATGTTTTTTTTTCCCTGAAGATTGGTTAATATTTTTTCTTATCTTAGGGGTCAATCTAGTTTCTTTAAGCAAAGAAGGTAATGTTTGGAAATTGAATGGGTAAAGAAGAGAAAAAAATAGTGCTATTAGAAAAGCCAAGTGAAAGTTTTATCTATCAAGATGCAGGGAAATCAACAAATGATCATTAACATCAAGAAATATAAATGTTTAATATGAAACTTTCTTTGGATTCTGATCTTCTTTCTCAGTTCCTTATCAAGTGAAATTGCCCTCAAGTATCCATTTATTATTGTCATAGTAAATATGTTTGTTTTGTTTAAAAATTAGGTTAAAACCCATCTTTACTTACACACTTTTGGTGAGTTTTTACTTAATTTACACATTATTTATTCCCATTATCAATGTCTTAAGAGAAAAAAAATTAAACAGTAGTAGGATTTTTGCTTACACGTATCTATATGGTTTATTCTTCTGGGTTTCATATAAATTGACAAATGATTCCTGAATTCACCCTCAAAATTGTTTAACAAAGCAGAAGTCACAGTAGAAAATGTGAAGTGATGAGGAAGGAATTACAGTTCTTCATTCATTCACTCATTCAACCATCAGTTACTAAGTTGGTCTAAGAATGGGAAATGCCTCCATCACAATGAAAATAGCAACAGTAACTGATATTCCGTGCCTGCCAGATGCTATTGTAAGCCCTGTACACATAGTTACTTCTTTAAGGAGTTACTTAAAGAAATTGGATATACATGATTCCAATACCGTTATGGAGTAAAGACTGTTAATATCCCCATTTTACAGATGAGGAAACTGAAGGACAGCGATGTAGGGGATTTAGCGTCTGTGCCATAGATGATGGCAGGGGCAGTGCCTGGAGGTGAGGCACACCATTCAGGACCTTGAGTAGAAGGAAAAAGTCAATGAAAGAAAAAAGTGAGCGAGAGACACGCTGGCAGCAAAGAGGATACAAGGCTATGGAATGGAGGAACTCTGAGGAAGGAAGGCCGTGTCCGTTAGTCAAACTGTCTGCTTCCACATCGCTACCAGACAAATGTGGCTGTTGTGTGGTTGCTAATGGTCAAGGAAATGTGTCTGAGGAGAGAAGAGGGCAGAGTGATTTAAGCAGGCCCCCACTTTCCGGGGCTTTTGAGGGCCGGCTGTGCCCAGCACAGCTGTGGTGGCCATTTCTTAGACGTATTTTCAGCCATGAACAGGGTACTGTTCTGCCAGCCGCAACACAGGAAGGCTGGACTCCTATTAATTCTTTGGCCATTCATTATTCCGGTGACCTTAAAGTTCCTGCTGGGCATTCAAGTGGGGTGTCCTATGTAACTCTGTTGGAATTCCATTGTAATGCAGGGCTTAAGGACCAGGAAAACTTTTACCCAACTACTGGCAACTAGCAAATGAATAGACTTACATAAAAGGCCAAGAGCAAGGCTTTCCCTCTTACTGATGGGGGAGGACCCCAGTGGTATCGCACTTACATGGAATGAGCTATATTTCGGTTTTTCTACCTACTCATTTCAAAGGTACATATATATCAGGCTCAAGCATTAATCACCCTGCAGCATTTATATTATCCCAGGCAGCAGGCAGGATGAGTCAGAGAGTGATTTATATGATATGTCCTATCGTTCTGCAACACTTGTGTCCTTGAGTGGGTAGGGACATCGCCATGGAGGAGATGATGAGCTTAAGGGTAGACCTACAAGTATGACTGGGAAGACATCCCTGCAAATGTTCCAGATTAAGGCTTAGAGGGCACATCGTAGGAAGTAGAACTTCCGTGGCCAGGAAGTGTTGTTAAGAAATCCTGAGCAATGAAGATGAGAAAGCAGGTTAAGGGCAGTTGGAATCATGGTGAGGACCTGGGAACGACAGATTGATGTACCTTGTGTTTCCTCTAAGAGGGACAGGTTGGAAGGGACCGAGAAGGAACCGAGAGGGTCAGAGACCAGGTATGAGCAACAAGTTCCCAATTAGTGCAAAAACCATGCAAGCATCACGTGAAAGAAAGCATCATGTTGGGTGCATGGCAAAAGAATAATCTACAGGATGATAAGTCCAGTTGTTTCTGTGTCCATGGGCAGGGGAGTCAGAGGACCTCATCTGTCCAAGCCTGGGAAGTGAGGAAACTAATGACTCCTTTGACACAGTGGTCAACTGGGGGGCAGCCAGGTTGGGGGCGGGGTCTACAGAGGGACAACCCACCTTAAAAAGACGTGGTCACCATCATTTCTGTTCAGTGTTTCCAATTTTTGAAAACGATATTCTTAAGATACACCAGTGAACCCGAATGGTTGGATAAATGAAAGAAATTCATTGATTTTTGTTTTTTTCATTGGTTGAAAGGTTTGGCTCCTTTGTGTCCTTTCTGCCCAAATCAGGGATTCCCTTCTTAGTGCTTGGGAGCTCCGAAGGCAGGAAAACTGGGAAATCTATGAAAACATTTAGCAAATCATGTGATTTCAGGACGGAAAGCTTTGATTTCCCAGGGTGTGATGTGGAAAGCCAGCACCACAAGGCGTTCTGTGACAACAGGGGCGAGGGTCTAGTCGAGTACGATTGTGAGGGTTAGAGGGGATACTTTGCAGTGTGTCCTGGAGCTCCAGTACCAAGGAGAACGGAGCTGGTGTGTTCACGAGCATTCTTTCCTCATACATGAAAGCCTTCAACATTTCACCCTTAAGAGTGGGTCCGGAGACAAATAAGTGAGCGAAGGTGAGGAGCAGGAAGAAGCAGCAGCAGCTTCAGCACTCAGAGCCTCTTTCCAGGCCATTGCATTGACAGATCATTTCCTAGAATTGTGCAAGATTGCCACAGTCCATTCCCTTCCTCATCCTATGTTCTAGGTCTCCGTTTCCACACAAGTGATACAAGTAAAGGCTCCAGGGGCCCTGTGAAAATATGTGGTAGCACCACTGACTACGTTATCTATGGGTTGGCAGTGTAATAGTTTCTAGGCAAATGCTCCCCAGCCCCTTTCAGACCACTATTCACTTTCCGTGAATATGAGTCCGGAAACCCTAAATACATTACTAGAAAATACTGTAATACTGTCCTCCCTTTTCCTAACTACTTCCTGGCAACCATGTGTTAGTTGACAGAGAAATAGTGACCTCGAAGTGACCTAAGGAACCTTGAGTTTTGAAGATTTCCATACGTGGAGCCATGGTGACAATACCGCTGAGTTGGATCACTTCAGAGAGCCAAAGTCTTCTCTTAGGAACTGACGGCTCCAAGATGTTCAATGGCAGCTGGGCTGGTGACATTCTCCTATAGACTGTTTCTCCAGTGCCCAGTCATTTTGGCAGACTTTCATGTCCAGGTTTTTTAAAGTGACTTTTCCAGTAGATCATTTTCATTTGTATAACTAAGAAATAATCATGCCCAATGCATACACACACACACACACACACACACACACACACACACACACACACAGAGGGTGCCCCCGAAAAATGCATACACATTTTAAGAAAGGGAAAACACTGTATTAAAATTGTAATACTCAATCTATACCGATAACAAAAGATGAATACAAGTCATGTGCATACATTGTTTTGGTACCCCCTGGGTGTGTGTGTGTGTGGCTGTTCAAAGCTCAGAGAAAATGACACTGATGTGGTTTGTCTACAGCACGTTTAACTGGACGGTCCCGTTCCTTTCATCCCTGGCCTGTGTGATCCTGGCGGTTGCCACCATCACGTTGTATTTCATTCCACTTCGGTACATCGTTTTAATGTGGGGTAAGTTTGGCACAGTCCTTTCGCTGGCAATCAATTCCCGGTAAGAACCAATTACTCATTTTTAAAGTGTGACTATAAACTTGAAATGTGCTCCTGTTGGCAATTAAACGTGAGATTAAGGAAAGCGTCCAGGGAAGCAAAACTTCCAGGACCTCCCTGAAAGGGCCCATTGCGTGAACGATCAGCATCGCTATTTATAGGCCTCTTGTATAACTGTGATCACATAAAAATGGGATCGTGCGTGTGAGTTCCCTTCAGCTTTCAGAGTCATAAATTCTCTTGCATAATACATTACTGTGGCCCAGTAACTTTCGGGAAACACTGTTATTCAAAGAGAGGGCAAACACCTGTATCTTGCCCTTTATGTTATGTAAAAGTAGCCAGGGTGCTCCCGACACTTCATCTCTCCTGGAGGCAACAAAATAACCCGACCCAATACTGAAATCCAGAAGCAGCTGGGGGAAACGAAGGGGCTCACTCAGGATGACCTAACCAGTGCCTGAAAGGAGAGGAAGCTATGGTTATATTTACCTGGGGGAAATGGTGTGCCCATATAAAGTTTTAGCTGCTTTAAAAAAGTAGAAACAAAAATGGCAAGCTTGAAATAAGTTGCGTGACTTGATTTATAACCCTACCTCACAACTGGATAAAATACTAGCAGCCTTGTGAATTTTTGCCTCTGCAACTGGGTAGGCTGTGGGTTGACATGAGGAGAGCACATGGCAGTAAATTAATGGTTGGAGAAGCCACCCACCCCTCTTCCTCTTCTTCCCAAGAGTCTGTGTCAACCCTGGTTTTCCATTACTTGGCTCCTAGGACTACTGCTGAGTTCTCAACCATCAGGGACCTTAAGATGTTAAGATGTTCAGGTAGGTTACACACACGAGAGACCGCGATGCGATGCATTCATCTTGAACCAAATGCTGACAGCAGAGCGGTGCAGGATAGAAGCTACAACCTTTCTAAAACCATTAAGTGTAGACCTTTTCAAAGAGAACCCCCAGAAGTAGAATCCTGATATTAAAGGAAGCGAGACCTAGACATTCAGAAGTGGGGAAACGTCATAGGAAAATAGAATAATAACTCATCACGTTTCAGAAGTAGGGTGGTCTTAGGAGGGTGCAGTCCATTCATTGCCTATTTTCTTCAGGACAAGAAATTATGACTTACCCAACTTTGTCCCTCTGTTTGATAGATAGGACAGTGTCTCTTACATGGAAGGTGCTCAGTGTTTGATACATGAGCAAGCAAGGACTTTCCACCCCACCAACGTAGGGCAGTCACGGCTACATGCCAATCACTCCTAGAACTATCTGAAGACTTGTGGTATAATTCTGTTTCAAGTGGTTCTTCAGTGGCCATATGCGCAAAGCGGCCATGCTGTTTTTACTCTCTCTGATTTTCTCCAAGTGTTTTCTTTCTGAGTTTTAATTGGCAGGCTCATTCCACCCCACTGATATATTCTATCTAGGATCTGAGACCATTAAATGACCCCTTGGTATTTGGATCCCACTTACTTTATTTTTGGGCTATAAAAATAAATATTCCCTCTGTCTATTTGTATTGTTCAGGTTAAAAATCTAAAGGGTTGTCTAGCATGCTGCTGGATAAAGCTGCAACTTCCCAATTTGGATGTGTGATCATATGCCTCATCGTGGGAAGACTCCCCTATCACACCTTTTTGTTTTCTTGGCTTATTGATTCATCTACAGTAATGATGGAGCTCCCTCCATTGTTCTGGAATTTCAGATTACAGAATCCTCTTGCTCGTGTTGTCCCGTGTGATTCCCCCATCACCCTAGGTCAGGTCTTTATTATTCACATTGTAATAGGAGAAATCTGAGGCACAGGAAGGTTAAGTGATTTGTCTGAAGCCACACAGCTAATACAGGGGGAAGCCAGAGGCTGGGCCCCCTGTTATTCCTGCTCTATAATCCATGTCCCTTACATTGCCCCTTATAGATGACCAAGGAGTACGTGATGCCCTGTGGCATCTCACACAGTAGATAATATGGTGGAATTACAGACATTTGAGCCTGTGACACCTTAAAAAAAAAGAGAATAAGGTGTGATTTCGAAGCATGCAATCGGAGTGAGTGCCTTGTAATTTTTATTCCAACTCAGTTTTTAAAACATAGGCAGTCTCCATGCATTGTGGGCTACGGCTGCCCTTATTGGTGCGTCTGAGCTACTGTGCAGGTTTGTAATCTTCTCAGTAACTAAGAATGGGTGTTTTGATCGGCTGTGATATTATCCCTGCCTTGCTGTTCATTGTAAAGACTCCAGATGTGCACACTATATATAATTAACAATAGAAGCTATATCTCTTCTCAGTACGTCTTTGTCTCTTTATCATTTTGCCTTGTCTGTTTTCTTTTGCCAAAAAGCCCATGCTACAATTAATGTCTTTAGAATAACACAGTGAGAGTATTTTAGTTTAAAGGAAGGCTGGGGGAAATTTTTGCTAGACACATGAAGCTTGCTGTGGGGGTAGAGGGAAGAAAGATAGTACAGCTTTGACTTGACAGAAGGGGATCGTTTGCAAGAAGTCTTACCCAGACCAACCACCAAGCTACGATTTACTTATGAACAATGGCTGCTGCCATTTGCAAAGCAGATGTAAACCTGAGCCCCTTGAAAGAAACCACTGGAGGTTGGCATTGTGTGGGGTAGAGGGCCACGCAGGAAGTCCCGTCCTTCGAGGAAAGCAAAATAATAGTTAATGAAATAAGGAAAACATCAAACCTTTTGTGTGTTGGGGACCAGTGAACAGTGAAATGTTACCTTGATTTCAGAGTAGGAGCCCGGCAAGGTATATACCTCAGGTGAGAATACAAGCCTCGTCCCTGGATAGACAAGGGCTTCGGATGTGATCCTTGTTAAACAAGCACTTTGGGGCAACACTGCAGAGGCCTTTCTGCTTCTAAAACTCAGCACGAAGATGGGTTGACGTGTGGTGTAAAGACCACAGTTTATGAGCTCTGGATACAGGCAAGGAGCCGAGAAAGGGACAAAAGGTGGTTAGAAGAGTTCCCTCCAAAGAAGAAACCATGGGCAGAGCTTGTCCTGGACACGCCCAGCGCCCAGCGTGCAGCCACCAAAGACATCTTAAACCTCTTCTAATCACCATTGGCCCCAGCTGAAAGTAGCACGGCCTCCATCGCCTAGACGAACCCTCGCACCAGTATTGCGGTCCATGAATTAAGTTAGCAACCCTAGTAAGATAATTTTCCAATAATAACTTTTCACAGTTTCCTGCAGCCTCCAAGTACAATCAACATGTCATATTCTGTTCTGCAGTGAGAGAAGAGAAACCTGTGAAAACGAGTTGGGGGGGGGGAAGATAGATTTTCTGCAGCTTCTTTTTAACAACAGAAAAGCAACTTCCGCCCATGGGGTCCACAGCTCCCAAGCAGAGACTTGTTTGGGCTGGGACGTCTCTTTCCCTTGCAGAGGGGGTTGTTAATCAGTGTAGTCCAAAAAACGCCAGAGAGCTCCACGGCTTTCGTGTGTGTTTCTGCTGCTCCGCTGCTGGGATTGTGATGGGATTTTCACAGCTGAAGAAGGCAGAGCCTTCCTCCGGCAATCCCCCCTTTCTTCTTTCCTTCAGGAAAAGCCCTCTGTGAATGATTCCACATGACGGCAGCTTGGGCATGGCTTGAGGTTTAGTAATTGTTTTCACACTAATTTTTACTTGTGAATGCCTCCCCACCCCCAGTCAGGTGAATTTTTAAAGATAGATTGTAGATAGATACATAGATAGATGGATGGATAGATAAAAAGATCTCCCCGTGTTTCTATTTTTCAGGCATAAATAAATTTACTAAGAAGCTTCGCAATCCCTATGCCATCGACAATAATGAACTACTAGACTTCCTCTCCAGGGTACCATCTGATGTGCAAAAGGTACGTAATGAACAGCCACCACCAACAGGGTCCCCAACACAGCAGTCTGGCCGGCCCCAGAGCCAAAGGAGCTGCAAGGCTGTGCCAGGGAGTAATTGAGATAAAGAATCAGAAAATCCTTCAAGGGGCCTGGCTGGCAGGGAGGTGACAAAAAAAAACAAAAACAAAAAAAACCCTCCTTTGTCCCAAGCATGAGATGATTGGGGCAAATTACCCTGAGAAAAGAACTACTTAAGAATGATCTGGAACTCATACTGTGGGGTTGTCCTGCGGTGGTGTGTGTCCCTATTCTGATTGCTTGCCTCCCCCAAAGAGAGGATAAGATGTTCTCCGTGAGTGGGAGATGGTGAGATCCAGAGCTGGGGGAAGCTTGCTTATTTTCCTCCTCTTCCACGTGGCAGGCGTCTTACGGGAAGTAGGGGACCAAAGCGATTATTCTTTGTATTCTTGTGGGCCTCGATTATCTCCCAGGCCTCGCTTCTGTCTCTATCCCCCTGAAGACTTAGGGATGCTTAGGGCAAAGCCTCCACTTACTCGAATACACACAGAGGCAGAGATGGCATGAAATAGTTTGAGATCAATCAGAAATATTATTTACAGGTAATGGTCCCTTAGTCTAGCGGCGTCCAGTTTCTGTGGATACAGAGAGATTAACCAAGGCAACAATGCCAGAAAATCCTGTAGAATGGCCCAATCGGGGCCCCCGCAGATAGGCTGCTATAAATCCAGAGGGAGGGGGGCAGGCAATAATTTCTATAATGGAGAATCTAGAGGGGAGATTATGGCATGGAATAGCGTCACGATGATCAAAGAAAGACACAATCCTTTCTTATGTGGCAGAATCCCAAATCCAGTATCGATTTTCCTCTTTGGGCTACTTTGACATAATTGGCTCCCTGGAAGCTCTGGGTGGGTTGTGGGTACATAGGGCCAAAAAGTCCCGGAGTATCTTTCCCCTTCCTTCCAAGTTCTAGAGGTTAAAATAGACTCTGTGATACTATATTCCTTTAACTTTCACGTTATGATGTAATTCTCCATTCAAGTGCATTCTATAAATAGTAATTTACTCCTTAATATTTGCATTACACCATTTATAAAGTCGTCACCTGGCCCTCGTTCGTTTCGCATCAAAGATGAACAGGTACGTCCTCCGTCCCCGACTCTCCCAGGGGACCTTCCCAAAACACTCTAAGGAGAGCAATGCTTTAGTTCATGTATCTGCTTACGACCAAATGTAGTAGTTCAGCATATGTGAGGGTGCCTGCCGTCCCCGGGGAGTTCGGCACAAATGCTCAAAGCAGTGTGCACATGTGGTCTGCTATACAATCCTTTAAATAAAGCCACTCCACCATCAGCCCATCAAAACCCACACACCAAAGCAATAGGATGTCAGTGTACCATCACTTGAGTGGCAATGTGAGTTCATGTTTGCATCCTAGAAGAATGTAAATTGCCATCAGTGCCCGCCCTCAAGGATTGTCTATGCACCATCCAGACACCAGCCCTCAGAGTGGTCATCCAGTTGGAGCTGGCATGAATACAGAGGGCACAACAAACTAGCATGCCAGGGAGATACACAGTGTTCTAGTGAGACCCTCTGTGAATCACCAAGAGCCCTTTCTAATAACACAACAGACACTTTGCCACTTGGGACTCCCCAGTGCTCATATTTGTCACAGATGTTTTAGCCATTACATTGGAAATGAAGTTCATTTTTAAGAGAAATCTATATATAAGTCGGGCCAGTATCAATTTCAACATTATTTCCCTCTTTGGCAAAATAGATATAATGTACAGAGATTTTTCCCCCCCCAAGATTTTAGATACTTTTAAATGAATAATTCTTAGTGAGTTGCTATATCATATACTAAGATAAACATTCCCAAGAGGCCGTGATTAAGCTCATGGTGGAAAGCAGGCCCATACAAAGCTGAAAACCTCTAGCAGCGCCGAGAGCAGGTAGAACCCCTTGCATCTCATTAGGAAAATCTGCTTTTAATATTTTGGTTTCAAGAAATGATGCATGACTTCTCAAATCCTTCCTGTAATTAATCCCTCCATGTTCCTGTGTTTAGAAAATGATTCATTACCTTTGAACCTTCCTTCCTTCGCCTTGGTTTGTCCTTGGGGAGCCATTAACACACACTGTGGTGAGCTAGGGTTACCTTACCGCCAGCGTCACGTCTGTTTGTTTTCACAGGTGCAGTACGCGGAGCTGAGAGTCTGCAGCAGCCAGAGCCCCCTTCGGAAGAAGCGCAGTGCTCTCTAGGACACGTACCAATTATAGACACCCGCGCCCGACGCCGGGTTGGGGTGATGAGACCAATATTATCGCTCTTCGTGTGGTACCCGTGGTGTCTTTCTGAAATGCTAGGGGTCCCACCCTGTGGTGTGGCACCCTCTCTGTATTCTACCCCTTTTTCAAGTGCACAGATGTACGCACACACGTGCGTGGGTGTCCTCATGGCCCAGTGGGTGCGCCCAGCCACAGAAGACAAACCAAAGACTGTGAGATAACTAACATCCCATCTCCTACAGGAGACCAAGCAAGGCTGCCCTGAGTCTGAATACCCTCATCGAGAACAGCTCGGAGGCCACTTGGATTCGAGAGTGACTTTGAACTTGTGTTCACACCTCCAGCCGATTCTCATTAAGATTCACTGGTTTTCACTCCCCACCTCCACACTCCTTTCAGGTTATTGTACATGTGAGTTAGTTTGTGTGTGTGTGTGTGTGTGTGTGTGTGTGTGTTTCCAATGAGTTGACAAGTCTTTGATAGCCATCGTTTACCCAAATGATGTATATTATAAACAGATTTTTAAATAATTACCAAGATGAGCCTGAATTTTTGGGAATTGTTCCGCTTTGAGTATGGTAGACCTGTATAAAGTTTCAGTAAATAACTTCGGTGCCGGAGGCCAGCCTGCGTCACACGTAGCCCTTTGCTGGCAGTGGGTCCCCCAGGAAGGTCCAAAGGGAGCACTCATCCGAAAAGGGAAGGTTTCATGGAAGTATTTTGTTGCCTTCAAACACCATTTCTTCCAATTTTACTTTTTGCTTATTTCCGAAATAAAATGTCAATGTTATCGCTACGGAAAGCGGGAGGGAATGAGTGAATGAATTCTGAGAATATTTAGACAGGTAGCAAGGGACGAATCCGTGTGGCTGCTTACCTCACTGTCATAATCACCCCATTTACCCACATTTTTGGAGCCGAAAGTAAAAATACTTCAGTCCAAATTGATCTTTTGTTCCTCTTATGGACAAATAATAAAAGTATATCTGAGAGCCCCATTCCTAGAAAAGTAACACCTCAAAGTCTTCCTTTGAGAGTATCTGATTTCTTCAGACCCCACCATGTTACAGTAACACCCCCCCCTCGCCAAGTAAAAATCCCAGTTTAGTGCATATATATATGCAAATTTCTTTCTGTTCAAATGACATGTAAGTTGTAAAGACTAATTTGTTGACACATGCTTTGGATGTGCACTTACATATATATATGAAAAGTTGAGGTAAAATTTAATAGGGAGTTTTTTTCCTTCTCTGGGTTGTAATTTAATAATCTTCAAACAAAATGTTTATGAAAAATGCCAAAGATTCTAAACCTTATCATCCCGTGTCTGTTTTCCTTCATATTATATCTTCCTGGGTTGCTTTCTGGCTGAGCTAGATTTCTGCATGATTTGATTTACTTCAAGTTAATGAAGCTGGCTGGAAAAGAGTCTTGCAGAAATTATAAAAGCTCCAGTAAATCTCTTAGTTGTACATACAATAGATACCCAAGAACCTCTTTTGTTAAACCAGTTACTCAATCTTCTGTGTAAACAATGCCTCATTGTCTCACTCCCAACTATCATCTAGTTTATCATAGTCTGTCATTTTGTAACGACCTAAGTCAGACATTTTTAAACAGACATGTGAGATCTGATCAGTCATTTGAATGAAAACTTTCAGCAGCAAAATAACCCCTTATTTATTTAAAAGTGGAACCAATGCTTCATTGTTGTTGTTCTTCTATAGAATTTCAAAATGAAATAATTTGCCTGACAAGAAGGCATCATTAGTTAGACTTATTTCCTCTGTAGCTCGATGGAAATTCTCAGCATTAAGTTTAGGCTACAAACAGCCACTGGGAAGCAATGGAAGGACCAAATCAACCTTTAATAACCTGTGTATGGAAAACAATTGTTACTTGATTAACTACACACTGGACGGTAGAAATGAATGTTAGCTGTAAGCGAAATGTGAAGATTTATGCAGGTTATCAGAAATTTGTATGGAAGAGTCCAGATTGCTTTAAATAAAATGCATGGATTATGGATTCACAGTGTGCTAATTAAAGATAATTTCGTAGGAAGGTTGAAGTTTTGCCAAGCTCTCCTGGTTCCCTTCTCAAACCTCACACGCCCGTTTCCAGCCCTACCTGGATATCTTACAGGCATCTAAACCTCAGTGGGTCAGACACTCAACGTTCTTTCTCCCTCCATGTCTTCAGGACTCCTAACCCTAGAGTCTCCTTCCAGCTTCCTTATTTTCCTTATTGGTACTGCCATCTTCGGGGCTGGGAGGCCCCGGGCACCCCCTTTTTTGTTGCTCATGCTTTTTTCCCCATCTCCCAATTTATTAAATCAGGTAGATCCAGTGTTGACATGTTATCTTGTCGATTTCTATCTTGTCCATTTCCAGTTGCCACCACGCTCGTAGTTGAGGCCTCTTGTAATCTTTAGAAGTCATTTTCAGTTTCTAAGTCAATTTTACCCTCCTTCCAAGCTGTCAAAAGTCTCATGCCCTTAATAGGCTTTCTCAGTTCCTTGGCTAGATGAGATGCTACCTTTTTCTTTTGTATCCCCACATCTTATGTATCTTTCCTGCGTCTGCCATAGCTCAGGCTCACCAGTCGCCTTGACGTCCGCTGTCCTCCACCGGGTAGCCCATCCTATCTGGTATGAAATAAACACTCTTGTAAATACATGTTTAATTGACCGGGTCACAGATGCCTTTTCTTTCTCTACCCTTTCATGTGTGACTCAGAACAGAGGGCTGAGCTGCAGAGATGAGTGTGGTCTATCCTTGGAAGTAATTTCTTGTCTTAAATGCAAAGCTTTTACTGTGCGATATTATTTAGAAGCTCTGGCAATAATATCTGTGGGCTGTAGAACAGTTTTTGATTCTTTCTCTTGTCATTTACCATTGATGGTCTGGATAAACAAAACAGGCTGTGTTCCCATGGTAGAGCTAGACATTAAACAGATGCTTTTGAGCAGTGGCATAACATTCCCAAGTTTTACAAGGAGCATCCTGGCCGTAGTGGGTAGTTATGCATGTTTGGAGAAGAGCCAATTGGAGAGCTCCTGATAAGTTGATGGTGGCAAGAGCTTTCACATAGTGTCACTGGAAAAAAAATGTATAAGTGACATTAGGAGATGCTTAGGAGATAAAGGGAGCCGGACGCAACAGTTGCTTCCCTGGGGGTGAGGGAGAGAGGAGTGAAGGATGGGTCTCAGTCTTGTCATCTCCAGGTCTAGGAAGATGGGTGTTGCCTTTTGCTGAGGGAGAGCATTACAGCAGCAGCCACGGCAGGACCTGCATGAGCCCAGTTTTAGATGGTGTTGAATTTGTGGCGCCTGAGAAGCCTCTAGATTGGGATGTCCTAAAGGTAAAGGAATATGTGGATACACAGCAGAGAGAATCAACAAGCACAACACTTGTGCTTGAGAGGGACACATCCATGGAAGGGTCAACATTCATAGAAACTGATTGAAGCTACATGCTTCAAGAGTCTGAACTCAACACTCAAAAGTTATATGGGTAAAGATGAGCCAGCTAAGAGTGTAAATAAAATTAGAGAGAGACGAGAAAAAGCATCAAGCATGTGCTTTCATAATAATATAATTTAATGATAGATTGTGTGGCAAGAAAGCAGGTGTGGTTCAGTAGTGCTAAATGTCACTGAGATCACATAAGTTGAGGACAGAATAATGACCTTAATGACATGGACATTTTTTGTGTGTGTGGGAGGGGCGTTGCTTGTCAACAAGTCATTTTGGTCAAGTGGCAGGAGTGGAAACCAGATTTGGGTTGAGAACTATGTGGATATAGAAAAATGGAGACTGAATGAAAGTAACTCTTGAAAGTTCCACCGGAAGCAGAGGGGAGAGGGAGGGAAGTGATGTGGAATGAAAGAAAATCTATGGAATGATGTTAGTAAGGAAAGAAATGAGATGTGTCATGAACTCAGTGTATATTAGCTACAAAGAAATTGTTCATAAGCATGAGATGGGGTTAACCATGTTTGTTATTTAAAACCATGCTCTGTCAAAACCCACCTCTCCATTACGTAGTATTAAGGTAACTTTTATGGCAGCAGAATGGTTGGGAAATTGAAATAGAATATCCTCTGCAAATATTATGTGTAGTCAATTGGTAATGAAATGAAAATTGAAGGGTGACTTCTAAACAATGGCTTAAAGCTTGTTACCTCTTTACATAGGTTTCTTTTTATAAAGCCTGCCATTTTGTTCTGGCATTTTAATGTAATGATTTACATGGGGAAAACAGATAGTCAAGCATATAAGAATAGTTAACATTTTATAACACTTATCAAATGCCAGGTACTTTCTAAGTGCTGTAGATGTAATAGCTCATTTAATAATAAAATATATGAAATTTCTCTAAATACCTATGGGGGAAAATACACCAATCTTATACAAACTCTGAAAATAGAAAAAAAAAAAAATGACAGCACTTTTCTACACATTTTATGAGGCCTGTATATTCGTCATTCCAAAATCCAACAAGGTCATAAAAAAATGGAAATTTACTTACTAAACTCCCTTATGAATATAGATGTAAAGTTATGAAAGATATATAAGCCTCTACACTGAAAAAAAAATAATGAGAGGAAGAAGATAAATAATTGAAGGGAATTCATGGATTAGAAGATTCAATATATTAAGATGTCAATCGATTGAATGTAAGCCCAATAAAAACTGTAAGGTTTTTTTCTCTTTTTGCAGAAATGAATCAGCTGATTCTAAAATGTGTCTGGAAATGAAAGAGTTCAAGAGTAGCCAAAGCAATCGTGCAGATTATTAATACTAGAGAATATCAAGATGAATTCTAAAGCTATTATAACTAAGACAGTGTGGTATTGGACAAGAGGTAGAAAAGACCAGACACAGACCCACACATCTTCGGTAACCTGTGACCTACTTTACGTCAAAGGTAACATATTTGCAGTGCGTAAGGAAAAGACATTTTTTGAAAATGATGTTGAGTCATTGTAGTATCCGCATGAATAACACGAGTCTTGACCTATTTTTTATACTATTCACAAAATTCAATTCCATAGCAATTTGCAGATCCAAAAGTGGAAGGCAAGATAAAGATTTCTGAAAAAGACATAGAAAAAAGTTTTCACATCTATGCGCCAAGCAAAGATTTCTTAAACTGGAGACAAGATGCTAATCACAAAGGAAAAATATAGATAAATTGGAGATCATTAAAATTAATCTTCCTCAAAACACTATGATTGAGAGTGAGAGGATAAGCCACAAAGTGAAAGAAAATACGTTACTTTATATATAATCTGACAAAGGGTTCTTATCAGAATATAGAATACATACAGAATTTCCACAATGCAAAGGCAGACAACCCAGTAGAAAAATGGGCTAAACACTGGAACAGGCGTGTTACAAAAGAGTCTGTAAACATGGCCAGCATATATATAAAAAGGTGCTCAACAACATTAGTCATCAACCAAGTGCAAACTGAAGCCACAAGGACACATAGCCAGAATGGCTAAGATGGAAAAGTCAGTATCACGTATTGTCAAGGTACGGGGCAAAACAGAATCTCGTGTACTACTGATGGTAGAAATGTACATTGGTATGACCACTTTGCAAAACTATTGGGCAGTACCTATTAAAACCAACCATATGCATACACATGAGCCTCCTCCCACCCCATTTCACTCGTAGGTACATAAGCAACAGATAGGTGTATATGTCCAATAAAAGACATGCCCAGCGAATGTTCATAGCTGCACTACCTGCTATTATTTCAAACTGGGAACAGTGTATATTCATCAATATCTGAGTTAATAAGTTGTTACTCTATGATGGAATGCCACATAGAAGTGACATGAAAAACTTGTTACATGCAAAAACATGGATGGATTTCACCATGGTAAGCAGAAGAAACAAGATAGAAGCACAGATAAATTCAATGCATTTCTTTCAATTACAGAAAGTTCCAAAGCAGGCAATATACCTAATCTATGGTGTTGAAAGTCAGGAGGCTGGGGGTGTAGTGACTGAATGATGGCTTGAGTGAGCTCCTGGGATGGTGTTAACAGTCTGTGGTTTTGGTCTGGACTCTGGTGAACAGGAACTTGTTGGTTCACTTTGTGAAATTCATTGAGCCGTAGACGTATGGCATGCAACATTTTCTGCGTGTGTACTAAAAGAAAAACTATGAAGTATGACCATTTCATGCCTAATTTAGAATTAAGGAAACTGAGGCCCATCACTGTTAAGTATTTTTAAACAGGAAAAGAGCGACCCAGTGCAAATAAACATTTAAAATTGTGTACGGTCAGGAGTCCTTATAAACGGTAAACCCCAAACAGAGGCTTTCTTTTGTCGTCTTACTGCGTTTGAAATTCGGTTTCATCGTAGCACAAATCAGTCATCCGTTTTTACAGCTGTTTGTTATCAGGAGTACTAAAAGTGACTTTCCCTAACTGATCACCTACTACAGCATTAAAAAGACTTACACACTGTCTTAACAAGTGAAGAGAAGGAGAAGGGTACTTAAAAAGGCAAGACAAATGACTTCTTAGAAGAGGGAGAAGGGAGAAATGACTTTTAGGAGAAATAGCTGGGCCCTTAGGAGAATAGAGATACCATAATTTTGTGGCAATGTCTTTTTAGGTGCAACATCTTCTTATTGTCTCCAGTGATAACAGTCAACCTTCCCGGGTTGGGCAGAGGATTTAAAACAATTGAGTTCTTTGGAGAAGGTCTGCTTTTATTCAGATAAAAGAGTTCAGGGGGATAAAAATTCCTTTATCTGTTGATTCTCAAATGCCTTCAGCTCAAAATGATTTTATGCTACAGTGGCATATTCTGGATTCCTTCAATATGCACACACGCACACACACACACGTAAGTTTTTGTGAAGTTACACATCTGTCCAAAAATTGATCCATAGAGTCCAATTAAGAACCCAGGAAGCCATGCTTTCAGGCAAAACATTCAAAGTTTATCTCTTGCTGCATTTGAAACCTCAGGGTGAAAAATGTGTTTTTTTCTTTTGAGCCCAATGTCAGTAGCCTCCTCAAATGCCAAAGTTCAACTCATTTATTATTTCATCCAACTTTTCTCTGGGAAATATTTTATTAGGTCAGTCTTCATAGCTGAGAAATCCTGAGAATTCAGTTTGTTTTCCTTTAATTCATGATGATAATGCATACAAGCTCCTCTTCTGCATGTATTTTCGTTGTTAGATAAAAAAAGGAGTAGTCAGAAAAGTAAAAACACATGAAATCATTTGTTTAACTGCATAATAAATAGCTGACGTAACTGACTTAGTATGTACCTGCCAGGTTATAATGTGGGTGGTGGTAATTATGATCTACCCAGTGGTGAATGCTTGTCATGAATTTGTGTTTATTTTTATATTTTTTATCCCCAAGAGGCTTGCCCAAGCTGAAGTGGTCCAGCAAAGAAAAGTTAACAGGGACAAGTGGCACCTCCCTGGCACGGTTAAGGGAGACAGCAGGTTGATTTTTTTCTAATTGAGGCATGAGTCACCTGCATTTTATGTGTGCTACATGTTGGGTCGAGCCCAGGTAGAAATGAAAGTTTGCTTAACCAGAATCAGGTGTAACAATTGGGAGATAGAGCCTCTGACTTTGAGAGAAGGGCAGACAGCAGTGAACAGGGAGAGGTCCTCTGGTTGTGCAAAGAGTCTTAATTCTGGGCAGAGCTGAGCTTACGAGGGGAGAGACTTTGATGGCACTTGTCTCAGACTCTGAAAGTTTTGCATTTTCTGTGTGTTTTGTCACCGTCAGGTGCAGGCACTTTTGCTGCAGGGCATTTAGAAGTGCTACCTAGCATATAACTCTGATTAGAGAAAAAGCCTCTTGTCGTATAATACTATTTCTTCTGTTTCCTATTGTTTGTACCATAGATAGATAGATAGATAGATAGATAGATAGATAGATAGATGATAAAAGATAGATAGATCATTTAAAAATTACCTGAAATGTTTGTGTTGTATATTCTTCTTTCTTCCTAATCATTAATAAAGACACTAAAACAGGACAGCACGTGACCTGGATTCCTCCTGCCCACTGACCAGACACCTTTCTTAAACTAAATCCAGTAGCATTTATCATTATCGCTGCCTTAAAAAAGATGAGGTTTTCAACTTACCAGTCTGTTATTTTTTTCCCCAGCAAATTAAACTGAAAATTGGAGCTTTGCAAGATCCCACTGAATCTTCTACTACTTATTTTAAATAGCAAACAGATCTTAACAATTCTTTCTAGCTAACCACCCTCCATTCACTATTGTCAAGTTTAAGCTTCATCATTTCTAGCAGTATATTTGCTTATGATTATGGGCCCAGGTACAATCATACCCGTCGCTACCAGTTACTGATAGTCATTTATATTCAAGGCACTTTGAAATCATAGTTTTAGTCAGTTACAAAGGTATTTTGCATAATTCACAGGGTCTGTCTGGGCTTCAGCTTTTGATCTGTGTTCCAAGTCTTGATTTTGCATGAATCACTTCAAAAGAGTCATGGTTGGGGGGCCAGGGGGTGGGGGCAAATACTCTGGGGTTTGAGCAATTAGAACTATTGACTTTTGAATGATAACGTTTCCTCCTGATAGTCCTTTTACTTGCTTCTTATAAATGGTTACTTGGTCAAGCTGTCCATTTCTATTGAGTATTCACATTGGCTGTTCCTGTGAACGATTTCCAAGTGAACAGTGTCTCATTCGTTTTAATAATTAATGCCCCCTTTTCTCCTAACGTTAGTTTTTAGCCTAGATCTTGATTATTCCTAGTCCTGTAGGAGTATGCATGAATACAGGTCACACGTAGCCCTAAAACTTCCCATTACAGTTTAAGCTCAGGTGTTCTAACTTCTCTCCCTATGTCCTAATAATCTTTAAAATTCCTACCTTATTCCATCTGTGTTTCATCCACCCATTCTCCAGTTCAGAGGCAACAAAATTTTACATGTCCTAAAATAGGCCTTTTTTAAAAGGGGGAGAAAACTCAGAGGACTGGTTGACCCCAAATTTGGATTATATCGAAATGAAAACCAGTTCGTTCTCCATCTGCCATTCATTAGCATTTGACTGTTGCTGGCTTGGAGCTAGGTGAGCTGAATGACAGAGCCAGAATGACAAGGGTTCAAGTCCAAGCTTTGCTACTATGGTAACTGATTTCCTGTGTGTTTTTGGGCAACACACTTACCTTCCTGGAGCCTCAGTTTCCTCATTTCTAGACTAGGAATAATAGAACCCCAATTATGGAGGTTTTACAAGCATTTCCCCCCCATTGTATGACTTGCCTTTTTTTTTTAATTAGTTTCAGGTGCACAAAACAATGTAATAGTTCGACATTTATCATTTATATCCCACACAACCCCCTTCCCCATCCACTGTTCCTCTGACATCGCACAGAGCCATTACATTTCCACTGTCTCTATTCCTATTGCTGTACTCCGCTTCTTGTAACTATATACATATATACATGTGTGTATATATATATGTGTGTGTATATATATATGTATATATACATATATATATACACATATATATGTATATATATATATATATATATATATATATATATATATATAAACTTGTAACTGATATTCATTATTGTTCAGCTTCAGCTTCAGGTGTACAGTGCAGTGATCAGGCATCTACATCTTCCCATATGGAGGTGGTCTCCATAATGAGATAAGTGTCCATCGGAAACCCTACAAAATCTTGCCTTTTTTTATGATGTGTCAGAGGTGTCTTTTCATGAAAAGAAGTTTTAAATTTAATGCAGTATAATTTATTTTTATATTTTCTGTGCTTTTTGCATCTGGCTGAAGAAAATTTTGTCTATTCCAAAGCCTTGACAATGCTCTATGTTTGCGTCGGAAAGGTTTACCATCGCCCCCACATCTGCAGTTGTGCCTTACCTGTTTCAGTGACCCGCCATCACCTGAGGTCTGAAAATATTCTATGGGAAATGGCAGAAATACACAAGTCGGTCAACGATTTACGCGTTTGGAAAGGCACATTGCTCTGAGTAGCGTGATGGAACCTCACCTGAGACATCTCACCCACCAAATCTTGCCTGACGAACTCTCGCGTGACCAAAACATGCAGCTCACGTCACGAAATCTCGCGTGACGTGCTCCCACGAGAGACACGACTCGTCCATTTTGTCTCGCTGTGTCTGCCTGTAGCCGCTGCCCACCTGTGAGGTGGTGCGTTAACTTAGAAGCTGCCTGTGCGAGACCTTAGACGCCGTCGGGGTGGTTTTCAGGGAGACGGTTGTGGCACCGCAGGGCTTGTGTTCAAAACGGACCCTATTTTATTTTATTATGAACTCAAAGCGCAAGGGTGGTTCTGCGGCCGCTCGGCGACGCTGAGAAGCCGGAAAGCGCTGGGTGCAAATCGTGAGAAAGTCAGTAGTCGCCCAACGCTGCATCATTCATCCCGTTTCATCTCGTCCTTGAGGCGTTGTACCATCTCACAGCTTTACGAGAACGGTGAGTAAAGGAAAATACGATTGTTTTGAGAGAGAAAGACCCTATTCACATAACTTTTATTACAGTATATTATTATAATGGTTCTTTCTTATTGTTGGTGAGTGTTGTTAATCCTTTACTGTGCCGAATTTATAAATTAAACTTTATCATAGGTACGAATGCATAGGAAGAAACGCAGTATCTATAGGGCTCGGTTCTCTCCACAGTTTGAGGCGTCACTGGGGATAAGCGGCGGGGTGTGGGGGGGTAGGCTGCAGGGGGAAACCATTGTATTTTTACGTTTTCTCATTCCGGAGTTGAGTTTCAGGTACTGTAGGAAATAACTGTGTTTTTCCCCAAATGGATACCCCATTGACATCTTGCGTGTCATGTTTACTTAAAGCTGTTTTCCTGCCGTTTTAGCCTGGAGGTCAGCAGAGCTTCCTAGCGATGGCCCGTTGCTCAGTGATTTACCAACAGGGCTTTGCACGGGCCAGTTCTTCCTCCTTTTCTCATCTCTTCCCCTGCTGTCTAAACCTCCTCTCTCCTTTGCTCTGTGGCCGCTCTCCTGCTCAATGATGTTTCCATTCACAGCAGTTTTTAACTTGCCAGGGGACTTGGTCCTAGCGGGAAGGTTTGGTCTATTGGGGTTGAGGTTTGAGAGTTCCTAGTTGCCAGAGAGCGCCAGCTCCCTCAGACCTCGCCGTGCACTCACCTGAAAGTCCCTTCTAGTTTCAGCTGCTGTCCTCACATGGCCTGCCATTTGTCGCCCACTACCTACCGGAAACTTGGGGGGTTGTTTGCTCTCAGGTCCATCAGATGCCCTGTGCGCTGTATGCTGATAACGCATAGGTTTTGAAACTATGATACAGTTTGTTTTTCTCCCATTTATATTTTGGGGACCATGGGGATGTCAGGTCACGTAGATTGGGTGACATGTTGTGTTTGAGTTTTGATTATACAATCATAGTTTCTCTGCTTGTCTTTATGAAGTTATTTGAGAAGAATTATCACTATAGAATTATATATAAGAGCCAGATAATGGTAATGGGTAGAGTGGGACCCAGGCTTATATCTGTGAACTCCAACAAGGTTAATACAATTTAACTTCTATTCTATAGACTATTTATATTTATTTGTATCTATTTTAATAAAGTTCCCCCGTCAGACATGTCATAATGTACATAATATTTTAATAGTCTTGTATAAGCATATAATTTATAAATAAATAAAACTACAATTATTGGGGGCTGTTCAGAATACTTTAACTGTCCAGTTTTCACAATTATTTTTAAAACAGTAAAGGTCTAGTAATTTAATCACTGCTCATTAAATTATGTAACTACAGGAAGTCTGAGTACTTGTTATAATGAAAGAAAATAAGAATCCTAGAGAACAAAGATTTGTTTTCATCTTCTTACTAATAATCAATTGTTATAATATGAGGGAAGACAATGAAAATATATGCGAAATCATAAACAACTATTTTCCTCTGTGGTTTCTGATGCTGCAGCTACCCAAATTTCATTTGCAGCAGAACATACAAACTACTGAAGTTTCATATCACATTAGCTGAATTGGAAAAACAACTATTTAGAGAGAGAAGCATTTGATGGATATTAGCTAAACACTACATACCGGACGCTTTTTCTCCCTTCTTTCACCACTGATTAAAAGAATAATAGAGAGAAGTACAGCGAGAATGTCTGGCAGTATAAAATCTCCTAGAATCATTAAAATCTAAAAGTCAGACTGATAAGCAGAGATATTCAGTGAGGTTTAATTTTGATGCAGTGTCTCCTCTTTAGGTTAAAAACGATAGGATACTTTAAAGAGAACCCTATTGCATTAGTTTCCATTGCCAGTTTTGGCAGGCAAATTTTTTTCTCCCTTAGGTAATTCTGTTTTTTTTTTTTTTTTTTTTTTTTAATTCACATTTATTTTCAAAGAAGAATTTATTATACGTGCATGGGTTACAGTCACATATTCACATATGTGTGCACACATACACACATAAACACATTTCTAATTTATGCAGAGCATCCCTGAAAAGCAATAGTATGTGAAAAAACACACATCCTATTGATAATGGGAAAATGCCCTTGTTAAAGGCTCCAAAGCAGCATGGGATGATATCAAGAACATCAAACTCAGAATCAGAAAATCCAGGTTCTTGACCTGAATCTGCCCTTTTATACACTTTAATGTAAAATGTTGTTAGTAGTAATGCTTGAAAGAGTTGTTAAGTGAGTCATGGGCATGCATTTATCTCAAAGCTCTTCCCCATCATTAAAATTCCATTGAGGAGCCTTCCCGCTAACTAATGGCCAGCTCCACAAAGGAAGGATGGAAGGAGGATAATCCTACTCTAAATTTGACAGAGGAGAAAATGCTTTTATGTAGTAGGGACAAGATAGGATAAAAGCCAGGATCCAAAACACTAATTCTTCATGTCCTCACTCGTATTAATTGTCGAAACACTGAGTGCAAAATTGCAATGCACCCTAACTCAGTTTCTCCACTAAAGTAATAGGATGATATATAACACTACCTAGGAATGGAACCATACATACTGTCTCAGTGCAAAAATGTTTGCAATTTTTAAGATCTTGGCATTGGAGTAACCCAATTTTATTCTGTAACAGTATTCTGTAATACTATTCTGTCAAAATGTTCTGTGATAATATTCTTGAACAATGTTCAGTGAAAGTGGGCTTTGATCATCAGCTACAGTTTGAGCTTGTATTTCCCCACATCTTGGTTTCAATTAGCCATGTTATACTTGTCTGCTATCATTTCAGAAAATCACAAGTTGGCAGTCAGAGTTACATCATTCTTTTTTGAACAAGCTGTCAAAAATAGAGACTTTAAACTAAAAATATCAAGTCCTTTAGAATGATTAGTTTGGGGAACTTTTTCTCTGGATCTGGGCCATGACTGGGTTGAAGTAACTGGTAATAGTGTCCTTCAGTTTTAACTATAACATTTCATTACTTTCAACTCACACTAGGAAATGATTATGTCAGAACCAGAAACCATAAAGCTAGAAATCGTATAATTAATAGAAATGCCAGTGAAGCTGGGGGTTGCAGAGGCAGATTTGAATCTTAGCTCAAACCTAAACACAACGAGAGACATTTTTTTTTGTTTTCCTTTCTGAATCTGTTTTCTATTAATATCGGTTAGCTGCGTGGAACTCAGTCTGCTGAGGAGATACTAGGTGTGCACATTTGGGAACACACATATGCTTTTCAGCAAATAGACAACAGGTCAGGCTAATGAGAAGCGTTCGCCAGAGGAATTCATCACGTTTTAATAGGTTTGTCATATTGACACGAAGGAATACGTTACTCACTTACCACAAAGGTGAGTCCCTGCAGTGTATGCCAGTTCTGCATTTTAATACTTGATGAATAAAAATTCCACTGTTGGCATCTACCCGGGCCACCTACTAGTGTTTAGCACATACATACAGCGGGGCTCCGTTTTGTAGAGAATTTTTGTAATGCTTGACCAAGAGAAACATGAATTTCCTAGCTGTGTAAACTCAAGTCAGTTAATCTCACTGTGCCTTGGATTTCCACACACTTCTCGATAGCTTTTGTCTTGGATGCCTCCTCCTCTATCCATTCTCAAAACTCTTGTGGGTGTATTCTTTTTTTCTGTGCAATGCTTTCATTTTATTAGCATCTCGAGACAGAAGAGCTATTCCACTAGACTCAGTTAACCAGATTTTATGTCACTGAATTAAACACAGCCTTTGGCCCTTGCTTACATATTTATCGGCTCAAACGTTTTGAAACAACCTGTGGCAGTTAACACTGTGACATAATTTTTCTAACCTAGTAATTAGTTTTGATTAATCCAACGTAGTCTAGTGATCAAGACGGGAATGTATTTTACTGTTTTCAATATGCCTTGACTTATATATGTGCTTTGACATATGGAAAAGCCTATGTATAATAACATGTCTGAAGACTCTTGAAATTTTCTTCTGAAAGGGCCTTTTTGTGAAAATGTATTCAATTTGCACTAGTTCCTTTAGATAATTTTCGAATACTGAAGCATTGAGTGAGTCTGGAGGATTGAGACAAGAGAAATTCTCTGCCTTTTAAAGCCTCACGATTCTGTGGAAAACCTTAATTCTAGGCTTACTTCTCACGTTTCAGAAACAGGTTCTACTAATATAATACAAATTATTATTTTAAAATGTATACTTTCTTCTGGAACCAATGAAGTCAGTTCTTAGACTTCATTTCAGTCGTCACTGGATATGATTTTTTTTTTTTTCCTGTGAGAAAAGTATCAATGGGATTTTTGCCCGAAACTTTAGGGAAAGTCAATACCACCTCTTTGCACTTATCACTGCCCTTCGGCTCTGCATATTTTTTTGGTATTCGCCATGCATTGTTAACGGTGATTGTCATGTAATTAAATCACTGCTCATCACAGGAGTCTGTTTTTATGCTGAGATAAGCATCAGAAGCCTGCTGCAGGACCCCCAGATCAATAAAGATGTCCCCAGTAGGATTACAAAGAGGCTGGGGTTGAACAGGGCACCAGAATTAATTAGGAATGATTTCTCTTTCTCTCTCTACTTTCAATATATTTTTAATTGTTTTTCCATTTTCAGTGGGCTCTACATCCCTTTTTTTTTTTTTTTTTTTTGTAACTCGGCACTGATGCTCAGACACTTCGGTCCAGAGATCTGTAGAAACTGAGCTCTTAATCTCTTACACTTTTTCAGTCATGTCCCCAGGCTACAACTTTTAGTGCCTGGCATCTGAGAGTTTCTTCATTTCTAAAGAAACTTTGAAACTAGAGGGGGCCATCCAATTTCAGAAAGCTACCTGAACATGAAAACACAAGCTTGGACCTGTAGGTAGATGGATGTCCCGTTTTAGTTGACGTGCTCTTGATAAAAATGCTATATCCAGTTTTTTTTAGACGTCTCAGTGCATCCTCACATGAACCAAAATCCAAATCAAATGTGAAGTTTAAGAAAGAAAACGGGGTATGACGTCCTCCTGGCGAGTGATACATGAAAGAACTAGGAACACAGGGCTCAGTTCCTCTACTGCAAATGCATTCTAAGTAAGAAGTGTGGACCTCTGCAAATAAGATGCTGTCACGAACACAGCACCTATAATCCTAACTTCAAGGATTATTAAAATGCCTGGCTGCAGACATGGAGATGAAAAATGAGTGAGGCAGCATCTGTAGGTGGTGGCGTTGGTGGGGAAAGGGAGGGATTCAAAGAGTAAAAGGGGATGGGAATAGTTCTAGGAATTGAGAAACAGATTTCATATAAGAGGGGAAAAGAAAAAAAAAAAAAGATGGACTATTCCAAAACAGGAAAGAGAAAGTGATCTATGAATTGTGACCCCAAATGACCTCATGGTGTGCTTGCATTATCAGGTACACCTGGTCACACTTGGGCCTTGACGGAGCAATGCAGTGGAAGGGTGGTGACTGATGCTTCTTGCTGCCCCTCGTCTTCAGTAACTAAGTCCTGAATTCCTCCTTTCAATCCACACACGCTTACTGAGTGCCTACACTTAAGAGTTTTGTGGCATTTCAGGGGGGCTGTAATACCCTTTTTTTCCACCCGTGTTCAAAAACACCCAAAAGATACCTGCAGGTGTGAACAAACGGAAACGAAAAGACGTCTTCGTTACTGCTGTCGGGCAGTGAGGACACAGGGCTTCCGTTTAATACTGAACCCCAGAGTTAAGTAGACTTACCCCACCGGACACAGTGTTGCATACCCGAGGCATCTGCACAGGGCATCCCCTGCTCCCATAAGGCCTGAGGCAGAGAGGAGCAAAGCAGACGGCCCACTCTCTGTGGAGAGAGGGCTTCCAAAGAGAAAGGAGGCATGTGCCCCAAGTGGCCTTGCTGCTTCCTCTTCCCTGGGATGGTGTGTGGATGGATGACCTGGAGGGAGGGCAGGAGGTGACTCGCAGACACTTCATGGAAGTCTCTTGAGTCCAGGGTGGCGGAGAGCAATGGACCTTTCCTCTTAGGACCAGTTTGGTAGATTAGGAGACACACACACAGATCCCTGCAAGGCAGGTCTAGGTCTGGTTCCTCCCTGCCCTCAGGGAGCTTACAGTCCAGTACTAAACAAACAATAACAACACACTAACCAACTTTCTTTTCTGGCGAGGGGAGCCTGTTGGACTCCTTAGGAAGTAACTGGGCCCAACTTAGCTTTCCAGTCCCGTATAACAATACTTTCCCAGAAATAAGGTCAGTTCCACTCAAACTGCTCTACTCTTCAATACTAAGTACATATACTTGCCTTGGTCTTGAATACCTTTTTCTTTCTTTCTCGCCTTCCTTCCTCCTTCCCTCCCTCCCTCTCTTTTTCCTTTGCTCTCTCCCTCTCTTTCTCTCCCTCTCCCCCTCTTCTCCTCTCTCCCTTTCCCCCTCTCTCCCCCCTCCAGTGTCAACTATTCATTTTTCATTGCTTTTCCCATTTTCTATCTCTTTAAGAAACATGTTTTTACCGCCCCCAGCCCCGCAACCCTGCATAACCTTTCCTGCTTTCAGCTTTATATTCCACTTTATTCCTTTCTGATGACAGTTGTATCACTCCACATTCGAAGCCTGCATACCCTCATCTCATTCCTTCTTAAATTGTGGCGTCCTCATCTCTAAATGTCTCCTCACATCTACTTTAGAGGCTTTGCAGGTGGACGTACAGTGGGAGTGTTAAGTATCAAGAAGCTAAATGGACGGTGACCGTTGTCTAGATTGATTTCATTCATTCCTGTTTATTCATTCGGTTACTTGGTCATCACTTATGAGAGTCAGCTATGTGCTAGGTCTCGTTGCTAGGTATTATGGTGGGGGGAAAATGCAAGTACAATGTAGTTCTTCCTTTTACATTGGAAAACTGAAAATAATGTCCAATACATCACGGTCTTACCTGCTGCTGACATTGAGTATTCAATTTCTTGGTGTTAAGGGAACATGACACCGTCCATGGAACCTGAAGTCCAGGGCAAAGCAGTGGAGAGAAGATGGTCCCAGGTCTCCTCTCCTTTAGTGACTGGCTGGCTCTTACCCATCTCTCTCTCTCTGCGCGCTAAGATGTCCCCACATCCAGAGAAAGCGGTACAGAACCATACGCCAGAGCAACTTCTCTCAACGCTCTAGCAGCCTCATCTCTCCCTGCAGAACTGCAAATGCCCTGTACCATTTGGAGGTCTGTACGTCGAGAAGGCACCAGATCTGTCGTCAAAGGGAATTCGGGGTTCCTGAGAAGTTCCAAAGGAAGATGGAATTTCATTATTTTCTCTCTGTGTTCTTCACGCCATCCCTCTGTAGGCTCAATTTTCTCCGCACTTTGTGTTTTCCTTCAAGCAAAACATTTTCCCTTCCAAGTAGTGTCTCGCAGCGACCCTCATGCTCTTTATTGCCTCTCTGTCCAAATTAAACCTCGGAGCTGTGCAGTGGGAGTTCTCAAGGACACAGTTCTCAAACCTGCCCACGTATGATTTAGTGAAAAGAAAAACTAAAAGTCAGTGTGCCTCCAAAACTCTCAAGACTGTATTTGTCACTAACCTTCAGCACATACAGGCCACATTGTTCGCTAAGAAACCGGACTGTTGCAGAGTTTTAGTCAACTGTCCCTTTCCCCTCTTCATCTTAGACCTTTCCCAATGCTCGCGGTTGTCCCTCAAGATGAAATTGCATCTTCTCTTTCTGCGAGCCACTCCTGCCTCCGAGCCCCCAGCAGTGGTTCGGGAGGTGACTTTCAATGTGATGAGCTCTTGCTGCCTCTAGGGCCCTAAAGAAAATTATGAAATGTAGTATGTCCTTGGCAAGTTCCCAGCTCCATAGCTGACTCTTTCCACAGTCGATCGGTTTACTGGGTTTTGTTTGTTTATAATAATTTGTGGTGGTTAGATTTTGGTGACCTGAAAAATACCCTTGCAAGTTCTTTCTTCTGCCTGTGGAGTGTTCCTCTCTGTTCAGCACAGGCAAGTGACCCACGAGAACCGGAATCTTTCCCTGGTGCCATCTCCAGTCATTGAAGAGAGCTGTTAGATTTTTATCTCAGTTTGCTAGGCTGCAAGGAGATACCGGCACCTCTTTTGTCTGCCAAGGGGACGAAATCAACCAGCAGAATTAAATCCAGTAGAGACAACAACTGTGGGATGTGAGCTGTTGGACTCACCCGGGACTGAAGTAGGAATCACCCCTGACATCCTAGTTAACTCATCCAATAATTTCCCTTTTTGCATAATTTGCATTGTTTTGGGATTCTGTCATTATGACATGACTCTCAACTAAAGCATAGGCTAATGCAAAAGTGCTTTCCTCTAGTAATTTGCATAGCTTTGACTACATATAAGACTGAACATTAATTCATGTTTGCTGGATAGTTCTATTTCTTCTCTAATTGTTTCTTCATGCTCTTTGCCCATATTTGGCAATTTTCTTTTTGTTTCCTAATAATGTTTCATAGCGTTAGAGATACCTTTTACAAACAGCAACAAAAGCTATGAAGTGACTAGGGTTTAACCTAACAGAGAATGAACAAACATGCATGGAGACAATCCTGAAAGAATTAAAGCACATAAAAATTATATTGGATTAAATGAAGAAATGTGCTATATTCTTCGGAAGAACAACTTAATAGTGAAGTTAATATTACTTAATATTCGTTGAAGGGGACACAAAATGGTAGGTATTTTCTAAAGGGCTTCTCACGTGTTAGCATTTTGACTGCCGACTAATCCTAAGTAGTAATATTATCAAGAGCATTAGCGAGGGTGCTTAGTGGGGTTGGAAAGTATGAAGTCAGACGAGTGGGAATGACGAGAAGAAAATCAAGAAAAAGACAGGAGAGCATGTTTTACGAAGACTAATGGATGACAGTGAGCCAGAGACTGAGAAACATTTTCATGTGGTATTTATTCCTGCGGTCCAAAAGCAAAGTAAAAGCAAAGTGAAGTAAAATAAAATAAAAATGTAAACCTACAGCATCTTCTATTACTTTTAATGTTTTATTTTTATCTGGTGTAAATTGAGGGAACAATAATTGACCTTATTCAGTTCTCGCCCCTCCCCCTAAAAAATTTTGCCAATTACCTAAATATATTTTATAGGTAATTCCTACTTTCTCGATGTTTTAAAATGCCAAGTTTGTTTTCTAATCATACACGGATCTGCGTCTGTTTTTTGTTGTTGTTGTTCTGTCCCAATGACCAGTCTGTCTTTTCTTATCTCAGTGAAAACCTTTCAAATATATTATCTTTATGTAAGTCATTTTGACTTCCCACTCAGTCACCAAATCTCATTAATTCTGCCTTCTAAATATTTGTGAACTTCTTCCACTTTCCATTGCCAGTGCCCTCACGCTGGTTAATTACATCACCGTCTTTCTCCTGGAATGCTGCATCTCCCACTATTTCATCTCTTATGTGCATTCTTTCAATCTATTCCGAACCATTCCCCACACAGTAGATAAAAATAAACTCCTTAAACCATTAATTTTATTATGTCACTTCCCTGCTCAGAACCCTGAGGCAGATTTTCACTGCACTCAAGTAAAATCTGTTCCATTGTGCAGGGTCTGCATGGGGCCCCCACTTCCTTCTCTTGCCATCCTTACCTCACATCCCGCTCGGGAGTTCCATTTCTTTTGTCTACACTGAATTCCTTTTGTTTCCTAACTGTGCCAAGATCTTCTCATTGCAGGGTCTTCAAACCAGTTTTCCTTCTTCTGGGATCGCTCTTGCTCTTTCCATTCTTGAGCAGGTTACATGTCACTCCCAGTAAAGATTGACATTTATAGCTTTGTGTGTCCTGCACAACAGGCCAAGTGACACCATTTGTGTGCCAATCAGAATGGTGTCCTCCAATTTGGGTGGAGAACAGCTGTACTGTCAGGCATTACCTCTTTCCAACCTGTAGCTTTCTTTTAAAACACTTAATTATAATTAGTAATTCGATACTTACAATATTTGTGTCATTATCTTCTTTTACTGTCTCTCTCTCTTCCACTAGGTTGTAAGCTGCTTGAAAGCAAGAGCCACGTCTGTTCTGTCCCTCCCACAAGTGAAGTGCACACAGTAGGTCCTCAAAGTATTTACTTAATGAATAATCAACATCTGATGGGTCATGCTATCCCTTATCACTCTTCGTCTTATAAAGTGCCAGATTATCTACCCCAGCTTATTTTTCTACATAAACTTTTGGGGGGCTGGCCCGGTGGCTCAGGCGGTTAGAGCTCCATGCTCCTAACTCCGAAGGCTGCAGGTTGGATTCCCACATGGGCCAGTGGGCTCTCAACCACAAGATTGCCAGTTCAATTCCTCGAGTCCCGCAAGGGATGGTGGGCAGCGCCCCCTGCAACTAAAGATTGAACACAGCACCTTGAGCTGAGCTGCCTCCCAGATGGCTCAGTTGGTTGGAGCGCGTCCTCTCAACCACAAGGTTGCTGGTTCGACTCCCGCAAGGGATGGTGGGCTGTGCCCCCTGCAACTAGCAACGGCAACTAGACCTGGAGCTGAGCTGCGCCCTCCACAACTAAGACTGAGAGGACAACTTGAAGCTGAATGGCACCTTCCACAACTAAGATTGAAGGGACAACTTGAGTTGGAAAAAAGTCCTGGAAGTACACTCTGTTCCCCAATAAAGTCCTGTTCCCCTTCCCCAACAAAATCTTAAAAAAAATAAAAATAAAAAAAAACTTTTGGAAGACCTTTTTCATTATCTGAAATCTCCTACTGCAATTTCCTTGCTTTCATAAATTATTTGGGGACAATTTACAATCTTCACCATATTAATCTCTCGATATGTGGGTGTGACATAATACTATTTTATAGTTTTATTCATAGGAGTTCTCCACATTTCCTGTAAGGATTATTCCCAATTCATTTGGTATTTATAGTTACAACTAGGTGCAGTTTTTTTGTAGGGGAGAGATCATTTTCTTATTCTCTTTTCAAAATTAGACATATTTCTAATACAGGAAATTACTGGTATTTCATATGTAGTTTTTAATCAGCAAGTGTATTTAAATCAATTATTTGTTTTAATGACTGCGAAAGACCTTACTGAATTTTCTGTGTTGGCAGTCATGTCATCTACAGACACCTTTTTCTTTATCTCTTTCTATTAGACCTATTGTTCCATTTCTTGTATTTAACTTCATCAGTTATTATTTACACAATAATTGTGAATGATACTAGATAAATGGGGTCACTTTATCATGTTTCTAAACTCAAGGAGAATTTATGGGGTCATCATTAAGCGTGATGCAGTTACCACATTGGCCTATATTTATTTTTGTGTTACAAAGGAATTTTCATCTTCATTTACAAGAAGTCTTTCTCTACAAATGATATGTAGTCATATCAAACGTATTTGAATCCCTAATATGAAGTATAAGGAGTATGATCTGGGGAAAACAGTTGCGAGAGCTCAAATTTAAACACTTTCTTGAGCACATTTTCTGCCTCTGCTGAACTAGTTTTGGGGGCCACACAAAACACCATTTTTTGAAGAATTGGCTTTATTGGCTTTTCATGGCCTACAATGCAAGTCCTCTGGTTTTTGGATGCTTTGTCAATTAAAAAGACACACTGGTCTTTCCATCATGATTTTTCTCTGATTCTACTAGAATTTAGGTAGGGGCCATTCCTTAGGACATTGTGCAAATAAGATGGTTGAAGAGAAAATAATGTTAAAAGTCCCACGTCTAAGGGGTACTGGAGCTCATTATGAGCTCTGAGACACCAATGTATCTCCCAGTTTGCTTAGTCCTCTAAGCCTTTGCAAATTAAATATGAATTTCCTTGAAAAGTAAGTGATTTTTACTGTCTTTATGTTGCTCTTTGTTAATCGGCTCGTGTGGGTCAAAACTCATTCAGAAAATTATTTACAGGGTTAAAGCTCCTTAATCATTTTTGTCACAAGGAACTGAATCTCTTTTCTCCATTATTATGAAGAATTTTCTGTGTGTGTTTATGTGTGTGTGTGTGTATATATATATATTTGAAGAAGAAAAATAAAACGTAAGAGCCATTCTACAAGACAGCAGTATCCTATAATCCTTGGATGCCTAAATTAAGTCACAAGCGATGTGGGTCCCCAACTCGCACTGTTACCTATAGTTGTATGGACCCAACTCTCTCTCCTCCCCCCTCCCTGAGAAGCTGGCAGTGTTCTCCTCCTCATCCTTGGGCGTCTGTCATCCCAGCAGCCACCACATAATCATTCCTCGCGTTCACAAAACCGATTTCTGTTTATGGAGCAGCTGGCAGGAGCAGACCAAGGCCAGGTGCTCCCCGAGAGGCAAGCCTGCTTCTCTCCGCTGTCAAGGAGCCTTTTGAAATCACACCCTCCTCTGAGGAAGTCAGAATAGCAACAGGAAAAGAAGTAAAACCTATTATAAAACAGTTGTCCAAGAACTTGGGCATGACGCGGGGTAGAGATCGATACGCTGGGAAGGTTAAATCTATTTTCACACTGTGTTCTATTTCACAGTTTAATGGTGTTTTAATGTGTCTGTCACTGAGCCCCCCTTCACGTTCTGTAGGTGGAGACTTGGCAAAGGAGAAAGAACCTGGCTTTTCAAGCTTCGCTGTGACATCTTATTTACCAGCTGAGATCTGACACTTTTCCTTTCCTTTCCAGGGCCACAGCAGGTCTGGCTCTTCCTCTCCACCTCTCTGACTCTCTTCTTCCCTTCTCTTTCCTACTCCTGATCTTCGCAGGAGGCAAAGTTGGGTCGCTCTAAGTGGCTATTAGATAGCTCTCTGAAAAGCTCTCCAGGATGGGTCCTGTGCCAAAGAGGAAAATAACGTAAGACATTTCCGTCCCGTCCACTTTGTGTCCTCAACGGGCATCCTTTGTTTTGAAGGTGACCCCGCTGGTTCTGGCCAATCTCACTGTCCTCCCCTTCTGCCAGGGCTTTGGGTCATTCCCCAGCTTCGTCTCTGCCTCCACACTACAGCTCCTGAACCCGTCTCAGTCAGCAGTCTTGCCCTGGCTTCCCTGCCATGACGAGAGAAGTCCTGGCTGCTTATTGATTTTGACCCCCAAAGAGATTTGTGTGTCCTTTACACACTCTAAGCCATATAGTAACATCGCAATTGTATTAGTGTCTCAGGGCTGCCGTAACAAAGTCCCACAAGCCTGGTGGCTTAAAACAACAGAAAGTCAGTCCCTCACAGTTCTGGAGGCCAGAAGTCTGAAGTTGAGGGATGGCAGAACCATGCTGTCAGCGAAGGCTGCAGGGGAGAATCTGTTCCACGTCTGTCACTGAACTTCTGGTGTTGCCGGAAACTGCTTTCCTTGGCTTGTAGACACATCAGTCTGATCTCTGCTTCCATCAGCATGTGGAGTCCTCCCAACGCATCCTTGGTTCACCCACCCTGCTCCACTATGACCTCACCTTAATTAATTGCATCTGTAACAACCCCACTTCCAAAACGGTCACATTTTTGAGGTTCTGGGAAGGAGATGAATTTGGGAACACTAGCTGTGATGGTCCATTTTATGCGTCACTTTGCTTGGGCCACGGTACTCAGATATGTGGTCAAATACTACTCTGGATGTTTCTGTGAGAGTGTGTTAGGAGGAGATTAACATTTAAATCAGGGGACTTTGAGAGCAGATCGCCATGCAGTGTGGGTGGGTCTCTTCCCATCAGTTGAAGGTCTTAAGAAAACTAAGACAGACCGCCCCCAAGCAAGAGGGAATTCTGCTGGCTACTAACTTCAGACTTGAAAGGGAACATTGGCTCTTTTCTAGGTCTCTAACCTGTTGGCCCACCTGCAGATTCTGGACTTGACAGCCTCCATAATTATATGAGCCAATTCCTTAAGTATCAATCTTTCGCTGTCTCTCTCTGTCTATGGATTTGCCTTCCCAGCATGCAACACTCTGGCCCAAACGACCGTCTGTGAACTTGCTGAATGCGTATTGTCCTGTGTTTTCCTTGGCAGCCTTACTACTGGGATTATGATCCAAGTAATGGTCACTTACTGAGATGGCAAAGACTAGGAGAGGAGTTGGATGAATGAGTTGCATGCTACCAGGACTGGTCAGGGATGAAAATGAAAATTTGCAAACTATCAGTGCATAGAGGGTGTTGCAACTATGGGATTAGGTGCAAGAAGAGAAAGAGAAGGTAATAAGGACACTCCCACTCTTAGAGGGCGGTATAACAGACAGAGAAGAACCAGCCAAAGAGAGTAAGGAGGAGTAGCCATTGATGTGGAAGGATAATGAAATGCATACGTTTGAAAACTACATAACTTTTAATATTTTGAATTTCATGGGGTTTCACCAAGGGGGCCACGCCTTCTGCTGGTCTGCCAGGCAAACAAATGTGGGAATCATGGTAGAAAATTTTGTGCTCCAAACCCAATATTTATTGATCTCTGTTTCAAAGAATGGAGAGAACAGTGAAGGCTTAGGATAACTCATTCACTTATTCACTCATTCATTCATAAGAATTTATTCAGAAAAAATAGGGACGTAGTATTAGGTGCTGAGAATACAGATTTAATAAAATCTGCTTTTTCTTAACCTCAGGTAATTAAGGAAAGTTTTGATAAAAAATATAGGACCTGAACTCAGTATTTGATTTTGACGGGGTTACAAAGAGATTAAAAAATGCCTGAGAATCACAGATTTGGATTTTCTTTTTTTTAACATCTCATCACAGGTTTTAATGATACTCAGTGAATGTGAATTTGGGAGAATTAAGGGGGGGAAAATGAGCAGGTCAGTTAATTCCTGAGACATTCTGAAACATTATCATTTCTCCTAGAATTGAGACACTTTTTATCACCATTTTGCACTTTCCCAATGAGGTTATGAACCAGCTGCCTGTTGAGCAAAAATATTACCATCCAATTAATATTTTGGAAGCAGTGACAGAGTGTTGTAACCTCCTGGCTCAGCAGTCTGCTCAGAGAGTCTGATCCTACAGGAAGTGGGATGAACGTGGGGCCAGTCAGTTCAGCGGGTCCTCACCACAAAACGCAGAGGCCACTTGCTGAAGTTGGTGAATCACAGAAGGCTGCAGCCGGGGATTTTGCATTTGGATTATGAATATTTAAATAGGCTTATTAAAACCGTGTCCACAGAGAGCAGAAATGCATTTGCTTTTAAGACAATGAAAAACATAAGGGGCCATGCGGTACAGTCACTAAACATAAAATTGGGAGTCAGAAGATGCAGAGTGAGTCTCCTGCACCAGCAATTCCCAGCTATGTGGTATAGGGAAATGGTTGTGACCTCTGTACATTTTAGCCAAACCCCCACTCCTTCACTTATTCCCATTCATTTAGCCAAGACATAATGTTCAGAGCATGGTCTCTGGAGCCAGGCTGTCTAGATTTGAATGCTGGCTCTGTCACTTACTAGCTGTTTGTACTTGTTGCTCAGGCTCTTTGTGCCTCGGTTTCCCCTTCTGTAAGTGGGGATAATGCCAGTAACTATGGAAGGGCCAGTTGTGAGAGAAAATGAGTTAATTTATATAATGCATTCAGAAGAGTGCCAGGCCCGTAAAAACCACGAAATAAACATCAGCTCTGACATCACACATTATGTCACTAGTATGTACTAGAAACTCTGCCTGGTGATCAGATGAAATAATGAGCGAGATGGAAACAATCTCTGCTCACATAGAAATAATGAAACACAATAACCAAAGAGGTGTTAGGAAAGTTTATGGAAACTTGGCCCCTCACTCAGTGGTCAGGGATCAGGGAAGGCTTTTAAAGAGAAGTAAAGCTGAAGCTCAGACATGCCAGGTAAAATAGGGATTAACCAGTTCGCATAAATACTCTGTAAGACTAGGAACCTACCTGTTTTGTTCACCATTATAGCCAGCGTCTTAAACAGTGCACCCTGTATAGCAAGCCCTGCATAAATAATAGTTGGATAAATGAAAAACGCTAAGGAGGAATCCTTGCTCTACTTAAGTCTAGAAAGAACAAGTGATAGTAGTAGGTGGCAAAGGAATTAGAAAAAAATAAGGGAGCAATACTAAACACAAATCTTACCAATCGCATAACCTTTTCTGTAAATTAGTAAAAAGTTTATTTTGATTTTAATAGTTTGCATTGTTGACTTTTGGGGAGCAAGTATGGCCTGTGGGAACCTAGGTAAGGGCCACAGAGATAGTAGGTTTCTCACAGCACGTTTGTGTGTGGTTGTCCATCCGTTGGTTCTTGCCTCTTCGATTTCTGGCTCACTGAAGACCGAGCACGCATTATACTACTTTTAATATCTTTCATAAGATTTGTCATTTGTCTTTGTCCATTGGGCTGTTATAACAAAAGACCATAAACTGGGTACTTAGTAACAGCAAGCATCTATTTTATATGGTTCTAGAGACTCGGAAGACCAAGACAGTGGCAGATTGGTGTCTGTGGAGGGTCCACTTCCTGTCCTCACCTGGCAGAAGGGGCGAGGGAGCTCTGGGGGGGAGGGGGAGGGAGGGTGTCTTTTTTTTTTAAGGGCACTCATCCCACTCCTGAGGGCGCCACCCAGATGACCTCATCACTTCCCAAAGTCCCCACCTCCTAATACCATCACATGGGGGGTTAGATTTCAACATATAAATTTGGGAGGTGGGGACACAAAACATTCAATCTGCAGCACCATTTCTTTCAATGCAAAAGTTGTATACTGACTAATCCATTTAATTTTGCTGCTCACGTAGATTTCTCCATATTTCTTAGCCCTTAATTAACCTCCAGTGGAAAAACAAAACAAAACAATAGAGGAGGAAGATGCGAGGGAAGTGTGATTTTATGATTCTGCCCTCCGCGTAGAACTGAATTCTACCCATGACCTTAAAGGCTGGCTGGGAGAGCTGGTGGTGGAAGAAATCAGCTGAGTCTGTTACCGTTACCTCAGAGCTCTGTGCGGTCTATTCCGGACAAGACCTTGCTCAGTAAGGAATCGGGAGTATAATGAGGGCAGTTTGGTCTTGGTCTTTGACTAGCTTCATTTCTTCTTGGGTTCAGTCTTCCCAAGGTCAGGTCAGGAAACCGACCCTGAGACCAGGACCAAGTGGTTTTCCAAGAAGCATCAGCAGAGTCACAGGGAAGAGAGAGAGAATGGAGGAGAAGTAAGCCAGGAAGACACATGCATGAGTCAGTCAGTGCTACCCACACCTGGCCCTCCATCTTGACAGGGAAACTTGGGAGATGGGTGAGGAAACGGGGGTACTCCTGCTTTCATCCCCACTCCTTGGTGACTGCGAAATACTGTCAGAGGGTGTTCCATGCCCAGAATTTCTGGCCTGCCTCTCATGCCGGCCAAGAAAAAGCCCTTGGGAAGAGTCTTGGGCATCGATGCTTGGGGTAAGACGTCACTGGCAGGTCCCATAGTAGAAAGAGCTGAGGGGTCCTGGGTGTGGTGTCACGGTATCTGCTCCAGTTCTGTGGTCAATGATGGACCCAGACAGACCGAGGGAGTAACACATCCTCTACTCAACTGCCAAGGAGGATAATCTTTGTGTTGTGTCAGTATTTCTCTCCTTGTCAATTTCTTGTTCCCTTGGAATTACTGCCACTCATTTACTAGATCTCTTTCCCTCTCTTTTATTTCCTCCTCCTTTGGATTTTTTTAAAAACTTTTTCTTTTATTTTCTAGACATAAACTATCCAGTATAAAAGGAGAATGTTTTAGTTGGATAGCAATGTTTTTTGCATAGTGGCCTGATAATAACCTGGTTTTTCTTTCTTTTTTGTACTTTTCCATGGAAGGAAGAAACGATAGTGGCCTGCAGCCACGGGACATGACATGGCATCCTGTCTGTCCCTAATGCTGGATGCCTGTCCAACCTAGGGAACACTCGTGATTAAGTCTAGGTCTAGAGAAAATAGTAAACTTGTTAATGCTTTATAGGTTTTAGGCAAGTTTTATATAGCTGGCAAGAGTAGCTATCATGAAGGAGATTCTTGGCTTTTCACATGAGATGGGGTCACCTTTGTTCCTTGAGATTTAATTTCCTGAAACCAGTTGACCAGCCACCTTGCTTTCTGTGCACTTCACCCACCCACAAAATATTATAAAGTTCTTTTCCATGTCAGGGTCTGGTGTAGGCTCTAGAGCTACATGCAAAATGATTCCTTCCTTCATGGACTTTATGTCCAGATTTACATGGAAACAGGAAAAACGTAAATGATATGGGTGTGAAATGATAAGTGAGAAGAAAAGAGAGGAAGGAAGGAAGGAAGGAAGGAAGGAAGGAAGGAAGGAAGGAAGGAAGGAAGGAAGGAAAGGGAAGGGAAGGGAAGAAGGAAGGAAGGAAGGAAGGAAGGAAGGAAGGAAGGAAGGAAGGAAGGAAGGAAGGAAAGAAGGAAAGGGGAGTGAGGGAGGGAGAAAGGAGGAAAAGAAGGGTGGGAGAGAAAGAGGGAGGGAGGGAAATTCAAACCCACTAGTCTCAGAGCACTCACTGGTGTTTCAGCTCTATTCAAGGTCACTACCATGGACCAGAGCAGAACGGGGATCTGAAGAGCCCCCTGATATGCACCCAGCAGAACTCATCTACATCTCTGACCCTTTCCCCCCAAACTGACAGGAAGTCAGGTCCAAGCCCCCAGTGTTTCAACTCAACTTCCTCCGCTTTCCCCGAGCTATGACTACTGTTGTGAAACCTACTTCACCTTACTGCTTTCTTCCCAGCTCTCCCTTCCTCATTCATATCTATTACCTAGAGGCAAGACGAATCCATATAGTAAGACCTTGGAAACTTTGTTGTTCAACATAGGAGCAAGTCTACCAAATTATATCGCCAGCATGGAAGCAGAACTTATTGGTGACATTTCAAAGATATTTTTTAGGTGTCATCCTAAAATGAGGCATCGACCACATATTTGGGTTCAACCAAGACTATTCCTCAATAGAACATCCTCAGGCCTTGTCTCTATAAAACACTATTTTGCTCACTTAACCATATGACAAACTTGCTCTGAACATGTTGTTAAATGACAAGCAGTGCATTTTCCTTTATCCCTGTAGGATTGAGATCAACCAATATAAATTATTAGTTATTGAAGTGTGGAGTGGCTCCAGGTGAAGCCATTTGTCATCAATTACATATATATATATATATATATATATATATATATATATATATATGTAATTATATATATATGTATATACATGTTGTAGAGGAATAAAGTGAGACCTGGTCCTTCTCTCATGAAGCCTGTATTTTGATCAGGAAGATAGACATGGCAGAAAAACTTCATTAATAGCTAATAGTAGTGTTTCTAAGGAGGAGAGTTGAGATTTGTGGAAAGTTCCAGTATTTTGCATCCTGCTGACAAATTGCCTTCCATGGCTTTAACTTACTGCCCTGGAATCACAGGCTCCTCATGCTGTTTGTCTTCTAAGGTTTTTGAACCTCTTCTTGATAAGACACCCGTGATGATTCTCTTCCCCCCTAGTATCCAAGCCCAGAAAAAGCACTAACAGATTGTGGAAGTAGGAAAAAGACACAGGAGAAGGTTGAGCTACTAGGTAGACATCATTTTTTTTTTTTTATGCTAAGGGGATGGATATTTGAAAAATTCTAAACAGAAAGGGTTGTTTTTTTTTTTTTTTTTTTTTTTCAGAATGGTTAGGTCGTATATCTTCAGTCAGCAACTTTTTAAAAACCAGGAGGTTTGAGCTAGTCAAGCTGGAAGGGAGAATCCTCTCTCACTGAAAACTAAAGACAGCCCTAAACTCTTGTGTGCACAGAAAACTTCACCCCCAAATCCAGTCATATCATCCTAATCAAGGGCCTGGCTATCACTGCCTCCTTTGGTTCTTCTGTGAAATGAGAATAACATTCTTCAACAGGAAAACTTCTCATTCATGTACATGCTAGGAGTTCACAGAGATTAAATTTGTTCTTGTACATTCCTGTTTTTTTTTTTTTTTCTTCTTCTTCCTTTTTCCCCCTTCTCCAAACAGTATTGTGTTTCATACATCGTGTTGATGTCTCCTCCCTGTGTGAATGCTGGGTTACATCCCCCACCCTGTATCTCTTAACAAGCTCCTTGGTGCAGCTGGAATTAATGCTTCCTGTCGTTTTAAATAATGTGACATTGAAATACAATTTTTTAATGTGCTGGCATTTAACATGCCACAATATTTCAGTTATTTTACATTCATTTGGGTGCTCTAGTGTTATTACAGCTGTTATGAAATTCTGACAAAGAGGTACGTTTCTTTCTTCTGTTCCACCATAATTGCTTTTTGCCGCATCTCTGAACCGTAACCATGGCGATCTGCAACATTCATCAGAGGACCTCTTGTTATTTCCCTCGTGTGAATGAAAAACAAAGTGGTATAAATACTTGGAGAACTTTTAAAACGGAAGCTTTTTTTCCTTTTTCTTTTCTTTTTCCTTCCTTCCTTCCTTCCTTCCTTCCTTCCTTCCTTCCTTCCTTCCTTCCTTCCTTCCTTTTCTCCCTCCCTCTTCCTCCCTCCCTTCCTCCTTTCTTCCATTCTTTTTTCTTTTCAATTTTCTTTCTTTTTTTTTTTTTAAGTCTTCATATGTGGAAGGTCTATTGAGGGGGAATTTAGTTGCATGGCTAGAAATCTTTCATTTACTTATTTTTAATGGAGAATTCTTGATCTCGGGGCTTTCTGTGGAAAAGCACAGAGAGAAAATGAGAACTTAAGTGAGTGCCTTCAGGAAGAAGGAACTGCCGTCATCAGAAATAAAAAGGGAAATGAAAGGTTTAGTCTTTTCTAAAATTGACTTGTTACAAACAAGTTCTTGTTTGAGCTACTTAATGCGGACTGCCATTACCATACTGGAACAATGCTGTTGATGTTTGCACTTGCTCTTCCTTTTTGGCGGGGAGGTTGGAATTCCCGTGCTCTGGTTGCACTGTAAATTGCTATCTTTCTGGCAGTTTGGGGGGATGTAGGGAGGTCAGCTCTATCTCATTTATCCATACTCGTCCCATCTCTTCTTCATTCCTTCTGTTCAGGCTTATCAGGTCAGACTTGAGGTTTCAGGTCAGGTTGGTACTGAATTTCCATTAAATACCCTCTGTGAAAAGGTAGTGCTGGGACACTAATGGGTCCCTGCTCCCTGGGTTGGCACAGCCAGCAGTAAACCTGATAGTCAGGTTTCCCTGAAGCATCACTTACTCCCCAATGGTGCTGCCATTTCAATGGATTGAAGGTAAAGAGGTGTGGACCCTTCTGAATTATATTGGACTGTGAATCACAGATTTTCCTAGAACTGATGTCAAAAAATTCACCTAGCGTTTTAGTTAGGATTTTTCCAATGCCTTTTGGACTCCTACAACTAATGAATACTTGGTATTTTGTATTAAGTTGAGGATTTGCAAGAAGGAATCTAGTTCTTGTGATACCTGAAGCCATTGGAATTATTTTTACCGAGTCTTACATATTTTACTGTCTGTTCATCCATTGTTATCTATTGTGATAGGTCTGTTCTAGGGTCTTGGTGACAAGCTATATCAATAAGAGTAGTATAATTTTGAAGTGCAATCACTGCAAAAACAACTCTCTCTGAATAAAGCGTATTCATGGGATGGTTTGGATCCAAACGTCAACCTTTGTGAAAGAAAATTATAGCAATTCAACCTAACTTTGGAATTGCCTGCTAAAGCATTTTGCGTTTGAATTGTAGTCTCATTATGTTCACCTCTCCCCTGAAACTTTTATCCTTCCCAACAAACTACTTCTGCTGGCCCATTGTGATAAGCCAAAAGCATCAATAGATAGGTAGCTAGAGTCTTGGCCCCTAGGATTTCAGCCTTGTTTTTATTGAAAAAGGAATAGAAGTAGATCCCAATAGTTTTCCTTGTGGTATCTCACTGCAATTATTGGAATCCTCAGGGGTACAATGATGAAAAACAAACATGAAAGAGATTATAAAAGCAAAGAAATATCTGAGCTTATGATGATATCACTTTGAAACACTTTCTCATATAGATTTGCCTCTAGGAATTCACTTGATCCTTACCTCTGATTATTAAGGAAAAATACAAAACTCTTCACTACAGGACACACTGAATCAAAATGCACATGTTAGCTTGATCAGTAAAATTAAAATGAAAGGATCGTCTTTTCTTTGGAGGCAGGTTCTGTGCTGTAGGCAGCCTCCGCTGCATGGCTGTTTGCTTCTTCAAGTCCAGCGGGAGGACCTCTCCCTCCTGTCTGCTCAGATGGAGTCTTACGTAATGTGACATAATCATGGGCGTGACATCCATGACTTTTACCATATTCTGTTCGTTAGAAGCAAGGCACGTGTCTGCTCACACTCAGGGCAGTGGATCAGTCAAAGGTGTGACTCATGAGTGTGGGGTCACCATGGGGTACATCCATGGTATCCTGGGTGCCCCTCCTAATAGATGGCTTCTTCCTGGACTTCCTGTTCCCTTGCGCTCGCAGATATCGTGAAGATCAGGTGTACCAGTTCACGGGACATTCCTAGATATGCCTCACCCCTTCCTCCCCACATCCGTGCTATTAGCCAGGACTTGTAACTCCACCTCTGAGATGCACCCCATTCCTTCCACTTGTTCACATCTCCACCTCAACCTTCTTACACCACATACCGTCAGTGTTGCCACGTTGTGACGGTCTCCATTCTTCCACTCTCCCACAGCCCACTCCCCACAGTGCAACCCACCAGAGCAATGCTTCAAAAAGTCACTAATCAGACTAGGTTGTTCTCCTGTCTTATGCTTCCACATCCCAATGGCTTCCCCACGGTGCTGAAAATCGAGACTCCACACTGTAGTCTACAGGCTCTCATTACTTAGACCTCTGCCCCTGACTCTGACCTCGCTTTCTCCTCCTTCAGGAATGTAAAGTGCACGGAAGCTGGGACTTTACCTTATTCTCTGTTGAGTCTTTAGTGCCTAGAATGAAAACACTTGGGAGATTTGAGAAATCCTTAAATCTTATGGCTGTGTTTTCAGCTTGAGTTGAGCGTCCATTATATAAAAAAAATGGAGACTCAAAGGGTCTAGCTTCAAAGAACAAAACAGCGTTGTAACAGTTGGCTCCAGTCTAGAGTAAGAACTAACGGGGAATGAGCGAGCAAGCTGACAAAGGACGTCACTAGGGCATGGTCGCCACCTGTCAGCGTCATGCGCCATCCATTAGCTCTTGGCACATGACAGGACCCAGTGTTGCCTTCTCCTACCAGCCCTGACTCCCACTCCCTAAGAGTCAAGGAAGGAAAATCAGTGGCCTCAGGGTAGGAACCTAATTTCCTTGAACTCAGCCCCCTTCACAAGTATATGCATGGAGTTTGCTAGATGGGGTTTCTAGCCTCTGATACTAGCCCCAAAGCCAGAACCTAAGGCTTTCTAACTTTGGTTCTTAGTCTGAGACCCTCAATCTAAATCCTAATTTGGGTTTTCACCCACCTTGTGCTGCACCAAATTTAGGAATAACTCTTTCCAGACAGAAACCATTTTCTTTCTCCATGTGCGAGGTAGATACTGATAATAAATCAAGGCTCATTCCCCCGCAAGATAATTTCCAATGCCACTTCTCAAGCCATCTCAAATATGTCTCAGGTAGCAATGGGTTGGTATTCAGGATGAAAACAATTTGGCATTTTTACTTTAGGAAACAGGATGCCTCATCTCAAAAGGATTAACCCTGTTCTTATTCCATATTTTTAGGAAAGGAGGTTAGATCTCTTCTTCACTATTTTAAATACTCAGGGTCAGCTTGCTTTCTCAGTAAAACTAACCTTCTGGACAAAGGATGGCAAATGTATTCCAATCTAAGTTGCAAATTCCCGTCAGCTGTTATGGCTACTGGAGAATACTAAAGTCATGTTTAGGCTCGGAAAAAATGTGTTTTGGATAAGGATGAAAGCTGATGTGAATTTCACACACTTCTTGTCCTTTTGTCAAACAACCTCCCTTTGGGTGAGGGTAACAACACCATATTTGACATTTCCCTGGGCTCATGACCCAGGGTCTCCCCAAATTTATTGACTCCTTATTTCTCAGAAGCACCAGAGACAGCCTGTGAAACTTACTCCTGCCATTTTAAAGAACACAATCTCATTTCCTGGCCCAGACAACTTTGAAACCTGTTCAGGACACCTAGTGTTTTATTTTAATTTAATTTCCCCTTCTTTGGTTTCTGGCAATGCAAAGCAGAAGATGAGGGGCACGGAGTGAGTCGTAAGCCATTGAAAACTGCCCTGGCTTTTCCCTTCACAGTACACGGTGAGACACCATGTGGTGTGAGGCATTCATTTGCAGGTATAGAGTCTGTAAAATTGTATTCTAAAATTAAAAAAATTTAATTAGAAGGCAGCATCTGTGAACCTTTCGCTGGAAGCCACTGGGTTTTTTTTTTTTTTTGATAAATTATCCCAGCTCTGTGGCCCCCTATCCCCCTCCCACCATGTCAGAGATTGTAAAACCTGCCTTACCCCCCATTGTAATACTCCTGTAACAGTCACATGGAGATTTCTCTGCTTAATATTTAACAAGCTACTGATACTAATTTCAATAAATGGAAAAATATTTAATTTAGAACCACGTCTTTTCTCAGAGATGCTCTTGGCTGCCCTGTTATCCTCTCAATCCCTTATTTCCAGAAACTGTGTGACTCAAAGCCAGGTATGGGTTTCTGAGGCGTGCATGAGCTTCTTAATCCCCACCTGATGCCATCCTCTGCTGTTTAAAGCAACATAATCCACTCCAGCAGCCAATCTGGGGAGCCATGAGTTAAAAAAAAAAAATCGTTTCAAGTGGGATCTATTTTATCACATGCAAAAAAATAAAAATTGCCTAGCAACGATGGTCTTATGTTCCCATTTTCTGAGCTGAGTTGGGCAGAAGTTGAATAGGACAATACCACAGCCAGCAGTGCTGTTAGGCTGGAGGTATCTGGGGATATTGAGAATGTGAGCAAGGAGAATCCACGACCAGGAGGTTAGTTGAAGATGGAGGGCTACTGCCGTGTTTCCCCAAAAATAAGACCGAGCCAGACCAAAATTAATATAAGACCTGGTCTTATTTTACTAGAAGATCAGGTCTTATTTTACTAGAAGATCAGGTCTTACATAAGACCAGGTCTTATATTAATTTTGGCTCCAAAGACGCATTAGAGCTGATGGTCTGGCTGGGTCTTATTTTTGGGGAACCACGGTAAGTGCCATCAGGGTCTAGGATCTCGTGGTGTGTCCCAGCACAAAGAAGCAAATGGGGAGCTGGATATGAAGACCATTTGGGGCAGAGTCCCTGAAATGAACTCAGACAGAGGGAAGAGACGAGGTGGGCACTGAGCTTCTACTTTTGAGTCCCACGGATCCAGGATGATAAACCAGCCAAGATGAAGGCATGGAGCTGGACGAGAAGAAGCCTGAAAAGGAAGGTGTAGAGAGTGTACGTTAGAAAGTCTGGGTTTCAGAGCTTTGCAAGCATGACTGAGGAAGTACGCTGGGTTGAAATGTGTCCTCCCCAGATGATGTTGATGTGCTAACACTCAGTACCTGTGAACTTGACCTTATTTGGAAATAGTGTCTTTGCAGGTGATCAAGTTGAGATGAGATGATGAGGGTAGACCCCAATCCAACATAACTGTGTCCTTACAAAAAGGGGAAATTTGGACCCAGACACCGACACAGAGAACAGACCATGTGAAGATGGAGGTAGAGAGTAGGGTGACGCATCTACAAGCCAACAAATGCCACAAATTGCCAGCAAGCCCCCAGAAGCCAGGAGAGAAGCATAGCATAAATTCTCTCTTAGAGCGCTCAGAAGGAACGCAGCGTTCTGACACTTTGATCTCAGACTTCCAGCCTCCTAGACTGTAACACAATACATTTCTGTTGTTTGATCCATCCAGTTTGAGGGACTCAGCAAACTACTGTAGTATGTATCACACCCATGAGGCAGATATAACTAGTTTCTCAATATATAGTTTCCATTGTTTCTTAGTAAAAGAATTTTGCCTTTAACTGGTTACATTACCATCTGAAATAACACCTGTATTTCCTGGCCTTCACAGCTGGCTGTTCCAATACAATGTCATGCAATGAGCTGTGAGGAACTTCAGAAAGGCTTCTTAAAAGAAAGGGAGCATAGATGATCTTTTTCTCCTTGTTTTTAGTCTACTGTGCTTCCTCATTCTTCTGGAATTCAATTCAGGTACGAGGGCTGGAGCTTCAGGTGCCATGGGAGCCGATGCTAGAATGGTAGACAGAAAGATGGAAGGAGTTGGGGTCTTTGCTGCTCATTGAACTACCACATCAGCCCTGTACAGCCTTCCATCATTCTCCTTTGGTATGAGAGAGAAATAAAGCTCTAGGTGGTTTGGCGCTGACCGTGATGGAGGCGTGTAACCTGTTCCTAAGTAAGACGCTGCAGTTGTACACACGAGAAGACTTGAATTTAGGGAGGAAATGAGACTCACCCAGGACCGTACAGCTTGCGTGCTTGGCAAACGCCCACATCACAGTTCCCATTGGCTTCCATACATCAGCAGTTATCACACGTGGTCCTGCACCTCTGGGCGAATCATTGAGAGCGCTGTGCAACAACACCCATTTCCCTCTGCTCCCAGTCCTGAATTCCAGTCTCTGGAATTGGCACCTGGCCATCTACTTTGTAATCAGCAACAAAGCTGAGTCGTAAGCACACACAGGATTGAGAACCTCCCCCTACCCAAGCCGCCTCACACCAAGTACTGAATCTGGGACCTAGAACCAATAGGGACATTCTTTCCCAATCATTGCCTTACGAACAGAGGACCCTGTTGCCGTGAACTCTTCAGTAGTGAGTGAGCAGGAAACAGCCATCTGGCACATTTGTGTCTGTAGAGGATGGTGGGTGAGGGCCCCGCTTCATATTTCCATGGGAATGAATGCAGGAGGGGGCCAGGGAAAAGCAGTGGGCAGAGGAACTCCTGGGCATTCTTCCACATCCCACGGACCTCAGGGTCTGAGGTCTGGGGGAGTCAAACTTGCCCCGTCGCTGCTTCTACACAATTGTCCTCTTCTTTTCCCCCTAAACCTCTGATCCGTCCAGGCTCCATCTGTTTGTCTACACTTCCCTCTCTTCCTCCCCATTTTAAGTCTTTACTATCCTCCTGGCCACTCCTCTTTAATCACTGCGTACTTCAGCAACGGGTGTATGGCAGCCCTTTGCATCGCAAATCCTTCCATTCACCAGTGGAAATTCTGGCCTCTCCTCCTTGACCTTATTCCAAATGTCCTCATCCTCCTCACCTCAGTCAAAGCTTCCACTCTCACACCCCGAACATTCTTAGCAGAGACCACCCCATTTTGGACATCGCCAGTGAAAACAGCTCCTTTCCCCACAGTAACGCTTTAGTCTCCAAGCATCTCTGCTCAGTGCGTCTACTGCAGTGTTGTATCCATCCTTATCCTTTCCATCAGTTCGACCCTCTATTATTCCGTCTGTGTGCAGCCAGCTTAGAGCGCCCGCTCCACGGAGGCAAGCATTCTGCAAATATGCGTATCTCCTTGCCTCTTGGTTCACTCAGCATGAGCAGAATCCCAGTCCAGAGTGAACCCAACCACTTGCATTCTCCATCTCATATCCATTCTAAAAATTAAGCCCTACTGGGGGAGAAAAATCACACCATTAAGCAGATTAGAATCATTATGAATTCATAATCTTTTAATCTTCTGCCTCAGCTGGGCTCTCATTAAAGTCTAGCAAACATTCTATTTCTCTCGTCAGTTCCTATCTCACTGTCCCATCAAAGGAAGACCCATCTGCCCAAACACTGGCCCCCAGGGATATCACTATCTTATTATTCCCTTTCTCTCCAATATCTTCATTATCTTCCCTACGTTTGCCCCTTCCCATCATCATGGAAGCTAGCTTGATGCTCTCATCTTTGACAAACAAAAACAGGCATGGAAGTGAGGACCTTCCCTTGGACCCCACATCACTCTGGCTGCCACCATTTCACTTCACTCACCTTCACGGCCACGCTTCTCAAGAGATTTTTGTTTATGCTTTTTCCACATCACCTCCACCCTTCTGTCATCAGCTGCAGTTTGCTTCTACGCCTGCCACTGCTCTCATTAAAGGCGTGGGTGCTCTGCCCTTTCTTGGACCCAATCACGATACATGTGATGGTCCTCACTTTACGTTGGCTATGGGTTGACGTGGCTCTGTGTCGTGTCTGATTCCAGGGTCCAGGCTGATGGGTGGCTCTCTCTGGATTATGCCCTGGGATGTCCCAATCTCATGGCAGAGGGAAACACGGAAGTACCAGCTAAGCAAAAGCTCTTATGTCTTCTCTTGGAATATGGCATCGGTTAGGCCTGCTTACTTTGCTTTGGCCAAATTAGGTCACATGCATGGCTGGGTGGGGGCAGGGTACACTGCTAGACACATAGTGACAGAAAGGAATGTACAGTCCTCTTACAGGGCCAGGGTGGGCAAATACCTGGGGACAGAGCTGCAGCTGCCTCAAGGACTTAAATCCCTGGACTCGTCCCTGTCTTCTTATTCCAGCGTGGATACTGGTCTCCCTCACCTCTGGATCTTCTTGAACCTCATGGCAAGGACTTAAACACAGTCATTTGCTAATTCCCACCCCCTTGACTCTCTGCTGTTTCTGTCTTGCAGGGGCTCATGCTTAGGTAACTTCCTCTATGCTTTTTATTTCTAGTCATAGTATTGTTGTGCGTTGATGAATAAAGGGGAAGAGACAAACATAGTTGCCTGAGTCCATTTTGTGGCTATAACCGTGGGGCCCTCCCTGCTCTAGTCTTCCTTCCATCTCTTATTGGCTTCATGGTGCATATGTTCGAGTGTCTGTTAAATTAACCTCCATCCTTCTCTTTCTGTGTCTTTCCTAGTGTGTCTTCATTTCAGTGGATAAACTGGTCTTTGGTTATAGGAAGATATTTCCAGCCATGTGATTTGAATCCCATCAGCTATTTTCTTTGCTTTCTCCAACTCTCCAAATATTTCCCCTCTTTCTCTCCTTCATTCTTCACAGCACAAGAAGAGTTTGTCTGGAAACATCAATTCTTCTCCCTTTGTGCTCACTTGTAACAATATTATAACCCTATTGTATTCCGTTTAACACTCTTTACTGAGAATGCCTTAATGGCTGGTATATGGAAAATACAAATAAATAATGTGACTTTATTTTCCCAAAGACAACTGGGGCTGCGTATGTGTCGAATAGAACATAATAGATAGGGATTTATTCCTCCATTAGCTTTTTAGGTTTGCTTATCTTTCAGAGTAATTTAAATTGAAATGAAAGACAAATCCTTATTTGATTGTTGGGCAATTCAGTGCTATTTATTTTGTGTAAGTTGGTGTGTGGGATATAAGTGCACTGTTGTTAAAAGGCCATTTAATGTCACAGAGAGGGCCTATTAATTTTTGCGATGAATTGCCAGCAGGTCCAGCCAATTGCGTACATTTAATAAGGAGAATCCGATCTTCTAAAAGTCTGTCTCCATACTTTGCAGTAATGGTGCTATAGTTTATATGCTGCTAGGCAAGCAAAGGCACTGCCTTTGTTATCAAAAGTCTAGAGATAAATCTCCAAGTAAATGTGTGGTTCTGTCAGAAGAGGGTCAAAAGAATGCTATGAGTTTTGTAGCAGAGCTTACAGTTAATAGGCATAGCATGGTGGGAATTTTTTTGGGGTGGGGGTGGGGGAGGGATGATTTGCTTTGTATTGATAATGAAAAGTATAACCATTGATGTTGAATTTCAACATATTGTTGGTAGGGCAGCATACTTATTTCAGCTTGAAACAGGGCTTTACCATGGGCATTACCATCTTACTTGATCTGAAAGACCCGAGCTCATTATTAAGGTCTTTTCACTTTCTTGTCTATAATTGTCATCTAATTGCTAACTGATTAATGCTTATTCCTGGGGTTATATGACTTGCCTGCTAAAAACAGAGACTAGGGAGGGCAGGGACAAGATTACTATAAATTTCAAATCAAATCACATATCTACCAGTGACTGATTTTCTTTTTCATATAAATGACTGACAAACAATGTAAAGTAGAATATAGGAAATTACACAATCGGGAGTTTTATCTGCCTTTGTTTGTTCTTATGTCCATAAAACCTAGCACAATGCCTAGAACATAGTACGATAAGTGTTTGTCGAATGAATGAATGAATGAAATGGATGGATGGATAAATGTGTAATAAATACAAATGGCACCTGTGGCTCACTCACCAGAATGCCGCCACAAAGCAGATTAAAATTGTGAGGAACTATATTGCTATGAAATAATAATAACCACCACAGCAATAATAATAAACTTAATAAAGTTGTGGCTGTTAATTTTTAAATCAAGCAGATGAAGAAGTGATACAGGTGTTTAGGGAAGATATAGTAAGACAAGAGGGAACAGGTAAAATACCAGCTGGCAAACCCTGGGGGTGGCATGAAGAAAAGTACATCATCACAAAAATGAGGGCCACACTGCCAAGAACATAAAAGAAAAGAGGCCTGGTTGAAAATACAAAAAGAAAGATGGGGACAGTTTCAAATAAACAAGCCAAATGAAAGAGAGATGAGTGAAGAGTTAGCAGGACTAGAGAGAAAACAGGAGTAAAAGAAGAATAAAAGAAGATCCAGCCCCTGTATTATTGGTGTTTCTGAAAAAGAAAGCTGAATGCGTGGGACAAATAAAAATTGTTGGAAGAAATACATGTTATAAATTCCATAAGTGAAATAACACTGAATCTGTAGATTTAAGAAGTAACTCGGTACCCAGGGGGGAAAAACTAACGTAGTATAATCCAACTATAAGACATAGCCTGATAAAGTTACTGCACTTCAAAGATAAATATCCTTTGGAAATCCAGGTAAAACTATCCAATCCCTAAAAAGGAGATAAAGTCAGGCTGGCCTAAGGGCTTTTGTTCTCTCTTTATCTCTCCCTCCCCACCCCTGAAGTTGCATATATACAAGTGATAACTCATGTGGTTCTCTCTCTGTCTCTCTCTCTGTCTCTCCCTACACACACACACACACACACACACACACACACACACACACACACACAGTTACATGCTGCATAACAACATTTCAGTCATGGATGGACCACGTATACGATGGTGGTCCCATAAGATGATAATGGATCTGAAAAATTCCTATTACCTAGTGGCATCGTCGCCTTGGGTAACTTTGTAGCACAGCACATGACTGGTGATAACGGTGTAAAAAAAAACCTGGGTTGCCAGTCCTATAAAAATTTAGAGACCCAAATACCATTGTGTTACATTACAATGAAACAAAGTTATTCGAGGGCTTGTGGTACATGAAAACCAACGTTCTCCTCCTGCTACGTAAGTAGGTTACTAAGTGCGCCTGCAGAACTCTCCCCTTTGCAGCCTCTGGTCACAAGAAAAAGGCATCTGTGGCAGAAAAGAATAAGAACAAAGCACTGTGAGAATCAAAGCTGAGAGATGAAGGGGCCCTGATCATGTAGCTTGAGACTGTGGTTGGAGCTGTGTCCACACTTGCAATGTCAGGTTACACAAGGTGACAAATTCCTTTGAACCAGCTTGAATGTGGTTTCTGACACTGGTATCTAGAGGGCTCTTGACCAAATACCAAATGTCTCTGCACCCCCGATTCCATTTACATCATGTGGAATCCCCGGACTAAAGCAGGGAGTGTCATTCTCTTCCTTTCCTTTGAGATAACAGACATGCTGAGAGTTGAAGTAAAAATATCCACGGCCACGTAGCTTGTAAGTGGCGGAGCTGAGAGTGGAGGTCAGCCAGGCTTGTCCGACTCGGAAGCACAAGCACATCTCTTGTGTCTGGGAATTTTTTGGTAGTTCCAATAAATAATTCATGGCCGAAACTCTCAGGCCACAAAGACCCAGTTGCATAGCTGAAAAGAAAGTCATGTGTAGGTATTACGCAGAAAAAGAAGAGCGTTTGGACACGCCACTGATTTTTTAAAGAGAAAAAAGTAAATGTCCCCAGAGTTATGTCAATATAGAGAAGTATATTACTGGCACCTTATATCTGTATGACTATATTTTACAAAGCACTGTCCTCAATAAATAAGTAATTCTGCTAAACTGGCATTATAATTGCTATGATTGCGCACAGGCCATTTCAAAGGCTCAGAGAGGCCTGGGTTCCTTGCTTAATGTTTCACAGCTAGAAAGTGATTAAAAATAAGACCTGAGCCCCAATCTGCTGATGTCTATCCACCATTTTGAGGTTTGCGATATTTTAAACTCCACTAGGTAGTTGAAGTAAAAATAGTCTTTCTCCCTTTTCATATTCCTGCCCTCTACTCCCTCTCTCTGAATCCTTCCCTTCCTCACCCCACAAGCCCAGTGACCTGAACGTAAGCCCAGTCACAATAAGTGGATGGATATGTTGATTTCTACGGGCCTGACTTCAGTGCACATTAAAGGAAACCACTGCCACACAAACGTTTGCTGCTCAAACTCACATCCCTTCTTTCTATTCCTTTTATGAAGTCCTGCTGCAGCTTTTACCACGTGAGTCCCTTGTTTTCAAATTCACACTCTGTGATTCACACTGTGTGATATTCTCCACCTGACCCCGTGCAGACCTAAAGTTGAGCTGGGGTGGGGTTCTAGCCCCAGAAGGGCTCAGGTGAGTGACAGAAATGCCCTGGGATTGGTGTTTCTGAGACGCAAGGCCGGTCCAGCTGCAGAGGGAGAGGGAAGCCTGCCCTTGCCAGCAGGTGGAGGCCAACAGCTAATGTGGAAACATCCTTGGCAGTGACACTGGGGTGGGGGGGCAGACAGAGGAAAAGGAAAGGGAAGCAGCCAAAAGAATGCGTGCCACCAGTTCTTGCGGTGTTTGCTGCTTCCCAACTTGGTTTCCATCTATCTAACTTGCTTTATGAGATCAAGGTTAAAAGAAAGGGGAAATGCTCTTCCTCAAATGAATAATACACCATGAAAGCATGTGATTTTGCTTTAAAAATACCTAGGAGAAGGAAAACATTTAAAAATGTGCTTGTTCAGTAACCCCACAATTAATATCAGGAAAAAAAATGCTAATGTGCAAATAGTCTGAATTTTAGCATTAATAAAATTAGATGGGAATTTGATTATGCTGTGTTACAGCTACACATAATGTTCTCAAGCATAGCTTCTGCAAATCTGTTAATTCCACTGGTGATTAGACATGTGCATTTCAACACATCTTGATGCCCTTTGAAATCTAGCACAATCAAGATGTTAGAATGTAAGTTATTTTCTGGTTATGAAGATGTGTTTCAATCCTCATCTTTAATCAACTGAAGAATCGCAAGCTGGCTTTGAGAAGTACACAGGTGTGTGTGTTGTGTGTGCGTGTTGCATACCCCAAATTGATGTGCTGTCACTCTCATCGCCTCGGTCTTAGGGAGGCCCCTCTGGTGTATGTTATGAATAAGGAATCTGTGTTGACTTTCGTTCATTTAAAAATGGGAGGGGGTTGAAATGGCTCTTTGCATCTCTAAGTCCTGGCAGGGAACCCCAGGCTTGGCCCCACCTGTCAGGGTCTGTACTGGAAGGCAGAGCTCGGAGGCAGAGGGGACACAGCCAGTTCGTAGATAACGCCTGGCTGCCCTCTGACCTTCCGGTCAAACTGCTGTCTGGGCTGCTCGGTCTGGAAGCTGAGTTCCAGGGAGGGAGAGAGGCCAGTTACCTGTCAGCGTGCTGAACCCTGGACTTCATCCCCGGGAGGAGGCACGAAGATGGAACATTACTAAGGGCCTCTTTCAGCCCCACTCTGCTGCAGCTCCCAGGCCACTGCAGTGGACAGTTTAGGGAGTTTCCCAATTACCCAGGAACCGATGAGTTGGGTGACGTGGCAGGGGAAGTCAGTGAGCTAACATGTTTGCAGAGCGTTGTAGCTGAGGCCTGCATGTGGCCATCTAAGCTGGGGGGATGGTGGTGCATGTCCCAAAGTGCTGCTGTCACCATGCAGAGCTCTGTAGTCCCAGGATTTAAAGGAGGGGTGGGAAGGGAAGGCATGGTGGTCTGATGTGTCGGTCACCACCAGGAGATCCATGAGGAGAAACATTTGGCAGAGAGCAGCAGAGACATGAGACAGGGAGAGGCAGTGAAAGAAAGACACGCACACAAAGATAAGAGAGAGATGAAGAGACAGAAAGACAGGCAGACAGGGAGGGAGAGACAGAGACAGACAGAGGGATAGAAAGAGAGGAAAACAGACCCAGAGAGAGAAGGTAAGACAGAGACATACATACAGAAGGAAGGAAGGAAGGAAGGAAGGAAGGAAGGAAGGAAGGAAGGAAGGAAGGAAGGAAAAGAAAGAGAGCTAGACAGACAAGTAGACAGGCACAAAGATAGATGCAGAGAAAAGTAGAGAGAGACACACACAAAGAGAGCAAGAAAGACAGGGACAGAGAGAAGAGAAAGAGAGAGACACAGAGTCAGAGAGGGAGATACAGAAGGAGACACAGTGAGAGAGAGAGAGAGGCAGAGAGAGACAGACAGAGAGAGAGAGAGAGAGAGAGAGAGAGAGAGAGAGATAGAGAGAGAGAGAGAGACAGCACAAGAGACAGACGGTTGAACAGACCAGAAGAAATGGAAACAGCGTCGGAGGCTGCGGAGCTTGTTGTGGGGGAGACTTTCGCACTATGAGCTGGAGTGACGTCAGGATGCCCTGAAAGCAGGGCCTTAGCCATAGGGTGGTGGGTTAGAAGGGAAGGCAACAGGGGCCCTGCTGTGCTGGGGGGTTCCCTCAGGAAGGAGATTCAGCAGCGGACTGGGGAAGGCGCCAAGGGGTGGCCGGGCACGCAGGGCAGCAGAGGTGGTGGAGACGAGAAGTCCTCCTGATGGAGCTGAAGACACGTGCTGGCCTTCTCCCATCGCTTCTTCCACCTCCTCCTTCCAAGGCCTGCCCTTGTCTTTCCTCCCTTTCTCCTCCCCTCCATCTCTGCTCCTTTCTCTGCCTTGCCCTTCCTTCTGTGGAGGCTCTCGTTACTAGCATGCTCACTCATTCACTCATTCTACAGCTATTTCTGGAGAACCTCTGTGCTATAAACCTTTCTCTGTAAACTGGGAATACATTAGTGACATACACCGAGGCGGGGCTCTCCTTACTCAGGGGTTTCACTGTCTGGGGTCCCAAGCATCACACGTGATAGTCCCCAGATCCCGTTTCAGGGACTGTAGAGGCAGAAAGGTGGAGCCAGAGACCAATGTTTCGAAAGAAGCAGCCGCGGGTGGTACGTGGAGAGGATGTGAGTGGGGTTTGCAGTGCTGGGTGTCAGGCCAGGGAGAGAACCACCTCCCAGACCCCGGCCAGGTGGACAGGGAGCTTCACTCCCCTGTGGACTGGGTCTTGATTAAGCATCTGCTCGGCACCAGAACTTGGGGCAGCTGTGTCCGGTGACTCTATGTTGGCAAGTCCAATGTGAGTGGCACTTAGAGCTTGGGTTCCTCCACCGTTTCTCTCAACTAATGATGGGCAGATGCTGAAAAGATGAGCAGGCAACTAGGTCAAAATAAAACGTCACTTGATGGCGAGTCACTGAGAAATCCAGGCTCTGATGACCTTGTCCTTTTATTCAAGGTCATCCATCCAGCTGTGGCAAGTTTTCGACGAAAGTCTGTGACCTCCATCAGTGTTTGTAAAAAAGTTCCATCTACTTCTTGATGAAGGACAGCCAAGTTATGCAGGAAAGGAGCCCCAGAGAACACCCGTGGGGTCCCTCAGGGACAGCTGAGATCCACGCCATGGGGCTGCCTGCCTCCCAGAGCCACCAACACACTCCAACAATGGCTCCTGGTCCTTGAATGGTCAAAGCATGGAAGTCAAGGTAAGCCAGATAACCCTTTGTTTCCTGCAGACATTGTCTTTTTAACGGTACCATAGCTTTCACATAAGCTCTTGTTTAAACTTGGAGCTCAGCACTCTGCCGTGAGGCAGCTCATAGTTTGGCCTCCTCCTGGAATGTGGAGAATCTCAGTTCGGTAGGTGGTGCTGTTTGCCTTCCAGTCAACCTCTCACCGGACCCTGGCCTTGAAAGAGGGTGACCTCAGGGGTGGAAAGATCACTTATTCCACAAAGGGAAACTCTAAATGTCACTGCAACATAAAAGAATGCATAGTGTTTTATTAATGAGGTGTTTAGGCACAAACTTAGCCAAATATGACCCTTTTCCGCACTCCTCTAGAACTATTTACTTAGAGTACACAGATATTTATTTATGCATTCATTTATTCAGGCCATAAATATATACAGAGTTGCTCTTCTTTGCAAAGGAATATGTGGGAATCTTTCTGAGATTGTGTTAAGAGGAGCAAAGGAAATGTATAGAATATGACCCCTGCTTCCTGAAGCCTTCCAACTAGTATTAATAAAATATATTAGTTGAGTAAGTACCATATGTTGGAGACTGTTTGATACATGTGATTCCTAATTGTAAGAATTATTCACTTTCTAGCTGGGCAAATGGAGATTTTGAAATGTGAAATGACTCGCCCAAGCTTGCACAGCTATCTTAGTGGCTAAAAGAGAGTTTGAGGCCATGTCTGTGACCTTAAATTCTGTTTCCTTTCCATTGTAAGAAGATGATGGGGCCAGCACTAGTGTGATCCCAGGGAGACGCCTGGTGCACTCACTGTCAGCCTGATAAGACACAGGCAGAGAGGAGGTAGCGCTGATCAATTAAAAGCAGAGACCCTGGGCAGGTCTTGCTGACTCTGAGTCCCAGGGTCGTCTTCCCGTAGCTGTGGAGCCTTAGACAAATGATCTCACTGTTCCTCAGTTTCCTCATCTGTCAAATGGGGATGAAAATAATAGCAAAATACTCTATTGTGGGGAGCAAAAGAGATGACATACATAAAGTGTTTAGAGTAGTGGTTCACACATATAAGTAAGCATTAGATATTTTTGTTAATATACTGGAATGATGACATTAAAGACTATATGGAAGCAATCTCTAGAGGTGCAATTGAAGCTGTTTAGGCGTTCAGAGGGGAAAGAGATGGTTGCTTCCAACTGGAGTAACCTTGCAGGTTGCATCTGAATTATGTCTGGACAGGATTGAACTAATCCTAGCTGCTTTTGAAGGATTCTTGACAACTGCGGGTAATAATATTTGTAACAACAGTCACTTCGCTTTACTTAGTCTGTACTTTATGCCAAGGGCTCCGCTAAATCCTTTGTATTCACTTTCTCATTGCATCCTTGCAAGAATTCTATGAGGTACATAATGCTCATTATTGCTTTGAACTGACTCCGTGGTCTCTCTGCCCATGGGATAGTTTCAATTCCAGGGCTTCCTGGTCTCAAAATTCATGGGTAGCACCATGGGTAGCACCATGGAGCGGAGGGGTACAGGTGGGGTCTGATGTGAAGGCAGTTCTACTGGGTAGATGCTCTTGGCCTATTTGCAGCAGAAGGAGAAATCCCCGTAGGAAAGTGTAGGCGACCAACCTGAGAGTTAGGATGGGCCAGAGCTTGAAGGGTCGTCAAGGGCAGGCAAAAATGTCTGGGTATTACTTGGTACTAAATGGAGAAGAATTGGGATTTGGAGATTTGGAATAACAAGTATATTTGCCAGACCCATTTATATGATAATTGAGAAAGAGGTTGAATGACCTATATAGTCCGGTTAGATTTACATTTTAGAAATGGGCAATTTAGGATTAAATCCCCCTGTAATCTTGCATTGTTGAAATGATAGGGTTATTTGTATCTACCCTAGAAGAAGCTGTTTGAAATTTTAGATGAGTTTAAAAAAAGAAAAAAACAAAAAAAAACCCAAAAAGGTGCTAGAGAAGTGAGGAATTGTAAAGTATCAATTGGTTATATTGAATTACCTGCCTTGGCTCTTCTTTTCCGCCTCTTTCATTAATTCAAATGCATGTTACCACCCAGGGAAGCATTTTGAAAACGCAGCCAGGCATTCTCTCCTGATAGCATGGGCTAGGACGTTTCTAAGAAAATTGTGCTCTGAACACGGAATTTAACTCTGAATCGAGGCCTCATTATTATCCAGAAAGATCCAACTGCAGCGCTTGCTCTTGAATACTTAACTACCTGCCCCTCTGTCTTCACCCTCCTCCCGGACAATGTAACAGTGTGGAAGCGATTTCTGCTCTTTGCTGTTCTACAGGAATCGCACCACATTGCAGGGGCACTGCTGGTCATGGGCAGGAGGCAGGGACCCAGGCTCCATGTCTTTCAGCAAAGCGTGCAGGAAAAGAGAACTAGTTACAGCCACTGTGGTTTATTTATTGTTTTAATGAGCCGCTGCCGCGTAACCACAAGACGATTATGACCGGGCCACACCACGAGGAGAGGAAGTTCCCGTAATCCTCCTTCTCACTCCTCTTTTCCTGTTTGCTGGAAACCAGCATCTCTTGGCGGCCTGCTTCACGGGCTTCCGGACTTTGCTGGGTCTTTGTTCTTATCAGTGATGCCCTCCTGTCTCGTCGCCCTCCCTCGTCCCCTTTCTTCTTCCTCCAGACGGGGAGAGGCCTTCAGGAGCAAGCCAAGAAGGCGAAAGGGAACGGAATGAATAACGTTTCTCGGACCTGAACCATTGTGGAAAGAAATGCTGGCCAGGAAAAGGCCAGAAGGGACTGGAATGGCAGAGTCCCCCTTTCTTGTCCTGCCTTTGTCAGTCTTAAATAGAAACTGCAGAAACTGATACATTTCACACGATTTCCCCAGGAGACCACAGTTATTAAGCAAGTGCCCATGGCGTATGTAAGAAGAATAGCACTGAGTAAGGACGTGTGTGTGCGTCTGTGTGTGTGAATTGGGATGAAATCGGACAGTGGGATTTCATGCACTTTGGGGAGAATTTGTTCTTTGATGGAGGAGGGGAGGGCAAGGGAGAGTTTCCCAAAATAGAGAACAAGGATTCCAGTGTCCCATGTTGTCCATCACTTTTGCCATAACACAGGTGGCTTTTAATAACTCCCATGCATGTCACCTTCCTCAGATCATCCCACATGAGCACAGCACCATGTGGTGGAAGTTTAGACCATCCGCTTTGCTTGGGCAGCTCAGCGTCATGTTGAAAAACACATGCGTTGGAGTTGTGGGAGCTTGAATTTGAATCCCAGCCTCACCATTCTCTGCCATGTGTTTTGGGGGCCAGGCTTGAAACTCTTCTGAGCCTCAGTTTCCTCAGCTGTGCAACAGGGAGAAGAATACCTATGACATAGGAATTTTGTGGTGATTAAATAAGGCAACGTAAATAAAGTATCCGGTAGCTAACAGGGGCTTAATTAATAGGAACTGCTGCCCCCCACCCTGCCCCACTCCTTCCTTCTACTCCATCTTTATCTTTCTCGTTGCCTTATTGTTTTTCCTCTTATTTTTCTCATTATTGTCATTCCTATTTTTGTTTGGCGGGGGCAGCGGGCTAATTCTAGAAACTGTGGAGAAGAAGCAGTTTCTGAGTTCCGGCATGAGGAGGACTCATCAGCTGTGATCTTATCCGGTGTGGTCCCACGCACCCAGATAAGAAAATTGCTTTTGGAAACCAGCTGCCATGTCGTGAGGAAGACCACTGGCCCTCCAATTAGAGCTTCTCAGATGGCTACAGAGGTCCCTGTGTGTCACTAATGGTAAGGGACGCTGCAGCTCCAGGGCTGGTCTGATTGTGTGACAGTTTCTCAGACCCGAGAGTGGCAGCCAGCCTCCGAGGCCCCTTCCCCGAGGACGCACAGAGGCTGGGGGCTCAGAGGACGGGCCCCAGGCGATTCTCTGAAACACTGTGTGTCAGAATGCAGAGCTGAAGCACAGAGTACCACTGGTCACTGTTTTGTCTGTGTACCAAGAGCTGGGAATTCTCAGAAAGAAGGCTGCTCTAAGAAGCTCATTGTTCCTTCAGTCTGAGTCAGAAAACCCAGCAGAACACGGACACTTTGTTCACGTGCTTTCTACGTATCAGGCGCGGGTCAAACAGTGAACAACAAGATAACTGGGACCTCTGCTTTATTATGTGTGGTGGCTTCATGTTGGCCAGGCATTGGCTGGCTCTTCTCTTGCGAGTTCCCTCGAATTGAGGCTGGCTCTCGGACTGTTTTGCCAGCAGCAATGTCGTGTCAGTGTATTAGTTTGCTGGGGTGGCCATAACACAGGACCTGCAGACTTGTTAGCTTCAATAACAACCGTTTATCCCCCCCACCGTTCTGGTGATTGGAAATCCAGGGTAGGGTATTGGCTGGGTTGGTTTCTTGTGAGGACTCTGGGGGAGAATCTAGTCTGTGCCTCTCCCCTGGCCGCTGGCAATCGTTGGCACATCGCTGAGTATCACTCGGATCTCTGCCTTTACCTTCACCGGACGTTTTCCTTGTGTGTCTTCACCACTGTCTTCTCTTTGTGCCTGTGTCCAGTTTTTGCTTTTTGTAAGGACTTCAGTGATACTGGATTAGAGCCCAACCCTAACAACCTCTTCTTAATGTGACTGTATTTGCCAAAAGCCTATTTCCAAATAAGATGACCTTCTGAGGAACTGGTGGTTGGGGCTTCAATACGTTGTTTTCATGGGACTCCATTCAACTCAGAACAGGCCATGGAAGAGCCCAGGTCTTAGCAGATTGACAACTTATAACTTCTGTCTTTTGGAACAGTTGCTAAATAACTGTTTTTGTTTTAAGCCACTAAGTTACATGGGGGGGGGGGGGGGATACATCACCATAGTAATAGCCCGGAAAGCAGAGTTTCAGCAAGTAGGTAAGTATAATAAGTGCTAGAAAGGAGAAGCACAGTCCCCCAGGGATGTGTCGTCAGCAAGACCGCTAACCTGGTCTGGTCTGCGTTGTTACTAAGTAAATGTTCTCATCTGCTCTGATCAATTGTAGCTGTTTTACTAGGTTGGCTTTCCCCGCAAAGGCATCTGTTCCGCTACCTGACTTTCTGAAATGCATTTAATTTGAAAACACCTTCACTCTCTTTGCCTCTGGGTTTCCCTTTGGGGAAGTGGGAAAGCCCATCGACGGGGGCTGGCAGCGCCCATCCAAAGTGAACTCCATTTCCTTTCATCTCCTTCATAACAGCACAGAAAATGGAGCATAAAAATATCCTGTGGAAGGTTAAGTGCTCTGTACTAAATGTGGACGGTACGGAGGAGGCAATGAAGCGAAGTGTGAAGCAGGAGGGGTGAGTTCAGAGGAGGCGTTTTGGTTTTTCCTTTTTTCTTTTGCTATGGTTCCAAGGAAGCTATGTGATACAACAATGAATGTTAAAGGCAGATTATACAGCAGCTCGGCAAGGTTGACCTCTTTGGATGGGAATCCCCATCAAAGCAGATAATTCCTGCCACAGTCATTAGACCAAAACAAGGCCACCTTGTCCCCTAAGGAAACTGGAGGCTGGGCTGTGGATATTCCAAGTCTGGGGTGAGTGCTGGGTGGAGCCAGGTGTAAGCCATTTTCATCAGCATCGCTGGGAGCCTGAGTACATTTGGGTCAAGGAGCCCAGGCGAGCCAAGCTTGGGGTGGCACTGGACATTCAAACCTGCTTTCCTTGGTTCGTTCACTCAGTATCTGAAGTGCCTTATATATGCCAGACATTGAGGATTGGCAGAGAACTGAAACCTCTTCGTGTGACACTTTCATTCTAGCAAAGGAAGAGGCACAATAGACAAGCAATAATAATAATAAAAAAAAAAAATTATATGTGTATATATATATAATTTTTGATAGAAATAAAGTGATGGATTCTTGTCAGTCCTTTTACTTCATTCAGATGCTGATATTTCCTTATTGCAGAATAAAGTCCAGATGATGTGTCGTGCCTTTTGAGATCCTACACAATCTAGTTCTTGCTACATTTCCCAGATTCTTCTTCTTTTCTTCTTCCCTCATTCCCAAGACATACCCATATGCTTCCTTCCGTCTTGTGAGGGAGTTAGGAGCACAATGACTAGAGTCATACTGCCTGGGTTCAAATCTCAGCCCTGGCACTTACTAGCTGTGTGGCCTTACGCAAGTTGCTCAACCTCTCTGAGCCTTAGCTTCGACTTCTGTAAAATGAGTAGAATGACACTGCTCTCTCCCAAGGTAATGGTGAGAATCAGATGCAATCATGGGCTTAAGACCGGCAGCAGTAATAGTAAAGAAAGATATGATTTGCTTGCTGGTCATAATGACCATATTGTGTGTGTGTGTGTGTGTGTGTGTGTGTGATGTAAAATGTAATTATGACCCTACTCTAAGTCAGAATATATATGTATCTCAATGCCACATAGTAAGACTTGGACTGCGCCTGTTTTACTATTCATGCACAGGCAATAGATGCTGAATAAAATGTATTCAACCCACGGGTACGTCTTGCAGAGGATGAGAGAGACCCTTCATTAGGAGAGATGCTGTTTCACAGGGCTCGGGACATGTAATTAGGAGACTGTCAGTATGCAGGGCTGACGAACTGCACTCTTTAGCTTGAGAGCTGCAGTTGGGGACCGTGTTATGAGACTCCTTGTGTGCCACTTGGCGGTGTTAGAATTCTGAGACAGCCCAATCTGTAAAGATTCCCTCCCCTTGCAGCCACGTGGTGAGGTGGTCTGGGCTGCTCTAGAAACCGTGGTGAGCCTTTTATCATGTATTTATCATTCCAGCAGGGGCAGGAAAGAAAAGGGACAAAATACTGAAAAGTTAATTAAAAAATAAAATCAAGAGAAATGTCTCTCAGAGGCCACCTCTGTTGCAGAGACCACCTGTCATTAAGCATTTTCCTGTCTATAAACCCGAGATTGGAAGCCGATGGACTCCTCTGTTGTTTAATTTTTAATGCCTCCTGTTGGGTCTCTGAGGTAGCTGTTATAGTCAGAGGCTGTCGCATAGATACGTACCTTGCCCAGAGAAAACGTGAGTGTGCCCACTGCCAGAACTGACATCCAGTGGGAGAAACCTGCAGCCGAATTGCCCCCACACCCCCCCCCAACCCGGGGAATGTACTCTTGCATTGATACTCATCTCACTGCTCACTCTGGCATGACAAGAGGGCAAGAAGGGACTGTCCTTGGGAGAAGGGGACAAATGGTGGCTTCTCAGCAGCAGAGCATCGTCTTCTAATGTAATTCTGTCCAGCTTTCCGGTCCTTGGGTCGCTCGTGCCATACCAGTTTATCGAGCATCTATTATGCCCATGCATGCGGGTGGGCATGGAGGTGGCAGCAGTGACGACGTACAGAGAACAGAGGAAAACCTCTGTGCTCACGACCCAGACTTCTCCTGAGGGGAGGGAGAGTACAAAGACTTTAACAAATGAGGATGCTGGGTCACTTTAGACGATGGTAGAGCACAGAAAAGAAAAGCTGCTGATGTGGTGCCCTGGGAATGAAGGCTCCCGGAGGGGGTAAACATCGAGCAGTGAGGTGAAGGGTGAGAAAGCGCCAACGGTGCCAGAATCACAGGGAACAGTGTTCCGTGCAGAGGGACCAGCAGCTGTAAAAGCCCTGGGTTGGAGACGAGCTTAGCATCTCTGGGAAACAGATGATGTCACTATGCAAAGAGAAGGGAGAACAGGCGAGCGATGAATGATCAAGCAACTGAAGGGAACCTGTGAGGAGGGGACGGGTTTGGTCGACGGAGTAGGTTTCGTACGTGGGATCAAAACATCCAGGTAAAGTCTCCTTCTGAGAAGATGAAAGAAATGTGTGCGAGGTCAGGGATGCATCTTCAGCGAGTGCATTCACTCATCTACGCTTCCTAGAAATGAGAAATGGCGCCCTAGGGACCTGTTGCCTGAGACCCTGCTCTGGACCCCGCCCCTCCTGCCTGTATGAATATAGTGGGCTCCCCACCGGGAGCCCTCCTTTCACTCTGGGCCCCAATTTTCCATTCTCCCACTGCTTCAATGTCACCTTTGCCAAACACATCCCATGATGCCACCCCCCTGCTTACTAGTGTCCTCCAGATTTCAGTAAGCAGTTCCAAACCCTTAGCTGAGCCCACAGGACAGCCGTGCTCTGCCCTCTGTAAGCCCTAGCATCCCCATGGCTGGGCACCCCTTCTCCACAAGCACACATGCTGACATGGGAGCTAAGAGCCTGGGGGGCCTCCAACACCTTCGCTTGGGCTTTTCTGTCTGCCCGAACCCCTCATACTGTCTCTCAGCACCAGGAAGACGCTTTCTTGTTCCTCGTGTGTCACTCTAAGCTGCCATTAGCTCCCTTGGGGAAATCTTCTCTCCCAGTCTGATAGAAAGAGGTTTCCTTTTGGGGAGGAAAACAAAGCCAGGTGAAGCGTTAGACTGGAGAGAAGGCAGAGGCAATGCAAACTTCGGAGGAAGGAGTAAAACTGAAATGCAAAGATGTGCATTGGACGTGAACTTGGTTGGGTGGTTTCCAATTCGCCCTTCTACTTTCTGAGCTCTGGGCTCCTGGGGGCGGGCAGGGTGGGGTGATGGGGCAAGGAAAGCCTATAGCTTATTGAACTTTCTTCCTCCCTTAATCCCTGCCATGCACAGTAAGAGCTCACCCTTTCTCTGAGCTGGTATTTTAAATATCTCTGAAATAATTTAGAGGGGGCGGGGGGGACACCCTGCAGCACATTTATTAAGTGGCAATATTAAAATGAGTTCTACGGTAGCTTCTATCATGAGAGTCATAAATAGCATTTAATTTTTATAATCTCGTTTTATAATCTCGTTTTTGGAGGACTTTAATTTTGTTGTTCCAGGAATGTTTACAAAGGAAAAAGGAGCTCCTGTTTGCATCAGTGAGGGGAGCTGTTTCAGAGGGACCGGGAGAGACTTATAACACTCCCCGTTCGTGCCCTAATTAAGGCATTTGTTATCTGTGTTTTAATAGCTCCAAGGTAGCTCGTCCTTGAGGTAGCTGGTTTATAAACAGCTTTTCCTCAAGAGGAGAGGAGGAAACCTTCTTTTACAAGTCAGAAATCGTAAAGTCTTGAGAGTGGGACGATGGCCTATCTTCCTCATTGACTCAGCACGCCAGACCTCGTCCCAGAACTGCTGAATCTGAAACTCAGGGCTGAGGGGTCTAACCAGCTGCGTGGTGACACAGCCTGCTGGTCACTATCCTGACTGCCCCAGTATGGGGATCCCTGAGCTAAGGGGACAATTTTCGCTGAGTCTTCATGGGCCATGCACTCTGCTGGGTCCTTGCTGCTCGAAGTGTGGTCCTCTGACCAGAAACACGCAGGTCCCCTGAGAGCTGGTCAGGTGGCTCTCAGCACCCACTGAACCCGGCTGGATTCTCAGAGCCACCTAAGCGCTAGAGGTCATGATCGCCATGGAAATCTTTGTGCTGCGTATTTCTCCAGTCACTCTTTTGGTTTCCATTGTGTTTTCTTCTTCGCTTGGGCTATTTCCAGTCTCTCAGAAGCCATTTCCTTGTTCATGGTAAAGCTCGGTTTCACCCCATGTACTCTACTCACCAAAGAAACTTTTGTCGACTTGACTTCCCTCTGTACCCAAACCTGCCCTGTCATTCTCCTTGCCACCACCAAATTTCCTTGACGGCATCATCTATGAAGAGTCCTATTCGATGACTCAACTGCCATAGTTTGGGCATTTAGAGTTGTCTGTTTCCACGATCCCTGTGGTGGGCGTTTCTACACTGGCGCCCAGTAAGCCCCACCTGCTGCCACGTCATCCGCTCCCCTGGACTTTGGTTGAACCCCTCAGTGACTTACTTTCCATGAACCGCTTGTGGCCAATGGGACGGCATGTCCTTGTGAGACTAGGTTTTACACGACTGTGACTTGTTCCTTGCTCAGCCTCTTCTCTCAGGCTTTTCTTGGCTGGCTAAGTCTGGTGGCGGAGCTGCCATGTTGCCAGCTGCCCTATGGCAAGGCCCACATGTCAAGGGACTAAGTGCCACCTGTGCCCGATAGCCAGTAAGGAACTGAGGCCCTCAGCATAGGAGCTCACGAGGAACTGCATCTTTCCAACAGCCACTGAGTGAGCTTGGAAGCAGATCCACCCCTCCACTGAGCCTAGAGGTGACGTCCGCCCCCACCGACACCTTGCTTAAAAGCTGGGGGAGACACAGAGCCTGAGCGCCCATCTACGGGACATTTGCACCGGCCCCACAGACACTGTGGAAGGATAAATGTTGTTATAAAAAGCCACTACATTTTGGGGTAATTTGATATGCAACAATTGACACCTAGGATCATGTCCCTTCAGTTGAGGTTGGTCGAAGTCCAGCTTGTAGGATTGATGGATGGGTTCACTGCTCTTGCTCTAAAATTACAAAGAAAACAACAAAAAATCTAGTGTAAGCGAGACTGCAAGTAATCTTCAGATCTGGCTTTCCTCCCATTCCTGTGTCCCCTGTAAACCACTTTTCCTGATCCACCTTGATACCAGATGGAGGATGGGTCTGATAAAATGGGACTGGAAGTTGGGGACACCTGGCAGAGGCACCCAGCCTGGTTCCTAAAACACCCCATTTTTTAGGAGTTTCCTTCCTGCTCTTACTGTTTGCTAATTAGCTGGTCAGATGCACAGAACCCTGGAGATACTTGTAGGAAGACTGGGAGGACAGTGAGCTGATGGAAAGAATTTGGTCCTCGGGGAGCACTTTAAGGAGTGTCTCCTAGGAAACTGCCAACCAGGACCATTCACATTGGACCTTGGGGGATCATACATCAAACCTTTGTTGAATTAAATCCTTGAGATAATACTGTTGTTTGTTAAATTCCTGCCATATATATATATATATATATATATATATATATATATATATATATATATTTATTTATTTATTTTATATATATATATATATATATATTTTATTTGTTTTACAGTTCTTATATCTTAATACTAATTTATTATTTTTCAGTCCTTTAAACACAATTGATCTCTGTTATATTTTACATAACATTCGTTTATTCACTTTGCAAATATTTATTGGTAGCCAGACAGTATGGTTATATTGATAACAGAGCACAGACTTTTCTCCTTAAAAAACTCATAATGAATTAGGAGAATGGACACACAAAGAGGCAATGGAACTGAAATATAAATAGGGAGCTATTCATGGACTTTGTCCAAATACCCTTTAGACATCAAGCACTACCTCCCCCCCACCCCACTATTCTTTTAACAACACAAACACTTATAACCTACTTCATCACATTTATTGAATATCTACTGTATGTACAGGTAGGAAAGGGTAGCTGGTTTTGGAGCACAATGAATTTGGCTCAAATAGAAGTATTTTGTATGTAGGGGACCTGGGATGAAGTTACAGAAGGAAAATATGCCCAGACATTTGAAATTTATTCTGTAGACACTAGGGAGTCATTGATGGTTATAGAGAGAAGGTACGAGATAAACTTGGATTTGTGGAAGATTTATTAGGCAGAGGTATGCAGGGTGGCCTGGAAGAGGGGAGGTAGCGTGCATGCAGAGAAACTAGGTGGAAAGCTGGCTGCATAGGACATCAGCCATGAATTCGCACAGTCCTGCCGGAAGGCAATAGGAGAGGAAATTAATGGATAGAAGTTAGTTCTGAGAGAAAAATCTATAAATCTGGCTGAGAGAAATTCCTCCCCCATGATTTGAGGAGATTGCTTGGTGTTTAACTTTTTATTTCTTCCATTTGTATTTAGGGGTGTGGATGTGTGTGCTTGTGTGTGCGTGTTAATCATTTTCGCGATATAAGATGTGGCACTTTATCTAGATAAGGTCCTATTTCTAATAATGCTGTATCAGGTTGCATTTATTTTTTATTTTATACTCGCTTCTGCACCCCTCCTGCCCTGCTCCTACTTAGGAATGGAGTTAGCAAGACCTACATAATACTGAGCCAAGCAGACAGGGCTTCAACCCTGGTGGGTAAATCAATGGGTAATAGGGAAATGGGCAGGGGTCTTGCAACCATGTAAGTTTAAACATGACTAACAGGGGGAGAAGCCGTGACTCATGGGGTACCCCAGGTGTGCAGGGACCCCTCAACGTGTGCTCACAAACCAATCCTCAACTGTATCTGCCTAAGGAAGGGAGGCTGCCATGGGAAAGAGCCTTGAGGAAAGAAGGCCCCAGTGGCCGGAGCAGGGTGAGTCCAAGACATCAAGGTCAAAACCAAGGACACTCTTCACTGGAATGACCCAGTTATACTAAATATCCCCCCTGTGGACATAAGAGAGATGAGAACATGGAATCATGAATTAGGACGATGTGTAAACTTTACACATTTCTTGACCAGCATAAATCATTAGTGAGGATGTTTTCTTTGCTATTTGACGTTGAACTATTTCAAGCAGAGGCTCTACTGTTTATTGGGCTACCTGCTTCCATGTGTCAGGAAAAGGGAACTTCTCTGTATGTCTATTCAGTCTCTTGTCATGCCATTTTATCATTCGTATTCTTGCTTTGATCTTTGCAGAGATAAAGAATAGACTATTATCCATGCACAGTAACTGGGGGACTTCAGGCAAGAACTCTAATTTCTGGGGTCCTTTGTTCCTTTCTCAGTTTGATGGGGAATGGTAATTGTTTGGATAAGGTGGATGTAAGGATGGGTTGAGTTAACCTGCGTGAGACCCTCCTACCAGTTCCTGTACCACTCAATAAAAGTTAGCCCTGACTGTTCTTTCCATTATCGATCCATCATTGAGCAAAAAGATAATTATAGAACAGTCTTACAAATGAAAAGGTGACATGAAAGCAAATGGTGGATTTAATCAATATTGGAAAATAAAAGTCACTAGTGAAAAGTAAAAGCAGTTAGCAAAATTGTTACTGGATCCCATGGAAGGAAAACAAACAAAATTTAACGCATTTTTCCTACTTTTTCATATTTCATACAAACATGAATAATATAGCAAACCCTTAGATGTATTTTACATAGGAAAGTATAAACCTAGAAAAGCTCAAACATTATATTACCTATTTCTGTCATTTATTTATTCATCCATTTCGTCAACCAATATTTATTTGAACTCATTATGTGCCAGGCACTGGGTTAGATGTGTAAGATATATAATTTTTTTCATCAAACAGCTTTCCATTTAACAGATGAAGCAGCAATAGACACATCAATAAGTACAAAAAATGGTTACCATGTTTCCCCGAAAATAAGACCTAGCCAGACAATCAGCTTTGATGCGTCTTTTGGAGCAAATTTAACATAAGACCCTGTCTTATTTTACTGTAATATATGACTGGGTATAATATAATGTAATGTAATGTAATGTAATATAATATAATATAGGTCTTAATTTACTATAAGACTGGGTCATATAATATAATATAATACAATACAATACAATACAATACAATACAATACAATACGACACGACACGATATGATATGATATGATATGATATAATACCAGATCTTATTTTACTATAAGACCGGGTATAATATAATATATAACACTGGGTCTTGTATTAATTTTTGCTCCGAAAGATGCATTAGAACTGATTGTCTGGCTCGGTCTTATTTTTGGGAAAACACAGTATGTACTTGGTGAGGAAGGGGCCCTGAGGACTCTTGGATGCCCCAGTAGGGAGGTAGCACCATTCAGGAAGGGCTTCACAGAACATGGCAGTGCACTGACAGACTGACAGACAGACAGACAGACAGACAGACAGACAGGGGAGGAGGTGAGTCCTGGCAGAGCGAGCCATGCAAATGAGACACGGATGCATGGAAGAATCTGGAGCGCTCAGCTGGCCAGACTCTTGCTACTCAAAGTGCAGTTCAGAGCAGCACCACCTGGGAACTTGGTTGGAAACCCAGCATCACAGTCTCCACTTGCAGGGGAGAGAGGGACTGCAGAGCTGGGAGGGGCAGAGCTGGGAGGGGCAGAGCTGGGAGGGGCAGAACTGGAGGGGCAGAGCTGGGAGGGGGGCAGAGCTGGGAGGGGCAGAGCTGGGAGGGGCAGAACTGGAGGGGCAGAGCTGGGGGGGGGGCAGAGCTGGGAGGGGCAGAGCTGGGAGGGGCAGAGCTGGGAGAACCTTCCCATGCAACAGCATAACGTTGCTGCCTTGAGCTCTTCGAAGGCAGGCACCCAACCCAGCCGACTCCATGTCAGTGCCTCCCCACAGCATGGGTAATAGGGAAACGGGCAGGGGTCACTGCACGTGGACACCCACTGGTATGGCCAGGGAACGCTGTGCTTAGTTACAGAACCACAAGATCAATATCCACTGGCCAACCTCGGTCGCTTCACCCAAACTCTCGGTCCAGTTTTTAAAGGCAGAGTCCTACCTTCTCTCTTAGCAAAAAAGAGAACTGCGTGGTACTTTATTTATCTTCTAAAATAGCTCTTAGCACTGTGGTGGGACAGATGGAAAAAAGCAGGTCCTTGTTGTTCTGGGTTGTTCCAGACCAATTGCTGGCGAGTTCTCCCTGCTCCCACCTCCCCATCTCCCAGGCAGGGGACCTGGCCCTCCCGTTTAAATGGCAAGTGTAGCAAGCGCTGGTTATTGCTGGTAATATTTCTAAAGTGCTTGGAGGTCATGTGGGACTAAGACAGGTGCAGCTTGAATATAAAGTAGTGTGCTGCTATTTTAATTATGAAAGACACACTGAATAAAGGGCGGCCCCTGGGAAGAAGAGAGGAAAATTCCAGCCACAGCCCAACAGGTGAAGAGGCTTTTCCCAGAGCCTGGGGCTCGGGCTCCAGCTTCCCAGGGCCCATGATCAAAGACAACACCTGACAACGCGTGGAACCAAGCAGACCTCATCACCGTGACAGAGTGATTTTGCTAACCCATGTTCCTCTGCACTGAACAGCGGCTGCCTTCAGGAGGACAGCGATTGGAGGTCAGGTCTCATGTCTCTGTGTCTCTTTTGCTTGCAACAAAATGTGTTTATGGCTATGAAATTGGACCCGGCTTTTGCTTAGAAGGGAGCAGCGATTTGTTCTGCGGAGAGCACATGTCCATGGTCTCTGAAGCTGTCTGAGGTGATGTATCCTCCTGGAAACAGAGAGAGCAGGTCTGTGTCTCCAAATTCACAGAAGCTCCAGGCTGCTCTCCTTGGGATGAGACGGTGCCGCTCGGCGCAGTAATTTTTCGATTTCGTTGTACACACGACATCTCAGAAGAGGGATATGTCTTTTCCAACAAGCATCTTTTTTTTTTTTCTTCACATATATAAAATGGAAGGTATTCACATTATATCTTCATCTTCTATATCTCAACTAGTAACAATATCAGAACTACTCCCTCCTGACAAGTCTCTTCATTTCTCATTAAAGATATTTCATGTTTTATTCAGGAATTTAAATGAAGCTATCAGAGCCCGGAATGGCATCCGTTTGGCATAATTGTATCTCACTGATGCCAGCCCCAAGAGTTCTAATTAATATATATTTAGCTCCCTCACTGTCTTTAGACCAAACGGCTGAGCATAGAAGACAGGAAGAAAAAACACACTGAGATTCGAACAGGAAAGTCTCTTTGAAAAGAGGGAACTTTTGGTAATTGTGCATCTCAAGTGCTTTGCTTGAGATGTCAGAAATTACTCTCAGGCCACTGAGTGCTTTATGAAAACTGGACTGCACGATGGTAATTATTTTTATTGATCACACATTGAAGTTATTAATTTTTTAATCTCCTTTCTTTCTTCCTTTGTTGTTGTTGCGGAAAGGTTCATGCCCAGGGAATTTCTATGTACTCCCAATCCTCTTTAGGCCTTCTCTCCGCTTTCCTCCATCTGCCCTTTCTCCCTCCAACCTTACGCTCTTAAAAAGAGCTCTTGTTCCTCTTCGCCAATGTGAAAATGACGGGAGCCATCGTGGGATTACTTGGTCTCCCTGAACCCGTAATAGGGAAAGAAGCTAATTGGGTACCAACCTCATTCCTAGTGGGGATTACCATTCCCCCTCCTTCCCTCCAACCACATCCCCCTTCTCACTTGCAGGAAATGAGTTTGGGGACATTTCTGGGACTGGCCTAACGTTGGCGTTCATAGGACTTGTGTTCGCTGAGAAGCTTCAGTTCGCCCTGGGTACACGGTGTGCAGAGATCAGGCTCCCTGGGAGCTCCCGTCATATTGAATTGCATCGAGCTGCGGCGTGTCCTGAAGAGTTTACAGTAAGGAAAAACAAAGGACTTCTGCACGGAGCAATCCAGCCGACCTCACCACATTGACGAGGCACTATTGCAAAGAGAAGGGATGCTGTTTTCCTTTGTTCTCCGTCTTGGTCTCACCCACGCAGGAGGGTAGCTCTGCAACAGGCCATAAATTGGGGTTTAGACATAGCCTGTGCCAAAGCTTGAGTTGTTATTGAAACACCCATTGGGGGGTCATGTAGTGGTTTATTAGCCTGCCGTAAACCCGCCCTGAATCGGCTTTACACGAGAAAGACCTGTGCTCATGCCTGGTCGAGAACCTTCTATTCACTGGAAGTGGGATGTGGGTGAGGCAAGCCACATGGTCCCCGTGAGTCAGCTTTTTCACATGTGACCCAAAGATACGAAAATGTGTTTGTTTCACCGGGGGTGTTATTAGGCTCACCGTGATCACAACAAAAAGAGTAACTTAGTGTACTGGACGCATATCCTGTCTAGGTGGGTGGTACTCGGGGCTAAACGTCCCTTTTTCACATTCAGTGGCAAACAAAGATACGTAGATTTTAAATGGTCAAAAGTGACATTCTTACACCAATGTGAATGCTATTTTAAAATCTGTATTTAACCAGCTTAATATTTCTGTCCCCTTGACAATCAGACAGACATATGTATTCTGTGGGAATGAGGCTTTTGCAAAGATTTCTGTCGGAGGGTGGATCCAGGCTATTTCCCAGTCCATCTAAGAGAGCATCTTTCTAAGTGGAAAGAACCTGCGGGGTTGAGGAGTGCACAGAAGTGCTCAAGGCCTCATGCTCAGTTGGCTTCCAGATACATTAGCACACAGCCGTATTGACTACCCCTTCCATTTGACCAGGCTCGGAGGGGTTTTTATTATCTGAAACACCTCACCGCGTGGGCACGATGACAGGTGTGTCAGGAAGAGAACAATCACCAGAAACAGATGCATGGAATATCCACTAATATGTCAGCAGCTACATTGCCTGTCAGCCATATGCATCCTCACCAGAACCACAACAAAAAAGAAATAGGAAAAGAAAGAACATTTATTTCCACGAAGCCAGTTTCCATGCCAAACCGAGCATCTGTCTGGCTTTTGTGTTTCGTATAAACAGGACTTACACACGCTCAGAAATAATGTCAGAAGTTCAAAGGGTGGAGAGTTGAGAATTCTCACGTGGGCAGATAAATGACGTCTGCGGATTGGCTGGCCTTCACTGGGCTTTACATGAAGTGTCTCCTTGGGGCTGGGGTGATGTGTGGCTTTGATTCTCTGCCCTTGTCTTCCCATAACCTGGTTTGGAATGGAGCCCGCTCCTGAGAGATTGGGGGTCACTCCGGCTTGATAGTGTGAGGTCAGAAAATGGAATGAAGCTAGGATATCTCAATTGAGATTTGAGTGTATAAAAGTATAAATCAAAAAAAGCAAAATCCTTGAAGGGACACCTTGCAGCTGTCGCTACAAATGAAAGGTTTCAAAATAAGTAGATACAAGAACGCCCAGGCTAGCGCCGACTTAATAATTCCCCTCTAGTCCTACTTGCAGAATATGAGAGTACAACTGAATGCTGAAAAGTAAAGAATACATGTTATTCCAAGCAAAGATGCTGGCCTGAATTCTTCGATCAATTTTGTATCACTTCAGGGACACGATTTAGAGTATTTTGACAGAAAACAAAATAAACCCCTTCCTTCATATGCTATTTAGAAGCTTGCAAATTAGAAATGGTACCGAGGAACATAAGTAACCATCAGAATGTATGGAATTATTTGTTCTTTGTTCTTGGAAAATCTGGATAATCTCGAAGTTGTGTCATTCATTCAGGAAGGAAAAAAAAGTAAGTGGGTTTTGTCTGCCTCTTCTCCTAAATGCCATTGTCTCATTTGGCTGCAGGGTATTCATGAATTTATGTTTATTTAAACAGACACATCTCTAGTTTATGGGCATATTCCGGAATAGAACTGCATGTTGCTTGGAGTGTAATTCTTATGGGCAAACACCTGATCCCCTTTAATAAAAGATAAAAGGGAAACTATTTCCCTGCCATTCAAAGACTGGACTGTGCCTTGCTCACACACACAACCTTGTAACTTGACCTTTCTGACCAGCTATGCATCCCATGTACTGAGCTCCAGTTACAGTGATGACAAATGACTCTTCCAACTACCCCTTAAAGTCGGCTATAGCAGAACGTGTTTGAGTCCAGGATTACAAAGCAAGACTTAGGAGTTGCAGAGGTGTATGTGACGCGTGTTGAGAATCGCCGTTCAACTATGTCAAGTTCACTGCTCTGTAAAGTATTTTCAAAGCAGTGTTTTCTCAGAATCCTCCTTTAAAGCTGTGATTTCCTTCTACGGCCAAAATGGTATTCCGATGTTCAGAACTCTTACCCTTAGTGCATTTCGTTCTCAAGTGATTGTTTCTCGTTTGGAGGAAGATGGTGGATCATAGTTGTGTAATCGAACATGTGTGTATCAGCTAAATCAACATTTCTCAAAGTGTTGTCTGCGGAACACAGATCCCAAAGAATGTCAATAAATTTTAGGTGATTAAAGAGACCCTGGGGAATATTAAGTTTGAGAAATGCTGAATCGACGGTACCGTGTTTCTCCAAAAATAAGACCTAGCCGGACCATCAGCTCTAATGTGTCTTTTGGAGCAAAAATTAATATAAGACCCGGTCTTGTGTAAGACACGGCCTTATAGTAAAATTAGACTGGGTCTTATATTAATTTTGGCTCCAAAGGACTCATTAGAGCTGATGGTCCGGCTAGGTCTTATTTTTGGGGAAACACGATAGTCAAAGAGTGGTATTAAATGTAGAACTTCCCAGAATCTTTACTATGCAAAGCAGCATGTGACTTCTCAGTGGAAAAATATGCCGTTTCTCCATGTTTTTTTTAACACCATGAATCTCTTTTTCTGAGACCATCTTTGCTGGAACTCACTTAGGAAATGCATTGCTAGGGGCAGTGGCACACGTCTTAGGCTACTTGACCAAGAAAACTGCTAAGTTTTAAAATGGCTAATGTCAGGAACAAGTGACATTGGAGTTTAAATGAGCTTAACTGGCCTATGATTCTATCCAAACCAACCTTAACGTGAAAAGAAAAAAAAAATCCTACAAACTTTTATGTACTGGAAATGGAAAAGAATAAGAAATTATAAAAAGGCTTTAAGACATCTTAAGTAACCTCTTCTGCAGACACCCACGTATAACTTTGTAAATCATTTATAATGTGACAAGGAAAAGAAAACCTGATCGGATGATTGTCCAAATAATTATAGTTTATTCTTCAACTTTTTCTCATTGAAATCTCATTGTCATCTGACTCGTCATCTTGATGCAACTAATTACTGCTATCCAAGGAAGAGGAAAAAAAGCCTCCAAATGTAGTTTAAGCAATTCAGCCATCATAAGTAGTCATGGGAAAAAGAGAGAGTGGAGAATGGAAATTTAAGTATTTCCCTTTTTAACCTTCTGTCTGATTCCTCACAAAGCTTTCTGTGCACCCCTGTGGTCTCTCTTTCCTCCGGCCTCTGACCTCTCCTGCCCCTTCTCATCTGTTTCTTTGGCCCGGAGTTTTAAGCCCCAGTCTCATCAAAGAGAACCTCTATGGACAAAACGGAATGAGAAAGGCCTGTGTTGTGGCAAAGGCTCATGGGACATATCGGTCCTGCCCGGCCCTGCCATCTGGGGCTGGGACCTTGACCCAGCATTGCGTCTTCCCTGGCTCCATTCCTTCCTCTGTGAGGTGACACTGTTGGACCAGATGGTGTCTAAAGTCCCTGAGAGCAGTAGGAGCTCATGTCTCTACTCTTTTCAAGAAAGCTACAACCTTGGGGCAACTTCAGAGTTCTGAGTAATTGGCTACTATCGTTAGCCTTGCCTTTAAAAGAAATGACACTTAATCACAGAGGGGGATAGTCAAATCCACCTGTGAGAAAGGAGATGACTTTCTCAATGACTGTTCTTGAATTCTGAGCATCGCCGGGACACCAACGTGAACCTCTATTCTGGGGCTATTTCATGAATCGCTCCAAATCAAGCCTCCAGTTTTAATCATTCTCATGAGTGTAATCGCAGAATTAACTTGAATATCCTCCTGGGTTCCCCTGCAGCAAAGATGATGAAGGAATTGGCCTTTTCTGCACTTTCTTTCACAGGGAAAGGAAATTGCACACTGCGCCTGCTCACATCCAGGAGACAAGAATTAAATCACTCCCAACATGGAGGCAACTCATCTCTGATCATTGCTTGTCTCCACGGTTATTTCTTAAACACAACCTCTGTTTATGCAGAAGACGAAATCCAGGGAAATGAAGACACCTCATTGAAAGTAAAACTGCCTAACTATTTCGACACAAGCACCATGATCTTTCGCCTGAATTCAGGGTTGCTTTCCTGTCCGGGCTGCGTATGAGATTCTTCCAAGGAACATGTTTCCAAGGATGAGAATGAGGCCAGTGGCTGCTGATGTTAAAAGGACATGGCATTTGCACCAAGGCACGAGAGGGGGCTGGTTGCACAAATTAGAGTCAAACACATCACAGCCCGGTTAGCAGACGTGGACGTGAGTGTGTTGTCTGGGATTTTTTTTTTTTCCCCTCTAAGTAACAGGGAGGCAATTAAAGCGCGCGCGCACACACTCGGGCAACTCCATTTGTCCATTTGTTTCCTATCATCTCTTCTCACTTTACCTAGTTCTGATTTCTCTATTAATTGGGGAACATAAATTATGAGAAAAGCAAGAAAAAATTTAAATGTAGGTAGCTTCTTAATTTCTCTCTGGCTTGTTCTGGTCAACAGGAATCACCCCTCCCACCCCCACCCCCACCCCCAAATGTAGCCTGGACATATAAAGTACTAAGGGGGGAAAATGCATACCTATTGTGTTGGAACAAAATGAGTTCTCTTACTGCCAAAAATCAGAAAAATAATACAGGGTGTTTTTAAAAATGGATTTAGTATTTGACGGAGCCACCTTTTCATATGCTAGAGGATTCTTCTCAATGGGTGAGTTCACCCATGAAGAGTTTTAATTACTTGATATGTTAAAAAAATCTTTTATTATATTGAGAGAGAGAGAAGGGAAGCAGCAGTGAGGCAGAGCCGTTTGTGTGGGAGAAGTCTAAAGCTGTATGTGGGAGGCAGAGAGTTTCAAATGCAGTGTCTTTAATGAACAAGAATTTTATTCCCACAGTAGGGAGCTGTTTTGAAAATGTTTCAGGACCTGCTATCAGGGCAGGGGCGGCAGTTCTAAGAGGCAGCAGGGTGGTGAGCTGAGCTTGCAAAAGCAGTAACCACTCGTTTAAACCGAGCCAAAGGACAAACTCAATAAAATGTGTTTGTTGCTGTATTTTATTTTGTGTTTTTTTTTCCCACATTAACTTGTCTCAGGGAACACAGAGTGAAGGGCTCACAGGTCTGGTACACGGAGGAATTACTTAACAACAGACACTCCGAGAAGGAACTGAAGTAGCTTCCTTCCGGCCTGAGACTTCCTTTGTTCCTATAATCTCCAAACAGCTGTTTCCTCTGGAATCACAAACCCCAGCTGGCGGAGTATCTGCCTCCTGGATCGTGCTGCACATAATGTACATCAAATCTGAATGTTGATATGAAATGTCCTTTTTTCCCCATCCTCCTCCTCCCCCTCCCACCCCGCTTTGACCTTCACGGGGAGAGCAGTTAAGAAAAAAAAGTGACAGAAGCATTTCAGATTCAGACCTTCCAAAATGGCAAAGTAAATCCTTGAAAATATTTAGAATCTGAGATAATCGAGTTCGGAAGCAGAAGAAACCTCCTTTGTGAGACAGAAATTGATGGTTGGCATCCCGTTCCCAGCTTACTTTTAGAAGTCAGTACATTTTAACAAACATTAGCACATTAGCTACTCTTTGGCGGAAACAGGGATATTACTCTCCTTGATGTAGGAGAAGAAATGAACAGTAAGCAGTAGTCTTTCTGTAAGAAAGTTACAGTTTTATTGATTGATACTTTCACTGAGAACTTGGGGTAAAAAAAAAAAAAAAGTCTAGGTCCCACTCATGGAAGAATCTACTAATAAATTCTAGGAATTTATTAGTAAATTCTAAGAATTACTGATAAATTACTAAGAATTTGTAATCAGAACTTTTGGACTGTTTGATTGCTACAAAAAGAGCAGAACAGCTTGATAGGAAAAGCATGTAAGTAAAAAGAAGTAGAGAAAAATGCAAGGCTGTATTTGAATCATTCCAAACGCATGGAGCTTTTATCGTATGCCTTGATGTCTTGGTGGAATGTAGGGTGAAAAAGGGTCTGATGAGCCAGAGTGTTGGGGAATGGAGGGTGGGTTGGGGGGCTGAGTCATGGAAAGCCCATGGACGAAAGTGTTCTGTTGGAGTGACTTGGGAAAGGGATCATGGAATGGGAGATAGCTTCAAGAAAAGCCCCAAAGGGGAGACATAACCTTTAGATTTAGGATAAACCCTAGATCTCATATGGGCTGCTGCCTCGTTGACCACAGGGCACAGTGAATTCGAGGGAAGGGTCACTCGGGGCCCAGAACTAATGCCCTCTCTCCCCTCCATGACACCAGTCTACCTCCGGCTTTGCCTCTCTGAAGCTTGTGTGGGCGATTCTTATATGGCACAGTCAGAAGAGGTTTGTACCTCTGAGTCAGAGGAGGGGTTCTGATCTTACCTCTGCCATTTATTAGCCACGTGATCTCATTCTAAACTCTGAAAGCCTCCGATTTCCCATGGATAAATTGGAAATAAATTGCGTCTTCCCCCTTGGGCAATGGGGAGGCTTAATCAAAGGCTTAACCTAATAGCTGTCTCGTAATTCCATAAATGTTTGCTTTATATACTAACAATATCAATTGTTATTATTAAGGAGCAGGATATATTTAAGTTGGTAGGAGGCTGACTTAGAACGTCAATATGTTCTCTGATAAAATGCAAAGAAATTCAGCTAGGCGGATAAAGCCATCCAAGTGTTAATTAGAGAGCAAGTGATAACAGATAATGCTTCATATAAACAAGAGAACCTTTTGGATCTTGTTTTATGTTATAAAATTGTCTTTCCAAGTGTGAATTTCCTTAATAATTCTTAAGCAAACATTAATAACTAGTGAATGATTGATGCTTACATGCAATTACTATATAACTTATTGAATTATCAAATGACCATAGAGTCATTAAGAATATGGACTGTTGAGCCAGGCTGCCTGGCACTGGAACCCAGCTCTTGTACTTAGGAGTGGTGTGACCTTGGGCATGTCACTTAACCTCTCTGAGCTTCAGTCTCCTTATCTAGGAAATGAAGATAAGCGTGGAGAGGACTGAGTAAATTAATACATACTACCAACGTCTTTGAACTATGCCTGCAGTATGGCTGCCAGGTCATATTATTACTAATCCTCCTCTGATTATATAAACAGTAAAATAATAGTGACTAATAAAACAAATAAAAGGAATACAATACAAAATAAAAATAATGAAAACTAATAAAAATAACTAACCATTATTAAATCAGTAAATTGTAAATACTGCAAATATCACTGGTAGAATTTTTTTTTGGTGATAAAAGCATAACTAAGTGATCTCTGAAGTTTTGGAGCACTCTTTCTACTATTTATACCGGCGAGTACTCTAAATAATTTGCCTGCCAATATATAGATTTTACTATGTACCAGGTGGCAGCAGCCGCGCCGATAGTCTCAGTGGTTGGGGTGAAATAATCTGCCTTATAGAAGTTGAAATCGGAATTCTAAGCCTGTAAGCACTTCACATTTTATAGGGCCTGGAACTACTTCTGTGTTTGATTTACGTCAATCCACATACTTATGGTATCCGTCCTAGTTGGGAAGAGGATTTCTTTTAAACTCTCGGAAAGCCGAATGTAGTGGGGCTGCTGCTTTGGCCTTGCCCAGAGCATTGGGGGAACATCCATCTACCTGGTGGTTCTCGTTATGACACCCCTGGACCAGCAGCCTATGCGCCAGCTGGGGCACCCCCCAACCTGCTGCGTCGTCAGCTCTGGGCCCTGTGATATGGGCTGTCACAAACCCTCCCAAGGCTTCTGCTGCCTGCTCAGTTTGAGGCCCACGGTGGTAAATCAGTCTGAACAAGTGCTAGCAATGGCTGCTGGGATGCCAGGGGAGGGACGTGCACACCTTTTGCCCCCGCCACTCCGTTTTCCACTGGTACCTCCTCTTCCTGACACATTCCGCCTTTCAGATGTGTAAATATTACTAACCAGGCCACGGGTGAAGTGACTTTCTCTTGAGCCTCAGGGTCATTTCTGTCACCAACTATTATGTACTGATGTAATTAGTTTAACCCTTGGAAGGCAGCCCTATTTTCAACTTCTTAAATTACACACCCCTGTCCATACGTAACCCTCCAGAGAACTGGCAGTGATTGCAGTACTCTTTTTAAGAAGAACACACTTTTACGGGTGGTTGTCAATGACTGAATGATTCGTTCAGTCCCTGGAATGGTTAAATAGGGATGGCATGTTTAACTAAAATGCAGATGCTGTGATCTTGCTGTTTAAAGAGTGTCTGTTACTAGAGAAGCTCTAAAGGTCCTGGGAAAGGGAGTGAAGAGGTCACTAGAGGAAGAGGTACAGGAAGAAAACCTGGACAAGGGTTTTAAAGTGGGGCTGGAATTCTGGAGCAATTTAAGGGCCGATGGACATCTGAGGCTATGACAGTGACAACCAATCAATCAATTCTGGACAAATTTCAGATGTTCTGTATTACTTTGGTCCATGTAAGTTGAGGGTAGGAGTAGACAGATATATTCATCCATCCATCCATCTATCCATCCATCCATCCATCCATCCATGCATCCATCATCCATCCATCCGTCCGTCCATCTGTCCATCCATCCATCTGTCCATCCGTCTGTCCGTCCATCTATCAATGCATCTATCCATCCATCCATCTGCCCACCCGCCTGCCCATCCATCCATCCATCCATCCATCCATCCATCCATCCATCTGCCCACCTGCCTGCCCATCCATCCATCCATCCATCCATCCATCCATCCATCCATTCATGCATCCATCATCCATCCGTCCGTCCGTCCGTCCGTCCGTCTATCCATCCATCTGTCCATCCGTCTGTCCGTCCATGTATCCGTGCATCCATCCATCCATCCATCCATCCATCCATCCATCCATCCATCCATCCGTCCAGCATCTATTGAGCATCTCCTATATGCCAGACAGGGAGAGCAGTGGACAAACAGAAAACTATCTGTCCCCATGAAGCTTTCCTTCTAGTGGGGGACACAGATAAAAAATAACAGGTGAAATGTATGAAATGTTTAATGGGGATCTATTTAACGGAGAAAACTGAAGGAGGAAAGGGACATCCGTGGAGCCTGAGCAGGAGGGGCTCCGTGTAAATCATGTGCTCAGGGCAGGCCTCGCTGAGGACGTGATATCTGGGAAAACACTGGAGGAAGAGCGTTCCACTGAAAGGGAAAGTGACAGTTCCTAGAGGTGAGGGTATGACAAGAGAGCTAGTGCAGCTGGAGTGGACTGGCGCAGGGAGAGTGGTAGAGTAGGCACAAAGGGTGTCCAGCTCGCGTGGAGCCTTGAAGACCACTGACAGGAGTTTGGCTTTTACTCTCAAAGATCTGATGCACATAGTCTGTAAGCCAGTGACTTGTGCCTCCCAGAGAAGGGTGGACGCCATAAGAAGGTCCCTGCGCGCCAGTGGACTCACTGGGGAGGTTCTTTACTGAATGATGAGAAAAGTTGCAAAAGGAGGAAAGAGAAAATGGTCAGTGGAAAAAAAAAAGAAGAACAAAATGGTGACTCAGCGAGCAGGGAAGTTAGTTCTCTCTCCCTTCACGAAGGCTCAGAGAGTTGAACATTCCAGACTGTGCAGCCAGGCTCGCCGTACCCAATGACTACCTAGTACGGGAGGTAACCATGTCCCACGCCTCTGCCCTGGAAGATGAGGTGGCAGAAACTATGGCAGTCATGGGGAAGCAGGACTACCCAGCTTCACACACCACCCTCTGAAACAGTCAGAATGACACAGACGATAATACTACCCATATTTGAGATGCTCCTAGAGCACTGAGAGGGGGTAATATGGCAGTAAGAGCTTCAGCAGCAGCAGTGGTCCTAACAGAGCAGGCGTGTGTGTGCGTGAACTCACGGTGTACTTGACTATAAGCAATTTATAGGACGTGCTTAGTGGGACCAAGTATTTCAGGATCACAGAGATAAATGACCAACTGGTTGGAGAATCCAAAAGGAGGTGACATTGGGCTGAAAGAACTTGGAAGGAACTCTATAGTTGTGGCAGGTAGAATAGGTGGCATTGATATGCTCCGTTTTCTGGGATAATCGTAGGCTGATCCTGCTTCTTTTGGCTTTTGTCCTTCCTTTCCATGAACACACCGCTATGGAGCATGACGTCCCCAGATTGATCAGAAGCCCCTTCACATCCCGTTTCCATGCGCTTCCATCACTCTGGTCTCTAGTCCTTCTAAACTTCCCATCTCTCGAGGCAGCGTGGTGTTCGCAAGGCGTAGCGTATGGTGCCCTCTCTGGGTGGGAGCAAGGCTTTGCTTGGGATGGTGAAGCTGCATCCTGGCGGAGGAGAATTAAACACAATTAATGTTGTCTCCCATCGACTGAGGAAAAGCTCCATGAAAGAGAGGACGCTTGTGTCTTGCTGACAGTGTGTCCTTCCCAGAATAAGGCCTGGCCCACAGTTGAGTGTGTACAGAGTTTGCAGAGTTGGTTGGCCTGAGACATGTGTATGTGTTCTGCATGTGTCAAACCTGGAGTCTTGAATGAAGCTTGGGGATAAAGTCAAGTCTTCCTAGGTTTGAATCGCAGCTCCTCTGTGTAGCGGGTGTGGAACTTGCAAATGGTACTTCCTCTTTCAGCACTGCCATTTCCGTGTGTGTGAAATGACAATATATGCATCTTATAGGGATTACTGGAGAGAAGATGTCTGTTGGAAGAGGTGGGTTACAATGCAAACAGCAAAAGGCAGGTCCCCATAACGTACCAACACTTTTAGTTCAGTTTTGAAGAGGCTGGTAGGATTAAACTGAAAACATCTACTTAGAGTCATTTAGTAAAGGTTCTGCCATTAATCACGTTATTTTTTTCAAAATTAGGTTTTGTTTGTTTGTTTGTTTGTTTTTTCCTAGTAGCTATACAGAAAAGAATGTGTACCTTGGCTGGAAAGTTAGCAGCAATAAACCCTCAAGTTTCCCTCTGGAATTTTTAATAGTCTAGCCAGTAAGGGAAAAAACAAAGTTGATATACTTGGTACATCTTATATTTTTATGTATTAATAGTGTGGATTTTAAAAATAAAATAGTATATAATATTTTGTCAAACTGTCAGTCATAGAAAGGGAATATCAATTTTAATATTTGTGCAATTACAAATGAATTAAACTACTTGTATTTCTTCCTTTATGTTTCTTTTTATGGTGGCAACCATGTGATTTAGGTATCATTAAGGATTTTTTTCAAGGTCTCATTAAGGTAACATTTCTTCTGGAGCCCACAGTGTGCCAGTCTTGCCTTGGCTGGCATAAATATGGTTTCTCAGTGTTACCTCTTCTTTCTCACTCTGGTTCTGCTTTTCTTAATCCCCCTCCCCCCACACAATTGTCAAAATGCTCAAATTCATCACTTAGAGGAACACAGAGATTATTGCATGCAATTCTGTAACTTCCCCCCCGTGGGAAAACCAGGCCACTTTGAAGTTCTTTTATTTTCAAACTTCATTAAGTTTATGCCGGTGGTTTTCTCAAATTAGGTTTACAGAGAGGAGCATTTTGCAAATTTGTCATTTGTAGATCGCATTAAACTGACCTGATTTAGCTGTGTTGTTGAGAGAAATGCTATAATGTGTATTTATTCCCAACCATTAGTTAGTAAATATATAGCAATTGCTAGAAGTGTGCAGACTGACAAGAAATGCCGTAAGTCAGTGAGGTATCCGTTTAGCCCCGCAGCCCAGATGCTTTTAAATTCACTTACTTCTTCGACAAAAATGTAAGCGTGGAGGGGAAGTGAGAAGCCCAAACCAAACTGTGCAACACACGTGATGGGACATGTGCTGCACTGAAGGGCCCCACAGACAGGTGGGACGAGAGGGGAGGGCGAACACTCAGCTGGGAGGAGTCAGGACATCTCCGCAGAAAAGACAGCATTTGTGCCCAGCAAGACACCAGAGGAGCAGGATGGTCCCAGAGGATTCGTGAGGAACCTTGTGAAGAGATGGGATGTCACAAAGCCCATCCGTTCTCGGGGACATCGGAGAGGTCCTGGGCGATGGGAACACAGTGCCACGCAGGGAAGAGAGGGAACCATGAGAGAAGCAGAGACAGATCATAAATGTCATGCTGACACTCGTTTGGAGCCTGATGGCTGGGGAAGCTTTTTAAGCAGAAGAGAGACCTGGGTGGATTTGTGTTGTGGAAAGCTCACCACTAAAGTGATTGCAGAGTGGACTAGAAGGTTGGAGGGCGAGAATGAAGGAGGGACAGACAGTCCCCAAGTGTGTGTGTGAGTCCAGAAAAGAGTGATGAGTCATCTCGAAGGCGGGGTCAGTGACAATGGCAAAGAGAGGAAGGACTAGAGAACTATTTCAAAGGTTCCGTTAACTGCTGAGATCCTTCCTCCCCCAGGAGAACACATCGTGGTCTGAGAGCCTTCTTCACTGAAGCGGAGACGGGGGAAGCTTCGTTTTTTTTCTGGGATGCTTGACACATGCCCATAGGCTCTGTTCTCACCACAAATCAAGGGCGCTGTCCTCTTCTAGTCAAGATAGTACCTGTGAATAAACTACCCCCGCCTGATGACTCTTCCTGAAATGATAGACTCTACCCCTCGCCTTTCTTCCTTCTCCCTTTCTGGTGCCGTCCCAATGGCAGAGTGTTGAACTTGACCTCGTTTCTCAGTTGAGCAGGGTCCAAGTACCAACAGTGCAGACAGAGCCCGGCCCGGGAAACCAGCGTCGGCTCCACCTCCAGTCTTGGGGAAGGAGCGTGACAAAGAGATGCACGGGTTTCCGGGTTGCAAGTGCCTTCCAGGCCCCTGCAGATTCCGTTAGAGGCTTTCGGTGGGGGCGAAGGGGGGGTTCTGCAAGGCTGCTGCAGTTTTGGCTGCTCTGGCTTTGTTCTTGCAGAGACGTTGTAACACATCCAGGAAATAACACGGATTTAGGAATCCTACCAACCTGGTTTGTAACCTCACGTTTGTCAGCTCTGTTATCGCAGGCAACTCACTTGACTTGTGTGAGCCTCATTTTCTTATTGGGAATTTGGGGTCATAACCTAATTTGTTTGGCTGCTATGAAGGTTTAATGTCATGAAAACGACAAAGTCCCTAACATAGTGTAATATTCTTGCAATAGTCTCACCTTCCATTGGGAAAGGAAACCACTTGGTTGGACCGTCCATTTGGAGTCACCAATGGGTGTTCTTTGGCTCCCAAGATGCCCCACTTTTTTCCATCTCTGCACTTGCTTCACTTTTCCATAAGGATATCCTTCCCTCAGATCACCAGCATTTTGAGGATAGACCATTCAAAGAAGCGTTTCTGTTTTCTGTACTCGATGTGGTCCTATCCTGTGTGGTCCTCTATCCGTAGAGATGGGGCCACATCCCATCTGGCCTTTCCAAATTTATTACCAATAAAGTAGCAGAAGATTAGATAGTTTGAAAAAGGTTGGAATCCATTATCATAGGCACTGGCATAGCTCAGAATATGGGAGGAAGACGAGAGGGGAAATGGCATTCATTGACTATGAGGCAGAGAGAGTGTTGTTCCATTAAATTTTATATTGGACCCTCTCACCTACCCTGTGAGGTAGATGCAGCTGTTAGCATTAGGTGTGACTACATATTATAGGCTTCTCCTCTCCCAAATATCAGTGGCTGATCCATGATAAGAGTTTATTTCTCATCCATGTGAAAGAATTCAGAAAGGCAGTAAGCATGATGGCTCCATAGGTGTCCTTCAATCTTGGCGTTCCACCATTCTTAGCATATTTCCTCTTGGTTCAAGATGGCTGCTTGAGCTCCAGCTATCACATCATATTCTAAGCAAGATGAATGGGGGGAAAATAAAAGCTATATCCTCTTTCTTTTAAGAGTATTGCACAGCTGTGTAATCTCTGGCTCCCTCTCATATATCTCTTTTGCCAGAACTTAGTCTCATAGTCTCCTCTACCTACAAGGGAGTCTTAAAAAAACTGTAGTCTTTTTGCTGGGCAACATGTGTTCAGACAGAAGGGGAGAAAAGAGATTATGAGCAGTGGTAAGTGCCTGCTGTGGTAAGTGTCCTTTTCTTTACTTTTTAGAGGAGAGGGAAGTGAGGCCCGGTGAGTTTAACTATGTTCTGGTTATCTATTTATTGCCAAGTGTATTCTGCTTCTCTCTCTATTATTTAGTTGACTGAAAATAACATATATTTTATTATCTTCAAGATTTTGTAAGTCAGGGATTTGGGTGGGATTCTACAGGGATGGCTTCTCTCTGTACCACAATGACTATGGTCTCATCAGGAGTGGCTTGAAGAAGGAGATATATGGCTGACATGACTTGACCGGGGCCAGAGGTCTGCGGCCTCCTTTCTGGCGTTAGTTGGTGTCCTCAGTTCCTTTGTATATTGTGTCCAAGATGGTGACTTACTCCCTTGCCTGGCATCTAGCTGGGATGGCTGGGGCAGCTAGGGCTTGCCAGGCATCTCTTCTTTTCCATGGGCCTTTTCCACATGGCTAGCTTGGGCTTCCTCACAGTATGGCAGCCTTCGGCAGGTGGATTTCTTCCAGTGATGACTGGCTTCTTCCAGAAAGAGTGTTCCATGAGACCAAGGCAGAAGGCACCTTAGAACTAGCCTTGGAAGTCATACGTCTGTCTGACCCAGATTTAAGGGATGGGTTCTTAAATTCTACATCTCATTGAGAGCGGTAGCAAAAGGTCTGCCACCATATTTACTACCAAGTGATTGCTTAAGAAAACACAGTTAGGAAGGCAACTGGCCAAGCCTGGAACATACACTTTTCTTCATATTATTTGGCTCCAAGCAGCAGGTCTTGGTACTTTTAATGAGTCAATTAAACAAGTAGATTTTTTTTTTTTTTTTTTTTAAGCATGAAAGAGTGTAGCTGGCTATCGAACAGCAGGAGGTGGTAAAATGTGTGTCAATGGCATTTCTGTTGAGTGCAGACTCCAGCACTCAATGCATGGTGACCTACGGTATTGTACTCAGCTCTTAGGCTGAGTCTTCTACTAATGGTAGCTAATATTACTTTTTTATCCTCTTCCGCAAACCCCCTTCCCACTGAACAACTGGGCTGCTGCTCCGAAGTCTCTTTCATATTTGTGAATGCTCTCGCAGGCCTGGGAAATCAGATTGTCTCATTTAAATTTAATTTGAATTTCTGTTTGAAGAATCAACCTGAGACATCAAAGAGAATCCAAAAAATGCACTACAAAATAAATGATCAAATGACTTCGGAAAACATTGCACTTTTATATCTGGAAATATTGGATCAAAACTCCAATTTCTTTTATTGTTAAAATTAAAGAGAGACTTAAAAGAAACTGCCATGTAAATTTGACACTTCATTTAGCCAACAGACAAATTATTATAACCTGGTAGGGTTATAAGCAGCAATACATGCCTTCTCTAATTCACAATTACTCATGTTCTCCCAGTCACTAAGCTTCAACTTGGTTTCATGTTCGTTTTCTTCAAGTCATAAAAAACACAGGTTGCAGATGCCGAATTTATAACATGGGAATAATTAAATTGTCAGTTTATCTGCTCAAAACAGAGTGAGTTTTGGGTCAAAATGTGGCCTTTGAGAAACTAACTTCTCCAACAAACATTTTGCCTTCATTTGTGCATTCGGTTTTTGAAGATCTGAAGTCCCTATCCCCTATTTCAGTATATTTCGAGGTGAACATTAGAAGAAGGTTCAGCCCCATAGTGAAGAAACATTTACTGCAAGTTCCGGTGGGTGCTGGGAAAGACACATGAGAGTAAAAGGGCATGCAGTCTGCCCTCAAGGGGCAACACACTCTGTCCAGAGGAAGTGAGGAGATCCCGTGGTAAAATGAACGCGTGATCGTAGCTTGTCCCAGCAATAATTTGATGGGTGATCAGAAACTTGAATGAGTGATGTCTTGACTTACCAAGAACTAAAAGCCCAAACTAATGGTAAAGAAGTCACAGGTCCTGGAATTTGAGGAGTTTCAACCAGAGGTCCTGGTCCAGAAGAAAGGCTGCCGTTCCAGCTGGGCTGAGAAGTGATGATTTGCTTGTATTCTGCTGACCACATAGGATTGGGTAAGAAAAGTCAATAATGAAGAATTAAAACCAAGAATTCATTTTTTGAAGAGAAGGGAATGACTGGGAGTGGGGTGGCATTCTACCGAGGAACTTGGGGAGTCAGCTTTTTCATGTTTAGGAAAACCAGCTGATGAACCTTTTGCCAGCGCCCTCTCCCCTGTCTCTCTCCTGCCAAGGAGCTGAAGGAAAGGGTTCTAAAAAAGAGAATTGAATTTGTCTGTTTCATCAAATTACAGCAATGTGGTATCTGTCCCTTGGTAGTATGGTTAGGTTTTCAGAACGACTGGAGAGAGGTAAGAGGGGTGGAAAAGGGAAAGAATCCTGTAGGAGAGTAAACCCCTCCAACCAAACAGCACGTCACTCCAAGGGAAATCACAGCTCGATAGAAGCTTCCGGAGGCAGGCAGCTTTGCAAGATGGAATATGCTTGTTTGTATCGATTCCTACTGTGATCTGTGCTGAATCCCCTCTTCCTCATGCCCTCCCCTCACTAGGTCACACAGACGCCCTAGCAATGGTCCTGTGTGGGGACAGTGGGGCAGGAGAGAGGGAATCCCTGAGGAACGCAGGTGCAGGAGGGGAGATGCTGGTTCTTAACTAGGCTGCAGCGGTTAGCACATTGCAACGTGGACAGCGGCAGAGATGGGAGCATAGCATCCATCCCACCCACCCCTCATGCATGTGCATCGGTGTGGGTATGTGTGTGCAAGAGCCTTGGGGAGGGGAGCCAGCCTGCGTGTGCATGGATCTGAGCTCGTCAGGGTTCCAACCCTCAGACTGCACGTGTATGTGTTTTAGGGAAGGCAGCAATAGCCACGTGGTTACAGTAAACTTTCCTCAGACAGGAGACGTCTCCATGTGCCTCTCTTGCAGCTTTCGCTCTAGATCCAAAAGCCCCTCGTGCATGCCTCCTTCTGCACCAGCCTCATCCCTGCAGGATACGGCAAAGGGTTCATCTGGTCCTCTTTTTAACAAGTCCAGGGATAGGAGTTTCTACCATTCCTTTTGGGACATGTTTTATTTTTTTTATTTCTGTGTGACGAACTCACTGTATGGATTTGGGAAGTTGTTATTTTAACTGATGAGTCAAGCAACAGAGAAGTGTCTGCCGGTCCCGACTCAGTAGAATCTGAGATTGTGCCAACATTCAAAACATTTCCAAGTGAAAGAGGTGATGGAAAAACGAGGGTGAGGGTGGGAGAATCAGAGATCCCTGCGTAGCCACAATCTCATTTATCTCTGACATGTATTCTCACCAGATTTCAAAAACACCGTGTAACCTAAGGATCTTTTCTTCCTAAAGACCAAGAATAATGGAATATTGTTCTAACTGAAAGGCAGGAATTACGGTTCATCAAAATGTATTGATCTCAATATATTCAATTGGCATGGCTTTCCACGCTGGGCCCTGCCTCCTTCCCCTCGGCCTGGGCGTCAGATAAAATCCTCATCCCCCAGCGCTCCAGCTTCCAATCGTCCTTCCTGCTGCCAAAGCTATCTTCCTAAAACACATATCGTCACAGCATGCCATTTCCTCGCTCAAAGTACCACTGCGGGCATCTATTGCCCTCCAGAATCTGCTTTCTCCTGCCCACATCTGCAAGCCCCCCTCCACCGCAAAGCAGGCTGACCAGGTAGAGTCCTTTAGGAGTGGACTGGCCATCCTTCTTCAACTACAACTTGTTCTTTCCTCCTTCTTCCACAGCTTCTGCATCCCATCCCCTGCCCTGCCTACTACCCCTATTTGACCATCAATTCCTGGACAAAACTATTAACAGACACTTCCTATGAGCTATATACTGGCATACACTTTTTAAAGATCATGCCGCCATATTTAATGGTTATTAAAGGGACATAAAACTATCCTGTCTTCAAAGACTTGCATTGTAAAAGGAAAAGGGACTATCCAAGTATTTTCGTAAATACGGCATCATTCTTATGATGTAGATTTGAGGGAAAGAAGTAACGACACTGTGCTCAGCCCTTAACACACAAATAAATGAAAGGATAAACCCAAAGGGATAAACAAAGCAAAAATACTTAGTTCTCTGAGGTTATAGTTGTACAGAATTTCAATAAATTACATCATTTTACGTAATTAAAGTATAATTTTATTTTATTGTTATTTGCTCTACATATTATTATAAGTACTTAAAATTAATTGTAATGCAGAAAAATAACTATAGTGGATTGGGTTGATGCATTGAAACTCTGTGGTCTTTATATGCCAAATAGCTAGCTAATGTGGAAACATAACATATTTTGTAAACTGACAAAATATTGAATTTGGTAGAAAAATATACTCTAAGTCATGGGATAGTTTTTCAACAAAGAAGATAGATAATGAAATTTTTTGAGCAACCAAGCATCCTAATAATGAGCCAATATCAAAGATACGCAGGTTAACCACATAGAACACATAAGCTAGGGACAATATTGGAGTGCAGGGGACACAGTAAAAACATGGTAGGTCAGAGAGAGGGAAACAAGGCAGAGGAAGGAGGGACAGAGAGGGGTGGAGGTGAGTGTCTGTGCAGCAGTTACACTGGAAATGGGAAAGAGAAGAGATTGGGAGGAAGGAGAAAGACTGCAAAGGCAACACAGGTACGGAAAATAGGAAAAGAGAATCACCCATTTTAACTGGTACAAAGATCAGTTGCTCATTGAGTGTAAGTTGGACCTTCTTGACTACTTAATAAATCTTTTGGCCCTTGCTAACAGTATATAATTAACCAGGAAGCAAGTCCTTTTCTAATCAATTGCGTAAACTTGAACCCAGAATCTACTTACTAGCTTTCACCATAGACATTTTCGTAGACACACACAAGCAATGTTCCAGAGCCAAAATAAATCACCTCTGCCTATGACCAAAGAGGATTCTAGAAGTAATTCAAGGTCATTTACATCTAGACCGTTAACAGCATATTTGGTATACTTGGCACAAGTCTTGAGATGTTTTGAAAACACATTAACTCTATCAAATCTTATCAGAACCAATGTAAATGAAAGTAAGAAAGATATAATTAATAGAGATGATTCAAGAACTTGAAAATGATGAAAAACATGACAAATGCATTGTACTTGGGATGAATTATTCAGTGGGAAAACCTCTTTTTAAGGACAAAGAACCCATCTTGAAACATGTAAAAGTTAGTAACCCACAAGGCAAATGGGACAATAATTGATTTAGTAGATTATAAACAACAACGCTCCAGTGTATCCTGAGACTCCAGTTCACATCGGTGTCTATTAACTTAATATTTACACGAGTGCAGGTTGAGAGTTTGTGAAGCTCTCAGTGGTTGAAGATGCTAATCCTTATACCACAAAGCAAAGATTCGAGGCCATTTAGAGTATGTGGGGCAGCCAAGGGACGGGCAAGTAGGTGAGTGTACAGTTTTGAGAAAGACCCCGAGATTCCCTTTCCTCAGTGGGTTTACAGAGTAGTGAAGGAGAAAAATAAATATCTAATAAATCAAACGGTAAACAAGGAATTGCAAATCAAGAAGTGCCATGAAAGAAATGCACAGGTTGCTGAGTAGAACATAATGAGTGGCCCTATTTACACTGGGTGGTCTCAAGGACCCCGACTAAAGGGTGACAAGGAACCAGGATGCAAGGACCCAGGAGAAGAATGTCCTTTGAAGAGGAAATGAGGCACTCTGACTTTCTAAATGGAAAGAACTTGGCCTGAGTGAGAGACTAGGAGAAACCCTAGCATAGAGAGATATGGGCCAGATATTGGTGCATTGATCAATGTAAGGAGTTTGAATTTGATTTTGAGCACAATGGTAGGCATGGATTTAATAATCATGCATGGGTGGGGGGGGCGGGAAGGGGAGAGGAGGTGTGGCCGGTTGGCTCAGTTGGTTATAGAGCAATGCTCATAACACCAGGGTCGCTGGTTCAATTCCCACATGGGCCAGTGAGCTGTGCCCTCCACAACTAGATTGAAAACAACAACTTGACTTGGAGCTGATGCGTCCTGGAAAAACACACTGTTCCCCAATAAAAATAAAAATAAAAAACTGAAAAATCATGCCGTGGACATTCCCTGATTTATGTTTTTCAAAGATCATTCTGGCTGCCGTGGAAGAAGACAATAAAGAAACATGAGTAATCGGTGGGAAGTCTGTCGCTGTAGTCCAGTCAAGGACTGATGGGAGCTGGTGCTCCAATGGTAGAAAGGAAAATAGACATGGATGGATGGAAGATACAGTGTGGGGCAGAATTGATACCATTTTCTAATGCATTCGGCAGCACGGGAGGAATGTGAGCTAGTGAGGAAGACGGAGTCACCTGAATGATGCCCAGGTGTTTGCCTTGCTCATCCGAATGGGTGCTAGAATCAACTGAAATAAGAAAGACTGGGGACAGGTTCCAGGGGGCCATGAGGAGTTGACTTTGGGCCACGGTGCATTATAGGTGCCGTGAGAAACCCGAATGCACCGCGAGTAGGCAACAGGATGTAAAAGGCAGAGGTGGCTGAACTGGGTGTGTGAATCTGGGAGTTGCCAATACGGATCTGGCCCTCAGCCCTTGGGAATGGACGGATCATCTAAGAACAGTGCAGACAAGTAAGTGAAGAGAGCCTGCTCCCCATTTCTGAGGAACCTCCCTTAGAGGTTTAACACCGGACGAGAAGCTCAGGGAGGAAACAGAGAGGGAACATCAGAGAAGTGGGAGGAAAGTCAGGATTGTATTGACACAGAGGCCACAGGCGGACCGTGTTTGAAGAAGGGTGGAGCAGTCACCCTTTCCAATGTCTCTGAGTTTCAGCAGGAAGAGGATAGAAAAGGGCCCACTGGTTTTGAGAACTTGGGGACCACTAGCGATACTAATAAGAGAAAATTCAGTGGCCTAATCAGTGGAGTCACAGTGGACTGGAGCATGAATGAAATGAGAGAAGTGGGGGGCAGCTTCTGTAGACAAAGTTTCTGGAGGCAGAGAGAAGTCTCTGGGGTCCCAGGAGCATTTTTTAAAGACTAGAAGACACTAGAAGATGTTTGTGAACTAATGGAAAGTTTCACAAAAGAGGGACAGCGTAACTGGAGAAGCAATTGTTTTTGAGGAGACCCTGTGATGAGGGGGAGACCAGAGCTCAGAAGGGAGAAAGGGAATGTGGATACAGACCCAAGTGGATCTGTGATGGCGCAATCAGAACATCCGGTGATGACAGATGATACGAAGCCATCGGATGATAATAAAGTGGGGTGGGGTGGGTGGAAAAAGCAGTGGGTCTAGCAGTGAAGTAGAGGTGTGATCTAATTGTGGCCGGTGGACGAGTCCACAGAATAGAGAAACATGAAAAAGGTTCTGGTCACCACTTTTTAAGGTCAGAGTTTATTTGTAATGACAACAGTGTGCCTTACAGAGTGCTTTTCTGCAAAAAGACTTGTCTGCAGTGGGCCAGGCACAAAGAGAGGGAGTGGATGTGTAGCTCTTTCTGGGGGAAAGGAATGGAGAGAGAGAAGGGCCAGGGACTTAAGGGACATTGAAAGGGACAATGGGCCATGGGCTCTAAGCTGGGTATGAAGAAGAGTGGGAACAGGAGGGTACTCTGCACACCTCGCAGAATGGCTAGAAAAGGAAACAAAAATGTGACTATTGCAAATCTTGGGGAAGATAGGGAGAAATTGGAACATCTGTCCATCGCTGGTGCTAAGTTCATCTCTGAGGCTTGCCTTTCCCTATCCCATCCTTTATCCCATGCCTTATCCCAAACCGTATGGTGGATCTTAAACAAAAATTTGTTGAGTGGATACATGAATTGTTCACATTGATTTTAAATAAGTAGAAACAACATGTTTGTTATTTTTTTACCTGTCCCACCAATTTCTTTTCTGTGGGAACCTTTTCAGAATTCATTTTCTCTGAGACATCTTCCAGTTGGGGAAATGCAGAATTTAGAACCCTGAAGTTCATACTGCTTTCTTAGGGGTTCAAGTATAGAGGTTTTAATCTTTTTTTATTTTCTTTGAGCAAGTTCCTTTTGATGTCATTGCTAGACTGCGTACTGGCTTTGAAAACAAGAGGGAAAAAACATCTAATGCCTTATTATTGAACCATTAACATCTCTTGACGTATTTGGGAGAGAGCTATAAACATAGCATGCTCCAGAACAGGAGGCAGCTGTGGAGGCTGGGGCAAATGATTGCAAATGGAAATAGTTAGCAGGAATCTTGATGGGAATGGACTCTCTCTTCGCGTCTGCTGGTGAATATGCAGTGCAGTGTGCTCTGCGGTGGGGGATTTGCACAAACAGGAGTGCTAATATGATGTATGAAATGTCAGGCCGGCCTGGCTGGGTGTACGGATCTCTCCTGTGGTACTGCCTGTTTATGCTTATTCAGCCCTTTGAATAATTTAACACATTTCATACTCTAAATTACTCTCAGCGATTTGATGGGGCTTCTGGCAGTTTACTTGAAATGCTCAGTGTTAGGTCAACATAGGGTCCCAGCTTCTGCTAAATAGAAGTACTCTGCCTACTTAGGAAAGCATAATTAGTTTTCTCCGGGTGGAGTGCAAGAGCGGGCGGGGGGAGCCAGGAGGCGGACACCGCATGTATTCATTGGGTTGTCAATCCGGAAAATGCCAGCGGCCCAAGGGTTAAAAATTTAATAGGGCAGGAAGCTGGCCTTCAGGAGAAGGAAAAGTTGAAGGGCATGGAAAACAGTTTGAGTGTGCTGTGCAAATGGGTGTGTATGATAAATGACCCTCATTTAGTCAATACTGACAGCGGCTGCGTCCTCCTTTCAATTTAATCCTTATGTAAAACTGGCCTGCCTCCGTGAAGACTGGCCACAGTGGTGGGGGACGGATTGCCCTGTGGGGTCATTTGTGCAGCGTAATAATGAACTACTATCGGAAAGGGAACTTCTTCATTACTTACTGCTGCTGTCCTCAGTTTACCTGTGTGGAAGCTGCAACGTGGATACAAAGTCCTTGCAAGTCTTGATGTTTATTTTCCTTCTTTCGCTGGAACCACAGTTTTCATGCATGCAAGAACATTAATCTTTACTCAGGTGCACTGTGGTTTTCAGAAGTGTCTTTCCCTTCACCCTGCCCTCCCTCTTCTGTGACATCCAGGATGGAAAGGGCATGGACTTTTGTGAGACCTGAGTGTTTTCAATTAAGACTTAAAATCTTACCTTTGATGATGCATCGTCACCTTGAGTGAAATCCCGAGTAGTCTAATGACCCCAGCCAGCCAATGTGGCAGCAAAATGAGGACGCAAGGGGCGATGGGCTCAGCTCTTTGTTATGTGACAGCAGGACTCTGATTGACTGTACCCTCTGGCTTTGAACTTCTCTACCATTCCCTGGATATGCTGAAAAATCTTCTTGGGGATTTGAAGAGCCTTTACACATACGAAGACTCCAAAATGAAGCATATGCTTATCCATTTTTACCCCCTTTGAAATAGTCTGAACCTGCATTGTAACCTTAGGTCAAAACTATTTGGGGGGGGGGGTGGAAACTCATGATAAACACATGCTTTTGAAGGTTAGAATGCCATCAGTTTAAGAACATCAGATTAACCTTTTTATTTAAAAATTAAAAAAAAAAAAACTCTTCAAAAATGTAAGGAGGACCAAATGTGTGTTTATATGTGTCTATATCTGCACGCAGGCATTCATCACACTCAAACACAAAATACAAATGTTTGTGCAGCAAAATATACGGATATTTAAATTGTTTTGTTTAAGAAAATAATGGTATTTTGAATAATAGCAGACAAAACTGATATATATATATGTGTGTGTGTATATATGTACATATATATCGTCATTTATTACTAGAAAGAAATATTCTTGTATCTGAAAGTCTATGTTTTCTTTATAGCAAGAAAGGGAACAATTATATTTTATTAGAAATAATATCACTGAAGTGTATCATTTCCATGGAGTAAGGCTCTTAAATAGCCATCACTTCGTATATTTATTGACTGTCATCAAAATATAAAAGGGCTTTCTTTACTGCTATAATTAGTCTTTTAACAACACAGTTTTATGCCTTTGAATAATATATATTTGCAATTTCTCTTTTTGGACCGAAGAGGTACATTGGATTGTACAAGATTCATGTATTCTGTTCTTTTTATTCAGAATAGCCGCCACATTTGTTTTTAATAAACATGCCACAGTCATTAGAACAATTATATCTATATATTAATATTCATTTTGGGTGTTTGTTTTTTTTTCTTCAAAGTGATAGAAGTTGCCTCAGTAGGGCTATCAACAAAAAGAACACTTTTAAATTTCTCCCTCTTGGGTTTCCACAAAACCGTTGTTTAGTACACACATGACAAGGTAAGTCACTAACTGCCTATGCTACCTGGGGCCCCTTCCCTCAGTGCAGAACTGGAAAAACCTCCCTGTGACAGAGCTGAGGATCTCCCCATTGCTTGTCCATAATACTGGTGGTGTAATCAACAGGGACTTGACAAGTTTGCAGCTGAGCGTGACGCACAGAGGGTTCTAGTATCTCCAGTCTGTGAGGGTGCTTGCATTTGGAAGATTTATTTTGTGGGAAACCTGAGCCTCTGGACCTCAAACACCTAGAAGGCTGACACACCAAGTCCGAAGATGGCATTTCCCGGTAGCTATTATCCCAGCCGATTGCACAAGAAGGGTTGGTCTGGAGCATTTGGGTAGCAAGTATGAGTGTCCTTCTCTTTCAGCTCATTCTCTTAAAGATTATTTTTCACCAAGAGCCACAGCTTCTGCCTTTTGCCTGTGAACAATAGATTTTCCACGTGAACAGAAAGGGCAAATACAACTTTGCTGTCAAATTTAACTCAGTGGAGAGATGCAGCACACAATCTCTATTATTTTTCCTGCAGTTTGTTGGTGACTGTTGCTAGGTGATGTCTTTGCTTCTAAGCATTGAGGGTCTAATGGGAGGGTTTGGAGACTGGGTTCCATTACCTAATTAGCTCTAGATGTGTTCTAGAATCTCGTGTATCTGTGTTCAGGTGAGAGAAAAGTGTTCGCCGACAATCCCTAGGAATAGTTAAGGTAGAAGCATGTAGTGATCATACAAACATTAAAAAGAAGCCCATTCCTAGCAAGTCAGCTCCTTATATTTTACTGGTAATATCAGCTTAAGTTATTCTTTTGTGGATCTGCAGTTGGAATAAGATCAGATGTACAGAAGTGCCTGTAGAAATGGTGAAGCTTTGTAGGACCCTAATTCAGTAAATGCATTGCCCTTGCAAAGGGGGGTGGATTTCTTAGAAGATAAACACACAGGAAATACATACGCTCCATGCATACGTCCATAAACCAAAAAATAGTAAAAGAAAGGAAGAAATAGTGAGGGCAACATTATAAAGTGTCTACTGTACAAGCAGGACAGAACATGAGAAAGCGTCTTCTTTGGCCTGCTAGTTATAAAGCTGCCCCTTGGTGCAGGACAGGGGAGCAGCCCCCCGAGTTTGGCCAGCTCAGTCACCTCTGCAGGCCCTCCAAACTTCTGGCTTCAGTTTTCTGGGAGTAGAGCAAAGGGTTTACTTAGTCTCTCGACAGTTTCCCATTGCTGGGAAATCTTGTGATGCAGTGTTATTTTGGTTTAATTTGTGTTACCTTTGCTGCATGATAAAGAAAAACAAAAAAGCAGTTCTGTCTTCTACAAATGATTGAGTGACTGGGATTCTGTTACCTATTCCTGGTCATCTGTAACAGTTCATCTTCAATGAAATGCAGTGTGTGATGGTGAGAGGTGGAGAGCATGGGGGAAGATGTGGTAGGTGAGTTTTGGTAGGAGGAGAGGGCGGAGAGAAAGGGAGTCTGTAAAAATTAGTCTCTCCTTCCAATTTCCCCACCCTCGTGTGTCACTAACCCCAGGGGCTGAGGAAAAGGGAGAGGATAAACTGAAAACCACTCAAAGGAGAAAGAATGGGTATAGGCTAAGGGGTCGTAAATGCAATGTTGTGCTGGGGCGAGATGAGACAGAAAATAAGTTGGGGAGTAATGGGGAGAGAATATATTTCCTGCCTAGGAAGCCTGGACCCCTGAGAAGCCTAACATTGGGATTTTCAAGTGAAATCTCCCTTTCAAATGTTGGCAACTAATTAAGATATTTTAAAAATAGTGCTCAAATTTGTGCAGGTATTGAAGGATTGTTTTCCATCCTATCCTAGCATCTATTTTGTTCTTAAAGCATTTGACACTGTAAATGGTGGTTGAAAGTAGCCAAAAGACGTCAGGTTTATTGTATTTCCCCTGTAACATTAAGACACATGGACACCCTTACACAGGCAATTTCTGATTTTTCTATTTTGAAGATGAAAATTTTTCCCCCCTCTGAATTCATGTGTCCTAAAGAAGAGGAAAAAAAAAATCTTTTTGTGGAGTGGAAATTTTTCATTCATTTCCTTCCAGGGCCTAATTAAGTGGAATATAGTAAGTAATTCTTTCAAACCCAATTCAAAAATTGTCCTGAAATGAACCATTCTTAAGAGCTGATGGAACCCACCATTTTAAATAATTCCCAAGTTAACAGGAATATTAACAAAAATAGGAGATATTCAACTTAATAACAAAAATTGACAGTGATCTAAAGCATTTCTCTCCTTCTGTGGGTACATCAAGTTATCCTTCTTCTTAATGGCTGCAGTGTTCTTTCCCTGTAGCTGGAACTTCCGTCCAGACTGACAGAAAATTCTTCCTCTTATAGATACCTTAAAGAACATCCAAAGAACATTTCCAAAATGTCCTCTTGTTGAAGGAGTCAGAGGGGAGTGACACAAGGGACTTTTTTTTTGTTTTTACCCCTTCATAGGCTCTTGAAAAGATTTCTCCTGACGCATTTGTACGAGAGCTCATCTTCTGCTCCAGGGCTGGTCTAGAACTGTGAGAAATGTGCTATGTGACTTTGGACAAGCCACCTTCCCACTCTGGACTTCAGCTGCTTCATTTGAATGGGAGGGATTAATTTAGGCAACCTGAACTTTCTCAGCTCTGTAGTCTGTAATGCTAAGGTTCCCTCTAAAGATAATGGCACATAGGGCTGAGTTATGGGAATGAGACTGGCATTGAAATCAGGAAACACCGCACACTTTCCTGAGGTATGGGGACCTAGTTGTGAACTTCTGAGAATTCTTAAATACCCTCACTGTATCTTTGTGTTTGGACCCCAGTGGCTTCATCTACATCTCTCCTCTTGTCCCCATCCACAAACTTTCTGCAAGATTTCATTCCACCAGCAAAAAGATATCCCATGAGTCAACATTCATGAGTATCCCTACTGTGAATCAGATCTTAGTATGTGCTGAAAAACAGCATTTCGTAAATACCAAGTGTTCTGTTTTCTCTGTTCTTCATGTGCCGGATGAGGAGAGACACTTAAATAATCTCTAAAACCGTTGCTATTTTAAGGCCAGTAACAACAAATTGGAATGCTATTTATTTGTTAAAAATCCCAAATGGATTAAACCCCTCTTCCTTCATTCTAACTCTGCCAAATGTGTCTAAGCACCCACCACCAGCGGCCACGAAGGCTGAGGCAGTGTGTGCAAAAACCTCAAGCAAATATTGACAAATATTTCAAGAACTAAGTATATAAAATCCTAGCCACATCATGTATGCTTCATTAATTTAAATCCAAACCATTAGCTCTATTAGATCCCTACTTACAGGGGTAGAGAAATATTACTGCATATAAATGAACATCATTCATAGCAAGGGGGCATATATTATAGCTGTGATTCATTAAACAACTTCCCCATCATCTAATAACACGAACCCTACTCTCCATCATATACATCCCGCAATCCAAGAGCGCTTGGCATTCTGTGAACATGCTATTTGTCTTGGAGGTTAACCGCAAGTCGCAAACTCTGGAGGTTTAAGAGCCTTTGAAAGCCCACACCATCTCTTGCCAAGTGCCACATGTGGAACAGACTTTCCCTTTCAGGCCTTCTCCACTTGGAAGACGAAATGTCAGTGTAGTATTTGTCACATTCATGCATCGTGAAATCAAAGAAAAGGACAGGAATGCTTTTAGATTCCATGGGATCTTAATGCATTTTGGGGTCGGAAAAATCCTATGCCAAGCAAGAATGAAGGAAAACCAACAGCAGCACTTGGTAGTAAGATGGAATTTGTAACAGGCTGGTTAAAACTGTTGAACCAGATTATTTGAAAGCCAGTTATACCACATGTTATCTATGGAGCTTTGGGCAGATTGACTTTTCAGTACGTCAGTTTGCTCATGTGTAAAATGAAAAAAAAAAAAAAAGTTCTTACATAGTGATGGCTATGAGGATTATATAGGTAACATGTGTAATGTATGTAGAAGAGTTCCTGGTGTGTAATAAGTGAGCAGTAAATGTTGCTGATTATTATTTACTGTTTCAGCCAACTAAAAACAACGCTGTAATCACATGGATTTTGTGGAATTTTTGAAAGTAAAAAGGCCATCAAAAGATTTGAGAACTAAGCTAAAAACAATGATAATCAGAAAAAAGAAAGAAAAAATGTAAGTGACATAATTGATACATTCCAGAGCTGATTTTGGACACACTTCTAAGTTTGATTCTATAATAGACATACAATAAGAGACACACTTCTGTTAAATTTAATGTAGAATAAAAGCCATAATGTTAGAATTTTGTGCATTCTAACGGGAGTGTGATTACAACTATGACAGGGGATTAGGAAAATTAAGAATCCCATATCCAGTCTCGGAAAATGAATGATTGTTCAGAGAAATCTACAGATTCACTGTGATCCCTATCAAGCTTTCAATGGCATTTTTCATAGAACTAGAACAACTAATTCTAAAATGTGTGTGAAAACACAAAATAACTTGAATAGCCAAACTAGTCTTGTTTTTCTTGAGAAAGAAGAACAAGGCAGTATCACAGTCTCTGATTTTAAACTATATTACAAAGCTATAGTAATTGAAGCAATAAGGTATTAGCATAAAAACATTCACCCTGATCAATAGTACAGAATCAAGAGCCCAGATTTAAACCTACATACATATGAATGATTAATTTTTGATGAAGGAACATATAATAGGTTTCAGACTCATGGCCTCCAGAAGTGGGAGAGAATAAATTTTTGTTGTTGTAAGCCACCCAGTTTGTGGTAAATCATTACAGTAGCCATAGAAACCTACATACTGGTCAGCAGGCAGAAACTGCACTCTCGTGTCTGAGCTCTAAATGGTGCAGATTAGGCCAAAGAGGAAGTCACTTAGGTCTTTGTCACACTAGAATTTCCTCTTGTAAGAAATACAGCAGTGTGGGAATGTTCTGTACAACTGACTGAAATGATGTCATCAAGTGACAGACACCCCCCCAGAGCCACAGATGGCAGAGAGCAGCCCCTTTCTCTTCCAAACTAAGAGTCTCCCATTTCACAAGCCCTACATAGAAGGCAATGGATCTCACATGGGAAAATGGATGTTGATCGACTCTAAGGAGTTGGGGAAGATGGTGGTCCTTATAGCCCTGGGATTTGCAAGACATACAATTTTTGTTTACATTTTTAATTTTCCCTTTTTCACATCTTTGTTGTTATACATGAGGCCAGAGTGGCCAGTAGGCTGTTCAAGAAGAGTTTTGCCTTTGATTCTGAGAGTGTGTGTGTGCATGTGTGTTTGTGTGAAAGGGGTGTAGTAATTAGAGTCCAGGAATATTTCAACAAACCAACCACTGCAAATTAACACCGTGTGTACCAATCTCAGTTTCCAAACCACAATTTGCTAGATAGAATAGATCTAATTATTTTGTGTATATCTTCTTTATTTCAACCATAAGCTCCCATTCCCTTGGACTGTGCAATGTGTAACCTCTGTCATTCTTAGATGTCTTAGATGTCCTTTCCATCCATAGTACTGGAATAGAATCAAATTTCCAGAATCTTCTGTAATGTCATGTCAGGAATGTTCGTTCACCAGCTATGGGTCCCAACCTGTCTGTTGTTGCCAAGCATCTCCCTGCCCCAGCCTGAATGTCTCTTCTGGTTTGGTGGCTCCCCGCGGCTTTCATGTGTGGCTCAGGGTTCCTTGGTGAGGGTGAGAAATGCATGGCTACCTCTCCCACCTCAGGCATGCCTAGGTTTCCATTTTCCAGAACCTGCAGTCCTCGTTTTATTTCCCCAGTCTTTTGGAAATTCTTTTCAGTAATTAAAATCTTTATCTCTCTTTGCCTGGAGCTACATACCCCACACCTCTCTTTCTCAGATCCTTCATATAACATGCTCTGTGGTTTTAGATTTTCGGAAAGAAAATGCAGGAATGCTTTCTGCTCCATCTCACACTTCAATTGAGACAAGCAAACCCACAGCCTGTGGCCTGCTTGAACAAACCAAAATGAGAGCGAAAATGCAGGGAGAAAAAGAAATATACATGTATATAAATTGAAAAAAACTCAACAATGTACCGTGTCATATCACCCCAGCTTGTTTGTGCCCCATTGTACTAAAAACTTTAGCTAAACCTCCTGTACCAAGGGCCTGCTGTGGACCTCAACCTCAAACCAAGTTTTGAAGTTACCTTGCCGTGGTTATTCAAACTCGGAGAAGAAGGGAAGTGAAGACGCAGATCTTCAGAAAACGTAGGAATTTGTTAGGGACACTGTCACTTTGAAATACAGATCAAAGTTCACTTCCTCAACTGGTCAGCCTTCTCGATTTCCCTTCTCTGACACACTCATGTGTGGGCCAGTAACCCAGTGGTGCTGTGAGTGAGCAACACAGCTGTGTGTCTCTCCTCGTCCCCTATGAAGAGGACATTTGTGAATGCTAGGGAATCTCAATGTAGCTTGTCTTCCGTGGATCTGGAGAACGCTTTCCTCAGGTAAAGTCTCTAAGCTGTTGAGCTTCTAAGGGGGAAAGTATACCCTGTGACAGTGCCATTTGGAAAGCTCTGTGCTGAGCAGAACTTGGCGACTTCACACTCACCTCGTCAGTAATACAGAGAAGGAGAAAAGCTTTCGGGTCAGTGAGATGCTGCCACATGCAAAGAAAATGTTTCCTTCTCTGGTCTGGCACACCTTCTGTGCAAGTCCACCCAGATATAATACTGTCAAAATGTCAACAAGTGCCATTCCAGTCCCCTTGATGGGTCTTTCTTGTCACTCAGAGGAACTGACCAAATGTGACATTTTTCATTAGCTAGTATCTTCTCAGGGCAACGAGTCTCATTTTCTTCAACTTTCTTTACCATTCAGAAACATACTGGGTCGTCTTAAAGATACAGTCTCAACGACCATCTTCTTTGCTCCTATCTTGCCAATTTATGTTTCTAGGTAAAAGCTCTCTCCTGAGGGTCAGCAGATTTACTTGAAATGTCCGCTTAAGAGCAATAAGGTGTCTCAGTGCTACAGTTCACAAACTTCCCTCTTACACGAATTTCTCCCCAGATGTCCTCCTTCTCCTGTTTTCTTCTATTTGCTTAGTGCGGCGTCTCCCTTCTCACTCCAGAAAATAGTCTGCAAACTTCCACTCGAACCTCATTTGCCTCTACTCCTCTTTATTAGGTTGGTGTTTACCACAGAGTTTTATCAAAGTTTTTGCTCAGCAGCTCACAAAAATAATTATATTTCACATCACATCACATCCACACACGCATCAGAAATAAGAATTTTGCAAAACAATCATAAGCTCTACTTTGTGTGGTACACACTAATAATTTACTATTCTCTTCTGTTCTATTCGGCTTCACTTCTTTTTAAAATGAGTCTTGTACTCCACAAAATTGATCTCACAACCCTCTAATGGGTGGCAACCTGCGGTTTGCAAAACAGCCAAATGCAGCCACAGAAAATGAGCCATATAAGGAAATAAATGTAAAACCTTTGCTAAAATACACCAACCCACTAAAAATATGCAAATATGCTTTTTAAAAAACATTAATGTTGTCTTTCTTTTTTTCTTGAACTCCTCCTGTATTTATTCTTTCTCCACAGTGTTCTCCTAATGTAAAATAGTTATATGTTTGAAAATCCTTTATTTGTCACTCTGTCATACATACCTATGACAAAAAATGCACACATGGTATGTATACATATATAAAAACATTTGAATATGTTTCCTGCGAACATAACTATGAAAAACATTTATTGCAGATGGGGGTATCATTACATTATTGTTATTACATAATTGTTCTGTAAACAGTATATAAATATTGTTTCATGAATTCTGACAATTATTAAAGGTAAATGAAATTTTAGTGGAATTGCTTTTCTGAGTAAGGTAAATCATGCCCAGAGTTATTCTATACATTAATGAAAGAGAAACAGGTATGCTGGCCAGAAGTAGTCTGCGTGGAAGTCAGCATATTATGTTTTTTAAATACAAAGCAGAAAATTTTAAACCTTTTATAAGCTGAGATAAAATGACAGTTGACTGTAATTTGTATAAATATTTAATGATAATGGTTAAAAATTACGCTTTCATAACTCCTTCAATAACAGAGAATATGAAATATATCACATAACATTTTTATCTGAGATTTTACCCAGTGTTTCTTGAAAAATTTGGTAGGCCTGTAAAATACTCCAGTTCCAGTTAAAAGTTTCAAAACTGCTTCTCCTGTTTTGAAGGAGCTTGGCTTTCTAGCTCTTGACTTTTCCTGAGGATAAATATTGAGCATAGCTGAGGAGAGTTGCTTACATGTAGATCTGTAAAAAACTCCCCTCCCTGACACCTGCTGCTTTTTAAATTAATATTTGGAGCAACAATTAATATAAGACCCAGTATTTGTATTATGTTATGTTATGTTATTTTATATTGCATTGCATTGCATTATATTACATTATATTATATTACATTACATTACGTTATACCCGGTCTTATATTGTAGTAAAATAAGACCAGGTCTTATATTAATTTTTGCTCCAAAAGTCGCATTAGAGCTGATGGTCCGGGTAGGTCTTATTTTGGTTCAGAGATTTTGAGTAAGTTGCCCAAGGTCATACATCCAGCCAGTGGCAGACCTGGGCTTGGAGCCCACAGATGTCATGATTCTTTGTTCCATCCTATTTTATTTTGGAGAGATGAGTACACTGGACAAAACAGCTGCCGGGTCCAGAGACTACACCCATAAATATTGTTCCAACCTTTCAAAAGTCACTTGAAAAATTTGGAAACCTGGTCCAAGAGGACCAGGAAGTAACAGTGAGTGTCTGCCATGACCCACCTCTCCTGAGCGGTGTTGTGCTTCCTCTGTTATTTGTCATTAGGTCGCCCTACCCTTCCATATTTCCTGGGCTTCTTGTACCTGTCAAGCATTCTCCAAATCAAAGGGGCTTTCTTGCATTGACTCACTTATTTCAACATGACTGCTGAGTCTCTAAAGAAGATCTATTCGACACGAATGAGATTTTTTTCCTCCTCAGGTCTCTCTCTCACATTGAGTTATGTCTCACATTCATTCCTCCCTCTGCTGCTGTATATTATACCTCCCCAAATTCTCGTTTGTTTTTTAGACATTTCTACCTGGAGTGTCCAGCCTCTCAGGCTTGTCGTGTTGTTTGTAGTCCACTTGTCTTAAGGTTCTGAGGGATTTCACCTCCTAGAAGCTCAGTCCATTGGTTCCTGGGATCCTAACAGCTTGCATGATCAAAGCCATCGGCATTCGAATGATTCTAAAAACTTCCTAACCTTTCCTGTTCTGAAGTTAAAATAATGAGTGAAAATCAGTGAGAAGCAGATGTTTTATTTGCATTTCCATTTGTAGCAGCTTAAACTAGTTTGTGTAGGTCCTCCATTTAAATGGGAACTATTCTCAGTGACAGCAAATTTAACTTTGATAAAGTAAGCAATACACAACACGCTACGTGGCAGGCGTCCTCGTAGTTCCCAGTTCCCGTGGTTTTCATTTTGGAAATTTGGCCACAAGGTAATGGCTAAAAGCTGTTTTAAATAGTCCAACTGGGTTTCAGTCCTAAAAGCTTCACCTTAGGGACTTCGCCTTATATTTATTTCTGCGCTGCAGGTCACATACTTGGAGATTTAAAATGTTACCTAAAAGCTGTAGTATTTACACAGATCGCATAGTTGCTATCTGATGCAAGTGTGGAAGTTCCCTTGTAAGAGGGGGTGCCTCCTATCTGGTTGAGGACAGGAACCATACCTGGTTATATGCGTTGCATTGCACGTAGCCCAGTGTCTGCTACTTATTAGAGCCAAGATGCTCATGTGCTGAATGAATGAATGCAGGCTCCCTGCCATAAACTAGAATAATGCCCTTGCCATACTGTTCCCAGGGTATGCACATGTCCCGCAATAGACACTCATGTGCATCTTGCCCCCTCGCCCTCCACGGGGGTCATTGCCTGGCCCGGATTCTGGCTCATCTCCTCACCAGGAAACAGATATCAACGGGTGGGCATGTATGAATATGGACTAGAGGTGCGCATGCCTCCACTTCTGAACACCCAGCCTCTCCTCCTGGAGAAGTGAATCCTGAGAGCTCTGGTCTGAGCTGCAATCGTCAGAAGGTAGGAGAGGGAGGGAGGCTGCAGAGAGTGTAGTTGGGCATCTGCTGGGCATAGGTCAGTGGAAGCTGAAGTCTCCATCTTTGTGAAGGTGGATTCAAGGGCTCGGATGATCCCTGCCCTGTTTCCCCGAAAATAAGACCTAGCCGGGCAATCAGCTCTAACGCATCTTTTGGAGCAAAAATTGGTATAAGTCCCGGTCTTATGTCATATATCATATCATATCATATCTCTCATATATCATATATCATATCATATCCGGTCTTATAGTAAAATAAGACCACGTCTTGTATTAATCTTTCCTCCAAAAGACACATTAGAGCTGATGGTCTGGCTGGGTCTTATTTTCGGGGAAACATGGTAGCAGCAAGTCCAGGGGACCAAGGAGAGGACAAAAGAAAATGTTCAGTGTAGGTTTACAACGGAAGACCAAAGCCTCAGCAGGCTGCTTCAGAGGCCAAGCTGGAGACGATCCCAGAAGTGAAGAGAAACAGAAAGACGTCTACAGGAGCCAGCTGGGATGGGGTTAGCTGGTGAGGTCGCTCAGAGAGACGAGTGCTGATGCTGGCGCTCCAAGAAGCCCTGCATGGAGGCCGAATGTCAGGACTTCGGGATTCAGAGACCTGGTGGGCAAAAGGTGAAGAAAACCAACCCAGCAGTAACCACTACAACCCCGCCACACTTGCATGATGGTCACTCCTAAATAGTGGGCAATTTCTGTTTCTTTAGACTTGGACACTTGAGTTGACCATTGCTGAGACTTCTGTCCTGTAAAAGCCACCTCACCGAGCCCTTTAGTTGTACAAACACAAAACCAAATTCCTTTCCTGACATGAAGACATGGCTCAAAAGGCTTGCTTCCAAAAAAAAAAAAAAAAAAGCTTCAGAACGGAAAAGGGAAGATTTTCTGTGGAAGAGCCAGGGTCACCCAGAGGCCAAACAGCTGCTTCTGGAGAAGAGTAGGGAGGGCACAGAGGGGCAGGGCAGACGTTGTCTTCTATCTGCAACTGCACTTGGAACGCTTTGGTTTAAGGGTGGGGAGAGAAGCTGGCAGCTGTTTTCCTGAGTGACACTTAAAGGTTGTGTCCTAGAGGAGCTACTTTAGGCCCCGTAACAAAACATTGGGGTTGCTCAGAGGGCCACTCATCCTGCCTCCGCCCTGAACTTGACCTGGGTCTGCTACCTCAAGGACTGTCGGCTGTCTGAGTGTGTCACTCTCAGCATAAACACTGGGCTTGATTCTCTTGGTGGCACCATTAGCAGAATCAGGTTGATGCTCTTTGGTAGCAACTTTGGTAACGGATGGTGACATACAGTCACCCATGCAAGAGAAAGAACAGCACATAGTTTGTGAAGGCAGCTGATACACAGGTGTGGGCACCTGGGAAGAACCCCTCTGGGGACCCCAAAGCCCGTGAGAGGGGCTGAAATGGAGACAATAATAACAACACAATAATACTAACACCAGGAGTAAGCAGAGTAAGACGTGCAAAGAGCTTAGCAGCACGCTGAATTAATGTGAGCACTTATTAATACACTTGGGTTCCGAAGGAAATAAAAAATGTCCACAGAAGTTAAGAACTGCTGGAAAGTTAAAAGCAGAGATTCCACTGAGCATGTTTGCTAACATGAGCTGTTATCAACATAGTGACTGTAAAAAGTTTGCCTGCATTGAATGGATACGGAAAAATAAGTTTCTAACTTGCCATTAAAAATTATATGTAATAGAAGCTATGACATTTGAGATTTTAAAAAGTTCAGATTTTTAGGAATCTACCTGAGCCCTCTTCCTGCTGCATTTCTTTTTCCTGCTCACTCACCTGACACCACTGCTACCCCTGGGACCCGCCTAAGTATTTTTTGCTTAGTGTCCCCAAGTCTTTCTGACTTGATTTCAAGGTCAAAGAATGCCTCTGATTCCAATTTTATGGATTCTTGTTTCCCCAAATAACCTTTGTAGCTTTGTAGTTAAGAGAATATTAATCTTCTTACCTTTTCTAGATATTTCTGTTTTCTTTTTTTTTTTTTCTATGCCTGTAGTGAAAAGAAACCCATCGTGCTTGCATTATTTTAGGTATGGTATTATTATTGCTACGGATACTACTGCTTTTATTATTATTACTATTATCATCATATTATTATTATTCTTTAGAAGGCCAACTCTTGGCAAAATTAGACCAAAATGTGCCTTTGTCTGGGTTCCTTTCTAAGAGCTTTTCCACCACTGGTCTGCTGAGAGTCTGCACCCACGCAGGGTCCATTCCCCAGTTCTGGGGCATGGACTCCATGGAGGGCAGTGGTAGTTTGTGGGGCTCTTTGGCAGCCAGTCCCTTTTTTCATTAGTGCCCTGATATTGTCTGGGTGGACTTGAGCACACTTTTCTGCTGGAAAGCATATTCCAGACACCTCTTCTCATGGTTGCCTCCCATGGCTGCAGCCAAGGGACCTGCCCCCTCAGCTTGACTGTGGCAGCCAGGGGCCAGCATGTGACGTAAGTCTCACCAAATAGGTGCGTGCTCTTTGGGCTCTGACTGGAGTGAAATAAAGCCACTGGGTGGTCAGATACGGTGCAGCTCTGGTGGTGCTGTGTGGGCCAGATGGTTCCTACAGTGTGGCCTGGGCCCTCTGCAGACCCCTTGATTTCATCTCGTTTTCCAGGACTAGCTTTCCAGCCTTGCATCATTAGGAAAGACCCTGGTAATGTTTCTCTTTTAGGTCAAGACAGCCAGAGTTGACGTGTTTTGCTTGCAGCCTAGAACCTTGACCGACACAACTGGGTTTGGATGAATACAGAAGAGGGTGACTATTCTAGGAGGAGGAAGCAGCGTCAGCCAGGGCTTATAGGCAGCAGGGCATCTATCTGGCTCAGTGGATAGGGAGCCAGGAGAAGGGCCTGGCTGTGCAGGGAGCTAAATGCCACAGAAAGGGAAGACAGACCAATGTTCATTGATTCACTATTGTGCGCCAGTCGCATTTCCGTAAATTATCTTAGTTAATCCTGGTGGTCCTGTGAGGCTCAGAGGGTGGAGAAAGACACGGAGTTTAGGATTTATCTTTAATCCCTGAGACCATGGTGGGAATTTCAGGGGCTATAGTGGGGAGGTGGGAGAGATTTGTTTGGCCAGAGGGACCTTTCATTTCTGTTCCTCAAAACGGCCTACAGAGCTACCTTATTACCACCTGTGTCTGTTTTACCCACGTGAAGTGACAGGTGGCCTAAACAGCATATAATTTGAACACGCCTGGTTGTATGAGCCTGGTCATTATTGAGTATAAACAGACAAATAGCTTTCAGCCCTTTTACCCAGGTATTAAGCACATACATTTGACTGGAGTTTATTTTTACCCCAAGGCAGATGATTTATTACGTCCTATCCATTGTGTTGCAGTGGGTTTCTCAAAAAGTACATGATGTTCTCAGTAATTTTTTTTCATAGTTCATCATAAATATAGCACCATTCTCAGAATAATTTTAGGGCAGGATCACAGTCCTTGATAACTAATAGGAAACCTAGTTCAATCCTTTCATTTTAGAAATGAGGGCGTGGAGGCCACAGAGCCCGTTTGCCAATGGTACAGGGACCCTGAGTGACAAAACTGGAAAAGGCAAATCAAGAATCCTAACTTCTGATCCGGTTTTCTCACCACTCGACTGCATTAAGTCCGACGCCGATTTTACGAGTACAGTAAAGTTTTATATCTACCTGGGGATCACCTTCTCAGGCAGCCTAAGAAATCGCAGACACGTACCTACCTCCTTCTGACAGCATCCTTCCGAGGAGTACCAATATCGGAACATTAATCATGTTTCCATTTTACATAGATCAGGTGACATGAGCCTTGTACATCATATGATGTCTCTGAGAATGTCCTATTAAGTGTTATCGCATTGGAAGAATAGGGAATCCATTTTTCAAATAGCTCGCTGTCCCGTGGAGGCAGCAGCCCTGCCCACGGTAAGGCCACTGCACATGCAAAGCTTGCAGTGTATCTTTAATCCTCCTGAACCAGTCTCTTCCCAAGACTCAACAGGACTCTCCCACATATTGTCACACTGAACTGAAACCACCGGTTAAGCTTTTAGCCTCTTCCTCTAACCTGGGCACTCCATAAGGACAGGCGACATGCCATGTTCGTCAGCGTGTGGCGTGTCATACCAGGATTCAATCCATGCTTCCTGCATGCAAGAACTGAGCTTGGCCAAAAGCCAAAGCAAACTGAGAACAACCTGTAAGAGTTGAGCGTGTGCTCAGGAATTAAAAATGATAGGCTCACAGCAGCAGGTGTCTTTCTTGAAACCTTAACAGGAAAGGATGTTTGCACCCAATGTTACTCAACTGTGAGCCAAGGACTAAAGAAGATTCTGACTCTTCAAGAAGAGAGTTGCCTTACGGGGATGTAAACTGCAGTACAGGGAATATAGTCAATCATATTGTAAAAAACTATGTGTGGTGTTAGATGGCGCCTAGATTATCTGGGTGATCACTTTGTAAGGTATAAAAATATCTAACCAGTATGTTGTACACCTGGAACTAATAAAATATTGCATGTCAACTGTAATTAAAAAGTAAATTTAAAAAAAAAGTGAGGAAAAAAAAAAAAGAGAGAGAAAAGAGTTGACTATGTCGCTAGAAGGTTAGTGATAATTTGCCCAGAGCCTGGGGAAAACCCAAGGACAGTGAGGCCTGCTGGATTCCTCCACCTCTGTGCATGGCTCTCTGTGCCAGTGACATTGCCACCTGCAAGCTCAGCCTCACTAACTCCCAGAAGAAGTCTCATCTGTATCAGTGACTATTGAAGTGATTTTACAGTTTTGCTCTCACGTCGTTACCGCATACACACGCAGGTACGCAGAATTGTGTGCCATGCATTGTGTGAGGGCTGGGCTTCCCCTCCTGGGCCAGCATACAATTCTGTCCTCACAATGCCCTACCCTGGCCACTGGCTTCCTTTTCATTCTGGGGACTCAGCTTTCATCTCCCAGATCTTTGATGGTCCATGTGGACAAAGGAGTGTGTTTTTCTTTTGTTTTGTTTTTGTTTTGGTTCCTGGACCCACATGGTCCCCCCTGAGTTCTTCTATATTGTGAATCCTGCTTTCCTCTCAAATCCTGGGACCTAGCTCCTGAACCCAGGCTCACTTGTTCGGGGCCTCTTATCCCAGAGATAGATGCCCGCCTGTCTAATCTTCACTCTGGATTGCTACCCATGGCTCTGTTGGCCTCCAAGAGGGGTGCACGTTTCTGCACCCTTAAGCTCCTGCCCTGGCTTCCTCAGTGGGTCTAGTTCCATGCCTCCCTCTTCCCTACCCCACCCCCAACTACCTGCCGTCCTGCTGCAACTGAGCACTTTCCACTTAACCAGGCACACAGTAATCCTGATATGAGTGGAGTCGAATTCAAGAGGGAAGCTGACATGGGGTATTGTAAACCATCTTCAAGAGGAGTCCTCACAGGACCCTATTACAGAACTGTAACTATAATAGAAAGTGACCTGGTTTGTCATGAACTTTCAGTGCTTTCTGGCTGGATCCCTTCATTTGATCTGTCAGGGCATCGTCATGCTAACTTGCATGTAATACTTCCCCTAAAAGAGGTTAGGAAGCACTGGATTGGAAATGTCTTTTGATCAAATGGGACGTGATGTTGATGAGGGTTGTATAACGTGCTGTGATGAGAGCGCCCCTAGGAAAACATATGGAAACCAAGAGAAATAGCTTGCAGCATTCGTACTGGGCTTTCTTCATGGAAACCAGGAGATGGTATGTGGCAGGGTTTAGACCCTTCCTCCATGGGAGGGGCTCAGAAGGACGGGGCAGCTTAGCCGACCTTCTGTGGACTGTTGAGGAAACACAAGCAAAAAGCGCAACTTCAGGTAACAAGTTAGATTCCCTCTCAAACAATCGGAGCTCTCATTTAGGAATTAATGTTATTTCCTTCTGAGACTCTCTGCCAGGGGGAAATATATATGGTTAACACTCCCTCCTTGGTGCCAGTTATGCAGCCTGGCACAGAGGAGGGCTCGGTAGCTATTTCATGACAGATGAACGAGCAGATAGGCGTCCATGCACGGTCACTTTCACAGGACTTCTCTGCGAAGCTCTCATGTGTGGCTTCTAGTTCCTCAGGCTTGTGCTTTGAAAAATATTGTGGGTTAGCACAGAGTCATTATTTTACACGCACCCCGTCCCCATTCAACCAACAGAACCATTCTCCTGAAATTTCACATCAAATTAAACACGTTCAAATGGCACTGCCAAGGAATAATGTAAGTAAGCAGAATTTTTCTTCTTATTGAAGTTTCTCTGGCTCCTCTCTTTGTTAATCCCATGAGCCCTGATAACTATAATCTCCAGGAGTAAAGGTTTTCTATGCAACTTTTATGACAGCTCATTGTCAGTGTTCATTTTCCCCAACTGCTGTAGCACTTTGGACAGATGAATGTATTCCCAGTGTCTGGCTACTGTAACAGCTCCTCTTACTTAAAAAATCTCCCCTAGTAGGTCAGCTCTTGGCATTGCTGGGTCCTTCTCGTTCTTTCCAATGCGCTCAGTCCCTTTCTCTCCACTGTTCTCATTTCTCGTGACTTTGCTACACATGTAGGGACAGTTGGTCTTTTGTCTTCCCTTCTCCAGAAATTTTAAAGTCTTGACTTTATGACTCGTCCCGTTTGCCCCTATATTTTCTCAATAATAATAATAATGACAATAATAATACTATTAGTGATGATACCAAGAGATAATATTTATGGACTGATTACTTCATCGCTGACACAGAGCCAAGAATCCCAATGAAGAAAATGTAGAGGGGAAAAAAAGATGAGTGATGAAATCACTACCCCAAACCACATCCATTCACCTGAAGCTTTCTTTCTCAGCACTGTTGGCTTTGTTCCTCTCTCCCCAGCCCAACTTTGTTTCAGCCACCTTTACCGAGGACTCGACTTTCTCACTTCCTTCCCTCATTCCCACAGCTTGCATCACCTTGGTGATCCTACGTCTTCGGGAAATAAAAAGTAGCGTGTCATCTTGAAAAGGGCTTGTGTCCCTGCTGTGTGGTATAATTGGACATGGTGCACTTATTTCCTGCCCCTTATTATCTGGTCCATTATTGACATCTAGGTCTGCTGTTTTCTCTCCATTTTTTAAAACTTGGAGTTCTATTATTGTGTCTATTGACACAGAGAGTGGAGGGCTTCCTGGATGCCCTCGAATGCCTTTGTGACTATTCTTGCCTCTCCAAGGTACCATTTCTCAGTGACCCTTGAGTTCAGAGCCCTTGTTCGAGAGCTTTGGGAACTGAGGCAACTGAAGAGCCATCTCTCATATTCCTAGTTTCCCTCTCCGTCCAAATATATGTGCAAATCCATGAACCGAGAAAATGTTAAGCCAGAGTATCTTCTATGGTAACTGCGTATGTCATAACAAGATGTGTACTTGGGGCCTTGCTGCTCATTTCTGTGGTCCCAAATGAAACTTTCGACATGTCTCCTAGCAGCCCCCAGCCCACCTCAGCACCCAGCCATCAGATCACAGGACCTAACTGCCCTCCCTTACCCTGTGTTGAAATTCTGAAGCCTCAATAGGTCTCCTTTTGCTTTTAACCACTAACTGGATTTATGTTTCCTTCCAGGGCACACCCTTGTATTCTGTGATCAGAGAATCAGTTCTTATTTTGTATCTCAATATTTACTTCTTTTTCTCGTAAGTTCCCATCACTTCAGAGAATGTGCTGGTGTAGACATAGCTAGCCATCCTGTACTAATTGTAAGACGGAAAGGGGACTCATCCTTGGTGCTGTGGCAGCTCCGTGCTAAGTAGACGTTTTGCTGTGTTCTCAAATAGTGTATAGTCATTGATGGAGGGTAGGCTTGTGAGCATGATTCCATGGGCCATAGTGCTGGGGCAGGGCATGCTCAGATACCAAGGGGGCACCAAGAAGGGGCACTGCCTGGATGAGGGCAGAACAAGTAGAGTGCCGGGCTGGGGGTCTTCAAAAGGAGTAAGGGGAAAACAAGGTTTTGAAGGATGGGTTTGCAGTGGGCTTGAAGGGATTTCAAAGAAGGAACAAGGTTTTCCAGGAAGAGAAAGGAATAAGGAACAAAGAAAAGGGTGATTGGAAAACATGGCACGGTATGATGGATGTGTAAAGTGCACACAGAGGGTAGGTTGGGGGCTTCAGGCCCTGAAGAGAAGGGGAGGGGAAAAGGGTGGCTGTGGCTTGGGCAGGGTTTCAGCCCATTGCTGGGGAGCCATCGGGAGGTTTTGAGGAGGGGCCTGGATTGATGAGACTTGTTTATCGGACTTCTCCAACAGAGCTACCAGAGGATCTGAATGTGGCGGTGAGGCTACACAGGCAGTGACAAGCCGTGGGTGACGCCTGAGTTCAAGCAGGGCCAGAGCTGGCCTGACAGGCTTCAGGAGATGAGGGCCTGTGGTTTCAGAAGCTGGAGAATGCACTTTCAGGAATTCAAAAGAAAACAATGGGGATTTGTTGGCTTTTGTAACTAAAAGCTGAAGAAGACCTCTTTCTGTAGACTCAGCTAGAAGCAGGGACTTAAGCTGCCTAATGGGGGGTTCTGTCATGCTCTCCAATTCTTGTATACTTCATTTGGCTTCTTTTCTCCTGAGACAATACCCATCTTAGGACGTCCTCCCAGTCCCTCATCACTACCATCACCTCCAGCTCCATCACCACCATCACCTCCACCTCCATCACCACCATCACCTGCAGCTCCATCACCATCATCACCTCCACATCCATCACCACCATCACCTCCACTTCCATCACCACCATCATCTCCACCTCCATCACCACCGTCACCTCCAGCTCCATCACCTCCACCACCAACTCAACCTTCACCTCCAGCACCCCACTTCTACCACACATATTTTTTGGGCTCCAACTAGGTGTCAAGCACTACTCTAGCTGCTGCAGGAATGGCAAGGAACCAAGCAGACAAAAAAATATCTGCCCTCATAGAACTTACATTCTCAGGGATTAGAGCACATTTTCTTGTAACTCCATTAGTGAAGTTGCGATGGGTTTAAGTGGATCAGGGCAAGTATTTCAAATGGTGATCTGTGTTTTGCTTGGGAATCAAGGCAGGCATGGCCATTTGGTTCACATTATCTTTTATCTTTATTGATTCCCCACTTTCTCTGCTTCCCTAGCCCTGGCCTTATTTCCCCACAGCTGTCATTGCTCTGGGAGTTTTCATTGGCACAAGACAGCTAACAGTGGCGCCTGCAGCCTCTATTGTCACAATTCTTTGACCAGCAGAACAGGAGGAAACTACACCTGACAGGACTCCTTCCAAAGAAGTCAGCATCAATTCCACCCTAGTATCCTCCCCAGACCAGAGGACCAAATAGCCCTGCTATGTCATTAAACGTTATAGCTAAAGATACTGCTCGGTCTCTCAGTTTCTTCCCTGAAGCCCTGGACCACAGTCTGGACTTTTCTCCTGGTTCTTAACAGAAGACGTTTGCTGTATGAATAGAAACCAATGACCTTATTAACTTGAAAAAAGAGAGTGAGTTTCAGGTCATGTCAGATTTTTTACGTAAGTGAGCAAGCCATAAAAATCTAACTGTTTGCCGTCATTTTGTTCATTCTCGTATCGGGGGAGGGGATTGATATAAACATTTTCTATATTTTTGTCACACAAATTAATTATTATCCTTTGCTCATGGAGATAACTGGTACCCAATTTAGTGGTATAGTTTAATGGAAATAACAAGTGACTTAGTAGGACTGTTTGAATCTAAAACCGGGGAGGAGCCTTAGGAAGCACCAGACCCAGGTCCCTCATTTAACAGGTGAATAAACTGAGTTAGAGAGGAAATGGGTCTATAGTGGAAACGGTTATTCCAGGTGGCAGAGCTGGGGAAGAAGTTGATTCTAGTTCATTGCTCTTTTGTTAATACAATGAGATGCCTGAGCAGGGTTGACCAGATAGGACCTTGGGACCCATTCTAGGTTGTCTGGACAACCAACTAGCTGAAAGCAGGGGCTCACATACGCCCAGCTAGATGGGGCTTTTCCCCTCAGTAGGGAGGCTGCAATAATCTCCTTCTGCCCAAGTTCTCCATTTGTGCACAGCCAGCCTTCCCTGGGAACTGCGAAGTCTGGGCCCATCAGATGGACGGGGATGAGTAGCCCATGCCCCCGCCAAGGCAGTCTTTCCTTTGTCCTATTAAAAGAGAGCCGCAGGAGGAGAGGGCCTCTCCACTCTCACACAGAGCTCCACTGTGCCTGGCAGCCTTTCTAGGGTGTAATCAGACAATTGGGGTCCCTCTTGCTTTCTGCTGACTTTGGCCTATGTAATCTCTGCCCATTTATCTATATTCTTAGCCTACCTCGTGTGATGTTTTGGAATTTGTCCCCAACTCTGAGGCCTGACAGGTGAAGATCCAGCTGAGAGCTCCCTACTTAGCAAGACACACACTTCACCTCTGACTCTTCATTTCCTAACTGCAGACTAGAATTATAGCTGCTCCTACCTACTTAATAGGCCTCTAGAGAAAAATATGATGAAATCACCATGCACTTTCCCTATAGGCGAGGTCCTCGAAATGAAAGCATTTTATAATTTGGAGTGTCCGGGGTTTGCGCTTCATATACGAAGCTCACTTGGTGAAAAAGTATCACCTCATTCTCTTGGTAATTCTGGGCTTATCGCACATTCCGTGTTCCACAAAGGTTGACTTGAAAGCTTTCATTTAAAACCCAATTCATATGAATTAGTGTACTACTCAAAATGTCAGCCTGCTAATAGGACATACATAGCAACTGGAAATTGAAATAAGTGCATTTTAATAGAGCTCAGAATTAGGATTTCCTCTATCTGTTTGACGTAGTATCACGATCATAATTGAGGGTACATTTTTTTTCTGTTGTCATTTAATGACTCTCTATCCAGAATTATCAATCATCCTGAATTTGTTATACCATTTTTCAGACCTAAAGTGGCAAAAAAAGAAAGAAACCCCAATGCTCTTTAATTATGGCACCGGTATGTAAGATTGAATCCCCTAATACAGATAAAGGGAAGAAAAGGATGGATTTATGATTATTAAATCAATAATTCTCCTACTAATACCAAGTCAGGTCCCACTTAATTATGGTGTGATAGCATAGCTATTTTCTTGTGTTTTCATTTTATTTGTGTAAAATTTAATTTCTCTTTTGATCCTTAAAATGTGGTCGAGTCGATTATTGACAAGCTACTTTGAGAAGTCTCTTCTCCGAATTGATTGCAAGCTGTATACATGTTTGGTTCACTTTCATGTCAGTTTTTTCAAAAGCTGTGGAAATATCAAAGCAATTCCTGTCCCCCACTTTGGCTGTATTTGAACATTTGGGTCTTCCACGAGGATCTCAAAGATAAAATAGAATAGTACAAAAGTCAGAAGCACTGTCAAAAAAGAAAATTAAGAAGCATTTCATTCTGGTTTATGGGGAAGTCAGATTATTTTGTTTGTGATTGCAACCATGCTCAATTTCTAATAAGAAAGTATCTTATCAGTGAGGGTTTCCTAGCCATATACCTATGGTCAATGATAGAATAATCAAGGACCTGTATATAGAGGGCCCTCAATTCTTTCAGGCTGTTACTATTTCTCTTTATATCCAGAAGAGGGCAGTCAGGTTACATGATTCAGAAGCAGTCACCATTACCCCAGTAAACAAGATTTTCAACACATTTCAGTGATTGGAATTAAGTTTCCTTTAATAGTATTAAAGGACATTTAGAATTACCTGAAGATTTTTCTCCTTTTATTAAACAAACACACACACACACACACACACACACACACACACAAAAAAAAACCCTTATAACCTTTGTGAGATGGATACTTTTCACAAAGGGGTGAAATTCTGATTCATGTGTGTGTGTATTTGTACATTTCATTCATGCACGCACAATTTCTATTCCTATAAACCCTCTTCAACATTTGACTAGTGCATGGGGAAGGGGGCAAATCTTATCCTGCAGACAACCCTCTTTATAACTTTGTAACATTTTATAAGTAAAAAGAAATACATTGTGCAAAGCAAAGAACACTCATCAACACTTCAGCATCAAATCAAGAAAAGACAGAGAAAGCAAGATTCACAGCAATAGAAACATAGGGAACTGCCAGAGAAACTTAGTATCCAAAGCACTTCTAGCAACACTTTACTTGCTTGGAGAAAACATATATGTATATGTTTATATATATATACATATATATATATATACACACACACACATCTATATACACGTATATATACTTTAATATAGGTATATATACTTTTAAACCAACTAGTAAAACAATGTTAGAACAACGTGACACTTAAGCCCTCTGAAATATTTTCTGTAAGCTTCTAAGTGAAAGTAAGCATAGGGCTGAACATAAAAAAATCTTAGAAATATTTCTGCCACCCATTTCTCTTCTTCATTAGCAAGAACTCCAAAGACTGCGAAGTCACTGATTTTACTGAATATAGAAAACCAAATGTATTTGTGAAGGAAATATTTTTAAAAATTTATATATATATATATGTACACATACATATATACATATACCCACATATGACTATATACACATGTATATATATACATTTATTTGAAAAGGCCAGCCTTAATTTAAACATAGAAGAAAGAGTTGGTTTTAGTCAACTAGTTCTAATAGAAATATAACAAGTGTTAGCTCTATACCAGGGTGTTTATTTTTGTCTATATTTTAACCATTCCCTTTGTTCTAACAGTGCTCCTAACACTATTTTTAGGCGATTGCACGGGAACCAGTGCTATTATTTGATGCAGACAAATGCGTGTATGTGTGTGCATGTATATATTGTATAAATATGTCATACTACTGTGTTAGTTTCTGTCAGCTACCCACCTACCAAATAGCTGTCTCAATGGCTGCGGAATTCACCAGTTCTACACACACCTCCTCTCGAGGCCTGTGGACTAACTGGGGGTCAGGTGATTGTCCGCCTGACCCAGGCCCCCACGCCCTCTCCCCACTTTACTGAAGATGCTGCTGGTGGAAAGAGCTGTCTCCCACAGTGACCTTGCTCAGCAGACGCCGATTGGCTGATGTAGAAATGCCTTTCCCAGAAGAGGTGCTTTCCCATGCCAAGTTGTGCTGATGCAAAGATAGGCATGGGATGGGGGGTGGGAGGGAGGAAAGCGAGGAAGGACACAGCTTGCCAAGTCGCTTGAGCTCCTTATAAACAAACTTGGGCCTTGTTGCTCAAGCGCTTTCTGGTGCAGCAGGGAGGCTGGATGCACACTGTATGAGGGACTCCATTTATGTTCTGTGTAAACCTTGGGGAGGGCTGCTTTTAAGGGACTGATTTGGTTTAGAAGATGATTTCCATCAGCTGCTTTAAAAAGATACGTACTATTGCAGCACAAAGCTGAAGCGCCTTAGAGCTGCACTCGGGATTAAGAAAAGGCATGTATTTTAATGCCTTATGAATAGGAGTAGCTGATAAAAGAGACTCTTGTTACCCCTGCTACATTTAAATGTGAAAAGCAGCGGCTTCTAGTGGGGAGGGGGGCGGGCAGTGGAGAAGAGATATATTATTTTCATAGGGATTTAATCTTCAGACTACACTGAAACCATAGACTACCATTGGCCATTCTCTTATCCGCAGCTCTCTAATCGCCTTGAGATCTGCAAGATTGTGGAGAGAAAAGAAGGAGAGGGAAGGGAGGCACAGAAAGGGATTGTGTGTAGGGATGAGGTTGGCCGTTTTCATCTGCATGTATGTTTTGAACCTCAGATCAAAACGCACGCGCAGTAGACTATTTTCTCCTTCCCTTATAAGCATTAACCCTTTAAACTTTTAAAATGCCAGCCAATTAGAGACTGATGTAACTAAGCTGCCTTTGGAGCCTGGACTTAGTAACAGCCTCTGAGAGTAAGGTGACCGCTGAGACCTCATTGGAAATATGGATCGTGTGTGTGTAGCATGAAGGAGATTTTCTTCCTACATTTCAGGGGTAGCACATTTCAGGTAGGATCCAAAAGATGTCATGAATGTAGCAGAGAAAGGCTCTTTCTGCAAGTTTTATTGCCACAGGAAGCTGATGATATAACTAAAGCTCAGGATTATTAAACTGGCAGGTCTTTGCCAAATGCTACTGGTGTTTGGAGAAATATGACTAAAGGATATATATATATATCCTTTGAATGAATGAGTGAGTGAGTGAATGAATCTGGGCACCATTTCCCACCCCCCGCCCCAGGTTATCATTTTATAACTTGGTGTTGTTTATTCTCATGTTGGACTTACTGAATTTGATCACTAATTCATCTTCCCTGTATGTTTTGACTCCTGAGGTTTCTAACGTACTTCTTGAACAACCTAGGATTTTGCACTAGAATATTGTTAGGAAATATTTTTGGTAAGAATTCGTCCTGTTCCCGACATCCACTTTTAACTCTTTCCAATTTTCCTTACTATAACCTCTTTCAAGAAGTTAAAGGATTAAAAACATGCCTGGGAGTGATAAATCAGTAGTTCTAGCCTAGCTTATAATTAAGGGTAATTCTCATGTAGAGGAAGGTTTGACAGCTCAAGCCCACAGGCTAAAAACTTGCATCGAAATGAAGCCACTGAATCGTTGGAAGCCAGACTACAGCCCTGGTGACTTTGCACAGACTCTCCAGGTGGACGGATTTGCAAAGGGCTCCTCCACAGACCCGGAGGGAGAGGCACAAGAAGGAAGGGCAAATTTCCAGCTGCCCTGCCACGCATCAGAAAGCCAGGAATGGGCAGCATGGTGTTTCCAGCTCCCAAGCACAACCAGACCTGCTGCCTGGAGCCACCCGGCTCACCTCTCCCACCTGCCCAACCTGTGCTTTTCATCAGACAGGAGGCCTCTCTGGCCTGGGCGGTCCTGCTCTCAGGGAGCTGAGTGGTCCAGTGCAAGGCAGCCTGGTGAGCAGCCTAGGGGGGGCTGAAGAAAGTCACCTTGGCCTACTGATCACAGCAAATGGCGGTGCCCTGCTGGCTCGTGCACGGGGCATGTGGCTAAGAATGGGCTCGTGCTGTTGCTTAAGAGTTCAACCAATATTTTCATTTCCTGATCCAACTTCCTGTCACATCCAAAAAAAAAAATAAAAAAAAAAAGCAAAAAAAAAATAATAAAAAATCCTAAAACAAAAACAACAACAACAACAAAAAAAGACACAAAAAACAAAAAACTGGAAAAACGCCAACAGACCAACCACACCAGGTACCACCACAAAGCAAGCAAAGGAGGCTGGCAGCGAGAAAGAACTGGAGCCAGGACACCAGGGCCAGAACAAGGCCCAGGAAAAGCCACCACAGCAGCCACCTGGGAGCTGGGAGAACGTTGTGGGGCTTGGCTGGCCACCCTCACCACCACCACTGCCGCCGCTGCAGTGGCCCCTGCTGCCTCGCCAGCCCTGCATCTCTGCTTCTGAGACCTCTTGTTTCCTTTCTTTCCTTTTGCCCACCCCCCTCTCCTTACTTCTTCTTCTTCTTTCTTTCTTTTTTTTTTTTTTTTTTTAAACTTGGCTACGGAACATTAGGTTTGACGAAGGGAAAGCGATTTAACATCTTTTAACTGAGGAAGGTTGCTTTTCATTTGAGACCAAATGGCTCATTTTTACCTTTTTAGCTCCTGGAAGAGTAAAAAGTGAGAGGTCAGCCCGGCGTCACCATGGCAACCCACACAGCTCCCGGCCTGGAGCAGATGAAGGGAAGTGATAATGGCAGGGAAGTTTCTCCCGCTTACTTGGCATTTTCTCCCCATTCGGGGATGTGCCTGGATGTGCGAAAACAAGTCTGTCTTTTTAAGTTTTAAAATATTGTTGCTGCATCGTTTGGCTCAGAGCCCTGACCTTATGCAGAGCGCTGTGGGTTTTGGTTTGTTTGGGACTGAGACCATCCTAACCCTCACCAATGTCCTGAATTACACCAGCATGACCCTGGGGTAAGCTGTCCTTCAATCAAGGAGTCCACCCACCACGTTGTAATAGCCTGAAGCCTTAATGAAGAGAGAATCCAGCCCTGGTGTCGAAATCTAGCATCAAGGGCCCCAAATCTCAGCGCCTGACAACTTCTTGGAGCCTGTCTCAAAGGATTTCTTGATCCCATTCTACCGTGTTTCCCTGAAAATAAGACCGGGTCTTATATTAATTTTTGCTCCAAAAGACACATTAGGGCTTATGTTTCATCCTGGAAAATCATGCTAGGGCTTATTTTCCGGTGAGGTCTTATTTTTCGGGAAACACGGTAGTTCAGGGACAGTGAGAGGAAAGAGGAAAAGAGAAATCAAGATGATAAATGTCCTAGGAAGGTCAGATTAAACCCTGCAGGGGTAGCCTGGCCCAGGCAGGAAGGAATTTCCATGACCTTGAAGAGGATGGACTCAAATGTCTGGTACATTCCCGCCCCCCGCTCTTTCCCGCATATGCTCCCTAGTAAATGGGGGAAATGGCAAATATCCCTTCTAAGCCCGTGGGTGCCAGGCACTGGGTTAGGTGCTGTATGATCTTATTACTGGTGATCTTCATTCTGATCTGATGAGGTGATCTTACGATCTTTGTTTCACAGATTAAGAAAATAAAGCTCAGGAGGGTTAAGCAGTGTGCCCTGGGTGGCAGATTCTGAGGTGGGCACTGCCCAGGCCCCAAGTGGACTCTCCCTCCAGACCTGTTCATGGTCTCCAGATGCACAGATAATCACTTCAGATCCAAAGACAGGCGTTTGTGCTTTGGCTCAGTAGTTTCTTCACTGAGGTGCAATGAAACTATCAATGAAACCTGCTATGTCTTCAGGACAATTCTGGACGCCTGAGGAACCTGGATAGGGAGATGCTAGCACCGCTCTCCAAGAACTCGGCGTTGAATGGCTTGCTTCTCAGTGGGGTGGGCTTGGAGAAGAGAGGACGTATGTCAGCTGCTTAACAAGAGGCCAGGTTCACACAAATAGATGTTCAATAAGTACGAGCTTTCATCTTGTTTACTGTCCTCGTCCCTCACCTTCCCACTTCCGTGGCCTTCTCAGAACTCTGTGCCTGGCGTCAGGCTGGCAGCCTCCCTGCTTCTAACTTCCTGGCAGTATGGGGAGCTGGCCCCATGAAAGCTCCTGTCCTCCCCCCAGCATTGGGGAAAGATGGCAGAGAACAGCAGGACCAAAAAGAGGAAGACATCTTGCTAATTATAATCAGCAGGGAGGCCGTCTGAGAGGAGGAGATGACCCGGCTGGCTCGCTTTGCGCTGCCTCTCACCTCCCTTCTCATCAGCTCTCAGCGTCAGCCGCAAGTCCAGGGGGGTCCCTCTGCTCAGACCTGCACGGGCTCAGAGCACACTGGGTAGCTTCGTGTTACAGTGTTCAGAGTAAAATTCTCAGTCGCAAGCACCTAACCTGAAAAGCTCAAGCTCCCCTCTCCTCTCCTCTCCATTCCCCTCTGTCGTCTTTCTGCCCATCCAGACCCCCACCCCCTTCTCTCTGACTCCTTCCTATATGGAGATGTGTGCAGTGCATAAGAGTTGTGAGTTAGACAGGAAATCAGCCCTTTGGCAGCTTAAAGACTAAGAGGAAAGATAAAACTGGCACCTAAATATGGTAGGAAGAGCATATGGCACACAGCACAGGAAAAGTAAAAATGAAGTATAGCGATAGCGTCCTTTCAGGTCTCCGCTTAGCAGTCGCCTTTTCAGCCCTGCCTCCGTTGATCTCTCGCTATACCCGACCTTTACCTTTATCACACTGCGGGGCTGTGTTTTCATTCGTGTGCTTATTTGTCTGTCCGTCTCATTAGGAAATAAGTTCCCAGAGGGCAGGTGCTGTTTCTGCCTCATACGCCCTAATATCACTGCAAGATTTTCCCAGGAAGAGACAGAAGCCTGGGGCTAGAGCAAAAGGAAGAAAGTCAGTCTTCTAGGCGAAGGGAGTCGCGAGTGAGAATCCCCAGGAGTGAGAAGAGTGAGGTGTCCGTCTGCCTGGCATGGAGGTAACAGGAAGGAGACCCTCCCTGACTGGCACCTTGGGCTCAAAGCCTCAAGTGCCGTGGGTGGAGGCTGCAGAGATTACCTAGGTGGGCAAAAGGGCACATCTAGGTAATAACACGAGAAGATGTGTCAGTGTTTCTGAAGCCAGAGGAGTGTATCGAGGAGATAAATGTTTTAAAACTGAGGAATAGCTAAAAACAATTTGTCATGGAATATTATTCATTGAACAAACGCTGGTTGAGTGCCAGCCATATGCCAGCCACCACTCAAGGCTGGGAAGATATGCCACGCGCAGACAGGCACAGGCACGCGACAGTTTCTAATCTGGTGGAGAAAAACAGGCAATAAACACACAAATAAGCAAATGGGCAGCACGTCAACAAACAGTATGATCATTTCAGATAATGAGCGAGGGAGAGTTGTGGGAGATGGGCAGAGTGAGTCAGGCGTGGCGGGGGGTGTGTGCGTGGGGGCTGGTGAGGATGTGGATTTTATTTCAAATGCAAAGGAAGATCGTTGGGGGGGTTTAAACAGAGGAGGGACATGATGCAAGAGAATTAAAAAAAAAAAAAAAATCTCATGGCTTCCTCTATGGAGAATGGACTTGCTCTCTGGAGAACGGGCTTCCTCTCTGGAAAACGGGCTTCCTCTCTGGAAAACGGGCTTGGTCTATGGAGAACAGGCTTGCTCTATGGAGAATGGGCTTGCTCTCTGGAGAAGGGTCCAGGTGGAAGACAACAGGGAGACCAGTTGAGCAGAGATGATGTGTGTGGGGGGGTGGGGAGACACGTGGAATGCAGGATGGGTTTTAGTGCTAGAGATCAGAGGACTGAGGGACTACTTGGGATATAAGGAAAGAAAAGAATCATGAATGATGCCTCAGTTAGGGGCAAGCATTATTGAGTGGATTGTGGTACCAGCTTGTTAGTCTGGGAGAGTTTGGGAAAAGTCTGTCCTAGGGCAGCGGGGGAGACTCGAGATTTCTGTATGATTATGTGAAGACTGGCCATTAAAAGTATTCTTACAAAGACTTCATAATTTAACACGGGGGAAATATTTTTGTTCTGCTAGGATGTAAAAATGTAGAAAACAAAATTATATATATAGAGTATCCCTTCAATAATTGTATATATGTATAGAAAAAAAGACTGGGAACATTACTAAATGGTATTGGTAATGCTTATTTTTGTGGATGAGGAGTATAGTAAATACTTTCTTCATGATACTTTCTGTATTCTCCAATTATCTTTTTAGATTAAGCAGCATTACTTTAAAAAACGAGCCAGAAAAATAGTTTAAGTTATCACAGAAGTGAAATTTGGCTACCTTATTCTGACTTTTATTTGATTTAATTTGACGTTAGACCCTTTTCTAGGAAACTTGTGGAAATACAAATCTAAAAGGTAAAGAAATAGAGACTGAGTAGAGATATTAAAGCATACAATGAATGAGCCACGTAGAGAAAAAGTCTGAAAAATTCTAAAATTACAGGTCTGAACTCAGCATAACTCTCTAGAGAAGAACAGGACACCAGAGGCAAACTGTGGGATGCATTCTTAGTTCTCATCACCATCTATAAATGTGTCACCCAGTAGTGAAGTCTTGATTAAGATAGAACCAAGATCTCCTGGGGTGGAACCACGTGATGGCATGCCTATTGTAGCCTCCATAAATCGATATAAGAGGTGTGACACTTAAGTTCGTGAACTTGTTGCAATGATGTTGCTAACCTTTTTTGATATCAGAGGGATTATTCATGATGAATTTGTACTAACTGGACAAACAGTTAACCAAGTTTATTATTTAGAAGTGCTGAAAAGGCTGCATGTGAAAAATGACCTGAACTTTTTGCCAACATTTCATGGCTCTTGCATCACGACAATGCACCAGCTCACACAGCACTGTCTGTGAGGGAGTTTTTAGCCAGTAAACAAATCACTGTATTGGGACACCCTCCCTACTCACCTGATCTGGCCCCCAGTGACTTCTTTCTTTACCCGAAGAGAAAGGAAATATTGAAAGGAAGACATTCTGATGACATTCAGGACATCAAGGATAATACGATTACAGCTCTGATGGCCATTCCAGAAAAAGAGTTCCAAAATAGCTTTGAAGGGTGGACTTGGCACTGGTTTGAGTGCATAGCTTCCCCAGGGGAGTACTTTGAAGGTGACTGTCGTGATATTCAGCAATGAGGTATGGAGCGCTTTTTCTAGGATGAGTTCGCGGACTTAATTGTCTGACCTCATACATTCCTAATGCTGAGTCCCGCCCCCTCACATTGCTCTAGGCAGCCATTATTAATGGGCCCATAGATGGAGCTTATCTACCATTACTGATGTTGGAGACCCTCTGTTCTTGTTAAAAAACTTTGCTCTTTTTCCATCTTAGATGATGGAGTCACACTATTAAACTATTCTTACCCTTCCTGTTTCCTTCAGGATGGAACGTATTCTATTCTATCATCTCTGTTCTCAGGGACTTAATTCCTTCTAACACTAAACCCTTGTTTTCCAGATAGAAAAAAAACACACAAACAAACAAGAAAACCCTAAAGAACGGTGTTCTGCAAAGGACCTCAAGTGATGGTAGAAGGCAGCAAGGGAGGCCAATTTTGGCTAACTGAAAATAGAGTTTGATTTTAGGGAAGGTGTCACAGTTATTTGTATTAAAATAAATCCAGCTGAAGAACTTTTCAAAACTCTATGGTAACTGGCAGAGTCAAGTGGACGGAGCTGGAAGACCAGAGTTTGAAACTTGGTTCCATTCTTCTCCTTGTGGAAAAACCTTGGAAGTTGAGTTTTCTTGCACTTCAGCATATGTGAAATGGACTTGGGACGGCCACTCCCTTTTATATAGTGTTCATTAGGAGACTCACAAGAAATAGGTTGTAGTAAAGGATTTCATAAACACTATTAAAAACACAGTACAAATGTGTCACGTGGGCAGAGATTTAGACAACAATAGCTATCATTAGAAGTTTCTATAACGGTCATAAAGCATGGTGGGCTGTCAAAGACCAAATCTGCTGATAAGTTGTGTCATCTTTCCTTCTTCTCATCCTCCTTCTTCTTTCTTATTCTCATTTCCAGTTTAAATTGTGGAATAAATTATTGTGAAATGGTACTAATTTTTTTATGCCTCATTAAAGCATTTTGTAAGCTGATGAGTAAGAAACGTTTGACTCTAAATCTAGGTCAGGAAAACTAGTGATCTTCAAATGCTACCTTTTCCTTTAAGTTCTTCATAATTGCCCTGAAAAATGTATTTTTTTCCTTTTTTTTTTTTTTTGAATCTCCATAGCAATTTGTTTGTAGCTATACTTATGATGTTCTCATTTTACCGTCTCCCACTAGATTTTTGGTTCTTTGAAGAGAGAGAGAGAGAGCCAATCTAACTCATTTTTCTATACTTCCAGTCCCAGACACATAATGGGACCTAAATATAAAATTATTCAATTGAATACATTTTTAAAAACAGTTTTCAGCAGCCCACTACTTGCTCAGCTTTGTGCACACTAAGTGGAAGTAAGTGGCTCTGTTTGAGGATACACACAAATGTTTTCAGAAATAGGGCATTTATAAGGAAGAATTTGAGAATTTCCTAAATTCCTGGGTAATTTAGATTTCTAAAACAAACAAACAAACAAAAACAAATTAAAAGGCAGCCTATGGATCTATCACCTATTTCAAGCAAACACCAACACCTGGGAAAACCTGCTCAAAGATGCTACCTTATGTCTCCACCAAGCCCGTAGTAGATTAATGTTTCCAGGTCTGAAAGGGATTTTCAGAGATTTGGGGTTTGACCTGACCCTCCGTGTTGTTCTGTGCGAGGACACTTCAGGGAATGTTGGTGCAGAGCCAGTCTTCCCTTTAGAGTTTGGCCTTTCTGGTTCTTTGTCAGAGCCCTCAGTATCCATCATTTGGGTGGCCGCCTTGGAGCCAGAAGGCAACAGTAAGAGATATAATAAGTGCCCTGGCATTTCTCATCCTGGGTAAAGGAACACCCAAGCTACTCATCTTTTCTACATTTTTGCTCTAGTTTCCACGCAGTGTGAGGGGCTGGCTGGGTTGCACAGCACAGCTCCATCTCTGCACGTCCAGCTCCTCGCGTCCCCTTCCTTCTCCTAACTCCCCAGAGATTTAGGAGCTGTACCTCTGCTCCCACAGTGCTTACTGCCTCTTGCCCCCTGGAATGGCAACAGTCTGTGTTAGCTCTGCGCTTTTGGAATCTGGGATGAAGGCTCGTTCCTCTTCCTCTTCCCTGAGCCTAGTATATGTCATGCATACACTAGGTGCTCGGTACATATTTGCTGAATAAATAAATCTTTGCCACCAAAAGTGATCTCTTTTTCGTCTTCTACAATTATGCTTCACTTTTTTGCCTCCTCCTCTTAGCACTGTTTAAACAGATATTAGCTTTTCGTCTACCTGGTAACAGAGTCTTCTCTCATATGTTCCAAGGGGAGAGAAAGTGGCCTGAAAGTAGATTCCAGATCTATTTCTTTATTAACATTTAAAAATGGAATGTTTTCTTAAAATCAGTATTGACCCCCCCCGCCCCCTCAGAGATATATAGAAGCTTAAGATGGTGGAAGATAAGAGACATAGATTCCTGCCCTTGAGGACTGTAAAGTCTATTAGCAGAGGCTGGTTGTCACAATATAATAGGAAGGTTCTGAGAGTCAGAAATCTATGGGAACACCACATCTTCTATTCATTCATTCATTCATTCATTCATTCATTCATTCATTCATTCAATGTTCCTACAGAGCCTAAATTTTGCCGATCATGGCGTAAGATGGCTGTAATCCAACAAGCTCAGCATGGTCTCTGCCTTCATGCTGTGTAAATAGAGTAAGAGAGATAGGCAGTTGTGTTCACAGTTATTTTATGATATATAAAGTATTTAAGTACTAAATGTATGCACCCACTGTGACGTAAAACCAAAGAAGGAATGAGGGCAGTTACTGGCCATTGAGTTATTTTGTTTGTTTGTTTTTTTTCCAAAGAAGAATGGCTTTGCCAGGGAGACCTGGTGGGCTACATCACAGGTACTAGTGAGTCTTAACTAAAGGCTTTAAGACATTATCCTTTGAGAAATGGGGAAGCACTGATGGTTTTTAAGAAGTGAAGTGACATGATCAGATTTGTGTTTTAGATAGATGGCTCTGGTCGCGGAGTAAGATGGATGGAGTGAGGGGAGAGAAACTCCAAGTACCGACAGCAATTCAAAGGTGGTTACAATTGTCCAGGCTTCCAATAAATGTTTGTTGTTAAAGAGACAGATACCAGAAGACCCTACTGTGCGTTGAGGCCCCGGAGGGAGGAGCCAGCATGTTGGGGTACCTCGTGCTAGGCATAAGTGAGACATCTTTACCCCAGCTGCCCCTTTGTGCCTGGAGCCCCACAGAGAAAGTGCCTGAAGGCAAGCAAGCCCCATGCCCAGAGGCATGTTGTTGATGTCTCTTTCCAAAGATAAAATGGAGTTCAGCATTCCAGGATGATTAGATAAATTTGTAAATATAATCAAAACATGTTTTTCTTTGGTTTCCAGGGTGGATTCAGAAAAAAATAATGTTCAAGGGGAAAAAAGAAACACATCTGTTCTTTTTTTTCTTCCTCTTTTTTGTCTGACTCCAGGCCAATCAACTTAGAATCAAAACTCTTAGAGCAAGAAATCATAGCCGCTTTAGCTCCTAGAGGCCTTGGGCCGTGGCAAAAGCCGCATATATCAGACTAGACTGGCCACATAGCTTATTACGAGGGCACCCTTGGCTGTTAGAAAGAGGGGGGTATTTTTCTTCCACTCCAAGATGTAGACAACAGTTCAGAGACTTGACAAGTTTAGATATCTTGGGAAATGTTTTACTTTTCCAGGTTTATGTTGCTGTGAGGCCCACCTTGGTGCACATCAGAGCACTTAGAATGATACAATCTGGCCTCTTTGGGCTTCTGTCAGCCATGGTTTCTTGACACCAGAAGTCAAAGAGGTCATAGGTATAGGATCTTGACACTTGGCGTTTGATACATGTACATCGAAAAACCCAGTTCCTTGTAAGAAGCTGGCAAGATGAATGGAATTGAATGGTGGAAGCAAAACCAAAACAGACAAAAAGCAAATGGCATGTTTATGACAACAACTCTGCCATGTGCGTTTCATGGAAAATTATATTGATTGTTCGCCACAATCTACAGATTGTTACTGCTGCCATCTCCTTCTTTTACAGAGGAGGGCAATGGAGATTAGAAAGATACGTAATCTTCCCAAGGATAACAGCCAGTAGTTTATTGGAGGAGCCAGGATTCGAACACAGATGAGCTGACTCCACAAAAGCTAGGCCAGAAGAGAAAATTAGCATCTGACGTACAAGGAACAGTTAGATCCTGGGGGTCGTAGTTAGCTGAGTCGTGTCAGGAGATGAGACTTTTAGGGATAGAAAGAGAACAAAGGATACGATTATCAGAGAAACAGCTCCTGCTCTTCATTAAGCCTGCTTATATTAACAAACGGATACAAGACAAAGGGTTGGAAAGATTTCAAAGATCAATGTTGTACACAGCCAAAGAACGCAGAACATTTTCATAAGAGCCATAAAATATCATGCTACCGATCAGAGTTATTGCAAAGATCAGTGAAGTATCCTTTTGGCAACATTTCTAAAAGTGAAAAACATCATATAGGAACCTGCAGAACCAGTGAAGTTCAGGAAGCCACTTTGACCTTGGGGGTAGACCAGTTGGGATTTCAGCCTTTATTCTTATGCTCTTGGAAATAGGGTCAGAAGACCTTTTTTGTAAGTAGCCAGATAGTGAATATTTTAGGATTTGCAGGCTGCTGCGTCCCCGACACAACCACTCAGCTCTGTCTGCTGTTGTAGCCTGAAAGTAGCCACAGATTCTATATCCATGATTGGGTGTGGCTCTGATCCAAGAATACTTTACACAAACGGGTGGCCAGCTGGATTTGACCTGCAGGCCGGGGGTGGGGGGGGGGGGAGTGCAGCAGTTTGTCAAACCTGCCCTCGAAGCACGTGAAGGTGGGATCTGAGAACAAGTAAGCAGCCATTCACTCCACAAATACTTAGTGAATGCCCAATGTCTAATATATGCCCCAGAGAAGTTCACAATCTAATGTGCAGAACAGATACATAAGCAACTAATTACAATGACTGTCCATGGTGTGGGTAGAGAATTTCAAAGTGCGGTAGGAACACACAGGAGTGAGCTGAAGAATCTTTCTGGGGGCAGTGGGAGAAGGTTTCATGGAGGAAGTAACATTTAACCTGAATGGGAAACAAAGAGAGACGGTCTAAAGACTTTTGGGAAAAAAAAATCTGTGAGCAATATCAAATATCTATCCTAAAACGCTGGTGGTAGGGATGAAACAGGTGATGAGAAGATAGATCTAATATGCATTAAAGCCATAGAATTTACAGTTCTTAGCTATCAAGTTGGATGTGGAATTAAGAGGAAGAAAAGAGACCAGGATAACATTCCAGCGTTAGATCAAGGGAGCTTTCTGCCCTACAATGACTAGATGGACATAAGAAAGACAGGCAATCAAGCGAATATACCAGATGTCCTGATTGGAATAAAATCTTGAAAATCTGTGCAAAGCAAGGGAGTTTGGAAAGCGGGGACCATCAGCCTTGGGTGTTGGGGAAAACCTCCGTTGATTTTAATTTTCCATTTCCACTGCTGTATACCACGGCCGTGGAATTGAATACGACACTCCATGCCTCCCGTTAACTCATTAGCAATGGAGGATCTGATCTTTACAAGAAAAATTGAGAAATTTCACCACAAATGGGAATGCCTTGATTGCTTGCTGAGGCTGTGGTTGCACAGTCAGAAACAGGTGCCGGTGCATTTGTAGAACCCTGGGCTTCAAAAGATAAGCTGAGACTCTGCAACGTTTGGCGAGTAACAATTTACACTGATTGCAAAATCTTGTCTTGCTTTTCTCATATTTCTCTCTTATATTGAGCAAGTGGAGGTGCTGTTTCTCAATCCACCTATTTTAAACATGCACTTAGGAAGTTTTTTGTCTACTCTGAAAGTCCTGTCTCCCACCATACCTTGTATTCCATTCCCACCTCATGGGCCTCTGGGATTGGGAAGATCTCCTAACAACAATGGAGAAAGAATAATATTCTTGAGAAATACTGGCACCATGAAATGGTTATTTTCAATAATCTGGGAATACCTTTGGGGGGAAAAAGACACTAGAAATCTCCTTTTTTTGTTTTGTTTTTTGTTTTTTTGTTTTTTACTTGTGGGAAGTTAATGACCAGTTCAGAGAGTGGGAACAGAAGGAGTGACAAATGACAGCCCATCTTGAATAGATGTATGTGTGTATTGAGGGCATTTCAAGCCTTACCTACATGAAGAGAGTTTGAAGTTACTTGAACTGAATTCAAAATATCTAGGTGGCTTAACACAATACTGTAGGTCTTTCTCAATGGATGGGGGCAGCTGCCAAATTCAGTAATATTTCTGCTCTTCCTTGAAGAATACATGCGAGACAAAGTAGCCCCCATGAATGCCCATTTCTCTTGGATTTGTGGAGAAAGAATTCATTCATTCATAATACACATTTAATGGTATTATTCACAATGTGCCTTTCTTATATATACAACTTAGTTCATATGTTTATTTTTGGCATTGAAGCCTTTAAAAGGGCTTGGTGGCCATCTTCACAGAAGCTCTAGAAGTCTATATTGTGGGTAAAACCTTGTCTAAAAATACTTTACAGCCAAACTTCAACTAAGATAACTGACAAGTAGCTCCAGTATGCTTCGTTAAATCTTCCAAATATGTCTTACCTTTTCTTTAAACTTTGGTTCAATACTGGTAAATAAAGTAGTCTTGGAGAAGTTCCTTCATCTCTCCTTAACTCAGTTTCTCCTCTATAAAGTGGGGATGATTTTAATAGATACCTTGCAAGATTTTCGGAAGGAGAGAAAAATATTTTTTTAAATGGAACACAGTACCTGATGGATATAAACAAGCCATACATCATAGCTGTGGTGGTGTTTATGGTGATTCTGGTTTATTTACACAGCAATGCAATGAGTCGTAGCTACAGACCTTCCCATGCATGGTGAGCTCCTATCAGTCATTACTATCTGTGGAAGCCCCTAGGATTTTGGAGGCGAAAGAATTAAAGTGGTGACTGACCACTTTAAAAAAAAAAAGTAATGCTCCTGTTCTTTGCTGCTGACCTTTATTTCAATGACCTCTTTACCTCCCCATTTCCCACTTAGACCCATTAGCAGGATGTGCTGCAATATGCTGCTTGTCATCTGTTTCAAAGACACAGTGAGCGGATACAGGTACACCAGATGGATAAACCTAGTGTGACTAATTATTGTGTATTTGCCTTTAATTATTATCATTTATTACCAGAGGAAAGACAATAGAGGTTCTCTGACTTAGAAGAAAGTGTCGGCAGCAGGGAAGTTTTTCTTGTAACATTATTGAGGACAGCTAAAGTTTTCATGGCTGGTGAAAAGAAAAGAAAATCACACACATGTGATAGATAAATAGATAGACAGACACATGATAGATAGATGACATTTTATTTGTGAACATTGAATCTAACTGGTTCCAAGAAACATCTAACGTTACTGTTTGAAGACCATCCCAGCGATATTTTGATATTGATGTCACAGTACATTTTCTGAGTCTTACCCGGAACAGTACTTCAGATACTTAGGTCAAGTACGTGACGCTGATTGAGAGTTAGCAGAGGAATTTGAAGCTAGAAAAGCAACTCCAAGTTGTTAGAAAATGGTATTTGCATGAAAGTCTCTCATCACTTCTATTTTGATTTTTCTTTCATTATGAAATAGTATTTTTAAAAACTTTTACTCATTATTAGACTCTGATCGTGAAAGAGACCATCCTAAAAGCATGGAAGGTTTGCACGCTCAAGTTAAGACTTGAGCCACGTTTTGGGAAACTCCTGGGGGGAAGTTGGTACTCAAGGAAAGTTCTTACTTAGACAAGCAAGCGCATTATAACAGAGCTTAAAATCAACAGTTTCACATATTGAACCGCCAAAACTCCCAAATGGCTAGACTTCCTCTGCTATCGAACAGTGAATTAGAAGAAATCTAAAAGAGAAGAAAATGCTCTGTAATAGATTCATTTTTTTCCCTTTCAATTTCATAAAGAGGTCTGTTTTAGAGAAACTTCTGTGCTGTAGAAATTTATCTGGGGGAACAGAACTAGAAATGATGCTGGTGTAGTCTCTAATGATAAATTATAGTTCAGCTTAATCCTCCCAAAGACCTTTGAGTCTGTATTTTCCTCCTTTGCTAGATTCGAGGATCATATGGCCCTAAGTACGAAAACAGGAATTTGGAGGTTTGTGATAGGAAAGAGAAGAAAAGTAGATGGTGAAGCTAGAGTAGCTGCTTTTGAAATGAAATTACAGGAGTGGACCCAGAGGCTAAGATTGCTGGTGGGCGGGGCTAAGTCCAGTTCTAAGGAAGGTGTGTGTGTGTCCCGGCTGCACTGGTATGTTTTTTTCCTAGCTCTGTGTGGTGAACATTTATTATAACCAGTGTTTTGAACTCAGTACCTAGTAGATGGCTTGTCTCCATTTTGCTTAGATCTTTATTACTTTTGGGGGGTGGGGATGGGTGGGGGAGTTCCCAGCATCATTTTTCACTTCTTAGGGACTTCTTTACTTCCTCCTCCTCTTCTATGGAAATCGTCTTCTCATAGCCAAGGGGCATCATTAGAACATCTGGAAGCTCTCATCATCGATTGTGAATCTTGAGTAGAAGAATACAGAGACTGACAATAGTTGAGTTTCACTGTGTCTTGGCCATACCGTTGAAACTTCAAACCTCTGACTGTGGTTCCTGCTTCCTGGCCACCAAAGCTGCCTTGTGTCCCAACAGTGTATCCATCTTACAATGGCAGCCACATCTGAGGTCATCTGCTTGACTCTCCACCTTTCTTTGAAACTCTGATCACCTTTCATTAAACTCCCTTCCTTAGGTTCAAATCAGCTTCTTTCTCTTGCAACAACAAAAGCAACCTTCCTGATAATAGTGCATAGATATATATATATATATATTAAAAAAAAGTTGCCCCTAATGTTTTTCTCATCTCAAGCATCCAAGTTGTACTGTTTCTCTGAGACCCAGTAGGTTGGGGATCAACAGAGACTTTCCAGTTGATGTGGGTGTCAGCTGTTCCTATTATTATAATGAGATGCATATATAACTCTATACTTGTCATCATACAACTTTACTTAATTTTTTTTTTTACATTCTAATATTATAATATGAAGCTTTAAGGTAATTGATTCTAAGCCGGTTGTAGAATATAAAACTAAAAAAAACAAAAAACAAATAAACAAACAAACAAAAAAACAAGACCAATAAGCAGTGACTGTGACAGAGGTGTCTACCTGTCCTTTTTTCTACTCTTTCCAGGATTGTACGTTCCCATGTACTTGTATTTAAATGCATCCATTGACTTGCTCTGACCAATGACATGGGAGGGGGAAAAATGTGTGCCTGTCTTCTTTGTATAAAAGCATCTATTTGCTAGTGCCTTCACTCCGAATTCTTTCTTCCTTCCCCTTCTCCATGATAGAACTTCCATGAGCCTGAGCCTCTGAGCCAGGATTTTGTAGAGAAGATCCCCTCCCTAACCTAAAGATGGATGTATTATAAGAGTGAGAAATACACCATGGATTTAAATACATTTAAGACATGCATTATTCTTATTGTAGCAAAACATAGCCTACCCTGACTAATACAGTGTGGCATAACTGAAAGCGTGCCTAGTTGGTAGCGAGGAAAACTGAGTTTATTTCCTCTTTTGCTGCCTTAGGCAAATCACTTCAGTCCACTTGAATTATTCATCCACTCTCAAAGTTTACTGGTGGGTCAGGGAGACAGAGAATCCTATCACAAGAGTAAAAGCCATACAGTGTTTCTCAGGGCCCAAAGGCTGTGTCAAGTTTCCTGAATGTGTGCTGCCCACAGGAGCCCAGAGTGGTTTTCCATCACAGCATTTGTTTTATAGGATGTGAGGTTATGTGCAATATTTAATCCTCAATTTAAAGAAATGTTTTCTTGAAAGCCCCTAGGCTGGATAATCTCTAAATTTCCATCTGGTTCTCTAATTCTCCTTCTACCTAATCTTTTCTAAAATGATCAGCTATGTCATTTTGTTCACCTTTCCAAAGTTCTTTTTATCTAAGTGATTCTTTTCTTCCAAAGGGAAGGGTGGTGAAGTAAACCTGTGCCAGACATTCTTGGAGATATTTTCATTTTTGACCCACTCACCAATGTCACTGGATGGTAACTTACTTCTTCTAATGGGGGAGAAAATGAAACTCAGCAGAGTTAAGCTCCTTCCTTGTGGCAGACACAGAAGTAGGAACATAAACCAGCCCTTGAAGGTTCTGCTTCCAAGACCATCCTCCTCTGACTATATGACACTTTTATACCAAGTCTTAGGAATCGGATTAATTCTCCAAATAGGGAAACGTTTCTAGAAAATTTAAATAAACACTAAGTCTGGAGTTAATTTTCCTTTTGTGTGAAAACACAGGCAGCCCTGGTATCCTACTTGTAGATAGCGATTTTATTTAAAGGATGATTCTGTGGAATTCCATGCTTTCCCCCCATTTCCTCTATGCTATGAATGAAAGCCTAGAAGATCTGGCTCTGAATTCTGTTTTTTTTAAAAGTAGCAATTGCTTGGGCCAGACGAGAGGGATGAGTTGTCATACAGACTCAGGTGATAGTTTAACACCACCAACACAGCACCTGCATTCTGGCGCTCATTTTTCTACGGGTAGATAAATATCTGCCCCCCGGGAAAAGTGATTTTGAAATCTCTTTCTTAATAGTCTATAATAACAATCCTTAGAAGGAAGTCGATCAAGTCTGTGTCTTTCTTCGATCCATATCTACTCATAGAAGAGAAGGCAGACGTGGGGGTGGGGGTGGGGGGCTCAGTGAATGACAGTGGCTTAACAAGACATACTGTAAGCAGATGGTTCTGAGATTCAAGAACGTGACCTTTCAGCCGATGACGTGCCATTGAAAACCCTGAATATTCAGACCAGTCATTCATTTATGCAGCAGGTATTGACTGAGGACCTACTATGGACCAGGCACTGTTTCAGGCCCTAAACCAAATCAACTTTTTCTCCTCTGTCTCTATGGAGTTTTCAGATCTTAAAAAATGGCTTTGAGTGATTCCAAGGTGTGAGCGTAGGTTCATCAATAGTAATTGGTGGGGTTGTTGACCATGGGGGGGGGGGCTGTGCATGTGTGGGGTCAGCGGGGATTATGGGAAATCTCTGTATTTTCCTCTCACTTTCGTTATGAACCTAAGACTACTCATTTGGTGGAATAGATAAAATTCCAGTTTTAGGAAAATGAAAGAGAAACTTTAAATTCACTGTATCCTCTTAAAAGTTTTAAAATGCAATTTGACAAAAGCATTCATATTCTGTTGTGGCTTGGAGATATATACTAATTAGTATAAATGAATGTATGTGTGTACACGTATGTGTTTATGTGAATATGTACGTTTATGTGTATGTATATATTATAGTAAACACACTTTTTCTTCTCTCCTTATCCTCCATATGAATCCTCACTTGAATTTCCATTGAATTTTTAAGTGATTATACACTCTAATTGAAAAGGAATTTCTCAGTTGTTTCTTAAATCAAAATAAGCTTATGTTTCTTTGTTGTTGCAATTTAGATGGAATTTCTTGTGACTAAATGGGACTATCATTTTGCACTGTCATATCCAAACTTTATGAAATCAGCATATAGAATCAAACAAATAAACCAACATCAGCTTTAGATTTCCAATAAGAAAGGGGAAAAGAAAAAACACACACTACAATTAATTTTATTTTTTTAATACCAAGAGAGAAAGATGTGTATTATTTGCTTGTTTACTTTTATCAAAGCGTATCCTTTGAGGGTGGCTGGAATCGCTCCGAACATTTTCATCTCAGTGGCAAGTCGGTTTGGAATCTGAATAGAAGCTTCCTGAAAATATTGTTTTTGGAAAACTGACACTCATTGAAAGTCAACACTACTAATGTAAGGCCATCATCAGCAGAGCCGAGGAATAGGGGTGAGCAGAGTTTGTAAAGATGAGCCAAAGCCCCGGGAAACCGTCTCCGTGTGAGGGACCTGTCTTCTCCATCAGAGACCCAGCCGGGTGCCGGGAAGAGAGTCTGGAGTAATCAGCGTCCCAGGCAATTCTTTCAACCTCATTGTTCATCAACTTGCTTATGAATCACCTTCCTTATTATTACTTCAAGATGAAGCTTTCCTTCCCTATCTTGGCATCATAGATTAAAGAAAAATTAATGTAACAAACTGCTCTTAAGTGTTACACCAGGTACAGAAACTCTGGTGTTGAATCAAGCACGATATGGGCCATGCTGCCCAAGTGTCCTGGGAACGCAGACATGAACATAAGTAACTTCAGTTTGATGTTTTGCGATGCAAAGACAATGGCCGTTGGGAAGGAAGAGGGAAGCAAAGGTGACTGCAGTCTCTGTGAGCATAAGGGTCACATCTGTCTGCTAACCATGTTCACCAGTGTCCAGCCCTGTGCAGGGATCACAGTGGAGGTTCAGTGAGCGCTGTGGGAGAGAAGGCGTGAGGACGACAGGCAGAGGCAGGCAGAACTCACAAAGGTCGTGACCTCTAGAAGGTTGGTAGCGATCATGTGAATTTCTCCTGGTACATGAGGAGCAGAAGGACAGGGTCATTCTAGAAAGAACAACCTGTGCTAAGAAACAGGGACCAGACAGATTATAGCAACTGTGAAATAAGAAGGTCACTCTGACCAGAGAGGATGGAGTGGGTGATGGATTCTAATAGAAGATACCATTGTCCACACTAGAGAATGAAGGTTCTTGTGAGCAGTGCTAAAGATTCAGGACATTAACTGATAGGACATAAGAATAACCATCAAGTGTCGAGCATGAAGCTGGGCCACCCGGTGAGGAGGCCATTCGGAACAGCTATGTCATCTGCCAGAACTGATGCATTTACTTGCTGGCTTACAATTCCCATTAAATGAAGAGAGAACGTTTTATGGGGTGCAACATTTAAGTGGGTAGAATTTGGATTGGCCTTTGATTTAGGTAGCAGTATGGACAACAAACAAGACAGAACTGGAGCTCACAAAATAGGTTTTCTTTGTGAAAGAAGAAAAATAAAACTTTTTTTTTCTTTTAAATGGATGCTCTTCACTCAGGGTGCATGATATTTGAATCATGACCACATGATAGCGGCTCTTGGTGTAGCCCCCTTACTTCTCTTTCAAACAATGTGTACACATGTCAATAATACCCAGCTTTCTAAGTTGTAGTAAGGTAGGGCTGCTTGTTGGGATAATTTGAAATTGGAGTTTGATTGCAAATAGGTCATTGAAAACCACTCTAGTAGCAATTGCCCTAGTCATTTACTGAAGAAAAGATGCCCTCCCAAGACCCTTGCTTTCTTGAAAGGCTACATGTAGGATGTAGGATGCTGAGTGGCTCCCAGAGAGGGGATGGGAGGGGACACATATGCCATATGAGCAGGAATTATGACATGGACGCTGCTCTTTTTATATCAATACTATTTAGGTAGCTTACCTTTATGATACTGGAAGAGAAGTGAGTTGTATAGTAAATTAGGTAAAATGACATGATTAATGTGGTAGAAGAAAGGTTTCTTTTCCTCACTAAAGATGCAAAAGCAACACCCGAATATCTCACAAGTCTTTTACAGGAAGTGTTTGAGCCTGTGACACTCCAAGGGAGAGCAGAAAGTGTTGCGACAGTTGGGGGCAGTGGACACCTCTTGGCTCGGTTGCCAACTCAAAATGATCATTTCTTCTTTGGCAACAATCAGGACACACCGGGGAGGGACCCCATGGTCATGTGCATACCACGTGACAACTGGCCACAGCTGTGTGACCAAGGGCCGACCCTCAATGGGATTTTTCATTTTCCATGTCCCGAAGCTGCCAAAATGCTAACTCCTGCAAGAGATGTGTGGAAAATGTGTGCTGACTCATCAAAAACTGGTTCTACATATCTTGCAAACTAGGTTGCATTCACTTAATGACTTTCATTGACGACTTACTAGCATTGTCCAGAAACAAAACAAAACAAAACAAAACTTTCCACTGCTGTTACCTGGTAAACACAACTCAAAGTGAGACTTGATGAATTAACTTGTAAAAAAATCAATAGAGAACCATCAGTAGGCTTTATATTTCTGCAAGGGCAGGTGTAAGGGAGGAAAGGAGGGGCCCAGCAATGAAATAAGTTGGAGACATCCACTAATGTGACAACATTTGAAGGCTGCCTCCGGCTTCACCAGGCTATCTTCTACCTTCCTTTATTGTTTTCCCACCTGCAAAGCAGAATGGAGGTGATTTGATGGAGCAAATTCCCAAACTTTGGCACTGACAAATTTTTTTTTTTTGTGGTACGAACTTTCCTCCCAACTCAAAGAATTATAACAGTTTCCAAGATCATCAGACTTCCAGGTTTCCCTTTGAATCTTTTCAGAGATATTGATTACATGCGTGATCCAGTTTCCTTTGGCTCTGTGTTTCTTGTAGTGTTGTCTTGCGGGAGCTAAAGGGTTACCAAATCGAAACTGATTGCTTGATGAATATGGTACTGGGTCCAGGGTGAGCTGGGCTTTACATTGGGTTGAGGTGCTATGGAGAGGTTAACACCTCTTCTGGTGCCACATGGTAGAAAGCACTGGAACAAGAACCCAGACCAATTAGAACTGTGGTTCTAACCACAGTTTTGACATTAACTTGAGCCAGAGACAAACTCACTGGGCTGCATTCTTGACCACATACCGTGTTTCCCCAAAAATAAGACCTAGCCAGACCATCAGCTCTAATGCATCTTTTGGAGCTAAGTTAATGTAAGACCCAGTCTTATTTTAATATAAGCCCAGGTATATAATATAATGTAATGTAATGTAATGTAATGTAATGTAATGTAATGTAATGTAATGTAATATAATACAATACAATACAATATAATATAATACAATATAATATAATACCAGGTATAATATAATATAATATAATATAATATAATATAATGTAACAAACATAAGACCAGGTATAATATAATAATGTAATGTAATATAATATAATATAATGTAACGTAATATAATATAATATAATATAATAATATAATATAACATAATACTGGGTCTTATATAATACAATACAATATAAGACCGGATCTTATATTAATTTTTGCTCCAAAAGGCACATTAGAGCTGATCATCTAACTAGGTCTTATTTTGGGGGAAACACGGTAAGATGAAGGATCTGTCTTTTTGCTCTGGTGATTGGCAGCTTGCCCTCAATGGCTGCTTTCAGGTGGGACGTCTTTAGTTCATGGCTGCAGGCAGCAAACCACTTACTGCACAGAACTCTGGGAAGCTTGCCTTGTTTTCAGAGTGTTCCCGCTTTATTTTCTTTTCAATTAGTTTTATGTGGCTATTTATTTTCTTCAACAAGTTCATAATTTCATTTCTTTTTTCTGTTTATATTCCCTCTCTGTTTTCACCCAAACCCTGCCGTGCTCCACACTCCGAAAATCTGCTTGCTTTTTAAATCCATCTGCATTGAATTATTTATAGTTTTGATAAGGTCCTGTTTTGTCTGATGTTTATTTTCTTTAATAACAAGGAACCTGGGTGAACTTTTCCAAAAGACCAAAAAAGGATTCTAGTTTTGAAAGATGCTAGGCAACCGTGGCCAAAATGCACAAAACAAGCCTCGGGTGCCCTTTTTGTGTGTGTGTGTGATTTGGGTTTCTTCCCCCCTCTATTAAACCTGCTTTCATCTAAATGTGTTGCAGGGAGGGGAAAAATAAATAAATCCCTTCAGTGTGGACTCCATCCAGAACAAAATTACATGCCTCTCTTCACTAGCCAATCCCTTTGCTTCTGTCACTTCTAGACCAATCACAATACTTTAGTCCATGAAAGGAATTCTGGATTGCGATTGGCGTTTGGGGTCACATGATAAAAATGCTCAGGCAATTATCCTACACATATTTTTTTTTTACGCTTTTATTCTACATGAAACAACTCATCATTTTGCCACCTCAATTTTAGTTGACTTCTGTGGATTTTCCATTGTTATCTTTCTGGCTATTTTTTCCCATGTCACTTGTGTCACTGATTACTTTGAGCCTTTGTAGCTCAACAGTGTTCAGACCCAGCACCCCCTTCCTCCAACATCCTGTCCCCTCCTTATACCATTCCATCCAGTGTTTCCTGCATTAAATTAATTAGCTTAGGCGTTAGAGGTGTGTCAACAGAGGATGGGTGGGAGAGGGATGTTCAGCCTGTAGTGCTAGGTAAACACACATCACACACATACACACACACACACACACACCATGAGTGCATACATAGACGGAATGGGAAAACACAGTGGCTAGCCAGTGCTGTCAGAATGGCCAACGATGAGATAAAAAGAACAGAGCGAATGATCAAAACAGAGGGTATACGTTAGCTATGCCAATCAAAGTAATTTGGAATATTGAATGAGAAAAACAAATGGAAGTCTCCTATCTTGGATAGTTTTCAGGATGTGCTTTTTTATTCAGTTAGGTGAAAAGAGAAAGTTGTATTTCTTCACCTTCCCTCTTAAATCCTGCTCTCCTCCTCTTGTGCATTTCTTATTTGGTGTGTGTGTGTATGCGTGCGTGCGTGTGTGTGTGTGTGTGTGTGTGTGTGTGTGTGTGTGTCCGTCCCACTCCACCCCCACCCCTCTTTCCAATCCTTCCTTTAAGGTTTAATTTAACAATAACATTTGCGATCGGGGTCCTGCGCATCTCAAGGGCATTGCGCTTGAAATTGCACACACTCTGCACCATTTATCATAGGCTGACATGTGTCATGTTCCAGACTGCGGCTCCAAGAGGTTACAGCTCACGACTGCTCCTTTGTTGATCAGCTGCCGAGACAACTGAGGCACCTTTCTTCCCTATTCCTTTCATTTTTTTTTCTCTTCTTATTAAAGCTGCCTCATCCCCTTTTGAAGGCCTAAGTCACCCCTTTGCAGAGGAAGAAACACAAAAGAATTTGTATTGTGTTGGATTCTATGTCCCTCATTTCCTGAAATTTCTGATGGGGGCCGCTCAGTGTTTAATAAGATCGGAATGCACCACTATAAACTTTAATCTTTGTTGAGAGAGAGAGAGAGAAAAGGAAAAGGCCATTAAAGTCGGCACCAACCTGGCTTTGTTTCTAAGCAGACAGCATCCTGTGCAGGATGGGGACGTTGGACCCTAAGTGTACCCCAGGCACACTGACAGAAGCCAGCCGTGTCCTCTTTTCAGAGCATGGTCTTTCCGAGTGTGGTCCTTGCTGCAGGCTACCTTCCAAGCCAGCGGGACTTGTACTTAACCCTGAAAGCTCTCTTTTTTTTTTGCCAATGGAAGTATTGCAGTAAAAGATATGGGATATCAGTGAAAGCATAAAGTTTCAGTGGTCTCACCCACCAAAGTCTCAACTTATCTCCAACCTTTAAGGGAAACTTGGGCTGAAATGGTTGTTTGGAAAAATGTTAAGAATAGGCCAACTCCAATCAATACTCATTAGGGGTCGTGCACGTGGCCAGTTTTGTCCTAAGCTATTTCCCACCCAGCATCTCTGACTATTTAGCCTCTTCTGCTGGAGAATAGAGGCTCAGAGTTGTGATAATGGTTCTAATGGTGGATTTCCCACATTCTCCTCCTTCTCCTCCCTCCCTCCCAGCACGTCCACGGTTGACCTCTCCCAGCTTGCCTCCCTTTCTCCCTGTGACAAAACAGCAGTCACTCTTTTCTCCCCCTGGACGTCCCATCTTTTCTCCTCCGCTCCAACACCACTTCCTCAGAGCAGCGGCTCACACTGGGCTCCCCTTGCCCCTCACCTCGCCCTGGTCTCTTTTTCTACAGGCCTTACCCCCGTTGTTTCGCAGTATGAATTTTTGGGATTTATTACCTATGACATCCCGAGACAGTAATCTCCTGTCTGTTTTACTCATCAGTGTTGCCTCAGCCCACTGTATGCGCTCACATCATTTGTGGAATGAGCCACGGTTAGAACTCTTCCTTAGGGATTGTGGTAGGGGTGCGTAGGTCTGTGGTTCCCTGAGGGCTCTCCTCGGCCACCTTCGGAGCTCTGGCACGGACACTTGCTTCTCTTCCCACTCATCCAGCTGCTTGGGGTGAACCCGTCCCTCTTTGCGGTGAGGCCCTCCTTATGGAACTCTGGGACTGGGCCGGAGCCTACCGAGGCCCTGCTGGAGTGTGTCTAATATGCAGAAACACACCTCGTTGGTCACTGGCTGCTGACATGCAACCATGAGGGAACTGGGTCAGCTCGGGGAGAGGGACGCATTCAGTTATGTAGTGCCTCCCAAGATGGACTAGTTATCCAGCTAACTTGGGGGGGCGGGGGACTACAAAATGGCAGGGCACCGCCCCTGGCCACAAAGAACTCACAGTCTGGGTGGCACAATAGTGAAGCCCAAACAATATAGGGGTGTGACGAGAGAGAGAGAGAGAGAGAGAGAGAGAGAGAGAGAGAGAGAGAGAGAGAGAGAGACAAGCAGAGGCTTTTTGCAGACACAGGGGCAGCCTTTGAGGGGGTCTCACAGAAACCCTGAGGCTGAGTCTTTAGGGAGGAAGTGGAGAAAGTGTTAGCCGGGTGGATACGGGTAAAGGGTCTTCCTGGAGGAGGGCACTACCTGGATAAAAGCTTGAGAGGGTGGGAGTGCTCAGTGACTGTCCTTTCCCCAACTTCCGTTGGTTTCTCCCGCAAGACTGAAGAAACCATTCGGTCTGCTTGACGATTCTTCAGGGCGTAACTACTAAGGGGACTGGGCTCATCCAATGCACAATGGCAGATGGTCTCCCCTGGCTTCGAGCTCAGAATTCTCTGAGGGGTTTTCACCGTAATGGGCTCCTAAGTCCTGGAACCAATTAATAGTGGCTGCTTTTCCTAAGTAAGCGTTAGGTAGAACCTGAACGGAATGACTTCTGTGTGTGTGTATGTGCGGGAATGTGTGTGTCTGTGAAGGAGAGAGAAAGAGAAATAGACTCAATAGCTAGTGAACTTTACATTGTCTTAGCAACAGGCAAAAGGCTTGAGTGTGTCTCAGAAAACGTGGGTGGCTTCTGGACGTCTAAGGTTTGCCCTTATTTATGCAAAGAGAACTCTGGCTTTGTAAACTTCCTAAGGGAGACCTGAAAAATAATTGACAACTGAAAAGAAAAGGTGATTTGAGGAGGGTGCTTGTGACGGCAAAACATCCCATTGAAAGGTGAACAATTGAATTGTCCTCTGGTTGTTTGGTTTCTATGACACCAAACACCGGGGCTGTTTCCAACCATTTCCGTCCTTGGCACTGCTTAGATAATATATTGAGATGATTCACTTTTCATCCAGATCTTAATATCCTGAAAGATATATCCTAATTGTCATTTAATTTAAGGCCAGTACATTAGCATAATGATGAATTTTTGAAAGTGGTGTGTTGGCACCGTTTGGGAAAGAGGTTAAAGGCTAAAATCTGAAAGACTAGGTTCACACAGACAGTGGAATCTCCTTTTTCTCTGCCGTATATTTAGCTCTTTTCACATCTGCAAAGTATAATTATTATTCTTAATATCCTAAAAGAGTGTAGTGTCACACAATTACGATTTACATTCTCAAACAATGGGTCATTTTAGGAACTGATAAAAGACCATGCAGTTGTTAAGCCCTATATGTCGCCATTGTCAAGTAGATGCTTTTCATTATTGTTTTCTTGCTTTTCACTCAAACCTTAAAAAAGAACCTTAACCAATTCACATTCTTCTCTTATTAAGAAAGGACCCATGTTGAGATTTGAGCTACTAGGTAATAAGAGGGAGGTGACTCAAAGTCTCAAGGGGTCATCTGATTGCTGAAAGGGGAAGGTTTCACCAAACCAAACAAGTAAAGCAAAACAACAACAGAAATAGATAAGACATAATCCTAAACTGAAAAGCATTTAAAAGCAATCAAGTGAAGATGTGGAGAATATTGTACAAAAGAATAATGATATTTGTACAGTAGGTAAAATATAGATTACAATTTATAACAGGATACAGGAAGGAGACAGGAATTGTTTATAGGACCTTGTGACAGAATTGCAACAAATCTCTTTTAAAAGCTTTCTCTTTGCCCTGGCATCGAGTCTGAACAACTCTGGCAGCTACATTAGATGAAATAACATGCCCAGACTGGCGAGAGTTACGGGGTCTGAGGAAGAGAACTCGCTCTGCTCTGGACTCCAGATTCGGCTGCGGTCCTCTCTTCTGTCCAGTTCAGCTACTGGCCTCTTTGCTTCTCTGTCCAAGGGCATTAACTGGGGAGAGATTTGCTTGTGGAAGATTTTCCAATATTTTCTTTAAGATCAGGTGGTTTATGCAAACTTGACATCGACCTCTTCGGTCTCTTTCCCAATGTGATTATTTCCTTCAAGGTACTGGTTTCAGGATACATAGCTAAATGAAGATAATAGTTGAATATTCTCATGGAAGCCTTCCTACTGTATGACTGGACTTTAATGGGAGTTTAATTAATGGTACTTCTGCTTCCTACCTACTTTATAGAGTTGTTGTGAGGTTAAAATGCATATGTCTATATGCATATATATATACACACACACACACACACACACACACATATATACTACAAAAAACAGTGCTTGGCACATAGTAAAGATTATAAAATGATAGCTGCTGTCGTTGATGTTGTTTCCATATGGCAAGTCAGCTGGATGGATAAATGAGGCTCCTATGCCCATTTCCACTCTTTTAATGCAGTTGCTTCCTTTATCCCACTCTTATTCCCATTCTCTTTGATCCTTTCTAGGTCAAGTCTTGCTTTAAATCCTTGACTTCTAGTCCCCTGTATGAATGGTCACTGTTAACATTTATTATGCACTCACTGTGTGCTGGGCATTCTGCTACATATTTTACATGCAACATCTAATTGAATCTTCCCCCCCAAACTTGTGAGGTGGGCACTATTATTTTTCTCATTTCGCAGATGACGGAATTGAGCTTGGTAAACACTAAGAGATTTGCACCAAGTTGAACCACAAGTATGAGCTGACCTGGGGTTGGATCTCAGGCCGTCCACTGCCAGAGCTGGAGAGCTCACTCACCACCAGTTCTGGTCCCATTTCATCCCTTTCTGTCACAGTTGGACTCTGATTGGAGTGTGTACCTGATGCTGCCCTCTGTCTTCCTGTGCACTCAGCTCTTACCCCTCACCCTCTGCTCCCCCAATGTCCTCCATTTGCTGCTCTGGTGTTAGCCCCTCGGACCTGAACCCAGTGCCACCTGGCCTGGCCAATATCCCAGCCTACGTGACCCCAACACCCTCCTGTTGTATTTCTTTCATTGAATAGCATATCTCCATAACTACCAGGAATTGTTTTCTTCTCCCAAATCATGTAGCACAAGAGGGTTTGTTACATGAGGTAGGAAACAGTAGTAAAATCCACCTCATGAAATCCACATGAGATTCAGTGGATGGAGGTAGTTTTACAACTTCCTGCGTCTCCTTCCTAGAAATCACTTTGTACCCGAGTATAGAGTGGAAAGTGTGAGTTAACCGGAATGCTTAGGAAAACGGGGTTCTCTATGCAAGTTGGGATTGGTGTTGACCTGAGTCGTCTAGAAGGCACGTGAGTTAAAATGGGAGTAGCAAGCAGTGTCAGAGAGGTAAGCCTGTGAGTATCAACAGAATGAGCTGAGCCTGTTCTCACGTCCAAGGGGCGAGTGTGACAGAAGTGCAGGTGCCATGTGGAAAGTGCCGTGAGGATGGGAGCAGAGTTGTCCCTCTGGGAAGACTAGGATGCCCACCATTCCCTCTCCTTGAATGTAGAGCCAGTGGCCTGGGGGAGAGACAGCCGGATTCAAAATTAGAAGGTGATATTCCAATTCCCAATGCCTGCTTTACTCATAAACTTCAGGAATCTTCTATGACATCTAACCTAGGTATCTATGTGAACCGAAGATGTTTGTTATTTTTTATGCTTGCATCCAGTTGCTACCTAAAGGGCAAAAGGACAGAAATGCAAACCCCCCACATACTCCATCCCCCTTGGGATCTCTAGGAGAAAAATACTAATGTCCAAAAACAAAAGAAAATCAAACACCCTATGACATTATTGGACGCAAACCAGGTCCTTGGTAGAAGTCTTTTGTCGTTAGTGAAAAATCAGTTACCTATTAATATTGTCATTTGCTTTGAATAAAATCTGCTCAACTGGGCTATCAGGAAGAGAGCCTTAATTTGCTTCCCTGGTTGGTGGCCGCTTGAAGAGGGGAAGTGGAACTGCTGGTCCCAGGAAATTAGGAGGGGCAGTGTCAGGGAGCTCAGCTGGGGGCTGATGTAAGCCCGGAGTAATTGCCAAGATGATGAATTATTCCTCCGAGCCGTACACAAGCATTCCCTTCTCTCCCCTTCACCAGCAGGCTGACTTCGGAAGAGGAGCAGGACCGCACTGGGGGTCCAGCTGCCCAGGCACAGCCAGTTTGGGGCCCCCGCTGTCCCCTGCAGAGCAATGTGAGACCTCCTCTTTCCTCTGGAGAACTTCCTGAGGTGTCACCTTGTCACAGCTCACACCTTCTGTCTTCAAGAGAATCCTGTGCGTTCCTCCATCTTTCTCAGGCCTTGGTGAGAGTATTTTCATTCCGGGCCTTTCTTTTGCTCTGAGCAAGAAGACAGGAAAAAGGCACAAACCTCAACTAGAGGTGACTGCAGTGATCTTCCCAGAGCCTCACCAAATGTGTATAGTTTTTGTGTTCTATAAATAAAAGGAGCTGAGGTCAGCCAAAGAAGGTGCCGAGCTCATCCAGTGAGGAAGGGGCAGGACCAAAACTCAAGTCTCCCCAACTCCAGAGCAAGTTGCCCTTGTATGCCTACCTGAACCCCCCCACCCCCCTTGCAAACAGGGCACCTAGTTCAATACAGGATGTCTTATAGTGGAACCAACAGAGATTATCCTCCCCCAGGAAAAGCCATGTGGTTTTGGTTCCATAAACTATGAAGTCCTACTTAAGAGGAGAGCTGAATCAGGTGTGGATCGTGTTGCCTGGGTTTGTGTCCTGTGTCCACCAGTTCAGTTGCCATATATATATATATATATATATGCCTGAGTAATAGACTTAAATACTCTTTGCTCAGTTTTCTCAGCTGAGAAATGGGTATGTTAAATAGTACCTGCCGCGCAAAATTATCATGAGGATTAAATGGTATATGGACAATGCTTAGAACTGTTCCTGGTACATAGTAACCACTTAATAATTATCAGCTGTCATTATCATTATAGTAGCAATGTATAGCCAACTCATAAGCCACAGAGGAGTTGACAGAAACACAAACCTTTGTCTAAAAATCAGCGGCAAGAAACCCAAACAAACAAAAAACAGGGAAAGCAGGGCAGGAAAAAACAAAACAAAAAGCCCAACATACTTGATGTGGCCACAATTCAGGTAAAGAAGATCTGGACATTGGAGCTGGCCATGAGCTAAATCTGAGCCAAAAGTCTGATGCAATTCTTCTTAAAAGATAAGCGAATGCAATGGGAAGACACGTGGACATAAGCAGAGTGTCCTCTGCCTTCTGCTCTTGTTGATCAGCTCTGAGCCAAACGGTTTCATTTCTGGGCATGTTCAGTCCTTCAAATAGGAAATTAATAACCCCAGACTAGAGTGTGTCCAGAGGGCAGAGGAGGAAGTGTCTAGCAACCCTTCCATTTAGGGAGCCCTGGATGAACACATGGAGGTAGCATTTAGAGACATGACAAAGGAAAATCTTGACTCACTACTGAGGACAATAGTTTAATTACTACAACTGTCCAGCTTGAAGTGGGCTGTCTTGCTAGCTCGGGAATGCCTCATCGCTTGAACTAGTAGGACGAGATATTGCCACGGACTTGGCTAAGATTGTTGGTGGAAACCTGAACTGCGTAAGCGGTTGGAAGACTTCTTACCATCTCTGATATTTTCGGATGCTATGACAGAAGGAGATACACTTTCTCATAGCCAGCTGCCTCTGGTAAACAGTTCCCACATTTACGAGCCCCCCATACTGACCAGTACTGTTCATTCCCTCTGGTTTCCGTGGTGGACAGAGCTCTCCCCACCAGGGGGGACAATGCTTACTAGGAAACCCATGGACTCCTGCTTCCCATTGGGATGCATGCTTTCCAAGAACCAGGTGTACGCGTCCCCATTTCTATTTAAGCCCGTTGCATCTGTTACTGTAATTGCTTAGTTTCATTAAACATTATGTAAACTGGTGAAATATTAGTGTTAGAAGAAAGCAAGATGTTGTGTCTCTGAAAATGAAGTTGAATGCTGTGGAAAGAGTTGATGAAGGCGGTTTGCTAAAAAGTAATTGCTGTTAAATTAGGTGTGAGTTAGACAAATGTATAAGATTGGGAACGATCATTAAAATTTAGATGGATTCTCTTCTGAGATTGCTCTGCTAGTCTTTAAGTTCTCGCTCCACTTTGGGGAAACTGAAAAATCATCCCTGCTGCTCAGCGGGTGTGATTTAGGCAAATGCGGAACTCTGGTCGGCAGGCCCATATGCAGAGAGACCCTCTATGGAAAGGTTGACAAATTAAAGACACGTTTTTACATCCTTTCAGTTGGAAAGTTTAATGTATGATGTTTCTTCTTTGTGATTGTCTGCTGACTGGATTTTTCAATTCATCACCAACTTCCCACCAGTTATAACTGCTACCACTCAGCCAAGTGGTGGCCAAGGGATGACAAAGGTGGACCGGCTGAATGACTGGCATGGCAGCGTGTGGCTGTAGAAATCCACAGTAGCTAAGGCTTGAACAGGCATTTCGGGCCTGGTTATATGAAGTGTGGGGAGCATTGCCCGGCAAGACAGAAGGAAGCAAGTCGGAGCCTGGTGAGCTTGGGAAATGGGCTTCAGATTCGATCCCTGCGACATGGGGTAGTGGGGTAAACCAAGTCAAGGCCAAACATTGGCTATTGTCCTCACAAGACAAACAGTGAAGTGTCCAAGATGTAGCCAAGATACAAAAGCCAACAAGCAGGACCCGAGACAAGGGGGAGAGGTGAGAGGTGTAGGAAGCAGGGACTCGGCACCTTACCCGAGTCAGACGGGGCTGTCCGGCCCACACGGCACCAGGTGATGTCTCAGCTGTTCCACCAGGTACCTGGCAGGAGGGCCGGATCTTTGTTGTGACGTAGGAAGAGCATTGGAGGAAGAGGCAGAGGAACTGGGCTACACGGCCTGGGACGCTCGGTCTCGCTTCCCCCAAGTGCATATCCTCCTTCCCCTGAAGGTGAAAGTCCCAGGAAGTGACAACATGACATATGGAAAAAAAAACACAAAAAAACACTTCTAAAGCAGTTTCAAATGCAAGCTTTCACCACGACTTGACCAAATTCCGCAAGGGAACCATCGTGGGGCTCTTGGCTTCAAATAGGATTGTCTTCCTGGTGTGAAAATGTGAACTAAGCTGGAGTAGAAGCTGGTAGAACTGTCGTAATGAGGAGATTCCAAATAATTTATTGGTTTAATTATTGATCTTGTAGTGAACTGGTCACTACTACATTAGGACTAACATGTAGGTAGTGCGTCCAACCACACAGCTCGGTTCTTTGTTTACTTTTATTTTTCCTCGAATGTGTTTTTACCCGTTCTTTTGATTTAATTAAAATATTTCTGTTTTGTCTGTTTTGGGTAAATAAAATGTGAAATGTACTGCAAAGTGAGGAAGTATAATTGTTGGAAGTACAGAGCAGATCTGGGATTCCAATCTCACTGTCAGAGACGCTGAGGAAGTAACTTTCCTATTTACATCATTATGCCTCTAAAAGAGGTGATAGCAAAGCAAAATTCAAAGAGATTTATGAAGATTGGATACATTCATGATAAGGCAAGTAATTTGCTTAGTTTGACACCAGGCACCAAATAAGCAAGCATTACAATTAGTTTATATCAGTAGGATTCAATTTACAAATGAATTTTTTTTATATATATTCAGTGTTAGAAAACAGGATTAACTTTCAAAAGTTAAATTTTGGGGGAATTAGTCACTTTACAAACCACATTTTTTATTTTTTACTGGAATTCATCATTTTACTGGGCTCCTTTTAATATAAAGCTGTTCAGTAGCCCTGGAGATATCATTTGCCTTATAATTATCAGAGAAATGGCAATTATATGCAATGACGTACAGTGTGACAGCTTGAAGATGGTAGATATGTAAAGCAACATAGCCTGTTTCATTTCGCCCTTCTGCTGGGTCCTCTAGGACAAGAAAACTCTTAGAAGGCAGGCATCGCTGCTCAAAAGCCTCATCATCCAGGGCAGGGAAATCGGAGTGAACATTGACGATAGAAACAGTTCGCTCGGTAAGACAGCCTTGAAGTCATGGTCCAATGGTGCGCTGCCTATTCTAAATAGTTCAGTCATTCACACAGAATTATTTAGCACCTACTACGTGCCAGGCACCATTCTAGGCATGGGAATCGAAGCAAAGAATGAAGTAATTCTGGTGTTTGTCCTCAGAATGTTTACTTCTAACTGTGGAAAGACAGACAGCAACCAAAAAAAAATGCATGCATAAGATAAGTGAAGATGGTGGTAAGTGCTGTGAAGAAAATAAAACAGGCCACTGAGAGAGTGACTTGGGGCTTTGAGAGTGGACGGGAGTTTGGGGACAGCCTCTCCTAGGAGGTGATGAATGAGTTGAGGTCTGAATGATGAGACGGAACCAGCTATGTGAGGATTTGGGAGCATTACATTCTGAGGACCACTGTGCAAAGCCACCTCGACAGACATGGGATCCTGTGTTAGGGTGATCCGCTAACTTCAGAGCTTAGCATCACTGCCAAAAGCTGGGCAGACTTGGGCAAGTCACTTCTCTGCCCTATGTTTCCTGTTCTCGTCAGAAAATGGAGATCATGATAACTGCATCCAAAGACATTTACCTGAAATGATATATGTAAGACAGCTAGCAGAGTGTCTGACATAGTACATGCTTTATAGTTGAACGGAATGAAATGATGAGGATTTGGACTTTATAAGAAGTGGAGAGGAAGGGATGTATTTAAGGGTAAAGGAAGGCTTGGGATTCATTTTGTTTGTTTACTAAAGCAAATGGCGTCATTCAGTGTGGTGTATGCCAGCTGGAGTTGCTAAAGAGTGTATTTTTCAAGCTAATGCTGCAATTAAGTCCTAAGTGGAAATTGGGTCATGAAAACAGCTAATAATTTCATAAATAACAGTAAAATTCTCTCATTAATCATAAAGAATAGTTCTCAAATATTATGAATTGATTGGTGATAAGACCATACATTTTGTATTTAAAAGACATTTACAAGCATTCTGGGTGTTTCACAATGGGTGTATACCTTGGGATTCGGAGGAAAGTTACTTGTTCAGTTAATGATTCTACAGTGAAGAGTTTAGCTTTGCATCTTGTTTCTGTTTCTCTTGACCTCGCCTGGAAAAGATGGAAAGAGTTCACCATAATTTTGTCTTTGTATAATAAACACTCTCCATGTGCCAAGATCTTTTCTAAGAGCATGTTCAAGCACTAAGCCTTTTAATCCTCGTAATGTAGAAACCATTACCAACCCCATGTAACAGATGGGGAAACTGAGGCACAGGCATTAAGCAACATACCCAAGATTACAAAGCATGTAAGGAGCAGAGTCGAGGTTAGAACATTCACAGTCCAGCGCCAAAATGTGTGCCTTCTTACCAGGTTGCCTTTCGCTCTACTACTGGGATCTTCAGTGTAGAAACTCACATTTCATAGATCCCCCTACTTGGGAGTTAAAAACTCAGAGGCTAGAAGATAGTAGAGAAAAGTAACATAAATGAGTAAGGAAAACTCTAAGAAAGCTAAAGGAGTAAAGGTTACAGTGAAATGGAGGGAAAAAAATTGACCCAACTACATGGCAAACTACTTTTTTGTCTGGATAAATGCCCACTAGAACCAAAGCTCCAAGAGGACGAAGACTTTTTGTTTGCAATTGTTTCCCCAATGAGTAATACCTAGCACCTAAATAGCATACCTGGAAAACAGCATGTGCTCAAGAAATATTTGTTGAATAAATAAATGCAGAATGAAAGAATGGTCTCCAAATATAACGAGGTTCTTCATTATTTATTTAAACAATAAAAGCTAGATATCCAAAATACATACAGATTTTCCAGATCGATATATTAGTCCATTAAAAACAAACAAACAACCATGTGGCAAATCAAATATTACTTGTAGGCTGGGTTTGACTAGTGGGTAGGATTCGGTCCTTGAGTAGCTAATTTGAGACCCTAATCTTGTAGTGAAAAGCCATAAACTTTGTGCAAATGGTGGACACTTAGAATGCCCGCATATTGATTCAAGCATTGTTCTAAAAATAGATTCAGCATTTGAGAAAAACTCCGGATACAATAACAGAGATCCATACAGAGTACACGATTGGGTAGGAGAACATTTCTTAAGTTGTTTTGCTGCATTTCCAAGTTGTAATTCCAGTTATTGTACAGCTCTGCTTAACTTTAATTTGCTTGGCATAGAAAAATACTTCCATGCCTTTGATTATATAAAGTAGTTTTGAAGATCCATTTAAGAAGTACTAATATGCCTTGAGCTACATCATCCTCTTTTTAATTTCAAATGCCAGCAGCAAGGGAAGGGAGCCAGTTTCTACTTGAAACACCAAGTTCTAGAAGCAGAATAAGAACGTTTGGTGCAATTTATCACCCCAGTCCAACCAGCAGGAGAGTGCATTGCCTTGACTATTTTTCTAGGTCAAGTATTTTGACAATGTCCACAGCCTTGAACTCCAGAGTTGTAGACGAACAAAAGAGAACAAAAAAATAAAAAAATAAAAAAAAATAAAGCAAAGAAAAAGAAAAAAATGCTAGAAGCTGTGGTTCCATTTCTTATAAATATACCATGAATTGAGTAATAAACTAAATTTAGCATGGAAGGGACAAAAGAACATGACTTCAGATGAATGCCTAAGAGAGAAGAGAAAGAAAATTTTTCTTAGTCATATTCATGACTGAGGTTAAAATATTTGCAAAATAAATGAGAGGCAGAACCTGGCAAAGACTGGAGTCTTGTCAAGGAGAAGTGGGCTAGGGGAACTGTTTCTGGTACCTTCAAGGTGAATCTTTTTTAGCTGAGCAAAGCCCTTGTGTGACCTGACGATTTCACATCATTGCTGAGGGCTTGGTTCATAGATTCCAAACTTTCTCCTGTGTTTTATTGGTTTTGGCTCCCAGTGACCTCTTCTAACAGAACAGCTTCTAACGTCCTGAAAGACCCATCATCATCACTCACTATGGGATGAGATTTTTTTTCTCCCTCCCGGAGGGGCAGCACAAAGAATGGAGACTGCTCCCAGCCACTCCTCCAACACAGCCTAAGAAAATGACTCAACAATCAAAGAAAACTCATAAAGAAAGATGAACGTGAGGAGCAAGAAGTATAGGCAGCACATTAACTTTCGTGCCTGATTACTTGAAATCAGCGTACTGGCGCTTGAGAGCCAAATGCTCCAGTTCTATCCCAGGCTTTGATGGCTCTCCCCATCTGGTTCCGTACCTTCTATACATATTGGCAACCACAACTGTAAAATCAGAACAAAAAGTGTGTTTGCATCTAAGGTTATGATAAGTGTTAAATGAGGAAATGTAAGTCGAGTACCTGGCACAGAATGTCCCCTCATTAAAGTTTCTATATCATTGTCATTACATTACCAGATGAGGACATGGGACAACAAATTCATGCAGATTTACACAGAAGACACCTTTGAGAATTCAATCTATTACCCAGGGCCACCAGGTCAAACACTGCCCAGGTTGAATACTGGACAAGTTCATGCTGCACCATCCTCACAAACGGTGCCCCTGCAGTTGTGCCTCGTGGCGGGGACACCACCATTGATTCAGAGTAAGAACACAGAAAAGGGTACCCATGCATTTCCCTGTTCTCATCAGAAAATGGAAATCATGATAACTGCATCTGAAGACATTTACCGGAAAGGATATATGTAAGACACCTAGCAGAGTGTCTGACATAGTCAATGCTTTTTAGTTGAATTGAATAAAATGATGAGGATTTGGACTCTATAAGATGTGGAGAGGAAGGGATATATTTAAGAGAAAAGGAAGGCTTGGGATTCATTTTGTTTTGTATGTTTGTTAAAGCAAATGGTGTCATTCAGTGTGGTGTACGCCACACTGGTGGAGTGTGGTGGAGTGCATGGGAAACTAGTTTATGGCTCTAGATATAATTAAGGGATTTGAGGTGATAAAGGTAATGTGGATCTTAGTGCTTTGTCTAGAATTGAAAGGTGCTTTGAATGTTTAACATGGCCTCTGCCTTGAAGACAAATCACTGTTTTGATTCCATCCATAAGTAACATTTGGTTATTTGGGGAAAAGAAGGTAGGGAAGGAAAGAAAAGCCAAGTGGACTTGTAGGTTGTACGGTGGCTGTAAAGACTGGATCCTTGATAGCGAACTGCACTCATGATAAGTGCTCTGTAAGTAATAGCTAGGAAAGCCAGTAGTAGCGTGATTTTTACCCTATTTGAGAAGATGTTAAAGAGAAAAAATGTGGATGTGATTCTAGTATCCACATCGAATAGACATACAGCATTTTTTGAGTTTAACAAAAGTACGTTTCTCTATTCTCATCTAAATAAGTATGGCACTTCCTGTTCTTGCTAACTGTGTCTTTCCCCCTTTGCAGTCTCTATCCCAGACATACCACCAAAAATGACACATATGGATGAACAGATATCAGTGTAAAAACTATAGGGTAAGCGCATCACATCTCTGTGTCTAGGGATGCACACACACGACGTTGGGTTTCACGTCACTCTTGCTAGTCTGTTCCATGGGCAGCATTGCGTATTGTCAGTCTTTTAGCCATTCCGTTGCGTGTCTAGTGCTATCTTCTTGTGGTTTCAGTTTCCATTTTCATAATAGAAATGATGTCAGCCATCTTTTCATAGGCTTATGTGCCACCTCTGTGTATTCTTGGTCAAGTGTCTGTTCAGATCATTTCCTCATTTTTTATAAATCAGGTGGTTTGTATACTGTTCAGTTGTATACATAATGCACACACCACCTTTATCAGACATATGTTTTCCAAGTGTTTTCTTATGGGGCAGCTTTAATGGAGGTACCATGTTTCCCCGAAAATAAGACCGGGTCTTATATTAATTTTCACTCCAAAAGATGCATTAGAGCTTATGTTCAAGGGATGTCATCCTGAAAAATGATGCTAGGGCTTATTTTCGGGTTAGGTCTTATTTTGGGGGAAACACGGATAAGTTAAGCTTGGACCTGGAGAGTGAGAGTTGTTTAATACTCAGTCAGTCTGAGGTGTGTACTTACAGTTGTTTAACTTGTTTGTGATATACTGTGATTTCTGAATCTATGTATGAAACATTTCCCTCAAATTCTGGAAAGTTCCCAGCTATTATATCTTGAGATATTACCTCACCTAAAGAAAAAGAGTACAGTTCCTGTGAGCTCATTGAATATCTGTCTGATCACCCACCTGTAGGTGGAAAGGGTGTCTGCATTATTCCCTGCTCGGCATTCAAAGCCTAACACACTATCTGGGCCATGAGTGAGACTCAGTAAATACTTATTCAATAAGAGAATAAGTGAATAGCAAAGAAATGATTAGCAGGTCGCCTGGTACAAGTGAAATTAATGAGAAAGGAAGGAGCTTTTAGAAGGAGAAGATGAAGTTGGAAAGGCAGCCTGGGAAATGATAGTGGACGCCAGTCAGATGGGTTTGGGTTTTATTTGTTAAGCGAATGAATGGTTTTAGGATGTGGACTGAGCGAGTCTGAAGTGGGCTGTGTGCTGTGGTTGTCTGATGGATGCACTTGGGAAGATAAATTCTGACCATTGGGAGTCCTTTCGCATGTTTTCTAATACTCAAAGGGAGAGCTGAGGCAGTTCTGGTCTAAGGAGGTCTAATAAGCTGACAACCGATATGGAGAGATTATGTATAGTGTAGAAACTCACTGAAGTGGGATGAAGGAGGGGACTTCCTGAGGTAGAGTAAGGGACAGTCTCAGAACAAACGTATGCCATAGAAATTCATGCAAGGTACTTGCTGGGGACTCATTGTATCCTCAGAGTCATATGGGAAGTCCTAAGCCCCAACGTAACTGTATTTGAAGAGAGGGCCTATTAGGAGGTAATTAAGTTAAATGAGATTATAGAGTGGGGCTCTGGTCCAATAGTATTAATATTCGTGGAAAAAGAGACAACAGTGAGTTTTGATCTCTCTCTCTCTCTCTCTCTCTCTCTCTCTCTCTCTCTCTCTCTCTCTGTCTCTGTCTCTCTGTCTCTCTCTCTCTGTCTCTCTCTCTCTTGGACACAGTGAGAACGCAGCCCTCTGTATGCTAGGAAGAGAGCTCTCAACAGAAACTGAATTGGCCAGTACCTTGATACTAAGTTTTTCAGCCTCCCGAACCATGAACAAATAAATTCCTGTTGTTTAAGCCTTTCAGTCTATAGCTGCATCCTATTGTTATGGCAGGTGAGCAAACTAATACAACACTGGAGAATTTTGGGAATCTAACTCCTATGGAAATCTGTAAAATATTGGCATGAATTTTAGAGTTACATGGAAAAAAAAATTCAGATATAAATCGTGGTTCTTGCAATTACAGTAAGTCTTCACTTAACATCATTCCTAGGCTCTGCAACTTTAAGTGAAATGTTTAACAAAACCAATTTTCCCCACAGGCTAATTGATATAAACAAGAGTTCAGTTCTTTCGGTGTGTCTTCAATGTCATAATGAAGCAGTGTTAAACGAAACAACATCATTCAAGAACCTGCTGTACAAGGTATGTGAATTTTAGCAAGTTCCTTTATTTATTAGAGCCTCAATTTTCTCATCTGCACCAATGCAAATATTATATCTGCTTCCAAGGTTTGTTGGAAAGAATGAAACAAAAGTTGTGTTTAGTACACCTAACGTAGCAGCTGGCATGAGTTGGTATTCGGTAAGACATTGTTAAATCCCTTTCTTATCCTAATACCAAAGCAATGTACCTACCCTATGTTCTCTGCCTCTGCTTCCCGAATGTTCTTGAAATGAGTAGGCAGAAAAGCTTGTGGGTACCTTCATGTGTATTTTAGGTAATATTCCCCAGAGGTAATAACGCCTGGTAGGAGTATTAGTTTAACCTTTGGTCCCCTTTCAACCCCAAATTTCAAAATGGCCCACTTATTTAATTTTGAACTTAAAACTTCCAGAAGCAATGATAGCCACGTTTACTCTCTCTCATAGGAGAAAAGTAAAATAATTTGATTTATTTCACCTTCCAACAAGTCTGTTAGCTAGTTTATGTCTCCTCCAGTGTATAATTGGGGGAAAATGAGGCTGGGAGTGGTTAAGGGACATTTTCAAGGTCACAGGCCTAGCAAATGGCCTTGTAGGGGCCAAAGTCAGAGTCAGCTTGATGGCTAAGCCCTCATTCCTCCCCCTCACCGCGGCCTACTGTAAAGCTTGGAGGTTGCTTTGGAACGAAGCTGAAGAAGGAGGCAAATGTTTCCAGGATGCAGACCCACGGTGTGTCAGCATGTTTCCTAAGGTGAGTTTTCTGCTTGGTCCCAGCCTTTCCTTCAGCAGCACGTTGTGAAATAGCCACAGTTGAGCCCCAGGTGTTCTGGGCTGAGAAAGAGTTCTTAGAAAGCTGGAGTTAATGTTTTTCCTTTATCCCACGCGTACGGTAATTACAAACAAGGGTTACTTTATGTGGTTGTTCCAGCTCTATAATTTTGTTTTTGGTTGCCAAGATTAATAAATTTGGGGTACAATCACTGGGTTGGATTGCAAATCTAGAGTTATTTATTTATTTTTATAACTTCTCCGATGTTATGATTAAATTTTAAAATATTCATTGTTATAAGTAGGTTTCAGAATTTGCTACCCTCTTTTCAACTTTTTTATTATTATTATTATTATTTTACCTCTTTTAGTGTATTATTGGAGGCCTTAGTAATTAAGACCTTTGGGTCTCTTTTTTATTTTGTCTCTTTTCTCTTTCTCTCTCTCTTCCTGAAGTCAAGCTGAATTGAATTATGTAAAGACTTAAAAGACACTTAAAATGCTTGCAAAAAACCATTTACCTTATAATTATCTTAAAAGTAAATTTAAAAAAAGCTATTTATATCAGCGGTAACTAAAGTATACATGTTTAGGGTGGAAAACACTAATATTATGGAGGTGATCCCTAAAGCCAGAAGGGATCTGTAGGTAGTAAAACAGAACTATATTAGGCAGATTTCAAAAGAAAACCGTAAATGTGAAGATGTATATCCAACCCCTATTAAATGAGCTGATAACATAAAAACCAAATGTGAGTTTGGGAGAGTTGGGCAATGTCGTGTTTGAATTCCAAACCTGCCACGTCCAACGGGATCTAGGGTGGGTGTAGAACTTCACTTCTCTGAGCATGAGTCTTCTCACTTAAAAAGAGGGATGGTAAAGCTTACATCTCAGGAGTGTGGTGAATTCTGAATGAGATAACATGGAAAATGCTTAGTACTGTATGCACAAAACTAATGCTTTTCCGTCCACCAATGATGGGATGTGACAGGAGCTATGCTTCCCAACCTTGGTTTCACAGAGAGATCCACCTGGTCCCACACCCAGAGACCTTCTCTGGGGGCATGGCAGATTTCAAACTCTTCCTGGGGTTTTATAACGTGCAACCAAGATTGAGAACCTGTAGACTAGATGTACAAGGAGAGAGGACATCCCACGCGGTGTCTGTGGGGAGCTGGTAAGCTATCAGGATGAAAACGTTGCAGAATCAACTATTACTATGGAATGGCTAAGCCATTCGGAGGTAAAACTGCCTTTGGTAACTTTGCCTGTACATCTCTGTAACTTTTCCTAGCAATGCCCCTTGGACAAGGGGAACGATGACAGAAGCCAAATAATGGATGTGCTCCCTATCTGGGAATGCCACAGAAAGGACCTTAGCATTCTCTGTCCCGGCGTATCATTAGTTACCTATCTGCGCAACAAAGCCATGGTGGGCCTGTTATCTGGCAGAAGTTATCCAGGGAATAACACCTAATAAATGAACCGAGGACATAATTACCTGTGATTCAGATAGATAGCAGAACTAGCACGCCCAATAAAAGTCTTGAACGTTCAGAGGATCTCTTCCTGGAGCTCGCTGTGTCCAAAGCCTTGACTCATCGATGATTCTTCATCTTCAGCGTCACCGTAACCCTCACCAAGAGCCTGGCATGAGTGGTAGGATAGGGAGACCAGTTGTCCCACCACCTTCCAGAAAAGGGGAGTCAGTCCTGGCAACCAAAGTGATGGCAGAATCCCTTGCTTACATGCCTCGTGACCAAAAGCAACGAGGCACCTAGAAGACCAGAGATTAATCTCAACTTCTTCACTATATGTACTGCCCTGAGGGAGTCATTTCACTTACTTGGGCCTCAATTTTCTCAACACAAGGGGTGGAGTGGGGTGGAGTATATGAGCATGTGGGCTTCCACTGACTTTTAAAAAATGAAGAGCATGTGAGAGTCTGCAGGCAGCTTGGGCTCTTTGCAGAGAAGGATCCCTGGACAATCGAGATCCTTCCTAGGTAATTGTTTGTGGAGGAATCGGCAGTGCCTTGTATCCTCAGGTCGGTGAACTAGTGTCTCCCTTAAGTTGCATCTGTGATCCAGCTGAGAATTGTGTCATCCCAGCTTGGGTGGAAATGACTGTTCTCTCACTGATGAGCTGCGGGGCTGTCAGCAAATTAGTTCATTTCCTTGAGCTTCTCTTTCCTCTTTGGTGATACGGGCATCCTAATACCCCACAGCATCTCAGAGGCACCGCAGAGCTGAGCGAGTTCAGTTATACAGAATGCCTCACCCAGCACTGGGGACGTGAGTCCCAAGCCGCATATCACTCACGCTCTCAAAATCTATTCTGTGGGTATATGTTCCGAACTCCATCCAATTTCATCATAACATACCAGTTATCTCTGTCATAACACATTTTGTCTTTCCTGGAAAGCATTTCTTTCCTAGTGCCTAGGAAAAAGCTGTGAAAGTGCATTACTCCTGATCCATAGCAATGACATGGCCAGAAAGGACAAGATTTGTGCCTTGTGGAAAACAGAACTGTGAGGGAGTTTTGCTCTGGACCTACCGCAAGACTTTGAGGAGTCCTTTAATAACTAGCTCAGTGTTCCAGAATCTCTGTTACAACAGGATTGACAGGAGTTTTGAGGAGTAAGGTCAATGAAGGATAGTGTTTCGTATATAGCTGGAAATACAGAAGTATACATTATTTATGCACTTTATAAAGATTTTTTAAAAGATCAAACTCCACGTCTCTTCTTCCCACTGAGTCTTCAGAACGTGTCTCTGCACTGAGGGATTTTCTACTCACTGCTGCTGAGTCCTCAAGGTGACTTGAGAAAGGCGTCTTGCAGACTGGAAGGCGGAGAAGTCTGCTTTGCCCCATCAGCTCTGTGAGCCGCGACTCCTCTCTCTCTCTCTCTCTCTCTCTCTCTCTCTCTCTCTCTCTCTCTCTCTCTCTCTCTCTCTCTCTCCCTCCCTCCCTCCCCTTCAGGAAAATAAATGACTGACTGGGGCTCCCATGTATCTTTGCAGGCACCGTCCTAGTGATCCCTAGACCCCTCCCAAGCCTAAATCCTATGCAGAGGGGAGGGTGAGGGCTGTCCAGGGCTTCCAACAGGTGTGCAGGGGGTCTCCTATGCTGCGCAGCCCAGCCCTGTTTCTCTTCCATTTGTTTCCGTGGCACCGACTGTGTGTGCAGTGAGCCGTGCTGTCGTGGAGATACCCCAGAGAAAGAGGGAACCCACGGAGCTACTTTTCACCATTACATACTTCACTTCCTAATAAATGAGATCCAGAGCGTGCAAACAGCCAGCCTTGTAGATCGTCATCTTAGGGAAAATCACAGACCTAACGCGGCACAAAGTAAAAAATAAATGAACCCAGAGGAGAGTCGTTCTGGTGAAATTTGATACCATAACTCTCTTCTCAGAGCATCCGTCGGCCCCTAGAAGTTTGTGTGCCTCTGAGATGCATCGGGGCTCTAACGGTGGCTGAGAAAATACAAGTGCTGGATCTTCCTGTGTTCTCATGCCAGCTCATTTTCACCAGCAGAGTTTTATTTATATGTAAGAGTAGAGAAGAAGTCAGCTGAAACGAAGTCATGCTCGTATTTCACCCGATTCGATCCCTGCGATCACTGATTGGGAAGTGGCATGAATTAGGTGGGTTTTTTCAGCTCCCTACGCCAAGTAGCTCATCAGACCCCATAGACTGTCACAGCGTGGGCACAAGTGGACATGTGACGGGCCCATCCCTGCCCTGCAGAGCTCACTGATACTCTGGCGCCTTGCCTTTTGCTGGCCTCTTCTAGTCTCTGGGCTTTTCCTGGATCCTGCAGCATAAAGCCCCACATTTGGATGCAACTCTGAATGTGGAGGTCACCAGCATTGCTTGCTGTGTCAACTCAGGGAAGCAGTGGGCAGTAATACAATCTCCCCCAGGTCCACCAGGGAGTATAATATTTCACACAGAAAATAACAAAATACTCCCACGGCCCCGGGGCAATATCCTGAAGTTGTTTGAGGTGAAAGAAAATAACTGTCTTTTGGGCAAAAGAATGTAGATTCTTTAGCAGTAAACTTTGGTTGCCTTTTGTCTTAACACCATCTGAATATTTATTCCCATCTATTCCGAGGGAGAAAAAGGAATGACTCTCGTGTACAATCCTGGGAGATTTCTTTGCCCTCTTTATGTTGGCCCTAAAGCCATCTGAGATGATAAATGAGACCTTTCCAGCCAAAGGCTTGCAATTTCCTACTACATTTTTAAACAACACCTGGTGGACCTCTAAGCCTCTAGAAAACTCAGGAAGCTCTGTCCTTCTCATATGGACAGTTCTGGGAGAAAAGGGTGTACAACAAACTGGGTCGTAACTTGTCTAATATGCAGGGAGATGAAAAGTTCTCTGGGACAAGAGCGCTACAGAGAAGGTTGCTACCTGGCCCCTATGTGAGCTGCTTCCCGTTCTTTTCAGTGGGTGAAACACTGTCCTCTCCTAACAATTCATCTTCCTCTGCCCTTTTGCTAATCACGATTACTACAGAGATAGTAAGGTCCTTAAAAATGCTACCGTGGAAGGGTCTGTTACATCGTTTTCTCTCTTGGCTGAAGTGACCCACGTCACTGGAAGGTGGGAGAGAAGAGTGAAAAGCAAGCATAAACCCCAAGAGCTCGGATAACCTTATGTCACCATTTCTCTTTCAAGCCATCTTCAGACTTGCTGCCACGATGAGGGGTGTGGAAGAAAAATGAATGAGCTATGATTTCAGACACTAGGGTCGAGTTGCCTTTGGTGTCACAGAAGTCGTCTTAACTGTTCTGAGTTCTACTTTTATATATGAAAAGGGGACGTGTAACCCTTTTGTGTAGTCCTGGGCTGGTGGGGGGAAGATTTCGCCTAAACTCGTATAACTACGAGTTCTGTTTTTTGTTTCAAATCTGCTTTTATACTCTAGTATTCAAAAATTTTAAACTTCTTTTAGAGGAAAGTCAAATTGTTTTACTGCTGGGTGTAGAACTCCCGTGACAGCTCATATTCTTCTGTTTGGTTCATTGGGGCCACGTGACTGGTAGCCCATAGAGTGTAAGCGGAAGAATGTGGCTCAGAACGTCGCCCCTGAGCAGCCCTCCACACCAATTCCCCAAATGCCCGCTCAATGTAGACGTTTTCGAGGCCCCAGAGGAGAACAGAATCAACACATTAGACGTCTTAGTCCCGAAGCCACCATGAAAAAGGCTGTGTCCCAACCAGGAAGACCTGTGTTGGACTTTTTACAAGAGTAAAAATAAAGTTTTTTATATGTTATGTCACTGAAGTTTCAAGATTTGTTTGTTACAGAAGCTAGATTTACTCTAATTAATACAAGAATCAAGTGGTGGGGAAATGGATGTAGAAATATTGTACGAACTCTAAAATAGTGTTCACATTTAAGGATTTTTATTGGTTAGGTTGCACAAAGCATAACTGCTGAAGTTATATTCAAGTACTATTGGCTAATAGTATTTCAGGACTTACTACAGGATGTACATCTTCCATAGCTTGCCTAATGTATTTCTTTCAGCTACCTTAAGTAGATATTCCCCCCCCCCCCTTTTTCTTAGTTTTAGAGTTGAAGAAAATGAGCTTTAGAGAAATTAAGTCCCATGCCTAAACTCACATAACTACCAAGGGCTGAGGGCTTTAATTAAAGTTCTATTTTTTGTTTCAAATCTGCTTTTGTACTCTATTATAGTATTAAAAAATTCTAAACTTCTTTTAGAGGCCAAATTGTTTACTTCCTCTAGCTCAGAGGAGTAGTAGATAGATGTTCAGTTGGAACATTCTATTCATTCCAGTAGGTCCGAAAATTGCAACGTTGGAAGTGACGTTCTTTGAAATTATTCTCTAAGTGTGAGCAAGTACTTCTCACTCAAAACTATGCAGTTTGAGTAATCGAGTTCTCTGTTTTCTTGCATTTAAAGTAACCCAGGACAGCCAAAAGCTTGAGTTGATGAAAGGTTGTTTTGTTTTCCTTCCTCCACCTTTCTGTTTTCCTCAAGGCTTCAAAAGTGCAGTTGCCAAAGTAGTGTGATTTGAGCTATTCTTTAAATATTTTCACCAGGTGAGGAATGGCTGGGCCATTCCACGTTGTCAGTAATGATTTTATATCTGTCACTCTTAGCAGGTAGACTGTCCATGGACTGTGGGCCATTTTCACATTCATTTTGGATACTATTTACGGTATTATTTTCATTCAAGGGCAGGCACTGAAACCAAGCAGATTATTTATTTCATACACTTTGAAACTATTTGGGGCTGTAATGAATGGTGGCCTTGACCTTAGGGCATTTCAGATGCAAAGCTTCCTCTATCAAACATCTACTCATTATATAACCAAAGCAGAGGGGGGCTGGACCATTTCCCTCTGGTTCAGAGACCCAACTCCCGTCTGTTTGTCCACAGGTAGTTGGGGCTAGCTTTCCCCATCTTGAGGATTTGGCTTTGGTTAAACTTTCTGCTGTTCAGATAAAAAACAGCAGCAATTTTCTGCTTGAATTTCTCTGTGACTAAATCCATTGATCATCCTTTCTCCCTGTGAGTGAGAAGTGTGTTTTCCCCTTAATAACTCCTATCCTTCTCTGTGGCTTTTTTTTTTCCCCTTCGCTTGTTTGTGTTGTGTTGGTCAGTCCTACGCGCTATTCCTCTGAGAGACAGAGAGAGCGCAAAATTGAAGTTATTTTATGCTTGGGCTCCCTCGGTCCCAATTTTCAAATCCTCATGTCAATTTTCACACATCAGTGTCATGTGGTGAATGTTATGGAAATTTCAGTGGGGTCCTTGAGAGGCAATGTATACATGAATCCCTCCCCACGACCCACGATCCTGCTGCAATTCCTGTCTTTCCTAAAAATAAGTGGATCTATAATTAATGTGGATTTTAAAATATAACAGCATTGAGAATTCTCATAGCAGGTTTTTGATGCCATGTCTTCTTTGCAGTATAAACACAAAAGCATAAATGCTTGCTAGCTCTACTAATAAATGGGCTTGTGTAAAAAGGAATAAAAAATTACAGTTTGTTGGTGGTAAAGAGCCACTAATTACTCAGGAAGAAGCATGTTTTTATTTTTGAAAACTGCACTGAAAATGGTTTATCATGCAATAAATTTGCTAATCACTAGTTAGGAAACACAGTGCCATCACCACCTACCCACAGTGGCTTCCTTTGAAAGTTGGTATGTTACAGTTTGGATAGGAAATTACATCCTTTTGAAAATGAACATGACAGAAGACATTCATTGAATAGTTTAAAACTCCTCAGCAGTCAGAATGCAAACTGCAAAAACAAGAACCTGGTTAATGGTGCCAGAAAACAGCAACCACTAACCTTGACTTTGGTGGTAAGCAGACCACTCCTGACCCCTTCTCAGGGAGATAATTATCCATTTCCTCTTGCTCTTTCCCTTTTAACAATGAAAGTGAAAGACTTCCCATTGAAAAACACATGGTCAGCCTTGATTTTTTTTTTTACTCTCCTCCAAAACTCCCTTTTTCTCAGCCCCCTGCCATGCTATAAATGTTGATTCTGATAGATTTGCATTAAGTTTTTCCAGAAGAACCAAGAGAATCACTTTCTGACCCAGAAAGAGAATCATGTGTCAGAGTCAAAGCAGATGTATTGATCTCCCTAGAGTTATCCTGGAATCCTTCTGTTTCCTGTTCACATTTACACCCAGAGAATTCTTTGCGGTCCAATGATTGAATCTTGGTTAGAATGTGATCGATTCTTTTGATTTTAGAAGATCAAAGAGGCTTTCTACTCATTAAAGTTCGCACAGTAACGTTCTTTCTTTAGTCTGTTTTCAAATTTAGGAGTCCAGGGGAATGGGGTTTGCAGAAAGTGTGTCATTTAGTTAAGCTGCATCACAACATGCCAAGTTCAGTCTCCTCATTGCTTCCATTTTGTTCTCCTCCTACATAATTACAGCTTTGAGAATGAGGTGCTGGCCTTTTCCTTCTTTCCTGTTTCAGTGCAGATGAAATTAACCCCTTTAAATGAAATTAGAACTGTAAGTTCTAAGACCCTAACCCAAGAAGCCCCTGTCTTGATCATGGAACAGTCTCTCACTGGTTTCTCACGGCGCCTTAATCATTTGTAAAATGGTACTAATGCCTCTTACGTACCACCTGGACAAAATGAAAATAGATGGACAAAATGTATGCTTTCATTGATATTGAGTGCTATAAAACCACTAGAGGCTTCATGTGAATGCTTCACCCAGGTCTGTATCAGTAGAAATAATGGGACACAGTACAGGGTGGTATTTAAGTGGAACAGGCTTTGGAATCAGATTGTCTGGCTCCCCACTGACCCTCATGAGAGTTTTCACATGCCATTAATCTCTCTGTGCCTCAGTTTCCTTTTCTATAAAACGAGTTTGTAGTCATAATTCTTATCTCATAAGGTTATTGTAAGGTTTAAATGTAATCCATGTAAAGCAATTAGGGTAAAAGTAAGCACTCGACAGTATTAGCTGTTATCACTACCACTTTTACCGATAAGTTTCATAGACCTATTTTTTCCACGAGAACTTTGTGAACCCAAGCATGTAGAAATATGCAGGTGGCCACCTAGAGCATTAAAGCATTTTTGCTGTTGCTGTTATTGTTAGAGAACACAGATGTACAAGTATAACAGTTTTTTTTCCCTCTAATCTAAGTATCTGTTGACTCAATAAATGAATTCATTGATTCAGCCTCTCATTTTGGATCCTTTGCAAGCATGTAGAATATCATGTGACTATGTTGTATTCATTTTTTCTTGTTTTTCCCTATGATGGCTACACATAGGACAAATGTAATAGGTGTCAGAAATAATTTACGTATGTGTGTAATAGGTTTGGGCAAACATATGAGCAGCAGATCTCTTTTTTTCCACATGGAACGACCACCACCAGCTCCTACTCCTTTCCAACGAGGAGGGCTCATGAACTGCTTGCTAGCTTTGCAGGCTCAGCTTGACATCTCCACTGCCAAGCCACTGACGATAAACGTAATGAAAGGGCGAGGTGGGCTGCAGAGGAAGGGGACCACTGTGGCCTATGAGAAGGAAGAGAGAGGACTGAGGGAAGCAAAATAATAATGATAATAATAATGAGCCATCACAGCTCTGACATCGGAAGCGCCTGCTAAAGGCACAGTGCAATGCAGCGGAGGACCCTTTCTCAAAGGCGGGATATGTCTCTCCCCTTGCCCTGAATCGAAGCAGCTGCCAGCTACCCAATAAACCAGGGAGTCCGATGTGTACCTTCAGGGCCATGCAAAATTCTGCGTATCACAGAAGGCGACCAGGCAGGATTTCATTCTGAAGCAATCAATGGGAAGCTAAGCGTCTCTGATTATGTAAAAGTGGGGTCTGTGTGCACGTTGCTTGCGTTGATGTACCTCAACCACGGCTACATGTGTAAGAAGAGAGAACACTGTATACCGATATATTTAGAGATATAAGGGCATAACTATAAACCTAAATATATTATCTACCTTCTGTCTATTTATTCATCCATCATCCCATCCATCCTTCCATCCATGATGCTATCCATTCATCTATCTGTCCATCCATCCATCCATCCATCTATCCGTCCGTCCGTCCGTCCGTCCATCCATCCATCCATCCATCCGTCCATCATCTCTCTTCCCCTTTCTTTGCACCTCTCCAAGCACAGCTCTTTTAGTGTCTGCAATAAAGGGCTCAGGTGTGGTTCACCACAACCAGGTAGTCGAGCCCCCTTCCAAGCCAGACCCTTGCCGTAATCCTTGTCTTCCTTCTTTCCTTTCTCTACAGCGTTGGATCTTTAAAACAGAGAGAGTTTTCCTGGGCTCTGCTTTTCGCCCGTTCAGTGAGTGCTGGTGAAAGGGCTGGCATGACACCCCCTTGAGGCTGAGTCCTGTTGATTAGGGGATGGATTTTGAGCCAGCAGCTGTACATGGACGACCCCCTCAGTGACCCTTGCCAGCATCCCTCACCCATGACCTGGAGGGATGGTCTCCTGGGGAAGCGAGGTCGGGCTCTGTGTCCGTCAGGCTGCGCTTCCACTAGTTGTGTGATGGAGCATTTTCTGATGTTGACACCCATGCCGTGGAAGCCGGCGGAGGCTAGTTTCTCTTTCCCATTGAGCTGTCATCCAAGAGGCTCTGCTGCTTATCCTGGATTTCACAGTTCTTCCCGGGCGTGCTGACAGTCTCAGCCTGCTGCTCTGGCCGCCACATCTGCTGCCGTAACTTAAGAATTTGGGGCACTTTCATTCGAGCTAAAGTCTAGAGAATAATTTTTCCTGAACTAAAAATCAAGGTCCACGAGCACTTTTGTTCCCCTAATGTAAAATTTTTCTGAAGTGTTTCTCTCGAACAGGTGCTTTTTCCCCCTCTCCTTGTACTCATTTTAATGTTAAAATAAAGCATACTAATTAAAGGGACCGGAACACTGTACATGATGTGATTGGCAGGCATAATAACTCTTTACAGAAGTAACTGCAAAGACTTCCTCCTTAGGTTGTACGTACTCAGTTGGCTCAGCCATGGAGCTCCAATCACGCGGGTTTCTATATTGGCCGATTGTCCAAATAATTCCACTCCAAGGAATTGACACTTGAAGCTCAAATGCAAGTGCTGGTGGTCTTTTGAGTAACTAGATATTTTTCAAACATTAATTCTTTTATGAGAATCTTTCATAACATGTATACATTTTCTAATATTGCCTTCTGGAGTGAGTGATTACTCAGAATTCATACAAGTATAGGAATTCCCAAGTTATCTGGATGGTTCTTGGGGCCAAAATAATACTGTATTTGAAATCAGGATTATTCTGAAAAAAAAAAAAAAAAAAAATCCATGTAATATAGTTACTCAGCTCAATGTTTCGCGTGCAGAGTAACTACACGTGAGGATTTAAGCAAATGATTAATTGCATTAGGCAGAGAATTTTATGCCTGTGGACTAAGTACAGGGTCCAGTTTGGGCAGCTGAGAAGTTGAATCTAACATAGAATTCTCCTTAGTTCTATAGCACTCTCAGTCATCTGAGACCAAGCGGACTCTTTCCTTGAGTGTCCCCGGCATATCTATCAAGGAAGGATGTGGGCCTTTTCTGCCCGGTTGGACTAATGTTAGTCTGTCCCCTATACTCGCCTGACCACCTTGCAGGAGGTCTCAGGACCCCAGCGTTCTTTGTGAATTCATGGGCTGTAAGTCATGGGCAATCATTGTGATTTTCTTCTTTGTCTCCCCTTTTCACTGCTGACCAGCCTCAGAGCCAATCATTCCCTCTTTGAACAATTGTTCAAATTTCCACAAGACAGTATCATCGTTACTTGCCAGTTACCCATTAAAATATGAACTTAGCTCAGTGTCTAAAGAAGACTTTACGTGACTGGCTTGTTTACTGCAAGAGGCCCTATTGGAGGGGTGGGGGTGAGGGAGCGTGTCTGGCTTGGCCCTCCCGACACAGCCCCCTCAGCCAGTGGGGTGAGCATTTCGCATGGTGTAAACCAGTTACTCTGGCTTATTTATTACAAGGTCTTTGACTTGAAATTAGTATGTGTGAGTACACTTTCTACATGCACTGAAATTTACAACTCCATGAAGTGGTGCAATTCTAATTTTTGCCATTTGGCAGATAAAAGGAAAACAACAACAAGCAGACAGAATGAGTCACTTTCCAAGGTCATGTTGAAAGTTAGTGTCTGAGTCTGTGCTAGAAACCAAGAACAAGGATCTATGCCTCTATTCGGAATTTAGAAAAATAATAATCCAAAAGCAGCTTGGTGATACCTGAACATTGCCTTCTGCAAGAAAAAAGCGAACAAAAAGCAAATAGTTAAAAACATTTTCTTCTTGGGAGTAGTGGCAAAACCTAACAATTGTATGTCCATGTTGTCCTGTGACTTCATTCTCTCATTTAATAGTCTCTTCATAAGTAAAATAAATACTTTAGTCTGTGAATGCCATCAGTCTCAGAGAGGTTAAGTGAGTTGCCAAAGATCACCCAGCGAGTAAGATGGAGCTGGAATTTGCAGTTAGAACCAAATCCTGTCTTTTATTCCCCTCTGCTGCTACAGTGCACAGACGAGCACAGCTCCAAGTTTAGTTCAGCAGCACAGGTGATAAACAGACCTGCCCATTTGTTCTGTTGCAGTATTGCTAACGGTACTTCTTTATCAATGATAGGCTGTTCCGAAGTGTGAAAAGGGACATTTGTCAGAACGGACACAGGGTGAGAGTATGGCTATTCAAGTTCATTCCTCCTTTCTGAAGAACACATTCAAGATTAGGCTGTGTGTATCACGGGCCACCATGCATTCGGCCTTCAGAGTTCACTCGTCATATTTTTAAATTTTTTCTGCTCCTGTAAAAGGACTCATGTGTTCTGAATAGATGCAACATTCAAAACGGAGAAAACCACCCTCTGTCCTCAAGCCACTCAGTTCCCCTTTCCAGAGGAAACCAATGCCTTCCAGTCATCGTGTATAATTCCACAGATACTCTATGCACATGTAGGCGTACAGGAGAGAATTTATTGTTTCACACCAATGGCTGCCTCCTTGGAGAGCATTCTGTGACAACTCATGAGCGAGCTGCCTCATTCATTCTAGCAGCTACTTTATATTACCCTGTTTTCCTCTGCCATGACTTACTGAACTAGATCCATTTTGATAGGCATTGAAGTTGTTTCAAATAATTTGCTCTATCACACTACGCTGCGGCGAACATCCTCAGACATACGTCTTTGTACCCTCGTGTCAGTGCATCTGCGTGATGAATTTCCAAAAGTGGGAGCGCTGGATCACAGAGCCTGCATGTTTAAATTTTTAATAGATATTACTAAAACTACTCCCCCGTCTCCAACACCAAGCGAAGGTAAACTTTTTTGACTTTGATAATCAAAGGTAGAAAAAAAATCTACCGTGTTTCCTCGAAAATAAGACCTAGCGGGACCATCAGCACTAATGCGTCTTTTGGAGAAAAAATTAATATAAGACCCAGTCTTATTTTAATATACTATAAGACCGGGTCTTATATAATGTAAGACTGGGTATAATATAATACAATATAATATAGTATAATAACGGGTCATTATAATATAATATAATATAATATAATACCAGGTCTTATATTGATTTTTGCTCCAAAAGAAGCATTAGAGCTGATGGTCAGGCTAGGTCTTATTTTTGGGGAAACATGGTTAACTATGTTTTTACTTTGACTTATTTTAACATGAGTGAGAACCAGTGTGTTTTCTTTTTAAATGTTATGTATTGAAGACCCTTTTGTGTCTCCCTTTTCTGTGAACTCTCTGATTATATCTTTTGTCCATTCTCCTACAGCCTTAATGGTCTTTTTCTTATTGATTTGTAGGAATGTTTTCTATATTAAGGAAATTACTGCTTTGCCAAATGTGTATCAAACACTTTTCCCCAGTGTGCCATTTGCCTGTGCTTATGCTGTGTGTTATGTACTAGATCTTTAAATACATTATCACTAATTGTCAAAAGCCCTTGCAAGGTAGGTTTTGTCATTCTTGTGTGTGGTTAGGAAAATTGCCGATCAGAAAGGGTTAAAGGCTTCCTCAACATTACCCAGCGAGTAAGTGGGGGCAGGAGAAGACTGAATACCGATCTCTGTGACCCCTAAGCCAACATTCTTCTTGCCTTGCCACGTCGTCCTCACTTGTCATGAAGCTGAGCAAATCCTCTAGGTCCCTGTTACTGAGCCGGTGGGAATTGTGTGCTGAGCAGCCTTCGCCGACTAAGTGAGTTGCAGACTTGAAGTTCTCTGGCTGGGCAGTGGCCCATGTGAGTGCAAGGTCACGAAACGTGCTCGTCAGGCCACTTCTTCAAATGTGCTTTCCCTCCGGGGCTTTGCATATGCCGCTCCCCCTGCTGGGGCTCGCTTTCCTCTGTCCAGCTCTTTGTCACCCCTCCATCCAAGTTCCCTTTCTCTGGAAGCTTTCCCGAACTGCACAGAAGAAGCAAGTCTGGGGCCCTCCTCCATGATGGCACCAGCTGTGAGATGTTCTGTTGCTCAAGGCGGGGGTGGGAGGTGGGGGCTTTTTATCCCATGAGCATCTAGGCTTCAGAGGCTGGATGGGGTCTTGAACATCACTCTGTTCCCATCGCCTGAAGCAAAGCCTGGCTCATTGTGGACTCTGTTCCTTTGTAAAGTGAATGGGTCGATGGACGATGGATGTACCGCATGACTAAGAGCGTGGGTCCTAGAGATGAAGAATTTGACTTCAAATCCTGTTCCCACACTCATGAGCAGGGTGACCAGGGGCCGGGTGACTTATATTCCCTCCACTTCCCAGTCTTCAATGACAAAACGTTTTAAAAAATAGACTACCTGCTTCATAGACCGCGTGTGAGGACTCGGTTAGCCCGTCCTCACTGAAGAGCTGTGATGAGTGTGAGTGGAATGAATGACTAGCCTGGGATTCCTTCTGGGGAACTGCAGTCGGGAGGTCAAAGTTCTCAGTGCAGCTTTGCCCTAAACTGGCTTCTGTGACTCATTTCCTGAGCCTCTTTACCACGTGGGGGAGGTTCAGCTTTCTGGTGACAATGCTCAAGTCTGTGAATCAACTTGTAAAGTGATGTGACACGTGCTGCGTTCAGTGTCTTGTGCTTTACAGTTGGTCTTTTCTAAATGGCTGAAGGCATCGTAGCCTGAGTCACAGTAACAGTTCACTGTAGTAACAATAGGAAATGAGTAATATACACGCATGTCTATGTAACTACAAACCTGATAATGCTTTTAAATAATAAAGTAAAAATACGAGGTGTTTTTTTTTTTTGTTTTTTTTTTTAAGGCAAAATAACACCAATCACCTTATAAATTCCCATAATCACAGCTCTAGCCTCAAGCGGTTGTGCATGTCACAAGTGCCGATTTCTGGGCCTTATTTCAGGCTGAATGATTTTTTGCTTTTGTGGGGTGTAAGCTCAGGAATCTGCATTTTAAACCAGCCTCCCGTGTGCTGCTCTGCCTTCGTGAAGTTTGAGGACCACCGCTTTCGTTAGAATGCTTCTCCATGCTTTCCATACATGGATAATTTCCTCCCTTTATTTAGAAATTCTGTAGAAAACATGATGCTTTGGACTATCTAGGGGTTTCTGCATTCCAGGGGAACAGCCAGCAGGAAATTGCAACGTTTTGCATGATCTATTACCTCTACAGACCTGGGAATGGTGCACTTCATGGGATGGGGCGGGCAAACGTGGACGTGAGCTCCTCTTCCTCCAATCTGAACGGTGGGGTCATGTCAAACGAAGCTAATATAAATGTCAGTGTGCCTCGTTCGCTAGTGAAATCGGACTTCGTTGCCATGCAGTTCATTTTCCTTCTTCCAGCTCTGTGGATGCTATCAGCTGATGTGTCTGACAAGCATTTCCTACGCCCAAATAAAAGCAATCTCAGCAGTTCTCCTGAGTGAGTTTCCCCCGTGCGGGTGTGCGCGTGTGCTTGTGGAACTCACGTCACATTCTCCCTAGAGCCCCAATGAGCTGGTCTCCACGGACCCCCTAAACAACCAAGCCGGAAGCCCCGGAGCTGTCTCCGGGAGCCATCACACCAGTCCATAATGACCACTGGAGTATGGAGTTATATAGACATCCAGTGGAGGAATTAATTATGGGGAACATGAAGTCCCTCTAGGAAAAGACTGAAGACTAAACATCTCCCAGGTGAATCGCCTGCCTTTAGAGTGAGGAGGCAGCTCTGCCAGCTCAATGCAGCAGGAGCCTGCTCTCCATAACAATGGCCCAGGAGGCACACCTGATTAAACCACCTGGGCCCAGGCGGTGCCCTTGTCAGCGATGGCTTTCCTCTGCCATGGAGAGGAGCCACATTTCAGGGCAGGCCCACCTTTGGCTGATTTTTCCATTCGTGTGTCACTTGTTTTATTCTTCCTTTTCCCCCTCCCCCTTCTTCTATTTTATGCCTTTAACCTTATCTTGGTGGCTTCCCAGAGAAAATAAGTGCCTGAGCCCGTCTGGGTAGTGAATTACAATGATTCCCCAGGCACTCTTCAGGAGTCAGGGTATACACTTAACTTGGCTTGTCAGATCCCCATCTAAATATTTTCAATCAATGGCAGCTAGGGGTGATTTAGGAGAACATCCTTCGAATCTGCCATGTTGCTTTTATTTCTAACGCAGCTGCTCTCATCCAAACCGAAGGTTGATCCATTTTGTGGGGAGTTAGGGCAATTCTCCAGCCCTTTCCTGATGTGCAGGTCAACCTATTAATGTGCTTTATGATCCTAGGTCGTGAATGGTGTCATTTAAATGTGTATTATTATTCTGCAGACACATACAGGAGCTAGAGAAGCAGAGCAAATGCAATTCAAAGGGAGAAAAAAAGAGAGGAAGGAAAGAAGGCAGGACAGAAGAAAGGCAGGAAGGCAAAGTAATACAAACCCTACAAAATGTAAATTGCAGCAGTGCTATTTCTGAGACTTGCAAAGGTTAAGAAAAAATTACTTGAGTTGTCACCTCTTAGTAAAAACACTAGAACTCATGTCTTCAAAACAAAGCCTCCCCTGTATCAGCATGGTTAAATAAAAAGGCGCTTGGCATCAAAATCTGGATAAGTTTGACAGCAAACTTATTAGTTACATGTATTGCTTTGGTGAAAGCAGAGGTAGCCCTGTATGTGGGCATTGCTGGGGAATCAGTTACACATAGGTTTCAGCACACACACACACACACACACACACACACACACACACGTGCACACCTAGATTTCTTCCCTTCTCCCGCCTTGCCTGCCGTCTGTCTCCAGTGTCCTTCCTGCCAACATGACCCTTCAGCACCTCCCCAAAATCAAATGCTGCGGATTGAAACATGAAGATAGCCAGGCGGGTGTGGGAGCCACGTGTCTGACCGATGGTTTATGTCAAGGTGCAGAGCAGCTGGCAGAACAGCAAGGTTTCGTCGCCCCGTTCACAGACCTCCCACACCCCAAAGGTGCTGGGAACACACATTTCTTTCATTGTTCAATTGTGCTATGTCTAGAGTTGCAGTGCGTTCCAGCTGGCAGGCACTGGAACGTACAGAATTCTTGTGACTGGGGAGGGGACAGAGGGAAACACCCAAGGCCGCCTTAGTTGTTACAAAAGCGATGAGATGGGAGATGGGGGTGGGGGTGGGGGTGCGTGGCTGCGTGTGCAGGTGGGCTCAGGGCTGCACGAATTCCTGGTTCCGTTCTGCGCACACACACTAAAGTCCTACCCTACGTTTGACCGCCCTTCTCTTCTGCCCACCGGCTTCTCTCTCAGCTCTCAATCGACCAATTATTTCCTTTAAGTGTCAGCAGTACACCAGACACACCGAGATATAACCTTTACTCAAGTTGATGCTGTTAAACCATTACTTGAAACTGAAGTCGCAGTTGTCAAGTGTACCTTCAGTCACTAATAACTGCTTCCGAAGCACGAGTGGTATCTGGGCTCTTAATGCTTATGGCCCAGGGATCCGGGGATGTCTTTTCAGGTCATTTAGAACCATCCATCTGATCTGTAGCAAGATCAGTCAGTCTTTCAGCTGAGTGCTTTCCTCTCTCTTCCCCTCACTGCCAGGTCCTTTATTAGTTCTCTCAGGGCCACATTGGGGGATGATCTTAGCCAGCCCTATCGACATATCGACCACTTAGCTTGTAAAGACTTGGAACGCGTGTCGCCACGTGCTTGGATCCTGAATTCTGTCACTTTCCTGGGAGATTCTGTCTTGTTCTCCGCCGTGGCTTGATTGGGTTCTTGTTTAAAAAGAGTTTTAACCAGCCCCGCATGTATGACTTAGCAAATGTAAAAAATGGTCCCGCTGTCGGGCGACAGGGATGCTTTCCCTGGTCTTGGTTTGGGAAGGCGTGTGTTCTTACTCGGCACGTGGTTACAGAGTCCTCAGCTCAGGCCTGTTGACTTTCGGGGACTTTTAGAAGCTGACATAGGCTTTGCAATTTCAATTGATCTTGGTTTTTATTTTGGAGTGTAGTTAATACTAATAATGCCAGCTAACGATGATCGAATATCACTTTGCAGTTGCTATAGTGCTTAATGCGCGTGTGAACACACACACACACACACACACAGACACACGAGTAAATTCTATCAGTTGTCCATTTTACAGATGAAGTAACAGAGGGCTTAACTAACTTGCCCAATATCACCCAGATAGGAACTGGAAAAAAATGAGAATATAAACCCAGGTGCTTTACCCACCCTCAATCATGACCCAATACTCCTCTCTCTTAATAAGAGGTGACCATTAACACTGTAGGAACTGAAATGCTATCACAGTAATATATGGAATAGTGACTGACAAGTTACTGCAACTGTGAGAAACACGTGCGCCCCCTCTTTTGAGTGTCTCTATGCATCAACCTGCCATCTAATGCAAATGCAGAGATAACATATTAGAATCACAGGATGAATTTTTAATGCCGTACGGGTGTCTGCCAAAAAGTAAGTGGATTGGAGAAGCAGACAGAGAGGCCAGGAGTGTTGATAAAGGTGCCCTTATGTCTGTCTGTCTAATTTCCTCTTTCTGCCTTCTCACCTCCTTACAAGTCTCCCCACGCCCACTGCCCCCTATAGAAGCATTGGTATCTAAGGGCAATGCTCTGATTGTATTTAGAGAACAAAATCTTCTTCCTCTTAATGTAAGAGTAATAATGTTAGTGCTGGGACTCCGGCTCCATTCCAATGCAGGTTATTACGCGCTGCCTTTTCCAAACCCCTCTGCAGTTTCTTTTCAATCTACTTTTTTCTCTACTTCTTGTCCTAAAGAGTTGTACCAGGTTGCTAGGCTGCTGTTCCACATCTGCTTCCCCGAAGAACTGCACTTTAAAAGTGAGTGAAAGTATTTCTCTTTCATGATGCTCTTGCTGAAAGGAACCTGACAAATGGCAGGTGCTGGAGTGCTCCTTTGATTTGGGTCAGGGGACCGCTTGCCGTTAGTCTGGGGTCACTTGAGTTCCTTGCCTGGAACAAAGTACACAAACGTTCTTGTAGAGAAAATGAGGCTTGATATTGGGCAGGATGATTGACTGCCCCCCCCTATGGGTGAAGGCAGGCACTGACCTCCTCAGAGGAGGGGCTCGTCCAGATGCCGTTGAGAGGACATCGGGGGGCTCTCTTGGAGAGAGCCCTGCCAAAGCCACCGAGTCGCAGGCCCAACTCTAGCTTAGACCTCCTGAGGTTCAAGCTTTGGACCTTCTCACATTGTTTCCAAGGTCTAACGCTCACATTTATCTCTCCTTGCTTGGCAGAAGCACCCAAAGTTGCGAGAGTCATTTCCAATTTCTGTCACAAAATCACTTCTCCCGATTCCCTTGAGACCCAAGGCTTCCAGAATGGCAGGAGCTCAGCATGCTTCCTAACGTCCTCCCCGAATCTTCTCATTCCCAGGGGTCCCAAACGAGGCCAGGGTCCTCCCCACATTTCCAATCTGTTCTTCTTTCTACACCCCCTTCCCGGTTCTCCAGCTTTTCCAGGAGATAGTTTTTTTTGTTTGTTTTTTTTTATCTCGGTACATTTGCTTTTAACGAGAATAAAAATTGGCAAATCACGCTGGTCTTCACCTTAACTATATGGTTACTATGTCAAATGATCTCTAACAAAATGTTTTGGGTTAAAAAACAGGTGATTAATGCAGGGAAATTCGTTACCTAGTTCTGAGCAAAAGCCCAAGATGAAAGAAAATAAAGAAAGAAATCCATTTCTGCAACAGAGGATGTAAAAAGCTAGCAAAAATAAAATTATTTTGTTTTACATAGGGGGAAAAAAGTCTAATTACAAGCTTTAAACTTTTGTTATATATCCATCAACATTGTTTTCAGCATAAGCATAAACATGGCTGGGAGATAGTTCTATAATAATTACTTTTTTTTTTTTTTTTTTGGTACTCTTTAAAATTTACCTTCTAGGTATATCTTGGATCTAAAAGAAAGCAAAACAAACAAACAAACAAAAAGTCACAGAATGGCTTCTGTTGGCTGGGGGAGAAAACAATTTGGTTAATGGAATAATATTCTCTAGTACCAGTAATGTTTCCAATAGATTTTCTGAAATTACCAATTGCAAATACAGGAGGGGAAAATGACCTTAAAATATAATAGTAACTAGAAATATCTCAGGTGCAAGCTTTAGATCTTATTAGTGACCAAACCGAACCAAACATATTATCTCACTCGTTCCAATACAGACAAAGTACAGTATGGAACAACTGCCCAAAAGGGGACACCCCAGCCACCTTTGTGGATATGGAGTCAATACAATAATGCATTATCCTTGTAATTTCAGTTATAGACATTTTGGCATAGTGCTCCCTTCAACTTGGTTGATTAAAAGCATGATGAGATTGGGGCGGCCAGATGGCTCAGTTGGTTAGAGCGTGAGCTCGCATCAAGGTTGCCGGTTCAATTCCCACATGGGATGGTGGGCTGTGCCTCTTGCAACTAAAGATTGAAAACGGCGACTGGACTTGGAGCTGAGCTGCGCCCTCCATGACTAGGTTGAAGGACAACGACTTGGAGCTGATGGGCCCTGGAGAAACACATTGTTCCCCAATATTCCCCAATTAAAAAAAAAAAAAAAAAGGATGATGAGATAAATCTATGCATTCTTTTCCAGCACGCACAGAGAGACGGAAAGCTCATCCCCTCAAAAAAAACTTTAGCTATTTAATGTTTTAAAGTTGTTTAAAACATACGTGAATTAGAGGGTTTGGTGGAAGCCATGTCAGTTCCAGAACCCCGCTCTTGCCTCCATCTAATTTTGTCTTAGCAGCTCTTTGAAACTGCTAAATCTGGGCTTAAAGTATGATGATTTTGTTTTCTGATGGTGGGAAACAGCTGCTGCCGTTCTGATGAGATGCCCATTTTCCATTTGATTTCTGCAAGATGTTGGCTGCATCAGACCCAGCGAGGTAGGCAGTTGAGAGAGCAGCAAAGAAAGGACAAGGGCCTCTCTCAAAGGCAGGTGTTTCTTAAAATGGGAAATGGGGAGCAGACCAACTGCAAAGCAAAACTCCTGCAGGCAGGGGCCGGGCACTAGCCTGTCCCATTGAGAGCAGAGTGGTAACTCCAGGAAGGATGAATTACCCTTAAACTTCACAATCCACGCGGATTGTTGGTCCCTAAAGGGAGAAAAGGAATCATCTACCGGGGGAAAAAAAATGCAACCTCGGCTCGTTCTTGAAGAACATCGCTTCATGCTGCCATGCCATTGTTTTCTGAGCATGAGGTCGCACACTCGCCCCTCCAGCACAAGCCTGCAGTATTGAAAACTAGAAAGTCGGAGTTTCTGACTTCTCATTACGAACTGCGTGTCTGTGAGGCTGGAGCGGGGGAGAAGCTGGCGGCTGTGGGCGGAAACTGCTTTCCAGCTCACCAAGGTCCTGATCGGACCTGCCTCAGCTCTGGACGATCGCTGTCTGGCTGCTGCACGAGTCTCACTGTGTCACCTCAGAAATAAGGGAAGCAACTTCAGACAGGGTTCGACTGTGTGTACTGCCTCACCAGTCTTGCTCTCTGAGGACCCTTTGCCTGGAGCTATGAGCTATGCCACTAATGCGACTCCTTTGTAACAACAATCCAACAGGAAGGTTTGGAAGGGCAGGGCTGAGGAAGAAGGAGAAATGTGTGGAAGGGGCACTCATCCCTCCGTGGGTAGGCAGCAGGCCTGCCCTTCTGGTTGCTAAAAATGGTCACTCCGTCCACTCCAGCTGACAAATAGTTGCTGCTCCAAGCTCTGGAAATCCCTGCCCATGTCCATCCACAGCAGCCACTTGGCTGCACCCTTGGGGACTGGTTACCATCCAGGCCAGCAAGACCTTCTAGAATCCTGCTCCAACATGGTAGCCAGCATCAGGCTCGCTTAGTTGGTGTCTGTATCCTCCCAGTTTAAAAATATTTGTAATGCCACCCCTGAGTAGAAGCCAATGAAATCACCTGTTACCTGACGCATGGATGGGGTCTGATTGCATCTCTCCCCCTCTTCCCTCCTATCCCTGAGTTGCTTGCCATCCACTCCCTCCTCACCATCTCACCATGTAGCTCACCAGGATGCCTTCCTTTCCAGAAGTTACACGCAATTGAACAGCAGCAGGCTAAACTATTATGGAGAGTTTAAGCTGCTGGATCTTTACAAGCTCAACTTGATTACATCTGAGCTCGAAAATTTCAGAATGAGAGAACATGGCATTTGAACATAGCTAGAACATTGTGTGTCAGTGTAAGTGGGGTTGTATGCTGTGATTCCTGCTTTGTCCCTTTTGCGCCAGTATCTTTCATTGCATCCAAAGTAACATAAGCCCCAGTTATTCCTTTTCCCACCTTATTTTGGGCCATGAAAATGATTTTTTTTTTTTTTTTGGCCATTTTATAAAGCTTTTCTAAGAGGTTGTTTTTTTTTTCCCTTGACACTGATGAGTTATAATTGTATTTTCATAGTGACAAAAAATGCTTTAAAAATGATCCGACAGAAATGAGCTATTTTGACACAGAATGCATGCACACTCTCTGGAAAACGTTAGCATCTTCCTATTTTTTAAATCATCATGTGTGCGGTTCAGATGACACTTTTCCTCCCAGCAGTGGCTGTTTTAATCACTGTCAAATTGAAGATAGGGTTGTCCTCCTGCACAAACAAGAGTGCTAGATTTGAAGTCCACAGACTCTAGATTAATTTTTGTCACTGATTAAACTGGATGACTTAAGAAAAATCCTTTCTTTACGCCTAAAATTGCTCGTCCATAAATGAATGATTGTCTAAATGACAGTCTCATTGGACTAAATGATAGTCCCAGCCCCCTGCTAGCGCTAAGCTTCTAGGATTCATAGATGTTATTTTCCTGTTGTAACAGTAGCAATAATTATGCATAGAGAGTGTTTAACTTACGTCATCTCACTTGAACCCCACTGCCACAGGGACAGGTAGACCAAATGAGTACAGCGTCCCCAGCAGCTTAGAGCTTGAAAAGAGAAAAAAAAGAAAAACCAATTTGGAAATTCATGAGTTACCCTCTCCAAATTCAAAAGGTAGGCGTTGGTTTATGGAAGTCATTCTTCCTGCCTCCCCCACAGGTGTTAGCATCTCAATGTGTTGGCTGAGCGTGGCATCCTGGTGTGAAATGATAGTTTCACAGCTAGTTGTTAAACATATGTGTTTGTGCGTAAACATAAATATGTATATAAATACAGTGGGAGGTGGCAGGGGGTGTAGTCAACCAGGAGGATGAATAGGAGGAAAAAACCAGAATTGTTCATTAGTTTCAGGAAGGCAAGAAAGGCACCTAACATGTAGTAACTGCCCAATGTGTGCTGTTCATGTGATAATGTTTACATCAATCCTCTGTGAAGTACATATTAAGTTACCCCATTCTACAGATGCAAAAGCCTGGACTCAAATAGGTTCATTGGAAAGGTCAAGTTTTCATAGCTGAGAGTCCATAGTCACACCCCAGAATCCTTAAAGCAATCCATTTGTCTACTCACCCATTTTTATTGAACACTTAGTATGTGTCAGACTCTGTGCTAGGCTGTGAACAAAACTGCACACCAAAAGAGTGTGTAATTTGGCTTTTAACCCTCGGCCCTCCAGGGTTTACAAATCCAACATCCTTGAAATCTGTGGCTTCGGTGGAGGTTAGGGAAGGGATAGGCTGAGATGTGCTGGTAAATGTTTAACAACAGGCTCTCAGAGGAAGGGGGCCAAGCCTTGAATTGTAGCACTTGACAATTTCTGTGTATAGATACTTCAAAGATACAGCCTACTTCCGAGGCCACAATGGCATCACCGAATTCTGAGAAGAGATGCAGACCATCTCCTGGATTGAATGAGCTAGCCCCAGCCCACTGCTGGCTGGAGGAGAGAGTACAATGACAGAAAGAGCCTTCCGATAACTAAAATAAGGATACTGGACTCCCCAGAGGTACCAAAATATCTAAGATTTGCAGAGGGTATTATGATTCACAAGATATTTTCTCTGTTCATTTATCTTTCATAATCCTCACAACCCTATGGAAAAGACACTTGGCAGATGGGGTAACTAAGCCACCCTGAGGCCGAATACCTCATCTAATATCAATACCCCACAGTCATTAAACAACGATGCAACTAAAGCAGCTTAGTGTAAGGCTGAGAGCCAATGAGCAATACACTGCGAACTGGTGACAGTTATACCGCCAGGAGTTAAGACAAGGCCTTTTTGTGAGATTAGCCTTTCCCACACAGGCCTTTTAATTTGGTCTCGTTGTCTGTCTCACCAGAGCAGGGCTGAGTGTGAGTGAGCGTGGAGAGGTTCCGTTTCACAGGTGAAAGGAAAGCGCACCTCGTTCTCGGGTCACGTAATAGAGAAAGGTGTAGCTCGATGTGGTTAACCAATTCAGGGCCGTCACCACTTCCTAAGTACTCACTTGGTGCTCAGCATTCTGCTGGAAACCACGCAGAAGCAAAGATATTATAAGGCCCAATTCATGTGCTGCAAAAAGAGATCTAGAAAATTCAGGAATGTTCCAGGCTCTTTAGGGCCCAGGCAGCTACCAAAAGAAGAAGGCACTGCTCTGACAGAAGAGAATCCTGATTCCTGGAGCAATGATCTCAGGTCCTTGAGCTCCAGCTTCTCCTCTGTGTATTTGCTTTGAAGATGCTTACCATGTACCTTCATAGCAGCCATTTGATTGATGGTTATCTTCTTGTTATTATTTTCATGCAAGGGATGTTGGTGGGAGGATCACTGCAAAACAACGACAAAACCAAACAACACACCACGCATTTGTCCTGGGACTTTCCTCACTGAAGTTCCATGCTTCTCTTTTGGATCTGTTGTCATGGAGCTATCTTGCCTAGGCCAGTCCAGGTGCCATGACCTGAGAGGTGGGTTAGAACTTGCGGCTCAGGTACTGTAACTTTGCACACTGAAAAAACATACAGGAAACATCTAGTCTGTGGAGTTGCTTTGAATTAAAGAAGAATGAGATTCGTTCATTTCTCTTTAGAACAATAGAGTGTAGGTTATATTCTTTATACCGTCTTGCTTTCCTAGAAAGCGAAATTGTATTTTTCCAAATAATCTTGTATATATTAATCAACTTGACCCTCAACAAGCATCTTTGTACAGTGGGTAAGGCAGCGAGGTATCGATTTTCCCATTTCACAAAGAATAAAACTGAGTTTAGGCCAAGTATGGGTTTAACCACTATGTCTTGAGGTTGATTCTTTAGCATCGTCTATGTTTCATGATTATCTTTACCTGTTTTCTCCAGAAAACTAGGTCTACATATTATTTTTCATATTCATTACTTTATATAGTACTTACTCTACCTTGGCAACTATATTATTATTAGAAATATATTTGTCGTTAAAATTCCTATGATGTATTCCACATTGACTTATCTGTTTTTTTTCAAAAGAATCTGATACATCTAGTACTTCCTTGTAAAACTCTTGTTTTCTAAAATTGAAACGTTTCCACCACAGAAAGGGAAAATAAGTGGTAGATTCCAATGTGCTTTTGACAGTAAATAAGCATATTCTCGTTTAGTGAAAACACAAAGATATGATAAAACTAAGTAGGTAGATCACATCCTGAAAAGGATTTCAGGTCACTTAATCTCTTGCTTCCTCCTCTATATTTGAATTAATATGCCTTTATCAATGGCACCACATTTTTAAATGAAATTGGTATCTTGTTTCCCCACACGGGAGCAGGTTTTCTAGGGCAGTAGGCCCTCACATGTCATGAATTACAATATATATGGCAGCTGACACTTGTCAAAGGCTCAGTGATCAATTCAGATACAAATCTGACTTGAGGACTGAAAGAATCCGAATCGAATCGATGTCCGAGATGACATCCAGGTGTAGCGTGGAGACACGGCGAGCAGCACCTTTCATGGGCGATGCTTCAGGACTCCCACTGAGAGTGACAGGCGTCGTCATTTCCCATGAAGCTGGCGGTTGCGTCACTACTGTCTTCCTAGCACCATGTTCATTAGATTTTCCGTTAGGCAGCAGGGCAGGAAAACAAAAAACAAAAAAGAAAAAAGGAAAACAGCCAACATAAACATATTTGCCACCTTTAAATTTCTGCCATGATGCAATTTTTCACACAAAGGGATACCCGGTACCAGTGGAGACTGAGCAGTGAGTGAGCGACTGAAGCAAACCACTGGCACATCTGCAAGCAGACTAAGTCCAAATGCAGATGGGGGGCCATTCTGGTGAGCCCCCAACCACTGAGATTTCCACTGCATGTGACATTATGAGTGATGAGAAAGGAGTCTGATAAAATGGTATGAAACTCTGGAACACAGGAGCCATATTTTCCGAGTGACCATAACCACATTAGGGAGCATTTCCTAGGTGTCACACACTTCACATGACTTTTATATTCATTATCGCAAAGAATACTCACCTGGGCTCTCCCCTCTAGGTGTTGTCATTATTTCTGTTTTTTTTTAAAAATTGTTTTTTATTTACTTATTTCAATTACATTCCGTAATTGACGTTCAGTATTATTTTTTATTAGTTTCAGGTGGACAGCATAGTTAGATATTTATATAATTTATGCAGTGATGCCCCACCTGGGAATCTAGTACCCATCTGGCGCCATACATAGCTGTTGCAACATTAGTGACCATATTCTGTGTGCTGTACTTTATATCTCGGTGACTGTTTTGTAACTACCAGCTGGCCAATTGTACTTCTTAATCCTTTCGCCTTTTTCACCCAGCTCCCCAACCCCTCTCCCCTCTAGCACCCATTAGTTTGTTCTCTGTATCTATGAGTCTGTGGACTCTAAAGAAAGAAATATTGTTTCCATTTTAAAGATGAAGAAAGCAAGGCCTGAGGTCACATGACTAGGAAAGCTGGATTGTGAAAGCGAGGCTGTCTGATCCCCACACGTGTAACTGTTGCCACCTGATTTTTTACCCACCTCTGTACACTTCGTAGTACTTTCCACAGTAGGACTCAGAGGATTGGATTGGGTGGAAATAAATGAAATTTAAAAGTTTCATCTGTCATGAATTCTAACAAGATCACAATGTCACTGTCTGTAGGAAGAATTTCCAAGGAAATATCTTTGATCCGTATGTCTTCAAATTGAAGAACAACTTTCCTCTTCATTTATTCATTTACCAGTGAATAAAACAATATGTATTTGGTGCCTATTCTGTGCTACGTTTACTCAGATGTCTGGGGATAACAGTGGCAAATGAAATAGGCAAGTTCCCTGTTTTCATGTAGTTTCATTCCGGTGGTGTTAAGTGCTATAAAGGAAATAATCAGTTATGAAATAGAGATTTACTTGGGGAGGTGTTTTTAGATAGGATATTCAAGGAAGGCTTCTTTGAAGTGACACCTGAGTTGAGACCAACACAAAAAAGAACCAGGCATGAGAAGAGCTGGGAAAAGCTTTACGACTAGAGACAACACAGCAAATGAAAAGGCCCTGGGGCAGAAACTGTCTGGATGTGATGATAAGACTAGAAAAGGCCAAGTGGTTGGCATGTCCCAAGTGAGGAAGAATGTAATCCACAGAGAATCACAGAGGAAGCAGGGACCAATCAGACAGGACCTTCTGGGTCCAGAATCCAGAATATATTCTGAGTGTAATGCAAACCTTTGAAAACATGTAAGCAAGAAAGTGACAGAATGTGGTTCGTAGGCTATTGACAGAGATGTGGTCACCTAATGAGGATCACCTAATGAGAATTCAAATAAACAAAGAGCTATGTAGCTACTTGTCTGCTTAACTGACTCACTGACTAAAACCCAGGATACAGCCCTAGGGATCCCTCAAAATACAGAGATTTACAGAGGAAGTGATACAAGCAATGGGAAATATTGACCAGTGGAGAAAGAGAGCACCCCAAATAGAGCTGCCAAGTGACTTTCTAGGAGAGGACACTGGAGAAGATAAGCAATGATCAACTTTGGAAATGAAGCACACTCAGTGAAGGAATTTTCTAGAATGTCTGGGCAACATGTAGTGCATTTTACCTAGAGAAAATACTCATTAAATTCAATGCTCGTGGAAGGTCCATAACAAAGGAGGTCATACAATAGTTCTGAGCAGCAATTTTATCACTTTTCAGGGCCTTTTTTTCAGTCAGTCGTTGGAATTTTGTTTGGACTTATGGTTTAGTTTAGTTCTTGTATAAATCAGTTGTAATTTTTTTTGGGGGGGATTGCTCTGTTAGGCATCATCTTTTTGTTCAGTGGGGAAGACATGACACAGGATTATTAATTAGATTGCTAGCATTTCTAAACAAGCCTTTTCCATCATCTATACACTTTATAGTCTCTCTGTGTTTTCGTTGAATGGTGTCTGTGCATTGGCTGATTTTTCTCGGTCGCAAGTTAGGCCATTCAGTGTGCAGTTGCCCATAGGAGGATACAGCACCATGTCACCAATAACGGGTCACCAGGAAGGGGCCCTGCAGGAGGAAATTGGGTTGCGGTTGCCTGCTGGAAGGCTCCACACCAATGTCAGGGAGAGAGGATGCAGGGATGCTGAGATGAGGACGGAAGTGGAGGATTGGGTTCTTAGCTGACAGGTTGCTGAATCCGGAACCCTGACACTTGTAAAGTACTGTGTCAGGAACATTAAGTATCCAAAAGTGATAAAGCTTCAATTTGCTAGTCCATTAGACTAATTACTGCAATAATTAAGTAACTACTTGATTAGAACTAATGGGTACCTAATTATCCAGGAGAAAAGTATCAGGTGGCAATTATCAGGTGGCAATTAATAGACTGGAGTTAATGTCTTCGCACTGTCTTTGTATGAATTCATAAGCAAGGTAAAGAAAACAAACAATAACTTATTAATATTTATTGGTGCCACAGTGTTTTCCAGCTTGTTTCATTTACACAGAACCAATTAGTGGAAAGACCATTAGAGTTTCAGAATTTAAAGGGACTGAAGCAGAGTTAGCTTTTTAAAGGTACAGGATCTCATTAGCAATAACGACTAACATTTAACCAGAATCAACCTGGCATTTTAGCTTTGTTGTTGTAAATCTATTGAAAGGGGATCATAGAGGTGAAAAAAATCAGTAGTCACGCTAATGTTGGTGGGAAATTGGCTAATATCGTGAAGTCAAGGCCCAAGACTTTTCAGTCCACTGGAAACGTCTCCTCTCTTTTCCCACTGGTATTTTTAAATGAAGCCTTGGATTTCTTATAGTCTGAAAAGCTATCTATCTAAGCCAGAGGTTGTTAAGTGTTGACTCAGATCTGCTGCAAACATCAGAAAATATTTGTTATAAAAATAAGATGTTAGAATCAGACTTCCATCCGTGGCCATGTTGTCCCGTGGTTATAACCCTGGAGCCCTCTGACTCGGACGAGCCGCTTCGCGAGAAAGCATCAGGCAGAGTTTGAAATGCATCACTCAAGTTTAGAGGAGAAAACAGGGCAGCTGTTTATTTATTTATTCTTTAATTCAGGAAAGCACATGCCACGAGGTTGTCAGGCTTCTGGGCAAACATAAGAACAAGAGTTGGACTGCGGGATCACAAGTGTGAAAAAACCGCGCTCCTACTGCATGTTCTGACTCGAATATTTCAGCTGTGTAATGAAAAGAATAGCTACACTCTTCTTATTTTCTTTCCTTAGTCCAATGAAGTTTTTTTTTCTTTCTTTTTCTTTTTTTTTTTTCAGACAACTATTTTTAAAAATTCAGGAGAGGTTTGGACCTGTGTTAAATTTATTAACATCTTAAAAGTCACGTAATTAACCCTGCAGTAGAGGAAAACTCCATCTACTTTTATTTTATTTCCTTGCCCAGTATAAATAATTGAAATGGGTTTTAATCATATTTTAGGAAAAAAAAACAATCACATTATATTAGAATGCATACAGTGACAAATGGAGATAAATCTAAAATTTATAGAAAGGGAGCATTTGCATAAACTGCAGAATCCAAACATATAGGACATTACGAGTAATAGTTGTTGCAAAGGGCATGAAAAATTCAACTTTGGTTTCATGATAGGAGCCTGGATTCCTCACATGATTAAGATAATACATCACGCGGCCCTGTCTTATTAAAGGCATAATTGTTGTTAGAACCAGAAGTGGCGTTCATGCTAATCTAGTTTTATATATGTACAAATACGAAGAGAAGTGAACATGGAGATGCTTGCTTTTGGTGATCCATAGGCATTTTATTAATGTTTGAATAATAACCGCCTAGAGGGCCTGTTATAAATTAAAGGGATGGATTGAGATATAAATTTTTATGAGGACTAGTTATACATTTCCATTATGTGTTTAAAAATGAAGGAATTACTGTGAGCACTACCGTCCTCCCATTTATTTGAGGTGATTTGGACGGGGGGGTGGGGACAGTGGATGAGAGCTGCTGTGTGCCGGCTGTAAGAAAGATGTATCTGTCCCTTTGAACAGATACATCATATGTCATGCATGAACTCTGTTCTACTAGAGACGGTCCTCCCCTGCCGAATCTGCATGGTTATTCCTGTGACAACCGCGTGTGATGAGGTAGCGCCAAGTTCAGGCCACTTAAGGGGGTTTCTTACGGCTACATCCTGGACGACTTGGCTGTTATCTATCTGCTAATGCAATATCAGAAGTCATCCCCATTCCCCACCCCGTCCCTGAGGTACGTCTAGGGTTTTACAAGTGGCCTTTGGATAAGTGGATCCCACTGAATGACAGTCACCCTTCTTTCTGCAGGTTTTCGGGTCGGTTTTCCCCAACATTGTCCCAACCTTTGTAGATATACTGGCTCTGTGAAGTTCCATCATTTATGAACTCTAACATCAAAGGGTGTAGACACCTGATAAGTTTGCTTCTGTGCCCATGTGCATGTGCACACACACACACGCACACATACATGAACATAACACAAACCCTAAGAATGTAATTGTGTATTATAAAATACTGCTTTCGCAGTATCCTGCTTCGCCACAAAACCTGTGACGTCAGGCAGCACAGAGGCTGCACCCCAGCCAGCATGCTGATGAAATGGTCATGCGAACAAGGTAGTTACCTGGGAACCCCCAGTTTCCTCATGCATAGAATGTAAAGCTTTCCGAGGTACTGGGAAGATGAAATGCCATTTAATTTAGGGTGCCTGGTAGACATTAGAAGCTTAATAAATACATGTCAATTAGGGCTGCTGTAATGAAGTACCACAGACTAGGGGACTCAAACGACAGACCTGTATTGTCTCACAGTTCTGGAGGCTGTAAGTTCAAGATCAGTGTGTCAATAGGAATGGTTCCTTCTGAGGCCAGGGAGGAAAGAATCTGTGTAGGTCTTTCTCTGTGGTTTGTAGATAGTCGTGTTCTCTGTTTCTCTTCCTGTCATCTTCCCTTTAGGTTTATCTCCGTATCTGAATTTTCTTTTTTACAAAGACACTGGTCATTTTGCATTCGGACATCCTAATGACCTCATTTTAACTTGATTACATTAGTAAAGACCCAGTCTCCAACTAAAGTCACTTTCTGAGGTGCTATTTCAGGTTGAGTACTTAAACATGAATTATGGGGGGATGGGGGAATTCTATCCATAATAAAATGTTGATGAATGAATCGAATGCATGAACGAATATAAAATAATATCGTTAATGATGTTGGAATGATAAAAAGTCTGCTTTCAAACATATAGTTGATTCTCAAGTCTGCACACCCCCTCTCCCCGGGCTCTAGCAATCTGAATAAGATATTCCAAGTTTCCATTACTGTTTGTGGTCACCCACTTACTCTGACAATCTGACAAGAATATTGTGGATGTTTTTTCTCTTTGCAAATTGGCACGAACCACACCCAGGGGTAGCAGGTAATTATGGGCGATGCATCCAAGTGGTGGGCAATTCCAGTACCCTCCACCCTCCTTTGCGTCCCGTTCATCTGAGGGAGTCCCTTGTGAAAAAAGAAATATAGGATCATTGCTTGAATGACCATAACGATGGGCAAATGAAAGGAGCATGGAGGAAAAAACCAGCTCTCTGGGCTGATTTTCAAATAGACTGTACTATTCAAGGGCATCTTTTCAAAACCCAGAAAACTCCCCAATCACAGGGCTATTTGAATTTCAATTCCAGAGCATTAGCTCATCACTAGCATCCTACTATTTACTAGTTTGACCCTTAATGTTAAAAGGCTACAAAAAAGTCTTCCTTTCCCGTCATTCTGCAGTGCTGTCAGGTGAAGGCCCAAGGAGCAGTGGCGTGTCCTCAAAGTGTGCGCTCCCTAGCTCTCCCTTCCCAGGTGGTTGATAAGGGGCCCCCGGCACCCTTTTCTGTGACATCAGTTTCCACATCTCTAGATGGTACATGTGAAGACGCAATATGTGAAATCCATCACACATGCAGCCGTACTTACAGTTATTATTTTAGTATCGTTTGCATATATAGGACTGAAGAGAGAAGGGACCAAGTCGTTGATGTCCCTTGAACCTTCTTTTGATTTCTTCTCAAACTTCCGGTTTTAAATCAGAGGCGAGCTAAATGGCTTCAACAGTGTGAGTAGTCTGTAACTGTTGGGCTCCTTGACACTGTGTCTTGGAAAGCATCCATAATGGCGTTTTTCTGGGGCGACTGGAAGGGAGGGCAGTTTGTGGGTGAAACATGCACCCCTACAGCTACACATGACCCATACCTGTAGTTCTTGTGCGGTAGAGGCTGCTCACATAGAAGAAATTGGGGTCCGAGAGGTCTCATGAGGAAAAGGGGAAGAGCTGCCTAGGCAGGGGCCATCACTTCTGAAATGTCAGTGCTTCATCACCCACCTCCCTCCACACACACCCACGGGGCAGTGCCACTGCACGACAGACAAGGGGAAAGTCCTTTGTCAGCCACGCTTGATGACTGCACTATTCAATGGCTGTAGATCAGGAGCAGTGCCCATTCACCAGCCATCTGACACAGATTGCTTTAGGATGGTCTCATAAACTACCCATAGGAGAGAAGCACTGGACTGTTTGATCTGCCCAAGTTTGTGTGTAGAGATGATTGAAACCCAGATGATGGGCAGATGGGAGTTTGAACATGTGGGTAATTCAGTGCATTTAACCTTTGGGATGCTGGAATTTGCATGAACATCGCTATATCTATATCTGTCATCTGTCTATCCATCGATCACCTATACACATATCTATACACGTATATACTAGGACTTCGGTGATATTTGTAAGCAGTACCGGGCTTTTGATTTTTTTCTAGTCTGGAAATAGTGCTTGAAGAGGCCTTGTCATTTCTTAATCTTCTCATATTGCTGGGGTTTTCTAGATGTCAGAGGGGGCAAAAATAAAACAAAGGTACAATGTTCAGACTTTTTGTTGTTGTTGCTGTTGTTTTTAAAAGAGTTCGATTTCACTTCAGCTCAGGTGAAAGTTCAGTGTGGATCTTATTTTATCCACACCGTTTGCCCATCCCTCCAGAGAATCTCAGCTCCCCGAGTCCCTCCGTCATTCTCTTTGTGTTCACTTCGATCTTTCTCATTCCTGTATAATGCAGTTGTATTATGAGGTGGCCTGGCCCGGGCCCAACATTTAAAACATGGTCTGTCTCATATCCTGTCCCCTTGAACAACAAATCCATTTGGTTCTTTCCTGTTCAATACCTCCAAATCTGTTGCCCAAATTTTGAACTTTGTTCTTGTATTCTTGCTGCAGCAGAGACGAATGCTGATTTTTTAAAACTGGGTGTCTTTGATCCCATAGACACGTTTCTCCCGTCTTCCGCTCTGTTACCCATTATTTTAATCAACCTAAAGACATGAAGGGACTCCGTTGTGAGGTTAGAGGAAAAATGGATATACAATGAAAGGTTAATTTCTCTACAGGTTTCCATATTTTGAATGAATAGTGGAAAGTCTTATAGAAAATAGAAAGAACACTATTATTAGCCTGAAATTGAGGCTTAACACACCCTCAAATTCAGGAATCAGACTTCCTTTTATCTATGAAAATAACGCAAAGAAAAATTTATTTGACATATTTTTCCAGTCATGGTGGTAAAGGTGTGTATACAGACCCCTGCTAACCTTTGTGGACGAGGTCATGTACTGATGCGTATTTGAGATAAGAAAGCATCTGTAATCACTTGACCCTCTTGGTCCTCTCCAATTAACTGACAGACCCAGCCTAGAACCCCCTTCGGGAACAGGTGACAAATCATATACTCCGTGTACTCACTCAGCTTTAAAAAGTCCTGTTGTTCACTCAGAGTTTAATTCTGCACCACCCCATCTTCTACTTCCCGTTCCAGCACTTAACTTACTATCAGGAAGTAAACGGGGCCCAGGGGTGGGGAAAGAACCAAGTTCGCTATTTCTTCGATGCCCTCTATGGAAGCTCAAAAGCATTTTTCCCTGAATAGATCATTTAATCTCCTTGTACTACAGCTTCCTCTCTTGTGAGATAGAGGTCATAATACTAGCATATTTCACAGGGTTATTGGGAAAAACTATCTGGTTAGCCATTATGAAGCATTTTACAAATATGAGTGCTTTGTACAGTCTGAATAATTCTTGAAAGCATAAAATTTTATACAGTCATCAAGCATTATCATTATGGCCTTTCGATTGCTCTGGCCATTTATCTTTTCTTTCTTTTCTACCTCCTCCTTTCATGTTATTATGTAGAGAAATGGAATTCCTCGTCTTTTCCCATGACTAAGGCTTTGAGAGAGTCTTCAGGGCGGGAGAGGACAGTTCTTAGAAAGATTACTTGTCAATTCAAGTGCAAAAGTTTTCAACTAGAGAACTGGCACCAATATGTGAATCAGAATGGCTTCTAAAAAAAATAGGATTTTGAAGTCGGAAGTTAGATTTTTAATAGACCCCAAAATAAACTTCTTAGAAAATCACATCTGACAAAAGTCTGTTGTTACGCATATTAGCCCATAAGGCTATGGTATAAATATTTGCTCATCCAGGTCAACTGTTTGTTGAGGACCTACTATATGCTAGGTGCAATACGTATTATTTTTATTCTTGGCAACAACACCAAAGAGTCTTTCATAGGTGAGGGACCTGCCCAAAGTTTCATGGTGAAGGGAAGAGAACCCCAACTTTCTGAATCCAAAATCTGTGCTCAGCATATACCCTTCTGTTATCCTCTCACTACTGAGTAATGTAGACAAACTATTATGACCCAATTTATTTACATAGTGGTCAAGTTTGTATTTTGTTGTGTGGAGCGTTGTCTCCTTATTGACTTGTTGGGTCCCTACTCAGATAGCCATCCATTGCATAGATACAAATAGTGTTGAAAGTCAGTATTCTTACTTATAACTTTTCAAATATGACATCCATGCCTCCTCAACATTAGTAAATGAAATTTCTTTTAGAAGGTGACCAAAGAGAGACGACTCTAGATGAAAGCACACGATTAATTGACATACCTCTTCTTATTGTGATCGTTACAGGAAGGAATAAAGATTATTTTATTAGGTGGAATCATATTTTATAATTGGGATAACTTTGGCTAAGAGCCCTAGTGTGACTGGTAGGATTAAAGAGATATTTATATAGGGATATTGTGATCTCTAAAAGCATTGGGAACCTCTCTCCCTGTTATTGCTTAATGGGAAATCATTGCATGGGGACAGAAATGTTGAGGTACTAGGATAGAGGAAGCAGTCAAAACTTTTCAGTTTTAAAAGTACATAATCAGACTATGTACATATACATAAAATGTAATGGAAGTCTAGAGAAGAACCTCCACCATTGAAATATTTTATTTATTCTAACATATTCAAATTGTGTACTAAGTTTCCAGTTATTTGAAGAACATTTAAGAAACATATATTACCCTCCTAAAAAAATCTCAGCTGTTATTGTTAAACAAGTCTAATGTGCAGTATCTAGAATTATTTTCATGTCATCAGAGGCGCTTATCCATTAGTAAAGATACTTCCTAAGGCATCAAATAACCTATGAAAAATCAATGCTGCCTCTTCAACTACAAGTAAATATCACCAATAGTCCTATGAAGTGGTACCCGATCCCGGATGCCTACTATGGAAATCCAGGTTGTTAAATTCCTTATAGTCTGAATAGCATTAATCAAAGCAGCACAACTTACTTAAAAAGAGCAGATTATTAATCTTGACAATAGTAATATAAACAGAACTCTAATTCATGAATTGGTGATTACCGTCCAACCCCCTCTCTGAGCAACCCCCCCCCCCCACCACACACCACTGGGATATTAGCTCTTTGTTTGAGATTTACCCTGTGCCATGGACATATTATGAGAACAAAGAGAGTTCTTTATCTTTAAAAATGTCCATTCAGTTCAGCTTTCAGAACAGGGGAAAAATTGCTGTATTTATCAAGGTTGATTTTGTTTTCCAAGTCTCTAATTCACAACTGAAGAATGCAAGACTACACACATCAGGTGTTTCTAGCAAAATAGCAGCAGCAGCAGCAGCAAAGCCTAGACATTTGTCATTCCTTAGAGCTGTCTGACAGTTCTGACAATTCATTAGGCTGAGCTGAAAAGAGGTTTAGAAAGCAAAGAAGGGACCGCAGGTAGAAGAGTTGCTTTTGCATGATCCAGTAACGGCTGATTTGTATCATTTTGGGTGATGGATACACTGTTCAGATTAAACTCAGCAGGGTTTTCTCCCTTCTCTCTTTCCTTGATGTCCCCCCATCCCAGCTTCCTTCCTTCAGAAGCCCACAGGACATTGAGGAAATGGTGCACCCTCAGTAGTCTTTCGTTCTGAAAAGTATGTTCCTACATATATCAAGAAATGTTCCCTTCCGGAAGAAGCTGCTTCCGAGGTAGAGGGAGCCAGGGAGTAACGGGATGAAGAAACCGTGCCTCGCTTCCCAGTTCCTACCTGTCATATGAGTTTTCCTCCCCCTCAACCTCTGCATCCAGTGTCCTTGACCCTGAGAAATGAGGCTCTAATAGGTTAGCAGCGATCCTGCCCCCAGCCCACCATAATGGCCGCACTTCCTTACAAATGGAGATAAAGGGTGGTCCTTGGTCACCACTTGTGTCTTCGTTCTTTGGGGTAGGCATCGTCTGTTTGCACATATAGGTGGGGAAACTTCTCATTTTTAATTCTGACAAACAGCAGCTGGAGTGAAGAAGGCTTTCTGTGGCTCCCTCCCTCTATTGGTATGGGCATTACAGCACATCCAAAAGACTTCCAGACTTTTGTCACCGGTGACTGCAGTGGGGATTAGCCAGCTGAAGTAGGTGAATTCAATTGATCAAAATTGGTACTTATTGTGGTCAATTTTGTGTGCAATGCTTTGAGGGAGATAGTGTTAGAGACACAGGCATAGGCTGTAAGATTTCCTCGTATACCGGGATTTTAGCTAATCAAAAAAATTTTAAAAACCTACACTACACACGAGACTACATTCCTCCATTTAGTTGCTAACTTTTCAAACATTTCTCAGTCACCTTCTAAGCATCCAGGAATTTCCCAGTAGCTGGAGATTATCCTAGTGAAAAAGAGAGTTAAGGCGTGTGTTCTCACAGAGCTAACATACAGCATAGAAACAGTTCCATCAGTAAGTAAAATTAAACATTAAATAAAAATAGCACATTGAGATGAGTGTGGCTTAAGGTAACCAAATAATAGAAACTCTGAAAAAAAGGTAATGTTATGGGCTAAATATTTATGCCCCCCTCCCAAAGCCATATGTTGAAACTTTAACCCCCAATGTGATGGTATCTGAAGTGAGGCCTTTGGGAGGTAGTTAGGTTTAGATTAAGTCACAAAAGTGGCACCCTCATAATGAGATCAGTGCCTTTAGAAGAGGAAGAGGGAGGAAATGTCATGTATGCACACAGGGAGAAGATGGCGGTCTGCAAGGCAGGAAGTGAGCTCTCACTGGAAACTGAATTTCATAGTCCGGGCCTTGATCTCGGACATCCCAGCCTCCAGAACTGTGAGAAATAATGTCTGTTGGTTAAGCCATCCAGCCTATGGTATTGTTACAGCAGCCGGAGTTGACCAAGACAGGTGGGGTTGCTAGCTTAGATAGGGTCAGACGGAGAGTCTTCCCTGAGGAGGTGACATCTCAGATGAGAATGGGAATGTGTATCGTGACACCCTCCAGGGAGAGTTCATTTCCAATTCCTCATGTTTCCTGAGGACCAAAGGTGGCGAGTGTGGCTTAGAGAAGGCGACTGGAAAGACTAGAGAAGAAGCTCTGTGGCGATGAGGACAGCTATATTCTCGATCCCCACGAAAGTACATGTCACATCGTACATCCTCAATGAAGATTTGTTACTCATAGAATAAAGGAAGGGAAGGATTGTACAAGATGGAGTTTGGGAGGTAAATGGGAGCCAGATCACAGAAGGCATTGTGGGTAGAAACCATTGTGAGAAGCTTCCATTTTATTCTAAACAGGAAAGGCTTTAAAGTAAAGGAGTGACACAGTTTATATTTTTAAGAAGACGCTCCAGAGAACCCAGTGGATTAAACCAATGCAAGATACTATTAATATTTGAGACTATGTTATTTTCTGGTTCTTTGTCTTTCCCTATCCTGCTTCATTGTCTACCTTGTAGATTTTTCTGTCGTCTAAAGGGCCTGCCCTCTGTCAATCATGTGTATCCGAATCCTTATCTCAGGCTCTGCGTCTAGGAAGCCTGACCTAAGATAACTCATGTGGGGAAAACAAATCACAGGACAAAGACTAGTGCAGGGAGGCCATTTGCAGATGCAATACAGGGCGAAAACAGAATTCAAGGAGGTGACGATGGACTGCAAGCTAAGGAAACTGTCGGCATAGGGTAGGCTTCGTCAAAGATGAGTTTTCTGATTAGAAATAAAACAGCCAGGAGTTTGAATGCTAACAAACAATACTCAACTACAATTTTTAAAAAGAAATGTGGTCATTCTTTCACCTGAATTCAGAGAAGAGAAAGGAAGAGAAAGAGGAAGAGAGGAAGGAGAAGCACAGGTACCCGTGTGTGTGTGTGTGTGTGTGTGTGTGTGTGTGTGTGTGTGTGTGTGTGTATGTGAAGGATGGAAGCTGTTAGGCAAATCACATGGTGCTCATGGGGTGCGAGATGCAGAAAAATCCTCCTCAAAAATGGGTTTCACCAGCTTTCATTTGGAAATATTGAGAATTTATTTTGACTCTGAAAATAAATAGAAGGAAATAAATCTCACCAAATAACCAAGAATGTGGCCCTTTAAAGTCGGTGTTACTGTGAGAAAAAATGGCGAGACTAAGTAGGATACCAACTACAGGACATGCCATCTTATCAACTTAATTGAAGTCATGCTGTCATGAATGACAATCCATCAGATTTTCTGCCAGTCGGTATGTCATGACATTACATATAATGAGAGGTCTCCTAAAACCCAAAGGGAAAATCTACTCATTTTTTATGACTTTACTTTTTCTTTTTGAATTGTCATGATACTACTGTAAATGTGTGCACTTTTATTAAATTTGTGAAAAAGTGGCCAGCTCAGAATTCAAAATACTGACATGTGTTTGCCTAAGACATTTTTTTTTCAAATGTACAAAATTCTTTTCATATCATTGACCATTTTATCCTCACCGATATGTTATTGGATGCACATCAGATGTTTTTCCTTGTGTAACTTCAGAAACCAAGACATCATAGTATATGAGTATTATTGGTAGGGAGAAAGTTGATGAAAAACAAAAATGAAATAGTCCATAATTTGAAAGTGAAAGCTTTGACAGTGTCACCTTCAGCTCTGATGATGTAGGTAGCTTAATACAGACCATCATTCCCATTAAGAACAACTCGTATATCTATATAATATCACCAAAAATAGTGTATTTGAAGGAATCTCATGGGGCTGAAGACAGAAAGTCTAATTTGGGCTTGCCAAGTCAGCCAGGACTTAAGAGCCCATAAGAAAGTGAGATACAGTGACGTGAGTTTAATATTTAGTGTCAGTTTTCCCTGTGAAGAATTTGCAAATTCTCAAGTTGCACAAGATAAGATGCTAAGAAGCCAGGCAAAAAGTGGCTGAAAAGCTGAATAGAACTTTCATAGCACTGGGGAGATAAAAATTGGAGAACCCATCAAGGAGACAAGACTCTGAAAAATAACTCTGGGCTCTCAACCAAATCACCTGAGAACCACCGTGGTTCCTCGAAAATAAGACTGGGTCTTAATTAAGGTTTGCTCCAAAAGACACCTTAGGGCTTATGTTTGGGGAATGTCATCCTGAAAAATCAGGCTAGGGCTTATTTTCCAGTTAGGTTTTATTTTCGGGGAAACACGGTATGCCCATACAATAGGGGTGAACCAGAGGTAGACCAATTCTTTAAAAGTCTTAAAACTTGACTCAGAGCAGTTTTTTGGAATAAGATGATCTGATCTTCTAGTGGCTGCTGCCAAGGAATAGAATGGATCCTCACTAGAAAAATAAAACTACACCCATAATTGGAAGAGTAATACTGTGTATTAGATATCGCAACATTATTAAGTAAGGAAATGTTGTGTTTTCACTTTGATAGACAAACCAATGGGACAAAAGAAAGAGCCTGAAAACAGACCAATACATATTATGGTGACTTAACTCCTGATAAAGCTGACACTGCAGCATAGTGGAAGCAAAGATTGTGTTTTCAGCAAGAGTTGCTGGATCAAATGGACATTCTTAGAGGGGGAAAAAAATGAACCCAATTCCGATATCACTCCAATTCCAGGTGAATTAAAAATGTAAAGATGGAAATCTAAAATAATGCAACTTCTAGAAGATAACAGGGTAGAAGATCATAGCCTTGGGCTAGGCACCCATTTATTAAATGGAACACTAAACAAAAAGAGCAATACTGAAAAAATGGACTACAGCAAACAATGGACTAGGAAATGAAAGAAGACTTGAGCAGAGGCTGCACAAAAGAAGATATCGAAGTCGACAAGAAATACGAGAAAGGAATCACAACACATTATTGGTCTCACGGTCAGAATATCAAAACTACATTGAGATGCCAGTGTACACTCATCCATGTGGCTGAGTTAAAAAGATTCATCGTGACAAATGTCAGCAGTAATGCATGACAACTGAAGCTCTTATGAACCGGGAGTGTGGATGGATGGCAGTGTTGTTGCAGACTATTGAGCATTATCTACTGAAGTTGAGCGCACTCCTGCCCCATGCCCAGTGGTTCCACTGAGGTGTGTTCCTCACAGGTATATAGTAATGTGTACTAAGACCCATGTACAAGGATGATTATAACAATACTGTTTGTGATTAAAATAAAAAAAAAGTCCATCACCTACAGATCATACAGATATGATATAGATATAGATTGATATGATATCCATATGATATCATATAGATATAGATTGTGGTCTGACTGATCAACGGGATACTATACAGCAATGATAATGAACCACAGCTAAACACAGCAGTGTGGGTACATTTCACAAACATAATGTTGAGTGAAAGAAACCAGACACACAATAAGACAGGCCATAGAATTCCATCCATACAGGTCAAAGCAGGCAACACTACCTGATAGCCATAGTTGTGGGGCTATAATGGGAAGGAGGCAGGAAAAGGATGCTGGTGCTGACAGTTTTCTGGTTCTTCATCAGTGTGGTAGTTCTCCAGGTGTGTTGGCTGTGGAAATTCATTGAACTTGACACCAGTTACCATGTTTCTCCGAAAATAAGAGCTAGCCGGACCATCAGCTCTAATGCGTCTTTTGGAGCAAAAATTAATATAAGACCCTGTCTTATGTTATGTTATGTTGTGTTGTGTTGTGTTGTGTTGTGTTATATTGTATATTATATTATATTATATTATATTATATTATATTATATTATATTATATTATATTATATTATATTATAAGACCTAGTCTTATAGTATAGTAAAATAAGACCAGATCTTATATTAACTTTTGCTCCAAAAGACGCATTAGAGATGATGGTCTGGCTAGGTCTTATTTTCGGGGAAACATGGTATCTGTGCGCTTTCTATAGTTTCATAATTCAGTAAAAAAAATTACTTTAAAAATCAAGGTCTTTAAAAATGAAAATATTTTTTAGATTTACATCCATGTTTTCAGAAGAATTTCTCACAGATGGGGAAACTGTCATGATCTAGCTATGCAAGATTTTTTCTTTCCCTGTGAAAATTTTAAACAAGGACAAAAAAAAAAAAAAAAAATCAAGTTTTGCCTAAGGCAAATACATGAAAATTCTTGGGGAAGAATCACGGAAAGTGAAATGTATATTTTCACCATATGATTCACAATGAGAAGAGGATCTTTATTTCTTGGCTAAAATTTTGATTTTACTAACGTTGTGGCACAACACGATGACATCACCACTCAGTGCAATGCAATATCAGGGTGGTTTAAAGAAACAAAAAGACTTGTCTCTGTTATCTATTTACACCATTCCATTCCTGAAAACACACACACACACACACACACACACACACACACACACACACCTTACGTGGAGCTTCTTGTCTTTGCCTGTGAGATAAAAATTTATATTTTCTTGTTTGACTTATTTATAATTTTTATCTTGGAACTGTGAAGTTTTTATGAGTTATGCAACCCCAACTTGGGAAATCTCGATCACCTTCTTTGAAATACATAGCATTCTGGAGTTCTAATACACTGAGGATAGCTCATTTAATCTCTCCATCTTCGTCCACACATATGTAGAGAGAGTCAAACATATGCAGTATTACATGCGTACTTCAGTAAAACTGGGCAGTTTATCTTGAATAATTCATTGTTGGTGGAACTGGTAATTGGATGGAATTTAAGCTCCGTCTTAGCAGCATTGAACAGTATTTGAAAATAGAAAACTAAACACACGAATCTGTTGTTTCCTCTCCAAGATGTCATCAGGCATGTCCACTGGCAAGCTGCATAAGCAATAGTGTCACGGTACAGGACGACGGAAACGCTGACAGGTACTTGAAAGCACAGCCCTGATGAGGTCAAATACCCCCAAACCTGCCTTCTTTCCTGATCTTTTAATCGGATTCAACTCGACTGTGGCCATAGCACAAGCCTTTCTGACAGTATGTGACAGCATCTGACAGTAAAATATTTTGATTTTTCACCATGTGATGATGTTTCAGATTTCTTGCAGTGGCCCTGCGTAAACTAGCATAGTGTTTCATGGAAAATGATACAGGCAGTTAATTGTCTTGGAAGCTTGCAATGTCTCTTGGATTCCAGCTGACTCCTAAGTTAGTGAATGTATCTTACATTTTGAATAACGGGCCATGTAGACGATCGTTGATCCCAAGGCCTTAGCTTAAGAAAAGAAAAAAAAGGAAACAAACAAATGAAAAAACAAGTATGAACTCACAGCCCAATGCCCAGAGTTGTCAGAGGGTCCAAGGAAATGTAAACATCTTTTTTTCATCTTTCTAAGCTTCTTCCCAACCAACAAGTGACTTCTTGGATAAGGAAAAAAAATTGGTGCAACTTAACAGTCTTCTACTTAAATACATTCTAAAATTGTTCTTATTCTAATCTGTTCATAAGTTCTTGGGGGGGATACAACTAACCAAGATCTGGGAGAAAAAAAAATGAGAGAAGTCCCTTGGAAAACCATTTTTAATAAGCTCCTCATAACCCCCTAAACATTTCAACCAAGTCTTTTCCCATCATTTACTTACAAGATTTAAAACCTAAACAAAACAAAATTAAAATTGCATTAAACTTTCATTACCATGGAAATTATTTTCTAATTTAAATTCATACCCTTTTGATGTTGATCTTTTTAATTGTCCTGAAATAAAACAGATGCATCCTCGGCGGTTTGCCCTTGAGCTTAGAACAATGTCCACAGGTCTACCTTGGACCTCTTCCTGTGCCTGCTTCTTGCTACCTCAGGTCAGGATATACGCTGGTTTCTTGGCCTCGGACACACCAAGCTCTTTTCTACGGAAGGGCTCTGCACGTTCCCTGCCCTCTGTCTTGAGTGCCCCCTCTTACCCCTCGTCTTGGCAGAGCCTGTCTCTTTGCAGTCACTCTGCCCTCCTGGTCGCACTGATTCGTGGTGCTCACCTGGCCTCAGGACCAGCCATTCTCATCACACTTCTTCCCTTTCCGGTGCTGTTCTTCCTTACGTGACCTGTTCTCCCCAGTAGGATGTAAACTTCTGGCACCCAGGACCTTACCTGTCTTCTTGACTCCTATATCAGCTCTATATTGAACACTGTCTACCCATAGTAGTAACATTGAAAGATTCATCACCAAATAAAGGCCCAAGGATTTAGGGCACAATGTAGTGAGACAACATGGAGAGATGCGATTTGTATTGACCCAGACAGAAGTGATCACCAGCTACACAGTTCCAGTGGTAGTTTTAAGTGGATGTAACCATGTCGGTTGTGGCTGAATTCAGCCTTAATCTTATTTTCAGCCAGATTTCTGAAGCATCGGAAGACAGGCATTAGACCTCACAATTCACATGCCAAAATAAAGCCACTTTAAACTAGAGAATAGATGATAAGCGATAACTTAGGACATCGTGGGATACATTTGCATCACCAAGAACTCAGGAGAAATGTAAAAAGGCGGGCTATAATGATCTAGTTCAGAAACAGACTATTTAACTCTATGCCATGACCCCTACAAAGAGGCCTTACTGGACCTGAGTATCATCACCTCAGTTGCATTTTTCACATCCCATGGGGTCTCCTAATTGGCCTTTGTCCTACCTCCCTGGATGCGAGAAGATTTTTCAAAAGCACTCTCTCTAAAGCGCCATACAAAGGTAACATACGACACTGGGAAATGTGTGCACATCCCAGAGTGTCGGGGCGTGATGGACAAAGACGAATTCAAGAGCTACTGTTTCAGGGATGGGGAGATAAATTTTCTTTCTTTGTCTTCATTCTCTCCGCCGTGATATGAAAAACTGAGTGTCAGCCTGGTGAAAGACATGATGTAAGGGTTGGTTTAACATGAAATGCTTCTCACCACTTAGGGGTGTCAGGAGGTACGAGCAGAATAAAATACGCGCAAAGCACGTGAGTTGTTGTCTAAGGGCTAAGCTACAGGGGCTTCTGAGTTGTTTTCCGTTTTTGGTATTGGAGAAATATATTTTTTGAACCAGCGCCGTTGTGGAAATGGCTTGGAGTCATCTTGAATGAGTTAGATCACAGTTCTGTGACTTCTTGGTTGTAGGACCTTGAGTGGTAACCAAAATTCCCTGTGCTTTGCTTTCTTATTCTACGAAGCAGGAATTATAGTGCTGATTTCACGGAGCGGATGTAATTGAAGCATTTAATGCGGCCATAAGTAACGCTCCTAGAACAGGGCCTGGCATGTAGGCAATATTCAATAAATATGAGCTATTATACTTATTGAGAGAAGTCAAAATCATAACTCGTACTTGACCTTGTTCTCCGTCTGAACCAACCTGAGGAATTACAAAGTTGATACAATTGGTGTAGATTTCCAGTAGGGTTTCTAACCCACAGCATGCTAGAAAGAGCATCGTTTTACAGTCAAGCTGGTGCAAATTCAGATCTCAGGTCAAGTATGTGATGTAGTTTTGTGAACTTGTGAAAGTTTTCGTCTTCTAAGTCTCAATTTTCTCTGTCTACAAAACATAAAGAACAGCGTTCACTTGTGCTCTTTCTACTTGAGATAATGCATGCATAATACCTAGTATGATGTTTGGCACCTAGAAAAACACATTGATGTAAGTTATTATTCTCTGAATGCTTATTATAGGAATAGAATTATACTTCTCTTTTAAGTGTCTGTATAAGCAAAACGAGGTATTAATAAATAATTCACACTTGAAAAACATTGTGTCCTGATAGTTTTATAAATGATTCTTCATGGCAGTGTAGATCGTATCATAGTTGATTGATGATTTCTCCTGAAGGTATTAATTCTCACTCATCACACATGTCCTGACCATTACCATGTGCTGGTACTCCACTTAGTTCGTATTGGCCCAAATACGCATAACATCCTGTCCTGCTTTCATTAGTATTTGATGAGCGCCATGTATGTACTAGGAGGAAAATAAACATATGGAAACGTGAGGACTAACAGTCTTATTGGAGAAATAAGGCATAAACCACTAACAAGTTGAATCGTAAGTGAGTTGAAAAAATTACAGCACAGGAACTTGTCCAAGGTCAAGGCAAGAGCAGAAACAAAAGTGGAAAGAGGAAGGAGAAAATTCAGGTGAGGAGTTAGCAAGAGTTTACTTGGAGGGCACCACGCTGAGCTCTAGGCAAGGGGTCTGGAATGGTGGTTGAGCTTTTGTGGGGAGAACACAGCTGGTGTCAGCGAAGGACATGGTTCCAGGATGATGGACAACATGATGTAGAGTGGATGGCTGGGAAGGTGAGAGGAACGTGGCGTTATATTGGGAACAACTGTGAACCTTAGATTAAGAGGTTTGAGCTTTTCGTCAACAACAGTGAAGTCCTTCAAGATTTTGGACAGAGTGACAGGAACTAAACAGAGCTCTGCCAAGATGAGTGGAAGGGGCTGGAGGCAGGAACCGCTGGAATTCAGGAGGCATTTAAGATGTCCTTTTAATTGTCCAGAGAGGAAATCACTAGACAAAGCGAACTTGAAAAAAAATCAAGGTGAAAGGCATCTTAAAGAAGAAACACCAGTAATTAGGAATTTATCAGATAAGAGAGTAGTTGGAAAGAAAATCAAGGAAAGGAATAAACAAGACCAGTGATGGGGTGAGTTGGAGAGTAACACCAAGGAATGAAGCCATTGGAAGCCTGGCTGGTTTAGAAACATAAGATCTTATGTCCCTTGGAGTACTTCTCCACTCTTTCACATGCTAATATCCATGTTTCCACCTCCATTTTCTTCTCCTGACTTAAACTCTTGGAGGAACAGAATTTGACCTTATTTTTGATGAATCCACTTGCATTGTTTCTTGTGCAGAGTCAGACCTTCTTTGTTCGTTTTTTTTTTTTTTTTTTTAAATAGATTGAGAGAAAGGAAGAGAGGGAAAAGGTGAGTTTCAAGGAAGGGCTGGTTTTCCACAAAGATCACAGCCTTGCACCTAAAGGCTTGTTAAGTGTGGGCTCCTTTAAGTGCTGGCTGGGTTCCCAGCCAAGGAGTAAGTGGGCTCACCTGGCTGGTGGGGACAGGGGACATTAGGTTGTAAGGACTGAGACCATCCCCGATATGTTTCTGACTTGACCTCGTGTATTCAGGATTATATCTTTTTTTTTTTTTTAAAGAGTAATTGTTAAGATTTGGTCAATTCTACAGCTAGACAATAAATGTGAGTACATCAATATATATCAGTATATAGTTTGGATATCTCTCACTTTATCAATATACTAGGTATCTTAGGAATTGAGAAGGAAAGAAAAAAAAAAAGAAAGAACACAACCCCTGGGGCGAATTTATCCCCGTTTCTATACAACCTTTTAAAATGGAAAAGGACTGTCCACTAATTTCCTGTAAGTTACACAACATTGTCTGTTGTTGTTATAATTCTGTAGGCATCACGCTCCTCTAGTAAAATGATATATGGAGCAATCGTCTGGTAGGGGCTGATGGGATGTAAATGAAACTAATTAAGGAAATGTCAAACATAATTAATAAAACAGGTTTAAGTTGCAGAAGCCCTGTCAGCAGAATGAATGGAGCCGAGCACTGCTCGCCCATTGATGGGTGTACTTTCCCCCTCGTCCCTCTCCTCTGCAGGCTTTATCTAGCACCGTTCAGTTAGATCCCAGAAAGCTACTTGAAACTCACTTCTCTTCCTCACCTTCTCTTAGCTTGGTCCCATGGAGAGGAAGGAATATAAATTTGCTTGTCGGCCTGCCGCCTGGAAAAAATTAATTGCCAACTCCTCATCTTTTCCAAGTACTACAGGACATTAACATAAGCAATTTACGTGAACTCCTCACTGGCTGCCTAATAGAGCATCAGACCAGCTGATAAAAACAGGGTGTTGCTGAGGCTACCTTATTATTATTAGCATTTTCATAATATCCAAGTATTACAGCAGTGTGACTCACGGGCTCCATTTATTATTGATAAGAACAAAAAAGGGAAGGGGGGATTGGAAATAACAAAGCGGGTGAGCGACCTATAATTATGGCAAGCAAATTAGGGTGTGCGGTAGAGTCGGTTACATTTGCTTAGAAGTAATGATGCCCGGGACCTTTGCCTTCCCCCCGGGATGGGAAAAATAATGGATTCCCTTGCAGCTGCAGATGGGGTAGGAGAATGCTGTCATCAGGACAATGTTTACATAAGTTAGGCCGAGCCAGTGGCTCTGAGGCCTGCCTGTAGTGGTCCAGTCAGCTCCAATCACCTCAGCCCCTGGAGTATAAGTCACTCAGAAGCCCACTCGTTTCCGGGAGGGCTGGGTGCCAGGAGTGGGAGCCGGGGAGCAGATTCTTTTTGAAAGTCAACAGCTGCATTGGTGAGGAGCATTTCAAGTCACTTCAGGTCTCAGACAAGGGTGATAACCTTGAAAAACAGAGGCCAATCAGCTTTTAAGTAGAGAGATAAAGATGAAATGTGGTGTCTGTTAACTACAGATCACCACTGCCTGTCCTCATTCCAGGTTATGTCAGTGCAGTTTATGGACACACACACACACGCTTACATACATACACACACGAATCCACACGCATAGAGCTACCTGATATTTAATGCCATTCGACAAATATTAATTGAACATCTATATTTGCCAGACCGAGGAGAAGGAAGGAGAGAAGGCACCCATGTACCCAAGAAGCGTAAAGGGTCCATTTTGAATTCAAATGTGTTAACACAAACACACACAGATTTTATGTGTAAACAAATTTTTCTAGAAAAAGCCATTTGTGATTCATACATTGAGTCTTGATTGGTATCCATCAAATCAGAAGACATTTTCAAAAAGTAACAATAAGTTAGCCAACACTGGTAATAGCATCAAAAGCTCGCTTTCATTGAAAAGTTAGTAGTCAAAATTTGTTCCACTAGGCAAAGAGAGCACAGTGAGCCTAGGACCTCAAGTTACATGGGAAAACAAGGCAGTACTCAAATACTAAGGAGAACAGGCCAAAAGAACACAAGATCCAGCTCACAGGGGCTGCCATCGGCCAAACTGCAGACTGTAATCAATCATAACGTATTAAACTTAATATCTTATAATGAAAATCCAAAGTGGTGCAAGAGAGAAAATCAACAGATCTTATTTATGCGGAGGTGAAACACGTTTGTTGTATGATTCGTTCAATTTTTCTCTGTTTGAAATTTCCTAAAATAAAAGGTCTGGGGGGGAAAACTGCCATTACTCCTGAATTATGCAAGGTAATTAATCATGTAATTTGGTAACAGTTACATCATGGGCTACTTTATTCAAGGTCCATTTTGATTTAATCTAGTTAATCTCTGGGCCCAGACTTTGATGCTAAGAATTGGGACAATTCATTTTTATTAAATATTGAAAAGATTTAATTAGAATATCACCATTACCCATGGAATCCCCCATGTCTGTATTCAGTTGTTCCCTTTCTCATTTCCTTTAGAAGTAAATAGTATTCTGAATTTTGAATTTTGTCATTCCTTGGCCATTTAGCTTTCATATATATACTTCCAATATACCAGAGGTGCCAAAAAATGTATATACATGACTTGTATTCATTTTTTATTATCGGTATATATTGAATATTACAATTTTAATAGTTTTTCCTTTCTTAAAATGTGTATACACTTTTTTGGCACCCTCTGTATTTATATCTGTGACTGAAGCAATACATTGTTCATTTTCAATGTTTTTGAACTTCATACCAATGGAATCATACCAGTGGAATTCACAGTTGAGGATTTTTGCTCAACCTGATAATCTTAGATTATTCCATATTGTTCCAAATATGAGACATATTTACAACTCATTTATTGTCACTGTTATATGGTACTCCACTGTATGTCTATAACCTTATTTATCTGTTCCTTTTTTGATAGACAAGTGTGGTTTTTTTTGTTTATTACACAGATATATGTTGTCTGGGATAAGTACCTAGGAAAACAATTGAAGATACGTTCTCAGCATAACCTTGTTCATAATAATTTCTTATATTTAAATGTCTATAACAAAAAGAATGTGATCTTTCTGGGAGCAGTCCTTTCCAATTCATTGAGACTTGCTCAATGGTCAAGGTGTATTCAATTGCCATAAATGTTTAGTGTGTCCTTGAAAAGATAGCTTATTCTACAGTTATTGGATCTGGTATTTTTTCATATATGCCTACTGGATACAGATTCTTAGTTGTGCTGTTTAAATCATTGTTATAATTAGCTTTTTTTTGGTCTAACATCAAATTTCCCAATTAAAAAAAGGTAAATTTGTCTATTTCCTGTGGTTCTGTCCATCTTAGTTATATATTAGAGAACATAAGTTATAGAAACATTTCTTTTGAGCAATGCCCAGATTTATCAATATATAAATTGTAAAATACTTCTTTAATTCCTATAAAGCTCTTTGATATTCTGCATTTTTTCCTGATATTAATGTAGCTATACCAGGTTTCTTTTAATTCTTTTACTTCTCTCCTTTCTGTATTTGGATATTTATATGTTTCCTTTATTAACAGCATAAACTTTGAATTAAAAAGTCATAGTTTGACAGTTCTTGTATTTTAATGGAACATTGACTCCATTTGCAATTATTCCAATTGCCGATATATTTGGATTAATTTCTACTTTCGTATTTTGAGCATTTTTTTTATCCTACCCTTGTATCTTTTTTCTTTCATTTCCTGTCGTCTTTTGTATTTATTCAATAGTTTTTTCTCATTCGCTCTACCAGAAGAGAAGTTATGCACACAATATCTGTTTGTTATTGGTTATCTTAGAAACTTTACCATCCATACTTATCAAAGTGTAAATTCACAATACATTTAACTTTTTTACAATTCAAAACTCTTTCAACAGTTGAACTTAGATCACTCTCTTCTTAACTCAAGCTCTATTTTGTCCCATAATGTTTTTCAGTCTAGTCTTTCAACCCCACAAATTATACATCATTATTTTTGCTGTATACATCTGCTATTGATTTAGATTATAAGGTAGTACATGTATTATAAACATTTTACAAATTCATCGTTCACTTTTCATTTCAGAATTTCCTTCTTTCTTTTTTTTAACCTGAAAGAAATTAATTTTTTAGCATATTCCTTTGGATTTCTGGCTTCCATTTTGATTGTTAAAAAGTCAGTTGTTAATTCTCTTGACACGCTCTTGAAAGTAATCTCTCTTTTCTTTGTGGGTGCATTTAAGATTTTGACTTTGTATTTCATATTTGGCAGTTTCACCACAATGTTTCTAAACTTAGATTTTATTTTCTGTTTCCCTTACCTTAGGCTTGCTGAATCTGTAAATTGATATTTTTCACCAGTTGTAGAAAATTATCAGACATGTTTCTTTAATAATTTCCTCTCCATTATTCTTTCTCTTCTTTCTTTCTAACATTCAGATTTTATATTTGTTAGACCCTTTTACTCTTTCTTCCATATTTTTAAATCACTTTTTCATATACCTCCCACTTTATTTCTTTATACTGCATTCTGGGTGTTTTCTTCAGCTTCCTTTTTTTAGTAATGCTTTCTTTAGCTGTCTTATCTGATGTTAAACTGGTCCATTGCATTTTAGTTTCACTTATTATATTTCTTCTTTCTATTAGTAACATTTAGTCATATTTCAAATATGCATGATTTTTATTATCTCTCTTTTCTCATATTTTTAACTTTTGTTTATTTAAACATATTATACATATTTTATACTTTGTGGCTGATAATTCCAAAATTAAAAGACATCTGCATTCTAATTCTACTCATGGTACCTTTGTTTCTTTGTGCTTTTTGTTTTTTGGGTTTTTTTTGACTGACATATATTTGGAGCTTTATCACTGGTAATTCTTTGAGCCTTGGTTTAACATTGCAATTTATTTATTTGACATTGAGATCTTTTAGGGAGAGGTTTTATTGTTTTGTTTTGGTTTGACTTTACTTCTGAAGGTGCCTAAAGATACTACCCAGCCAAAATACATTAAAGTGAATTCTCACATTGAAGTTTGTTTTAGATTATTTGGGTGTCACAAATTCAGGCTTCCAATACAGCGGTTAGGTGTAAGTCTATGATGGGGTTCTTTTCCTGTTTCAGTGCTGAGAGTTGGTAAGCAGCTTTCCTTACTAATTGCTGAGTAAGGGGTATTTATATCTAATTTTCTTTCTTACTCACCCTAACAGTGAAAGGTGGGACACTGGAGTCCCAACTGTTTATGTGTGTGTCCTATTATACTTCTCTCCTTGGTTGGGCTCTAGGATTTGTCTCTTGTTCCCCAGACCCCATGAATTCCTGTAATCTTGAATTAAAATTAACCTGGTTTTGTATATATTCTCAAAGTTTTAGACCAGTTCAGAACTTTACTTCTTTGGAGTTCTGTTAGATATTAGCTTCTGAATAGTCTTATTTTTTTTTCAGTTCATAAAATAATTAAAACAATTGAATAAGTGTTTCTGCGTGTGCAATGTTTCATGCCTGTTTTATATAAATTTATATGATATAATCATAAAACTGTATTTTTATATATAATATAATTTTAAAATATCACATACAATATTCTGATTTTCAAATCCAGTAATTTTAGTTTTCTGCAACATTCCCAAAAATCTCAGGGAGGTTTTATTGGTGTTATTTCAATCCACTCTGAATTTCTGGCTTTTAAAATTGAAAAGAATTTCAGGTAATTCTAATCATAGTTAAAAATTATTAGAACCTAGAATCATAGAGAGCTAATATTTGTAATGTCCTAATGCAGGATGTGACAAGACAGGAAATGAGGGCTGCCAGCATCCTCATCCTCATCTACGTTTCATTGCCTTTTCTCCCGATGATACAGGTAACTTGATAAATTCAAGAAATACATTTTCTGGACAGGAAAATATTTCAGTATACAAGATGCATTTGAGGCAATCAGGGAGATTTGATTGATTGATTAATTGATTGATTGAGTTTTGGCTAAACAAGGGTGCACATCATACAGTAGCAGTGAGTCCACTGAGAAAAGAATGTCTCTAATGGGATAGAGGGTCCTTCGGGTAGCACTACGCCCTGTGTTTTGCTGTCAGCATGTACTGCTCTTCCATGGAGTTTTGCGGAGTCGAATGGCAGTTTCATAAGAGGCTCATTTGCAGGAGCTCTTCCCACACCCTGAATAACAGCCTCAGCTTTATAATTATCCAGCTACTGTGTACAGAGGTACAGTTCTCCATCAACAATTGCATCCATTGCAACCCTCTTACTACCAGACAAGATGCTTATTTCTACCACTTGCAGAAGCTTTAGTTCTTTGAGTTGATGTATAAATTGCATCATTTTTGGGGATTCAGTTCTTTGTCTAATATATACATACTGGGGTAGCGTTGGAAGTAACCTTGAGGTTAACCTTTCATTTTTGTCTGTGACCTGAAATAAACCTTGAAAGAAATTTTGAAGTATATATCTCATTCCTTTTCATCTTTTTTCCCCTCTGCCTCATCTCACAAGGATTATAAAATCTGAAATATTTATACCAGGAGAAATTAGTTTCTACTAAATGTTTACCTTGGCTGGAATCAAAATTGCTTTAAAAAAAAAAAAGAGAGAGAAAGAGAGAGAGAAAGCCAAGCATGGATCTATGGGAATAGCTTAGCAGATTTCAAAGATTTTTAACTGCTAGGGAATATCTCAATTTATCAAATTATGTCAATTATTAAATTCTCGATATTAAGAATGGTCAATTTATGGTCGTCTAAACTTTTGTTAATTTAATTGTATAAAATTAAGCAATATACACATCATTGGCTATTATATGTGGAGAAGTTTTCCATTTTTCCTTCTTTTATATGCAAGTGTCCTTCAATGTACTGACTGTAAAGCATCCCCCATTTAGAAAGTACATCTGATCCTTATAATTATACTCAGGATTTTGAAACAATCCTGAGTTCTGATCTTATCCTTTACTTCTAATAATTTGCTATGTATTTTCAGCATCAGGATGCCATGGACAGTTGAAGGTCTGAAGTAGAAAAGGGATCTGTTTTATAGAAGTGATAAGTGTTCATCATTTAGTTTTGGAATTGTTGCCAAAGAAAACGTTGTTTGAAAGTAGTGAATTTTAGAGGTTTTGAAGTGCCATCCACTTTTGTGAATACACATTGTTACTCCCTTGTAATCTTTTTTTTTAAAAAAAATTTATTGGTTTCATGCATACAAAACACTGTGATAGTTAGACATTTATCATTTATACCCCTCAGTGATAACCCCCTCCCCCCATCTACTACCCCTCTGACATCGCACATAACCGTTACATTTTCACCGTCTCTATTCCTTATGCTGTACTCCACTTCTTGTGAATATATATATATATATATATATATATATATATATATATATATATAATTATAGTTGACATTGATTATTGTTTAGCTTCAGTTTCAGGTGTACAGCGCAGTAATCTACTCCCTTGTAATCTTAATGGGGGCAAAATACTCAAAGCATGATATGAAAACTCAAGAGCTCTGAATATGACCCAGTATTTCAAAGACCTGATTTGCTTTCAGCCTACTTTACATGCTTCTTTGAGGTTGGTATCCCGCAAATTGGTGAAAGACATACTTGTATAGGTAGGTCAGTAATCAGACAACTAGATTTGCAGAGGGGAACTGACATCAATTGATTACCTACAGCCTATGTGTTTTTCCTTATGTCAGGCACTTAATATGTCAACTTATTCGATGTCAACTTATCCTATTCTCTAGCTCTCCTTTATTCATCTACCCATTATATATGTATATATGTATGTATGTATGAATGTATGTATGTATGTATGTATGTATCTATCTATCTATCTATGTGTCTATCTATCTATCTATCTATCTATTTGTCTATGTGTCTGTCTATGTATGTATGTATGTATGTATGTATCCATCATCTATCTATTCTTCTACATTCTTATCTATCTGTCTGTCTGTCTATCTGAATCTATACCCATTCTGAGTCTGCTGAACCTCAGAGGAGTTGAACCTTACCATAGATCACACAGCCAGTGAGTGAAAGAACCAGAAATTTAATTAAACTTTGTTTTTCATATTCTAAAGATACAGTCTTTCTACATGGAGCATATTGTCTGTCCCTTGCCACCATGATGTAACATTTTTCCAAGGACATACAACTGTTTTAGGAATAAAAATGAAGACAAAATTATCTGTGTATTATATAGGACAATCTAATTTAGAGCAGTGTCTGGAAATAGCTTTGAGTAAACCTGAAATTCAGGCCAAACTTACCTCCTAGGCCTTCCGCCTCTTCCTTGGGCTCTTCTCCTATGTCCTCCTAGGGTCTTCAGTGTTTCTCTTCTCTTTCTCCCCTTACCTACTATCATTCTTTAGTATGGATTTAACCCAGTATTTATATTACCTCTATGTGGGTTGATGTCTCTCCACTCAAAACTGTAGAACCAAGACACAGATGAACCAATAATTTGGGATGTATTTCTGGTGAGCCTGGCTTTTCTCAGAGCTAACATCTCTCCTTTAGCTGGCCTCGTAACATTGGCTAGACCCACAAGGCTTGAGACCCTCATGGGCTTACATTCTAGGATCACTGGTTGCAGACCATTGTGGCAGGAGCCCCCCAAGGTTGCTTGTGCTTTACATTAATTTGCCCAAAGAAAAAGAAGACAGGGGGAGGAGCTGGGGGAGGAGATGGAGAGGAGGAAGAGAAAGAAGAGGAAGACATCAATTCCCCATTGAGATGTTTCCTCATTTTTCTTGAAGAGAAAAACAAACAGAAGAAGGAGAGGGAGGGAGGGAGGGAGGGAGGGAGGGAGGGAGGGAGGAAGGAAGGAAGGAAGGAAGGAAGGAAGGAAGGAAGGAAGGAAGGAAGGGGAGAAAAGAAAAAAGAAAGAAAGGAAGGAAGGAGACAAAGCTATATTTATAAAAACCTCATGAAGTTGCGTTTTGGACATTTAAAATGTTAGCTGAGGTAGTTTTTAAGACTGAACTGTTCCACGATTTGGTTCCATTGTCAGGCATGTATATGATCAGAAAACCCAAATCACAAAGGAACTTGGAAAGGAAGAAACAAAAGACAGATTAGTCTGGTTTTAACAGCATTTTGTACCTCCCATGAGCAGTAGTGTGCCATGGAGAAGCAGGCAGAGGAAACACAGCTCACTGTTAGAAAGCAAGGTGTCACACAACAAATCAGATTACATTCTGGCCTATAAGTTTCACCATGTTTGGGAAACAGGAATTTCCCTCTGTTTTGTTACGAACCTGTACACAGAGAAAGGAGAGCAGATTGACAAGATCGTGCCAAATCTCAATCTCTCTTCCTGTCTCTCTCTGTCTCTGTCTCTCTCATCAGCCTTCATTCTAATTAACCTGCTCCCTTATCACTTCCCTCCTTTTCATTTCTGTCATCTCCATTTCACAGTATCACTTGCCCAGTGAAAAGAGGCTCCGACACATTCTATTTAGAAAGTGAGTGTCTCACTAGGGGTGACAAGTCTTTTTTTGAGGTCATTTATCTAATTGCTCTTTGCAGATAAGAATTAATTAGCCCGATTATTTTTCTTAGTTTTTGGATGGGTTCCCCACCTGACGAGAAGAAATTCCTTGGTGTCAGTGATTAATTGCTCAGCCAGAAGCTCACTGCCTCACATTTGTAATAAATGCCGACTAGCTCTTTAGGTCACATTAAGAACTAGGCAGGTTGCAGCGTAATGTACAGGATAATAAAGCACTTGTGTAAATAGGGGCAGAAGCATTTGATTTTGATTAAATATTTTAATACATCAAAGGGTGAAGGAGCTTCAAGATGCTGAAGGTAAGAGCCCCCATTTAGGGCAGATTTTCTTTCTCCTTCACGAGGCACAAAACATATCCAGGATCAATGACAGCTGATGGCACTTCAGTGTAGGGTGTGTCTAAAATGGCCGCAGTGGTCTGTGTGGTTTCTTTTTTTTTGGTTTTGGCTCCCTCTTTTATTTATCTGTCAGAGAACACCTCAAAGTACAAACACATTCAGAGCCCCTATCCCTTTTGTTTCTCAAATGGAAAGAAGTGAGTTACCTCTTGGTTTACTTTCAAATTTGTTGTTGCTGGAGTGTGTATGTGAGCTCCCCAAACCTCAAAATAAAGCAATTAAATTAAAAGGGGAGCAAACCAAGATGCGATAAAGTCCTGCCAATGTGAAAGGAGCGTGTAAAGAAGAAACTCAAACCCCTGAGTGAATTTAGAGGGTGTCGGCCCCCATTGGGCTGCTCTGACAAACTGCCATCGACTGGATGGCCTAAATCGACATTTTTTCTCACAGTTCTGAAGGCAGGAAGCAAGATGGAGGTTCTGGCAGATTTGATGTCTGGTGCGGGCTGCTTCCCGGTTCATAGATTTGCCTTCTCACTGTGTCCCCACCTGGTGAAAGGCGGGGAGCTCTCTGTGGCCTCCCTTATGAGGGCACAAACCCCATTCAGGAGGGCTCCACCCTCATGACCTAGTCACCTCCCAAAGGCCCCACCTCCTCATACCATCACATTGGGGGTCTCTACATATAAATTTTGAAGGGAGACACATAGGTAGTCTGTCACAGAGGGCGAGCCTTATATTCTGTGGGGAGTTCAGGTAAAGACAGAATTTTAAGGACTCTAAGAATATTGCTTCCTCTTTAACATTTATAGTAGAAGTCTGTAACTACAGATTGTGTGTGTGTGTGTGTGTGTGTGTGTGTGTGTGTGTGTGGTTATTTTAGGAGAAAAGAAAATAAGCCCAGCAGAAATGAAATGCTTTCTGAAAGGTCATGTTCACTGAGCAAGTTAGGCAGAACCAGATCTAGAACAGGCTGCTTTTGCTTCCCAAGCCAATTTGCTATATTTGTGTTTACAATTTAAAAAAAAAAATAAAATATATATATATATATATATATATATATATATATATATATATATATATATAATGTATATAACATATATATATATATATATAACATATATATATACACGAAAGATATATATTCATTATATATATAATGAATAAAGTGGACCACATTTAATATTTATTTGATGATGAACAAGGTGTTACTACTCTGGCGGTGACCTGTCTTATTCATTAAGATACAGGTGTTGACTGAAAACTATTTTTGAATAAAAATATTGTCCAAATAAAGCAGTATTTTCTCTCAAAAGAATACCTCAATGAACTGGATGATTTGATTAGTGAAAATGATGTTATGATTCTTTTTTTCCCCCCAAGAGGGTAAATAATAGCACATTTACTCTCATTAAGTGACATCACTGAACATAATCAAATGTATGCTTTCTTTCACCTTTGGGAGGCCCAACGTGTAATTAAGGAACTTGTGTGATGACCTATTTAATAATTTTCACCCTATATTCTGTCTTCATAAGGTTCAAATCTACTAAAAAACAATAACCTGCACACAGCAAATCCTTAATAAATATCTGTTGTTTAAGTGAGTAAATGAGTTGAATAAATGAAACCAACAAATGTGATGAAGTTAGGTAACCTTAGTATTTTATCTTCTATTTCTTATTGCCAGTTCTTCTCTAGTGTAAGATACAATAGAAACTGTTATTTGAGAAGGTCTCCAGCTTACCTGTTTTATTGGAAACTTCCTTAGATACAACCATATGGATACTTGATGTCTCTCTGTTCTGTATTATTCAGGCAACACAATAGGAAGACCTCTTCTGTGTCAAAGAAGGAAATTCTCCTATGAATCCTTTAACAGACCAAGGTCACCCATCTACCACTTTCCGGTTATTCATACTACTTTAGGAAAATTTCCAGTGCCATTTATTGGTTTTGTGCATCTTCAAGACCCCATTTTTATGCTGTTTTCTAAATCTTCCCATAATCCCTGAGCTCCTGGTTAATTATAAATAAGGGACTTTTCTTCATCAACCACCTGTCAAGATTTCGAGGGCTATTCTACATGAGTGAATGTGTGTGTTTTCTTACACTCTCTTTTCACAAAAATGATGAAATTAGCTACCAAGCTGTTGAGCACAGATATTTCATGCTGTATTCTCTTCCTTCCAGGCTGTTGTAAAAGGATTATGGGCAAGGGTGACATCGTCTACAGTTTACATCAACATGTTTCCAATCGCCTTATCTCATGGCAGAGCTAATTGTTCTGTGATGATTCAAAATGGACATTTGTTCCATCATGTCTTTTCGTTTTGGTTTAAATTGATAATTTATTCAGAAGACAGTAGTCAGAATGTTTGAATTCAAAATACTGGCAAATCTGTTGTGGGTCTAAAAAAAATCAAAAATACTATGATGCGAAGAGTTTAGAGAAGTCTTTAGTGGTCGAAACGTGGAGAAGTTAATTTATCAAGCTAATCTTGTATCCATAGTTTGAAGAAAAACCATATTAACAAAGGGCAGTGTTTCTCTCTCTTATAACCTTCTTGCCAATCCATTGCCTTTCCTCATTAAATTTTAAATAAGCTTTCAAGACAAAAATTTCAAAAATCAGATTGGGTCAAACATTGTGAAGCTTCAAATAGAGATAATAATAGCATCTGCCTCATAGGGTTGTGATGAGAATTTACTGAGTTTATGTTTATAAAGTACTTTGAAAGGGGTTGGCACTTAGCTGCCCTTACGTATGCACGTATTAGATGACAGCCAAGGATTCCTACAAACCTCTCATGCACTTACACTTTGAATCTATATGCTGAACTTGGAAACTAGATTTAATGTGTAGTCTAGATCATTCCAAATTTATATTTTACAATGGCAATTAATTATGCAAATCGTAATCAACTGTCTTTGAAGAGCTATTCAAGAAAAATAAGCTGTACTAAAAGGGATTCTATCACTCTATCAACCAAAAAATGTGTCAGACACGCCTATATCATGATAATACCATATTATATTGTGGGAGTCATGATTTGGGTGACTTGAGGCCCCATCTAGAAATTTGCCAAGTCACAATATATGGCATACTTGTCTTTTGCAGAAAATCTAACATTTCCTGTGAGCAGAAAATTTGCAAATATTTTTTTCTTAATAAAACACGCTTCTTAAAATCCAATGAAACACACACAAACAAAAACCTAGTTTGTTAGTGCAGGGGAGGAAAAATAGTTTTCCCTTTATCCTTCTCAGCTGAGATCCTTGTAATAAAAGACAAATTAACAAAAGAAAATGAAACAGAGTTTTATTACCATGTATACCTCATGTATAGAAAAAATAACCAAGGAAAATTTAGTAATTCTCAGAGGTATCTTAGAAATCCGGCTTAAATACCATCTTTAAGGGAAGACCGAAAATGTGGTAACCAGTTATGGGGAGGCTACCTGGGAAAGCAAGATAAACAAGAGTAAGGTTTGTTATGCAGATTTAAGTCTGTGCCTTCTCTAGTGTCGGGGGTCTGCAGTTGTCTCCCAGGATTAACCTTTGTACTTCCTGTTAGAGAGGGGAGAAGGGACACATTAGCAAATTTATGTCCTGCTTTTAGGCAAATAGAAGAAGGACAAGGGGCTTTTCTTATATCTACTTCTTCCTAGTCTCTCAACTATAGTGGCCATTTCTTCCACCCCCATCAGCATGCTCACCCCACCCTTTACTGGCATCTGCATAGCTCTTCTTCTCCTCACCATTCCATGTATTTATCTGTTAGTTGGTTGCTGCATTCAGGAAAGGGAAGGGAAAGAAAGAGATTGGAAGCGCAGGAAAAAGATATGAAGGGAGGATTTAAAGGCAAAGAAAACTAGGAAGAGAAAATAAGAAGAAATGAGGATTAATACATGTGAAAAATATCATATAATCATATAAGTGAATTACTAAAAAGAAATGAAATAAAAAAGACAAGCTGCAATTTTTGATTACTAGATTCAATAGATGTAAAATTGCTCGGCCAAATTGCTATAAACATTTCCTCTCAATTTCAGTATTTATTTTATTGCAAATGAATTACCCAAACAGTTTAGGGACTGCTCATCTAAAGTTATAAATTTCAAAACATTTGTCTGTTTTTAAATCCAAATTAGACTTTTATCATTGTTACATTACTTTATGCACGTACATTAAATTAGTTTTTTGAGTGCATGGTTTTTACAAATGCAAGAAGCTACTGAGTATAGCAAAGAAAGGCTGTACAGTGTTAAATATACAGATCAAGTGATGTTATCTGATTATTTTATTTTCAAAAATTTGCACTTCTTTGCTAACAAAACGATGTTCTATGTTGATAGTTGACATACTTCTTTCTGGAGTGCTGGTTCATGTTCTTTGCCACTTTTTTTTAAAGGATAGATATCTAAAACCTGATTGCTAGGAATTCTTTATATATTGTGCACATTAACTTCTTGTTCATAATATACTTTGCAAATCTTTTCCTAATTTATTGTTTGTCTTAAAAAAGAAGTTAAATATTTTTGCTTAACCAAACCTACCCCCTTTTCTTTGTTTTATTATTTCTTACCTTCCTATCTTGCTTTAACAAGTCTTTCCTGCATTTGAATTATAAAAATATTGGTCAAGGGCCTTGTTTTTAGTTTTTATCTTCCATTTAAACATCTAATCTATTAGTTGTGTTTTTGTGCCTGATGTTACTTAAGAGGTTATGGATTATTCCTAATTTTATTTCTAAATGCCAAACCAATTGTTGCACAATCCATCTTTCCCTCTCTGTATGGAAATGCAACCATTATGAAACACACAAACATGGATAGATCTCAGGAATTTCTATTATTTTCTAGTGATCCATCTGTCGATTCTCATATTGGGACCATGCTACTTAATTACTATAGCTTTACAGTAAATTTTGATATCTGGCAGAGCAAGTCCTCTCTCATTATTTTTATTCATAATTGTCTTTCCTATCGTCATGTATTTATTCTCCTGGTTAAAAGTTATTATCAAGTTGTCAAGGTTTAAAAAAAAATACATTAGGATTTTGATATGAGTGGCACCCTGTTTATAAGATGATTTTGGGTAAATTGACATCTTTACAATCTTTAGTTATCCCATCCAGGAAGGCAGTCTCTTGTCAGCAATTCAGGTCCTCTTTTATGCCCTTCAGGAACATTTTATTTTTTATAAGCCTTACTTATTCCTTATTATGTTATTTCTAGGTATTTCATAAGTTTGGTTGCTATTCTTTCTTAATATGAACTTTTACAATTACATCTTATAACTGGCTCTTCACTTTAAAAAGAAAAGCTAACTTATAATTAACCTGGCTACATCACAATACTCTTTTGGTAGTAATAGTTTTAATAACTTTTTCCTCATGGAAATTTTAGGTATGTGAATATAATATCTTCAATAAGTCATCACTTTATCATTTCCTGTATAACATATGCCTCCTGTTTTTTTCTTATTACATGGTTCAAAAACTTTAAAATGACACTGAATGGTAAAAGAAGGAAGTTTCAATGAAAAGTAAAAATTAAATCATAAATACGTATGATGCTCACCAATGCATTCCAGCAAAAGTGGTTCCATGGTTTTCATAGGATGTGTGCTTGGTGGCCTCGTTAGCCCAGCTGCATTCAGGTACTAGTACTGACTGTGTGAGGGGATTCCTTCCCTGCACTGAGGATGGAGGTAGTGAGAGTTCGGGGTCCAAGGATTAAAGAGGAAATGAAAATGATCAGCAGGATGGTTTTTCTCAAAGTCTGAAGATTGGATTAGTGGGGGGGGGGGGGGGTGTGATGTGGTTATTAGTAAATCCTCCCAAGTGATAGTCTACTAAACATAAACAGCTCATACGTTCTACAGGGTCCCAACTTCTAGTTGTATCAGTGTCACCCAAAGCTGAAAATTGTCCTCCAGTTATTTTCACTTTTGATAGTTCCACAGGTAAGCATGAAGATGAAAACTTGGAAATTTCCACTGTGACTAGAACTACATTAAGGGTTTATTGCAAATTAGAATGAGGAGACATATTTTGACCCAAATTATAGATACGGTTTTCCAGGACCACGCGTTATACGCAATTTGCTCCCATTGCAGTGATAAAGCTGTTTGGCTGGTGAGTGCACAAATCACTGATAAAGACGTGTAAAGTGTGGTGTTTACAAATAAAAGGGTGTTGTTGCATAACAGATTTTGTTCCTGATTTCCTTCTTTTGTTCACTGATTTGGCCATCCTCTTAGGGCAAAGGGCTTTGAGCAGGGGAAAAAAAATAGGCAGGATATCACCTGCAAACATGATCCCGTCGGTAGGAGAAGCCAACATAAGCTCATATTGAACATCATTCCACAGTCTAAATATGGTAGCAAGAGTGGCTTTTGTGGCAGCCCTGGGTACATAGCATACCTCCATCCTACATGTTAACATTCCAAAGTGCTTTAACAAAAATCGATATGACAGAAAATGTTTATCTGGCCCCTTCCGTGTGCTTACACAAGCTACTATAACATGCTTTGGCATTCGCGCCTTAAATCAGAGATGGCATTTTTTACGAGTATAAGGCCTTTGTCCTTCCCTGTCCATCCCTCCTTCTTAAATCTCTCTCAGAATGATCTGCTGGTCACTCACTCTAACCTTCACATCTACCGGAAACACCTTCACTCGAAGTCTTTGCACTGGTTGATCATTTTCATCTTCTTGGCTTCTTTTTCCTTTTTTTTTTTTACACCCTGGTTTTGCAATCCAATGGACCTGTTTCTCTCTCTGAGACTGACACTGTTAATCAAAAGACATCCTTCCTCTCTCTCGGCTTCTAGTTTGCCTGTTTTTTTCTCCTATCACCTATTAGCTACCCCTCCCTTATCTGACAATTTTAAAACCAGCGGTGCTTGACCTCTTGCAGATTCCTGAATTTCTTTGGAAATCTACAGATGCTCTTCTCTACAAAAATATATGTATATATGTAAACAATGACTCTTTTTCATGACATTTCACAGCTTACGCTTCCATTCTCTCACTTGGTCATCACAACTGTCCTGTTAAACGTTCTGTATTGTACACACTTTATCAATGGAATCAAAACTCAGGGAGTTTCGATGACACACAGACTGACTTGGCACATGGTACGGAACTAGGTAGGCCAGAGAATCAACAATCGAATCTTGGGGTTTCGTTGCCAATACAGCAAATTGGCTGATAAAAGACTTTTGAGTGATGAAGACCACATCAACAGTCTTTATTTTTTTTAGAAAAATGGATGTGATTCCTGAGACAACAGCCTCAACCTACATAACCATCTTTTAACATTGATCTTTTAATCATTATCTCTGGCCACAATGACATTTTTTTTTTCTTCATGTCTTCATATCTTATTCCTGTTCAAATACTATATTCATAGGTTAATCGAAGAAGCATATTTTTGGGGAAGGGTTTTAGTCAGATGCAGAATTATCTTTCAGCCACTCATTTACTGTTCTAGCAACCTGTTTACCTGGGTTATTTATATATGATATACCGATCAATCAACTCGTATTAAAAAGTTGTAAAACATCTCTTTCAAAATTACATATATATAGAAAAAGTGAAAGACAGTTTAAACAAAGACCTACATGTAATAAATTTCCCTTGGGATCATAAAATCTTGAGCAGTAAATGGAATTTCCCTGGGAAATCAGCATTATGGTTTATAAACTCCTTCCTAATCTATTCCCTTGCACATTTATTTGAGATTTCCAAATTTCGTAACAGAGATGTGTCTCTTTGAGGCTTGTGATAAAGAAATAAGAGTAGAACTGAGAAGTTTCTGGCAGCGGTGAAGGTTTAGATTACACGAGCGAAGCAGGCTGGATGCTTTCTGTTGAAATAGACTGTTAAGAACTTTGTCAAAGAATGAACTCTTACTGTAACCCACACCTCATTTGTCACCCTGATGGGCTGAGGAAAAGTGACATTTACAAACTGAGAATGAAAGCACATCCATTTCGCCAGTCTGACACCCTGATATAATAACTATTTACCTTGAGAAAGAGGCACTGAGATTTCCGATTCTTGTGAATCTTCTCACTTTGGCACTTATTTTCTCACTCTGTCAACCAGCCTCAGATTAATGGAACAATTTGTTCAACAAATCATATTAGTAGAATGCACAGAGGGTAAAGAGAGAGAGGCGGGGGAGCAGAAAATTTTGACTCATTCACAGCAGTGGTATCTGTGCAAATAAAAATGTAGTTATGCCTGACATTTACAGAGGGACAGTGTGAAAGGGAAAGAGTGTAATGACTTTGGGCAGCGGAGAGATCATTTTGTAAGAACAGTAGTGCTCAAAGGGGAATAAGATAAAGTTACACATAACATCTAGATTGAGCTTCCTTCTAGAACATATCTGTCAAACACAGCAGGATCTTCTTGTGACCAAAAAAAAAAAAAAAAAGTTTTCCATTAAAATTAAGCACCTTATGTTTTTTATGCTACACAAATATACTTCTTTCCAGCCCACATGTGGGAAGTCTCAAAGAGTTCCAGAAACATCTTATTGCAAAAGAGATGATTCAATACCTCAGGACAGATTATTGATACAGAGTCTTGCACGAGATTATGTAATTAGGATTGAGATCGCTAGTTCTGCTAGGCCTTCAATTTACTTTTCAAAGGCAAAAAATAAAAATAAAATAGAATACTGGGTGGAGCTATTACAATTCATAGGTGTTGTGCCTTTGTGCCAGATGAGGGCCTAACACTGGCTACACCAAATGTGTTTATTTAAAAATATATCATCTATTGCTCCTCTTCACACACCCACAATAATACATAATGCCATGTTTTCCCACTAACTTTCAAAGGACACTCAAATTTGACTGTGATGTTCATTTATTTGTGTTAGGGTTGTCACACTGCTATTATATCTTGTATCTGCAACAGAAATTGACACTCACTTGCCCCGTTGCCGTATACCATGGCCTTGGGTGTCAAGGGAAAATATTGCTCTGCATTTTTGCTCCTTTGATTTCTCTTGCCTTTCTCTTTTTTTCTTTTTTCTTTTTTGAAGGTTCTTGACATATTTTTTGAGCCGTAGGAGAGATCCCAAACACCTCTCGACACAGAATTAGTTCCTGGAAACCCCTAACTAATTTAGAGAGAATGCTTACCCCTTTCCTGGTTTGGAAGTTCCAATTGACAAATGGTCTTTTTTATCCCAGGTTTCTTCTAGGAAAATCTAAGGTTTATTCTGTTTAAATCATTAAGGAATAAGGACAGCTCAACAAAAGACTCATTTCCAGTGGCGTTTAAAGGTAACAATTGGAAGCCTCCTAGGCTGTCATTGATCCAATTGCCTCCGGGAGAGTAAGAACCCTAATCTTAGGTATTCATTCTGTAGGAAAGTATTTTGTTTCAGAAAGTTCAGGCCGCTCTGTTCCAGCTTACTTGCCCCACTTTTCACCCAGTCAATATTTTATCAAGGAGGTTCAAGATATTTTGTGTTTCTCTGCAGGAATCTTAGGGCCTAAATGAATAGGAAAATAATTGCTACACCAGATATCTAGTGATTGTTTCTGTTGATATGTATGTGTGCATACACATATTTATTTTAAAGAAAACATATGTTCATGTTAGAAAATTTGAAATGTATATGAAAGATAAAAAATGCAAGTCTCTTCTAAGTGCATAAGTATGCATGTTTCTGTGTATCTATGGATATGTATTTGTCTATATTATCTATCAATCCATCATCTATATCTATCATCTATCTATCTATATCTAGATCTATGTATCTATCTATCTGTCTAACATCTATCAATGATATAAAGGCAGAGATGATTGTCTCAAATCACCTCAATAAGTAGAGACGTGTTTTAGGGCTATGCGTGAACTAGAACTTGTGACAGTACACTCTCCTGGGTGCAGATAACTGTAATTGGCTTGTCTGTTCTGTCTTTTTACCACAGTCATAGTCACATGGTTTCTTTGCTACCCTTCTTGAGTTTGTTCTAGGCTATCTCTATTTCTGTATAAGTTAAGGTGACTAAGCACAATACAAGTTCGCTATTCGCTCAAGACACAGCCCCACACAGGAATCCAGGTCAGGGAGCAGCTGTCCTGCCACAGCGATTCAGGGATCCAGTCTCTTTGTGCTTGTGGCTCTTTGGTCCCTCTGGACTTTGAGGTCTTCTGAGCTTGGCTGTGTAACAGGAGAAAGACAGGAGTCTGTCTTTTAGCCTAAAAGGCCCAGCCCACGGGTAACACATATCATTTCTTTGGATGCAAAGAGGACCGGGAAATATTATTCCTGGCTTCCAGGGACAACTACCCATTATGGAGAAAAAGGTGTAAAGCCAGTAATTGCTAGTTAATTCATTTTCTCCACATTCCACGAAACCTTCAAGAGAGCACCAACTGCGTGGATTTCTCTATTTGGTTCTGGAAGCTTCTGCTTCCTTATGACACAATTGAGGTCCTGGTTTCACATGACAAATAAACATCCGTTTCTCCATGTAGATAGATACAGACTTGCCATTTTAGTTTTCAAGGTATAGTTCCCTCTTTAGTCTGCTACCACTTCAGGAAATAGAATATGTCCACGTTGGAAGGAGGCATTTTGAATTCATGGTGGTTTCTTTAAAAAGAAGGAATCAGAATATTTGTCTTGTCTATGAAATATGTTACTGCAAATCAGGAATTATGGTCATAATTAGAGAGAAGTTGAGTTGAATTATTTTGATATGCCTATTGATAGATACCATTTATTGAATGTGTGTATTTTTTGTTTTGTTTTTTCCTGCTGGGCACCCTTCCAAACCAAATTTTACATTCATTGTTTCAGTTCCCACAACTTTCCCAGGTAGATGTTTTCATCTCTTTCTTCAGAGGAAGAAGTGATGGTTCAGAGAGATTATTTTACTTGGTGAAGGCTCCACCACTAAACACAAGATCTGAATGTCAAATTTAGTTCTGCCTCTAAATCCTATTTCCACTGTATGTCCATAGCCCCTCAATTTGAATATATTGTGTTATCTTGCTGTTCCTTATGTCTTTACCCAAAATACCTAACACAATACAGCAGAGTACTATAGAGTCAACCACCGTTTCCTGAATAACCACCGTCACAAAGATTATCTCATTTATTTCTTCAACAACCCTGGCACATAAGTATGATTAGTCCCATTTCATAGATAAGAAAACTGAGGTTCAAAGCATTAAGTAACTTGTTTGGGCCACAGTCTTTAAGTGGCAGTGGCCAGGAGTTGAATATAGAACCTCTGGCCCCAATTCTGAGACCCTTTCTACTTCTTCTTGAGTTTTCAGTAGTTAATCAAAATAGTTCAGAGACAATGATTGCTTTCCATTAGCTTCCCACTATAATAACCTCTCAGTTAGTGTTCCATATATGTAATAAACAAATTAAAGAAATTACGTTTTGTATCTAATGCTGAACTAAATCTGTCACTAACTTTTTTTTTTTGCTGCTGCTTTTCCTTCGTGCTTTCCTTTTGATTTGGTGTGACTTTTAATTGGGAGGTGTGATAAAAGATAGTTTTCAGGAAAAGAATTTAAAAGTTTCCGAGAAAATCATGACTCTCATACAGATGTAAATATGAAGACATATTAAAGAACTTATTTTTCTCCTACAATATGAGGGAACCTGGGAGATCTTATAACCAGTTCAAAGGAAAAGTCAAAAGAGCACAAATGTATGGGGAATGTATGCAATAAGCACAGATGTCTAAAGCAAAATTGAGGAGAATTACAAATGGAGACAAAACTGGTTTTTGCACAAGAGAGTTTGGTGTTCAATGGAATCTTTACTAGATAGGACAGAATTTACATTCCGATCAGTAACCTGCAATTTACAGAGTTGCCAAAGAGCTCAAAGACAATGAATGATCAGGGTCTCTAGAACTGGGCAGCCACGAAGGGTGTGCTATACATGATGCCTATTTTCCCATTGAAATATATGTTCTTTTTTCTAGTAGGCCCCGGGGTGGTCTTGAGGAGCTTATTTAAAACATTATATGTAGTCAAAGATAAATAGGCAGTTTGAAACAAACGTAATGTGCTAGTCCCATATAAAATAGATTTATGAGTGAGTGGGTTGTTTTTTTTTCTATGCTATTTCCCTGATTCTGGTGGTGATGTCTGTAGTTAACATCCCTGTAGGTTTGGTGTAAGGGAAACACAGAAACCTACCACAGCAGAGAAACCGGGATTGAAGTGCTTCTACTCTAGAGAAGACAAGGGTATCCATCAGACAGACCCCGTTCTCTTAGATCCACTAGTTCAAGTGCGTTGGGGAAGGCCTGGGGCAAGGATTTTGAGCAGGTGAGGTGGACCGCTTTGGCCCTGGCCTGCCATCCCTCAAGGGTCTCAAATTTACACTTTTAGAATCCCTTGGTCTCCAAATGCGGTTGAAGGGATTGAGGAAAGAAAAATTTCATCATACAGCTTTCAATGTATCATTTCCCACCACTATTGCTTAGAATTAAAAAAATATATATACATATATATCTTTGAATCTTGTAAATTAGCTGCATGCTATTGATGGGTGCCCTTGTGCATGTATAGATTAAACGCGTTCATTTATGGGGGACTTTTTTATTTTGGCGTTGCACGGTGAATTTTTGTTTTCTTAACCATAAAGCTCACCAAGGCCAGTGGCCTTGACTCTTCCAGAACTGGGAACTGACAGGTCTTACCCTGGCCCGAGGCCAAGGGCATTTTCTCTGGCAAATCGCTGGAGATGCGATCTGTTTGACAAAGCTCCTTTAAAAGTCCTCTGGAATGCCTTGGCTTGGTGACACCTGAGGGGCGGCCCCTCCACCCTTCCGGTTTAGGAGGGTGGACGGCAGGGCCTGGGGGGGTGGGGGGGCGGTCACAATGGCCAGTGTCCCTCCAGAGGGCGGGCAGCGGCGTCCAGGTGCGGGCGGGGCTGTGCATCCCTGCGGCCCGGGAAACTTTCACTGGGCGTCCGCGGGGGCGCAGACAATGGGCCGGGGCCGGGCCTTATCGGGGCGCGCAGGCCTTCCCTGAGCGCAGCGGGCAGGCGGCGGCGCTTCCTCGGCCCCCGGGCCACCCGCCCCCGGCCGCCCGCCGCTTCCTCCCGCGCTTCCTCCCCGCGACCCTTCGGCCTCTGGGAGAGGCGCGGCGGGCGGAAAAGCTTGGTGGGGTGGCCACTGCAGCGACACGCGCGGCTGGGCCCGGGAAAACAAAGGGGGGATGTGTGCGGCCGAAAGTCCGGAAACGGGGCGCCGGTGGGGGACGCGGGCGGGCGTAGTTCTGCCTCTCGGAGCCTATTGTTTGCCGGGTGCACATCCACACGCGCTGAACAAGAAATTAACACATCCTGCCACCTCTTATCAAGCCATCGGCCGCCAAACACACTGCAGTATTATTTTGCACGGGGAGGGTTTTTTTTTTAATGTGATGACCAGGCCCAATTCTATCTCAGGCCCATCCTAGAAATCCTTCTCTTTGTTTCTACCCTGCCCTTGATACCATTTATGATGGTCATGCCCTGAGCTTTTAAGAAACATGTATGGTGACGGAAGGACAACTGACTCTGGGTGGTGAACACACAATGGGATTTATAGATCATGTAATACAGAATTGTACACCTGAAATCTATGTAATTTTACTAACAATTGTCACCCCAATAAACTTCAATTAAAAAGAAAAGAAAAGAAAGAAATGTGTTACTGTTTGGGCCCAGGGAGGCCGAGGTGGTCGTCTTTAATTTTCTTAAGATTCTGAAGATCCGCAGAGTAACGTGATGATAACGATGGAGAAGATGATGATTTTGCTGCTAATACTAACATTCATCTGGTCTTAAAACGTGCCAGGCACTATTGTAAGGGCTTCATGTGTCTTCTACTTCTTTTTCTTTTAATTTAATTATATTTACTGGATTGACAATAGTTAGTAAAATTACATAAGCTTCAGGTGTATGATTCTATATTACATCATCTATAAATCCCACTGTGGGCTCACCACCCAGAGTCAGTGGTCCTTCCATCACCATATATTTGACCCCCTTTACCCTCATCTACCACTCCCCTCCCCCCTTACCCTCTGGTAACCACTAAACTATTGTCTTAATTCTTTATTCTCCAAAACAACCCTATGTGTTTGGTGGTATTTTTATCTTCATTTTCCAGATAAGGAAAGACAGACACAGAGGAATCCCACCGGAACCCAGAGATAGTAAGTGGGGTGGTGAGGATTACAAGGGAGCTGGTTCTGTCCTCTGCAGAATCTGGGCTCTTAACTTCTGGAATGATGTCTCCCAACTTAGTTTTTCAACTCTTCGTTGCCATGGTTTTGATTTTAATTTTACTTTCTGATCACCGAAATAAAGAACATTTCTCTAGCCTATGCTCTTGCTGAACTGGTTGTCTAGGAAATCTGGTATCAAAGCAAAATTTCACAGGCCGTCAGAGAAGCAAGGAACTTCATTGAGCATATATATTTTGTTGTTGTTGTTGTTGTTTTTCCTTATTAATGACTTTCCACACACTTTAGGAATTAGGCTTTCTCTGGATTTTTGAGGAAGTGTGGTCGAACTGAAGTGGAATTTGTCCTTTCTATGAAAAGTACATGTTGTTCTTGCTATGCTAAGTGTTCCAGTGGAAAAATCGAGCCAAATGAGCACCAGTAAGCTTGAAACCAATTAATTCATCCATGTGGGTAATTAGTTCAGAGTTTCAGTTTTCTGATTCCTTCAAATTGGGTGAATATGGTCTGCATTCCCCACCAATGAGTGACTGAACATGTTTCGGGTCATCTGGACCCTGGGTGCTGTTACAGAGAAATGTCAACCCCACTGCCACAAACCAGCCTCTTGTAACAGTGGAGGTCACCCCAATTAACTTGTGCTGAGTTCTCACTAAGGCCCAAATGCACTTTGGGGACAGAGGGCTCATAAATGAATAAGACTCTCTTCATATCTAAAGCAATAACTCACTGGCTGGCCAGGGAAGATAATAACCAATAACTAAAATGTGATGTGATAAGTGCTGTATAATCTGGAAGGAGAACACAGAGGAGAGATCAGTACTTCCACCTTGAGGTCAGCATGTTACAGAGAGGTTCAAACACTTCAAAACACTCCTATTGTCTACAAATGACTTTTAAAAAATTATTCATTCGACAACTAGTTATTGAATCTTATTAGCTGCAGGTGCTGTGTTAAAACAAAACACTTATAGATCCTAATTTCATGGAATTTGTAATCTAGTGGAGGAAGATAGAAATGAGTTAAATAATTACATGAATACATGAATATTGTAATTACTCATTTGTCTGGTAGGAGGTACATGATCTTTTAAGATATAAAATAGGATTTGTGCTCATTAGGGCAGACAAGTATGGGCAAAGAGAGGCTTCTAGGCAGAGAAAAGGGCAGATGGCAGTTTCCTACTGTGGCAGTAGGACGGTGGTGTATCTTAGAGGAGAATGAGCAGATGCGTGTATGGCTGCAGCTCCTGGAGTAACGGGGAGAGAGTGATGGGAGAGGAGGCTGAAGAGAGGACAGGGCGATCAGTGCACACGCTGTAGCACATGTTAGACATTTAGGTCTTTAGCTCATGAAAAATGAATGCCATTTAACGGTTTAGACAAGGGGTTGAATGTATATATGTGTGTGTATATGTATATGTATACACATACACACACCCACACACACACACACAGTGCCAAAAAAGATGTATACACATTTCAAGAAAGGAAAAAAACTGTATTAAAATTGTAATACTCAATATATAATGATAACAAGATGAATACAAGTCACATTTGACGTCTGCAATGACAAGAGGTGCTCAGAGTGGTTACTGTCAGTGTACTTTTAATACAGTTTTCTCCTTTCTTAAAATGTATATATATATATATTACTCTCTTTTGGCACCCTCTGTATATAGGTATTTCCCCTGTAAAGTGTCTTTGACTGCTCTATGGAGAATAGGTTTGAGAGGTACCCTACTGTTACGAAGATACTGTGTTAGTTTGCTTCACAAATGATGGCTGATTCTATTGGAATGATGAAAGTAGCAAAAAAAGAAAGGGGGGGCAGTTTGGAGAAATAGGTATTTGGGGGGTGAAGTAGACAGAACATGATAAGGGGTGGGAGGAAAAGAGATGTGACAAAGATGACCTTAAATTTCTGGTTTGTGCAACTACAGGGAAGGTGGGGCCGTTCCTGAGAGTGGCAAATGTGGAGAGAAGTCAGGTTTTGAGGGGTGGTTATGAGTTAAGTTTCAGGCATATTGAGTTTGAAGTGCCGTTGAGTCATTGAGTGGAGCCTGGCGAGGTTGATGGTGGTCCCAGGAGGAGCTTTGCTTCTCCCGGGCAGTGTCTGCACTCAGTCTGTCGCCATTTGTCAGCTTCACCACATAGATGTTCTGTAAGTGTGCATCCTGCTCCAGGTAAGAACCGCTTGGGTCTTGTCTCTTTCCAAATGTGCCTGGCCCTCCAGAATTCATGGTGGTGGTTTATCTTACAACTTCAGATCTGTGATGGAGCTTAGAAAAGGCATTGGTGTCAGGTGTTTTTTTTTTGGTTTTTTTTTCTCCAGCTTTTACTTGTTATAAGGACAGACACCCACAACTTCCAAGGTCTCTATATGTCAAAGCTGAAACTGGAAGTCCTCCCGTTGATAGACTTTTTAAAAATGTTAAACCAACCTTGCATTTCTAGGATGACCATCACTTGGTTGTGATGCATAATTCTTTTTATATATTCATGGATTTGATTTACTGAAATTTAGCTAATAAATTTTGGGTGTTATTCACTATTGGAGGTTTTCTTTTTCTTCTTTTTTTTTTAATGCTCTTTTTTTTGCTTTTGGTGTATCAAGTTCACTTGCCTCAAAAAATAAGCTGGGTTTTCTGAAAAGGTTGTTTTTTTCTTTGTTTTTTTGTATTTTTAATAATTGGAATTGTTTTATTCTTAAAAATTGGCTAGAGTTTATAAGTGCGTGTTGTACCTTTTTCGCACGACATGTTCTATAAATGTCAATTAGGCCCAGTTTGTTTTTAACAGTACTGAAGTCTTCTGTATTTTTACTGACTTCCTATCTGTTCTAATAAATTACTAAGATAGGAATGTGGAAAGTTCCAACTGTAACATTTGTTTATTTATCCGTTCAGTTCTGTTAGCTTTTGCTTCATACATTTCAGAGTTCTCTTATTTGGTGCACATTCAGGATTGTTATGATCTTTTGATGAATTGACCTTTTATTGCTCTTAGTCTTTGGGAATATTGCTTATTTTTTGTCTGACAATCAGATTTCTTATGCTTAGTGTAACTTATGTGTGCTTTATACTTATTTATTGTAACTAGGATATAATTGCCTCTTTTTTATTTATCCTGACTGAGACTTGAATCTCGGTCTTTTAATTGGAGTGCTTAGAACTTTTACATTAAGTGTAATCATTGATGCAGATGCCTTTAAATCTACTATTTTGCTATTTGTTCTCTAATGTTCTCTTCTTTGTTCCCACTTCACTCTGTTTCCACTTCTTTTTGATTAATTTAGTATCCTAGTTCATCTCCACTAATACCTTCTTGTATTACCTTTTAGCTATAACTTCTTGTACTATTTTTGCTATTTTTCTACATTTAACAATATGCACCTTTAACTTAGCAAAGTTTATCTTTAAGTAACATTGTATCATTTCATAAATAACATATTACTTAAGCAGTATACTTCTATTTCCCTTGACCTTTTCTTTCTGCTGTTGTTACATATTTTACTCTAATTTTGTTTCAATCCCTACAATATGTTATTTTAATAACTTTGCAATCTCTAATGTAGTTGATTGCTTTCCCTTGTTTAATTTTCATAACTATATCCTTGTTTCATTGAATCAGCTCAAATGCTCTTCAGATATCAAATACTATCTGTTCAAGCCCTATTGAGTTTAAAGACAGAGCTATTGGAGGAGATAACTCTAGTGTGGAGAGTTCTGTGTAAGGAAAACTGTAGTTAATCCCTCCTTACCCCACTAAACAAATCAGTTAAAGTCTTACTCTCAGCCCCTTCCCCAAACTAGAAACTACCTACATTATAGACTACCTGTCCTATAGATTTGAAGGAGTAAAGAGTAAGGATGAGGAGGAGAGAATCCCCAAGGCTATTTAACCCAGACCTTTTTTACTCTGAGATTCTACACGTTCTGAATGATGAATATTTGCTTTCTAGGACTTCCATTCTGTGTTCATCTAAAACCATCATCGCTGTTTGCTCAGCATCCTCAAAGGGAGCTCCATCTCCTTTGGAGGAAAATCCAGAGTCATAATTATGACCTTGGAGGTCTTCCCTGACTTGGTTGACACCTTCTCTCTGTCCTTATCTTCTACGACTGTCCCCAGTTCATTCTGCCCTGCTGACACTGCCCTTCCTACTGTGCCTCCAGCACACATGTACACCCCAACACACCCTTCATATTATTTCTTTCTAGAATGCGCTACCTATAGACATCAACATTACTAGTTCCAGAATTCCTTCAACTCAACACCAATTTGTACCTTAATATAGTTTTCTCTGAACACCTTATATAATATCGCTCCCCTACCCTACTGCTACTTCCTATTCCTTCTATCCTATTTTATTTTTTGTTTTTGTCATAGCACTGGTCATTGTCTGCAGTGTTATATGTCCATTTATTTATTTGCTCACTGTGTGTCTTTCCCACTAAGATGTACATTTTTCAGGGCAAGGCCTTTGTTTTCTTGTCCACTGCTCTTCAGCCAGCACCTACAATAATGCCTGATACATAGTAGGTGTCTCAATTAAGATTTGTGCAAAAATGACCATTAATACAAGTAATCATACTGCAAAACATTAAATTACTTTCACAGAAACATTACACTTATTAGGCAAAAATAAATTGCTCATTGATGCACAATTAAACCTTTTGTCAAATCTTCCCCCACTTATTTCCCAATGAAATGTAGAAGGTTTAAATGTAGGATATGTGTTTATGTAGGTTATGAGCTCCCACAAGACTGAGATTCAGTTCTTTTACATTTGTTATAGGAAATAGCCTATTATGAGTGCTGAATTAATATGGATCATGATTGATTTAAAATGCATGGTGTTTTGCACTGGTATTCAACCAACGTCTATATTCAATTAAATAATCATTACAGTTGCCTGTATTTGTGCATTGCATTATTGGAAAGAGCTACACTTGCAAAGGCTGGCTTTTATTCTGGGATGATATAGGTAATATACCAAGTCTGGGTAAGATGCCGAAATTTTAATTTCTGTCTTCATACATTAGTTTGCAGAGTGTAGGGTCAACTCATAACAGCCCCTGATTTTAAAATCTCCTTGTGCACATAACAGAAAACAAAGGGATCCCTCATTTCTACTGAGTTTGGACGATGACTTGGAGAACAAGTTTGCATTAAATTTAACTGTAAAATGTGTCCCTTTTCCTCCTACGTGAAGCTGTAGGCAGCATATCGTTCTGTAGCTGATTCACCTGCTCTGCCAGGTGTCCTCACCCATCATATGTATAAATATTTGTCTAAATTCTTCCTTTTTTTTTCTCATTGTGTTTTCTTGTGTATTAAAGAACCAGAACCAATTTGCTCGGGAAGAGCAACTTTCCCAGCTTCTTTTGGCTGGTGGTAACTTTGCTCTCTCTGTAGTCTCTCTGTGCTTGGCTGGTAGGAAACAAACGTCTCTGAGCTAAAAGCAAGCTCAGCATGTTAAAAAATAAAAGACAAAGGTAACCTATTCTCTTTCTAAGTGTCTCAAGTTGCACAGATGTGTGAACATCTTTTCAATGTGTCTTTTCTCTGGGAATCATTTCACACTCACCCTTTTTATATGGTGACAGGCTTAGCGGCTTTAAAGTCCCACAGACTTGGATTTGAATTTCACCTTTTTCACTCCATAGCTCTGAGATCTTGAGCAAATTGCTTGATCTCTCTGGACCTCAGCCTACTCATCCATGAAATGTGTGAATGTGCATTGCGGGCTTGCCGTGCAGCTCTTCCTTCAGATCCCTGCTCACATGTCACCTTCTCAGCGTGGCCTTCACTGACTGCCTCATGCCAAAGCACAGCCCTGCCCCAGGGCATAGGAAGCATGTAACACGGTGTCTGCTCTACAATGGATGCTGAGTTCATATATCCACCTTTATTTTGACAAAGCCAACAAAAGGGGGTGCTGGGACTCTAGAACCTGCTTGGTTAGTCCTCTGCTTTGCTGGATTCATGAAATCAGTGTACAATAGGCCCAATGTGGACATACATATTTTTGAACATGAGAGAGTTCTGCATTTGCACGGGGTTTAGGAGAAAAGTGGACCCCCAAAACCTTAGAAGCAAGCAAACCAACAACAACAAAAAAGAGTGAACTCAACCAAAGTCAGAAAGTTAAATGTCATTAACTAGTATTCAAATTAAATCACTAAATATGTCCTGATTCCCTGTTTAATTTTACACAGAGGGAAAGAATCTTATCTACCATATTACTGATTTTTTTTTTTTTTTTTTTTTTTTTGTCATTGAATTCGGTTTTCATATGGATTTTGTCTGGACACATTTTGGCACAGTGGGAAATGGTACTAAACTAGCAGTTAAAAATGAGGAGTTTAGCCCCTTTCTCCATCAATTAGCTGAATAAAATTAGGAGGGTTTGCAAGTCATGTCCCTGAAAAATAATCTTGCTTCATTTAATTTAAAAATCATTATTATTGTTGAGAGAGGCAGATTGATGTTTAGTCTGTTTCATCTCGTAAGTCCCCAGCAATTTTTGACTCCTCTGCTGACTTGAGACCAGAAAGTTGGGGAGGAAATTACAAAGAGAATATGGCTGGTCTTCAGCCAGCTTGACTGATCTTGTGTAAACTGGATAGAAGAAGTTTTGGGAATCTTCTTGAAGTCATTATGGCAAGTCTTCTAAAAATGTAACTTATTAACATTGAATTATAGCTGTAAGCGAAATGACATTATATGTAAAGGCAGGTAGGTAGGATTTTCTAAAAACCATGGATTCACTCAGTATCATTTGTTTGGACTGGAGAGTCACTCAATATTTCTGAGTTTCACGTTTCTCATCTTTAAAACAGGCATATAATTGTCTAACCTGTAGGGTTACAGGTTGGATTGAATTAACTAATATACATACTCTATTTAGCCCGAGGTTCCTGGACTGTCTTGTACATGATTATTTTTGAGACGAATAAAAGAAGCTGGTAGAACTTCTACTGCATTATATTGGAACTACAGCCTCATACTGCGGGTTCTTGTAGATGTTTGGCTCTTGATTCTTATAAGGTACAACTTCATTATTTAACTTTTACAACAAAACACAAATCTATTTACATGTGTTTGAGTCATAGAAGTTTAAAAATAAAATATAAATAACATATGCTTGCAGGCAGGCTAGATAGCACATTACAAGTCTTCCTGTATTGCCTAATTGTCAAGAGAGATTTGCTAGTTATCTTATAAGGAGGATGATTTGAACACCCTAATATCTGTATTTAGACTTTCCTTTATTCCTTTTTATAGTCCATCCAGTAATTGCAAGCTTAATGTTCATGAGAATTCCTCTGCAAATTATATATGGCATATTGGGGGTGGGGGGCTCTCAATGTGGTTTTTACAATAGATGGTTATTAACACCCTCGAAGATTTCAGGATTTAATTGTCTGTACAATGTAGCATTCCATCCCAATAAGTATAGCAAATAATTCCAAGGAGAATTATTCTGGCTCCAATGCCATGTGTATAGGTATTTACCATGTTTGAAAGAGACCCATGGCACAGGCGTCAGTGACCATCAATCCTCCTTGAGGTCAGATCTATTTGACTTTCCATTAGCTCAAATTGACTACTTCTGATATTATTAACTTATTCTTCAATCTCATCCAGCCTTTCCTCCCAGTTCTAGTAAGGCTTCTCCTTCTTTACTCCCTGTGGCTAATTCCTTAGCTTAATAACCTTTTCAGTTTCTCAGAGTTTTGTATTGATTGCTTAGCTACCCACTGGTTCAAGGGCTGCCTCCATCTGGCTATGGTCCAGGCATCGCAACTCTTGCCCAGCTGGACTTAAGTCCATCGATTGTCAGGAACTCTGCATATTCCTGTCACTAGAATCCCCGTTGATCCTGTTATTGCTGCTGAAGTTTCTCTGAGGTGATGCTACCCTCTTGCCTGGTCTACGCGCACACACTCACCTGTACACCAGACACTCAAGAGACAAAAGGCAGATCTTGAAGAATGTTTCAATTTCCTTGGTCGGCTCATCTTTCCAGTAATTCTACTTGCAAGTGGAGTAAGGGAACCCTACTAGAGAGCTTTGCAAAAAGAGTAAACATCTGACAGTTTCAGTAATTCAGCTCTCTCTGTAACAGTAACATGAGTCACTGAAACAGCCAAATTCTAAGAAGAAATATATTTGACTCTGATTCTCATAAATCCATCTGTTCAAACTGGCTGTAGTATACTAGCTACATGTAGTTTTAAATTGGTGCACATTAGGACGTGCAGCTTTATGGCTGGAAAGAGGGACGGTACTAATGAAAACAAAAAGTATTCAGAGTTTTTCATAGCCCCCTTTAAAACAGTAAGGTGTGCTCCTGGGAGAGCTGCAGAGTAAAAGATCCATGGGAAAACAAACCCCAGGTTAGAAATCAAACAACACCGAACCATTTCCATTTTCAAAACTCAAATAGGGTATATATGTAAATAGTCTGCTACCTCTCTGATGGCTAACCAACATGCCTTGGTTACAATTCTTTTGTTTCTCTCTGTTTTCACATTTAGATGTCTTCCTTTGGCAAGTTGAAAAAGGAGGAAAAAATAAATTAATCCTCTAGAGCTGAAACAGAAACATTTGGTTCTTCTGTAATCCTCAGCTCTTAACCTAATGTGGCAGCTCGTAGGGAAGCTGTCGGGTCTGCAGTCCTAATTACTCTAAGTTGCCTCCCGCGTGTACACATGTAACGGTCAGGAGTGAATGTGCGTTGACAACTCATCCTCTCTGTCCCACGGCTGTAAACATCCCTAACGTGCGTGGCGTTTTATCTCTGTGACTCTTCGGTGAGCTACATCAGGGCACCTAAGTAAGTGGTAGTTGCTGGAGTGGCCGCTAGTGTATTCTGAGAATACCCCTAATGGGTACTGAGACACGCATGGAAATAGAACCTTACAATGTTATGTGAGGCATGTGGTGGCATCAATCCAGTGGAACGTTGCTTCTTCAAGGTCACAGCCACTGAGACGGTGACACATAAAGGACCCCACCGTATATGTTGCATTGAAACACTCTAATAACTACGTACGAAAGTGCAGTACAACCGAGAAGAGTTCCTGTTAGCACTAGTCAAATGCTAGTGGAGTGTGGGCTTTTATTCTCATGTTGAAAACGTTATATGGTGTTTGTGTGTATCTTCCCACGTAGCTGTGTACACACATGTGTGCACATACACACACACACAAAACACAGGGGACTGTCATTAAATCAGTGTGGGCAGTTGGTAAATCCTCAATCAATGCTTGTTAAACTAAAAACAATACCAGATATAACTGAGCTGCTGTAACAGGTATTGTCTCATGCTACTCTAAGGGTAACTGGTAGAGGGATTTAATCAAATTGATATGGTCACTTATACTGGGGTAGAAGAAAACCTTCCTAGTTTTTGGTACTGGAAATTGGTGAGAAATTTTACATTTTTTGCAGGACTGGAATTTTGCGGTGACTATGCCCTTGAAAAATTGATATTTAGAGCACAGGGACCTTTCATTTTTCTAATCAAAGGCTGAGTCTTTATTGACATAATAAAGTTAGTAGGTCTCCTTTGTAACATGGTAAAGTTTTAATAAGCTCCCCTGTTCTAAAGGATTGACGATGAGCTAGAGAGGTCAGCCCCCACCTCATGGTCGCTGCCATTTTTATCCCCCAGCCCCTCCCTTCGTCTCCTACTCAATCCTTATAGAAAGCAAATGTTCTTCACTAGTGCTTCTCAATCTTCTCTACTAAAATTCTTGTAACAGCAGAGGAATCTTACTTTGTTCCCCAGGAGTCTGGAAGGCAGGGAGGGTGGAGGCATGCACTATAGCCTGCCAAATTTGTTTGCCATCTTATGTATGATTTTAATGCACTCAGGTAATTTTTTACATTCAACTTGATTACATATATGTATGTTTTTGTATTAAATTATCCCCCTCCTTCCAATGAAAGGAAGTTGATTGTTTACCATAGTTATTTGATGGCTTTTAATACACTTTGGCAGATGAAGCGATGTATGCCCATTTTGAAGCTTTGAACTTTGATTATTCTAGCTTCTTGTCTACTGATGGTTCACCATAAACCAGCTTGGTGATAATCGTGGGTCTGTGGCTCCATCTGCATAGGTCCTTTGGTAACCAACCCCTCTGGGGCTCAGGTTTCATTCGGTCTTAGGGCTGAGAGCTTCAAGTTATGATGAAGGAGAATTAGGCTCCCTCCATCTCTTGTTCAGATTCAGGGAAAGCTCTAGACCAGTTTTGTATCAGCACCTAACAGCACCTGACAGCACTGAATGTCAGGCAAGAAGAGCCTGTCTGTCAGTGTTGCTCCCATTTGAGGAGAACTCCCTCGAGTGAGAACTGCTGTAGCTCGTCCTTCCTGGTCCCAGCAGAGGCAGGTAACAGTAGTGCTGACAAATGCTGAATGACTCTTCTTAGTCATGATTTGGTGCATCTCAAGTATTCTAATTGTCTCGTTCAATGGAAATGTAGTTACCGATCAGTTCTCATTTAATAAATAACACCATTTGCTTTGCAATAGGATTTCTGTGGTTTTCCATTTATTCAAAAATCTGGAGGACAGATGGATAGACCCACTTTTGAAGATGGCCTATTTTATCTATGCTTGATTGCATATATTTTATAAAGTGGAAATAGAGTTACTTAGAATGGGAATTTCAAATCATCTCTTTCTCTCATTTTGTGTCTCTGAGGAATAATCATCTATCATTCTGTAGCCCACTAGAAAATAAGGACTTTGCCTTATGTCTCTCTATTCCCAGAATCTAACAATGCCTGCTCTTGGTGGGTACTCAATAACCATTGACGGCGGGGCAGATGAATGGAGTCACACTCCTAGCTGCTATATAAGTACATATCTGGCAACACTCTGGCCCAAGAGGTAGAGGAAGAGAGGCTGCGGGTGTGGTGCTAAATGATTCTGCAGTGACAGCTCAACTGACTACTGTCATCTTACTGAGATAAGATGGAGATGCTGATGAAATAATTTGGTATGAGTGAGGATATTTGGCATGGAGTAGTTACATGGGTCACCTAGCTTCTTTGCTCTCCTTGCTGGGAGGAGATAAAGCTGAGGAGAAATTAGTATTCATATTATTAACATCATCATTATTAAATTATTTATTAATCTATAGCTGAATTAACTAGACCTTATAAACATCAAAAAATAGGCAATTCTGGCTGGGAACGAGATTGATAGCCAAAAAAATTTCAAGGATCTGCTGTCACATACAGAGTTGAGGTTTATCTGCGATGTGTGCAGGGCATGGAACATCGTACATCTCCTCTGAAAATATCTTAAATGCTGTGACATTAGTCACTTGCTTATAATTAAAGTATGTTGCCATTTCACCAAGCTTTCATTTACAGGAGAAAGTTCAAATTCCATTCCCCTTGAACTTTAGCTATTTCCAACTTTTTTTTCTTTGTTCTTTTCTTTAAAGCTTTGCGACAAATGCATCCCCATATGCTTATATTAGTTAATCTAGTATTAAACATATTGGCTGTGCAAAATGTTGGCATCCATTAATAAATGTTTTCATTTTTTCATTTTCTCTCTTTTTTTAACTTTAGATTCTTCCTTTGACTACATAAGCAACAGCTGTCTAGCTACTTGCACAAGACTAGATCTAATGCCTCTACAGAAATCTAGGTCAAAACACTTGGAATGCATGAATATCAAACAGAGTTTTCAAAACAGCAAATGAATACATCTTTAACTGGTGACATTTTCCTGTAGCATATGGCTGCAAGCTCAGGGGACTGGATGCTTTTTTGATGAATATATTTCATCAAAAACTAAGGGATGGCAGTCAGCTTTTGCCACCTCCTGTTTTGCCTTGTGAAATGATAATGCAAATGCATAGATAGATCTAATGACCACAAGGCTTTTACCTTCAGACTTATTCTGAAGGTGCATTTTCCTTTTTGGATGAATCATGTTGTCTTGCGGTGGACTTGGGTTTATACATAGCTGTCAAAGGTGACAACCCATGGAAGCAGTTGTCTGTCTTGGGCAGAATTTGGTGAGTGGGAATTTTCCAAAAATTGAACTGAGCAGCAAATATTCTCCAAAGAGAAAAGTTGGGAGTTCAGTCACATGGTTAACTTATAGCCACAGCAGCAAAAGGTCAATCCCAATCCTCGTCAAATGTCAGTATCGAGAGGCCGGATAATCATTTATGAATGAAGAACACAGAGGAAAGTCCTGGCAGATTGGAGGCTGGCTCCTTAGTTCCAGGTCTGCCACCAGTATGCCACATGTGACCTTGGACATGCCCCTTCATCTCTGTGCCATTACTGTCCTTCTGCTCTGTTATGTGTAGGGTCTTAGTCCTAGGCTTCTAAGTTTGTGTAAGGTTATGAGGCTCTTTTATTGTGTGTTGCATCTGGTTGTTGGAAACGGTATAGCACGGAAGAAAAGGCTTTGATTTCTTTTTTCATTGGCTGAAGATTCATTTCGTAAAAAGAAAAATTACCCAGAATCCTTCCTCTTCCCATTTATAAAGTAAGACAGCAGTGGAGCTATTCTGGTGACGCAGAGGAAGGGAGGGCGGATGTGCCCTCGGCTTCTCCTGTCCCCACCTCTCCAGGCAGCATCTGAAACCTCGGTGTGGAAAGCCGCTGACTCCACCAAACCCAGCTTGAAAACCACTGGCTAAGAAAGTGTGTGTGTGTGTGTGTGTGTGTGTGTGTGTGTGTGTGTGTGTGTAGGAGGGCATTTTGTAGTAATAGTGGTGATGGTGAAGAGTTGGAAACTGCACTCGTTTTTTTTTTTTTTTTTTTTGCATTGACCATATTTGTATTAACCAAACAGTCCCTTTAAGTTGCAGGTTACAGTTTAAGCTTCATGTACTGCTCCTGGTTTGCCTATTGTTTACAAAATAACCAGCACAGCTTGTGTTTGGCACAGGAATCTATAAATGGGCCCTTTTATTCTCCAGGTGGACTTGCTATCCTCACCATGATTTGGTGGTGTCACCAGCAATATTCTGGAAATCACATCTGGAAACATGCTCATTATTTTAGAATCACTAGACTAGAGGTGAGTTCTTCCTTCCATCACAGTCAGTGTGTTTCCAGGTGTCATTTGCAAGAGCTACCACTGTTCCAGGTGCTTCCCAGGCCATTCAGTGTAGTCTATGCATATTCACTTGTATGTATACATGATTTTGTGTGTGTATCTTTCTTTTTAGCAAAGTGGTAGTATATGGTACATACACATAACGCTTTGCTTTTTACACTTAATATATCTTAGATATCATATCCTAATACAAATGTATAATCTGCATTTTTTCCCCAAAGTCTTCTTAGCCCCTTATTATGGATGCACAATTTTTAAACCAGTTCATTTCAAAGGGCATTTGCTTGGTTTTATTTTTTTTCTGTTTACTTATGAGGTAGTAATAAATATCCATGTATGTGTGTATTTGTGAATAGATGTGAGGACACCTAAAGGCTAATCTCTTAGAAAGAATATGGTGGGTCAGGGATATGTGCACACCTAATTTAGGTACACAGTGCCACATAATATTTAACTATAGTTATTATTTGCACTTTAAAAATAATATTACTATAGTTGAACATCTTTTCATGTGTTTAAAAATTACTTATATGTAAAAACTCTGTTCATATCCTTTGTCCATAAATGGAGTTAGGACAACTTAGTAACCATCTGGAAAAAAAAAAAATTGTATTTCCAACACCAAAATAAACTCCAGATGGACCAAAGATTTTACACTAAAAATAAATGCATTAAAGTACTATTAGAAAACATGAGAAGATGTTTTTGTAAGTAATCCAGAGCTAAGGAAGGTCTTTCTAAACATAATACAAAACCTATAAGGACGGAGTCTAAAGATATATATAGTGTCAGTGTATTTTGAAAATAAATGAAAAGATGAGTGATAAACGTAGATGAATGACAATGACACATTTGACAAGAGTTGAATGCTTTAAATGGTTTGTAGCTTTAAATGGTTGTACCTTCTAAACTCAGGATGCAGAAAATTCAAAGACTGTTGTTCTCACCCCAATGAGCAAAACAAGCTGGATAAGCTACAAAATCATAGTTTATTTAAAAACCAGCAGAGGGCTAAGAACACGAGAAACCTAAATGCAATTAATTCTAGAAAACGGAGATACCTTCATAGGTGGCAATAGAGCCACAGCCGCTGCCATCCCTGGTGGAGCTACGGGAAGGAGAAGACAGGCTACAGATCAGGGTAAGGAGACACCAGGCTAAGTTTTTTAAAATTTATTTTTCAATTAAAGCTGACATGGCAATATTATATTAGTGTTAGGTGTATAACATCATGATTAGACGTTTATCTCATTTAGGACGTGGTCATCCTTTGATTGGCTCTGTGTGGGCTGGTGGGACAGATTTGAATTCCACAGTGTCTCAGCCTTGTGCCAAGTCTGCCCCCACCCTCCAGCTCTTCCCCCAGGTCCTCATTGACTTCTCGACAAAGTGCACTAAAGGCGGGTGACATTTTAGGATGCCTGAGAGCTATATGCAGTCCACCACAGAGAGCAAAGCAATCACCATACACCGACATAGATAGAAATATAGATGACATACAGAGGGTGCCAAAAAATGTATACACATTTTAAGAAAAGACTATTAAAATTGTAATTCTCAATATATATAGATAACAAAAGAGGAATCCGATTCACGTGTGACTTCTGCAGTGACAAGAGGTGCTCAGAGTGGTTCCCATCAGCGTCCAGACACTTCTGATGATGGCGAACTACTGCTTGAGCAACGCTGACCAAAGTGTCCCCTTGTAGACATTTTTTGGCACCCCCGGTATAGATAGATATAGATATAGATATCTATAGATATATGAAATAGTAAGTGCAAGATTTTTGAGATGGAAATGAATCAGCTGCCTGAAATTAATTATAAGTAACAACTTGAATATTAAACTCAAAAGCAAATGTCTTCTTCATTTCCTTTCTTTCTTCATCCATCCCTCCCTCCCTCCTTTCTTTCTTTCTCTCCTTCCCATTTTTGTCCATTTGTTTAATGATTAAAACAGTAACTGTGCAACAAAAGGATAACTATGATAAGCCCATAGACCAGAATATGGAATTAGGAACTTGTATTTTCTTCTCATGGAAAATGCCTTCATGTGAACCTACAAATCAGGAAGTCATTAAACAGTGGTCGCCTGTGAAAGCAGCCTCAGAAATCATCTGCTCTCGTTTTACAGATGAAATCATAGCTTTTCCAAGGTCACACAAGTAGTTAGCAGAGGTGCAACAGGAATCACATTTCTTGACTCTCAGTTCAGTAGTCAAAACAATTCTCTCCAGTGTCAGAAGTCTAATGATTAACTTGTTGATGTTAACTCTTAAGTTATGAGTAACGACACTTGTGATTTTATTAGATCTCCTTGGTATGTCAGAGAACATTGATACCAAGGGGGCCGAGATGGGTTAGGAGACCTGAGAGGATTGGCAAAAATTGGAGGCAGAGAGGGTGAAAAAGACAGAGAAGTGGTTTATTATGATTCCTGCCTCTTGATTTGGGTCATTCTAAGGGTGGCAGAATTTACCTATTACTGTTTGAAAGCCATCTCTTGAATTTGACAGATGTTGCTGGTTTGATAGGAAACAAGATATGCTCCTAGAGTCCCCAGGATTGTTTTCTAGTGTGGCCTTTCAAGGAATACTGGAGAGGGACATTGCTGCAAGATAAGACCTGTGCTTTTTGGACTGATCCGTTCGTTGGATATTAAGGAACGCCTGTGGTCTTTGTTTCTGGTTTCTGGGAGGGAAACTCTAAGCGCTTGGTATTTCCCAAGTAACAGGGGTGTCTTAGTTATTCATGGTGGGCCTCTCAGACCATACCTGAGCTTATGCTAATAAGTTGAACCTGTGGTGCGCCCCCAGATGTATAAAGATGGGTGCCAGTCATGCCAGAAAGACCAAGCACATGATTACAGGGTTGAGGGCTTTGAACCACGTAATAGTGACCTGCCCTCCTGAAATCCAGAGAGAGAGGAGGGGTCTGGAGATCGAGTTCAGTGATGTAGCCAATGATTCAATCAGTTGTGTCCATGTAATGAAAGCCCAATAAAGCCTCTGGATACCAGCGCTCAGGTGCATTTCCCTGTGGCTAATCACACATGAATGAGCTGGGAAGGTGACGTGTCTTGGGGACATGGAATCTTAGCATTTGGAAACCTCCCTCTGCATCTTTTCATTGGCTGCTCCTGATTTGTATCCATTATAGTAAAACTGTAATAATGGTTCCCTGGGCTTTGTGGGTTATCCTAGGAACTTACCAAACCTGAAGGGGTAGTGGGATCCCCCAAATTCTTAGCCAGTTGGTCAAAAGTAGAGGTGACCTGGGAACCTCTGAGTTTGTGGCTGGTGTCTGATGTGAGGGCAGTCTTATCGAGAACCATACTCTTAACCTGTGAAATTTGACCTCCATCCCAGTAGTAAGTGTCGGAATTACATTGCACCAAGAAGTAAACACTTGCTTATGTATATCTGTGTAAGTGAATGCACGTTGTACGCCTCAGATGTCCCAGCACTGCTCTGCCACGTCTCAGCTTGGACAAAGAGCTGCCCTTCCTTTCATAGTTTTCAGCCTTTATTAAATAGAAATAGTAGAAGTAACATCCTTCTAGGGTTATTTTGAAACTTAAATGAATTAGTATGTCTAAAGCATTTTACAGTACTGCCCAGCACCCATAAAATACTCTTCAGACTATTTTAAAATAACAGTTCATGGTTCTTTTCACCAAAATAATAGAACATTGAGAAAGTTTCACCTAAAAAGTAACCTTTTACTTCCTCAGTCAATTGCCTTCTTAGGAGGATTAAAACAGTTGTAGTGGAAATAATACATTAAATATAAGGTGCCATGTTTATATGAAAATTATTCACATATTTGGAGTAGAAAAATGTACTAATTATTTAAAAGATTTTATCATCTTACTAAAGTTTCCCTTACCACCTCCACAATGAGTGAACTTTTGTCTTGTCTGTAACACACTGTCTGTGGTCCAGGCAGCTCTCCAAAACGGAAGAACTCACTCTAGAGAAAGTAGGATAAACAGGAGATGGGCAGTCACATCTAATCTGGGATAGCTGTGCTGATTTATGTTCTGTGCTTATTTAATTTTATTTTCTAAATCAACATTGAGAAGGAAAAGTTGAAATATTAATTACCCGTTTACTGTCAATGTAGCGGAAAATGTAATTTATAGCTTACTTGCAAAAAAAAAAAATTAAATCTGCGTGCTTAATTTAAGAACTCAAATTATTCAAATAACATTTTGAATTTGATTATTCATTTAATTTAAATGTTGCTCTTTCGGTCAGAATTGCTTTTGAGATTCCAATTTCAGCAATAGTTAACTAAGAGCTCGCAGTGGAAAGGATAGAGGGGAAATCCACAGATCAAAATGCAGGGGGAAGTAACTGTGTTTGGTGAATTTACCTGAAAGAGATGGTCAAACTCATTAGCAGTGTTTTTTTTTCCTTCATAGAAAGAAGTCAGGCTTGAGTTGAGGAGAAGAGAAGGTCAGTATTCCAGGGTCAGAAGGGTCTGCGTCAGAAAGAATGTCCCTCTCTTCCTGCGATAATGATATCTTGTGGCTGGCTATCCAAGCGAGGGTCTCAACTCTGCAGACTTCCACACTGAAAAAAAAGACAGCAGATACACTCTGCTAGACAGATTTGGCAGAATTTATTATTTTTATCATTAGTAAGGTCTAATTTGCAAACAACAAAATTTGCAGTTTTTAACTACACACTGAATGAATTTTCACAATTTTGTACGGTCATGTGACAAACACCGCAGTCAAAATATAGACCCTTTTCAGGACCCTGGAGTTCCCACTTGCTCTTTGCAGTTGATCAATGTCTCTGACCTACAGGCAGAAGCAACCACTGACCTACCCTCTGCCATTATAGTTCTGCCTTTCCTAGGATTTCAAACGACAGAATCGTGCAGTATTTCATCATTTTGGTTTGATTTGTTTGACTTAGCATAATATTTTTGAGACTGCATCCATGGATTATAGCAACTTGAACACACACATGAAGGTATTCCGTGAAGTTATGCTATCATTTCCTTTGGGTAAACACTTAGGAGTCAGATTGCTGGGTTATACGGAAAGTGTAAGGTTTACTTTGTAAGAGATTTCAATATTGTTTCCCAAAGTGGCTATACCGTTTTGCAATCCCACTGGAATCATCTGAGAGTTCTAACTTCTCCATATCGAAAGACTTGAATTTTAGCCATCCTAGTAGATGTGTAATGGTATTGCTTTGTGATTGTGTTTATTTTTCTAGTTTTATTGCGATATCATTGATGTACATATATTGTGAAATGATTACCGCAATAAATGTAGTTAGCATTCATCATCTCACATAGATACAATGCAAATAAAAAGCAAGAAAAGGAAAAAAAAAATCCCCTGTGCTGATAACTCTTAGGATTTACTCCCTTAATAACTTTGATGTATGTCATACAACAGTGTTATCTATAGTTACATCCCCAGGACCTACTTACCTTATTACTGAAAGCTCTGCACCTTTTGACCACCTCTGTCCAATTCTCCTTTCTTCTACCACCCACTTCTGGTAACCACAGATCTGAGCTCTTTTTCTATGAGTTTGTGTTGTGTGTTTTAGATTCCATACATAAGTGAGATTGCATAATGCTTGCCTTTCTCTGTTTGATTGATTTTTTATTTCACTTAGCACAATGTCTTCAAGTTCCATCCATGTTGTCACAAATGGCGGAATTTCTTCATTTTTAGGGGGGAATAATATTCCATGATTTTATATGGAGATACACACACACACACACACACACACACACACACACACACACATATTTCTCTCTATATATGTAGAGACAAATATATGTATCTATATATTTCTAATTTGTATCACCCTGATGACTAGTGACATTGTGCATCCTTTCATGTTTATTGCCACTCATATATTGTCTGCTTTGAACTATTTGCATAAATCATTTGCCCACTTTTTAATTGGGTTATATTACTCAATTCTAAGAATTCTTTATAAATTCTTGATATCATAAGCCCTTTGGCAGATATATGCTTTGCAAATAATTTCACCTTATCTATGGTATCCTTTTTTCTTTTCTTAACTACATTTTTGCAAAAGCAAATGTCTTTAATTGTGTAGTTGTTATCATTATTATTTTCACTTGCTTGGGTTGTGCTTTTTGTGTTCTCTTTAAGAAATATGGCCCAAGCCCAATATCACAATAATTTTTCACAATATATTTAATAGTTTTATCATGTATAAACCATTTGTTTATGATGTGAGGAGAGAGTTGAAATTGATTTTTTCCCATGCAGATACTAATTTGTTCCAGCACCATTTTTTGAAAGGAGTAACTTTTCCCCATGAATTTCCTTGTCACCTTTGTCAAAAATCAATTGTTCCAATTCAGGTCTTACAATCCATGAATCTGTTATATTTCTGTATTATTTAGGTCTTCTTAATTTTTTTCTTTTATACTGTTATGCAGTTTTCAATGTACAAATCTTGCATATCTTTTGTTGAGTTATTTCTAAGTATTTTTTCAATGACATTATAAGTGGAGATACTTTAAAAATTTCATTTTCTAATTTTTCATTGCTCCTATGCAAACACAGTTTATTTAAAAGTTATTTTTATTAGACCTTGTATCCTTCAAACTTGCTAAGTTTACTTTTATTTCTAGAACTTTTTTTTTCCCCTCTAGATTCCTTAGGGGAATCTAGAACTTTTTTTTTTCCCTCTAGATTCCCTCTAGATTCCTTTTCTCTACAAGCTATCATGTCATCTGTAGATAAAGACAGTTTTCTTTCTCCCTTTCCAAACTGTATGCACTTTTTGCCTTATTGCTTTGGCTGAGAGGGCAGGACAATGCTGAAAATAAATGGTGAGAGCAGACATCCGTGGTTATTCTTGTTTCCAGGCAGAAAGCATGGATCCACTTACTGAGGATGATTTACCTGTAGGTTCTCAGATATTTCTTTACTCAGAGGAAATTTCCTTCTCTTTTTAATTTGTTAAAAACTAAAATTTTTCTTCCTGTGTCAAATGCTTTTTTTCGTCATGTATTTCAGTGGTTATACGGCTTTCTCCTTTATTCTATTCATTTGGCTAGTTACACTGATTGGTTTTTCAAATGTTGAAACAACATTGAATTTCTGGGGCCAGTCACATTTGCTTATGATGTATAATCCTCCTTATGCTTTGATGGATTTAATTTGGTAATATTTTGTTAAGAATTTGTGTCTATATTCAAAATGGATGCCTTGTCTCGTTTTAGTATCACAATTCTACTGCCCTCATAAGACGACATAGTGTTTCTGTCTCTATTTTCTGAAAGAGGTTTTGTAGCATCAATATTATTTCTTCCTTAAGTGTTTGATAGAATATATTAAGGAGGATACCTGAGTGTGTAGTAAAGAATTTGTCTTATCTGAAGGTCTGGCCTTTGATCATAGCTCCTGGGAAACGATCTCTAAACCTTGGAATGTCCTGCCTGATAAGAGTTTCATTGTTTACCTGGCAGTCTTGGGCCACGCCAGATAGCTTGCAGTGTGTTTTAGGGTGGGGCTTTGGGCGACACTGTAACAGCTTCACTTCCATACCTGCTAGAGACTATAAAGGTCAACCACATGGCGACTTGTATGGTCAACCCTATTTATGTGAATGACTGAACTCAGTAAAACTGGATTAATAAGGCTCAGGTGAGCTTACCTGGTTGGCAATACTCAGTGTCTGTCAATAGACATTGTTGCTGGGAAAAAATTAGCACTGTCCATATCTCTACTTGTAGAAGACAATTTGAAGCTTTGCTTTCAGAAATTTCCTGTACATTGCACCATGGGTATCTGTCTTTGCTGATTTTTCATCTGTATCTTTTTACTGCACTAAACCATAACCTTAAATATAATAACAGCTTCAGTGAGTTCTGTGAGTCCTTCTTGCAAATTATCAGACCTGAGGGTGATCTTGGAAGACCCCTCCCTCCCCAAACTCTGCAGTGGGTAAAGTTCTTTATTTAGAACTTAATTAAAAAAAATTAATTAGAGTTATTTGAGGTTTATATTTCTTTCTGGTTCAATTGGTAGTCTATGTTTTGAAAGGAATTTCATCTAGACTGTTAGATTTATTGGCATAAAATTGTTCATAGTATTTCCTAATCCTTCTAACATCTGCGTGATCTGTAGTGCTGTCCCTTATTTAATTCCTAATTTTGATAATTCTATTTCTGTTTTCCTCCCTTGGATCAGTTTGGTAAAACATATTTTTTAAATCTATTCAAAAATCTAGCTTTTGATTCCATAACTTTTCTATTATTTTTTCACTTTCTGTTTCATTGATTTCTGCTCTTATAATTTTTCTTTACATTCTTTGGGTTTCATTTTTACTTCTTTTACTAATTTCTGAAGATGGAAACTCAGATAATTGGATTTAGATCTTTCCTCCTTTGTAATACAAACATTTAAAGCTATAAAATTTCCCTAAGTACTGCATTAATAACATCCCTGAAGTTTTGATACAGTGTATAGTCATTATAAATATTTTCTAACATCTCTTGTAATTTTTTGTAATCTGTAATCTAGAGGATTATAGATAATCATGTAATTTCTTGTCTGTCATACACACACACAAATAAATGACAAAAAGTACACCTGACATCTATATAACTTTACTAACAATTGTCACCCCAATAAACTTTAATTTAAAAAAAAGTTTGCAGTTTATCTAATTCAACTTTTAAGTTAAATTAAACTACCATCATTTAATTTTATTTTTTGATGTCTATATTTATTTTTCTATTTTTATTTATTTGTACCTGTCATTGTAGTATTTTAAATGGAAGTCTAGAAATCTTCTCTCTTTATACTTTTATAAAGTATGTTTTTTGAACCTCTGCATATTTTGTACATGAGACCCATTAAGAAACACCATTAACTTAAAATAAGCAAAGAGTATCCACACTTCGTATCCAAAACAAATGAATCCCATGAAGATGACGCTAAAGAGGACTTTTTCTAGTTACCTAAGCTAGATAAGCCTCAAGGATGAAGGGAAAATCTTTTTCCTTGGTTGCTGAAAACATCAAATGTTACTGTAGAGTCTCACATAATATTTTTACATTTTCTTCTAAGAATACTGATTGACATTTTCATAGAGGGCTAGCCCGACTCATTCTAAATTCCCTTCTATGCTGTCATTTCTTACTCTAATGCCCCCTTTGGCAGGGAAGAGTTAAAAGGCCTCACGAAACTGTAAATGGCTGACATTTAGCTATCCCGTGTGAATCTGCAGTTAGAACATCTGTGCCAATGAGGTTCAGGTTTGCTTTTTAAATATGGAGCACCCTGGTAGCTCTCCATTCCTCCTTTTTTTCTTCTGTCTCAGCACTTCATTACGGAAGGGGACAAATTGTAGTAGTTTTTCTTTTCCCCCTCTGTTCCAACCCCACTGAGAATTAGACTTTCCAAAGAAGGTTCTCATTCTCATGCTTAAAGCCCCTGCTATTTCGCGTGACAAATTAAAGGTGGACTGAAAGAGAAGCGGGGGGCTTATCTGTGAAACGTTTCTACCTCTGTCTGTGCAGCCAGTGGCAGAAAAACTGGAGCAGCAGAGCCAGCCCAGGGACCCCCGTGAACAATTTCAGTGTCTGAGTGGCAGCTGGAGACAAGGCGCTGACTGTTTGCCTGCTGCCCGTTCTGGCATTATTAGGTAAAATGAAAGTCCTGTTCTCCGAAAAACTTTTTTTTTTTCCCCAATAAAACAATTCTCAGTCATTCACAAGTCAAAAGCAAAGAAGAAAGAGCCTCAGTGTAAATGCTGTAAAGTAGCACATTGTCTTCTGTCATTTTCTCACTATTCACAGCTGAAAGGGGAAGAAGATGAGAAGGGGAGGAAGGGGCGCGTTAAGGCATCTTTCCACAGGAATGTCTGATGGCAGCAGCCATGGGGTCTTCCAATCCTGTTGCTCATTTGTACTGCACAATCTGTTCCAGACTCGCCAGCCCTCCCTCCAGGCCTAATTCCACCCTCTGTCGCCTCAGCCACTTTTCTGTCCCTCGACTCCTTTCATTTTATCCGATAAGGCAGTGCAGACCTCTAGCCCATTCCCGTTTGTGGCATTCTCATTCACGGTTTGGTTCCACAGATATCAGACCGTAATACATCTCGTGATTCAAGATGCTATTTTCAAAAGTCGAGCTGAATGCGCTAGCCTCACAGTGTTTCCACATAGTGTTGGGTGTTTTCGACGGTGACATTGCGTCTAGAAAAGTTAACAAAATGGCAAAGGATCTAAAACCAGTGGTAAACAGATCATAAGCGCATCCCTTCTGCTTATTGCTTTATTTGCATTTCTGTCTTAGTCATGGCAAGGTATTTGCCCATAACTGATGTCCTCATGGCCAGGACCCCCGTGTTCCAGGAGGGAGGTTGGTCACAGAAGATGAATGACCATAGTGAAGTTCTAGGCCCTGGTGGTGGGCAGCGGGGGCCCCTGTCACCAATTCTCCACGTTAGGGTTTATGTTTGTTCGTGGGCTGCAGCTAGTTTGTGTTGTGAAACCAGTGGTAGCTTGAAATCAGCCAGGGTAGAACTATGAGTATTTACACCACAGAAATTGGCAAATGCTATAGATGAGGGCATTTATTTGTTTGTTTATTACTAATTAATTTTTCCCCCCAGAGAGCTGGCTTACTCGCACACCACTGCTTACAGTGTACCATACTTCAGACAAGGCCATCCAGAAGACCCCTGAGATGCTCAGGATGAAAAATTAGTGGTTTATCTTTGAGGTAGCAAACATGCTAGAAATTCTTCCAAATGTTGTCTTCTGCTTAAACCTCAAAGCAATGTCTTCGATCAAATAGCCAATCCTGCATTGGCGTATTTTCACATATCGTGAGTATCCCACGTGATCCTGAACCAAGCCCCTAGCTGGTTGCCATCTGAAGAGATTCCACGAGTTTTGTACCTGCCAGGTTAACTGCTCCCCTCATTAAGATTAAAAACCCACTAACTTCCTCCACTGGGTCAAGGGCGCCCCCCAATTTTATTTTCCTAGTCCTCATTTCTGGGTTAAGCACAAGAGACTTAAAATTGAACTATTCTTCATGGGATTGAGTAAGGAGAGGATTCAATTCAACAAATGGCTATTGAGTACGTGTTATGTATGGCATAATAAATACATAAAGCATGATTTGAAAACACCCAACAACTCTATTGAAGAGTAATAGAGATGTTTAGAGAGTGTTTATTTGGGAATGTGGATGGAGTTTATATGCAATCTCACAGCAAAACATCTTTAAGATCCTTTTCAGATATTTTTTTCAACTCATTTTTTATTTATTTTTTATTTTTTTATTATTACAAATGCCTAAATCATTCTCATGGCCCCATTTTTTTTTTTTTTCTTTCTCTATCTTTTTGCACGCTTCCTTACTGCCTGTTCCCCTCAGGTAACCCCTGTCTTTCCTATTTTTCCATCTAGACATCTTCCTCTCTCCTTTGTTTTTTCTCATTCATCCACTTGACCTCCCTGGTTCTCTCTAGTTGAACAAATATTTTCATGGTGCTGCTCAAGTCAACAGCCTATTAATTCAGACACGAGTCTTCTTTTTCAATAGCAGGAACATGGGTTATTAGAAATGCTTACAATTTTGTTTCCAGAAATACCTCTTGTCTATGATTTTCTGACACATTCGGCCTTTTATTATAAAGAGATATTTTAGTAGTTCCTCATGACAGAATTACTATTAGGTTGGTGTAAAAGTAATTGCGGATTTTGCAATTTTAACCCTTTAAACCGCAATTACTTTTGCACCAACCTAATAATATATTGGGAGCCAATGCAATTAATATCTCATCTTCGTGGCCTAGTGGACTACCTTACATGTACTGTATGCTTGATATATATTTGCTAAGTGGAAAAGAGCACAAGTGTCACAAAAGCCAAGTCCCACCTCTGTTGGGTCTATTAAATAAACTTTATTTTATTTATATGACACTTAACTAAAACCAGTTTCCCAGAGACCCAAATAAGTATTATGCAGAACCACCTAGAAATGAAGTCAGTTTTTTGACCTTGAAAAGAACGCAATGCCCGTATTGTCAAAGTCAGGGTGATGAAGCAGACATATGTCTAGTAGAATTAGCACAGGAAAGAGAGAAAATGTGGATGTACAGTGGCTAGCTGCAGGAGAAGCTCGTCCCAAAATGCAGAGTTACTGTGAGTCTGAGTGGTTCTGTACAGGACGCTGTCCCAGTTTGGTGGCCATTGCTCAAGCCTGTTTTTCGGTTGAGTTGCTGTGAGATTTTAATTCACTAGAGGGAGCCTGTGGGTAGCAGTGATGCACTTCCCATACAAGGATGATGGATGGCCTTCATTCAATCCCCACAGCCTGAAAAATACTTCCTATTTATTTTATTCAGGAGCTTGTTGTAACATATCCCAGAGTTGCCTAGTCATTTTTTTCCACTAGTGAAAAGTCTAATTTCCTTTTCCATTTTTTATTCCTCTATGCAATTCGCTCAGTCCCCATAATGGCCTCATGTTCCACTGTATTTGACTCTCTTAGTCCTTATCGGGTCTCATCACCAATGTTCTTTTTTATCCCAGAGAGTGGTCAATATAAGAGACAATCCAGTTGAGGTGCTTACCTATTCCCTATTTGAGAGATGAACGTTTTTTCCTGATTGTTCAACCACTGTTTGAACAGTAAAAAAGATTGACTTAACTTTGGTTTGTAATAAATCTAACATGCCTTACTTACCACCTTAACAGTGTATGTCAAGTACAAGGGACATATTTACCAGCATGGTGTTTTTTTACTTGTTTTTAGGTCAGATTCGAAATGAGAGATCAGTATAATTTAACAAAAATTATTTTTCATCTTATGAGTCAGCTCAAACCAACTAGTAAGCAGCAATTCAGATATCAATCATTATAAGCGTCATTTTGGTATATGTGTTTGTATCCTCACTGGGAAGAAGGGGTGAGGGAGCACTCTAGGGCTTCCTGTATCAGGCACTCGTCCCATTCACGAGGGCTCTGCTCTCGTGCCCTGATCACCTCTCACAGGCTCCACCCCCTAATGTCATCACCTTGGCCTCTAGGATTTTAACGTGCACATAGGGCAGGGTCCAGGGGAAACCAAGTGTTCCCTCTCGATGGAACCAAGCAAAGGCATGCTTAATGGTATAGGAAACACACGTGCAGTGTGGCCAACTAGGGAAACTCAGTCACGCCTTGGTGCCCAGGCATTTTCTTGGTACCCAGTGACACAGACAGGCAGTGTCTGTGAGTCATTTGCCGCTGGAGTCTGAGTTGCTCCTCAGAATCCAGCCCCACCAGAGCAAAGCAGGCCTTCGTCATAGATCACATTGTTAAGATCAATGTATCTGGACACCTTGCTAGAGTAGACTCAAGGCCTCAGGCATATGAAACCACTCTCATCATGCAGAATATTCTAAGGGCTCAGAGCTTCTTTCTCATGAGCTGGCCAAGGGCCAGGTTTGAAGACAGGTCTTTCCTGAGAAGGTCCAGGATTTGAGCCACCGAGGCTCGCTGAGTTCAGCTTTTCTTGTAAGTGTGACTCAAAGATAGATTTCCTAGGCCAAATATTTGGGACAGACTGAATGGAGTAATAATAAACAGCTTTCTCCATCCACGGCCGTGCTAAGAGCCACTGCAATACTGAAGTGTGTGAGTGTATGTCTTTATCTTCACTATGTCTTTCAAAATCTTCCCCCTCCTTGGAGATGGAATGTTGTTCTAAATGATTCTTCACACTTGAGCAAAGTGTCTCTGTCCAGTCAAATGAAATGTTAGCTAATGGGGCCAATGGAAAGACAAGTTGAAGCATAAGAGTTACTGATAAAGAATCCATAGTTAGGTATTTGTCATGAAGGATTGTGTTTGTTTTTTCTTAGTATCTGATGTCTCTACCATGTTTTAATTGATTTCGACTATTTCACAAATCTTCATCTTGATAGTGTTTTGGTAATAAACGCAATGTGTTTTCTTAACTTACGTCACTCGTATCGTAAAAATAGATACTGGGGTAATGTCATATTTATAGGAATGAATGTCCATGTCAATACATAAAAAGTATTTAGGTATTAAAATATAACAAAATGTCCTATAAAAATCGGGAGTTCATGTTTATTTAAAAAAAATAATCTAGTTTCTGAACAAAAGGTATTCCACATTTTAACGTATTGATTATGTTTGAAATTGCCCAGATATCAGCTAGAATTGACTGAGCCTACTAGTGGGACATTGAAATTCTTCTTATTATAGTTGTTACTCCTATTCTTATTCTGTGAAATCTGTGGCAGAGCCACGTGAAAAAAAAATGGGCAATGTAAAAGGCAATTTGAAATTAGCAAGCAGTCATTTGAAAACTTGGTTTAAAAAAATCGTATGGTCCCATTAATGCAACATAGTGTGAAAACACTCTCCCCAGCGTTTGTCTGACATAAAACCAGGCAGTGCACACATGGATTCTGCAGACAAAAGGAGAAATGAAATCAAGCCAACTTGTTCACAAGAAAATGTCTCAGGGTTCAAGGATTATGAATCATTTATTCAGTTCTGAAATCTAATAAAACGTCTTTATGAAAATGAAAGCATGTTTCATTACCAGGGACAGTTTTGATCTGATAGCGGGCAAGTTTTCTCTTATTTGTTGAGCATATGCATTACATATGTTTTTGACATAAACACCGATGCCTAATAAAATAAATACTATCCAACCAGGCATATTTAATATGTTCTATGTTGTGCATTAAATGGACACATTCTAAACACATAAGAAGCCTATTAGAGTATATTTAGTATGAAATACAAAGTATTTTAGGCTCTGTCTGATGTTCTGTGTATTTTTCCCATAACTGGTATCAATGAAGGCAAGCAAAAAATACATCAACATCTTTTCACCTTTGTTTTTTAAATAAAAGATTCATAGACTCTGAATACTCACACTTTTAGAGTGTAGAATGTGGTAGTATATCCTCATAACAGGTGGTGTGATATGTTTAATCAATTGATAAGCCTTGAAATTCAGCAATCAGCAAGAACAAAAAGCTACAGTGCACAGCATTTCTTTCTTGGTTTTTTGTTTGTTTGTTTGTTTGTGGGTTTTTTTTTTGTTGTTGTTGTTTTGTTTTTAAAATCTTTGGAGAATATTGGGGAACAGTTTGTTTTTCCAGGACCCATCAGCTCCAAGTCAAGTAGTTGTTTCAATCTAGTTGTGGAGGGCGCAGCTCACTGGCCCATGTGGGGATCGAACCGGCGACATTGGTGTTACGAGCGCTACGCTCTAACCAACTGAGCCAACCGGCTGCCTCTCAGAGCAATTGTTAATGTACAACAATGTGAAACCAAAATTCAAATGCACATGAGAACGGCATCGTAGGAAGAACAGGTGGGAGAGGTGTGTTTCCCATAGTAGACATGACAGGAAAACTCACCCATGGTCCTCAGGCTCATCGAGGCTCTTTGGCACCATCAGTTGCTCATACAGGCCCTCAGATATTTGAAGAAGCTCAACATTTAGACCTCCTTTATCTTCCCACTCTAGCTTGCCGTAGGATTTAACCTCAAATCAAGTCTCCTATAGACAAGAGGGGCCTGTAAAGTCTTCTGCAAATGACAATCCTTAAGGATCTTGGGATTTCATTAGACAGCGGTGTGTGTGGAGGGCCTGAGCCAGGATATGCAGTATCTGTGTGAGTCGCTTGGGCTGAAACCAGTCTCCAAGCTGCTTTATCATGCCTTGTCCTGTATCATATCATTTTTAAAAAATAGAATATATCACACAGAAATGAATTCAGGCTTTTCTTGAGGAAATCAGTACCTTTGGTAGCAGTTGGCATGACGACACCATGTAGGACCCATGTACAAGCTAGCCCTTCTGAAAAGACATAGCCATTCATTTCTCCATACGGGCAGTCCTCACTTAATGCCATCGGTAGCTGTTTGGAAGCTGGGACTTTTAGTGAAATGATGTATAATGAAACCAATTTTACCATAGGAAAATTGATAGAAACAAGAGTTGAGTTCCTACATCTCATCAACATTATAACAACGTGGCGTTGAAGGGAATGACATTATTTGAGGACCCGCTGTATTTGTATCTGTCACCTGTCTGACTCCTGTAAACACATGTGCTCCCAATTCCTGGACTCAGTTCACCCAGTTACACTTAAGAAAAAAATAGAGAAAAACACATTAAAATGAGAGTTGCATGGGTATTTATGGAACAGATACAATTTGTGGTCTCCTGGGAAATTGAATGTGGACTGTCATCTATTTTCCCTTAATAAGGATAACCGTCTGATTTGTCCCTCAGTGGGGCTGCGTGTACCCATCTGCGGACTGATATTAATAATCACCCTTCCAATGGGAAGGGGGAAATATAATATAAGAAAAATAAATTACTGAACTTGGGCTTTTGAAATATGCCTACCCTGGTTGAAAGTTTGAGAGTTAAACTGCTACCGCATTAAGGGTAGAGAAATTTGGAGTTTTAGAGTAGGTTCCAAAAGTTTGAGAGTTGCTCATTCATCATCAACTATTTGGTTTAGTGGAACATTGAAAATACGGTGGTGCCAAATTCTGAAATTCCTCCAAAAACCCTCAAAGAAGGAGGACTTTAGGTCTCGTGTGGTCTGTCTGCACCACCCTCGTGCACCATGTCTTGGTGAGTTTTTACTACAATTCTCGATATACACTGTTCCATAAACGTGCTTAGACGTGGAGCTCTTGCCAGCTTCAAGTTGTACAAACACACACACCAAAGGAATCTTTCGATGCCTTTTTACTTGCAAAAAAGATGAGCTTTATAATCGCCCCAACTCCAGCACTCGGCCGAGAAACTTGGTGACATGTTGAGTGAAATGCTGCACTGTGTTAATAACGGTTTTGAAAGAAATCAGGGAAGTTAATCATGTGTGGACACAGGGTTAAGAAGCAATGTAACAGACTATTAAGCTTAATATAGATATGTGATATAAGCATATGCAGACAGCCATTAGCATAAATCCACGTTACAGAAGAGCAGCCCGGCATGCCATTCGGTGGGTTCCTAATGTATGCGAGGGTCAGGATGGAGATCGAGAGGAGCTGAAATGGGTCAGAGAATCCATATATACAGGTCCTGGATCATGTTTATAAAAACCACTGCAAATTATATCCGCATTATTTTTTGAATGGTGTTATTGCCTGACTTTATTCCACAGACGAGTCAAGTAAAGTTTCATGGCAGGGCAATCTCCCACAGTTTCCGGTGGGTTCGGCATGAGAAATAGCCACCTCTCGTAGGAGAACTAGCTTTCCTTAATGCTCCCAAACATCATGCTGATGTTGAATAACTTTTATAAACCAGAAAGTAGACTATTTTGCTATCTTTTATGGGAAAATTTGTAGATCTCAGTAATTCTAGAGGTAGCTATCTCTCGACAGTCTTTCCTTTTTTATGACACCTCACGCCATAAAAATTACATATGACCATCAAGCAAACGTATTCAAATACTTAGCATTTATAAATAATTTTCTGGGGCTCTGTCTTTCAACTAAAACAAGCAAATAAATTCTTCTCTCTCAGGTTCCATCAAAAACCCCTTATAAGACTTTGTGAATTATGTCTGGGAATCCCCACTGTGTAGATGTTTCACTTTTTTTGTTTACACGGCATAACAAAGAATTTTGTCCTTGAGAAGGTTTTAATAGATCTGGAAAATAAAAATGCCTTCAAGAACAGAAGAAAGCAGTTGTCATCAATTTCATGGTTGAAAATTTTACTTGGATTGGGTCACAATCTGTCTTAATTGATATATTTTTTTCCTATTTTCCCTAATTTCTTGGAATTGAGAAATTCTCTTTCTAGCTGACATGTTCTTAGACTCAGATAATCAGAATCAGAATAAACAGTTTCTAATGTTTTTAAAAACCATCACCCTGCCCACTTTTTTTCTAGGAGAAAACAAAGCTTGTAGTAGGTTTAGTTATCAGTCTCCCTCCCTCCCTCCCTCCCTCCTTCCCATCCTTACCCTCCCCTTTGTTTTTCTCTTTCTCCAAACATCTCTAGTGCCTGTAACTGGTATCAGAGTGTGCTAGAGATGACTACCATCATTTCTTTTCTGGGAAGCTCTCAACATCCTTTAGGTTTCGCTCTTTCTTCACTCCTGACCAGCTGTTTCTGACCTCTCATTCTACTGCTTAAACTCTATCCCTTTGGCTTCTTACTTAATATCTTGTAAATATATATATATATATATATATATATATATATATATATATATATATATATATATATATATATCCCTGGAAAGACCATCATTGAAAGCTCTTATCCTTGTTTTGCTTCTTAGGTTAAAACATGGGGGTGAGAGGAAATGAAAGGCCAGTGAGGCCAAAGCCCAGAATATGAAAGAAAAGAGAAAGTCAAAGGGAATCCATGAATCAAGAAGGGAAAAGAATCAGATGCATGGGACACCATGAGCGCTTAAGAAAAAGCTTTCAACAGTGAAAGTGGTAATACCAGTGCTATTATCATATTCACGGCAATGACCATAGCTAGCGTGTCATAAGAGACAGCCCAGCCCTTTTCTGTAGATTATACGTGTGTTATACCCCTGCAATCACACGACAATATTCAGGAGCCCAAATTTACTGATGATGAAAACAAGAAACAGAGTTTAAAAAGCTCCCTTCACTAAAACCTCATGCCTTTTCCTTATTTCCACGTATTCCTAATGATGAAGGAGGAAGTCCAAATCACAGTTCTAGATTGCATGTAAAAAGGAAGGTAAGGTGTCCATGAAGAAGAAGGTAAGCTTCTAATGGAAAGGGTGGCTGTACAGAGAGAAGCTAGGGTTGGCTCTAGGATGAACAGTGAAGTTCCTCCCTCTGTGGAGAATTTTTAAGAAGTTTAAATGTACAACATGAGTTTTTCCTTGGTACTTTGGCAAAAGGAGTTATAAATATAGCAGTCTTTGCTTAAGGACCTAGAGAGCAAAAAAAATTAAGTCACTCTCGGATTTGAACTCAATGGAAAATAAGTAGCAGAGATTTAAGCTGTGTATAATATAGTTTTCCAATTGGAATTGCAGTGTGTGTGTGCCCACGTGTGCACATGTGTGCCAGGTGGTTAATTAAAGGCAAGAGAGGTAGCTAGAATGAATTTAGTACGACGGCTCATGCCCACTTTTATTAAAATTTGGAATGGGATTAATTTAGTAGTTTCAAGATATTTTTAGACTCTTGGCTGTTTCTGCAATATGTTTTCCACATCTGAGAAGGGGAGACGTGGTTAAACGAGAAAATGGCTGTTTCTTTAATTTCTAAGTTTTCATGAGGAATTTAAATTGCTTGGAAGTTGGCCTACTAGGTTCTAGTGGTAGCATTAAGAATGCCTAATGGTTTCCTCTCTTTATCAGGCATTTTTAATTTAAAGTTTTCAAAGGGATCTTTTCCTACCTCTGTGATCGGCTGCTGACCATTGATTTTACGGTTTATACCAGGTTCAAGGTAAGGTAGTAAGGAAAGGATTGATTGAAAGTAGGTTTTCAGTGATTTTGCTGCTGGGCAATGAGTAAGGGATTCACCTTGGCTGTCTCCTTCCAGGTTACTGTTAAATTGGTCCTTCCTTTCACTTTTTGAGCTTTTTGTTGTACGTCCTAGATTTCCTTAATGCATGACGGTTTTCTTTTCCTAATAGTAGTTAGACTGCACACCTCTGGCAACCAGTAAGCTCCTGGCAAAGAAGAATGAACATTGTCTTGAGCTAGTAATTTGAATGTATCTGTTATCTTAAATGAGACCTTCTCAAGGTAAATGAAAACTATTTTGTAAATCTTCGAAGTCATTGAGAATCCTACAGTTGACCCCACTCACCCTGACAATGAGAAGTGTTGGTGAGCTGTTGGGCTGCAATGGACCATGGGTAGCTAGTGGCATCCCCTAAGGAGAGCACAGGAGCAAGTTCTGACAGCCTTGTTCCCGGCCCGGCCACTCACGGCCATACTCTAGGTGCCTTGGAGGGACTATAAGAACATGATCTAAGAGGTCTAGAAGAAATTCTGTCCAGGCAGCACCCCAATTTCCCAGTAGGCCCGTGGCCACTTTTAGTTATCGCTGCAAAGGGAGATTCCTTAATTCTCTTTAAGGAGAAAGCCAAGGCAGGGACGGTTTATTCCCCGGAGTGGTCACAGTGAAGGAAATTGAAATCCCAAGGAAATGCTGAAGCATCCACATAAACCTGTGATGACAGGCTGACCCGTAGGAGCCTCACAAGCTTCCCTGATGATCACAGCACTGCCAGGGTCAACCAAGTAGTGGGTGTCCCACTTTGATTAGTAAGTCACTCAGCTTGGGAAAAAGAGGAGAAGGAGGAGAAAGAAGAGAGGAGGAGAGGGTGGGGTGGAGAGAGAGACAGAGAGAGAGAGAGAGAGAGAGAGAGAGAGAGAGAGAGAGAGAGAGAGAGAGAGACAGAGAGAGAGAGAGAGAGAGAGAGAGAGAGAGAGAGAGAGAGAGAGAATCCCCCCATATTCAAAAATAGCAATCATCTGAATTACATTTTTGAAGCTCTTTCTTTGATGCCAAACAGCAATATGGGTGACTTGCACTGCTTTTGCATACAAGGTCAATATCCAAGAAACTTTGGGGCCAGCCCCATGTTGCCAGGTAGAATATAACACGCTCTCGACAGTCAGATCACAAACTACGGGTGCTTTTATGCTAGGAATGTGTTGAAATTCTTGAGGAAGTCAAGGGGGAATACAAAAGGGGTAAGGTGTTGCTCAAACAAAAACTAATGCATGCAATGACCCTCCAATTACAGAATACAACAGCTCTTCATAACAGAGGAACCATGCCATCGTTGGATGAAAAATAAACAGTGTGTTTTATAGGACATGCAGACATAGTGTGCTTCCCAAAGAATATTTACCCCCATCTACCACTGTCATACTGTCATCCCTTTCCCATTTCTTATGGGAATTGCAAATGTTAAAAGAAAAACCCAACCCAAACCAAACCAAACCAATAAACAAACAAACACAGTTTCCTTTGGTGCTGTTGGAAAGTGTTTGCATGTTCCAAGTCCTGCCCTGGTCCTCTATGGCCAGGCAATCAATGGGTTAAGTTAGATCACGGTCACGTGTTCCCTGACCCTGGAATGCTTCATCAAATGTACTCATTACTGATTGAGCAAGGGAATGAATAGTGGTGAGTTTCAGCTTAAGCGCTGATGGGATTGTGTGTAAGCCCTAACGTGGTCGAGGTATTTAAATTTTGATTTTTGTAATGGGCTCTGACATGTTTCATTTCCTCCGAGGGAACACTCGAGACCTCTGAAAGTAAATGTTGCTAAAAAGTCATCAAGGCAGAATATTAAAATGCCATCAAATGAAAATTTCACTAATGCAATCCGGCTAGAGCTCCAGGTAGTGGAGCGAAAAGGGGAGTGTCAGAGGTCCGGGTTCTTTTGGCGAAACGTGATTTGTTCCTCTTCACTGACTGTTTCTCCAAATAAATTATTTAAAGTCTTATTTCTTCTTCCTCCTGGGCCTCTTAAAGTTCAGCTGTACTGAGAGGTAGCAGGAGAGGCAGTAGAAGGAGAAAGAGATGGCACAGCTAGAAATCCCAGAAGTGGTTGTATGGTGAGCACCTTCACTTTTGTGAGCTTCTCCCTTCATCCCACAAGCGCTGTCCAGCTGCGAGGTCAGGTGAGAGGGTAAGAGTCCTCAGTTACCACCTGAGGGCTGAAACAGACCTTATAGGAGTAAAGCGTAGTCAGAACTTTAAGAACTCAGCAGGTGTTAGGAGTGTGCGAGGTCATCAAAGCATCTTCAATTAGTGATGTGTGCAGCACATTAGAGCTTGGGAGAAGACGCTATTATTTTTCTCAGTGGTTTACCCAAATGTCTTTGCGATTTTCCTGATATTTGAGTTTTAGGTAAATTTTGTATTGCTATATTTGTGGCTGAGGGAAATCAAAATTAAACTCTCTGGATCTCTGGATCTGAATTATTTATATATATATATATATATATATATATATATATATATATACATACACATACATATATATACATATACATATGTATATATATATGTATATATATATTTTCATACATATATGTATATGTATTTGAAATATCTATCTATCTATCTATCTATCTATCTATCTATCTATCTATCTATCTATTTGAATTCTAAAATGCCTACTTACATTGAATAGTTCCTGGAAATGAAAAAACATGGATTTCCCTAAACTTCATTTTTGACAGATTTTTCCCTAAGTGTAAGGGATTCTATTTGCTTATCTTTGGGCTACTGTTCCTACTGAACCTATAATTTCCTCATTTCTCCTGCTGACTGGCAGGATCTGTGCCAACCAACATCTGGTCTTCTATTAACTCAGCTTGACAGCTTCAGTTCTGTCCATCTAACCCATAAGACATATTACTTTATTGAACCTGTTGTGTGAAATAGCAGGTCTGCTGTTGGGAATCAAATTTCTGCCGCACACTGTTGAAACAGCTTAATTTTAAGTGTCCAGAAGCAGAACTATTGGCTAGAATCTTGAGTTGGTTTTCCAGTCCTGTTGGAAAACAGGGCTTTAACGGTCTGTGTTTTATACCAAAAGATGATGTATTTTCATGGTTAAAAGGGTGACCTCTAGCCTCACATTGTCTGGGTTTGTTTCCCAGCTCATCTATTTTTGACAGTGGGACCCTGAGCAAGCTGGTGAATCTCTACGTCCCACCAGCAATAAAGCAGTACTAATAGTATTTACTTCATTCGTTCATGAGACTTAAATGAGTTACATGTAAAATGCTTAGCCTAGTAGTAGATGAATAGTAAACCACTTAATGAATGTTAACTGTTAAAATTAGAGTTCATTTCATAAGTGGTCCCGTCACAGTGACTACAGATGGACCACTGAAAAGGCAGAAGAATTCACAAGGCATTCTGGTTAATATTTTTGAGATGGCATGTTACTTAAGAGGTTATGTACGGAAGACAGAGAAAATAGATCTCCTGATATGCACCTGTCACTGTCATCTCAGATAAGAGGAATTTATCTCTGAGATAATTGCTCAGGCAACTAAGACATACAAATGACCAGTCTTACAAAAGGCAGGCAACAGTATCTTTCCACCTAACTGGTGAGAAAATGCTTTTCAAACTTCAATTTGAAGTAATTTGCTGAATAGAATATCGCTTTGAGAATTTTTGAGAAATTCTAAGAATATTATCATGATACAGAATCCACACCTTTGCTACTTTAAAAAATGGTTTTAACATAAAGCTGTCTCGTTACCTATTATTTTGAAAGAAAACCAAACATTTATTCAATTATATGTGGCCAAGTAATTGTGTTAATTACAAATCATTCCAATGAGTACTTGTCGAACATCTATCACGTTCAAACAACGTTGCATTATCAAAGCTCCGTCAGATTTCTACTTTGTGTTTTATCATATGTGCCTGAGAGTAATTTGTGGAACCTCCTTTGAAATGACCTCTCATGTCCACTCTTCAATAATTCTGACTGGCCGTCGCTCCACAATGACCATTTGCTATGTGTAGAGATCACGTTAGCACATGTTAGGTAAATGTATCATTAACTTAACATCCTAATTATCAGAAGGCATGAAGATTTTTAAAAGTTGACTTGAATTGCCTGGTCATCCATCTAGCTATTCCTTCCTATATGGCTTCCAGAGAGCATTTGCATTTCTCTAGTTTCAATTCTCTAGAGAAACGAGAATTGAGGCAGTGGATATGGATTTTCCAGAGCCTTCTGCTATGTGGTCACAAAACATAAAGTACTGAATGCTGTCTTATTAATCAGCTGCTGAAAGTTTTGGAGGGCTCCTTAAATGGGGTACCCCACAAGAATAGATAGTGAGGACTGATACCTCTCACTTATTTACTCTCAAGGAGTTAGAAGGTTCCTCAGGTCAAGACTTGATGGGAACCTGACTGTTGATATGAACACCTCTAAAGAAAATCTGTCATTGAGGATGGCAGTGGCCCTGAAAAGCAAGGGAAACAATAAATTAGAGAAACAGCATAGGGCTGTGGTCTCTCGGCCGGACACAAGAGAAAGTACCTAGGCTCTTGAAAGTAAGTGACACTACACAGGCATCGGAATATCCCATTGCGTGGTTTCTGCCATTATGATCAAATATGCGTCGGTAACACCTCTTGTTCTGGTCTTTTGACCTCCAAGCAGTAACCCTTAGATTAAAGTCTCCTGCATAAATCTGTCCACTGAGAGAGAATATTGTAATTCCATTTGATAGTGATAAGCCTTTCTGGGAGTTAACAAATTGACTGTTCTGGTTTTATTCCTCAGTTTTCTTAGGTAATTGTTTCCCGTAATTTAGAAGCCTGGAGTCCAGTCCCCCCTGAGCATACAAGAAAATTGAATTGTCGTGCCTATGCAGTTGATAACTAGGCTTTGAACTTGGTAGCCATCTATAAATACTATCAGTGATTGCAACTCAACCACTGTATCTTTGAACAAATGAAGTGAATTCTCTGAGCACCTTATTTGTAATATGTAATATCAGCATTGCCAAGTAGACAGCATCTAACAGCAGTGTTCACCAGTTACTAATTGCAATTAGTATATAAACATATAAAGGGTAACTTTGGCCTTAATAGTTACATTATTATTATTGTTTTTATTGATCAGGGGGAGTTGGGGGTAGAGAGCTTTGTGCTAATGAATCAAATCAAGGAAGCTGAGAATTCATTTTAATACCCTTATTTTGTGGCTCCTGCTAAGAACCAAAGGAAACTGCAGAACAGTATTTTCTAAAGGAGCATCTCAGATTGGTATAGGACAAGTTACATTTCTTCTCTATGAGGGTAGTTTTTCTTGTTGGATGTAGCAGATTATTTTTCTTCCAATTTTAGGGCACCTGACTCTTCACCTCCGAGATAAAACTTCCAAGAATAGCTGGAATAAGTGAAATAAAACCTTTAGCTTATGAGAAATTATATATTCTGTGACATGGAAACTTTGCTAGGCCGATTGTCTATGGCTATTTAGGATCTCATCAGATTTCTTGGGGCAAAAGAAAGTATACTGAGTAAGATGCATTTGTTTGATTAAATATCAAAATGTATAAGCATCTAATATACTTTTCTGGGTAGAAAGAAGTATAGTCCTGAGTCAGCAGTGGTTGGGTAAATGAAATTGCTGACGAGAAAAAAATTTTTTCTGAATAGCAGGAAATAGAAACTGTATAGCAGCAGATGAACCTCAATAGTTCACTGGTTTGGGTTAGGTAATCCCTCTCACGCTCACAATTTTATCTGAATTACATCAATTAGGGGTCTGGTGTGGGGATTTTTTTTACAATTTTCTGTATTTCCTTATTCTGAGGGGAAAAATACTACTATTATATTCTTAATATATCCAATCGGTGTGAACCCAGGCATACACGATTCAGCGTGTCAACTACATTTTGAGGAACATTTAAGATTTTTATTCACATTAAGCTTAATTGGGGTCTTAGATTATGTCAGCCTAAATCTTCTTTCTTCACCAGCTATTGATGGATTTTTAAAAATTATTATTCCATTTTGTCTCCATTATTGGCCTATTAGTTGTACCCATTTAACAATTTTTTTAATGGTTGCCCTGTGGTTTTCAATAAATCAAATGATACATTGTTGCTATTTTGCTTTAACCAGTGAATCATTTTTTAGAGTAATATAAAGTATGAAACAAAATCTTTTACTTACCTTTTTTTTTCTTAAAAAAACTGCAAAAAACCTTTTCCAGAGCTCTTCATTTTTTTATGTGAGTCCATGTCTTTTTGGATATCTTATTCCTTCTGTCTTAGTAACTCCCTTTAATATTTCTTGAGGGTAATACACTGAGAACAAATTCTTCAAACTTTTTTTCCCCCTGAAAAAAATCTATTTCACCTTCACGTTAAGAGATATTATCACTGAGTATAGAACTCTGAGTTGACAGGACTTTTTCTTTTAGTACTTTACGGATTTCACTCCACTGTCCTCTGGCTAGCATGTGTTAAAAATTACTTCCAATTTCCATATAGTATTTGTTTTTATTTTCCACTAAACAAATAGGTTGCCCTTTCCCCCTTCCTCCTCTCCCTTCTTCTCTTGAGTTTTATGCTACTTGATATACTTTGGGGACACTAAGCCCATGACATTTTGTATTTGTTGCAAATATTGCCTGTTACTTTGTGTCATTCACCTCCCTTCATTTTTTAGTTTGTTTTCATGTTTTTCTTCTACATTTTATTTTCATATGTCCTGGAAATTACTTAGCCATCATATCTGCCAATTTTTCTCTCCCTAGTCCTTTTCTTTAGAAATTGCAATTAAACATGACACATGTTCTCTTTCTATTCTTCATGCTTTATTTAACCTACTTTTCATATTTTACATACCTCTGTTTTCTTAGCTCTTGTTTGAGTTTATTTTTCATTTATATCTTCCAGCTCACTAGTTTTTTCTTCATCTGTGCCAAATATTTTGTTTATTTCCTCTGTATTTTTTATTTTCAACATTATGTTCTATTGTCAGAAGTTCTCTTTAACTTCTATTCAATGCTTCCTCATCATTTTGAGAAAATTTTAAGCATTTGTTCATTTTTATCAATAAAATTCTGTCATTTTAAAATCATTTTATACATTTTAAAAATCTATATTTGATAAATTAAAAATCTGAGGTATTTTTAAAGACCCGAAATCTGTTGTTTTTCTAAATCTGTAATTTAAAAAAAAAAAAAGTGTGCTAGTTGTCACAGCAGTTTGTTTCCTTGTATATTTGGCAGTTTTACTATTTTTTTTATTTCTTCATACTTTACCAGGTATTTTCAGGGTACTAGTTTGAAGATCCTTGCTCTTTTCTCTATAGAGAATTGGCATTTTTTCCTGTTATGTGTGTGGTTGACATGAAACAGCAACCACCTTAATTTCTTTACCTGGGATGCTCTGAAATTTGGTGATAGGAAAACATAGGACCTGTGGTTTTCTGGCTTGTAAAATCAGGCCTGTCTCTATGCATTCTCAGAAGAGACCACTTTATTTCTCACCTGGAGCAAGATCACAAGCAAAATTTTTCTCTGCCTCACTTTTCACTGATGGTTTGACCTTATTAAGTATCCTTTCTTTACGTGTAAGTTTCCCATTCAAACCCTTCAATTCTTGTGGGGCCAAGGCATCATCTTTCATTTTTGAGTAGCCATTAACTAGAAAACTCTGTTCCCCAGGTATTGGTCTTTCAATAGAATACCATCTTCTGTGTTACCTTTGCTTACATCTGTGTTTTCAGCTTACTCTTTCGTTCTTCAACTTCTCTTGTCTATTCAGAAATGCATTTAAAATTACATCCATTAAAATTCATTCATCGTCTTGGTGTTTTGCAGGGGTGACGAACTAATCATCACGCCCACTTTCCCAGGTCGCAGGAAACGTAAGTTCTATGCCTCATTTATTCATTCAAAAATATTTTGGGGACATTCACACCTAACACTGTTTAATTCCTCCAGGGTTTTGTTAAGCTTATAGTAACAGTAAAGCTCCCTCTCTTTATGGAGTCTTATTAACTCATTCATTCAACAACTGTTTTATGAGCACTTACTAAGTGCCAAATTACTGTGCTGGGACTAAAGAGTTAATGATGATGGAGAATGGCCTGAGCACGTTTGTCAGCCTCCATCACATTTACAGTCCAGCTGAAAGGGTCCAAGGTGAGGTTCGTTTTGTAACTGGTATAGCTGAATGACCCACACGAAAGGGAAGAAAAGCTGTGTGTCCTATCTGTCCCCAAAACTTCAGGGGGCTTTTAGAGAAATCAGATATATTTTCACATTATATTTGGGATAAGATTTAGCAGAGAATGTGAATTTAAGGTAATAACATACCCTGGAGGCATTAACTCACAGTCGTGACATGACTTGGTTTGAGTACTTAGAGTACCAGACAAAATAACGAATTAACCTTATAAGATTAGAAATTAAGTAGAGAAAACATGTAAAGTGGTATGGTATTTCTAAGTATAGAATTTCCGAGAGTTTTCATTTTATAAGGATACATCAAGTAAAGGGTTTACTAAGAGTAAGATTTCAATCCAAAACTGATATGCTATCCCCGATGTTTGGGGCAAATCCTGAAATCAACTAAATATTAAGAAAATGCCAAAAGCAAATTTATGCTGTCTACCCTTTACTTAACTCTTCTGAACATGGTGGTAATCAAGGGCAGTCTGAAAGATTTTGGTTTTACTTAATTTTTTCATGTCGAATACACCATGGTTCCTGAACACCATGGCCCATTATAGATGGTAAAATGCTATTTTTTTAATTATTAAAAAAGTATCTTGTATGATCATGGTCTTAATTGACCTGCATTTCATTGTGTTAGGCTGGATAAGAATGATTCTAGATCTTAATTTTTCTCCTAAGGCGTACTGTATCCTTCATTTTCTTCATATGATTAAAAAAAGGAAAGAGAGAGAGAGAGACAGAGAGGGAGGGAGGGAGAGAGAGAGAGAGAGAGAGAGAGAGAGAGATAGAGAGAGAGAGAGAGAGAGAGAGAGAAAGAAAGACCCTAAACTTCTTTGAAAACAAATTAAAAAGGCAACCATTAGGCAACTCGACTGGTGCAGCAGAATTTTCTGAATGAGCAAATAGCAATGTGAAAATAATCAGTGCGAGGAGAGGGAGCTGAGCCTCAGGGACTACATGGTTTGTATTGACTGTGGAAGGTGCTAAGGAAGGCTGCAGATGTGATCTTTATTAATCCCAATATTTTATTGTACACCTGAACTTATAATTGGGTCTTAAAAACTAAACGCGATGTCATTACTTCACCATCTGTTGTTCCAAAAGGAAGAGGCCCGCTTGGATGTTGTCAAGGGTCACTTTACAAAGATGAACCCTTGTCGTGTTCAAAAGCTGTTTCTGCAGCCTTTTCAGATTACTTTCCATTTCAATAGGAGGGAAAATGAGGAATGTAAGTGGAGAAGTTGCCCCCAGCCTCGTCTTACTGCTCAGCATACATGGGATGTGATTTATTTCTGAGTGCTCTTCTCAGTCCCTCAACACCCCCTTCAGGATAACCGCTTGGATTTTGATTTTAGAAGGAGGAAGGGCTCCATTCTCCCACAGTCAGGCCCAGCCTGGAAGGGTGGCCATTTTGTTCCCAGTGGTGACCCTTTAGGTGTGAGAGGGGACAGATCTGGCAGGGTGCTGCGGTGAGAATCTCGCATAAGCTATGCACAGTGTGATTGGTGGGATGTCTAGTAAAATGTGTACAGTCTGCTTTCCTTGATCTGCCAATCTGACATCTCACTAAAACATAAGAAGATAGGGACACACATATTTTCAGCCTTGGCGTGGTTTTCTTTAACGTAAAGCAAACAGTTTTATAGCAATCATTTTATTGTCACCTGAATAGGGTTCCCATTATGTCTGAGTTGTAGATCGAATTGTACATACATGTGTGCATGTAAATATTTTTGTAGTTATGGCTTAAAAACATATATATGTGGTATCCTACATATACATATCATACAATCATGCATGGATACAATCTATCCAATACCATGAGGGCAAGAATACCAAATAAAAACATGGTCCTGCAGTGTGATAGGTCATTTGTTTTTCATCTGGGATCTTAACTCAAATTTGAAGCCAGATTTCGAAAGTCAAATGGCTCAAGACACAAACCCAGTGTTTCCTGAGCAGGATGGAGACGGGGGGATGTTCTAATATTGACCCGGATGGGTCCGCATCTGTCAGAGGCCTCAGTGTTCATGGTGCTGAAATCCGTCACAACCATGTATTAGGTTGGTGCAAAAGTAATTGCGGTTTAAAAGGTTAAAAACAATTGCGAAAACCGCAGTTATTTTTTCACTAACTTAATAGCTTTCAAATCACAAAGCCTGTGTGTTCCTAACTCACACCATGAAATTCCATGGGAAAGAGCCCTGTGGACTTCTGCGTTCATGGAGGAAATTTCTGCCTACCACCGGAAATGGAAGGGGTAACCATTTCCTCCTTATTTCCCACCTTCCCTACCTTCTTTCTCCCACCCGTAAGCCGAGGTTAGACCATTCTGAGCCTGAATGTCTGAACAAAGTACCGAGGAGGAACATTGGAAGAAATAAAAGTCAGGGTACTAATTCCTGCACTTTTTTTCATGGAATTTTAATGTATATCTGTGAAAAAGTAATAAACGAGCTATAGTCCATTAGGCAAGAACAAATTTCCCCCTGTAATTTTATCTATGTTTAATTGAATATTTAATTAGTATAAATATAAAACTAATTTTGGAATGTGTTCAGTACATTTAGCAGGAAGGGCTGGCGCTGGGCTGTGTCCTGAGAAGCACTTGTGTGGCCGCGGCCGGCCACCGTGCCCTCCTCGTCCTCCTCTGCGTGTGACAGAGGCGAGTGGGCCATTTGGCATTAGCAGAGGAGTAAGTTAGCATTTGCACTACGCTGGATCTTGCCAGACTGTGCATATTGGAAGCTGCAGACAGAGGCCCCTTTCACGTTGATGAATGGGTTTTTTCAAGCGTTCTGCTCCCTAGTTATGAGAAGGGTGACCCGGTCAGGAGACGACTTTATGAAGCTATAAAAAATGTATGTCACTTCGGACTCTCTAATGTCACAGGGAAAAAAAAAAAAAAAGAACCTGTGCAAAAATGGCAGCGTAATAAGGCTGTTTTCAATGCTCGAAATGGCTTTCTGTCTACAGTCATATGTAGCCCTGAAACTGGGGCAGTGGAGAGGGCCCACGAAGCACTGTTGCTGGTGGATTAGGGGGAAGAAAAAATTTTGGCTTTGTTTGGCTTTGCTTGCCTTCACAGAAATGCGTATGGCGATGACAGTAACGGCTTTCCGAACACAGGTCCGGTAGCTGTGTTAGAGCTGGGGAGGTTGCCATGTCTGGTTAAAACCCAGCAATATGCTTAGGTGGTGACGACTTCTGGGTATGTGCAAGCGCCAGAAAGGGACTCACTGCAAAGCAGACACATTTTGAAAGGGGTCTTTTCATCTCCTAGTTTATAAAGGTTTTTCTTTTTTTTTTTTTTTTCCCTCTGCATCATAAAGAATTCAAAATAAAAAAATTAAAAGATTTGCCAGGTACACTTGCCCCTATGCTTTCTGGTGACTACTCTGGAGTTTATAGTGACATGCAGATTGTAGCAAAAGCGGTTCTCTCTAGACCCACAATTTAGCATTCATTGAATTCTCTCTCGCCTCTCATCAACAGGCACATTTCGTGGTAGCAGGTGCTTTCTTGTTGTGATAGGGCACATGTTCCATAACTTGGGTTCAAATGTTAATTTCCACAAGGTAGGGACCCCACAGGACCAAGGTCAGAGGGTTCGCCTTTATTAGGGCTGGAATTAGTCACAGGTGAACCTTAGAATGTCCCCACTGGATCCACACATTGGTTTTGTCATGGTTGAGTGGTACAACAGTGGAGTGTCCCCTTCCAAACCTGGGTGCCCTTTGTCATTTCTTCTCTGGGGCTTTTAAATCTCCTCTGTCAACAGGCCCGGAATGGGGGAAAAAAGAAAAGAAAAGAAAAGTATATATTTTTTAATATATATATATATATATATATATATATATATACACATATATACATACATATATATGTATATATGTATATATATATACATACATATATATGTATGTATATATGTATATATATAAAATATATAAATATAAATATAAATATATATAAATAAATATGTATATACATATATATACACATACACATACATACATACATATGTATATAAACATACATATGTATATACACATACACAAACATAGAGAAGGTTCTGATGAGGAAGGAGAGACCCGAGCTTCCCACCCACAGGATACTAGTTCGGCGTTTCTCATCCTCATCCTGATGAAGATGTCTGTACACCTCAGGCCATAGTCGGTTCTCTGTATACGGGTCGCTCTGCTTTCTACCATGTCATCTTTCCATCCTGGCCACCGGTAACCAAAGAGCCCATAGAATATCTTGACCTAAGAATTCTCCCCAGTGTGTAGACTGCTTTGTAGGGCCACTGTACCTCTCCATCAAGTCTACAACTCGATTGAAGGCGCTTGAATGAAAATACACAGAAAGAGTCAGCAGTCCAAAGAAGCCTGCAGAAAGAAAAGGAAAGACAGGAGGGTATACTGAATCACAGGATGGACAGAGCTGAGATTGTCGCTGTACCTTAAAAAGCTATGGTGTCAGAACCCAGTCAGGACTTCCCAATCCCCGACTGACTGCTTGTCCTGACTTCTCTGGGCGTTGTAAGTTCTCATCGCCTGCAAAGTTCCAAGCTGCTTTCTCTTTGTAGCTTGAGTGACACAACCTAACACAACAGGCTGCTGTCGTATTTCAAAAGAGACCTCGAGTTACAGTAGAGTATTTATGAACTTCACATGAAAAGCAACTGAGAAAGAATCGTCAAGGGCTCGTTTTTTGAGGTTTTTTGGTTGTTGTTTGTTTGTTTGCATGGCTTATATGGGATTTTTATTTCATTTTTTTAATTAAAGTTTATTGGAGTGACCATTGTTAGTAAAGTTACATAGATTTCAGGTGTACAATTCTGTAATACATCATCTATATATATCACATTGTGTAGTTATACCCAGAGTCAGTTCAATAGTTTAGTGGCTGCTAGAGGGTAATGGGGGAGGGGAGTAGTAGATGAGGGTAAAGGGGATCAAATGTTGGGTGATGGAAAGTGCTTGTTTTTAAAGCATCTTAAAGAGAAGAGTGAACATACTCAGTGAAGGCTTCAGATTGATTATTTACCGCTATACCCTAGAAACCAAAAATCGTTTCACAGACTTGGCCTTTCTACCTGTTTGTTTGCTTGCTTGTTTGTTTGCCTGTTTGGATGCATCGCTTTGGCTTAAGGCAGCCCTGAGAGTTAAGGTGTGAGGTCCATGATGTGAAAGAAAATCAAATCAGATTCATGAAACTTGTCATGAAAACTGACTATGACAGAATCTGTGGTGCTTCTCCGACCCGCTCTCCTCCTGGCTCAGCAGATTCCCACAGTTTAATCTCCTATGAAGGGCTAGTGGGCAGTGGGTAAGCTATGCCCCAGGAACAGGCAAAAAGGGGCCACATTGTCTGCAAAGAATCTCAGAACAATGATAAAACTGGTGAAAAGTAGATCTACTTTTTATTATCACCACCATTCCCTTCCACCCTGACCCTGGGAACTCCAACCCCATCTTGTATAAAGACTATGCGTCTTCGCAATACAAAATGAAGGAATTCTTGAGTAGGAAACAGATTCAGCTTTCTGGCCGTGAGTGATCCGAAGGCCTAAATTTGTCAAAATGAGGAATGGGCACCAGGACGGATATTTAGAGCTCAGTTTTCATTATTCCTGAGTCCCACACTCTCCAACTCTTTGAGCCCAATAGCATAAAACAGATAATTTTTTCAAGAAAAACTCCACATCACTTAAGAATTTATTAACAATTTACATAATTGCTTAAGTAATCTGCATAATTGACAGAAAGTTTAATTTGACCCTGGTTCAACTGTAACACTTATGGTTTTAAATTGAAATTGGTATAATTCATTTATGAGAGTAATTAAGCCACGGTGTCTAACAAATACAACGTATGATGCCTGAGGCCTCCAAGACCAGAACATGCGATTAGAATGTTTTATTTAAATACATCAAATCTGTTCATCTTCACAGCCACCCATGTTCAACTAGAGCAAATGGCTTATTTGACCTTGAGAACAGGGCTTCTGCGAGAGGGCTCTGAAGCACATAATTTAATGATCTTTCTAGAGGAATCCACAAGCTAAAAAGTGTTTAAAGGAAGCCTAAAGTTTACCTAGGTTTCGCTTCCGGGACGTGTTGATACATATCTGATTCTACCATAATCGCAGAAGTTATTAAACCTCAGTTTTTCAGAAATGGATGGAAAAATGCCCCAGACTAACGGATTGTTAACTTATGATAACTAAAATTCATAACAGTGAGGGAAGTGGGGAATCCCTCCACTGCTCCTGAAATGCATGCTTTTTTATACTTACATGCATAATTAATTCAACTAATTGAAGGGTAGTCATCCCAAACAGAAAAATAACAGCGCTGACAAGAGCCCTGCATTTGTCTAGAGAAGGGCAGAGATTAAATTCATCAAGAGCCCATGGCATGCAACAATCTCTTCACTTGGAAAATAGTAGATCTGGTGGCTTTACTTTGTCACTGCCACCTGTGCAGCCTAGGGGACCGGAGGAATATGGACGAGGGTCAACTGCAAGTGACATGGTTATGTAGACAAAGTCTCTCTTGGGCACATTCAAGATCCATCCTTTTGCAACACTCCCATGAGTGTTCTAAAGACAATCCTATAATGTATCATCACGCATGACACCATATTCCGACACTCCAGGCGCCACGGTCCTTTCCCTCATTCTGCTCTTAGAATTTATTTCCTGTTCCTTTTTATCATCGATCCTTCACTCTCCTGCTCAACTTTCCTTTTTCCCTAATTCTCATTTTCTCTCATTTGCTTTCTCATGAATCCAGAGTCTCCACCCTGCCCTTAAGTTTTGCACCACGGAGTTGATAGTTACCGCTATTGTTCAACAACTCCTTCGCCACTGCCAAACGCCATGCCAGGTTTCTGAAGTCATTTGTCTCATGCAGTCACCATTGCAGTCCTGCCAGTTATCTTCATTGAGCAGATAAGGAAATGGAGGGTTTAAAGGGATTAATTGACATGCCCGACGTCCCGAACAATCTGGGTTGCAGCCATGACCTTATGACCAGGTACACATACTCTTGAAGAGTTCCCCTCTGCTATATAACCTCTGGGATTATGCCTTCATCTCCTTCTGTATTTCATAGCAACAACAGCAACACATACAACACAGAACCACAGAAACAAACCTGTAGCTTAATAAATTATTATGAGGCCAAATCACCATCCTGATCAAGACCTTGAACTTTGTTTGCTACACCAGCACCCCATGTGTGTCCAGTCCCAATCCCAGCCCTCTTCCTACACGTCACAACACCACCCCTTCTACCTGACCATCATCATTTCTTTGCGTTTCTTCCGCTGTATCATCCCTGGATATGATCGTGTAATCCCTTTTCAAATTAATGTCTCTTACACTTATTTTAGTCTGTAGGTTTTTTTCTCTATTCCTTTCCTATTCTTTCGGTATGACTAGTGAAGGCTTATAGAGTTTCCCACAGTCTGGATTTTACCGATTGCGTACTGAGTGCAGTTTTTCATGCTCCCATGTCCTCTATAGTTCCTAAAAATTGGCAGAGAACACTGAGGTCTGATGAGACTCAGGTTTGGTCCCTCTGACAAGAATAAAAGTGAACTCAGTTCTTTCAATGAAGGCATGTAGTGTTAGCTTGTCTTTTTGTGAAGTTATCCGTCATTGATACTCAATGCCTAAATCCATTGATTCCTTGGGGGATTACAATATGGAAGCCATTCTAATTCTTTCAATTCTTTTTTTTTTTTTTTTTTTAATGTATTATCTGGAATACTTTTAGAAAGAGATGCTTTTCCTCTTTGGTCATGTAATGGGGCTGTTCATGTAGAAAGGTAGGATAAATGCTTGATTTTTTCTTCTTAATTATCATTTTTTATGACAACCAATATGCTCCTAATATTATCTTGAGGTGACAAATTATCTTGTTTTTCATATCAGTATGAACTATTTTAATAATATTTGTTGGTTTTCAATGCATTATATTTATTATCGTTACCGATGCTCAAATTGTTACATCTTTGGCAATGGAAGCCTTTTCAAATTGGCTTTGAGCTTGTGAAACTTTCAGTATGTTAATCCTAATTTAAGTTCTCAAATAAACACTCAGCTTTCTCCTAAATTACCATCAGACCAGCAGACATCCAGTGAGCTCCAGCTCACTGGATTTATCTATATGTCTTTCCTTCCATCAATTTCCATAGCTCTATAATATGCCTTGAAATCGTGTAAATTGATTCCTCCCACTTCCGTCTTTCTTGAAATTGTTTTCACCATTATAGTTCTTTTGATTTCCATACAAATTTTAGAATAAGCTTGTCTTTGACTATAAAAAGAAATCTTGCTGGGATTTTTATTTTAATTATGTTAAACCTATTTATCAAATTTGGGAGGGCTGCAGTTTTTACCATGTTGAGTTTTTAAATTCATAAATATGGTATGCCTCTCCATTTGTTAAGATTTTTATGAATTTCTTTCATCAGCATTGGCAGTTTTCAGCATTGATGTTTTGTTTCGTACATATTTCATTTATGATATGTTTTGAAGGATGTAATGCTTTTCATTTTGGAGTCTACATGTTCATTGCTAGTATATACAAATATAATAGGTTTTCCTATCGTTATCTTGTGTCCTGTGACCCTGCTGAATAAACAACAGTTATAGGCTAGTGTTTATATTTTTGGTAGATTCCTTAGGATTTTCTACACATACAACTGTGCCTTCTGCAAAGAGGGATAGTTTTATGTTTCATTTCCAATCTGTGTGCCTCTTATATCCTTTTCCTGCCTTACAGAACTGACTAGAACTTCCGACACTATGTTGTGTAGGTGTGATAAGAAGGGGACATGCTTATCTTATTCCTGATCTTAGGAAGAAAGTATTCAGTCTCTTATAACTAAGTATAATGTTAGCTGTAGATATTTTGTAAATGACATTTATTAAGTTGAAGCATTTCACTATCTGTCTCTGGATGACAATTGGCCCCGCACTACTTCCTTCCAGCCGTTCTTCTTCGAGTCCCCAGGCTGGCCCGCTCTCCGACCTGGCCCTGATTTAGTCTATGAGAAACTTGTACTCATCCTTGGTTTTCATGAGTGTAAGTGTGTTCGGCTCCTAACTTGGACCATTCTCCCCTTTTCCCCTTTAGCCAGATTTTTCTCTTTGGATTGTTCACTTGATTCATACTCTACACAGCCTCGTGTTTTCAGCTCTAGTCCACTGTGCCCTATGCCTTCTCCTAAACTCTAAGAATCACATCTCAAACTCTCCAAGTGATCTCTTTGAAGACTCTCTCACCAGGGCTGAGATAAGGGAGAAGCACACTCATTCCTTTAGGAAAAGGAGTGAGGAAAAAGGCGATAGAATTTTAAGAATCTCTTCAAAGAGATTCTCCAATTTCTAACACCTTTCGCCGATTTCCTAGACTTGGCTTTTATAATCTGGAGGTGGGCAATAGGAGAGGGTGGCAAAACTAGTTTTTATATACATCCTTTGCAAATCCAGAAAAGATTGCCTGATGTCTCTTTGCTTTTTGGAATGTAGATTTGTTGGGTGCTGCTGTGGTGGAGGGAAGCTGGGACTGGGTAGAAATGGGGACAAAAAGAAACCCATTTTAATACCCTGATATCCATGGCACACGTATGAGGGAGGAAGGAGTGTGATGAAATTGTGTTTATCATTGAAAATCCCTGCTCCAGAAGAAGTGAGTTTTTAATTAATTATCGATCATTTTGTACAAAGTGAAATAAGATTAGGTAAGTCATGTTGGAAGCAGGACAACAGGTCACCCTCTAAGTGGCAGCCGATAAGGGTCCGTGATGTGAGAATAATGTCTGTTGTACGAGAACAATAGGAAACAGTTGACCAACAACAGTTGTACCCCAATCTTACCCCAGTCTGGACTCGGTGTTAGAGGTGCTCCAGAAAATTGTTACTATGACAATAGAGAGGCTACTGAAGGCCTATTCTGTATCCTGAAGGAAGACATTTTCAATAAGGTCTCATTTTCCAAAGGAAACAAATACTCTACCTGTGCAAATTAAAAATTTTGACTTGCTTTTCTTAATTGAGGAATTACGTAAAAAATGCTTTTTTTATTGCACTGATCGAGCCAGAAAAACACACACACACACACACACACACTTGAATGATTATAAGTGACACGTCTAAGTGACACATCTTAGTTATTCATTATTTGGAATAGGCTGAATCTAATTGTATGGTACTCATAGCATAATTTTTCATTTTAAAAATAGAAATGAAATATTAGAATTTCTTAAGGGCAGCTAACATTTTTCACTTCTGAGGGAAAAAAAATAATAACTGAAGACATGTTATCAGAGATATTGAAAGAAATGATTTTCAAATTTGGCACCACAGGTGAAGAAATATTTTTCAGAGCTGAGTAAAACTGAGAGAGGATTAAGAATCTAATGCAGCCCTTACTGTTCCAGCTTTGAATGTCAGGAGAGATTAGACATGGCGTCTGATAGTGTGAAAAGAGGAACTTTCAGTGAGAAATATTTTCATAATTTGAGGCACATTTTAGATCTAAATATCCAGAATTATCTGACAGATGCTACCAAACATTTGCTGACACATGCTACAACAGAGATGAAATTTAGGACATTATACTGTAGGATTCTGCTTATATGAGGCACCTAGAATATAGTCACATTCACAGGAGTAGAAAACAGAGTGGTGGTTGCCAGGGGCTGGAGGGAGGGTGGAATGGGGAGTTATTAGCGGTTATAGAGTTTCAGTTTTGCAGGTTAAAAATGTTCTGGAGATTGACACATTTGACGCTATTGAACTATAGACTTAAAACTGGTTAAAATGGAAATTTTGTTATGTGTATTTTACTAAAATTTAAAAAAAAATCTTAAAAAATTTTTTGAGGGGACCAGATTTACTGTTAAAGTCTGCCATCAGCTCAGTCTTTTATTATACTGAGTACTTTTCTAACAGTCAGAAACATCAATTGTTAACCACTGTCAACCATTATTCCAAAGGTCCTATAAGTTTATACATTTATCTACACTGGGACTCTAAATGGTCTAGAATAATGGCTTTGGCTCTCGTTATTTCGCTTGTCTAAGAAAATTGTGTTTATTCTTTACTTTGACGGAACTGGGAGTTTGAGAAAGAAAATAATGGAAAGCCTTTCCACCAGGAAATTAAATGCTGCCTTGTGCATTATTTGTGGGTCTGAGATATGTACGTTTATGTCGTAGCCATATGTTTTCAATATGTGTACATCGGCAGACACTTTACTCTTCGTATCCTGTTGTGCTGAAGATTTCAAAGCACTTTATGAATAACAATTTCCTGAGATGTTAGCTTCTGGAAGCTACAATCAGTTTTTCTGATAAGAGGGCATAAGCTTCATCCTAAAAGGTGTAGGGAATGTGGAAAAGAAACCTTATCCATGTGCAGGGGTGGGTTTAGAGAGTGAAGTGTGATGGGACAGGAAGAGGAGAATACCTCCCTTTGGCCTCTTGCGGTAAAGTTTTAAAAAAGAATATAATAATCATCAACCTGGTATTTAGAATGGCATTTAAAAATGTGAAATCAGTAGTGCTTTCCTTGAATATGTTAATGAGTCCAAAAACAGACAAACAAATAAGCACTGAACACTTATTAGGTGTTGTGAATTGTGAAGAAAAGTAGGGTACAAAAAGGAAAACAACAAAAACACAAAAGAAGCTGAGTTCCTAACAGGAAGACCTTCTCCTGTGTGTTAGTTTTCCGTTGCTGGGTAATAAATCACCACAAAGGTAGGAGCTCAAACAGCACAGACTTATTATCTCACAGCCCTGTAGGTCGTCAGTTCAGGTGCGGATCAGCTGGGCCCTCCGCTCAGGGTCTCCCCCTCCTCATCCAGGACTGGGGGATCCTCGCTGCGTTGCACCCACCCTGAAGGGGAGGCAGTCACGCAAGGGGTGTACACGATGGGCCAGGAAGCTTGGTGGGTATCTTAAAAGTCTGCCTCCCACACCCTCTTAGAGTTAAGAGAGAGACGTGCATGAATAGATCAGGGGCCGTTTTAAAATGGTAACGCTGGGAGCTCTCTGCTCAGGACGTCATGACGTTCAGAGGACTGTGAGGATATGAGAAACCTTGGCTAATAGGAGGCCACCTGAGTCTTGGGAGACACGCAAGACTAAGGTGGGCACAAAAGGTTGAGATGGGCATAGATGAACTCAGAAGAGAATGGAGAGAGAAGACATTGGGGTGGGGTGGGGAGGGCAGGCGAGGAAGCAGGGCATGTTGGAAGCAGGGCAACAGGTCACCTCTTCCTGGAGGGAGAGAGAGAGAGAGAGAGAGAGAGAACACCTAATCAAGAACCCTAGGGAAGCATTGCTTCAATGGGGCAAGAAGAGGGGCTTAAGAAAAATGATCAGAGAAGCACAGAGGGAATGAAGAGTAACCCAGAAGCCAAAGAGGTAAAAAATGGTAAGGTGTGAGAAATTATATTAGTTTCCTACGGCCGCTGTGGCAAAGTACCACAAACTGGGGGACTTAAAACAACATTCTGTGAGAGTTCTGGAGGCTGGAAGTCTGAAATCAAGGTGAAGGCGTGGCCGTTCTCTCTCTGAAGGTTTTAGAGGAAGAATCTTTCCGTGCCTCTTCTTAGCTTCCGGTGGTCGCCTATAATCCTTGGCTTGTAGATGCATCTGTCTGTTCTCTGCCTCTGTCTTCATATGGTCTTCTCCTCATGTGTCTGTGTCCATAGTTTGCTCATCTGATAAGGACAGTAGTCATTAGATCAGGGCCCATCCTAACCCATTATGACCTCATCTTGACTTGATGACATCTGCAAAGACCCTATTTCAAAGTAAGGCTCCATTCCCAGGTTCTGGGGTGAGAACATTAACTTATTTTTGAGGTGGACACAAGTCAGCCAATGACGATCACAGTGCTTAAGATAAATAGTACAGGAAAGATAAAAATTGAAAGGTGACCCCTTGTTGTACTAGGAGAACTCAGGGGCGAGCTCTGCCTGAGAACTGGGACTGTAGTGGTTGGTGAGGGAATGGGTGGTGCAGAAATACAGACACGGAAGGAGAGGAGAGGGAGGGGAGAACCTAGAGGAATCCATGTCTAGGTCAATGGGGGCTGCTGGCAATGTTTAGAGAAAAGGGAAGCAGAAAAAAATGGGTATAGAAATGACTACACCTTGGGGAATGTCAGGTAATTGCAATCACTCGCTCTTCATGGCCTCAGCATTCTTCATGAATTAGGATGTGGGGCTGAGAAAGGAGCCATTGGTGATGGATTGGGCTCTTGAAGAGGGTGGCATCATTTTAAAACTACTCAGTCAGGGCAACGTGAAAGAGCTAACAAACGTTGCTGAAGTTGGAGACTGCAGTGTGCGATCCGTTTCCTGCAAACAGCAGCAGCCAGGGAGGCTCAGGATGAAGATGACGTGATTCAACCAAACGCACGCCTTCTGCTGGAAAGCTGAGGCCAGGGCTGGCTACCTCATTTGCAGGAACCTGGGGCAAAATGAAAATAGGGAACCCCTCGTTAGAAAAGCAGGAAATAAGCCTTTTCTTCCATGGTCTCGCTATTGACCTGTTACCGTATTTTTTTATTGGTTGTTTGAGGTTGTGGTGCTCCCTCTGGGTCCAGGATACCTGTGGGTATCCTCCCAGGCCCCCAGAGCCCCACCCATACTCAGGGTACAGGGAGCATGTGCCCATCCCCGATCCAGGACCCACCAGGGGTGGAGGGCCACAGTGGTTGTTGGGCAGTGAGTGAGAACAGGCAGGTAGGAGCTTGTCCCTGGAAGGTGAGGGGGTGGGAGCAGGTGGGTCCAGGAGCAGAGGCTCCAGCCCCCTGACACATACTTCACTGTCCCATCAGGTTTTATCTATAAAACACTAATGCAAAGGTAAAAATTATTAGTAATTTCAAGATGGCGACTGGAGAAAAATCAGCCTCAAGTTGGGGGCTGCTTTCTGATCGTGTGTCCCTGTGTGACTGTACTGGTCCCCGCCCCAGTTGATGCATAAGGTGGAGGGTGTGAGGCAGTTCATGACGCTGGTTCAATGAGGGATCATTTCAAAGAAATTATCCATAGGGTTCAAGGTCGAGCCCAGAGAGAAGAGATGCCAGAAATGTTCTGATAGAAGTAGTGAAGGAATCGGGCACTAAAAGTCGTGGTGACGTTGAGAAGAAAGTAGAGTGTGACATATGGACTGAGAAAGACCTGAAAAGATAGGAAGTCACGATCTGAGATTGAGAGGTGAGAGTCTGACACTTTGGTGGCCAGGGTCCAGGAAGCTGAAGTGGAATGCAAAGCAAAGCTTTCTGTGTGTGGCCGTGCAGGAGCCACAAGGACGGGTGGTGATGGCGTCTTGTCACGTTCATCCATTTCTTGTTCTCCTGCAGCCCCCAACCTTCTCTCTGTAGAAAGGCAGGGGAAAAATTGAGTCACAATGTTTTCACTTAATAACATTACTATTTCTAACCATCTCATACAGCTCCCAAAATGTACAGGCACAAATCATCAATTTGTGTGAGTTAATCATGTGAAAATTTCCCCTGCAGCTAAAATATCACGCAACTGCTTTATTTCATTCTAAAAAGAAATCACAAATGTGATACTGGAGACACATAAATGCGACAATTTGTTATTTGGGTGACCTTTTTTTGGGGTCTCTAAAGGCAAAATGGAAATTTAAACATACATAGTCAAGGCAGCCTGTGTGTTTAAGAAAACAGAAAAATGCTTTAAAATATTTCAACTGTATAATGGAATAGCAAACATTCATATAAATACCTTTTGTGTGGAAAGGGAGATGAGAGCATAGGGCAATATTATCTCCTTCTGTTATGTTTTGTATTAAATTTGTTTTAGACATAATTGATTAATATCACATGTAACAGAGCTTTTTAACTGGAGAAGAGACCACTGAGGAAAAAAAATAGTTATTTCTAATGACTCTTTCAGGATGTTTTCTTATTGTCAAGGCTCATAAAATTAGCAAAACATTGGGAAGAAGTATCTTATCTGAGAAAGAATATTAAAAGCAAGGCAGGTGACTTCATAACTATAAGAAAGAAAGAAATATTAAGGAACTATAATTTCCTTATACTTGTACAGTTTTTAAAGCAGTGCCCACTTCAGGCATCAATTCGAGTTTATATTTCATCTTCACCTACCGATGAAAATACTTTCCTTAAAGAGAGGCCAGAGGCCCCACTTAAAATCCAAATATATAGGAGCTTCAAGTTGAAACAAATTTGTAAAAGAAGTCCTGAGATTCTGCTGTGGCACTTTTTTCTCAGTGGGAGTAGGTTAAGAGTACCCCATTCAAAGACCAAATCACCCACAGAGAAGAGCGTAGAAAGGGTCAGTGAGAATGTCTCTTTTTTTATTGCCATCAGTTTGAGAGTTACACCTGGCTGGACTCTCCCATCAGTTAGACATTTAAAATAGACATTTTGATGATAGGAAGAAGAAAGAGGAGAGTTGCAAATGATGACAAGATGCCTGGGCCATTTGAATGCCATCTGGATTCCTAAGTGTGACATTGTGATTGCACTTTTCTGGTGACGTAAAACAGCATTAGGGACCCATTAGGAACCTGGTCTACCAGCGGATCAGTTTCACAATCTCTCCTAATGCCCTGGCTGCAGTCCTCATAAATTTTAAATATCACATGGCCCCTGGTACTTCAAAAGAGATGTAGTAATGCACAACTCAGATTTAAAAGAGGGCGAAAAGAAAACCAAAAACCTGTTGCATGGAAGATTCTAATGCGAACGTTTTCTGGGTTTCTGTTCTGCTAAATGCTAGGATTCCTGCAGATGAAAATAAAACCTCCTTCAGATTTTAAATCAAAGGGCAATTCACTGTATTGGGGTGACGTAAAAGTTTGATTTAGGGAAAACGTGCGTTTATGTATTTGTATAATGAACACAGAGAACAGAAACCGGTTTTAAAATGTGTCCTGAAGAGTCGTTCTCTTCTTGAAAAAAGACAGGCTTTTTCAGAGAGCGTCATTTCATCCAGAAGCAATATGCCTGCTTTTCACCTAACAGGAGTGGGAAAGATCCGTCAGCTCATCAGACGCGAGGGGTTTAAGTACAAGTGAATTATTTTCCGCTTATTCTGGTGGCTCCAACCAGGCACCAAGTTTGCATCCCGGCACCATTACATGGCCTGGAGTTCTTAATTACCAAACAAATGGAAAGTTGCTGCCTGATGCTGACAGCTCCTTTGTGGATCATTCTTCCCAGAACATGAATGATTAATGGAATTTTCCCAACACAGTCAAAGTTGTTTACTGATGGAATTAAAGCTGACGTTGGCAGTGTCCTAGTAGGAAGACGTTTGCCGTAATGTCAGAGACCTGCCAAGCTCTCCAGATGAAAAATAGGAAAAATTAGCAATGGCCCTGAGTAGTTCTGGATAGTCTTAGGGTTTGGTTCCAAGTGAATGCCACCTTTATTTGAAAGTTGTATTGGGGGAAGGTACTGACATCCTGTCCCTCTTTGTGGATTATAAACATCAGTGACAGGGTGTGGGTCCCCATGAAAGCACCGTGCTTTTGTCAGTAGTAAGTAGGAAGGTGGCATCTTTCCAAAGTCTGAGCCAGAGAGAATGATCACAGTCCAGATCTGTTCGTTTCAGCCCCATCCCTCTAGAAGTCCCCACACATTTCTGCTTAAGCTCTCCTGGGAGGGGATGATGGCTTACGCTTAGCTTTATTAAGAGCTGTGGCTCTGGAGACAGGATATTCTTAGTAATTTAGGTAGGGGGGAAACATGGTTCAGCCTAAAAAGATAACTCACCAGGGTTCTTCTGTACATGGTAACACCAACCGAGTGCCAGGTAAGGTTCGTGCTTAGTAAATGTCATTGATGCTGGTGTTGGTGTGAACAACAGGATATCAAAACATTTCATTAGTTTCAATTGGCAATAAACCCTGCCAAATATACTGGATACCACTCTGTGTTGTTTTCCTGTTGCCTCTTGAAATCAGCTCCCAGTGAAATACAAAATAAAGGACACGTTTTGATCGCCCTAAGAGCTCCACTGGGACTTCTGTGGTCTGTGCATTGCAGACCTGTCTGTGTCTGAGTGAGCTGGTGTATTTTCACACATTTCCTCACCTATTCCAACCAAAGTGCTGGGTGCCATGCTCGAAGGCAGATGCCAGGGTGATTAGCTAGAAAGCCACGTAGAAAACCTCCTCTCTGAGCAGTTCCAGTTTGGAAAGGGCTGTGTGAGTTGTCTCAGTATGTTTCCAACACCATCAGAGACATACAATCGTCCCCCTGGGGGAGCAGAAGGAGCAACAGATCGCCAAGTATCTCTAATCACCAGGGGAATAGTTATTTTATAATCATCGCATCCTTTTTTTTTTTTTTTTTCATCGTCCTACAGTTTATAACAACTAATGACTTAGGCAAGCCAGGGTGTGAAGCACAAAATATTTCAGAGAGAAACGATTTTACATTCTTTTCCCAACTCAACATTCAACTGGTTTTTACTGCCGCCTTCAAAATCTGCCCCGTGACTAGAATGAGCTGAACACACACAATGCATCAGGCAGACCCTGGGAGAGCACGAGAATGTGGTTTCTTTCCTCTGTAGATTTGTAGATTCTGGTGCGTGATCATTTTTAAAGATGAAGGTAAGAATCAGGGAATATCCAGTGGCGTATGAAGAAATGACGACCCAGCGATTCTTAAAGTGAAGTCCTCAGATAACACGCATTTATACGCCCTCTGAGGTTCACACCTTATCAAACTTAACTAATGTCTGAAGGCCTTGGGAGCAATGGAAGCCTAGTGACCAAGAGAACTGAACACAGCTTATTAGTCGTGTCCCTGACGAGAGTTCTTTTCACTCTTTGAGCTTTGATTTCCTCATTAGTTAAGCAATCTGTATATTTGGTATACAATTACGGTAGTGATTACATGAAGTGATCTCTGTAACTGCAAAGCACAGTGTTTGGAACACAGTCAGCAGTCGATAAATCGGCAATTTCATTGCCATTCTGATCATTATTATTATTATGGAGATAAATTCTGGTTTTTCAATAGCTCTTCCATACTGAGTGGCCCAGAGTTTTGTTTTTGCATAGAAATAACCAAATTGACTAAATGCTACGTTTAAAGGTGTGTGGGCGTGTGAATGTGTGTGTGTCCAATCTGAGACCAGAGTTTTACACTCTCCATGGTTTGCTTATCTTGACGATAGAGCGTTGAGGCCTCCAGAATAAAAAGCCCGTGGGTTTTTGCGCCCAGGAACTCCATAAAACTTATGAGACAGAAAGAGAGGGGAATGAGCCATTCCTTGAACTTGCACTCTCTGAGATAATTAACTCCTCCGTTTTACTTTGCTCTCCTTGCCACACCAAGTTTGTTTGTTTTTTTCAGCTATTCTGCAACTATGAGTCTCTTATCTCGTTTGTTTCTTGGAAAACCTGAAAAACGCATGAGGATTTTTATAATGAGGCCTCAAGGCGACACATTCACCGTAAGCATTTGGAAACTATCCATCCAACAGGATGAAGATAGCCTGACAGGCAGTGCTACCTTCTCCCCCCGCCCTGGAGGGAGGCAGCTGGCAGGAGAACTTATGTTGATAGATAGGATTAGGTGAAGAGAAGGAATCGAGGAATTTTTCTCTGTATCAAATTTTGACAAAACTCGTTTGGAAAAAAAAAAGGAAAACAATTATAAGCTCTTGGAACTTGGGCAGGTTATATAACCTCCCCCTAACTCAGCCTTCCTCACGTCTAAAACAGGGATAATAATAAGTATCTAACGCATCAAGTTGTTGTGAGGATTCTATGAGTCCATTTTTGTAAAACATGTAGGACAGTGCCTGGTACAAGGTAAAAGCGATATGAATATTTGTTAAACAAATATATTAATGAATCAAGTAGGATAATACAATTATTATTGGTATTATTGATTTTCTTCTTATAATAATGCATATATTATATATAGATATTTATATATATTAGAAGATACCCAGGAAATATGCAATAAGGAAGACGTGCATTAATTTTGAGTCAGAAATCTAAACCGAAATTTAACTCAGTTTGTTTTTGTTATCCAGATCTAAAAGTTTCAATGTTCTAAATTTGGTAGACATTTCCAGAATTCTCTTTGGAGCCCAGGAATGTTCTATCACTTCTCTGAACTCCGAGTATTCATCTTTGAAGCTCTCTAGGCCCCTTAGAATTCTAAGGGTGTGTGATGGTAACAACCTTTGCTAATTATACAGGAGGCAACCCTTGAGTTGCGTGCTGGCATTCTATTCTACAAAGTGATTGGTTATGAGTCCTGTTCGTTGGGGTCTCTGATGGTAATCACCTCCTCTATCGTACAAAAGCACTCCTGCTTTATTTATTCATATTATTATGTTCTATGAAGTGATTGGTCCTGACTCCTGTTCAATTAGTGAGAATGACACTTGGCTTCTTGAGAACTTGGGCTAGTGGAGCTTCCCAAGCCCAAAATTTCATGGAAATTGTTTGGTTTATTCCTTATGAAGAAACTAATCAGAAAAACAAAAACAAAAACAAAACAAAAAAAACCACACAAACAAACATAAAAACCAAAACAAAACAAACTAACAAAAAAAAACAGTCAATCAAGGAATCAAAGCTAGTTTCATCTTTGCTTGTCTCCTTTTTCTTGGAAAATGTTACCATGGCCCAAATGAGCTGCTACTCAGGCTTGCTTACTATGGTCATATTCTGATAACAGTACCTAAGACTCATGTCTGCACGGATAGCAGGAAAGAGCCAACTAAAACCTCAAAGGCCTCTGATTTGAACCACCAACCACCAGGGACCCACCTCAGTTGTTAAAACTCAGGGGAAGGGCCCAGAATGAGGGAAGGTAGGGGCAGGGGCAGAGAGTGCACTCAGTATTACAACCGTGGAGATTGTTCAGTGACCCCTCAGAATATCTTCTCAGTCTAAGACCTTTTTATCATTTCAGCCTACGCCCAGGACCCTGTCATGCTCTTTTAAACATATAAAAAGTGCATCAGCGGATACTACCATAAAAAAGACAGTGTCTATGGGGTTTTGGTTGTTTGTTTGTCTTGTTTGTTGCTTTCAGTTTTATATCCCGTATGTGAGTTAAATCATATGGTTCTCGACTGATGGGTCTGACTTATTTCGCTTAGCGTGATAACCTCAAGATCCATCCACAAAACAACAAATCAACTATAAACTCATAGACCCAGACAACAGTTTAGTGCTTATCAGAGAGTAAAGGGGAGGCAGGGAGGTAGAAGAGGGTAAAGGGGGTCAAATATATGGTGATGGAAGGAGATTTGACTTTAGGTGGTAAGCACCCAAGGCAGTATATAGATGATGTATTACTGACTTGTACACTTGAAACCAATATAATTTTAGAAACCAATGTCACCCCCAATAAATTTAATTAAAAAATTAAAAAAACAACAAAAAACAAAACAAAAAACAACAACCAACAGCACATTTAGATAGCAACCATGGTGACCCTGTCCACCTTATTCCTCATTTTTTCTTTTTTAAGATGAAAAATGCAGGGGAAAAGGAGATAATTGGTTACAGGAAAAACACTAGCAGAGCAAGCCCTGTTGGAACCCAGACTTTTCACCATGGTGGGAAAGCCTTCCAAAGGGGAATCATATCCTGGGCAGAATAATCCCGAACTAATTCCATGGGTTTTCATCTCACAGTAAAGCTTGCCCCGATATTCATTGTTAACTCATAGTGGTAAGAGTAAAGCGCAGTATCACAACAGATGTCAAAATCTTGATTCTACTCCCCACTAACTACTTTGGTACTGGGGATATAAGACACCCTCTCAGCGAGCCACACGCTGTCACTGCCCTGCTAATACTTGCTCTTCGGACACTGGTGAGTGAGGCTGAGTGGTTGGAAACTTCCCCTTAGGTACTTAGGATGGAGACCTACCAAAGCACCTGCAGATAACGTTATGTACACATTCCACGGGAGTGCACAAATGTGTTTCTTTCCAAATCATCACAGGATAGCACTTCTGAGGCACGCTCTTGGGAACATTTCCCTGGCTTGACTCTATTTTTGGGTTGGTGCTGTGCTTTCTAACGGCTCAATGTACTTAAGTTCTTCACGTGTGATGAGTAGGTATTCTGTCAGGAGGCTTCACTGCACGCAGCAGAAAGCTGTCAATGCTGACTGCTGAATGGAGAATGGGAGGAAGATGGTGACAGCATTTTGGATTATTGGATTCATTGCTCAAGGCTTTAAATGAAAAGTGATGGTGCCCATTTTTCTTGGGCTCTGTATTATCGTAGACTTCAGCGATCTGTGCTTGCCCCATCAGAAGTTGTACTGCAGTGAAAAATAGCCTTAGAAGAGTACTTAAGAGACCAAAAACTCCACGTGGCACTCTGATTGGATCAGTCTTTTTCACCTGGGTGTTCACCAGTCTTAGCCTGTAAAATGGAAGTGTTGGATAAATCCACTCAGATTGGACTTCTAACCTAAAAGAACTTTAGACAGTGATTTGTGTTGATTTATGATACAATGTTTGTGATAATTTGTTACACACCACAATTGAAAACAAATACCATAACCCTAGAGACTACTTGTTAATTATAAAAGGAAACATGCACTTTTATAGTGGAAGTATCCAGTAGTTATCACACTGACAAAATTCACAAATCAAACAGCGTCACCAATCAAAGGACCACTTGACATGATGCCTAATGAAATACACATCACCTATGGAATCATCTTGCCAAAAAAGTTTAACATAAATCTAGTTCATCCTCTCTATCTATTTCCTAATTAAAAGAAATACAGGGGATATGAAGAAAAGATAAATAACACCTTGAGAAAGCAATAAGATACATCTACAATGAAGCATAATCTACGACCAACTGGCCTACAGGCTTTAAAAAGTCAACGTCCTTAAAAATACAAAAAGGTAGGATAGAATTCTTCTGGTTGAAAAGAGAGTAAAGAGAAAAAGATCAAATGCAACAACCTAGCAATCAACACAAGTAAAATATTAATACGAACTCAGTAGCAATTAAAAACCAAGGACAACTCACTGAGACCCTAATGATGCCCTGATAACAAAGCTTACTTCCTGGAAACGGTGGGAATTCCCACCATCTGCTTATGTACCTAAACCAGAGGAGCTTCACAGCACTGCTAAGCTTTCTGGAGCAGCCAGACTTCCTGGCACCATGCTGGCTTCAAGTCCAGAGTAAACTCTCTTAGCATGCTAATTTTAGTTTATCAATATCCTACGTTAGGACTTTTTCATAACTCATTTAATAGCTAGTAGTGGAATTTGATGTCATTTGCATATAACCAGTGCACAATGAATTTAAAATTTCGGGGTCAGTTCTGGGACCCTCCAGAAAAACTTCATAGTCCACAATGGGACCAATGCTTTCACCTTGAGAAATACGTCTTAAGTGCCCACCAAACATTGCAGCAGAACAGGTGTCACTCGGTACATCTATTTAACCCATACCTAACGTCAACTTTTTAAATAGCAAAATGTAGAGTTACATGGATTTGAGTGATGCTTCTATGCCATATAAGGGTTCTCACTCCTCTTTTTAGGAAAAGTTCTTCCAGTGGATTATTCTTCCTCACTTTTGCTAATTTTCTCTTTTATACTTTCTCATGAATCCTGAGTCTAAAAAGAAAGAACGTCATCAGATCAGCGCTAACATAGAAAAGATCAAAATTGGGGATTCTTTTTCCTTGAAACGGAGGCCCGTGCTTATTTTAACTTCATCGCAGGCAGGAGGTACCTGAATGTAACTGGTTTCGACTTTCTGGACCTATTTTCATACATACTTTGGGAGTGTTTTAATGATTTTAATGAGCTCCCTAAGCCATTGCCTGTTGATACACAAGGTTTTCAAGATCGGGAGTTCTGTCTTGAAAGAAAAAACAAAACAAAACAAAAAAACACCTCTCACTAGCTACTCCCATATCCTTTCCCTTTTAAAATACAGCATTGCTACACTTGAGTGAGTATAACAGACTTGACACCTCTGAAAGTAATGGGATTACTCTGGCACCACAGTTCACTGGCTAGCCTCATTTTGGAAAATTCATCTCTCTTAATGTTGTTACAGTAAGGTGAGGCAGCCCTAACCTGGTAGAAGTTACTTCTGATACTCTGTCTGCAAGGGAGGGGCGTAGAGTAGCCCCGCAAAATATGTATGCACAAGCTTGGAGAAGCAGCTGAGTAAAACGATCTAAGATTTCCCACTAGGCCCAGGAGAGTCAGATTTTTTCATTGATGTGTCATATTCACTGAAAACAAGGAAGAAACTGTGATGGTGAGAGAGAGAGACACGGGGGGGGGGGGAGAGAGAGAGAGAGAGAGAGAGAGGGAGAGAGTTAGTTCACAGTGTATAGCATGGGGTTGGAGATATTCACAGCTGCCCACCTCTGGATCTGGCCAACAGGGAATATGTGTATGGGATATCCTTTGCTCAGCACTGTTTGATTCAGCAACCATTCATTTCCCATCTACGAGGTCACAATCATAGCACTGAATCGAGGAGTGCCTTGTAGACTCTATGTTTGGGTCCACAGACCAGTAGGAAAGGAAACTCAAACAAATGTCCTCGACTGTATCTGAGTGTGGTGTCGTGTCAGAACTTGTACAGAGTAAGGGGTCGAGGGGGTAAAAAGGGAAAGAGACATATAACCTCCCAGGGCAGGGAGAGGAATCAGGTCAAGTCTTCTGTAAGGATGAAATGCTTGCTTCTGTGAGGTTTTGAAGCGTCAGTATCCAGGCAGAGGGAACAGGCTGAGCCGCTGGGGTGCCGTCTGAAAACAGTCAGGGATTTGGGCTAGCATGGGGTAAGGCGGTGTTGTGCAGGGTCACGAAGAAAGTTGTGAGCTACACTCAGGCGTTCGGGCCCTGCTGAAATGGGCAGATGGCATTTGGCACATCCCTGGGCTGCTGTGTGGTGGCCAATGGGAGCTGGAGGGTGAGGACAGTAATGAGTTGGCTGGTAACGATAATCCAGGAGAGACCTCATGCAGGATGGACCTAAAAGCTGGGGTTGTACCAAAGGCATGGAGAAATGAGTACAAACAGAAACACACAAAGTTAAACTGCACACCCCAGAGTCTTTCGTCGCGGTCAGGATGCAGATGGAGGGACTAGGGCTGTGCTGGTATTTGGCAACCACAGCTAATGCCCAACTCACAAGCACAGCTTCGTCCTACCGGACAATTGCAAATATTAGGTGGGTGCATAAGTAATTGCGTTTTTTGCAATTGTTTTTCACCCTTTAAACCGCATTTACTTTTGCACCCACTTAGTACACGTCGTGCCTCTATGGCACGGGGACAGTTTCAGTTTCCACCGCAAGTTAAGAGGTGTGCGGAGGGCGCTTATGCAAGAAAGGATGGTAAATGTTGGAAGGTCCTTTTTCTCTCATCAGTAACCCCCAGGCATAGTGCATGAGGCAGAAAAGAGGGCGCCAATTTGGGCCTTAAAAGGTGCCCGGCTTGTAGGAACCTTATGTGCAGAAACACCCGCATATATTCATCACTACCTGAATATGGATGTCCATTTCATCGTTGATGAAAGAGTGAAAATGGAAAGCAAGGCTAAGTATTCGGCACGAAAGGAGTCATGTACCTGGACTGTGGAACATTGTGCAGATGTTGAAAGAATGTCATTACTCTACAGGACCAAAGTGGAGAGATGGGTGAGACGTATTTTCCAGAGAAAAGGGCAAGCTCCTGCTCAGAGTGTAGAAAACAGGGTATTTGGGGAAATGCCTAGGGAAATGTGAAGGATCTATACTAAACCTTAATCTGTGCTTTCAACTGGGAAAGGGACAGGGACTTGTGGACTGTGGGTAAAAGGGCCTTTTCACTATAATCCAGCGTCATCCATGGAACCGTCCACAATGATGAGAGTTCGAAATGGGGAAGGTGCAGCCGAAGAGCTGAACTTTGAATTGTATTCAGTTTTAACTAACTGAAAGGCTAAGGTGCGTTTCTTTTGAAATTGCCAACCATCGCCGCCATAAAAAGTAAGGGGGTAGGACAGAGAGGCCCAATGTGATTTTTAACTCTCTGAGTTCAAATTCCTTTCTTTTTACTCAGATAACATATGGGTCACCTTGCTTGGGCACTACGTGAATAGATTAAGGCGTTGAGAATACAAATAAATGCGTGAGAGGGATACTTACAGAAGTATCCCTATGGAGATAGGAAAGAAAAAACAAACACAAAAGTCTTGGGGTATGATATTCTCCTAACTGCTATCATGGAGCCATGTTGTTTTTTGATGCCACTGCATCCTGTCCTGAATTTCTACCTAAGTGGCTAATGAGGCAAACTGATGGATGGAGCCGGGATGTGGAGGGATCTGCTGTTAGAATATGAGGGTGGAATTTCTCTGGTGCCAAGTAGGGCCACCTAGACACCCGTCTCTTAGAGATCTGAATCTCTCAGCTGCAAATCTCCGAGAGACGTTGCATCTCAGAGAGTAGAGAAGTCGAGCTCCGAAGCTCCATCATCCTTACCAACCTTCCATGTGGCTCAATGACATAAATGTCCCCCTGCACCTTTCAATCGCTTTGATGGTGGCAAGCTATCTACTTACTGCCGTAGCGTCTACAAGGTAGCAGTCACCCCGGCTGTCTAAGTGATCTGTGGGCTGATGAGAAAGGAGAGGAACACGGAGCCTCCACAAGGTACTGGCAGTGTGGCAGCCCAGCCTGTGCTAAGCAGGTGTCCGCGAAGCTCTGACTTAGAAAAGTGGACTTTTTGAAGTTTAGAGATGCTTCATAGAGCCATTCGATGTTCCACCATGCTAGAGAAATTGCCAAAAAAAAAAAAAAAAAAAAAAAAGGAAAAAGAATACACACCACAGGTTATTATAGGAAGGAATGCCTGAACATGGAAACATGATTGGAAAGTTTAATAGTTGCAATAAGAAAACCAAGTTTCATTTTTGTCTAGAAAGAGCTGGAAAGTGTCCAGCCAGGTCCAGTGTTTGCAGAAGCAAGATATGCCCCTCTTACTTATAAACACGAAAGATCAAATATATGGTGACGGAAAGAGAACTGACTCTGGGTGGTGAACACACAATGGGATTTATAGATGATGTATCACAGAATTGTACACCTGAAATCTATGTAATTTTACTAACAATTGTCACCCCAATAAACTTTAATTAAGAAACGAACAAAAAAAACAAACAAAAAAACACACAAAAAAAGAGACACAGCCCTGATACTGTAGCATAAATGCTGCATCCACTGGTGTTCTTATTTCTAAGTAAAATAATTCAACAAAAGAAAAGACGAAGAAAAACCAAGTAGCTTTTTAGAGAACTAGTTATCATCTATATTTTAAGAACCAAATAATCTAAGTCAGCCTACATCGATGACAAAATTTACATTTGTTTGACATATTGTGCTGCAATATTTGCAATTGCTAATAAGTCTCTCAAGCTACTTTATACACGAAAACAAATTAAACCTGCCTATTGTAAAGAAATAACACCAAATATATGAGATATTAAAACACACAATGTTTCCCTTTAAGTACTTTCTTAAGGCAGGCCTTTAGGAATATATGAGAAAGGATGTAAAGTTTGTTGCTTTTTTTAGCCTGTGCAAAGCCATTTATATTTGCAAATGCCATTCTGAGCGGCCTCTGGAGTGGAAATGTCATCTTCATAGTGTGTTTTAAAACCAGCCTGCATCTATGGATGGGAATGGGGCATAACGCTGACAGCTTCTGATCTAACATAGTAGTTACTGGGGAAGAGAAACCTTTTTCCATCTTAGACCTTGGAGATCAGGTACATGAAAAACTATATTCAAGGGAAGTCACCATTTGTATAATTGATCAGTTTAGTGCGTTTGGAATGTTTGCTACATTAAAAAGGAAGATCCTTTTCAACCTGGAATTGTACATGTTCTTTTAAAAAAAATCCCATGTTTAAGCTGTCACTTTTTGAAATGATGCATCACATTTGAATCCCCTTTAACTTGCATGACATCCTGCCCCATGGGAGAGAGCTGAAATTAATCAAGGTAATTCTGTTGTATGACCTACGCTGGCATTTTCATCTGACGGAGCCAGGAAATGGGCTGGCTAATAGTCCATTTTGGAGTATTCTAAGATCTTAGCAATTCCATATTTAAGGAGGTTAATAGGATACTAATTGGGGCCTAGGTGAAAAGTTCACAAGAAAAATGAACTCACCTGGATATGAGGACTGCACACAGTCCAGTGGCCTCCCCTGAAAAACTACTCTTCTGAACGCCTTCCCCTTGGAACTCTGAGGGGAAGAAATCTCGCACCTTGGGAGATTTGCACACCCAGCATTCTGACTCCTGGCCCCTGGGTAACAATGGCTGGCCCAATGCCAGGGTCACAGGCCACTAGCAAGATCAGCATTCTGCTTCTTATGAAACGGAAATAAGGGGAAAAAAACACCAAAGGGGGAAAAATTCATATCGAAAATAAGGCCTATTTCAGAGCTGTTATGAACTTTTAGGAAAAGCACATGTTTTGTTAAGACTTGAGACGTTCTAATTAAAAAAGAAAAATCAAGTTCTATTCATCACCTCTGCAAAAGTAGAATTAAACCATTTTTCTGGAAAAGAAAACACACAAAAAAACCAAACATGAAAATCCAAGGCCTGGGTCATTATTGACTAGCCAGTGGTTCTGTTTCTCAAGACTAATAAGGAAGCGATGATAATATTCTTTCTCAATTTTCTTCCTTGTAAATATTTGCAATAACTCCTGGGTGACTCAGGACATTTATCAATATAAAAAGCAGTCTCTGAACCATTTCAGTCTCTCCCGCCTGCCTTGTAGACCCTCTGGCAATGTTACACTCTCCTAATGCTGTCTTAGTATTATCATTTCTCCCTTGTTCTCATTACACTGCATCCATAGATAGCACACTGTGATTTCCTTAATATTCCCTTAGCTTTTTATGTGCAGAAAGAGTTAAGAATTTTTCTGCTGCAAAAGCTATGGCACGTCTTTCCGTCTCTCACTCAGTGTGCAATCCATCTTCCAAGTTTCCAGAAGTGGCTGAGATTTTTAAAAACAGCTGTAATCTGCGGTCATTGATGGTGGAGTAGATTGTTGGCCAAACTATTACCATAACTGTCACCCGAAATCAGAAAAATAATCTCATCGTGCTGGACAGATGCGTTTCCTGCATTATTGATATAGTCACTCCAGAGTAATAGAGGAATATAAAGCATTGTTCTATTTACAAAAGGAGATTGGCCAAGTCCTTGAAAGCGAGCATGAGGGACAGGCATTTACAGGAAGTGAGATATAGTCAAGTCGGTAAAAGTTATGTGTCAGGGCCACGTGACCTCTAAGTCAGCAGTAGAATGGCAATGCTCACGCGCTCTCTCTCTCTCTCTCTCTCTCCCCCCACCCCCAACCTGGCTTTCAGGTCAGTTTTGTGGCTTGTTCTCAGACCAAAGGAGTTCCAGAATTGATGGGTGGAGACCCTGTGGAATTTGTGGTGCATTCTTCTCTCTGTCACCCCAGCAGTACCCCTAAATATGTAAACTGTTCTGATGCATTCATCACACGCCCCGGGAAGCGAGCGAATCTCTCCAGACCACGACATTACAGAATAACTGAGTTTGTCTGTTTCAAGCATATGATCCCAACATTCCATGGGAGCAAAGAGTTCAAGATACCTCCTGGCCTCTGGCATTGCAGGAAGGGTCAGCCATGGCTCCACCATCATTAGAGCGGCGAATAATGCTGAATTTGAGTAAATTTGTTTGTTAAGCACACAAACCATGGTGCACCAGCCATTTTACATTTATTCACATTTATTATCCACAGAACATGCTGGCTAAGGTAGGGATATCTTTTTAAATCTCTGTTGTACTGCTGAAGACATTGATATTCAAAGAGGTTGCATGGATTGCCCGAGGTCACACAGCTCTTAAATAATCAATCTGGAGTTGGAACCCAATTCTAGCTCCAGGTCACAGGTCCACTAGATCACGTTCCGTTCCATCTTATTGAGATTGAGAAGAATACATCATGCTTTTGGAATATTTGTCTCTCTCCAGTGCCCCTTCCCCAAATACTTATAATTGCACAAAAAAGCCGTTATAAAGTTATCTTGAAATCTCCTAACAACCCATGAGATTTTGAATTTATGAACTTTTATAACTTCTAAGATGTCAACTTTTGGAACTTAACAGTTGAACAAACTGGTTTCCAGACAGTTGATCTAACCTGCCTCCCATTATAGGCACGTATTCAGATCTGAAATTCCTATTACCCTCTTCCTGATACCAAACTATATGTCTTTCCCATACTCCAGATGGTCTGGTACATCCTCTATCATCTTGTTGCCTAAAAACACTTATTTTCGTTCAAAACAAATAGACTATAAAGGTGCAAATTATATAATTTGGAGCACCTCTGGTGCAGTAAATAAGGCAAAGTGATTTTTCCTTAGGCAGACGGGACAGCATGTTTTCCCCTAAGTTGGTTTCCAGGACTTGTCTTCTTCCCTGAGCACTTGATACCCTGAGAGGCTGAGAGCATCCAGGTAACATTAGTAGACCAGTTGCCGAGTGAAATAAAGACAAATTAACTCATCCTCCAGGTGAGGACAGAGTTAATTGCTCTGCTTGTGGGCATCATACGTTATTGCTTGGTACGTTCTGTGGTAACCCATGGGCAAGAAAAGGATGGTCATCTCATTGACAAAATTTGACTTGTTTGCCCAGAATTAGGACCATCCTGCAGATACACATATCGAACTGGGCACTGGCGTTAGGGTGCTTGCTACCGACTTGCTAGATGAACTTCAGGAAAAACTGTCCACCTCCAAATGTCTTTCTCAGTGACTCGGAACATAATATTGTCTCAACAGACAGATAACGTTTACAAGAGAGCTTTAAAAAAATGTCTCCTTAAAAGAATTGGGATAGGAAAGTCCTTTGCGCCCCTGCACAACTATTTCTGAAACATGTATAGAGACTCACGGAAGTTACCGAAACAATTATGAATTGATGCAATTAACCTTTGTGTTTTGGTTTTGACCCAGCCTTTATAACTGCCTCTTAAACTCTGGAACACCCCGAGCCCAGAATGTAGGCGTGTTTGTTTTTACACGCACACACACACTCACACATTCACACACACACTCACACACATATACTCTTACGCAGATACACCAACTGCAATAGCATTTTTTAATTGAAAAGCATAAATTTGGACTGCTAAATCTATTAACGATTTGTTTTAATTAGGAACCCAGCTGCTTCCTGAGATTTTGCAGTCTGGGTTTCAGAACTTTTGCCATACTGAAAATGAGTCTCAAGTGGGTTGCTTCAGTCTTCCAGATCAGCATTTTTAAAGACTTGTTGGAAGGGTAATGGCAAATGTTCTTCTGCTGTAAAATTATAGCTGCCTTCATCCTTGGGTGAGGATGGCGCTGCTTTGTTAGTGTAGCCACTGCCCTTGACCTCTTCTCTTCAGTATGCTCAGTCTAGGAGCCTGCCTGATCTTTGGCTCACCTTGTACACTTGCCAACTTGGCTCTCAGAGATGCCGCATCATGGTCGATTTTGAGGTCCCTGCTTATCCCACCATCGGTAGGGGGAGCTGTTACTTAATTGAAGTCTAAAGCGTCGAATATCTCTTTTTTTTCTTTTGAATTTTCACTAGCTGAGAATATAACTCTGTGCAAGTCAGTTTACTGAAGGAGGGTCTGAGGAACAACAACATTTTTCGCACTTTTCTGGTGTTCAGCTATTGCCAGCCAAATAACTTGTTATTTGGGTAACGTTACATGTAGCATCACGCGTTCTGTTCATCCGTCAGTATGGGAGACGTTCCTTAGTTTGCTCACTCACTCTCTTATTTGCTCATTTAGTCATTCATTCTTTATTGGTTGCCTACTATGTGAAAATGCAAGGAGATAGGAAGATAAGGATTATTAAGGCACTGCTTCCGCCCGTCAGGAGTGTATAGTCTAATGGATAAAACACGGAAGCAGAAGAAATAATTACTATAGTGTGTGATAAATGGAGGTGTGTACTGAGTGCATTGGGGACATGGGAGAAGACTAAGAATGACTAGGATGGAAGGAAGGGGGTCAGGAGAGATTTTGTGCCCATGGCACCAGGAATATGCTCACTAAATATGTGTTGCATAAAATATTGATAAAAGGAAGAATGAATGAATGAATGAATGAATGGAGAAAAATGAGATGATTGGAAAGTAGGGTGGAGAAGAGCAGGTAGTCCAGAAAAAGTGGCGTGAGGGCTTAATAGAAAGGACTGGTGATTGGAAACCATGAGCAACTTGCTGTAGTTAGAGCAGTATAACATGGAAAGAGAGGAGGCGTGCAAGAGAAAAAGGAGACTGTTCAGGAAAGGCTTACGAGACTGCTGGGCCCGGGCAGTGCTGAAGTCCGAGATGTATTATAGAACGGTCATTTGGGAAACGATTTACATGATGGTGCAGAAATGTAAGACTAGAGGCAGTACAGAAAAAAAGATATTTTCAATAATATGAAACTTTATTTCGAAGTGTGAACTAAAGATTGTGACAGACTGGAAAGAGATTTAGAAAACAAATCAGTATGCTCTAGCAGCTAATCGAATACGGGGCATTAGCCAGGTTTCGGGAAAAAATAATCTCCATTGTACTCCTGTGTGAGTACAGACACACATCTCCGTGGAGACCATGTTTCTAAACACTGATGTATACAGATCACTAATGGATTGCTTGCTCTCTATTTGAAGAAGTTACCTGAAGAAGTCTTACAGCCATTTTGAAAAAAATATAACGATAGAGTGTAGAGTTTGGGCTAGCCAGTGTCAACATTTGTATAAATTGAATTATGCATGGAATATTTAGAAATACTCTATTTGAATTCAAAGAGCCACTGATGAATTAATTCAAATGTATTTATCGCTTCCTTTACCAAGAAATTAATTCAGCATTGATATAATAGGAAATAAGGGTAGACTAGGAATTGGTAAACCACAGCCTCTGGGGCATATCCAGCGCTCACCCTTCCCTATCTCTTTTTGTAAATAAGATTTATTAAATAAAGTTTTATTGGAACACTGCTAAGTTTGTTCACATGTGATCTGTGGCTGCTTTCGTGCTGCAAACACAGAGCTGAGTAGTTGGGGCAGAGACTGTATGGGCCAAAATCTGGCCCTTTATAGTAAGAGTTTGCCAAGCCTTGAAATAGACTATCAGAAAGTTCTTACCCTGGAGAGAGTTGAAAACAGGAAAATTGAAGGGAAAAACGCATCACTTATTTGGAACGCTGGTGTGCTGTTGTCCCATTGTTTTTGGGCTCGGGGGAAAAGAGGAGCAGACATGCTCGGAACTTCTTGCTGGGACCCTGATTCACTCAGTCCATTGGTTGGTATGAAATGAGAGGTAGTTCGTGCATATGAGGCCAAGAGCAGTGAGTAGGCGTGTGGGGCTGACCTAGTGAGAAGGTCACTAGAGCCCTGATGCATAAACAAGATCTGGACACCCCAAGAAGCAACCACAGGAGGGCGGCAAAGTCACATGACACTACAAATATGTACATGAATGCAGTAGTCGTCACAAGTGTGTCGATTAAAAAACACCATTTGGCATTTAATGGGTTGGGCACCCATCTCCGGTGGAAATTTCTTCAGCAGAAATATATACGCCTGATAATCTCTGGTGGATCCCAATTAAGAAACATTCAAGAATAAAATCGGCTTTTGGGAGAAGCCAAATATGCAAGAGAACAAAGCACTTTGATTAGGATGAGATGTGTCAGTACAGGCCACTGAGAATTTTTACTTCATAGAGCAGCATGGATACATGTTCATTAAATAACTAGTATTATTTTGACTGACTCACAGGAAGAAAAAGATGAACTCATCCCAGCACATCGCCCTTCCATGGAAAAATATTAATAGTGTATTTTTATATGTTTTTCTTTTAAAAAACAAAACAAAACAATCAGCATTGAGAAATAGCATCTTTTTTTCCTTTTTATGTCCCCTCACATTTATTTATTTTGTGGCATATGTGTGCCAAACATTGCACTAGAGAAAGAGGATCTAACATAAGAGTAAAAAGAGAGTGATGGAGTTATTTTATAATTTAAAAATTTTACCCACACCAAAAATAATAACCGTCTCTTAAAAAAAAAAAAAAAAAGCATGATTTAAAATTTTAGTTTTGCTTTTCCCTCCATTTCCTTGCCTTAATCTTAGACATATATTAAGCCACTTCTGAGTTTCGAAGGGTAGTCAGTCAAATGTGTTCAGAATCTTTGGTTTGGTCAACAGAAAGAAGTTTTTCATTTTAATGTAGACAAATTTACTCATTTTTTTCTCAAGATGTTTTTTAAAGTTGGTTTTTAAATATATATTAAATGTTTCACTAAAATTCTAAGTTGTTAGGATACTGATATTACAACTGAACAAGTCATTTCTCAGCTATGACCTGACACTGGTGCCTGTTCCCTAATTAACTTTTGTCACTGGTAGGTGTTTCTTATTTGCGTGTAGTGCATCTATGATAAATATTCGCTGAAACAACGATTTCCTCCCCTAATATTTTTAAGGGAAACATTAATAATTATTTGAAAGTTCTTGATCAAGGTCAAATTTAACCAGATCTTTCCAAATGAAGAGAAATGATTAGAAGCTAATTAAAACAGTTAAAAATGTGAAAATTTTTCTTTTATGTCAATAGTTAAAGCCTTAGACTTTGGGAACCAGAACGAAATTTTGTAAAAATAAGGAACTTAATCAAACTGTGGATATGTCTGTGTGTGTGTGTGTGTGTGTGTGTGTGTGTGTGTGTGAGAGAGAGAGAGAGAGAGAGAGAGAGAGAGAGAGAGAGAGAGAGAGAATATCTTAGCTTTGGGATAGCCATAAAAAGCTGTGGATAGGTATTTATAGCTCTTATTTGTTGACCACAGTCCATGTAAGCTGTAGAACAAAAGTTTGTGAGAAAATAGCACATTTGATTGCTACATACAACTCTTCCTTTCCCGCTTCACTTTATATAATTTCTCCAGGATAGCATAACTTTCTCATTTGAGTTCTCTGAGCTTGGCTTGTAGGATGTTTTGTCAGCCTGATGGGGTGAAGAATTCTCAATTTAGCCATGGTCTCCTACAACCCCACAGTGTGTAGATTAAAAACCCATTTGACATCTAGGGAACTTAAAATGGGATATTTGGATTCCCCCAACTGAGTTCCAGGTAAAAGGGTCCCTAAGCCTGAGCAAGCAGACAGAAATCTCACTAAACAGACGATCAGGGATTTTAGCTAGGCGCCCCAATGTACAAAGGGACGTGGTCACAGCACAGAACGCATTACTAAGTGGTCTCTCCCAAAGTCCGTTTATCAACGTGTACTCTTCCTGATTCACTGAAATCTTGATGTTTCCCCATAGTCATTCCTCTGTGAAAAACAGGTGCTAGACTTATAGTCATACTTTCTCCGATGAAAAATAAAAATGAAACAAAAATCAGATGAAGAAATGAAAAAAGAGAAAAAGAGAGAGTATTAGGACCTCGTGCAAGCTTTGGCTTCGGATCACTGTCTAAACATTTCTTGAGCCCCTTCAAATGGGAATGTGGTTTAGAACAAAAGCTAAGGCTCTGCTTTTGAGAAGCTTGTACTTTTTAAATAAGAAAAGATAGAGGTGTATTTCATTGCATGCTGATATATGGCATTTGGACTTTAAAAAAAAAAAAATGCCCTGGGAGTCTACATCAGAAAAAAATATATATAGCTATTTGGAAAAAGGAGAGGATTTTGTTTTCTTAGCAGCTGGCCAACATATAATATATGTATTTATATTGCTGATAAAGATATAATGTCTATGTTTCTACATAACTAGAAGAAAAGAAAAAACATACGACCAAAAACTAGGACAAAAAAAGACCTTATTTAAGAAGTTAAGATGTGGCCAGTTAGTTCAGTTGGTTAGAGCGTGGTGCTAATAACACCAAGGTGGCCGGTTCGATCCCCACATGGGCCACTATGAGCTGTGCCCTTCTTAAAAGAAAGAAAGAAGGAAGGAAGGAAGGAAGGAAGGAAGGAAGGAAGGAAGGAAGGAAGGAAGGAAGGAAGGAAAGAAAGAAAAAGGAAAAAAAAAGTTAATTGGGGGGCCGGCCCGGTGGCTCAGGAGGTTGGAGCTCCATGCTCCTAACTCCAAAGGCTGCCGGTTCAATTCCCACATGGGCTAGTGGGCTCTCAACCACAAGGTTGCCAGTTCAATTCCTGGAGTCCCGCAAGGTATGGTGGGCTGTGCCCCCTGCAACTAGCAACGGCAACTGGACCTGGAGCTGAGCTGCGCCCTCCACAACTAAGACTGAAAGGACAACAACTTGACTTGGAAAAAAGTCCTGGAAGTACACACGGTTCCCCAATAAAGTCCTGTTCCCCTTCCCCAATTAAAAAAAAAAGTTAATTAGGTCCTTAATTCAAAAGCTTCACCCAGTTATTTGTGTTGCTAAGGGAATGATTAATAAGGGGCATACAGTTTTTAAAATGAACTTTAGTGGCATTTTGTTAAATTGAAAAGAAAACTCCTGTTGGTATTTTGATTGGGATAAATAGCAATTATTTAATATTGTAGGGAGATCTGACAAGTTTACAATATTGTCTTCCCAGTTGAGGGCAAACTATTTCTTCTCATTTATTCATGTCTCCTTTTGTAGTCCTTAATAGAGTTACAAAGCTTGCTTTACATACGTAATAATATAACTGGAAATATGTGTGTGTGTGTGTGTGTGTATACTAATATATATATATTAATTGTTAATTTTACTTTTTTCATTATATTATTATCTGATTATTTTTGTAAATATTATAAAAAGTGCATTTGAGAATTATTGAGATATTTCTAAAAAGAGAATAGTATGAGGCTTGATTAACCTAAGCATATAATAAAATATTTTGTACAGGTACAATTATTATACTGCTATGATACAGGTATACAGGTACAATACAATTATGCAGGTACAATAATTAAAGCAGTTTGGTAGTAGGGCTAAAGAATATACAGATCAAAAGAATAGAATGGAGAGTCCAGAAATGGATCTAATTGCAAATGAGAATTTAGTAGTTCATAAAACTGCCATTTCAGATTAGTGGGAGGAAATGTATTTATCCTTAAAATCAAGTTGTTTCTAAAGCATGACACATGAGCCAGAAAGGAAAAAATAAATAAATCTAAGCACATAAAATTTAGATATTTTTGATGGCAAAATACCACAAATAAGGTAAAAATACAAATAGCAAACTGAAAAAGTTATGACAGATGGAAGACTAATTTCATCAATTTACAAAGAGCTTCTAGAAGGCAAAAAAATCAAATATAAAATTGAGCAAAAGATTCAAGAAGGCAGTCCTTAGGAAAATAAAAACAAATGGCTAAACAAAGGGAAAAATGCCAACCTTATTCATTTTGAATAAATACAAAATAAAACAAAAGTATATAACGTTTTTCTCCCATCATTTTAAAAGTATTTATTATACTTACTGTTAGTGGATATATAGAGGGAAAAATCACTTTACTCTTCTAGGGGTACACACTGTGATACTATTTGGATAAAAACTTGGAAATATCTATTAAAATTACAAGTCCACATGCACTTTGACACAGAAATTTCAATTATCCCATAGATATATCAACACAAGTGTTAAATGAGCTATATATAAATATATTTATTTCAGTGCTGTTTGAAAAACCTAGTAAAGAAGATCATTTTGTACATGTATATGAGGCCAATTAAACAAACGATGGAAACCTATGCTTGTATTAAAGCATTAAGTAAGTTTATACACATACTAATTTCGAATGGTATCCAGGATATACTGAACTGAAACAAAAACAAAAACAATTTGCCCAGCAGTAGGTGTGGTTTGATTCTATTTGTGTTTAATAGACACATCTGTGTAGTTACCAGGGTCCAGGGGTGGGATGGAGAGTATCATTACAAAGGGACAGCATGAAGGAATTTTCTGGAGTAATGGAGTTGTTCCCTGTGTCATCTGTTATCGCGTCCTGATTGTGGTGGTGATTACACAAATCTACACGTATGTTAAAATCTGTAGACCTGAGAGTTCTGTTAGCAAGATGGCGGCCATGGAAGCTGCAGACGCTCATTTCTCCATGGGAACATGAACTAAACAACTGGAAACAAGCACTGTAGATCAAATGGACCTAACAAGCACGTACAGAGAACTTCATGCAACAGCAAAATGCACGTTCTTCTCGAGGGCACACGGCAAGGATGTGGAGACATTCGAGTTCTTGTACACTGCTGGTGGGAAGTAAAATGGAGACGCTGCTGTGAAAAACAGTGTGGTGGGTCTCAAGAATTAAAAATAGAATTACCATATGATCCAACATTGCCACTTCTGGGTGTACACCCGAAAGAAATGAAAGAAGGGACTCAAAGAGACATTTGTACATCCATGTTCATAAGAACGGTATTCACAATAGTAAAAGGTGGAAGCAACTGAGATGACCATCAGCAGATGAATGAATAAACAAAACATGACCTGTACATACAATGGAATATTATTTGGCTTTAAAGAGGAAGGAGTTTTGGGTGAACCTTGAAGACATTATGCTAAGTGACATAATCCAACCACAAAAGGACAAAGATTGAATGATTTCCCATGTATGAAGTATACAGAATAGTGATATTCATGGCGGTTGCCATGGGTTCAGTGGAAGAGGGGATGGAGAGTTATTATTTAATGGATGTGGAGTTTCAGTTTTGGGAGGTAAATGTTCTAGAGATGGGTGGTGATGAAGGTTGTACAATATTGTGAAGTACTTAATGCTACAGATCTGTAGACTTAAATATGGTGAAAATGGGAATTTGATGTCATACGTATTTTACAGCACTAAATAAAGCAAAACACATCATACAGCCATATAACAAAAGAAAACAAGTCAGCTGCACTGTATGGTTATTACAAATTAAAAAAGTATTTTTACAGACCTATTCTTAAAAACACAAAACAAAAATAAACTGTCATTCGTGGTTGTTATCTATGGAGTTGGAAAATGGCACTGGAATGGGCTGATGTACGGTTACTGGTCATTATTAATCCTGTTTCTTTGTATTTAAAATCATGAGCACATTTTTTTCAGAATTTTAAAACAACATATTAAAATATCCCTCCCTCACTCAAAAAAAAAAAAAAAAAAAAAAAAGAAAGAAAAAGCGGTGTACGCCTGTGCGATGTGTGCTATTCTTATTTGCATTGGGCTCCAAAGGAGCTCAACTTGAACTGTATTACAAGAGGCTGCCTTACAAATGCTTTCTTTCCTTGCACTTAGGAAGTATTTCTTTTTTTTTTTCTTACAAGTTTTGAGTAGAAGTAATGTTTGGCTTGGCAGATATGTGAGATGTATGAGACTAGAGTGTGTGTGTGTGTGTGTGTGTGTGTGTGTGTGTGTGTGTGTATGTATGCTTGCATGCGACTATGGAAGTCAGCAGTTACTGACCAGAATTTGGATCTCATTCTGCCACTGACCTGAGTGAGATGCTTCGGAGAGAACAGGTTGTGGATGACCAATCCTGCCTCTTCCGCTGGGCTTAATATAAATCCCTCTCTGAACTCTTCTCCACCAAGTTCTAACTCTGTGTTGAGTTCGAACCATGGTCTGTCTGTTGCAGGCTTCAAGGCAGTGCACTAGACTAAGAAACTCAGACTTGGGGTCGAGGTGTAGGTAGAACAATGCTAACAGATCTTGGGGGTGAGGCACGTTCCTGCTGATGGGGTTTCAGGAAAGGCAAAGGGAGGTTTCCATCGCAGAATACCTAATGGCAGAACTCAAAACCGTCTGTTCAGGGATGCACTTGTAACAGAACTTGAGAAGAGTATAGCAGCTTGAAGGCAGGTGTACAGTTTAGGTTGGAAATGTAGGAGGTGTTTGGCTTCTAGCAGTATCCCTTGAGAGTGTTGGTGATTTTCTTGTGTTTGGGCAGACCAGCCATTGTCAGCTTGGCCACGTTCAACAAGGAACATAACTGCATCCAGTTAAAACAAGGGCTTCTTGATGGTCCAGAATAGATAACAGGACAGGTGTGTTTGGCTAGGCCTTGCTATTTCACCGCTGGACTGCTGAATCAGTACTCCCCACTCCTGTAGTCAAACAGGGCAGACCCAGTTCCCTGGGGGGAAATACAAATTGACTGGACAAACTTGCCGCCATGATGGTCTCCATCATCAGTGGACCCCGTGCTCTAACTGCACAGGTGAGAGCTGGAACCCCTTATTCTTCTAAGCTTGGATGCCTTCCTCCTTTCCCTTCCTCTTGTGTCTAAAAGTAGCTAGGATGTGTCATTAAAGCTGTTTTGTTTGTTTTGTTGTACTCTTATCATGTGAGTCTCTCTAATTAAGAAGGGGATAATACTGCTGTCAACTCTACCTTTGCAACAAGGAAATTAATTTTAACCAGTATCAACCTCAGAGGTTAACAGTTCACGGCATTATCACAGGAAGGGAGCCTCTTTGAGGCTCAGATAGCAACGTTCAGAAATGGGGTGTGCTTTTTCCTTTAAGCACCTGACTCCACATGCTCTGTTATTCTGGAGTGGGCTCATAGCATCATATTCCCCTGAACATAGTATTATGATTAGCTGTGGTCATGTCGATTTTATTTTAGTACGATCTAATTGGCTTTCTTAAGTGATTCCTGAATCGGGCAGCCTCCCACATTGCCACTAGAAGGGTGCTCCCATGAGGTAGATGAGTTGCACAAAATGGAAGGTTTTTCTGGGTAGAAAGAGGGTGGGACTAAAAGAGTGGATTATTTCACGCCAGGGTGATCTGTGCTCCTGGAGGAAACCACCAGTGCCAGGGCTGGGCCTGTAGCAGGAAGGAAGCCAGGGGAAAATAGGACAATCCCTGTCTCCTCTTGTCCTGCGGTCTTTTCCCACGGCCTCCCAGTGGTGAACTAAAAGAGTGGATTATTTCACGCCAGGACACCCTCGCTTAAGGAAGGCAGGGGCTCTTACTAGGCAGATTCCTCACTGGTGCTGATTGGGAAATTCCAGGCTGATTGGTTTAAAAATTCACTCCTGGGAGAGGCGGAAACTGCACTTAAGTTAGGGATTCACTTTTGGTGGGGTGACATGGCTTAGAAAAGTGACTCCGTTTTGGCCTGTTGTTACTTTTTTTAAAACAAAACTTCAGGTAGGAAATTAGCAGAGGGATGTTCCCTTGCGATTTTCTACTTGCTGTCCAGTGCAGCAACCAGGAAGTAGGAGGTTGAGTTGTGTTTCTATGTGGTCGTTTTTATTGTCATGACAAACATAAAGAGCACTTATTACGTGTCAGGAACGGTAAGCATTTTACAAGTATTAACTATATTAATATTAAAATCACAGATGGTGGGATCCCACCAGACTGTACAGGAAGGGGCTACATATGAGCTGTGGACAGGGCAGAAAAGACCAACCAGGATATGAGGTACCAGAGGCCAGCGAGAGCGCATAGTCTTGCCACCGTCAGGCCTAAAGGGAGTGAAAGACATCGTGAGCAGAGCTCAGTAAGACCTGGGTCGGTCTTGGGGATCTGTGCTCCTGGAGGAAACCACCAGTGCCAGGGCTGGGCCTGTAGCAGGAAGGAAGCCAGGGGAAAATAGGACAATCCCTGTCTCCTCTTGTCCTGCGGTCTTTTCCCACGGCCTCCCAGTGGTCAAGCCCAACGGTCAGCCAGTAGCCAGGGTTATGCGCCATAGAGGTCAGCTTCCCTGGGCAGCACCACGTGGGCAGAAAAGGGATCTGGGGGGACAGTCACTGGAAAATCAGCCCACACCTCAAATCAGTTTTTGGAATGAAACAGAGAAAAAAATAGCAAAATAATAAAGCAAATCCTAATCGTTTACGTTTTCTCCCTCACTTGACACACCACCCACTTCCTCCTGGACCCTTACAAACTACTGAAGTCATACATGGCCTGTAAATGTCAAGATTCTAGCTGCCAGGGTACAGCTGAGCATTCAACACCTAGAAACGAGCCCAGGCTGCTCCCTGATTGGACAAAGATTTTACAGTGACCATTTCCTTTTGCTGGATAATTCTAGGGTTCATCTGTCACCCTCCCTCACACCACCCCAGCCTGTGATACTGACACTTAAGAAACACAGGGCTGTTTATATTTTGGTGGAGAGCTCATACTATCAATTTGCACATTAGTGAGGGCAGCTATTGCTCTCTTCTATCTGGATCTATTGAGTGGCAGCTGGAGAGATATCTGCTGTTTAAAAAAAAAATATTTAGCTGTCTGATGAAATGTTTTAAATGCATAGTGTTCACCTTGGGGTTGGCTGCTGTTCAGATTTTATCCATTAATAACACACAGGACTGCCTCTGTGCTCTCCGGGGCTGAGAGGAAAAATAGTAGTACTTACAAGTCCTTGCTTTGCCCGAGGGAGGACATTCCAAATGCTGGTCGTGGGTTCCTGTACACACACACGTACATATGTGTGCACACTCAGTTCACACGCATGCAATAGTGCTTCCTGGAGGGGTTTTTGTTTGTTTGTTTGTTTTGTTTGTTAAATGACACGTAAGAGGATTTTTCCATTACAGAATATTTTCTTAGGATAGAACAATTTTTAAGAGAGAAGAAGACAATGTGAGTGTCAATGGGAAGACTGAACATACACATATATTTCACACAGATACCCATGGATGTATTAACATCATTACTTATTTCAAGTCATTTGATAGCATGTTTGGACATGGAAAGGGAAGGTAAACCCTGAAACTGTGACCCCTTTCCAGTTTCTGCCCTAATAGATCTTAAGCTGACATTTGACTCTACGCTATGAGCACAATTAGAATTGCTACAAGAAGCCAACATACATGTATTACCTGGAGATGTTGGCTTCTATTTACGTTCTTAGCAGTAGGCTGCTGACTCCCATCACTCTTTCTTTGGGACTTAAAGGAAAAATTATGTTCAAATAAGAGCCGCTAACGGATTAGGTTTCTGCCTATGAAGAATTTGGCATCCTTTTACTAAGAAAGTACTCGATGTATTGTATCCCCTGAACGTTGCCGATGGGATTATCTGAATTGTGTTGCATTGTTTTCTCACTTCCAGTGTAAACCAAACTGCCGTTTGCTATGGAGAAGAGTTATTTAAGATGATGAGTCTTTTATGTATAGAAGCATGAAAAGGATAGGGAATACTGAGATGGAGAGGGGAGGTTATCACTGAAGGATTTTCTGAAGAGTTGTGCTAAGTAATTACATTTAAAGCAAGAGAGGGATGGATGACTCTAGCACTTGGCAAGTGAAAAGTGATTTGCTAATTTTTCTTTCTCTGCAAAACTCAACTGCTTCAAGTTGACAAACACCTTTTCAGTCACATCATTATATACTGAATATTTATTTATGCTATTAGCTGTAATGGCGTTCAGGGCTAAAGTTAAGTGAACACGTGCACCCAACCCCCATTTCTGGAAATGAAATTGATTATCTCAGAGTAGTTATATCAGACACTAAAGCAAGCAATTGTCAACCTTGGGTTCTCTATGTTGGGTTAAGCATTTTATTTTACAATTATCTGTTCTAAAAAATTACTCTTAAGCTGAATTGCCCCATTATTTATTATTATTATTTTTTTTTACCAGAGAGAACTCACTGAATTAGAATGGACTAGAGACAGTTGAGTCTACAGCCAAAATTGCTATTGACTCAAGGCTTAATACTTGTTCACTAATTAACTAAATTCTGTAAAGATGCTAAAAGACCATGATGCCTTAGAAATATTTCTACACATATGGCATGTTTATTTTTAGACGTTTCTTGTAATTTTTTTTCTCATAACTTGCCATAGAAATGACATTGAATTCCTGGCTTTGACATTAACTGTGTGACCTTGGGCAAAACACTTAGCCTTTCTAGGTATCAGGTTTTTCAGCCTTTAGAGTGGAGATAGTAAACACTTCACGGTGGTTATGTGACACTCAAGAGAACTAAAATATATTTATTCTTTAAAAAAAGCTCTTGGTAAAATGTCATAGAAGAATCTGTTTATGGTGTGAAAGAAAATGATCACACTCAGAAGGAAATAGACTGAGGGCAAAATTTTATTTCTTTCTATTTAATTATTAATTTCTACCGTGCAAAAGGTCACTAAAGGCATAATTGCGACCAAAATATCATTAGAACCATGATATAAGGACAGGAGTCAAGTGGTGAAATGATGAAAATTCAACTTAAATCAAAGAAAGTCAGAGCTATGGGTCGCTGAAAACAAGGTCCACAGCCCAGTTTCATGTCTCCTCATTACAGTACAAACCAACACAAAACAACAGAAAGTAAGATCTATATAGAAACTGCATACTCAGCATAACCTGAAGAAAGATGAGGCCTAACCTTCAAAATCACAGTGATTTAAACAAGAAAAATCAACAAAATTCCAGCTTAAGACCTCTCTCTGTCCCACCACCACTCCATCCCAAAGATGAGGCCCCCAAGGGAAGGCCCCACCGTTTTTCAAGGTATCAAGAAAATCTGGCAAAATACAGAAGGACTTACAGAAGCTAATGAAGACGACAAAGTGTATTCTTAAACTACCCCAGAAAAAGCAAGTCTACCCCTAAGTCTAAAAACTATCCTAGTGGAGCAATGCATGAACTATAGGGAAGGGTTTTCGGTGTTTGTGGGAATTAAAGTGGCAGGCCGAATTTAACAGGCAAGTATGAGACGAGAAAGAGAGAGAGAGAGAGAATGAATATATCACTATTTGGCAATGGGTAGTGAAGAACAAAAAGAGAAAAGGGGAGAAATGTAGGGTCCTGAAAGTCAAAAGTGAAATATAATTGAAAAGCTTACAACCCCCATCCCCACCCCTCCAAAACAAATTAGCAAACTGGCCAAAACATCTGGACTGTTACATTGATAGGTCAGGATTCTATTAAAGTATTAAGTTGGTGCAAAGATAATTGTGGTGTTTGCAATTTTTAACCTCTTAAACCACAATTATTTTTGCACCAACCTAGTAGAAATCATGTAAAACAACTTAATACTATAAAAGTAAACCAATGGAAAGTCAAATTCAAACAGAGCTATTACAGAAAATCAGGAAACAAAATCTCATACATATTAAATGAGGAGCATTCCCTCTGGAACAAAAACAGCTATGAATCAGAAGACACATATAAGTTAATATTTCAAATAAAATTAAATCTGCTCAAACAAGCAATTAATGTATGGAAGGTCAACTTGAGCCAGAAATTTTAAAAGTAAAAACAAAAATGGACATCAAAATTGGAAGAAATTAAAAGAAAGTTAATTTAATTCAGGAAAGATATGGCAGAAAAAGATAAAATTTCCTCAGAAATGTGTAATGTATTGCAAGGAAGAATAGACTCAAATGATAATTTGATAAAAGTCATTGAAGAAAGACAGGAAAAGAACAAAGAGAATAAAGATGAAAGGGTCAGAGAGAAAATAGTGGAAATGGGAGAAAAGCACAGAAGGAATCATATTTATTAAACTGGACTCTTTGAAGAAAAGTAAAGAAAACAATGGAACAAAGCTAATATTTAAAACTATAACCCAAGAAAAATCATTCTTATAGCCTTGATATTTGAAGGACTGATTTACTATACATAAAATGCTTGGTTCACTGTTCTTTTTTTCTTTTGTTTTTTTGAAAATGAGGTGTTTTTGTTTTATTTTGAATTGGGCTCCATCATTGTCTTATTTTTGTATGTTGGTTTAAAAAAGTCCTATGCCTGCCTAATTTTTCTGTCTGTAATAGTGATTTGATCTTTTTCCTGAAATCCCTCAAGATTTTTATATTTACCTTTGAAATTTAATAGTTTTTCGAGGATATTCTTGGAGTTGATTATTTTGGGATTTGATAATCTCACTACTCTTGAGTGTCTGATAGTTATTAACTGAAATCACACATTTAAAAATAATGACATATCTTTAACATATCAAATATACTACACAGCAGAATCTACAGAGTATATTGAAAGTGGTGATCAAAGGAAAATTCACAATACTAAACATCTTCATTAGAAAAATAAAAGAATGAAAATAAATAAATTAATTAAATTCTCAGCTCAAAAAATAGAACAACAAAATAAGTTAAAAATGCAGAAGAGAGGAAATAATGAAAGTAAAGCATAAATTGATGAAATTAAAAATAGTAAAACAATAGATATAATTAATAAATCCAAATTCTGGTTTTTAGTAAATTTAACAAAATAGACAAACTGCTAGCTAAATTTATCATGAAAAAAGGGAGTACAAAATAAGGATTAACAAGGGGGAAATAAGCACTGGAACAGAATGAAATTTGAAAATCATAAGAGCCTGCCTTGTAGCTTTTAATGCAAATAAATATGAAAACCTAGATAAAAATAATAATTTGACTGAAATTGTCCCCCATTGCTAACAGAAAGCTTAAAAAGACCAATTTCCATTGAAGGAGAAGAAAATGCTGAAAGAAGTGTGTTTGTGTCACAGAAAGCACAAGGCCCCAGTAGCTTCACGGGGATTTTTATTCCATCTTCAAAGACCAGGGAATAGCTCTATAAATTATTTCAGATCATTGAAAAGGTAGAAAAAAATCCTAATTTCTACTATTAAATTTTATAGCAACAATAATTATTAAATTTATATTATATAATATATGGTATTATTATTTTGATACATAAAAAATTTCAGTCTTCAAATTCGTAATCCTTTAGGTTTTCCTTTCCTCCACTGAGAGTCTAACCTTTGATTAAAAGGCCCAGATTTTGTGATGGGATGATTCCCAGTTGAGGAGCAAAAATGTTGCCCTTCATTAATAGTAGGTCTGAAGTGAGAAATTTCTGAGAATTTCTTGCCAGGAAAATCTTTGTTTCCCCAAGGATTCCAAGGAGCTTTTTTTCATTCTCATGGTGAGAGCTAAATATGTAAATTCCTGTGTCACATGTGTTTTTCCTTACTCTTGAGAAAATCAGACTCTGATTTGATATTTATTTTTGACCCAACTATGAATCCATATGGTAGAAACATTTCTTTCCTTTCTTTCTATTTTTTTCTTACGTATTTCTATTATTTTATTGAATACATGTTTTAATATAAACTGCCTCGTATTCTTTGGAGGAAAAAGACTTACCATAGGATTTGAGCTTGCACTGGGAGATGTTTGAGGAAGATTTTGAAAAACAGGAATCTGTTTTGGATTGGGCATTGGTTGTCAGGAAGCAGAGGCAGTGTAGCCCCGGGGCTCACTGCTTTTTATCTAGGAAAAGTAAACAAGGTGTTGTTATTAAAGAAGCAGTAAAGAGGGAGATGTCTGGTCATTTTTCCGGTGGCACAGTGGCCTTCTCTCTACTACAGAGTGGTCTTGTGTTTGTCCTATTTCATCATAATCATGGAGCAGGCACATCTGATTGTCACTATTCTGTGAGATTGCCTGTGTTCAGCGGGGGAATACCAGTGTAGTTGGTGGTTGCCAACAGCTAATTGTCAGAGGCTCAATTAGCAACTCTGAGAGAGTGGGCCCAACCTCAAAGCATTGGCACATTTGTGACATGAAAGGAAATGAGCAAGGCCACTGTTTGGCAGTCTTGTGTTGAGGACGGTAGTAGTGAGAGCCTTCCCTTCAGTACTCTGGTGGACATGCAAAAAATATTAACATTGGCAGTACCTCATTCATTCATTCATTCATTCATTCAAATATTTATTGTCACCCTGCCAGATGGGGTTTGTGATGGCAAAGCCATAATCCTCAGCGGTTAAGACAAGCAAGAGACGTTGCTGTAGACTGAGATTCTGAAGTCAGAGACTAGAGAAAGGGTATGGGGGGGTGGGGGTGGCAGAGAAATGTGTCAGCCACCCAGAGCTGTGGGTTTGAACTATGTATGATTCTATCATGTGGGGGGCTCAGAGTCCAGTATGGTCTTATCACTCTCACAGTTATACGCTTTGACTGTCTTCCCAGTTGGACAGGTCCCGGCTGTAGGCCAGGAGGAGTGGTTGCAAAGAACTCAGGGTGGTAGACAGCTTTGGCATGAAGGGGTTCCCAATGGGCCTCGCTAGGATGTGTCTCTGGTGTGTGGATTGTTTTGAGCTGAAGGCCGTCGAGATCCCCGGCTCACGAGAAACTTTTATGTCTCCTTTAAACAATTTAAATTGGTGGCCTTGCCCATATTAAGAGTTGTTATCAGAAATAACTTCTTATGACCTGTCTATACGACAGGGCAAACATGTCATTACTGAACTCTTCTTATTGTCCTGTGAATGACCCTCCTCCCCTCTGAAGCCTCAGGCCCCTTATCTCATCCCTTAGCTCAGGATGTTACATATTCCTTATTTCACCTTTCCATCTCAGAACCCCTCATGTATGTAGGATCTTGAACACTGTCATGTATGTGGGGGTTTTATATACGCATGTAATTAAAGTCGGTTATTTTCTCTTGTTAATCTGTCTCATGTTGATGTCATTATTAGGCCAGCCTAAAGAACCTAGGAGAGTACAGGAAAGCATTTTCTCCCCAACAAGAGAAACTGGAATGGACTGGGAGGAGAGATCATAAATGGCATAGGATAACACTGCTCAGCAAATAGGCCCCATAAAGAGAGAAAACTAACGTGAACAGCATGAAAACAATTGTGAAAAAGACAGACCCCCTCTATTTTAATCTTCACTCCTGTTTAATTACTCTGCATATTCACTAAAAATGATAGCTAGCCGAAAAATTGTTTTAGTTAGAAAAAAACGAACAGTTATGGGACAAAAGAACCCAGAATCAGTCCAAAGCATCATCATCATGATAATTTGAGCAAAGCAAGTATTGACAAATTCAGAGTGGCCAAAACCATGTCTTCATTAGCTCTGTTTAATGTTTAGAATGTCTATAAGTACTTTTTTTTTTTTTTAGCAAAAATTAGAAAGCTGAATCTCCTTGGCAGGAAAATAATTGTGAAGTTCTTAAGTAAATGAAAAGGGCTCTCTTGTATTGAAATGTAAAGCTTCCATTGCCTCTCTTTAAATGTTTAAAGAATTTTTTTGTCAGTTTCAGCATGAAGAAACATTAAAATTCATCACAGCCGAACCCATGCTGGATAAAAAAAAAAAAAAAAAAAAAAGATGTTTAAATATCAGCAAATGGATCTGATAATCTGCAGAGTATTTCTGCTGTCAAAGAAGGGACCGTGGGATAAAAATCACATGTTTTGGATTTGACATCCCTTGGCATCTTGTAAATAGCCTCCACGAATCCATACCTTAAAACTGCCAACACCAGCAAAATTGTGCCCAAGTTTCTAGTAAGTTAAACAAGCAAAGCAGAGAGAGGAAATGCGGCTAGATTGCATATAAAAACCCAAGGACCCTGAAAACTGACCTCAAACTCATTTTACCAAAAGATAGTCTGTGCACTTTTGCAGAATTGTCCGTTTATTTATAAATCAAAGAGCATTTTTGTGGTGTGTACATATGAGTACATAAGAATATAGAGAGCTGAACATTAGGTGGGGCAGGGGAGGATGATGGAATAAGTGGGAAGAATTTTCCATGTGAAAAAAAAATACTTGCTGAATAATACAAAATAGATTTTTCTCATTATTAAAGTTTCTGCCTCAAGAGAATATCGAAGTGATCCTTTGGCCTGGATTTCTAACATTTTAACACCATCTTCTTCAATAGGGAAAAAAATGCATTTATCAGTGTGTTTTCAGATTCAAAAGTCAAAAAGGTGAGTTTGCCCTGGAGTTGGGAAGTGCTTTTTCCCTTCCTGTGCAAATCGCTAACAAGGGGTCCTCCCAAGAGACTAAGAGAAGGCCCATAATGCATCCTGCTGCGCAAAGCTTTGGGTGACTAGCCACAGAGCTAATTGTTTCCCCCCAAAACTCAGAGCTTTGAAAAGTTTGTTCCATCCACCATTTCTATTAAGTAATAGCTCACTCCTTTTCTTAAATTATTAATTGAGGAAATGACAATTAGAACTTCTTATTAGCAGATTACCTGTGAACACTACCTACCACGAGTTGTTATTCCCTCCCCCAAAAAAAAATTCTCTTATTTTTGCTCTCTGAAAATTTTATTTGGATAACTGTGTATCTTGATACATGAAAAATGACAATGCCGTTGATGGAGCATATATTGTCCAATAGAGTTTTAGAAACATTATTTTATGTCATCCTTATAATGAATTAGCAAGGAATGAGAGGGATTAGAGGAGATTGAGGTCTGTAGAGTTGTCGAGAACTTATGTAGCCAGGCAGGTGCAAAACTGAATTTTGAGCACTAATCTGCAGGACGCTAAAGCCCAAGCTTTCTCCCTACTCCCTGATGCCTTTCTGACAAAGAGCTTAGTCGCCCATAGTTTCAGGGGCTCACAGGTTCTGGGCACTTCTGCTTGGACACATCTGCTTCTCTGACCCTTCTCTGACCCTTCTGAACTCTGACCCAAACACATGTGGACGTTTTCCATTACTTCTTGCAGTAAACACCAATAAACATGCCATATTCAAAAATAAAATTTTAATAAAGCCATTTTGCAACTTGTGTGTTCTGTTAATACCTATAGATCAACCTTTTAAAGGCAGATTGTTAGATACCGTACCATGATGTATGAATATTCACTGTTTTCTCTATTGACAAATGCTTAGATTATGTTCCATTTCTTTTGCTATCACAAACAATTCTGCCACAAATACAAACATTTATTTTTGGTGGAGGTGCACAAATTTTTCTGATCTCTAGCACCCAGACTTCCATGGGCACGTGACTGCATAGCTGAACATTTGAAAGACATTGCTGGATGGCCCTTCAAAAAGTCACCATGATTTTTATTCCCACTGACCCAGTTGAGAACAGCCTGTTTCCTAGTCCACTGGCCAACCTGGAAATTACTAACTTTTTTACCAACATCATAGGAATAATAGGTGATTATGTTTTCATTGCATTTCAGATTTTTAAAAAAATGCTTTGTGCTATTTTATAGGTTTTTTGATTACTTACACATTTTTTGAGAATTGTCTGTTCGTATTCCTTATTCATTTTCTTTCCTTATTGATTTGTAGGAACCAGTGGTCTGATTTGGATACTAGTGCTTTGTTACACCTTTGTTTGTCTTTACACTTTGTTTAAATGCCTTTTGCTACATAATTAGACCAAAAAATGTGTAGTCAAATTATACGTCCTGCTCGTCTAATCACTTGGCCCATGAGATGTTTTCTATTATTTCCCACATTGTACAGATGAGAATACTGAAGACACGGGCACCCATCAGCCAGTTGCTAGGATAGCAACCCAAGTAGTCTGGCTGCAGAGTTGCTAGAGCATATGGCCCTTTTCTGTTGATTCCCCCCCCACCCTTTAATGACTTCTGAATTGAAAACGTATTTCAAAGACAGTAGAATTATGAAGTTCCCAGCTTCCCAGAATAAGAGAGAAGGCTTTGGACTGCTTCTCACTTCCCACAAAAGGTTAGGGCTATGGTAGAGTGTTTTGCCTTTGACGGTTGCTTTGGGTTGGCCTTCCTACGCCAAGGGCGACATAACCAAAGTAGGCATGGATACAAGAGTCCACGTATGTCCTGAGAGCATAAACTTGCCATTAGTAATATATGGGCAAGATACACGGAGAAAAAACATGCCCTTCAACACAGTTCCACACTCTCCTATGCAAAGGTGGTAAAGGTGAACATGGCCACATGCAGAAGACTCCACAGCGGAAACCCCAGGCTGCTGGAGGAGGTGGTATGAGACCGCTCTCCGCTGAGATGGATTTGGCTATCGCCCGGCAGCCTGCAGGGTTGACAGGAGTGTTTAAGCAGCTCTGCCTTCCTCGGGAACACTTGCCCAAGAGCGCCAGAATGAATTCCCTGACTGGAACCCTGGTGGAGCCTTAAGCTGCCCGACTCTGTCCACTCCTGGCCTTTCTGCTCAGGCGGCAGCCTCTCGCATTCCCCCATCCTTGCCCCTTAAACTCAAAGTTCATTCTGTTTCTTCCAGTCACTCTCCCAGCGCCTCCCAGCTGGGTTCTCCCCTCTGTTTTGACAGTGTCCTGAAGTATAGCTCAGAGGGTCCCACCAGCCTGAGCCCCAAACTGTGCCCCAGGTGGTGTTCCCATCTCATTTTTCACAGGCCTCACAGACTCCTTCCTCCCTCCTGAGGCCGGCTTTGGAGCTCTCCCCTCAAAGCTCTCCACGTCTGCCTCCCTAACTGCACAGAAGTTTCTCCTCAGCAGCAAACAGTGGCTGTTTCTCCACCAATGGCCCCACACGTTGTCCGATTCTGTGTGACTTCATGAAAACAAACTCGTCTGTTGCATCTAATCAGCTCCTCTGCACAAATATGATAATGGGCCACAAGGGCTGAATGCTATTCTGTCCTCCAAAGGATCAGATAGGGAGTTAGCCGTGAGGGCCCTTCATCAGATAATACCTTAAACCTCCAAATCTGGTTCAAATGATGAGCACCAAAGCTTCCACCCCCTGAAAATAATGCCTATTTTCATTATTCATTAAATTACACTGGAAAGGTGAGCTACCCACTCCAGTCTGCATGGAGCTCGGTCTAAACTTAATCAGTAGGTTCAGAGAATTTTTCAAAATCCCTTTCTCATTTCACAGATGAGAACTGCTCTTCTTTTTGTGTTTAGTGTGTCCGTGCCAGAAAAATGTCCATACTTCTCTGCTCTGCCTAGCTTGTTACACAACTCCTCAATGCGAAATTTGATATGTGAAAATTGGTTCTTTTAAAATTTTTATTTGTATTTTTTTTGGCAGGCTCTGGGAAAGGCCTGTTTCCTGGCACCAAAAGTAACCAGTCTTGGCGTGAACAGCCCCTGACAATTTCCAGCATATGGTAAAAGAAGATGCTTCTGCCCACCCATCAGGTAAGTGCCATCTTTCTGACTAGAGCAATGATCGATGCCGTGCTTGGAGAGCAATGACTGCTGGGAAAGGTGCCAAGCAGCCAACTGGCCAATACCAGTGAGTAGGTCAGAATGTACCAGGCCTTTGGGTGAGGCGGCCTGCTTGTTCCCAGACACACGGAGGCCATACGCTGGAAAAATGTACTCAGACAAGTCCTGAATTTGGCTACAGAGCTGAATATCATTATTTGTTTTGCTAATGTCTGTAGGGTGTTCAATGAGAATGGCAGTATCTCAGCGTAAATTACAGGAAGAGAATGTTGCTTCAGCTTTCAGGGGAGAACCCCATACGCCGACCCTGTTATCTCTGGAAAGGACAGAGCCATCTCAAAGAGGGGACACTTAACAGTCCAAATTTCTGCTACCCAGTTTATCAAAGCATTTTACCTTCTGCATGGGCAGCTGTTGGTGTCAGTCATGGTATCATTTTGATTCTTCTGGAATCTACTTTGTTGTTTCATCCAAAAATATGTGTGTATGCTCAATGTAGAAAAGTGCAATGATGCATAAGAATGAAGAACGTAAAGATTATTCCGATTCCACTACCTAGAGATTATTGTAGGTAATGCTTTGGAAAATGGTCTTATAGAAATCTCTCTGTTCACGTACACAATATTTTATGAATGAGCTCACGCCGTGCATGCTCGCTTATAACCTGCATTTTTCATTTAATACTATATCATGAATATTTTTTAAATGTGACATCAGAGGCCATTGCATATGTGCACAAGTATTTACTTAAGCAGTCCTCCAGGGAGGACATTAGGTTGTTTCCAATTTTCTAAGATTATAACGGTGCTGCTGGGAATATCTTTTTGTGCTTACGCAATTATTACTTTACGAAAAATTCCTAGAAACGGGATTGTTGAGTCAATAGTGGGGACATTTTGCCCTTTGGTGTATATTGCTAAACTTTCCAAAATAAATACTTTATTGATTTCCATATTCTTAGCAACGTGGAGTTTTTGCAAATGTTATAGTAGGTGTTTATGAATGAATTTTTATTTGCAACCTGGGAAATGATAGCAGCTGGTAGTTTTCAGGTAACTGCAATGAAAGTGCCTGCTAAGGAGGTGGACTGGGACCCTTTGGCGGATATTGGTGGGGGCCATTGATAAGAAGCTGGCAGAAATCTCTGCTGAGATTCTCCAGATTTACAAATGCCAGTAGTTTGTATGTGTTACATGTGTTTCACTTCTTCTGTTGCGTTGACTAGGCCATGGACATCCATGGTGAATCATACAAGTCAGAAGGCGTAGACATGAAAGGGGATGGTTTTAATATCCCACCTACGTAGAATGCTTGCGTGAGGTTTCTGTTGGTTCCCTAGCCCCGTGGTTCTCACCAGCATCAATGTTACCACCCCCCACCCTGGAGACATTTGGCAGAAGATTCAGGAGGATTGCTACCGGAATCCAGTAGATAGAGAGCAGTGGCATAGCTCAACATCCTGTAATGCACAACACAGACCCTTCACAACAATTATCCTGCCCCAAATGTCGGCATTGCCAAGGCTGAGGAACCCTGCTCCGGCTCATGATACCGCTCAGTCTTTAGGGGAATGGACTTGGGAGACAGATTGCCTGGGGTTGAGTCCTGGCTCTCCCACTTACAGATGGTGGGGCTTGAGCAAAGGAGGGGAAGGCTTTAGTACGTGGTCTGTCATTGCTTTTGGAGATTCCTCCACATGCCATTGAAGAGTATAATTAGAAAATAGCATATATACAATAAACCCTAATTAAGGGGGGAGCCATTGGTTTTCTGTCTCACCGCACTTTGGGAAACAGTTTTGGAGTTTTGTTTTGTTTTTTTAAATGGATTTGCTCCCCACGGAGAAAATGAAACCGTGAGGAAAGAATTTGCGTCCCTGGTACCTGAGTGGAGCACTCCTAGGCAAGTACTTCCTACATATCTTGCTCCTCTTGAACTTCGGTAAAAGCCCATGTGAGATAATGAATCTTGTGGTTCCATGCTTCTGTCTATTAGCATCTCTGAAAGTGACACAATAAGCAGCTCTTTCTCTTGTTGGCCAAATTGAGTTGCCTTGGAATCAGAGCAGCTTACCTTTCTCTCCCTGCACTTACGTAACCCAGGAGAGTGAGACTGACCCTTCCTAGAGGAGGAGGGAAGAAGGGTGCCATCGGCTACCCCATACTGGTTCCTTTTCTTTCATTTTCCTCACATCCTTTGAGCTGTGTTCTGGAAGAGTTCCTTTGGTTTTTCTGCAGACTGAAAATTACTCTTCAACTGTTTATCCCGTCTGTTAAACTTCTCATTGATTAGGTGTCATTTCTCTATTTGGACCATTATATTTTTGTTTTCCTTTTCAAGGGGTTTAATGTTAGTCATAGATAATGAATATAACCTATAATGTAGTCCCCATAGTAATACATGATACATAGTTGTCTACAGAGTATGCACTCTTAGCTCTAATGGTCTCTTCCTTTGATTATTTCTGTAGCCTCCTATTCTGATGCCCTATTGTCGTTTGCCAACCTTCAATCTCCAGAGTGGCCAGGGTGCTTTTTTAAAATCAGGACATGTCATCAAACGACTTCAGATACGTCAGTGGGTTCTGGCTGCATAGTAGACGGAACCCTTGTTGTTTGCTGAAGACCAACAAGTTTCACCAGCCTTTGCTCCGCTCCACATGGCGTTTCCTCCACTTCGCAGATGCACTGAGCTCTTTTTCATGTCAAGGACTCTACATATTCGCTTCCTCCCTCATTCTCCTCCTGGCTACCTCCTGTTCCCTCCTCACATCTAAGGTTCCAATGTCCTTTCTTCCTCTGTGGACACTTCCTTGAATCTTCACTTTGAGTCATCCTCTCGCTATTAATTAACAACACCCTGGTTTTCCTGCTTACATTTCATAGTAAATGGACAAACTCATACGGAGTGAGGGATTGTGTGTAATGTCTAGCTCGTCCTTGCAGGTGGCTCCGTTAGGGTGGTCTGTGCCAGCCCAGGGCACCGCTTTATCTTGCGCACGCAGCTCAGGCCTGGCCCACAAATGCGGGGAGGAAGTCTGTGACAAATGATTGAATAAATACATGGTCACACTGAGGGTCGCACCCCAGAGGACGTCTATGGGGTTCATTCAGTCTCCCCGGAAGTGCATTCCTGGCCCCTTTCCTCTCCAGATCTTGCAGAACGGCACTTCTATGGCGTGTAGAGTAGGGCTACTGGAGTGTTGCAACCACAGTACCAAGAAAGATGTCACTAGTACTTGTTATCTTTCAGTCAGGGATCATTTCAGGAAACCCAGTAACGACATCACAGGGCGCTGCAGCTTTTGTCTGCGGAGGCAAGTCTGCACGGGAGACTGGAACACAAGCTGTCCCCAAGTACCTGCACTTACTGCCACCTTGGGGACCGCAGTTAGCAGGAGAAAAGGGGTCTTGTTCTCCAAGGCCCCTTCCCGGCTGGGGCTTTCTGCAGATCTCATCAGCAGACGTACCAATTAGTGCTCATTAGGAAGGTGTTTGGGTTTTTAAATTTATTTTGTTTTCCTGATGTGGATACCAGGCCTGGAAAGAGTGGACTGAAAAAACAACGTGTTCAGGAAAGAGCGCATTGTTGAGGAGACAGCTGCTTTCCAGACGCCACAGAGGGAGGCTACTGTAGGCCTTCATGACTGGACCGTGCAGACCCTGTCCCCAAGTCCCCAAGTCCCCAAGGAAGGCGCTGTGAGCGAGTGGGGCTGCCAACTACCCTCGTACCTGGCGGCTCTGGCTAGGTGGCTCCTCCTGACGCAAATTAGTGTCACTTCATAGGGACACCAGTTCCACTACAGCCTGTGTTCGGAGACTGTGGATACAATGTATAGCTGGGTTGGTTACAATTGTTAAACTACTTATCCTTTTTGGACAAGGTAGGATGAAGTGGGCCGAGTGAGTTTCCTGAACTGGGTCCCAACCGCCTTATGGGTCTTGTGGGAAAGGAGGCGAGAAGCACTGATCTGGAATAATGGGCAATTGTACTTTGTTTAATGCATATCAGCTCCCCTGCTTCTTCCATGTACACAGTCTTGTGCAGGATAAGCCCTACTTTTTCTTGTATAATTTCTATTTTGCCCGAAATGGCGCAAAGAAGATACAGATTAAAAACCGAGGCTCTCCATGAGCACAGGATTTAGTCACAGGATGTGAATTCCAGCCCCAGCTCTCCAATGCCTAGCTGGGTGACCTTGAGCTCATCATCAACCAGTGTGAGCCTCAGTTTCCCTAATGGTGGAGCACAGGTAATAATACCTGCTCTGCTTGTACCACACGGCTGCTGTGCCTACTAGTAGAGTGTTATAGACTTAACGTTTGCATCCCCCCAAAAAAAACAATTGTGTGATAAAGTCCTAACCCCCAATGTGATGCTGTTAGGAGGTAGACCCTTTGGGAGGTGACTAGGTCATGTGGGTGGAGCCCTCATGGATGGGATTGGTTCCCTTATAAAAGAGGCCACAGATCTCCCCAGTTTCTTCTACCGCATGATAACACAGTGAAAGACAGCTTTCTGTGAATCACGAGGCTCTCACCAAATACCTGGTCTGCTGGTACCTCCATCTTGGACTTCCAGCCTCCAGAACTGTGAGAAATAAATGTCTGTTGTTTATAAGCTCCCCGTCCCCCCACCACTGTCTATGATATTTTCATTGTAGCAGCCCAAACAGACCGAGACACACGATGTTGTATGCGAAATTTCTCTATAACCCAAAGAAACTATGGATTTAAGTCTCCGTACAAGGATGGTCAGTCACTTTATTGCTGAAAGCTTTATTTACAAAAACAGTTGAATGAAGCCAGCATGACCCTGGTAGCAAAACCGAAAAAGAAAAATTCAAACCAATATCCTGCATGAATAGAGATGCAAAAATTCTTCACAAAACATTAGCAAACATGCATACTCTTGAGAGACAGGCTGCTGATTTATACTAACGTGTAAATGACTGATGGCTAATGATGACAGTCAGCGGTAGTCATTGGAGCCGCATAAACCTAGATGAGAAGCCCGGAGGTTCAGCTGAGGAAAGGAAGAGAGAGAGAGATACCAGGTATGGGAAAATAGCTCCCTCTGCCACCCCCCCAAAAAAATGTACAGTACATGGACTGGCTAGTGGGCAGTTTTGCGTTGGAAATGTGCTGATGGTAATTTCTAAATCATGCCATCTGGAATTATTATCTACATTTGAATTGGGGCATTTCTTCATTCATTTATTCACTCACTCACCAGCAAGTTGTGTTACGTATGTTTTCTCTGTACAGCATGTGGTAGGTGATCTAGGAGAGAGAAGAATATATAAAGCAACCTTCTGACTTGAAGACGTTTGCTATCTCAGATGGAAGAAGAGAGAAATTGGAAGACTAAGTGTAACCCAGGGCAGTGAGATAGGGGCAACAACCTTTAGTGGTTCCCCACTGTCCTTGAGGTAGAGGTGGTTTGGGGTGATTGGGTTGGGCAGTGAAGGGTTTTCCAAGCAGGGGGAGCAGCAGGAGTGACAGCTCAGTGACCCGGCTTCCAGATGGGCCTTCAGTTAGACATTGACTCTTCTCTGCTCAACAAGTCTTCTCACGCTGTCTGAGAACACCTGCCTTTCTGCTTCTTTCTCATCTTCTCCTTCCCCAGGAGCAGCGAGGGCAGCTCCTCTGGCCTGCGTTTCTGAGAGCAAGACTGCCCCCTCCTCTCTTTTTGCGAGTGAGGGTAAGTTAAGTCCAGGTGTTTTCACTTCAGAGACGCCAGTAGCCACCATACGCTCAGCACTTGGGAGGTAACAAATTTGCGATGTCACAGTTGATAATCAACTCTAGTAAAAGAATGTCCAAATCAATTGAGCTTTAGCAAGGGCAAACCAGCTGGACGCAGGCAGGCTCCCTGCTCGAGCTGGCTGGGCTTGATAAATTTGCCCTTATTATAGCTATTGATGTTTAAATTTCTTCAGGGATGTTGTTACATGGGTGCCTGGTGGTGACAGAGGTACGGTGACCTCCTTCGATCCTTAATCTACACCTGTTAGTTGGCTCCCTGGTTGCCTGTGCGTATACTCAAGCTTAAAGGTTAACAAAAGAAAAACAGGCCAAGTTTACGCGACTCTAGCACTGGATCAATGCAAGTAAATAACCTTCTCTGTCTTATTTCCCCAAGCATTATTGATCCAAGTTCTTTGTTCTTTGTCATGTTTCTGTCTTCTTTTCCTGGGGGACACTCAGCGATCAGCTCGTATTGGACCTGTTAACTGGCCCATTATGACAGCTACCATTTTGTCACTCATTGTGGTGATATGTACACACACACACACACACACACACACACACACACACACACACATACATGATTTTACTTTGGTGTTTTCTAAGCTGTGGACTAGTAAGTGAATCTCAGACATAAACTTCTTCCGCTCCAATTTCTTTTCTTTGCTTTCTGTGGCAAGTAGTTAAATTCCGTAAACCCCTGTCATACTAAGAGGTTGACTTATTTGTGTTAAATACCTATCGAAATAGATGACGATCTGACAGTTTCAAAAGCCAGTCACTCATCTGCCGAAGGTTAGGGCATATTCCCGCTACATTCTCCATGCCGATGTCTGCTCTGACCCCTGGGACTTATTTTTCTTTAGAAAACGGGTCCTTTCCTTTCACAGTCATTTCCCCTCCATTTTCTTGGTGGAACACGGAAGGGTGTTACAGTGATGGCAGCGGCCGTCCCAAACAGCCTCCTTTCTCCGTGGGTTCCACTGGCGCCAAACGGGATTTGTGCTCGCCACGGTGAGTATTGATTTGAACATGTCGAGCTCTGTTACCGAAGTCATTCAATCCCATCCAGGTGTAGGCATGCAATTGCAAACTAGAATTTTCCATGGAATTGAAAAAAAAAAAAATTCTAGGAAGGCAGGAAAGCCATTGCACTTTGAGACACATTTGTTTAGCTTTAAAAAAAGAAAAAGAAAAACTTCCCCTTTGAGTTAGTAAATAAGGAAAGCCGGGTGGGCGATAAAAGGTGGCAGTCTGTGTAACACCCCTCTCTGTGGGTCTTCTCAGCTGGGATGGATGGTTTCGTTCTGAATCAATTCTTGAAAGAATGTAAGGGCATCATCAGGTATTCTCACCCTTGGCATCCTGAGAGGTAAAACGACTCCTTTTAAACTAAAAGCTAAGTTGAATGAAAACAAACATAGGATGCCGTGTTTATTGCTCTTAAACATTTATCATGTCAAAGAAGATGAGGCCAGTATTAGTTATTTTGCAAAGGAAAAGGTAGCCTGTTAGCAACTAGCTAGTGCCAACATTTCCTCTATAGATAATCGTTTAAAGATTAAGTCGATGGTGCTGGTCTAATGTGGTGAAGCAGACTGTGATTATCCAAAGTCCTAGGGTCAAATGGCATAAAAATCTTGTTTCTTAAACTATTTCACCAAACAATCGTCACTTGCCCAGAGATGTGTGTATACTGTGTGCTTCTCTCACTCTTTTGCCAAGCATTGAAATGCCCTGTGTATCTTTTTAACACCACTATGAAATCCCTTGTTTCTCAGTTCCCAATTTAGTATTCTGTTTAATCCCCTGAAGAGTCACCTTTTAAGTGATGAGTTGATGCAACATGAAAGCTTATTTCTATCATTTCTCTACAAGCAGAAATCACTGCAGGCGTTGCTTGGAGAAGGTGGAATTGGTTATCATTCATGCTTAGAGCTTTTCATCCTGGGTGTGCTTTGCAAACACTAATTAATGAATCCTTGTATGACACTCACACCAAATGGAGTTGTTAGTGTTTTCTTCATAAGAGCTCCTGGCTTTTGGCCACTTAACCTACCTCACTATTTCAGAGACAGCTTCAGTTTAGCGGGACAGGTAGCAGCCCCAGGACCATATGCGTCTATGTGTCATCTACTGGGATGTTCTCTGAAATGGCCAATGCGTATTCCTGTTGGATATGCCCATCTTACAGCATCCCGTCTTGTCTTTTAGTTGTGTCATATCTCTGTTTCATAGAATCATGGCACTAACACGCCATTAAGAAAGAACATTTTGTTTGCATGTGTAATTCAGCAGATTATACCATATATTCTAGAGATAATTTTGGAATTAACCTTCATTTTTAAGTTTTTGGGTCCCCCCCCCCCCAAACACTGGCTCTCCCACAGAAGGTCAGTGCCGTTTTAAGAAAACAGAGTCAAACTTTGAGCAGAAATAAAAATGAAGTCAACTGAAAGTATTTCAACCTTTGGATTTCTGCCAAATAACCTATTCCTTTCTATCCCTCAAGCTGTTGTTGGAAGTTAAAGGAGACAAAAAGGGCTATTTTTGAAGCTTTACAGTATTTGGTTTTATAGGAAGGGTCTGTTTGGGAATTACTTATCCCTCCAAATAGAATTTTGTCAGTTCATGCCATACTCCGTAAGAACCATTTTTTTTTCCCTTTTTCCCCAGAAATGGTATTCAAAGATTTCTGTAGGGTAGAGAATGAAAACATGACCATTACCATTTTTACAAGGCTTGTATTTATTTGTTTTCTATCCCTTTCAAGATATACCTTTCTTACAAGGGTTTCAGTGTTTAAATAAACCGTGTAAAGTGTTTAGATATTCCCAGGGTTTACCCAAATCAAAAAAAACAAATCCATAGTAGCTTTGCTTGGAGAAGGTACCAGTGTCAGAAATGATAGAATCTCAGGTTGTACAACTCACTTATCCAGAGAAATTGGAATATTTGTAACGCACAAAAATTTTAATTCCCCCAACATAGCTCAGTACAGTGTGTATTTACGTAGGCTGCAATAGGCAACGCATGCTAAATAAATTTTAATAATTCAACTGCCTAAGATGCATATCAGAGGCTAATTATCATGAACATTCTTGCAGCGCATGACCTCATTGTACATCAGGTACTGCCCTTCTTTTTTGTACGTTGAAGGTCACTATGACCCTCCTCACTTGTTTATATCAAGCAGTGCCGCTGAGACGGTTGTGAACTTGACAGCACAGCCGGTGTCTTGGTCTCCTTTGCATCCTCAGTGCCTCGCGGTGTCTGCATATGGAAGGGATTTCATCAATGCATGTGTGAAGACTGATGCTCACAGCCCCCAGGAAGGGATAAGTGGTTCTGTTCCATTTTCTGTTACACTCTGTTTTACAACTGGGAAATGGCTATGCTTAAAAAACAACTGAAGGCATTTGTGATGCCGTGAGCATCCATTCTTTTTTCCCGGATGATGGTCCCATAGCATAATTTAACCATTGTTTGACTACTCGTGGCTTACAAGGAAAGTATAACCAGTCAGAATAGGTTAGCGAGTGCTGCAGGAACAATAACCCCCAAATACCCATGGTTTAAAGAATAATGTTTTATTTCTCACTTTTATGGTACATGTCCATTTTAGATCAGGATTCTGGGGTGAAAGGACTATGTTTGTTGACGTTATGTGGGGACATTGGCTGCTGCAGCAGCCACCATCTTGACTGTTCTAGTTGCCAATTCAAAGTTGACACACCACATTCTGGAGTGTTTTGTGTTGATAACTGGATGCACCAGCACATGTAATTTCCTCTTACAACTCATCGGTCTAAACTACATACGTGGTCCCATCCAACCAACACAATGGGCACGAACTATCATCCCACCATGTTCCTGGAAGGGAAGTAACTAGGAATAGTTGGCAAACACTCCAGTGGCCAAGTTTACACTATCAGACACAAACCTTTAGGCTGCCCCCATACCCCTGAGCTGTCTCCACTGTGAGACTAACTACTCACTTATCTGGGAGTGCCAGGCCCCCCTCCTTTTTGGCAATACAGTGGCCAAAAATCCTCACAATCGCGCACGTGGACCCTCCCACCCCACTGAGACTCTGAATGCAGGGTGAGGCGTGTGGCACCCCTCAACGCTGCAGAAGGGAAGAGATGATGCCCATCAGAGAGGTGCCTGGGGGTTCACCCCCAACCCATCTTACAGCACCTTACGCCCACACCATGCAGTCAGCTTTGATTAATGACAAAGAGAAACTCTCTCTCTTTCTTAACCTTCCAAAACCGCTGCTGAGGTTTAACCTTGCAGCTATCAGGAAAGCCCTACGGGCTTAGCAGACATGTCTACTGAGTGAGCTTAAACTGCTGTAACTCCCGGTGCCTCCTCACCAAGGAGCAACCAGCCTCACAATCCAACACTACAAGTTCCCTTGCAGTGTCTCCTGCCTCAGTTTCCTTTTTTTCATCTTCCTCAACCTGGGCTTGCACCTCCCAAATGAAGGATTGACACTTGAATCCTTGCTGTAGGCTCTGTTTTCTCAAGAATCTGGTTGTGCCACCTAACAAATCCGGTTCTGCTTATACACAGTGCCATCGCAGACGTCTAACCAGACTTACTATTTCTGATGCAACATGGAACCCGACCAGGTCATGTTTATTTGGTGGGAGACCTCCAGAGAGCTTCCGTATTGCCAAACTAATATTTTTGGTCATTTTCATGTTTAACAGCTTGGGTAAGAACTTATTCAACTATATCAGGAACGGAATCAATCATTATTAAAACAAAAATATTGCCTTGGCACTAGTATCATCTTGTGCCATTATTTGGGATGAATAATTCTTTGTTTGGGGGGCTATTCTGTCCGCTGTAGAATGTTTAGCAGCATGCATGACCTCTACCTACTAGATGCCTGTAGCACCTCCAGCTGTGACAATGAAAAATGTCTCTAGACCTTGTCAAATATTTCCTAAGGAACAAAATCAGTCCCGGTTGAGAATCACTAAACATTTTAGCAGCTTAAACTTTACAAGGTCATTACTTTTTAAGCCATGATTTAAAGGTATTGAATTGATCTTCCATATTGTTACATGGAATAGGAGATACTATTTATATAGATGTGGATTATCTATAATATAACAATTTCTATAATATAATTGTACTTTTCTCCAACAAATTAAATACCATTAATATGAAAAACATGGAAGAATGCCATTCTAAATTAATGAAGATGTGACCTCTCAGAGTTAGACAAATGAAGTTAGAAAGATGCATACACAGGTAGGTAGGTAGGTAGATAGATACAGATGATAGGAAATCATAATACACTGAATATTTCTAAATAGATGGTATGCTGAATACACTTTAAGAGCAGATACTATGTCTTCATTGCATACTCATTATATTTATGTACACATGAATACCTTACTTATTTTATAACTGGAAGTTGATGAAAGGATATTTTGAGAAATTGAATATGTATTGAAAATTAATACACCTAACTGACTTCTTAATGAATTTGGAGATACCATCAAATAATGCAGTTCACTGCAGCTTCTAAAATGAATAACATAAAAACACATTTCTACCTTTTACTTACTTTAATGTAAATTGGAGCTTCTTAAATGTGGAACATAATAATTGTTCAACATATGTTAGATCCAGTGGGAAAAACTCATGTTACTGTTCCTTTGTTTAAATGCATTGCTATGCCTTTATTCCACAGTAATTGTTTCTCTACTTTTAAATTTAATTACACTAGTCTATTGTATAATCTATGGGTTCTACCTAGTTTTCTTCAATAGACAAACTCATGTTATAGGCTTCATTAAATTGATTCGTTTACTTGAGTCACTCTGCCTGTGTATGTGACCCCTAGTTAAAAATGGCTTCCAGATAAAGATATACGTTATAAATGTATAATAATGTCTCTCTCTGAGTGGTAAGATTAAAAACTTAAAAAAAAAACCTTTTTCTTTATACTTTTCTGTTTGAATTCTTTACAATAACTACCTCCTATTTTCACCAAATTTTTAGGTGTTCTTCAAAACATTGTTCGGTGCTTATTGAAACATTTTAAGTGAGTAATGTTTCAAAAATGTTATTCATTTTTAGTATGTATTTAATTTCTCCAAATATCCTTTCACAAACTTCCAACTATAAAACAAGTCATAGTGATGTAATGTATAGCATAGGGAATATATTCAATAACATTGCAATAACTTTGTATGGTAACAGATGGTAAGTAGATTTATTGTGGGTATCATTTTGTAAGGTATATAAATATCGAATCACTATGATGGACACCTGACATTAATAGGATATTGTATGTCAATTATATGCCAATAAACAAAATCCCTTCAGAAGTGGAATATGGTGCCCTGTATTTTAAAATACTATGTATTAATATAAGAATACAATATTAAAATAATTTCTTTCATGCTTTTATTTAAATTTTAAATATTGCTAGTTGCAAAAATTAGGACTTAAAAGAAACACATGTAATGGTACTATTTTTCAGCATTTCAGTTTGACGTCCTAGTTCTCATTTTTTGATTCGTTCACAAGTCTATTATTTCCTTTCACTGGGATTGATTTGTTACATGTACATATGCAAGTACACTGATAGTTTGTGAACAACAGCATTGATGTGACAAATTCTTGCAGCAAATTTTGCAGTTACGTAGATAGAATTCATTAAATAAATGAGCATTATATTATAAATAAAATATACATTATATGTACAATATATATAAAATATTCTACATACTCTGTTTCCCGGAAAATAAGACCTAGCCAGACCATCAGCTCTAATGCATCTTTTGGAGCAAAAATTAATATAAGACCCAGTATTATATTGCATTGGACCCGGTCTTATAAGTAAAAAAAAATTTTTTACTATAAAAATTTCTTTTTAACATAAGTAAAAAAATTTTACTTATAGTCAAATAACATTGGCTCTTATATTAATTTTTGCTCCAAAAGATGCATTAGAGCTGATGGTCTGGCCAGGTCTTATTTTCAGGGAAATACGGTAGAACACTCATTTGTTTAATTATGTCTCTATAAATAAATGTATATAGTATGTAACACACACATACAAACACACATACATAGGAATTCATTAAGGAAAAGAGTCCTCAGAGGACATAGCATTGACTTAACTCCTCATTTTTATATATTACTTAAATATATACAAATATAAAACTAAGTACAAAGTCTTCATGCTTCTCATTCCTTTCCAACTGAAAATTCTAAACAAACACACAAATTAAATGTATGCAATAAACCATTATTTTCAACATGCTGGATGACTTTATTTTACTCAAACCAAAACACCGAGGTTCCCGTTAGAAACATGTACCTTCAGACATGGTCCTACATTCAATTTATCTCTGTGTTTCAGCTCCAGTATTATCATTGTAGATGTTATGTGCCATATAACTATATATGTAATATACAGAAAACAATTGCCTTAAGACTCTATTTACTATTCTGGGGTTACTAGAACTCAAACTTTATCCAAACTCTTCATGTAAGCAATCTCCAGACACCAATTTTAATGAATCATGTGATATATCTGCAAGGCTTTCTTGTTCACTTGCATATAACGTTGGTGTTACTGCTTTATTGATAACTGTGCTAAATGGGCATCTCATTTGATTGTTGCTGAAAGTGGGAATATAAAATTCTTCACTGTCTTTTTAACATTACACCTACTGCTAATGAAATGGTGCATGCTGTTACACATAAAACACGATCCATTCAACGTGTCTGTCTCCAAGGTGAATATGGCATTCATCCTTGACACACTTTTGTTTAAATAATAAACCCAGATGCAATTTGGCCTTCATTTGGGTTTAATATATCCAAAACAAAAAATGCAAATTACAGCGCTGAAATAGAGTGGCAGAATTTAATTTCTAGACATCCAGAATATGCTCACGGTGTTTTGTTTATAGACTCATTTTTTAAAATTAGAAAGGTGTTGTAAAGGATTAAAGATCCCAGAAAATGGGTTTCTAGAATAGGTCCCAGGTTGAGAAAACCCTGGTTTAGTGGAAGTCACAAGTTTGAAACTCAACTCCTGTCTACTCATTAATTAAAAATTTTTACTGAGTACCTCTTATGTACTAAGGGGGTATTCGAGACTAGATGAGTGGGATAGACTTGTTCCAAGACCTCCAGGAACTCAAAAGGTGATGGAGTTCATGTAACCGGGAAGAAATTAGACTCTCTCACTTACTATGTGAGCTTCAACTCTCTGAGCCTCGACTTGCTCAGCTATCCAATGAAGGCAGAACCTTCTCTAACCATCAGATGACAGGTCTTTTAAATGTCTAAGTAGCGGACAAGAGGAAAACAATATTAGTCACATTTATGCCAAATTAAGTCGAAATCAAGATAACTACTGACAAAGCCATTTGCAAATGAGTTCAACTTTCACCATAGTATGAGTGCAGCTAGCTACATGAGTAATTTTATAGTTCTAATCCCCATCAAAACTAGTCTGTTTGAACTCTAAATCCTAGTCGTGAAATCTAAATCCAAAATAATGGTTCTGACGACATTGTTACGTCCCTTATTGAAATCAGTCATGTCTGAGTGTGACATGGCAACCATCGAGCAGCTGTCTGAAGTCCTACAGATAGATGGCAACAAAAAAGCAATGTTTTCAGCTGAAATTTCAGGGCAATGTTCAAAGGAGGTAGCACATGGTTTCCTACCTTGGAATGCCTCCGGGATCATTTGAATTACCAAGCGCCCAGCACTGGTGGAACATAGCACGGGTGCTTTAATGAGCATCTTGACTTCTCATCTGAAAGACATCATTTCTCACAGCCAAGTGTCTGATGCTTATAGCACAACACATGAGGAATTAGTGGGGTAGTAAATCATCACAACACTTTCTGCAAGAGAGGGTTTACTTTGATCCTTCTGATATTGAAAAGAAAGGATCTGAAGCGCCTGAACTGCTAAGGCCCTGAGCTCACCTTTACTCCAAGGCCACTTTCCCCACCATTAGTGGGTTTGTGCTTAGGGAGCGCTCATTTTAATATTGGCTTAAGGAAAGCATAATTAGAAAGATAAATCTGCTGAGGGGACAATCAAATTATATCTTTCTGTGTGTGTGTGTGTGTGTGTGTGTGTGTGTTCTTTAACCAGATATTTCAAATTATGTCCATTCTTCTAGAGCAGTGCTTAACACACAGTAGGTTCATAATAAATATTTCATGAATGTATAAAATAATCTCTTACGTATTCCAAATAATCAAAAGATGAATTGTATGGCTACCAATGTCTAAAATTGCCTGAGTTCAATTTTTGGATCAAGGCAATGTATACAAAAATAACTTCAAATAATATGTATTTGAAATTTTATATGGCTATATATTCCTTTTTCTGACTTTGAAAGTAAGATACACTTCTAGTAGGAAAATTTAAACATATATAAAACATAACTGGTTTATAAGCCATCACTAATCTGTTCATCCATTGATAACACTATAGGATAACACTTTAATGTATTTCCCCATTATTTACATATGTATATAATTTAAATGAAGTGTATAATTTAAATATACGTATGTATATAATTTAAATTAGAGCATTGTCATTGGTGGCACTCGTCTTTTTTGGTTCCTTCCTGATGCTCCCAAAATTGGAGCCTATTCTTACTGAGAAATAAGAGACATATTTTCCAGAATAAGTCCAGATATGGCATCAAGCATATATATTAAATTAAATTAAATGTTTAATATAAAAGCGAATTAACATGTTGTGTCTTTAAGAAAAGTTTACTAAGCCAATTTTGTCTTGGGTCAACACAATTCATCAAGAAAGGGCATACAGGACTAAAAATGCTATGAAATGGTATTTTCCCCCTTAGTATAAAATATTGCTCATTTACGTCCCTTTTTATTCAATATCATTCCTCTGGCTTTGCAGCATAAAGCAGAGCTGCCTGGAAACCTTATTTAAAAATTGGGGGGAAAGAAGTAGAGAAAAGTGTAATGATATTAATGTGTTTCATTAATTGTAGAAAGTGTAACCTCATTTACTCAACCGCCCTGGGGATACTGTTGCTGCTTTAAATGGAAAGCAACTGGCAAATTGGGAACCAAGAGTTTTAATGCTTAAAACAGAGCTTCTAGTTCAGAGACAGAAAGTTATGTTCCAAAGAAAGCATAGTCTCTGCTTTGCCCATTTAAAGCTGAACAAAATGTATTGCAACTGAAGAATGTGAGGGAACATGAAACAGCTGTGAAATCCTGGGGGGAAAAAAAGAGGCTGAGTAAAAGTGGAATTTTTGATAACTACATCAGCATTATCTTTCCCAGTGGTGATTGCCAAAACTGTATTTGTTTATAGTTACTTGAAGATAAAGAACTAACTTTGAGCTGCGGGAGAAATACTATATTTCCATGAGAATTAAAAGTGTTTGAGATTCTCTTGCAACGTCTGGAAATCATGCCAGACAGGCCCGCCTGTGGGGTATTTCCTGCTTAATTTTGTAGTCCTGAGGGGTCATGATATACTCCAGAAAAAAAAAATCCCTATTAAATTGTGCTATTAATTTGGGAAGAGTTCAGAGGTGGGGATGATAAACTTGCAGTTTGCCCAAGTAGACTTAAACCTGCAAAGTAGAATATCATTGTCAGGCTGAGTCTCTTCGGATCAGCTCTGTGGATTTGGGGAAATGTTGATGACCCCTGGTTTCTGAGCCTGTAATTCATTCCCTTGTGAGTCATGAACTTTCCACGCTGTCCTGTCACATATTTTATAGAGCATTACATAAAGTATTCAAACTCTCCCCTATGGTGTATATGTCCTCCATGGTGGGACCTTGACTCTACTGACCCTTTACCTTCCCCTTTTCAACATCTTTCTCATCAGTGGTCTACTTCTATGCTCTAACGGGACCGTGCTCTCTGGGTGGGCAGATGAAATCTAGAGGGTTGGAACTCCTGCATCTAGCTCAGATCTTTGCAATAGGCAGGTACCAATGCATGTTTATTTGTTCATTGGACTTCTAGGCTGCTGCAGGCAAGAGTGAAATACTTGTCAAACCGTTTTGCAGGCCCTGTGGATAAAAATGCCTCCCCCCCACCCCCTTTGGAAATGTTTCATAGTACCGGATTGGCTTTCATAGAATGTTTGTAGATGAGTCCCTGTTTAAGGTTTAAAATGCCAGTGAATCGAAGTAGTAAGAGCTCTGAAAGGCACATAAGAACTTGGGGTAGGGTGGGAGCGGGGTGCAAAAAAGACTTGCAGAAGACATGGGTGAGGAAAAGATCCTACACAGGCCAGGTGTCAGGTATGGGTTGGAAGTGGATGGATAGGGCCCATTCCAGGACTGGAAGAAATGGTTAGTTAGACCCCGATATTGTAAAAGTCAGGATTCTTTGTGCTGTTCAAAAGGCAAGTGGTGCAATTTCTCTCCCCCAACCCTCCTATTGCTTTTCTTCTGCACTCAATTTAACTACAAAGTGGATTTCTCCCCCTATAGCTCTAACCAGGGAGGATGTCTCAGGTTCTGCTCCCAATGGTAAAATGTCACCACGGTCGGCTATTTGCAATGCAAATCACCAGGCTTCAGCATCCAAGATTGATGTCCCGGTGAGAATGTACTTAGTTGCTGGGCTGGAGCTGAGTGGAAGTGACACAGGTCTCTTCCCAGCCTGGAGTTGTCGTCAGAGGTAACAAGGCAGGGCCAGGGGACAGATGAGCCTGTGCCCTTTTGCACCATCCATTAACAGCACATGGTATTAATGCATCTAAATTCTAAATTTAGTTGGGGCCATCAAGTCTGGGCTGAGGGCAGATGGCATACCCAAGCTGGGGCCGAGGGCAAGAGGACTTCCCATAAACTATTCTGGAGACTAGTGAGAAGGCGCAGAGCCCAGAGAGGCATGCACCTGTCCGGGTCAGACGCCCATTTGCATTCCTCGCGTTTCTAGGCAGCTCAGGGTGGTGTCAGGTGGTCTTCAGGCCAGGACCGGAGTTCCCTGGGCAGCCAGCCCTGGATGCTGAGATTGGCCTGTGGGCCCCCAGGAAGTGGGGTCATTTGAACCTGGGCCAGACCCTTTAGGTGCAAGAAATTCACAAGAAAGTCTGGAAATGCTCTGGAAAAAATAAAAATTCCATCTGAAACCCATCTTTTCCTTTATGTGGTAGTCGTTGCAACTGGAAAAAACAAATGCTTTTATTAAACCCATTACCATCTGTGGAGAGTTTGATTTGCTGACAGTGGTGTGGGAGGAGGAGACTTCTGTCAGGGCCCCAGAGATGGCAGTTATGCAGCCATCGCTTGGCTCGTATTCTCGTAGATCTTTGGATGAATGTTTCTAAGTACTCTGGGAAAAAGATAACATACACCAAAGAGAAATAAAGCATAACCGTGTATCTCCCTTTATAAGTATAATTATTTTGTAATTATGAATTACAGGATCAATATAAAACACAGAAAATACCAGCAGAAAAAAAAAATCACTTCTTTTGAGAGTCACCAAATAACCTAAATATTTAGAGAAAATATGTAGGCTGTGAAAATTTTGTTTAGGGCTTTCTAGATAGACACTCATACACACCACACTCAACTTGCAATATAGTATAAACATTGTATAATTAATTGTTAAGAAGCAGGAAATAGCAATTTTCTATCATTGCTTTTATCAGCCGCCGAATATTTGATTGTACACTTGTACTGTTGTGAACCTTACGAGTTACCCCTCCAGAACTGTGCACTTAACTTTGTTTTGCTGTTAAACAAAACAAAACAAAACAAAACAAAACAATGAACACCATTGTGCTTTCGTCTTTAGGCATCTCTCTGGTTAAGCATTCCTATTTTTAAGTACAACTTTTTTGGATCATTTGTCACTCTGTTATTTTCTATTGATCTTTCTCATGTGCCCTCATAACCTCCAGGCCCTTTTTTAGATTAAATGATTCAGAAGAACTTGTCTCTTTGGGTCAAGTTAAACTTGGCAACGTTTCCACCATATTTAAATTTGGGCCACCTTGGGAACAGGCAGAAACAAAAAGATGATGTCACTGTTAAGTTCCTGGCATTGCTTCCTCTCCTACCATTTGCAAGTTGAGCTTCTATAACTATTAGTGCAAATAATGCGCAATGTCCCAATGTGTTACCCCAGAAACTCATTTATAAATTGGACACTTGGAACTGGAAAAGTGTTTTTCCATATAAATAATATTTAAAAAAAGAATGTGTAACTCTTCCAGGAGAGTAAAACAAAGCTTACAGAACCCTAGCAATAATGGTATTTAACATTATTGAGTGCCTTCTCTGGGCCCAACAATTTATACACATCACCTCTAATCCACATGGACCCTAAATTATTTATGTTCGTAATTTTTTACTGTAGGCAGTATGATAAAGTTATTTTTTTTCCATTTTAACATCATAAGTACATTTACCTTACCAATTTCATGATGTATTAGTGAATATAAAAGAATTAAATGTGTTCTGTCGTCATTCTCCATTTTGTTATACTCCTAAAAAACTAAAACTAAAGGGCAAAAACAATTATGTGGGAAATAGCCTTTATTGACCATGGAGTTAGTATTCATGATGGGTGATGGTCTTGTGAAGATTCTGAAGCGGCCCCTCTGAGATACTTCAAGGGCCAAGACCAGGAATGACCCTGACCCTTTCCTATGTTGAATTTTCTTTTACAATTTATAACAGTTTTGTCCTTGATTGACATGATTCACAAGTGTACTACTTATCAAGGTGTCAGAGGAAGGAAGGCACTATTCTCAAAGGAAGAAAAATCAAGGTAGGAAATTGCTAAGTCCTTTGGTATGAGGTAACGTACATGCTTCCCTAGTCTCAGTAGAACCAGTTATGTACCCAGTGGGAGATGAAAAAAGCCCAGAGAAGGTCCATGAAACAGGGCCACGGAGAGACCAGGAATGAAAGTGGAGGCTTCAAAAGTGGGCAGGAATCATTGATGGAAAGCAGTGTTGACGAGTAGCATTCACAAGACGTGGACTGGATGGGGCCAGTCCTTCCATGGGGGAAGTCAGAGAATTCCTATAAGAGACCCTTTATCACAAAGTGAGAGTTGAACTCCAGTGGGCCTAGAAAATGCTCAGTGACCAGAGGGAAATGAAGGCAGGGAAGAAAACGACTGGGAATATGACTTTCTAAGACCACGTAATGAGCTAGCTTGGATGTGCTAACTTTGGGACCTGTTTTGCATGATTACCCTTTCATATAAAATAATAGTGTTAGAAAAGCAAACGTGTGTAAACTGCTAATTAGTTACTTGTCAGTTAGGATTCTTTAAATCAAGATGCTATTTAATAATTCTGATAATTCTATGAAGGTGATACAATTACCATTCTTGTTATCCATGGATGACTGAGGCTTAGAGAGTTTTAATAACCCAACTCTAATCGCCTGAAATTCTGACCAAGGTCCCTGACTGCAGAGCTATACTTGGAACTGCCTATATTAACCTATACCTTGAACATTCTGGCTTCTGTTTTTAACTCTTAATTTAGATGGCGGGGGAAGCGAGACATTTAGGGGACAGAAAAATTGAGAAAAGTGGCTGTGGCAGTCCTTTGGTGTACAGCCAAAGCCATTCCCCTTCTGCCTGGCAAAGAGAGTGGATTCTAAATTCCTCTCCACTATCTCTGCAGTCTCCATTAGAGATTCCGACAGTTACTAGATAAAGTTAAAGACTCATGTAGTGATCTCCACACTAATTGGACTGTAATGTATAGCCTCGGCCAAGCACATCTTTCCCAGCACTCCTCTCTGCAGACGGCAATCAAGCCATTTACAGAAGATGCATTGGCTGCCGAGACCCTAGAGCAACCTTAAGTGCCACTGGCCTTTTAGCAGAAAACACAATTAATTTTGATACTGAAGGGCAATTAAGACCGGGGTTAAAATAAAAATCTTTTGGAACATAGAATGTCAAAGACGGGATAGCAAATGTTTTTCCCTCCTATATTTCAGAAGCCCATGAGTCTACCAACCTCTGGTTAACTCCAAGTCAAGTTGCCAAATTCCTATTTGATTTCAGTAAACGTGAATTGAAATGAATAGCTGTGTTAGCCGTGCTACTATTCTGAAAGGAGATCACTTACATGAACTCTTTTACCAGCAGTAGCTCTGAAAAACACATGCGTTCCCGGACACCTGTTACATTCATACATTTGTAGAAACAACTACACAGATTTTTTTTTTTAACGCATGCACACATCCATGGATAACACACCATGTGTCACAAGTTGCTCCAGCTAATTTCAGCTCAGAGAAAACCTTTCTTGGAAAAATGTTTTGTTTCAATAAAAGAACACTTCAAAAGCAGGGGAAGACCCTGCTGATAACACATCACTTAGAAAAGATTCAATAATTGCACGATCAATTGGAAGAAAAAAGTGGAATAGTGGAGAAAGCCTGGTTGTGATTTTGGGAGAATGCGTATTAATGTTACATGTGTCACTTACCTGGTTTCCACCTACAATTAGTCAATTAGCTTCTCTCTTAGTCATCAAGTTTATTTTTTTAGAATTTCGGTTTACAGTATTTTCCCCCCGTTTTAGTGAAAATATGTGTTTTCTTAAAAAAAAATTAACTTATAGGAGGTTTTATTAAATGTATGTTCTAACACCAGTTATTTGCTTAATATATGCATGACAATAACCTTTTCCCAGGACGGCTGTCTGATGACCACAATATTGTGCTGGTGGACATACACATTGGTACACTTCATTTAAGCTGGATATTGCATATGCTATGTTCCAGGATTTTCATGAGACATGTATGAAGGTGCTCCCTGAAGCATTGTTTGTAATAAGAGCTAATTGTTGCCAAGGCCTTACTATTTCCCAAGATCCCTTTTAAGCTTTTCATTTGTATTACATAATTTAATTCTCAAAATGACTCTATGTGATACGTACTGTTGCTATATGAGTAAACCAAGGCACAACAATTAAATAATTTCCCCCAAATCACAAAACAAATAGGAGCAATCCAACAGGGATTAGAGCCCTGGAATTGTGGCTTCAGAATTCACACACATAACCTCTATGCTGATCTGTCATCAGTATGGGACTGAATAGACTGCAGTTTATTGTTCAATGAAATACCATTCTGGTAAACTGTGGATTTACATGCGTCAGGATAGATAAATGTCAAAATGATAATGCCAAGTAGAGGAAAGCTAGTTTCAAAGACAAATGCATAAAGATAAGGTATTACTCAAAGAACACACAAAACAATATGATATAAATATATACTCATATATTTTGTGTATTTATTAATATGCAAAAATGTGCAAATATGGTTAGCATTAGCAGGTGTCAACCTCAAAAGAGGAGTAACCTCTTTAGAGGGAGAGAAGTAAAGATAATAAATATATTTCTTTCCTTAAAAATTACAAGAGGAATCTGGAGCAAACATAGCAAACTATTACATCTGTTAAATCTGAGTAATGGGCACAAGGATAGCTGATCTATTGTTTTCTCTACTTTTCTGTTTAAAATATTTCAGTAATGAAAACTTTAAAAGAAACAAAGAAAATAATATGTGAGGGTCCTTTGTAAAACTCGCATGCTGTACACATGGGAATTTTTATTAGCCTAACCTGCAGCATATTTGCTGAAAAAAATCAACAACAATTGTTTGACAGCCCAGTTGTCTGAGTCAGAGGTAACAGCGTAGGCTCCTCTCAGGCTCTGCGTGAGCCGTCAGTGAAAGCTGCCTGTCAGACCACTGGGGGCACACCCCACAGAGTCTCTAGCAAAGCTTGGGAGAATCCCTGGTTTGAAAAAAGACACCCAAAGAAACAGGGAAGTATAACTCCTACACAGAGGGTGGGGAAAAAAAGCAATCAAAGACGCTGACTCTGAGGAAACTCAGATGATAACTTCGTAGAATTTAAATCAGCTAGCATACATATGTATGAAGTACTACAGGAAAACATATGTAGACAATTCAGGGAAAGAATGAGAATGTGAATGTGTCCCCAAGTGAAGAATACAGATAAAGGGATGGAAAGTATAAGAAAAAATAAGTAGAAATTCCACAGTTAAAAGCACAATAACTGATATAAAACATTCACTAGAGAGGCTCAACAAGAGATTAGATAGATAGAAGGAAGAGTCAGCAACCATGAAGACAGGTCAGTTGAGATTATGCAGTCTGAGTAAGAAAATGAAAACAGAATAAAAGGAAATAACAGAGCCTCAGAGATTTATGGAGCAGTGTCAAGCATACCAACATATGGATAATGGGGACCCCAGAATGAGGGGAGAGAGAGAAAGAGTATTTGAAGTTAAAATGTCCAAAAGACTTCCCAAATTTGACACACACACACACACACACACACACACACACACACACCTGCAATCCAAGTGGAATAAGCAAAGGGCAAACCAGGAAGTGGGCCCTCACCACATATCTGCCAGCACCAGGACTTCTGGCTTCCAGAACTGTGAGAAATAAATGTTTGTGGTTTAATCCACCCAGTCTATGGTAACTTGTTATAGCAACCCAAATGGACTAAGAGAGGACCACAATTTAAATTGTCAGCAAGCTAGCTTCTCTCCAACATCCCCTGATCCTTTATTGTTTCACTTTCCACTCTTCTCACCTCCATCCTCTGCTGGTTTCTGGGTCTGCCCATTTGGGGTAGGAATCCATACGAGGTCCCCTTGGATCTATTCCCTTTACCTCACTCCAAATGGATAACCCACGTTTGAGATGTCCCAATCTACCCCTCCCCCATCTTCATTGACAATGAACATTTCTGGATCCATAAGTGCTTTCCAGTGTTACTTCCATGTCCCTGGGAATAACAGTATCTGGAGTCTGACAATTCCCCCTCTAACTTTTGGTAATCTTGGCCAAGTTACTTAATCTTTGAGCTGAATTTTCTGCATCTGTAAAATTGAAATAATAAGGTATATTCTCCTTTTCTCAGGGGTCTCTTCTATGGAAAATTTGAGATGAGAAAGTGTTTTGCAACTTATAACACACAGCAAACACGCTGTTACAATGTTTGTTGAAATTATGATAATGTATCAGATAAAATAGTTGTTCTATTTTTGCTGGGTATTAAGGTAGACTCTAAATTTTCCAATTACAAAATAGTCTATATAAATAATAATAATAATAATAATAATAATAATAATAAGTTGTTGTAAGTAAATGAAATAAAATTTCTTTGTGCTTAGCTTATCTTTTTTGGTGGAGATAAAAATACCGGGGGTGCCAAAAAAATGTATACAAGTGGACACTTGGGTCAATGTTGCTCAAGCAGTAGTTCGCCGTAATCAGAGTGTCTGGACGCTGATGGGAACCACTTTGAGCACCTCTGTCATTGCAGAAGTCACACGTGCCTTGTATTCATCTTTTGTTATCAGTATCTATTATTACAATTTTAATAGTTTTTCCTTTCTTAAAATGTGTACGCATTTTTTTGGCACCCTCTGTATACTAGTGTATTTCTGGATCAAATGGTATGAAAACTCCTGAGTTTTTCTCAATTTATTGATAGCTTGCTTTCCAAAGTATTGATACAAATGTATCCCAATTTAAACCAATGAATACAGGCTCTGATTTAACTGCACTCTTGCTTGAATGAAAGTGGTCGTTAATTTTTTAATTACTTATTTTCAGTTAATAATGTAAAGTGTTCTAATGTTAGCATATTGCTTTGCATCTATTTGAGAACATTTAAGTAGATCTCTGTATTTGTCTTTCTTCTCCTTTGAATTTATTTATATCTTTTCTTACTTGCTTTTTTTTGGTTTAAATATAAAAAGAGAACACTTTAATTTTTAAAAGAAAGCTTAGAAGAGTATCTCATAACATTAGAGTAGGGAATTTTTGACAAAAATTTGACAAATAAATGACAAAAATGAGAAACCATAAGAAAAGATATTAACACGTTAAATTATTGATATGTCCTGTGATTTTGATTTGCATTTTTTTTTTTTTTACTTACTTTTGATATACCTACATTTTGGGTTTTCTGTTTGTTTGTTTCTTGAACTCTTGAAAAATAAGATGCTATGCGTACTTGGAATCTTGTCCCGTAGTCTGATTTCTCTCTAACAGAGTGGGGAGAAGGCAAAGAAAGAATCAGAACCCCATTGCTCCGTCTCCAATAGACCTGGGTTTCCCTCCTGATTGCTCAGGGGCTTATTTCCCTCAGTAGGTCTCTTTACAGCATAGCCACTGCTTTCTCTTCATAGAATTGGGAAATGCTCCTACAAGTTGTATGGAAACCACTAACTGATGTTAGATTTGCACAGTGGGTAGTTTTTATAAATGTTTCTCTTGAAAAGCAACATCACAGGGAAATCCCTGGGAGGCATGTACAGCGCAAGGCTTGCTAGCAGCTGCCAGACTGTGCTGGAGGTTCCCAGGGTTGAATCTATTGCTCCCAGGGATTGATTCAATTTCTGTTCTGTCAGCCAGCTTAACTGCGAGCTGTAGTGTTGCTCCATGATTTTATACACAAAAGAAATATGGCACGAACAGAAGGCAGGATCCCAGAGAAAATGTGAGCCAGTGCATCACCATGCAAATGCTACACGTTGCTTGACCCCAAAATCTGGTGTGTGGACTCCTAATGCAGACAAAAGGAAGTGGGGCCCGAGGCAAATATCTGCATCGTGAAAGTGCAGATATTATTGGGCCTAAATAGTCAGACGGTTGAAGCAAAATTGAGGCGATTTGCTTTTGCCTATAAAACAGAAAATAATTGATTTGTCTCAGTCCCCACATCATTTTCATTTTTCATGTGGACCGAGTTTGGGGTTGGGGGGAGGTTATTGATCTAACAGGCAGAGCCCTGGGCTGGGACTTGGGGCCTGAGGCCACTGTCAGCGTCACCACTAACCAGCTGCATGGGTTGCACTTCCCTTCTTGGAGCCACCTTTGCCATTGGAAAAACGAGGGTATTGCACCAGGCAATCTCTGAAGTCCCGTCCATCCTTCAAAATCTGTCACTCTTTTAGGGACATTTAGGCCACTATCTTTTTTCTAACATTACATGGATTTTTTTATGTATATACGAAATAAGAACTGTGATATGAAATATCCCTGTCTAATCTTGCAGGGTGCCAAATGGCTGCATGGATATAGTAGCTGGACTTGTGTTTGATTGAGACCAATAATAACACCTAACCTTATCATAGATGCCTCAGTACGTTGAAAAAACACAGCTACGGCACTTCTGAGAACCTACCAAGTATGCATATTATTAAAGAAGTCTGCATATGTTTTGTTTTGTTTCTAATGTTTGGTTTCTAGCTCACAAGAGGTCAGTAGATTCTGGGAGGAAAACTAGAAATCAGAGGGTCCCAGAGGGAGGGAGTTCCACAGATTCCCAAGGACATCAACGGGGGTCTTTGAGCTCCCAAAACATTTTTCAAGAGACAAACAGAGGACATATCTTCTCTGTAAAGTTGGAAAAAAATGTTGAAATGATCTACTTTTGATGTGGATGATATGGTTCAGTACATCGGAATCTATCTTGATGTGATCTCATCCTGATCTTAAGCTCGAATAGGCAGCTATATAAGCTTTTAGTTAAATAGAAAGAAAAATTATAAAAATAGGTTTCTAGGCAAAACACGTCAAATGATGGGGTAATGCAGTTCAGTGCGTACCACGAGGAAGGGCAGGAAGAAAGATCTATGGAAAAATAATCTCCATACGACATGCTATGTTCTGCCATTGCCCTTTACAACTGGTCGTCAGGGGGTACACAGAAAGGAAGGTGATCCTGGCAGGTGGAATGCTTCGGCTGAATCATAAAAGGAAACTGAGGAGAGAACCTTTGAGGGAGATAGTAAAGGACTTCCCAGGAAAGCAAGATCATCTCTGTAAGGGCAAGAGGTGGTAAAGACTTTGATGTGTTTGGAGAGCTCCGGGCATGAAGTTTGAGGAAGTGGTTGGTAAGAGATGCATCTGAAGAGGCAGCAGGGGTGCTGTGGTTGGGGCCTCATGTAGGCATGAGAAGGCTTAGACACTTCTATATGTGGACAGTGGGTCCTACAGACAGATTTCAAGAGCGCGTGACAAGGTTAGTTTTATAAGGTACCTATCGTGGAAACGAATAAAGCATGCTTATGGCTGAAACATTTAGGAACAACCGCTCTTAAGTAGTCAAGCAACTGTTTTACATTTCATTATTTCCCTGCACGTCACCTTTCACTCCATGTCGGTTGCCCAACATCACCTGCCCTGCTAAGCTAGAGAAGGGTCAGTGAGTCTCAATACATTTGTATATTTATGGCTCCTCACAGCAGACAAATTTCTCTCACACTAGATGGAAATCGATGTTAGATAATTAGCCAATACCAGGTCAGTAGCTTATTAGTAGTCACTAATAGTCCATGATAAAATAAGCTGTATTCCATGGATATGGAGATCATTCCATGTAAAGAAATCAATTAATATGCTATATCATCAATATATCAAGGAGGAAACATCTACTCATCTCAAAATCTGCCAAAAGGCAATCGATAGATTTCAACATACATTTGGAATAAAACTTTTTAAAAATGTGTTCATTGATATTTCTTTAGTATGAGTATGATAATATATTTTGATAAATAAGTAGCCAATATTATGTGTAGCTGCAAAGCACTAGAGACATTCCATTAAAGTAGAGTAATTCCAACTGTTACTGTTACTATGTGAATTGTCTTTAAAATGCTAACAAATGCAACATGACAAGAAAAAAATAAGTATGAACTAAAAAAAACATAAACATAATTTTTACCATTTGTAATAACTGTCTAGATGGAAAATCTAAGTGAATTAACTGGAAAGAAAAAACTTGCTGGAATTAATAAGACAGTTCTCTAAAATGGCCAGTTGTCAAGTCAACAAAATGAAATGAGCATTTACCTATTTATTGAATAGCAATATCTTATACTGTAATATAAAGAAATCTGCTGTTTACTACAAATTAAAATCATAAAATGTCTAGGAATACTTGTATCAATAAGTCTTCTTAAGATCCATTTAAATCAATTTACTTTTTTTTCCTGAGTGACAAAAAGGCTTTACTACATGGAGAAATATGGGGTGCTTTAATACACAGATTATTAAGTTATCATTGGCCTAACAATGTGCACTAGGTAAAGCCTGCCGAGTGCTGACATACCAGGCACTAGACGCACACCTTCTGTCATTCTCAGGCAATTCTACCCTAGAGGTAGAATAATTCTATTTTGTGATGGAGATAATACGGCGTGAGGCACTAAGTAATTCTGCAGAGCCACCCATTGGGAGGGGCGGAGTTGGGATTAGACCTGAGCATGTCCAAACCCAGTTCCAGTGTTTTTTGTTCACCTCACACACCATGGAGACACTCCAAACTATGGGTATGTGTGCATTGTCGGTGACTTTTTAAAATTAAAAAAAAAATTTTTTTTTTAGAGATTACATTTTATTTTTATTTTTTTAAGGAGGGTGCCACTCACAGTGGCCCACGCAGGGGTCGAATCAGCCACCTTGGTGTTATTACATGGCACCATGCTCTAACTAACTGAGCTAACTGGCCACCACCCTTTAAAAAAAAAAAAATTCTCACTATGTGTGTTTTCCAAAAGTTCTAAAGTAGGTGCACATTGCCTCTAAAATAGAAGAAACTCTTGTTTTTGTTTTTTGGTTTTGTTTTTCAGTAAGAAAGACAGCTAAGGATATAACATAAAAAGCTGGTGAAGGGTAGAAAATTAAAATGAGGTTGATGATGGTCAGCTCTCGGCTACCCTTATAATGCAGCTGGGGAGAGCAATGCATTCTTAAATATTTCAGGTATACACACACTGTACACACTTTCCTCTTCTACTCCTTACAAGGAACCCCAGCTTGGATCAATATGTCTTCTGTGATGTTCTTTGATGTGAAAATATGGCCGTTAGGCTCTGATCGGGTGAATGTCTCTGAAATGCCCCTTGGGTTGCTTTGATTGGGGCTGCAGAAAAGTTGGAGAGTTTGGTTTAGTTTTGCTGTATTTGGATGCCCTGTGGGCCTTCGGTGGTCTTGGGCATGGCCCCAGCTTGGGGTGAGGAGCAGCTGCACCGGAAGGAAGCCAGCAGGTCTGATGTTCCTCCCAGGTACCCAATTCACCTCGAGCTGCCTCATTATTTTCCTCTATGAAATAGTTTCACTCTGTGCCCTCGAATTGAATTTAAAGTAAACACAGAAGATGACGTCTCTGTGTCCTCACTGACGTCTCCATATTGCTGATTCCTGTGTACTCCATTTTCTTTCGGCTCCCTCTTTTACTTGTCTGTGTTTTCCTTTGACTCTAGCTTCAGTGCTAGGGCTGGGTCACAGGCGATGCTCAGAGTGAAGGATTGCTTCTTCTGACCTGGAGCAAGCACTGGGGTTGGTGGTGCTACCTCTTCGCAGGGTCTAATTTCTTTCTCTCCGCCACTCATGTTTCCAGAGCCCTCCCTCCTGAAGGCAAAGACTACCTTTGATGTGTTACTCCATTAGTTCTGACACTTAAGGAGTAATAATAACAAATCAAAGGCATTTGTGTATTCGGAAATCTATCCCCGTACTTTCCAAAGCATCCTGTCAGTTGTCTTGGGACGTTCAAGCTCACTGGCTCAGCTGCTGTGTTAAGCCTGCCTTGTGGCCGTACCTTACTGGGCATTGCCCTCTGAATCCCAAGCCCTGTTCATGGGTCTGACTGCTATGTGACTCTGAGGCCCCATTTGTAATCACCATAAACCGGAGGGAAGAGCCACAGGGCTACCATCAGCCCTGCAGAGATGGCTGAGCTGAGGAGTCTAATTATGGAAATTAAGGTCTGGAAGAGACAGGGGTTGACAGTGAAAGATCTGAGAGCACCTTGAGAGCCGTTGTGCAAGTATCTCTGGGTTGCAACAACGGAAGTACGCCACCATTAATTAGCTTGCTGCACCCGAAGAGAATAATTTAAATGCAGAAGATAATCTCACTGCCCTTTTGAGGGGGAAAAGTTGTCCTAGACCGAAAGTTTTGATTTGCACATCGGGAGCGTGTGTGCTTGTACATTACAGCAGCAAGGGAGGTAGAAAAGAACAGGGAATGGGCAGACGTACATTTTTGTTTTTAATTTAAGTACAGTAGGCATTCAATATGATACCAGTTTCAGGTGTGAAATACAGTGATTTAACATTTAGCTACCTCATGGTGTGATCCCCACACTGTCTAGTCACCATCTATCACCATGCAGTTATCACCCCTATGTTCGTGGCAGCATTATTTATTTACCAAGGGACAGACATAGTGTTTTGAACAGTGGCTCTGCCAATCACTGTGTGATCTAAGGTCACACCACTTATCCCTAAGTCTCTGTGTTCAGTTTTACCCCTTGGAAATTTGTAAAACTCGTACTCATTTTCATGGTGTACTATGGATTAAATATAACAAAGTGGATATTATCTGCAACAGATGAGAAAAGTCCCAGGCACATTATATCCTCTAGAAAGAGCTGGGTATTTTCTATGTATATATCCAGGCATCTGTGCACATATAATTTTTTACCAAGTCCTTTTCATCTTGGTATTGCCATTTAGTCAATTCTGCTGGCGGTTATTAAAAGCCTTCCCAACACAATAGCAAGGGGTGGTCAACAAAGGAAAGCACACACTGCAGTGAAAGCTATTGAAAAATGTTCATTCACCCTCCCCACACCCTTAACCTCGAGAATCAGATCACTAACTTTTCTGCTCTTCATTTCCCGTTCCTGCGTCCACAGTGAAGGGAAGTTGGTTGCAACCTTTTGCAGATAATATGACACGGGGCACACAAGAGCGGAAGGGAGAAAAGCATTTCAACAAAAGCCTGGACCGTCGGTTTAGGTAAATTCAGGAAGGAGAGAGAGAGGAAATGGCAGCAGCTTTGCCAGGAACTAAAGGAAAAGGATTCTGGCAGGAGCCCCAGAGCAAAATGTTAGGTCATCTATAATAGGGGCTGGGTGAAAAACCTTCAGCTCAAAAATGGAAGATACAATGACACAAAAAAACTTATCGAGGCAACCTTTGAAAGCAGCTGGGACATCAATTCTTCTTTTCTAAAGAAAGTCCTCAGACAAAAGAGATGCCCTGATCAGTCTGTGGTGAGTTCCTTCGAGTATAAGCTCCCTACACTATCTCATGAGCCAACTTTCTCAGTCAAATTTTTTTTTTTTTTTTAAATTTGTGAAGAAAAGGAAAGGAAACAGAAACTTAAAAATAAAATGAAGATGATTAAACTCACTATTCCTCAATTAAATATCTTTAATAGGTAGTTTCTCCTTTGGACCAAATTTCTTGCCATTTACATTTTCACCATTATTATCAGTGGCACCGACAGAATGCAACTGGAAGTGACAGACAAGTCATCCAGCTTACATATAAATTCCGAAGAAACATGTCCTAGCCCATAAATTACTTTCCCTTTAAAATTTGAAGATGAGAGGGAGAGGGAGATCGCCAGCGACAGCAATGTATTTTTCTAAAGAGTGCACAGTTTGGTTCTCTTGGCACTAGACATGCTGAACTTCTGAGAAACACGTAAATCATGAGATCATAGCTATCTCACAGCTGAATGGGATAGGCTGATTTCACATATTCTAGGTCTGAAATGATTGTCTTTCTCTGCTAAAATTTGACTCTAATCAGACATGAATTAGACACATCATTCTATATTAATTTCAGATTGTTTTCCAACCAATTGTTTACAAATGGACCGGTTATCTTGCACAAATATTATCCAGACCTAAATGCCTTAGTAGGAATGCCATCTTGGTAGGAATGATGTGCTTATTTCGACCCTAGCACCTTAAGTGACTCAAATTATTTTTGTGAAAAAAATAGGATGTTCTAAAGCCAATATGGGACCGTTTTGGTGTTAACATGCAAAGGGAGAGAAGAAAACAAAATCGTTTTTCTCCTCAATAATCTCCCCAGTTGTACAGTCAAGTAAATGGAAAAGTTCTGTCCTTTGTTGTGTGAAATCCCTACCTATCTCCTACCCTTGGGGTTGATGAGGAGAATTATTAACCACCAATGAAAGTGCTTACTGTCCTGGAACACTGCACATACTGGGTGGAAATTCTTTCAAATGTATGTTAGAACCTTCTCTTTAGATGGCAGGCCATTCTGACTTCGTGTCTGAAACCATGCATTGCCTGGTCCATCATTTCTTCATTTTTCTGGGGCTTGTTTAAGCACCTCACGTAGGAATTTTAGACACACTGCTCGGGCTTTAGTTGAAGACATATCCCTTTTCAGTTTGGTAAAAGTCTACCCAGCCATGTTCCCATAATGCACTAAAGGACACATTTTAAAAATGTTTTATTTATGTAGGCAATGGTAACTATCACCTCCCAGGTATTAAGCAATTCTCTAGCAAAGTTTTCTTCTGTGACAACTGCCAGGCCGTATCTTCATTTTATGGGTGAGAAAAATTTTGACGCAAGAGAAATTTGAGAAACTTGTCTAACTTCTTTCTACTAGCTGAGTGACAGCTGAAATGTGAACTTAGGATTTGCTGTTTCCAAAGTCTGTATTCTCTTGCCTTTATGTTCTAATGGCTTTGTGTTTTACATAAAATACTCATAAACACCTTTTCCCTTAAAGCAATGACTATTTATTATTAAGGTTAATAATTTCCTTCTCGGTCATCAAAGAGTTGCTTTTCTATAATGTGGTTTCAAGTTGGTTTCAAACAGGACTGGTGATCCTTGTGTCTTTTCAGGTTCAGGGCAACCATCCTCTCCAATTCAGCCCCGACCCTCCCATAATTGCTGCCCCCATACCCACCCTGAGTCCTTCCTTTTCCTATTTGAGCCTCTTGATGTATGCTCAACACACTATTAATTGCTGAAGCAGCTCATTTAGTCTTGCCTTGCAAAGTCTTAAAATCCAGAAATTACAAAGAAAAGGGGACTCTTGCATGTGAATTTTGGCTTTTTCTTTTTGTCATTGTAAACACTGTCCATAGAAAATTAAAAAGAAAAATAAGAGCCCATAAAGGTTCTAGATATAAGCAACTTGATTAAAATTATTTAGCCATTGAATCAGAGCTTTAGGGAATCCATGTGGATTTCTCTATCTTTGTAGTCAATCTCATCCATGGCTGCCCAGATTTATTTATTTTTTCCTTTGGAAATCAATTTAATTATATACTCGAGTCTCATTTATGTGCCCCGAACCTAAGCAGTTGGAATACAGATTTCTCCTTGCTCCCCACTCACTGACTTCACTTTAAATTCTTCTCAGCTGATGTGGTTTTAAAACTAAGTATGTTTTCTTTCTTTTATAGCTTAATATTACGCAAGAATTTCTCTGGTTCTTCAAACCCTCATGCCACACATGACATTCTGTCCTCATCAAAAATCAGATCATTTCTCTCAGAACTGGCATCCAGGCAAACCGTGGAGATGAAAGGAAGGGTTAAGTTTACTTTCAATATTAGGGAATGATTCGGAAATAAATGTCAAGGTTAAAAAGTCCAGATGGTAATTCAACTGTATCCTTACTATAAACATGATTTGATTTATGAGAACTACTAATGGTATCTCCGTTTAGATCTGGACTGCTTTGCTTTCTCTCATCTGAGTTTTAAATTCATCAGATTCTTTTACTCCCACTATCAATCCTTCACTACAAAGAGACCCTCGTAATCAAGAATTTGGGAGTATTTTAAAACGCAGAAATTGATAAATGTTAACAACCCTAATCCATGCAAATTACTGTCTGTTGTCATTATTTATAACCTGGAGGAACTGCTTATTCAAAAGCTCCTCAAAGGGCTCTGACAAATCATCTTTGCTCTTTTTCCCTCTCATAAGGGGATCACACTGAATTAGTTTTCACTTTTTTTTTTTCTTTGCCTGACATGGCAATTATTAGCTTTCTTGGCTTTGTCAGAAAAACCCATCAGAAATGTTTATCTCCTGGGGCAAATCTCAGGGAAACAGCATGTTTATCACTTCAAGGGGCTGTAATCCAAAGGCAGCCCCCGGCCCACCAGTTTTATAACACAAGAACTGGAGGAGAAATGTCCACGTGATTGAGCAGCTATGGTACAATAATCCTGTCATGAGCCTCACGGCCTTGCCAGCCCTTCTTTGTTCTCTGACCTCTGCTGATTAAATGGACAAGCTGAAATAATACTAATTTAATCTCTGATTTGCATCTGACTTTGGCGACTAACAAAGTATTGGTCTAAAGAGTGAACATCCCCTACGATGAGGTCACCTTCTCCCTTAGTGAGAATCAATGTGTTTCATGGGAAGCTAATGCTGACTAACATCTCATTTGAATATCATGCTAGGGAAGAAGGTAATTTAAATCCCAAGGATGGTCAGAATACTCAGCTCAGCTGCCTTTTACCTTATTACCTTGCGAGGATACATGTAACCGGGGTATCTGTTCTACGAGAGACGTGTAATTTTGTATTGTTCTCCCCATTCTTTCCAGGCTCAGTTCCAATGTCATTTCCATTATGAAAGCTTTCCCCATTCCCAAGGCTGAATGCTCTACTCCATCCCCTGTGCTGCCTGCAATATTTTGGATACACTGTGATTCATTCGATATGCAACACAAGTTTTTTAAAGTTCTAGGCACATGTCAGAGCACATGAAATACAATCAGGGCCAATATAAGTTGAAGCACTCCAGAGAGAAAAGTAATGGGCGGTTACAATAAACCATCCATCGTGGTAAGTTCAAGATCTGATCGGGGCACGTAAAAAGGGCATCTTTCTTGTCGGGTTAAGGGCATGACCTTCCAGAGTTCACAGAGGCAGTCCAGCCCCAGTGAGTAGGAATAGAAAGAAGGCGGGAAAAGCCTTCTTAGTAGAGGAAAGTGGATGTATGATGCTTTCTCTTTTCCGAAGTGGAAGAACATACTGGGGGCGGCGGGGAAGAACTTCAAATAGAATCAATTGGTTTATGCATAGAATTCAATACCAAGAATTGATTAAAAATGGACTAGACAATTAAGCAGAGGTCAGTTCATAAAGGATTATGTTAAAAATTTACGTTTTATTATAAGGACAATGGAAGCTGGGATTTACAGGTAGTGATAAATGGAGATCTGAATGTAGTGAACACTTAGGGGAATGGAGAAAAGCAGAGAGAGGCAGAAATTATTAGAAGATAAAATCAACAGAGATTGTTGAGTATTTGGGTATGAGAGAAGTAAACAAAAAGGTGACACACAGGTTTCTGTCCTGACAACCTGGAAAGTAGTGATCTCTTTGGCTGAGAGAGTTAGAAAGTACCACTTGGAGGAAGAAAATACTGAGTTTAGTTTCGGTGTTGAGTTTATGTTGCCTGTGAAATATTCATTCGAGATATCTAAGAAATGGCTATTTCTCTGCTGAGTTCACCTTCAGAAAGACTTCCAGACTGGAGATGAGTATTTGGGAGCAACAGCCCCTAAAGTTGGCAATTGATAGACGAGACTGTTTAGGACACGTGTGTAGCATATAGGATGGGAAAGGGGCCTATACTGGTACACGGAGGAAATGCAACAATTTTCATTTGAGTACAAGACTAAGGAGAACTGACCAGGGAGGTAAAGGAAAACAGGGGAACTCATTACTACAGAAACCAAAGAAAAAGAGCATTTCAAGGAACAGATGGGGTCAGGGGTCATACATTTCAAGGAAGTCAGTAAAATTGAGAGCTAGTAAACAGCCATATCATTTTAGAAGTAAATAACTCATTGGTGGACTTGGTTGTCGCATTTTTAGGGGTGGGGGGGTGGGGGCCAAACAAGAATTGCTGAGACCTGAAGAGTGACGGGAAAAATAGAAACATGCAGTACAGTTTTTCCAAAGACTTGGATGAGGGTAATAAGTATCTTTACTACAGACCAGGTCATTTCTTTGCAACGCGCAAAATCTCCTCTTCTCGCTGCCCCAGTCCACTACACTAGACTGAATTTTTGTCGTCAGTTGAGTTTTTCATTTATTTTGAGATTCTCGGTGACTAGCCTACTGCCCGGAGTCTCAGAAATATTGTTAAATAAATGAGTGACTGGGGCAGAAGTGATGAACATTTTTTTCCCATCGCTACTTTCCAGGGAAACACCAATTATTGGGATGGAAATTATTCTGAGAGACTGGAGTACAAATCTGTGTGACGTGAATTAAGTCTTCATGAAGCCAGGATACCACGTACTTAATTATACTTGCAATGAAAGTCAGTGATATCCTCCTGTCTGATGGAAAACTAACTTTCTAAACAATTAAGTGAATCCAAATTTGTGTGTGACAGGGTTATTATTCCAGCACCAGAACCACTGCAAGCATGTGAGGCTGTCATAGCAGTAAGTGTTGAACTAAAATAGATGTCTATACAGACAGCTACACACTGAGTGCCCGAGGCTCAGAACCAATCATAACTCGAGCTGAACTCCATTCCTCAAAGCACCGGAGGAACCCGGAGGAGACTTCCAGATGACCTCTGGTTGACTGGCTTCTGGGATATACATAGCACAGGCTGAAGTGTGCTGTCAAGACTCCGCAGTTAAGTATTCTCAACTCTGTTAAAATATTCCTCTCAAAAAGAAAGAATGGCAGACCCAGTGCAGGAGCCATCTGCTTTGTGACTTCCAGAATCTGGAGCTCAGCAGGCCAGTGGAGCTGGAGATATGGATTGGGATGTGACCAGGAGAGGGTGCCTCTAGCAGGGAGGGTCAGTGAGAGTGACCAGAGAGCAGTGATATCATTGGTGGAGGAGAGGGCTGTGTCCTGAACCCTGTGGAACACCGGCATCCATCACTAGGCAGGGAAAGGAAAAGTCTCAAAGGAACTTGTGAGGAATGGTCTCTGTGCTGCAGCCACGTGCATTCTATTTCTAATGTTCCTCCTTTGGCGTTTTGTACAAAGGAAAACAAAATCCATCAACGCAGGCATCAGAAGTCTCTTAAGATAAGTTTTCAAATATTGCGTCTTCCCTTTAAAATATTTCCAAATGTGTTGGTTAGGGACTTTGTTGTACATACTCAGCCAGAATTTACTGAGCACCTACTATGTACCCGACACCCCAAGCAGCAGCGAGACACATAAACTTGCATTATTTCATAGAAGGCCCCCCACCTCAGGCTAGTGGTGAGGAATTAAGGCCCACAGAGAAAACGGTCCTGCATCACATCGCAGTAGGGAGGCAAGGAGGAGCTGAACCCGTATCTTCTGAAGTCTGTTTTTTTCATGATGGTTCATATGGCTATTTATACACATATTACCATAGAACACATGTTCTCACATCTTTCTCAAATCTTTAAGATTCCAAATCCCGTAGAACCAGTCATGTCATTACCCGGTGACATTGCTAATATTTTAAAAGGCATCAGGTATATAACCCTTCCCATAGGTGTCTCCTTTGCTTATTCAGAGTTTGCGTGGCCGTGGACCAGAGGTATAGAGTTGGGTGATTATCCTCTGAACTTGCCTTTCTCCATATTCCAGTGTATAGAAGAAGTACATGAGACAATGTGTGTATTATACTGGCCCAAGGTCAAACAAAAGGAATCATAGCCTACATGTGACCTTGAAAATACAATTTTCTGTATTTTAGAAAGTGTGTTGGGCATCTTTTCGCCTTAAGGGATAATCCCTGATAATTGGGACTTCACGTCAGTTTGGTTCTTTTCCATCTGTAGTGGGGTGGATCAATTACATGGTAAAAGAAGCATAAGCACCTTAACCACAGTATAACTCACTAACCCTCATAGGTTGGCATCTCCTACAAGAAAAAAGGGAATTTCTAAGTGGCACCCTGTGTTCATAGAACATTAGATAACTAAGGAAAATTTCAGGAAGAGTAGAGAGGAGGGACTTGATACTGTCAGCTTTCTGAGAGATCAAAGAGGAAGAACCCTCTTGTTCTCCAAAAAAAAAAAAAAAAAACAAGGGTGGAATAGAGGGCTGTAGGGGGAGGGACCTGTTCTGTGATCTTAGGCAACCTGATGTGTAGTTTCAAAGCTTCAAGTGGCCTGAGAGCTATTTATCCTTATTTTAAAGCTTTCATTACTGTGGATAGAAAACGCATGTACAAAAATGTATCCGTGACACATGTGAAAGAGCTCAGTGAATTATTATAAACACACGCATAGGTAATCAGCCCCTGCATCAACAATTAGGGTGCTCCCAGAAACCCCGCCCCCAGCAAACTCCTTACCCCAAACATCACTACTCTCATGACTTTTAAAGGAATTATTTCTCTATTCTCCTTCTACACTCAAAACCTACATATACATCTCTAAACATGATAGTTGAGTTTTGCCTGTTTTTCAACTTTACATAAACTTTGTATTATTCTGTTTCTAGCTCCATTAGCTACATTATGCTTGGGAGAGTCGTCAGGTTTTTGTGTGTAACTGCAGTTCATTGATCGGCTTGCATATTCCAGCATTACATACTCATAAACTGTTTCCTATTCTATCATGTGAGTTACTTTGGGTTTAGATCTATTAAAAATGTTGTGTCTGTGAACTTTCCTGTATCTGTCTTTTGATACATGTTTGAATATGCATATCTTCAACGTTAGAGAAAAAAAAGCTACACAATTATTTAAAGTGGTTGTGACCAGTTTCTTCTGGTAGCGGTGTATGAGTGTTTATATAGCTTCACTTAGTAGTTTTTGGATTTTTGTTTTTGGGTTTTTTGTGGTTTTTTTTTGGTCTGTTTGTTAATTTTAGACATTCTGGTGGATACTTAGTGATATCACCTTATAGTTTTTTATTTTGTTTCTGTCATAGGTAATAATATTGAGCATTCTTTTGTATATTTATTGATCATTTGGATATAGTCTTTTATGAAGTGCCTTCCCAAGTCTCATGTCCATTTTTCTATTTGGTTGTTTTTCTTCTTATTGATTTATAGAGGCTCTTTATATATGATAGACCCAGGACATGAGCTAATTTTATTACTTTTGTAGCAGATAGCAATGAAAATAGTTTGTATTGATTGGTTTGTGTTGAACAACCTTGCCAAACTCACTATTGATTCTAAAAATGTGTTTGTTGATTATTCTGAATTTTGTACATAAAAATAATGTCATCTGTAATAATTGCAGGTTTATTTATTCGTATCCAACCCTTAGGAATTTGATTTAATTTTCTCGTTTCTTTCATTAACTAGTACACATAGGAAGTATATTTTTATTGCTATAGCAACCTTGAAAGAAAAACTTGGAATATTTCACTATTAAATATGATTTTATGTGTAAGTCCTGACAAATACTCCCTAGCAGAGTAAAAACATTTGTTCTATTGATATCACACTCACGTTTTTTAAACAAATATGAAACATATTGATCTTTAACAAATTCATTGTTTCTATTTATCAAAATACTCCTATCATTTAAAAAATTTATTCTGCTACTGCAGTAAATAATAATTTTATATTTCAAATGCTAAACTAACCTTGCATTCTCTTGCAATAGCTCCAAGTTGACCATTGGATTTGCCAATTTTAATTTTTATTTAATGATTTAAAAATTTATTTCTATTCTCCCCATGTTTCAGATTTTGATATCAAGGTTATGCTGACCTCAGAAAAACAAATTTATGATTATTCTCTCTTTATTTGCTCTCTGGAACATTTTGTGTGAGATTTTTCAGGGTTTTTTTTTTGTGTGTGTTTTTTTAAAAGCTTCGTGAAATTTGCTGGCAAAATTCCCTGAAGTTTTTCTTGAGGCAAGAATTTTAAATCATTGATTCAATTTGTTTCTAAAAGGAATGGTATTCAACATTTATATTTATTTTACATTCCTTTTGCTAAGTAATAATTTTCTAGGAACTTGCCTAGAGCATCTAAATTTTCAGATTTAGTTCTCTACATTTTCTCAAAATATCTTTTTATCTTTGAATGTCATAGGCTTAGTAATGATGGCCCTGACATAAATTATTGGTTCCTTCTCATGTATTTTTTTTTTTATCAAACTTACCACAACTATAGCAATTTTATTAATTTTTGTTCTCAGTACCCAACTTTTACTTTGTTGATTCTCTCCATTATATATTTATTTTCTATTTCATCCATTTTTGCTTTATATGTATTATTTCATTTTTTATACTTCCTTTGAGTTTAGTTGTTCTCTTTCTGACCTGATATGGATTTTAAGATTATTACTTTTCAGCCACCCTTATTTACTAAGATGTGCATTTAAGGCTATAAATTTTCCTTTAAGCATGGCTTTAGCTGTGTTCCAAAAGTTTTAAGATATCATACTTTTTATTATAACTCAGTTCCAGATACTTTTGAAATGTTCTTTTTGATTTTTTTCCTTGACCTCTGAGCTATCCTTCCTATCTCCTGGAGCATAGTAAACACATTTATTTTAAATTCCATGTTTGATAGCTCCAATATCTCAAGCCCTTAAGAGGCTTTGTGTAATGTCTGGAGTTTCTTCTGGTTTTCCTTTATTGTTTCATAAGCTGCTGATATTTTATTGTGTGCTGTAAATTATACTGTCCAAACTGTTGGTAGAAATAACACAAAGCCTAGGATGATGTATCTTCCTCCAGATATGATTTGCAGTTGTTTTTGCCACGTACCGGAGACATGAGCAGTCTGGAATTCTCTTCATCCGATTTGCTGATTGAGACCATTCAAAGCTGAGCTGCCATCTCTACGAGGTCCACGTCCACTTCATTCTTTTTCCTAAACTTTAACTCTTCCGTCTCTCTGTGTAAATGAGAGTTTTCATCTAGGCTCCTTCTACTGAGCTCTAGACTCTGGTCTCTGATTCTCTTGTCTCCCAGGATGGGCAGAATCACTAATGATCCCTCATCCTCTCCAGGGTAAAAGTGACCTCCAGTCTTAGACTCATTCTCTTTGGATCTCTGTCCTGTTCTGTGTCATGACCTAGTCATTTTTCAGAGACCTATTAGCAATCTTATACCTTCAAAGAGAATATATAACCAGCTTTGATGGTTATCCTCACCAGTCCAAATTGCCTAGTTCATCTTTACTAGAAGCAGAAGTCCAGCCAGAGACAGTTTTCTTCTATAATATAAAAGAAAGACAACACAAGTCTCCTTGCTTTTGAAACAACAAATTTAACCCGACAATATAAGTTACCAGGCTTAACTTACTCACTGTCTTAGCTTTTGTCCTGATGCAATTGGATCTTTACTCAATTATATCGTTATAGCATATTGCTCTGAGCGACTTTTCCTGTTATAAGCATATGGTGTTTTTAGTTCTACTGTTAATTCCTTTCCACTGGACTTGTTTAAAACATGCTCAGTTTCAATTTAGATCCAGGGTTATGCATGCATTACTTTCTAAAATGCTTGGCTAGCTTCCTCAGGAGATGAAATTATGAACTGGTCACTTAGATTTGCATGCATTTTCCTGGACTTATTTGCAGAATTATCAAGTACCAGCTATGCAGGCTTTGAGAAAGTTGCTGCACACAAGCCTTGCTAAACTAGGAAGCATGGCCCACTCCACCCTCCCTTATTTCATGTGGAATGTCTCTCTCAAAGCAAAAGTATGGGAGCCCTCACTGGAGACAAGTGTTGACCCTAAAGTTGTATGAAACTATTCCAAAATTAATTCATGGTTTTTAATGAAAACTTACAACCAATGGAGCATGCACCTACATACTTGTTACTGTGGAATGGATTACCCAGGCTTCCTTGAAGCTGTCAATCAAAATGAGGGGAAATAAGTCTGTGTAAGAACGCTAGAATAAAAATCCTTTTGTTTAGATTTCTAATGATATTTTATCTCTTCTGAATCTCTTCTTTCTTTGGGAAATATCTTCCTCCCCACTTTGGAGAAATGGCTTCCACTTTCCTTTTCAAATATGTGATCTGAAATGGTGCCACAGTTACCTCCATGGTCAGAATGTGTGGTCTATGTATGGAAACATTTCATAATCTGACACCACATTTTCCTCTCAGCAGCCACTGCTCTGAGGGGTGCGTAGATGACCTGAGCCTGGGCAGTGAACCCAGAACTTGTCTAGGATTGTGCGATGTAAGCTAATTAAGAGAGGCTTTCTTTCTTTTTCCTTTGTGATGGCAAATCTAGGAAGACGTGAGCCCGAAGTGCCTGGCAAAATGAGACCAGCCGAGGTAATGAGGCTCACACAGAGAGCGGCGTAGAGGAATAAAAGTGAAACTTCTGATGATGCTTGAACACCACGCCCCACTGACCAGGAGGCCCCGTAGAACTCCTTACCCTCCTAACAGTGGGACAAATGGCCCGTTAACTTCCTCTTCCTTGGTCTAAGCTACCTTGAGCTGATTCCTTTCATTTGTGGCTAAATTTATAAGGTTGCTAGATAAAATAAAGGATTTCCAGTTAAATATGAATTCAAATAAACAGAAAAAAGATTGTAGGTGTAAGTATGTCCCAAATATTTCACGAGACTTCCTTATACTGAAAGTTATTTTTTGCTTACCTGAAATTCAAATTTAACTTGACAGGCTCTATTTGTATTTGCTAAAACTAATAACCTTGAGTTAAAAGAATCTTGACCCATCTATGGGCTATATTCTGGTTGTACATTTTGAACCTTCATGGATAAAATTATTCCATTAAAAATGTGTTAAAAATAAATAAATAATGTGCTATTTTATTAACTAATTTATTCTTATAATGACTAAATTATTTTTACTTAACCTCCATTTAACAGTTTTACTTTTATTAAATGTCTGCTATGTGGCAGACACTGTGCAGGCTGCAGTAAGGGGTAAAAATAGATGTGTAATCCTTGCTTCTAAGGACTCCAAAATCTAAGTAAGGGAGAAGAGCTAAATTTGTTGTTGTAATTTGTAGAAAATATAAAGCAAGAGAATGCAGTCTCCTATTTATTTAGCACTCTAATTTATAAACTATTTTCAAATAACTGTTCTCACTGAATTCTTACAAGTTTGTGAAATAGCATTATTATATTTGTTCCCATTTTTCAAAGAAATACATTGAAGTTCAAAGACAGACAGTGAATTTTCTAGATCTCCTGGATACCATGTAACACAGCCAAATTTTAATTCCAGTTATTTTTACTCCAAAGTTTTCCATGAGAGTTTCCCATTTCCATTCTATTACCCTTCCATTAATTATTAAGTAAATCTTTGGAATAGATGGCATAGAGTCTACTGTGTTTCCCCGAAAATAAGACCTAGCCGGACAATTAGCTCTAATGCATCTTTTGGAGCAGAAATTAATATAAGACCTTATATAACATAAGACCCGGTCTTAAATTATAGTAAAATAGGACCAGGTATTATATTATATTATATTATATTATATTATATTATATTATATTATATTATATTATATTATATTAATTATATTAATTATATTATATTATATTAATTATATTATATTATATTAATTATATTATATTATATTATATTATATTATATTATATTATATTATAGACCCGGTATTAAATTACAGTAAAATAAGACTGGGTCTTATATTAATTTTTGCTCCAAAAGACACATTAGAGCTGATTGTCTGGCTGTCTTATTTTCGGGGACACACGGTAGATCAAGGGCGATGTAAGGAAATGTCAGGTGGACTCAGTAGAAGACTTTGTGAAAGATATAGGACATGAGACGGGCTTTAGAAAATGGATATGATTTAAATAACAGAACTCAGAGGAAATAAAAGGTATTTACGAAACAGGAACTCAAGGGATTTGAGAGGAGCGGGAGCATAGATTCATAAGAGGCCACTGGAGTTGATAGTCCTTCTTGGATAGAAGTTAGCAAAGTTATGAAATTGAACTCTTCCTGCACTCACCTGGGTGAAAGAGAAAAACATGATCGTCCACTCAAGACACTGGCAGGAAATTGTAACACATACCACTCATCCATTGATTTGACCACTCTACTGAAGAAGCATTTTATGACATTTTTATCTTTCAAATTTCCAACACACCCATCTTCATTCTTAGTCTCAGCTGATGACTTTTGTTTCTGGTTCATGGGGAAACCAGAAACCCTTAGTCAAGAAGGTGCTGATGACTTCTAAATGTAAGTCTTCAGACTATTGCCTCAGCTCCATGCCTGTATATCCAGTGGCCTGTTCCTCACATTCATTTGAATACCCAATAAGTTCTCTAAACTTCCCATAAGCAAAGCCTCATTGCTGATGTTCTCCCCCCATTCCTGCTCTTAGCAAGTGGTAATGCCAGCATTCCACGTGATTGGGCCACGATCCTCAACTTGTCTCCTTCTCACAATCCATCGAAGACTCCTTCTGGTGCAATACATCAAACACGCCCACAATTTAACTGCTTTCCACCAGCTACTATTACCCCCTTGGTACAAAACACCATTATCATCACCCAGATTATTACCACTGACTCCTAACGGGACCATCTTCTAGCTGTGCTGTTCTTCGATCTCCTATCTGCCGAGTACCTGAGTGAGCCATGTTACCTGTCTGCACAGAAACTGCCAGTGGCAGCTACCCTTCCATCTTTGGCACAGTACGAGTCCTTCCAGTGGCCTACAGGGCGGTGCAGGGCCTGGCCTTCCGTTGTCTCTCAGACATCTTCTCCTCTCAGCCTTTTCTTTCCCAGCACTCTAGCTACCGTGGTCTTCTTGCAATAGAGAAAAAACATGTGACCCGCTCTCCATCAGGGCTGTGCATGGATGTATCCCTCCCCAATAGTCTTACTCCGTCACCTCTTTCAACCCTTTTACTCTCCTGTGATTTTTTTTTAAATTTGTATTAAAAATGTAGCTAGCATACAGTATTACATGAGTTTCAGGGGCACACCATAGTTGTTCAACATTTATAGACCTAAAGAAGTGGTCCCCATGATAAGTCCAGCAGCCATCTGACACTGTACCATGTTATGACAATGTTATTGACTATATTCTCCATGCTGTATGTTATAGCCCTATGACTTATTTGTTTTACACCTGGAAATTTAGACCACTCTTGCCTTTCACCTCCCCACCTCTTTTTAAATTTTCTATTACAATTGACATTCAATAATATTTTATATTAATTTCAGGTGTATAGCATAGTGGGTAGACATTTATATAATTTAAGAATTGATCACCCTGACTAGTCGAGTATCCACCTGGCACTATACCACATAGTTATTACCATATTATAGATTATATTCACTATGTTTTACTTTACATCCGCGTGACTATTTTATAACTACCAGTTGGTACTTCTTAATCCCTTCACCTTTTTCACCCTTCCCCACCCCCCTCCCGTCTACCACCCCAGTAACTCTAGTACCCATCTGGCATCATACATGGTTATTTCAATATTACTGACTATATTCCCTGTGCTATATCCTACACCCCCATGCTACTTTGTAACAACCAATTTGTGCTTCTTAATTCCTTCCTCCTTTTTTCACCCACACTCCCAACCCTCCTCCCATCTGGCAACCATCAAAATGTTCTCTGTATCTTTGAGTTTATTTCTGTTTTGTTTGCTAATTTTGTTCTTAGAGTCCACATATAAGCAAAATCACATTGCATCCGTCTTTCTCGGACGTTCCACTCAATACAATACCCTCCAGGTCCATCCGTGCCACTGCAGATGGTTAAGAACCTATCTCAGTCCCTGGCTGAGCAATATTCCATTGTATGTATGTACCACCTCCTCTTTATCCGTTCTTCCATCTCCATTGACAGATACCAACGCTGCCTCCACATCTGGGCCATTGTAAACAATACTGCAATGAACATATGGATGCACATGTCCCCTTGAAATACTGTTTTGGATTTCTTTGGATAAATACCAGAAATGGCGTTACTGGGTCCTTCTTTGTCTCTTGTTATAGCCTTTGTTTTAAAGTCTATTTTGTCTGGTATAAGTATGGCTACTCCGGCTTTATTTGTTTATTTCCATTTTTATGAAATATCTCTTTCCATCTGTGTGTGTGTGTCTTTCAATCTAAAGTGAGTCTCTTATGGGCAGCATATATAAGGGTTTTGTTTTCTTATCCATTCAACCCTCCTATGTATTTTGCTTGGAGCAGTTAATCTATTTACATTGAAAGTAATTGTTCATAGATATGTAGCAATTGCTGTTTTATTATTCATAATTTTGATATTTTTCCCCCTCCATCTTAAGGAAGTCACTTTAACATTCCTTGTAATACTGATGTGGTGGTAATGAGCTTTTTTAGCTTTTTTTTTTCTTTCTTTCTTTCTTTTTTTTTTTTTTGTCTGGGAAGTACTTTATGTGTCCTTCGATTTTAAATGATAGCCTTGCTAGGTAAAGTACCCTGGTTGTAGGTCCTTGCTTTTCACCACTTGGAATTTTTTGTGCTACTCCCTTCTGGCCTGCAAAGTTTCTGTTGAGAAACCAGCTGACAATCTTAGGGAAGCTCCTTTGTAAGTAACTAGTTATCTTTCCCATGTTGCTTTTAGGATTCTCTGTTTGTATTTAACCTTTGCCATTTTAATTATAATGTGTGTTGGTGTAGGCCTATTTGGGTTCATCTTGTTTGGGACTCTCTGTGCTTCCTGGGCTTGTATGTCTATTTCCTTCACTTGGTCACTTGGTTAGGAAAGTTTTCAGTCATTTCTTCAAATAGGTCCTCAATCCCTAGCTTTCTCTCTTCTCCTTCTGGTACCCTATGATGCAAATGTTGTTACACTTGATGTCCCGGAGGTCTCTTAAACTCTCCTCATTTTCTGGATTTTTTTTTCTTTTTCTTTTCGCTGTTCTAATTGGGTGTTTTCTGCTACCTCGTCTTCTAAATCACTGATTTGATCCTCTGCTTAATCTAATCTGCTGGTGACTCCTTCTAGTGCATTCATCATTTCAGTGGTATTTTTTTACTTCTGACTGATTCTTTTTTTTATGGTTTGTATGTCCTTTTTCATGCTTGCTATCTCTTTGTTGAAGTTCTCACTACATTCCTTGAGCATCCTTATAACCATTGCTTTAACCTCTGTATCTGGTAGGTTGCTTGCCTCCTTCATTTAGTTCTTTTTCTGGAGTTTTCTCCTGTTCATTTATTTGGGACCTATTTCTTTGTTTCCTCACTTTGGCTGCTTCCCTGTGTTTGTTTCTATATATGAGGTAGATCTGCTCTATCTCCCAGTCTTACCAAGTGGCCTTATGTAGTAGGTGCCCTGTGGGACCCTGGCACAGGCTCCCTGGTCACCTGATTTGGGTGCTCCAGGAGTGTCCTTTGCATGGGTTGTATGTGCCCTCCTGTTATAGCTGAGTCTTGATTGTTTTTGGCACATCAGTGGGTGGGGTTGACCCTCAGGCTGACTGGCTATGGGCTTTTGCCAAGTCCACAGCTTATAGGCTGCTGTGTGGGGGGCTTACCCCACTGAGTGGAATTCATCCCAGTGGGCTCTGGTGCCTGTTGAGACTTCCCTTTGTGTCTGCCTCTTGTGGGGCTAATTGGGTGGTGCTCTGCTGTGGTCTGAAGCCAACCTCCAAGTATATAAGTTCTAGGGCCTCTTGGGAGGGGCTCTGGTGCAGGCCCAGGTCACCCACTGCCTGTGACCAGCTAGGGACTACCTGGTAGGAGCTACAAAGTGATCCACAGTTGTTCACTGCCTGTGCTAAAATTAGAGGCACGTGGGAGAGGCCACACTGCAAACCACAGACAGCTGCCACTAGTACCGGGCCTGGGGTAGCTCCACAAAAAGCCAGGACCCCCCAACGCCTGCTGCCACCTGCCGGCTCTTTTAAGGTTCAGCCCCTGATAAAGCCTCGTGAGTTCCATGAGTTGGGTGAGGCAGGGTCTCAGGGAATCAGTAGACTGTAAAGAGTTGTTGTGGTCACCAGGTTATATAAATTCTGGTTTGGTGCCAGTGCTGAGCCTGGAGCTACTCAGCAAATGTCTCAGAGCACATGGAGGTCACCTGCCACCCACCTGGGTCCTGAGGGTAATGCAGGCAGGGCTGGTGGCTGCAAGAAAGTGCCTCTGTTGGGGGCGTTGGGTGGGACGGGGTCTCAGCGGAGCTCACCAGGCCAATCAGATTCCGATTTGGCCGTAAGCGTAGGGGGCGGGCTCAACACTGGAAAAATGGCGCCTGGCTGCTGGCTGCCTGGGAGGAGGTCGCTTCACAGGGAAATGCTGACTGTCCACCAGCCCTGGCCTTGCAGCCACACACCTCAGTCTACTCCCCGTGTGCCTCCGACAACCCGCCCGAGTCACCGTCGCTTCGTTGGAGCCTAAGATGAGTCCCTGTGAGTGAGGGAGTCTGTGTGCGGCCTTTTAAGAGGATGCCTGGGTATCCCACCACTTTCTGTCCCACACAGATGGTTAGAATCCCCACTTTTTTCACAGTCAGATGTTGTAGTGGCTCCTCTTCCTGTCACCAGTATTCCGGGCTGGGGAGCCTGGAGTGGGGCTGGGTACTTTGCTCCTCTGGGGCAAACCTGTGTGGTCGGGTATCCTTCCTAATTTTCACCTGCCTCATGGAGGTTTGGGACCAACCTGTGTCACATCTCTACCCCTCCTACCAGTCTTGACATGGCTTCTTCTTTTTATCCTTAGTTATAAAACTGTTAGCCAGACTTGAGATGGTTCTCCAGGTTGATGGTTCTATAATGTATTTGTAATTTTAATGTGTTCACAGAAGGGAGCACTCTCTGTGTTTGTCTCTTCCGCCACCTTGGGTCTCCTTTTTCACTCTCCTTTTTAAAATTGCAGTTCCATGCCAATGCATGTCCTTCTGTATCCGCTTTCCCTGCTTTATTTGCCTGTACTGCATTTATTGTAATCTGATAGATAACATTTATTTTACTTACTCGTTTATTGTCTATCTCTGGTCGCTAGAACATAAGTTCCACTGGGGGAAGGGACATAGGCTTGCCCGTTGATGGATTCCCATCGCATTTCACATGGTGTCCACACTGGTCAGCTCTTCGGCAGGCTTTGAAACCAGGAAGTGAAGTGTAAAGGCACTGAGCCACTAAGGTTCTTGGCAAGATAAAAATATTTGGGAATTAATATGGCAGAAATAGCTAGTATATATCAGGTAGTGGAGAAATTAAGATAATAATTAATTATCTGAGAAGCTGGTTGGTGGTGGTGGCAGAGCCCTGGAAGGCCACCACAGGGTCAGAGAAGGGAAGTTTCTTCAAGTTTTCTCACAGTTACAGGGTATGATTACTAGACATAAAACAAAGAGACCAGATGGGTGGCTGTCACAGTATTCCAGGCCTGAAAAGATGCGGATATGGATTAGGAGTGTGGCTGGCAATGAGGAAGACAGAGGGGCACATGTTTGAGAGCCCATTAAAGAAAAACACATGGGATCAAATGGCAAAGTGGAAATAGAATGGATGCTGCAGGTAATTGATGACTTTGAGGTTTGCAAATTAGGATATTGGAAAGATAATTGCACCCTGGATTTAAAAGAGCTATTTGGCCAAGTTAAATGTTTTTGTTGTTGTTGTTTTACTCATTTTGTACTTCTCAAAAAAAACAAAAACAAAAAAAAGTGGAGGCTGACTTTATAGTCACTAGAGATTCCTCAGTTTTCCAGATTAGTGAAAATTCTTTTGGAGATTAGAAAAATACTTGCACATTCTCTGGGTCCCTCCAGATCTGTTGGATGTTGTCAATTTGTACTTTTCTCTCAGTGGTATGATAGAACCACATATTTCCTGTCGTTTTTTTTATTAAAAGGCACTTTTTTATAGTTGCTGTCATCCCATTATGCTACCAGTAAAGATGTGTTTGGTGGTGTTAATACAAAGTAAAGTCAAGGTCACTGGGGAAGTTTTTGGCTTTGCTGGGAATTCTCACTCACTAAACTATCAGTAGTTATGTATGGGAACAGGTCACGGTTACGGTTTATCAGCCATGCTCAGTGGTAGAAGCTCACACACCATCTGTTCTCAGATGCCTGGTTTTGCCCAGAGCTATTTGTTCCTTTCTTTTTTTTTTTTTCCCCACCAATTTTCACAAATACCAAGCAGGAAAATCTTTACAAATTTTGCTCATATTGGAGTGATGGAGTGTTAAAGGAATTAAGCTTGGGGAGGCCATGTCTTCAAGGGATGGTGTTGAACTTCATACATACAAAGAAATAGCAATTGCCCTGCGAACACGTGAGTTTTCTTTTCGGTCCCTGGACAGACTTGTCTTAAAAGGTTAGGAGGAGATGAGAAGTCATTCCCTCTTCGCTGTGTGGCTCCTTCTGCCAGCCACTAACGCGGAGGGAAGGAGGGATATTCCCATTTACACAGCGTTATAGTTACCTGCCATTACTGAGAGTTACCTGTGCTGGTCTCTCTACCTGGCCTTTTACGCATAAGAGCACCGTTAGTAAGAAGTTATTTAGGTAGTTCAGTGAAATCTTTTTTTTTTTTTTTAAGAGTGAACTCATCTTTAAAAATTAGAGTATATAGATGCCTTCATCCCATCCTGGTGAACTTATTCCAGAGGAGAAGCTGGGGGAACCTGTGTGTTTAATAAGCGACCAGTGATTCTGGGTTGGGCAAGCGTGGACATTATGAAGAGGGGAATAAGCTAGTTAAGAAGCCAGAGGAACTGGTGGCAGTTCCAGCTCAATGCTTACCAACTGAGGCCACTTTGATTCCATCAACCTCCACCAATCTTGGTTTCCTTGGTTTTGAAATAAGAAAAACAGTATACACTTAAAAAAAAAAAAAAAAGAAATGCATAGGGGTAATCACCATTGCACACGCACCTCGTACCAAATCAATATAAAAGAAATTAAACCTACTATTAATTTTAAAATTAGAGGACATAAATACTTTGATACATTTGAATTAAGAGACTGTTCAATGATTAATAAGCTGCAAGTAAATAAGGTTATGATGCTTAAAATTTGGACACCAACTAAGAAATGGAAGCCAACAAACCTTTAAAATCGCTCAGGGCCTCCTGTTGAACCTGACGTAGTAAACCCTGTAATTCAATAAAGCAAATCAAGATGACTTGTGCCAAGGTCGGAGAGTATAGACACTCCGAAAATCCAAAATATATAGATGAGCCAGGTGGGGTTTGAGATAGTCTATTGGATACTTTATAACGTTTTGCCACTTGTTTAGTTTTGCTTGTGGAGCTATTCTAAGTATTACATAATCCATTATAGGCAGTTTGGAGTGAAATTTTAGACAAAGGCCAACAAAAGTTTTAAGGGAGCTAGGGTTTACAATGCTAAGTAATTTTCTCTGTGTTCTTTCATTTAGTACTTTTTCAGTCCTTCCACACACAATGTCTAATGCTGGCCACTGAGGAAGAGTATAGTAACACTCAAAATACTGCATTTATAAGTTAGTGGCAACATGGAGGGGGAAAGTCAGAAAAGGCTACAGTCAGAGAGGGAAGATTACAACATCTGTGCTTTCCTCCCTCAGAGATGCTAAGCCTCAGCTCTGTAAGTCACGTGTGTCTGTTTTACTCATATAGATTAAAAACCTGTTCATTTCCCTCCTGACATTGCAGCTCTACAGACATGGAACCAGGCGAATATCGCTTAAACGTCAGTGTTGATTTTAGCCATGTCCACAATTGACCTGCTTCTCTAAGTTGAAGGTTGTATCCTAGGGGCTCAGAAATTAAGGAGGGAGGAGGCAAAGCAGTTAATCAACCTGGGGTGGCAGAGATTTGGGGTTGAGCCCCTGTCTGCTTCTTGCTTTCCATGCAACAAATATATAGGTTCAGGGCCTGGTTTCCTCATCTATAAAAATTGGTACTCTAGTGAACTAGCCAGAGAGGCCTTTTGATAACAGGAAAACTGCTTATTTAATAGGTAAATCTAAAGTCCTATTACTCTATAAGCTGAGTGGATAATTAATGATAATAATTACTGATCTAAAATTTTAGAGCAATGATATTAAGTTTGTTTTTAAAGAGGTCTTATCTTTTGAAGGTATGTATTGACGCCTATGGAGGTTCTTTGTCATGCTATCTTTACTTTTATATACTGAAATATATAAATTGAAAAATACATACATTTATACATTGAAATGTTCTATAACAAAAAGTTTAAAAAATGCAAGTTATTTGAAGAATGGCATGAAGGGAAGGCCTTTCCCAAAACCAAAACCTTGGTTTTTCTCCTTATCTTTTTCATGGCTTTTGCCATTTTTTCAGGGATCCACTGGGTATGCATAGGGAACGGAAGGAAAACTATGGAAATAATTCCCCAGCATCCTTAAACTAAAAAGGGAAACCATTGTACGATGCCAAAATTAGGGAAGGCCCTCTAGCTTCCCCACCCCAGGACCCCTTTTATGGTGCCTACTACAATGTGAATTTATGTTCACCAGAAAATCACCTACTGTATAACAAGTAGAGTATGAAGTACCATATTGGGTTACCATATGGCTACTAACCTCAGAGGTTGGTAGCAACTATCAATGTAGAAATTTGAGAGCAGAATGAGCCTCAGGATAGAACCAGTTCTCACTCAAGCATGCTATATAATTGGCTGTAGTGAGAAACTAAAAAAATGTCTCAGAAACCAGATGGGTTTGAAATGTTCCATTATTCATAAACACTTTTTTTTTTTTTTTTTTTGCATTTGTACTTGTTCCCATTCCCAAATATTCTGCCACAGAAATTTGCTGAAGAAGGTGTGAAAAGGGACAAAAATCTTTGCTTGCTTTTCTGGAAGGTGTCTCTGCAGCCACAGCATGCAAAGAGTTAAAAGAAATGGCTGGGGCATTTGTATTATCAGTGAGTGCATGTGTGTGGGGACACCTGGGGGGGGGGGGTCAGGGGAAGGCTTGTTGTGAACATAGGTAATCATGGGCTCTGTGAGTTTACAGCTGTGGAAACTCATCCTCTCCAGACTCCAAGCTGCTAGTTCCCCCTTTTTAAATCATTCAAATGAAGTCATTGATGTCCTTCTGACAGGAAGTGGCTCCCCCAGGGAGAAAATTGCTCAGTCTACTTCCTACCTCCAATACTCCCCCACCCTCCACTCCTTTCCTCCAGTTGGAGAGAGAAGAAGGCAGGGTGCTTTGATTGGAGGTGGAGACTGTTTTTCAAATAAATAACGCAACAAAGGAGAAACTCATCAGTGTCATGTATGAACAATGGAGGATTTCAAAACCCTCTCAGACCAGCAGCTTTGCAGTTTGCTGATTTACATACCAGATGAAATGCAAGAAGGAGAGCACCTTTCAAAGAGTGTTTGTGGGAAAAGAAAATCCAGGCTCTTTGCTCTGTAACATGGTAATGGAGACTGTAAGATTGTACAACCATGGGACACCAAAGCCATCACATTTCATCAGACATTTTCACTCTCCTTAGAAATAATGCATCTACTCTAGGGAGGTTTGAGAAAATGTCTGTTTTAGGCATTAGCGTAATTATTGTTTAGGGGGCAGTTTGTTTTGTGTGATTTATATTGAGAACTAAATAACGGATGGATTTGAGGTTGGTAATATACAATTAGTATGAAAGATTGATCCTATCCATGCTTTCACACCTAAATCTTCCTCATCCCAACTTCAGTCTGTGCCGTCAAAATTGCCAGTGTGTATAAAACAGGACAAAATCCACAACTGAGAACATCAATTTAAATGCAGGGAAATGGAACTGTTGTAATGATAAAATTCAACATGTGTTTGGTTAGGTCACTAATAATTTTATTGTAGCTACCTAGAATTTTTATGTCTGGGTCTCAGTTTTGGAGAAGAATATGCCTTTAGATGACTCAAATAGAACACAGTTTGTGAATGACTTAGCTATAACTGAAGGATATATTTAACATTTTACAGAAATTTTACTTTTTCCATATATTAGTACAGTAGTAAAGATGGCTTGCAGTTCTCTGCACACATATCACTTGAGATGAGCAATCCTTCTAATCCAGCTTTCTAGGCCAGCGCCAATCCCCAGCCCCTCAGCTCTTCTCTGAAATATTTCCCAGGGACTGCTGCCTAATGCTGCCACTAATACTTGTGTATTCTCAGGTGTTTGCTTTCTGTAGCATGTGTTATCTCTGCCAAACAATATTGTCTTTAAAATCTCCCACTGTTTTGTGGCCTAGAAGAAATCTTAGAGGCCATTATTTTCCCCCCAGTCTTCTCTTTCTGTAAACTAAGGGACAGACATGAAATGACTTGTCCAGGGTCAAAAGCTGTTTACAAAACCAGAAGAGGAAGCAAAATCAGCATATACTTCTCAGAAGGCAAGATACCATCTGATTATAGTCAGTTTCATATCATTGTTCAATCGCTTTGATTATGACTTATTTCCTGACTGGTTTATAAAACCTTTGATAGCAAGGTTTTTAAAACCTTTTATAAACCTTTTATAAGGTTTTATCTATTTTTCTCCCACAGGGTAATGCTGGAAACACACTAGAAAAGCAATGACTACCGTGTTTCCCTGAAAATAAGACCTAGCCGGACAATCAGCTCTAATGCGTCTTTTGGAACAAAAATTAATATCAGACCTGGTATTATATTATATTATGTTGTATTATATTATATTATATTATATTATATTATATTATATTATATTATATTATATTATATTATACCCGGTCTTATCTTACAGTAAAATAAGACAGCTCTTATACTAATTTTTGCTCCAAAAGACGCATTAGAGCGGCTAGGTCTTATTTTCGGGGACACACGGTAATATTCCATCATATGGATATACCACAACTGGTTTGTTCATTCATCCAGTGATGGACATTTAAGTTGTTTCCACCTTTCAGCTCTCATGAATAGTGCGGTCATGAACATGTGTGCGTATGAATTTGAAGAACTATTTTCAATTATTTTGATTGTGTACCTAGGAGTCACATTGCTAATTAATATAGTGATTCTACGTTCAACTTTTTGAGGGACCGCCCAACTCTTTTCCATATGGCTGAACCACTTTACATAAAAAAAATACAATCTTGGATTAGAAAATTATAAAATACAGTATGATTTTAGTGTACAAAAAAAAAATACTCCTTGGCAATTTGGTAAGAACTGCTGTGCAGTTAGCCATTTATATGCACACTCCGTTTCTAAGTGGGAACTCTGGCATATCCGGATTTTATAAGATGCATATGGTGAGTTTTCCTAGGATGTGTTTAATTCATGAACCCTCACAAGTTGATATCAATGCTTTCATTTCTGATCTCTTGGATAATTAGTAGTGCTGCCACGCACCGTCATTCAACTTGTGTACACCCTACAGTGCCATGTGCAACTAACCTGATTAAAGAGTATTTGATTCCTCAGACTCCAAACTTGGCCTTTCTGATATGAGCAGCTATCAATCTAATGTTTTCAGTCATCCTTTGAAGTCGAAATACTGACTTTCCTGCAATCAATCAGCAGTTGTAATATCTCTAATGTCATGCCAGATCCTCAGAGGGTTCCAAAAGGTATAAGATGGAGGTCTTACTCTCAGGGAAGTTAAAGGTTATGTAGAGAAATGAGACTGGCAAGCTTGAAAAATCCACTAACAGTATAGAGAGTCATTGTGTAAAAAAATAGGAAGAAAAAATAATCTGGCTAAATGATGACAGAAGATTTGCAGAAAACATGTAACTTGACTTCAGTTCTGAAGAAGAGGAAAGTGGCTGGCATTTTTAGTGTATTGTATAAGGAGTAAGCAAAGGCATAGAGCAGATTTAAGTGGAAGACAGAATGTATGCAGCAGAGTCAGGAGAGGTATGAGATTGTCATGTTCTGGTCCACTGGTCAAAGATTCGGAATGTCGATCTGGTTTCATTCAGAAGATACAAGGTCTTTGAAAGGGCAATAATGATGCAAAGCAGTCTCTTAAATATATTACTCCGACAAGATGGACTGAAGAGGGAAGAGGGTTATGAAGCTTTCATTATACTCCGGGCGTAACATGATAAGAAAGGATCTGAATTAAGTCAAAGGCAGAAGAAACTGAGGGTCTGTGAGAGAATCTCAATGATCAAATCAAGAGGTCTTGGTGACTGATAGCGTCCGGGTGTTAGAGGGAGGCAAAGGAGTGGGGCTGATGGGCCCTGTGAGGTTTCCAGCCTGCAAGACTGAACACACAGTGGCATTCTCTCGCGTTGGTTCATGTGGACCAAGGGAGGAGAAGAGAAGCTGGGTCAGTGAAGACTAGGAGGCATTGAAGGAGACACATGTGCTAGGTCATCGTTTTAGAAAAGAGACTGTCATGTGACACCTCTCACCTTTCTAGAAAAGGGGTTTGGAAAGTTGTGTGGATAAGGTGATGTGTGAAAGCGCGTGAGATTTTTGAGGATGTGTGCTCAGCGTACTTATTTTGGGACGTCCCCTTTGTCTAATCCCAGGCATATATATATTTTTTGATACGTTTATTTCAATGAGACATATCCCCCAAAGAGAAAAAAAACAAGGAGTCTTAATGCTCTCCTCCACCACCCCTATCAAAAGCGATGCTGAGAAAAATACAGGTATTATCCCTATTGTGTTCAGTACACTAAACCTGAACCTGTGAATTTCCCGTCTTCTGAATGACCCTTAAGAGCCAGAGGTGGTGTTGGGCATGTGGTGGCTTGGAGCTCAGTCATACTTCTGTGGCGTAACCAGGTACCAAATCTAACCTGAACAGGGGCTCATCTGACTATGACTTTCTCCAAGGTGCTATTGCAGGTTCTGTAGGGGGTAAAAAATCAATCAGCATATCACTTTGCCTTACTTGGAATAAAGAGGGACAAGCTTTATTTTTCCTAACTGGTCTGAGGAGACAGGTGACAAAAACAAACAAACAAACAAAAAAACCCCCAAAAAAACAACACGTGGCCATGGTCTCTAAGCAAAGAAAAATTAATTTAGAAATTTTTAAATATTACTCATTCTGCCATAGTATCTTTCAGACAACATTGCAAACATTGCCTAAGAGAAAAGATCATAATCTTTTCTCTTAGATTTATTAGTTTCAGCTGTTCCCAAAACAGGTAAAATTGTTCCATGGTAGTTAGTGCCAAGTGTTCTTGATTCCAAGCAGGGAATTCATGCCTCTTATTTTATAGGATACAGAAAATATTTTCAAGAGTTATGGTGGAACCATGACTCGAGAACCCATGGAGATTTGGACAGTGTGACTATGTAGTTGTCACTTCCGCCCAGTCCAGTGACTTCCTCCGAGAAGGTGTTGTAGCTTGGGGGTGGGAACATAGAAGGTGGTGTAAGACTGAGAAAACATCACTTTGCAAACACAATGCACATTCCAGGTTTATTTTCCCTTAAATCTTTATATATACCGGGGTGCCAAAAAAATGCATACAAGTGGCCACTGTGGTCAGCGTTACTCAAGCAGTAGCTCACCGTCATCAGAAGTGTCTGGACGCTGATGGGAACCACTCTGAGTACCTCTTGTAATTGCAGAAGTCACACGTGACTTGTATTCGTCTTTTGCTATCGGTATATATTGAGTATTGCAATTTTAATAGTTTTCCTTCCTTAACATGTGCATGCATTTTTTGGCACCCTCTGTAAATGGACTTAGCTGGATCTACTTCTGCCTTTGAAAGTGTGCTCTTCCTTCCTCATCATCCTCTAACTGGTTTGTGTGACCATTTTTGCTCTGAGTGCATGTGATGGTCCCTGCCATTTCTAGTCCTTGTCAACCTTAAACAACCCGAGCACCACTAATATTTTAAACATCTTTTGAAGCTCCACCGACCACCGCCACCAAAGAATGGACACATGTGCTGTATGGATCAGCATTTCCTCTTGACTATTGAACAAAAACCTCCCTGAGAGGTTGATAAGCAAACAGACAGCAACAAGAGAATGGCAGTGAATTCCCCAGGGAGGCTGACGGAAGTCATACTTCCCAAGTCAGGAAAAGAAAGGCAGGATGTGGGTGATTCAGGGAAAGGTGCAGCGTTTCCGGGACAGACAGGAAGCGCTGACATATGGCCACTGAATCAAAGGGAACCGTTGAGTCTCTGTTCGATTGTTTGAGTCACAGAATCCATGATCCTTAGGCAATGAGGTATTTTGACCATAACTTGAGTGACATCAAAAGCAATGGTCGATGGCCAGGTCTGTGAATGAAAGAGCATTGCAGAAGGAGTGAGAATTCATTGTCGAATGAATATGAATGAGATATTTGGCTTTGATTGTAGTTGAGGGTCATATATATGAAGATATATTGTCTAAGGGCTTTGGGTTTTTTAAGAGGTTCATTTGCATGAAGATTTTGAATCTTCGTAGAGCGTGTGCTAATTTAAAGTAGAACCGAGATGAATTCCAATTAAGAGCTAGAGAAGCCATACATGGAGGAATAAGAAAGTGGTTATAAAAACGTTTTGTGAACTCTAAATCATGATTTAGACAATAATAGTAACAGTCCCACTGAAAAGGGTCCAAGTCAGGATCACAAACCTCTGGGTTTGCTAAGTTTTTTATCCGGTTGCAAAGGAAATTCTTTGACAGAGAAAGTAGGTAAAATCCTTTAAGTAGAGAGGCAAGGAAGAGAGTGTGGAACCCAGGACTCCTAAGGCATGTCACTGCCAGCCTGCTTCCCCGGGGCAGTTTCTGGCCAACACACAGTGGCCACCTCTCTCTTCCTCCATCTCCTGAAGTCACTCAGATAAATCCCTGTTCCTTGGAACAAATAGAAGTCCCCACACTCGTTAGTCTCGTCCCAACACATGGCCCATTACACTTATCTTACGTCAAAGATACACTTGAGATCCTGGAAATGCCCTATGCATGTATTCACAATTCTGAAAGGGGAAAGAAAGTAGCAGGAACAGACAGACTAGGCTGTGTGTTAGAATATGTGGTAATATTGAGATTGTCGGGAAATGGAAAACACACCTGATACTCCACATTCTTATTAAAATAACCGTAACAAAAATCTAGAAGATTGGAGGCCTGCCCAGGAACTTTTTCCTTTCCCTGGCACTTGTAGTCCTCTTTAAGATGGATTTCATTTTCAGTGATATCTGGGGTGAGTAAAATAGCATTTCACTCAAGAGTTAAAAGGGGTCAGTTTGGGTCTTGTCGGGGTGGTTTGGGTCTTTCTTGCTGACCTGGAATTAGTGCAGGTGTATCTAAATGCTACTTCAACTACCCACCACACCATGAAATATGTTTTCCGCTACAATGATATTGCTGGCAGGGCATAAAACAAATGGACTGGGTCAGAAATAGCCTGACTCCACCTTTCCACGGAACCTTCCGGATATATGGTACCTGGGAGAGCACTTTCCAAAAGTTTCTTCTATTACTAAGATTTTTATTTATAATTTTAATTTCCATCTATAGAAGCTATGCATAACCTCAATTCATCCTTGGAACAGCTTCGTGGCTGTTATGTGTTGTAAGCCCCAAAGCACAGGAAACAGGTTCAGAAGCTTTCACGTCTTGTCCCACTTCCCAAGCTAGTAAGTGGTAAAGCTGGGATACAAACCAGGAGCCTGGAAACCTCAAGTGTGTGTTTTGGTCTTGTCTACTCTGCTGCTCTGACTCATTTCGTGTGAAAACTTCATCAGTTAGGGTTTGGGTTCTGCTACATACACCAGATCATGCAAATAACCAGAGGTCAGGTAAGACAGAGATTTAGGTTCCTCCCACATGACGATAAATTAAGAGCTAAATAGTCCAGAGCTGGTAGAGAGAAAAGGCTGTCAGGTTTTCCACTCTGATCAGGCCCATGGAGGCAGCTGCCATTCCAGCCATTGTGACTGTAACCCAGGAGGCAGAAAAGAGTTAGAAACAAGAAGAAAAGTGGAACCTATGTCAGGAAAGCAAAACTTTTCCAGCAATACACAGAGATGGCCAGAAATGCATCTCATGTGAACACTGGTAGTGGTCTAGCATCCTTAGAAATATAATTTTTTCTGATAACATTACTGACCTCAACAAAACAGAGGTACTGTTAGTAAGAAAGAAAGGGGCAGTGGGTTTTGTATATAAGCATCCATAAGTATCTTTCCCCCAAGACGTGTACGTCTCTACTTCAAACATCCTCAGATGTTTCCTCGGGGGCATTTTTGTCCCAATGGCATACTCCTACTCAATATTACATATTTGTCAACTGACAGCTTGTACACATGTTGACCGACAGTCACTTTGATTGACACTTCATCTGCTATATAAAGACTCTCCATACGACTATGAAGACCACACCAGGTAGAGGCTTTACCTGTTCTAGAGGTTTTGATGTTCTTCTAGTTCATACAGTATCTTCCTGGGTAAAGTTACAAAAAATAATATTTTCTGGAGGAGTAAGAGGGGGAAAGTTTGGAATACATAACTCAACTAATTTCAGGTATTGAAGAAAGGCAACTAAAATGAACAATATTACACGACATCTGATATGTTAGCCAGTCAAGAAATGCCGTTAGAGTTGGAAGATGACCTATTGCCATGGGTATTTGTTTCTCTTGAGTGTAACTCATCTTAACCGCTGATTCACACTGTTCACTCTGCCATTTGGCAGTGGAAATCAAATGCCTTGTGATTCAGTCTCAGCCTTGGAGAAGAGATTTATAATGAAAAAGGTTTATAATGTCCCTAGTCTCCCTTGGATTCCTCTCCCTCCCCCTTAAATCCCTTCTAGATTAAGGGATTTTATAAGGACTTGTTCTCAGTTCTTGCTGAGCCAGTGAAGTTGTTTACAAGGGATTAGACTGTCAACTTCCCAGCCATCAAATTGGCTAATTAATCCCAGGTCATAATGAACGTGCACTAGAGAACATGAACCATCCAGAGGATGAGTCCGTAGGACATAGGGTGAGGTGGGGTGGGGAGGGTCTGAGGAAGAGGAGACAGCAGTAATGACTGAAAAGGAACGGCCGGTGGGATTGGAGGAAAGCCAGGACAGTGTGTGGCTCCACGCCCAGGTGAGGAATTTGAGAAGACCACTCTAACCTCTGAGTAAGACGATAGGAGGCTCTTGGGTTTGGAAATGATGATATAACTGATGGGTTGCTAAGGTAGTTTCAGAAGTGTGGTCATGGAAAAAGAACTTAAAAAACAAAACGGTGTTCAGTAGAAGTTTAGAGAAAAGGGAAATGTAAAGTAGGGATGTTAGTGGCTGACTGCTCAGTTTTTGGAAGCATTCTGGTGAAGGGAAGGAGAAAGAGATGGTGGGGACCAGGGACGTCAGCAAGGTTGGTGGCCAAGGTTATTAGTACGGTAAAATCTTGGGCACACTTCTAGCCTGTGGGGATGTAGTCAATAGAGGAAGGATGGAAATGAGTTTGCAAGGAGATGGAGCCATGGCTGGACAAGATGGGGAGAATCTTATATCACACTGTATTAATATTTAATTAATAGCATAGACAATGCTTTCCTATGATGGTCCCACTAAATACAGAATATTCACTTCCAAGTACTAACAGAATACAGACACACATATAGACACATACACACCTTTATATAAACCCCAGGTATGCACAGTGTTACAAACGTCAATGTATGAGAACTGAACGCATAACATGAGTAATTTAGAAAGGTGATTATTAGATGATAATACATATAATAAAAATAACATATTTCAGGGTTTCTTTAAATGTTTACTCATCACTCCACACAATTCAATACCAGGTCTTTTGGGCATTTTAATTTGTTTCCTCTTTTCAGCTGCACATACCATGAGCAATACAGGTTCTGTAGCTATTAATTTAAATCTTCTCTCATATTTTGTCTGTTGGCATTGCTTTTTTAGTAGGATGTTATATTCTTTACTTATCTTTTAAACCGTCATACTTCTTGGAGTTAGGTTTCCTGATTCTTGATTTTGGTAAAGGTTTTTTTTTCTTTCTTTTTTTTTTTTCTTTCTTTATTTTGTTATCTTTTAAAGTTGTGGACTCAACTTTAGTGAAGATAGGTTTATTTTTGTGGGGTTCCCAAGCCAACACAGCTATAAGTTTTATTTTTTCACACACTCAAAAGAGGATGGGGACATAAGGTTACGTTCTTTGCCTAAAAGAAAAACAAAACAAAACAAATCCCTCATACCAAGTTCATAGGTGTACCTAGAGACCAGATGGAACCCCTCTACTCCATTCCTTACCCTGATATTAGAATAATCACATAAAGATTGAAATTGGGCTATGTTACAACTCTGCTGAATAGACTAGCATAAAGCATAAAGTCCATTCCTTTATACTTTATTCTGAACAGAACCGAGCCAAAACATTTACTTAGTTGAGCACCCAACTAAACTACCACTCCAAATCTATCTGTATCCCTCTGGGGCCTTGTGAATCAGTTCTCATCAATGGAATTATGTTTACGTGAAAAGTGCCTCTCGTAGGTCAAGGCAATAAAAAGTATATGTGCCTTCTCTGCACACCTCTCCCCAGCACAGACCTCCGGACTGTAAAGCAGAAGTCTTTCATCCACCAGCATCACATCAAACTGTGAGATATGCGAACGAGCATAAACTTGTGTTTTGCTATGCCCCTGAGATTTGGGGGGTGTTTGTTACTGCAGCATAGCCTAGCAAACACTGACTAATACACTTGGCCTACATGGCCCTCCACAATAAGCTTTTTGTCTACTTCTCCAGGCTCATTCTGTACAATTCTCCCCTTGTTCCTTACACCCCTAGCACACTAGCACTGTTCAGTTTCTTAAGTACATATCGTTCCTCTGTCAGGGACACTCGTCATTGTACTCTTTGCCTGCCTTCGTCTTCAATTCTCAGCTCATACACCAATTTCTTCGGGAGCCTTTCCCTTGTTCTCCATTCTAAACCATGCACGCTTTTATCGATTTTCTCTCTCATAGAACCGTATTCGTTTCTTTAATAGCATTTTGTTCAATATTTAATTATGTGTTTGTTTATACATTGTCTCCCTTCACATGCTCTCTGTGCTGCAAGGAAAGGAACTGTACTATTTACGCTATGCAAGACAGGGATTGAACACACATATTTATCGATGAATATTTATTTGTTGTGGAATGATTGAATTGCTCATTTTGAAATATTGCATTTGGTAAGTCCCTAGGTGAAGGGCTTCTATTATGCGTTCTTTTGTGAAATGTGGGGTGAAAAGTATGATACTCAGCTATTCGAATTTGATAATATTCGTAAAAGTCTCCTGAAACTTTCCTTGTCATCCTAAAATTATCTTTACTAATTATTATAATAATTAAGCTGTATAATCCTGGACACATCTGGTAGTGTTTTATCAATAGATGAATGGATGATAATAGCTTCATGCCATAGAGTTTTCCCTGAAAATAGAAAACCAATATACACATATTTAATACATGATTATATAATATATAAATAATTCATAGATATAAATATATTTCATTGTTGATTATAGAGTCATTATTTTATCTTTCATATCATGAGCAATTTGAAGACATAATTTTTTAAAATTTTCTTCATAATCTTGGAAATTTGCTGCTTAATGTTCATCGCATAATAGATGCTCAATGTGTTTTATGAAAAATAAACAAATGACTAAATGCATTAATTTTCATCTGATTAATAATAATTATAACAATAGATAGTGACCACCATACAACTGAAAGAAATAATAAGAATTTAATTCTAGAACCTCAGTTTCTTTATGAAAATGCTCATCTACAGGTGATTTAAGAGGTAAAAATGTCATGAGAAGAAGAGGTTTCTGACACTCTGAATCATCCAAGTCCAGACAAACATAAATAACAATGAAATGATAATACAGTGCATTACCCATTGGATATTCTTATTACTATTCTGAGAAATCCTGCCCTATTTCCCTGAAAATAAGACCTACCCGGGCAATCAGCTCTAATGCGTCTTTTGGAGCAAAAACTAATATAAGATCCGGTCTTATACTATATAAGACCTGATATGATATGATATGATATGATATGATATGATATGATATGATATGATATGATATGATATGATATATGATATGATATTATATTTTATATCATATAAGACCCGGTTTTATATTATATTGAAATAAGACCGGGTCTTATATAAATTTTTGCTCCGAAAGATGCATTAGAGCTGATTGTCCGGCTAGGTCTTATTTTCGGGGAAACACAGTATGACTGGATTTATCCTGTAATGATTCCAAGCCAAACATAGACTTCTTAACAATTGGCTGCAGTTTTGAAATTCAGTAATTATATCATTCATGTGAGATAAAACTATTTGACCAGAAAACTATTACTTGTTCAAAATACATGTAAGAGCTTTGTTTTTCCAATGCGAAATCAGCTGTTTCTGCAAATATGGAAAAGAGCATCCTCCTCGGTGAGCACATCCTGATGTAAAACTGAAGGATTTATTAGGAAAGGTGTTCAACATGCGGTCACTCTGGCTTTCAGTCCCTGGGGAACAAAGGACAAAGTGGCAGACGGTGAATAAAAGCAAAAGAGACTTAAGAAAGTGGTCGTGAGAGTCAAATCTAGCTTTTGAAATAAAAGTTTAATTAACACATGCGGTACTCAAGATGACACCCAAAGCCCCAAATTCTCAAGAGGTTAAAGAGGGCTTCTGAGAGAGAGAGAGAGAGAGAGAGAGAGAGAGAGAGAGAGAGAGAGAGAGAGTGTGTGTGTGTGTGGGGCTTACAGGTTAAACACAGCAAACTCCGTCTCTCACTAGGAAGTTGAAACCTCACACCCAGGCTTACAGCCTTGGGCTGAAACTGATGGATGCATGTCACAGCGAGGAGCTAAAATTATTTCTCATTGTCGACTTCATTCCTGTCAAGTGTGTGGACATATGAAAGGTGGAGAATTGAGAGAATCTGAAAGCAGAGGCCCAAAGAGCTTGGGAGGAATCAAACGTATTGAGCAAAGCGACGAGCAGAGTCTGATGAGCTTGCTGTAAACAAAACAGCTTTCAGCTCCCACTTCACACTGTTCACTACTCAGGTCCCTGACCTTGTTCCCATTGCTCAAGCCGGGTGAGGCCCCGTCTGGAGACAATCCACCCATCAGTCATGACCAGGACTTGGTTCCCCTTTGGGGGGGCCACCCTCTTCAGGGGTATTGCCTCCTTGTGCCTGAAACCCTTGACCCATTCCAGCTTTTAATTCATTATTCATCAATTTTCTTAGTCCATTAAAAAAACAAGTGGTAGGGTTGCTGCTCAAATATGGGGTGGGGGGGTACGGGGTAGGGAAAGTGGCATTCTGAAAAAAAGGACAACCCTGTCAAAACATGACAGCCGATCCAAAGCCTGTGTTATACTATTCATAGAAAATGCCAAATTCTGCAAATAGTAACCACATGCAAACTGGCTTCGCAGACTCCGTGTTCTGCTCCAAAACGAGACGTTCTTTATTTTAAGCGTGTCATCAAAGGCGGCGAGAATATCATTCTTGCTGTGTCGGCTTAGCCCTGTGGGGTCTGGATTGCTGGAAGTGTCACATGATCAGCACACACGTGCACACACGTGCACACACGCCCAGGCCACATGAGCAGCGACCCTGGTCCACGCCACCACCACCCGGAAAGGCGATTCGATTCACAGATCTGTTCCCAGGACGTTTTTATTCCTAGCCATGGGACCGTTAAGTGACAAGCCTGCATCTGATGTGATTCTCTTGCTTGCTTTGCCAGAGTGCAGGAGGGGGGCAAACAGCTCACGGGAATCTGTAGCAGGAGGGGCATGCAACCACTCAGACGCCTGTGAGCTCAGCAGCCAAGGCAAGGGTGCCTGAAGACCATCTCTTGCCCTGGCTCCTGGCCGGTGCCTTCCAGGATTTGTTTGGATGCAGCAGGACTGGTGTTTCAGTGCAAATCGCTTGTGCCCTGCGCTGTCTTTTTGGAGGGCCTGGCTGGGGCTCCCTTGTACTAACATTTAAAAGAGCGGCTGCACAGAACTGAACAGGAGAGGGTTTTGTGCACAGCGGACCCAACTCGATGGCTACCAGCTGGTGCTGCGGCTGGGCCCTGCTGTTGCCCAGGAATGCTTCTAGCACCTTCCACATGACCACTGGCTCTAACGGGGCCTCCTGTTTATCTTCTCCTCCACAGCAAATAGTCTCTGTAGCGGCTGCTGTAAATCTCTTTTGGTTTGGAAGCCTTAGCCACGGCTGTCTGTCCTCTGGCCTCTCAGGTCTAGCTGGCTTCTCCCCCCTTGGCCTGCATTTGCTCTGTTCTTGACAATTATTTCAAAATGTCTGTACTTAGCCTCGCGATGAAAACAAAAGATGCCATAAAGCATAAGGAAACTTCTCCCTCTTTCCATTGGGACTTGAGTACCCGAGCAGGGCAGCATGTCCCAGGGTGATGGCATCCGCCTGCTGTTTCCAGCCTCCAGCCTTCACCACACAGGCCCCGGCCGATCCTTTCTAATGGCAATAAATAAATGACGGAAGTTTTAGGCACCAGCCTAGTGAATTGGTGGTTAAGCCTCAGGCTTTTATCTCTCTGACCCCTGTTTGAACTCAACCTTGGTTCCTAAGAGCAGGGCAGACAAAGTGGGGTGGGAGGAAGGTTTCTTATCGACACGAACACCCCTTCTAGCTCAACAGAAAGAAATATGATGCCGTGTGTGTGTATGTCTGTCACGCGGGGGCTACGGTGGGGGTGGGAAGGGATTTGTAGGAACAAAGTGACAAGGGAACCAAGTACCAGCTATTATTTCTTGATGCTTCTCCATGGTTCAAGAATTTAATAGAGGACATATTAATTAATTCCATCAGCATTTACTGGGGCGGGGCTGGGGGGGCCTGTCACTTTTATGCAAGGCGCTGAGCACGCTGCTGAAGATACGAGTTTAGAAAGACAAAGTGTTTTAGGAATTTGGGGACGAATAATCCCAGTGCTGGCGCTAGCCATGGCTAACATTTGCTGAGTCGTAAATATGCCCACCGCGATGTGAAAACACGTTATCTGCATTCTTTTGTTTAATCCTCATAGCTCTGTGAAGCAGGTACGATTACGCTTTCTAATTTTACAGATGAGAAAACTGTGATTTATCTCAGGTCACATGCCTGGTAAATGGTGGAGCCAGGAGAAAAAGCCTGATCTGTCCAACTTCATATGACATCACCTTCTTAAAAAAGGAGCTTAGCACTTACCATCCGCTGCTTTGATGCATGAGGACCACGCGCCTCAGCCCAGACTCCACGTGTGTATTCTGGCAGTTCCAAATGTCCAAGCGACAACTCTTGGCTGGACTCTTGGAGATTCGGCTTATATTCTCTCCATGGAGTCCATTGCCTCATCTGAAAAATGAACATAAGCATAATGTTCTCCAGTGTCTTTTGGGGGAGATGAGTGTCAAACCAGTTTGTGGAATGAATGACTATCTGGAAACAGGTTGAGATGTCATTTGAAAGCAGCTGTTTGCCATGCCCTCCGGCCAGATACCCAAGCTCATTGTCAGAACAGTACTTGCAGTGTTATTGCTAACACCTTGAATGTTAGAGAAGTTGGATTCTAATTAGGAACCCTTGAGTCTTCTAAGTAGGAACAAGGCAAAGGGGGGGATTTCATGTAGGTTTGTTTTGGTTGCAATGGTGCATGACCAAGAGACTGGTCAGGGCGGGTAGTGCACATATTGGTGGAAGGTTGACAGAATGCGCCGATCTGGTTTTGGTTTAATAGAAAAAGAGCAAGTAGGCATTTTCGGCATTTGGATGTTTGCTTTCTTTGATGTCGAAGAAAGGCTTGGATACTTAGATGTCAGATTCCATCTCACATTCCTGGCTACTGTCCTAAAATCCAATCCAGCTTCTCCGCCGAGATAGACCTACAGATTTGTGAATATAAGCAATGAAGGCTTGCTTCTTGTAAGCAGCTTACCAAAGGAGGTCGCAAAGAATGACCTCTAGGCCGAAACACCCAAGCCTTAGGGAGTCTTTGAAAGGGAACCACGATGGCTTAGGCGCTGGAAAACACGCAGGTATGTCATTGCCCAGTGGAAACGTCTATGTATCCCCATCTACATGTCACCCACACTCCTTCACCCTCAACAAAATGAGCCCTAATCATACCTCGCACTCTAACTTCCTATGTTGCTGCTTTTTCTCTCTCTGACCCGAAGGTCCATGTTCTGATTTTCCTCTAGATTTGGATCAAGACACACGTCATCCCTTTGCCTCAGGGAGTCCATCACCCACAAGGCAACAAGTACTTGGCATCGTGTCTTTGTGTCTCATGCCAAATTCCCTAATCTCATAGAATCTCAATTCCCCCATTGGACAAGGGCATGGCAGCGTCGGAATTACATGAGATAACATGTACAGATTTGCTTCCAGTAGGTGTTCTTTTAAATGTGCTTTCTTTACTACTTGTATATAGAGTTTATTGAGGTACTTTTGGTCTCCATATCCTCTACGAAGGAGATGCAACGTTTTTATCTTCTATACTATTTAGGATGTAAATTATTAAATTAGGCGTTTAGTAAACACTTTCCAAATGAATGATAGGGACGAATTAACTAATAAATCCCTTCACAGACACATGCACAGTTTAAATGATATGGGAGATAGGGTAAAGGCTGAAGTTTCTTTTACTGGAGGGAACTTTTCTTTGCGTTTCTTCTTCTTTCTGTAGTAACAATAAAATAATATGGTTAATTAGTATGGACTTTTTTTTTTTTTTTAAAGCAAACTTTTGCACTTTAATGTTTTGGGGAATTTAAAGCAGAATAATCTATTTTCAAATATGGCATATATATTTTTTTTAATTTTATTAGTTTCAGGTGCACAAGACTTTTTTTAAAAAAGCTTCAGTGCATAATCACAGTGAAATACATTCATTGGGAATGAGGCAAGGTCCAGAGGCGTGAAAGTATTTACTTCGAATGGTTTTACACCCCTCCTCACCCCACGCTGGATATTTGTCATGAAAGACTAAGGGGAGCAGAGGGTTTAAAGGGAAGCCGAAAGAACTGAACCGTATTGGAAATGCAAACCCAAACTTGTCACCTAGACAAGCTCAGAGAACTTTAATTCTGGACCTTTTTCTAGACTCTAGAAAGGTCAGTATAACCTATTATGGGCAAGACCATCAACATCTAATAAAAATTACTTGATTATGAGCATTTTTATTTCAAGTTTTAAACAAATGTCTAAGCAGAGATTTTTTAGATTTTTACTTTGAACATACTCCCCCATTTTCCTGGCAACATGTTTCCATGTTTCCTTGAAAAGTCATTTAAAAGTATTTTAAGTAACATTTTAAAACCTCCCCTCTGTTTTTAAGGGAGAACAAGGGGGAAAAAATCATGAAGTTGCCGAAGAGAAGTGAGGTTGTTTTCTGGCTCCTGTAAAAATTGGGGATTATGTTTAACAACAAAAACTGAATGGGAGCGCTCAGTCTAAATTAGGCACAGCTACGTCAATGGCTGAATTTCTGAGGGCGTCTCACTTGGGGTACCGATGAGACAGCAGCAGGTCCAGCTACTGAACGGGGGTTGTTGGGACCCTTTGGCCATTTGTAACTAGTAAATAAGAAGCTATGGAGTGAGTGACGACCAACTCATGACAACACTGTCACACAGCATGGGACATTTTTCTTAGCCCTGATGGGCCTCAGCTAAGGAGACCGGAGGGGGTTACAGAACATTCTAGGGCTCCAAATCTTTATCCCCTTTTGCTTGTGACAATGTCCTTCCCACAATGCCTGTTCAAGGGAAAGTAAAATTTATACTCGCACTGCCTTAAAATGCTGACATTCCATGTTTACATGGATTGTTTACACAGAAAATTAATCAGTTACGGTTTTAAATTTTAATTAAAGAATGTTTTCCGGTGTTATTGCAAAACAGACAAAAGCCCATAAAGTGTATATTTGACTGCTGTGGTGTGTTGTCTTTGGATGGAGGCACAGTCTTGAGATCAATCATGCGTGATATTTTTGTGAACTTTTCTTTTAACAGAACAACCTTCCCATAAATTAGGTTCATTAAAAAATATCCATCAAAATAAAAGTCATTCTGAGAAATTGCAGGATGGAATTTCCTTTCCACTTAGCAACAAACTCCTCCCTACTTGTTCTGCAAATGATACTATGGGGAGACAAACAAGTAAACCCCTCAATTGTGCAATAGGCTGCTCATTGCCAAGGCACCAGAAGTAACTTTATAGGAAGCTACACATTTTACTCACATTTTGGTCAAGAAAAAAATTATTGGTTCAATGAACATTGGTGAAAATAGTTTGGTTCCAGATGGTGCTGAAAGCTATGCATATTTTAAAGATTTGTCTTGTTTTTTTCCATTTCTATTTCTTCTTTACCTTGCTTTATTTCCCTGATTACGTAAGAAACACACGATTCGTATATAAAAAGGGAGAAAAGATGTACATAAAACCACATGTTTTTAATAGTCTCTCTTAATAACAATTGTTAACACATTTCTCCAGTTTTTTCAATGCATGTACTAAAATCATTTATATATTTATTTGCATAAAACCTTTATAAAGTGCCAAATAGCACATCAAATGTGCATAATCCTTGCCCATTGAGAGCTCAAAATCTAGTGCTAAAAGCACTAGTAAAAATAGTTACTATGACACTACCTAAAATTAAAAGTATATATACTGCAAATAAAATGTGCAGCATCTTGAAAGTAGATAGATTTATTGTAGAATATTACCACTATAAAAAACAAAACTAAAGCATCAGATGCTGTTGCATATTGCTTTCTATTGTTTAAGGACTTTGTTTTTTTCATTCACCAGTGTATACTAAGCTTTTCCAAGTATGTATTCTTCCAGCCACGCTTTAGTGAACTTATTTATACACGTCGGATATTTTGTTAAACTCTATTGCTTATGTAAGAGCTTCTGCAGGATAAACTGTTAGAATTGGTCAGTCAAAAAACACATTTTATTTTTCATTACATTTATTTACATTTTTGACAACGTAATATATGCACATATTTTTATAAATAAAAAAACAAAACACTGAACAGCAAATAATAAAAAATCGTGACTCACCACTTCTTATTACCCCCATTCCTCTTCCCAGAAGCATCCACCCTCACATTTTCTTTTTTTTCTCTGGATTTACCTCCACATTACTAAATGATATGTTTATGCGACTATTTTTTTCAAACACCAAAGTGGGCAAAATAGTATCTCATCAATCAAGTTTACAAATCATCAACCAATGACCTACTCTGATATATCCTCACCCCCCCCCCCCAAATTTATACCTCCCGATCCATTTTGAAGCAAATCCCAGACATTGTATAATTTCAGCCATAAATATTTCAGTATCTGCATTTAACAGATAAAGGTTGTTTAAACATAACCATTACACAATTATCATATCTAACAATTTTTAAAATAATACCTTAATATAATCAAATATTCAGTAAGTGTTCAAATTTATAATTATTTCATGAATATCATAATGTCAAAATTTTTTAGCCATTTAAAAAAAAAAAAGAATCCAAATAAAATGTAATGCATTGAAAGTGGTTGATCTCTCTCTCTCTCTCTCTCTCTCTCTCTCTCTCTCTCTCTCCCTCTTGCTCTCCCTCCCTCCCTTCCTCCCCCCCATCAACACTATTTTATAGTACGTTTTCCATTGCCATCAAAAGCCACATACTATCTGGTTACCTATCCTTTTGCAGTATTAGCAGCCAATAATACTTAATACCTAGAATCATAAGGCGATATCATGTTATTTTCTTATTTGTTTATTAGCTGGACTACCTCCATAAATAATTATTTCCCCTGATCTCATATTGCGTTGTCTTGGTGTTAACAGTTTTTACTATAAGGAAAGACAGTATAAACACTTAACGCATTCCCTTCACTAACCAGTTTTCAAATAAGAAGATAGCTGTCTAGTAGTTAAAATAACTTCATGTAGCATCATTATGAAGTCAAAAATTCTAACATATTTTGTGTGTTTACATTTATTGCAGTTATTCTTAATGAGTCTCACATTTCTTCATCTTTTGCAAAAGGAATCTTTTGACATTGGCTCCTGAGTCCTTGGACCTGACCCGTAGTCTTTGATAGTTGCTTTGTTATTATTATGACAAGATGTTCTAGAATAGTCTTGTCCAGTGCCTGTCCATGTCGTGGAATCAGCCGTGTTTCCAAGGAGAACTGGTTCCTTTGAGTGGACAATTACAGCTTAAGAACACAATTTGGGGGTTAGGAGTGCTCATTGTTACTGGATTGATTGATGGATATAGGCCTTTTCAGTGACACAATAAGAATATGTTTTTTAAGATTAAAATACATATGAGTTTATACTAATATTTCCTGTTCAAATTCAGACTATAACATTTTTAGTTAACCTCTTGTATTTTCCCGATATTGAGAATTCTGATGCTCAAGGTCACTAAAAATGGTAGTACTGGAATATCACTCACTTATTTGCGTTATCCCCATTCCTCCTGGACCTATCTCAGAATAGCAACACCAACATGGCCACTGAAAATATGATTAGTAGAGAAAGCTAACACAGTTTTAAAGCAATGTGGATGCAGTTTTTATCCATAAATTATCCCCACTGGTATGTGCAAATCATTGTATTTTTAAGAAGATATTTTTTGGGGGGATTACTACATAATCCAGCAACATGTGTTAAGTCTCTTTTTAAAAGATCTTCATACTTATCAGTGTAGTAATTATACTCCCAAAGATTTACTCAGAAGCACACACTAAACTATTTTCAACACAAATTTCCTATTTATGAGAGAAAAATTGAAGCAACGTAATTGTCCCAAAATATGAAAGTAGATAAATTGTGATAATAATATAATAATATGTTTCTTAGAATGGCATGCATCTGTTAAAAATATGTGGGGACAAAGCACCAATAGAACCAAATTTAAAAGGAAAGAAAGAAAAACAAATTTAAAAGGAAGAGTGAATTTAAAAACATAAGAACAAATACATACAACAGACAATGCCTTAAGGATAGAAATGTCACCTTTAAAATGTCTCAAGGATCTAAACTAAATTCACTTTGAAACTTTATTACTGGACATTCACAAGCATGTCAAGTCCTCAATTAATAGATGAAATATTATCTCTTTTTTCACTCTTAAATGTCTTCCAAAGCATTTCATAGACATGCAAAATAGTTGGTTGATATTTTGGGGAGTATCCATGGAAGTAATTGAGCACGCTGGCTAAGAGTAGTTTTTGCACTAATTAAATATTCCAAACTTCTATCAAGATTATTGTCACCTATTTAATGGCTCATTGAGTTTACAAGCTATGCAAGTTCTCTTTCTTCAGTAGAGTTAGGACATCCATTCTTGAAATGACAAATTAGAGAGCAGGCTAAAAAGGGAAAAGAACATCTGAAGAGTATTCACATTTCCAAATTTCTGACATGGACAATTCTGTTCATTGATGAGATGAAGAATCTGATAAGCTTGGAAGATTCATTTTCTTCAAAGAGCCCATTTCCCCTTTATCACATAACCTAGGGCATTGAAAAGTAATGCTGTGGGAATATTGAAGTGTACTTATTTGAGGCATATGGAGAAAAATACCTCTAATATAGTTGTAAAATCTTATCTTCAATAGAAATTTTTAGCACATGTATTGAAAATGGTTGAAACATGAAATTTTAAATATTAGCTCTATCGCTTTTCAGTATAATCTATCCAGATTCAGTGCTGGGACAGGGCTTTTCTCAGCTGTGACCAAAGAAGTGCACGGATCATACTTTTAGACTGACATTAATGCTCAAGGCAGCAGAACCACCTATTTAGTTGATTTTGTTCCATCAACTTGACTGGTCATTGGGCTGAATTGACCAGGAGTCGCCATTTTGCAGACACAGCGAGTTCTGTTTTTCTAGAGAATGTAAGCTATGCATTGAAACCTGCATTAACTATTTTAGATCACATGACTAGTATCCTGCCGCTGAAGTGACAATGTATTTTAGAATCAACTTTATATGAAGAAGGTGGTGATGTCAGAGAGATAAAGATAATATATGGGTTTTCTTATCTGTACCATCATATCTGGGTTGTCTCTTCAGTTCAAACAGCACAAATTGACCCTGATTAAGTTAAGCGGAAAAGAAATTCATGAAAGAGTATGAAACAGATGTTAGGGATAATATGACACTTGAACAAGAGGCAAAAACCCCGGGCACCTCCTTGACTAATGAGTGCTTGGATCCTGGGTTGCTGGGACTAGATTGGACTGGGCTAGTTTCTTAGAATTTGTTTCCAGTATGTGTGTACAAGGCTGAGTATCTCTCGTAGTACGGCTATTAGTACTAATAACAATATTGCTTTATGACACACAATGAGGTCCTACTATGTGATGGTAAGCAATTTATGGCTCATACAGACTTAGGAATTAGTACTATGCATATCTCCATCTAATACGAGAGGAAACTACAGCTTGGAGAGATTGACCTTCCACAAAATCCAATGGTTAGCAGGTGGCAGAATCAGAAACCCTACCCATAGAAAAGCAGAGCTGTATTCTTAACTTCTCTTCTAAGTAGCTCAAGTCAACTTAAAATAATGGTATGTCTGGTTAGTTAGTACCATGTAAGGAAACACAGCCAGGAGAAGAAATTGATTTTCATTTTTAATTTTTCTCTTCATCATTACACTTTTCCTTTAGGCCTCTCATAAGCCTGTGTGAATATATGCCTATGATTAAACACCCAATATATACAATTTTCAATTTCCACTTAAATCACACCACACACATATTACCAAGGAAAAGAAAGAATTGACTATAAGGAAAAGAGAATTTTTCTAAAACATGTTTTCAAAGGATTAGGAAAGCTCAGCTAAGACGATATAACATACTAGTTATAATGTGTTGAAAGAAGCAGAATGATACTCTTGCTGTATGAAAATTATAAACATGGTTTTAGAATGGAGAGACCTCTGAAAGACGTCTTCATTTCCAGAATTCTGGCAACTCCAACATCCAGCACTCGAAATGGGAAACAGATTCTGTAATGACTGTGAATGAATAATGACCATGAAATAAAAATAGTAGAGGGAGAAATTCACAGTGGTAAACCTGCTGTCAGACTCATGTTCAAAATCAGGTATGCAAGATTTTGGGTAAAAGAATGCTGTGATTCGTAAATGGCGTTGGAAGTTCTCATAAGCAACAGGACTTCTTCCCTGTACTAATTGTAAATCAATCTTATTATTTATATTTAGCTCCTGGTGCAGATAGAAAGTGAAGGTGCAAAGTGTTTCTCACAGTAAATTATTTTTCTATTTCTAGCAAAAAACCTAGGGGTGCAGATTTCTGGGTAGGCAGAAATACAAATATATTGATTTCCTCTAAGGGGAGATATATAAAAAAAAAACCTTCCTGTGTTTTTGTTTTTATTTGTTCTCCACATACACCATTCAGTGGAATAAGATGTGACCAATCTGGAGAATATAAGCAATTATATCCATTATATTTGGTTGAAATACCGTTTCCATTCATCACCCACTGACAGCCCAAATTAACATGAAGAGGCTTAGCTCTAAAATAAAAGTTATTTACCTCTGTATCTCACTCAAAATAAATACATACCTTCTATTTACATAAAATGCAAACTGGAATCATTTAAATGAGGAAAAGAGTAGAACTGCTGAAAATAATGTTTTGAAAAGTTTTCAGGGAAGAGTGTTCACAGCGTCTTGGCAACACTTTGAACCAGAGCTCAAATACATGAGAGCGGAGTCACCTCACACAAAGACTCCTAATCAAATGGGCCTTGTTTTGCAGCTCATATTTTAACTAGAAGTTCATTTCCAATACCTGCACACATTCTTCCATTCATATGTAAATTGAATCAAAGCTGTTATTCTTTCTTCCCCACAGTCCACTTTTAAAGTAATAATGCAACGTGTGAAAGACCGCCATGAGAGGTAGGGGCTCACGGACAATGGCGGGTTCTGGCTTTGCCCCAAGCCCACGGTGGCCAAAGTGAAGGAGAAACTGTGTCTCCCTTTCCCTCAGGGGCTCTTTGGAGCATGAAGGGGTTATCTCTGGAACTGTTATGGGCCGTAGACATTTCCACTGAGATGACATTTGGATTCCAATGGCAATTTTATAGCTCCCTTTATAGCTGTGATCACAGTGGAGGTGTACAGATGGCCTCACTGCCTGTCAGGGTAGGGAAGGTTGTCTGCTGGTCAGAACAGGACAGGAAGTCACACACCCTGGCTTTGCCAGTCACCTGCTGGATGCCTGGAATAAGTCACATAAGATTGCAGGGGCCTCCCTTTCTTCTGCGTGCAGATTAATTGCCTGTGGCAAATGTTGCGTGAAAATTTCAAGGGCAATTGAGTCCTGTGTGCTTTCCCACTTGCTCCTCCTTTTTTTTTTTTTTTTTTTTTTTTTTTTTTTAAGGGCATGAGTTCCCAACTTAATGTGCAGTTAAGTCGTGTGCATTCCCCAAATTAAGTACGGCACCTCAACTCACTTTAAAACTATCAATTGTACACATATCCATGATGTGTGATTTCTCAGGGGATGAACCCAATTCTGCTTTGATGGAGTCATTTTTTATGGACACTTCTTCCTATTTTACAAGAGTGCTATGGTTATTAGTTTACACCAAACAGGACATTTCGTTCTTAATGTGCCTTGGTTTCTCAATGGGTTAAAGTATAAGGAAATAAAGCACATTTACAGAGCGTCTCAATTTGTTAAAGAAGAGGAAGGGTTAATACAATTTCAAAAGTATAAATACAGAATATCAACAGCTCTTGCATGTCATGTGCCCCACGTCGTGTGCACCATTTAAAATGGTAGTTTTTAAGTGTGTTTGTTAAAGAACTCGGCCAAACTATCTTCTCTCAGGGAGGGAGCTTTGAATCAAGAGGGCCAGCTGGGATCAGACAATCATAGATTTAAATCCCAGTTTGGTCAATTGCAGACTCTGATTTTGGGCAAGTTATTCTCTCCTAAGCCTTAGTTTTCTCCTCCTTTCAATGAGGGAAATGCAAAAAACAAAACAAAACAAAACGAACACAAACAACAGCAAAAACTTACCTTGTAGGACACCTGTACCAATTAAATTCCGTAATACATGAAAAACCCAGCCTCCACCAGGAGCTCTGAAACCAATGACAGCCGTTATTTACCACTTCTCAAAAGTTCCTTTTCGGGAAGGCTGTGATTCAACCATCTAGAATCATATGGAATAAATACTGCAAATGTTCAGGGAAATTAACTAGGCTATCTGACGCAGGGTTGGTCAATAAAATAAGTAGATATTTCAACGTTTCAATAATAGTACTGGACTTGTGCAGGCAGAGGTGATGGTTATGATGCATTTGCCCTGCTTCCCAGCCCTCTCGCCCTATAGAAACCGACAAAAGTAGGGCAATACTCTTTCCACCAAAGGTCCTTCTGTTAGTGCTGTCGGTTCGCTCATTCACCTCATCTCGCTCCATCTTCCCTAGTTTCCCCTTTGGTCTCCTTTATATATCATTTGCATAGTGTCAAATTTAACAAGTGACGTTAAAGATAATAAATCCCACAACTGCGATTTCTGTTTGAAAACCGTGACACAGTGGGGCGAAAGCGCCACACAATCTGGGGTTGGCTCATGTTGGCAGGATATATTTTTTTTTCTTCGCATATTTTACTGTCACTTCCTTGACATTTTTGTCAGCTTAGAACTGGAGGGCATAGGTGCTGGCGGCAGGTCTCACCATATTTTTATTCCCCATTGCATTTTCAGAGACTATGAAAAACAGGAAACGGAGCAGAGGATGGGGGGACTGAGCAAGGTCTAGGAAGAGAGGTAATGCTGTGAAAGGCAGAGCAATGTGACAGGAAGGTTCTGGAAGTCAGAATGTGCAGCCTTTTCTCTGGCAGCTGGCCTCACCATGCGAGGGATTCCACGCTGCTCCGTAACAAGCCCCCCACCTAACACTCCCCCAAAAATCCAGACACAAAAATGCAACGTACTGTGAAAGACATGCCATCTTCTCATTTCGTCATTATGCCGGGCAGGTAGAAGGCAAATACATGAACCTGTTTGCAGAAGAAAAAAATTTTTTTCCCCTGACACACTGTAGGAGAAGGGTCTGCACAAAACAGCTATTGTGTGTCCTACAACATCGCCCCTGACTCTAATCACCTTTATGGTTTTCTGCCCTTTAGAATTAGGAGATTTATTTATTTTTTTTAAATTCATGGAAAAACATATACAGAGTGGCATTCAAGAAGTGTTAATTGTTGGAACTATCTTTTCTCAGCATCTCCCTGCTTTTGTAAACAAAGGGGAGCAAAAGGACTATCATGGGCATCTATTCAATTTTGACCCCCAACAATACTCAAATAACAATAATAATAATAATAATAATAGTAACAATAATAAAAACTACATGTATATTATATATAGTTCAGGACCATCTTCTCAAGGAACCCCTGGTAAATTTTTTAAATTTCTCTAAGACTGTATTTGCCAAACTATTCACAAAAGAAAACTTGTTTTCTTATCATGTACATTTGGATAATGTACATTCCCAAACTTCTTCTAAAATGGACCCCCTTATTTTCCCCATCAGAACATGTATTAATATGGAAGGGGGGGGTATAGGGCTCTAGAACTATGAACAACATAGTTCTAGTAGCCAGTTTATAATTTCACCTTTTTGAGCACATTCACTGTAGGTTTTATTTAGTGCATCTGATGACTTGCTTTCATTGCAAAGGAAGTTCAAGTATTTGACCATTTCGGAGAAGGTCAAAAGTTATGTTCCAAACTATTTCCAGAGTATGCTGTTGTTCCCTTGGATATTAGAACAAAAACAGAAACATTTAGTAAGGCTTTAAAAATAGAGAGTTGAGTATAAAAATAAATAAAGTCGCTTTTACTAGCCTGCGAAGATGGCCACGCTGATATTGACGATTTAAACAACGTAAGATGTGAATATGGTTGGAAGAGTCAGACAGTACAAATATCTGCAGACACATCAGTAGGGCAATTGAGTCAAAAGGGTCATACTTTCACAAATTTGACGGATGTCACAAACTGCCTTCCAAGCTGGTCACATTGATTTATACTTCCACAAAATCATTTTTGATGTATATTGTTCTTTTTTGTTCATTTGCCCTTTCATATCATTTCTTCATTTCTCTGTTGGACTATAGATGCACTTAAGTTGATATTTTAAAAGGATGTTATCAACTATATAAATGAATTGGGGAAATTGACGTCATGTAGTATTGAATCTCACTCTAAAATAGTCCCCCTCCCCCCAATTTTTCTTTTTCCCCTGAGTTAAGTTGTAGTTTCTTTTAAATGGTGATCAGTGTTTCTGGGTAAGGTGCTTGGGCGTTTTATATATTGCCTTGTTATTTTAGGTCAGAGTTTGCCTGATTATTTTTTTAAATAAAACTGACTGGAACACAGCCATACCCATTCAGTTACATACCATCTATGGCTTCTTAGACTTGAGGAATTGCAACAGAGACCATATGACCCGCAAAGCTTAAATTATTTACCAGCAGGCCCTTTACTGAAAAAGTTTGCTGAGTCCCGCTTTAGATCATTTGTTTCCTTCCATTATATTTTTAATCTTCACTTCTATACAGAAAAATTATCATTTCATTGTTAATTTTGCAACTGATCCCGTTACTAAGATCTCTTATTTGTAGTCATTTCTGATGATTCTCCTGAGATTTTTAGGTATTTAAGATAACATATAAAGTAATTATAATTTTATATTCATATTCCCATTTATGTGCTATTTTTCTCATTTGTCTAGTTGTAGTAACATATATAGTATATGCCGTGTTTCCCCGAAAATAAGACCTAGCCAGATCAGTTCTAATGCATATTTTGGAGCAAAAATTAATATAAGACTCGGTTTTATATTATATTATATATGATCCGGTCTTATATTACAGTAAAATAAGACCGGGTCTTATATTAATTTTTGCTCCAAAAGATGCATTAGAGCTGATTGTCCGGCTAGTTCTTATTTTTGGGGAAACAGGGTATATAGGATTTTATAAATATGTATATTATATATAATTTTATAAATATATATTATATATAATATTGTGTTTTCTTTATGTATATATTTATATATTTATTTTTATATATAATATTACATAACTTAGTTTTATTTTATTAAAATACAATTTAATCAAAAATGGATGTTGAATGTAGTCAAATGTTTTCCCACATTCATTGAGATATTCATAAATAATGGCCTTTGACCTTTGGAGATGATGCATTTTATGAATAGATTTTCTATTTTTAAGTCATGGGGATGAGACTCACTTGGTTAGAATATTTTATTTGCTAGTGATTTATTAAAATTTGCATCATAATATTCAAAAATATATATTTCTCTAGTCTTGTGGTTTGTAAGTTTAGGGTGTTAAAGTTTCATTGGGCCTATAAAAATAATTTGGATGTTTTCCTTTTTTCCCATGCCTTGGGTTAGTTCAGATCATCAGAACTGTTTTTTTTTTTCCTTGAATGGTTAAAGAATGTTCTTATGAATCCATTTGGACACGGGGGTTTACTGGGCAATATTACTTTAATACATCTGTCAGTTTTCTTCATCACTAAAGGACAACAAGCTCTGTATTTTTAGGAAGAAATTTGGTATCTTATTTTTATTAAAAATAACATCTTTACTTTTACTATTCATTTCACTTAGACACTTGATTTTATTTGTATAGAAGAATTGTAAAATACAGATTTTTTTCCAGATTTTTAAGGATTTACAGAATTTACTTTCTGTGTATCCGTGGTGATATTACTTGACATACTTCAGGAAAATGAGGGTGAATATCAAGAAAGGAGAGAATGTGTGATTAAAAAAAAAATGGTGGCAATATTCCAGAAGAAATTTACTGGATATAATTTCCTGGATCATGGCTTCCTAAAAAAGCAATGAGCCAAAAATAAAATAGGAAATCAGTGGGTCCCTAGATAAAGAAAAAAATGAAATCTATGTAATAGAAATGATACAAAACTAGAATTTATAAATGAGAAGGTAAAGAGGCATCTTTCAAAAAACCAAAAAGACAATTAGATACTTAAAAATAACAAGATTGTAGAAAGAATATCTTGAGACAATTATGAAGCAAATCATAAAATGGAGTGATTGTGAAGATGTTATGCAGGTTACCAGAGGGTAAGGGGGTGGGGGGAGGGAGATGAGGGTAAGGGGGATCAAATATATGGTGATGGAAGGAGAACTGACTCTGGGTGGTGAACACACAAGGGGATTTATAGATGATGTAATACAGAATTGTACACCTGAAATCTATGTAATTTTACTAACAATTGTCACCCCAATAAATTTAAAAGAAGAAAAAAAAAGATGTTATGCAGAAGACGTTGAAGCAAAGAGACTATGCTCAGCCTGGAAGTTGGGGGCATCCTTTGACTTGTATGGGTGTCATAAAGTGAGCCAGTAGGAAAGAAAATGTAACTGCAATATCCTGTTGGTTCAGCAATAGACGATAGTTCTGCAGTCATAACGTGTATTTGGTTTTCCAATTTTAGAATCAACCTACAGACAACGTCTGAAAGATTTCAGTGTAGTCTAAATGTGATTTGTCTGTGCTGAAATGTGAGAATGGAGAGGGGTAGGACAGTGGGGAGCAACATAGGAAGGAAAGTAGGGGCTGCAAGTCTTACACAGAGAGGAGCAAAGAGGTACCTGAACATGAAGTAGACTTTTCAGAAGCATCATTTAAAATTTGAAAATAACCCACAGAACTACTAAAAATAGCATTGTGATCTGCCTGTCAAATGTTGACAGGATAGGGAAGTGGGATATTTTAAGCAGGTTTAGTCTTCTCTCCCAGTGAGAGTCAATCATTAAGTGTCTAAAATTGGCAAGCCAAATATTTTTGTGACCATCCATTAGAGGTGGGGACGTAGCACTAGAAGGATTAGAATAGACAAGGATTAACATGGTTGCCTTTGAACGGAGGACCCAGTAGGAGAAATTACTTTGGAAGGAAGAATATGAGCCCATCCATTTGAGTTGATGACTGATTGATTTTTTTTCCTATGATGTTCATAGTTTACTACTGTAAAAGACCGTGTTCACTTGGGGAGCTTAGAAAAAGCACAGACATGTTGGTTTCCCTCCTGGAGATGTTGGTGGAGCCCAAGAATCTCATTACTTAAAACGGCTCCAAGGGATCCATTCTTAGGCGCATTCACCTTGGGAACCACTCACTGCACTGCTCTTGTTTCCTTTTTTCCTGGCCAAATTAGGGCTAAATTAGTTCTTCGACTTTAATAGATACGTGAGACTCCACAACTTCTGTGTCTTTTCCCCTTGATGTTGGTCTTTTCATTTTACTTGGCTATATCTTGGTCCAGACATCTTTTGTTTTAAGTGAATAGAGAAATAAATGCATACAATTCATGGACTTTCTGAACAAGTGGTTTAGATGAGATTTATTATTTTGCTACTTGTGCAATACAAGACAATCTGCTCTGCTAAAGCCTCTAGCTGCCTGGGAACAGGGGTTTAGCTTGGGCAAACCCATTTTACTGGTTTCTCCAGGGTTGTCACGAAGGACCATAGTATGCATATGGCAAGTTGTCTCTATGCCCAAGGACAGTGGTACGTGAACGTGACCTTACCCGCCCAGAGCTATGTATTTACATTCCATACACCTTGCAAAGAACAAGTCTTTAATCACGTGGATGAGAGGCCAAGTTCTAAGGAGACTCTCGGTGAGAATTCCGTCGTGGGTAAGAGAGTAACAGCAGTCTGTGGTTATGATGGTGGTAAATGTGCTGGTGGAGTGGAAACGTCATGCTTTGGAATTTTCTGTGACACGGATCGTGTCTGCTTTTGATATTGTGGGCAATTTTAAAAATCTAGATGTTGAGAGGTTACGTGTCATGGGGCTTTCCCTTCAGTGGACTCTCAGAAGCAAGGCAGCAAACAATTTAAGAAACTGGGAAGAGTGATGGTCGACATTGCTGGCCCCAGTTTCAGATTTTTTTCCCCCTTCATCTTCAAAACCAAGCTCCTTTTAATGAGCATGTTTACAAGGCATAAGGAGACACAGAGCTGGTTATCAAGAATTCACCTTGATGTAGGATGGTCTAACCCACAAAGGTCATTCTTTCTTTCTCTCTGAAAGGGCGTTGGAGGCAGGAAGGGAGGGGGTGGTAAGGAGACTTTCAAGTCCTGAAAAAAGCTGCATGGTCAGCAAACTCAGACAAGTGAGCTATTCTGGAATCACTGATCTTCCCCTGGACATCATATGGGGGCCAGTGGATTTGAACGATGACCCGAGCCTTCTGTGGCCCATTAGCCGCAAGCCCCCCAGGCAGGTGTCTTCTGAAGTATGAAGGAAAAATTAAGCATGAAAAGTTTGTTGTATGTCTTGTTTGTGTTATAGCTCTAGCTGAGACAAAGTGAGTTTTGTGGAGTCCTATCCTCTCTTCCCTAGTGAGCTTGGAATTGGATATTAAAGAAGAAAAACAAAGAGATATTTGTCTTAAAGCTTAGCGCATGGAACAAAACAGAGTGTGGGAAGGCAGTTAACCCTTCTCATGTGCGTCCAGATCGCGGTTGCTGGGCTTTCTACATATACTACACGCTCATGGAAAATACAGAAAATAACATAATATTCATGCTCACGTGTATAGGGGAATATTGACTTTGTGTGTCACATACTTCATTATAGTTATTTTTTTTAAAGGGCAAAGTTCGTGGATTGGCGACTTTAATTTAAAGAAATGATGTCTTTATGCATACATCGAGGTACCAAGTCCAGATTTTTGAAAAAAGAGACACTATTTAGTGCAAACTAACATTTATTTCTCTTCCTAGTGTGTGTGGGTGAGGGGGTTGGTGACCTTTTTTCTAAGTTATATAATTCACTAAATCATGGTGGGAGAATTCTGGAGAGTATTACGCAGTCAGGAAGATTTCTAAAAGTTTTAAATGTTTGAAATAAAAAAAAAATAGTCGTGATATGTATGGACTGCAAAACAACCTCTTCCTCTACCAAAATGACATCCCCTTACCTTCATTTCTTTCCCTACATGCCCAACTAGGAAAAAGGAATTGGAAAACTTTTCTATTATTGGGGCTACTAGAAGCTAAGAAACTCTAGGAGAATTTAGATAAAGCGGATATTCTCTTCCTCTCATTTTCCAGAGTGTGGAGACAGTCTCTAGCAGTGATAAAAGTGGGACTAATTCATTATCATTCAGTTGTTGATACCAACATTTTCGGACACCAACCATTCTTGCAAAAGAATAAGCCACACGTGGATGTGTGTTTTTTTGTTTTTTGTTTTCCCATATCTATGGGGCAAAGCGTCTTTCCATTAAAAAAAAAAAGAAAAGTCATCCTATTGCCTTGAATTGCCTTAGTTGGAAGTCATCTCTTCTCCCCTCTAAGGAGATATTTTTGGCTATCATTTGTCGAGTGCAATAAATGCAGTTTTTCTGTCATTGCAATTTTCCCCCACTCCTCACGTGAAAAGCCTAAAGCTTAGATATTTCCAGGAATGTCCTCGCCTCCTCCCACAATGTTGCCCTGCCCCTCACCCCATTAAGCCACGGGGACATCACTGACGATTCAATGAAGTTTATAAGTGACAGCAAGATATTACCTTTACAGCCTTTTTGAACTTTCTTCTACAGCACCCTTAGGTCATATGAGAATATCCAGTCGGGGATACTCTGAGAACAATAATCGACGTCCTCTTTTCTTTTTGTTCCACCACTTCCACTTTCTCAATGAGGAGAAGTCAGGGGTTATGATGCATGAGTTCAGCAGCTGAACTGGCTGCACGTTTCAGCAGCTGTGGCCCGAACAGGTTGCGTGTTCTTCACCAGGTCAGCAAGAACTGAGAGTTCACTGACAACTGTAGAATCTAAAAGCTCGAAGTTGCTTTTCCTGTGGCCATTTAACAGGTCTTGGCTCAGTAACGAGAGCAACCATTTATCGACCATTTCCCCCTGTGCCTGGCACTCGCCTCAGAGCTCTCCTACATTTTCTATGTAATCTTTTCAACAACGTGACACTTTTATAAGTAATAAGAACAATGGTAATTACTCTTTCTAGATAAGAAATGGTAGATACATGTGGATGACCACCCTACTCTGTACATTGTTGAAAGGAGTATAAAGGAAATGTAGGAAAGCTATGAGTACAGTACATTTGGCTATGCCATTCTAGCCATAATGGGCATCAAGATCACATTAATTTTCTGTTGCGACTATAGCACAGACCACTACAAAGTTTACGGCTTCAAACCACCCCACTTATGACCTCAGGTCTGCAGGTCAGAAACCTAGCCGGGGCTCCCCTGGATTCTCTGCTCACACAGGGCTGACATAAAGGTGTCAGCCAGGGCTGGTTTCTCCTCTGGCACTCAGGGTCTTCCACGCTTCTTCAGGCCGTTGACCAGGATGCAGTTCATTGTGGCTGTAGGATTCATGGTGACATTGCTTTAAGGCCAACAAGCAGCATTTACTGGTGTCCTTTGTTTCCTCAGGGGCTCATAAAACTCTTCATTTGAGGGGACTCCAAGTCAGCTGATTAGGGACCTTAATACACGAGCAAATCTCTTTTCCGTTATAATGGAACATGATTGTGGGAATGATATCCCATTGTCCCATTGTAGTCACCGGTCCCGCCCACAATTAAGTGGAAGGAGATGATAAAGAGCCTTACACTGGCCGAGAGTGAGATCTCGGAGGCCATCTTAGAATTACCTACCACCAAGGGGGCTCTCACTTTTCTTCCATTAGCAGCAATGTGGACATTACCTGGCAGAGTTGCAAATAATTTTCTCCTTAAAAATATTTAATAGAATATAATTCAATGTTCCAAAAACATTTAAAATGTTCAGCTTTATGTAAAAGGTTTTATTTATGTATGGGTTATTTTCATTTGCATCGTGTCTATTCTATAGATATTTTAAATATTTTTTTTAAAAGAGCTCTTCCAAAATATATGTGAAAAGTAATTTTAATTCATTGACATTTTTTACAGTTTCTTGATTAGCATTTATTGGGAGAGATACTCTGTCATGGGCCCCGAGTTTTCCTGCATGTCTTTGCTGAGTGTCTCAAACCACAAGGCCTTACTGTCCTCACCCTGAGATGGTTCATATCACCAGTTAAATAGTTTCCAGTGCATGAGTACCCAGAAACTGCTCACTCTTCCAGGGTTTAAACTGAGGCCATTGAGGCCCTTTTTCATATATTATTTGCCTGTTGACAATCCTTCACATCAAAGACAGACTCACCTAATTTAATAAGTGGTCAAAAGACATGAACAGTCAGTTGACAAAAGAGCCATGATTCCTCGCCTGGGAATATGCTAGGCTTATTAAGACAACTAACTTCACAACATCCAATCCCATTAAATCGTGTTCCATCAAGGTATAGATTAGGAATTCCAGAGTCTGACAGTGCTGACACCTAGAAAGTCTTCCATCTTCCCAGGAGTTGATGAACCCACTGATCTGAGAAGCAGGAGAGGACAGAGAGATGCTAGTTAACCTGAAGATGCATCACTTCATCCCATCAAATAGTTCTCTTAAAAAAAAAATTGTGACATTGGATAGCAGAAAGAGCAAATGAATCCAGAGAAAAGAACATTTGATATAATATCTGTCATAGTCTGCAAACTTGATGAAATAACTTAAGCCTGTTTTGAACAATTTATACCTTTGAAATGATTGCCATAAAGCAAAGAAGAAAAAGGACATGACAAAATGAGATAAGTTGTAGAGTACTAAAAGAACCAAACTAAGGAATAATATGTAAACAAACCAAAAGGTAAATTAATTTTGAAAACTGGTTTCTCCTCTCTGCCATTGAGATTTCAGATACTTTTCCTATGCGTCACTTACATGTTTTTGCTTTCATGGCAGTAGTTTTCCCAGAGTCATAAAATGCTGATGAGTTTGGTGTCCGACTGGCAAATATGTTTGCAGGCATTTAAACAGACCATGACTTGAGGAAGACAACAAAGTCAACTGCAAATGAAAATCATACTCCTCCCACTCCTTCCACATCCATATACAATCACCATGGGGTTAAAAGAAAAATAAAATCTCCTTTCCCACAAAGACAACCACCCTCCCAATGTCCCTTTCCCAATCAAGTTAAGAAACAAAGCCCTCTTGGGTAAATCACTGCAATGCTAATGAAATCCAGACAGGCAACGTGAAACTTGAAACAGAAAAAACAAAATTATCCAATGGAAATCATTCATTAGCAGTCCCTGGTTCATTGAAACTAACAAAATGTGGAAGAAACATGACCTAAATGTGTCGTGGATGATAATGATCTGATGCCTATGCTGAGCTCTCTACGCAGATGGATCCAAAACCCTTTTCAGAGTTTCGTAAGCGATGGGAATAAGGCAGTTGACCATTACTACAAATTAATAACTTCTGGGGTAAGTATCAGCGTAGGTTCACAACTAGATTCCATTATGACCCAAGAGTTTTAAGAAATGCAGCATGACTCTAGCTGCCACCTACTTCCACTGGAGGAACCAAATAAAGAAAATGCCCTATGAGCAATCCATGTTGACGTCAGACCTTACACTTGCCTTTAGAACCAAGCATAGAAATAATGAAGAACTCCTTTTATCTCTAGTAGGATAATGTTCACTTATTGTTTTGATCGCCTAAGCTCTCTCCACCATTACGCTTGCAAATGTTAAGCCACCCCAGAGTGAGTCAAGTAGCAATTCCATGTGTTTCCCTGTTCTGTGTAAATGCTGGCTGGCAAGGCGGGCTGCTCCGACCTTGCCATCGCACACACAAACACATACGCACACACACGCTCTTTATCACAGGGCTCAGAGAGGGGTACAAGCTTGGAAAAGTTACTGGACAAATGACAGGGAGGAAAAAGAAGCACTGGCCGTGGAGTTGGAAGGCAGCCTCTGTGAATCTCTCTTTTGATTGACTCCTTCACTCAACTGACTGCTTAGTCAGCATCTATCCAACCCTCTTTTGAAAACATTCACCAACTGCTGTCTGAAAAACAATTCACCCACTTTAGATGGAGTCTGATGACGGAGTTAATCAGGCACCCTGCCCTCCCTTAGCACATGGCTGGTACCTCTAAGTTAGGCCAACTGGATACTCTTTCCTTGGAATCTGAGCTGTGAATAGAGAGGCAGAGAGATTAAAACTGCCTGGAGTCATTTATTCTATCTCTGAATAGAACTCTCATGAGTTCTATCTCTGTCACTTATAAAGCTGCAGTAAAAAATTCACTTCAGGCTTCCGTTCCAAGAGACGTTTGTTTTAAGTAGACCTTTTCATCGAAGTATAACATATATACAGAAAATGTACGAATCATAAATGTAGAATTTGATGAAATTTTACAAGTTAAGCCTGTATCCTGTGTAGCCACCATTCAGAATAAGGTACCAAACTTAGCCACTCAGAGGGTGAGCCACTTACGAGCAGCCTTGGCATTATCTAGGAGCTTATTAGAAATGGGGACTCTTACGTCACTCCCAGACATGGTGGTTGAAATCTACACTTCAACAAGATTACACTGAAGTTTCAGAAGCATTGATATAGAACATGGCCAACTCTCTAGAAATCTATTAATCTGTTGAGTAATGAAGCCCTCAAAAATAACTGCTTTTCTGACTAACCCTAGATTAGTTTTGCCTGTTCTTGAACTTTCTATACATTGAGTCATAGTATATATTTTTAGGGGCTTGGCTCCTTTTTCTCAGTACTATGTTTGGACGTACTTCGATGCTATTGCATGTACCCATTTGCTCTCAATTTTTTTAATTGCTGAATGATCATACAGCATTGTATCTATACCATGGTTGATAATATTTGGGTTATTTTCTTTTGGGTGCTATTATATGTAATATTGGTATAATCATGGCCTTTGGAGAACATATATATTTCTGTTGGGTGAAATTTTAGGATTAGCATTGCAAGGGCATGGAGGATATGTGTGTTTGGTCATCACAGGTACTGACAAAAAGGTTCCCAAACTGGTTGTCCCAATGTATTGTCAGAGTAGGAAAACTCTAGCTGTGCTACCATCCGTTATTTGTCCTCACCAACGCTGATATTCTTATCGGGAGTTTTCCTCCCCTCACATTATACCTTGACCATAAAACTGAGCGAATGTTGAGACAAAATAACCCATGGCAGGTGTTACCTGCCAAGTGTACACTGGTACATTTACCGAGGTCATCCCAGCAAACATAATTTTGTCTTGATTTCTTGGATACCAACTCCTTTTGTCAAATCTTTGTTATGCACCATCAGTATATCAGATATTTCAAAAGACACTGGGGTAATTATTCTTCCCTGTAGACCGTATGACATCAGAAGGGGCATCTATGACACGGAAGAGGAAGGAGCATGGCTCCTCCTGCTAAGAGGAGAGGTGATACTGAAGCTAAAGATGCAGCCATGCATCTTTACATCCTGCAAGGAGAAAAATGAAAATGGCATGATCTCTTTCCTCTAGTGCATCTTGATTTGGAAAAGACATATTTCATTGTGGCCAGCCGTATAGAGAGTAGGACCTGTTTATTCAACACATTTTCATGCAAAGTACGTTATGTAATGCTATTTTCTTTAATTTGATATCAAAACTGATGAGCTAAGTAGCCTTATTACTATTTTACAATGAGGTCACTGGGGCTCAGAGAAAGGTTCATAAACAGTATGGCCCCAGTCACACAGCTGGTAGAGATCCACCTGACTCGAAGGGCATGACTTTCCCATCTCATCACACTCCCTCTTCCAGTTGGGATATTTCCTCACCTAGATTGCAGTCCTTTACCTAAGTGGCTGGACACTCCACGCCCCTGTGGTCCCTCTCCCTCGTCCAGCAGGACGCTCCCATCAGCCCATCCACCGCCGCTACTGAAGAGCAGCGAGAGACTCGAAGAGTCAGCAGAGATCAGAGCAGGGTCCTGTGGGGCGGGAGCTGCAGAGAAAGGCTGAATGCCGTAGTCCCATCCCCTATGTGGTTTGCTGTGTGTCTGAACATATTTCTTAGTTTTTCTCCCTCCATCTTCAAGGCCTGAGCCTTCTTTCCAGGTTCCATCGTTTGGTTTGCTTGTGGAAAAAAATTTTTCATTTCATTAGCTTTATTCAACTGGAATCCCCCAGGACAAAACATGCTTTGTTCTCTAAGGAATTAAGCAAAGACCGTAAGAGCTTTTAAACTTTAGAAGGTCCTGGAACACTGGTTTTAGTAATTATGTCCTGTGTGAATAATGAACACACCTGGGCTACACGAGACCGTATTTCATAAAGAGTCCTATTGTAGTTTTCACTGTCTTTGTATAAAACTAAATCAGAATCTGGAGTGTGAACTAATGAGAGGAGGGGATTATGGTGAAAACAACGTGTGCTTTGCTGTCCCGTCATCATGCGTCATCCAGGCCTGCCTTTACTTGTTGTGGGATCGCAGGCAAATCACCCAAAGCGTTCAGATCTCAGTGTCTGCACCTCTGCATGTGTTAGGATGCGACAGGAACATGGGGTGAGCCCCATAAAGGATACAGATACAGCAACACTATGCTGGGTGTTCTCCATCTTTGTAAAATGAAAACTTATTCAGATAAGCCCCCGTAGTGTTCAGACACTAGACAGGCCTGTCAAATCTTGTCCAGGAGTGTGGCCATCTCCAGTGCATCAGGCAAATGCGCAGCACAGAGAATCCAGTAGCTGATGAGAAGTAGCTTAGGGGAACCTGAGATGAATGATGTTTAGAAGGCCAGTGTGCGATTATGAAGCCGAGCCACTCCTATGAGGTGAGGGAAGACTGTGTAAACCCCAAATTCGGGAACTGGGAACCTAAGTAAAAAGCCTCACTGATGAAGGAATTTAAATGGAAACTCTGTGAGGCTGGGGAACCAGACAGAAGCAGCCTCCTCTCTCAGACTGGATTTAGAAAACCAAGCAGCAGACCCAGGGTTAGGAGCGAACGAGTGACATGGAAAAGTATGTAGAACCAACAGCTGTCCCTCATCGTGCATTCCCCAGCGTTGTCCAGAAGTAATGCCGTTCTCTTTTAAGTATTTTCAGAAATCTGCCATGCGCTCTTGGGAGGGGTCTTCCCCAGGTCAACTTCCATCGTTACCTTAACTTCATCTTACAGCTTTTGAGTGGTCGTTTGTGGCCACTTTCTTCTGATCATATCCTGATTCATCCATTGCTGTCTTAAGGCGAAGGGGCCTGCGCGCGGTAATATTCTTGTGTATTTCCAGTGGCTACACTTTCTGAAACTTAAAAGTGCTTTGGCAAGGAAGGGGGACAACTTAGATAACAAAGGCTGCCCTGCCCACCCCCACCTGCTGTTAAGCTAGATCTCTAACCCAAATTTATGCTGTTTGTGGATCTCAGTGGCAGACGTCATTCATGTCTATAAAACACAGTCTAAATGATTTTAAAAGATCTCCCTGTAAAAAGGGACAAAACCCCTCCCGTTAATTTTTCTTGTGTCTAATTCTTACAGTCAGGTTGCCAGATTTCTGACTAGGCTCATTAATTTACTTAATTATTAGATTTTAGAAATAATTGAACCCTCAATTTAAAAAGCCCCAGGGCGTAGCTCAGTAAAAACTTGCATTAAAATATCAATGAGCAGCTGCAATAATAACAAAAATAAAATCTATCTGCATAAAACTGCAGACTTTGCCCACTCCTTTGTCTGGACAGACCAATTTATAAGAACAAGTTTAGCTTCCTGGAATAAAATTAATTGTTCGGCGTTCCCTTAGGCCTAGCATGCATGGGTTTAAGAGACATGTTTTCCCTTGACGTGTGCGACCTCTGGTACCTTAAACAAGAAATTGAGGAAGTGTTGGGTCTGTTGGGAGGGGCACTGGATTAGACATAGTGCGATTTGGAGACATCACACCTTTGCGTAGGTCCCATAATTTATCTGGGCCTTGCCTTCCAAATCTTAAGATAATGTTATTGAGATAGATGACCTTCGTGTTTCTTTCCAGCTCAAAACTTCTTTGAGTCTATGAGGAAAGGAGTCAGTGAATTAATAGCCATACCAACCAATCAGAATTGCGTGGGTATTTTATATCTTGGGTATTATCCACTGCAGCCGGCTAGTTGATTTGTTTTCCAAACTTTAGGATCAGGCCATCATTAGCAGTTCATATTCATTTAGGATCCATGGGCCCAAAGAGATTTGTGGAAGTTTATAAAGCGCAGAGAAGATGTGATCCCTGCCCCTGATGCACTTACAGGAGAACTTTTGTTTTGCTGCACACTCAGTTCTCAGAACAGACTCCTTGCCCATATGCAGAAACCTCTCCCAGACATAATTAGCTGCATACACAAAACAATTAGGTGGTTGCAACCTCATAAAATGTGGTTGTTGGTTAATTGGCTCATATTCACATTGTGATATGTGCATCTACCACCATACCACCTGCAAAAGTTTAACTCACGAAAATAGAAGCAAGGTTTCAGAAATATGGCCTTGCAAGTGTAGTCTACATACCTCAGTGTGACCCGCATTTTCTGTGGGCATTCTTAATAGCACTCAAAAATGTTCAAGCATGTGGACATATGAAATGTTAATCTCTGGACTGCAAACTCTTTGTGGGGAGAATAATGAGCGCCAGGGGCTTGGAGAAACACCCAGACTTCACCTCTGTTTTCTGTACAAACCTGGTTGGGTTGCTCTGTGGGCTCACCCCTCAGGTCTCTTATCCCTGCAGGTAGGGGTTTGTATTTTCTTTTTAGTTTTTTGAAAAATGGGAACAGTTCTCCGATGGAAGGCCCATGCATGAGAAGCAGGCTGCAGATGAGCACAGCATATTTTCTTTGAGTGGAGTTTTCCCCTTTTCGTCACGGTTTGAACTGAAAGCTTCACTTTCTCTCAAAAGTTCTTTTTAGTGACCAACTACATATTTAGCTGTGCCTACTTCGAGAACCCTAAACACGGTGTTGTTTCATATTTACCTTTAATCTGTGGCCTAAAATTGGGAACCAGAAATCTGCCACTGACAAAGTAAACCAGACCAGGCCCTTGATATACTGAGAAAGATTCTCTGCTTGATCAACCTTGAGCCAGGCTCCTCTGAGCCTTTTCTCCACTAGGCCTCAGTCTTGCCTCTAAAGAACCGAACAAACAGCAACATGGTTTCTAACAGCTCAAGGCCACATCCTTAGCATAACTCTAAAGGGTCTGCTTGAGAAAACTCAAAGCTGCCAGTAGAATATACCTCTTCTAGTCCGCACCTGAAGATAAGCCCTCTGTTTGCCAGCCTCTCTTAGGGCAGGAGCCAAACTTCAACAAGGGCCAGTTGGCAAACCCAGATGGGTTTCGCATGGACCAGCCCCCATTCTCACTTTTTGTCATTTTTCACTGCCCTGACTGGGGAGCCCCTGCTTACCCCTTTCCCTACGCCCTCATTCTCCCTGTCAAATGCCCCATCACCCCTGTACATACTGGAGTTGAGTGTGGTTCACACTGGGCTCTTTTCCTATTGCAATAGAACATTACTGTTTTAAATTTGTCCTTACGGCTTTAACTCATGTGTGGCTTTGTTTGCTTCTCTTTGACAATAGCTACTTCAAGGCCCCAGAGGGCACATGGGACCCAGTAGGCTGAAACAATGACAAAAGAGATATCTTGGCCAACAGTCTCTTGGACTGCCATCATCCCTGCCATGTTTGGCGTTCGAATTACTAGTCACACCTGTTGAATCCATGACCCAGAACGAGAGTGCCCATATCAGGAGGAAAAACCCTACATGTTTCCCCTGCCTGGTGTTGGTTTCAACCCTCCCCTGTCCCTGACTTGTTGTTTAAACTGCTGAGGTGGATGTTTTCAACACCTATTTGTTCAGCAACCCGTTGGCTCCTAGCCATCAACTTTTGCCTTTCCTGATAACATCTGATTACCGCTTTGTCGCGTTGAGAATTGACGATGCTTATCAGAAACCTGGGCAGCTTCTGTGAGGCCTCGATACATGAAAAAGTTCATTTCGGGGGAGGAGGAGGAGCAGGAAGAAAAAAGAAGGGAAGAGAAGAGGATGAGGAGAAGGGGGAAGAAAGAGGAGGGGGCAGGGAAGGCAGAAGAGGAAGGGGGAAGAGGGAAAAAGAAATGTCTGACTGTATGGTAGAGCACCCTCTTCAACAAGCCTGGGATGGCTTTTTTTATTTTATTTATTTTTATTGTTTTGGAATTTGGAAAGACGTCCATGGTTTCTTAATCTAGATGCCTTATTTTGGTGTTCACAAAGCAATGCGTCTCAGGAGGGAGGAGAAAAAGGAAAGAAAGAAGAAAAGGACAAAAGCCCTTTGAATATCAGAGAATGTCAGTAGGGGCCACCTAAATGCAGAGAGAATAGATGGAAGCCCAGCTCAGAGCATTACGCCACAGCTGGTGTGAAAACTGAATTCAGAGGAGGCTACCTGGGCAGCGGTCCTGTAACTCCAGTACTGTGTTCTGCTTACCCTTCACTCACTAGTGAACACTCGCCATCAACGCATGATAAATGCTGCTTCGACACATTAGCAGACATATGCTACGCTCAGTTCTTAACTGCAAGGTCAAGATCCACTAAACATACTATGGAATAGCCCTAAATTTGATAGACTCCTAAAGATTACAATTCAAACATCTTTTGGAGAGGATAAGGAAGAGAGTTAAGCGATGTACGTGTACAGTATTAGGCAAGAAAAAAAACAAAAAACTTCTCTCAAAAACTATTTCTGAAAAAAGACAGGGGCAGAAACATGTTTGCCAAAGGGAGGGGTGAACGCTTTGCAGATTGAGACTAATAAGGCTAAACTTTTTAAGGAGGTGGGATCTGGTGTCTATTTCCTTTATTTCCAGTGTGATAACTTTGTAAGTTATCATTCACGGAAAGGAACTAACCAGGAAATAATCAAAGCAATACATGAAGTTTTATAAAATAAAAGTTGGATTCTAGTTCAGGACAGGTTACTGACGGTATGAATTTTCCTCCTCTACCTCCCAAACACCGAATAAATGACAATCAAGGATACTAAGAAATAAAAATAGACATAAATCGACAAAACCCCTAGTCATCAGAGAATCCGAAATTTTGCCACATTTCTGGAAGCAGACAGTATATGCGACATATCATATTATAAAGTCAATGAAGAAGACATAGCCCAGAATGAGTGTAGAGAAGACTGATGCTGAGCAGGCTGGATGCAGGCTCCAGAGAGGTTTTGGCATTAGAAGGGATGACGGAGTGAGCCTGAAGGAGAGGGAGTAGGTGATGAGGGAGAGTCAACTTCCCCTTCCGCCCAGCAGGCATAAGTTTTCACAGTCTGATGTTTACTCCAGGCTAGGGTGTCACACAGCCATTCTGTAAAGGAATCGAACTGCCTAGAGAAAACCTGGGAGTTGATGAAGGTTTAGGACTCCAGAAGAAAATTCTTGTTGTAGCCTCCCTGGGTCGTTGCCTGTCACCCTAAATCAAAGTCCATCAATCAGCGAGCCTCACCTGAGTGCTCAGAGATTCCAGTCAAACTTATTCTCCCCTCATTTTTGAATAGGGAGAGATGAGCATCTCTAGGAACTTGAGGAATATTCCAGCCTAAACAAAAAAGCTTTTTTTTTTTTTTTTTTTTTTTTAAAGGAAGAAACAAATAGAATTCAAAATAAACTCCCACAGGAGTTTGGGAGGATAAAACAGACGATTGCTAGTAATTGTCCTCAGAAATGTGAGATGTTGTATTCCTCAAACAAGAACAGGTTGCTCTAAAAAATGAACTCCTGCTGAACCAGAAGAGCTTCTAGGTGTTTAAGATACGATTTTAGAGGGAAATCAAGAGAAAGAAGGGTTTGAAAATAAAGATAAGTACATCTCTCAGAAAGTGGAGCACAAGAAAAAGAGACCGAAATTGAGAGAAAAATGTAGGAAATAGGAGAGTTAACTCCAAAAGTTCGTAGTATCAGAACAAGAGAACAGAGCAAATGAAGTGGAAGGAAAAATATTCAAGTTATTATTATTATTGTGACTCTGGAATGAAATAGCAAGTTACCAACAGTAGAGGCAAAACAATTTCACACAGATTTGGTCATTATTGCTAGACCTCATACTTGCAAGTAATAAAAGTTGCTGCAAGCATACCTTTTAAAGAGCCCTTTAAAAGCAGTACAGTTTGTTGTTATATTATGGAGAACATGAATTTTATCTTCTGGATTGCATTTAAAAATGTACTCGGTAACTTGCAGTTTGGGATAAAATTACAGCGACAACACTGTCTGGATTCAAAAAATATCTATATGTGAAACAATTAAGAAGAAAGCAAGGACGATTTTGAAACAGCCTTTAATGACTTCGCAGATGGATCTAGAGGCGACAGGGACATGTACAGAGGGTGCCAAAAAAAAAAAAGTATACACATTTTAAGAAAGGAAAAAACTATATTAAAATTGTAATACTTGGGGTGGGGGGTGGGGGGTGGGAGATGAAGGTAAGGGGGATCAAATATATGGTGATGGAAGGAGAACTGACTCTGAGTGATGAACACACAATGGGATTTATAGATGATGTAATACAGAATTGTACACCTGAAATCTATGTAATTTTACTAACAATTGTCACCCCAATAAATTTAATAATAAAAAAAATTGTAATACTCAGTATATACTGATAACAAAAGATGACTACAAGTCATGTGTATACATTTTTTTGGTACTCCCGGTATATAAAGACTTCAAAAAGAATTTCTCCATAGAAACATAAAAGTAAGAAAATATTTCTAAATTAGTAGTATGTATATATTACACCTTTCATATATTCTTCTATTACTAATTTGGTAAATTAAATATAATAAGTAGCCAGTTGACTCTTTTATGGCATATAAATGTGTATATTCAAGTTAACCTACACCTTATGAGAAAGCTTTTTATGTGGAAAAATACAGAATCTGTAATGATCTCAGAACATAATAGAATTATGTTAGTAAATTAATAATAATAGTAGATCTGACAGAAGATGAAAGGTAAAAAGGCAGAGCAAGAAGTAGAACAAGATGTACAGGTTTAATTATGTTAAGTAGAGTTATAGAAATATAAACAGAAAGTAGGACACATGAAATCCTCATCCATCATAATGGGAATTTAATGGATACACTTCAAGTTGCTAAATAAAGAAATAGAAATACGTGTAGCATATTATATAATAATTTGGAGGCAAATGACTAGAATTTTAACAAAGTTGGGTAAAAGTGATTGTCTCTGGGATGGGAGAATATATTTGGGGAATTGTGAGCTTCGTCTAGAATGTTCTTCATTAAAATGAAGACGGTTTAAACTTCATAGATTATATTCAATTATACTAGAGCATACTGAGAGCCCTTACTAGAAGTCTGAGAATTTGGTGTTATTCACATCCTCGGTTTACAGGGAGGAAATTGAGACTCAGAGAAGTTAAATGACTGCCGAGGTCCAACAGCCTTATGGATGGTACAAATGAAGCTTTTATAACCAGATTTTCCAAATGCCATTCTCTTTGGAAATCTCAAAATAGGAGTGGATGCTAAACAATATTTTCAGGTCTCCTCTCATCAATGTATAGAATGTGGTTAAATCCAGGTGTTGGCAAACCTTTTTTTTTTTTTTTTCTCTGTAAAAAGGCCAGATAATAAATATTGTTTGCCAGCCTGTGGTCTCTGTCACAATCACCCAACCCTGCCATTGCCATGCAAACGTTGCCACAGACAATACTTGTATGTAAATGGATGGCTACATGGGCTCTATAGTTTGCCAACCCTTGGATCAGTACATTAATTCTCTCTTTTAATTTTAATTTTTGGTTTTACGTCTAGGGGCAGGGTTGGGAATATGTGTTCACTGAACCTAATCCACAGTCTTCTTCTAGCCCTTGCCATTGTTATAGACAGATAATAGTGCAGGTTATAAACTGACAATTACATTACTTTTTTTATTGGGGTGGAGGGGTTCTCCTGACATCAGACATGATGAAATGTCTCGTTTCATCAGACAAATGTCAGTACAAAGTTTTATTCACTGTTTTCAATGCTCAGCATTGAGTAACATGGAAGGGGCAAAATTTCATCAGCCTAGGGACCTGTCGAAGTATTTAGTGAATATCCTAAGGGGATGATATCCAAATTGTATTTATAGGACACCAGTGGGCACAGAAGTTGAGATGGAGCCGGGAAGGCGCTGTTCATTTGATTGGTTCATGGAGCCATGATTCATTTGAGATGACAGAACTGGGCATGTGAAAAACCCCATGGATTCGATAAGTAGATTCTTGAAATACCATCAAAGCACAGCAGATAGGGACATGTACGATGTGTCACTCAGTGGTCTAAGAACAGAAGAGCAGTTGCTTTAGGGTGCTTCCCACAGAAGAATCTGCTGTTTTGTACAGGTTCTCTAAGCTAAGATTCAAATGCCTAGGACGGAGAACCACTGCCCGCTCCTTGGGCAACAGAGAACAGACACTGATCCTTTGTTACTCTTGGACGGGATGCGTGTCTTCAAAGAAAAATCAAAGTGCTGCTACCACAAAAATAGGGAAGAGATGGTATGTACTACAGTTTAGAATACACAATATCAAATTTTGAGAAAGGTAAACCCACTGTCCATTCTAATAGTCTGCCTGTCTCCTTAGGCGTCTCCAGTATTTCCCCAAGTGTTTTCTTTAGAGTAGCACCCCCACAAGATACTCCACCAAAAAGGAGTTTTGTGGACTAGTAGTTTGAAAAATGCAATGTTTTCCAAAATCTGTCTAACTTTATTTACTCCATCGTTTCACAGACTTATTTGACATGACATGTTTCTTCCAGAGAAACTCTTACTAACATACACTGATGCACTAGTATTCTCAGAAACCCCAAATTTAAATACCTTGAATATCTGATAATATATTCATGAGTAATCTTAAATAGTGATCGATTTTATTTGTTTTATTTACTGAAAGCCTTGGAAATGTGAAAAGAAATCATAGCCTCTTGGTTTGTAAGGCAAAAGAAAAGCATAGTGACAAAATAAAAAATCTGAAGCTCAACACAAAATGACGTGGTAATTCAGCATCCTCCAACTGGAAAGAGCAGAATTCAGTGATAAGAAAAATGTTGTTCAACGTTATGTGTAATTTTGAGTAAGACTGGGATTTTTAGAGTTCTAATCCTGGCATTGACATTTGGATTTAGAAAGTTAGAAGAAATAGAGGAGAAACGAAAGAAACAGTAGTCTTGTCTCCTGCCTCTGCTCCAAAGGGTCCTCATCCTCGGCTCATAAGCCCACATTCAGATCACCTAACTATAGACAAAGCTCAGCTGTCTGGGTACCCACAAGTCAATGGGAGAATTCCAAGTCTTGCAATTACAGAGTGTGCATATGTGTTTGAGAGAGGTGGGGGGTTTGAGTGAGGATACAGCCAAAGTATTCCTAGAGGTCAAAATAGATCCTTTGAGAAGTCTCTGAGGATACAAACAAAAAGAACTTTTAACTGATAGAGGCCAGAGCAGCGATTCATCACTTCTCAGAAGGAGTACAACATTCTAATTGGCTAATACCGTCTACAGAAAAGAGTCTTTCAGGGGAAAAGGAAGCAAAAATCAACAGGAGAAGTAGAAAAGATTTTTTTTAAAGTGGGAAAAAAGAAGACAGTGGAACACAACCGAAAGGGGTGACAGGATTGGAAGGTCTCCTGAAGGTGAACCGTGGCTGTTCTAAGGAAAGAGAAGGGCATAGAATTTATTTATTGAACATCTTCTGCTTCTACTAGGTGATAAATTGAGTCATTTACTTTGCGAGTGCATTGACCTATTGTCAGCAACTTTATCAAGTGGGTATTTAATTACTACGTTACATATGCATTCAGGCTCTGAAGGGTTAATTGCCCAAATTTTACATATAGTGAGAGAATTTGCAATTTAGACCTCGTGACTCAAATGCCCACATTCCCTCTCCTACTCTCCCTGCCCCGCAACAAAGCGGAAAGAACATGTGGCAGAACATAAAATAGTTGTGTCTGAACGTGATTGTGTAAGGCAGGTTATTGAAATTCAAGTGGGTTTTGGCCAAATGGGTACCGATACCTGATGGGCTCCTTGGGGCAGTCATGTAACATTCCGAAAGGATGTCATGCAATGTAGTTCAAGGACTAAGGTACAGACTGGAAAAGAGTTGGGTTAATAATCTTCACAAAGAAAGTTTTCAATATAAGATCAATTGACTATTGAAAAACTCAGGCAACCGTGTGATCAGTTTTTGAATGCTTTCATCAAGAGAATCACAAATCAAAATGGTTGAAATGCAAAACACTTGAAAAATCAGACTCAGGGACTTCTTGATTCAAAAAATAGCATTCTCTGTGGAGGTCAAAGATGATCATTTATTTTTTATACTTTTGCCTGTAAATGTGGTCTCTCATGGCTCATGGACAATGGACACTAAGATTGTCCATAGGGAAGACACTTGAATTTATTTTCCCACTGGTGCTGTGTGTGTAGAAGATTTTGTGGCCTCCCCTACCCATTCACAGACTTTCTATCAATAAATACCTCTTGGATAGGAGAGTCCACAGAGAACAAAGTGCATCTGCCGTTGTCTTTTCCTTAACACCATGTGCTGGATACCCAAGGGCCATGTTTTCTAGAACAGTTAACTCAGTTTACCTGTGACAGGCAGGCAGATGAATGGATGGACAGATGGACAAAAAGAAATAGAGAAAAGAAAAAAAAGAAAGGAAGGATGGATGAAAGGAGGGAAACAGAAAAGGAGGGAGGAAAAAATGAGGTGAAAAATAATGATGTTATGCTGTAGAAGAAAAGAACGTTTCTTTGAAATAGCTAGTATTTGTGAATTCCTGAGAGTCTGCACGACACATGGCCCTGTGTCATGGTACACAGAGCAGTGACGAGCACTCAGGAGAGATGAATTCTTTTTTTTTTTTTTTTTTTTGCCATAGACTTTAAAGCCTTAAACAAATCCTTTCACCTTATGCATTTCCTTTTCCAACTTGAAAATCTTAATCTAGAGGAAAGCACACTGGCATCGCCTGAGCACGAGAGAACGTGGACATTTGAGAAAGACCTGAAATAGTTAAAGGCATGGCCAGGCTTGGGAAAGCTTGCTGGGGCCACATGTTTTCCCAGTGTGTGACCTCCAGGCACACACCTGGGCTCGGTCAGGTTACAGCTCACTCCTTCCCACCCCCAGGTCAGGCCCTAGTCGATGATAGAGCCAGAGCCCTCCTTAATTAAGTGTACCAATCACCTAAAGCAACAAGAGGGTATTAGGGAATATTGGATGTCATTCAGTCTCTCTTTAGACTTCCTTTCCTTTTAATTACTTCAAAAGAAAAACACTAACTGTTAAAAAAAAAAAAGTCAGAAATAACAAAAGCAAAGCCCCTTAAAGGGATAGATAGCTGTAAAGATTAAATGATGGCTGCCCGGACTTCTTACTGCTCTGTACTTGCTGCTAAATTTGATGTGAAGTTGAATTTAGGCAGCTCTAGTTTACCTATTCCCACTCATTTGCCCCTCCAGATGCCTCATTTAGGAAATATCAATGAGCAGTCACCATCTGGTTTCCTAAAGAAAAGGTTTAAAAATTCTTATTTGATTCTTTCTTATTTAGAATTATTTTGTTCTTGTTGTGGGTGTCAGAAAAGCATGCGTTTGAGTGCCAGTCCAGTCATTTAGAAGTGATGTGACCTTGGGTATGTTGTTTACTTCTTTGTATCTGACCTTCTTCATCTGAAAAAGCAAACAAACAAAGAAACAACCACAGACAACTATCTCCCCTAAGTGATGCTATAAATGTTTTTTTAAAAAATTGCAGCTCTGTGTGGTGATGGATGTTGGCAAGACATTTTGTGGTGACCATGTCACATGACACAGACGTATCGGATCATGATGTCGTGCCCCCGAAACTAATATAATGGTATCGGTCAAGTATAGCTTAATAAACAATGTCTGTAAAAGCCACAGTTCACCAGCTGGCACACAGTAGGCTTTCAAACACTGGGTGGCTTCCACCCATAGAGGGAAAAAAACCCTGTGAACAAGGTTGCCAGGTCTTCTTTCCTTCACAAGAAGGATAAATTTGAATAAAAAATTGAGTGTAGGAATTGAATACACCAAGTTCAGACAATCGGAGGCTAAATATTTTCTAGAAGACACAGGTTTTCCTTTGGGTGAATAATTTCACAGGAAAGGACAATGAGCCAACCATTCTGTAAGAAAGATGGAGGGTTTGTTGCCTCAGAAATTACTGTAGCTTCAAATTAGGCTCACTGCATTTAAAGTGAGCTTGACTTTAAATCTTTCTGAGTCCATACCATAAAAGTTATAGTTGCAGTGAACAGGTTCTTTCTATTAAACTCTAAACTTCACCGGCATAATTAAGACTCATCGAAAGTAGAATTAACTTTGACATGTGGCAGGAGAGGCCGTGCTGAATTTCTGTTCCTTCTTACCCCATAACCTTGGATGTGTGGGGATGTGTCCCTGGGGTGGTGCAAGGAGGCCAGGTGTGTGTCACCCACTTTGTAAACATATCTTTTCTCAGGCGTGGGCCTCCCCTCAAGAGAGAGCTGCTGAGATGCTGGCTCACTCCACGCCTTATCTTGATAATTTAAAGAATTATGCAGCTACAGCCTTGGAGGGTTCCTCAGAAGCCACGGAGCTTCCCTCCAAGTACCTCAGTGTTTACAGAAAACCTTCCTAAGGGGAAACCAGGGATATAAACTTAAATCCATATCTCTAAGCAAAGGGTGGCTCTCCTCCTAGGCAGCTGTGTTTGCTTCTCCCTCCTTTCTGGGAAGATGTTGGAAATTGCCTAAACCTAAGGCAAGAATAAAGAAAGAAAGAAAGAAAGAAAGAAAGAAAGGAGGGAGGGAGGGAGGGAGGGAGGGAGGGAGGGAGGGAGGGAGGGAGGGAGGGAAGGAAAGAAGGAAGGAAAGAAGGAAGGAAAGAAGGAAGGAAAGAAGGAAGAAAAATTCTGATATGGCTCTGCTACAACATTAAAAAAAAGAAAAGAAAAAAAGAAAGAAAAGAAATAGACTTTACTTCTAAGTATCATGATACGATAGGTAAGAAATTACTTTCTAGAAGAAGAAAGGAAGGACATTTAAATTATTATTATTATTATTTTGGCTAAGGGCAATCTGAATGATATCTCATTTAATTAATTTGAAAACTCTACAAAAATTGGCTGTTTTATCTAAACCACAAATAAACAAATAAATGTGGAGGTCTAGTTAATAGAACATTTCACGTTATAGAAGTGTTATTATTTCAGCTGTTTCTTTTAATATAATTTATTTAAAGCTCATTTTTCTGATGGTAGAAGTATTATTTATTACAATGAGGAAGAAATAAAAATTATTCATTATTCTCTTATCTACTCAGAATTAGGCATCAAATATTTTGAATTTCTTTCTAATCTTCCTTTCATGTGTTTGTGTGTGTATATTGATTTTACAGAATTAGGGACTTATTGTGTCATATATGTTACTTGCTTTTTTCATTGAAAGTAATTTCATACATACCATTTAATATCATCAAGGCAAGATATTACTGGCTGTATGTTATTCAACAATAAAAATATATGCCAGCCACTGCCTGTTACATGGCAATAGTAACATTTCACATCAACTGTGAAAGATTGGATTAAACATTGTTGATGAAAACCTTTGGAAGGAGTAAGGGTAGAGTTAGTTTCCTATCTCACATCGTATAACAAAATAAATCACAGACGATTAAGGTTAAATGTAAAAATCAAAATGTAAAAATTTTCTAAACATACAGTAAAGCCTAAAACAAAAGTCCATTAAACTATAATTTAAACAATTTGTTTAATAATATAAAATTTTAATCAAATTAGGAAAAATATTTGCAACATTTACAATAGCCAACATATGTACATATATAATATGTAAATATAAGTAACACAGGAAAATAACTACAAATTAGAAAAATACGAATTCTTAAGAAAATTTTGAAAATCACATTGAGGCAAATTTCCGAAAAGAAAATACAAAATACTCAACTTCATTAGAAATCAAAGATGTGCCCCTCATGCCACTTTTTATTCTGTATTTTTCATCAAATCATATTGTAAAACATAGATAATATTTTTATACCATACATTTCCCCCTGAATGCAGCATAAAGTGTTGTTGCTTTCTTGTTCACTGTCGTATATGTCCAGTAATTGACCCAAACTGGGTCTCTGTACTAGTTTTTATCTCAGATCTTCAGTGGGATAAAGCATCTGCTTTGTGTTCATGAGTTTCTGAGTCAGCCAGGATGGTTGAACTTCATGTTGCAGCTTGGCTAGGATGGCTCTCCTCCACCTGCCACTCATGCTCCTCCTGGGACCAGCAGGCTTGGCGGGCCATATGCCTCTTCTGAGGATGACATAAATACAGGAAAGCACCATCAGCCACAAAGTCTCGTTCCAACTCCCTCTTGCATCATATCTCCTCTAACTTCACGTTGGCTAAAGAAAGTCACACTGCCAAGGGATAAGAAGCATACGCTACATTTTGTGAATGTATCCTGCAAAGGTGTGTACAGAGGGTGTGGATACAGGGAGGACAGAGAATTGGGGGCACCGATCCTCCCCAGTGTTTTACATATATATATAATGTTTATATATGTAATACTGAGAGAGAGGGAGAGAGAGAGAGAGATAACATAACAAAAAGATCACTTTCATCTGTCAATTATTCATGTACTTAATTATAATACGCAATGTTAATGAGAATATGGAAAATTCAGTTCTATATCATTTGGCCCAGTAGTTCATTTTCAGGAAGTTAACATTTTAGATATAACCAGGGAGGCACTCAAAAATTTACTTCTGTGATTTTCTTTTTTATGGCAGTATTATTTATATCTTAAAAATACTGGAATCAACCTACTCTTATTCTGAGATAACGCTTTCTTATAGTACTTAATTTGACCTAACACAGCCAACATTTCTCATTATTACATATAATGAATGGTTTGCATCTTTGACCAAATAAGAGAAATGCATTTTTCCCTATTAAATCTTCTACAACTAACTGTTTGAGTTCATTAATTAAAAAAATCATTTATTGAGTACCTACTGAATTTTAGGAATAAATTAGTCATATTCCTTCTGGCCTTGAATTGCTCAGGTAAACATCAGAAGCCTTTGGAGAAAGTCTGTGTATAAAAATCACAAGCAGATAAAAAAGTGCAATGATAGATGAATATATATTTTGGATATGAAGATGTCCAGATAAAAAACAACTACCTCAGGTGGAAGAATCCGTGCAGACCCTTTAAGGAGGAAGAGCTAATTAAAATCTGGGCTTTGGGTTTAAGTATGATAAGAATGAGAAAACCTTAGCAAGGGCTAATCAATATTGTCAGCTTTGAAAATGCTAAGATTAATTTAAGGTCTGTGCCCATGGCTTTTGATTGACATCTCTACCCCACTTCTAGAGAGGAAGGGAGTTTCCCTTCTTCTAGGTCCAAAGCTTTGGGGGGGGTGGGGGATGGAGAGTTGGCCATGTTAAGTGACTGTTGAAGGGGACAGGGGCAGATTTCAGGTGGCCTGATAATCTGTAGAGTGCCTAAATTTGCTTCTGACTCTGACTTCCGGTTCTAGGTTTCGGTTTTTATTTCTATGGTACATATTCTGTGAGGGGGGGGGGGGGTCGATCCACTTATCAGGGTTGGTTGAAAAAGAAGCTACTTGTAATTTAATAGTCTTCCTTCATTTTATAATATCCAAAATATAAACTCATGGAAAATATTGGCTTCAAAAGGCCACTGTTACAGGCAGAAGAGTGTCAAGTAGGTGGCACGGCAAAGCCACTGGGGGACTGGTAGGATTATATTTCTTTCTTTCTTTCTTTTTTGGTTCATCCATGTATTTAGTTGTTTAGCAAATATTGCAACAAATATTGGGAAACTTGACTCCTTCATTTCTTTTAAATGGTTGAGAATCATGAACAAATTGTTTAGGATCAATTAACACCAGGTAAAATTTCACACAGCGGGTGGTAAGCCATTTTCAAATTAAAGCCCATACACACCCTTGCGTAATTGATTAGAAACATTGCAGTTAAGACACAGGAGTCTGCCTTTCGGTCTCATCACGTAGGAGTCAAAAGACCGAGTCGGGAATCCGGTGCATCAGAAATTGTCCTTCTGCCCTAAAAACATAAACAAACGGAGGCTCACATCAGCCCAACAATCCATCCCCCATTTTGATTAATTTTGAGTAAAAATGGGCGTCAAGTGTGGGGCTGGGACCCCTGAGTTGAGCAGCATCAGCAAAAAGAAACTCATCTTTATCTGGAATTAAGTACAAATTCAATTAGAATAAAAATCTCTGCCAACCTCGTGGAAAAGATTTTACACAAAGAAAACCAGATGTTTCAACAACATTGAAAGTACTTCGCCTAGCAGTCTAAGGAATTTTCCATCTTGTAAGCCCAATCACTGGTGAAAGTTACACAGATCCAGCTTCCCTAACTCACTAAACGGCTTCCATTTCCCATGCTCCTTTAATTAGATTTACTTCTCTAACCAAAGTAATATTGAGTTGAAAGAATGGGCAGGAGAGGAGGGCCTCTACTTAATACCGGGTTAGCAAGTTTAGAGAAGGATGAAGGGTGAGGGTTCAGGTCTATTTGGAAGCTCTTTCTTTCACAGATGAAGCTTTTCGTATTTATTATGAATTTATTCCATTGGAGAAAAATTGTAATAAAATTAATCACTTGAGGTTGTGCTAGGGTCATATCTTAGTTGTATTTTCAGCTTCGAACAGATTATAGGACAATGGAGCATAAATGGAAAGTAGGAGAGATTTCGAACAGAACAGATGTCATGTCACATTTTTTCACATGAGGATAATTAACGCATGAAATGGCCAATGAGGGAAAGTTGTAAAGGAAGAGACAGCAGGATCACTCAGGCCACACATGGGAAATGAATACAAGCACCAAAGGAACCCAGAATGGCTTCAATGACTTCTGCTTAGTTTCTGGAGGCATCTTACGTTTATATGTTTTAAGCTTGCCTTAATTCGTATTTGTTTACTATGAATGAATATCAATTCATATTTGTTTAATCTCTCATAGAGAGAGAGCCCGAGAGACCAAGTCAAGCTTTGTTGCAAGAGCGACGTGGTGAATTATAAAGGCAAAAATACGAGTGACCACTCTTTTATAGGTGTGTTTGTCACTACATTCGGCAGAGCAAACCCACCTGTGGCTCAGTTTCCACTTCTTTCCATACTGCAGTGTTCAAATGAATCATATCTTTGTTCAAACTTCTCTCATTATGATTACCACTGTCTCCTAACAGTTATTTCTAGTCCTCTTAACTCTATTTTGCAACAATGTATTCTCAAAACTACAGTAAGAGGGAGTTTCCTAAAATACAAATCTGATTGTAGAGGCCTCTTGTTAAACATGGTTAAGGTTCCCCATCTACATATGAAGGACAAATCTCCTGGCTCCTTATTTTCGACATGCCTTCCTCCTCCGTCCTGGATCATTTCCTGTCGCCCCCTTGCCACTCTCAGATCCACTTCCTTGAATGTGTTCAGCCCTGCCTCGACTTGTCACTGTCCATTCAATTTATTTTAAAATGAATTGATTTAATGTCTCCTATGTATCCGCCATGCGCTAGTGTAGGTACTGGGGATAGCGCAATAAAGGACAAACGAGGGACATTCGATGACCCCATAAGGCCCGTCTCCCACTGGGGGCTGAGAAACTATATGCTCAGAAGCCAATAAGCACAAGTGTGATTGGGAAGCATACTATGATGAAAAGTGAGTAACGAAGTGAAATATAATAAAGAGTGATGCTTAGATAGGGTCGCCAATGAAGGTCTCTCTACAAAAGTAACACTGGAGTTGACTAAAGCGAGTGAGGGGATGAGAGGATGGCATGGTAGCAACCTGGGCACCACCTTAGAGCACCCAAAATTTTGGGGGTCACAGGCCAGCCGCTGAAGCTTCTTAAAATTGCTCTAAACTATTCTCATGTTTAGCTAAGAAATGTGGTTTCAAACCAAGGTAAGGGATTTTGCTTTAACTTTGAGTGGCATGGGAGGTCATCAAATACAGAAGGGACATCACCTTATTCATGCATTCAGTCTCCCTCTGATTTCTGAGTGAAGAAAAGATGGTGGAAGGCATGAGGGGAACCTGGGAGAGTAAGTGACAAGCTCTTGTCCTTGACCCGAGGAGAGATCTTGGGGACCTGCACGAGGAGGGTTCTGTCGGTTGTGATAACGAGCCGGGCGGTCAGGTATAAGCTGTGTGTTGAAGGTGGAGCCCGCGGGATACCATCAGCTTCGTGCGTAACGTTCCCAGTCCGGAGAACGCTAAGTCCACTTCTGTACATTTTCAAATCCCATTTGGTCCAAACAGTTCCTTGCCCTCCTCACCACGGGAGGTTGTTACATGCCTGGCCCCTGTGGGCATCTGACTTTGTCACCTTCTCTAGGTGCCCGGTAGGCTCCACAATGAAGTGCTTCCTTCTCCGTGTTCCCATGGTACCTTCGTGTCCTGAACCATCTTCCCATTTATTATTGTCTTCGCGTACGTCTCTCTCTCTCTCTAGATTATATTTTAATTATCTTCATGTCTCAGGGATTTAGCACAGGGCCTCGCAATTAGTGGGCGTTCGGTCATTCTTGAGTGAGTGATGAAATGAGTGAATGAATGAATGAACAAATGAACAAATGGCTAAGTGGATGAATGGATCTTTTGTAATGTAGTCACATCGCAGAAATCAGAAAACAGAAAAGTTGTGCGCTACATGTGGAGTTGTCATGCCTCTGTTCGTGAAACATTCCCTAACCATCCTAAGTTAACGTAGCTGTGTGTTCTCAGTAGGTTACGAACACGTCCTCAATTGTAAAATGGTGTAATAAATGACATGCAATAAAAAAGCATCAACATGTGAGCTACACACTCTTCTGTCTTTCTCCCGTCCACAGGCAGGATCTGAGGGGAATGTTGTAAGGAGAGAAAGACCCAGCCCCATGGCCTAATTCTGTAACTGAAAGGAGGGAAAGGAATGCACAGCAGAGAAGCTGTGTGTTGGTGGGAACTCCTCCTGCTGGGCTGTGTGCAAAAAGCAGGTGAGCGGCCAAGATGGAAGGTTTGGTTTGGCACTTTTAAGGAAAGGAGAGTGAGGGGGTCCCTGGAGCTTCCGGGCATTGAAGAACCAGACACAAGCCTTCCTCCAGACTGTGGACATGGAAAGTCTTGGGTGCCTGAGAAGGATATGATGAAAGATGGGAATTTCTCTTTAGTGACACTTCTTTAAAGGTCACATACTATGCCATTAAGGTACAGGGGCCAAGCTTTTAAAAGTTTCACATAAAATACTACCATGTAGATGTAAAGTAAAGGATACACTTGTCTTAGCTTATAGTCTGGTACACGGCATCCAATAAATGTTACTGGTTTTGGTTTTGTTTGTTTTTGGTAGTACGCGACGAGTGAGGACTTGCAATCATTTTTCCATTTTCATTGCATCCTGACTACAACTAGTGAAATACCTAGGCAGGTAGTATGATGCCCCTTCAATCGACTGGGAGTCAGGCTCAGAGGTGCCGAATACATCTGCCCAAGGTTACATAACATTCAGGTGTCACAGTCAATATTTGTTGTTTAAACTTGAAGTCCAGAATAATAGAGTTGCTAGATTAAAAGTCTTGGGGAACTTTTTAAAGTACCATTTTTATGTTGAGATAATGTAGATTTATATGCAGTTGTAAGAAATAATACAGAAGGATAATTTACCCTTCCCCAATACTAGCATATATAACCAACAGGATATTGACATAGATACATTCATTCTACAGAACATTTCTATCAGCATAAGGATCCTTCATCTGACCCTTTTATAGCCACACCCACTTCCCTTCCACCCTTACATCCTTCTGAACCCCCATCGGTTCCCATTTCTATAATTATGTCATTTCAGTAATGTTACACAGGTAGAGTCATACAGGAGGCACCATTTTGAAATTGACTTTTGTCCCTCACCATAATTCACTGGAGACTCTCAAAAGTCAATCGATTTTGCTGTTGCTGCTATTTATTTTCCCAAGGACTTAATGTTTCTTCCCAATGCAGAATGCCCAAAGCACCCGATGCATATTTAATATGGAATGTTTTAAAGTGTGGCCCAACAACTGGGTGATAGTGAAAAGGTCATTTAACCAGTGGGTTGGTTTGTCATGATGGCATGAACGAATTATTTTAAATGATTTTCCACACTAAATTTTCCAGATGTTTTGGCCATGGGCCAAGATAATTAATAGGGCGAATCCACTGGCTCGAGCTCATTCACAGAGCTGAGAATTGGAGCTCAGTGTTGGGTTGTTGGTGAGCTGTATGTATTATGTTTAAATGAAACGTGCTGGTCTCATGGCTGACCCAGACCCCAAATTTGTTGAGGTGCTTGAGATGATTACTCATTGTACATCATCAGAAAGTAAACCTACAAAGGAAAGATACCATGTTTTTTGTTTATTTTTGTTCTTCCCTAGAGAGCTCTCTCTATACTCATGACAAATTTGAAGTTCAACCCTTTCGTCCTTTAGAAGTTTTCAGCAAAAAAAATTTAAAAGACAGATGCTCATTTTGAGTGGAAAAAAAAAAAAAAAGACAAATACATATGTATATTTTTTCTTCTCAAAAAAATCATAAATAGATGCACAGATTTTTGCTGAAGCATTACATATATTCATATGTTCCACTCCTAAGAAATTACCAAAATTATTGGTATTTGTGTTGTTCTTGCTTCTAAATATAATAACACTGCTTAAAATGCTCATGATATGCTTTTACTTTAGGTGACTCCACTTTATAAAACGCCTGGATCACACTGCATATGTTTTCTGAGTTTGTTAAACTAGGAAATATGCCCTCCATGTCCACCTATAATAGCACAGAGAAAAAGTCTAGACATCAAAGGAAAGCAACTAAAATTGGGATAGAAACTTGCCTTTTGGGCACAATTTGGGGCATCGCCACCACAGACGGTACACAACCTCAATTTCCCTTTCACAGACCCACTGACAAGAGGGTATTACAATTTTTGCTGACATCAGTGACCTGCTATCGCTGATTTATTTCCTGCTTCGGTTTACAGAGGAATAAGCCAGTAATTAATTATATATCAGAACATGAGACTCGACCTGGCAATAATGTACAGGCTAAGAACGCTCTATTTACATATGTAGGTTATTTAAAATACGCCTTGTTAAATAAATATTTAAAATACCTCCTTATTTAGCCTATAAACTGTTTGGACTGAGGCTGCAATGTGACTCACTGCAGAATGTTCTAAAGAGTGAGAGTTGCAGAATATTCTCTCGGCAAGGCAGATAGCAGGTCCCTTTACAGAAAACACGAACGTAAACTATCTATATTCACACAGAAATATAGAATGTCAGTAGAAAGATGATGCTCAGAAAAATCACAAAACTTACCTTTATCTTGAGAGCAAGTATGTGGAACAAGGGATCTAAGCATAAATTAACCACAATGAACATGACCGAATTATTTTAAATGATTTTCCACCTCAGAGAGAGGAGCGAAATAGACAGGACGTCAGGGAGACAAATCATTTCACAAGAAAGTGTTCTCCCCCCTGTGGGTTGTTTTGCCCGTGTAAATGGCCAGGATAATTTTTAAAGGGAAACAAAATAAAACACAGGACTTAGAGTTTTCCCTGTCTCTCAAATCAATACAGAGCCACAATTCACAACAATAAGGAGAGCCCATGTGACAAGTCAGACAGTTTGGGAGGACAGAGCTTTGTACCTTGCAGGAGGGTTATGCTCAAAACCTCTCAGGGGCCGAGCCAGGGATTCAATGTATTTCTGGTGCTCTGACAGTTTTTTCCTGGAGGCTATGTCTGTCTTACCTGGAAGTGCCCAGTTTTCTCCCCAGCATCTGGGTTCCCTGCAGAATGGAATGACAGACAGATCAATTCCTAAACCACCAGGGGGAGCAGTTCACCAGCACAAAACAAACCTTCCCCAAAGGAAGCGACTGAAGGCGCCTCCTCCCCTCCATTTACACAGCTGGCAAGGGCCCCGGATTCGGTACGCGCTCCGCGCATACCTGCTACTGATTTCACGTGCCTAACCTCATGCTGGTGGGAGACATGTAGTTTGGTCGCGAGCACAGATGCCCACAGCAGACTTTGCAAGAAGACCTCCAAATTAGTCACTGTAATTGACAGAAATTCCTTGTTTTGTTGTAGGAAATAATTTAGTGCTGGCCTCTACTATCTTTTATGCACAAAACCAATGGATTTATCAAACTGGTTATTCTATATGTATCGTTGTGCTGGGGTTAAGTTAGGACTCTGATCTTTAATCTGGGTGTGTGTGTCTTGAAGCCCGGCATCTACCACAGCTTGCTGATACCACGTCTTCCCCCTTCATCAAGCCCTTTTCCTTTCCTCTGGCCAGAGTCCTGGGGCTGGGAAGGAAAACAGCTGTCAGAGAAAGACCCGTGCTGATGATAAGCCCTTTGTGTGTAAGCTCAGACTTCGCCACCGCCTGTCCAAACAAAACAGCTGTGGACCTCCGTGGACCTGTGTGTGGGTGGAAAACGCCAAGCCTCTGGATGAAACAGGACAACCAGAAGCACATACTGGCCCCTAAGGTGTTTAACAAATGGCTTCAAAATCCAGGGAAAGAATTGCCCTAGGAAAGCCAAGTTTCACTTTTACTGATGGTCTGTTTCTAAACCTCTTTCAGTTTCTTGCACTTCTAACTGTCCCCTTGCTACTGAAGGCGTAGATTCGATGTCAACAGCTCTGACGTCACCTGGGGACCTGTTAGAACCTCAGCCCCCACCCCAGACCTCCTGAGTCAGAATCTGCCGTTGAGCAAAACCCCCACGTGATTGCAGTGCAGAAAGAAAGTTGAAACTGTTCACCAAGACTCTTGGCACTGGCTATGTTTGCTTCTGTTAGGACACAGATACGATGCATAGATGTATTCTTTCAAATAGGACGCAGAGATGGCAAGATTATTACATGGCCTAGAGCATATGCAACTGACTCAAGTAAAAAAGAAACCAACAGCTTTCAATCTCACCTCTGTCACTTACCAGCTCTTCCTTATCTGTACCTCCTGCGTATTAACTCCATGGTGAAGGTTACATGAACACCTGACGCTTGGAAGACTCAGTTGACATTTTCTTTCCCCTTAGAATTGAGTTTGCGATCTATGAATATTATCCCGTGATTTGGTTATTAAGTCTTTTCCCTTCAACTTGATTATTATTTCTTTCTGCTTTTTTATTTTATGACTCCCAAATAAAACACAGAGAAAGAAATCGTGAATCTCAGGCAGCCTATATATCGTTACTTTGTTGAGTGATTTTTTGCAAAGGAGAAAGTTGAAAGAGCGAGAAGAATCATTTGGGATTTGAGATGACATTCCAAGACCTATCCTTAACACTGTCATATCCAGGATTGTCAAGGTAGGGGGACTCATTCTAGAGAAGGAAGTAGAAGATACCCTTTTAAAAATACCTGAAAATGAGGGAGGAACAAGCTAGAGCCTAACCAACACATCTCTTACTGCTGTCATGGGAACGCTGTCACAGCTGGATGGAGTCAGTGTGTGTGGTACAGTATTACAACATACTGTGTGCACTTCTTTGAAGGAGAGGACTTATGCAGCAGTATTCTAGATTGCTCCTTTTCGTTCCGGCCTTTTGCATTATTCTTTGGCAAATTCTGAATTTTGGCCCAAATCTCTTAGAAGGTAAAACTCACCTGGATATCAGCTGCATAGTCACCAAATTGGATGCATTCTCTTCTGTAGAAAATCAGTGATGGAGGTATTACAATATGGGGTTTATTTTCTGACAGAGCAGCAGGTTTGTCATGGCAGACAAGAGGGAAGGCTGCTCTCAACCTGAGGACCCAGTTTGGTTCAGGCCTAACCAAATGTCTAGATCCTTTATATAAAGAAGTGTGATGTGTCCCCCTCTCCCCCCATCAGTAAGGTCCAGGGTGGGGGGAGGGGCAGCTGGCTGCTGAATGTAAATAAGGAGGGCTGGAGGGAGAAGGTGGCTTGTAGCATCTCCAAGAAGTTTTTGACAGCTTCCCCAAGATCTTTCCTGCCCTACCAGGGGACCTTTCTCAAACTGTTTTCCTTCCTTGGGTCTCCCATTCAGTTTTCAAAGGAAATAGCTGCACTCCAAGTGATGAACTGAAGAGAAGTATATACTTGTTATTCCAGACCCATTTCAAAGCGGCCTATGGATTTAATAAAACATAAACAACTTGGTAATTTGCTCCCCACCCCTAAACCAACCTCATTGTTTTATTCGGTCAGCCAGATCATTTCACTGATACTCTGTGTATATTCCAGGACATCACATGTAATCTGGTTGAACTTCCACATATCCAATGGAAGTTCAAACAAATTAAATAGGATGCCACCCCCACCCCAATTTCTACTCCAAGCTTCTGGGAGACCTAGCAGTGGGAATGCTACATTATCGTGAGAACGTCTGATATGGTAGAATTCCATCTTGACGAGAAATGAAGATCATGAGCTGCCAGAGGGAGGTGGGTCTCATCCTATTTCAGAGTCGTGGCCAACACCAAAAAGGGTGAAAGTCCCAGGCGTGACAGGAGAACAGGATACACCAGGCCCAGTCTGAGCTGGCTTGCGTAGCCTGGAAGTCTGAAAGAGTCGGCACGTCTGTTGCTGGGTGTGCACATGATTTAGATGCAAGAACTCTGCGAAATGGAAGCTTTTTGCTCTCAAAAACACAGCTCTTTCCGTTCCTCCTGGGTTTCTTAATTTTTACAACCATCATCAAGGAAGCAAAAGTTCTTTTCTCTCTTGTCAAGCCTTAATATACAAGCGGAATAATTAGTATGAGTTATCACTGCTCTTGTTTTAAGCCATGTAGCCACATTCACAAATATCAAAGTACTTTGCAAGATGAAAACAATCTCAGACATGTAGGAGTGAAGTACTGCCAACATCTAGGAGAGAAAATAAAATGTCTTTCATTCTTTCATTCCATCTCTGGACCAAATTTCTTTGGAGAGGAACTTTTACTGGAATGGTGAAAAAATTTGGAAAGTCTGAATATAGTTTGTAACTGGCTTTAATTGGTGTCCTTTTTGACCTTCTGGGGAAAAAAAAAATGAATCCAAACATTGAGAGGGCTTTAAGACTAAGCTATTCTCTTAACCCTATAATTGCTTCTAACCTGCAAAGGAAAGGGACGAATCAGAAGAAAGATTCTCATGATCAAACTCAAAGTAAAGAAGTGGTTTTCTGTCACTCAACTCTGTTGCACTTTTATCCCAGACTTATTTACCAAACATCTGCGATAAAAAGGCAAGAGGAAGGGTTTAGAAAAGTGAAGGATCCTCCGGAAGAAACACAACTTGCATTCTTATGAAGTTTCTTACCAGAGCAGAATTTTCTGATACAGGATCAGTATTTCCTATGTCAATCTCACTCTGAAATCTTCATGTAATAATAGACCCACAGGAAGTGTCCCTTGGTGAATTCTTACAAACAATTCACTGCTTCTAAAATCATCTTTAAATGAGGTATCCTGGATACAAGTTAGGTAACTGTAAGATTTTTAATAAACACTTCAAACCTTACTGGTCTCAATATCTCACTTTGCAGTTTTGGGGGGTTTAATTTTTTTTTTTTTTAATGCAAAAGTACCATTGAAATGTTCTATCATAGGGTTTGTCAACCTTGGCACGATTGGCATTTGGGGCCAGATAATTAATTCTTTGTTGTGGGGGCTGTCCTGTGCATTCTAAGACGTTTAGCAGCATCCCTTACCTCTACCCACGAGATGCCTGCTGGGAGCATCCCGCCTCTCCAGTTGTTACAATTTAAACTATTTGCAGATGTTGCCAAAAGTCCCTGGGGCCAAAGTCAACCCCAGGTTGGGAACAACTCATTAGCTGCTGCTTTGCTTACGTGATGCCAAAACAGTCTGTAGCAAAATGTCATTCTGTGCAAAAGTATATAAGGACTCTTTGGTTTAACGTAGTTACTTTACCTTTTGGCATCATTGAGCCTAAGTTTGTGACCTCTCTTGAAAAGAAACTAGTTTGTTTTTGATTGGGGTCAGTCAGCTCCTGAAAAATATACCCCACCTGCTACTGTTGCTATTTTCCTGTTTGACTTCAGACAATTTTACAGCAATGCCACTCTGAGTTGTCTCATTTGTAAAACAGTGAGACCACTAGGCTTTCCTTCAAAGTAAAAACAATTAATCAAAATAATAGGCTAAAGGTTCTGACTATGGGAAGAGGCTATAGGCAGCAAAATCATACCAAATAGTCATCCAACAAGTATAGCAGAGGTTACATATATATGAACTATCAATCGTTACCGATGTATGTTAAAACATACCCCGAACCACTACCAAGAGTGCACTTAAAATCTGGAAACATAATAATATAAAATCCAACTCAAGAAATACCTTTTGTTCAATGCATACCTACTTTTCAACTCAGTTTCAAACAGAAAATGTCACTCTCTTTTTAAATAGACAGTTACACAGTCTAATTGGAAGGGTGTTTGGGCAACGACTTTTCATTCAAAGACGGGTGGTAAGATCAAGTGACTGTGGGAGGATCCACTTTCCTGGGCTCAATGTCTTCTGAGAAATGGGGAAATCGGGGAACAAAAGTGAGGATGGCGTAACAGAGAGGTCGGCTTACGATTGGAAGGTGTTCTTAGTAGGCCTGAGTCGTTCCAGTGGGCCTGGGCATTCATTAGCTGAGCCCTGCACAGAACACGCTGTGATGTGTAACACAGGATACAGCAAGTAGGGCGGGGGCAGGCAAGAGAACACCACCCTTACATCTGCGTGTTGCTTAGGCGGTATCACGTGACACTCACCTCCCTAAACGGTGTGCGTGGTGTGTCACGGGATACCGTGATGTGTAAAAGAAGGGAGCCGAGGCAGATTCTATCACTCCGACCAACAAAGATTTCTTTCTTAAGCCCTTTGAAAGGGGCTTTAGACACAGTTGCCTTGTGTAGCAATCGCTAAATCCCATTCTCTCGGAATCGTGATACATCCTTGCTCCCGGCTACTCTGTGAGTAACTTCTCTCCTTTCACTGGTGGTAGGTGACCTACTTTACCGGACTTTCCCCACACATCGCCCCAGTTACCTCCAAAATTGATTCTAACGAGGGTAAGGCCATCTTGGGGAAATCAAAACGCTTACGCCACCCACCACGATGGCTTGTGCAGGGGTTGTGCCCACTTATAAAAGGCTGGTAGTTTGGTCTTTTTTCTCAGGATTGAACCTTAGCTTCAATAAACCTTTCATCTAAGAAAAAAAAGTGTGATGATAAAATAAAACTGTCTCAACCTGCAAGCTTTGATTTCTGGGTAGAGTGTGACAGTCTCGTCAAGGTGAGGCCGCGGGCCCAGAACACAGTGAAGCCGTGGCATGAAGTCTGTTCTGACTTACTGTCGAAAGAACCAGAAGCCATCCGAGGGCCAGATGTGCTGTGCCCATGGGCCTGTCATCTCTTACCTGTCATTTCTTCATTAAGTCTGACCGCTTTCACCTATTAAAACAAACTAGAATAGAATAGTTTCTGAGGCGAAGGGTTGGGAGCATTTGTGGGTGAAAACCGTATTTGTCCTGATGGGTCATCGTTACAGTTGCTGAGATTCTCAGTCTGAGTTCGAACCCAAAATCCCAGCTAGCTTGCTGTCGATTTGTGAAAATAATAAAAAAAAGAAAAAAAGAATTAACAACAGGTTGGAGTTCGTTTATATAATAATGGTGGTAACATCAACTCTGTCTGCATCCCAGTTTTGTGATTTTCTTTCCCCATGTAGGATAGAACTGGTCGAAGGAACTAACAAACCCCTCGTTGGTTGGTATCTTGCCTGTGTTGTAGATCAAAAGGGGGAGCCAGGTGAGACAAATATATCATTTCTCCTGAATAAAGCAGCCCAAGTGTAGTTCTTTGGCTACTGGAGTCGTCCATAAGATTTATACTCTCTCCGAATACGATCTTAAAGCAAGAGAATTTGTTGTTGATATAGCAATGAACTTTCTTCTTCTTCCAATTGAATCCGTCAACCTGGGTGTATTGATTTCAGCCGCCCTGCCTCAGCATGTTCTTTCTTTCCTTTCTGAAGTAATCCCCCTTGAAATTTGTAGTTAAAAATAGAATTCATCTTCTTCCTTCCTTGGATCCACTGGTCTTGGAATTGAACTCGGCTTGAACGCAGACGTCCCAGAGAGCCCGGATTTGAACTTCTGTTTGTGGGCTGGGAACTGTATCCGTCGTCTCACTAAGCGAATAAATGATTTAGGGTTTGCAGAATCTTTTCTTGTCTCTCTTTAAACTAATCTCAGAACAATACTCAATCGTAAGGTCATTGTCAACAGCTTGCTTAATTTGTCCTTTTAGAGAACTGTTCCTTCCAAGCTTGGCCAGCTGCAGCCTCTTCACTTTAATGTGTTGCCATGTATCAGCCTTGGAATTCTGTCTGGCCTCGCATCTCCGCTGACTTTATAATTCAAATATAATGCCGAGGCACTTTCAAAAAACCAGGAAACTGGGAATGCTTATTTCAGTTTAAAACAGCATCGGTGTTTTATCGTTGAAGAATGTTAGCATGACCACTAGAAAAATGTACATTCATCATCCTTTATAACCTAGGACTCTGTTAGCAGGTTTAGTCTGGAGATAAAGGTTCATAGAGTGTTTTGTCTACTTATGTTGGAGAGTCCAACATGCCAAAAGTGGGTTTGTGACATAAGAGGTGAAAACAGGAGCCAGGAGTCTGTTTTCTAATCTCAGCGTTATTATGGACTCATAGAATTGCCATCCTGTTTTTCCTTCATGCATCCCTTTGGTACATAGCTAAAAGATGTGACGGTATGTCCCGGCCATCCCTGGGCTCTAGTAGGGAGGGGGGTCTCTGAAACACAAGCCCCACCCCCTGGGAGTTCTTCTCATGGCTTCTGGAATCACCCTCCTAGTTCAGAGACTGGCACCCCAAGACTGACCACTCGTGAGAGGATATGCCTCTCATCTCCCCCCACTTACACCTCCCTCCTAGCTGCTGCCAGGGTGGTCGTTCTAAAGCACACATGTGGTGACCCTTCGTTTGCAAAACCCTTTGTTTACAACCAAACCCCTAAGCATGGCGTTCGAGGCTCCTCGCTAACCCACGCCGTCCCTCCACGGCACCCTGTCTTTGGCCACTCAGAGCTTCTTCACTTGCCCCATCTTGTTCTTGTCTTCCACACCGGAGAGTCTTCTCATGTGCACTTCTGTGGACTACTTTAAATGCCCTTCCCTGTTTCTCTGCCTGATCCCAGGATCCACACCCATGACAATCTATAGAGTTACATCTCGTCACTTCAATGAACCCTTCAGCCCTGGGGATAGAGAAAGTGGCTGTGCCCTCATTGTTCACCAGGGCCCTTTCCACCTAAGGTTTGCCACCCTGGGCTTATTAGTCTACTTGTATGTGTTCTCACACCCACCTCCTGGAATTGTGACCTTCTTAAAGTGAGAATCTCAGCCCCATTAATTTTTGACCCCCAACCCCTATTGCTCAACAAATGAGGGAGGGAGAGAGGAAGAGAGGGAGTGAGGAAGAAGGGCCTTGTGTGTCTCACAAACATTAGATTTGGACTTAGGTCCCAGTGGGACCTCTCGATTCTTCCTACCCCCAAACACCCGACACCATGTTCCGGTCTCTCCCCTGACTGCTCTGTTTCACACACCCATCTGCTTAAAGCTTAGACCTGAGGGTCTTCCTTCGGCCTCCCTTTCCCCTTCCATGGCCAGGCCTTGTCTAATCTGTCCTCCAGGCCCAGCCACTTGCCCCCTCTCTACTCTCGGGTTCTATCTTCCTGGGCTGAGACCACAAGAGCTGCAATGGTTTCTCCACAAGTTCTCTACACTCTTCCCACCTCCTGACCTTGTAAGCCAATGGTGACCGCAGTGTTCCTGCTGTACACCCCCCACCCCAGCTAGATCCGTCTCATCTACTGGACTTCAGCTGAAATGTGATTTCCTCAGAGACCTTTCTCCTCCCTGTTTGAAGCATCCACCCCCATCTCATTCTCCTTGTTAATACTCTAGGGCAGCCCATTTGTTGACACCAGTTTGATTCTTTTATGCATTTTGCTGCTTACACATAGTCTGTCTCTCTCTTTAGAAGGTGTGTTCCATGGGTCCCTGAGGTCCCATGCGTCTCTGGGTCCCCAGCACCTGGCTCTCCTAAGCTGTCCTTTCCTGCTATCTGCTAGGTTATCTGCTCCCAATAAGTCCTCATGACCCTCGCGTGACTTGTGAGTGGTTTTCCTTCACGTCTCTTTTTTCTTTCCTGATGAAGGAGAGCCAGTAGGAGACATACTCCCTCACGGGTCTCACTTGCATAGGGAGGGTAGCGCTCCATTAATAGGTGCAGCTTTCTACTAGCATTCTTTTGTAAAATTAGAAAACTCAGAGACTCTGTCAAAAGCCTAGATCCTAAAGAGTAAAAATGCCCCATAAAACGACAGCTAATTAATATGTAAAATCAAAACGGGTTGTATGCTCCTGAAGTCTGCTGATGAGAAATGATGTAGATCCTGTAAAAAAAAAGTGTTAAATGAAAAAAAAAAAATTTAAAAAATAGAAAAATAAATCAGCATTAAAAAAAAAAAAAGGAGGAAAGGCAAACGTCTAATGGGCACTAACAACCTCCACGGAGAGTCCACTATTTAAAATTCTGTGATTAGACTCGCCAAAGCAATCGTCCCTGTTTGAAACTTCTCCAACTGGTTTTACCTTTTAAACCATCTCACGGTGAACACTTATTACCAAAAGTATAAAAAGCATTAGAATTATTTCAAAGTTCTATCTGAAATGGGTGTAGCACGTGAAAGAAAATGTGCTTTTATGTAGCGAGATTTCTAATGTTCCGCCCGGGAGGGCTCTGGGCTCTTCAGACTGCAAGGTTTGGCTGCATGTGGGTCCTGTGTGAAAAATCTGCTTTTACCTCATCTCCAGATGCTGGTACTTCACAAAACTAAGATGCTTTTGAGAACACCAGATGGTCCAATCATGGTGGTTTAAAGAGTGGGTCTCCTTTGGGGGCTTTAGTGCCCGTTACAACTTTATCTACCCCCATTTATATACTGAATTTTTATCCTTATCACACCTTCTAAATAGGATCTGTATTGTTCCTCATAGGTGGGCTTCAGGAGAGAGCAACGTGTCTTGATTTTATTTATTAATTCACTGTTATGTGTGATGGGGCATTTTCCTCTTTGGGAACTGAGGCTTTTGACAGTCTTTGAATTCTCCTATTTAAAGACCAAAAAAATGAATGCGGTTTAAGGCATTTTTAGATCTCATGATTTTGCAATGAATTCATGAGACAACACTTCAGATGGACTATTAGAAAAATCTTTGAGCTGGGAAATAACACCTCACAGGGGAGAGGAAGAAGTCCCACTGCTTGAGTCAGACTGGTTTTGATAAAACTCAGGAGGGCGATGGAGCAGGGGGACCCAGCCAAAGGGAAGTGCCTCTGCATAACCCAACACGTCCTTCCATCTCTAATTTCTGAGTTTGTGATTTTTGTGAGAATTTTTCAACCCCAAAAAAGTGCCCTTTTTCTGCCCCGTGTAATGGCCTGATGAAATAAACATATATAAGTTCCCAAGGATAAGATCTGACATCAACCACCTTTTTTTCACCTGGCAGTGGATGTTTTACCATCGGTGTACTGGTCATGTGATTTACCCCCCACATACACTGAAGGTCAGATCTCTGTCATTTGATTCTTCTAAACACTCTGATGCCTAAATGCCTAGTGATTGAATAAATTTAAATTTTGTACACTTTCTAACGTGCAGCAAAGAGATAATTTGACTTAATCATCTGCTTGTGGTTTTCAGCTGAATCGCCACAGATCTGGCCCAGGCCAGAGAGACCCATTAGTGATAGGGTGAGAGGGTCTTAAACAGCAAGTGAGGTGGACAGAGCTACTTGGGCTGTGAAAGTTGGATTAAAGAACCCAAACAAAGACATCCGATGGCAGCCGTGACGTTGCAAAAGTTGGTTTCTGCTGGAATGGAGCTCGCTCAGGTTTGAAGTTTCCAGGCAGAACTTGTGGTCTCCCACCAATAGGCCAAGGCAGAGAATCTTACCCTCTTCTTCCCTTGGTAAATCTCTGTCAAGAGGCAGCCTGCAACTTGCTTAGCTTTTCATTTCTTAGAGTCGTATGATTAGTCACGTTGCACTGAGTGTATTTCACCCCGAAAACAAAAGTGGAAAGGTGGTATGTTCCCTAGACCTGAGCAGCTGTAAGCTCTACTTAAGCCGAGGAGGGAAGGAGACCTCCAGCCTCCTTCTGGGTGGAGGGTTTTGCAGACATGAAATACAGGTGATGTAGAACTCCCTTTGGCCACTTCCTGTTTCCTAGGTCCAGAACCCTCTTCTCAGACCCAAGCTTGGGTATCCCGGAGACTGTTCTGCTTCCTGTGGCTCTTATTATGCTCTCTCTGGTGTAGGATGAAACTTTCTCTCTGCTTAACAGTAGCACGTGGAAAAGTTAAATACAGTGGATGGATCACGAGGAGATGTGAGGAGAAGAACGGAAGTTCCAAAAGGTGTCTGAAGGTGTTCTCATCTAGGCTTCCACAGAAATAAGATGTGCTCAGCTTATTTCTCCCATCATCATTCATTTGAATTGAATGCAGAAAATTAGAAATGAGCATTTTCTCTCAAGTTAGGTATACCTGGCATTTAATTCTGGCTATTATGTCCTAATTATTTGAGCCTTTAGACCCTCATCTGTAAACGAATGGCAAGAATAACATTTCCCTACAGAGCTGTGATCTTCATGCGTGCTTCAAGAATTTAATGTCCTTTCTCTTTCAATATCCCTGGCTCCATTTCTTCTTCCTATTCTTCTATAGTATAGACTCTGATAACTTAAATGCTCCAGTATTTGTTTTTAGGACCTTAATACCTGTCTTCACTCCATATTAATTATGCACATATACGCAATTATTGGATATAATGTAACTATATGTATATATAACTATGTGTATATGTAATATATATAATGTAATTATGCACAGTGATAGTTTATACTGTAACAATAATATCCTAAGAGGAAAGTGTGTGTGTGTGTGTGTGTGTGTATGAGACATGAGGTCTTTCTACCATTCAGTGAGAAGGTTATACTGTGTTTCACTGGGCGTATAGAATCATGATTTGACTTAAACTATTAATATAACTAAATATTTGGAACAATGGCAATCTTTAGAACAGAGTGTTGCTAAGTACATTTCTCATTGTCTCCCGAGAATTGAAAGAGCTGAGAAATGTGGCTTAAGAAGAGTATATCATTCTGTCAGTATTACTTACTATTTTACCAACTCTTAGATACATGGCCAACACCCAAAGCAGGCGAGAATAAAGTGGCTGAGAGATATAAAATTTCCCCTGTAGCTTTATAATTTGGTATTTTAAAAATATTTATAATTTACAAGAGAAAACAATGAGGTAATGGTCCGTAGGGTTCTCTGCGGCCAATTTGGACGTAAAACAGTGGTGGGTCACTCTCAAAAATCTGAACTTGAGAGTTCAGATTCAGTTTGGATCAGGATCAAGGCATTCAAATAGATAGATGAGGTTTTTCAAACCTCTGGAGGTTGGTAATGTCAGCTGGAAATCTCATGTGCCTTCATGGTATTTTTTGATGCTTCTGGTTTGGGTAGGAAAATAAAAGAAGTTTAAGTAAAAAATGTTACTAACATTTTTACTAAAATATAATCTGTCGGGAGTCCAAATATGGACTTTCTAGTACAAACACGCATTAAGCATGCCCCTTTCCACAGTTCACACGCATTTTGGAAAATAGTCTTCATAATCTGTGTTAATTTCATTTTTAATTGATCCCTTGTTTTGGATAGTAAACAGTAGGATAATTTATACAGTTGACCAAGTACTCTCTCCTTAGACTTGTTCAGCAGATCCCCAATTTTAGAAGTGGATTGAAATATTACTTACTGTCCTTTTTGGGTTTTTTTTCCCCTGGAATTAGGGAAAACAACACACTTTTCCCAATTCTTTAGAGTTATTTTAAGTGCTGCATCCTATTGGAAGGGAACTCACACCTCATTTGGTTAGGTACATTAAGGTTGGGTCCACACAACTGGAGCAAGACGCAAAGATATGGTTAGCCTCATTTTCTGGAAAATGTGGATGTCACGTTCTCTGGGCAATGTTGGGGACGGTACCTCCAGGTCCATGCAATTTGTCTTGGTGGTGAAGATGAACGGGGGCAAGTCACATCAACTGACATCTTTTGGGTTTGATACGAATTAGCTGAAATTGCTAAAATGTACACTAGCACACTTTCCATCATGTAAATCACAGAAAGAAACTATAATTGGTTCTCAAGGACAGAAGTGCCAGTCGGCTCCAAAAGGTATGTTACGATGTTCTCCTCTAGGCTGCCACCTGTCATAAGTTTGCAAAGAAGTGCCCTACTCCTGGAGTTCATTACTCTTTCCATGATGTTATGGGTTTATTTGGAGCAGAAGCAGCTCAGGAAGGAACTGTGGCACGCCCATGACTGCAACCAATAAACAGGCAGGCAGTCTGTGCTAGCTACTCTTTTATGGTCCTACTAAGTGAAGCTGTTCCTTGCACATAGTCGGTGAGCAGTAGTAAGTGCTTATTGAATGCAACATATTTCACTTGGGCAATGTAATTCAGGCTCAAAAAGCAGAAGAGAGATGAAAATGCTGAAGTAAAGTCATAGAGTTTACTTGTTTTGGTGTCACTCCCACCTGTACCCCACTCCCAATTCCCACAAGAATCAAGGGCAGATTGGAAATCTTCACTGAGCAAAGGAAAGGATTTATTCTCCCAACATTGAGAAGGCAGCACAGACCTGGGTTTAGGTCCCAAGTCAAATCCCGAGCCCACCATATCCCAGCTGCCATTTTATGGAGTACCTTACATGTGCAGCCCTTCCACAAAGCTACAGGGATTCCCAGGAGATGTGTGACGTGCCGGGCACTGGAGATGGGGCAGACCGCAGCCTGTGTCCCAGATGCCAGGTGAGGTATGTGCAGCATCAATATTGCCAAGATGCCTAGAAACGTCCCGTTCTCCTGCTGCAAACTCCCCACCTTGGGATCTCTCTGGTGGAGCCCAGGCATCTGTATGTAGGAGGCAAGTGCCAGAGGTACAAATATGGTGAGGACAGTTTCTCCGCTCCAGGCAGTCCCCACGTGGGAGAATCACATGCAAATGAGTCATTTTGGGACTCTGCTAAAATTTTTAGTAGAAGTAGGAGCTAAGCATTCTGGAGATAGTCAGGATATTTTTGACATCTGCCTGGTGAAATTGGAGAATCAGCACTTAATGTTTTAGGAGAGGGTCACTTGGGAGAAGAGGTGTGACGCTATTGGATAAATTGCATCGTTGATATACACATGTAAACATGTGTCTGTGTATGACTATACACACATATGCATTACACATATGTGTATGTGGTCACATCGATGTCGTGGGTATCGTATACACAGCCAAGCATATTTCAAGTTGCCATTATTTAAAAGGGCTAAAAAGAAAAAAGAGCTCGAAGTTGTTCAACACGTGAGATCAACTTTATGTTTTGAAACTGTGAGGCCATTGCATTAGCACTTTTTTGAGAAGCATACTTAACGTTTTCCCCAAACATTTAATATTAAAGATAATATTTGTGTGTGTGTGTGTGTGTGTGTGTGTGTGTGTGTGTGTGTGTGTGTTTCTGGCTTCCTTCTTTTTTTTTAAATCCTCATTGCTCTTGTTTATTTCTTTGTTTTTCTCCAACATATTAGGTGGGCAAAAACTTTGGTTAAGGACAATTCATACAACATAGAGCAACATTCACTATTTATGCGTAAAGATTATTTTTCTTCCATATCTTATGGATAGGATAGAAAAGCACCACTATTCTTTTTAAACTCCCAAGTTAGTATTTCATTTGATTTTTTTTTTTTTTTTTGTCTAGCCTGTAATCAGTAGAATTCTGGAGAGGTTTACTTGTTTATTTTTTCCTCCCATTAAATGCTTACAGACACTTGAGTAGCCTTTTGTGCCCCCACCCCTCCCCCCATGGAAGTTGGGATCCAGTTCCCACCCACAACAAGAGGGACATGAAAAGCAGACAGGTTTGGACTTTGAGTGTCACTGCTCAGTATTATTCTGACCCTTGGAATCTTCATTTTTGGCCTTTTTTTTGTTCCTCAAGTCATGGACGGCGAAGATAAACACAAGCACTTCTGAAAGCAGTCCCCTGAGCTGCCCTTCTGGAAGGTTCTTGTAGGCTAGAGAAGGTATCCATCCCACTGCCCCTTCTTTTGAGCCTGGTTTTGGTCTCCAAGGCGCACCACAGCCTGACTTCTTACTGTACGCAGCACGCAAGTCCTCTCAAATGCTTTTCTTTGACGGGGTGCAGGATGCGGTGTGTTTCCCGGCGAAGCATGCTGTACTGTCTGCAGGGGACTTGCACAAGTTCGTTAGGCAAGACCTTCCCCATAAATCTAGCAGGCCGCCTTGGAAGAGCCTCGGCTTTTCGAGGTGTTCTTTAGCTAAAGCCCACGCCAAACATGCCCAGTACTTCCTTTCACACCTGATTTCTTTTCAGAGTCCATGAACTCGGCACCAGGTGAAGTCATACTTGAAAAATAATTTAGTGTCACCAGTCAGTCCGGTGTCAGTTACAAGGCCTGAAGTTCTTCTGGGGGCATCCCAGGATGCCCTGGTCTTATTCATTATTAAGAAGTAATGTGGGTCATGGAAAGACTGAGCTTTGGAGAAAAAGTAGTATTGGGGCTCAATTCTGACTTTGCCATGCGAGGTTTTGGGGCAGTTATTAGCCCCTGCAGCCTAGTTTTTCTTATAAATATTGTGGTATGTACTATGTTTAGTATAGGTTTACAACTATTATAAGGACTAAATATAAACTATGTACAGAGAGCCCAGCACATAGTAGATCCTTCAATTTAAAAAAAACAAAATTTAAAATACATATCTGTTGAATACAGTTTTCAAGGACTTGTCTCTTTAAATAAGAAAACCTCTTAAATATAATTTTAATTGCTTTTGTTTACTCAACATAGGCTTTTGCAAATTTCTCTAACGTGTAAAGAGCCTCTTCTCTCTTCCTGTTCTCATAAAGTTTGAAGTGACAGAAAGCTTTGCACTGAGAAAAGTTGGCCAAAAGAGTAGAAGGACAATGGTTTCTACCGATTAGACCTGAAAAGGGTACAATTGACTTAAAGATAACTCTCATTTAAAATAATCATTCCCTATTTAAAACCTGGACGTTGTGGCCAGTATTTATTTATTTTTATTTTACACACCTCTCCCTTCCTCCCAGCAGTCTTCCAATATGCTAAAAATAGTCTTCCCCTAAACCTAACTGAACTGGCCTCTGATTATTTTTTTCTTTATACTCCTCAGTCTTCTCACTGCTCTGAATCTCTGACTATCCTGCCAGAATGTTATAGAGAATGTGTTTTGTTTATTTGAACTGAGCCAATGACCTTTTCCAGCATTCTCATCATAAGCTGCACATTACATGGAGTACCTTCTGTGCATAACGAACAAATGGGATCAAATTCCAGGGCCTTATGGGATAAAACTACATTTTCCCTCAGCTCGTCAACTTTTTAAGGAGATGTTGTGCAGAACAGACAATGTTGACATGATTTTATAGAGGCACATCGTGACAGGATAGCATTTTGTCACAATGGTGATGTGTGAATTTCAGATTTGGATCCCAAGTTTGGACACACTGCCAAGAATGTGGATTCCTTTTTAACGTATCCAGATGTCTTGTGTCGGTAGAACTGGGCTTTTACAAATTGTTTATTTGTTGGTTTATAGCAGGACAAGAAAGAGTACATTGCCTTCTTGAATCGAATTCAAGCCACTTCCAGAGTCTGAGAAACATACCATACTTTCAGACTTTTTTTGTTTTTTTCCCCTGCTTGGTAGTGGATTTTTATTGATGGAATCAAAGCTATACTTACTTTAAAAAAGAAAAGAAAAGAAAAACAACAATAAAAACAAACCCTTTATTTTAAGCCAATTCAAAATGTTGAATATCTTTTCATAGAAATTGGGGAATGAGATGGAAGACGGGGGTTGGTATCAGAAGCTGGCTTTTTATCATCTTGATGTTTCCACACAAGCACCAAAGGGAAAGCGAGCAGGATCTTTATGACCTTTCTCCCTCGTGTGCTTGAATAGATCCCATGCTAGTTCCGTGTCAATCGTCTTTACACAGCTGCCTCTGTATGTAGATCTCAGTGATGACCACCAGTGACGGCAGCTGGATTTCTGAGGAGCAAATGTATCATCGATTCATGGGTAGTGTCATTTGTCTAAAATATAAAGATCACTGAGGGTTTGGATTCTCATGAACCATCTTTCTCACCTTACGCTAGTTCTTCAGAAATCTGACCAGCTCTAAGTCATAAGTAGGGGGTCCTAATAGTTCAATCTGGAAATTCGTATCCTCTCAACGCAGGACTTTTGGGCTGTTTTGTTCACTATTGTACCCACAGTGCCTAGAAAAACACAGGACACGTTGGTTGCTCCTTAAGTATTTGCAAAAGGAATGAATAAACCATCCACAGCAATATTACTAATTGCTTTCATTCTGAGCGTAGAAGTCAGATCCATTTCATCCAATTCACAGGTTTTGTTGTCGTTTTTCTTTCTTTGTTTGTTTAGATGAAAGATAGGCTTTCCCACAATGCTCAGTGACTTGTTATGGAGATGGTTTGATTACAAGGAGGAAACGTGTCCTGCTTTACCCTTGGTGACAGGCGTGAGGATGCCTCTCTCTCTGATGTGATCGCTCTGATTTGGTTTTCACCTGCCTCCATATTGGAATCTGTTCATACATTCGCAGTGAGCCCTTTTCCAAACATTATAAGCATTCACGGTTTTCATAATTCTTGTTAACGGGTCCTAAGTCCTGTTCCTCACTTTTGTGAAAGAATCATCCAGCATATGAAATGATGGAAACCTTGATGAACCCATGGTATGGGTCTTCTCATATGTAGTTGCAGAAAACAAAATAACAACAGGGCAGAGGTTACTTTAAAGGTGCACCACTCACATCCAGGACAGGAGCGGTGATCTTGTGTGTCAGCTCAAGGGAGCCACTTGAGAGCTTGAAGCAGAAGGGAGGACCCTTTTAATGCTACAGTGTACCAAGGTCTAACCTCAAATGACGTTTTTCCATTTGTTCGTTTTTTAACCAATGATGTACTTGCAAACATGCAGTCTCCCAGGGGAAAAAAATTAATTTGGAAACTTCTAAATGTATACTGAGGTAGTTGACAAAGAGCCCTAATAAAAGAACTGGGAGAGAACTTAAGAGTCCCCTGGCCAATCTTCCTCCTTTGTGCCCTCTTTATACCAAGAGAGGGAAACAGTAATGTGGGAACTACCTGGTACGGATTAGCCTTGGATGAGCAGTGGAAACTTTCCGGGGAAAATGGAAGAGAGATCTATGGAGTATTTGTGTGGTCACCTTATTTCATCCTCTCAACAACACTGTATTTAGTGCTTTGCCTCTCCTTATTTTTTGTATACATGAGTCAGCCATGTTCCCATGAAAATTAAGTGAGATAATGCATGTAAACGTGTTATCTAAACCGACATGTGCCAGGCTGTATTCGATATTGTCAGAGCCCATGAATTTATAAGAATTCTGGTTCTTAAGGTCGACAAGACTCTGTGAGCTAGCAGCAGAAGGTTGTCTGTCCTGCCAAGTGGCCCATAAGTAATGTCACCCACACAGAATAGGGTGGGAAGGAGGGGGAGTTAGGGTGCTGGGTAGTAACGAGCTAATTAGTGAAAATTGCTTTCATTCTTGGTGGGGGTTCCACTTCCATCTCTCTGGCTTACTACTGTGTTTCCCTGAAAATAAGACCTAGCCGGACCATCAGCTCTAATGCATCTTTTGGAGCAAAAATTAATGAGACCTGGTATTATATTATTATATTATATTATATTATATTATATTATATTATATTATATTATATTATATTATATTATATTATATTATACCTGGTCCTATGTTATATTAAAATAATACCAGGTCTTATATTAATTTTTGCTCCAAAAGATGCATTAGAGCTGATGGTCCAGCTAGGTCTTATTTTCGGGGAAACACGGTAAAGAATAATAAGCCTTTTACTGGCTTCCTGGCTTTTTAGGATGTGGACATCAGCGTTCCAACACACTGCGGCTAAATCTGGTAGCGAGCAAGAAGGAAAAGTGGGCCCCTCCCCTAGGGGGTGTTATAACTGGGAAAGAAGGTATGAGGATTCCTGCGCAGGAAGCAGTTTCTGGGGCTGGAAGCCCACTGAAGGTTCTTCCTGAACTCTAACTCAGGTTTGGACAGATCAGGGACGTGTTAGTGCAGGGGCTAGTAGGGACTTCAAAAAGGGGTCCTTTGCCCTGAAGTTGTACTTATGCCTAATTACATAGCGTCGGTCCTTAGAGAAGGGTATGTGTAGGTTGCTACGACTGTGATGTCACCTGTCAGCTGACCAGAGAAGAAAAGTGCTGGTCTGCGAAACACGGAAAGCTGGGTTTGGGTGGTGATGAGAGGAGATAATCCTTTTGGATTTCTCTTTGCTCAACACATTTCCATGTCCACTTCCACCGCAGACCAATTGACCTCTACCTTCAGAGAGTGGTGTCTGTTTGTTTCCTAAGTTTCCTAAGTGTGCGAGAACCATTGACTTGGAAGTTCTAAGATGAACATTTGCAAGGAGCTGCTCTTCAAATCACCATTCCTATTGTTCCGCAGCTGTCCACTCTCCAAGAGGACACCAGGTTAGGTGTCAAAGGGCAATTATTGGGAGGCGATTGTTCTGGCAGGTGGAAACTGGTACGACCTCGGTGGGGCTTCTACCGTGATCACTTGTTGCCAAAGCTTCAGGGTCTGTGCCCCATCAGGAATGAGGAGGTAGCCAGGCAGGACCCCGGCAGTGTCTGTTTTGTGGGGCACATGGGGTGAGTGTTCTCTTTTTGATGCCACAAAGGCTTCTCCCCACCCCAGTTAGTCCCCCCAGACTTGCGTGTCTGCCTCCTTTTGAAAGGAACCGGTTTGCCAGCCTCTGTAATGGACTGCAGCACACGGCCACTGCATTTCTATAAAGTTCACCGATGCTGCTTGTTTGGGTCCACCGACATACACGTTTCCGCCAGGTTCGGCACTGGGATGAGAGTGGAATGCTGGAGGCCAAATCCCCGGAGTTTTGGGGGGACATCGTTCGTGGAGACTGGAGAGTTACAAAGGGGTCGAGAACCTATAGGAGCACTTAGCAGGTAGCTAGGACAAGGGATATGCGTGAGGAAGCCTATGGAAGATTCCTGCTGCTGGCCTCTCCTCTTTCTTCATATTCTGTGCGAGGATTTCTCCCCGGTTCCAAGAGTTATGAAAGAGACCAGCTAGAACAGAAGGGGCCAGAACCTGGGGTTCTGACAGCGCACCGGAGGCTGTTCCAGGAGGGGGCTGATCTTTTAAAAGCTCAGACGTCTGGAGGGTGCAAGACTAGTTCACTCGTGGATAGAGACGCGCGGGGGCAAAGTAGGGCTTCAGGGGTGGGGGGTGCACATCCATGTAAGTATCACGGAGTCCGTGGAACCTAGTCTTCAGCACTAGCATTGTGGGAAAACGTGCCCGACTCTCGAAGAGCTTGTTCTGGGAGCTCAGAACTGGAGTACTATGTAGGACAGCAAGGCAATGAGTCGCGTTTGGATTCACAGGGAGGAAGAAGTATGTTAAACTAGGCGAAGAGTGAAAGGCTTGTCCTGCGGAAGAAGCCTGGAGCCTGGCTTCTAGAAACGGGCAACAGATTTTTGTCCCGCAGCCAAGGGGACTTCATGCTTGGCTGCTGAACTTCTGGTCTACAGCTCTCTGAATTTCCCCTGGCCAGGGTCAGAATGCTTTCCAGAGTCATTTCAGGGCTGGACCTGTAGGTTGAGGTTAAGTGGTTCCAGCTTCTAAGGTTAGCAAGATACAGACGCAGGAAGCCAGAGGAATCCTCACCATAAGTATTAACAAAACAAAAAAAAACAAACAAAAAAACCCCTCCATTCTGCTTTCCTCCCCCAACTACAGTTTTGCTCTGTGAACATATTCTATGAGCTTGTTCAGAGGAAAAAGATTAAATAAACTATTCCAAGTCAAACATGGTTAGGGCCGCAGCACTATGGCCAAAGCGACCGCATACAGTCCCAAATTATTCGCTGCCAGAAACAGTCAAATGCATTTTATGTTCTTTCATACTCTAGACTATCTGGGATTATGTGGGACCCGTGATATACTTTACGTGCCTATAGATACATGCTCGAAAGCTATAATTAAGATGGAGTGATTTCTGGATAAAATATGATATTTTAAAAATCACAACTTCTCCATTCTGACTTAAAATGGGTGCTTATTTAAAGCGTTTTATATTTACTTAAGTCTTTGCAAAACTTTCTTTGTATTTTCTTCCTGTAAAAAAGAAAATCTGAAATATTTGAAAGATATATTGCCACCATATATTATATCACACATACACACACACACACACACACACACACACACACACACACACCAATAAAACAACCCAAGAAAAGAGCTTGGGAAGTGTTGTGTTAACCAACAGATTGCTGAAGTTAGCGGACTAAATAACCAGCTACATACACCCCTTTTGTATTATCAAGTAGTATGCATTCTTAAAGTGATAATGGAACTAAATTTGGAGAGAACAGTCCCTTAAATTTCAATTTATTTGTTTCACAATCACAGCCTCAAACCGAGGGGAAATTACACTGCGGTTTGATAAATAAAGCACTATACATTCAAACACAAAATGCAAAATGAAAACTTTTAGAACTTCAAATAATCAAGGATCTTAGATTAATTCCATCAGTGGTTGAGAGTTTTTTGTTGTTGTGAATTTGCTGGAGAATTTAGGATGAAAGCACTCTAACTAGTGTCTGATTATATCAGTGTCTCTATTTCCTTTTAGAACACACATCTGTTGTTGTGGGGGGTTTTCGGAGGGTAGAGTGTGGTTGTGGTTATTATGGAAATACGGCAAAACCAAATATTTTAAAGCAGATGAGAAGAAACCCACAAACAGTTGGCTCACAAATGTAAGGCTTTCCACACCCAGGCACAAAGCAAGCAGCAATCACAGCAGCATTCCTGGTGGCCTCTGTTTTATCTGTTTCAAACACTACACTGCTCTTGTTAGTTAACTGACTGGAGATTGTTTTCTCCTTTTATCCCCTCTCTCTCTTTTTTTAATTGTTGTTACTCTGTTTTGCCTGAAAGCTGCAGTATCTCACTGTTCATTATTCCTGGTTCAGTCAAATCCTGTCCAAAATTAACTCATGGTGTGCTGGAGTTGTTCTCTCGCTGTATTTCTATATGACATGCACAAGAGATGCACAGAATGGACCATTCCGTAGCTCTTTTAAAAAGTTTACAGATCATATGTGATTCACTCTTTCAATTAATTTGATGCTGATTTGACTGTTCTGTGTTTTTTTTTGCATTTGCATTTCCTAACTAGAAATGTTTCCAAATATTTGACAATTTGTTCTAAAATCCTAAAATTCCAGCACATTTCAATCTTCTCTCTTTCTTTCTCTCTGTCTCGCATATAGACTTAGCTCTACAGAACCTGTTTTTACTTTAGTTCCCCTTTTCTATTTTATTTTGAACTTTTTCAAGGAGACTTCTGAGACTCCAAACTAAAGCTATAAGACAGAAAGAGAGAAAAGAAAAAAAAGAAAAGAAAAGAAAAAAGAAAAAGGAAAGCACCAGTCAGCGAGGTTGGGAAACCAGTTTCTTCTATCAGCCTCAGATTCCTGAGTAGTCAAGTTGAATTAAGTGCAGCCATCAGAAAAACCCTAGAAATGGGAAAGTTGCTGTTATAAATTAATGATTATTTGCTGGGCATGTTAGAGTGCCTTTTGGTTCCACATTTTATTGTGATGTTTTATTCTTATTCAGTGCAACAGTAATTGGGTCTTAAACATGATAAAGTATCTTAAAGCAGCACTGGTAGCTAAACTGCCTACAGCGGGTTTTTTAACTGTAGTTAAAGAAGGTTAATCAAAGCTAATGAATCTGTTTTATCCAATGCCACCGACTTTATAAAAAAAATGTGCCAAGAGGTGATGGACTAAAATCCAATTGTTCAGCCGCAAATGCAAACACATTTTGAGCATAATAATTTTGCAAGTGTCTTTGATGGCCCTGGGTTCATGCATGGCTGGTACCTGCCAGCTCAGTAGTTTTCTTATCTTTCTGCTGCCCACTCTTCTGCCATGAAAAAATATGAGACTTAACAAAAATACAGAGGAGGAAATGCAATGCACACTACAGCCTTCAGCGTGAGAATATCAAGCGACTGTTACATTCAGAAGTTCAGAATAGCTCTGCTCTTTATGAAAGAATATGAGGAGCCCCTAATAAGCCTAGTTCATTAGAACGAGCGTTTGTTACTAAAACACATCACGCAGGACCACAGGCATCTCGGCCAGACAGTGCGGCAATTAAAGTTGCCTGCCTCCAAAACGCAGGCTGCCCACCAACTCTCACCCACGGACTCTGTTTTCTTTTCTTATTAGAAATGGCCCTGAAGAATGCAAGTTCATGATTTGTCAGGCGGCAGAGGAGCAGTAAGTCTCTGCCTGTGTGACACCGGTCTGGTCACTTTAAATAAGAAGACATTTTTCAAATTGTGTGTGTCCTTTTTGAAAAGCTGTTTGCTCAGGGGGATACACCTTGCTGTCTTGAAAATATTGCCTTGTTGCATCTGAAAAAACACACAGCAAGAGACCATCCTCCAAATACCTAAATTCACAGTAGTGGAGAGTTTTTAATCTTAATCCCAGCATTTAGAGAAAACTGCACACACACGCACACTCAAGTCTGCAGTGACACCTTGTTCCCCCTTTGGTGGTGGCAATGCCTTGGAATGAGATTCATAGCCACTGAGGGCTGTCACTGGCAGGGAAACCCCCCCTGCCAACAATACAGAAAGAAGGGGCAGGGAGAACCATTGTCGCTTTCCCTCCTGCTCTCTTTTTAAACCTAAATCATATTTGTAGTTTTGGGGAAGGGTGTGAAAGAGGGATCCACAGACACAGGAAGCCAGGCAGACCCCAAAAAGCCAGGGGGAGAAAAAGACACCCCAAGACTCAGTCTAGCTTTGGTCCAAAGAGGGCCTACATCGCAGGTTTCAAAAGCATATTTTTCAGTTTCACAAGCCACAACCCCCTTGATGAAAACTAGTTGCGAAATTCACTGCCTGTTAGGCCTCAGCTAATTAGAAAAAATGGGCTTTTTTTTTTTTTCTTTTCCTTTCTTTCTTTAGCACCTTTTCTTTCAAGCATTTAGTCTCAGGAGGGGGATCCAGGCTCTTGGCGGGGCTGTTTTGAAAACACGCCTTTGAATGGCTCTCCCTAATTCACGCCTTTTGTTTTTCAGCTTTTGTGTTTGCCAGTTTGACCATATAACGTTATACATCTGGTGTATAGCTTGTTGGGGGCTTTTTTCTCCCAGGGACCCTATGCATTCCCTATAGGACCCTCCTGATCTTCAATTTGAGCGATCGTGTAACATAAAGGGGTAAAGGAGAACGAGGAGGCTGGGGAGGGAGGGAGCCGAGGAGGGGCGAAGAGGCCTGGGGGAGACAGAGAGAGAAATGAGTGAAACATAAAAAAAAAAAGTTGAAAAGAATTCTTTCGCTCTGCTCTTTTCTTCTCACTGTTGCGACTGGACCCTGAGTCAGCCGGCAACAAGGCCTCGGTGGGAAAATGACGGGACCACAGAATAGATAACTCATTGGAATTCTGGCAACATATTCGTAAATAAAACAAAAGTGGAGAGGCGGGAGGGGGGAGGGGGGGTGTTTCTGGGGACTCGTAGAGCTGTGTGGGCCGGGGGACATTTCCAGGGCCGGCTCCCTGGCTCCCCGACTCCCTGGTACAGGGGGAGTCTAAGATGGTCAAAGGAAAGGAATTCGGACTGTTTTGCCCAGGCTTGTGGAGCAGAGCTCTCGCAGCTGGAGATGTTTATTATTGCAGCGAGGAGGATGCCTGCGCAAACACACTTTGCAAGCCCAAGAGAGCTGAAATAATCCTTGTGTCTTCAGAGCAAGCCATGCAAGTTCTGGGCTTCAGAAAGGGTTCTGTTAAAATAGGAACCTACCTGGGCCTGGCTTTTTTTTCCTGGCTTCTCCAGAAGCAATACCCCCAGATGTAGTTTGCATTTCTCTATCCCAGCTCCTACCTCCCACACACACCTTTGACAAAACAGCTTGTGTACATTTCCTGGGAATTATGGTATTTATGTAAATTTCATGATGTCAAAAGCTCCCAGTCTTTTAGCTCGATTTTGCCACTAATGCATATTGATGGATCATCTGGACAAGCTCCAAGCTCCTACCTCAACTTCCCCATCTGTAAAATGGACATAGCATAACCAGAATCAGAATTCTTCGTTTTCACTTACTTTATTTCTATAATGGGTTTATTTCATGTATTATATGTATGTATACACACACACACATACAGATATATGTGGGTTTATGTCATATATAGGTTTGTATCATACATATGAGTTTATTTTATACATGATATGTGAAATATCATGTATGAAATAAACCTATCACAAAACCCTTCATAAATAAATATACAACATCTTGATTTGGGCTGAATGAAATAAAACCTAGAATAAATAGGAAAACAAAATGCGTATAGCTGGTGTTTAAAGCTGATACCACCAGCCTTCTTTCTTTTTTGCTACACAATTTCAAAGCAATACTAGACACGCAAGCAAAACCAACTCATTTCAGTGCAAAGCTTATGAGTTATTTGTGTTTCCCAGAATTCAGTGAGGGGGTGGGTAGGTAAGGGATTTGGTTTAAATATAGAAATGTGGAAAATACAACAAACAAAGCTGAGGATCTTGGAAGGCTCTGCCACTCACAGTGCAGAGTTTATTAGCGATAGGATATAACTTCTAGATGTGGTTTTCAAAAACAGGCTAGAAATATACACTGTGAGAGAGCTCCCTGGGAAAATACCACTTTTTTGATCATATATTTGTAACTCAGGTTACCAGCTGATTCACCCCTTGACGAGAGTTTCTTTATGTGGAAATCTATTATCTCTATCTGTCCTTAATCAATCCAGCCACCTAACCAATAATGCAAATCCAAGAGTTAACACAATTAACTTAGCAAATGTTTGGATGGAAATGGTAAAATCTTTTCTTAAAAGATTTTTAACTAAGACACTTTGCTGTTCCAGTCAGACACATAATAAGACAATAGGCTAATTTTCCAAGAGTCTGTTTTTTCCTAAACATTAATCAAACCGGTAGAAAATGTCTGCTATTCGACATGGAGATATACTGTAATTCCCTCGGAAAAGTAACTTACTTTAGGGAAATATTTCACTTAAGAGAAAAACACTGTTTATTTACTATGAGTTCCTTGCAAGGCTGTTGTCTGTTTTTTGTTTTTGTTTAAACTGGTTTCAGAACATGGAAAAGTAAGACTGTCTTGAACTGAAACAACAACAGAAAACACAGACTTTACAATTCTTACATGAATTCTTTAGCTTTAAAATGTGAAACTGTCCCAGCAAGAATGTCACAAAGTGTAAGCCACAGAAGGATCTGTATTTAACTGAAAACATTCTCTCCGTTAACATCCAAAAGATATACAAAGAGTGAGTTGCTCTGATTTATATTACAGTGTCCGTATTTATTTTATTTTCAAGTACCCTGAACAGTTTGATACTATTTTCTCAAGGATTTCTTAGTCAGACTGGGGCTCCTCACTCACCCACCTGCTCTCCTAGTCCATGAGTTTAAATTTGAAGAAAAATGTTCTTTACGTTTCTGTGAAAACTGGCTTTATTTCTAATTATAAGAGAGTTCAGAATTAGAGGGGAACTTGGAGGCAGGTAGCAGCCGAAGCAGGAAAGTTAAAAAAAAAAAGAAAAGACAAATAGCAGTTGCCCACTTAAAAAAATACCATTCTGTTGATTGACCGACACCCTTTAAATTTTAGCTATTAACAACTCTTACAGAAACAGGAACTGCCAATAACAAACTTGATTTCCAATGTCCCCAAGGTAATAATAATAATCCACTAATTTGACTGTGTCCCAGCTGGTCCTTTGTAGCAGCTTCTATTTGGTTTTTGAGGCAGGGAAGACTTATCCTTCTTTGGGGAAAAAAAAGGGGGGGGGAGGGTGGAGAGAAGGGGGTGGGCAGTAAAGTTAAGAAGGAGTGTGGAGAGAAAACACATGGAAATTTAATGTGAAAGTTTCTTGTTGCAATAAAGCCGTTAGGTTTGGCATGAAGACTGTTATCAGATGGTTCCTTTGACATGACTTGAGCCTTTCAGTAAGTAAGACAAGCCTGAAGGATTAGGTTGGCAACTTCAGGCTGTCATCTTTGGGGTGGAGGGGGGTAGGAAAAGAAAAGTTTCTTTTCCTTTCTTGTTTATTTATTCATTTATGACCAGTTGGGGTTGCGCCTTTCTTCATCAGACCTGGAAGACAGGTCGTTAATAGAAGGCAACTTCAACCCCACGTTGATCACGAATGTCCTGCTTTTAAAGACAAATGAGCCAACCAAGCTGTAAGACAAATCACCCTGAACAAGTATGAATTTATCTAAAGAGGATTTCATGTGGAACCCCCAGAACTGGCCGCCAAACGGATGACTGCACACTTTAAGAAGTTAGTGGGCCTTCTCCCAGTCAACTGTCAGGCCGCATGAAAGGTCTGGAACGTGCTGACTGAAGCAAAGGATCTTTAGCCATCTCGGGATCCCGTAAGGCCCAAAAGTTGGTTTTGTGGGGGCTGACAGGAAATATTGATACATCTCAAGTAACACTCCTGATGCAGAAAGGAAGACATCATTCCTTTCCGCACTGTCTCTATTTACAAAACTGTCCTGTGTTTTGAAAGCAAGGTGGGGGCAGGGAAGATGCCAAACTCAGCATTTCACCTGGGACTTTTCCTGTGTTGCTGGGACTCCAATTGGGTGAAAATAGGACTCCAGCGAAACGTGGCTTTTTCTCGGAACAAGGAATTGGAAGTTGCAATCTCTTTGACTGTGTAGCTCACAGGTGAACTTTGTCCATAGTCCCAAATCTGTCTCTTAAGTTTATTAAGTTAGAAAATGTGCCACGGATAATGTCTTGGTGCGTGGGTGTCCAAACTTTTTTCAACATTTTTCACCAAGGGCCATATGTGGTAAAATACATAAACATCCGGGCCACTCACTCGAGGTGAAGTACGTATTGCCTCACCTGGTTTATTTAAGTAAACTAAATATATTTTTGGAATTTGCTGCAGGCCAATTAAAAATGGATTGCGGACTGCAATTGGCCCGCGGGCCGCAGTTTGGACACCCCTGTCTTGGTGTGTGCCTCTGGTAAAATGTCTTAGAAATATCTGGCTATCGAGTCTAAAAAGCAAATGCTCTGAACACGTCGTATGAGCCAAGGCTTTATTTTTGTGAGAAGGAATAATACCCATCGTCTTACTGATTCCTCACTTTTAGTGTTTCAACCACGTGGGGTGGGTGGGGGAACCCCATGATGTCCTGTCTTGGCAAACTTTGATTGGGCACATTGATCAGTACCTTAGAAAAAAGCTTGGGTTGGAGGCTTTAATTTAAAAGGGGCGGGGGGACAACAACCACCTTATTTTATCAGAACACTCTAAGCGTTCTCCCTCAGTGAGGTTGTGCCTGAGGTTATCTCCTTGAAGACGCTGGAGGTGGCAGTGTTAATGAAATACCCATGGGCACTGAACTGCATTTCTAGAATCCTGATTGTGGTACTAGAAAGGAAAGTGAAATTGGCAATAAACAAGGGGAGCTGCACAGAAGAACCTGCTCGTTCGGAGGAAGATCGCTTCCAGTTAAACAAAGAAATTTAGGGTTGTCTGCTTTTCATGAAAATCGCATACATATGGCCTTTGAAATTTGTCACTGAAGATGGTTTTGCTCTAAGGTAAAATTCACCACTTTATAGCTTTTCAGCTGCAAATCTCTGGCTTTTTTTTTTTTCTTCTTCCCTCTTTTGGCCTGCAGCCCAAAATGAATGTATGATCGCTAGCACAATAGTTAAACATCTGAGTCTTTTTGAAGTGCTTACAACGTTACAATGATGTGATGGTTGATTGCCTAGCAGTCAGTTTTAGAAAAGAACTTCATTCTGCCCCCTAGTGGCAGAGATTAAAGTTTAATGACTGCTTCATAATACATAAAGCCTTCCCCCGCCTTTCCCATATTTTAAGGCCATAGTGTGTTGTGAGAAGTGCTAATGCATTTCTTCACCATCAGTAAAATGTGTATTGTAAACAGGAAATTTTCCATACTGAATGGACAGTTCGACAAAGCTGGAGGATCATTTCATATACGTATTACGCATTTTGCTGGGCTTTGATAAACAATACATATTAGCGCTATAAACAGACAGTATATTCCCAATATAGCATTCCTCCTGGAAAAATTCTGGGACTTCTTAATGGAAGATCTAACCAAGAAGTGGGTGGCATTGCTGACATTATGGATCTATAAGTATAGACATATAAATATTCATATGCAATATAAAATATATTCATATATATAACTATATATTCAGAGAAAGCATTGCATATTGTCAGATATCATTTTACTTTACATTTCTTCTCCAAATGACTCATTTTCTACAAGAGGCAATAAAAACAGTTCTCACTAATTATAGCCCTGGTTACTCCACAGGTCACATTTCCTTTGTGTTCAAGTTCATACAGAAAGCGACATACACCCAAGATCAAGAAAGGGTTTGTGATGTTGGCAAGATTTTTGCTGTGGGACTATCCATCGCATACTGCCCTTCTGAGCTGGTTATCCAAATAGAAGGGATCTGTTTGGGTTTTTATCCTCTCCTGGTGGGGTTTTGTTTGCTTCCTTGTTTCTCTTCTTGAAGATAGAGTTCAAATCCTGCAGGCAGGCAAGCGCAGGAGGGCACGTGACATCAAGCCCCCCTAACAGAGGTGCCGTCTACTGGGCGTGAGCGTTGGTCTTGCCCAAGTTGGAAGCTTAGGTTGGAGGCAGACGAAGAAGATTGAGGAGGAGGAGGAGGGGTGGGGGTGGGGGTCCGTGGAGAGTGGACAGGACAGCTGGACCGTGTGCAACGTGTCAGTTTGCTTCTGTGCCACTATTGTGTTGCTCATGTCGGAATGCAGAGAAGGGGTGAGTTTATTGAATAAGGAGCCATGTAAATTCCAGCTGTCAACATGTGATCAGCCCTTCAGACAAAGAGAGGGGTTTTTCTCCTCACCCATGGTTGGTTTCTAGTCGCAGCTACACGTTTTCCTGAGCCCGTTTGCCACCAGGCTGTATCTGGGTAACCTTTGGAAACTCAACTCTTTTTAGACTGGTTCTGCAGGTTGAATACCTGGCTTGGAAAGGTGTATGGTCTGGAATTCAAATGACCGGAAGTCGGGATTTTTTTTAAAGGAGAATGCTAGCCAGGGCTGTAGTGATATTGAATGATCGATAGCATTTGTAAAGGAGAATACTTGCTATTGTTTTATTCCTATCAGCATAACAGGGAAACACTTTACTCAAAATGAATAGAATAGTCGCAAAAAATTTAATATCCTAGATGGCTGTTCTTATTGTGACACATGTCAGCTGGGTTGTAACCACATCAATTTAATTCCTTTCTTTAAAAACTGCTCTAGGGAACCACATGACCCACACTGGGCCAAAGAAACACCCCCTTCTTATCAGGTGGCCTTGCTATCTAGCTCCCCACCCTCTCCAGGTGGTTTGGAAGAGGCTGCTGACATTTCTGAGATTTTCAGTGGGGTTCTGGGAAGCTCTCTACAAAGTGGAAGGGGAGGAGGAAGAGGAGAAAAGTGTTCTGTGAATCAGACTAACTCCAAAGCAGCTTGAGTCTCATGGGAGTTTAATTAGAGAAAAAAAAAAAATTTGTCCCTGTTCACACAGGCAAAAATTATTCCAGAGGGATCGCAGATGCCATTTTTTTTTTTTTATCATAGGAAGCCTAGAACATAGTGGTGTGTGTGAGGGGGGGTGGGGGGGTGGGGGGGTTGTAGCTTTTCTTTCTCCTCTTTGCAGAATTTCATCTCTAAAAACAACCCAAAATGCTTTCCTGATGCCACTGATGAGGGAATCCATAAAACTAACTGAGTGCGGCAAAGGGGACTTTGATAGCTTCTTTAAAAAAAAAAAAAAAATAATACAGATTAAAATGTACAGATTACATGTGTATTTCATGAAGTGATTGAACACATATCAGTGATTTCCACAGGGGTACTTTTTAGAAATATGTGGTCAAACACGGAATGGAGACATTTCTGGTGTGAGGGTTGGCAAGACAAACTCTTTGGAACTAAAGAAATCGTCATCTTTTGAACCCCCATTCAGTTGCTCGCAAAGGAAATCAAGCACAACTCAGAAATGGTCTGGGGACATGGCACCATGTTGATTTTCAAAGATGTAGAGTGGGGACCTCATGTTGACATTCTCCATCGGTTCTTTGGGGGTTTTCATCACCACCACCACCCTCTTCATTCACTATCGAATGGTTTCCTGCTAAGTAAAGAATGCTATGCTCCACAAGGGAAGTCCGCACAAAATGATTTCCTTACCTCGGCTGGGATTATGGTGAGGCAAGTGAAGCCTCCCCATACTTTAAATAAAGGCAGGATGAGTCACTGCGATTCTCTCCAGCTGCAGGGGAGCCGGAGGTGAAAGGAAACTCAGTCGTAACAATCTTGTCTTTATTTGAAATTTTGTTCACCATGGATTTTTGCATTCATTTTTTGTTTGTTGTTTTTTTGTTGTTGTTGTTGTTGTTTTTTTGTACACTGCATTCAGATATTATTTATCTTGATCACCGAGGTTTGGGGTACCTCGCCCTATAGAGCAGGGAATAATGATAGCCCACCTGCGTTGCTTCTCTCAATTTAGCTTTTTAAAGTTCAACAGAAACCGATTTTAGCCCAAACATCCTGCCATGGAATCATCACACACACATTAATATGTGATGACTTTCTGCATCGCCTCCCTAAGGGGTTTTGTAGGGGCTCCCGACCCTCAAATCAGAACTATTGCTGCATGCACTGTTTTCTCTGTCTAGGAACTAGTTTATCTCAAAATTAGGATGGAGGAAAAGCTATTTTCCCAGACACTGTCTGTCTTGTGTCATTACTCTAATACCATCCAAGCCCACTGGTCACATGGCTTCTCGGGTGCAGAGTTTCTCATCAGGGCTGGGCTCTCTTGCCATCTCTTCCGGGTAACAGTGATTTGCCTCCTCCCAACCCACCCTGACTAACTGCCCTCGTCTGCTTCCGAGGCCTGTTATTAGCCACGTGTTTCTCCCTGATGCTGCCCGTTGGGCAGTGGGTTTCAGATTCCCATGCATAGGGCAACGTAAAGCGTCATGTCAGACACGGCCACTGCCAGGAATGCTGGATAGGGCCAGCTCCAAAGTTCTCCCTTGCTAATTCCGCCTGGAGGGACAGTGTGCCAGCCCAGACAATCACATGTGTCCACAGGGCATGAATGCGCAGCTCTACCCTGCTCGTCGTATTTGACCTAGAAGAAAAAGATTACCATAGACTTTTTTCCCCCCAGTAGATTGTGACTTGACTTAGACGACTGGAAAAGACAAAGGGGGGGGGGAGAGAGAGAGAGAGAGAGAGAGAGAGAGAGAGAGAGAGAGAGAGAGAGAGAGAGAGAGAGACTCTGAAAGAATATATATCTCTATTTGTACCATTTAGCTACAAAGAAGGAAATGCAGAAACCACCTCTCAAGGCAGGAGAATACTCCAACCAGCCAGGGTGTTATAAATTAGAGCCTGTCAGTATTACAATGTATATTAATAGTCACACCTCTTTTTAATGAGTTTGGCATTGGCAGCTGAGAGGAAATACAAGTCATCATGGTTGTGCTCATGCAAACCCCGACAAAGGAATCCGTAATAAATCTTCCTAGAACAGCACTCACCATAAATATGTATCACGTAAGGCATCTGTTTTACATTCTGCATATAAATCAGCAGAGCGCTGAATAGCAATGAATCAGCTTCTCAATGCCTGATTTGATAACAAATCGACTTGGATCTTAGGAGAGAGAATTTACAGCCCTCACCCTTAAGACAGATAGTCAATACTTAAGATGAGTGCCAAGTTAACTTTTCTTCAGCAAGCGAGTTTCCAGAACAAGAGTCTTGGTACTCCTGGTGGGGGGGTGGGATGGGGAGTGGGGGACAGGGCTGGGAAGTTGTGGGGGAGGGAAAGCAGTCTCTCTTGGGAATAGGGTGAGGATTTTTAGTTTCAGGTTTGAAGGACCCTATGTGGCATTTCTCTGCAGGTGAACGTTTCCTCTTGGCTCTGTCTCCTTCCTTGGGTCTCCTGCAGGTACACTTTCTGTAGGACCTGGGGATAATGGAGACATCTTAGTCATATAATAGTAGGGGAAAACCCCAGCCCCCCCACCCCCACCCCCGGGCTGGGTAGGGCTTCCTCCTTACACAGCCCTTTCACCTGTCCCAGCCTGGCTGGGGTGACTCCCACGGCTGGGGGAGGAAGCAAAGCTGTGACCCCTTTCTTTACAGACCATTGATAATAACTTCCTGTAAAGACCTTTTATTCCATGCTACAAAATGAGTGAACAGTATTTATGGCATCTTTCCAGTATCAGAGTGTTGATGGGATCAGGTCACAGGGGGAAACTTGAATGGCTCTTTATGTCAGAGCCCTGCCTGGTAGGGACATGTTCAGCCACACAGAGATATGAAATGCTTAAAGACCAGGCGGGTGGAGACGGCTCTCCAAAGTGTTTGCCAAGATAAAGGCGGCTTTTTGGCTGACTTGGGTGGGTGGAGCCGAGAGCAGGTACCCATGATGCAATTGGGTGTAACCTGGGTAGGACATGCTTTTTTGCAAAGTTCTGAAGGCCATGTTTCCTTTGTTCCTGTTTTCTTGCACTTGGGCTTTGGGTCATCCTTTCTCTTTCTGTCAAGACATCCCTGTCATTGCTAGTAGGAAGCAGCCACTTACCACATTGGGAGATACAAGTCTCCTTGAATGTTGGCTATCTCCTTAGGCTGAGCAGTTGTGATATTTTTATCAGCTCGGTTGTTGTGGCTTTTACAAATAAGTACGTGTTCTGCGGGCCAAAAAAAAAAAAAAAAATTCTGAATTTTCACACTATCCTGTCTGATTGAACCAAACTAATCAGAAATCTTCTAGTTACTATTTTTCTCCCTCATTCTAGAAGATAGGCAGGCATAATTATGAATGGAGGGGACTGTTGTATTCTCTTAAAATTCAGATTTTTCTTGTTAAGAATCTAGAACTCATGCCAAGAATAATGACAAAAAAATCACCCTGAACTATAATCGATTTCAAAGACCAACCCACTTAACTCTTACTATTTCTCTCTTCACGGACCAATTTGGATGAATGTATGTTAACACTAGAACAGTAGTTCTCGAATAGGGGTCATTTTGCACACACACACACACACACACACACACACACACACACGCACACACACACCAAAGAGACATTTGGCAGAGTCTGGACACACTTTGACTAATTTCTTGTTGTCATGATTTGGTGAGAGGGTGCTAATGGCATCTAGTGGGCAGAAGCCAGGGATGCTATTACACATCCTACGATACACAGATGACAGCCCCACCCCCATCCCCACATTCCCATGTGAGTGCCACGTTGACAACCTCCAAGAGAACAAAGGCAAGGATTATGGCGTCAGAAGCCCTTGGGTTGGAACCCATCTTGGCTTCTTAGCATGTGACCTTGATTAAGTTACCTAACCTGTCTGATCCTTATCTCAAGTGCAAACTGACCTCACAGGTTTGGTGTGAGAAGTACATGAAAGAGTATATGTGTAAGCGCTGGCCCCAAATAAGCTCAATAATAAAGTTTCCCTTCCCCTTTCTTAACAAGTCTCCACATCAAAGTGAATTCTGGGAGAACATAATTTTGGAGGTATACTTGCCTGGAAGAAAATGATATTTTTCACTGGCTCGATTATGTCTCAAGGTTTTGTTGTTTATTTTTAAATAATAATAAGTGGCAGCCGGAGTTAGTCGAACTGAGCAGAAGTAGTCCTCGGTTAGAGAGACTGCATAAAAGTTCTTAGTTCCCACTGAGCTCTTTCCGATGGCTTCCAATGCCTGTCATAGATTTTGTGTGTTGTAAGCAGGAAACATGGAGATTTGGGAGTCAGATGGACTTAGATTCAGATTTCATGTCTGCGTTTCCTAGCTGTGTGAATTCAGGTGCAAGATACTCTGTTCCAGCCTCAGTTTTACCCACTGGCAAAAATGGGGGTGATGATTTTCATCTTTCAGGTATGATTTTGGACTCTACGTAATATGGATAAGGCAATGCTGAACACAGAGCTAGGAGGTGGTGCTGAGTCCCCGCCTTAATTACAGTCATTTGAAGTAACTATTCTTCTTGCTTTCGTTTTTCTTACTTCATTAAAGAGATGAGAGATAGACCAAAGGGAGGAGAACTAGGGTGACCTTTTAGGTGACAAGAACAAGGTGCAGGGGACAGACCAGGCAAGAGAGCTCACTTTAAATGAACATCCAGTGCATAGCAATCAACACACTACATTTGAATATGATCTTTGACTATATCGAACAGGAGAAGGCTCCTAATATCCTGTGTGGTTTCTGCAGAGAGGTAGCACACATGGCCAGAAGGGCTCAGTGACAAATGCTAGCCCTCTCCCATCCCCAACCACACATTGAGAAACTCTATAAATTAATTCAAGGTATTTTATTTGAATATAATTTTTGATATGCTCATGTGTTTCATATAATAAGTGTAATGCAAACTCATTATAGGAAATTCGGAAAAATTTACGAAAAGAATGTAAGATTTAAAAAATCAAGGTCGCAGTGGTATTATATATCTTTTTGATGAATTTCCATTTTCGAATGGGTTTAGCTACAGAGTTCACATACAAAATTATAAGTGCATGATGCTAAAACTACATTTTTACATCCAAACCAAAATGCAAATTAAGATAATTATTGCAAAAATTTAGGCCCAGAACCTGCTTCCCTAAACAATCCCTATAATTCAGGAAAGGTATTTGGGATAATTGCCTCAATTTACCACTTCAGTTGTTCCAGGGAACAAGGTATCAGAAATTGGGTGGCATAAGTTTTCTTTTCTGATTGTATGAAATGCTTAATCATACCATTTTTCTCAACGTATTTTTTGCTCAATGAAAAGCCTTTCTTTATATTGAACATACTTCAACTCAGTTGTGAAAAGAATATTCCAGTTGACAATGCCCAAATTACCAATGAATTCTATCAATTTAGTGAAAGAAAGAAAGAAAGAAAGAAAGAAAGAAAGAAAGAAAGAAAGAAAGAAAGAAGAAAAGAAAGAAAAAGAACCAAAAAGTGATCAAACCGGTTAATAAACTCAAAACATATTTCAAGATATACAGTGGTCCCTGGAATATTTCTAACAAGGAAAATGAAGCCTACCCTTGGCTTGTGGTGCATTATGCCCGATCAGAATTACAAGGAGAAGGGGAGTGAACGAGCCTTGGACAGATTTTCCAGTTTCCTCCATCCTATGTGCATATTGTTGGGTGGGAGGCAAGGAGGTGGTCTGAGAAGGGAATAAACAGGGCTACAGTCCCAACAATTTATGAGGTTGGTGCAAAAGTAATTGTGTTTTTTGCAATTATTTTTAAACCACAATTACTTTTGCACCAACTTAATAGAAGAGACTGCAACCCTTTTCCCTCAAGACTTAACTGAGATACAAACCCTCCAAAGGACAGTTTTTTGTTGTTTTTTTTGGGGGGGTGCTTCTAAGTTTATCCTCGGTGTCTTATACGAAAGGATGTTGAATAAATTCTCAGGTTGAGCTCATTTTTAAGAACCATAAGGAAAATTGATATCATGTGAAATAATCAGAAGAACAGATACTAGGTAAGCAAAAGCTTCCCTTGGCCTTTGGTTTAATAGTGAAGGGAAATATAGATTAGAGAAAACAAAGCTGGAACCCAGAATGACACCGCCATCAGGGCCTGATGGAAAAACCAGGAGACTTACAGATGGACAGGAGGAAGGTGAAGTGGGTACAGAAGCCATACACTTGGGAGGGGGGTAGATGGGGACTTTTCCACCCAGAAAAGGATGGAGTGGACGGCTACCCAAGAGCTGCAAGTTTACAGCTCGCTCCAGGCACACTGTCCACCTATCTAGACTGTACTTCCAGTGTGGGTTCACTCCCTTGTTTGTTTGTTTCTTTCTTACATTTAAGATGATCAGCTTGAGAATGGCCTGCCACTCTGTGAGTCATATTATGCAAAACGGAGGCAGATACATGTACAGGGAGAATCTCCCTTGCAAAATGAAGTCTTGGATGAATTGAGAATTGGTTAATTTCTCAGAGTTTTTCTTCCCCTCCGCCTCCCCACCCCCAAAGTCAAGCACTTTAGTTTCTACCTGTCTTCTTCTCAAATGTGCTTGTTTGTCAAGTCACGGTTGCCTAATGAATAGTTCTTTGCCAAGATCTGTCTTGTGTTTGGGAGAACACAGAAGTGTATTGAACGGGAAAATCCTCAAGCTTTGTTTCAAAGACATATACTGCCTTGAAATGTAGCTTTGTGTGCTTGACAAACATGCCACAAAGCCTAATAATCCGGACGAATACTTTTCTAAAACTTCGAGTGTGCGACTGAAGTTTCAGAAATGAATGGGGCTCGTTTCAAATGTTACTGGGGCAATGGTAGGTCTATCTGGTTCTCTTCACGGGGGCGAGTGTCCTGCTGCGGTGTGTGTGGTATGTGAATTAGTCAGGGTCCAATTGGAACTCCAGTTTTCCGCAGATCATCTTCCTCTCACTTACATGTCCTGTGGCAGCAGTCACTGGAGTAGATCACAAAAGAATTGGGGTATTTATTTCCAGGTTTTAGCTGACTAAGGAACACCTAAGAGACATGTGTAATTCTTGCGTGTTTGCTCAGACAGTGGGATTTCTCTCTCCACTTGGGTAGTTCCTCTTGTAAAATCAATCAAAACGATCTCTGCAACTGTTCCCATACTTAAATAAAACAAACAAAATAAACCAGGGATTGTATTCAATAACGTAGGGTACATAATAACAATGTCATCTTGTAGCCTTAGGAGAAGTAGCAAATAATAAATGGCATGACTTCTCTCTTCCACATCCTTACCAACGATGATTTTTTAACTAGGATAGAACGGGGAGGGAGAGAAGAAAGGAAAAAAAAAAACACCCAAAATAGGTGTTCTATATGAAAATCCAGAGATAAATAGAATATCATCTTGAGAGTAGAAATAACAATAATAATAATGGCAAACCAGAAACGGATAGTACTAAATTTCCCTCCCATTTCACCACCTTACAGGATATCCCGTCTAGCTGCAGAAACAAAACATGGAAATGAATCAGTTGATAAAGGATTTTCTCCCATTAAGATGTTGGTGATTTTGTCCCATGTAGGGGAAGTTGAACGTTAAGATGGATATTCATAATCTGTGCAGACCACAGTCGCTTCCCCCACCCACCACTGTGAGATGCAAACTTTCACGTGTGATACAGAATGTCAAGCAAAAAGTAAAAGCACTTTATCTAAGTATGATAAAAAATCACACCATAGACTGACTTAAGCATTTAATTTTTTCCAACATTGATAGTCAATATCTTTTGACTGCTCCCCTCACTACTTTATTTTTCTTACTAAATCTCAAAAAAAAACAACACACACACAAAAAAAAAACCTGATGTCTTTACAAGTGTCACAACTTTTTCATTGGGGGACAGGGAGGGAGAATAAAAGCAATGCTTGTGAGGACGTGGAGCCACAGGAAAGGCTAAGAAAGGCTGTTTTTATTCAGGAGAAATTCAGAGGTCATTCAGAAATTCTTGCGATATTTTTTTCATTTCAAAGAGATGAAAATTCCTCGTAACTAACATTATTTTCCAAAAGTTAAAACCAAAAATGTTAATTAGTTTGACTGTAGTGATGACGTCAGAATGTGAATATCAAAACATCGAGTCGTACACTTTAAGTATATGCAGTTTTTATCTATCAATTATACTTCAAAAAAGCTGAAAATTAAATTAAACATCAACCATTTGAGAGAGAGAGAGAGAGAAAAGAAAGAAAGAAAAAGAAAGAAAGAAAGAAAGAAAGAAAGAAAGAAAGAAAGAAAGAAAGAAAGAAAGAGGAAATGAGAGAAGAATAAAAAGTCCCTTACATTCCCAAGGCTCATATGACCTAGATAGACATGAACTTGTCCTAAGAATCAGGTTTAAGACATTTAACCAAAGTTTTAGAAGGATGTTGGCTTTCACTTTTCCTGAAAGATAAACTTAGTATTACACATGTTATGATTGTGTTGGGATCAAAATGGAGGATTGGCTAGGATGAAATCTTTAAAGAAGGAGGTGAAGAAAGATTTATGTCATGCTGATTTCAGGCAGCTTTCAAGGTTCATGTCTGTCCAAATTCACACAGCCAGCTCCCCTCAACCCAGGACCACGTGGTCAGCTCTGCAGTGCTTGCCACTGGCACCCACCACATCTGTGACCTGTTGGCCTGCATATTTTCTACTGAGCATTTGGGGAGCCTGCAGGCAGTGAGTATAATGTAGATAGGGGGAAAAAAAGTAAAGAAAAGCCAAGAAAAAGTAGGACCATCATAAGCCATCTAGGTATCCTGCTCAGGCCTCCAAAATGGGCACTCAGACAGGCCACCCAAACTGCTGACATTCTTCCTTGACCCTTGCAAGCAGTTGTGAACCTGATCACTCTGTCTTTAGGTTTTGGAACTGAACTTGACAGGGATTGGGTCCAATTCTGGGTGGTGCTGAGAAAACTCAACCAGAATCTGGCCGAGACCACCAGAGGCGTTTCATGTGAGGGCCAATTCCCATCATCTGACCAGAATGGCCTATGAATGTCCCAAAGGCGGAGAAAGGGCCGTGCCCTGCTCAGTGAGGAGACCACACAGCCGTCCTCTCTCCCCTCTGAGTAGTTAGAGTTCGAAAACCACACCACCTCTCTCGTTCGGAAGCTGAGGGTGAAAGTGGAAAAATCCAGAAACACTCATTACCTCCTACAGCTGAGAAAGCCTTGCTCTTGGAAAAAAAGCTAGAAAATAAATAAATAAAGGGGGAGATCCAAATGGGATTGCTCTTCAAACACACAAATGATCTTATGTTAACAGTTGGGATTAAACAGCTGTCTCGTGGTTATGTGATCATAACAGATGCTATGTGCAAACGTTTCCTGCTAGTTTTGTTTTTGTTATTGCTGTTTGTGCAGTCAATAGGCTGAATTCAGCTTAAGGGATACAGGTTTTTATGATCGTTCTGTGCTGCCCGGGCAGCGTCATCATCTCTTTAAGAGGAAAGGAGGCCAGGACGAGGGAGCGATGGAGGGTGGGCTCTCCCATGTCAAACTGGGAATGATGTCATATTGATGAAATTCCAATGCTCTGGTTTACAATCACGTTGTCATGAAAGTACTCCCCAGTTCTATTCTGGTTTTTCCTTTTTTCCTTTTCTCTTGTGGAGGCTGTCCTCGCCTCTAGTGCAGTTTAGGCAGCTGGAAAAGAATTTATAGAACACAGAGACAGTTTTGTTTTTTTGTTTTTTTTGATGACTAATAAATTACAATGCTGTAATGATCCCTATTTTCTCTTTCTTCCTCCCATGGCCTCCAGAGGTGAAATATACTAGCCAATTTTTCTTTTTCCTACAAATATCTTCCTCCTAGCAGTCGGGATCACCCTATCTCTGTCAGCCAAGTGACATAGTGAACTGACACTATTTTTTGGAAGTTCGAATCTGGGAGCCATTTTGGCCTGTGTTATAGTACTTGTTCAAAACCAAAATATCCTCTTGGCTCAGATTCTTCAGAGAACTGCCGTGATTCATAACACACTTTACTTACCAACAGATTTAATGTCTATTACTTATATATTCCCCACTTAAAAAATATATATATATGATGTCAATGGCAAAAACAACATTTCTGGGTTCAACAGCCCCTGGCTGCCATGCGGAGGAGGTAGTGAGAACATGGTGATGGCATTTGGCAGGTCTGGTGTGGGTCCTGCCTGCTCCCCCGCTCCCCCCAGGACCTCTGTTGTCATCTACAAAAGGCTGACCCTCCTGCGTTCACTGGCCACTAGCTCATCTGCACCTTTAGAGATTTTGGAAAGGGGGAAGGGGGGAGCAGGTGCCATCACTTAACACCTTATCTTAGGAATGGAGCCTTTGAGTCCAGCATCCTACCAACATTAAGTCTCTCCCCTCTGACAGCTTTACTGAAGAGGAGGTTTTCATAATATGTAAACATATTTAAGGAACTGAACTTAAATCGCCACCTTATTCTCACCCAAAAAAGCGATGTAATGATTACGGTCATCCCTCCGTATCCACGGGGCACTGGCTCCAGGGCAAAGGTTGCTCAAGTGTGTTATATAAAATAAGTAGTATTTGCATGTCACCTACGCACACCCTCCCGTGTACTTTAAATCTTCTCCAGATTACTCATAAAACCTAATACAATGGAAATGCTGTATAAATAGTTATACCATTACTGTATATTCTTGTATCAAAATAACAGGAAAAACCAGTCCATACATGGTTAGTACACACTCAGCCATCACACGCCTAACTACATACTACATGTCAGTAACAGCCTTATTTTTTCCCCCCAAGTATTCTCCATCCACGGTTGGCTGAATCCTCAGCTGTGGCAGCTGCGAATACAGAGGGCCAACTGAAATCAGACCCTCGCTGATAAGTGGCCAAGGCAATACCATATCTATAATGACTTGAAGACATTTCAAAGCAACTTCCTCTATATCCAGCACTTGATTCTAGGAACAACTGAGTCCTGGGGGCATTTTCCTAATGTTAGAGAAAAGCACGTTGAGATCCATCCTATAGGGTGAGTTGAGTTGTCCAAGTTTATTCAAGTAGTGAGTAATGGGGTCCACTCTGGTGCCCACGTTGGGAATCTATGGCCACGTGATAGGGAGATGGCCCAGAAATGTCTGTCGTTGTTGTCTTTGTCATTGGGAGGGTGGGAGGGAGAGTGCTAGCTACACGACATCAGCCTCCCTCTCGGGCCTCTGAATCGTGCAGGCAAAGATCACCACTCTTCTTCCAGACATCTGGGTCCTCTAGGAATATGGAGAATTTGTTTTCCGTTGGATCTAGAAGGACTAAATACCAGCTCCCTTTGTGGGATTAAGCCTCTGGCAAGCAACCTCAAAGCAAAAGGTCCTTGCCTGACCGCTGCGCTGTATACCCGAAGCTGAATAATATTGAATGTCAACTATAATTTTATGTATTTATATATTTACAGCCATGGAATGTGGAGTACAGCATAGGGAATAGAGTCAATGGAATTGTAACAGCAATATACAATGTCAGAGGGGTAATAGATTGGGGGAGGGGGGTTATCACTTTATGAGGGGTATAAATGTCTAACTATTGTATTGTTTTATACACCTGAAACTTAAAAAAAAATGTTTCTGAAGGAAATACACAAATGGCCAATAAGCACATGAAAAGATGTTCGACCTCCCTAATCATAGGGAGATGCACTTCAAAACTGCAATAGGAGTCTACCTCACACTTATTAGAAGGGCTAATACCCCCCTCACCCCCCAAAAAACAAGAACACCCTGAAAATAACAATTGTAGGCGAGGGTGTGGAGAAACGGGAACCCTTGTACACTCTTGGTAGGAATGGAAGATGGTACAGCCACTGTGGGAAACAAGGTCATTCCTCAAAAAATCTAAACTAGAATGACCGTATGACCCAGAAATGCTACCTCTGGGTATGTACTCAAACAAGTTGAAAACAGAGTTTTGAAGAGATATTTGCACACCCACATTCATTGCAGCATCATTCACAATGGCTAAAACGTGGAAGCAACCCAAGAGTCCGTCAATGAATGAATAGATAAACAAAACGTGGCGTCTACCTGCAGTTCCGTGTCATTCAGCCTTAGAAGGAAGGGAATCCTGACATATGCGACAACATGGATAAACTTGAAGGACAGTCACAAGAAGACATACCACATTTCTCCACTTATATGCGGTCCCTAGAGTCGTCAGATGGATAGGGACAGAAAGTAGAACGGTGGTTGCAGCGGGCTGGGGAGGAGAAAATGGCAGTTACTGTTTATGGTGCAGAGTTGAAGGATTTGGAATCACGACAGTTCTGAAGGCAGATGCTGGCATGGTCGCACAACAATACGAATGTACTTGATGCCATGAAACTAAGCTATACACTTAAAAATTTTTACGTTGTGTGCATTTTACCACAATTTAAAAAATTGGTACAAAACAAACCAAAATGTCTACTCAGGTCATCTGCCCAAGCTGCTTCCCTCAGCGTCTTTGGCTCTCGCGACTTCTCCACTGTAAGGTTGAATGTAACAGGCAGTTTTTCAGCATTCTCAGTATCCGGATACCAGAGTGCATACAGATTAGAGATCTGCAGAGAAGTGCAAATCGAGCCATCAGAGAGGTCTGATTCATACCTTTTCCTTGATGATTAGAAGGATCTCTCAGACCTTCCTTCTTTTCAGGTCTGATGCCAATTAAAATGCAAATCTTTCCAAGAGAGAATGTTTGGAGCATTTTCATTTTTTAATGAATTTCCGATCCTTTTATCTCCTGCCTCTTGTTCTAACACAAAGCTTCTCTTTAATAACACAGGTAAGAGAGAAAAAGGGTTAATAGCTAACATATAACCAAGAGCTCTTACAAACTGTCAAGATGGAGACAAACAGAATGAGCCTGTGCTGTGAGAAGACAGGAGAGGACCAATCCAAGATGGCTCCCATCAAATAGAGATGGTCAAAGTCACTTGGCAGCAGGAAAGGGGAAATAATGAAATCGTGAAGCATAGCTTTATAGTCATCAATCTGGCAAAATTTAAAAAAAAAAGGAAAAAGCCTTATCACCTATTGATGGTAGGAATGTGCTGAAGGGGTACATTTGTACATGGTTCATAAAAATGTGGTGACTTTTTGCATTTTAGAAAAGCAACCTGATAGCATATTTTAAATGAAAAATACGTGTATCTTTCCATTCAACTGTCCCATTCTTAGGAATCTACTCCAAGAAATAAAAAACCTTCTTCTTTTGGGCAGTATGTATGACATAATTTATGAGGATGTTTACTGTAGCACTCTTTGTAGTGGCAAAAAAAAAAAAAAGAGAGAGAGAGAAAAAAAGATTCAAACTCAGTATACCCATGAACTATAATGCAACTACTAAACAGAAAAAAAAAAATTCTTTTTGAGCCATATCAAATGACACAGATGAATTTCCATGAAGAATTGCTAAGTAGGAAAACCCTTCTGTAGGAAGTATAGCCAATTTTGGAAAAACAGGTAAACACACACACACACACACACACACACACACACCCTCCACGTGCACCCATAGAGATCATAGCAGTGCATTTGTATGAGAATGTATGTACTTGAAGACATATGGAAGGATTATTGCTACGTAATTCATATTATTTCGCTGTGCAGTAATAGGCAGATGTGAGCAGAGACAGAAGAGGAAGAAATAAGTTGACAAGCTGAAACAAAAAGCAACACACAAAAACAATGGCACCAAAAATGAAGTGTGTTTTTTGACATTGCTTTTCCCCCCTAGAGTGTGAAACTTTACAGGAGATGGCTGAGTTTTTCGGAAACACCCCAGGTCTTCTTGTGTTTTACTGGTCAAGTCAAACTGTTCCTCAGATTTCTTTTTTTTTTTTCTTTTTTTCTGGTTCTGGCATTAGACCACATGCCTGGGCAGTAGAATTTTCTTGGTCCTTTAAGGTGTTGTTGTTGTTTCCTTCTGTGACTCATGCTTATCCAAAGCGCCGTCCCCCCATAACTAGTGTTAAGTGGGACCCTTTGGATGCCACTCACTGTCCAGTGAGGCGCTGACTGAACATCTCCTCTAAGATCTTTGGCGGTTGTCAGTTCCATGCCAGTTGCCCTGCCCCAAATCCAGTATTGAATACCAGTGACTCTGCCAGACAAAAATTGAATCTTACCCTAATCCTATGGCCTGGCATGTGATATAACAAATATACATATACCAAGGGTGCCCAAAAAATGTATACAAATGGACACTTTGGTCACCGTTGCTCAAGCAGTAGTTCGCCGTCATCAGAAGTGTCTGGATGCTGATGGGAACCACTCTGAGCACCTCTTGTCACTGCAGAAGTCACACGTGACTTGTAGACATCTTGCGTTATCAGTATATATTGAGTATTACAATTTTAACATAGTGTTTTCCTTTCTTAAAATGTGTATACATTTTTTGGCACCCTGTGTGTGTGTGTGTATGACACCCCGAGAACTAACCTCTCCTCTGAAGGACTGTGCACCTAGGCACCCCACCTGCCACAGTGAATTGTCCAAGGCCATTCCCCACCTTATATCACAGCAGCTCTCCCATTGCGTGTACTGCACACCTGTGTCTCCGCAGCTTGCTCTGAGAGACAAAGATTTCCTATCAATGTTAGAAAGTGAAGTATCCATGTGCAGGAAATAGAAGGGGTCACCTGAGTCTGAGAGCCTCCCCAAACTCTGTAGCTACATGTCATATTGCTAAAGGTGGAGATCCTCATGGCAGATGGTGGGGGGGTGGGGACTTGGGGGGCTGGGGAAGGGAAGTGCAAAGAAAGGGCCTTTCAACTCCCATTCTCTCACGGGGCATAGCAGGGGTGATGGATTTCTCTTTTGGGCCAACGTTACAGTTCATGGAAATTGTTCTCAGTTTTGCTAAAGGTTGTCTGTCAGTGGGGGTGTTCATTTTTCTCTTCTCCCATGATCCCATAGGTGTGAAGACTACTGTGCAGAAGACGTGGGAAACTAAAGTCCTTCTACTTGCTTTCTCTCGTAAGCAAAGCTGAGCAAGGGCAGCAGAGGAAGGGGAGATGGGAGATGTGGGGAAGCAGCCAGGCAGCGAGCGTGCTTTGAGGAATTGGTTGTGGATGCCGACTCGTATTCCGTAAACGAGCACAGCCCATCTCCACAAAAAGGCCGCTTTGGAGCCTGCAAAGTCCCAAATTGATTTGGAAAATCTGGTAACATCATCCAGGCAGTTGCAGGCTTTGACTTTGCGCCCTTCCTTTTGGCTATCAGCCTGCCTTCCTTTGCAGGACAAAATCCTTTCTCCACAACGGAACACACCTGCCCCCAGGAAGTCTAGCTTCTCCTCCACCTGGCGTCTTCCCCCCACCTCTCCATCAAAACCATTTTTTTAATCCCTGCAGTGGCAAATTCTAAGCGGTTGTTCCCTAGTTCCAGGTAATTTCTAGCTGTCTCACCTGTGGACACTTAATGTCCTCCGAGCTGCTCCCAACGCCCCGTGGCCCATAGAAAATCATCCTGCTGTCTCCTTCACTTCTAGTAAAAGCTTCTGTTCTGCTCTTCATTCTGGTTCCTACCCCATTTAAACAGGCAGGTCCCCAGGCAACATCTTGTTACAGGATCCACGGATCAAAAGTTCTTCCAATTACTCTTTCAAAAACCAGTTCATTTACAATTGGGGCTGCTTTGTTTCCTTTTTATCCCGTATATATGCCAGGGGTGCCCAAAATGTATCCACATGACTTGTATTCATCTTCTGTTATTGGTATATATTGAGTATTACAATTTTAATACAGTTTCTTTCTTCCTTTCTTAAAATGCGTAGACATGTTTTTGGCACCCCTGGTATGTACATGTATAATTATAAAAGGTTTGGGGAAGGAGCTCTTATCTGTTTGTCACATTCTTCTTAGAGTTTTGTTGAAGTTATTGAGTGAAACTGAGTCTGTCCTGTCTTCATGGGAAAATTGCTCAACCCTCTCTCTCTCTCTGAGCCCCTTGGCTATGGAGACCCTGGGCCCTTTACAGCCCCGGCTAGATGGGCCTCACATGCCTAATTTCCGCTTCTCACCGCCCAAGGTATGTAGCCTGCCTTGCTCAGCTTCTCTTTTTTTTTCTTGGACCGTTTCTTCCCAGAGGAGCAGGATACAATCACCACAGCTCTCAGTGGACTTGTAGCTTCCAACAGTTAAGTTCACAGACTCTCTAATTTTATTTAATGGTTTCATAAAGAAGCAGTGGAGATTGCAGTGCTTTACGCAAGCTGATACCCAGGGCATGTTTACAACATGTTTGTAACATTTTTCTTTCCATTTAATGGATACATAGAATCTTCATAATTGCTACAACTGGGTTTCACCTCCTCTTTGTTAGGTGGGTTAGAACCCTTTTGTTTACATGATACTCTAAGTCTCAATTTCTAGGACTCGAGTCTCCTTAGTTCTGGCCAGGGGAATAACATTTGCCTCAACTCGCATGCTAGATGCTGAATTAAACTTCTTGGACCCACGCCTAAGACAGGATTCTAAGTCTGGCAAGATTCATACACACTCCTGTCTAGAAACTGCTTCCTAATTTTCAGCTCAGGTGCAGGTTCCAGGTTCCATTCTGATTTCCCAATATGGAAGGCAGGCACTTCCCTAAGCCTTCAAAGATTCTCTCTTCCTAAGCTCTAGAAAAATATACAAGTTACCTTTTTTTTTTCTTTTTTTTTTTTTTGCAAGGCTCCCAGACTTTCCAGACAGTCAGAGATAAGCACGCTGCAATTTACCCTCAGAGAATGTGGATTCTTCCCACCCTTAATATTTCCTCAATAGGTGTAATGGGGAGAACTGCAGGCAGATTAAAAAGATTATGTCACCCAGAGCTGATGTATCCCAAAATCAGAAACTCACCCTTCCCCCATCTGACTGGCCCTCTGATCTTCAAGAAGAGATGTATGGAAATCAACATGGAGTTAATTATCAGTCATTCATTTAGCAAATACATACTGAGCACCTAGCATGCTGTAGGAGGCATTTGCTAAGTACGAGGTTATATTACGAAACAGGCAGTCACTGCACACAGTCTTACAGCCATAGGAAGGAGGCATACGGTTCACGCGTTGTTCATTGTTTTATTAAAAATAAGTGTCGTACAGCATTATACATAATAGCCAAAAATGGGGAAAAACCTAAATGACTATTAACTGGTGAATAGAAAAAACAAACTCTGGAATAGCCATATAATGAAATATTGTTTGGCAATAAAAAGGAATGAAGTCCTGATATGTGTTATACCATGTATGGATGGACTTGGAAAACATTATGCTAAATGAAAGAAGCCAGACACAAAAGAGCACGCATTATATGAATCCATTTAAATGAAATGTCCACAAAAGGCAAGTCTATAGAGACAGAAAGTAGATTAGTGATTGTTTGGGCCTGAGAGGGAATGAGGAGTAACTCCAAATGGGCGTAAGGGAGAACTTCCAAAACGGAATTGTGGTAATGATTGTACAACCCCATACGTTTCCTTAAAACAGAAAACATTGCATGTGTGCTTATGACAGTTGGATTTCATAGTATATAAATAATACCTCAATAGCACTATTAAAATATCCTTAAAATTAATTGGGCCATAAACCCCAGACATCATTACTTGAATAATAATAATTACTACACTAAAGGTATTGAAGAGGGGGGAGAGAGAGAAAGGATTAGTGTGTGTGTATATGTATCTCCTTAAACAAGGTGCCCAGTGAAGCTTTTGCTGAGGCACTGACATTTAATGGGAAACCTGAAAGGTGAGAAAGAGCCCGCCACCAGAACCACTGGTGGAGGAGACTAGTCAAAGGGTTAGCATGTGCAAAGGTCCTGGGATGGGAGAAACATTGGCCTATTAGAGAAACTGTAAGGCCCATGTGAGAAGGAACAGTGATGTATAGGGTGGCCCATAGGCCCCATGTAAAGGAACCTAGATTCCATTCTGCGTGTAATTTCAGTGCACTGTACTTGGAAGAGCAGGGAAGCATGCTTTCTTCTCCTTCTCCTCCTCCTCCTTCTTCTCCCCCACTTTCGTTTAGATTAACCTAAGATTGAACAGGGCAAGAGTAAAAGTGGGAAAATCAGACCAGAAGTTGTTCCATATCCCAGGAGAAAGATGGTGGTGTCTTGAATGAGGGTGGCAGAAGGAAAGATGGACAGAAATACATGCATGTCATTTTTATGCTTGAGATCGATCCTACCACAACGGCTCTGACATCTGGGTATTGAAGAGCAAGGCAGCGGGACTCATCAATGATGATTCCCATTTTCTGGTGAGAGAATTTACTAAGATGAGAAAGATTGGGGCAGGAATAGGTTTGGGAGACAGGACGGTCAAGAGTCCCATTTTGGACACACCCAAAGAGCAGTGATGGAGAAGACGATTGAAATAGAGGTTTGCCAAGGAGACTGAGGAAAGGCCAAAGAAAACTCAAGAGAGTGTGATATAGGATCTTATAAAAGAGAGACTTTTGAAAAAGAGAGATCGGATGTCAAATGCAGTGAGGACTGGCAAAATGGATGTCCATGAGCCTGACAGAAGCAGTTCCTGTCCGGGTGAGGGTAGAAGCCATAATGAAATCAGCTGAGACCTAAAGGCAGTGAAGATGTGGAGGCTGTATATGTAAAATGACCCAAAATACTCAGGTGTGAAGGAAAGATGAGGGTGTGACAGCAGTTTTAGGGACATGAGGGGTCAAGGGAATGTTAGCATATCAGTTAGGACTAGTTTGGGCTCCAAATGGGAAGCCCTGCAACGATAACTTACAGTAGGTAGAAGTCTATTTTTCTCCCCCATTGTGTTATGCGGTAAGAAGTTCTGGGCTGCAGTGGCGGCCCAGATCCTTCTCACTGAAAGTTGTGTCAGCGTCAGCATGGGAGAAAGTGATGAGAAGGTCCTCCCATTCTGAGGATGCAACCTCCCGAGAGGTTGAAATGCTGCGTCTGCTTCTTTACCTACGTGGCCACACCTGGGAGCAAGGGAAGCTGCAAAATGTTGTCTAGTCCAGGTCTTTATGGATGGGAGCCAGGCTTCAGCTAAAAGCATAGGTTCTTTCATCAAAGGCGAAGGCTGGAGCGAGGGAAACAGGCAGTCAGTTCTCATCCTTTGCCAAGGATAGCGTTTGATTATTCTTTGTTTGCTTTTTTGTGTTTACATGTTTACACTGTTTTAGTTTGTAAGCTGCAAAGAAGGAGCGTTGCATGCAGGATAGCAATGGACCAAAGTCCCAAACATCCTTGAAAAGGATGAGGGGTACGATGCGGAACCTCAGTAAAACGGCTGGCCTTTCAAAGCAAGAGGCACTCTTTATCAGTTGCAGTTTTGAAGGAAATAAATGAGACAGTGCAGGTGTTGGTGAGTTATACTATTTAAAAGTATGTAAAAGATGAGAGATTTCCCAAATGATGGCATCTATTTCCCAGGTGACATTTGAAGCCAGGTCAGCTTAGAGTAAGTAAACTGGAAGTTTCAGGAGAGAGAAGGCAGCATGGACCTTTTTTTCCCTCTTGTTTTATTGTCATGGAGATCTAACTTAGTAGAGGCACAGGGTGGTGGGAAATGCCCATCTGTGGCGTGGGATTTTATTCTTAGAGTGACACCAAGGTTAGCCAGGGTCAGACCACATTAGCCCCGTGCAGCTGCTAGCACACGTATGGGGATGGCAGATGGTTGAGTTAATCCAAGGTTGGCGTTTGCAAGGCAGGTACTAAAGGAGGCTGAAGACTGCGAAGTTAGTACAGACACTTGGGAGGAAGTAATTCTAAGGGTCCTCACCATTATCCCCTTCAATCCATTCCAATCACTTCCTGCCTCATTTGCCTAAGGCTCTGGTTACTTCTAAGGATTGATATTTTGTAGTTTCTCTTTGTTGTTCGGAAAAAAACCTCTTTCTAAACTTTCACGGTCCATTTCTGTACATAGGACATTTTTCCTAATTTCAGTCCATTTCCCCAATTGCTATTATTTTTGCTTCTGAAGAAGAATAGTCCTAATTTTTCCCTTACAGATATTTTCATACTCTTGTCATCTTTCCCCGTGACTTCCTCTGTAGAACAAACAATTCTCTCCACACGTCTCTGCCATTCTCTCATTTATATCATTTGGATCCCTCTTCCCTGAACCCCGTTCGAGTTCTGGAGAGGCAGCAACTTCATTTTAGAAGGCGTCCTGAAAGGAAAAATGGGAAAAGGTGAAGGGGCAGCTGTATCATCTCGAATGTTCCCATCTTGGCGCAGGTTGGGTGGCCTTTCGGAAGACGCTTGAGTGTTAATTTGTATTTCCCATGGCTCTGCTTCTGTTGAAGGCATTTTCCCAGGAGAGTACAGTCTCACGTTAATATAACTAGATTGGGACAAAAGTCATTATTGGCACTCAAATGCATTCAGTGCTGTGTTGTTGAATGTTATCCATGTACATGAAAAGCCAACTTTTGAAGTCCACTTGTGGCAGAGCTTAACAGTTCCCTTTAGCATTATTCAATGGCAAAAACTACCCACGTTTCCAAGTGTGAAGTACACCCACAGTGCGATATGAGGTGGTAGGTAAACTAAAGGGGACGAGGAGCGATTCCTGACCCTTCGTTTCCTGATTCCTGGCGCCCTTCGCCCTTCGTTGTCTTATTCCAAGAGTTGGCTACAATGGTATCTTGGACTGCTTTACTCTGTAACAATTATTGCGCTGTTCCTTCTCAATTTCCTGGGGGCTGCAAGGAGACCTGTTCTTGTTCCGTTTGGTGGTGAAGTTTGCCAATGGGAGACGATGGTATTTCAAACTATTTCTCTCAGAACAGTAGCTCAGATTTCCAATGTTATTTTGTATTTGATTTCTCATTTCCAAACTATGTGCTTAAGGTAGGGTCATCTGCAAAAGTGGAAAAATGAGTTCTTGGTTTCTAGCTCAGCTTGCTTGTCACCGCATTGTACAGAATAGGTGGTAGGACCAGGGCCCTGTGACTGCATTTGCCCTTCCAGAGGCTCAGCCACTGGAACTTGGAAGTGACCCAGGTCACAAGTTGCCTTTTCCTTAGGCTCATAAGAAAATAAATAAAACCTGTATGTGTTTTATATATATACATACATACATACATACATACATACACACATATGTGAATATACGTGTGTATGAAGGCACATATTTGTGATTTGTATGAATATTTATATATGTGTAAATACATAACTATACTAGGTATAAATGTAAAACACCTTCTCATTTATCACTTGATTACAATCTAGAGGCACTATTTTAACTTCTGCATTTATTGTCCCCAAAGCAAATATGAAGTAACAGCATTGATAACCATTTCTCTAAAGGTGATAAAATACCTAGTGCCATTTATTCTAAAACACTTCATTCATTTATCACCAGAATTATAGTCACAAACTCACCAATATTTTTCCTGTCTTTTCCGACAGATGATGTCTCGTCCATTTGCGACACGTCACAGATTCCCCGGGAATGCCCCAAATGATCAGGGCACCTGTGGTACCTGGTATTTGGCTCCCCAAGCACGCTCTGCAGACCAGGTGGACTGTGGGAAGAAGAACAGGACATCTCAATTGGCCTTTGTCTTTAAGAAAGTGAGTAATTGTCTCTCTCCTGGTCTGCTCCCTCCATGGAGAATTTACTGGCCCAAATTTTTAAAAAAGCTCCTGCCGCGCTCCCCATTTGCGGCAAGTGCAGTTCGTTGAAGGTACAAAATTTGGAGCAAAGAGGCCTCTTGTGGCCTGTTGTGCCTGCGGTTACCCAACTGTGGTGCGGTTTTTCAGTGCACAACTGATTGCACCCACAAAAAGAAAGGCTACACTCTGAAAATGGGTCCCTTTAAGACAGTTGGGGGATTGCATGCTTCCGGTTGGCAAATTGCAATCTTTTATAGAGGCACAGCCATGGCTCCAAGTCTGAAATCCAGGTTAGTCTCCTCAGGTGAGGGAGAGGCCTCCCTCTGTGGAAAGCAGGTGCTGAGCCCCGCCCCCCCGCCCCCGCCCCCGCTTCACCTGCACCACCTGGGGTGCAGTGCATTGGGGTTCAGCAATCCTGACTCCATCTCTTGCCGAGTTCAGCACTCACTCTCCAGAATGTTTGAAGAGAGAAGCTCGGTCACGCTGTCAATATAACACATTTAACCAACTCTAAATTTGCTTTAAAGAGACAGCCACAAAGATTGACTTTTGCAAAGTGACTCCCTCCACCATGCGGCAAAAGATGTCCCCACTGTTATTAACTGTGTCACTGAGTCCATAAGAAAGGGTTTGGAAGGAATTCCAGTGTGAATCCACTAATTTAATAACCCACTAACATAAATTCAGGTAATGGATATGAACACTGTGTTCCAAACATGCTCACAAGTTTTATATGTGTCTTTCCCAAGCAGACAGAGCATGCGTTGTGAGAAGCTCCTGATGAAATAATAAAACCCAATTCTCATCTAGGAAAGAAAAAAAAAAGAATCATTATAGGAGGATGGTAATTTACTTTATATGACCTTCAATTGATTATTCTGTGGCTGCTACACAAATATCACAGGAGCTATTGATCGTAAAACCTACCAAATAGATCTCTAATAGCTTTTACTGGGGAAAAATAATTATGCTTGCACTGTGGTCAAACACACATAAACCAATGTGGAGGTATTAATGTATAGTATTATTACCCATCTGTCTGCGGGGTATGGGGAAGACCCTTCACGGGAGCACACTCTGTCTATGCCCATGAAAGCTCAATATCCAAGCCAACAATTACAGCCAGTTACACGGAAAAATTGATTACTGTAACTAAAAGCTAGAGCTGGAAAGCAGAGGCCGCAGCTTGCTTAATAAAAGTAAAATAATAACGACAGAAATCCTAATTGAGGAGAAGTCCTACTGCCGTGGCCGTGTGGCCACAGAAATTGAATTTCCCTGTGGTGTTGGCAGCCCAGTAACTTCAGAGTCAAGAGCTTTCTATGCAGCCCAGATGGAGATCAATGGTCAACACCCATAAAAGGTCAAGGTGTCTAATCAAAGCACAGATCACTTATGGTTTAAGGAAAAGTATACAACATTATCCAGAAAGGCGGCGAGGAAAACCCAGGGAAAGAGAAAGTCCAGTTCTACTTGGAGGAAGAGTCAGGGTGCTGGGGTCCCTGGTGGGCCATCCACGGAGGCTCAGGTAGGCGGGAGCGGACAGACCAAAGTCTCAGCTGAGGGAGGAACATGCCTCAAGTTCTGTGGAACACATTTTAGACTTCAAAACTCCTCAGCTTGTCTATCACTTGTCCTCCATCCCACCCAGCCCTCCCAAGCCAGTATTTTAAATAATAATGAAAACATAAATGCAGCAAGAGTAAAACCCAAAAACTGCTCTCAAGGTATTAGAATGAGGAAGGATATACGTTTTTAGCACCTAGAATAAGTAGACCAGAATGCTAATGGATATGAGTGATTGGATGAGAAAAAAGGAGAGAGAGAGAGACAGAGAGAGAGAGAGAGAGAGAGAGAGAGAGAGAGAGAGAGAGAGACACTGAGTATACCCAGTGTGTGTGTGTGTGTGTGTGTGTGTGTGTGTGTGTTGGACAGGGGGTAAAGAGTGAGTGAGGGACAGGGGACAATTGTGTCCCCTGCAACAGGGGACAAAATTAGAATGTGTACCTGGATGACCGTGCATTCCAGTCACTGGACAAAGGACTTCTGTCCAGACTGCACCCCAGAACGCTGCTCGAAGCATGGGCACTTTCTTAAACACAACAACAAAATCAAAACCAAAACCAGGTGAGTGTCATGTATGTGAAGGCAGGTTTGAGACCACTGACTCCAGGACAGACCTTTGCTAGCCATGGGGGGTCTCTAACAGAGGCGGGACCTGGCGTGTCCCCAGGGCACGCTTCTGCGGAAGCCCCATGGCTCACATGTTCGTTTCCCTTCCTCTTCTGCATTATCAGTTCCAGTTGTTAAAGGCAGGAAAACTGGAGCCACCGCTCTCTCTCGCCTTCATGAATTATGATTCAGAAGCAAGACGGGGGTGGACAGTTGGGGCATGAGGCTGGCTGCTGTGGTTGCTGTTATTTTATTTTATTTTTTATAGAGAAACATGCTTTTCTGAGAAACCTTGTAGGCTTGAAGCCACCTAGCAAGGCTGTCTGTTTTTTGCTTTTTTTTCCAAGGCTATGCCTGGACAGAACTGACATCTACATAGATACACTCCTGGAATATACTACAAGGGGGAGGCATGGGGATTCTGCCTGTCCTCGGTTGTTCTCAAATTACATGCTAAAGTTGCTGCTTGGGAACCCTTAAACCAGAAGGAGTTATGGAACATGGTTATAAAATCCACCCAGTTAGCAGGACGCATGGTAGCTGCTTCTCCAGAACAGCCAAGGAACTCAGCCTCACCCTTTGAGGCAAGGTAGACACATTCCAGTTGGTTCGCCTGTTTGGAAAACCAAGGTTTCCCTCCCTGTGGTTTGAGGTTCAGCTCTTTTCTCTGAATTGTTACAATCTGTGTTTATGGCCCTTGAGGTTTCTGTGTGGGGTCGTGTTTGCATCCTATGGAGGCTAGTTATTAGCGTTGTGCTAATATTGTTCCCTTAGGTCTGAGGGGAATCCTGCCTTAAGTATATGCACGGGCCAGGCGGACTTCAGACTTGCCTTGCAAACTCCATCATGGGTGCATCATACTCTCAAAGAAACAGACCAGAGGCAACGAATTCTGTCACTTAAATGTGTCCTCACTTACTCTTCCCTTCCAAAGGTAAGCATCATAATTCTTCCACTTTTTAAGAGACTAGACGCAGTGGAGGGCCCCTGTGGTGCCACACACACACACACACACACACACACACACACACACACACACACACACACACGGCAGACCAACCCAAAGCGTGCGCAATAAGGCCGAACGTGTCCTCCGGTCCCACGTTCCTGCGCCCCACTGGCCGCCAGCGGCGGGCTCAGCTCAGAGTACTGTCCCTGTCCCCGGAGTGTACCTGTCCGGTTCTGGCCTTGGAGAACGCAGGGGCTTGTAAGGGCACCGCCAGCCCGGGAGGCGCGGCTAGGAGAGCGGAGGGAAGCTGCGGGCTGCCCCGCAGGTGCGGCCCCATCCGCCGCGGGATTGGCGGTGGCTCTGGGCGCACGGCGGGAGGAGGGTGGATGATGGATGGCCTGTCTGCCTGCTGGGGTCCGAGCAGCGGGGGACCCGCGAGTGTAAATACGAGCGTGCTTCACACCGCCCGGCAGAGCAAGTTGCCTGCACAAAAGGAGCCGGCTTGGGATGTTTAGATTTTGAAGATTAGTTTCTATTATATCTCTGTGGGAGAAAGGAAAACGCACTCTGGGAAAGTGGAGGGTGAAGAAGCCCGCATAATTAAGGGCCGATGTTTGACAAATCATTTCACCATCAGAACAATCCCCCAGCCTCCCCTTCCCAAACTGTAGTTTATGGCTCCTATTTGTCATTTCTGTGAATGACGCCCTATCAGCCTCTGAGAAACAATATGAAATCAGACCTGAACCGTTGCATTCCCTTATCTTGGGCAATATTAAAATCACTGAAAAGAGGGTTTTTTAAAACATGGGGAGGGCGGAAGGAGGGAGGCAATTGCACTTTAGATGATATAGGCAGAAGAGAAATATAAGACAATTGATATTAAATGCTAAAACAAAAACAAAAACCACCGTTTTTTTCCCCAAAAAAAGAATAGCAGAAAGATGTGTTTGAGCTATATAGTTTGCCCATGGGCATGTGGACATTTTTCATAATTTATCTAGCTTTTATGTGTTGTAAAGTCATGAGCAATTTGGATATGTTTTGTTTATCCTTGCAAAAAGAGGACAGCCCACGGTCTCAGGCAATGTGACTTAAGAAGTGTCCTTTGGAAAACTCATTAGGTTGAGAGTAGGGATTGAAGCAGACAGACAGATAACAGGAAAAATGATGTCTTGGAACACTGTGGAACGAGGCTGGTAGAGACACATTGCATCATCCAGGCTCTTCTCTGGCAACTGAAGGACAGGTCCATTCACCACACACATTTGCTCCCATTCAGGTGCAGTGCTGAAGGTGACACATTTCATGTCAAGACATAAGTTGGTCCTGCCTGTACTCTGATTAATTTGCCTCCGAGAGCAAGATAGTTTCAAAAAAATGGTGGGATTTGTTGTCCATAGAAGGAAAGGGTTCTTCCGACTACGTGTGCTTTGGAATACCCACCACCCCTTCTGCCCTAGCCACTACCTCCGCTAAGAAAACGAAAGCCACGTTTAAAACTGCAATAGCTGAAGCTGAATCGTGTCATGGAGGTGTATTTTATATCGTTGTGGTTGAAAAGTGAGTGAGTGGGGAGAGAAAGAACTTAGCTGCATGCATTTCTCTTTTAAATACCATGTCGTAATAGCATAACAGAGGTTTAGAAAAAGGAAAAAAAAAAATTAAAAGAAGCTTAATAACCCCGTCAGGCTAATACTGACTGATAGCATATAAAAAACACACATAAGTTAAATTCATGCATGTTTCTTTCTAGAATTGGTTTTATATATGCTTAAATACTCATAAAAGAGTACATTTGACTCCTGTGGGTTTTTTCATATAAATGTTACATCAAAAGAACTTTTTAATATTAGGAGATAATAGCCATATTAATCAACTTTAATAACTGCATAATATTTCATGGGGTGTATATATAATTTGCTTAACCATTTCTCCTTTGTTGGATACTTAGATTTTAGCAAAGTAAATAATACAGTAACGAACATCCTAAACATCCACGTTTTAATTTATTGATTGCAAGTAAATTTTTAAGTGGAATAAACAACCATGCTCTATGAATATTTGATCGTTTTTATAATAGTTCCAAAACTGCTCTCAAAAAAAAAAAAAAAAAAAAAAAGGAAAAACAAAGTTGTAGCATTCCATCCTACAAAAAAGAAAATATTGGATCACATATTTTACAGTATGTTCAGTGTTTTTGAGACTGCTAACAGAAAACTGTCTGATAACATAGCAGGTGGAAATGATTTCTTTGATTTTCATTTCCTTTGAAGATTAATGAAGTTGTCCTTTTGTTCCTGTTTTTAAAAATTGGTTTTCTTTCTTCCCCTTTCGCATTTGCGTTCTCGTTTTACTTAATTGCTGAGGTAGCTCTGAAGGCAACATATAAAACCAGAATATAGCTTTTTTACAAATCACTCTTACAGGGTGTTAACTTAGAACTAGGGTGGTAACCCCTGGTTAAAACAATCTCAGCAAGAAGTTCCCCACAGCATTGGTATAAGTTGCAGTTTGAAACAATCTGTTGACTTTAGGTTTATAGCAAGCCTCTGCTTTCCCTCCATTGTGGCCCATATAACGATATTATCATCTGTTAAATTACTCCGGAAACTTAAGGGACTTTATAGCAAATCATAGTCTCTCATTAGGAAACTCAGGATCGTTGATCCTTGCACTAGCTTTCTCTCTTGTCTGACATTTTCTGTTGTTTTCTTAAGCCGTGATGTGGTCCTTTAAAAATGCCGTGGTGCATTTCAGCACCTTCTACAAGTGCTCCAGTGCCCAGTAAATAAAGTAGCAGCCCATGTCCCTTTTAGCAAAAGCTATATATCTGTTCAGACTTGTAATTTGCTCCGTTTATATCCTTTGCCCTTGAACTCTGGTTATTAACGCAATGTTTCTCCAAATGATGCCATATAACTCTACTCCGAGCACATTCACCGTGACACCACGAAAACATTCCAAGGACCAGGGCCGGCTGAGGAACGGGAGAGATGACGGCTGAACTGAGCGAGTTGTGGTGCATTTACTCAAAATGGAAAGGCTGTGAGGCTATGACTGTTAACATTCAAATTGCGGTGGCAAGGCCAGAGCCAGACTCTGCTAATATTCTGAGGTCTGGTTGGAAGGCAATTTAGCAGCATAGCTTTGATTAAAAAAGGAAACAGCCGGAACACCTCTCCCAAGAAATAAACTAAAAATCTATCAAAGGATTTGAGGCAGGTGTCCTGGTTACACATGTTAAAAAAATTTCTTTGTCGTGGGTTTTTGGGGGGTGGATTTAGACCAAATTCTTTTGTGCCACCTGTCATGGTGGGGTTATAAGCAGTTTGCATCATTTATTTTATATAAGACAATTGAGCATTGACTATGTTTAATGTTGTTTTCATTTTAGAAATAAAAAGTCACAAATTAATATTTTGTGACATTTTGGGCGAGGAGTGGGACCAGTCTCCCTCTACAATATCTGTGAAGGGAATTACTGATTAACCAAATTAATAATTTAGGTATGATTGCAGTGACGGAGTGAAACCTACTTTGGAACGGAAATTGTTCTCCCACATTTTCGAAAAGGGCATTTACAAAAAGGTCCCTCCTTTTCTAATAAAAAAGTCATACATATGGAATAACGTGCCCATAGAGGAGCTTATCCATTTAGACTACTTCAACATGTGGTATTTGTTTCAAAATAATGTTTTAAAAAGTTTATTTTCTCAAAGTCTTTTTTGGAAGATTTTAATAGATTCACATTAAAATGACTTTACTGCAAAAGTCCTTTTGTTCTGGCATTTTACCTTAAAGAAAATTGTTCATAGTAATGAGATTTAATTTGTACACCATCTCCCCCAAATCCTAAGTTGTGCTTAATGCAGTTCATGAAAAAAAAAATTGTTGATGGGAATGAGAAAATAATATACCATCAAATATCGAATTTCATGCTGAAATATAAGCTGCCATGAAACCTCTTGAGCACACATCTGTATTCTTAGTACTCACTGTGTGCCTTTAGAAAGAAGTAAACACACACACACACACACACACACACGTACCTGCTGCAATTGACTACACTATTATTTTTTTCATACACAAAACATAATTTGAGTACATTTGCATGTGCAAACACACACATGTGAATATTGTCAATACAAGATAAATAAGCCATCGGTTCCCAAGAACTCCAAACACTCTTAAAATGTTCACTGCTCCCATTTTGTTATTCTTCCAGAGGAAAATGAATTCTAGGTGCCAAGTAAGATGTAGCAATAATACTTTGGTAAACAAAGTATGGAGCTGTCCATTTTCTTTCTTTTTTTTCCTGTAATCAGCTGAATCTAAACTAAAGGAGATTTTTCGCCTTTATTTAAAGAGACCAATCTAGTGATCTTAATTTGAGAATCAGGCTTGACTAAAGAAGGTGAAAAATAGGTGAATTTTTAAAATTTTCTGAGAATTGTAGAACCTTCTATTTAGTGGATAAGCAGTCATGAGGCAGACACCGGGGTTGTTGCATCATTCCTCTCTGAACCCCTCCGTGGTAAACGCCCCCACTCTTGTTATTAAATAAATGAATGTAGTTGAATGTTTATTGAACATCATTTGATTAGAATGGAATGAAATTATGGTCTTGTTCATATCCATCCCTGATTCTCCCTTTTTGCTAAAGGCAACTCCAACTTTCCACATTTCTACTGTATTCCTTCCAAATCCACTGCCCTACCTGTGAGGAACATGATTGTATTACTGCTTCAAACAGCTGCTGCTTCCTTGCCTTCTCCTAATTCTTAGGATTGGTATTATTTTCGTTTTGGATAAAGAGCATGAATATTTCTCACTCTTTACTCTCCGTGCACCCAACTATATCCATGTCCTTATTTTCTTAATAGAGTTATATTGTCGTTTTCAAAAATTCACACTCGTTCTGTCTTATCACTAATGTATTCTAATAAGGGCTGTGCTACAGAGTAAACATTTTTCTTTCACAATTTCTGTTTTTCCTGATGTTAATAATTTATTTGCTTTTTTTTAATTATTATTTTTACTTAGCTTTTTAAGTAGTTGTCATTAAACTCTCTGTCAGTCTCTGATTCGCCGCTCAAGCCATCAGGTACTTCAGTTACTCCATCAAGGCTTTCTTTGAAAAATCTTTCCAGAACCTTCTGGTCTACCTCTCTCTAGACCCTGGTTTCTGGGCACAGCTGTCATGCTCTTCACAACTATCCTGTTGTGGAACACTTCACCTGGCTCCTGTATTGGGTCTCATATTTTCTGTATCCTTTTTCTTTCTCTTTCTTGGTTTAGTCTCTAAGATATGTGGAGCCTAGCTTCCCAGGGCTGTGGCTATAAAAAGATGGGGGAGACCTCACAGTCTAAAAGTGTTCTGTTTTATATATACTGTTTGCTGCTAGTTTGGCTTATACTAGAACTACAGGGTAGAAAACCTTTTCTTTTAAGTTTTACATGTATCATTATCCAGAACCTAGTTTTTTGTTGTTTGTTTGTTTTTTAAATACAAATAGACAATAATGTAGTTAGGGTAATCTATTAAAATGGAAAAAGAAAACATCTTTCAAATGAAGATTTTGATTATTTTGTTTGTGATTATAAAGCATTTTGCAGTTTTTGACAATTTTTGGTTAGAAATACTAAACCCCTATAATTTATCATTTTCTACCTTTCTAGAAGATGCAAATTATGCATACCACATGTCCTTTACTTAAGATGATTTCAATATTTACTTTTTTTTTTTTAACACTATCGAATTTTTTTTTTCACGATCTAATTTTAGAACATTTACATCACCTTCCAAAAAAATACTCCATAACCGTTAGCAGTCACTCTCCCTTTTCCCCCTCTCCCTCATCTTTGGCCATTACTAGTCAACTTTATCTGTATGCGTTTGTCTTTTCTATACATTTTATATAAATGAAATCCTAAATAATTAGGTTTTGTGATTGGCTGCTATCAGTTACATAATGTGTTCAAAGTTAATCCATGTGTAGCATGTATCAGTGCTTCATTTGTTTTTATCCTCATTTTGTTTCCATTGTACAGTCTCACCACATATGTTTATACATTTAATTGCTATTTTATAAGCGATATATTATTAACTAGTTCGGCAATTGATGAGTCCCAACATTAGTGGAGAATGGCTGACTATAAAGTAAAATAGGCAGAATGTATGATGCAAAATTGAGTTCGCCTTGGCCAACAAAGCAAACGGTGCCACACATTAAAGAAGATTAATTTCTATTAGGAGATTATTGAAGTGTAAAAATTAAAATAGGAGAAATAGATTATAGAAGAGTTATATTCAACGATGTAAGATTTAATTAAAGTAAGTTATTCCAAATTCTACTTGCATATGCAAATTCTAATAAACTGAGTGCTCGGCCTTACACACACTTAAAAAACAAAAAAAACAAAACCTTAACATAAAATCTACTAAGTATTGAAATATTGAGGGAACTATTGTTCTGAATATGTTATTGTCTGCTGTCTATTTGAATAAACATTCAACTTTACCATGATTTAATGAATTAACCTCCACACATTCTAATTAACAAGAAAACTGGTAGATGTCTAAAAATGCTCCATAATCTCATTGTTTCCAAGAATTGTACCCAGTAAAGAAAAAATCAGAGTGGATACAAAATAAGATTTTAAAAATATGACCAACTTTAATATCATTCTCAGAAGCTTCCCACGTCCAGCGCTCTATATTTCAAGCCTGTTGAAGGTCAATACAAAATGACAGATTGAAATACTGTGCGTGACTTGCAAAAGTCATTTTTGGGCAAACCGTTTCCCAAGACTTAAATGAAATTAAAGCATACCTTGCATCAGACATTTTTATCTTAACTGGATTGTGGCCTCGTTTTCAAAGAATATCACTTTTATCCCTGGTTGTCCAATAGATAGCACCATCGTGACAATGAGCTGGGTAGCGTGTGGCAAACACTGATGAAGAACTGGCCCTGTTCCTTGAAGAAATAATTTTTTTCATCATGGGGAAATAAAATGCCAAGGGTTTTTCTCATAATTTGCAACTTCTCCCTGAGGTTGTAATTGATAGAGGGGGCAGGCCTTAGTGTTTATGAGCACCGGATTTGAGCCACACACAGTTGGCCTCCAATCCCATGGCTGCCACTTTTTCGTAAGCTACTTAACCTATCTGGGGCAACCGGTTACCTCGTGTGTGACGTGGGGGTAGTAACGGTGTTTGTCAGACATCAACCAGGCATGCAGCACAGTACCTGACTCAGAGGGCGCACACACCAATCTAGGAGTCATTCTCACTACTGGTGATGTGAGCATTCGTCTAACACCTGTGTGATTAGTTTTTATCTTTTTTTATTATTCACATTTCTTCCAACTGGCATTATCATTGCAGTGCTCTTGGCTTTGTATACTAATAACGTTAGAGATGAAGATCCTGAAATGACTTGTGGTTCAGCCAGATCACAGAGTTTTCATTCTCACAACTTTTCAGTATGTTTTGCAACCTAGTAATAGAGTAAGGTCCCGTTAATATTCTTGTTTTCTAAGCTTTCTTGACTATCTTCATATGTATTTTCTTAGTGTCAACTTGTCAAGTGCTGTTAAATATTCTGCTGCAATTTTGATTTGAATTCTATGTAACTCAGAGATGTATTTTAGTAAAATTTGTATTTTTCTATGTGACATAACATTTCCACTCTCCATTTCATTGGGTATTCTGTAATGTCATCTGGGAAAGTTACATCTTACTTTGCTCACACAGGCATTTCTCATTTCTAATGTTATTCCTAGGTATATTACAGTTCTTATTACTGTTATAAATGACATGTCTTGTCTCTATTATATTTTTTAGTTGACTATTCTTATCTTAAGAAAGGATCTTGCTTTTACAATATTGATCTTGTATCTGGTCATTATCTTATCAATTGTATTATTCTCACTACTAGTTTTTTTCCATTATTTTCTTAAAACTTCTATATAAATAATTATAGTGCCTCTAAATTGTAACATTTCTGTCTTTTCCATTTTAATATTGCTTTCTCTTATTTTTTTATTTTATTACATGAACCGGAATTTCTACTACGGTGCTAAATAGCAGCTACAAATGTCATCCTCCCTGTCTTTTTTATAAGGGTTTTGGTGGAAATGATTCTAATATGCCAGCATTAAGTATGGCGCAGATTATACATTTCTGGTAGATACCATTATTCTTATGAGGCATTTTTTTTCTGTTTTAGTTTATGTAGTGTTGCTGTCATTTACTTGTTTTTCATTGAAATCATGAATTTTTAGAGAGAGACATCACAATGCATTGGTTCAGAGAGCAAGTTGCAGAGTCAGAATTCTGTATATCCTGCGTCACTCCAACACGTATCTTTCCTGTGCCTCAAGTTTTGAGGCAGATGTAATAGGATCTACTCCACTGGATTATTTTAAAGACTAAGTGAGTTTATAAATGTTAAAGACCTTACCATTGTGCTTGGTACACAACACACAGTGAATTATTTGTTATTATTATTATTATTACTATTATAGAAATGCTCATTTGATATTGTGACTTATAGTAATACATTTCTTACATTTCTTGATGGTGCACCATCTTTTCATTTCTGAGATATATCCTGTTTGGTCATGATTCGTTTAACCCACTGCTGGATTATATTCACTGATACTTGCAACTATTTATGATAGACATTTTGGTCTACAGTTTTCTTTCTTTGTGAATGAGTGAGTCAGTATGTGTGTGTGATCTTTATACAATTTTGCTGTCAAGATTATACTAGCATCGTCTCATGAATTACAAAGACGTGCACATCTTTTTGTGCATTGGGACACTTTCTAGAAAATAGACCCTTATGTAAAGAGTCTATAGAATTAATCCTCAAAAGTCTGGAGTCTGACAAAAGTTTCCGTTTCTTCAGTGATTATTGATGTACTCAGGTTTTTCTTCTCTTGATAGAACCCTTATACTCTATATTTTTCTAGAAGATAGTTTTATTTTTTCTATGATTTCTGTTTTTGACATGAAAGAGTGAACATATTCGCATTTAACTATTTTTAAATTCCCTCCATCTTTAGGTCTATAGAATGTTTTTATTTCTTATTTTAAATACTGTTTTGCTCTTTTTTTTTATTTTCATATTCTTGGTTGGACATGACAGATAATGTGTTTTCTTGGTGTTTGCTGAGACTAATGTTTGGATTTACTGTCATCTAATTTATTTCTTAATTTAACCAAATCTATGCTTTTATCATTATTAATTCATTCCTTCTGTTTTCTCTGGTTTTGGCATAATGTCATTGTTTGTAGTTATCGATAGCATACTTAGATCATATATGTTTAAACTTTCCTGCTCTCTGATGTTCCATCTTTTCTCCAATCACTGCAGTGATTATTGAACACTCATTCAAGGAGCATAAATTGAGTTCCCACTAAAGGAGTACTAAAATTATTTTCCAAGAAATTTGAGAGGCCCTGCTGATATCTTCCAATTACTTCCAATTGAATAAGAAAGTAGATTTTAGAAAGGAAGAATGCAAGAAGACACTCAAGAAAGTTAGCAAGAAGGAAAGAAGGAAAGAGAAGGAAGGAAGGAAAGAAGGAAGAAAGGAAGATTACATTAGAGAGAAACAGAGATACACTCGTTGACAATAGGCATGAGGTACTGTAAAATGATAAATCTGTAACTGAGGGACAAATAATTGCTCTGCTTACCTCACAGCATTGTTATAGGAAACAAATCAATTAATATATGAGAAAGCATTTGGAAATCCTGTACAGAAAGATTAAGTACAGTAGGTCAGGTGGGTGGGATAAACCTAGATTTCCACATGCAATCAAGAATGCTGCCATTCTCAATGTCAGCTCCATCCCTAATCGTGTCACATACTTTTTAAAATGTCACCCAGGAAATTCGTATTTAATTTGTACCTAGCATTTCACACATATTGTGACTGAATTCTGTGCTCTGCAATACTTTTCTCTGCTATAAAATATTAAATACTTTAAATTTGTAGCACAATTGCTTAATTACCCCTGTCCTCAAGTTATCCTCTTCAAATCAACACCTAGCTAGGCTGTGCTCAGTCTTCTTTCCCTGTTGCTTCCACTAAGCAATGCTCCAGAGTCACAGCTATACATTTGGCCCACATGGCCATAAGTCTCACACAAGAACACATAATCCCCATTTTCAGAATTTTGGGGAATGTGTAGTTTGCAAAAGCCCCATCATTCTTCATTTAATCTGTGTTCATCCACTTCCTTCTGTTCCCTTCACAAGTCCCTCCCTGATATTAAGAGACAATTTGGTTGTTGCTGTTTTGGGGCCACAACTATAAAGAGGTAATACAGCATACATGTTAGATAACATATTCTGAGAACTTACCAATCAAGATCTCCAAGCTGTTAAGACAAATTCTTCTTTTGAATCTATCATCTTATTTCCTGGGACTTTCTAGGAACATTCAGTTGCTTTGTGACTTTATTCCTTTCAGAGACATCCGTTCCTCGATGTGGTTTGCAGTTGTACTGAGACTGAAATGTCAGGAACTATAGGATAGGGGTTATCTGTATAACCACTGTTTTCTCCCTCCTTTAAAAGAACCACTTTCTTCTGTGCAGAGACACATGTTTCCTTGCCCCAATCATGTGGTTCCAGAAGGACCTGTCAGTCAGGTAAACTGCCCCCCTGGCCAAAGGAGTAAAGCTCTGATCTAAGCCGGGCCAATCCAAGCACTTCAGTTCTCTTGTCAAAACTGTTGGTTCAAGAGGGTTGTGGTAGGTGCAAGTATGGCCTTCCAACAATGTCTACATCTCGTCTTGATGCTCAGAACAAATGCATGTTATGTTACGTGGCAAAGAGGAATGAAGGCTCCAGCTGGGATGAAGGTTGCTAATTAACGGACCTTAAAATACAGAGAATACCCAGAATGAGGGTAAACCCAGTGCAATCACAAGTGCACTTAAAAGTTGAAGAGTGAGGCCGAAGAGAAGGTCAGAGTGATGTTATATGATGACTCAACCCACTGTCACTGGCTTTGGGCGGACAGGACTATGAACAAAGGAATGCTGCTGTTCTCTAGCGGCTGGAAAAGGCAAAGAAATGGGTTTTTGTAGAGCCTCCAGAAAGGAACTCAACTCTGCCAGCCTCTGGAATTCAGCTCAACGAGACCCGTGTCAGACTTCTGAGCTTCAGAACTATAAGATAGTAATTTTGTGTTGTTTGAGCCAGTAAGTCTGGTAATTTTTTATAGCAGCATAGCTAGTCGGTGAAGTACAAGGCTGGGTAGATGTGAGCCTAGAACTGCCAAGGGATGTTGTGAGCAAGCTGGTCTGCAGGATGAGCTGAGAAGAGCAGAGAAGGAGGGAGAAAGCGTCCCCAGCCCTCCCCTCCCCATGGCTGGGCGCTGCAGGACGATGCACTGTCCTTTCCCATATGCTAGCTTGCACTCAGATATCCGGTCACTTGCAGTTTGCCACTTGAAATGTCTTGGGAAGCACAGGGATGAAAAGTTTATGTCCGAGAGGTTCCCATTGAGCTCAGCCCCACCGGGAGCGAGACCTCTCCTTCAAACCAAACATCTACACGTGCACAACGTTTTTTAAAGATAAAAATATGGTTGAAGCCCCTGGTCTCCTCCAAACCCACCCCTCTCCAGTGTTTCTTCAGTAGGTCAATGCTTGGCTCCTCATGAATTGAGATCTTTGAAACTCACGCCAGGATGACACAGTGACTCAGGAAACACTCCCCTGTGCACAGTTTGTGTATTTTCTTTATTTCTGTATTTGTTTATTTGGGTTTTCTCATGGGCCCTTGCTCCCTCCTCTTCATGGAGGGGAAAGGGCCATAAATTGGAAAACAATCTGGTGATCTCAATTGAACAACAATCATTTGATCAGTTTCTATAGACAATCTAATATCCTTTGGATAAAATATCCAGTCCTCCTTTCTCTTCTCCAAGTTGGTATCTGGACACTTGTTCTGATTTCAAGGCTCACGGAGAGATGAAGTCCTTGTGTGAGGGTATCCCTCCCACCAAGTTGCTGCTCTGGGCTTCTTCCGGCATAAGTGACACTCAGTGTGACGGCCACCTCCCTTGGCTGTGCCCAGTGTCTTCTCTCACTTACCGTCTGCCTCGTTCAGCCTCATCAGGGCCCACGGTGGCTCCGCCGTCAGCCTCACGTCATTTCTCTTACAGTACAACTAGCTCCTCTGAGTAGTGTCACATGCCATTCACCTGGCCCTGGGCTGTGTACTTGATGTCCTCTGCTCTGAAGTCACGTTGCCTCCCCATCCCCATGTGCCCACCCCGTGACAGGTGACTGTCCCTCCGTCAGTGACTTTTGTGCACCATCTCAGGTGGCACCTGGGTGCTTCTATAAGTTGCATACCTGAAGGTAGCATGAGAAAGTCAGCTCTGTTCTCCTCCTCTCTAACTGCTGTCACCCCAAGATTATTACTGTGCTTTGCCAGTGTCCAAGGTGGTGTGTGCAGGCTCTGAGGTGACCCCCTACCAGGTCCCCAACATGGAGCTGGACAAAAAGGCATGTGTCCTTCGTATTCCCCTCAAATTATCAAATGCATTTCCTCTTTGGCTGAAACTTAGAAGGAAGATTAGGATATCTGTCTGGTCTCCTCTCCCATCTTTTTCTCCCTTGCCTTTAAGGGTCAGACCTTTCTTTCATTTCCCTCATGAAATATCTTCCTGCATCCTGATTTCCTATAACCTTGAGAGGGGTGGGCATAAGAATAGAGTGAGACTGGTGGAATTTTTAAAATGTTTCACTAGCTATGCGTATTTATAGTAGATTTTTGTTTAAAAATCGCAGAAGAAATCTCATTCAATTATACTGCACACAGGATTGAGAGAAGATAGTGATCTTTCTTTCTGTAAATAGCCATAAAACATACCACTTAGCATTGTTGTCAACGCTCTCACGCTTTGTGAAGGCGTGACCACGGTGCTAGTCACATGATTACAAGATTGTCACAACAGAGTAATTAAAGCAGCTTCCACTTTCTGAGTGTGAAGATTCTGAAGGTTATGCTAATGTTCATCTTGACTTATGGCCCCATGGAGTGGTCAGGGCTATGGGAAGTTGGTTTTGCGGGAAGAATTGTTTCCCAGATGTCATCCAAACGTGGAAGAGAACAGTTAAACAATCGAGACAGTGACATTTTTAAAAGGGGGCTACATAGGAAGTGGAGGGAGAAAAATGCACTGAGAGGAGAATAAGTGTGTTGGGAATCTGCTGGAGGCTACCAAACTGTGGCTTCGATACGGACGCCTCAAACACTCGGTGACAAATTGTCAGGTAAATAAGCACAAGGATGGCTAAGTATCAGTTCGATTCCTTTGTCTGTGTTGTTTGGGTGTCTAGAGAGCCTATATGTGCTTTGTTGACAATTTACAGGAAATGGGACCTGAAGCTTAGAAGGAAAAATAAAAGCTCGGAGGTGTACCTTTGAATGCGGATATTGAACAGATATAAAAGTTGCAACATACTTTCTTCTCTCTAAAGTTCATTTTCCTTCTCACCTCCTTCTCCATTTCAGGGATAATATGTATAACAGCAATTTGATTTCTGACACAAAAATTATATCTATAAATCGATTTTTGTGGGGTTTTTTTTTTGGTTTTTGTTTCACTTTTACATGTGAACGTTTTACTGTTTTACTGAAGACCCTGGGCTGACGCCGCTCGGCTGCACGGTGGGCCTCCTGCCCTAGGTCTTTCTCCCACATGACCTCTTCAGGAGTCTGAGCTCACTGCGCTCTTGAACTTTGTGCCTTAGTTCTCCTTCGGTGCAAGTCAGACTTCACTGGATGCTGCTGACTTTCTCAGCGCAGGGCAAAGGCTGTTTTCCGACGATGCCCTGAGCGGCACAATCTCATACAAACAGTCCTGCTAAGGACAGCGGACACTCCAATGTACACTGGCCATTGTGGATAACTTTCTGCCCCTGCCTTCATGGAGTCTGCAACATCTGGCCTGGAAGCCACAAAGTAGTTTTCCGCAATGTGCCATCTAATGGAACTCTGCAAGGCAGAGCTGGGATCTCAGCTCCCAAACGTGTGCTAAAAACAGCAGAGGGCTTGGAACTGCACCCCTACTCTGCCAGCTGTGTGACCTTGAGCAAGTTACTCCCTGGGCACCACAGTTTCCTCATCTGAATAATGGGAAGAATAACCTCTCACTGGCAGGATTAAATGTGATAGTCTATCTAAGTCTTATAGTTGGCAATTCTCATAATATCTCACAGCAATTCTGCCATTTATTGCTCGTAGGAACTGGCAAATTCTTCTTTCACCCTCTGTTGAGGTTTATTTATTGAGCATATGAAAATCCAGGATGTCCAGTTAAACTTGAATTTCAGATAAACAACAAATTTTTTTTTTTTTTTTTTAGGATGAAAAGTGTTCCGTGAAATATTTGGGGTATAACTTAATCCACACAAAATATCTGTTGTTGATTTGACATTCAAATTTCAGCACCCTGGGTTTTATCTGGCAACCCCAGCATCTGTTTCCTTATCTAATAAATGAATGCATTCATTTTAACCTATCTTAGATTGAGCGGTGCTTGAGAGATGACGTAAAAAAAAATTCACGCAAGAGTTTTCTTAAATTGTAACGTGTGATTCAGACAGGAGGGACCGCTCTCATTATTAGCGTAAATGTTGTAGTCATCATCCACTCACAGGCAGGCTGAGGGGTGAAATTGAAAATCAATGAGAGGAGATACTGTAAGTTATAGACCGTTAGCCTGGTCACCTCTTTCGAGGGGCCAAGAACCACAACCCACTGTCTTACCTCATTAATATGCATGTGTGGCTTTCACTGGTAAGTAATTTTTCTGCTTGGAGAGAGGCGAGGAGGAGTTTAAGGAGGATCGTGAAGGGGACTGCCAACCTCTATACAGGGAGGGTTATTTCCTTTTTAATTAAATTTCTAGACATGCAATTTGCCTTTTCCTATGTATTAGGTTTTTCATCACTTTTTTTTTCCTCGTATAGTGGCAAATCACGAAAGGCTTATTTCAGGACTTGTCAAGGGAGGGGCCGTTTCGGTACCCACTCATGCCAAAGCTGCATTTTATGCATAAGTACTCCTCGAAACCGAGAATTACAAGGAAAAAGTCAAAGTGCAAAAAACACTCGAGGAGATTTTAACTCTCACATGTCAGGTGCATTCAGGAAACGGAAGCATTCAACTATATCCATTTTCAAAGAAAAGAACATACGGTATTTTCCATTCCTTCTTGTGGCCTAGAACGTAAACCCAGAACAAAATGGGTTCCCTGCGTAACTCAGCCAGTGTCTCACGATATAATAAATAAGGAGAGGATGCGACTCAGGTCTCCACAATGCCCAATTTGCTAGCTAATTCTGTCCCTTTCGTGAAAATGAATAATTTATTATGTCAGATACTTTGAGCCGTTATTGGGCGGGATGCAGTTAGAGGAAGTCTGGGTTCCTATAACTGAACTTGTGTTTTAAACCAGCCTTGCTAGCTTCGCATAGACAGTGCTTCTGAGAAGGGAGACCTGTAAACCAAGCAACTTGGCAATTTTCTACCAGATACAGAGAAATAAATCTCAGGGGCACCCTTGGCCTTTGACCTTGGATGCAGAAGCCTTGAGTGAAGACAAACGTATGCTGGAAACCTGCTACCACGCACAGACAAGCAAATAAGCCCACCCCCAAATGCAATCGGTCATTTCCCCACTCAGGAACCTGATTCTCAGCTGGCAGGCATAACAGACAGGATACAACCTTTCGTGCAGAGACACTCAGGGCCATCGCATTTTACGGACACAAATTGAAGATAAGATCTAGTGATGGAGTCTCCGGCCACAGCTTGAAACCAGCCCATCAATGTCAGGTTCGGTTAAGCCCCTGATGCCGGCACTTTGCAACAGTTCCGGTGGATGAAGGCTCTGGCAGGGTCAGCGTTTCAAGAGAAGTACAGACTCTCATTTGCCATAAATGAAGAAGATGGGAAGTGAGCTGTGAGATTTTTAGACTAATATTTAGATAATTGCAATTTATCTCCTCTTAAGGAGCAAGCTGATTGAACCTGAGCCGAGTTTGAGCTAGACTGTGTTTACAAGGCCTCCTTCCTCAAGCTAGATGTTTAAAGGAAAAAAGAAAAGTGAGAGCTGGGGTTTCCGGCTGACCTTGGAACCAAGAATGACCAATCCCAATAACAATAATAGCAAGAATAAACAGTCATGACTAGGGTTGCAAATGCTCCGTCTTCAGTGCTGAGAAAAATTAATTTCCTATTTGCGTCCCGTTCACATAAATACTGATAACGATGTATTCAAATCCAGACTCTGTGAAATCCTAAGCCCACAGTACCTGAGCCAACAGCATGAGTCTTGCATTTAATCGGTTCCTGTAATAAACATATAAAATGTTGTGTTTTTTTTTTCATGAGAGGACAGAGCAGTGGCTACATAAAAGGACATCAAATGACACATCCTCCATCTCCCAGCAAATAAAAAAGCCATCAGCTCATAACAAGGCGGTGATAAAAGGTGCTGAGGCCAGTAAGATTAAGACTTTGTAATAAGGTTCGGGCGCCAAAACTGACAGCCATTTTCTTTTATATTTATCATGTCCTCACATCGGGGTGAGAAGCCGTGGCTCTGTCCCATTGCTGGCTAGAATTTATAGCAGCTCCATTATTAGGAGATTGCAGTGAAATGGGGTAGAGGTATGGTTTTCTGAGAATGTTACGATAGCCTCCTACATTATACACTTGACAGGTTTGTCAGCTCTTAGTAACAAGCCTTGTAAAGTACTTTAATATCATTAGCACTATTTTCTTAATGTGTCTGCTCTCCTCGCAGCACGAAAATATCATATATCATAGGCTGGAGGGTAGCATGAACTGCTATCGCTCCTTTGCTGGCGTCTTAAATGTGATTTCATAGTAACACATAGCGTTGATATTTTAATCAAAATAATGCAGCCATTTTCCTTTATTGATTATCAAGTAAATATGTATAAATATGTAGTTAGGGGTGGGCAACCCTTTTAGAGGATATTGAAAACACATAACGAATGGCTTTCTGGGGTAATCTTGCTGCCTGCTTACTTCAGTTACGTTTTGTGCCAAGAGGGTTTCCATTCTGCTCTCTTCACCCAAAGATCTGGGGGGGCCACATGCACGAAAGAGGGGCACACACCTGATCCCAAACTCTGGAAGAATGTTCCAGGTAAGCAAGACCTAGATCAGATGGCTTTGAAATTTCTGCACATTTCTGCATGGCTCCCTTTTTGTAAATGAACGTAATGTATACAATATACTCTGTAGTTCAGGGTACATTTCAAAAGGATCTGCCTTTAATGTGAAATACAGAAATTCTGTAAGGCTTTTAAGGCTTTCATTTCCCTTTCGGTGATAAGCATGACTTACGTATGCCTATTTCCAATGCTAGTGTAAACCGAGAAATCCAACAGTGCAAGAGTTTTATTAGCGTTTTAGATTTCAAAAATAAACATGTATTGCTTTGTGAATGTAATAAAATCATAAACTTGGCTAAGATCTCATGTTTAAACAGGACATACATCTTAATAGGGGTCATGTTTATCCTTAACATTGTAAATATTCTCGTATATGACCTTGACCATAAAATTTTAATTATTGTCAACAATAGCATGAATTCTATACCCAAAATAAGGACACACACACACATACACACATACGCTATCAAGGGAATTTTAGTATCTCCAGTAAAATCTCAGTCAAATTGTTCTGTGACTTAAACAAAGGTTAAAGTCCAACATACAGCTCAGCTCTGTGCTGGAGCTCAGAACAAAACATCAGCCTCCTGCAGGCAGTACCAATATCACGTTTTTTTATTACACATTGCCCCAAATGTGTACGAGTATTTAGCTAGTTACTGGATACATGCCCTAACTCCTGCCACCCTTATCTCCAGGGGTCTGTGGGCTGCTTTCCTTTCAGTCAAAATCATTGCACTGAGCTCAGGGCCTGTAGCACATAGGTAATAAGGAAATAACAGTTGGAAGAGTAAGTAAATGAATCTATAAGTTCCTCCATCTTACCTTGAGATTTCTGTTCCTATTCGCCCACGGCCGTCACAAGGGGTGACTAAGCAAGAAACGAACAGGCACCAGATGACAGGAGCTATAACATGTTGATCTGAGATTAATTAAGTCTATGTTTTTCTTCATGAGCATCCATACGCGTATATGCTTCTGCCTTTCAACAAGACCCTAGGCAGATGATTTCAGGGCAATAATAGCACTAGCTGTGGACAAATCCAAAACTATTCTGTGTTTGTTAACACAGAATTTAAACGTACCTAAAATATTTGTCATTAACCGTTCAAAAAATATTTCAAGAATACACAACCCAAGGAGAACGTGGGCCATTATCTCTACGACCACATATGGTCTTTATGTTCCCGGCTTGTACAGTTATTCCAAGATCTATTTCACAAGGTGAAACTGTCAGGTTAAAATTTGTCAACTTCACAGTCTTGTTTCAAAACTCCTTCCTCAATTCTGTATTTCCCTCATTTATGTGAGAAGAAGAAGGGTCATACTCTGGACCATCTCTCTACCCACCTGAGACAGGGTAGGGTCTAATCCATATTTTGTCTTTTTTTAGAGTGAATGCAATAATTGCTGCGGATGGGATAATTATATAGTAACTAAGGCTGGTTTTTCTTAGAAAGGACACAATTAAATGGTATCTTTTTCAGTGGGGTCTGGTCACCACATGAGGACCTAGCCTAACCTTTTTTAAAACTATTTTATGCCTCGTCATTTGAAGGAAAACCATTAATTTGATGTGCTGAGAATTTTTCCTGTGAAAATGCTGCCATTCACACAGTCTAGTTAACATGAACACGTTTTTAATATCCATCGATACATGACTTTTCGCCATCAGTCACATAGCTGGTCATAAAATCATTTGGTCTATTTATTGCTAGAAATCATTAAGAATTACACTTATGCAAGTCTGTAAATTTACCAGGCTTACAACACTTGATCCTCTCTGAGAAAATATCTTTTGATTAAGTCTTTATGTGTGAAACACCAGAGTAATTAGTCAAAATCATTGACTGAGGATTTATGGACAGTCACTCATGGGTCTGAGCACCTCTAGAGTTGCTCTATACTTTGCAGCGACACCCAAAGGTACTACTACAATCCTTAGAGCTAAAAGGAGCTTTCAGCATCACCTACATGGTCTTCCTGAATCCCTAGAACGAGAATAAGTCCAAATTGCACTGTGTGAGCTCTTCCTTCCTTGACATACACCCTGGGCAAGAGTGGTCACATCCCTTCTTCACCATGTCCAAATGACGCACACAGGAAAGAAAGGTGGTCTCTGTATCAGCCCTCTTTCTGTCTCAGGGTACAATGTGTCTCCCTACCTCCATCCAACTTTGAGGTTCCAGAGTCTGTACGACATTTTATTCAGTCAGATAGCTCTGGACAAAGTCCTGGACGAGCATCTTGACTCTGCTTTTAATGTTCCACAGAAAAAGCCAATGTGGAGCTCATTAGCTAAGAACAATTTAGTTACCGTATTTATTAGACTCTGAGACAACTGACTGTAAAATCACAATGTCACCTTGATGATTTGTTGCCCCTCGATTACATTGTTTTTCAATGAAAATGTCATTGTTTTGGCTTGACGAGGATATAGGACAATGGGAGCTCCAGCCACTGCTGATTGGAGAATAAATTGATATAACCGTGTTGGACAACAGGTGGACATTATTATCAGGTGATTTGGAAATGTGTACACCTTCCAGTGCAGTGATTTGGTTTCTGGATGTAGACCTGCACAAAAATCTTATAAATGTGCCCAGCAGTATTGAAAATAGCCTAAAACTGGACACAACTTCAGTGTAAAATTTAAAAAAAAAAAAAAAAGTGGCATGTTCATACAATCATACAATGGAAATTATATACTGGAAAAAAGCAGTGAATAATCATGTGAATAGGCCATTAGTAAATCTCAAAAACATAGTGTTGAACAAAAGCAGAGAAAAATACACATATTATTCCATTTACATAAAAATTTTAAAAAGCAATTCTGAACTTCATACTGATTAGCGATCCATGTGCAGGTAGAAACAAAAAACTTTAGAGAAAAAGGAGAATTATTAACACAAAGGTCAGGATAGTTGTACGATGAGTAGGTTGGCTAAGGGATGGGAATGCAATGGAAAGGGGTAAAGAGACCCCTTAATACACCAGGAATATAATACCTCTTAGCCTTGGGAGGTCGGGAGAGGGTGTTTTTCAAGACACCAGTTATTTAAAATGCACATGCAGAATTGATGCATCTTTTGAAAATAAATTTCAAAACACACAATGGGATTTATAGATGACGTAATACAGAATTGTACACCTGAAATCTATGTAATTTTACTAACAATTGTCACCCCAATAAATTTAATAAAATAAAGTTAAAAATAAAATAAAATAAATCCTAATAATTAAAAAAAAAATTTTTCAAAATTCAAAAAGAAAGACACAATAGGTAAATAAAAGGAGAGAAGGGGTGGAGGTGACGCCAAACGTGCAGCTCCAATTCTTTCTCTTGTTTTCACTTCCAAAAACAAAACAAAACAAAAAAAGCATCTCTGACACAAGCATCAAGTAGTCTTTGGTGTCGGGAAAAAAGGGGCACCCCTCTAAATGGTGCATTTCATTTCACAAATAGAAATGTCTTTCTGTAGCAGATCAGATTTAAATCAAAGCTAGACAGAGATTATTTAACATCCATGAGAATTATATGCGATCTCTTGTGTTCCATGGAATATTTTTCTAAACGCCTAATAGTTAACAGCATGCACGAAGATTATGATTTTAAATCAATTATTCAGATGTTGAAGTTAGCCAAATGCAGTCCATTAAAATGCCCATTGTTTTATGTTCCTGTCTCCTTTTAAAACAATTTTCAAAGACTAAATCAGGCACTTAAAGCACTGTCATCCCATTTCCCCCAGATGTGTTCATGATGTAACTTTAAAGTCACCACTGTTGTATAATTTTAGGAGATTTAGATAAATCACATTCTTGCATTTCAAAATAGTGGATACCATTGGAGTAGTTTGTACCTTTCTCTTCGTTTCCAAATGGAAATCGGAGAAGGTGGCAGACACTCAATAACATTTGCTGAAAGACACACAGAGCATAATATCTCACTTTAACCTCTCTCCACCATCCTGTAAGGTTCATACTACTAATTATCCCCGTCTTACAGAGGAGAAAACTGATGTACAGAGAATATGAAGACTTGCCCCAAGTAAATGTCTATGCTCAGGTGTGAACTATGGTGGTTTGTCTTCTCTACCACTCTGATATCTATAATTCGGCAAAGAGTTTATTACTATAATTATGCATATGTTATGTATGTATATAGGAAAAAAAAACTATCTTCACAATGTTCATGTACCTCATTAAATTAGTTTGCAAATTCTCATTATGAGTAACATTTACTATAGGCGAATTATGTCCACACCAAGCAAATAATATCACCATGTCTTGCAGTTAAAGACATCAGAGAAAACGGTAAAATATTTCCTTTGAAAACGTATTTTTCCACTCCCACTTTCCGGAGGAGACTGACATTTCTTGGAGATGACTGATATGTGCTTATTTCCATTTTTCAGCGTCCATCATGATCGCACTAGGCTGGTAATTAGTGAAGAGAAAAATTGCTACTGGCTAATGCACCGTTTTAACTGTCATCCTACTGGATGGGGGGAAAAGTTATTCGGTAAAATGAGAGCCCACTGGTGCTACTGTATTGACTTTTCTGTCATGTTTGCTTCGGTTTACTAGTCAAAACAAGTTTCCTGGTCCAGAAGGTTCCGTTTGCTTTATGAAAATGAAGCTGTCTTGTTTTCTGGTTCATAAATCATTGTCAGGCAGAGCTAGGTAACAGAAACAAGTTCAGATTCCAGAATGATTATCCTTAGAGATGATGTATTAAATATACAGAATCCAGCTTGATTTTCATAAGGCGTGTTGACTTTGCAGAACTAAGACTGCAGGGGAAAATTATCTCCTAAAGGGAGGTGTGAGAGTTTGCAAAGGCTAGCCAGGTGGGAATAATGGGGAGGGAAGGACACAGGCATCTTCTCACATTTTCTCTCTGTTACCTACCTGCTGTCATTGCTTAAGCACGTATGCACCTTTTTCTCTTATTGACACATAAGGGGTGTCTTTAGAAGAGGTTCCCTCTTTCCTCCGTTATCTGTGGCATCTCTTCCATCTTCTCAGAATATTGTGATAGCTTGTCAGATGGTTCTTCCACCTCTTGACATCCTAACCTCTTTCCCCCTGAAGTTAGCCTATGTTGGAATCATCCCTTTGGGGTACCATACCTCTTGCCCAAGAGCCTTTTTCATGCCTCGTCAGAGAAAATCAGGGGCCATGGGATAAAAATCTGGAGAAAAATCACAGTGGAGTCAAAAAGACTCACAGGGATGCCCTGAGATTCAAAGTGTCCCTGTGGCAACTGGCAGAATAGATTTCTTGTACATTCCTTGTCCTGGAAGAATTAAGGCTGACTTTTCCTTTGAATGAAGGGTTCTGACCTCCGAGAAGGAGAGATGTTTCTTCTGTATGAAGTGTGTGTCGCTTTCTACCTGACTTCTCAGTTCCTGTAGGAGCTTCAAGTCTCATTTCACACAGGAGGAGGACTCAGGGACGCCTCCCCTTACCCCCCCCCCCCCACAGCCATCACCTGGGGCCCAGTTTCTCTGGGCATTTCCTCAGAGCACACCTTTCACTGCTCCTTTTCCTACTTATTACAGGGATAATCAGGCATTCGTTGTAGTATTCATTTTTCTCACTATTGCTCTCACTGGGTCAGATGGACGTTGCATGGAGCTAGGTGCACGTCTGTGCACACAGCTGCCCTCAGGTGCATGCCACACAGTAGGTTTGCATTAAGTATTTGGAACCAGAGCATGAAGAGAAAAAGACATGTACCCGAAGCCATTCCAAATTCGGAGTAAATTCTTGTTCTAGCAGGGCATTTGGGTGGAGGTTAAGTTATAGTCACGATTTACCTCTATTTCGATTAAATTTTCTTGCTCAGAATGGAAGGCACCATTCTCCTAAGAGCACAATAACAGAAAATGTATACATGCTGCCATATAGCTCCTCCATTATGAAAAATAAGATGCTGGGGCGTGGGGTGGGGTGGGGAAGTGACTTGACTTGTTTTACAACTAAGCCCACAGGACTCCACTTTGGGATTCAGAAAGCCAGGGTCTCAGAAGGTTATAATCTTCCATTACCTTGCTTATTTGACTGATTTATCATTTATTTACATAGGTAGCCTTTTTACTCATTTATTTAGCTGGAGAGAAACATGAGGAATTGGAAACTTATTCCAAAACTTTGGGAAATGCATATGACCAGTGAGGTCATCACCTCAATGTGTACCCTCAACAACATGGTTGGAAACCTATTATCTTCTAGAAAATTATCTCAACTTGTCACTTCACTGTAGTAAAAAAACAAATAAACAAAAAGAACCACCCAACTTGGAATTCATAAGCTAAGGGTAAAATATCTACTTGGACTTTGGGGTTTTCTAAGCTACATGAGATTTCCAAGCAGTTGGTTAACTCATGCGGACTTTGTACCTTTTATAAATATTTAGACATTTGTAAGTGTAATCGTGTTTTACATATCCCTATTGTATAATAGCACTGGTGTTTTGCTCTGTGGGAAGAGTAAGTTTCTACAGTGTGATCAATAGAGAAACCCTGCATGGTTTATTTTCTATTACGTATGCCTTGCAGGTCATTGAGTCAAGTACAGTGGCGGGATTTCTAAAAGGCTGATGATTTTTCGGAAAGATCGTCAATAGCATATGTAGCTGAGCAAGCTAGAATAATTATAGTCAAATTTCATGCTTCAGGGCATAGAATGATTTCCTGCAAGGGTCAGGAAGGAATTATACTGTCTTCACCAACGTGTGTCCCATTGGGTAAATGACCCACCTATTTTTGTTTGCTTTGGCCCTTTTTTTTCCTGAAACTGACATACTGATGGGGTTTTCTTAAAAATGCAGATCAGGTGAGCCCATGACCTTCCATGCTTATTTTGCCTTGTCTACTTTCTTCTTGATAGTCGAGAACCAATGGTTCTGTGGACCGAGTCACCGGATGGAGTACTGGTTGGGAAACAGCTCCTAACAAATGTAAATTGTTCCTTCTTGGATGCATTGCTAAAAGTTGCAGGTCTGGAGGATGAAAATCAAGGCAGAAGGCAGAATGATCTGATTTGGGATTTCAGGCATGCACTCGTAAACTACACTGAGGATTCCATTTTCTCTTTGAGGTCCTCTCAACCCATCTACTTCCAGTTCAGGTCCCATTACTCTTGCCTCTTTTCTGCAGCAAAGTTTTGTCCCTGGCTCTCCGTCATTCAATCATCTCAATCAAAACATGCATTTGCTCTTAAAACAGCTCCAGCATCATGAACGACAGATTTTTAACCTTTGTTGCCACCCTTTTTTTTTGGGGGGGGGGGTGGGGTGTAGGGGAGGAGGACAGAAGAGCACATGGTCATTCTCAGGGACGCTTGCTTCCACGACAAACTTAGCACAGAGGCCACTGAGGTAATTACATTCTGTATGTCTGAGCCAACTAGCAGGGCTCACGCTGACGCTGCGATACATCTGGGCCTGATAACAATTGCAAATACTCAGGGCACGCTATAAAAAAGAGCTTATGTTACAATGTGAAACAGCATGTTTTACAGTCCTCAGAACAGTCAGATAAATAAAACAGCTCCGAGTCCAGAGCGTGATGGGGGGAAAATGTATTTTGTAACATTTCATTTAAAGCAGAAAAATGTCCCCACTGACAAGGGAACATTTGACCCAAAGAAAATGTTAAGTTCCACCCACAGCTGTTTGAGGAAATGGGCGATAGAAAATAGGGCTGGCCGCCTTCTCTGATGCGGGCACAAAGATTACAGTCACCTCTCATTCAGAGGGACAGTTTTGGAGATTTGGGTTCCATTTGAGAGTGGAGAGGAGCATTTATAAAAGCTACTTCTGCATAGCCACCCAAGGAGAGCAAGTAGGAAGGAAAAGACTGCACATTTTAGGACACATTCAGCATAAATGCTGAAAGGATAATTTGAGTTAATTTAGAGGTGTCTTTTGGGGCAGGTTGAATGTGTTGAACACAGCTAGGTGGCTTTCCAAAATAATCATTCATGTGTTGGGGTGATGTTGGACAGGGTTAGCAGAAAAGGGAAACAAATCCCAAAGCCAGAGTTTTGCATAAGACAGTAACACTTGTGTTTCCACTTGGCAAAAACCTCCCCACCAACCTCCTTTCTGCTAACACCCGCTGTATTTCAGCAGCAGTCCTGTATCCTTTTGTGGAGAATTGCGATGTCATGTGTATCACTGATTTTAATCTGGCAAATTTCCCTGTGTTTTGAGGTTTTTTTTCGTTTTGTATTTTTGTTTGTTTGGTGTCTGTGTTTTTTTTGTTTTGTTTTGTTTTGTTTTTTAGTGTAGTTTTGACATATGAATATTGCCCTTCCATTCAGCATGCAATCGTGTGGCACCAATGCCCATGCCCCGTGTACTCATTTTCTTCATCTCAAACCCCTCCTCTTCCAGAACATTTTTACTTAAAAATGGCCTGTAGTAGCCACAATTTCATTACAGGGGATTACAAAAAATAAATAAATAAATAACGTGCCATCTCCCATTTGTAGAGCACTTTAGATTTTACTCATGAGTGCATATTTTCTCTTTTAATTCTCAAGCCATCAGGGAGGGATGTCAAGTCCCTCATTTGACAGATGTGGCCCCTGATGCTCAGATAGGTGGAGAAAGTTTGTCCCCAAGTTCACAGTCGAGCCAAGCTCAAATCCACAACTCACTGGCATCTATAACTAAACAAACTGCCTTTATCCATTACACAACCTTTCAATTGCATAGCAATTTCAGTTTTCCAATGCATGCTTCTTTCTTTCCTATATCATCTCCTTTAACAATTACATTCGATAGAACTCACCCATTTAAAAGTCACTCTCAATTCCGAGGCACAGGGAATGATTACATTTATTGAGGAAGATAAAGTAACTAGTGAAATGGGAATGTGGTATATGTAAAACATAGTCTTACGTGTATGGATATTCAGTATACCTACGAACGGATGTTGTTTCAATGATTACATGTCCCATCTCCCAATTTGTTCTGCCATGAAAGAAAATAAACGCAGAGTTTCTTGAATATAATTAATGGGTTTAGAGACCCTGCTTCCAGTTTTCCTGGATCTCAGACTTGCTAAGTTTTAAGGCCATCTCTCCTAATGCAAAATAGCCTTTTTTTGGTAAGTTGCAGGGAGGTTTTGTTTGTTTATTTGTTGGGGGGGCAGAAATCGGTTCCTCTGGAAAGCTGGCCCCTGTGTTCTCAGGGGTTATAAAAATGGGAATCATTTTTATTGGCAATCCACTGGAATAGTGCTGAGACAAATGGAAACTTGAAGATAAAGATCCTCAGAGGTGAGAACATACAGCTGTTGGGAATTGCGCGAGAATCTGACCAATAAAGGAAGTCACTATTTTTCCAGGCCTAAAGTGAGTTATAGGGCGAGACGGGTGTTGTATATTTATGTAAGGCAACAGCAGGGAGTTTAAGCGGCTGTATATTGCTGAAAGAGCATCATTCACGTTCAGGCCGAGACAAAAGGTGGAAATGAAGTAACATCCTGGCCCAAGAAGGCCTCACGACAGAATAATAACATTTCAGAGAGGGGGGCCGTGTGCGAGGCTGTGGGTAGGCCTCAAAATGAGGAAATGATCAAGATACCTTGTCAGGCCTTCAAAAACACAGTCACACACACACACACACACACACACACACACACACACACTCAGGATTAAGGCCTGACCAAGCGTCCTTGGACAGGAAGATCATTTATCTTTCACAGAAACGCGTACACAATTACTTGCAACCTTCATCAGTATAGTCAGCAAGATAGGTTTTCCAAAAGTACTAGAAAAAATATCTATCAACACCCATAACACAGTGGAGGCCCCGTGTGGTGTTTATTGTTATCATGCCTCAGCGTGGATACTAATTCAGGACAGTATCTGAAGAACCAGAGTGGTTCTGGCTGCTGCACAGACTCAAGGGAATGCGGGGGGCTCCGTGGGGGTGGGGGGAGAAACTGTCTTATCTTCTGTGTTTATTTATTGAGTCCTTTTGTGTAGAGGAAGTTGCAAGTAGAAGAAAAGGGTCACGGAATTACACTCCTCTAATGACAAATGGTGAGAGGGAAAGAGAGACAGTCCATTTCAGGGAAATGATCAAAAGCGAAGCAAAGAGTTTTAACATTCAAAAAATATACGTAATTAGTCTCAGGGACTGGACTCTGAAAATACTGTACGTGTGTTTAATAGAAATAGTTGAGGGTGCAACCCAAATGCTAACTAAAGCGCTAACATTTTTAATGGCAGAGCGTGATAAATATCTCAGAAACGAGTCATTTTAGGAATAAAAAAAAAAAAGCACCCCCGCAATGTCAAGTAAGACGCTCCAGTCATACGAGAGCTTTTCGCTAATACTAAATTAGTGTGGTTATTAAATATGTGATCAATCACGTGGAACTGGGATGAAAATAGTATATCTTATCCTTGAGGTTTATTTATTTTTGCAGTGAATATGACAATAATGAAAAACTTAAGTAAAATTAAAAGGCTTCCTATAAACATGTTTATGGGGTGGACCCCGCACTAAATTTGAGTTTTCCTTATTAGGACAAAGTGCAGTGAGATGTCAAACTGATTTTCTACTAGGAAAGCTGAATTTAAAACATGAAACACATATTTACAACCTCGAGACTATTTTGCTCAAATTTGAAAGGAATAGTGGAATCAGAAAACGAATAGACTTGCGCCTATTTTTTCATTTACTTTTTCCCTCTGCTGTTTTACGACTATTAAACTCTCATTTCAAAAAAGAAAGAAAAGGAGGAACAGTGGATGGACATGATTTAATTTCCTGTATTGACCCTTCTTTAAAAGTGTTCTTCTTTATCCTGGCTGACACTCCCGACGACTTTGTGCGTTCAAACCCAAGGTTATTGGGACGCGGTATTTAGCAACCTTCTCAATAGCCAAAGGCAACGACGACTAGGAGAGAACACAGAGCCCGTGTCTCCCTATAAAAACGAGCAATTTGCAATTGGGAACATCTCATACTGCACTTTGCAGGTGAATTTACCAGGCACACAGCTGAAGCCAAAGATTTCCAGGAATGACATCCATGAAACACATCCATGAAATGATCCTGCCTGCCAATTGCCTATTTTTTCCACAGGGGCCGTCTGAAGGGCTGGGGTCATGCAAATTAATTCCTGGCTTCTGAAGCATCAGGTAATAGCCACTGCCAGAGGCGGGATTCCAAAACCATTAGCCCCCTGGTCTGAGCCTATATGGGAAAACCTAATATCTCCACCACACACCCCATCTCATGGCACGTCTGCCTGGTACTAAAAATGCATTGGTACAGAACATACTGAAATAGGTCACTCACTGAAGCTTATCCTAGAAATGCTTTAAGAAAAAAAATTAAAAAGTCATTTCCACAGAGTTTGAGATCCATTGAGAAAAACAATAAATATAGATTGTTCAGTCTCCACTCCCATTTTATATATATATATATATATATATATATATATATATATATATATATATATGTATGTATATATAATCTCTTATCTGTATGGAATTTCTTGAAGTAAGAATTATTGGTCACACCTGCAGCAGTTCATATAAAAAGCAAGAGTGGCCGGGGGAATAATGTCTTCCTCTCTTTGGTTTTCCCCTTAAATGTTTGAGAAAGAAACCATCAGTACAGTTGCAGGCATCCATGTGTTGTGTGTCAAAAAAAAAAAAAAGAAAGAAAGAAAGAAAAGCCTCCATTTAAACTCGGTTTTTAACCTTTCCACCTTAGGCTCTTACATTTTCTTTCCTTCTACTCAAAGCATTTAGGTAAATTAGGGTGAGGTCCCTCCATAAAAATGCAAGGGGATCAGTTAAACTTTCATCTCTAATTTATTCATGAAGGAGCGAGGTCCTGCCTGGCCATGCTGTGCGTCATCCTGTCAGAATGACTTTCTCTCTCGTTGAACACGGAGATGGAAGGACAGGAAATCAGGGGGCTTGGGCTTTGCCAGTAATTGCTGTGAGGATAAAAATGCAGGCGTCATCTTGCTTGGTTAAGTGAATGTGAGCCAAAGTTTCCAAAACGAGGATCAGAACTGAATTAGCATCTCTTACGCTAGTCAACACATGTATGGTAAATAGAAACATTGATTATACACATGTACTATATAAAACACATATTTTATACAGTACATGTCTACTACAAATATCTATTCCATCTGTCTGAACCATTTATTGATCATTATTATTTTCTGGACAGTCGTTTCAATGTACAAGTGGATACGGAGTATTTCCAACAATGAATTAAATTTCCTAAGTGATACTGTTTCCAGCTCTACTGTAGTTGTAACTTCATGTAAGCCTGATGCTGTGACTGCCCGCTTTCACAATCATTGTTCTCATGCATAAAGATTACGTTCACCATTGCCCTCCGTGTACAAGCAAACCCGTGTGCATATCCTTGAACACCTGCAAGTTCAGAAGATTGATTAGTCTTTTAAGAAAGCCCTCATTTTCTTTTTCAGTGGTAACTGTACTTTAATATGTTTAATGTTCTCTCTTAAAAGTTCCCCCATCTTTTTTTCTTTTCCAATCATTTCCTGTTTGTTTGTTTTTTTGCTTTTTTTTTTTTATGTATTTTTATTTTTTCCTTTCCTCCACTTTCGAATATATTTCACAGTTAGAGGCTTGTGGGAAAAGGAGACCAGAGTCTTATAATGTGAAAGACCTTATTCTAGTTGATGAATAGTTTCCTCGGTTTTGCCATTCCCACCCCAGCATTCAAAAATTATCATCTTTTATACATGTGGAAAAAGGGAGGGGGTGGGATCTGGTATGAGTTCTTTTAGTCGTCAGGAAATTACAAAATGTACACTTGCGAAGTAAGCAATTTTTGCAGTCGGCCTGCACATCCATCTTTTTAATGAGCCTTGTTTATAACCTGACGCCATGTTTCTAGTCACCTACCCTGTTTACGTCTTTGGCCCCTTTAATTAAGAGAAGAACCAGTTAAAAGAAAGTAAGACGAAATATTAATATGATCTGATTAATTCAGCTAGCAGGAGGTTATGGGGTACCAAGGTTATTATAACCTATAAAAGCAATGTGAATAAAGCTGTATTCATTTGTAATTTTATTAGGCGGAGCAAATTAGTGAGTCTGCATAGCAGTGACAAAAGACCCATTCCTATTCTCCCTTACCCCCTACTGCAAGGGCCAGGTGCCCAAAGTTAGGCTCCATATTAGGCAAATGAGATCTGATAAATCTCAGCTGCACATCTAATGAGAGCTTCCAGAGCTGGTGCTGTGCTAATTTGGAAAGATTAGCCGGGATGTTTGTGTATGGCTGGTCGAAGTCCAATGAAATCAAAGTGAGGCCCAGGGAAGAGGACGCTAAACCTAGAAAGGGTTAAAGAGAGAAAGACAACCGTCTTCTGGAAAAGGGAAAACCAGAAAAAATTGATAATGGGCAAACTATTAGAAATGACCCAAGGCAAGTTGGAGAGGTGACGTGAACTTTCTATTTTAAAAGAAATATCAGTGGTAACTAGTCCTCCCCCGTGTAATGATAAAAAAGCAATAAGGTCTACCTGAGTGGACTTCCCCTCACCTGGAACCTTCCCATTCCAGCCACCTGACATCAGAGCCCACCTTTTGCCCACTTTCATGAAGTCAAAGGAAATTGCAGTGTTTATTTCCGACACAGATGTGGTGAGCCCTCACAAGTTAAGGACAATTCAAATGGAAAGAAACTAGAAATGACTTGGAGTTTTTAATACCAATATGTTGATATTCATTAAGGGGGGACGTTCTCATGGGCTGGCTTGTGGCTTTTGAATAGAGCCTTCATTCTTCCAAAATTTTGTCTACACAAGTTTGGTTGGACCACTCACCTATAAATTGTAGTTTCTCTTGTCTGTCTTCTCATCAATTCTTCTAATGTCAGACTTGCTGTGAATCTGGCATCTGTTCTGGCCTGACTTGGCATCTTCTGCCAATAGTGCCAATCCTTACCTGGCTTCTCCTTTATGAACTTATCCCTGAGAAGCTGGAGGGCATCCCATTCCACTTAGGTCTACAGCTACGTTTCTATTTAGTATATTTCAACACTTAAACTAGATTGCGATAGTTCTTAGTCTGACGTATATCCTGAACAGAGAGACCAACAGGGCCCATCCGAGCTGTTAACCAACTCCAAGTTAGAAAATGAGCCTTTTACCATTAATAAGGCATTCTAAGGAGTGTATTTTTTATAATGAGAAAAACCATCAATTGAATAATGGCAGCGATATAGTCCAAACAGATGACTTCAGAAACCTACTGAAAAAATGAAGAATATTCATATTAAACAGGGACGCCAGTGGTCGAAATTACTTGTTTTAAATGATGAGCATAAAATATATTTAAAAAAATGATAATATAAAAAAAGCCCTCTCTGGTTAGTAGGGAAATGACTTCACACACACAAAAAATCTCTTATTGGACATCAGTAAGACAGCATTATTTTGAACTGAAGTGTTCTCTCACTTCCAAGCATAATACAAGATTGGAATCCTGAAAATGTGGGGCGGGGAGGGGGGAAGTCATGCAATGCTCTCTCCTTATTCCAAACGCATCTCTAAAATTTTCAGAAATTCTCTCAATCAATAGGTATGGAATGTGGGAGGGGGTCCCATGATGAACATATTTAAATTCCTTCCAAACTCTTTGGGATTTTCCCTCCTGCATGATACTCGCGTCATTTAAAATCATTGTGACCACTTTTTCGATGGAAAATGATCATTTCCATGGCCCTTTGAGTCTCCTAGTGAGCAACTTGCTTCCCCAGGTCAGACGAGGCCAGGTTAAAATGCACTCAGAAGCAGCTAGGGTGAGAGAGACTCGGGGAAAAACGACTGAACACATAAGTCAAATAAGTGTTCAGAGGCATATCACTTGGGAAAGTGTCCTGTACTTTTCAATCCGAATCTGTCCTTCTTTCTTCATTGATGCCACAGCACTCAGAGCATTTGGCTTATTACGAGGGGCGGAGGTTTGGAGCGTGTCCTCTGGTCAGAATCCCAGCTCTGCCTCTATGTGCTGTGTGTCTTTGGGCCCCTACCTTAACCTCTCTTTGCCTTTGTTTCCTCATTTGTACAAAGGGGAAAATAATGGTAGTGTTTCTTATCTCTTGCAGTTCATTTGGGAATTAAATGGTACAATACATGTAAATCGCTTAGAAAAGCAATTGGCGTGTCGCACCACTCAAATGTCAGCTCTGTCATCATTTTGTCTTTTATTTCTGGTTAGGTAGCAGTGTTTATAGCAGTTTCTTCCCTACACTCCTCTACGAGCCCCCTGAAGGGAGGGATGGTCTTATTCACTCTTATGATACCTGGGTACCTAAAAGCTCTACCTAAAAAAAAGGACTCGTGACATGGTGACATTTTTGACACTGGCTGGGGTAGCAGTACGTGAAACAACCCTATCTGGAATATTCACTCTTAATCTAGCGCCCTTAAAAGGCTTTCCCTTTTCATCTTCTGTATTTGTTTTGAACAGCAGCAATAACACAGCATCAGATAATTACCATACAAAGCCACATGGAGGCTTGAATGTGAAATGCCACCTGTTGTAACAGTGATCAAACGTTTAGCTGATGTCAGTATCTGTTGGCTACAACAGGGGTCCATAAATGTATGTGACCTTATTATTTTCCTCAAAAAAAAAGAAGAAAAAAAAAAAGAAAACCAAAAACAGTCATAGGTATTCGTATAAAGGAAGAAACAGAGATTCTGTATTAGGTTGATGTAAAAGTCATTGCGGTTTTTGCAATTATTTTTAACCTTTTAAGCCTCAATTACTTTTGCATCAACCGACTAAAACCGGCTCTGTCACCTTTTCAGCTCCTTTTTGCATCTATTAAATGGTAACACTCTCCTCTTGGGATTGTGATGAGTCTGGTGAGGTGACATACGGGACACATGGGGCTCAAGAAGTGATGGCTATTGTTATAATCATTATTTGTAGACAGTTAACTCAGGGCATTCCCATAAGCATGGAACACTTAGAGGAGCCATTAGTTGGTAAGAGTTGTCTTAATGGTTGGTAATACTGCTTCAATGAGAAGGGTCTGAGTTGGAGCCCCCACTCAGGAATGGGTCTGTGATCCCTCAGCAATTCGGGTGTGGGGGTGGGGGGTGGCCCCACTTTTCTCACGTAGCCTTGAGGCAGGGTTCTTTCCAAGCAGATCTGCCCATGCATTCCTCTTTGGAAGCCTGACGAAGCCTAGAAACCCATCTCAGAAAAAAGGATGTTTACATGAGCAACATAACATGCATGTTAAAACCCAAGCATTAAAATGTTAAAACAAACAAACTCATGATACCACAATATATGTGTTGCTTATGTTCACGTAGTAAACAAAAAGTCCTCATACCTCCCATCATGCCAAAGATGAGTTGAGCATGTACCTGATTTTGTGAGACACCTGTCACTTATGTGATGTGATACGAACATACCTATGATACCTCTTAGTGAGCAATCGTATCTATTAAGGACATTTTTTGATGTTATCCACATTCGTAATGAAAGGGGAAGTCCATTTCAGTTAGAAATTAGTGAAAAGAAAGATGCAACTTTTGTCCATCCAATGGCATAGACCTGTTCCCTGTCACCCACATGAAGAACAGCTGTGCTAGAACCCCAAGTTAAGTACCTCTAATCTAAAACCTGGAAACTTCTTTTTATTTACTCAGCTTGGCACATTGTTTTTCATAATTACACTCCCCACTGGCCTTTCAGTATATACTCTGCCATCTTATGAAGGTCATAAAGACATTTAGAGTCCAAGTGTTAGAAAATGTTATGGATACTTAAATTGTTTCTCCTGCCTAGACACTGGCTGATATTATAATCATTATGGTGTTTACGTTTCTAGTCAATTGAAATATTTTGGTGTAAATGTTAGAATCTAAATGATATGAGTAGTCAAGTATGAAGGTAGAGGCAAGGAAATTGATACTAAGCTATGACAATATTTCAAGAAATTAAATGCTTTGAGGATAGTCATAAACTAGCAAGGGCCGTAAGCCTTGGGAAGCCTCAGATCCAATGGTACAGGGTGAAAAGATTAGTCAACTTTGGACAAGCGTGCAGACTGTGGGAGACTGAATTCAACCAAACCTTAAAGCTTTTGGACATTGACCCATATTCTTAGATAAATGTAATAATTCATTCGCCTAGATATGAAACAATTGTTCATACTGTTAGATTAAAAGCCCAGAGTGTATATATATAGCTGGGTGTATCAAAACCATTTGGTCCAATTTGATGTGTAGCAGTAAAAAGGGAAACACAATTAGATTAGGAACCCATTGTAAAGACAGGATACGGGTCTAAATGGATGCGTTAGGTATTTACAAATGTTTTGCATGTTATTGTCACTCCGTGAAAGCAACATGCCCAAAGGAATGGGGTTAAAATAAAATCTTATTCACTGGCTACATATCTGAGTGCTGACTGAGAGAGAACTCAGGGTGGCATTCCACTAAATGGGACCCTTCATAAGAACACAGACCCAGTGTGGCTCTTCATTGCTTGTTTATATTTGCAATACTACAAAGATTAATTGATTGTTCAATAAAGTATCACTTTACAGATCGGGTTAGTCTCTTAAATGAACCACTAATCGTCTTGTTAACCTGTAGATATAAATGAATTGTTTTCAATAAGATGAACATTATCCCCTATGTAGGTGTGGCAATTAGGTTATTGATTTTAGGTAAATGTCTAGTTAATTATGCAATAGGCTTCATTTCTTCTGTTAATTAAGCTACTGCTCTTTTAAGTCAATAAACTATGGCCTCAGGAGAAATGAGAAGTTTCCTGTGAGAGGGGTCCGACGACGTCCCCTCCCTAGTATGAGGCAGAATATGGGAACCCTCTTCTTCCTTCAAATGAGGAAGAACTTTGAAGAGTGAATTGTGTTTGCAGTTCACTCATCATCCGTTTCTAAAATCCGGATTAAATGGAAATTGAAACAGAGTTATTTGAGGGGAAGCTACTTTCCTCGCTTGTGTAAAACTCCGCCTAACAGACAGTCAGTTGTCTCTGTCTCATTTGGTTTCTTAATGAGGAGCTTTAACCTGCCTTTCGGTCATCTCCACCCAGGACCCAACCCCTCCCCAAATGCTGTCATGTCATTTAGGGGTTAATCATTAACCTGATCTATGATGCAGAAAGGACGGTTTTCAGAATTGTCCTGGGAAAAGAATCCTCACCCACATGCCTCACCCTGCTTCTTTAGTTTTGACCAAAGTTGAAGCCATACATGCTGACTTTTGTCCTGCACTAATTAGGAATATTTCCTTGTTTATGGTATCTTTTTTGGGGGTGGGGGGTGGATAGTAGGTGGGGCTGTAGTTGCTTTTCCTGGGGACACCTAGAATCTGAATTTGGATCTGCCCCTCCAATTTCATAAGTTAGTGGCTTCCAAATCCATTGAATGATTCCAGATTTTCCTTTCTCTGCTCTGGCTTTAGTGCCAAATCTCATACACGTCCTGCCTTGCAAATCTGATTATAGTTTGCACATAGTAGAGGGACACTATTAATTGAATAAATGATGGAAAGCTGGAAGCCATGTAGTTTATTTGCAAAAAGCTCTGAGTAAATTCTATACAGGAAAGTCACTAGGTCTCATAATAATGAACTGATTCGTTTTTTCTCTTAGGCATTGACCTAAGGGGAGCCCTCAGACATAATAATTACAGTCATCATCATTGCATTTATTGAGCGCTTACTATGTTCCACACATCAGTCTTAAGATAAATAGCATGCGTGATCTTATTTAATCTCCACAATAGCACTGTTAACACGTCTTTTATGATCCTTATTTTATAGATGTTGAAACTGAGGCACAGAACCCAATGTCACATGATAACTAAGCAGTAAAAGTAGAACTCAGGCCCAAGAAATACGACTACAGAATCTGTACTTTTCACCACTATCCAGGCATTGGTGGGCACTCAGTAGACAAAATGGCCAGAGCTAAAGGAGCAATATTGTATCCAACTGGTTCAGTTGACCTGAAATCTCTTTGGTAAAAATAATAGCCAATATTCAATAAGAACTTATTTCATTTCCTCAGTTCCAAAGTGAACATGCCGACTGCCATTTTATCAATCGCAGCTCAGCCACGCAAGAGGGGGTTGGTGTGCTCTGAAGCAAAGTGGGTACGGGACCTCATATCCCTCTTCCTGCTCATAATTTGAGCACTAGACATGAAGAATGCATACATAAAAATTCTTTTCTCCTCATTGAATTCCTTGCTCATAGCATAGAAGTAGCTGCAAATACGCAGTATACTTTCCTTCGACTATTCACCAGCTAGTTTACAATAATAGTTGGATATAATCCTACTGACCACACAGACTTTTGCCACTTCTTCAGAACTAGGATGGGTCCTTTTATGGTCAAAGTTATAATTAGCTGAAGAAACTGTACTTGTTAAAAATAACGCCCATACACAAAGCATGGTAGAAGTTGTGCTGGTGTTTGCACAAAGCCTGTTATACATAATTTTCTGAAGCTGTTTTCAATCATGCAAATGATTTTTTCCTTTGCAATATGCTAATGCAATCTGATTTATTTCAGTTGTAAAAGTTAATTACAATGTGTTTGTGAGTCCCTAAAGATGATGTATTAAATGTTTATAACCAGGATTATTAAAATGTCCTGTCTCGATTACAGAGCTTCTCTTTCAAACAGTAGAACTAATTGTAGCCTTAAATCACAACAACCTCACCGTTAAAATTAACACAAGGGCAACATTGCATAATTTTAATTAATTTTAATTTGGCCAAAGCAAATTAATTTTTGTTTTCTAGAAGGACAGCTAAACTCTTTTGTAGCCTGCTTCCGCTGAACGTGGAGTTCATAAACTTCTTTTCTTTCCAGTGCGTTCATTCCCCTGAGGATTGTACCACAGGATGGAATCCTTGTTTATGTTTTGGTTCCAATTTGCATATTTGGTTCTCTTGGCTCCTCTGTGCATTTCAGCAAGGAAATGAAAGCAGAGTGGAAAGTGTACAGTTCTGTGGCCAGGAAGACGAAGTTTTCACTGTGAGTTTCATAATTATCTTAACTCAGGTCTTTACGGATAGCAATGGTCAGAGCCTCGCAGATGTGAGATGTGTTCTCTGAGATTTCCACATGTAATGCCCATTACAAAAGCTGCCAACAACTTCTTTCAAAGTTTGCAAAACAATTTTCTAAGGAAGATCTTCTTAGAAGACATCGTATCTAGATTCTTTCTCCTTCTCTGTGTGCTTAACATGTGCTAACGTTGATTAGTTCATGTGAGTAGCTAATATTAAATCTTCCATTGTTACGTCAGGCTGTGTTGAAATTGAAGAATAACAGCAAACAGGCTGAAATTATATTTGTTCCTAAAAGTGGCATATCCTTCCCTTGAAAGCTCCACCTCCAGTCCCCATTTCTCTGGATAGCATGGCTGTTCTCTCTATTCAAATGAGAGTTGCTTTAAAATTGGGGACATCCTCGATAAAGAAGCTTGGACATAATATCTTAGGAAGTCAACAGTTCAGATTTCTTGAACTGAAATCTTAGACACAATCTCCTTTTATGGCCCAAAAGTAAAAATCATAGCCAAGAGACACCAGGAGTTTAGTATAAAAATGTTAATTTACACCATATAATGAAACTCTAAACATATCAGATAATTCTTTGTCCTAACCAACATATCATCATTAAGAGTAAAAGAGGACGATATTAATAAGTACGTGAAAACATTATGTGTGTCAGTGGAATCTCCTGGGCAAACCAGAGGGTTTGCTCACCCTCCATATAGGGAAATGAAGTTGTGGGTTCAGTTTATCACATTTCTTCTCTTCTGTTCCTTCTTTATAGCAGTGGTTTTCTGGCAACCTATGTACTGCATGATCCAGACCTGAATATGGCTGAGTGCCTGGGGTATGGATATATGATTGAATTAGATCTTATAGAAGTTTGCCTTCGGTTGAATAAAGCATTGAGATTGTTGGGTTAAGCTTTGGGTACAGTTAAATCAATATTAGGCAAAACTGAGAGTTGTGGTGAGTCCTATTTCAGCCCATGAGGGGTGTATATTTAGTATACAATAAAGATGTATATTTCAGTCAGGGATCAGGTCATAGCAAATGTGACCGGTTTCATTTTCTTGTTTCTGATGAAGGAAGAATATCTGTATGTAAAAATTAAAATCTGTTTATAAAATAATGAAAGGAAATTTAAAGTGCTTGTTGGTTAAGAAAATAGTAATATGACCAAAATTACCTTATTGGCAACCTATAAATAACCAGTGCGAAGAATTATCAATTTAAACTCAATGAATTTTAAAACAAATCTAACAGAAAATATATAATTTTTTGAATAATGGATTATTTTTAAAATCGTAAATTTTCCAATTAATAAATTCTGTTTTTATCTTGAGTTGAATGTGCGCTGATAACACCAAAAAAGTATACTTTGTTTTTGGATTTCTTTGTAAGTGAATATTTGCAGAGAAGTTTAAGGCCTTTTGTGTCTCTAAATGCTCCTAGAATTAAATAAGTGAGTGTGAAAAGGGAAGAATTAATGATCGTGATTTTTATATTTGAATATCTCTCATGCTTATGAACTCTTTTATAGCAGGACAATTATTTAATTCATCCTGTATCTCCAAGTTCTTAGCATAATTCTAAGTACATATTAGATATTCAACATACTAATGTGAAGAGAAATGACTGAGAAGGTTTGGTCTAGTTTAGAACAAAATTAGACCAGAGCCATAATATTCATACTCACTGTTATGCAAATCAACAAAAATAAAACAAAGCTTAGAGCCTTAACCAAATCCCTAGAAACTCTTGACTTATGAGGAAGTTTCTCTTAAATGAAAGGAAATTCAGTCAGTGAGAATTAGGATGAGCGAGACTAATTAGAAGACGCTCGGGCTCATACTAAAACCTCAGGAGGGAAAAAACTTTATTTTCCTTGTTATTGACTCCTAGCTTAATAACATTGTGTTCAGAAATTATATCATTGCAATTTTAAAAAGATTTTGTGGCTTGTTTTATGATGTACTAAATGAACAAATTTTGGCAAATTTTTCAGTAATGTAACTTAAACAATATATTTTTACTGTGTTTTTTTTGTTGTTGTTGGCTTCTCTTGTTGTCAGTTATTAAGAAAAATGTATTAAATTTAGTTACTATGATTTTGGTTATTTCATTGTGGTTCTGACAGTCCTGCTTTAGAGTGTTATAGCATCCCATTTAATTCACTGACACTTTCATTATTATGAATTATCCTTCTTTATCTCAATTCATACTTTCCTATAAAGTCTACTTTGTCTGTTATTGATATAGCATTATAGTTTTCTTTAGTGTTTGCATGGTGCATCTTTTTCATTCTTTTGCTTTAAAAATTCTGTATCCTTATTCTTTAGTTGTCACCTGTACACAGCATAGCATTTGCTTTTGAGTTTTTTCACTGGTCCAACAATCTTTGTATTTTAATTAAAGAATTTAGTCAATTTATATTTATTATAATTTCTAATACTCATGAATACGTGTTCCTTTTTCTCTACTCCTGTGTCTTTATTTTGATTAGTGATTGTTTTATTAAACCAGCTTTTCTCTTTGTGAGCTTGGAAATTATATATTTTACCTTTTTTTTTTTTTTTTTAATAGTTGCCATAGAAATCACACTATAACTACTTGATTTGTAAAAGTAAAATGTTAATTCTATTGACCTCTTTCAGGGTAATGCAAGGTAGTTTGAATATTTTGTCTTCATTTTTCCTATCTCCAAACATTTATATCCCTGCTTTTGTATGTTTTCATAATTTATATTTTAAAAGCCAGAATATATTATTATTATTGCTTAATATACAATAATTGTTTATATTTGCCTACATACTTATCATTTTGCTGCTTTTTGTTTCTTTCTGTGCTTCTGAAATTCCGTCTGCAGTCTTTTTTTTTTCCTGCATGGAGAACATACTATACTATTTATCCTATACATAGTACCCTATTATACTAATATTATAATAAATACTATACCAACATACTTGACTATGTTCTCTCTCCTGAGTATTGGAAATTCTCGTCTATTATTTCTTCAACTATTCTTTTCTTACTCATTTTCTCTCTTCTCTCTTTCTGGTATTTTAACTCACACATTTATAACTGTTTTTGCTATATCTTCTAAATATTATGTTCTCTCCTATTTTTCAAGTGTTTATTTCTTTGTTCTGATTTCTACATATGTTCTAAACTAACAGTGCACGAATTCTCTTTTTATTTGTTTCCAATCTCCTGCTAAACCAAAAAATTGTGTTATTAACCTAACACATATTTTTAATTTTGTGCTTTTTATAATTTTCAGCTCTTTGCCTATATTTTCCATTATGCCTTTTATCTCTTAAAACACAGTAAATATAGTTGTTTTACAATGTGTGCAATATAATAGAAATACCTGGAATACCAGGAACATTTCATTTTGTCAGTTGTTTTTGCTGTCTTTTTTCTCATTCCATCATGTGCCTGTTTAATTTTTATTGTGTACTGGACATTGGATCGAGTCCTGAGCTCTCAACCCAGATTCACAATTGGAAGAGTCCCCTGCACTTTCATTATTCAAGGAGAGAACATAACCCAAGCAGAATTAACTATAATCTTTCCCAAGGACTCCCCGCCCCCCAAGTATATTAAGGAAGATCCCTAATTTTCCTAATGGAGTACTTTATTAGAGTGGAATTTTGCTCCAGAGTTCTTGAAGCTGTCTTGTTACCACACCCAGAGATTCTATCTGAGAAATAAAGCAAGAATAATTAATCAAGGTGAAGAAATGAATTGTTATACAGTCCTGATTTTCTCCTATTAAATGATAACTTGAGAGCCATATCTGTATCAACAATTCACATTCCCCATTTGCATGGCTCAGTGAATTCCCTTTATTAGTTTAGATACTTTTAAATTGGATTTTTATAATTTTTAATTTAAAAAATTCACTAATTTATTGAATTTAAGGATAGGAGGGGGTTTGGTGATTATAAAAAGAGCTGGAGAAGTTTGACTGCAAGTAGAAAGACAGGTAGAAGACTATTAATATGAAAATAAAAATGGTAAAATTATAAATCAATGGCAAAGGAAATGGAGGAAGACGTGGGGTATGGATATATCCCATGTCTTCCTCCATTTCCTTTGTCATATAAATATATGCATATATATATATATATATATATATATATATATATATATCACTATTAAGAATAGAGAGGGGACATGTTAGACGTGAAAACTTTCTAATGATATTTTATCCATTATAGCCTCTCTATAAGTTAAGGACAGCCCGTTCTATAACTTTCATGTATTGGCCTAAAATCAAACTGTATACAAATGCTAGTAACTTAGCTCAAAATATTTAACCTGTGGGCAGATTACTTGCTCTAGCGATTTTCATTGTACTTTTTGTACATTGCTTTATCTGGATGATGAAATACGTCCATTGCCCACTAAACAAAGGAACTTTCCATTCCAATCCCAGTGGAGGTGGCAATTCCATTTATCTTCATCTTTGCAAGCAATGATATAAATATAATTTGCATTGTTCTACAGAAACTATTTCAGTTAAAAAATGCAATCAGTTGCCTTCCTCTCCACCTTACGGTACATTTGACCAAGGAGACCTTTCCACAATAGTGTTGTAAAAGTATTTAGATAATAGATAAGGGCTATTCTGCCCAAACTGGAATAGATGCAAGAAGGAGATGATCGACATCTTTCTTGAGTCGAATGTTTCTAGATAAACATTTCTGGTCGTGGATGATTTAAAAACACATATCTGCTTTCCTGTGTTTTTTCTGTTCCCTCTTATTGTTGAATCCAACTCTAAAATTGGAATTTGTGGCAGAGTTGGGACTTTTTCTCCATGAAGGGTTATCAAGGCCATAATAGGCCGTTTTCCTCTTTCCAGAGCCTTAATTGTACTAGTAATCTCACCATTTACTTTGAATTGTGAGAAATGGGGGTGGGGGGGAAGCAACAAGAAGAGTGAGTTGGGTTGTGAAACATGGAATTGTTATGTCATAACTGCAGCGTTTCTCATCGGAAAATCTCTTTCCCAGCTATGGGAAAAAAATAAAGATTGCTTAGAAACATCAGAAGGAATGAGACACTTCTCCCCTCATTCTCTCACATTTTTGCAGAGAACTCCCATGTCAGGATGAATCACCCAATTGGAATTCACACATAACATAAGATGAGGGAGCTACATGCTCCAAAATGCCAGATGCAAATGTTGCAGTTACAGCACATTTCCTAAAAGACAACTTAAAGTCAGTCCCCTGCCACTCACTCTTTCCAAATCCTGGTTTGTGTCTTGTCACCTATAGTGTAAACAAAGCAGTAGCGTTCATAGAGATAAATAGAGAGATGTGTGGGGACAAAGCCAGGGAACGGCTTGGGAAAAGAAAAGACAGAGAAAGCCTGCGTGCTTGAAGCCAAGAATAAAAAACTTACAATTATGCAACTGAGATGTGGGAAGATTCCTCAAATCTTGTTAAAGAGAGTTAAGTTCAAACATAATTCTATCAACACTGATACTGACAGAGTTCCAAAGTCAGATGGCTGATTGTACCCTGTGTTTCATCAATGGCTGTGGTATGGAGGGTTGGAGGGAAAATCTACCAGGTACATCTGGCAAGAATGTAGCAAATCCCCAGGAGGTCTGTATAAGGTACCCATTTAACTAGCAGGTGTCTCCACATTTGCATCCAGTAACACTTAACTCTAAGTGTTTTATGCGAAGAGAACATGTATGTAGATTCTATTACATAGTATAAGTTGCTGACTGCTTGGTAATTGTCTCACTCTTCTTATTACAAATGTGATAAATGTATAGATTTGAAAGTTTAGAAAATGCAAATGCATACATGCACCCAGAGGAAAATAGCAAGGTTACCCCAATGGTAATATTCATTTCTTTAAATCAATCTATTTGTGTGATTTTAACGAGTGAAATTGGATGCGTTATTGCAATATCCAAACTCAAATTATTTTCAAGTAGTTTCAGGAGAAGGATAGCCAAATGGAGTAAGTAAATGTGAATCAAGCTCTAAAAAGAGGAGGAAAAAGAGGACGTATTTTCAAAAGAAGTTCCCCGTTAAATGGGGGGGGGGGGGATTATTAAAAGAATACAACAAGCCAGAAAGACTTTTGGCTTTATATAATTATATTGTTTAACTCCTCATGAGAGTTTTAATAGATGTAGGTTTTCCTTTTACCTGAATTTATTTGTATCTCACATACTTAGAACTTTATTATTTATTAGCCAGTTCTCACCCCATTTTTAATTTTTATTTTTCAATTACAGTTGGCATACAATATTATATTAGTGTCAGGTGTACATATTTTACAAATTTTTATTTGAATTCTGTACTTAAAAGCCGCCCATGAAAGCCTGTACTGTAGGTGGAGAAATGGATTTGAAAGATGAGTTGAATTGTCAGATGCAACTAGTTGAATTTGACCGAGTTATGGGGCACAGTGTGTTAATTGGTGAGGGTTTAAGCTTGAAAGATGGAGAACAGTGTTTAAATCAAGGAGTCCTTATAAACTCTGCTGAAAGTATGGACATGACCTTGAAGTTGAAGAGTTGTTGAAGGGATGCAAGCAGAGTGACGGAAATGCGTTTGTGTTTCAGAAGCATCCCCTGAGTGGCAAGCGAATAGCGCACGAGAAGAATAGACCTAGTCAAGGGAGATTAGTTGTCATCGTCCAGATCCCCATTCCTTCAACATCCACAACATACATGAAAGATGGGGGCCTGCATTACACCAGTGGTGGGTATGCAAGATAGGAGACAGGTAATATGGAAATTCGATCATAGAAATAAGACTTGATAACTTTGGGAAGATGGCGAGGGTCAGGCAGAGGGTGGGGGAGTGTCAGCCAACAGCCAGGCTCTGGCTTCATCTCTGGAAACAGTGATAAAAATCTTTCAGAGAAAACAGCTAGGGGGAAAGATGTTGTGGTAAGATGATGAGTCTCGCTTTGGGTAAGATTTTGAGATACTCCTGGGACATCTGGGGACAGTTAAGTGGTTTTAAATATAGATTTGAATTGCTGGACAATTATTGAACTTAGAACTTACTTGATGTTCATTATGTTCCAGAAATTTCTAAGTGCATATTTTAACCCATTTAATCCTCAAAACAACTCAATGAAACTTAGTTTGAGATGATCCAAAGTCAAAGAGAGCTGTTAAGCAACTTTATCATGGTCACATGGGTAGAGTATAAAATAGACATTCGTAGAGGAATAGAAAAACAAAGAAGAAGACAGAATGCAAAGGAACGTACACAGATAAAAAAAAAGAGAGAGAGGAGAAAGATGAGAAATCAAAGGTGGCGAAAGAACAGTCAGGAAGTCGGGGGAGAAAACAGGTGGCATATTATGGAAGCCAGAACCAGAGAGCAGTGAAAAAAGGTGGGAATTGAACAATGGTCCGTGTGTGCACTCAGTCTAGGGCCACTTTCTCAGAGCAGTTTCAGCATAGCGGTGCCGTGGGTGGCTAGGCTCGGTGGGTCGTGAGTGGAAGGACTGAGGATGTCATGACTTCTTTTCCAAGTAGTTTGACTGTGAAGGTAAAGAGAATGTGGCAGTATTCCTTCAGAGTAGCTGGAGGTGAGAGAAGGTGGTCTTGACATCATTTTAAAAGTATTGTCATCGTATGAGCATGATTTAGGCTGAAAAGAAAAGACTCAGCAAGGAGGAGAATGTTTAGGGAAAAGATCATTGATGAAGTGAGTTTTCAAAAAGACGAAAGACAGAGGTGGATCCAAAGTGAAAATAGATTAGCTTCGGGCAGAGGTTGAAGTTCCCCTCCCTTTGGGATGGAAAGTGAAAGGAAATGGGTCGTGTAGGACTTCACAACAGGCCGTTAAAGAGTTCATGCCTGAAATCCACGTTTTCTCCCAAAAGAAGAGGTGAGAATACTTGTTACAAGAAAGGCAAGAAGGAAAGGGAGATTTGAAGAGGCTGATTGTATACATGTTCTAGAGCTGCCCTAACAAAGCCCCACAGACTGGGCGGCTTCAACAACAGAAATGCATTGTCTCCCAATTCTGGAGCCAGAGGTCCCAGATAAGGTGTTGGCGGGGTTGGTGTCTTCTGCGGCCTCTCTCCTTGGCTTGTGGGTGGACATGCTCTTCCTGCGTCCCCACAGGATCTTCCCGTGGGGTGGGTCTGTGTCCAAACTCCTCTTCTTATAAGGACCAGGTCAGATTTGATTAGGGCCCACCCTAATCAAACATCCTTGTTTTAACTCAGTTATCCCTTTAATGTCCTATCTTACAATACAGGCGCCTTCAAAAGTGCTGAAGGTTAGGACTTCCACATATAAATTTTAAGAGGACACAATTCAGGGCATAACATAGATAATACTTGGAATAAATACTGTAAAGAAGGGAGAGATGACTCTGTATAGATCTGCAGGTACCTGAGTGGTATGGAAGCTAGTTGGATTTAAGAGTCACCTCTGTAGTGGGACAGAGGTGCCCATAAGTGACCCACTGACTTGGGTGTATGAAGCATGTGTGGTAGGGAGACCAGGTGTCAAAAGGGCCAAGGAATTGAAAAAACGTCCTTTACATGTCCGCCTAGAATGAAAGCAAGGGAAGTAATGGCCTGAGTTTGTGTTCAGATAACAAGATAGTGACGGTTTAATGGGTAGCCCAGTTCCTGAGAGTGATAAAGTCAAAATGAAGGTCATCACTCTGTGTTGGTGGAATGGAAGTGACAGCTATTGGTGTTGAAGTCAAGAGGTATAAGTCAGGATATCGACTGCGTCATTCCCATGGACATTGGCGATTTCTAGGATAAAAGTGAGAGGAGAGTTTGGAAAGTGGGTGGGCCAGAATTCTCTGTGAGTAGGAAGGAGAGACAAGGTTGGTAGTTGACACCATTTAGCGTGATCCTCATAAACAGAGAGCTTCGGGCTCCTATAATTATCAACACCACTGTGAATCAAGCCAGAGTAGCCACAGACCCTTGGATGCTGAGTTTGGCCCAGTAGCTACATCCAGAAGGGACCACCCCAACAGCCCTCAATATCTATCATTGAAGAATTGGTTCAGGTATAACCTGACGTCCAGCTGTGGTAGACTGGTAAGGAGCTTAGGTTCTGGAATCAAACAGGGCAAGTTCAAATACAGCCACTATCATTCCCTAACCCATACAAGTCATTTAACTTCCATAGACCTTTATTTCCTTGTCTGTAAAATGGCAATAGTGTTGGTTATTTCTGTTTCAATTCAGGGAGCTTTGCAGATTTTCAGCACTGGGTTTGTAGTAAGTACACAATCCATTTTAGCTATTGTTGTTTAAAAGCCATCTCCCAATTCTACCCTGTTCCCACGTCCATATTAACCTCTTGTCACATTTACACCAATTGTTTGTTTGAATCTCTGTCTCTCTTTTGAGCTGCGAGCTCACTTCGGCACCTGGATTACTCTCCCTGAAAAACCCACTACCTGCCACATAGCGGTTACTAGCAGCTTGCTGAATAAATTAATGAACCAATGAGAAATTTTTTTCAGTACTTGAACAATATAATAACAGAGGAAAGTGGCTCTCAGCTATTTCTGACCACCTCTTCAACCAAGAGTCATATTTTCTAAGGCTTATTTTAAATGGGGTTTAATATGTACAGGGGAGCAGTGGCAAATAGATATCCTGGAAATCGTTATTTTTAAAAAATTCTTAGATTGATCAACATTAGACTCAACTGTGGCTATACGTTTTATTGCTGTGCTACTTTGCCATCCAAAAATATATTCAGAGGCTGTATCAATCACCTCTCAGGGAAACAACCACCACAAAACCATGGGGGAATTCTCTGGTGCCTGCAATTCTGCGGAGCACCAGGTGGGGTCGTCCGTTTCAAGCAGCAGATCCCGCTGAGCTGCTCTTCCTGCCTCTCTATGGCTCGAGCTCTGATCTGCTTCATGTTTCATCTTTCTTGGGGCCCAGGTCAGAGGGGCAGAATCTCCATGGAGGAAGCTTTTCTTGTGGTGCACGGCAAAAATGCAAGCTGGCAAACTCAGTGACACAGACACACTTGTATCCCCTGCTTGTGTGGAGTCTGCTAACTTGCAAGGGCGTCACGTGGCCAAGCCCAAAGTTAAAGGTGCGGGGAAGCCCAGTCTAGCCCAGTCTCCTTGTGTGGGAGGGACTGCAAGCTTACCTAGTGAAGGGTCTGGACACAGGAGGAGCATTGGGCCTCATCCTTCAGTCCGTCCCAGGGACCTGGCCCTGTGCTACGATTCGACGCTGGTTCAGCAAAGAAATTTTAGATAACATTTGCTCTGCTACAAGAGAATGAGACACTGCATTTTAGGATATTTAAGGTCATAAAGAACTTTGAAGTCAGAAATAACCAAAGGTGGAATGAATTGGACCTTTCTATTCCCTAAGCCCCATCCAGTGCTGAAGTACCAGATTCTATGCTGGTTCATTTAACCCACACTGAACTCAATATCCCATTACTCACTCACACGTCCTAGTGAGTCCGGTAATCCACACAAATCCTGCTTGTAATATACAGAATTCATGTGCAAGTAACACAGACAGTAAATCAACCAAATTTCCGTAGCACCAAACATGTTTTCTGAATTAAGGAGACAGACAGAAACTTTAACAAGCTAGACACTCACTGATAAGGAAGTATTTCACAGTGAGAAGGAAGATGAACTTGGACCCAAAATGTGCTGGTGGGAACGTTTCCCACTGGGTATTTACAGCTGATCAGGCAAAGCGTTTAACCTGCTTTTCTCATCTTTAAAATAAGGAATGAGCCCTATCAGATCCTTGTTTAGTACAAATAAATTGCAAACTATTACTATTTAGTTAGCCTGACAAACACCTATATTTACAAATAGAATGATTACAAATGCAATGTAAATAAAATTGTTGCATTGCATGGTAGGTACAATCCTACCTTTTATATAGGATTGTATGTAAAGTGTATATATATGTATATGTATATATACAGTGTGTATATATGTATATATGCAGATATACATACACATATATATGTATATATACATATATATGTATATATATGTGTGTGTGTGTATATCTCACAGTAAATAAGGAATACAGCATATAGCGGGTGCGCAAAAAGCACTGGTTCCTTTTGACAGCCTGTCCCTTTAAATACACAACTGAAAAACTGAAGCAGATGTGCCCTAACCAAAAGCTACATTTTTCTCTCCTAATTATTCAGAGGGAAGGAAATTCCCTTTTTATATATTTATGCCTTTCCAAGTGCAAATTGGCAAAAACAGATTCTCAAAACATCCAAATATGCATTTTTTGCACTTTAAAAGGCAAAAGACCAATAACTGCCCTTCTTCCCTCTGGGGAGATGAGTTTGATGATCTCCCTCCCCATTTGTCAGAAAGGGGAAGATGCCTAGGGAAGCAGCTCCGACAGGCCTCATGTGTTGTAAACAGGCCCCCGGGAATGCGTGGGTCACTGAGAGGCAGAACTGTGCTCTAACTCAGGGGACACGTTACAGCAGTGACTTCTGACCTCTTCTGAGCTGGGGCACCCTAGTGACACAGGGTTGATTGACTTTTCCACAAGCTCCTTCGTTGCCATTAGAGGGCCCGGCTATTGTTTCTAAGCAGGTGAGTAAAAATTAGTGGTGTTTTCTGTAAAAGTTCTTAAGATAGTCAACAACCATGTCTAATTTTTTTTTTTTTTTTTAGCGAGAACTGTTGATCTTCAGTCATATAAAAAAGTCAAATCAGAACAAAGCTATTTGAATACCCTCTCTGTTTTAGCCACTATATATCTCTTATAAAGTAGGTACTAGTTTCCAGGTCCTTCAATGGGAGAGATGAAATTTGGGGAGGCACACCAGGGACGTGTCTGAACTCAGTCACAGTAGATAGGTATAAGACCTGGGACTTTTCCCACTTGGCCAAGCTGTGACTGGTATATCGAAAACACCCCCTACATGCTTATGAAACAAGTGGCAAAATGAAGCCAGATGAACTTGAATTGAAAGAACAGCCATATCTCCATCTTATTCCCGAATGTCAAGCACAAAGGCTCTTTCTGAAGCACTTGTCAGTCCCTCTTAGTTGTAATGGGGATACTTAATGTACACCTTGGCTTGCAGACCTAATTGGTGTAGTACATGGGAAGACCTAACACAGTTCCTGGCATGAGGTAGACAGGTAATAAGGGTGATGGTGATGATGGGATGATGATGGATGATGGATGATGACATAAGTACTTGTTTGCGTAGAAGTGGTGTCCATAATTTTGAATTGTGATAGGACTCAACTTCTCAACAGGCTTTATACAGTGAATTGATAAATTAAGACGGGGTGGTTCCGTGGGCAAGGTTTCCATTAGTTTTCTGTCAACTTACTCAGATCATTGTTTCTAGTCTCTGCTTTATATGCGCCGTGTACATGATGGCCCATGATGCCTAAACCAGCAACCTTACCAGCAGATGGAGAAATTCAGCTAATTGGGTGACCAGCTCTAAAATCACGCTGGAACCAGCTGGATCACCCAAGGTTTCCAGCCTCAGGGCTGGTGAGCCTGGATGCTAAGGTACTCCGGACCTCTTCCAGGTTTTACAAAGCCCTTGTTTCAGGTGTCACCTGGCTATTTAAAATTTTTCTTTGAATAAAATGTATATAGGCCTCTACAAATCCATGCCCCAATTTATTTTATGTATGTATTCTTTTTTTTTTTTTAAGAAAAGAGAGAAAGCAGATGGCTTGAATCATATTTTATAGTCATTTTATTTGAATTTGGAAATATGCACATGTTCATGCAGTAGTATCTCAACAACTAAAAAATGTGTATTAAGCATAATTATATGGAAAGTTACTCTGCTCAAATGAATCATTATATTAGGTTGGTGCAAAAATAATTGCAGTTTAAAAGGTTAAAAATAATTGCAAAAACCGCAATTACTTTTGCACCAACCTATGACTGTGTTTCCCCGAAAATAAGACCAAACTGGAAAATAAGCCCTAGCATGATTTTTCAGGAGGATATTCCCTGAACATAAGCCCTAATGCGCCTTTTGGAGCACAGCTTAATATAAGACCTGGTCTTATTTTGGGGGAAACACAGTACTTGAATGCTGGCTTGAAATAACCTAGGCGATTATTCTGCTACCTGGTAGAAAACACTCTAATGCTTACTTACGTTTTAGGTTTTTATAGCTGAAAACAAATAAGTGGGTTTTTTTGTTTGTTTTTTTTTTTTCAGAAATCAAATAAATGGAATATTTTATTTCTTTTTTGTCACAGTGCAACTAGATAACATCTTCTTCTCACTACTCCAAACTAACTCTGTCACGCGTGCTGTGAAAGCTGTGAGTGTCCCTCCACCAAAGATGCTGTTTGTGTCCATTTCAGAACTCACTTGAAATAGATTTCTAGAGTTCCCCATTGACCGGGCCACTTGCAGTATTAAGTGGAGGCTGATGGGTATAAATAATAATGGCGTCTCAGATCTTTTGGAAGAAACTACATTCTCTGTTTCACCTGGAATTTAAGTCTGTTATCTCAGTGATGGCCCGCGTTCAGGCTGTCATACAGCAGAAGTTTATAGGAAAATGGAAAAAACTTATACCTTTATTCACATTCTATTATTGAGAATGCCCATCGTTTATTACCTACTGTGTACCGAGCCCCAAACTAATGGTTCCTGTGTTTTGTCATTGAAACTTCACAAGGAAGCATGAAAGAAAGAAACCTCTCTGTCTCCATTTACAAATGGCTCAGCTTAAGCTCAATGAGGAAAACAATTCATTCAGGATTATGACTTTGCTAGACTTAAAACCTTACATGATCTGACCACCTAATTTTGCCCATTCCATGGTCTGCCTAAACCCAGATAACTAGATGTCTGACATACTGCGGCAAATACCTCCCTGTGGGAAAGGAAAGAATAGCTTCCTTTGCACCTTTCTATATACAACAAAAGTTTTGCAAAAGATCACGCAATCGGGCTGAGCGTGAAATGATCAAAATGGTGTTTTCCTCTTAATCAATGTTCTGATGATTAAGGGTCATTAGGGTCAATTTAAGGTTGGCTGGTGTGTGCCAAGGATCTCTGTAGACAGAAGCGTGTAGTGGCTGAAAAATACTAGTGTCAGTTTCGTAAGATGAGCTGATTTTAAACTGAACTAAGGAGTCATTCCTTATTCTTAAACCTTTTCTCCAATTTTCTTCTCTCATAGCTGAATTGAGACAGGCGTGAGAAGTACCTCTCCATTCTATTTCAAGTTAGTTCTGACAGGGACACAAAAGTCATCTTTGGTAGATTGGACGGTCACATTTTTCATAGCCTGAGTGACAGAAAGTGGCCGTTTAAGAAAATTGACCCCTTAAATAGATCTGGCAGAAAAGGAAAAGAAGTCGGGTTCAGTGGTGAATGACTTCAGGCTTCATGCTTTAACTTTCTCAAGTCTCAACTGTGGCGGCCCAGACATAGCTCTGAGTTTTCATTTATTCTTAGTGAATCAACATCCAGTGGCCAGCTACCATCTGCTTAAACCCCCTGCCATGATTCTCAGAGCAGGGATTGATGAAACCAGCTAGCGGGAGATGGGCAATATTGGTCTGTGGACCTATCTGTTTGTCTACATATTTGTTGACAGATTGGTTTCAACATGGTAGACTTCCTGGCCATTTTATGGCATCTCACTGCTGTGTTACCACATTGGAAACGAGGATATGTAAAAGACCTCATCCAAACCAGGGCATTTTTCTATCTTTTATATTTTTCAAATTACTGGGTCTGAGGGGGTTACGGAGAGAAGTATTCAATTAGAACTTTTCCAGGTGTAGACATTACACACTCAAAAATTAAACCAATGATTGCTATCAAGTTCAGAACGGGAAGTGTCAAATTTTTAAGTGCAGAAGGGAAAGTTGTCGATGAGAAGTCTGTTCATATTTGCCAATGCAAATGGGACAGGCATATTGAGAATCCAACATCTGTAATGTGAATTACCGAGATATGCAAATATACCTGGGTAGCTCTTAAACATGGAGTTTTTATAGTTAACCACAAAGTATTGCAGTAAAAAGGCATTATTTAATCACGTTAAATAACTTGACCACCTACAGTTAACTGATCTAGTCCCAAATTTTATATTTTCAAATACAAATGTATTGTCTTTATGGTGAGGAGAAGGGGGTGACCTATAAGCCCGAGAGCCTAGAAATGTAGTCGCTTTTTTTGTTCTCTGTTTATCACATAATGATTACATGATTAGGGTAAGTAACTTTTTCTTTTTAGATTTCAGTTTCCTGATGTATAAGCTAGGTCTAAAATGGTACCACTCAGGAATTATAAAATATAGATTACAGTTCCGGCATCACTAGTGACACCTTTTATGAGTAGGGACAAATCTTTTAACGACTCCTACGCGTTACTTTCCTCACCTGTACAGTTGAGGTGGTGGTGGGATTGGAATTGAAGGACTCTCAGTCTGTACTCTTTGGATTCCAAAGAGAGCATTCCGAAGGTCCTTGAACCCATTGGTTAAATCCAGCAGTTCTCTGTCAAGATTGTGGCTCTACGTCTGTGAGTATTTCTCCCTAGGAAAATAGGTCCATTGCTTTTATCAAGTCCTCAAAGGAATCTGTGTACCTCAAAATGTGTAGATCCCCTTAACTAAATGTCTCTATAATTTTTTTTCCCCAGTAACAGCATTTGATGACTCTGTGAATGCAGAGTAGTAAGATATTCAGATGTGGCATTTAAAGGTTGCCACCATTAATTTCCAATTTTGAAGGTGAGCTAATGATTTTCTTAGGGTTTCTTAATCAAGAGGCCTACATGCCTAAAGGAACTATGGAAAGACCATCTTAGGGATCTGTGGGTTCCTGATAATATATGCAAAATTCTGTGTGATTTTCTAGAAGAATCAATAGCCTTCATCATATTCTTAATCATTAAAAGGTCAAGAGTCACTGATTTAGTGGTTTGAATTTGCCCAAAATATTTTCACTAAAAATGGGTGACCAAGTAGCATTAAGACAGGTCATCTTGACTGTGCTATTTGATTGGCTGTCTCAGCTGGTAGGTAGACATGCTGTACCTCTGGAACAGAGCCATTCATTGTAAAGTGAATTGATTAATGTAAATGCTTAAGACATTTAAATACTTCCAGCTTCCTTCCTTCTTTCTTTTTAATCCTCCCATTTTCCCTTTCTTCATTAGTCAATGCTCTGGAGAGTAAGGCCATTGATTCAAATATTGTGAATATTTTGTATACAGTCTCTCCCCCTGAAATAATTATTCTTATACCTGCAATTACTTTGTTGTTATTGAAAGCAAATTAGCATTATTAATCAAAAGCCTTAAAAAACTCCATACTCTTTGGTCACATAATTATATTCCTAGGAGTCTATCCTAAGGAAAAACTAAAATGTAAATGGAAGATATTAATTTAAAGTTTTCTTTGTAAAATAGTTTTTTAACTCAAATAACAAACATATGAAACTATAAGATATTAATGAAATAAATTATGATGTATCCATGTAATGCTATATTATCCAATAATTAGAATGAAACATGCTCAAGGGCCAATATTGTGAGAGTGAAAAAATTAGGGAACATTATTTTATAGTCTGTACAAGAAAGGCTAGTATTAGTGGTTACCATCAGGTACAGGAAGAAAGGATAATTCATTATCTTCCTTATACTTTTCTTTCTTTACACATTTTTATCATGATAATATATTACTATAAATATATTTAAAAGGGTTTTCTCACCCTTTTACGATGCTAATATATCACAGTACAGTGATAACGTAATATTATGTACATTATATTAATCTGTACATAAGCAGAGAACTGTGTAGATGAAAATATTCATTTCAATAACTGATGTTCAGTATTTCTATGCGTTTCAGTGATTTTGAAATGAAAGAAATATTTTCAAGTACATTTATAATCGGTCAACCCGGCCAAAGTCAAAGCTTCCTTGATGACACCACTCTTCTTTTTTTCTTTTGTTTCGTAGGCAAAACAAATTTCTGGCACTGCTTATTTTGCTCATGTAGACTGCAAATATTATACATGATTTTAAGTGCACCTCTTTGATGAGGGGAAAACAGCACACTTTTTAAAATTCACCTTACTATGGCTAGAAGGGCAAAAATGTTACGATTCACCAATATCCGTAAATGTTGCTGGTCTAAGTTGGCAGCCTTGGGGGACGCTGGTAGTGCAATGGATAAAGGGAGGCCACCGTCAAACTTACAGCCTCATCTGAGCTACGTTCAAAGTCAAAATCCTTTAAAGTCGCTCTTATTAAACTCCAACTCTCCTGAATTATCAAAAGTTACTGGTTTTTGAGCATCACAGATTCAAACTGTGGAATTTTGAAAGGCATTATTATATGCACAGTATTTAAGGGGAAATGAAAGCCTGCCTTTGTGATTGCCCCACGGAGGGCAATTGCAAAGACATGCGGTCTGAAGGAGAACACGGTCTGTGGATCTAGTATTTTACTCCTTTGTAGTTGGTACCTCGAATAATAGAAAAGTCCCTTGTGTTGTCTTGGGGGGCAGGGGAGAATTTTCATTGCTTACTGGCCATTTCATGCTATCCCGAGCATTTAGCTTAACATCAATACCAGAATGTCAGACGAGGGAGGTCTTCCTATCACTGAACCATACTATTGGAGATTTGTTTGGGCTTTGGACAGGAGAGGACAACTGGGAGGCATTTGGGTCAAGGGGGAAAATGGCACTTTTCTGAACTGGAGTGATGGATTAGAAAGCCCACCGGTCTTTGTTCGGGAGGAAACAACAGAAGTACCAACCAATTGCCACAACTAACTAACAATGAAGCCGACGGGCTGTGCCCTTGCACGATTTTGAAGATAAGAAAGTTAAGATGTAACAGGCAAAGTGCCTTAACTAGTTAGGAAATGGTGGCGGCCACATCTGCAAGTCCAGCTTCCTTTTTCACCGAACCCTCTGCCTCTCTGAAGTGAGGAAAGGTAGCAGAGCTTTCCCCTTAAGATACTAAAGAGTTGTGTTCTAAAGCTCACACTGGAAACTATACAGTGTTGAAAAATGTTCTGTAGGAGTCAACCAGAGTGCATTAAGTAAGGTTCTGGAAATAAACACCAGCATGAAGTTTCTATCTCCTTGAGGAAGCTCTGAAACCATGACCTCTAGTATGTCCGCTAAGATTCTTTGGGGTTCCGTCTGGAGGATAACTTTGGTAATTCAGTGATATGTTCTAATGACTCATTCAATCATGCTATAGATATTTATTCAATCCTGCTAGATTATCAGCATTCCTGCTCATAGACGTATGTCGCTATAAGGTCACCTCCAAGTTTAGGAGACAGTGAAGTTTTAGACTAAGAGAAGTATCGGCAAGGTCATGGTATTATTAAATCTATTCCTATTGGGTGAGGGATCGGAGCTTATTCTAGATTCCTCCGATACCCTGGGACCTTTCCCTACAGAGCTATCCATGCCTTAGACGTGAAAATGAGTGCAATCCAGGAAGTACTGGGCTGTGTTCCAATGGTGGTCATGTTCTTTGTGAGGTCTGTGAGGACACACAGACTACCTGTCCTCTCTGGTAGCCCATGGTCATGCCAAGTGTGTAATATCTAGTACATACTCGGTGGACGCTTGTCAGATGGATGAATAAGAACATTGCAACTCAGTTATGGTGGAAAATGATGCTGTTCGTTTGGAAAGATTGAGCACCTCTATATGGACACATTCAGGGAGGAGCCACACATGAGGCCGATGTCATTTTCTGTGCCGACATTATATAATATATTCTTTCCCTGAGTGGTCAGCCATGGAACCGCTCACCTTACCAGGAAGCTCAGAAAAAGTGTTAGGTGTATATGTAATAATCACCCTACTGCCAGTAGCATATTTAGATGGCAAGAAATATTTTAGGCAATAATAGTAGAACACATTTTATGAATATGTTATATACGTAGAAAAGCAAAACAAGAATATGGCGTATGTACTTTCCGCTTCCAAGAGACTAAGCATTATACAGATAGAGCCTAATATTGAAAGCATCATTCCTCATCTGTCATGCATGTGTTCATTTGTATCTGTTGAGCGTCTGTGAGTCTATTTTGAGCCAAGACTGCTATATTCTGGGGGTTCGAACAAAACTGGACAAGAACCACAGGGCCTGCCTTCTTCTTGCTTGAAATGCATGAGGACAGCAAGTACTGAGCCAAGTATTAACTGCAATAAGTGCCATAAAGTGAAAGGAAAGGATGGGATAGGAGATGAAAGATGACAATTCATAGAGGTCGGGGAGAAAACTTCTCTGGGGGAAACAGTACCAGAGCTAGGGCCTGAAGGATGAGTTCAAGCTCTGCAGGGGAGGAAACACGGAGAGAGAGAGAGAGAGAGAGAGAGAGAGAGAGAGAGAGAGAGAGAGAGAGAGAGAGAGAGAGAATTCCTGGTAGAAACCGCAACCTGTGCAAAGGTCCTGGGTGAAAAAGAGCTAAGCAAAGAGAAAGCCAGGGGGTCGGAGTGTAGTGATATGAGGCAAGTGGTCCAGTTGCTATATGTGTGGACAGAGGTAAGGGACATCAGAGATTGAGTGGACTTGCTTCGTTCATTCATTCATTCATTCATTCATTCATTCATTCACTCATGAATATATTTAACGGCCATAAGTTTTCTAGTGTCAAATATCTAAAAAAACATATAAACCACCAATATATTATTTATATCAGCAATCTTTAAAAAAAAAGAAGAACAAAACAGCATAGCTAGCACCTTTCCTTTCTTTGGGTTTGGACCGAAATTGAAGGAACCTGTTTTCCTTTTGCCAAGCCTGGGTGTGGTCCAGGCCCCCACAGGAGGGGATGGGAACCAATGAACTTGCACCACGGTGGTCTTTTTGTTCTCCAGAGTGGCTGAGCTTCAAATACCGAGAGGAGAAAAATGCTTCTCCCTTGTGTGTGGGGCTGGGTTGCCTATGTGCCTCTGCCTTGCTTATAAATATCAGAGGTAGCCCCTGCGCGGCTGCCTGGTTGAATGATGCCCCTGACAAACCTCTCCTAGGTTCTTGAGTAAAGGTTTCCCTTATTAATTTGACCAACCAGCATTCACTTAGCATTTGCTTTCAGGCATAATTGACAGGCAGGGTGACACCCGCTTGAGAGAGAGCCATAAATCAGAAATAATTTCCAAAATTGGCTGAGGGGCTGAAGTGTTGAATAGGCAAATACAGGTAAAATCTCTTTATTAGGGCTGACAGGGACCGTGAATGTCAGAGAAGTGTTTCCTAATGTACCGGGTGAGATTAATGTGGGGGGGCCCTCCCTGAGTCCATGTTCTGTTGTGCGTTCTCTAACCAGGGGACCGTACTGGGCTGCAGAGAAGGGCTGTGGTGGGGTCATAGATGAAGACGGAGCTAACTCCAGAAAGGCAGGCGGCTTCATTTCTGGTACCTTCCCCTGCTCCTGGAAATTCACTTTTCTGCCTTAGACTCAATTTGCATTTTGTATCTTTTGTGGAAAAGAGCTATAAGTCATGACCCAAAGAATTTGGCACAATGACCAAACCAAACAAGGTGTCCAAAAGGAAATAAATAATCTACTGCACGACAGCAAAAGAAAACTTGAAAAATAAGGATTTGGGTAGGGAGGACTGAACACGTGTGTAATCCTCCTCCATTTAAAATAATAAAAATAATTAAATTAAATTCACATCTTGGGGTAAAAGAATAATGCCATTTTTTCCCCCTTCTATTTCACTTTCATGGAGAGTTGAGCATAGGCTCTCACCACCCCTGCTTCATAGATCCCTATTAAAAGGATAAAATTTGGTCATTTTATAAACTATATACACAGATGCTTGTGGTATAAATTTTTTAAAAACTTGCAGTGCATTACCCCCCGCTCCAGATATCTATTTAAAGATGTTTTCCTAGTTACAGCTGACAGCAGCAAGATGAAAAAATAGAGAATAGGATGAAAATGATATGCTGGGGAAAATTATACATCAGTACATTCTGAAAAGTCTACAAAGTAGCAAACTATTAATCCCATCCTGGAGTGTTCTCCTAACAGGTCACAAAAGAGATCAGGCTAGAGACTTTAAGATGAGATGTCATTAAGAAGGCTTATTTTTAGACAATTAAGGAATGAAGATACTTCCTCGCTACCATCAGGTATCTGAATAATACTTTTGAGGGCCACCTCATTGGGCAAGCAAAAGATATCTAGATAAGGAAATGCTGCATGGCTGCTAACATTAGACATCGATTCTATGCCAGACACTGTTCCAGGCGCCTTGCATGTTTAATCTTCATGAAACCTACAAGGTAGTGATTTGTATTGAATTCTGTGCAAGCAGCGGAAGCTCAAAGTCATGATGATTTAAATAAGACAGGAAGGTATTTTTCTGAAACGGAAATATGCAGAGGTGAGCCGCTCAGGACTGACATGGTGAAGGCTCCTCAGGGTCCCACCAAGTGGAACTAGCCTTTCAGCCCAATGCCCTGCTCAGCTGAGGGTGCCGTCCTTCTCCTTATGGTCCAGGATCTCTAGCATCTTGTGTATTCTGCTCATCAAGATGAGGAAGTGAGGAAGAGATGAAGAAGGAAGGCAAGGATGCTCTCTTTTCAGAAAGATTCTGTGACGTAGTTCTGGGACATTTGCATGTCATTTCTCGGCAGTTAACTGCAAGACAGTCTGGGAATCACAGCTTTTATTCTGGGCAGCCACGTGCCCAACTGAAACCAGAGCTTGTCTTACTATAGCGGAAGGCAAGAATGAATATTGGCAGACAATTGGCAGTCCTTGGCATGTTATTTTTCTCCCATTTTGCAGGTTAGAAAACGGAGGCTAAGAGAGGTTAAAAATAACTTTCCCTAGATTAAAAAAAAAAGAAAAGAAAAGCTAGTAAACAATTCCTAAGCCTGCATTCTTCTCGTTTTGCTATAAGGCATGAAAAGGATAAGAACCAACCCAATTACATTTTTTACACTGTCACTTTAATTCAGTCCAATCCAACTAATTCTGAAAGCTCACATCTTGTGCTTACCGTTAAGTAAAATAGTATTTCAGGCATAGGAAGGGCACTGCACTGGTTATGAGAGAATTTATGGAACATAAATATGGAGGAAAATACAACTTTGTTAATGTCATTTTGCTATGTCCATAGATGACAATGTTGATGAAAACATAGACTCAGGCAAAATCAGAGTCTGGTTCATGGGAAAGCGGAAGGAGCTTACTTACGCCCTAGGACCTCTCACTTCCTTAAGGCTTCAAAGCCCTCCCACCCCCAACCCTACCCGCACGGGGGGTGGGGGGGGGGATCATTGTATTACATCTGAGTTTGTAAAATTTGCAAAAGATATTTTCAATGTAATGGGTTAAGATTTCCATCTCTTTCCTCTTTGATTTGGCCTTTTCCACATTTTCCCTTATAGCAGGTAGAGAACTGGAGTGGCCTTAGGCATTTAGGGACCTATCGTAGGGGACAAATTGGGAATTCATTTAGCTAGGAGGGTATTTATCTGGTTTACTTTTGCTTCTGGGCATAGTTAATTTGCTATTGTTAGCAATCCTAGTGGAAGAAATGGTTTCAATAGTGAATCCTTTCGATAGTGAATCTCATCAATACATTTGGAAAAAAATCAATTTTAACTAATTTGACACAAAATATTCGCACTGAAAAAGCTAAACATGATACTTCACTAGAAGGCAAAATAGTTAATGAGTGATGTCAAAGGGTATTTCACTCCTCAAGAAACACTGAAACACTGAAATCTTACAGCTCATATATAAAAAGGCTTGAGAGAGGTTTTCCCACCTTTGACAATAATTCCAACTTTTACATGAAATTGCCCATGATGAGAGTTGTGAAGTTTAAAAGTATTTTTTCAAACATTCAATAATGTAAACACACTAATTTTAGCCAACTATGTTAAAAAGAAGGAACTATGATGCTATATTAATTTTTTTTCTTAAAGAGGAATCCCCAAATTGTTTAAGCTTCAAGGTAATAAAACCAGTCTACTTGTGGATAAAATTAACTACAAGAGGAATCAGAATGTGACTTTCAGTCTCTTTAATGGCTACATAGTAGGTGACGATTTGTGGATTTGGAGTGGAAATTTAGACTAAAAAAGATTTGTTTTAACCTTTTTTAAAAACTCTTTTTTAAGCATTTAAAGATCTACATTTCCTCTAAGAACTGGTTTAGCTACATCCCACAAATTTTGACATGTCATTATTATTCATTAGCATTCAATTACAATAATTTCAAATTCCCCTTTTGATATTTTCTTTGATCCTTGGGTTATTTACAAGTCTATTGTTTAGCTCTCATGTGTTTTAGGCTTTCTTATCTATTTTGTTGTTTATGACTTCTAATGAAATGTCATTGATTTCAGAGAAAATAGTTTCTAAGATTTCAGCTTTTTAAATTTACTGAAATTTATTTTATAGCTCAGCATGTGGCATATCTTGTTGAACAGTCTCTGTATAATTGAAAAGAATATGTATTCACAGTGTTGGTATCAATTGAGTCAAGTTGTTGGTAGTGTTTTTCAAATCTTCTATATTTGTAATCACTTCTTTTTCGATTGTTCTGTCAATTTCTGAGAGAGCGGTGTCAAAAATCTCCAAACATGACTTCTTTTTTCTACTTTCCCTTTTAAGTCTACTAATTTTTTGCTTTATTTATTTTGAAACTCTGATTAGATGAGTGTACATTTCAGGTTGTTTTGTTTTTAGATGAATTGATCTTTTTTTTCCATTATGAAGTAACCAAATTTATCTTTAGTAACAATATTCCCTCTTTTCAAATCATTTCTGTTTAATATTAATATAGCTCAATAGGCTTTCTCATGCTTACTGTTCCCATGGTATGTTTTTCCCCATTCTTTTACTTTAAGTGTATCAGTGATTTTATATTTAAAGTGCATCTCTTGTAAAAAGCCTATCGGGGTTTATTTTTATCCATTCTAAAATGTCTAACTTTTTTACTCATTTTACATTTACATGTTTTTCCCATTTACATTTAATGCGCTTATCTATAAATTTGGGTTTAAGTCTAACATTTTTTGCTGCTGGTTTCCTGTTTGTTTTCTCTATTTTTTATTGTTTGTTTCTCTTGTCTTTGTTTTGGGTTAATATACAAATTTTCAGTACTCTATTCTGTATCTTCTATTGGCTTTTTAGTTATACCTCTTTGTATCATTATTTTAGTGGTTGCACTAGAGATGACAGTATTCATTCTTATTTTATCACACTCTATCTTCAATTTGCTTTGTATAATTCTGTGTATACGAAATACCCCTATAGCAGTATCATATCATGTGTACTTTCTCCTACTTTCTGTGCTGTCTTCATCGTACTCCTTACTTTTACACAATGCATTGTTATGAGTTTTTCTTTAATCTCCGAAAGAATTTGTGACTTTTAAGGAATTTAAGAAAATAAAGAACGTGGTCTATATTTACCATTTCTCTAAGGCCCAGGCAACTGTGAGACCACAGATGGGGACGCTTCATGATGGTGGGACCCCAGTGAGATATCAGGAAACTCAGATCTTGACACTGGGAGACTGTGAGTCTGTGAAATCTTTCTGCTTCCACTTTCGGCCTCTTCTTAATCATCTCAATTCCCCTGTAAGTGACTTGGCTGAGAGGATTCCCTTTGCATTTGGGGCACCTCCAGATGCAGTTTTCCATGGCAGCCCATACATTCATCAAAAAGTCTGGTTTGTTTCTTCTTGTCTAAGCAAAGACTGTCCTTTCTGATCGGTTTGCTCTTCTGCCCACCTGCCCCCAAGGTCCGTGACTGACCCCAGGTTTGACTGTGGCTTCTATTTTCCCTTTACCTGGAAAAGTCTTGTCTTTCCAGTGTTTAGTTCTTTTGGATTTTTTTGTGTCCACAGCTCTTTGATGGTATTATTTTTAAAAATATGTCAGTTTCTATTTTGTCAAAGAGTAGGTGTGTTTCTTTCTTTTCTTTTTCTCTTTCTTTCTTTTTATTCAGCTGATAATTTCTTATTATTTCCTTGGATGCTAAAGTCTGTCATTTCTTTCTATAGCCTAAGCAAAAGTGGATACCTCTAGAATTTCCCTCCCTTCCTTCCTTCTTTCTTCTCTCTCTCTCTCTCTCTCTCTCTCTCTCTCTCTCTCTCTCTCTCTCTCTCTCTCTCTCTCTCTCTTCTGTGTACAATAGATTTCTTCCCCACCCAGTCTTTCCACAATCCAAGGTCTACCAGTCATCTAAAGCTCAGTTTAAGATTCTCTGCCCCCCAACTTGAAACTCATTCCCAAGTATATACACACAATTCCACCTCAGCAGCTTTCTTCCCTCTTCTGACAGAATTGTATTTACCAGCTCTGTTACTCCTTTGGTTTTGACATAGACTGCTTTGTGTGGTTAAGTTTTTCTTTTACATAAACAGTGCATGTACATTAAGTGCTTCTGTCCAAAAAGAGTTCCACTTCCTTGAGTGTAGGGACTATGTTTTTTGTTTGTTTATTAGTGGTTGTTGTTTTCTTTTTTTAACTCATGGCAGCTCGAGGGCCAGCAGAGGAACCATGAGTGAGTTTGTTTGAAGATAACAGTGAACATAATGATGACAACAATTCTCTTGTTTGAAATGGTAGGAAATAAGAGATACGAGGTTGTCTTTTCCACGTAATAAATCTTTTTTGGTACAATAAAAGATGTAATGAAGCACTCTCCAAATACACATATACTTACTATGTATACATTATTGTAATGTAAACACCAGTATCTTTTAACATAAAGTCAGGATGTCTGACGCTGCCGAACATAAATATACTCAAATGTATTGATAACCTTATGTGCTGTGACCATTTATTTTATTCTGTGTTGGATACAAGTGTTTAATATAAGCTTTAAGGATTTACAAATTAGGATATACAAAAACAGAGAATTATGGTGAAAGAACTGAATTCTATTCAGGAGACTTACTCATCATTGTAAGACACATTGAGGACATTTTCAGTGACGGAAACTTTTTTTTTTTAATAGTGCAACACGTGATTCAATATGTCTTTCTCTGAAAGCAAATCTCTACTTCTCAGGTGCCCTCTTTTAGTATCCATTATACTTGTATGGATTATTCTTCCAGTTCAGAAGTATGTGCTATAAAAATGTTGTTTATAAGAATGGATGTTCATGAAGATGGCCTTGAACTAGAACATAATTTGCATATCTAAAATACATAATTGTTGAGGCATTAATTGAGAAATGTGAAGTATCATTTGGGTAGAGGAAGAGAATTTTCTAGAGAAAAGTTACCTACAAATGCTACGTAAAAATTATTTAGCACAAGAGAGGGAGCAGAATAGAGAAGACAGCTTGAGTGGACCCATGGGCAAAGGTCATGACCTAGGATTTGCACCCTAGCAAAGGTTTTGACAGTCAGGGTTTACAATCCAGCCTCTGACAAGCACTTTTCATGACATGAATGAAACTTTGAATAAAACCATCTTAAAATGAAGTAGCGGCATAGCTCACTTTTACTTCAAAGATTCACCAGCCCTGCTTTTTGCTCGTTTTCCATGTGCTCCAGAGTTACCTGGACCTATTTGGGTTCCTGCGAGGATTCTTAATTCACCACTTTTCCTCTCCCATCTTTCTCTCTGGTTCTCTAAGGTCAAAAAGAGCAGAAAGAAGTGAGACTGATAAGGAACTTAAAGACGCTAAATTTTTTGGTTAAATCTTTGGTTTAAAGCGTCTGCTTCTAAAAAACAGTTAAAGAACTTTAATTAGGGTTTTGAAACTCAAACCCAAGAAATTCCCTCAGTGCACTCAAAATAAATAAATTTAATATTTTTAATGTGTGTCTTCCCTATTATGTTGTGCAATATTACATAAGGACCCAAGGAATATCTTACTCATAAATGTGTCTCTCGCACTTCACCAAGGTCACGGTTAAATACTAGCTCAAATTAACTGAAAAAAGAGTCGGGGGGAGGCAAGGATTCTTTAACCATGAGTTAAACAACTTGGACTTTAAATTTGTTTTAGTCTAAATCCTAGAAGAAAAGTCATGTATTTTAATTCCAAATATATATTTAAAATATATATAATATATATATATATATATATATATATATATATATATATATATATATATGTGTGTGTGTATATACATATACATATACATATACATATACATATACATATACATATACATATACATATACATATACATATACATATATTTTTTTAAAGCCCTCACACTAACCCTGTCAGATCTTGGTTGAATCTCTCACTAATTTGACTTGACTTCTATGTGAATTATCCCTTGCCCTTAGGTACAAATCTGCAGGTATCGTATAGATGGAATACTGACCGGCATGTTTGCATTCCATTGTCTCTAGAAAGTTTCTTCTTGAAAGCTTCAAGCCATTGCCTGCTCACATGTTCCTCCTCTTAGTGAATCCGCATCTTCATCCACAGATGCTCCCAGACGAGTGGTCCTTCTCATCCACGTGTATGCTAAGAAACAGAGACCCCATTCAGATGTGTTAAACGATAACAGAAATGTCCAAAAGGAGAGTAGGCTTTAAACTTAGAATTCTCCGTGATGTCACTAAAGACTGGTTTCTCTATTCTGATTTATGTAGAATCGGTTTCATCCATGATTTCAAAATGGCAGTCAACAGCGCTGGGATAAACATATTTCCTCGTCTACAATGAGAAAGAGAGAGACAGTCCCCTGGATTTGAGTCTATTCAAAAGCAAGAGAGAAGTTGAGAAGTGGAAACAGTGAGTATGGACAAATCTGCATTATTTATTTATTTATTTTTTATTTATTTATTTTATTATATTTTATTTTTGCTATAAGGGAAGCAGGAAAAAATGGAGTGATAATTGGAGGGAAATGTGGACTCACGGGGGAAAAAAGAGAATGAGTTGGGGATGATGATGATGGTTTTTCCAAGGACTTGGGCCAAAAAAAACTTGTTTGAGCACGTTTTCCTACGTTTATTCACTATTTCTATCTTTTTCTGTAAACTACTTGTTCTTTGCCTGTCTTATTGGGTTATTTATCTTCATATATTCTTGATATTAAGTCTTTTTTTTTTTCTGGATGTATTGCAAATATTTTCCCCAAACTGTCACTTATTTTTAAATTGGCATTTTACTGTAGAAAACGTTGACGGCTGAAATCAAATGGTTATTTTCAGGGAGTATTCAAACCTGGTCTAGAATCAATAATCTTTTTTTCTGAAACACTTATCCTAAAACTTTGGAGTGCAACATATAGTACAAGACACCATTTTAATAATATCTATGTCTTAGAACACTAGAATAATAGCTACCATTTGTTAAAGGTACAACTAGAGCCAGGCACTGTATTTAAAAGCTGCATCATTCCCTTATTTAATCCTCACAATTTTATGAATTATATATTATGTCTCAATTTCACAAGAGGACGAAAATGAGTTTCAGAGAATTTCAGTACCCCACCTGAAGTTACACATTAATAACAGGAAACAATCCAGATTTGAACCCCAGTCTGATTCCAAACCACTCTTCTCAACCCCTGAAGTATAATTTCCAATGATCGTTAGAATTTAAACTGGACTTGAAGGTCTCTTATCACAACTACTGTATGAGATAGTATAGGGTGATTGTTTTGTGTGGAGCTAAATCCTGGCTATGCCATCTATTAGCAATTTTCTGGGCTTCACTTTTCTTACCTGTGTGATAGTTTCGTATGAGTAGCGTATAAACCATTCACTGAGCTGCTTTCCAACAGGGCTTTCAGTTGTACCTTCCTTCACGTAACACTATCCCCTTTCCTTCCTTTTCAATCTGGTGATACATTTTAGGGACCCCATAGATGTGGTTGCATGTTTTTATCCAGTCTACCATGATCAAACATTATAAATCTGTGAACATGTTTCCTTAAATAAGTTTTTCAAGATTTCTCAGCTTTAATATCCTCAACTAGAAAATTCAAAGGATAATAATACTTACCTTGAGGGATTCTGTGGGTATTGACAGATCATACATATTTACATGGATACATATTTACAGATCCATACATATCTAGACGTGTTTACAGAATGCCCATAATAGGGGCTTTAAAAAAATGGCAGCAGCTGCTATTAATTTTGTTATCAGAATTGTTGCTTTTCTTTTTATTATTACTATCATCATTATTATATCTCTTCTCTCTTCTGTGAAGCTTGTCCTATGTCCCCTTCTGTTTACTCTCTGGGTTCCCCCAGCCTTTCATTATCTGTGGCTAAGATAACACTTTTTCCCGCAGTTGTGATTGCTGGCTTGTGTAACTAGCTGTCCCACTACTGTGTGATTATTTGGAGGGCACACCCAACCCAGCATCTGCTCCCTGGAAAGAAAATACTCCCTGGATCACATCACCGAGGAGTGTTCACTTCAAAGACTTTTATATACCCTGAAAGTCATCAGGAAAAGTGTGAATTACCTGACACTGGAGAGCCTGCCACCGCCAGGCTCTGTGCTTTAGTGCAGCTTTCTGTAAAAACAGGAAAACTGCCTCCTAAAAAGGTCGGTGCCCCTTTCTGTGCAACCCTCCCTCTACAGGCAGTCCTCCTTGATTTCACCATACCTGGCCTGAGCTGCCTTTCTCCTGAGCTCCTCCATGTTGTTTATTTCTCATTAGAAATCTCCCTGCCCCCTCCCTTATTTGTGTCTCTCTCTGTCTTGCTCATTTTCTTTCTTTTCCTCTTACATGCCTCCCATCCCTCAGTCCTGTCAATCTTGACCTTTTCTATACTATCATTTCAACACTCAGTTGGTCCCTGTGTCCTCTGCATCCTGACCACTGCCCTTTTCTCATTCAAGCCTCTTGCTAATAATGGTCCAGCAGTGAAGAGCTGGTGGAGAACCCATATTTTACAAAAGGAATGAAAAAAAGAGAAAAGTATGGCTATTTCCCCCAGTACATTATAATTACAGCAAATTATTTCTGTTAATGAGCATACAGAAGAATGACAAGTGATCTTAGTCCGGCAAAACCGGTGTCCCTTCAGGCATGAAAGGTGAGGGTTCCCGAGGTGTCCAGAGAAGGCTTTATCAGGTGGCTCGGTCAGACACACGAAAGGGCAATTTCTCTTTCTTAGCATTAACCCTCAGCTGGGAGTGAGTCCAGGGAAGGCCCCGCTCTTCACAAACACTCCAGGATAAGGTGATAAGAAGATTACAAATAAAGCCTCTCTTTAGCTATTCCACATCTCCTGTCAGACAGAGCAAGTTAAATTACAGCGCAGGCCACGATGCATTGATCAGGCGCTGGGCTTGCATGACTCCGGGTTGTAAAGATCCATGCTAAGGATCAGTGAAGTCATCTCAGCAAAGTTTATTTTAGCAAGGAGGGCTCACCACGGTCAAAGAGGGGAGGTTCTGCGAGGGAGCCCAGACTCCCCAGTGCTGAGCTCGGTTTCCGCATGATCTTCCTCAGCGAATATTTCCTTACAGCCCACGAGAAGTGTTGGGGGAACGGAAAAGAATGTCAGAGCCCCAGCTTCTAAATGACTTACATGTGTCTCTCTGGGCTGCCCGGCCGCTACCCCATCCTGTAAAGCCAGGCTTAAAACACAGAGAACGTTGCTCAAAATAGTATGGATCCTATTTAGAGTTCCGATGTGAGTATTCAAGATGAAGCATGGGTTATTATAATAAGTCATAGTACACTGTAGGTGCTCTGTTCTGATTTATTCATAAGAACTGAAGTTTAGCTTTTTTTTCTAATTGTCGTTTAGACGATATACTCTTTTGTATTACGTTTCAGTTACCCTCATGCAGCCTATAAAACATACCATGAAATTGAACAAAGATATAAATTCTTGGAATGGTTTTGATAGTCCAGTCTTCCTAAGAATCAGACAGGCCATTTGGAGGCTAAAACAGAAAAAAGAAAAAAAAAAAAGATAAATCATTAGAAACACTTAAAAATTCTGTGCGTGACACTCTTCTTTATTAAAAAGACCCATTGTAAATTGGAAAGTTCCGAAGGCTTTGTGGCGAAGGAGAATGAATTATAATGACATCACTGGGTCGTGAACTAGGCCCACTGGCTACTTTCCAGGATGAAATTGACTAGGAGAGATCAGATGAGCCCATTCGTAGCACAAGACATCTGGGAGGCAGCCAGGGAATAGAGGTCCAAGCCCCCTATTTAGGGCACACTTCCTCTTCCTCTTTCTTCATCATCAAATACAATGTGATTTCCCAGGCAAGGCATCTAGCCTAACAATGCGTTGCAATTCAGATTCTAAAGAACACCCAAAAAGTTCTTTGTACTCATTCCTCAGTGAAAGAGCTCATGAAAAATATTAACATGTCAACATCTGGCTGACACCTTTGATACATTTTCATCATGTTGCTGATGGGAAGCATTTTGCCTTCAAATAAGCATAATTTGCCAGTCTTTTCCATCTCCTTTTTTTGTCTCTCTCCCCACGTAATAAATGGTGTCTGAAGCCCAAGAGAAACTCATTTCTGTTAACAGATCATTTGTAAATCTTTAAGGGCAGCTGGTGAGAAAGGGGCATTTTTTTCCCTTCTGTCTTAACTTTCCTGGTTGTCTTTCTAAATGCAAAATGACACCTCATTCAAAGCTTTCTGGTGTCATTTTAATCTCCCTTATTTTACACTTTCTACCTTTTTCATATTGCTGTAGACCGCATGGCGGCTTTTTACCTAATACTGTAATACCTATTATCTGAGGCATTTAGGTATATAGGCTCTTGCCAGCTAAGAATAATTCAGATCAATTGGATGTCAGCAGCCCAATAAAGTCAGATAGTGTGTGTGTGTGTATATATATATATTTTTTTTTTTTCAGGGTAGAAAAAAGATGTCTACCCACCTGACCTTAAAGCCAGCATATTTCAATGTTAATATATTTTATGCATGCATGTGATAACGTTTTACCTTTCTTATGGATCTGGAGAGAAGTCTCACTTTTCTCTGTGGAAGATTATTACCTATTCTTAGGGGGCTATGATTAGACATACTTACTAAGACAAGAATAATTGACCATAAAAAAACTTTTATAATCCCACAATTATTTTTGCATTGACTAAAAGTGTCAAGAGAATCTGATTTTATTAGCCAGCCCCTAATTTTTGGACTCCATTTAATTTTTTATCTGGCTTCCCACCCCCACCCCCCACCCCCGGCCAATATGTTTTTAGTCTGAGATACTTGGCAATCCTACAAAAGAACAATTTGTTACAGAACCTTTACCCATTGGAAGTTCTATAATCTACGCATAACATCAAGTATCAAATCAAATCAAAATGTATGAGAGCAGCAAGGGAACATGCTCCAAGGTAGGGAACTGGTCTAGGGCCTACAAAAAAAAAAAAAAAAAAAAAAAAAAAAGAAAAGAAAAAGAAGTTTAAATCAAAATTTGACTGCTCAGCTATGAAGTAAGTCTGTGGAACAAAAGGTCAAGTGTAGATTTGACCCCTCGTTCCCCTCCACCCACCAAGAGGTCAGATCCCGTCAGCGCTGAGCCTATTTCCAGTAAACCACAAGGAGCAAAGATGTGCTTATTAAGAAACAGGGTGGACAACTCTAAAAGATACTTGAGGGGAAGAAGGAGGAAATGTGTTGGCTCATCAGGAAGTAGGGGTGTAGTGGACAGAAGAAATAGAAATGGCAGGGTACCCATTTGACTCTTGTGAACCAAATCCACTCTGGTTACCACATGTGCTTCTTTCCATCCCTTTGCTCTTCAGCATATTAGAAACAAGGCCAAATCAAGGATCACGAATGGACATGGTGGCCAAAGGCATGGCTGCAAAGAATTCAGACCAAGAGAAACAGGCTGAGGGTTCCAGTTTTAGTGCTAATGGCAGAGGATACTTGGCAATTCATTTCTAGTACTAGCATTCTGATTTGGGAGATTCTAAATGCATTGGCTTCTCAGGTGGTAGAGGACGTGGTAGGAAGGAGGAGTGGCATTGGACCCCTCTGACCCTTGGAAACAGAACTATCCTCCCTTGATATGTATACATATATCAAGTCTGTTCTGGGGACAGTTAGGGCAAAGGAGGGGAAGAAATATGGCTCCAGTATGAGATACTAGTTTTAAAACAGGCTAAAGTGAGTTTTAAAATCTGAGAAAGACGAAAGAGTGAGGACCTTGCCAAGTGAGTTTTTAAGAATGGGAAGTGGGGATTTTGACGTAGCAGGATCAGGTTCTAAAAATAAAGTAAAACGACAACAAAAAGAACCTGTTTTGTTTCTCACCCAATTTATTAAGTTTCCGGAACAAACCAGTTATACTGCTGAGAAGTGAATTATGCGATCTGTCAGTCTGATTTAAAAAATCGCCTTCTGACTTGTTTAATAATTTAATGAAAGTACAGAAAAATCTAAATAGATTATTAGGGGATTATTTGTCATATAACTAGTTGTTGATGGTTACAAAGCAACCAGGACTGCTTTGTCAAATTTAGTTACTGGAGTGGGAAGAAGGTCCTTCGCTTCCATACAACCTTATTTATTTAGGAGCGCTCGCTGCCATTTCTTGGAGCCACTTCCAATTGTCAGATTTCATTTCCGAGGGACAATAGCAGGCACCATCTATAAATAAACACACGTCACTGATTTCACCCTCAAAATAGATAAGAAATCATACCTTGCACTGTGCATTCTCTGTGATCATTTTTGGTACCTCAAGGAATGAAACAACACGTTGGCAGTGGTATCGTGTATTTGATTGAAGGAAACAGACCCATGCGATAGATATTTCAGGTTAATTATTATAGCAAAGGTTGCTGTGGTGATCAAATTCATTCGTCCATTTTCAGGACTCCACAGATGTGTTGGAGTATGAGTACAACCACCATGATGAGAGAACAGGAGGCTGTCCATTTGGGATTCCATAAACAATAGATTATTCTGGTATCCTTGGGTCAACCACTTCTATTGGGTTGGTGCAAAAGTAATTGCGGTTTTTGCAATTTTTTTTTTTTTTAAATATTTTAAACCACATTACTTTTGCACCAACCTAATATTTATCATGCATTTCCTAATGTACCCAACCCTGAGGTCACAGTCTGGAGTAGCCTTCACCTCCACTCTCTGCCAAACCTACATGAGCTGTCTACTTGGCCTGGCCTGTGGGCTGGCCGGATTCTGTGTATAATGCCATGCCTGGCTTCCTTACTCTTTGGCTTGTATCAGTTCAGTGCTTGAAAAGACAGTCGTCATCCTGATGTCTGTGTCCTGTGTCTTTACCCCTTTGGGATATTTCCTTCTCACTCTTTGACCTGGATTCTTGACCCCTTTGGTCCCAAAACATAGCCTCAAGAGCAGACCATAACAAAATGTGTTGGAGTGCCTACAGTTTTTAGTCCAGAGTGTAACTGGCTCAGTCATCCATAACAGATCCTATAGGAAACATTCCTAATATAGCAAGTGTCCTGAAATTAATTCAGTCATAGAGTCTTCAAATCCTAGTTCAGTGGACCTCAATGAATACACTATTAGTGTCAGGAAGACACCTTACTTCTCTCTCATCCTTGGAAACCATCACTTGACAGAGCCCAGGCTCCCAATCAAATTTCTGTTGATTCAAACCTCGGGTCACCACTTACCAGGTATGATCCACAGGCAAGTTATGAATACGTAAGTTTACCAGGCTGCAGTCTCATCATCCGTTAATGAGGACGCTAATAGTAACTCAGTGAATGAAGCGCTTTGTGTAGGAATTGAGTTAGTATTGACAAAGTGTTTAGAAAGTGCCTGGCCATGGTTAATGCTCAATAAATGTATGAATGACATTATTGTAACACAGTATTGTTCTGTTACTACCCATAATTATCAAGATAATGAAGTGACTATGAAGTCTTCTTGGCAGGTTTGACTGGGAGCCAACTATAGTCCGTTAGTGGATTGAAGGGGGTCTAACCCCAGAATTTTGAGGGACAAAGTATCCCTGAATTGGCCATAGAACCACCAGGATCCCAGTTACTCTTCACCTCTTCTGGGAATTAGGGAATCACTATCTCAGGGGTTCCTGATCAGGCCCCAGCCTTTGCTGAGGAGCTAGCTCTAAGCTGGGTGCATGGGAGAGAAGATACAGCTCTTTTTGTCTCTTCTAGAAGAATCAGTGGTATTAGAAGAAATCCATTTCTTTGCTAACAGGAGCAAAACCTGCTCAGCTGGTTTTCATGAGTGACGGGGAGGGTATTACATGTCTATCAATGCTTAATATGTGACAAGCTGTAGAATGGAAAGACAAGTCTCATTTCATCGATATATAAATAAAAGGACCAAGAACCCCACCATGATGAAGACACTGAATAGGAAATTACATATATTTAGAATGAAAATATTATACATATTTATTATACATATTTGAATTTATATACATATAGTACATACATATATGTATATATATACACACATATATACATATATACAAACATATATACATATATATACGTACTATATGTGTATAAATTAAAATATGTATAATTTTAACTTGAAGACACTGTGGGGAATACAAGGATAAAAATCTCTGGCTTCTCTAGTGTGTAATAAAAGTAAAATAAGGACACAAATAGCTCTAATGCAAAGCAGGAAGTAGTAAATGTCAAAGAAATCCACAGATGTGGTGCATTGAAAGGGCTAAGGTGGTGGAGAAGGTTTCCTGTATGGGGGACTAGACAGGGCCCTGAAGAGGAAGTGGCATTTGAATAACTTTGAGCTTCTGTTAAGGGCTTTATGCCAACCACTAACCCTGTCCCCACCACCACAGGACCAAGCAATAACCCATTCCAGGGACACCCCCTGGGCTTCCCGTACCTGGCAAAAATGTCCTCATCTTGTGAGATTTACCTCAAGGGTCACTCTTTCTATGCCCCCTCTCCAAACAGAGGTGGTCGTCCTTCATTTGGGAATACACACCATTTTGTTCCAGCATCTGTCCCTTTGACATTTTAGCTCATTGCTATGTTATGTCGTGATGCTCCCTGTCTTTTTCACGGGACTCTGATCCCCAGAAAGGCCTGGATAAGTGCCTTTGAATCCTCAGTGCCCTGGGATTAAAAATTTTGTGGAATCAATGAAGTCGGCTTTTGAAAATGAGAAACTGAAGACTTTCCCTTGCCTCTGTAATTGTGTGTGATTGTCTGCTGATATATTATCCGATTTAATCGTCACGATCCAAACATTCCCAGGTAACATTATTATCTCCTTCTACTGCTGTGCAAATTGAGGTTCAGAGACTTTAAAGGACTGGTCCAAAGTCATAGAGCTGGGATGCAAACACAGGTGGTCTCCTTCACTGTATAGCTTTCCTGAATGAGGGAACGCCATTGGCAGAGTGATGAAAATGCACTATCTCTGAATGTTACCTGGCATTAAAAAGCCAATAACCACTCGGACTGAAAAATCTGTAATAAGTGCTTCTCGCACCCCCCTCCCTGGACCACTAGGGAGTTTGATGTTTAAAAAAAGTTTGCTACCTTGGAAGCATGCATTTGTCTTCTGTGATGAGAAAAGCAGTGTTCTCTTTCTTTTTCCCTGTTTCCTTAATTTCTTCTTCAGTCTCTCCCTCTCTCTCTTCCTGATGATTAATTCTCTGAAAAGATGGTGATGATGATGATGATAATGGTGATGATGATTTGGTCAGGCTTCTGCTAGGATGTTGGCTTATTTCCTCAAAGGTCTGCCCCGGGTTTCAATTTCTAGGATGGTAAAAGATTTAAATTTGGATTCAATTTTCTCGATCATAGGAAATAAAGCAAGCTGAATTTTTGTTTAAAAATTATTTTTAAGGAAAAATCAGAAATTGAAAAAATGATTTCCGTGAAAAGTAGGATATCATTTATCATTTTTCTATTAAAGACACTGGAAAAACTAGAAATTACTTAAGTGTTCAATGATAAAATTTAACAAATTATGGTAATCAATACATATGGAATATTCTATGTTCATTAAAATATGTCTTCAAAGAGTAGACAAGAGATGGACTAGGTCATGATATGTTATTGAGATATCAAATTATAAATATGAAAAGAAAAATTCTAATTTTATAAAAACTACATATATGTATGAATTTGAGAAAAAGATCAAAAGATTGGAAGATAAGATACTAGAACTTTAAAAATAGTTAGCTCTGGTTGATTCTGTAGTTGGTGATTCTTTTCTACAGTTTCCTAATATTTCATTATTAACATGGAATACTTCCGCAATTAGGAAAAAAAAACAAAAAACTCAGGTTTAACAAATGCTTGTCAAGCAGGTGAAATTTCATCTTGGAATTCTTCCTAGAACCTTTTTTCTTTTTTCTTTTTTTCCCCATTTGTTGCTTCATTTCAACCAGTTTCCAGAAAGGAAGCTCTGTCATGCTGAAGCTCATTTACTCACACCTCCTCACTCTTGCGCCCCTCAGTCTGCCTTTCAAAAAACATCCTTTATACAATTCAGTGCATTGAAATGAATACCAGCGTCAGAATGAGGCAGACCTGAGCTGAAATCCATTTTCCTGTGTTTCTTAGCCATGCAATCTTTGGAAAACTCTACCTTCTCTGAGTTTCAGCTTCCTAATCTGCTGAGAATCGAACGGGATAACATATGTGGAGGGACCAACACGGGCCCTGGGACACAATACATTAGTCTTCAACACAGATCATTACTTTCTGTTGCCTGTCCTCTCTGCATCTATGCAAACTTACCGATTCTTCAAGGTCCAAATGATATGCTAGCTCCTCTACAAAATCTTCTGTGACTCTGGATAGCCATGATGTCAGTCTATGAATATGTTTTCTGTATAATTCATTAGCACTTATATACAGCTTCATGCATTTAGTGAGTAGATGGCAGGACCCCAACCAGAATAGAAGTATCACCTCCCCACCCCATAGCATCCGTGACTGTCATTTATTATAAGCTTTCTATCAACAGTTTATGATGGAGAGCTGAATCTTTTCAGATGAGTTTTAAATGTTAATGTAAATTGTGAGTCCTAATACAGAGTAGTAAAAAGTGAAGTCTCTAGTCGTGTTTCCTTTCAGTTCATTTAGAACACACTGAAAACCTATCAGTGGCCTGTGGGTGGTACCTGGTGGCTGGATCTGAGTTGTCAAGATAGATGTCACCATCCCCAGAGACATCAGGGCTCAAAAAGCCCCAGAATAGTCCTGATTTTTGTCAGACTGTGGAAAAGTGCTAAGAACATAAATTGGTGAGTGCATTTGATAAGGTGAAGTAAAGTAGTTGGGTCCTACAGCTATAATTTCTTCTCCCTTCCAAGTCCGTCAGTCAAGTAGATTACTTGGGAACTAGGTTTCTATGGGATGGAAGCAGAAAAAAAAGAAAGAAGAGCAGAGACACTCAATATCTTTCTCAGGTATATTTCTATTAACATTATCAGTCTAAAATTATTGATATGTTAAATCTAATAATTAAATCCTAAGTGTTTAAGCTAAAATATATCAAATACCTGAATTGTCTATTTTACTTCTAAGAAGCCATGAATTCTTTGATTCTCATATATGGGCTTTTCTTCCAAGCAGTGAACATAGATAAAGCTATTTTGATGTTTGGTAATTTAAACGCAGTGACTTAATAACGTTCCTTTAATAGAACATTCTTTTCAAACATTCTTTCAAGATGAGTCTCTTTTTTTAATTAGTGAGAAAATAAGCTACCTTTTCCTTATGGTGTCTAAAATGTAATAGGAATAAATGCATAGGTCGACCTCATGTGTTGGCCTTTGACTTGAGATTTGCTTTCTTCAAAAAGTTGAAATCAAAATATGCTAAACAGTGTCTGGACGACTCCCTTTTTATTACATTGTCCCCATGAATGAAAGTTCAATTATTTGGCCTCAGCCAAGTTTTCAGGAAATTTATAAATGAAGAGGAAGGCAAGCTTTTAAGTAACCTTTGGTCATAAATACAAATAAGATTTCTATGCCAGAGATTAATTAGTGTTTTGTTCGTCTTTTGAATAGCAAGTAAGGAGGGTTTGTTGGCTCTCTCTCATTGAATTCTGTTGACCTGCCAAAATTTCACAAAACTTAGTGACATCCATTATTTCTTTTTACATATGCGTAGTTATCGCTGTCCCTTTTATGAGATCTTATTTGTGTTATCTCATGTTTCTTCCTTCCTTTTCTTTATTTATATGTCATAAAATGCTGAATTTGTACAACTTTCAGGTAATTATTTTTATGAGCTCACTGGAGGTTATCTGCAGAGCTATCACAAACCTTTCCAATGGTCAATAAATCATGCAGAATATTTCATGATTCTTTACCCAGGATTGCTACAGGGGCATAGATCTCTCCATAGAATTAGTTTTAAAAATTGGGAGCAAAGGGTATTGTTATAACATGGGTTGACTTTTCCTAATTATCAAAGCAGTACAGACATTGCAAAATATGTAGAACGTAGAAAACCGGCATAAAGAAAAAATTAACCATCCCCATAAATATAGTTGACATTTTAATTTACATCTTTTATTATATGAAGTACATATACATATATGTACGCATGTAGAGTTTTTCACTCTGATTTATTTCCATTTATAGTTTCCTTTGTTACCAAAGAGTTTTCAAATTTCTTTAATAATTATTTATATAGGCATTGCCTGAATAGATGATAATTTAAATTGATATCAGATTTTAGACTATTGTAGGGTTTTACTTGAAAAAAATACATTATTTTATACAGTTGAATTTGGTCTGGTTATGCATAGTCTCCCTTACCCCGTCCCTGAGTCACACATAATTAAGATTCTAAATTCAAATCCAATGAATTAAAAAAGTTTAATGAGTCTTTTCTGAAGTAACAAAAGATTCAGGTTAAAGAAAAACACCTTTATTCATGTAAAATAATAGTTATAAATGGTATGTAGCTATCACTAAACTGAAAGGCATCCAAGAAGGGCCCATCATTCTATAAGATCTGATACACAAACTTGAACTAGAACTTCTGAACTCTAGCTCAGAAGTAGCCACACTATGACCCAAGGGCCAAATCCAGTCCAATGACTGCTGTCGTGTCACCTGTGAGCCAAGAATGGTTTTCACATTTGTAAATGATTGAAAAAAAGTCTAAGGAAAAGTAATATTTGGTGACATATGAAAATCATGTGAAGTTCATATGTTAGCATCCCTAATGAAGTTTGATTGGAATATGGTAAGCATTCATTTGTTTACCTATTTCAATGGCTGTTGGACGCTACAACAGAAGAGTTGAATAGTTGCTAGAAAGGTGGTGTGTAGTCCAAAAAGTATGCGCTATTGACTCTAGACTTTTACAGATAAAGTTTGCTGATTCCTGTTCTAGGTGATCAGGTTTTGAGTAGGATAGAATTAGAAAAAAATCTATGCTCCGTTTCTTTCAGCCCTCAATCCGAATCCCCTGCCCGTGTTTAGCAGTATTATTTGTGTCCATCAGAGAAACAAGAATTGTCAGTATTCATTTGCTATCAGAGCTGCCTTTGAACTTCAGGAAACCCACCATCTTGTTTTTGTTCACTTCTCTAAAGCTTAGTGTCTGCAACATGAAACACTAGTAAGTTCTTTAAACTTCTTGTTATCTTGAGACAGGGCAAGACCTTTACCCAATTTATTTAGTTATGGAGGAGGAGGATGAAAGATTGGGTCCTAAGTGTTAGTCAATGGCATGACATGGTTTTCCCTGGAAAGCAGCCAGAACTGATGCTTATGAGGTGTTTGTCTGATGAACTGTACCCCTGTGACACTAACCAGAGCCCGGAGGAGGTGGCAGTCCATCTTTCTAACTCAGGTTTGACTTACAAATCAGAAGATTGTGCAAAGCCAGTGGAAGCCAGACCCACCCCTAAGACAGTCTAACAAGGAAATAATGACCCCTGCTTGTGAATAACCATTTGGAAGGTGGGATGATTCGAATTATTGGTGAAGTATATTACAGTATTTTCATGAAAGCAAACTAGATCCTAGGCAACTGCTGACTGTGAAATTTGCTTTAGTAACTGGAAGTTTGGAAAATAATTATTAACCAGTGTCTGTGAGTTACAGATAAACTTTCTAATTGAAGGAAATGTTGTATTGAATCTCTGAGGACTTCTAGTGCTGCCCACTTCAACAGAAAAAAAAAAAAATGACAAGATTTGAGAAGTTGGGACTATTGCGTCAAAATGCTTCCAGGATTAAATTCCACATTCAGAAAAATAAGATGAACCCAAATATGTGTCAATGAATTTTCTTATAAGAGGATTTCATTATTTCAGAAATCTACATACATATCCCATGAGCTACTTCCTGGTACCTCACTTCCCTGAACTTCAATCTTGCACTCAGAGTAGAATTTTACATGCACTGAACAATTTCATGAGGTTCTAAGAACCTGATTTCAGTTCTGGCCACACAAACAAATTCTGTAAGAGTGTTTGACAGTGTTTATATAATAGAAAGTAAAATTCTAGTTATCTGAGGTCAGTATGAAATATGCTCACTTTGCATAAACATGATTACAAAGTCACTGCATTAAATTTAAGTAATGTTTTCATTTTTCCAATTAAAAAGTTTATTATAGAAAATTTTTAAAATGCTGAAATTTCAAATGAAACAAAAATAACCTCCATAGTCCCTCTACCCAAAGACATGATTTAAGAATTGTGTCCTTTGAGTCTTTTGCTGTGATATTTTTTTCACAGTTGTAATCGTACTCTATGTTCATTGTCTCTTACTTTTTCACTTAATTATGTAACATAATTTCTAGATAAGACATTCATAAGACTTAGAGAAGAATAGGCAACCTGTTAGAATGTTACAGTCAAAACCAAAACCATGTTCTCTCAAGTCACAGAATGAGCAAAACTTCTGTAACTTTCTTTTTTATCTCATGACTTCTTTTTTGGCCATGATCTTATGGTCTGAGTGAAAACCAAAAAAAAAAAAAAAAAAAAAAAAAAAAATACCAGGAGGGGTGGGGGAGGAAAAAAAAATGAAAAGACCAGAGAATTGAAAAGAAAATACCACATTCCCAAAATACATCTGGTCCTGCCGAGAGTCATAGCATTTGTATAAACGTGTAGACAAGTCCATAGCTGAATTTTTTAGAGTAACCTACCTTTTGACATCTGTTGCATTAATCCCGTAGTTCACATGTTTGAAATTCAGTAACAAAAAATAGACCAAGAACAGAATCCATTTTTTTTTTAAATATTGAAGACTCACTAAATTTTTCATTTCACTTTTCTGTTTCTTATTTAAACATAGACCAGCTAGATGTGGAGATAGTGCCAATGAAAGATTGGTAGGATTGGTGCTGAGCTGGAAGGGAGTTGTCTGTATGCAATGAGTGACACAGCATGAGTGCGGCTGGATTCAGGAGCAGTCTAGCCCAACACAAAAGTCACAGGCTCTCATGCCCGCAGACAGGGAACAGTCATTCCTAATGTTTGACCATCTCCAATTTGTTACGCGACCCACAAGTTTTTCCTGAGGGCTTCTTTTTTTGGAGAAATCTATGTTGTACTATGGTTGTGTTCATCCATGACACAAAGATCCCAACTGCCACTTGCTCTCTTCATGGGAACCAGGCGAAAATGTAATCGGAGCTTTTTTTGGTCTATCTCTACGCTGAGACATCATAACATTGAAGTGTAGATTTATAGCATGCTTTATGTATATTTTCTTAGTCCCAAGGCCCCCCTTTTCACAGATACATACACAACATGTCATGTAGAAAATATAAATTGTTGATCGTACAGGCACTTTCTTCCTTTTTAAACCTTTCCAAAGGTCTTTTTGTTAAATACACCCAGATGCCGTTTGACAGATGAGGGGCTAATTGCTCTGTGAATTACCTCTATCGATTCCTGTTTCATGTTGAGCCAAACAAACAAAAGATATTAATGCTTTGAAAAAAATGAATGATGACCTTTCTCTGCAAACACAGCTTGCGGTCTCTGATTATTGGTGATTCCAGAGAGCAGCGGTCAATCGCAATAGCTGTAACGCTATGATCACTATAATAAGCTTGCCTGACCTTCTCTGCCATGTTAAGTGGTTTAAATTTATTTGCCCAACAACACAAGAGCTTTCATTTAAAGTCACAGAACATTCAATTCAATTTAAAGATGTAGTGTCTTCTTTCCTCTACTTCCTTTCTTGTCTATTTCCTTACTTCATACACCTATGTTCCAAGTTTACTAATAGTAATAGTTTTACCGTTGTAAAATAATCACCATGCCTGTGAAACAACGCTGCTTCAGTTCTGTTTAAAATTCTGGATCCCATTTTCTCTTTTGACTTGTGCTTTCTTGTTGTAAAATACTAGAAAAATTTTGTTTCTCTCTCTTTCTAAGTTTTGTCCATGATTCATGTTCAGTGTTCTAGATAATATGAGCAGTATCCAAACTCAAGAAAGCAAGAGGGTGTGATGCTAAACTCCCTAGCCTGGAAACCAGGGCACCCAGTTCCATTTCTGTCCTTAATTAATGAGACCTTGAACCAGTCTTTTCTTTCTTTGGTCTCCAAAGCAGGTCCTTCCAGCTTGGTCAATGGGGCGGGTGACTGGGTCCCAGTGACCTCAGAGCATTTTTCTAATTGCAACATGCTAATTTTCCAGATCTTTCTACTTAAGCGACTGTTTCATACAAATGGCAGAATTATAACTTCACAGCTAAGAAAACATGATTGTGGGGCCTTTAGGAACTTCCTGACTTTTTCTCGACAAGCCTTCATGGTAGTGAACCGCAAGTGGGTAAAGCCTTGAATGGTTAGGAAGTGGATTCAACCCCCCCTTGGTTTAAGTGGAAATCTCTTGAAAAGGGTATCCCTGACACGTCCACCAGTTTCCTGGTAAGAGACATGCCAAAAATACCAAGGAAGTAGTTCCCCTTAGAATAGCTTGGTCCCTGTGCTATAAGATTAAAGCAGGAAGTGAAGAGAAAAACACCACCAATAATCAAAAGACTTCCTGCCTTGATCTGACATTCTCAAGAAGTCAGGTCTGAATTTAGATAGAAAGCTGGGCACTTTTATGGCGACTTTTCCTTTAACATTCTCTCTAGTTTCTACTCAAGACAGTAGCCAATAACATGGCCATGCCAACCTTGAACCATACTTGACTTAGTGAGGAACCATGTGAGTTTAAGGAAAGCTCTAGGCGTGGTTCCTGCCTGGAGTGTCAAGTCCTAGTTCTGCCCTCAGAGCACCAGGCTTCTTCTTAGCAACAGGATATTTGCAAATGTTATGTGCTTTGTCTGCCTACAATGCCTGTCTATACGTCTCCACTTTAAAATACAACCCTAGCGCCTCCCTAATCCCCATTTACCCTTTAAATGTTGTCTAGGCTTTGTCCCTCCTCTTTCAGAATGCCTTTTGTAGCACCCTGGTCAGGATTCATCTTAGCACCCAATGCATACTTTTATATCAGCACTTTGCACATCTGTTGCACTTACTGTTCAATTTATCTCTTTCCCCTGGAAGTTAGCACTTCAGACTGTTGCCACAGAACTTGGGGCTTATTAGGTGTCCGATGGATGTTTGACGATGAATGTATAAGTGAAAGACCACATGACGTTTATTATATCAGATAACTAGCGCTGTTCACCAAAATACTCTACGATGCAGTGGCTTTAGACAGCTATGTTTATTATCACTTCTGTGTCTGTAGCTCAGCTGGGGTTTGGTTGATCAAAGCTGGGCTTGGCTGGGATGGTTCAACTGGGGTGACCCTGTTTTCCACGTTTTTCATCTTCCTCTTGGGATCAGCTGTGCTCCTCAAGCCACAGCAGAAGCACAAGAAGGAAAGAAAATTTGCACAGCCTCTTAAGGCACACAAGTCATTTCCACTTTATTCTATTGGCCACAGAAAGCCATATGGGTAACCCTAGGTCAAAGGACAAGTAAATATGCTTTTCCCCTTTAGTTACATGACAAAGTCACCTATCAAAGGGTGAGGAGAACAGGAGACATGAAAAATAAGTTACAGTAATGAAACCACTCCTACCAAGAAGGAAATACTGATAACCATATTAAGATAAAAACAGAAAATTGGTTACTAACCACTAGGGCCGCTTGACCAATCTCTAATCTCTCATCACCCTTAGCCTCATATCACCAACCCATGATAGACCAGCCACTTCATGGCCTTTGTAATCCATAAATATTTCCCAACTGAGATCGGATCACAGATAGTCAACAGAGAAATCAGAATTGGAAGAATTCTGGTATCTGTATTTTGAATGCCTTTTCAAGAAATGTGCTCGGTGGGCAGTTGTGTTATAAACACAAAACGGGAAGTTTTACACACAAAGCGTTTGTCCTTCATGAAGACACTTTCACTTATGTTTACATATTCCACTAGAGAAGTAAGTTGGTTTAAAAAATGTTAAGGCCCAATAGCAGCACCGATGCCCGCCCCCCTTTCCCCTAGGCTCCTTCTCATGTCACTGCTAAGCACGCTGGGAGAAATGTCACGTTGGCATGGCGGGGGCTTCTTTCTTCTTTACAGAGTTTTCTGCTCAATTTCTGAGTTATTAAACCTCCAACGTCCAGGCATTGGTTTACCAGGAAGAGCATAGTTAACTTAAAAACAGAAAGAGCCCTGGCAGGAATCAAGCCCTGTGAATTCCTGGCCCTTGTCCTGGAAGGCCCAGTGGGGCCAACCCCACACCAGGCACACTGGGTTGGTGGTCCTCTTATCATAGAAAATTCCACCAGTGCAGCCAAAAAATACAGAAGGAAGCACACAAGAAAAATGTGAATATAATACACAGGCCTGTGGATGGAGTTTTATGAAAAGAAAAAAAAAAAGGAGGGGAATTTTTCTGAGCTCTTTTTCATAGTTCATAGGACAAGAAATAATGGGACTCATTTCTTATCAAATGTGAATAGTTTTGCTATTTTTAATGGCAAATTAAACACTACGAGGGCCTCTGTAAAATGTCTCTAATTTTACCTTATAACGAGATAATTTAGATTTAGCTATTTGAGAAACAGAAATATACTTACCCCCCCCCAATTTTGTTTTATGTGCTAAAGAGTTTGTATTTATTCAAAATATGCAAATCCTAATATTCCCCAAACTTGTTTCTTGCTGGATTTCAGTTTGTAATACAGTTTAGTATCAGAACCCTGCCCTATAGTTAAGAGACACCAAGTTCGTTGAGGGAACAACAGCCTTGTTAGTTTCTTTATCCCACCAGCCTTTCAAGTCTAATCCTTCCAGTTCTAGCAAATGTAAGTAAAAGGTGAAAATGTGCCTTCCTCTTTTGTCCAGCCTGGTCTCCTCGATTGCTCTGCATTTCAATATGCGGTCTTCCTTCCCTGGACCAGCTGCAGTGTTTTACTTTCTCTGTTTATAGTGCCTCTCCATTTTCCGCTGAGAGAATTTTTAAGTTATCAGCTGAAAGACTGTGTAAATGTTGAAAGCATGTTGTGATACTATTAGAGCGACAGAATTCTGGCCGAGTTCTCAGGGCCATTGGTAAAATTTCTTCTAACGCGAGCCTGGACCTAGGAAATGCAAAAATTCTTAATAAATGGTATATGCAGTGGTCAACTTCATATCTGTTGCCTTGAAAACATTAGAAATTAGTTTGTTGCTAGGAATTGATATGATCCCAAGTCCTCATTCATTCTTTCCTGTTCTGGCATTGACTCTAAATCTGGATAAGACACTACCGTGTTTCCCTAAAAATAAGACCTAGCCGGACTATCAGCTCTAATGTGTCTTTTGGAGCAAAAATTAATATAAGACCCGGTCTTATGTCATATAAGACTGGGTAGACCAGCTATTATATTATATTATATTATATTATATTATATTATATTATACCCAGTATTATATTATATTATACCCGGTCTTATAGTCAAATAAGACCGAGTCTTATATTAATTTTTGCTCCAAAAGACTCATTAGAGCTGATGGTCCGGGTAGGTCTTATTTTCAGGGAAACACGGTAGTTGGAGGGAGGGTAGGAGAGAGCAAATTGCCAGGGGTAGGAAATCAAGCTGCTTTACAAATATGCACAGCTGCAGCTCTGTAGCCATGCTCCATATTCCAGTAGACTTTAAAAAGGCAAATTCATAAGTTATTTTGCCATAAAAGGGAATCAGCTCTTAAGTCCGGCTTCCCAAAGAGCTCAGACACTGAATTACCACAGCTCTCCCTAAGGCCCAGAGCACAGGCTCTTACTCCCCTCCCACATCCCTACCCCGAAGAGTTTTCCCACTAGATAAAATAATTAAAAACATTCTCAGAATGGAAAACAACTTATTTATGGCTTGAACATGAGCCTTGTTTCAGGAATAATCAATTTATTGCATATTGGTGGTTTGATATGTCAACAGATGTGAAACTATCAGATTTGGGATTTAATTGCGTGTAAGAACAAGGTGTGCAAGAGTAGTTGCTCTTTTTGTTTCAGTTTTGTTTGTTCTGCCTACCTCTGATTTGTTAGCAAATTTCAGGGACAATCCTTAAAGCACAACACACCAGCCCATGTCGAGTTATTGGTTATCCCCCGAGTGGGGAACCTGGCTTTTTAAATCCTGTCTAGGTAAATTACCTTTCCAGTGCCGGGCATTTCCTTCTAGGAGATTCCTTGGGAAGGGCCTCCAGGGAACTGACTAACTTTTTAATGGTTCACTCAGATTAGGAGGAAGGAAATGTGAACTCCTCCGGGGGAGGCACCACTCTAGGCCGGGCTGCATCCTGTAATTCTTCCCAAATCCGTGAATCATACTTTTAAGACTCCTTTTCAAGGGCATCTGCCTTCCTTTAAGAGGAGGCCAAAGTAGCAAAGACTAGGTTTAAAATAGGTCTCAATCAAGCTTTCGCCATCAAAAACAATTGTGTGATTCTTTCCCTGTCTACCCAGAGAAGGTCTCTCTGGGTTCTTTACCTGCATGCCCTCAGCTTGCACAATACGTGGCTGGAATACTTTGTTATTTTCTTTGCTTTCAAAATTAAGATGATTTCTTAAGATGATTTCATCCAAGTGTCTTTGAGCTACAATGCTCAATCATGTTTCCCATTATGACCAGCCTCTGAGACTGTTTCACTTAAGCTGTCAGACTTTGAAAAACTGAGCTAGATTTTTCCAAATCCTTTAGGTGAAAATCTTGCTTTTAAAGCCACATCTTTATTTAATAAAAATATCTTGGATGTAGGCAATTATAGACTATATTTGCACTTTTTCCACAAAGTCATGAACGCTTCTGAAAATAGTTTTGATGGTGGGTGGAGTTTAACAGGCATTTCAGATTTGTCATACTGCAGTATCAGTTACTCCTTGGATAAAGTATATTTTATTGAGCATCTGCTAAATGAAGACTTCTATTTTTTTTCTAAGCTACTACTAACAGTGAAAAAGCCCTGTAAAAATGCACGAAAGGGCAAATGTGTAATGACAAGGAATACCTATGTGAACCCTCATGTAAACTGGACTTTGGGTGATAATGATGTGTCAAAGTGGATCCAGCGATTGTGACAAATGTACCACTCTGGTGGCATTTTGGCAATGAAGGAAGGTAGGCATATGTGGAGGACCTAGGGGGCAGATGGAAAAATCTCTGTCCCTTTCACTTACTTTTGCTGTGGACCTAAAACTGCTTTTAAAAAATAAAACCTTAAAAAGTGCAAAAGTGAATTTAGATTATATTTAAATTAATAGAATGCTCAGAGTTGGTTTGTATAGATCCATAATCCATTGTTTGAGATTTCTTAATTTAAGAGTCTCTAGAAAATTAATATGTTTTGAGGGGGGATCTTTATGGCAAACAACCTGAATTGTCTTGAACTTATATGTAGCAAAATGTAGCCTAAACTGATGTAGGTATGCGTAGTCTTTTTTTTTTTTAATCTCACTTGGTGTGCATGTTCATATGTGTTGTTGCATATATATGGATATATATATATGCAATGCCACCTTCCAAAATCCTAGCAGTTATAAATTAGAAAGCATATCTTACCCCAGGAGTTTGGGACAAGCAATTGTGGACCGAACACATTGGAAGATAGAAAGCAGGAAAGGAAGGGGGAAAAAAGGAAACAATTGAATTCTATTTTATTTCTTCCCTGATTTTCTAAGAGATTCTAGACATAGATTGGCTATGCAGGTCTCCATTATTATAATGGTCACTTTTTATTGAAATTTACTGTCAGCAGTAAAGTGCAAAAACCTAGTAATGTAATTGTGATTTCTACTCAGATATATCTTAAAGGTTTTAATATGACTGTCGATAGCCCACATTGTGGTTCTGTAAGTCTATTCCATGAGCACACCCAGAAACTTGTTTTCATTCCTCTAAACCACTGGTGATTGTTGTATAATTCATTGGTTTAGAAAAATAGGACAACAAATATATTTGAAAGTCAACTGTGCATTCAATTTGTAGCAAACTTAGGTCCAAGAAAATAGACCAACTAATCATATCTTCTGGGTTTAAATTTTAAGCATTACACTTATGCTCCTTTTCATTTACCTCAACATGTTAAGTTCCTATTAAGTAAAGAAGCAAGACACTTAATTATATCTGTTGAAGGTTTCCAAACAATATTGCCAGCCAGCAGACAGAAGTCCAAGTAACCTAATTACACCTGTAACTCTGAAATTATGTCCTAAACACATAGTCATTTGATTTTTATTTTACATTCATTTAATTTTAGAAATATTTTCTTTTCTCTCCTTTGGGTTCCTTAGTCCCAATCTTCAGATTAGGTATCTCTTGTATTCTATTTGCCAAACTATTGGATTCTTCTACATACTTTGCATACACTTCATACTCATTGAATAAATACTTGAGAATGAGGCCCATGTCTTATCCAATGCCTATCCAACGCAAGAAGGCTATTTTGCTTTTAAAAACATACTGGTAAAGCACTATATATATATATATATATGTGTGTGTGTGTATTTTAATATTAGATTTTTTTTACCATGTAATCTAGATTTTTAAAGAATTTCAAATTTTTATTTACTTCCTTGTACTGAGTATTATGGTTAACAATTTCTTTTTTGAATGTGAGAACCACAGCAAAGACATTGAAAGATGCAGTGGTAGGTTTTATTTTTTATGGAGTCATATTCGTTTGAGGTAGCAAAACTGAGAGATAGCCTTGTTTTTCAGTGAAACGTCTGTGTTTCATGGTTTTCGACTGGAACGAAGATTAGCTGGGACTTTCAATGAACATAAATCAGTTTGGAGAGTCTGTGGGAGGAGTTAGGGCTTATGGGAGGAGTTCTCGTTCTCTATGTTATCGCGAGAACCCCGCAGGAGGCACTCTAGGCTTCTAATAAAACTCTATGGTTGTAGTTGCCCCTCCCCTGAACTTCCTTTACAAACGTCATTATTGTGCGTCAACTCTGTCAGCGGACCTTCTGCAGGAGAGGCAGGTGCGTGAGGCAGTTTTGAGTCAAAAATTTGGAGGCTTTGAAGTGTTTTAGTGTAAGTAAACTGCTTTCATCGTTAAAAAAAAAAACACGTTTCTCTGTCAAAAAAGTAAGAAATGTGAGGCGAATGACTGAAAGCATAAATTAGGAGTTTGTTGGTAACACGAAAGGAGGGAAGGAAATAGAGAAGAAGGGAAGGAAGGAAGACCAAGGAAAGACATTCTAATTGGCTGGGTCCTTATTAAAATCTTTCCAGGTGCTTGAGAATTGAAAAGAAAGATGTCATAGGCAGATTCCAATATTCGAAAACTGCAATCCAATTGCATTAAAACAACTTTAAATCTAGATCGTTTGGGAGAAAATATTTAAACATCCTGTATTTTTTTGTTTAGCGCTGATATCTATAAAAATCTGTTCTGTTACACAGATCTATATTATAGAGATTATATATACAAATATTTTATTGCTTATGCATAAAACATGATTTGTTGGGGGATATAAGCTATGGCTTTCTCAGGTATCGCTGCTACTTGATTGTTCTGAGTATTGGCTTTCTGACAGGGTTTGGAATGAAGCCATTTTTATTAATTTGGTTATTTTTGCTGATATAAAAGGCCGTCTATCATGTTAATGATGTATCGGTCTGTGGTCCCACCGAACAATAATTACAGAATGTTCCTAATAGTAAATCATTTGTCACAATCACAGCTCAGTACCACAACCTTTTGTTGAGCAGTGGAAGACATTATCTGAATAGCAATACACCTTTATGCGAACCCATTAGAAGGTGCTTCTCCCCGACAGACCCGCACAAACCTGAGAGTTTCAAGTCTGACATGTCCGCCTCCAAATCTCAGTTCAGGGATGTGCACTGTGCCCTGCTGAATTTTCCGCGGTGTTAGCCTGTCTTATTAGATGGGACCAAAACATTCTGCTCAGGAGAGAATAGAGGTTTCACAAGAACCTAAAAAGAAAGAAAGGAAGGAAAAGAGGGAGGGAGGGAGGAAGAAAGGAAGCAAAGGTCCTACTCTGAGAAAGTAGCAAAACAAAATGATCAGAAAAAAGGAAAATGTCACAGATTTCACTGAATCCTCTTTATGTTTAGTAAGAACTGGGCAAAGAAAGGATAAAACCCCCAAAATGAAAAATGGGGGTTCATAAAAAGGCAGCAATACCGAAATTAAGTGAAAATCTCATCATCCTCATAATCAGACTCTTCTTCGTAAAGATTCACAACTTGTTGTAGTTATGCTTGAGCAATATTTGCAAGTAATAAGAGCAAACATTTTTGAATGTTTCTGTGTTTAGGAACTCTTGGGTTTTTGTTGTTTTTAACAGACTATTTTTTAGAGCAGTTTCAGGCTCCTAGCAAAATTGAGAGGATGGGACATAGCATTCCCATACAACTGCCCCCCACACATGCATAGACTCCCCCATTATCCTCATCCCCCCACCCCGGAGTGGTCCATTTATTACAATTGATGAACCTACACTGACATATCATTATCACCCAAAGTGCCTAGTTTAATCAGGACCTCTTTTAAGCACTTAATATGCATTAATTCCTTTCACAGTTTCAAAAACTTTGATGTTAGCTCCATTTTTTGAAAATGAGGAAACTGAGGCACAGAAGAGGTAAGTTGGACAGCTGTAAACTGTGGAGAAAAAAAGGTGATTTCTGAGATTTGGCCAGTTTTAAACCCTAACCGAGCTGATTAACCTCTACTCATGATTGAGGTATCTCAGTGAAATAAATTGACATCATTTATTGAGCACCCATCCAGTTACAGATTTTTACCAAGGTGACGTCAAACGTGCTTGTTCGGCAACAGTGTCCCCATTTCATACACAAAGTAACCAAATCTCTTGAAAGCCAAGATTTCAATAAAGGTTCTTGAACGCGAAGCCTGCATTGTGTCATACTGCCTCTGTCCCCACATTCTGTAGGAAATGCTGCCATGGAACCTTTAACGAGAAATCGAGTCATGCATAGCTTTGCTTGGATGACTGTGATTTTACAACATTGATACCTCATCTTGAGGTCTATTGCTTTTGTTTAAAAAACAAACACACACACAAAAATGAAACACCTTCGCGTTAAGGGAAGATTTCTGTTTTTCACTTTTCTAAATATGTGGATTCTTGGTTAGAAATTTTATTTAGAATGGTATGGAAAGAGTTGCTATACAGGAGGAAATTCTAAAATGTGTTCAGTAAGCCCAGTGAATTGAAAATAGCCTCAAGATCAATTACAATTAGAGGGTAAGGGGAGCCATAAGCTGTGAAGTGCTTCTAAAAGACCACCTAGCAGTCATGATAAAGAGGTTTTCTTCAGCATCAACAACAGAAGTTGTTCTAGAAGTTTATGCAGAGGAAGATGGTGAGGGGTGCAGAGCCCATGCTTTCAATTTTCTTTGGGTTTTGAAAAGCCACCAAGAAAGAACTTTGCCCAAAAAGTGAGTTTGTGAGCCTCAAGTTAGCATTAAATAGAATCATTTGTATGTGCCCTCACCCCTCAGATGTTTACCACTTCTTTTAATATCTAGAATCCTGTTAAAGTTATGTGAGAACTCCGGTAGGCATGTCATGCTTGCATTTCTAGTATCAGATCCCAAATAAGGGTTAAATAGTATAATAAAATAGCATGTTCTTATGGATTTTTGGCCGCCACTGGTAACAGTGAGGAAATCTTTCGCCAAACCTTGACGAAATCAGGTATTGGGACACCAAAGAACCAGAAATCTGGTTTTGGCCAAGCCCTTGAATCTTCCTTTCCTCATGTTGGCCGTTGAGCCTGCCTGTAATAGAACTTAACAGTGACTTCCTGAAGGAACCCTGTTCAAACACACGGGCATCCTTGACATGGCACTGCTTTTCCAAAGGGGAGAAAGTCCCGTTTAAGGGGGGAGGGGGGGGATCGAATGGCTTCCTCTTGCCCCAACCCCGCTGTCCCCTACCCCTATGTTCTGTCCAGAAGAAAAATCCCTCAGCCGCAATGGTTGTTTTTATTAAATTCTCCTCAATAAAAAGCTCAGGCAGGATTTATTAGGTACTCAGGGCGGACGTTTAGTATTTCGCCAGTTATTAAGTGAAAATCAATAGAAAGCAAAGAAAATGGAAGTCACTGCACTGTTAGCGCACTGTTGTCGCCCAGATATTATGTCGGCTGTCTCGTAGATTCATGACAGACGAAAGAGGCCGGGAGAGAACTTTCTGCTTACATTGCACGAGCCAAAGTGGGGTTATTCATTAGAGCAGGCAGCTGGCCAGATGGATTTCCAGTTCAGTTTTACCATTTATCTTTAAAACGCCTGTATCGAGTGAGAAAGAACACTGATATTATGTGATATCAATGGCAGGTTTATGTATCTAAATCAGGATTTATTGTTATTTTGTTCCAAAGACCTTTTTTTCTCAAGAAATACCATTTCACTGGAAGAAAATAATAGCTAAAACCTTGTCAAAGATAACCTTTCAGGCTGTCCGTGCACCACTAGCTGTAAAACAAATAGAACCCGATATATAAATAGTTTTAACCACATCCTTACAAGTCATTTCTTCTGAGTCTGTTTCCCCCATTTCAATATGGTTTTTTTTTAAATGCTACAAACATGAAATTTAGTCATTAGATGTTTTCTTTGCCAGAAGTTTAACCCTAAATAATGTCAGCAATTGTTTTAATTGCGTTTAAAAGGTTTAGCTGTTTTATGTCCTTCCACAGAATGCTACTTTTTTCAAAAAGCATTCTTTCGAAAAGCAAAGTGGCCTGCTGTTGTTTTTTTCTTCCCCCACCTTAGAGTGAGTTTTAGGGTCAAAACCACCGATCACCTTTTTTTAAAAAACTACTTCAGGGTCTTCAAAAGCAGGGACATGTTTTCCATTCACTAGAATTGACTTTTTCCATAGCTTCCGTTTTTGTTTTTGTTTTAATTTTTTTTATTTATTTTTTTTATTTCTTCTCATCTAAAGGACAGATTACAGCAGACCTGATCAGACCGGCTCTCAGGCAGGCCTGCTAAGTAACTAAGATGGCCATATGCCAGGGCGAACCATGGTGCTCTCTTTATAAATAGCTCTTAAGAAAGAATACAGTCCATACATTTGTAAAATGTCATTAGTGACACTTTATGATTGGGAGAAAAAAATTACATCTGGGTTTTGAGTGAAGCTGTTGTTAATAGGAAATTGTGAACATATTTTTAAGCTGCCTTATTTTTACTTTTTTTCTTCATGTTTGGGAGAAATGATTGTAAATTTAGCTTTATGGGGACCAATATTAGACAGTAGCCAGACACACATGGTTAAATATCAAAGTTCACTAAGTGGCACCAACTTAGAAAAATTCTCTGAACATCAACTGAAGCTTTTTGGTCCCATTGAACAAAAGTGGTATTATATTGCAGAGTAAGAAAATTGAGGTATAAAATGCGTTATAGAATATTTGCTCCCTGATATGTTTCTTCATTGAACCAGGTAAATTGGTCAAATTGGAAAGCTCAGTTTTACTAGAATTATCTTCTGATATTTTCCTTTTTAGACGTGGAGTATAATTAAAAGTTATTCTCTTTTAAATGTGCTGATGATCTAAATTTCATTTGCCACATAGATGCTACCCTCACGTAAAAGCAGGGGAGGATCGGTCTGTACTACCTGTTTCTTTAGAACAGTCATTCTATAGTTCTTCTGTACGTGAAAACTACTGTATGCATTTATGTGTGTGCCTGGGCTGTGTGTGGATGGGGAGGGAATAAGGGGCGGTGGTTAAGAACCGGGCTCTGGAACCAGACTGCAAAATTTCCCACCCTGACTCTGTCATTCACTGGCTGTATGATGGAGGCAGGTTATTACAGAGCCGTGCGTCCGTTATTAATATTTCCTCTGTATAATGAGGATCGTAATCTTATAGATTTCTGACCAAGAACACATGGGTCGGTATATGTAAAGTTCATAGGATATTGCTTGCCTGATATTAAATCATGAAAGTGTTAGTTAGCTCTTACTTTGGGTGTGCAAGATCCAGAACCTAAAGCTTCCCATTTTTATGCTTTAGTTTTTGTTTTGTTTTGTTCTATTTTTTAACAAAGTGGACTATAGTCTCTTTGGATATTAAATTCATCCTTCATTTCTGTATTTATTCATGTAATTGGACACAAAGTCTTAAGTTTCCATCGTAATGAGAATCCCACTTAACTGAAATTTTGTATTAAATACAATTTAAAAAATATATATATTTTTCATAGTATCAACATTCAACCTGGAATAATAATGACAGTCTAGGAAGATAACCACACTATTGATTTATTAGTAGCTGAAATGACACAGTGGGCATGAGGCTTATTGTCTGAGTGGGGTCCTATTTATAAACACCGCCTTCATCTGTTGAAAACAATGTGTAGTTAGTTCATTATTAACAATGCACATCAATAACACATGCAGCTATGAGAAAGAAATGATACTGCTAATTGATATGACTTGGGCAGTGAGAAAATGAAAAGGTTCAAGCCGAGGAAAATCAAAGTCGGTGACTCAGATTCCCGCTCGTGTGTCTCATGTCACTTGAATATTTGCCCAGACTGCCTTCCTCTCTCTGACTTTCCAGTGTTAGCCCGCTAACCTTTCATCTTGCTTCTTCTCTCCGAACTTTAGGTTTCTGAGTGGCAGAGCAGGTATGCTATTCTTTATTCACACTGTAGTCGAGAGCTAGAGGGAGAAATCGGAAAGCACTTATTAAAAGGAAACAACACATTTTATAGAGTCAGACTGGTGGGAAAACTGGTACAATTTTAAAACGCAGTGATGTTATGAAAGATTAATTACTGTCTACTTTAGTGCCTGTTACTCCACATTCTTTTAGAAACATTGTGCGACTGCTAATGACGGAGGTTTAGAGCATAAACACTGGTGTCAGGCTGCCTGGCCTTGTCCCCGTTCTCCCTTTTAATATCCATAGGACCTGAGCTGGTGAGTGACCTCTCTGAGCCTCAGGCTCTTCGTTGTAGTATTGAGATAACAAACACTGCCCACTTCTGTACTAAGTGAAATGACTACTGCTTCCTTGTGTGTGAAGTCCTACACATAAAATGCATAGAATGGCGCCCAGTCAACGCTCTGTCAGTACTTTTGCTGTGATTTGCTCTCTGTGGGCGCAGTGTAATGCTGATCAGTACTGACGAAGAGTCCCTAACCTCACTGAACTCCTGGTTGGTCAGGGGACTCAGATAAGCCCATGGGCAACTTCCCTCCTGCCGGCTGTTGAAGAGGACAGTCTAACTCTTCTTTAAGGCATGGGTGGGTGGGTAGGAAAGACTTCCTCGTGGAGGTGATAGCTAAGCTGAAAGGTTAACAAGGTCAGAGGGCCATGATCTTCTGATGATGTAGTCCTACGGTGCCCAGGGCCTCTGTACAGTGCTGGGACTATCTACAGTGGCACTGCCCAATATGGTGGCACCTGCCCCGGATGACCGTGTGCTTCAGATGTGGCTAGGGCACACGAGAAGCCACATTTTTCGGGTTATTTACTTTTAATTTTTTAAAACTGAAATAGCCACAGGAGCCAGGTGGCTAATGTACTGGACAGCCCAGCTCTAGACAGACAAAAAACATGTGATGGACTAGAGGTCCGGGAGTTTCTATATGTTGATTATCTGATTTTTTAAAGAGCAGATTCTTGAAGGATGAGACTTGTGGAAATTAACAGGGGCAATACGTGGTTCACTGAAAAGTGCAGGCTTTTATGAAGGACCATGGAAAGCCATTCAGTGACAGTAAGAAGGAAAGTGCCATGGTCAGACTTGCGTTCTAGTAAAATCACTCCATCTGTCGTTATAACAGTCGGAATGATCAGCACTTTATTATCTATAAATATTTCTGATAACCTGACCCCCATCTTCTAATCAACTATGTGAGCTATCTCTGTATTTCCTTTTCTGTGTCTCTACTTACTTCATCTTCAACTCAGCTACCCCTACACCCTCACAGAAGACAAACCTGATAAAAGTAAAACATTCCCATCCTACTTGTGCACAGATTGCAAATGAGAATGTTCCATACATCAGTTGGGAACACGGCAGCAGCTTACTTCCAAAGCAGTGTTTCAGAATCTTTTTCCTACATGTGACCTGCCATTGCAGGTCCAAATCCCTGGGGTCATGGTCCCGCGGGCCGGCCACCACTCCTGGCATGTCAGTTCTCCCCTCCTGTCATTGGTGGGGATCGTGCTGCGCTTCTCTCTTCTCACCAGAGGAATGATGAGGGCCACGCCCGCCGCACCCTGCTTCGCAAGGATGTCCTTTCACTCACACAGCCGTATCCATCCTCTGTTCCGAGACCAGGGTGTGCACAGCAGTAAGCTGACAGTTGGTGGTTGCTGGCCTGACTCTCCACGGCAGGTCTGAGGACATACAAGATGGTGTCCTTCCAAGTGGACATGAGGAGGGAGCACAGCCCTCCACGCTGGAACCCTTCCTCCCAGCTCGCTCGCTCGCTCTCTCTCTCTCTCTCTCTCTCTCTCTCTCTCTCTCTCTCTCTCACACACACACACACACACACACACACACACCTCTTTCACTCAGCAATTCTCTCAGTATGAATATATCAAAAAAACACTAACATCTAATTTGATTCGATCAAGTCATTATCTCTCTCTTTTTTAAGGAAGATTATTAATAAAACCGTATTTCCTTAAAAAAAAAAAAAAGACAGGGAATGTAAATGCTGCACTAATTTAATTACACACTGGCTCTGTAAGACACTAATGTAAATATTCTGGTGAGCAGGGCTAAGACACTTGAAGTAATTACTTAAGGACTCCCTTTCAAAGAAGCTCTCCCTTTTTTATTAAATGCCTTTTAACATTAGCACTTTCTTCCTGACAAATTAAATGAAATTTCATTACTCTCCCTGACTTAACGGCATGAGACTCCCGCCGAGGTGTGAGCTAACCCTCCCTGGACAGCTGACAAGAGCCTCCACATTCAGTCAGAACGCCACTGTCCTAACACAGGAGAAAGGAGGCCTCGAAGAATCCTTTGTGTTTTTCCCAGAGTGTGCAGCATCCCTCATTTCTTTGGTCGTTTTTCAGCTGTGGTCCTTACAAAACTCTAAGAAACCAATAGTACTGGTTTTGTTTGGTGTTCCCAAGTTCACAATATATATAGATACAGATATATATAGTTTTCAGCGGAGACCCGGATCATGGCTACATCAAGGACAATAACAATAGCAAATAGTTATATAGAACTTATTAAATAACTTCCAAGTAATTGACCTCTTTTTAACTCATTTAATTTCTCACCAAAAAAAATGCTATAAAGTGAATACTATTAATATTCCCACTGTAAGATGAGGATATTAAAGTAGAGCGTGGTTAAGTAGTTTACTGAGGTCACGTGGCTTATAAGCAGTGAGTGGGCTCCAACCCGGTTGGCCAGCCATTATCACGCACTTTCACAAGTGCAGCTGTGGAATCCTCAGTCCTGGATACACACAGAATTGTTTCCATGTCCCTTTTTACATTTGTATAAACTGAGACTCAGAGATGTTATACAGTAAACCCAAGATCGTGACAGTCATATCCAGCATCTCCTCTCAGCCATGCCTGAAATAATTGTGCCTCAAAATTGCATTTCCATAGGGTGGTCCCTGAAAAATTTTCTTTCTAGACCTGCCTTATTAAACCTATTAAGGAAAAATAATAATGTAGTAATTTAATTTTGAAAGCGAAAAAAATGAAGCAGATTACTTACGAGATCGCATTTATTTTTAATACCTTAAGTATCAAGTTATAAAATTACAAGGAAATTACAGAATGACTACTCAGGAACTATGGAGCCGAGGTCCTTGTACTACAGGTCTCAATATGAACTAAGAATAAATATGCATTCATTTTTGTTTAAAAAGTCAAGAAAGACTTTACGAAACAAACCCTGCCAAAGTTGTTCTGTTTTGAGAGGACTTTTGGTTGAGGCTATGCCAGAGAGAGAATTCTGAGATAAGCTTAAACTAATGAGAATGGCTTAGGAGTGAATGGGCTTTCTAATGGGTATCCCTGGCCCTTTTTATTTTGGTCTTTTTTTCTGAAGAAATGGTCATATCCCCTTGCCCCCAAGTTTCACCTCTAACCTTTTCGAAGACCACTTGTTTTTCCTTGTTTAGAACTCACTTTCCTTCTCACTTGCATTTTGGTTTTGATTGTGTCCTATCTCCCATAGTGTGGTCCTTCCATACATCCTGAGGTCTGGCCTGCACAGATTCGTGATGAGAGAACATTCTGTCTGGTCAGCTTCGAGTTTTAAGGGCTAGGGCCAACTTTTAATGAGAATGCATTATAGTTTTGTTTTCCTTCTCTCTATTTGACCCAGTGATATTTCTCTTTGGCTGAAGCTGTTTTCTCTAAGCACAATTCCTTTTCCTGTTCTTGTCACCAGTAGCTTGAACTTCCCGATGTCATGTTCCATCTTACCGAAAGGGTGTCCTTTTGAAGACCTCAGGCCGTGTGGAAGACAGATAGTCAGCTCAAAGTTCAGAAGACAAATGTTGCAAGCGTTTTTTTTTTGTTTTTTTTCTTCCCCCCCTCCCCTTGGTTGTTCTTAAACATATGTAGTTTTAGGGATCAGTATGTCAGTGTTTTGAAAGAAGCAAAATCTTGAATTTATTTTGGTGCAGCTATCAGATTTTGAGGGGCTGGATCATTTGTTTTCCTCTTGTGAGGTCCAGGTAAAAGTTCATTCCCTCCATGGCCGGGTGCTTCTGACAAACAAAAATCAAGGACCCAAAATAAGTATTTTATCTAAAAAATGTGAACTATCCCAAAATAAACAAGAAAAGGCACAGCTGCCAAATTCCACAAGTAAAAAGAGTTGGGAGGTTGAGACAGCGCAGGATCTTGCTGGGGAGTAATGGGTAAAGTTTGGCCAGCTGCCCTTAAGGCCGTCAGGGACACTCAATCCAATTGCCATGTCTTAGAGGATGTGAATTTCAAGGTTACACCTGGGTGTTCAAGGGCAGGGCCAAGTGTAATCGGCACTTAGATCATAGATTAATCTTATTTGCCATCTATTAGGTTTGATTCCTCTTCCCTCTCCCTCCCTAAAGCCAGGATTATTGTGCTAGTTTAAGATAATGGATTCTAAGGGAAGAAAGGTCACGCCAGCATGGAGATTTGGAACCTTAAGATAATATGATTAATCTAAAAGCCTCTTTCTCAAAGGGGAGGGCCGCACTTTTCATATGTCTAATTGAGAGTGGAGAGCTGAGAGACCGAGAAAGAGCAACAGAAAAGGGGGTGCAAAGGAACTGAATCCTTGTCAACAACTGCAATTAATTATCATTGTCAGGATGATCTTTCATTAGTTTTCACACTAATAAGATAGATTCGCCTCATGCCTAAAGCTGATAAAACCTTGTTGGCAATGTTGATAAGACAGTGTCAGTACGGGAGCCGTTCCTGGACATCTTTATTTTATTCTTCTAATTTTCCAAATGACTCTAATTTTAAATGACGCTGGATCCTGCTGAAAGTAACTACGTCTAGGTTGGTGGGACCATGATATGGAGGGAAAGAGTTGAACACAGCGGTTGGCATAACCTCAATAATAACCATTGTTATAAATGCTACAGACACATGAGTACATGTTATGTATTTTAATGTCAGCAGTTTAATCCTGTCCCTTTCAGATATTTCAAGATAACCCTAACCAGCCTCCATGGAGAGGTCCATAGGAGGAAATTAAGAATGTTTGTTTATTAATCATGACGAATCAAGATTCTAGGCTTCTAGAACAGAAACCATTAGTCTTGGTCCACCTACGAGAAAATCGGAGCTTAAATGTGCATTCTCTACAATCTTATTTTTTCCCATTCTTTTAAGACAGTAACTATTTTGTTGTACTCTTTATTTCTGCTTGCTAAATAGTTTTCATCATTGTGGCTCACTGTTATTTTTAGGTTATTTAAAATGTATAGAAATATTTATGTGTCCCTTTGCTGGAGAAATATATATATATAGATATATATAGGTATATCTATATCGATATATCTATATATAGATATAGATATATCGATATAGATATATCTATATCAATATATAGATATATCTATCTTTGGCTTGATATACACACATATATAAAATCTTGGATTTATACATATATATATCGCAAAACCATTATTATTAAATCCAATTTACTTTCCTCATTTCTTTTAACTAAATAAAAATGTGCTGTTGGGTCGCTTAAGGGAAACAACAGAAGAGAAGAATAACCCTCTAGTATGGCTGACTCCCTCCCAAAGGCTCAGATTGTAGCCTTATGGAGAGTAATATGTGATTTTAATTTCCAATACCATAAGTAGGTTCTTCCCTTTAACAAATGGAGCTCCCTTGGTTCATTCACAAGGAAAACAAAACAAACAAACAAAACAGACAACGTGGTGTTTCCTTAACCAAGATAATAGAACAGGATATGTCCTTGGACATACAAGGAATGCACAGAGTGGCAATACAATTAGAATGTGAGATATGGCTGCTTCATACAATCTAGGAGATAATGATATATGCCCATCATCATTCGTTGAGATTGTCAAGACTCTGAACAGTATTAAAGCTGTATGAAATAATTAGTCCTCAATCCGAATCATGTAGCCTAGCGTGAAAACCAGCTGCAGCATGAGGGGAAATGCCTCTGTTCAAATCAGACTAACAATCACTTCAAGATTAAGTACAGAGAAGCTAGAACAAATTGATGTTGAACATGTGGAAAAATAAAACACATCCGCCTGGGTGAAACTTCCTTTTTCTGAAATTTTGAAACTTCTAAGTAATGCTGTAATTCATTGACTTCCCTACTTGAAAATATAGTAGTCACTAATTCATTCTGTAGTTTAGGGGAGAAAAAGGTATTTGTAAGTTCTGGACCAAAAAATTATTTTCCTGTTCTCTAAAACCAGGTTTCAATTAAAAAAAAAAAATCTACTTTCAAAAATGTGTAAGATGGAGCATTTGGAAGTATAACAAGGCAAAATATGTGGCTTCAAATCCTGACTCAGAGAAATTTTTCAATTCCTGACTACTTGTTAAAAGTGATTGCTTGAGACCGAAATGTTCCAGATTAACTTGTGATATCAGTTCTTAAATGTTTTGTTTAATTTCAGTGTTTAATAATTGGAAAGAAGAACAAATAATGTGTGCCCTACCCCATTCCTCTTTTCAGAGCGACCCCCACAAAACACACCCAGGCAAAAATGGAACACATTCCACTTTGCCCACTCAGTTTATTTTGAGCTGGAGTCTTCCAGGAAAGCTGACTGGACTCCTGTCTGTAATACTCTTTCCTCCCCTAACCTCATTTCCACTTTCTGGTCTTTCCCCATTCTCAGAAAGAGGTGTTGGCATTCAGCAACCCCCGTACATCAAAGCTTTCCCTAATATATGATGTGTTTATTCTTCCCCGGCCGCAGGCCATATCACTCTCAAATGAGTGACAACAACTGTAAAATGAAGTGGGCCCACACTGGGCTCTGGTAGTTATGGGAAGCCCCTCTAGTCAAACATAAAGCAAATTAATATAAGTCCCTCCTGCACCTCCAGTCTGGAAATGGCATAAAGTAATAAGCAGGGAGCCCCTCACAGTGTGGAGGGCTGGATTTCAGTAGATTTACATATTAAAGGTGCAGGGCTCATTTCCTATGCTCTCACATCAAACTAATAAGTTTCTAAATTCTAAGTTCTGTGTTTTAAAAGGCAGTTCTTAGTGTAAGCTGAATGCACAGATGAGTAATGACACAAATACGATGATAAATCCATCTTATTCACTTGAAAATTTAGTTTTCAAGAATGAAATAAAACAAAAATTTAGAACTAATTTGTATGGCTCTGCGTTCCCAGGATTTACATAGTGTCAGTGTGTGCGTGTGTGTGTGTGTGTGTCCATGAGCACACGTGTATGTATGTCTTAAGAAAGTGGTGTAGAAAACACACTAAACAAGGAATACGGAGAGGTACAGTAGGAATTGACAACAAATTTTTAAATTTTTTATATAATTCTGATTTTATCTCACTCCACCAGTGCTGGGGAAAGTGTTTAAAAAAATGTGGTAGACTTACTGATCGATTCGCTTTAGGAGACTTACAAAAACAAATGCATAATTTTTATCAGTCTTTGAATTTCTGATATCAAAAATATATGGTTTAAAAATGTGTCTGAAGGCCATCTACTCTGTGATTAGATGGCTACAGAATGGATAGGACTTTTTTATCCCTGGTTTCCAGCTTGCTTTGGTGAATTCCTTTGTTCTCCAGCTATATTTGGTATGACTTTCCATCATTTCAGTCACCTAACCCAGTAAGTTACTGGTATGCCAAGTGAACATAAGTTGTACGCTCATTTCCTTCTCCCTACACACGCACACAATTTTTGGTTCTCTCTTCTGGAAGCAATAAAAAAATACCTGAACACTGCTTAAAACTGGAAATACCTATGAGCACACAACACAATTTTGTTTTGTTTTGTGGAAGACTTATTTATCTAAAAGGTTTCAAGTCAGTTTACAAATAAAGTGCAATGTAAGCATTCTTCTGAGTGATAATAAGGCAATTTATCTCTTAGTTAAAAAACTGAGTAGAGTTTGCAAACCCTGATCATTTTAAGAAAAAAAAAAGGTATGGAATGAATATATATTTCTTTTTTAAAAAAATTAAAGCTTCGTGATATATCCCCAGAAGATTTCATTACTTGGAATTTTTTTCCTTTTTCTTTCTTTAGTTCTACATTTTTCTTCTTTTCTGGTTCACTCAGAGCCATAACTCCTATATCAAGCAAATGGAAGTAAAACACAATTTCTCAGAAAACTTTTCAAAACCAAAAGCCAAACAGTTGCATCAAATTATGCAAACAAAGCAGAACTGCACCTGGCCTAAAATATGTTTTATTAAAGGATTACTCATATTCTCTTAATTTTCTTTCTTTTAGATTATGAGCTTTACAGGTAAATTTATAAGCTTGTGAGATTGCTGTTTGTGAAATTCAAAGCAAGCTTTCTGACATCTTTAGAAACTAAAGGGTTTTAATATTATTTGTGTGTGTTCACTGTGGTGTGTGTGTGTGTGTGTGTATGTGGTCAGGCAGTCACTTTGATCCACAGAACCCAAGTACATTCTTCCTTGTGTAGGAAGATAATTCAACATCTTACTAATTACAAAGCCCAAGCCAGAAAAGACACATTTAAAATAACGTATTCTAAAAAATAGGTTCTCATTTTCTTTATAGAAAATAAAATAGATATTGAAAACAGTTTACTTCCATGTGCCATAATAAGTAAACTCTGCTAGTGTGACTTGGATTACAGGTTTTGTTTTTCATTCGTTTTATTAATTTTGTATTTATTTCAGAGAGCATTTCTGCTTTTATATTTAACAAGAACTTTCTTTATAAAAAGAGCTTTTATTTAAAAGCTTAATAAAGACTTGGCCTGACGAAGGGAACATGTGTTAAATGTTTAGGTCTTAAAGAAACAAGTCATCTTGTCTTGTTTGTGAATAATCCTAAAAATTTAGAATATGAAGAGGGTTAAAGGGAACAATCTTTTCAGTATACCAAACTGGTTAACGCAGAATTCCTGATGCTTCACTATCACAGTATTTTATGATACGCACGGTCATTCTAAGATGTTGTGTTACATACATGTAGCTCCACAATGTTCTAATTAGGTGAAATCCCAGAATTGATATTTGAAAAGAAACTAGTAAAACTTTGCCTATTAATAGACATAAAAGCCCGGAGCCGGACACTAAAAGAACCTTAAAAGTCTAAAGATCTTTCTACCTTCAAACCCCACAAGGAGAAAAATCATCAGACTCCAAGATGACCTTTCATCAAGGAGAAAAAACACATGCCTTACAGAACATCTTATTTTTTAATGCATTTTAAACTGAAGTGTATCCACAAACAAAATCAGAAAATACAGGCGAGTTGATGTGCATATGTGGGGGAAAGCTATGAGTTGCTTTTGTTTTTGTTTTGGGGTGGGTAGAATTATACCTTTATTTCTGTAGACACACAAATAAAAGATTACCTTTTAATAAAGAGATACACATTTCCACTATATATATATATATTTTTTTTTTTAATCAGTAATTCTTTGCAAGTAAAGCTTTATTACTTCTGAGTCCTTGACAGGCACTTGAAGAAAGGTCACGTAATAAACTGTGCTTATTTCTCATTGCAAAAAAACAATAAGTCATCTCTGCATCCATTATTTACCAAATTGTCTTCATTTTTCTTCACCTGCTGGGTTTTCAGCAGTAAAGATAAATAATATTAGAAAACTAGCCTAGATATTTTCACAATTATCCAGAATTTGACAGTGAGCTTGTCTTCTGGAGTGGATGAGGGTAAAGGAATTAGGAAGAATTTGCTCTCCAAGCTGTTTACTAAAAATATATCGAAGGCTATTTTTCACAGAAAGATGCATCTAGAACCACAAATATATGTAATTGGGGGGAGAAACACTTTTAAACAGAAAGTGATGCAAACATTTTTCATTATAGTATTTGCTTTCAAAGAGATTATATTCTATAGGTAAACATTAAGTATATCCTTTTCCAAATCTTTTTCTGCCTTCAGTGCTCTATCATGAATAGTTACTGGCCTGACTAAAATCCTCATTAGATAGCAAAGCAATATTTTTAAATGTCTTAGCAAAGAAAATAAAGTATTATACAATTAGAATAATGTAGTGGCCTCTGTGGTCAGGGGCCAGATTGCAAATCCAATCCCTGATCATTTATGTCCTGAACTGGTGGTTTAATTTCTCTGTGCCTCAGTGACCCTATCCAAATAAAATGGTGGTATGCGTTCCGTAATATCTGGTGTTCAGAACACTGCCCAAGGTCACATAACAAGCCAGTGGAAGCATGGGTTTGAACACAGTCCCCTGAGCTTCAGCACCTGCGCTCTTCACCACGACCCAGCATGGCCCTTGCCCTTCCACGACAGGAAGACAACCTTGCACCAAGCCCTGCAACCCTGATACTGTTTCATTCAGCCCATCCAACCTAGCTCGGGAGGATGTCTCATCACAAGTTGAAGAGCAAAGAACTCCAACTCAGGAGACATGCACACTTAGGAATGTGGCCCACCCGTCATCTGCTGTGGTGAAGGGGACAATCTGTGGAGAAAGACAAAAAAGCAGAGGGTGAGGTCTGCAAACATAGAGACCCACAGGTCACTAGGAGAGAATGGAAGGGTCTCCGGGCTCCTGAGAGCCTTCCAGGCTTCCTTCCTTGATGGTTGTGAGTTTTTCTGACTGCACGTTACACCCTTGGCCACTAGGAAAAAATGTACCTTGGGTGTGTGTGCACGCATGTTCATTGGGGAAAGTCCTAAGATTTAAGCCAATTTGAGGGAGTTTCTATTCTTTATACAAATAAAATGTCTGAATGCATATTGGTGGTAACACTTTGCTATTTTAATTAAACTTCAGTATTTACTCTTTTTCCCTGCGGTTTCCCACTGCATGTGGTATAAACGTAATGTTTTCCAGCCTCTCCTTTCAGGCTCATTACCACCCTGCCCCCAGTTCTTCTCCCACCCTCCTTTTAGCGTTCCAGCAGCTTTACCTTTGCCCAACCCTTTCTTTCACCTGCATTCCTTGCTCCCGGATTTCCTAGGCAATCTACTCAACTCAGCACTCGACAAAATATTCCCTCCTCTGTAGTGTCTCCTGAATAATTCAGGAAGAATTAATAGTTTCCTTGTTTGTATTCACACAATATGTTATATTTGCTTTGTAGTATGTTATCACCTGTGCTTAAAGTGTTTCCCTCCCAAGGACTGTTTCTCTGCCCAATCTCTGGGCAGTCTATAGTATTTAGCCTTTTTACTCCGTTACTTAGGATGGTGACTGGACATCACAGGTACTCAGAAAAACCAAAATGTGTTTCTGTATGACTGAACTCAGCACACATCCCTGGAGATTTATTTATGAATACGTGAGATCTTGTGAACTCTGGAAAGAAAGTGTGTCATCCTACAGTAGAATGAATATATATGATAAGAACTCTATACAGCATATGCTACTTAGCAAGTATAGTGGTTAATGAAGAAAGAGGAATAAATACATGAAAATGAAGTTTTTGATAAACCAAGAAGCAGACTAGTATTTTCTCTCCTTTTTTCTTAAAAAAAAAACAAACTAAAATATTGATAAAAATTCACAGCTTAAAAGAGCAGCTTTTTGAACTAGACCTACTTATTCAAATCTAGTAAGGTTTATTCTCCATACTAGTAAAAATATGCATATTTGTGCATGTGTATATTAATGTTTTAAAACATGAAGTGTCTATTATTTTCCTCAGTTCAGGTGAAAATGTTCTTACGGACTTATTTTCTTATTACTGCATTTGGCAATACATTATTTTTTTTATTTTTTTATTTTTTTTAATCATTGGACACACATCCTAGTAAGAGACTCTTTTTCCAGTAGTGCTTTCTCTATCTGCCTATTCCTGGCAAGAAGGGACGTCACACAGCATTCCAGACGGCAGATCTCGGCCCAGCCCATCAGCCCTCTGTGTGAAAAGTCATTTGGTATCTTAGTTCTTCAGTCTGGCCTTCTCTCAGCAATTCTCTACTTAGGTTGTTGTGAAGATAAAATAGGGTAATGTGCACGCTAGTGCTTCCAAAAGTATAAAGCACTCTCTAAATGTAAGATGTTATTGTAAAAGGGGGTTTAAAACGATAGCATAAAAAGACTTGTTATAAAAATAAAATAAAAGTGACTCTAGTCACTTATTTTTATGAGCTACTTTTCTCTCTTTGGAAAAATATAATTTACTAATTCAAGAGAGAGCTATTAATTTCCCAGTCCTACACAGCCATTAAAGCAGGGATGATGGTTTCAGTTCAGTTTACAAATGGAGTGGGCATACTGCAGGGGAATGCTCTCTCAGGTTACATATAAATGGAATTAAATTAATGAAAAGAGAAGAAAAGCATGGGTAGGTAAACAACTAACTCATCCCCTATGAGGCTCAAGCAATGTTTGAAATAAGACACCAGTTAAAATATATTAACTTTCACATATATCCTTCCCATGCCCCTTCAGATGTTGGAAATTGTTCCTAACATACTAAATATAAAAAATAATATCTCTATAGCACCTGTAACACTATTATGAGTAAAATTATCAGGTTTTAAATTCAGTGGGGTGTAGTAAGCCTGTCATGCATTCACAGTAACATATCAATGAGGGGACTTAACAATTTTATACAATGTTTACAGAATCCATAGCTCAAGTCACCCGAAGTCAGAAAGTCATCTTGGTAAATGGTGGAAAACTAAACTCGTGACAATACATACTTTTAATTAGATGAGGATATTCGCTATGCTTTGATTATTTAGACTATTATATCAAACTGCTCTGGGTTTTGTTTTTTTCCTAAGTTCCAAAATATGATGACAGACCCAAAAATGTGGAATGTAAGAAAAGGAAAGTGATTCTCGAAAAAAACTCTCAGCGCTTCATTTGTTGGTTTTGGAGGTTACCATCCAAAGTAGCCTTCTTAATGCTTAGTGACAATTTGCTGCTGGCAGCAAATCCTGTTGGGTTAAAGAAAAGGGAGATCTCTGGGTGACCTCAGGAAAATTTGTGACCCTCTCTGAGACTCAGTTTCTTTATTAGCAATATGTGGGCATTGATACTTAATTTTCAAGCTCTTTGTAATGCTTGAAAGAGTTAATTGTTGTAAACCAATTTACACAATGCCTCGAAATGAGTAAGCTCTGAAAATGCAGCTTTTTTTTTTACTATGCCATGATGTTGTATAAATATGTGTTTTTGGATATACTGCAGTTTAAAAGGGTTTTAAAAATAAGATGTTCTGTAACGTATGAGGGTTTTGGTTTTTTTTCCCTCCTTGATGAAAGGTGACCTTGGAGTCTGATGATTCTTCTCCTTGTGGGGTTTGAAGGTAGAACGATCTTTTAACTTTTAAGATCCAGTGTCCAGCTCCAGGCTTATATTCCTATTAATAGGCAAAGTCTTACCAGTTTCTTTTCAAACATCAATTTTAGGATATAGCTATGAGAATGTTATTTACTTTTCCAAACCTGAGGGTAGAATGATACCATCCAGAGTGGGCTGATAGGAGGTAAGGGTGAAATAGACGGGTCCAATAGGAAATCTTCTTTTCAGAGCATAATGTTAAACCTCAACTCAGAGAATGCATTGCTCCGGAAAGTTAAGATGCTTTTGCCCTGGTAATTGTGGTCTGATGATTTACTTTAATCTGAAAATAAAACTTGGGGATTCTAGGTGTGTGGGGGTGGGGGTGGGGGGGGAAGATGGCTTATTTGTGCCTTCAACCATGACACTGAAATATCACGTCGCAAGCTAGTCTTCGGCAAGAGTTCATGTAAGATGAATTTCTAGTTGAATATTCCGACAGAGGCCTATATAACTATCAGATAGTGTTCCAGGTCACTACATGTGTTCTTCAGTTCTGCTTGGTCTGCTGTTTGTTCACCGGACCAAAATGATATTGCTATTACTATTAGTAGTAATAATAATATAATATAATAATAATAATTTTATGATCAGAATTTTCATTTCCAAAATCTTTCATTGATTTTTTTTGTTTTTTATTGGATTACATAGCTTCTTACATCTCTTTTAGGATTTTAACTGTGCTTATTTTAATGTATTTAATGATCTGTTTGCTCTATTAACTCTGTTTCCCAAAGTGTACTTTGTAGAGGTGGGTGCCGTTGTTGTCTTTGCCCAGTTGTGTGTGTTTCTGCGACATGTGCCCAAGTTTGTTTATCTAACTCGGGAAGCCTTCCTCCAGCGATGGTGTAGACACACAGCAGGAGTCACCTGGTGAGGAGGGAACCCTGGCACTGGGTCTTCTGAGTAGGGAGACATCTTTTTCAGCCGGAGGTCACCATCCTCTGTCTCTGGATGCCTTCAGAAAGGTTGAGCAGGAGAATGGGCTTGGTTCCCTGACTCTCAGGGTGTGGTGACCCACGTGTCACTCTGTGGAGTGCCCCGTCTGCCATCGCTCCATGGAGATCATTCTACCTTGTACCGTGGTTCTTTCCCGACAGATTTCTGCTCCTTGTCTCTTTCTTTGGTCTAATTTCACATGCCTTTTATCTTGAGATTTCTTTTTAATTTCTCATGCAGTAGGAGTTTTCCTCCCTTTTTGAAGTGGTAATTTAAAAATATACACATATATTTATTTTCTGTAATACTAGGTATGTGGGGCTGGGGCGGATGGGGTGTCTGCCATCTTGGTCACATTTTTCCTCCTTCTGTGGGCTTTCGAATATTATTCAAATGCGTGCTTAATTGAATGGCTCCCTGAAAAAATATTTGTGATGAGTGGAACTACCAAAATCTAATTCTAACCATGATCAGATCTTACTTACAGAATAATATAAAGGATTTACTCTATTGATTCATGAAACTGAACATGAACAAACCTAACGTTTAAATTATGATTTTCTGTAGCTGAGATATCTCTTTCATAGCTCATTGACTGTTTTGTAGAGTATAACTGCCTGCACAGAAAACCCTCATTCAGTGATTTTTATATGGTGCTTTCCATTTAGAAAAATAGTCCTCAACTGTTTTTATATTCAAACCTTCTGACAATTAAATTTTATTTTCAAGATCATCTAAATTCTTTTTCTCTTTTACATTACTTCTCATAACAGTAGTGCTTGTAGTAATTGAACGGGGGTTTCCATTTATAAACTATAAAATGCTGTTAAGAGAGAACATGCCATTTTAGCTTCATGGCCTGAAACTGCAAAATTTGATAAAGTAGTTGTTTGAGCAGTTCCAAAACTTGAGAAAAGGTAGACAAATTCTTTAATTTCATAGATAACATGGAAATACTTATTTAAGGTACCAGCTGTTTTCCAGCATTTCCAGTAGCGTCTGGGTCACCACCCCCACAGTATACAAGAAGAAGCAGGAGGGCGACTCTTTCCTGCCCAGTGTCCCACGGGTCGGTGACTTGGTTTCATTCATGTTTTTTCTTCTAATCTTTTGCTACGAGGTTCATTCTAAGCACACGTTCACACGCACGCCAAGGAAAATGATGTCAGTCATTTTAAAGCCTTTTTCTTTTCTTTCTATTTCCCCCCCTAGTACAATGGATCAGAAGCCTGAATGGAGATTATTCATGAGACAGATATCATGTTGAACAGGAGTGTATGCTTTCAATAGGAATAATGGTCTCTAAAGCTGAAAAGGCACCTGCTTTCAAACACAGGTGACCTCGTCAGCGCTTTCTAAATGACTAGAGAAACTCAGTTTCTTCTTCTGGAAAATGGAATGGATGATATTAAATATTTGGTGAACGGCTATTTGGATGTGGAGCTGCATAAATTATATCCGTGATATTAGTCGCTGATAATTGCATTTCCAATAGGAATTACAATTAAGACCCTTGCAGTATGACATACTTTTGATCATTTTAATTTCCTTTGTGATTGCAAAGAACGATAATTCTTTGGGGGACTTGACTCCAGTTTTCACATTACAAAAAGAAAAGTGTGGATAATGGAATACGGCAGAGCTGGAGGAAGTCTTGATCTGCAATCTCTTATTTCTCCCGTTGCCATTTCTGCGGCGAGGATGCCACCTGTGTTCTCTGCTCATTATAAAACTTTTAGCGCGAGGCTAATGAAATGCAAAGCTTTCTATAAGACCAGCACTAGCCTTCCTATCAAATCATCTGAAATATTTATTTGCCCTCTTGAATAATTGATAGGGGCATCAGCTCTCCCGGTCAATTGATTTATTAAGGGACTGTTTGGAATTAAACAGCTTAAAGATATTAGATTTAGCAGCGATGTTGCTTGTTAGCATATTCATTTACCTACGGGGAGCCCCCATTAGATATTGTTAATACATGACGTTTTCAGTCACGGCCTGGGTCTCCTCAAATTGCATTAACGCCAGGCTGTTTAGCCACAGAATAACAGGTTTGATTGAGTGCTTGGGTTCGGTGTAATTAGATTTTCCTAGAAAAGGGGGGACTACTTTAATGCCATGTGCATTAAACTAGATATGTCATCAGCATTATTGTAATCGGCGTACAGGAGTGCTGCAGGCCTGGCTGCGTGTGAGTGTTGGTGTTTATGGCTCACCCGTCCATTCTCACAGAGGGGACATAACAGCCATGCTTACTTACATATGCATGGCCCTCCAAAAAGGTGGGGGGAAACTCACCTCTTTAATAAGCATCTCTTTTGAAAAAGGTGGAAAATTCTATCCTGAGTAATGGGATCAATTTTTTGTTTTTTTTAAAACTGCCAATTATTTCTTGCACTGAAAAGGTCATGTGGCTGGTTAATCAATGATGAAAATAGTCTGTGAATATATGTGAGTATATTCATGTGTTTGATTTGCATTTCACTCTAAGACTGGCTGCTTGGGTTTCAAACTGCTCTTCTGATTAAGGGCCCAGTCACGCCGGTGGAGCTTTCTTTTACCAACGCTTTCTCCGAGGAATCCTACCTTCTTATTAACAGGTGCCTACAGGAAATAAAATCCTTTCTGATCACTTTTCCCTCGTGGAGTTGATTCATCTTGTGTGTAAACAGCACTAACTTGGCCCATCAAGGTACAGAGAGCCCCAGGACATAACCTGTGTGGGGGATAACTTAGGAGTGTTGCATGAAGTTGGTGCTACACAAGTTGGGAAGTAAGCCATTTATTTTTTTCCCCATCTCCGTTTCTGTTTACCTTCTCGCTTCTCCAGGTTTAAGGTATCCTTGCATGGCATCTTAATTGTCCACAATTTAAACTGGGATGCCTACATGTCTCCGCCTTCCTCTTTCTCTAAATCACATCTTAAATTTATAAAAATATCCTGGCCGCCTTCTCTGTTTGCTTAGGTTCCCCCCCTCCCCCCGACAAAAAAAAATATAACACGGTTTTATTGTGTGTTACATATATTAATAAGCACTAATCAAACATGCATGTGACTTTGTCATTTACAAGGCACAGACACATGGCTTATCTCATTTCTTGCTGTCACTTCTCTGTTTGGTTAAAGACTCTGAGGCTCAGGGTGACCAAGCTACTTCTCTAAGCGCAGCCAGTTAATAGTAGAATCAGCACCGTATCATTTCCATCTCCAGGCCCGTTCCACTGCATTATGCCATCTCCTTAATGACATCACAGTCACCAGGTAATTTTTTGAAGATGGCCCCTTCATGCAAAGTTGGGGCTCAGATTAAGTTAATCTGGGGAGGAAAAGATAGACTGATATAAAACGGCAGTCCCCTTGTCTGGATTGTAAGATTGACTTAGGTGAATGGGAGTTTAGAGAAGGTATCATCGCAGTGGGTTCTTTTGATTAATGTTTTTATTTGGGGGGTGTTATTCAGATGGCTTAGTAAGTGGCCTAGTATCCTTTCAATTCTGTGTTAGCAGCTTGGACTCTCAAACATGAGACATTGTTCACGAGGTTGAAGAACAGTAGTAACTCCAGTTGTCTCTATGGGAGGGAACGAGAGCAGAAATGATGGGAAGGGGAACTTGTTTGAAGCTCTGGTGACGGGTGACACAACAAACATCCTGCTTTTACTTAGATTGGGGATTTATGCAGATTATATGCCTAGCTGGAAGACGGCCTGTCACCCAGCCCCCTGACCATACCTACACTTTGAGAGAGGAGGGAGTTTGGCAAAACGGAAAGAGTTGCCTCATTTCACTTCTGTTGACCACTTGTAGGACGGGCATGAATCTGTCTGGTTGCAAATAGTATTAATGTAAACATATGTGCAAACTACAGTCTTCACTAAAGTTGTGATGTCCTTCTAGATCTCCAAATGAACTTCTCAAAAAGAAAATGATTCTTAATTGTTTTTTAAAAACTTATAAACAATGAGTTACATCAGTGATTTTCCACAAATAAAAGTGAAATCAAGTGGGAGTAAAGAGTTGGTTGAGGCAATTTTATTCCATTATGTTATCACCTTATGATAATATCAATCTTATTAACCAATTTCTTAAAAATACAATCTTAATGAGACACGTTCTCTCTAGTAATGGCTGTGTAGTGGGTTTGTCTATTAGTACAGAGACTAATGAAGGTGCTGCTTCCTAGAAAGGCAGGTAGTTTTTTGTTTGTTTTTTTGTTTTGGAATTAAAATTCAGAATTGACATAATCTACTTCATTTTCTTGAAAAAATATACATATGTGTACATTTATAAATGTATATAATATATACTATATACTATACTATATATAACATAAGTATAATATCTACTATATAGAATACTATTGGTGTATGTAAAGGAAAACAATGACTTTTAGTATTGGGACTGGAAACTGGCTCCCAAGTAAGAGGCAGCTTTTAACTATTATGAGTGTTGTTGAAAGTAGTAGTTCATGGCTTTGTAAGGGAACTAATTTTCAGTATAGTATTTACTTGGGGCAATTCTGCAATGTTTATGTAAATATGCAAATATTTTTTTAAATTCTCTACAAGTTTAGTATCATATCACCTCTCTCATTCTCTCTCTCTCTCTCTCTCTCTCTCTCTCTCTCTCTCTCTCTCTCACACATACACACACACACACACACACACACACACACACACACACACAGCCGGCTTCATGGGCTGTGATCAGAGCAGGTCCCTTCCCACCGCCGTGCCCCACCTCCTGTGGGGCCACCAGGGTGCAGGTTTGGAGAGGGTGGGGATAGGTAGGTGCCTACCTCGTTTCGGGGCCCTGTTCTCGCAGCAGTAGGGTGCCTTCAGCTGACCAATCAGCAGTGCCCATTCCAGACACCCAACCCATTGGGGGTGAGGGTGAAGCTGAAAGGGTGTCCTCCCTGTGCTAGATGGGGAGGGAACGTTGGGTCTTCAGGCCCCATATTTTCATTTTTCACTGGGCCCAGCAAATGAAATAGCCACTCCCACACGTGCACACATATTGGCTCAAAATAATGGCTGCCGTCAAACATTAGTCAGCCTCACCACTCAGTAATTATTCAGTCTAACTATCGTTCCCAGCATACACACAAACACACTTTAGACTGAGAAATAATACACCTTGTAATGATTTAGTGATTTCCGTACATTTACAGAATTCTCTTAATACTTTTGTTTTTCACAGGGAAGTGATTGAATGCTAGTCAAATTTGAATATATTTATTATTATTATTATTATTATTATTATTATTATTATTATTATGTCACTCTGACAATTCTGGGTCAAATAAATCAAGTGCCTCCATTCAGTCCTGTTACCACTGCCCTCCTGTGTCACGTGTACACCCACAACTGCATTGAAACTTCCTTTCTCTTTCTTCCCCGTCTTGGGGTTTCTCCCCCATCTCTGCATTTCCTCTTCCCCTACCACATCTGGTTTCCAACACTCAGTGTCATTGCTGAACAGAGTTAGCATCGCTGTAGGGACCCCAAACGAAGATGCTGTGCACCCCTGATTCGGACAGTTCCTCCAACAAGAATTTTAGTTGCTTTTCATAAACTACTCTTTTTAGAGACTTGGGGAAAGAATCGATGCAAATACGTGGTAATTTCCTTTGAGGACGATCATCTCCATATGTGAAGACGTTAAGTCTTGGAGAGATTTTCTTTTTTTTTCTTTTGATAAAAACGTCCCATGTCCTTGACTCTTCCCAGGTAACCTTGACGCATCCATTCTGAACCAGGATCAGGTACCACCCCAAGTTGGGTGGCCTAGGTTAGGGCTAGAGACTGTCCCCTCCAAGGGCCTGACAGGGTCCAGTCATCTCTCCTGAGCCACTAGCCCGCACAGGGTCACAGTTCTGATTCACCGTCAGCTGGTCAGGGGCTCAGAGCCGTAGCTACCATATTGGTGGAGTTCATTATTTTTTTTCCTCTGATGTGTGACCCTACACTCAGAACACCTCATTCTGCTTGTTTCTGACCATTTCTCCAAGTTGTCAGAGTGTTTTTGAATTATACTCCCGTATTCTAGTGTTCCAGTCAGCCCTCTGTGTTTGGTTCAAAGCACAGGTTCAATGAGTACGCTTTATGTAAAAACACTTTTATGGTGAAAACCAAACATAATTTCAATTATTTTGGCAATGGTGTTATAAAAAGGATTTTTAAAAAGCAGGCTATATATATATATATATATATATATATATATATATATATGCATTTATAGCTATATCTATATATATAAACTATACATATTTGTAAGTAGATGGATTGATGTGAATGTATAATTATCCATGTGGAAATTATTCTTCTGACTTAAGAAAGCAATTCAATGAAATGACATGTTTCTACTAAACAGTACACATTAAAGTTTGTTATATTGCTTCTGATTTATCCCACGTATTCGAGAGATTGAGATTATGTTATTCATATTACTGAACCAGACAAATAAGGAGTGGATGTTCAATTGAACAAACTACCGCTTACATTCATGGCTTGATGTTTTATTTAGGAAGGCAATTCTCATCACAAGTCCAAAAAAATGAAAGTGAGGGAAATGAACATCCTGCAATATTTATTTTATTTTTCAGGAAAACAGGGCATCGCACCTATAAGGAACAGGCATCCTTCTGTCTCCCTAACTTCATCACCCACTCTCTCTAGATCTCAGCTTTGGCTACACTGATTTTTTTTTCCCCCTTTGGTTTCTGTGTGTGTGTGTTTGTGTCATGTGTGTGCACGCACGTGTGTGTGTGTAGGGAGGAGAAGCCATGCATCTGAGGTGGTGACAACAGTCAGCGGAGCCAGAGCCTTAATCACTGTTTACTGATTTAGTCCATTTTACTAGCAGGCAGCGCTTTTCCAGAGAGCTGTTTTCCTGGCAGGGTGCAAAGACTGCTTTCAGGGGCAAAAGTACGTGTCTCCGTGCTGTCTCGCTCGCCATCCCTGGCACAGCCTTGCCACCACTGGCAGGGCACCCGCACCGAGGCCGTCGTGGGCCGGCATGTCAGCCTCTGCTCCTGCCGGCGCTCCTCCGGTGGCAGTGTTAATGAGAGCTCGATAAAAGCTGGAGGCAGGGCACCGAGGACCCACCAGGGCATCAAAACAATACCTATGGCAGGCAGAGCCAACACATTTCACACTGCGTCTCCGCTCATGTGGTGAAAAGAATTGAAAATGACAGATTGAGGATTTTACCTTCCTCTCTGATAGGCTTGTTTTGTTCAGTTTGTTTACACTGCTCTGGGGTGGCATGGCTGTTACTGTCATTGGGGTCTTTCCTCTCTGCGTTTTCTTACAATTGTGTCCGTGTTACACTTAAAATAACGGATGAGACACAGAAAAGAAAGCGGGCCAGTTAGGAATCGCTGTATTTTTCGAAGTGTCTCGTTCCTTTCAGTATTTCCCTTCCCTGTTCCACTGTTGGTTGTGGTCAACTCCTGAACTCCCCCATATTCTGGGAAATCCAGATACTTGTGTGTGGGAGGGCTATCCTGTGAGATTAGGGCTGCAGCTAAAGAGGGACTTGGGGGACACGAGTGCTGGAAACACTGACAGTGTTTACGTCAGCCTGTGCTCTTGAAAAGTGTCCCTGGGCTTCCCTAGGTGACGACTCGGAGAAGCAACCGAATGGCTGCGATTCATCCCCATTCGCATGTGTCATGTTAGAATCTGTTCAGCATGAGAAGACCAATCAATTGCCAGTTGCAGGGGCTTTCGTTGGGCTTGGGCCTGGGAAATTCAAGGGCATGCGTTTAAGCCAGGGGTGGGACTCAGGGCTTTGTCTAAAGGGGAGCATGCCGCCCCATGCGCGGTGCTGGCCAGTGATCCCCAAAATGAAACGTCCCCTCCCTCTCAGGTTCCTCACTCCTCTGCTGTCGAGTTCAGATGCTTTGGGGGTGGTTTACAGTCTGTGCTCCCTCCTTTCATTTACTCGAAGGAATTATTTATTCCCCCCAAATAAAATGTTCAGCGTTAAATTGAAAAGCCACCAGTAGGGCTCAGCAGTAGTGATGGACAGAAGATCCTGAGTGCTTTGAATCTATCTAACCCGTCATCTCCATCCCCTCGCCATCCAGAAGACCTTCCCACACAAGCAGTGACTCTGTCACACCCACTCCCCAGCTGCTGTCCTCCTCCTCTCACCAATAGGACCTAACAGCCAGTGCCGCCAGCCCATGTCTGCTTTCCAGCAGACAGCCTCCTTGGCCACCTGAGAATTCTCTCTACCATCTCCTAGTCTCATTAACTCACAGGACCCAAAGAGATTGGGGAATGATGTAATGTCTATGGGGCATCTTAAAAACATTTGTTGCAAACTGCACTTGCTATCTTAACGCACTCCGTACGTTCTCAAAGCATCGGCTTAAGAACGCATGCTGCTTTTAATTCACTAGGATTTATCATGGCCTATGCAAGTGAAGTACCCCTTTCCCACTTCAACAAAAGGCCTTCTGATTTCCAGATTATCATCATTATTAATATTGATAATAATATAAATAAAATATTCCCAACGACCTTAGAAATAGACATCCAGATTTTATTTCTAGGACGAAGTTTTGGAACATCAGAGAAACATCTGACCCTCTTCCCATAATCAGACTAATCACCATCCCCGCCTGTGTGAAAAAGACTTGACATCACCGACATTAATATTCTGTGCAGTTGAACGTCCACCAGATGTAAGTGGCTGGAGTCTTGAGAGTCACAGAGGCAGATGCCAGAACCCCATTTCTGTTCTCCGTGACACACCGGCATCACATAAAGGGCTCTGACCCACCAGGGACGTTGTTATAGATGTCACCTGCTTTGCTCGAAAATTCAAAGTGGTAGCTGATCTAAAACAAACTGGAAACATCTCTCAAAAACATACCCTTTCACTAAATAAAGCATAACAGGGGCACAACACCATGCTGGACTTTTGTGTGGGCCTGAATTATCACAGGGACACCCTCATCTTCACAGATACCCCGAAAATTGTGTCACGTTTAAAGTTTTTATCCTCTCCTTTTCTACCAAAAGTAGATAGTAATATTTAAAGTAGAAGTGGGGGGGGGGGAGAGAGAGAGAGAGAGAGAGAGAGAGAGAGAGAGAGAGAGAACAGATGAAGTGAGAAAAAGAAAGGAAGAGAGAGATCACCTTTAAGTCTTTTCTTTTCTCTTTCTTTCAAATGACACAATAGAATTTTTTTTTTCCTAAAGTTGTATTAGGGATTCACTTAAGCAGAAATGAACTGTAATATGCAAATAGTTCTAATTGGACTGCTAATAGAGCGTGTCTCTGTTGTTTTTTTGTAGGGAGTTTTATGCCTATGTAATCAGTGCAGACAGCCGTTAAGTAAATGAAGAGGCAACTAACAATGTCAGAAAAGAGACCGGGCGGTTCCGGCTGACACTACCCTAATCTTCCAGGACCCATTAAATGGCAGTTTCAACGCATTACCTACCATAACATCCTTGAATATCACTGATTTTATTTGCAGTATCAAACATTCCATTTCATGCCCCATTAACAGTGGGAGCCCGAGCTTTTTGACGCAGCTAAACATTTTACTAAGTACCTGGACTAAGTAACCAATTAACTTTTGGAGACAATACGGCCAATTAAGCGCGAAAAGGTAAGGCTGTCATCCCCCACGAAAATTGAATTTCCTTTTCCTGATGGCACTTATTGTCACCGCTCAATTGTTAATGGGGATTTGGTCCCTATTAAAGTATGAAGGCAAAGCGGAATGGAAAAGTTCAGAGGACTTAGTTCCTACAGAGTAGGTCACCAAGTGTCCCAATTGGCCACTAATTCAGTTAACTTTTCTTCATGCCAGATTACTTATTGGATGCGACTGTAGCAGGGCTCTAATATGACATTCTGTGATAGTAGCGCAATCTGGTAGCTTCCGGGGAACCCACAGGCCCAGGGCTGTAGTTTGGGACCTTATATGGGAGGTTTGGGGGGGGGGAACCTGTTTTTTGACAGCAGAAATATCAGTGTCGGACAAGGTATTGCCCTGGTTCTCACCGGCTTGGACTCCAGAGATAAAAACAAGCCCTCCTGTGGAGAGGTGTGCTCCAAATTAACCCTCTGTGGCTGGGAAGTCATTTTCTAAATGGCAGACAAGGTCACGGGTGGTGATTCTGGTTGGTGGATTTGACTCCAGTTGACTGGAATGGCGCACAAGTAATGAACTTGGAGATAACATTTTCAAAGCTTGAGGCAAATTCCATCGCTTTGGTAGGAGTCTTTCATCTTTGTTGGTGCAGAAAAAAAAATTGTCCTGGGGACAGTGGGGGGGGGCATCACACATAGGCCCTGTATGAATGAAAAACAAGAAGCTTATGTAAGAGTCATAGCCCACACGTTGGACTCAGATAGCTGTATAGTTTTTTCAAAAGAACCAGATCACATCAGCTTTGTGAAAAAGCAACTGTTCTAAATAACGGAAAAATCAAGGATTTTGAAAAGTGTGGAAAGAACAGAACTCCAATGATGCTTATTTGAATCTGACTATATTATATAAGTGTTAAGGCTGGCTTATTCGATGTTGTCAGATCATTCCTGGAGTCATACGATATTTTGACGTTTGTTAAAAGCCTGTGCACGTACATTTAAAATCTGATTTGAGCCTGAAAACTCATAAGTAAAGCAGTGATCCAAACTGGGCTCAGAATTAATCATTTCCCATGTTGTTTTGTGGTAAAAGGTGTTGGTCCCCATAGGACAGCTGTTGAATTGCCATGGGAAAAAAAACACAGATTCCGTTGTTATGTTACTATTCTAGCTTCATAATATTTTTAGGTTGTTTCTGCCAGATTCTCTGGTGATAGGAGGCAGGAGCAAAAAGGATTAGTGTTATATTTTTCAGGTTTAAGTGCCTTTAGAAGATTTGGGTAAGAAATGTTACTCCAAAGATTTGAATAAGAAATGATTCTCCTATGTTCGTATGAATCAATTAATAACATTGATCAAAATTTCCCTTTGAACTTCTCTTTGGATTTTAGTATCTCTTCTCAAGAGACACAGTTTTCTTCACAGAAGCAATAGCTGTGGGCTATTTATTTTAGCCATTTTCCCATGGCAATGGATGATTTAAAAATGATTACAATAGTTTGAACTTCCTGTTATTTCAGATAGAGGAGTAAAACCAGATTGCAAATGCTTCCCACTCCCGCTGTATGAGAATAATGAAAACAAACAAGCAATGACAAAATTAAGTCTGTGGCACTCAAACTGTGGGAAGGGCTGGTGGCCAGAAGCTTCCAGACTCCCACATCACTCAGTGAAGGTGGCAGACATTGTAGGAAGCTCCAAAGTTTCCCAAGCTGCTTTGCGTCCACCAGGAGCCATTTGGGGAGACCCACGTGCCATTCATTCCAACCCTGTCCACTGTTAGTGGGGAAGCCGAAGTCTTTTGCCTCTCAGGTTTTATGAGGAGTGAAAAATGAAGAGGAAAGCGAATGACCCAGGACGTCTTGAGGCCAATAAGTCTTCAGGGCCCACACTGTGTGTCTTCCACCAGGGTGAGATACATCATGGAGAGGCCAGCCTCCCTCCATATTAGAATTCAGCAGGAGGAGAGGGCAGATGGGATCTCTACGTCTCTACGAGGTTACGTAGAGGCCCCATCCCCAATCCTCAGCCTGCAGAAAACCCAGCCCTGAACCACCTGTAACTCTAAGGAGAGGATACCTGAGTGATGAGGGTAGGAGATGCATGGGGAGGGGGCGGGGAGGGGGGACAGAAGGGGTGAGAAGGGAGTGGGGAGGAGGGAGATTGGTTGATTATATGGAAAAACAAAACAAAAACAGAGTCTCTGACCTTACTTCCCATACTGCAAAACTATATGTATGTATATAAATAAAAATTAAAAACTCAGATGCATCAATCAACAGACAAACAGTTTTGGAAGAACGCATAGATACATTTATTTATCATCTTGCAGTGGGTAGGTCTTCCTAATAAATACAAAACTCAGACATTTTAAGAAAATGGTAGGTTTACTTGACTAAAATATTCTGGATGACAACTACAAAAATAAGTACCACAATTTTTAAAAGTCTCAAGATCAAAGCCAATCTAGGGGGGGGAAATGTGTTCATCACTTGACGAAGGTCTATTTTTTTAATTAATAAAAGCTCAAACAAATCCATAGAAGAGTATAGAAAACTGCTAGTTTACAGAGAAACAAATAAAAATGGCCAATAAGTATATTTACTTTCTCAGTTTTACTTACAATTTTGAAAATTGCAACTCAGAGTAACAGTAAGTGCCCATTTTTTATCTCTCTGACAAAACCAATGCCAGGGTTGGTTTCTTGGTTTCTCTCCAGAGCCAGAAAGGGTAGAGGCTGACTGCTGCCACTCCCAACCTTCTGCAGAGCAATTTGCTGATCCATTTCCAAGTTCAAAATCAATACCCTGCTAGGAGTTGTACAGGTTACACACACATATGTAGACTTACATATTTTCCATAGGTAGTTTCTATAACTTTTTTGTAAAAATGATCTTAAAAATAATTTTGACAATCAGCATTACTGTCCATAAAAGTGTTAAATTGTGATAAACTCCATTGAATAGAAAGATCCCTCCATGTAGGTTATAATAGCAGATGTACCATGATGATGCATATAATGTGATTTCTTATGTGTACATTATATTTTTCATTAGATATGCATATAAATGTATGCATATAGATTTTATATATATATATTTTATTTCTACTATCATGTATAAATATAAGCATATGTGTGTGTGTTTGTGTATATATACTATATATACACACATATATATTGCATAAACTAATACATTCATGAATGTTTACGTCTTCTGGAGGGAATCCATAAGAAATTATGTATTTTAGCTACTTTTAGGGTTTGGTGGGGTTTTTGCGAGAGAGACTTCCACTTTTTACTTTCTTTGTTTGAGTTTTTAAATTACTCATATGTACTCTTATATTATAAATTAATATCAACATTGTTAATGAGAGCAAGCAGCTATGGGGACTTCCGGCTTATTTGACTTGACTTTTCTTTTTTTATATTTCTTAATAGAAATAATCCAAATTGCTTTTTTACAGTAATAGATTTTGTTTTCTTGTTACCTATGTGGTTATATACTCATTGTAGAACATTTAGAAAGCACAGACTTCTCCTACTGTCACAGCCCAAGATAATTTGTCGCTATGGATGTCTCTTAAAGCCCTTTGTGCCTAGCACTGTGTTAAAACACAAACACGGCTCTCCCCTCAAAAATAACTTACATTTTAATAAGGGATATATATTCTAGTAAATTCTGCAAGTGTGTGATTAACAATCCTTTAAGGACATTTGAAAGATTGCTACAACAAAATATAAGTGAGATGCCTAATCGTGAGTGGATTGAATTAATAGTTAGCTTTTTGAAATAATAGTTTTTTATTAATAAACTAATAGAGTACTCATTTACAAAACTTAGAAAAATGCACACAAGTTAAAACAAATGTCCATTTTTAAACAGTTTTATATCTTGCTTTGCAGTGAACATTTAAATAAAGGAATGTAGGGAAAGGGTCGTGCGTTCCGTTGAAGGCTCAGTCCTAACATTACAGTTAATGTCATTTTGAAAACATTATATCATGAGCATTTCCTTATAGCAGCAAATCGTCTTTGAAAGTATAATATATACAATTCAGTGATGTAATATAACTTACTCAAGAGCCCATACTAACTAGACTGTCATTTTGGACTTTATTTTTTATATGCATGAGACCTTTCTTAGCTATGGCTTACATGTGCTCTTTATAGAAACCTTAGTCAGAGTGCTCCTGAATGAGTCTGCACCTCTTCTGAGGAGGAAATAATGGGGTGGAGGTGGCCACATGGTAGAACTGGAAGCTTCTGCCCAAGTAAAGGCCCGCATGCTCCACCTTGACTCCCAAACAAACCTGCTCCACTTGCCATGCTCAGAGTCTCTTATATAATGTACATTGCAGGTTGGAAAACCTGCATTATAAAAATCATGTGAGACAGTGCCGCTAAACCTGAATACTTTACAACCATAGTTTTATTTGCCTTCTTTGAGGAAGGTTGGACTGGCAACAGTATGCAATTAGGAGAAGAGACGTGAGTCTAAAAGACCATTTGAGAAATGGCTCTAGGTGTATAGTGGTGCAGGTTGGAAGTGATGTGAACACTTCACAAGGAAGAATAGGTGTGAAGGAACACAGTGTGGGACTCACTGATTGGCTGGATAGGTCATGAAGGATGGGCTATGTAGGAGGAGTTCAAAGGAGACCCTTGGATTTCAGGTCTGGGTAACTTTAGGACGTGATCTTGACAGATACAGAAATGGAGAAGGGGAGGAGGATTAACAAAGCATGTAATGGTGAACAGGAAGTTAACTGCTTATTCAGAGAAGTTGACGAGTTACAATTTGATGTAAGAGGCTATGGAGTCTCTAAGATTTGTAAGCCCCAAAGGAAAAGAAATAGAACCATAGTGACTGAAGAATCTTAGATGCCAGACCCTTGGAGGCTTCTCATCGCCACCAGAAGTCAAAAGACTGGGCTTCACGCAGGGCCCTAACTGTGGCTATGGACAGAAAAGAGTGGGTATGAAAGGAGCTGTGAGACTCCTGAGAACTAGACGAGCCTAGGTCTTTACAGGAAGAGTGGAACACAAGGTAAGTCAAAGTTCCGAAAATGGGCGTATGGTTATACGACCACAGACAAAATGGGGGAAATGGAAGGAGAGACTTAGACATTTTTTGTTATGGGGTTGAATTCATTCAAAGTCACTTAGATTGTAATAATGAGGTTCATTTAAGACCTGGGACTTGCTGAAATAATATGGTTAAAGCCATGAAACATTACGATTGTACTTGCCATAACAGAACCCGTTTGGGCTATTATTAATCTAATCTCATAAGTGCACATAATACCCAAGCAAGCAAACCAAAGCTTTGAATTTGGTTTACGCTAATAGTAAGACTATCTCGTGGGCTTTTCACTGGGATTCTCAGTACCATTAAGCAATTACTAGTGGCTAGAACCCTAGCCCACATGTCGCTATTTCTGGTTAGGGGATTTTCTTGCCTGCCTGACTAAATCTTCCAATTAAATGCAATGGTACTACATTGATTTCAGCTCTGCATTTACAATGCACAGTGGAAAGTATTGTTACTCTAAGTAAATAGTTTTAGGATCTGTTAAACCACACACAGAGCATTGCTGAGTTTCAACATTCCACCGGTGATAAGATGTCATTGTGTAACAGGTAAAAGGTAAGACCTGGAGACAGAGAAGTCTTTTTTATTGATGTAATAGCATCATCTTTACCAACAAAGTCACACTGTCCAATGACACCTTCCAACAATTTCTTTATATTCATCTCTGCTCATTTCATCAACAGTGTTATATTAAAATTTATTCTGTTTAAAGTTCTTTATAAAATTGAAGCCCAACACAGGACAAAGGAGCACAGATAAAGTTCCTTCTACGGTGATCATCATAAATAAATTTAAAAGTTCTAAACAAAATCGTAATGGTGAAAATGACGATGATGATTTATTATGTTTTTGTGCAGATGAAAATAGAAAAAAATAACTGGATTTTTTTCACAACTCCATAGATTCATACCTGAAAATTAATATAGTTAGCAGTAGAGCCAGTTCTTGAAGTATATTTTTTGTTTACAGTGAAGATCTTTCTTTCCATACAATCATGATGACGTGTAAGATCAATATGTAACTTTTCCTCAACTATCAGAAAACCAGTACTAAGTGATTATCTCTGAAACACAGCGTAGTAATTAAACATGCAGACTATTAATAGCATGATATCTGATTTCATGACAATTCTAGCATCAACTAGCTTTGTAACCCTGGGAAATTTCCTTATCCTGTCAATGCCTTGGATTTATCTGTAAAAAGAGAACAGTAAGAGTACTTAACCACATAGAGTTATTGTGAGAATTAAATGAGATCCTAAATTAAAGAGCTTACATTAGTTTAATCATTTATAAGCAAGTACATTTTTTAAACTCTAGGGACTATACTAATGGTTTAAGATAATGAATATATAAATATTCAAGGGGATTTAGATAAAATCATAGATAATGGTGGCTCCTTATTCTTTTATTAGACTAGAATCTGGTGTATATGGAATGTGTTTCTAGATTTTAATGATAGAATCTTGCACGTTACTAGAATTCCTGAGAAAACGCCTCATCCTGAGATGGACAATGCATTTCAAGACTCACGGGTCCTTCCAGAAGGACCTGCCTTAGACACTTCTAGAAAGATTTATTCATCATAATTGGTGTTGGATGAATGCATACTTTGTTTATATGTGAAAAACACCTTCTGGCCCTCCACCCCTTGGTATTCAGAATGTTAGGTGTCTCCAAAACGCTCTTCATATTCTAAATGGACAGAAAAACTTTTCTCTGGCTGACTTTGAACTTGATAATATAATAAGAGGAGAGCCTGGGTGAGATTTCTTGATAATGTTAAGTGACATCCTGCTCACGAAAAATCCAAAAGTTTTAATGCTGTGTATCTAACTCCTCTAGAATTCCATATTAGGCTACCACTTTCTCTATTAGATTATCTCTAAGAATCACTCTTTCAGCTGTACAAAGTGGGTGGAGAGTGAGACATTTATATAATTTAAGAAGTGGTCCCCCGTGGGATGGTGTCAGATGTTTGCTGGATTTATCACGGTGATTACTTCTTTAGGTCGGTAAATGTTGAATAATTATGGTGTACCCCTGAAACTGCTATAATGTTGTATGTTAGCTATATTTTTAATAAAAATCTTTAAAAACAAGAGGGGTGGGGGGTGAGAAAGAGATTGATTCAACCAAAAATACTTCTTGAGTGTCCAGAGAGTCTTTCTGACGGTGAACTATTCTATTCAGACACAGCAAACTAATACAGGTAACCATAGCAAACTCATACTTTTGGTCCATTCTTTTGCTAGGGAGACTTTCGTATTGCACAGTTTACCTTTGCAGAGGCTTTCTCTCTGCTGTACACGTTTTTTTTGTGTGTGTTTTTTTTTTAATTTAATCTCTGGCTTTAAAAAAAAAGGAGCACCAGAGAATTTTAGTCTTGCTTTTCAAAGGCAAGAGTGATGTTCAGTGATAAAAGTTTGGGGAGTTTAATAAGATAAGAGGGCCACCATTTCCCATTATAAAACTTTACAACTGCTTCTTCCTACTTCTTTTCCAAACTAAAAGCCTTACTCTTTCCCTCAGAGTCTGCCCAGAATGGGTAACTACCTGGCCCAAACCCTAGCATACAGAAGCATTAGGCATCGACCCGGTGGCTTCCTAATAGATCTGCAAAGTGCTTTGTTCCCGGAAATCATCTGATGAGTACTTCAGTGCTATTGTAGATCTTGTTAGAGCAGCAGAAGCGACACAAAATGAACTCACATCTCCCTGCAGACTTGGTGCATCCTATGTGGGATTCTGAACTTTCCATAGATTCCTGTTACGAACTTGGGTAGCCGTGGTTATAAGTCTGTACAGGGGTTAAATGACAAAGACAGGGCCGCTGTGAAGTGTCTTTTGAGAGTGACAAAGCTCTGGGCATGGGGGCCTGGGAGAGGAGGGATTCCCCCTAAGCTCTCGCCAGCCCTGTCCAGTTTTGTCACAGACAGAAGGGATAACGCGGATGGCCTTAGATACTGGCATCTGGCGTCTCACAGCCTCAGGCAGGACCGCCGACCCGCTCAGCCTTCGCATTGCCCCTCTAAAATGAGGGGCCTCCTGTATTATGGAGTTTACTGTGATGGCTGAATAGCTGAGGAGGAAGACAGCTCACTTAACTGTTATACAGTGTCTCATCCGCCTGCCTATCTCTATCTATCTATCTATCTATCTATCTATCTATCTATCTATCTATCTATCTATCTATCTCTATTATCTGTCTCAAAAGCAACACATTTCTGACTTTTAAATATTAAATTGATAGTCTCTCCACTTTTTTTTTTTTTTTGGTTTGGGGGATTATCAAGCATCAGAGTCATCTCCCCAGCAATACAGTTATTGCTCCATGCCGATCTCTACAACTGTTACATCTTTAAAACCACTTTATTGAGGTATAAAGTATCCATAATTAAAGCACACATTTTCATACATTTTGACATACATGTATACCTGTGAACCCATCGCTACAGTCAAGGCAGGAAATATATCCATCACCCCCAAAGGTTTACTTGTACCCCTTTAAACTTCTGACAGACCCTCCCTGCCCATCCTCAAGAAACATCTGATTTGCTTTCTGTCACTATAGGTTACTTTACATTTTCCAAGGATTTATATTTTTTTTAAAAAATCACACACTGGATTTTATCTGGATGATTCCACTCATCACAATGAATTTGAGCTCTGTCCATGTTGCTGCATTTATCACCAGGTCATCAGTGGCTGAGTACGATCCATTTATTGGATACATCAGAGTTTGTTTATGCAATTCCATGGTGACAGGCCCCAATACAGGGCTCTCCTATACCCTTCAGAGTTAGGGACAATACCCAAGACCCACATTTCACTTTTCATAGATCACCGTCTTCCCACTGTTGTTGACTTCAGTTTGTGAAGGGCTGAGCTTCACTGTATAATTACTATTTGGGGGTTTTCTTATTTTAACATAAACTTTAGAAAGATGGGAAATTTTATGATACCTCTTTTTTAACTTCACCACATTTCAGAAAGTTGCAAGAACCTCTCAGTGGGGAATGAATTCCATTTGCTTGTGTGTGATTATTTATTTTTCCTTCGGCTTTTTTTCATTTCTTTTTCTTCTTTTTTTTTTTTTTTTCACAAGTCATCGGATTTGAGTTTGAAGTCATTCTGGGATAAGGCTTTTTTTTTTTTAAATCTATTGACAAAATTCAATTTCTGCCTGTCACAATCCGGAGGAAGGAAGAGAAAAACACATGAGGAACTTGCAACTTCACGAAATAATTTCATTCTGTAGCCTAAAATCGTTACTAACCTCTGCAACACTTAATTAATTGAAATGACTCCAGCCTGGGATTCTGTGGTGAAGAGGTTCCTAATAGTTACATGTGATTCAACCTGAAATTCAGTTAAAACTGAAGGATACTTAAACATAGAGCAATAAATGAAAAATGAAGACTCTGTTGAACTCTGTTAATCAAGCATTTGCCTCTTTCTTCTGTGTCTTGTTTTTCCTCTGGAATTTAACAAATGGATTGATAGCTAAATGAACATTGAAAATACATTTGGTTAGTCGATATTTAAGAAAAACAAATTTTGTTCAATCTTTGTTATAAGGTAATATTGTTTTAGTTAAAGAATACCAAAATGCATATCCAATTCATTTCTTGAAAATAATATCATTCAAATCTAGTCTGATAAATATGGTTATTGACAGGGTCATCCATATATCACTGATAAGAAATTCTTACAGAAAAAGTTCTGTCCAGTAAAGAATAAACCCGTTTACCACATATTTATGTCTAGGGCATCACGACCTCTAGAACTTAAACCAGGTCTAGTGCAATAGAAGTTTATGAAATAGCCTTTGAGACCCTGCCATAGACCCTGAAAAAAGTGACTGGCTTTTAAAGATGGAACCACAGTATTTTGATATTTCCTTCATGACGTCTCTTCTCTTTTCCTGAATTTTTATTTCCACATCCACCACTGCGATTGAGGCCCTACTTAACTTGCACAGTGTCTCCTGGCTTCTTTCTGCATCCAAGGCTTGTGCTGTTTCCATCTGATGAGTCTTCCTGGATCACTCCCCACACCACCCTCAATAAATATCTATTGCTTTGGGATAAAGTCTGAAGAATTTAGCCATCTACTGAAGGTCTTTTCTCTCTACCCCCAATCTTTAGTTTAGGTCCTACTCTTCTCATTCCAATCACTTGGGTCATCTGTCTTCTTGAAAGGCTTTGCACATAATATTCCTCAAGTGCTTAAATAAGCTGGAAACCATGCTGTGTCCTGGAATTGTATACTTGAAAAAATAAGTGACGGGGTGGCAGTGTCCCTGCCTTCAAGGAACTTAAAGTAAAAAGATAGAGAAGTAAAACAGTGAATTGTTTGAGCACAAGGTGGTAAGTTCTAGGGGAGAGGTATTATGAGCAGCCTGCTGTCAACTCAGGAAAGGGACACATAAGTAAGGTTTTGGCAGTGGCAGCGCATATAAAATCTCAGATTTTGTCATTTTGCTTGATCAGTGGAAGCAGTCATAGCAAGTACATAAAGATGGGTGTCATATATTGGAGATGATGGCAGCTATGACTCTTCAAGCATGTAGGAGGTGTCATAGTTTGTAAACTCATAAAATAAACATGAAACATACCTTTGTGTTCTCCCTGTTAGTATTTCGTTAACTCTAGGGTAAGATGGGGACATAGAATTCCTGTGAATCCCCTTTCCCACACTCAGAAACCCTAAAAGAGTGGCATAGTTCTAAAACGAACAAAAGTGAAAAAATGGAGAAAAAGCAGTGAAAAAAGTTCAAACAAAATCACGTCTTCATAAATTCAATAAGAAGAGTGATCCCTTGCATCTGTCTGTCTCACACTTTTGTTTGAGTTTCCCACTATGATCTGTAAGGAGTACACAAAACGGACAAGGCTTTATAACCCCTTTTCTTACAGGAAGAAATAGAGAACTTAGGCCGTGTTCAAGGCCACCCAACTTTATGCATGAGTGTCTAACAAGCTTCTTTCTGATTCAAATCTTCCTGCCAGAAACTTAATATTTTTCTATCACATCTGCAGGTGTGATTGGAGAGATTTGATTGGACAGCGTCAGCAGCACAGTTCCAAGATTTAGTGGTCTACGCTCGTAAACAACCCATATCTGAGATGCAAAAGAAAAGGTATGTGAGACTTAATATCTAATATATATATAACAACTGACTGAATTTATATAAACAGTGTGGTCTTGATTTGAGACATAGGTTCAGTTGCCTAGAAAGATGCTATGCATATAAAGATTGATTGTTGTAGTGGGTTTTAAATCTATGTATTTATCTCTGTCTGTGCATGTTTAACAAGCCTCAGTGAAAAGTCCCACTGTGTTCCACTTTACCCAGTCTGTAAGATACAGTCGTACTAAGCGAACGGAACAGAATCTGAAGCCAATATAGTAGCATTTGCGTTTCAGTAACAGTTGTACTGAACAAATGGAGTCAAAGAAAGGTGCACAGTGCAGAGTGCTACGCAGGGGATGAGCTGCTCAGAGGAAGGGAGCTGTGGAAGGGAGCTGCCAGTGCAAAGAAAAAGTGCAAAGCAGCACAGTGCTTCCAGGAGCTCAGAGTACTCTTCTGCCCTTTCCTTTGATTCAGGTAATCTCCACAGATGATACAAAATGAGGTGATGAACAAATGTAATAATGTGATGGTCAATATATTTCAACCATTCTGATACCAGGGTCATTTTGAATGGCTTAAGTAATTTTTTTTTAATTATAAAAGTAATATGACAGCATTATGGAGACTTTTGGAAGCCAAAACTATGTTTTATTATACCACTAACCCACAATTATTATTCATTTGTGCTTATTATCTGAAATATTTTATCATAGGCGTATGCATTTTATAATTGTAATCATAGTGTATGTACAACTTCATGTTGTGCTGTTTTACCTTTAATTATAGGATAAGTACTTTTCCAGAATGCTAAATAGTTTCCTAACTACATATTTAAATGTTGTTTGATGTTCACTCCATTCATTCCATTTTGTTGGCTTAGGATTGTAGCCTTCAGTTTTGTTTTTATACCTGTTCTTTTCTTTTGCTTTTGAAACTAATATAATACTGTTGTGTAGTACACACAGGTTTTACCCAAATTCATGGGTATTTCCTCAGGATAGACTTTCAAAAATATCCTGCCATAGGGTCTGAATATTGTCTGGACATTTTTAATATGCACATATTGCTAAAATGAAGCCTGCAAAGGGTTCTCGATGTAAAATGAAACCTGGGCTTGTACCGTGACATCAGGTTACAGTCGGAGAATCAGAGTGTGAGCTGGTTTTCTTAAAAACTAACGGTCCAGAGGAGGAATCAGCTCCCTGTCCATACCGACCTCCAGGGCCACCTCCCCTGTGCTCACCCCTGACCCAGCTCCTGAAACTCAGACCAAGTTCATGTTCCCACGGGTTTCTGAGAGCCACCCCCACAAGCCCCAAGGATGCAGAGGCACAAACTCAGCTCAAGGAACCCACGGAGACCCTTGCAAGTGTCCTAACTGAGCACAGGCAGCTGACAGTGGGCCAACTGCACTGTCATCAAAGGTAAGCACTGGTCACTCCCTGTAACGTTTGGTCTGTAAACCAACTGGAACGAAACTGCCCTCTTGCCCACAGGCCTTACAGTTCACCTTAGAGTTTTAGGGCGAATAGTGCATTTGCTTTTTAAAAAATGTTGAATTATCCCTTAAATTCAAACAATAACATGTTTGCAATAGCATAACATCCTTCTTCACTTTCAAAGGGCTCCCCTCCTACCCACCTGTTCTTCAAAGCACTTCCTCTGGCAGTAGCAGTAATCACCTAACCCTCTGCGGATGACTGCCACGTATCCGTCCCTATTGTTTCGGCCTGTGCTGCCCCACACCATGTCTTTCATCCAGAAGCTCCCCCGTGGAGAGCTTTTGTTCTTGGGGCACATTATGATACCCCTTCTCTAGCTCAGGCACGTGGCTGCTGGGAATAACCACAGTGATCTTAATAAGGACCAACAGTAAATAACAAACACAACAATAGATGCAGGATCCGATAACAACTCAGATCACAAAATCAGCCTTGCAGCCAGAGTCCCCCGACCCTGGCAGCATGGGCTCTGCAAGCTTTTCACCAGGCCCGAGCGAGGGGTCCCGACCTCCTCTGCGATGTGGCAGAAGTGCTTGGCTCTGCAGAAGACAGATGCAAGGCCGCACTCTGTGTTAGCAAACGCTCTGGGCTTGGTGCTATAAATAATAATAAATATAAATAATAAAAAAAGTGAAATGTTTTAAATGAAAGGTGATGCACTGCGAACTTAAGACACTGGCCCTTTCGCCTTTCTGTTAACAAGGTAATCTGATTGCCATTGATTTTTTTCACCTCTGTTACTAAGAAGGTGATGAAATGGTGTCCACATAGATGTATTGAAGCAGATACTAAACAGAGAGCAACATAAAGAACAATTATCAGCAACCTTGCTTTCAGCCTGCTGATTATGACATTACTGGAAAGACAAGGTCTGGGTGACTTAAAAAATAAAGCAGGGGGAGGGGTGTGTAGATAAAAGGAGTGAATGCAGGTAAGATTTTTCTGAGTCGAGACATGTTCATTGCAGTAGAATTTCTCCAGGAGCTTTTCCTCTGCTCCATAGCTTTAAAGGGGGCCATTTCTACCTCTGTCATTTACCAATAGGCATTTTAGTGTGACCTAATTAACAACTTCTATTATGCTACAGCTAAAATCACGTGATAGAGATGAGTCACTATGCCCATGATTTTGCTGTACAGATTGTGGCTGTGTGTCGTGCAAAAACAATTGTTTGTGTGGCCGATTGGGGTTCTCCAAGTAGCCCCCAAGAGTGAGGTAAGAAGACCCGAAAATGCTCTGAAAGAAAGGCCACACTTCTGACCAGTTAATGAACCTCATAGATGGTTTGTAATGAATGATTAAGAGATCTTGTCTGAAATATATGACAGGGGTGGAACTAGCTTATGAATGCTGACTTCGTGGCCTATGCTGAATTAATTTCTAATCTCAGATATTTCCGGCTTTTCTTGTTTATTTCATTTCAATCCACCTGGTTGCTAACATCCATGGTAACGCCGTGTATGTATAAGTAGTTTTCGTACTTTCGAGCATATGCTTTGGCCTGAAAAAGAATGCCTCCGTTATCTTATTACCTTTGATGACGTTTGCTTCTATGGCCATATCTCATCGTGGCATTTTCTCAAGGGCAGTGCTCCCGTTCCTCTGCCCTGTCCTGCCTTGGCAGCCACCACTAATTGACTGTGAAAGTGGAAAATGCAGTCGTGTGAAGAGATATCTTTTTGGAAACTCTAGTACAGTTTGGGAAAGGTAGTCAACTGAAGCGAAATAAGTTCAGTAATGTTATCAGGCAATATGGTGGTTCTCAAACAATATAGAAAAACTTGCAAAGGAAACAACTGGTCACCACAGTTGTTGACTATATCTTCAATACAAGGATAGAATGCGTCAATGAAAATAGGATTAGAATTGCTGGCTATACACATCACTCTCTTTAGCCTCTGCCAGGCCAGAGTCTTATGGAAATCAGACTTATCCATAGGGGGAAATATAGAAACAGGGGTATGGAGTCAGAAGATAAACTCCAGGTAGGGTAGACAGAAGCAAAGAGGGAAACTGAAGAAGTAAAATATATAGATATTTTGTAAATTCAGAGTAAAAGGAGAAAACCTTTCTTACAGTTGATACTTTTGTGTGACACACACCAAAAAAAAATTGGTCAATATAACTTGTCCTTACTGGAAGCCTATTTAGATGCAGATGTTACTGACAGATGTTGGGGGGGAGGAGTGTAGAGGGGGAGGCAGTGGTTCTTAGTGAAACTGGAGCGCGTTCCACATTGACTTGGAGGGCTTGTTAAAGGGGTTTCTAGAGCCCTCTCTGACATTCAGGTCCGCGTTTCTAACAAGTTCTAATGGGGAGCCAGTGGTGCTGGTTGTAGAAGTATCTATGGGGTATCTGTAAGCTGTAAGGCTTTTGTCAAGGGAAATGGCTTTGCATTCTATTAATCCAGTAGAAGTCTAAACTGTAGAGGTTTGGTTTAAAATCTCAGGATTACCACTTTCTCACTTGTGCACTAATACTTACTAAATGTCAATGTCCTCATCCACAAAAATGCAAATAATATTTCTCATGCAGATTAAATAACTTACATAAAGTAGATAACCTGAAATCTAGCAAAGCATAATGAGATAAGCTTTCTTTACTTTCTTTTCTTTGGTTGAATTGTAAGTGTCTAGCTCTTGGGGAGGAAATAGGGTCCAGTGGAAAGAACTGACATCATGGATTCCATCACAATACAGAAAATGATGACTCATTGTGGAAGCGTCAACAAAAATTGTTCCATTGGCTAGAGCTTCCCCTGGGAAATTGTGGGTGGCCAGTGGGGTTCAGAAAGGCAAGGAACTCCAATAAGTATTAGTAGGTTGAATATAGTTGATATTAATTGTTGTGTTCTACTTAAAACGTACCACACTGATGACATTAATGGTGATACATGTACTTTTATTTCTCAAGGGGAATTTTAACCCATCTTGGATGTTTAAGGGCCACGCAATTTTAAGATCACGGTTACGATCCTCAAACACACATGGGAGGGCAGGGCAGAGAGAAGGTAGTCTCCTATAAGGCTGTACGCAGTATAAGTTGGCTCAGCTAATACGGCGATGTATATCAGAGGAATTACAAAATATACACATTATGACTCAGAAACTTCAGCTGGGGAAACATCGCATAAGGAAAGTCATAAGTACAGAAGAAACCATGATTTATGTATATAGATAATCATCAAGGCACATTCATATCATCAAAAAAAGAGAATACTGAATAAAAGAAGTGGTTAAGCCAATTACAGCTCAGGTTAAATGAGAAAAACAAAACGTACAATTTATTTGGAATCAGATCAGAACTATGAAGAGAGGTAAACTGGTTTTTATTCCTGCCCATATCAATGACTGGGAGTATGACCTTGAATGGGTGGTTCTCAACTGGGGATGAATCTTCTGCACAGGGGACATGTGGCAATGCTTAGAGACACTGTAGATTGTCACAACTGGGGAAGGAGTGCTATTGGCATCTCGTGGACTCGAGATGCTGCTAAATGTCCTATAATGCACAGGACAGCCCCGGCCACAAAGAATTATTTAGCTCCAAATATCAGTAGTGCTACGGTTGAGAAACTGCTTTAAACTCCGTAGCTTCTCTAAATGTGTTTTTCATTGTTGTTTTTGTTCAAATAAGAAAAAAAAGCAAAAAATGAAAAACAACTTACTAAATAGGATTGCTTAGGGAATTAAAAGAGATGATCTATATAGAAAATCTGGTCTGGCTTTTAGTCAATTCCCAAAGAAGTTTAATGTGATTTATCTATTACTATGCATTTCCATTTTTAGGAAAAGATGAAGGAGTGGTAGCAACTAAATGACGTTTATCCTTCCTTCAACTTTTCCATTTTTTTTCCAGACTTTCTCCAACACGCATAATTAATTCTATAAAAAACAAAATATTTTAAATATTGTTCTTCAAAGGAAAACAAGTTTGTTGTAAAGATGATAACCATATGTACGTTTTCATGATTATTAAGGAAATGGGGAATTTGAGAACTTGTATGGCAAGGCAAACTTAACAAGTATCTTTTCCATTTTGGCAAAAGCATCCAGCTGTTGCACTATAGCAAGTGAAGTCTGCCAGCCTCTCCTACTCAACTGAAATGATTTATTTTCCAGTTAAACTTTGAGATAATGAAGGTTCTAAGCATTCCAAAGAGACAATTTTAGGCCCCGCTTTATGCAGCAGCATTCCTGTTACAAGAACAGTGATTGGTTCATAGTTCCAAAAAGATAATGGCCACTGTATTGAGGGCTGGCAATGTTTTTGGAGGCTGACCCTGGATAAAAGTAAAGTAGTGCTTGTTATTATAACTATTGAAGAAAGACAAGGGAAGAGAGATAGACGAAGAGTGTGTGTCCGTCTTCTTAACTCCAATGCTACAGAGTCTAATTAGTGTTAAGAATGGAATTGTGGGGGAGAAAAAATAATTCTCCCTCTAGCCTTCTCTGAGACTCCTGTAATAAAATATTGTGCGTATATCTCATGTATACATGAGAGGTACCCAGGAGAAATGAGTACATCAGACAAGTGGCTTTAGAATTCAGGTTCAATACCATCATGTAGGTAAAGAGGGTGGGCTATAGGCCTGGTAGGGGAGAGGACATGATTTTGGGAAAGATGGATGGGCCCTTAGAGGACTAGGTGGGCCGTATGATAGTGGGTGGCAAGGTTTGTCTGGGTGTGGTGTGGACTCGGCTCCTCCTCTGTGATAACAGTGAGTCCTCCCTAATTGATGAAACCCCCAGGGAGGGGACTTATGGCAATTGAGTTCCGTTTGGAGGATTTATCTTCTGGTGGAAAAGGGAACATTCAGGGAAAGCCTCTCCCTGCATTTGCTGTTTCTCACACGCCTATAGTTCAAAATAATCAACATATACCAAAGTAGTGTATTTCGGGGTGGTATATTCTGCTACCTTTCAGAATTCTGCTAGAATCCTCTGTTTGTCCAGTTTGCGTCGTTCTGAGCAGCTTAAGTCCTGGTAACAACCCGGTGAGGTCCGCTGGTAAGATGAATGCCACCAATCCAGCAAGGTCATTCAAACTCCGGGCAGTGGGTAGGCAAAGTGATAGGACGGTCTGGGGAGTATTTCCAGGAAAGAATTCCCCAGATGATAAACAAGTGGGCTTGAGACCTTCCGAGGGGCTCTGTGCAGCTGGCAGGCGTTGCCTACGCCGTGCTGTGCTTGCTGTCTCCAGGCTCCTCCGTGGGCCTGCAGGATCAGCTGCAAACTAGGTGCACTGGAGGCGCAGGGCCCTGGGACATTACGTCTTTCTGTCTTGTTGTATTTGCTTTCTCCGTATTCTTTAGAGAGGCAGTAAAAAGAAATATTTGAAAAAAATATTTTCTTGGTATTTAAAGTCGACAAAAAAAAACACACAAAAACACAAAAAGAAGCAAATAACACAAATTTTAAAAGAGACTATGTGTGTGGGAATTCCAGACGATTTTTGCCAAGCTAACCAGGCCTGATTTTTTGGACAAAGTTAGAACAAGTGCTTGAACTTCTGGTGGCTGTCCAATTCAAACCTGCAGCCTTCTGGAAGCTCCTTATTAAATATTAGCGTTAGAAACGGCCTTGTTTCACCACGGCCTCTGATAGGGAAGCCTTGGAAACATGCAGGTCTAAACTGGGGAAGGCTTTTTATTATTTTTTTTTTTTAAGCAAATAAAACCGCAGAATGGATTTTCTTTCCAAGATGTGTTTTTCTTTTATCACAATGACCTTTCTGAGAAAAGATGAAGCCAGCCTCAGGTAAAAAGAAATGGCCACATTTCATCTACAGTTAGCCTCCATGACCCTTGAACTTGGTTTTTCCATCCGAACCTCTTTTCATGCACCATTTCTCCTGGTGTCTGATAAGGGACACTCAAGTGCTTGAGCAAGGCCAGACTGGAACTCTGACTTTCATAAAATAGCCAGTAAACAAATTCTGTGTCACTTTCATTGGTGGTATCGTTCCTCGGCTTTGCTTTTTTTTTTTCTTTTTTCCATACCACAAGGCAGAATCCAGAACAGTAAGATGAAACCATTAAATCAGGCCCCATTACCAGTTGGAGACCCCCAGTTGTCATGCATGATGTTATTATATAAGTATTTATATATAATACATAGATATATACATACACACAACCACACACTTCTGCGTGTTTACATACACAAACGATATCGTCTCATCTTTTTTATTTTTTTTCCCCTATCTCTAACACAAAAGTCAAGGGGTTTGGGAGCACGCACAAAAAAAGAGATTTCTAAGAGAGCAGGCGATTGGGCTGGGGTCATTCGAAAGGGTAATTATTGTTAAATGTCAGGTTAACTCAGAAGGCCTCAGCTCATCCAACTGAGAGCAGATTAGCCCAGATGGAGACATTTTCAACACGGTGCTGTCTGGCCAATCAGAGACAGCTGGGATTAGCCAAATACCTTCTCTCATCTGCTTGCTCACAGAAAGGTCAGTTTCTGCTCATTGCTTCTCTTTTAAGATGTGCTTTTTTTATTTATGGCAGCCGTGTGCAGGAAATCGGTCCCTTTTATCAGTGAATTAAATATTCAACATCTAAAACCCACTTTTTGAGAGTCAACTTCATTCACTTTCAAGACCACTTTTATCTTTTTTTAAGTGCTGAAGATACACGGGGCGCGTGTACACAGTGCATATTTTAGCCCCAGCCCTCCCGCTAAGCTGGAGGTCTGCCTGTCCTGTTCTGCGTATTTTTGAAAGCTTGCTTGTTGCATTTCATGCATTTTCTTCTTTAAGGGCTCTGGTTTATGTTTCCTATCATTTTCTTCATGAAAAAGAAGAGGGGAAAATGAACCTAACTAACCCTGGAGTGCTCTAAAGGATAATCTGTTTTTATGTACAGCTTTTTTCTCCCCCTAAGCAACGTAAATGAGCAGATGCATAAAAATCATGACAGAAAGGACAGTAAGAAAAACAAAGAGCATGGACTACTGCTTCTTCAAACTGTGTGTGTGTGTGCATATTTGTGTGTGAGAGCACACACACACACACACACACACACACACACACACAGTCTGTACATTATCTATAGGAGGCACATCAATATTTGCCGGATATATTATTTAATAATTTCATATATGAATCTGTGTGTATTCTTAGGAGAAATATGTGGTTCCACTTCTGTATGCCTCTTCCAATGTAGTTATTTTCCCATTTCAGAAGCAATCAATGTGAGACACTAGAACACTCATCTTCTGCAGAATTGGTTAGAAAAGCAGAATAAGGACGTTGTGAGGAAACCCTGGCATTGCTGCTACCACGGGTCTATGTTCATTGTGCTACTTCCAGACTGTGGCGTTTTCTTCACCCCTGCCCCAACTCCTCCCACTGCTTGTTATGAAAGTAAAGATATTTTGAACAACGGGACAAAAATGGTAGGCAAAATGGAGGCTCTTTAAGGAAAATTTACTGCAATTTTATATAACATAGTTGCTTTAAACAAATGTGAGGCTAAGATGCAAAAGGCAGTCGTAAATAATGATGACCCCCTTTTCAGAATACCTGCTACAGTTGAACTGCATTATTTATAATAGATACAAGGCAATATTTCAAAATCTGGAAGAGCTAGCACCCAGATCTTGGTTTCTAATGTCATTCTCCACTGAAAGGAACCAGGGTTCCATGGAGGACGAGGACAGATACAAGATGAGCCTGTGCCGTTCAAAAGGAAGTACTCAGAAAGCAACCCCATATGTCAAAGGGACAAAAGAGGCCCCTGGAAGAACGCCCAGTGGCCAAAGCTGGAAGAATGTAACCAACAAAATACATAAAGTAATATTGGATCGTAACTCAAAGTACAAAGTAAATATCTAGGAGCCCATACTGATATAAATAGATGATTGAATGAATAAATAAATGGGGGGAGTGGACACATCCTCCATGCAAAAGAATGCCCAATAATTTATGTAGAGCTTTGCCCTCAAAGGGGGAGCATAACTGCTAATCCTAAAGTGCGGGTTGTGCAAAGTGACTTATTTCTATAAGCACCGTATGGGGTGTGGGGGGATCTGGGCACCTTGACAGAGGGGAAGACGGACAGGCACTCAGCCAGGGGACCAGGGGTAACATAGTGACAAGTCATACTGCTAGTACGTACCCTTGATACGATGTGACGAGGTGCGCTCTCTCTCCGTGTCTTTCCTACCAAAATGCAGAGCCCCTGTCTTATCATGAGGAAAAAACAGCAGACAAATCCCAACAGAGGAAAGTTCTGCAAAATACCTGACTAGTACTCCCCAGAACTTTCAAGGTCATCGAAAGCAAGGCAAGTCTGAGAAGCTGTCACAACCAAAAAGAGTCGCTGGAGAGATGACAGCTAAATGCACTGTGGTGTCATGAATGGGATCCTAGAATAGCACAAGGACATTAGGGGGAAAATGGGAAATTATGAATAGAGTGTAGCCTTGAGTTAATAAAAATGTATCAGTATTAGTTCACTAATTGTGACGAATGTATCATACTGATGTAAGATGTTAATAATAGAAGTTAAGTGTAGGATATACGAGAAATCTCAGTACTTCCTTCATAACAATTCTGTGACTCTAAAACCGTTCTAAAATTAAAGGTGCATTAAACAAAACTTAAGTTAATATCTTGAAAAAAAATCATATCCGATGTCTAAAATTTTCAGTATTTTCAAAATAGTTAAATATGTTCAAATTGCATATGGGATAAAACAGCTTACTAGTGTTCTTGAAAGAAAAATGGAGGGTTGAAGAGCTAGCATGAGAATTCAAAGAAGGAAATATAACAGTGCTTTTAAAAAATCAATTCATAAATCTAAAATCTCTTCTGAGGTGAACTCATCCAAACTCCAAATCATGTGTTTCTTCAAAAATTCCAGCTAATATGACCATTCCAGCTAATATGATCCACTCTTACCCTGTTCCCAGGAACTGACTTTCTCTTCTCACCTCCACTCTGGATTTGCACCTGAAATTTGGCCTCCAGGGGTCTTCAATATAAGAAGCAAAGCCCTGGGAAACACAGAAAGTGTTTATATAAATACAGCCATTACCTGTTCAGTGCTGGCTGATTGCCCTTCCCGGCTTGGCACTAAGTAGATGGCATCATTCCAGATCATGCAGATAACATACCCATGGAACACGCCACCAGATTTCCCCTGGATTATCTAAGTAGTACAGGTAGAAACAGATCAGATCAGTGGCTGGGAATATTTATACCAGTGCTCTTTCCATTCGGGGATATATAACTTTCATACCAAACTTCAACCAGTCGTTTCTCATTTCATCAATAATAACTGTGCTTCCAGTTGCTACGTTTGCTTAACTACTAAGCATGCATTTTTGATGTCCTGCACATAGAATTTTTCGAAGTATTTTCAGGTTGTTGATTCTCAAGAATGGTCAAATGTGAATAAATTATAATGTCTGCACGACAAATTCATTTCTAACTTTAAATAGTAGCAGATATTTTGCTTCTTTAATTTACATTGTGTTTTGCAGCTAAAATATGTTGGACCATTTTGGGTTTTGGGGGAGAGATGAGCTTTCTTGCTAATTTAACATCTAGAGATTAAACCACGTAGTGACTATGATGTTAAGAAACGTACAGTCTTTAAGAATTTTCACTTAATGACGTTTGAGAAGCTTTACAAAAGCAAAACCTCAGAGTAGGGGGTTTCCTTATACAGTCCCTGTAAAACAGCTGGCTAGTTTAGGTTCACAAAAGAAATAGAAAATTTCTCAGTTTGCCCATTGCTCTCTTGTAGCAAAATAAAGCCACAGAGAAATATCTTTTAAGGCAATAAAAGGAAGGTGTCTCCTAGTACAGACATATTTCAATTGTTATTGTTTTCTGAAGTGACTGGATGATCCTGGATAATAATGGGGATATTTTTGACAGTCTCTTATTTATGTGTCTCTGGATGAGTTTGAGCACGAGTGTGGGAAGCATCAGTGCTACACAGATCAGAGTAATATTTAAGGTTAATATGGTTGAAATGCATTTATTTACTCACCAACTGCATTGATTTCTAGATTTCTCTAAAACAACTTTAAATTTTACACCCACCACAGAGCTTATTTACATACAAAGCAGGACATAAATGCAAAAAAGGATTATAAAAATAATATCCTGGAGGAGTAACTGAGTTCAGCTTTGCTTTTTAAGCCACCCAAGTAGTAAAGTTGTCGAGCAAAATTCGTATTAATTTACTGCAGAAATAATTTAGTAAAGAAAATATTTGAGCAGTGACCTTTCTGGTGCAAACATTAATGGAGGTGAATTCATTTACTACGGGGACAGAATTTCGGCAGGAGTTTACTTAAGATAGTATATTTTGCAACTTGGGCTTTGAGTAACAATCTGTGAAACAAAAATGTAATATCAGTGGACTGACTGGGTTGTACAGCTATGCTATTATTTTGATGTCGGACTATTTACATAAATGTTTGATTTCAGCCTGATCAGTCTCAGATCAGACAGCACATTTCCCCCAACATTTATTAAGCATATACTATATGCCAAACCTCATATAGGTACTAAAGAACCAGAAAAACTCATGTTGCTTCTGAGAGGCTCAGAGCATCCTTTGTGTTTTTGAGGCTTTTATAAGTTGTAGTTTATTAATTATTTCATCAATTAGTACTTTTCTATCCCCATAGATTATATGCTCCCAGATGGCAAAGTTCATTCTTGTTCTCCCCAGTACCTAGCAGGGTCTTACATACAGTACATGTTTAAGAAGTATTTACCTAAATACAAAGAATCAATAAATAAGAGACTCTGCTAGTTGCAAGCACAGTATACATTCTTCGTATTTTGTTTTCTTACTATCAAAATAGTAGTTCAACTGAAAAATACACGTCTTCAATTTCCTTCCAGCTTCCAGGTAGTCGTGGCTGGCACCCCAATCCACTAATATCTGGCAGTTGCATTATGAAAACCATTCTTTAAGGATGATAAAGCAGAAAGACAGATATATAACCCAGATCCTGCTAGTATCACAGAAGCCCCTGACCAGCGAATAAAGGGCCTCCTTCCAGACTTCTTTACCATCATTGAAAAATCAACTTCTACCTGATTTAAACTGGTGCTATTTCCCGTCTCTGTGACTAGCAGCTCAACACAATTTTTCTCATTGATTCAGACTATTATAAATTCCTATTGCCGATAATTGGGTATATGTAGCAGACAGACTAATCCTAATAAGACTAGTGTGTTATTTCTTCTCCCCACAATTGAAGACCTTTGTTGATTAGGTTAAATCAGTGGTTCTTCATTGGGGCGTTTTTGTCCCCCCCGCCCCCCAGGACATCTGACAATATGCAGAGGCATTTGTCACAATTGAGGGAAGGGGGGTGTTTGTACTGGTATCTGGTGGGCGAGGCCAGGCGTGCAGGTCTTACGGTGCATAGGACAGAGCCCCACAAGAAGTTATCAGGAGCAATGTTAGGAGTGCTGAGGTTAAGAAGCCCCAGGTTCAGTCTTTGTTAGTTAAGTTGCCTGCACAGCCCACCTAACCATCATTACCTACTGATGAATGCTTGTTTTGTAACGTGAGCCAATATGGTTGACTTTGCTTATCCAGAAAACGGTCATTTTCCCTTAAATCATGAAGTAAAGCGTATTGAACAAAGGTATGTTTTACATTTGCGATTCGATGAGGGAAGTGGGTGACGCACGAAATATTGGCCCGCTGAATTCTCCGTAAGAGTAGAGACATGTGACAAAGAGCCCAGTCATTAATGGGTCGGTGTTAGAGACACAGCAGTTAAGGACTGTGCTACAGCGTGAACTAAAGATGGTTGTGCAGCTCACGGAGCTTTTGACTGGAAATGAAGCAAGAGTAGAATTGGAAATTGAGACTTCGGAAGACAATCCCTGCTACGAGAGCGTGAATGAAACTGAAAAAATTCCTCGTAAGAAACTCCATCTCTAAGACTTTCTCATTTTCCTCTTGGATCCAAAAATGGAAAGCAGGAAACAAAGAAGGAGGGAAGGAAGAAAGGAAAGGAAGAAGGAAGGAAGAGAGGGAGGGAAAAAACAATTATCCGGCACTAAAAAATGATGGAACCTGTGAGTCATACATCAAAACTACCTAAAATTAAAATAAATAAAGACGAAATTCACAAAAGCCCCCTGAAGTGTGGAATGACTTCCTGCTTGCCAGCAAAGTAAAACCTCCCCTAGCATCAAACAGTTAATATTTATAGGTAACTTTGTAATCATTGCTATCAGCAGAAAAAAGCTACAATAATCCGATTGCCATCACTTTAACCAAAGCCTGTGTCGTAAACCTTGTAATTTTCTGCTGTCATGCTCAGCCACTTTCAACACATTTAAATTAGAAAGGACTATGCTAATTTCGCTTCATGGCCAGAGTAATTGTTGTAAGACATAATTATCTTTTTTTTTCCCAATCGTTTTATTCTCCAGTTTTGTTTAAATTCAGTCTCAGTTACCCCATGTTCTTTCAAGCCTGTGCCATCGCTCTCCCAAGCCTGCTGGAAGGAACCCTTTCATCTCCCTGAGCTCCAGAGCTTAGATGTCCTTTTCCAATAGCCATGTGAGTCCTCTGTGATCTTCCTGAGGAATAATGTGTGAGTCTAAGTGGATGAGTTAACTCCGTATTTAATTAAAAAGAGCTGCGCTTTATTTTCCTTATATTAATGCTTAACATACCATAGAGTCGACTCGAGTAAAAGTAATAAAAGGATGACAGTTGAAACATTTGAAAAGAGATTTGGGAGGTGGGGGGCATCGTTGCTGCTTTTAAGTACATGAAAGAGAGAAAAGACTTATATTGATCCAGAAGACGAAACAGACAAATGAGTAGAACTGACAGGGGAGGACATTTGGACTCTGAATAAGAAAGAATTTTCCAGCAGTTGAAGTGGACAGGGTTTCTTTATGCAGCAGGGAGTGCCTGAGCTAGGGGTGTTCACCGTGCTAGAACCCCCAAACTTAGAGGGAAGGGGCTGGTAAGCTTCCTTTTTTGTACAGGACAGATTTTTTTTTTACCCCTAACAAACTGCATAAATGTAAAGTTGATATTGATTGTATAGTATCCAAGGGGTCAAAAGACAAAAAGAAAATGTATGGATGGATAAAAAATATTTTGCTGGCTGATCGAGTGGGTATCTTCTCACTGTTTTAGTACTGGACGTGGGAGATAAGATGACTCTTTAAATGCTCACTCATCTGAGAAATCTATACCAGTTGAATTTACCTCTCTTTATCCAGCGTCCTTCAAATTCTTCCTCATGGTGTGTGGTGTCACTGATCTAAAGCCTCCTAAGCTGCCAGGAGCCACCAGGAGCTTCAGTCCCCCCTTGACCGTTCCCTGCCCCTACCCCACCATTTAGTAAGAAGAGTGTCGTTAGTTATGTTTCTTTAAGATCCTGAACAGGAGAACAGGTGACTCATGGAGTGTCATCAGCTAATCATTTATATAGATGTTCAAGACAGTCACCATGCTTTAAGCCCAACCATGACAAGTCCAAGTGTTAAGTTCTCCACTTTCTAAAAGGCTGGCACCAAAGAAGGGGGTGTGCACTAATGTCAAGAGATGTATGGTGTTTCTACTAGGGGTGCCGGCTCCCCAGTGAGCCTTGCACCTCTCTCCAGTGTTTTGGACGCTGCGGGAGTCGGAGTGGAAGGAAAGGGTGACAAAGGCCAGGATGGAGAAGCACTGATGAGTCACTGAGGTCTCAGGTCCTTCCTGTTTGGCTGTGCATACGCTCACGTCTGCAACTTGTATCAAAGTATGAAAGGGGAGACCTTGGCAAGAAAGAAATTCAGCTCAGTCTTGAGGCCAACAGATTTGAATAGGTTCTTGAACTTTAAAACACATTAAAAATGTGTTCAGGTAAATTCCACAGCCCAAAACAAAATGCCTTGTACATATAGAGCCAGCGTGCATATATACACATTCATATGCCTTTATTTAGTGCAGCCTGCGCCATTGGCCCACTGTTGAGATAATTTAGTTGTAATTAGTATAATGCACTAAAAAAAAAAAGTGGAGGCATTTTCTAGAACTCTCCAAATGACTACCTTATGCCTGTGGATATTGGCACATATGACACGTTAGTAAGGAAGACATGGGTGCACTTAGGCAACTGAATTAGGAAAGGTAAAATCAGCTTCTATCAGGCTCTATTATTAAAAGCTCTCTCAATACACCTCAGTTTCCTAACCTATATAATGGGGGTACGACTGTTGCTTTCTACCTCTCAAGGGCGTTTTAAAGATTTATGAGATCAGTTTTCTAAAGTATTGTGAAGTTCTTGGGAAAGGGTGCAATGAGAAATAAGCATCATTATTCATTTTGTTCTGAGACAGGACCACTGGGGGTGGGGGGGGGGATCCTGTAAAAGAACAAATAGAGTCATTTTTATTGAAGAGAGAATTGTACTAATCTGAAATTCCAAATTCAGTGGGAAACAAGGTTGCTGAAAAACCTAGTCCAGTTCTATCTTTAAAACTGTTTGCATTCCTGTACTTTCCCCCCTCTATTTGGTATCCTAGATTATTACATCAACTCAGGTAACTCTGTGTGTGTGTGTGGAAAAGAGAGAGGGAGAATTAGAAGGGTTTATAACGGAACACATTTGAAGAAATTCATCTTGGTTTATCTGAATCACTGTTGAATACCAATTTATAACAGCTCCTGTACATTCTAGTTGGTTCTCTACTTGAAATTCAGAAGAGGTGCTTTGCTTTGGATGGTTTTCCTTTTTTTTTTTTTTTTTCTTTCCCCATTCTTCTTCTTCCTTTGGTAGAAAGAAACAAAATGTTATATGGACCACCAGGCAATCATCATTATGAAATATATTTCTGTTCAGGGTAATAGAATACAGTTGTGTGGAAATAAACATTTTTTTTTCTTTCTTTTGATGATATGATCGTAGGGCACCAGTGGCAAACATTTAGAAAAAATACAGTTTTGCAAAGGAATCATTTTGGTAGAATTTTTAACTCTCAGTTATTCTTATGTTCACCTCCTCCCCTGAAAAAACACCAAAGGCCGGCAGGTAGGCTTTCCATGCTGCCCCATTTTTCCTGGACATTCCGTGGTGGATTGGCACATTTTTTTTCCTCCCACCTCACTATCTAACTGCTTAACTCTGAAGCCTCCATTGTAACTCACCTTTGACCTGAAATGAGGAAAAGAAACATTAAGTGTTCTTTCTATTTGACATTACAAGTACTGTACTGCCCCTTGGTTATTATCCAATCTTGTAATCGAGCCTCCGATGTTTGGTTTTCTTTCTTAATTTAAATGATCTTAACACTGGACAACTTGACAGTTCTGAGCTTGGAACTGCCCTGTTCAGGCATCGTGGTCTGGGCTCCAGCTCCCTGCTCCTGGGGCTGGGCGCCAGAGGAGCTGTTTTATGGACTTTGAACTCTACAGGGGGCCCTATAGGATGTTGATAGCAATAGTCTGATTCTGCCTGCTCCCCTCCTGCTCTGAGAAGGGCAGTTGCCTGCATAATTCATTGTTGGCAGCCCTCACGGTGAGGACCAGGCTGCCTGGAGCAAGTCACTTTTTCATCTCCTTCCCAGGACTCACTGGTCTAGTCTTCCCGTTCTTGGCTGCATTCTCACTTTCCACCCAGAAGCACTAGACTTTGGTGGGCTTGCTGGGATTCAGCTATCCTGCCCAGTTCTAGAACCACAGAATTTAAAGATTAAAACCGAAGGCAGAGACCATCTAATCTCTTGCTACTCAAAGGGTGGGCCTCAGACCAGCAGCGTCAACATAATCTGGGAGCTTGTCAGAAATGCTGACTTCTGGGTCTAATTAGTATCTGCTTTTTCTCAATATTTCCAGATGATTCATAAGCACATTCCAGTTTGAGAAACACTGGCCTACTAATATCACATGCCCCCTGGTTTAAAATTGTATTGAATTCTTGACTATACAAAGAAAGGAGTTGGAGCTTTAAAACTTCTAGTTTAGTTTTTCAGGGGCATAGCCTCGGCGTCAGTCTCCCATGTGATTCCCATGGGCACCCAGATCTGAGAACCACAGATGGCTCCAAAGCAGTGGTTCTCAAAGTCCAGTCCCCAGACCAGTGGCGTCAGCGTTATTTGTTGAAATGCAAACTCTCCAGCCATATCCAAGTCAGCCTATGTCAGAAACTGTATGATTGGGACCTGACAAGCCATCCGTGTCGTCTGATGCAAGTTCTGTATCACAGCTGTAAGGAGTAAGGGTGCTCCAACTCTCAGCACAGAAAAATGTGTCTAGACTTGCACTCTTCTGTGATTGTTCTAAGGTAAATTCACTTAAATTAAATAAAATAAAACATTTAGGTTCTCATTTGAACTAGCCACATTTTAAGCACTCAATTGCCACAGCTGGCTAGTAGCCACATAAGGGACACCATAGAAAGAATATTTCCATCTTTGCTGAAAGTTCTACCAGAAGTAGGCTTTGCACTAGAGGAGAACATACTACATAACAGTAGCAACCACAATGGCAAAAATGACAATCCCTATATATTAAGTGACTACTATGGTATTGAGCTAAGACCTCAAGTGCCCCATGTTTTCCCTTTTCTCTCTATTTTCCTTAAAGATTGTCACAGACAACTCCCATCCACTGTCCCCAGCTCCTTCTGTAGGCTCCCATGTGACTGCCTCACTATGCCCTGTGACAAGTCCATTCTCTTCTCCTCTTGCCACCCCTCTCCCAGCTGCTGGCGTGCCCACCATCGAATCGTCAAATCGTGAATCTCCGCATGCTCTCTGAGACCTGCTAGGGCCAAGGGTGCAGCTGTGAGCATGGCCACCGCTCTCCCGTGGCGCTTACGCTCTACTGATAACCCTTTTGAGACCAGAGTTCCTTGGGCACAGCTGGTTTCCTCTCTGACCTCTGGGAAGGCAAGCATACCGCGTCTCCTCATTTTCCACCCACCTTTTGAGACTGGATCAGACTCTTACAAGCACGTCACAAAAACACTGAGGGTACGGGAAGTACACGCCCTAGAAGCCACAACTCTTACTAGAAGTCGTGATCCACTGGGCTTCTGCTGGAACAGAGTTTTACCAAACCTTTACATTCTCATTACTCACCAGCTTTGAAGTACGGCAGCTTCCCCGAGGAACAAAAAGGTTAATTGAAAGGTCTCACCAAAGTGGACCCTCCCATTATAAACAGAGGGTCTGTCTGAAAGGCAAATTCCAGGCTCCACCTAGAAGACAGAAACTGCTTCAAAGACCTCAGGGTGCAGTTTTCCCAGCTTCCAAAAATTAAGGTTTGGTCTTGATTACGCTAGCATTTTATCTTTTCCCTTCCACTTGCCAACCGTTCCCCTCTGCCCCATGTTTTCCCCTTTCACAATGAGAAGTAAACAAGAATACACAGAGGGAATGTGTCCTGGGGTGAGGCGGCCTGGGGGCTCCCAGGAGAAACTTTGTGAATATGAGTCAAGCACTGCCCCCCCCCATACATTTTTATCTTCTGTTCAATAGTGACAGACTCATAGAGTTTCAGGATGGAAGGAATTCAGACATCATCCATCCCAGTGAATTTTCAAATGTGTTTTAATGGCAAAAACCTCTCTCCAAACAACCTTACACGAAAGTCCAGCGTATGACTCATAGTAAAACAATGCTTTTTGGGTTGAAACAAGGAGAGGCAGTGGGACCCTCCACCCAGCCCCCTTGGGACAGGCTGCTGAGCTCTGTTTGAAATCATGTATCTGGCCCAGCCCCTCCTTTTACAGATGGAGACTCTAAAGCCAAGACAAGTTAAACCATTTCTAGAAGATACATGTTTGGTACACAGGCCTTTTGGTTACCCATCCTGCTTTCGTCTGGTTGCCCCGTGATGCTTTTCATACCGTAGTTGTTCAAGTGTTCAGTTAGAAGCTGTCCTGAAAGAGGAATCGCTTAGCTATGAAACTGATCATATCCTTCTGCTTAAAACCATCAGTTGGCTTCTCATACAACTCCAACGAAAAGCCAGCATCCTTTCAGTGGCCTCTGAGGCAACCCCTGTCTGTCTCCTTCTCTTTCTGACTTAATTCCTAACTCTCTGCACTAATCTTGCTCTGTTCCGGCCACACGGGCCCCTTATTCTTCTCAACACATCAGGGGTAGTCCAGCCTCAGGACTTTGTACTTTTGGTCACCCTGCTTGAAAATCACTGCCTATAGAGGCGATGACCATCTCCCTCACGTCCCTTAGTGCTCTGCTCAGACGTCACTGTATCAGTGAGGCCCTTAGCGTAGAAGCTGCCCTTGAACGATGCCCCCGGCGCCCAGGAACCACGTCTTCTGTGATCACGCCTTGTTGATTCCTTTCCGCTTTTATCTCAGGGGCCCTGCGACTTGCTCTTGGCCACTAGCAGGTGGGAGAAGGACACTTCATGACTCTCAGGGCTGGGGCTGACTGTGGGATGGGTCCGCATGGGCTGAGCTCTGGGCTTCCAGAAGGAAAGTTACAACGCTCCGATGAGCTCTTAACAAGCGTTGCACATGTGGCTAAATGGGTCCACATTCTGGTGACTCGCCCACCACCTGGACTGCTCTTCCGTCTACTCTAAAGTTACGTCTCCGAGCAGGGGTGCACCGAGACCAGCCGCCTCTTCGTTTCCTTTGCTCGACAAGGTTATGATCCTTCATCTATGGAGAGAGAATGAGACCGAGGGCTGTCCGCGGGGTGGGGGTGGGGGACATGGCTTAGAATCAGAAGAGGAGGCTGGTTTTCGTTTGAACTTTGTGTGGCTCTTGCTTCACCTCGTGCTGTTTTTCCCCCTGTGTTTGCACCAGAAGGGTCAGCGGATCCGCTCTTCCTGGCTCTGCTGCCCCACTGACCAGAGCTTCCTGCTTGCTTTTCACTTGAATGGGTTAACTTCATAAAACGCCAGCTCTTTATTCCAGCCTGAGATTTCCCATCATACTTTAGGACCAGCGAACCGTCCCTTCTTTGATGGCACCTTTTGGCTCCACAATAGAAGCCAATTTGTTAGACTTCTTTACAGGTCAGGGGCTGCGTGAAGATGTGGAGGGCGCAGCAGTGGGCACTGGAAAATGAAGTTGTATTCGCTTGGCAAATTATACGTCTGCTGCACTTTATGGGCCCTGCCTGATCTCCTTCCCTCTCCGTTTCCCTCGCTCTCTGCCCCCTCCCCATTTTCTTGCCTTTTCTTTAAACTGAGGAAGCCTGTCTGTGAGATATCGTCACATATCCAGTTAATGTAGGTTAATAGATTGATTTCAGTGACACGGATCATAATGAACAGTAAATTGTTTTATCTCTTAAGTCTTATTTGGTCAGCCAGGAAAACATATGAGGTAATATGGCTCGGACTAAATGGACCGTATAATAGATCTCCTTCTAAAGAATAAGGACGGGGTGACAGCGCCTCGTATGATTAATGAAAATAATAATGGTCCTGAAATTGAAATTTTTCTAATTTTTTTTCCCTTCTCCTCTCTTGGCTGCCACCAAAAACTTCAGCCAGGAGATGATTTGTGCACAATAACTGGCTCTGACTTCTTCCTGGGCTAAGAATACACACTTTGAGGGTGGGGGGAGAGGAGAAGGAGGCAAAGGAATGAATTGGTTTCTAGAATTCTAAGTGTGCCACGTGGAGGAAAGGGAGAGCATGAATGCAGGTTTCTTTCCATAAGGTTCTGGTCTAAAGACTTCATACAGAGTATGAGCATTTGGGTAAATGTTTTTCACATCAGATGGTTATAGGTCAATCTGATTATTTAGCTGGATTCAAGTAAATTCTGTCTTTAGACTTATTTTGAAATGACATCATTTCCACTTTCCCCTTCCATTTTTTCCTTTGGCAAAGGAGTTCTGTTTTCTCCCATGTGTCTACATCAAGGCCTATCTTCTCACTGATTATCAGAAAAAGAAAAAAAACAACCCCAAAAAACTGCATGTATCAATTTTTCACACAGTAACACTTTGAAACTCTTTGGGAAGATAGGAGAGGAAGAGGATTTTGATTAATTGTTTATCAAGAGACACAAAAGCATGACCACTTTTGAAGGAAAAACATGGCCACAGTTTCGATGGTGTGTCCTGTTCCATGACAGAACGGTACATCGTGGGATCATGAAGCGATGAGAGAAGGCTGGTTCCTTGGGATATGGGGAGGGGAAGAAATAAGGAGACCCAGCAAAAGGGAGAAGGGCCTTCAGCTTCCACTTGAATAAGGCCCATTACCTTCGAGTCATTTCCTCTGCACTGCGGGTCACATACCATCTGGACAGCAAGCAGCCTGAGAAATGTGTTCAGGCTGCTTGGGGTAGAAGCGACAGACATAACTGAGGCCCCATCTTTCTCTCAGAGTCTGTCCAAATTCTGTCCAAATTGATTTCCCCAGAATTTGTCTTGCACAGTCTTACGTAGTTGCTTCTAGACATTCTTCATGGCAGTACAGTCTTTTCTATTTGGTTTGGCCAAAGCACAACAGATAGTTGTGGAATCAGGCAGCACCAACAGGTGGCAAATGGTTGGGCAACTTTTGCTCTCCTATAAAACCCACGTCAGAAAATATCATTAATCCAACATAGACAGTTATTCAGTGTCCCTTTGAAATCACACTTCCTCCAAAAAACCCTCCAAATGATTTCACTGAAATTTCTACTTTTCAACCAGTTACCATAGCAAGATATAAAAACAAAGTCCAATTTATATAACAATGAAAAAAAAACACTGTAGAAAAGGAAAAATGGCTTTTAATATATTGATAATTTTTTTTAATTTCAAACTAATATAGGATGTGATTCTATTTTATGTTTACAAGTTTATATAATTGTATATAAATTTATATGTTTTATGTATAGTCATATAAATTTTACATATATATGCTTATATTTGATACACTATGAAAAAGTGAGTGATCAAATGTTCAACTTTTATCACCTTCATACAGATGAAATTTTAGAAGTTGAACTAAGTTAAAGATTGTAGAGCATTTTGGTAATTTTTGAGATGTCTCAATAAACAATCATTACCTTTAAAATAAAATAGGAAAGTATCTACATCGTGTCTCTAATTGCTCAAGAAAAGTGAACAATAAATAAAGAAGAGAACTTTAAACAGTATTTAAGAATGCTCACTTTTTCTACCCATTTGGTAAATTTCCCTTTCCAGGGCATTTCTTGATATCCAAGGATTGTCAGGTAATACTAATGAGTGTTTCTTTAAAATGACAGTAAGAGCATGTTCTGGTTATAAAATGTGTTTGTCCTAAACTTAAGAAATAGAATAACCCATCAAGAATCCTGTTATGCTGTTTTTTAATATCTGTGTTGCATTTTATCTTTTTACTTTGTCAAATATAAACATATTTGAGATTCTTATTCTTAACCTATCCTTTTACAAGAAATTTTTTTTCAATTTTATTATTGTGTAGACAAAATCCATACTACCTGCATTTGCAAAAACCAGAATTGGATTTAGAATACAAAATACACTTATCAGAAAGTGATTCTTGTACCTAAAATGACTGCTAAGTACGCATACATGAATATTTTATAGATTTTTTGAAATTAGAACTCACTCATATTGGTCTGAAATGCTTAATGTTCAGTCTCTTTGAAACTATAATGAGAGCTCCCCCATTTGAGAAATCAAATTGTATCCTAGGAATTAGAAAGAAGTCTTAAAAGATTTGAAATCTTCAAACTGAAATTAAATATCATAAATATTCCTAACCTCAAGTAGGGATGGTAGAATGTTTTATGATCCATGATGTTTCATAACACTGAAGAGTGTGGGACCCGTCTCAGGCCAGAAGATATTATATAACACTGTAGAAAATGTCATTATGTCACAATACGTTGTTTGAGGGGCAGACTCTATACATGTTAGTTTGCTGTGTTTTTAGGTGGTATTTGCAGAGCTTGTAAACAAACCTAAATATTGCTTATTCCATTGATACGTCTACTTTCTTCATTTTTTGTTATCAAAACAAGCTGTTCATATTAGTTGTTAGTTAAGCTTATGTATGTTAATGTGTATAAATCTTTTTAACCTAGGTTTTCAATAACTTATTGAATGAATTTCAAGAAATCCAGAGGATTGGTTGATGAGGGAGTGAGTAGGAAGAACAAATAGATATCTTGGTCCCCTAAATTTGAATGGTGATCTCAAGGGGTTCAACTTCTGCCATGTCCCTGCTTTTAAATTTAAAACTAGCTAATGACCACTTTCTTTTATTTTGGCATTCCCCATGTAGTAGTATAATATTTATTTCAGTCTCCCAGAGTATATGTAATAGGAAAACCAGGAATGAGATTGTATAGAAGATGTCCGGTGCAGCATTATTTATCGTGGTGTACGTTAGTAAAACATCCAGATATCAAAAGGATTTGATTAACCTTCATTCCATCCATATGAGAGTATTATATCTATGTATCTATCTATCTATCTATCATCTATCTATCTATCTATCTATCTATCTATCCATCCCTGTCACCTATCTATGATATTTAATGTGAAAGGATAAAAGAAATAAATAAAAAATACAGACAATATAATTCTAAGCTTATTTTAAAAATAAACAAACAGAGAGAACTAGAGAAAGCTGTGATCATCCCCAGCTGTTAGGATTAAGATAGCATTTAAAAAAGAAAAAAAAAAGAATTTCTGCATCCTACTAAATTTTGACATACACATATTACTTCTCTAATTAAAAAAGTAATAGTTAATTGTTAATATGTGCTAGGCATTGTCTCAAATACTTTTCATAAATGAACTCATTTAATCTTCACAACCACACTTTGAGATAAATATTATTTTTACCCCATTTTATAAATGAAGGAATTGATTCCCACAGAGGTTAAGTAATTTGCTCAAGGTCATACAGCTGGTACATTGATAGTGCCAAGATTTAAACCCAGGCTGCCTAACTCCAAGGTCAGAGCTTTTAGTACACTTTCTAAATCCAACTGGTTGTCCAAAAAGCATATTTGTGATTGCTTAGTTCTTTAAAGTACATGTTATTACCCAGGAGGATAACATTAGCTCAGGCAAACCCAAGTATACAATGTTGAAATCTGAATACAAACAAGCACATTAACATATTTCTGATGTCAGGATTCACAGTTGCTTGATTTTATATCATTTAATTTTCTTTATTCTAATAGTAGACTTTGCTAACAAGTTTATCATGGGCAATTTTTACCTTCTCATGGTCAAAAAGCACATGCTATTAAAGCCTGGACTTTTGCAGCTACGTCTGTGTGCTACTAAAGTAGGTGGTGGTATTCTGTCTTCCAGTTAATACATCAATGTGGACAGAATAAATATGCCAAGACCCCAAAGCAGATAATTTCTTAGCTAATGTGCTCAAATTCATTGCATAGTTGTTGACTCTCCACTTCGGTCTGAAATGCTTATGGTCATGAAAAAAAAATTTACCTACTTTAAATACGTTTGTCCTTATGAAAAGGACTCTGTTCCCAGAACAAAGTTCTAGCCATCTAGGAAAGTAACTATAGGATCTTACTGGCCCCCAGTTTTCTCTCGGCAGGGACCCATAGAGCTGTAAATGTACTCCACCATCCAGGGTTCTAAGCACAGTGAACAGGGGCATGACTCAAGGCTATAGTCTTACAGCTTCCCTTCCTCCTCAGTGCCTCTCCTCACCGGTCTCTTTGTAGGCCTTTGACCATCCAATGGCCTACGAGAGCCCCCGAACCCAGGGTGCTTAGGATAATTCTCAAGGCTTGCTCTTCCACCAGCCTTTCTTCCTGCCTCTGGGCCCTGATGATGGGAAAACAGGGAACGCAGCCTGTTCTTTTGTCTTCCTTTCCTCTTCAGTCCAGTCGGTTTATTCCATCCCACATAACTGTGTTCCCACTTCTGCCCTCCCAGTCTCATTTCTTCTCTATGTTCTTCCAGATCATGCCCACTTTTTTTGTACCTTTGTCCCATTTTCCTCCTTAGTGGGGAGAAAGAAAAAAGTAAATACTTAAAAAAAAAAAAGGAAAATAAACTAATGATGCCTATTTGGCGTAAATGCAAGTCTCCTCTGTATCCGTGAAAAAGAAAGCCATGAATCGTAAAAGTAAGCTAGCAATCATGAGAACTGGTGTCAGCAAGTACTGAAGCTCTTATAAATGCCCTGAAAGAGCCCTTCAAAATCTCCACACAACATTTCTCCTCCTCCTAATGCTACTCATTTTCTTTAAATACCAAGCACATACGTAACTACAGAAGTATTTCTTATTACACATGTTCTGACAACGTTGCTCAGAATTTCACCCATTTTATACGTTTTGTTTTGAGTTAGCCTGGGAGCTCAGGCAGCATTTAAGCAGTTTTCTATGAAATTCTGTTCTAGATTTCAAAGATACAGATAAACTCTTGGAGTACTTCCTAAACCTTCTTCAATAAACGCGTGGCTTTGTAGACCCTCATTCTGGTTCTTGCAGAGAATATATGCCTTTACATATTTGGAGATTCATGTGTGAAAGTTGAGATTAGCCTTCGGGAGCCTTGTGTTAATTAAAAAAGGGAAATCAATGGGCCCATGAATCCACCTTTTCCTGGGGTTGATTAAATTCCAAGAAGAAATTAAGACCAAGTTTAACAGAAACCCTGCATAGGTGGGAGAAATATTTACGCCTACACACAACTCTCTGTCAAGCACATACAAAATACATTATTTTATTTTTTTGAAGAAAAAAGATATTAAAAAATCCAGTGACTGATTTTGCTTCTTGAACCAAATCAAATATTTTCTTGTCAGAGTGCTCATAACTGCAGCCTGCAGAGGTCACGGCCTTAACTTTCTCCTTCAGATGGTCTGTGAGTGGAATGTCCTTACGATTAAGGCTCCTTTTGTTTTCCTTGGGAGGGTTTTGCTTACACTGGCAAGCGCCTGAGACGCACCAAGGTTCTCTAGACTCTGTTTATTAGATTTTTATCTTCTTATCAGAGTCTTCCTTCTTAAATCATGTCAGCATTTTACCACTCTTCAGGGATTCCTGGTGTTTTATTGTCTATAAACTGCTTGGGGGGTGGTCGGGGAGGGAGCTAGCTTAACAAATATAACATTTATATAATAGTAGGAATGGGGAGGATGCTACGTGCTCTTATTATTCCCACATTCACCGAAGCTTCCTCTCTCCCTGCCCGTGAACCCCCGGGAAGCCCATTGCCCGCTCTTCCCCATGCTTATTTGTCAATGGAGTGACATGGCTTCTCTGTGGACAGCCTGCTTTTCAGTCATTTTGAGTGGCTCTTTAAACCCGCATGTACTTGCTTAAGCCATTTTCCATCATCCACAGAGCCCGTCGGGTGAGTGGGTGATTGCTTTGAACTGTTACTGGATTTTAGTCACAGATGCGATTTGGTTGTAGAGAGCCCACCCACCCCACCCTGCTTCTTCTGTTCCTGCCCTTTCTTACCCCTTTGGCCTGAAACTTGAAAACAGCCTCATGCAAGAGTATCCAAACTTTATAGCCTAAATAAGAAAAAATGGCCCAGATTTTGCTAAGGGTGAGACCTTATGGGACAGTGGAGGGAGGTGGCAGGAAACCAAGAAAGCCAGAGGGAGGCTCAGAGTTGCGAAAGTGAACCATCTCGTGTCCCTTTCACTGGGCACCCACATGACTCATATCAGTAGTATTTATTTTAACCATAGACTCATCTTTCTAAGTCACATGTGGTTTTTGGGTTTTTTTTAAATATAGGTTTTAACTAATAATGTTAACTTGCAAATCCGTCTTAGAGAAAAGATCTGTATCTTTCCACTGAGGCCATCGTGTTTACTGTATTGTTACGTATCGCTTTCAGAGTTGGTTAAAAACTGTAAGGCTCTTAGAGTAAAATAACTTCCAAAGAGGCTCGAAGGCAGAGATTACACTGATAGGCAAATCCTCTTGGATGTGAATTGATTTGTATTTATTTCCTATCTGCTCATATAAGGTGAGAATTTGATCTACGCTGGGGAACAGAGTTATCAAAGAGCATTAATGTCTTTTCCAACGTTCATCTACCCCTTTGAAAAGATGTTTTTTGAGTGCTTACCTGCATGAGGCATTGTTTGTCTTGGAACGGCTGGTCTGCTGGGACACTGGCATAACTGCCCAGTGTACACACCGTGGGTACGTGCACCCTCGCCTTGCTGCACTGTACCTGGGAACAGAGAATTCTCTTTCCACCAATTCGCTCCTACTCTTGGCTAAGACCTCAGGGTATGTGCCACCTTCCATGATGAGGGAAGTGTGAATTCTGTGGAGAATCAAGTCGTTTTTGTTTTTCTTTTTCCTCTAATGAATCTTCAGTGACTATTTTTTTCCTTAAGAACATGTTCCAACTTATTAAAGCAATAAGTTCCTGTGGAAAAGTGCTTAGCATAACAGTTTCACGGCCAGCTTCCCCTCCCAGCTGATAACATCGCAGCGAAGGAGGAGCCCACGGTTTGGAAATTGGGGACTAAACACTACCAGCATGTTTTTTAAGATAAAAATGAACAGTGATGAAAGATGTTTGAAAGTTTATCACGAAGACTTGTGTTCATTTTTCAACTGTTTCTATTTAAATTGTTTCCCCCCCCCTCCATTCCCCTTCTCATTTCAACACAAGTTTTAGGAACTCAATCTCTCGACTAACCCACGTACTCCATCAGCAAGATTTTCTATGACTTGAGGTTTCCAACTATTTAGGATTTCTCTTACTTCTTCAGCATCACCAGTGTTTGTAATTGGAAGAGCCTGGAGCAGGAAATCATGAGAGAGAAAAGTTAAAGAATGAAATTATCGATCATGTGTGCCCATCTCTCAGGCATTCCTTCCATGCTGAAAGATTGCCCATAGGCCAGCAAAGGTCGGCCTTATGTAAGACTGTATCCACAGAGAGCTTCATGCAAAGCGCTCTCTTACCCCAGCCTTGCAACCAAAGCAACAGTGGTATGACCATGAAAGGAGAGAATGCGTGGACTAAGGACCATGCGTGAAAACTGGTTTCATTGCAGTTTCTCTGCAAGATGGTCATTGGAACTTCCCTCGTCAGTGGTTTTGTTGTTATTATTGTTGTTTAATTCTAGACTTAGAAAACATAACTTAGAGACTAAAGGAGACAGATAACTAGTATGAGAGGAAACTGACGTACACTTTTTTTTTTTTTTAATAAAGCAAATTGGCACTCTGTATCAGAAGTCTTTAAATGGGATGGCCATTAATCCAGTAATTCGTTTTTAGAATGCAGACTAAGGACGTTGTCTGAAACAAAGAAATAAAGTTTTAAGCCTGATGCCCCACAGGCATCAATATTGTATTATTTATAGTGGCAAAAGTTGGGGTATAAGGAAATATCCAACAGGGAACATGGTTAGTAAATTATGAGGCATCCTCAAAGTGGTATGATAAACTAAATTTTTGTTTATGCATTTTTTGTAGTAACAAGGAAAATGTAAATGATAAATTGCTGAGTGAAAAAGCAGAATTCAAAATTCCATACGCAGAATAATATCAATGATGTAACAAAGTTTAAATAAATAAACAAATAAAGGTAAAAGATTAATGCCAAAATACTAGTAGAAGTTACCATAGGTAATATGATTGTGGATAAGTTTTTCATTGATACTTTTAAGTATTTTTCAACTTTTTCACAATGAAAATGTGATTTTATAACAAAAATAAATAAGCTTTATTTTTTTAAAAAAATGCAATGGCATTGATTAGCTCTCTTTAATTAGCTTTATCAGTTTCCGTTTTCCCAGTGGTTTTATTATTTGAATTATATTATGTAGGAGTGAAATTCTTAGAGACAATGCAGGTGCTCTTGGTACATTAAAAACCTATTTCCTAAGTGTCAGGTGTTAGGAGAAAATAGGTCACCTGGTATTTAAATGTTATGAATGTTGTGAATATCCAAGCTAATACCAGTTTCTCAGAGCTGACATCTAACTCCTAAAAAATGTGGGATGTTTCTGTTATTGTTGTTTACGAATTTCAGACTATGTGGAGTATTATTACCAAAGTTACCAAAACTCCAACAGTGGAAACATGAAGTGACCTATTATACACTTTATTTTTATATCAAATTTGCCATGTGGATAATGGGAATGGATTAATCACCTATTCATAAATTACTAAAATTAACAGAAATTTATATTTCAGTGATGGGGGAGACAAATACGTATTGAGTGCCTATTGTTCTAGAATATGTTAGAGAGCCTTGAAATTCTGAAGCTATAGCCCAGAGGTAAAGAGCTCAGTCTCTGGAGTGATACAAATGCCTTTAATTCTCAACTCCAGCAAGAATTGTGACCTTGGGCAAGTCACATACCCAAACATCAGATTCCTTTATCTACAAACAGGGCATAGTAATAGCAGTGATTTCATTTGTGCAAAGTTTCCCTGAAAACACAGCACGGTCAGTTCCTGGACCTGTGAATTCTCCAGTGAGACTGGGCTGTAGGTAGGGTATAGGTAGGAACAGAAGAGACAGGCAGATGAGGTCAAGACGAGGTGAAGCAGGCCACATGGCAGAGGGCGCTGGATTTAATGCCCAGAGGTTTGATGTCATCCTGAGGGCAACGGGGAGCCATTGACTGGATGAGTGACAAGTGCTTTTTCAGCATTTCTGGAATTACAGGACAGGGAATTAGAAACTTCTCCACCCAGATGGCCAGGAACTCACCTATGTTGTTGTTAGTCATCTGAGCGTAGAAAGGCATGGTTTCTGAAAGGTACAGAAAGTCTTTAAGGCAGCTTCTTTGACTTTCTGGGTATGAACAGCCTGGCTTAAGGTTTTCCTGTGGCAAAACTCTCCAGTTCTCTTCCTTGCTCCCTCCTCCCCAGAGATGGGCAGACTTACGTGATGGGTGAGTTTGGGTGATGGGTGAGTTTGGAAAGAGGACGTGAGACCCCCGGGCTCAGCCTCCCTCACCTCCCCGCAGAGGGTGTGGTCTCTCTCCATCTCACAGGTGGCTTAGCAGAGGAGGCCTTGCCCCTGACCTCCAGGACTGTCTACTGCAGGGCGGCGAGGTGAATTCAAGAGTGCACTATGGGAAAAGCCACTTGGCTACCAGACCTAAAGCAACACTCTTCCACCCAACCTGAACAGACACTATATTTTGATCTCCAGGTACACGATTCTTCTCTTGCTCAGCCACCTCAGAATTAGACACTCACAAGCTCCACCAAAAGTTCCAGGAGCAAACTCCGTATCAGCAAGTACAGTGTTGAAGGTATTTAGCACGGAATGAGTATGTTCAGCTGGTAGAGTACAACAGCTTTATAATAGTGCTTCGGGAGAACCTAACAGCTGCCTCATATGCTAGACATATTACAGTATGGTCATGTAATTCTATTTCAAGGGACCAGACAGGATTCATTTTCCATGGAAATCCACTTAATGATGAGCTGTGATAGCATACGGTCCTTCTGCATATAGGAAAATACGACTGGACAGAGCTAGCTTGTTCTTATGTGCCATTACAATGCTGTCCATTTGTAACGACAGGATGGCTAAACACCCCTGATGTCACCAGACGACATGCTAGCGTCAGCCAAGGAATCTCGCCGTTTTGGCCCATAATGGTTGCAGTGTGTTTGCTGCTGTAGAAAGACGTGCTGTGGCTTATGGAATGTTCACTAATAGAATTATGCTGTTTGCTCTGAATTAGTGGCTATGGATGAACACGAGATCAAGTTCCTTTGCCAAATTCATAATCCACAATGAAAGAGTTACCTCTATTTCAAGACGGTCACCAAAGCTGCTCAGCAAAGCCTGGTGTTAGTTCTGAATATTTTTCAACCATATGGCACTGCACCCATGTAGAGAAGGCAATGTCCATTTTGCGGTTATGTTGCAATCATCATAAAAAGGAATTTGGGGTCATTTTAGAGAATTGGAAATCGCCAAAGGGAGTTTGTTCTGTAGAATTAGCTTAGCAGCACTATAGAAGCAAATGGACTGAACAAATTACTTCTAGAACGGGATACTTACACCAAATTTTGAAACTATTTGAAGTTGTCCCATTGAATTTCTCTGCTAAACAGCAAAAAAAACAAACCAACCAGTACGATTTCAATGATTATGGAACATACACGTTCTAAGTCTCTAACTTTACGGGGGGAGGGGGGACGTTCTTTCTCTTTTCACATTAATGTGTTTTATAGTTCTACATGATATAATGAAACATATTCAATTGTCATCAGTCCACCAAAACTGGGGAGAAGAAATTCTGTTCTTTTTTTCTGCCTGTCTTGCTTAGGGATTTCTTAAACCATTAATTGGTCTAGTATCAAAAATAATAATCGTGTATGCACATTTTACACATATACATGCAGGAAAAAAAGACTCATTTTTAAAGAAATAACCAGAAAAGTTACCTTTTTTCCCATACTCCATCAATTCTTTAATTTTGCCATTACAAGGCTGTAACTTCTCATAATAATGACAATCTTAAACAGCTGCAAAAAACAGGGGTACCTATAATAGCGTAACACTGTGTTTCGGTAATTCATCAAGGGTATGATTAATTCAACAGTGGCATACAAAAAGAAAATGAGCAACAATTATTCTTTTATTGCAGATACAAATGGTTGTCGATCATCCTTATTAATTATTGTTATTATATTATAATAAGAATATTTGATGGGGACTGGATGGTTAGACACTGAGCTGTGCTCTCGCCCTCATTCAAATACAGCTGCTCCTTTCTCCCATAATTAATACACATAGAAGTCATCTCTACAAACCGTGTTTAGTATACCTCTTTTGCAATAAATGAATTCACTTACAAGGAGAAAATTTTCCATTAGTTCACGTACAGTCACACATTTTGGGATGGAGCTATTGTGCTCTTTACGTTTACCCAGTATTATGGCCACTGGTACATTCTGTTCCCTCACCCTAAAACACTCTTCCTTCTATCCTCTAATCTCTTTTTGACTAGATAACCCCTATCATATCTTCAGGTATTAGCTCAGACATCGCTTTCTCTCCTTTTAACAGACTGCATTCATTTGCTCTCTCAGTTTCATAGCATCGCTGTAGTGGAACTTACATAGCAATTGGAGTTTTTTGTTGGTTGTCGTTGTTGATACTCATGCTGAATCATCACCCTCCTTAGAAGGAGAAAACCCTGACGATGGTTTTCTTAGCACGTGTGTCAGATCCTTGCGGCCTCACCTGTGTCCAGGGCCTTTGGCTACGTGTCCCCATCTCAGCTAACCCTGGAGACACTAGTTCTGCGAGGGCGCCACCCAGCATCCCGGCACCTCACAGCACAGCTGTAGAGCTCCTCACTGCGTACCCATCCTTCCCCGAGGCTTCATGATTGAAGCCGGAAACGCAAGCGAATTAGCATTCTGGATGGCAAAGGTTTGACCAATAGGGAACCATCACTAGCGGATGAAGACTCCTTCCTTCCTCCTCCAGAATGAACTGTGCCGAGGCACAGCTTCTTCAGTGATGTTGAAAGCAGTTATGTGAGATCCGTTACACTGTGGGAGCTGGCTCAGTAAGAAACCCTCACAGGGCCCCCTTTCTCTTCCTTATTCTCCTTTTCCCCTCTTTTGCATTTCTGGGATTGTGCTCCCTAAAAAGGAAGTGGCACATACGCCACCGACTAAGGCTCTACCTTCTGGGGACCCAGGCTAAGACAGACAGTAACGAGCACACAGCAGCTGTTTATGAAATAGTTATTAGTTAACACGAACTTTTAGAATCAAAATGGTAAAGACACACTCTCTTAAATATTTTCAGTTCAGAATCTCGAATGTACAGGGAAAAAGCAATTCAGTCTTAGAGTAGTTACCATGAACTCTGTAATTTTTAGAACTGAATTTCATACAGGAATACTGTAGAGACACATACGGTGTTTTATCTAGCGGTCATTTACAAAGGAAAAATACGTGTTAACCCAGAACTTCTGCTGTATCCCCAAAGGCTTGAAGTGCTCTTTAGCATAAGGCTTGGATGTCACATGTAGGACAGAGAGCAGTTCATTGGCAAGAGAAGGGGCTGGGACACACATAACCTGGGTTATTCTGCAAAAGTCAGGCAGCAGAAACCAGATGCTTTGGATCCCGGGTTCCAATAGCTGCTGCAGTCTCCCAGTCTCCCACCACGGGCTTCGGGACCTGCCTCAGGGCTATAGGCTTCTTGTTTCCCAAACAGCCTGTGTGTGAGGCAAGTAGGAAAGTCAGACTTCTCAGAGATGGAGTAGACTGTTGGCTTGTTTGTTTAAACCTGCTTTCTGGGTTAGCTCTATCTCACTTTGTGCGTTTTGGGCTGAAGGTTAGACAAGGGTCAAGTAGGAGATTTCAACACATCTGTTAGAGGTTTGTTCTTCATGAGAAGAGGAAAGCTTTTCACCAGTTGGGCTCAGTGTTCCCTGTCCTAAACTCTTTGTACTATTTGAATGTGTAAGGAGGTTCAGGGCAGCACAGGGCAAACGTAAACCCCAACGCACCAATCTATAACATTCAGCATTATCTATCTGTGGGAACTATTATACAGCCTCAAAGCTCGCTGTTCAAATATGACCGTTGCATTATCATTGACTAGGTCACACTGGATTGCATTAGTGGATTAGGAACCAATTGCAGACTTCTTTTTTCCTTAACAAATTATCACAGGTAAATATTTGTGAAAGCAAAACAAAAGAGTGTTCTTGGATATTTAAATGCTGTATTTATTCTCTACTCTTTTGTTTTTTAAGTGCAAGGATCTGCAATATTTTTTCATAGATGACTCTTTATTCTTTAAACCTATTACTGTTTGTTTATGGGAGTAGATTCCAGTTTCAAGTACTTTTATAAATCTCCAAGAATGCTACTAAAAGTTCCACCTACCTCAATGACATCACTGTTTTCACAACTACATTTTAGGAGAGAGAAGGGGGGTGGGGAGGAAGAGAGAGAGAGAAAGAGAATGAAGAATAAGTTGTAAAGACAGGATGGCTGACTCTGCATCACACCGTCGAGTTCACACTGAGAAGGGAAACCACCCCAAAACTACTTGTTACACCCCACAGGGATTAGAAAGGGGATGGGGAGATGTTCCCTTGCCCCCATTTCCAAACCCTTGCATTGACTTACTGCTGCGTCCAGATCTTGCTTAGGATACTTTTTCTGAAATACCAATGCATATTTCTAAAGTATACTATCCCTTTATATTTAATCATCTGTTGTTGTTTTTTTTACTTGTTTGTTTGTTTTGTTTTGTTTTTTGACTGTCTTCCTTGCTAGATGATTGTCAACGTCTGTGTCATTCGCCTCGGAGTTCCCAGGGCTTGACACAGTTTCAAGAACAGAGTATGTGCTCAGTACATGTTTAACAAGTGAAATCAATGCACATTGATGCCACATCCACTTGATGTAAAAGATACACCCTTCACCGCCCTGCACACACTTACATATACATAATAGTCAGTGTCCACGCGACTGAATTCCGCATGTTTAACTAGCGGGATTGTCTTTTCGACTCAACTCTGACGTCCTTCAGCTGTGTCATGGCTGAGCGCTGCCCGGCCCACTTTCATAACTTCTCTGTTGCTTCTCCTGAATTATGCAAGGTGTCCTAAACAATAAAATCTTGAGCTGCGTTTTGGCCCTCCTCATTCCAGGGCAATAAATAAAAGAGCAAACAATTTTAAAATAATGCAATATCCTAAGTAAGGTCTAGCATCCTGCAGACACAACAGTAAACAAATAGCCGGGTAGCCGCGGAAGTTGTCCAAGTCTCATACAGAGGAAAACAAGACACACGTGGTGGAATTACATGGCAAGTCAAATATAATGCAACTGCATTACAATTTCATAATTAAGCATTTTCCTTCACATTGCTTTCTAATTAAATCCCAAAGCCTGTCACATTTTAAATACTCCTCCACCACTGTTCCGTAATATGGAGGCCTACGCTAGCAAACAGCTCTGAATGTTCTTACCCCCATTGCATCCTGTGTTGCGCTTTAAAGTTCAAATGACCATATGTAAAACTGCACATTGCGTGTTTCTCATACACTGTGATTTCATTAGATAATTGTTTGGCATTAACTGTGTAATTAATATTATAGCAGTCACCTCATCCTATTAAGGAATACTTACAGGAAAATGACCCACATGCAATATGGGACATGGTGGGTATGCGTCCATGGTTTTTACCTTAGGACGCTATCACTGTATATTGTCAGTAAATAAAACCCTCGCTCCTCCTAACACTTCTCTTTTTGTCAGTCATTCCCATCTTTTGAAGCAGATTCACTGTCTCAGTGATAAGGAGCACGAATCTTTTATTCCCCAGCCAGTCATACTTCAATCTTGATTTTACTTTTAAATTTCACATTTTCTCTTTTCAGTGATTCTTCTTCTGTTCCTAAATATCAAAATCAGAATAGGGGATGATTCATTTACCCTTGATATTTTAAATAACCTAGACTTTTCACTCTGACTGTAGATCTCGAACATCTCTTCTTGGAGCCTTACTCTTGCCAAGTCAGGTCCCATCTTTGCTCCCAACCTGAAACATCCTTCCCACTGTTTTATATCCACTCAAACTTACAGTCTTTTAAAGTATGCTCCCGTTCTTTTTCACTTCTTGAGGCCTTTTAAGACAGAACAATCCACAGTGACATATATCTTCCTGAGTTAATATGGCAATTTTCCACAAGGTTCCCAATTACCAATTGGTAATACACTGTATTTCTTTGCTTACTCATTTTATGGTTATTAGAAGCGGCTCTCCAATGAGCTTATGACAGAGCCTGCAAACTCTTTCTGTAAATGCCAGATAGTAAATATTTTAGATAACGCAGACCATACAGTCTGTCACAACTACTGAACTTGTCATTGTAGGGTGAAAAAAGAGGTAGACCATATACCGTGTTTCCCCAAACATAAGACTTAGCCGGACCATCAGCTCTAAGCGTCTTTTGGAGCAAAAATTAATATTGTAATATAATATAAGACCGGGTCTTATATACTACACCTGGTATAATATAATATAATATAATATAATATAATATAATATAATATAATATAATATAATATAATATACTACCTGGTATAATTAATATAATATAATATAATATAATATAATATAATATAATACAATACAATACAATACAATACAATATAATACTGGGCATATGTAATACATAATGTAAAACTGGGTCTTATATTACTTTTTGCTCCAAAAGACGCATTAGAGCTGATGGTCCAGCTAGGTCTTATTTTCGGAGAAACACAGTATAAGTGAATGGAAATGGGTGTGTTCTAATAAAACTTCATGAATTGACAATCAAATTTGAATTTTATGTAATTTTTACATAAAACATTAATCTTTTGAATTTTCTTCAACCATTTAAAAGTGTAAAGACAGTTCTTAGCTCACAGACCGTACAAAACCAGGTGGCAGGCTGGATTAGACCCACGGGCCATAGTTGGCTGACCCAGGATTATAATCTTCTAAAGGCAGAAACAGGTCTTAGAATATTGTATGTCTTCCATGGCACCTAGAATTTTAACAGTCCCTTCTACAGCCCAAATATTGTTCATAATTCATGTAACTTAAGGCAAGGAACCAACAATTTTACGGTGTCCAATTTGGGAAAGTTAGCAGGGCATGTAGGAACTCTTAAAAACAAAAACAAACAAAAAGATTTCAGATGTTGAAATTCTCAAGGAAGAGGGAAACAAAGCCTCAACTTCCCTCGCAACTTTGCTAAGTTATCTGGATGTCTGTTTTCAAACACAGTATTTCTTTGAACTAAGCAGAAACTCAGAAAGGGCAGAAGGCAGGCTCAAAGCTACAGATGCCATTTTGAATGCAAGCTTCATATGGTCTCCGTGGGAGTCTGTAAAACCCAGCGCTCTGCTCTGTGGGAGTTCTTCACTGTTAGCGTGATGGCTCTGTATTTAATTACACTGTATATTTTCTTCTTTAGTGCTGTGTGATACAGAAAGACAGAGACACCGAGAGTGGAGGAGATAGAGTGAGCAAGAGCTGTGCTCGAGCCCTGTAGATAAGTGACATCCTCCATATACAAACCACGAAGCACACTTAGGTACTCCCCCCTTGACATTATTTATCTAGAATGTTCTCTCTGAGTTATAGTACCAAAGGGGGAAAATACTCATTTAATGAAGTGAGAGTTTGGTCCAGTTTAAAAGCCATAATTTTGTATGCATGTCAGAAAAACACATAATCTGAGCCATAAATTCACACAGGCAGACTGAAGGCCCACTTGCCACTGGAATCTGTTTTTCTTTTTAATATAATGAGGCGACATCCCTATCCTTGGAGAGGAGAGTTCAATAGTTTAATTTTTGTTAACTGAGATCTCTTGTACGAAGGTAAATTACATCGGCTTTTCTATTACTAGCTCTGTTAATTGTCAAGCAATCAGAGTTTATGCGCTCATCCAAGACAGCAGAGAATTTCCCATAATGTTACAAAATAAAACCTGACAAAGCACAATAATCTTTACTTTATTGATGTGCTACCAGGCTGTTGAAAGCATTGGATCAGTAATGTGCTTTGGTTAGGAAATTGGGGTCTAGGGAGAAATATTGGGAGTAACAGAGAAAACATCAGGGCTGGAAGAAAAAATATATTAGGAGTTAAAAGGCAAAAAAAAAAAAAAAAAAATGTTTGTGGTGGGATTTTAGACTTTATGAAAACCACCACCAACAACAACAGTGAGACCTTGTAGGGATTCTGAAGAAAAACACGTCTGGGGTGGACAGATGAGCTTTGTCCCCAGTGACCAAAAGAGATTTATTTTTTTGGTGGAGGGGGAGGTGGCACCTATCATAATATAAAAATGCATACAAGTGCCAGACTTCCAGAAAAAGCGCACGCTGAAGATATTTATAGCAAATAATGAGAGCTCCTATATTACGGTTTAATGAACAAAATTAGGTGGCTAGGATGACAGAGCTCAATCTAGATTTGGCTTCAAAAGATGAAAAGTAGGGGCTCCATAAAAAATATCCCAGGTGCTTTCCTAGTCTCCTTAGAAATCTGAACTTCCAATGCTGAGAAAAAATAATTCAACATTTGCTTGGAGCCTTGGGGACTTTTTAAGACGTGCAAAATTTATTTTTGGAGCATGATTGCCATCTCATCTCTCTCTCTCTCTTTTTTTTTTTCCTGCTGCGCCATTCTGCTCCATGTCTGATAAGAGACCTGGCCTGGGACTGGCCATGCCAGACCCCTGCAGGGTGAGCTGGTGGAGGTCATGGTGAGGCACTCTGGCTGCCTTGGTGACAAGACTAGTCCCGCGGCCTCCCAGGCCATGCTCCCTCTGAAGCGCTCGGAGGGCTTGGGTTTCCAACTTGAAAGTTTGACTTCTGTAGCCGTATTGACTCTAGGCGTTAAGATTTGAGCGGCTTTATTAAGTTGTTCCCTTAGATTGGGATTTTCAGCTCTAAGAAGCTAAATACTTTGCCTCCTGGAAGAGAGAAATTTGGGAAGCAGCTTTCCATTAATACCGAAATCACAGTCAAACTGATTTTCAGAGTTAAAGGAAGAGAAGGTATAAAACCTCCAATATACAAAAGGAAAATGTTGATTAGGCAACTATCTTCACAACCCCAATTCCAAGCTAACTAAAGGCAAAAAGATGATACATTTCTGATTTGGCTGTTGGATATTTTTTAAAAGGATAGATTGAGTGTAACAGTTTGTGACTGTATGTGGAAGGTAGGTATATGTATGTGATGTGTGTGTGTGTGTGTGTGTGTGAGAGAGAGAGAGAGAGAGAGAGAGAGAGAGAGAGAGAGAGAGAGAGAGAGAGAGAGCCCACACAGGAGAACGAAAGATTGAGATTCTCTACCTTGCAATAAAAGATGGCAAGGTGATAAATTAGTGCTCTCAACTGAAATTGATTACTGTGTGTTCCCATCCAGTTCATATGGCAGCCACACAGATGCTCTGAAACACCTTAATGGCACATTGGAGAAAACTCCTCAAGTGGGCCTCGTGCAGTGTTCTTTTCCTCCCTCCCCCCATTGGCTCCGAGAGGGAACTGCTGTGTTCACTGCACGCATTAGGGAAAGTGCCATGCAAACACCCCTCAACTCCCTCTTGCTCAGAGATGTCTTCATTTTATATCAGGAGTCCTTTAGACAATCCTAGGAGCCTAAATGCTAAAATGACAAATGTAAGTGATTTTGTCTTTTCAATGCTTGGATATATCTATCCTCAGCTCTCTGGAGAGGCGGCAGGCACGTAGAGCAAAAAGACGAAGCCGCATTGAGCCACCTAGAGGTAACTGCATCCAAGCCTGCCCAGCAAAGCAAAGCAAAATTATGGCTTATTGCCATAATTGTTGGGTAAATGAAACTGCCTGGTGTACTTGCGGAGATTAAAAGGAACAAGTTACCAATAGACTTGAATTAATGGAGGTCTACCCAAGATGGAGTCATTTCAATCAAGGCCTCAGTTTTCAACAATTGACAAATTCTCCTTATGATAAAATTCCAAGAGGGATGTATTGATCACTGCTGAAATGTAATCCTTTCCATTGAACTGCAGTTGTGAGAAAGGTGATGATCTAAGAAATGTCAAAAAATTCAGAAAAAATATAAATTCCAGAGGTTTCCATAGATATTAACTTTTAGTTACTATAGAAATTTTCATAAGTATAAGAGAAAATGTTTAAAGTAGGTTTTACCACTTAAGGATCTTATAGCTGTGAAAGTAGACCCAGATTTCAATGTTTGTGTAAGTGTTTAACTGGCTCTAGTAAGCACTGCAAAGATTGATCAAATGTTCTATGAGTTCTCCATACATTATTTCCTATAGGCTTAATAATCTGTATCTGTATTTAAATTGCACAAGTTTAGTAATTCTGAATCTGTATCCACTATTTTTAGTGTTTTATAGAATCAAACTCCCTGCACTTATAATTTCCATCTGGTATTCTTAAACATTGACCAGCTGTCACAAGAGCAGCGGTGATTTGGTGGACTCTAGTCAATATAGGACACTAGAATGGCTAATAGAGGCAGGCAGTGGTACACGTTCCTTTCTGTACAGATTACACGGTAAAGAATACAGCTCCCTACCCAAATGAATACAAAAGCCCTTAAGCCCCTATCGAGCACCTGAATGAAACCCGTCCTTGTTAGAATTCAGTGCCTCTTGAGATACCCCTCAGGACCCTAGAGCTCTGGCCAACTTGGTTTTAAAATACTCCTCCCAAACAACTGAATTAGAAATACACTGCCTTGCACAGAGGTCTCTTCCCAACTGTACATTATTGGTGAGTTGATTCAATCTCCCTTGGCTTATCCACTCTCCTCATCACAATTCTCACCTTGAGTACAAGCTAGAACTCTCTTCTTTTGTGATTTGATTAAATATTCCCTAGTAACATTGATAGAATTCACGCAAGCTCCTTTTACCTTCATCTTAGTTCAACGTTCGAGAACAGCCTTACTGTTGAATAATTATTGGTTGAGTATATTCTGTGTGCCAGGTACTGTGAAATCTGAGGGTTTCTGTTTAGAAGTCAGGAAATTCAATTTCATTGATCAAATCTCTGCCTTGCTTTGCTTCCTACTTAAGAAACCTCAGATTTTCAGACGTTTAACCCAAAAATGGAAAATTCAAGTAGACGAGAGGAATTCTTATTTCCATGGGAGTCTTCAATTTAATGGTAAAAGGACAATTGAGATAAGTGGGAACTCACATACAGTTACACTCAGGGAGGTGTAAGCAGACTTTGTAAAATAGTTGTTGCATTTCCTCGTATTGAATAAAATAATAAATTATTTGAATAGTTCTATTATCTATCCTTAACTGAAACATACAGTGCCTGTCCTATTTCTTCAAAAAGCTTGTTAATATGCAATCACCTAGTACAACTGCTAAGTTTTTAAAGGTCACCCATGTTTTATTCATAAAGGGTGGTTTTCTGGAGGGGAAAAAGGTTACAATGTCATGTAATACCATATTCTGATGGGGCTTTGCTTTCTGAGATATGTTCTAATGGATCAGATGGGGAGAGGGTGAGATTTGGGGACAGGGAAGTGAATTATTTCACAGATATCAATAAAACTTCATTTAGAACCAGGAAAACTTTCCAACAGGGGAGAAAGATTTATTCTATGTTTTAAGTACCAAGTAAGCATGGCAGCCTGTGTTATTTATATTCACAAATACTCAGTTTTCCCCTAAGGCCAGGTACATGAAAATAAATATTTCCTAGCCCTCTTGAAGTTAAGCGGCCAGGTGAGTAATTCTCTCCAATGAAATGTGAGTAGAAATGACTAGTAATGTGTGTCGCTTAGCAAATTGCAGATTTTAATTGACACAATTTGAACCACATGTAAGTGGCGAGGACAGGGTCTTAAATGTATAGAGATCACTGACCACTGAGTTACTGCTTGAAGAACCATTGCTCCAAAGATTTGCCCAGTTGCGAATTTCATTGGTATGAATTCACACGGCTAAGCAATGAATATGTGTCGTGCTAAGTCACTAAAATGTTGAGGTTGTTCTCTGTATTTGTCAGGAGTCTCCCGAGAAACAGAACCAGGAGGCCATGACAGATACACGTGCATAGGAGGGCAGGTGGTATATTAACCTCAAGTCCATGGTGTAAGCTGTCGGAGAACAAAGCCCAAAACACCAGCATCGCTGATGGCCAAGGGTGGGGAAGATGGATGTCCCAGTGTCAGCAAAGAGTACATTTGCCTTTCCTCCATGTCTTAACTCTATTCAAGGTCTTAATGAATTGCATGCTCCCACACTCATCGGTGGGAGAGATCTTCTTTGCTCAGTCTTTTCTGGATTCAAATGCTAATCCAGAAACCCCCGGAAATGATGGTTTAAGAGCTGTCTAGGCACCCCTTCACCCAGTCAATTCTGCAGATCAGCAGAGAGCACTCATTAGGCAATTTGAACCAACGTGAGTCAACACGGATGCTGAAAAAGAACGTATGGTAAAATGCAAAAATAGACAAAGTTAAGGCCAAAAAAAAAATAAGTTTTAAATTTTGTCAATATTAATAACGCTAAACAAGAAAGCAGAAACTGTGTCAAAGTTTCGGAAATATTAGTTTAAAAAAACCCTGAAAGTTGAAGGGCCTATTTGTTTTCCCTTTAAGCAGCTTAAAATCAAGCCAAACAGTTTTAGTAATTTTTTAAAAATCTGTATATATATATTCATTTCTTTTAACCAGAGTCATACATTCCTTTGTATTTAAAAGAACCAGATGTCTTTTCTTGAAAATTATCCCTTCCCACACAGGCCCCCCTTTTTCACTCTTCAAATAGGTTCAGAAAGACCTCCACTATTATATCATAGGTCATAAGGTAAAACTTAAATTGTAAGGAAGTTGTACAAGGGATAGCCTGCCAGATGAGTAATAATATGAAATACACTGGTTTAGGTACTAGGTTTTATTTGTGAATATTGCTGCTGTTATATTTTAAGAATATATCGTAATGAATGATTTAATTATTCTTCTACTCAGAGGCTTCGCACAAAGGATGCAATTTTAAAATGTAACAAATGGATTAAATGGCTTGTGTGCATGTATAATACATACTCGTTATGTGTCTCTGTGTGAAAAGCACAGTAAGATCAGTGATTTGATGGTCGATACTCAAATATTCAATTTGACCTCGTTTCATTTTTTTTTCTCCTTAGAACTAGAAGACAGAGCCCAAAACATTTAAATTGAAGCTTAAGCAGTTTCATGGTTTTTCTTTTCCCATATTAATAAGAGACAGAACTATCTAATTAGCTATTTTCAAGTTTAATAGTAGAGTCCAGCACCAAAATTACCCGTTTTCTCAACACTTGCTCCGTGTGTGTGTGTGTGTGTGTGTGTGTGTGTGTGTGCTTGTATGTGTACGTATTAAGAAAAGGGCCAGTTTTAACCTGAACATTTGATTCTGTGGCAAGTAGGTACTCTTCAGTTGCTTTTACTTTTACGTACACGGTTGTGTATAAAGGACTTTTCCTGTTTGAATTGAGAAGAGGAAGGTCTTCAGCCCACAAGTACTCAAACACCTGTATCCAGGATTCTTGGCTTGATTAAAAATACAAATGTACCCAGGACTGTGTTAATACATTTATCCTGTCGAGAGGATGAATTTAATCTAAGATGCATTCTGCACAATTTAGATAAGATAGGCGGGTCTGGGAAGAATTGAGCTGTGGGTAGAGTGGGAGAAGGCCACGTGCTCTACATGTGAGACCTCCCACCCAGTGCCGTGAGTGGGACTGCAGGGCTTGGAATGAGATCAGACCCACTGGTGCCTACGTTTACATGTTGGAATCCGTAATTGTGGTCTTCTCAGGAAAAGGAACAAAAATTAATGGGGGGGGAGTGTCCAAATTAAACTTCCCCACATTCTCAGCTGAAATTCAAAGTGAAATTGTGTGTGTGTGTGGGGGGGGTATAATATATATTATAATTAATAGAATTATATTATTTATATATTTACATGTATAGGTTATATCTATATATTAACACATCTCTATATTTACACATAATGTGTTATATACCTATATTTATATAAATAGTTGACCCTGAACAGCTCAGGGATTAGGGGCATGCGCCCCTGTGCAGCTGAAAATTTGCATATATTAACTTTTAATGCCTCCAAAACTTAACTAATAGTTTACTGTTGACTGGAAGCCTTACCGATAACATAAACGAGTAACGCACATTTTGTATGTTTTATGTATGATATACTGTATTCTTATCACAAAGTAAGCCAGAGAAAACAAAAGGTTATAAAGAAAATCAGGAGGAAGAGAAAATACATTTATAGTATTTATTGAAAAAAGTCTGCATATAAGTGGACCCACATGGCTCAAACAAACTCATGTTGTTCGACGGTCAACTATAGCTAAAATCTCCCAAAATTCAAATAGTTCCTGCGTTGATAGTTTATCTGATTGCAAAGTTTTGGGTAGGTTTTGTAAAGTTGATTTTTCTCTCTCCCCTTTTCTGTTGGTTCTCTAAGCATATGGTTTGCCCAGCTCTGGCTACAAATACGTTATACTTTCCAGTCATCACAAGCAAAACACCAAAATAACTTTCCTGAAACTTTGTTACATCTTGCAACTACTGTTTAAGACATCTTTACCTGACGTGTTCTTTAAAATGTGGTCTATACCAAACAACTCAGTTTCTCCACCAAATATTCAAGTACATTTCCAGATTCACTGTTTTCAAGCAAATTCCATGCCTTGCAACTTCCCCACCATATAAGGTTGCCAGATAAAATACAGGCCATCCGGTTACATTTGAATTTCAGATAAACAACACATACCTTTTTCGTATAAGTGTGTACTAAACATTTGCTAAATCTGGCAACCCTATTATTGCCTCATGCCTGGAAGTGTCTGTTACAAGTCCTCTGAGCGCCCCAGGCAGTAGCCCAACTGGAAGGGGACCATGAACACAACACACAACCTGGACTCCCCACTAAGCTACTTTGGAGGCATCAAACATGTCTCAGTCATCTGGGGGAGCAGCTTCTGTCTGCTCAGTGATGGCTCGGCATGGGGCTAGGTGCTGGGCTTCGCCCTGTAAGTAAAGCAGTATTTTTGGACTAGAAAGAGAAATAATTTTCAGCCTCCAGTATTTTCAAGAAAGGGTCATTTATTTTTCTCAATGAAAGCTTAAGTCAAGATTTCACACATACAGTATATGAAGCAGAACTGTTGTGATCATTCTTCCTTGAAGATTGTCTTCAGTGATCGAGAGGAACTTATCTGTGACTCCACCCAACACAAGATAAAATCCACCATCTTGGGTAAAGAGAAGACTCTGAGGGAAACAGACAGGGTGAGAGTCATCTTTTCAGTGTTTGGGGCTCTTTTACCACTTTCTCTGTGACGGGTCGTCATAGTTTACTTTACCATAAATGCCGTCCAAAGAAAGGTTTTTTTGTTTTATTTTGTTTTCTCCCTGTTTGGCAATCTACGGACTTCATTTGGCTGTTCAAGGATTTACTGTGTAGAAAATTCTCATACCCAGATTTAATAAAGCTGTCCATCTGAGAACATCCTTGCAAAAGACATAATATCTGTTGACAGATATAATACCAGTATAAAATATCTTAATAGGGTTGGCCAGGTGTGTGAATTCCCTGAAGGTGTGTACCCTGCAGGTATATTATTTTAGGAGAGAAGGCGACTAATGGGCCACTGGGACAGATATTTTGTTTTGGCCAGGCTTCACTGGGGACAATTTTTCAACCTCACTTGGCTGAAGGCAAAGCTAAAAGCCACTTGCTCAGTGGTCTGCCTGTGTTTGTGTTGGTGTTTTATTATTACCACTTTATTCAAGCCTGAGAAACGTGCCTCTGAATTGTAAGTGAGTGAAGCAACTCTTTACCTCTTAAAAGTAGCAAGGTCCTTAGAGTTATTAAACCAGTGAAGAAATAGTTTGTTCCAGTGTTTAGATTCCAAGAGCGCTCACTAAATAAATCTCAGCATAAGTAAGGTTTTAAATCTCTGCATTCATTAGGACTATTTACCCGCAGTGACATTTCTCTGGCCTCTCTTGGAGTTTTGATTTTGCTCATAAGTTGAGACCTTGACACTAAGAGAAGACAGTCAGTAGTCTCTACTTTTCATAGCAGCCATCTTTTATACAAGTGGGATTTGGCAATATGTAGGTTGCAACAAAGGGACAGCGGAGGCAAAAATTGAGAATATTTCGGGAAGGAACTATTTTACTGCACTGTACATCTGTCACTCTACAGCATCATTACTTTGCCTACCCATAAACCTCAGCCCCCTGTGTTGAAAAGTGCAGCTTTCCTCCCCCAGCCCCATTCTCACTCAGGTCTCATTATCTTAAACCTGTCAAAGGTACATTTATTTTACCGAAAACTCAGTAAGTCAGTGTCAGAGCTTCTCTTCCCAGTTTTACAAATGGAATCATATATCAACTTTCAATTACCAGGGATATCTGGTAGAAGAGAAAAATTCACAGATTAATCCCGAATCTTAATTTGGCGGTGGCTTCAGCCTTCCCTTCTTCAAAATGAGTCTCAGTGAGCAGCCAGAAGATCTAAAAAGTGACTGAACTGAGTAATAATAGTATTAATATTAATAATGTGACTTTAGAGTTTTCAAAGTGTTTTCACATTCATCATCTCATTTGGTTTTTATAAACTCTGTGATGGAGATAGAAAGTGTGTGCTTTCATCAGGCTTTAAAGATGAGGAAACAGAGAATGAAATTTAGATCATTTGCCTGTGTACTTGGTTAGTTGGTGGCTCTGTTACATGACATTAGACAATACAAAATTTAACAATCACAATATGTTATCTGTACCTCTATATTCGATGAGTCGGCAATGAGCTAATGAATTGTAGGTATAAAAGAGCAAACCTAGTTTTTAATGAGTTGTTTTAAAACTTCCCTCGGATTCCTTTCTATTATCTTGGTAAGTCAATTTTGTGATTTCTTGATCTCTGTCTGAATTTCTAAAACCTACCTTTCTCTTCCTGCATCTCTTTATATTTGATTGTCTTATTGTAATGAGCAGTAAGCCAAGTTTGATACTGTGACAGGCTGAGATAGAGGGCATCATTTACCATGTAAAACGGGATAACAAAGCTATGTTCAAATGAAAGTTTCTATTGATCCTGTTTGTTGTTCTAGCCTGTGTTGTGAGTTTTATAACCTAGGTTCAAACATATGATCTAGGAATTGAAAAGAGAATCACATAGCCTGCCCAGAGTCTTTTCACTTCTTCCTGCCATGTGTAAATAAAAGAAGACATTTTTAAGGCATGAAACACCGAATCTAATCCTCACTGTCCTCTTATCCTCTCCCTAGTCTCTTCTTGTTCAAGATTCCAAAAATCAACCCCTTTTCCTGGGGTTGGCAAAAGATGAGAAGCAGAGAAATATGAAATAGAAATATTGGTCAGATAGTACTTGCCTTTATTATATTGTGTGTGTTTTTCTCCTAAGACTATTTTGGCTTGAGAAGGAAAAGAAAAGCTAATCAAACTATGTGAATCTTTACTTGGTGTCAAGTTTTGTTTACAGCCAAAACATTAGGCAGGGCTTAGGTGAAAAGCTTACTGATTTTTCTTTTTTTAATGTTAGCCACAAGTTTAAACCCTATTATATGATCATTTTTTATTAGATTATTTCATGGAATATTTTTTCCCTTTAAGTAAAAAAGTAAATGCTCTGATTTAGAAACAGTCTAATTATCACTTTTAAAATAGAGCTAAATGTTAATTTGAAGGAACATGTAAATCGATATTGTCAAAAATGTCAGCAGTCAAACTCTCCTCTTTATACCTCATTCATTTATCCGAATTGCCAGTAAGCACAGGAAAAGAGGCTTAGCATCATTAGTGTTAAGGAAATTCAAATAAAAACCACAATGAGATACTATTTCACACCCACTAGGAAGGGTGTAATCAGAACGTCAGAGACGAACAAGTGTTACTACGGATATGGACCAATTAGAACCCCCACACACTTCTCGTGGGAATGCAAAATGGTGCCTGCAGTTGGGGAAATAATCTGGCAATACCTCAAAAGGTTAATCATGAGTTACTCCCGACTTGGCAATGCACAACTAGATATATACCCAAGAGCAATGAAAACATATGTGCACACAAAGCCTTGTACATGAATGTTCATAGCAGAATTATGCATAATAGGCAAAAGGTAGAAACAATTCAGAAGCTCATAAATTTATATACCAGGGGTGCCAAAAAATGTACACAAGTGGACACCTTGGTCAGCGTTGCTCAAGCAGTAGTTCACCGTCATCAGAAGTGTCTGGACGCTGATGGGAACCACTCTGAGCACCTCTTGTTATTGCAGACATCACACATGACTTGTATTCATCTTTTGTTATCGGTATATATTGAGTATCACAATGTTAGTACGATTTTTTCCTTTCTTAAAATGTGTAAACATGTTTTGGGCACCGTGTGTGTGTGTGCGTGTATGTGTGTGTGTGTCACTGTTATTCAATCAATAAATGTGATATGTAAACAATGGAATATTATTTGGCTATAAAAAGGGAAGGACGTGCTGGTACATGCTGCAAGATGGATGAACTTTGTGAACATTATGCTAAACTTGGCAATGCCGGCTCGAAAAATATTCTAAAACATATTGACTTGTGCTACAACTTTTGTAGAAAACTAGTTCAGTGAGACGTTTTGTGAAAAGAGGGGCCCGTCATAGAATCAGTGTTGGCAAACCCGACTGTTCTTGGAGGACGAGCAGCTCACGTGAGCCCAGTTGAAGTCTCTGAGAAATCCTGCAAGGAAATTACTTGTTGGACGTCCTTGTTTTCCCCATTGATCTCCAGACTTATTGGATCATGGAGATTCCATGTCATCCTCTAAAAATGATTCTTCCCAGGGACACTGTTCTGCATAGTGGAACCTGGAGGCATTGCACATCCATTTTCCTCTCTTCCTCTCTGGAAAAGACTAGGAATAAGCTCCTGAGGAAGAATCTGGTTCCGCTGGGTTGAAGGGGGGAAACCATCTACCATCTGACAAAAGGGCTTGCACATTCAGCTGCCCAGAATTGGTTGTCAAAGCATTACGATGCTTCTCTAACAGGTTTCACATAGTCCCTGCACCCCGATTCTTGCCAAAGATTACTACCATAGACTCTCCGCTCTTCTATCTGTACGAGATACTAAATGTGAGATGCAATGCTCAGAAGTCTCGCAGATGAAAGACGGTAATTCTCGGTGTCAGGAATGAGAGCACGTATACAAACCCTCTGGATTTCACTAACCGCCACCTCCCCTGGCCACCACAGTGATCACCTCGGTACAGTTCGGTTTAGATGTCACTTTTCTCAGTTCTACTCTGGGGAAATGCAAGATCATAAGAGGGTTACATTTTTTTTCCTGCATGGAATTGCTTTTACTATATTTTACATGGATGGTAGGTCAAAGGTATACTTCAAGGACTATTAGAAGAATTGTCACATCCAACTGAATATTTTAATCATTGTATGGATGTTGGCAAGCTTCCCACTCATCAGACAGTACAATGTTCTCTAAATGAGAATCCATGACAAAATTTTCCCTCTCATCTCAATATCTGGAAAATCTCTCCTGTTTGGTTTTAACATATGGTCTGTTGCCCAGTACGTCTTCATAACTGATCACATGTTTTTCTTGCTTTGATCACTGGGAAGTAAACTTGAAGCCAAAAGTTTGATTTATTTCCAGCAACTTGACAATACCTCATGGAAGGTATGCCTTGTTTGTTAATCTTATCTTACCCTAACGTTTTTCCTATCCACATTTTTCTTCAACAGGAGTCCCTGCAAGATTTCTTTAATATAATATAATATATATTTGCATATATATATATTTATATGTTATATTTACATATATTTGTATATATATTATATCATATATAATATGTATATATACATTATATATATATTCACACATACACATATATACACACACATATACACACATAAACATATACCTATGTGTAAATACTTATGAATAATCACAAATCTTTTGTGGGATGGGGTAAGACATAAATAAACAAAGCTATAGTGTGTGTGTGTGTGTGTGTGTGTGTGTGTGTGTGTGTATTGTCTCAGTGTCAAGCACAATGCCTTACAAATAGAAGGTGCTAGATAAATATTTCCAGATCAGTAACTGGGGAGTGGAGAATACTTGAAGCGTCTTTCATGTTAACATCTCTGGTAGCTTTATTAGTGGTGTGTTTTCGATTCTGTGCACACTAGAAACCATTTCCAAAGCATATTCTTTGTTATGACTCACTAAAGGGACATAGGTTCCCCCTGGGGTGTAACCATGCTCCTCTTCAAATGGCTGCGAGGATCAGGGAGCTCCGAAGGGGTCTGAGGCTGATGCCAGGCTCACAGGATGGTGCTGGTTGCTTAATGTTTGCAGTGGGTACAGGAGGTGTGAGTGGTAGTACATATGCCACACACGCCGTTCCTGCGTCACAGTGACATCCTCTGCAAAATAATTTACTCCACGTTGCCCATATTTCATCCATGACACAAAAAGGAAACCAATTGCTTTCACTTTAACAAAGACATATTTGGCCAACAAAACGATCTCCAAATCTTCATTTGTTTCTGTAATGATTCCTCCAATTGGTGTCAAAATCAACGGAGGAAACAGTCTTTAGCGTTGCATAGTTTTAATTCTGTTAGCACGCTCATCTTCTGTTGCTCTAAAGGTTTAGAATATCAGGAAAATGCTTCCCCATTGATTCCTGCATGGATTTGCCATACGAGGAAGACCAAAATATATGTAAGTATGTTTCCGAACATGCTGGTATAAAAACAGGGATTAAATTTTACTCACCACACTCCTAACTAAATTTCACAGATGTTTTATGTGAATTAAGGATTGTAAAGCAGTTAGAACAAAAGAGCAAGTGCAGTGATTACCTTAGACTCAGTTTTAATGCCAGACAAGTTATTGCATCTGCTACCAAATGGAATTTCAAATTAACAAATCTCTACAACCTGTTCATACCATTACGTGGAGCTCTGATATTTAAATGTCTACATTGTAAAAATTTCAAGTGATAGGTATGAATTAATTTGTTTTGAGATTTAATACTTGTGTGGAACTTCTACATTGGGAAGAAAGTCTTTGTGTAAGACCAGTTATTTTCTAGCATTCCAGCCTGCCATAGTCGTTGTCAAAATCACGTGACTCTTCTAACTGATTTTAATATTTCACTTTAGTGCCCATAGAATAATCTGCCCACTGCCTGTTTCCTATTATTCTATTCTAAGTTATTCTATTACCACCAAGATTCATATACAGGACTGTCTAAAATCCTAAAACTGTTTTTCATAAATTTAGAACCTCACTCAGTAGTAGTTGTTTTCCATAGAATGGTTGTATTTTTGGATTTTCACAGCTTTCTTTTACCCACATATACCTCACATAGCTGTATTTCCTAAAAGGGATAAAATGAAGTAGATTGAGATGAATTAGTCTAATTAATGGCTATGAACTGGCCTTTCACCCTAACAATTGTAGACAAGTTCAATCTAAGAACTTAAATCAGGGTCTGCTGTTCCAAGGCCTAGTGGACATCAATTCACATCATATAATTTGGCAGAGTTGGCCCAGAAATGAACTTGCCATGGATTTGACCCTCCCCGTCATAGATGGGGCAGCACACGGAAAGGAAGCAAGAACAGACATGCAGACGCGCCTGCGCGTGCGCGCGCGCACACACACACACACACACACACACACACACATGCACACACACACACACACACACTCACACACAGAGAGCATTGCAGCTGCTGAATTTCGTGAAAAGAATTGAAGATGCCACTTGAAAGGGTTTTACTTGAATTCATTGGTTACCAATGAAAATCATACAAAATAACATCATTGGTCATCACTCTTCCCTTCATTGATTCAGATAGAAGAATTTCAGATAAGACTCAGACGTAATCTGTTTATTTATATCCTCATTTAAGCCAACTGAACACTAGTCTTGTAAGACAAGTAGGATTGTAGGCATACAGCGACCATTCGCATTTATACAAGTTCCTCTGCAACTTAATTAAAGAAGAAAAAAAGAAATCCATAAAAATAACATGGTAGCATGTCACAAATAGTGCACCTTTTAATGAAATGCATTTCTTATTGCATTTATAAGCTTTGTAAAACAATGTGGTGATTATTTATTTGTATGTGTGTATGTTGTTAGTAGTATTCAGACACCAGCATGTGGCATTGCTTTCCTGAGAGTCCCCCACGTTTGTCAAAAAAATTCATGGAGAGTAGCCCCAGTGGTCAGAGCTGCCAGTCAGCCCAAGACAGAGGGTCCCCGAGAAACCCCTTGCCAACTGAGGATGGCAGGGTTTGGGGCCACAGGTCAGCCAGCCAGTGTGGGCACCAAGCTGGTTTGAATCAGAAAGCAGGGAATGACGGAGAGGCGAATGGATTTCAGAGAAGGCTTCTGTCACGGAGGCCCTGCTAGGAATGATGAAGCACTGCTCAGGGCGTTGGAGTCAGGTTGCTGTTAGTGAATGTTTGTACATTTGGCAGTAAGAATATTATTTTACTGTTAATGCAATTTTCTCAATGCTTGGTGGCTGAAATATGCAGTCCAACCTTTACCTAAAGGTCACATATCCCAAAAAAAGGAAAGTAATACAATTTCTACAAACAAAATATTCTTTTCTTGAAAAAAAAAAAAAAAAAGAAAAAGGAAAACAAAACTATGTGAAATTCATGCGAAGTCTGATGGAAGTGTAGCTGAAACATTCGTTCATGGTCAAATGCAAAACTGAAGTTATAGATTTTTATGTTCTAAATGCAGAATCTCTTTGAGTAAATGTTAGGGGCCTCCAACTGAAATAACTACATCTCATGGTAACAGGTCTCTGATTAGCTTTTTACAGTGGCTTTCAGGCTGATTTTGCTCAGTAAAACTTTGCCTAATCTATAGATTTTGATTTTTTAAGGCCTTAAAAAATAGGCTCCTTACAGCAACAAATAAATGAATGCCAAGATATGCTCATGTCCCATTAATAAAAGTATAATCATTATACGTGGGGAATACTGGTTAACCTTCTTTAATAATAACACTTGGGTTTTCTTTAGGTTTATAGCTGATGACTGAATGATTTAGGAAGGGTGAAATAGAAATTATAAAGTAATTTTCTGGATACGTAATTTTAGGAAAAATATAAGTATGCATACACAGCAGTGAATTTTGGGACGAGTACAGTCCAACATTGTATTGTAATGATCAGATAACCACGCATCCTGTTTCTGATATGCAGTGGAGCCAAGATAAAGTGTCTTGGTTTACAGGCTCTTTCCTATTATTTCTTTTGCAAGCCCCATTCCATTATTTTTCTCCCCGAAGCTTCAGTGGGATTTAAGCCATCCTTGTATAATATTATTATTGAGAGCGAAAGAAAACGAGCAATCCTAAAGATTATAAAGAATTCTAAAGACCAGTCATATAGATTCTTTTGTCTTTAACACATTGCTAAAGAGACTCTCGGCATCAAAGTGTGTGATAAGTTCATTCTGCTGAGAAAATTAGGAAGTTGGACGTATTTATACCAATCTTGGGAAAGCGCATGTAGTTAAATAGGTCATTTCCAATTTTAACAGTTCCACCCCCGATTCCATTCAGTATCTTTGACACAGAAACCCAGTTTAACTCCTCCTGGGACGGGCGAACCCCTTGAGCAGCAGTTCCCTGCGTGGGGCGCACATCCCTGGGATCTGTCCTTTACTTAAGGACAGATTCTCCAACATGCGTGCTGCTCCCTGCGGACGTGCTGGCATGACACCAGGGAAGGGAAAATTATTTAAAACAAAAGGCAAATTTACAAAATGTATTAACTGCAATACATGAAGGAGATGAAAAGACACTAGTTTTTTTTTTAAAAAAGAATTGAAATAAGGCCCCCAGGTTTGAGCTCAGGTACGTTCATTCATCTCTAAGAACGCTGCGCGTACTACCCATAACTTTATTGTCTTCATAGTTTTCCTTGGAGAGTGTCAAGTCCAGGATTTCTTTGTAAAAGCCTTTCACAATTGGTGAGGCTGGCAATGACCACGTTTCTTCTCATTGGAGAAAAGCAAATAATTTCTTAGTTGTTGGCTTCTGCTTATAGAGGCAGAGACTGTACTCAAAACACGTTTCCCTGTTTACCGAAGGCCAGAGACTCCAAAACCTCTTGCAGAGTTGCTCCAAGTTGCAATCTGAAATCACCTTCCAGTGCCCACATACTGTGCTGGGAGGACACACCCAGGGAATAACGCCTGCGATCAAAAGCCTCGTGAGGAATAACAATGGTTACTGATACAGAGGCTGATGGCAGAATAAATTGGGTCATTGACCTTGAACCTCTAAAGGCCTGAGGTTAGATCTGGATTAAATCATCAGGGAAATGATCACAGAGGTTTTGCTTCAAAAATTAGCACTCGGGTTGATTCACTTTGACAGGAGAAGGTGAGCATGCCAGGGATGAAATTAAATAGAATTAGATTGTTATGCGTAAGTGGGGCATCTGTTGAGGATAAAACTTTATTCTCATCCATCTTAACCTAATGAATACCCAAGTTGGATTTCTTCTTTTTTTTTTAATAATACATGATTTAAAAATAGTTCTGAGATAACATAAAGGATATCAAGATAGCACAAGAGGCTAAAAATGCACAGTGGCTGCACTAATTTGACAAAAATAGTTTTTAATTAATTACAGTTCAGTTCCAGTCCTTGAAACCTAGTACATACATCCATGTTTCACTACAGTCGTCTTTGAAGTTCATATTCAGTCTCCCCCTTTCTCCAACCTCTCCCCAGTATTGGGGAAAATATATACATTTAGTCTAATGGATGTTATGAGTGTGTGGGACATAGTATCTCAAAAGCAAGATCTGTTTTTTAAAAAGAAGCAAACCTATAGCTAGTACTAGGTACCATGTATTTAATGAGGATTTTTAAAAGTTCCAGAAACTTTGTAAAATATATGTATTACTTCAAGTGCTTTCCAAAGTATGGCATAATTTCGCGTGGCACAAAGACAAACAATGTATATCTTAAAACAAGTAGTCCTAAAGTCACTCCCTTTCTCATTATTCCACCTGAAGAAATTATATTTTATTGATTCTTTGAAAATCTATCACAGTCATGTGATTCAGAATTCAGAAAAATCTCTTTTCGCCCCTGTGTTCCAGTCATTCATTTCTCATCCTGTTTATCGTATATCTTTATAGAGATGCTTTATAAATATATACAGGTATATAATTTACATGGATGCAAACATACTGTACACATTTTGTTACATTAAGCAATATGCATTTAAAATAATTTTACATCAGTCATAGTTTTCTTATGCTTTTATTTAGTTATGTAATATTCCACCTATTTTTCTTTTCAATCCTTATTGAAAAGAAGAAAGTCTTGATATGGTGCAACTACTTCTTAGATGGCTGTTAAAAATGTTCTAATCTCTTTCCACACACACAAAAAAAAAAAACAAAAAAAAAAACAGAACAGAACTCAGCTACATACTCTTAAGTAGAGGCCAAGAAATGCAATAGCATAAAACGTGGGGCTATGTTATGGTGAGGATATTAAAGAGACCACTCGGTCTAGCCAGGAATTCTCAGGGTCTCACTGTAAGATTCAATCCATCCAGGCCCTGGATACATTTTGGTACCAACTGACAGTATTTACTCTGGTTTCAATACAAGTGAGAATGATTCTCCATTTTGGAGCTGGCTAGAGGTTCCAGGACAGTGGCCATGGTTTCCGAACTCTTCCACTTAGTCAGTGACCATTTTATCCACTGGACCCAGCGAGACTGGGTCAGAAGCGTGCCCAGAGACACACTGTGTGCATCCTGGCTTCCCAGAACCAAGAGTTGGCCATTTCCCTGCATGCTCGCACCTTGGCTTCCATATTTCACTCGCCCCATTTGCAAGGTAAGAACTCTTCGGCCTGCATAGTTACCCACAATGCACATATGCTCCAAGCAGTTTAATTGCGCAGCTGATCAGAAGTCCCTGGTATGACTAACTGCTGTGCTCTGTAGGTCTATCTGGAACTGTTTGAATGAGGACTACAAGACAGAGACGTGTGGCTTCTTCATGAATACGATGCTACTAGATTTAGGGTGTCCAGACTCCCAGACCAGTGCCACTGTTGTCACTCCCCATATCCGGAACACTGTTAGTGTCTTTCCCCAACCAGGACATGAACGCCAGGTGACCATGTCTTCATCTGTAATCATATCCCAATGAATTTGACCTCAACATAATGAAAAACCCAATGCTTATCTAATGCTTTGCACATGGTTGGAGCCAAATAAATATTTGCCTCCTGTCTCTCTTCCTCCCTCCTTCCTAAAGCATGAGTTCTGAAGCTAAATTCTTTGTCACTAAATTCCTTGTTGGCAAAAATCACGTGGCTAGCACATAGCAGGGACTCAGTACATAGTTACAGACCCCAGTGACTTGAGTTTTAATCCACCACTTACTAGTCTTTACTAAAACTCTAAATCTCAACCTCTCATCCTACAAAATGCGTGTTGCACATACCGCAATGAGACATGGTATGCAAAGAGCCTGAACCATAGTTGAGTAATTGATCTTCAGTAAATATTGGTTTTTCTTCTGTGTTTCATACCAAAACAAAAAACAAAAACAACCTTAGGATTTTTATAGTAAACGGTACCTTAAATAAAAAGCAAAACAAACAATAACTTACTTTCCATTACAGTTTGTCTACATTTAATAAAACATGAGTGATGTAAATAGTGAGGGTACAAATCATCAGGAAAAACATGAATTTTGGCTATTTCTGCTTCCATGTGAATCTTACTGGCCAACAGAATCCATTCCGGCCTAAGTGAGGGCATTGTTGATGGGTGCAGTTGCATCTCTGAAAATCCCCCCTTGTTAAGAAGTGTCAGATCCACATTCTGAGGTGAGGCCAGAAAAGGGGACAGGATCAGCGAAAGGGTCCACATTTTTTAGCACATTTTAGGGGCCAGACACCATCTAAGCCTTTCCTACACCTTTTGAATTAATCCTAAATGACATCCTTTGCACTAAGCTGTGATGCCATTTGGTACATAAGGAAAATGAAGCTCAGAGAACTTAGTTGTTCCTTTTTTTTTTGAACAAATCTTTTATTTTTTTAATTTATTTTTTAAATTTATTGGGTGACAATTGTTGGTAAAATTACATAGATTTCAGATGTGCAATTCTGTCTTACATCATCTATAAATCCCATTGTGTATTCACCACCCAGAGTCAGTTCTCCTTCCACCACCATATATTTGAACCCCCTTACCCTGATCTCTGACCCCCCACCCCACAGTGTTTAGAGTTCATCTTTAAGCATCTTGAGCAGACTGAGTTATTTATTTCTGCCCTATTCTTCTATTCAAATACATTCATTAGAGAAGTTATAGCATGTTTTTTATTGGCATAGAAGTAACTGAGACTAGTACTAAGGCCCAGTGCTGCTTACAGTAAGCTGTCAATTAAGAACTTTAAAAGTTCCAATCTCTTATCTCCCTGTGACTGATGGTCTGACCTTGGGAAATCTCCTATTCCCATGTAACCGTGTCTTTTTATTATTTTAAATAAAACTGTATCTTGAATAAGGAACTGAAGTGATAGCATGCTTTTAAGTAGATAATAGATCATATAGGGTTTTTTTCTTTCCTTCAAGACTACCAGAAAATTAAATATTTTTGAAAGTCAAAAAAGTGCTACTGAGACTTTCAATTATTTTCCATTTCCATGCTGCCTCCAAACTTCCTGATTCCAGCTGGGATTGTGATCAAAAATGCAAAAACATATGTAGAAAAGTTATTCTTACAGAACATCTGACCGGAAGCAGGAAATGCAAGATACCTCATGGGACTGCCTATTATCAAAATATACCCCGTCCAGCACTGCAAAGACAAGAGGAATTTGTTTGTCATCCAGTTAGAGAATCATGGAGATTAAGGGGATAGACACATCCCTGTGAAATGATGGTGGGCAGCAATGCCCCTCATGGGGCACGGCCCTGGTCCACTTGCTGTGTTCCTGTGTGAATTAAAGTCACACATAACCTCTGCCAGCTGCATGAAACACATCTACAAAACAAATTTTAATAATGATAGCTTTAAAGTACATATCCTTAAAAAATTCTTGTATGTTGGAAAAGCCCTCTACTTATTACCCAATGATAAATAGAAGACAATTTATGCTCAGTGCAGTAATGCTAAAGATTACCATAGTAACCTACTCCATCCTTATGCGCATGTAGACACACACACACACACAAACATACACACGCGCACACACACACACACTGACTGCTATTTGAATTTAAAATTAAACATTTAGTTTTCCCTGTAAGTCTTGAAAATATTTATTTGAGCTTTCCCAGTAAAATTAAATTTCATGAAAATATGTATTTTAATTACATGGTAATTAAGTTTTATCCTCTTTATATACATATATAAAGTAGAATAAAGAGAAGAGAAACACTCTTCAAGAATTCTAGCCAGGTATCCTAAATCCATCCATCATAAAATCATTGGCACACAGCAGGCAATGGAAAAAGGATAACTTTTAACCTCAGCTGGCATAAACGTGTGTATTTATTTTTAAGAAGTGGAATATAAACAGACATGCTGAGAGCCAAGTGTTTTATGAATAAAAAGAAAAGATTCCATAACACACACACACACACACACACACACACACACACTTTCCCCAATGGGCCACCGAGGATTTATGTGGATGTGAACTCTATTTACTGTTAGTATTAAGGAAATAGTGGCTTTTTAACAAGTTACTCATGCCTGGAAAAAATCCCAGATTTGCAAGTTATCCAAGATTCTTTGCCAAGTGTCCGTGGGAATCACTGGGATGGGAAAAGTTCAAATTTGTTTTAAAAGAACTTGCTTAATGGAAAAATCAAAAAAAAAAAAAAAATAAGTAGAAGAAAACCAGCAACCCATCGTGCTAATCTTCTGGTTAAATAAGAATAAAGTATGGGCTGGTTGCTTTATTTTTCTTTAGTATTATTTTAAGAAAAGAATAATAATAAAAATTTTCCATATTTAAATTACCCGTAAAGTCACATTTAGGACTTTATTTCAGTTAGTCAAGGCCATGATGACTTGCTAGCTTCGGTTGGTCTAAAACTGTACCGAAGAGGGCATGCGGGCCCTCGATCTGAGCCATTAAATCAAAGACTTGACTTGACTCTTTGTCTTCAGTCATTTCTTAAAGTTCTTTTATTTTCCAATCGAACAGCAATGTCTGGTTACATTGGTGCTGTCATTTTCAAAACTGCAAGGGACTGAAAAAGCCAACATTAAAAGCCTTGGGATGTACAGTTACAAAATAATAACAGTTCTACCTGTTCTAGAATTTATGGGGTTCCAGGAACTGTTCCAAGTGCTTTCATATATTCACTACTTTCATGTCTTACAACAGCCTTATCAAATAGGCACCTTTTAAAAAAAAAAAAATTCTCCTTTTACAGATGTGGAAACTGAGGCCCAGGGAGATTAAATAACATCCCGGCGCCCACATATTCTAAGGTGCATGGCTGGCTTGGGGACGCAGGTGGAAGGACTCAGATTCTTGCTTTTTATCTCTTAAACGATGCTGCTTCTGAGAAAGTACATTCCATGGATTCTTTTACCAAGAGATTTTATTAGAATATATCACAAATTAATGTGGTTCTAATTTGATATGACAGAACTTGCTTTTCATGCAATAGGGAATGAGGAAATGAGAGCTATGCTTTTCCATTTTTGATAAAACAGATGGGAAAATTAACTTGTAGTCATCCACCCAAAACCTGTGCTATTCTTATTCTTTTTTACTCATCAAAAGCACAGTTGGGCAGAAGCATCAATGTAAGCAGCCTCATATCTAGAGACAGTTCTTATCTAAGTAAACAAAGAAATAAACACAAACAAACCCTATTCTTCCCGCAAATAAATCTAGATGTTTACTGTCTAGAAAAGTAAGGTGGTTAAAGGAAAATGCTAAATATTTTCTATTTCAACCAAATTGTTGTTAAGCAAGCTGGTTCTCTTAGGTAGACATCTCATTCAAAAGAGTTTTTCACTGTCTTAATAGTTATATTTTTAAAATAGAGTAGTTGAGCATATTCTAGAATTTCTGCCCATCATTCATTTCAGCATTCATACTCCTGTGGAAAAATAGTACTTTGGGTTCTTTTTCTTTTTTCCCCCAGCATTGATATTCTTTGATTTTTATTTTTTTTTTCAGAATTTAATATCTTGGCGATTGCTTTTACTTGGCATAATTGGGAAACACTGCCAGTCCAGATCTAAATATTTTCACATACAATGACAACAACCAAATTGTGCTCCGCTAAGCGTCATTGATTTATAGAGCTTAAAAAGTAAGGATTTCAGAGGCGATTTTGCCAAGTTGTAAACCAAGAAGTCTTAATTTAAATTTTCCCTGACAGGAACGCTAATTTTTCATCTGAGATAAAATATTTTAGTATTTTCACACTCATAAAATAAGGTTTCTAAATTGCATTCTAGCTGGTATTATTCATACTATGGCTTTTTTAATACCTTGATATGCAACATAAATGTTCAATATTTTCACAGGGTAGAGTCCTATTGGAATGAGCAGGACCCAGTTTATGCCACTGATTCTAGTTATAATTTTTATAATAAAAATACCAGTCAGCATTATTTTATATTAGAGTTGAAGATACAACTTTAAGTTATAAAAGAAAGTTTAACTTTCTAATTGATATCCAGGAATTTCTCTAAGGACCATAAAATTCATAAAAGTAACAAACATGTGCTTACATTTTTAAGTGTGACATTAATATCTTCTACAGTCACAGGATTTCATGTATGACTTCATTGTTTTGTATGTTGCTATTAAAATACTCATAATAAAGGTGGCATTTCAAATCAAATGAGGATTAAATTATTCACTAAATCCTGTTGGACCGAGTGGCTATTGTTGGGCAAAAATTAAAGTTAGATTCCTCCTTCACATCATTTACTTAGATAAATTCCAGATGTATTAAATTTAAATGAAGGAAAGAAAAAGCATAGAAGAAATAAATGAATAATTATTTTCATTCGATTAACACGTAAGCCTTCGATAAATGTTTACATTCATTACAAGGGGACGTACTTTCGAAGCAGAACACCAAAAGAACACTGATTAATAGCATCACATTAGAGAAAAAAAAAAGTTTTGCATTAAAAGATCACTATCAGCAAACACAAGGCAAATAAAAACCTGCATATAATATTTAAAATATTTGACTCATCAAAAGATAACATCCTTTGTAAATGAAATGGTCTTAAAATTCAGTAAGAAAAATAAGCAGCTCCTTGATAGAAAAATTGGTCAGGACATTTATGAGGATAAATAAAATTTTACAGGTTAAAAAATGTGGATTAAAATAATTTGTTACAATGTTCATCTTTGAGATTGGCATTCATTACTATAGTGAACGATCCCTTGTGTGTGGTGTACAAAGTGATACAGATAAAATATTTTTGCACTCCGAAGGACAATATCCCTGAGTCTAGGAATTTCACTTTTAGAAATTTATCCTTTGGGGAAAGGAAAAAAATAGGGATCTCCATTAAGAAATAAGTCGAAGGATAATAATTACAGTAGTATGTATAATAGCAAAAGTTTGAAAACAAACTGGATTTGTAGAAATATTAGATTATTTGAAGAAAACATAGAATCACATAGTGAAATATGTCCATACATAAAAAATACTATCCAAAAGTATGTTGAATGTCATGAAAAGTTATCCATGTTATAACAGTAAGTGAAAGATCTAGTTGCAAAACAATATGAACAACATGACTTCATATTTGTATGAAATAATACCACACACATACACACTGATATGAAAAACAAAGTTCAATAGTTCTTTCGTCTCCTCTTCCTTTCTTTCGTTTTCTATTTTTCTATTTATTTGCATTTTCTATTTTGTCTTGTGATTACATATTGTCTTTGTAATTTAAAAAAAATGATTTTAATGTAATCATTTGCTATTTTGTAGAAAGGAGTACCTAAATATGGTAAAAGGTCAATAGATGGGAGAAGTTTTGATCACATATTTTGATCAAAATTCGAAAGAACAGTGGCTCCTTCATTGAGCTCTACATACTGATGTTTTTCTGTCCTCATCAATAAAAGTCAAACACCAGTTTTATATCATCTGAGTCACAGTTTGAGACACATGCAGGTGAAGGGCCAAGATGCCACTGTTACTTCTCTTGGTTCTGAATTCGGGGGAGTTAGAAGCTAATGAGGTTTTTAATGATGGAAGTGCTATATTTATGAAAACCCAGGGCAGCCATTAAATGAACAACTACTACTTCTTTTGTGTTTTTCTTTCGAGGGTCACAGTATTATTTCAACCAAGGTTAGCTGTTTTTTTTTGTTTTGTTTCCTGGCTTTATATTGTCAGTGTGGAAAGTAATTTAAACTTTATGGTCCATTTGAAGCCAGATTATTTACATCTCTGTGGCAGTGTCCATGTGTGTGCGTGTGATTTATACTCCATCGCTATTACTTCTCAAGTTCCTCCCACTTAAGCGAATTTATTTCCATTGTAAGGTTGCTATTTTTCACTTTGGTTAGTTAGAAATTTGAAAATTATTTTTTAAAGTTATCTAACTAAGGAGCAACAGCTGGTTTTTGTGTGTGCTTGTATTTTTTTTTTTCTTTAGTGTTTGAAATTTAGCTTTTTTTTAGGTGGGAAATGAACAACACAGTGAGAATGATGTTAGATAAGGTTTCAATTAATCTACTTAAATACTAGCTTAGAAAATCACCCCCAAAACATTATGGAGGATACAGAGATAATACATTCCACTGAAAAAGCTGATTTTAATCAATAAGGCAGCATTATAGTTATAATTCAGATTAAAGCTTTATAGCCTTAGTGCAAATTAGAAATCCTTCATGTTAATTTTAATTCCAGAACCTTGAATTCAAATTCTAGCTTATCATATTATATGGCAAGGGGAAAATTTCTCTCAGGAGTTAAAATTTCATACTTGGATAGAGTCATTGCAAACGTAAGACAAGTAAAGATTCTCTGATACTACATTTGAGGAAAGGGATGTCTGTGACGGGACGTCACTGTGATCGTTGCATTCTGTCCGAATGCATCCTGACACAATTGTGTGTCATTTCCTTTGAGCTGGTGTGTGTAGCCACGAAAGATGCTTTTAAATACTTTCCATTGTTAAATGCTTTTCCAGTGTCTGTGATTATACAGTGTGCTTGTCTAAAAGGAAGAACTTAAAATGAGCCTTTAGGTCTTCAGGGATGTACAGTATGACTGAAAAACTTCCCCTTCTGTTGCCCCCACACCTCAAATTTCCACGTCTCTAGGTGGTGGCCCGGAGAGAGGAGGCATGAATGTTGATCAAAGGAAGCCTTTATTCCTTGAATGTCCACATTCCTAATTTTGCCATAATTTAAAAATTTCACAACACTCTCCATGCCGTTCTCTGCTTAGGAGTAAAATTCTAATTTCACCCAATAATGAAGTTTTCATTGTGAGTTCTCTGTCTCTTTTCTTGTCCATGAAGCTAAACAAAGAGTAAAAGCTAACTGTTCGAAAGGGAAGTTGAAGTAAATCCTAATATTCAAAGAATTTGGGGACAACACCCAAAAGAAGAGGCTTATCCTCTTTCTCCCATCTGAAATTTATAAGAAAATAGGATTACTCAGAGGTCTAGTGCTTCCCATTAAAGGTCGTCTTTCTTTCCATTCGGAAGAAGATGAGGTTAAGTGGCTTGTACAGGAAAATGACCAAGAATGGGGTACAGGGTGGGGGGGCGCGGTAAAACAACTCCTTCTGCAGAAATAATAAATGACTCTGCAGTGTGGTTTTTAAACAAAATTCCTTCTAGAAGCAATCTCTCTTTTATTCTTCTAAGTGGCATCTGATCCAGGTATAATAAGCGAACACCTTAATCTAAATAATTTTTGGCCTTTGTTTTTTTTTTTTTTATGAACTTACATGAAACTTGTGGCTTTATGTGTTTGGTTCCTATTGACAACTGAATCAGGCTACTTTTCTGCGGAAAAGACGAAGACCAAAAATGGAACGCAGTCTATACAACAGTGACCATTCATCTTTTTGCTAAAGAGAAACCGTTTCTTGTAAGTTCTTGTAGGGCACGTGAGTACATTTTATATAAATGCTCATGATTTAGAGTTGCGATCTTGGGCTTTGAATCAGGAAAATTCTCCCAAAGCCCAATTCAAACCCTCAACTGCTGTGGGTTTTCAAAAGCTGACCAATTTTTCCCGCTCCTCCCTGTTACTGAGAACTACGCAATAACATTTCCATGGAATTCATAAGATCATAACACAGTCTGTCTTCTAGAATAATATCTAAGAGCCATTTTATTATTTGGAGTGAGATAGGTTCCCAAAATAAATTCAAAGGGAGGAGTGTGGGTGGAAGAAGGTATCAGTCCACAAATGCATTTGCAAGGCATTGCGATTAAAATTGATATAATGCCTCTGTAGATCTCCTTGGCACCTGTTGAATTGTACATACCCCATTAGCACTCCATTTAATACCAGAAGGCAGTTAATAAATTTTTCCTTCCTGTGCAGGAAATTGACTAAAAGACACAAAATTAGCTTTTAAATTTTAAAGAATTAAGATCTGTACTGCTGACTTTTTCGTTATTCACTTACCTTGAGTATACGCTCTGAACCTAACTGTTCTCAGTGCCGCTAGAACCTGTTAGATCCTCAGACCTCCGATTTTTTGCTTCTGTAAGACCCAATATTGGTCATTTTCAGGTGTTTTCTGCAGCAGTTCTCAGGAAAGATGGAGGCTTGGACGAGCGTCTAGGCCTCAGGCCCCAGAGGCCAGAGAGGTCAGGCTTTTGTGCTGGGATGTTGCCAGAATTTCTTCACATTCTTTGTCTGAGAAAAGATGGTGACAGCTTTTTGCACCAGCCACACTCCACCCCCAACTGTACGCACAAAAGGCACTCCATCCAACAGAGGATACACCAAAGAGGGACATCTTTATGGCTTCCATGGAGATTTTATATAGCTATTTTGAATTTAAGAAGCAAAAAGGCAAATTCTTCAAAAAAGATAATGCAAGGGTTTTAATTTTTTGCAACCAAGTCCCAGTGTGAGAAAAATGCACGTAATGAAGTCTAAAAATAGAACCTCTCGGTTGATAAGACTCTCATGTAGAACAGCTTATGAAACTTATAAATAAGAAGATCCACATAAATGTCTTGAGTTGGTGTAGACACTAACTAGTAAAAAATCTTTTAGTATCTGTTAGGTTGGTGCAAAAGTCATCGCAGTTTTTGCAATTGTTTTTAACCTTTTAAACCGCAATTACTTTTGCACCAACTTAAGAGCAGGGGGCAATATTAGGAGGGTAGTGGTTTTTCATTGTGTGTTGTTGTTTGACAGTTTAAGGGTTCATTTGTTTATGATATCTCTTCACTTAATAAGCAGAGAGACATACAGAGGATGCCAAAAAATGTATACACATTTTAAGAAAGGAAAACTATTAAAATTGTAATAATATATACCAATAACAAGCAATGAATACAAATCGCGTTTGATTTCTGCAATTACAAGAGGCGCTCAGAGTGGTTCCCATCAGCGTCCAGATATTTCTGATGACGGCGAATTACTGCTTGAGCAATGCTGACCAAAGTATCCACTTGTATACACATTTTTTTGGCACCCCCCAGTATTTACTATTCTTATATGCATTCAAAGGAATGTCTGAATTCTTTGTCTCCATCACCCCATCCTTCCTCAAAACTTTGGTAAAGAATGCATCTGATGAGAAAATCCAACAAAATGAATCCGTTTATTTCCCCCACCATCAGGGGTCTCATCATCTTCTCTAGTGGCCTTCAATAGTAACAGCAATCTACAAAAAAATACTCGTAACTACTTTAGAAAGGAAGAGTTTACATCTCCCCAACAAGAATGGCCCATTATCAGCTGAGACACCCATAAATGGTGGAAGCACCACCCAAAGCAGGGCAGCTGTTTATGCGCTCCTCTCAGCAGTCTTCACCCTTATGTTGAGTGTTTATGTATTTGGCTTTTGAGGGGGGCAAAAACAAAACTCTACCTAAAGAATGGATGTAGAATGGGGTTAAAAAATAATTAAATTTTAAGAATGCATTTTTAATTTTAGTTCTAGCCGTCTTTACTGTACACTATTGTATAAGTCTTTTGGTGGAATTGTTTTTCTTCTTTTTGGGACTCTTCCTAGAAATCACTGATTGCTACCTCTACCAACCACCCTCTGACATCATAAGGGCATATACATAAGAAAATTCAATTTCTCTTTAGTACTGAAAACACACTCTTCAAATATTTAATAATATAATCCATTGTCATTAATTATCCTAAAATCCTTACCTGGTTGCCATTAGCAATGTTTCAGCTGCAGTCATTCTTTGTATCATTGTATTCCTTTGGTTTGGTTTTAGAATTCCATTCCTCCAAACTGACTTTCTTTATAAAGTAATGGGACGTGCTATTTTCTAAAGCTACAACCACTAATGAACCTTCCAGTAAACATAAAATTATAAGAACCTGAGGTTTTAGAGAATCTTACCAAGCACATGCCATTGGGCAGCATTTGCCAGGTAATTCTCATCTTTAGTGAGAGAGACATTATAGGGTAAATCCAGATTTTCCAGAATGGTCTTCCAGAGGATGGTGCCAAGCTTTCCGCAGCTGCCATAAATGCTTTGTATTTGCCATAACATTGAGCCCTCTGCAGACTTTCCATCTGATTCCTTAAAGCGAGCTGAGTGTCCATATCTGAGCCATGGCCTTGAACAGGGCCCAGCTATAGCCAGGGAGTTGCCAGTGGTAAATGTGATGCCATCTACAGGAAACTGGTCTCAGTGGTGATGGTGTCTTTGGGGCAAGATCCTAGATGTTTCTGCGGGCATGCTCATAACTGCTCATATGCATCCATCATCCGGGTTTGCAATGTGCCACGACTCTTTGCCCTGGTCTGAGGGATCTCACTCTTTTATCCATTCAACAAACACTGAGTTCCTGCATTGTTCCTGGTACTGTGTTAAATGATAGGCCTGCAGTGCTTAACACCATTGTGATAGATAATTAAAGAGTATCAACTATATGCCTCGCACGATTGTAAGGAGATATAAGAAAATCAAAGGGATTCCTCTGCCTTTGTGGATTTTAGTCTGGTTGGGGAAAAAGTTGTTCACGCTGAAAACTATTATGGAACAATACAGGGCAGTATTCTTTTCTACATTCTACAAAACGTCTCCCCTTTCCATAAGTTAAAAAAAGAAAAAAATCTATTCAATTTTTGTGAATTTAAACATTTCTGGGACAATGTATAGAATGAAAGTATCCTAGATCCAGAGATATTTTCAGAACACTCTTTTCTCCATGAACCCTACAATTCCTTGTGCAGCTGAGGAGCAGAAAGCCTGCTCTTTACCTGACTAATTTGAGTTTTCTTAAATGTTCAACCTAAACTGTAAATCAACAATTCGTAACCAATGATTGTGTTTTCATGTTCTTGGAGAAGGCATCGTGTTTTGTGGATTGAATGTGTTTTGCAGAAGTCACTGAAACTCAGATTATCTTAGTCTCTGACCTACAAAGAGGGCGTCCCACACAGTATGAGTCCTTTGCTATCAGACGAGTGTTGGCTTGCCAGTGAAACAGAGGCAAGATCTGTGGCTTCCTGAAATGTTTTATTTGATTCTTAGGTTTCACAGGTATACTGTTTCCGAGCTTGTTCTCGACTTGTTTTCACTACCTCTCAGAACCTGCCTTTTACTTTCATCTGTGTATTTCACAAGAGGAACTTTAATATTCTGTCGCATTTGGAAGTTGTACTGTGGCTTGATCTATATACGAGAATGACGAAAAGCTGGGAGCCCCAATTTCCAGGCCTCTTTCAGTCAGAGCTTATTGGACAGGGTTGCTCTACCTGGCTCCTGGCTCTGGTCACAGAGCATGGGAGTACGGGAATGTCGTTTGGTTGGCAGGTACATACTGTAGACAGGATTCTCTTGCTTTTCATCACTAATGTGCTGCCCACCGTCCATCCTGAGACAAATTTGAAACAAATCCGAACGCAGGGAAACATTGGTTTCATCACTGCCATGTTGTTGAAATCACAGAACAACATAACCAGAAAGCAGAAAGGCAAATCTGATAAACAGCCTAATGTATGGCGCATGACGAAGTGATAAGTCTTGACACGTTTACCAAACAAAGTGCAAATCTTCATTTGTCTTGCGGAGAGAGAAGTGTTCCCATGTGTTTGCACATGTGCGCGGTCAACATGTGGCAATTATTGTGCGAAAAAGAAGATCACTGGAACTGCTGCTGCAAATTACAGTACATTGATTAGTGCCTTCCGCCCCCCACCCCCCAAACTCTCCACCTCATCGCAAACAGGGAGATACGCACACTCAAGGCCTTTGAAGAGAGTTTCCCCCGACCGTTTTCCCCAGCAGGCTCTCCAACACCATTACACCGTCTTCGCTTTTTGTTTCAGGATGTCTTGACTATGTCTTGCACACCGTTCGTGTGTGTTAGCTTCAGCACTAAAATTAACTACACATGAGGAAACCATCTGCGGAGAACCGAATTCATAAGTGGAATAGCATATTGCTGTGAAGATGTGTGTTCGAGGAACATGGAAAACGCGCCGTTCTCTGTGGAGCTTAGTATTTCTCACGCATTGCTGAGAATTGTTGAATGGGTCCCAAGTAATTTTGGTGTCTAGGGATTGCATACTGAGGGTGGAAACCTCACTAAGAAGTTCATCCCATGAAATGTTTCCAGTTCCTTGTACAAGAGTTTCTATCACGCAACTGTAATGTGATACACACATGTTATGACATTTGGGAAACTGATCAAATGCAGACTATAGAATGCCAATTGCTGCGTACTCTGAAGAGGCTTCTCCTTAGACTTCTCTTCTGTTTTCCCTCCCACATCAACCAGACCTGATTTGGGTTGATTACTTTTCAAGATATGTACGAGGGACAGTCCCAGATGATGTGAAACTGCCCCACTGCATCTATCAGAATTTCTTGGGAAAGCAAAGAAATAAAGTCCGAAGCAATCATCCATGAGCTGCACCTGGCTTCTATATAAATAGATGGAGGATTGATTATTTATGCCATTTCTGTCAAGCCCTTGTTTGTCTTTATTTCGCAAAGTTCATTTTGTGCTAGAGATGCTACACAGTCTGGCTAAGTTAGAGAAATGGAATTTGGCCTTTGAACCTGTTGCAGGGCCGAGTTAAACTGAAGTTCAGATTCATTTCCTTCATGCCCGCCTTCGGTAAAAGAAGCTGATATGTGCCCAGCCACGCTCCTGTCTTACAGAGTGAGGATGGGTCTGCCGGGGGACTTGCTCCTTATGGACTGGCTCTGGGTAAACCAACTCAAATTAAACCCCAACAAACTTTCTTTCTGCTCTCACAGTAGGGCTGTTCTTGCAGCAGCAGCTCCACCTGAGGGTTTTGTTGGAGGGTAGCTAGGATTACTTGCTATTTTCAGGCAAATTTCATCACCAAACCATTCTTTGATGGTACAGCAAGGAATTCTATAAATAACACAGAAAGGGAAAACTCCGGGCCAACCGGTGGTAGCTGGAACTTGGCATATCTGTTGTTCACATAAGGACGTCACCTGAGTTTCAGCATTTCCTTGGGACAAAGCTTCAGGTTCCGTTTTTCATATCTATCCTCCTCCAGATACCTGGAGAACATTTTTATCCTCCAGCTCCCTTGGTTTCTCCACTGCACAGAAGAATTCCCATAGACACGATGGATTACGCCAAATGAAAGATGAGCTTGCTCTGGGAACTGCCCTCATCCCCTCCCACTGCTGAAGTTTCTGCCCCATTGAGGCAGTTCCTGATAACATTTCCCAATCTGTGGTTATCGATGGATGTGGATCTCACTATAGGAAACACTGTAAGTGGTTTTTCTCCGGAGATACTGACTTAGGTGAAGTATTTAACATCGGCATACTTATTGCCTGTTATTTAAGAATGGAGGGAGAAACAGTAGGGGACAGACACTTGATAAGTACTCACAGTGCTACTACACTAAGCTAGGCACTTACACAATGTCCTCATTTAATCCCTGAGGGCCCCCATGGGAAGAACATTAAACTCACAGAGATGATGGAACTGAGGCCCCTGGAGACAGCCAGAGGGAGATCTTGAACTTGAATCGTATGTGTCTAAATTCAAAGCCCCCGTCTTTCCTTCAGACTGCTGCTTCTTGTTTTTAGTGATTTTTTTTAATAGCCCTGCCTGTAGCTCATCATTGGAAAGTCTTACCAGCACCATTGAAGTCTAATTACATGGCCAATCTGCTGTGATATGACAAAATGCTCTAACGCCAGAAGTAATATTAGCAGTCAGCTACTGGGTGAAAGAATCGGCTTTAGCACCAACTAACTGTGTGATATTGAATCAATCCTGTAACCACACACGCAGGTTATTTACATTTAGAAGGAAATGACCATTCCTATCCTAAAGGGCACTGATGGATCCCCGGTATCCGTTGTACCTCTTCCCCAGTCGGTAGCAGCTGTCAGTTGGGTGGATTGACTCAAAATTCAACCCCATTTCAGTCTTAAGTAGCCCAACACAATCAGCCTCACCTTGAGCCACCATGACGGGTTCAGGGGTGGGCTATGGATCCAATCCCAGCGACGCCTATGACATTGTATGGAAATAGGCAACTACTCGTGTCTCTTTTCTGGATTGGACTGTGTCTGGATGTGTATTCTGAAACTGTGCAGCCAGGCTTTCACCATTAACCAGGCCAAGGGCTTATGGGCCGAGCCAACAGGCAAAGGAGGCAGAGAGCAGAGGGTCACCTAGACATGGAGGTGATCAAACCTCTCCTCCCACACCTGGGACATTCCAGGTGTACACGGCGATGAATTCTACTTTTTAAACTAGGTTGATTTGGATTTTGATCATGTGCAGTCTAACTTACCAAAAATTGTACGCTTACCCATAGAGCCATCTAGGCAATGGAGGTTCCATATTAAAGGAGGTAAAGGAAGAGCTCTGTGACCGTGTTTTGCCCTGAAGTTGTATTATGTCTCCATAGCATCCCTCTGGAGTAGATCCCTCTTGGTGTTTTTTCCAATCAAAAGTACTATTCTCTGCCTCATAACAGCTTGCCTGATACATATGCCATGGTTTCAGTATGACATTCTCTAAAATCGAAGTATATTAGCTAATCACTCGACCAATGTTAGGTCGCCCTGTTGACCTGTGTAAAATTACCCTCCCAAGTGTAAAAGTGCAACTGACGAATGGCCATGAAGCGCCTCCATTGCCTTCGGAATCCTGGGTGACTGTACAGGTGACTGAGGCGAGCTGGCATCCACGGAAGAGGTGTGAGCACACCTCCAGTGACTTGTGCATAAATCCCACGTGGGCTCTTCAGGCTGGAAAGTAATGACCCTTTTAGCCCCATCCATCGGACCGATTCATCAATTCAAAAAAACGTGCGATTGATCCTTATTTGTCCCTTTGTCTCAAATCCAGAGGTTGCCTTCCATTTTATTCCTCAGGCCACCCATCAAGTGAGAAAGGAAGCTGGAATGAAAACATGCAGAATCTCCTGATTTGAACCTCTGTCCTGAGACCACCAGGCAAGGCTGCCTCTCCCTGATAAAGCTATTTTAGCCCAGGAAGGCCAAGCCTCAAAACGATGCTAGTTCTGGGTTTTCTTTTTTCTTTTCTTGTTCTTTTTCTTTTTTTTTTTAATGAAGTTCCCAAAATTGTGGATGCTTATCTGGATACTATCTGAACTATTTAGGTCTCTGGGGAGAGCATAATTGGACTGGAAATTTCCTAAAAACAAACTTTCTTGTAAATGTTTCAGGCTGGCCTGCTTTGGAACAGGCGAGAAATAGCCTTTCTCTACCCTTCTGGCTGATTTCTGCGGTGGATGTCAATTGGGACCGCGAGAGTCTCTGGTGAAAAATGACAGGATAGCCTCAACACCCCCCGAGAACTTTGTTGCTGGGTCCTCCCCAGATCTGGATGTTTCCCCATCACCTGAGCGAGGAGTTACAGGTCCTGTGGGCGTCTCTCCAGCTGGCCTCATTAGAGGATAATTAAATGAAAGCACTCTCTACCCTTCCCCATAGAAAGTAATATTTTAATAATGCTACGTCATTCTTAGGACAAAAAACAGAGAAGACTAGCAAGGGACATCAGGCCTGGAACACTGCCCAGAATCTAGTATGAGGTGGCAGGCAACAGAAATGCCAAAGAAGGAAGGAGAAGGCAAAGAAACACATTGCCCAGAAAGAAAGGAGAAAGGAACAGCGATGTCTATTTCACAATGTGAACTCATTATTTCCTAACATCAGAGGCTTGTTGATTGATTGGCATTCGACTATTACAAACACAGGCCTGAGAGACAGTCTCTTGTATTTTTTTCTTCTGATTATTTGGGTTGAAACACAGAGAGACAGAAATGGCTTCTCAGGCAGTCGTTCTCCTTTTGAAATGTAGATGTCAATTTTCCTTTCATACAAGGTGTATTGATCACTTTCCAAACAAATGTAACTCAGAGAAAATTGAGTCAGCCTCGTTCCGCTAATAGTTGGTATTTTCTGGTAGGCTGTGGCATGGAGCTGGAAATTGCATGGAGGTATGAATTTTCACATTATTGCATCTGACTGTTGAGTGAAGCCTAGTGGGATTGTGGGTGATTTGTGACAAGCTAAGGAATTCCTTTCGCAGCCTGCAGTAAGCGTGAAGCACATTATTTAAAAACCTACCTAGATCATTGATATATTGTCATCTTGTGCTTTTAAGAGGGCCCTTTCCCCATAGCATATAATTTTCTGTATGGCCTTTGGCTTTTTTGTTTCAGATCTTACTCTTTGATGTTATGTTACTTTTATCAAGATAAAGAACCATTTAAAATAGTTATCTGTTTATTAATTTGATTATAGATGACTTTTTTTTTTGCGTTCCATTATTTCCTAATTGATTTTAATACACATTTACTTAACTGTACTAATGAAAAAGAATAAGCATGTAACTGCCGTAAAAGGACTCTTTTGCTCTATCATAGCTGAAGGTTTCTCCCTAAAAATGTAGCTCGTGTGGGTGCTATTCTTCCCTGAATCGCTACAGTCCTTCATTCTGTTTTCTTCATTTGGGCCGTTATTGCGGCTGTTAGTCTCGCACGATGCCGTCCCGTGGCCCCTGCTTCCTGCATTCCTGGCCTTGTGTGGTCTCCTCCCTGACCAAATGGAACCTGGGCTGTGACTGGTGTTAGCCAGGGGACTGGGGTGTCTGAAGGGGACACTCAGCCTTTGCACTGTGGGGAGATTTGAGACACCAGCTAACAAATCCTGCTACCCGGTGACTGTTTTAAACCACTCCTTTTGGGGGGATCCTCGTTTCTGTGCTAACTGATACATCTGTAGTTACTGAACTTCCATTTCCTTCTGTTTTATCTGGCGCTCAGAGGCTCTTGCCGACTGTTTCTTTTGTATCTTAGCGCATAGCTGAATGCTACACACAGGACACATTGTAAATAGTGTCGTGTGAATGAAGGAATGAATGAATGAGCACAGAGATGATTTCGTATTGCTACAGAGAAAAATCAACCACACATTGGCAAGGTGTTTCATCCGAAATAGCTGAACACATCCTTCGCGTCTTCATTTCAGTTTGTCTGTGTGGACCCCATCCAATAAGGATGGCGTCTCTTTTGCCTCCATTACTTCATTATCGATCAATTTCTTACCTATCCATGTACCTGTCCGTCTAAATGCTTGCTGCTCGGGCTGTGATGAGGGACACAAAGCCCCAGCGTTACCTGGAACTTAGGAAAAGCACAGCATCTCAGGCCCATCCCAGGGCTCCTGAGTCAGAATCTGCATTTTAATAAGATCCCAGGTGGCCGCGTGCGTGCACCGTATAGTCTGACACGTGTGGCTCTAAGCCACACGCCTTCCTTTGTTCTTTTGTGCGCATGCCAAATAAACATGCTGAATACGTGCTTAAAAATATATGACAATAAATAGGATTCTTTGAAGAAGATATTATTTGTGATTGACTGTGTTTCACAAACAAGTGCACTCTGATGTCAACAGCGTCCCCCGTTCTCTAAAGACTCCCCGACGCAGCCCCAGTGTCACCCAGCTGTGACAGCCTGAGTGATTTCAAACACCACTGATTGACATCTTCAACGTTGCCTGGAAATGCCGCGCTCTGCAAAATCCTTCATCACAAGAACACATCTGCCTCCAAGCCCGTTGCCCAAATGCAGGAGCATTTCCTCCAGAAAGCAAAACACCAGGCTTTCATCTCTTCAAAGCCAACCCACGTTTTTGGTACAAAGAGGAGTCTTCTCGCCTCTTCCCGGCTACTCGAGTGCCCCTCTGGGGCGAGCAGGGGCCCTTCGCTTCGGGCCGTGCCCTCAGAACAGCCTGGTGGCAGGATTATGCCGATGACAAACCTCAGAGTCACCGAGCAGTTGCCGTACAGCCCAGGATCGAGTTGTGTGAATGGCTGACAGGAAAAGCCCAGGGGGATCGGGTTACAGGAAAGGGCTGCCATTGGTTTATTTATTTTCCTCCTTGGGTAACTAATTCCTAAAACAGACCCTTGCTTGGGAGCAAGTACAAGAGGAATTCTGCAAAATTCTAATTGGGGAACAGTTGACTTAATTGGTGTCCATTTGGCAGACAATGGGAAAGGCTCCCCAGCTGGGCTGGAAAGGGACCCAGGGGGAATATAGCCTTGCAAGAAGCCTGGACACCCAGGGGACTGATTGTTTCCTGAGGTGAAACCTGGAGACCAGAGCTTAGATTAACTCTACAACTGTCAGGCTCCATTAGGGGCAATCAGAGGAGACCAAGCGCGGGTTAAACACAGGAAACGGAGCTGACAATAGAGGCATATGTCTCCAAGGGCAGGGAAGGGAGACAGGCACATATATGTCTAATAACAAGCGTAAACATTTTTCTTTCAGGTTCACATGTAGCACTGATGGGTCAAAGATATTCCTCAGTATGGGGTGTTAAATGTCAAATATGAGGAACCCTAAGTGATTCAGTTGCACGTGCAATCTGTTGGTGTGGAAGGCATTCCCTGAGCATCCCCAGTCCGCAGAGAATTCAAGTGGCTGCTGAAAATCAGGAGCTGAGAGCTGGCTGGGCCAGGACCCAGTACGGCCAGACGCCATTCCTGGGAATGGCTCTGCCGTTAACCAGCTGTCTGTCGCTGGGCCACCCTCCTGAGGACTCCAGGTCCCCGTTAAGTCACTTTTTAAACAGGGGGTCATTATTGACCATTTCTGAGGAACCTTTTAGCGTTAACATTCCACTAGCTTGTGTCTTACTTGAGTTCAAGAAATACAGACTCTTTTTCTCTCACGTGTGGGTGTGTGAGTGTGCAACAACAGCACGTACAGCGTGGAATACGGGACCCCGCGTATCTGTAACACGGCACTAAATCTGCTGTAGTGTAACTTTGTAATATTGTAAAATACTAATGATGGGGTTCAGGACCTGCTACCAAAAATACGGCTCCTTGGCATGTTGACTCTTTTAAGCTGAGGGAGTTTGAGAAAACAGTGGAAGTAGGAGGTCACACTGACCCTCCCCCACTTGTCCTTCTTCCCTGAAACAGGTCATCAAACCCTCAAGTGAGTCCAGGGAGAGGCGGCCTCCTTCTACTGAAGGAAGGGAACCCCCTTACCTGAGAAGATAAAGGGACACCGAGAAGAATCAGGACAGGCCTGGCTCAGTTTCTACCAGCTCACGTACTCTCACTTGATACTCTTCAGTAGCCTCGTTATAACTGTCCAGCCTTCTTTAAACCTAGCGTAGAACTACTCCTGTTTAACCATTTCTTCAAATCTCCATTTCCCAACAAAGGCTCCCGTGTCACATAAAACTTAAGTAAACGCGTGTGCTCTTCTGTTAATCTGTGTGTGTCACAGAGACCTAACCAGGGACCCTGAGAGGGCCGAGACAAACTTCTTCCTGTCCTACCTTAAAATAATTGTGATCTATCACAAAATATCATAAGATCTATCTCCACAATACATGATACTGTCCACTAACATTTACAACAGAATACGAGTGAAACTCACATTATATGACAGTATAGAGAGCGCATCTACAGAACAGTCAAAACTTCAAAACCACGTTTAAGTGAATGTGCTTAACTCTGTTCTGAGGAAAGTGGCACTTTTAGGAACTTTTGACACAAACGTTTCATCTCCCCAAGGAAAGGAGGCCTAGCGTCCTTTTTCCCGGCATTCCCTCACTGATTGTGGGCTGGTCAAAGACCAGAGCTGCATGGACTTCTCATTATGTGGCCAGGGCCCGGTGTGAACAGAAAGCCCGAGAGCATAAGAGCACGTTAGATTAAGTTGGCCAAGGGCTTTCTCCGTTCACAAGAGTGTACTTTTGGACTGGTCTGGAAGGTTCTCCAAGAACAAACTCCAGAGTGAGTGATGGTCTGATAGGTGAAAGCAGGAAGCCCAGTCCTTCCAGAAGACAAGTCCATAAACATGGAATACTTCTGAGCACTGTAGCCTTGAGCAGTGTAGACTAGAAGAAAAGATGAGCTCACGTGTCTTTTTTTTTCCAGAATTGTCCCCGGTTCATAAATTAATACATTAAACATCCTTCCTCCAGCTCTAGAAGAATAGCACACATGACAGGAAGTCATTTTGCTGTCGTAATGCAGGCGTCCGTCTGCAAGCATTTGAAGTCCCAGGGAGAGCAAGGGAAGAATTCTCTGCCTTTTGTTCATGGGCGTTTCCTGAATGCTGGAAATGAAGTCGGGAGCCTTAGACTAAAAACACAACATGAGTCTGCAACAGCCTTGACCTTTAAAATGGAAGGTTGGCAAAATCCATTTTGATCTGAGTTCACCTGTCTGCCTTCCCTTCTCTTCTGAAATGTCAATCTCACAGAAGAATTTGGTTTCGTGTGATATGAAAAAAATGGGTATTATAGGTAAAACGAGTATTTAAATGCAGCCCTTTTCCCCTCTCCTGTTAGATTGTTTGACCAGCAAGGGAGAGCTGGGAGTTTCTGGGCTCTTTTTCTTTTGCTTTTACTCTGCAAGTTTAACTTTGAATTAAGGGAAGTTCCTTCACTTTCCCGAGAGGAGTAATTAATTCAAAAGGGGCTTTTCTTATTCGGGTCAAGATATTTTTAAAACAGGTGAGCCGTTCCTGGTGATGATAGGAGGTTAAGAAAAAAAGAAGAAAACCTTAGTGACTGAAAATGGATTAAATTGAAAAAATAAAAGCAATAGTAGTAAGAATGAAAATACAGCATTCTTTGGCCTCATTAAATCTCAATTACACAATAGAATCATCTCTTCTTTTTTCGCCCTAACATTTGTGTTACAGGCTGTCCTCTTATTCTGTCCAGGTCAAGTGCTGTTTTTTAATATCTTTTATTTTTGTGGTTGCGTTCTGAGTCTACCATTCTGCCTCCCCCCTCCGATCGAATAACTACTTCTTTTGTTTATCTTTAATTCTCCCTGTCTCTGCATAACTGTAGTGCACCTATGTCTTTGTTCTTTGTATCTCTTATACCGGGCCCACTCACCCCCAGGGCTTGTCAATTTTATGATTCATGGGCATAGTTTTTCCTAGCCTCCTACAAAGATGTTCTTGAAGTAATTTTTAAAAAACAGGTATTTCCATTGGCAAGCGGGGTTGGGAAAAAAATAACTTATTGACTGGTCTCATCTTGTATAATATAATCTAATAATAAGACCTGCTCTCAGAGGAAATGTTCAATAGATATTATAGCGTTAAAGCAGAGTTTACCCAGCGCACTCAAACACATTAACTATAACAGAAGTGTCCAGTTAGTTTCTATTTACAATGCCACTCAACAAGGAAGAGTGCGATAGATATAATAGTTTTCTCAAAGCCCAAGGTGGTCCCTTCTATGCTAACGTTTCACGAGCCTATGAGCATATGATTTGCATTCCCCTTAGACACACCTATAGACAATAATTAAATGGCCAGTCATTTAGAGAGCTTTTTGCAGTTTTTCAGGTAGCTTAATGCAGAATAACAACCTAGTTTACTTACAGCAAATGGATAAGAGCAGCTCCCTTCACATGCCAATAAATTCTTTCATCAATTATCATTTTCTGAGTGCTTTGTGAAAAGTGCTGTACGTGCAAGATTGCCTCCAACCATGCAACTGTATGAACAGGCACTTTGGTTATTTCCATGGTACTTGGGGGTGACAGAAAAGAAAGTACGTGGTTATAGCCATTACGTGGTTGATAAGTAGTAAGGCTGAGATAGAATCTGTGCAGTCGAGGTCCATTAGGATATGCTCTTAACCTCACTATACTGCCAAAAATATTCCATCTCCAGTGTTCCATTAATTTCCACATGTGATTATTTTATCGTAGAAATAGTACTTGGCACCACAAGACGGGAAGGTGACAGGAAGTTGCATTTACTGAATACACACCATACACCTGACACTGTGTTACAATGCTTTATGCGTTGTCTTGTTAAATTCGTACACAAAATGTCTTATTATCTGTACTTTACAAGCAAGGGAATTGAGGCTTAAAACACGAAAGAACTTGCTCTAAATCAACACAGTATTATTTCTTCAGTGTGAGATTTAAACCTCCGTCTGTTTGTCTCTAAGGTTTATTCTCTTTCTACTAGATTTTCAAACGTCCTGCTTTACTGGAAACACAATGCTCCAGTTTCATTTCATGAAATAAATCCTTCATGTTGATGGGCATATACCATCAATCTGGCATTTTCCCACTGCTATGATCAATATTCTTAATTGACTCTCTCCATTCCACTTCTTCTTTCATTCAACATCTTTTGGCGACTCACATACTATGAACCAATGTGCATTTGCCGAAACAGAGATGGTGGCCGTTTTCAGAAATCCAAGAAGACTTCTCTGTGTTGTTGTTGCGAGAGGAGACTCTTCTGAATTCCTTACCTTGCAGCACACCAACGCTCAGTTAGTCCAGAAGTAATTATGGAGAGAGCATTTCTCATTGTGTGCGAGACATTGCACACAGACCTTCCACTAATTGCATGTGGAGATTGCGCTTATTCTCCTCAATCTACACATTTTCTAGACCCTGAGCGCCTGCCATGATGATTCGAAAGATGTTCCAAAAGCTGGTAGAGACTTGTGTCGGAGGGTGTCCGACATTCCTCTTCCCTTCCCACCTAGAGCATGATGTGAACCTGAAGTGCATTTCCCAGTGGCTCGGTTTAGAAAGCTGAAACATCTTTAAGCTTGAAATTTTAAACTACCCTTTCCCCTACTTTTGTCAAGTCCTGGAATGTTTCCCTTCTGAAAAGTTTGAGTAAATCCACCATCCCTTTTCTGATACCATCACCCAGCCCCTTGTCATAGCTTAGCTAACACTCCAACTTTCTATCTCATCTTCTGATTCAGGAGACATGCCCCTTCCTTCTGTCCCTCCAAAGGAATGTAGTGTCACTTTGGATCTAAGAAGCCATAGGTCCCCATTGTCAAACTTGTTAAAATACCTTCCTTTTCCCACAGTGAGAAATGGTAGTCAAACAGTGGTATTCACTGAAGAATCACTTAGGATTCTGAAATATTGGAAACAAATCTTTTTAATAATCCATAGGAGACTGTTAGATCAATTATGGCACATTCACACAGGGATACATAATCCACAGTTATTTAAAAGAATGAGGTAGTATTATAAATGGAGAATTTCAAAATTTCTTATGTGTAGAAAGCAAGGAGCACTACAATTTGAGTTTTTAAAAACTTGCATAAATGCATACTATATATATGAATATTTTGGAAGATTATACTCAAACGGGTAATACGGCAGCCTACAGTGATGAGAAAACTAGGAAGAGAGAGACTTAAGTTTGACCATAAACCCTGTTGAAAAATTTGCATTTGTTATGATATGCATATATTATCTCTTCAAAAATATAGTATGTAAAAAAATAGTTTGCCTAAGATTTGAACATTTTCCTTACTTTGCCTCTTTCCTAACTTATTCTTACCAGAAAATATGTTTTAGGAAAGAATGTACAAGACCATACATTTCTTAAACTGAAAATCAGTTGTTTTTTATTGTGGCAAAACATACATAACATAAAATTTACCATTTTTTAAAATTTACCAAAATTTACCATCTAACCCTTTTTAAAATGTACAGTTCAGTGGTATTAAGTACTTGCACATTGTTGGGCAGCGATCACTACCATCCATCTCCAGAAATGTTTCATCTTCTCTAACTGAATAAATAATAACTGACCATCTGCACCTCCTTTCCACCGCTGGACACCGCCATTCTACTTTCTGTTTCTGTGAATTTCACCCTTCTGGCTACCTCATATGATTATAATATATAATATTCGTCTTTTATATGTCTGGCTTATTTAACTTAGCGTATATCATCAAAGTTCATCCATGTTGTAGCATGTGTCAAAATTCCATTCCTTTTTAGGGCTGAATAATATTCTATTGTAAGTATGTCTCACATTTTGTTATTTATTCTGCATGGATGAATATTTGGGTTGAAAATCTGTTCTCCCATCTAGAATGCTTTTGATTAGCCACATTTTAAGGAGACCTCCCTGTAAGAAATTTTGAAGGTGGCAATATCCAGATGTCATCACAGTTTTGTGCTGGTGAGGACCCTGCTAGGACATGTGAATGAACACTCGCAAATGATTTTTTAAAAATTATTTGCAATGAACAACATAATCAAATTAATAACTCTTTCTCCATAAGAACTTTACCTACAGTGCTTTTTTTTTTTTTTAATATACATATTGGTTAATACTGTTCAACACAAAGTGTGGGCTATACTTCAAGCAGTGCCTTAAATTACTAACACAGGCCCTTGTATCATGGGCCTCGTAAACATAACTGTCTTAACTTGTGAAGTACTTAAATACTCATCTAAATAACTTAACAGGTTTTTAAATGTGAAAAAGAAGCTTCCAATATAAACTTATCTTTATTAATAATATAGTAGTTTAAAATTGCCAAAATTTAGTTACTACTTTCTGTAAATTTACTGTACACATAAAAATTATACCACTAAATTTAAAAGAAACCCCTTTTGGAAACTTGCTTTCTTCATTATCATTATTAGGATTACACATATTTTACCTGGTGTAATCTTGACATGTCTAATCTATTTGGATCATAAATCTTTAAAGAGAGTCTTGAAATTAAGAAAAAAGAATATTTGGAGACTGAGTAAATTACAGAGCAGTTGGTCTACAAAAGGAATCCAGCCTTAGGCCAGACATTACTCTAGGACATGATACAAATAAGAATTCTTTATCTTTCTTGTTTCTCCACCAAATTCTCATTTCAGGTCTGTATTTATCACTCCTTGTTTTCATAGTTAGTTCTATTACAGATACACGTGGCCCCCCACACATGGCTTCTCACCTAGGAGCTCCATTGGGTCATTTTATATTTTAAATTTCTGTACATGTTAAACGAAGTCAATGTTACATGGAGTCTTGGTATGGGGAAAAGAGCTCTTGAATCAGAGAAATTGGTGTTTGAAATACAGCTCTAACACTTATCAGCCATGTCCTTGGGAAAACTACATAGACTCTGGGTGTCTTTATGCTGGGGAATAAAGTAAGACAATTCCAATGAATCCAGAAAGAATTGTTATGAAAATTAAATGCAAGGAAGTGTGTGCTGTACTGGGCCCAGTGAAATCAAGAGCAAGATACACAATCACCCAACACTGGTTCTCTTTACTCCTTCCATGTTGTCATGTAATTGTATGGTGGGTTCCCTGAAAGAGTCCCTTTTATTAAAATATGAGATATTTAAGAACCCATAAGCACTCTTTGTATCACCATATTCAGTTCTTTGCAGTAGAAGTTCCTAAAATTTTCTGCACTGATTTATAACCTTTGAGGGAGAAAGCACTTCTTAATTCTCCATGGTTTCTGATCACTTAGGTTTTTCTGGACTGGGGTAACACAGCATGCCACATGTTTTCCTAACAAATTGCATTCGGACACTTTCCGACACTTTCATTATTTTAACTCAGGTAATAATTAGTCACTGTCAGAGGAAGGACTTAGGTTGTGCAAATCAGAATAAATTTACCTTGCCGTAGCAGCAGTCACAAATGAAGCAATAAATTAGAAATAGCAAATTGTTACGGACTTAAGAGATCACAAATCAAAATCGCTCCCTGAAATCCAGGAAAAGGTAGAGAACTGCCAAGATTTCTTTGAGAGCTTAATTTGTCCAGATAACTTTTGAGTTGAATCAGTTTGTGACAAATCCCAGAGACGTTGCAGGCACCGATCATGGAGACGACGTTCTGGCATTTCGCCTCTGTAACATAAGCTAGTTCGTAGTGCTTCTTATTAAGGAAGAAATGCATTTTCTTCTTCTGATATTTGGGAGCTCCTAACTCTGTCATGTGCGCGCACACACACACACACAGCCTACTGAGAAAATTAAGAACTCTTCTGTAGAGTCACTGAGTATACAAAGCCTTTATACAAAGCCTTTCCTCCTGTACCAGTTGATTAAAACGGTAAAATGTGAGATCACGAGAAGGTCCTAGACTTGGCGGAATGTCTATTTCCAGAGGTGGGTAAAGAAATGAGTTGATGTTGCTGAGGGGAGATGTTTCTAGAGGCGTGTCATCACCACCCCGCGCTCAGCCCCATCCTGTTCCACGTTTTTATCCAGGATCAGAACGATAATCTAGAAGGCAAGCTCAGCAAATTTTCTTACATGAAGCCAGACACACTCTTGAACACAATGAGTGAATGGGTGTGACTGATGGGCCAAAATACAGTTATACATACAGAGTGAATGTAAAGTTCTGCACCTTCATCCAAAGAAGCAAAAGGCCTGAAATTAACGGATGAGAAATCTGTGGCTTCATCAAAGCATCTCTGGAAAAGATCAGTGGCTTCCATTCTGCAAAAGAGCAGCATGTGTCAACTGTATGGTATGACACCCAGGAAGCTAGTCCAGTGTTGCTTTGATTAGGCAAGGAGAGGTACGGTGTGGCAGGAGGCGCTTGTCCCGCCTAAGCACTCGCGTTGTATTCATTTCTGGGTGCTACCACTCATAGAAACACTGGGACAAGTCCCAAACTGCGAGGACATACCAGTCCTTTCCAATGGCAGGGCATCCATCTGTACCGCTCAGAAGACAATCCTGTGTCAGGGTGAATATTCGTGCAAGCCGTCTTCCACGACTGACAGAATTCCCATATAGAGGAAAGAATAGATTTGATCTCTTTGGAACAGAGATAAAGGACAGACATTGATCCCAAGGGATGTAACTACACCCAATGGGTATATTTCTGGTTAAAATGGACACTTGCTGTTGAGCCTCTAATTTCCCCCCCCCTCCTGCTGCCCACCGAAGCTACCAGTAAAATTATCAAAGTTTTCTAATTAGGGAAAAGCCTGTGTCATCTTGATGACAATTTTCTAAATTGTCCTTTAAAACCCCAATCATGGCATAAGTTCTATGATAAAGTCTTTGTGGACCAGTATGTTTCAGAAACAATCTATACTATATTCTCTCTCTTAGGTGTTTATAGCGCACAGTAGAAATTAGACACTTGAAAATCTTGCAGCAAATAAATCTGTTTGTCCTAGAGACTTTCCCCCCCTAAGAAATTTTATACAAATTCTTGGTTTTCAGTTGTTTTTGTTTGTGTAATGCAATAAATATTAATGTCTGGCAGTCACTAGCATTCCCCATAACACACTTTGGGAAATGTGGCTCCAGGCCGCTATAAGGGGGCACCACTGATCACGTACTCTGCCTCCCAGAAACTTGTTTTGGTTTTGTTTTATTTTGTTTTAAAGGAAACTTTACTTCTTGGACTAATTTGAGTCACATGCAGTGTGATTATCAGGTACTTTGGCAAAGGAGACGTGAGAACAGAGAACCTTCTGGCCCAATGAGAAGGTAGACAGCTGACACCTGGTCTTACGTGAAAGGCCAGTCCTGCAGAGGCCAACCCAAGTCCGCTGGCTCCTTTCCATCCCCTCAGTGCGGCCCTAGCCCTTCTCTCTCCCACAGATTAGTCTAACAGCCTTCTAACGAGTGTCCTGTCACCTGCCTTTCCCTTGGCTGTGGCAGGTCATCCGTATGAAACAGACTGTTACCGTACGATCCAGCCATCCCACTTCCAAGCATTTACCCAGAAGCGTTGAAATCAGGTTATTGAAGAGGTATTGTCACTTCCATGTTCATTGCAGCATTATCGTTAACTAAGATGTGAAAACAACTTAAATGTCCGTTGGCGGATGAATGAATAACGAAAATGGGGTATATACGGAAGTGGGATATTAACCAACTTAAAAAAAGGAAATCCTGCTATTTGCGACAACATGGCTGAACCTTAGAGAACGTTGTATTAAATGAAATAGGCCAATTGCAGAAAGACAAATACTGTATGATTGCACTTATATGAAGCCTAAGGTAGTCAAACACACCAAAGCAGAGGTAAAAGGTGGTTACCAGGGCCTGGGGAGGGGAGAGGTGGGGATTCGCTACTCAACAGCTATGAAATTTCAGTTATGCAAGATAGTAAGTTCTAGAGATCTTCTGTGCCACGTTGTGCCTGTAATAAACAATACTGTACATTTACTTAAACATTTGGAAAGAGGGTAGAGCTCAGGTTAAGTATTCTTACCATAATAAAAAGAAAACTGGCCTGTCCCTTGCTTGCGTAAGAATCCACAGTGACTTTTTCTTTTTAATGGGATGAAGCCTAAACCCCTTAACAAGCATCCCTAACCTTTCATGACCCAGCAGCCCCACTTCTATTTAGCCATGTAACCTGTCTTTCCAGAGTCCTCTCTGGTCTGGCCAAGCCTATACCTCACCCATTCTGAACATTCACCTGTTCCCCGAATATGACACACTTTTCCATGAGTCCAGACCGTGGCACGTGATTCATCTCCTGCCCCAAATGCACTCCACCAAATTTCTCTTTTCAGCACCTGCTTTCAAAACCTAGCATGCCTATTCACTCACCTGTGACTGCTCTGGGCAGTTAACCTCTCTTCTCTGGGGTTATTATACTGATGGCAGTTACCGTGGCTGATACTGTGTTTCCCGGAAAATGAGATCTAGCTGGACAATCAGCTCTAATGTGTCTTTTGGAGCAAAAATTAATATAAGACCCGGTCTTATTTTACTATGATATAAGACCGGGTCTTATATACTATACTATATATACCATACTATACTATACTATAATATAATACCGTTTCTTATATTAATTTTTGCTCTAAAAGATGCATTAGAGTTGATTGACGGCTTGGTCTTATTTTCGGGGAAACATAATAGACCTCAGCCTTTGGCATTGAGACGTAGAGTCTCTTTCGGTTTGTCTTAGTCTGCTCAGGCCACCACAACAAAAATGCCATAGGTGAGGGGGCTTAAATGACAGAAATTAATTTTCTCACAGTTCTGGAGGCTGGTAGTCCCCGATCAGGGCGCTGGTGTGCTGGGATTCTGAATGAGGCCCCACATCCTGACTGGCAGGGGCTGCTTTCTCACCAGGTCCTTGAATAACGCGGAGAAGCTCTGGTGTCTCTTCCTTTTCTTCTAAGGGTACTGATCCCATCATGGGGGCCCCACCCCCAAATACCATCACGTTGGGGGGTAGGGCTTCCACATATGAACTTGGGGCTAGGAGTGGGACACAAACATTCAGTCTGTAGCAGAGTAACTCGTACGTTTATCCCCGTGTCTAGCACATAGCACGGCTGCTGACACATGGTAGAAGCACTTAGTATAAATCCATGGACAAACCAACCAACCTACCAGTGTCATTCTAGTGAAGTGGTAGAGAGACAGATTCAAATACAAGACGTGGAGATGTCTCTGTTAGCCCAGGAGGCAGTAACAAGAAGCCTTAAATTGGCAAAGAAACCCATCCAGGGGATTTGGAACAGGAGATTCAGGCAGAAACACGACTCTCCTAAATGCCAGAAGCAAATGACACAAAATGAGCTTCCCGGGACATCTTGGATGTATCAGTTCAGTGTGATTTATATATTCTTTTTGCCTTTACATACTTCTGGAATCTCAGTAAAAATATATTTGGCTTTCTCTGTTTAAAAGAGAAAAAAGAGGATTTAGGCAGCTGGCCAGTGTCTCCAAAGAAAGAAACTCTCTAGCATTCAGTCTTGGGACTGCAACGTGCTACGTCTACCTAACTGCTTACTTCTGTTAAAAGAGTCCATTAGGTTTGATAATCTCAAAAGGAACGAAAAGTAAATTCCTTAAAAATTATTGGAAAAATTCCAGCTCCATAGGTCACTAGGGGATGTGAGTAAAACCTTGTTCATTCAGTACATATTAGTTGAGGGTCTACAACGTGACACGCTCCTAGGTACTGAGCATAGGGCAGTAAGCAAAGTCTTTAATGAAGAATGAACTGTTTGTCTCTTAGCAACTCAGGAGATCTCTTAACCAATTAACGAGGCAGACGTCCATTTGTTACCTCCTTAAATGGCTGCAAGGGCTGTTGATGGCCGGATGCCTTGCTCAGGAAACCACCATATTTGCAAACACAAATGCATATTTACACTCTGATGAATAATGAAGGTTATTTATTGCGTGTGCTTGAAATAATGGTTGATTTTGGAGTGCCGTTCATAAAACCCGCATCAGAAAGTGTGTTATGGCCTGACGTTTTCATTGCAGTTCAAGTAAAATAGTCCTTGGAAATTGTCTTGCTACCAAATTGCAATCATAAAGGCAGGAGTTCAGACTGGGAGAATCACTTTATATTGTGAACTTGTGGATAATATATAACATAAAGAGTTTAATTGAATCATTCAGTTGGGTTTTTGCCCAGAAAAGTAGGAATTTAAATGCTGATACAGCTTCTGCTTCCAATGACACTAGTCAGCACTCCTTAGATTGGATGTAAATAATCCTATTTGTGGATATGCAATATGATGGGGTATACTTGTCTGTAAACTTGCTAGCAAAGGTAATTAAATAATTCCATCATGTCTTAATATATATGAAAAAAGTCACTGACCTCAAAGTAAGATTCGATATGCATTTTCCTTCTAGCAACTAGAAGAAATCACTGAATTTTTAGCACCCTTTATCTTACTTTGGAACTGCAGAAGCAAGATAGAAACACACACACACACACACACACACACACACACACACACACTAAAAGCTCAGAAGTTACCATAGCAACAGTAATAACTGCTCCTGACCCACGTTTGGACAAGTTTGCTGCAAACACAGTCCAACCTGATGGGCCTGTGTGATTCTTCTTTCCTGGGATTAGAGAGTCGAATTTGGTTCAAATTCTACATTTTAAAGTTCATCTTGATCTAAATTCTGAACTTCTCAAATCCTGTATCCTGAGCTCCAGCCTTATCATAGCATTCATGGGAAAATAAATCAGCTACAAATTTCACTTAAAACACTGCAATCGAATCAACACATAACAGGAGTGAAATATATCTCAAAACAAAGAGGCTCTTCCAGCAAAGGTGCTTTTGGGGTTAGTTTGTTCAGAAAGAACTCTTCTCAGTATGTTCCAAACGGGCCCTACCCATGTAGCTAAACATTGAATTAATTTATAGACAGAAATTTTTTTGGAAAGAAAGGAAGAAAGCATGGATTAGAGTATCCTTTCCTCTAGAAATCCATCTCCCTATTATCATAAAGGATAGTAGCATAAAGCACTGTATTTTGGTATCACCTAGATCCTCTCTCATGATTCTTTATCTTCCTTGTGAGTATTCCTTCTCAGTCAATTTTGTTCTTCCTCATTGATTTATTCATTCATTGTTTGACAGTTGGTATTCCCAGGATGCCATCTTGCCCCTTTCTGTCCTTACCAAAAGTTCTGTTCCCTCCATGACGTTAGTCATTGAATTTGCTACCACGTCTCACCTAAGTCTGTATCTCCAGCCATAACTGCTCTCCAAAACTCCACCCTGTTTCTGAGTTGTTTGATGATGTTCACCTGACTTTTTACCAGTGCCAAAAACTCAAAATCGTTTTCCTCAAATCACCTTCTTTATCTCTGTTAGTTGCTCCTTCTTCACTTTTTTTAAACTTTATTTATTTTAAGTGTGTTTCTCCAAGACCCATCAGCTCCAAGTCAAGTAGTTGTTTCAAGATAGTTGTGGAGGGTGCAGCTCACAGTGGCCCATGTGGGGTTCGAAGTGACAACCCTGGTGTTACGAGCATCGTGCTCTAACCAGCTGAGCTAACTGGCTGCCTCTCCTTCTTCATTTTTGTACTTAGGCTTGAATATTTGAAGTTATGTGAAACTTTTCTGTAAGCACCAGGTTTTCCTTTCAGTGTACTATCAACTTTTACTAGTTTGACTTCATTAAAATGTCCATGAATCTGACCCTCTCCATGTCCCCTTGTGTTGCCTTTTGTCTGTCCCTCATTTCTCTCTCTGAGGCTCTTCCAAACAATTTCGGAGCCGTGTTGTCTGTTCTGTCTTCCGTACTGCGATACTGGGAATTCTGAGATAGTCATTCTTCACCTACAGTTCTTGTTATCTTCTCACCCCCAAAACCCTTAGAATTTCTTAAGTGTTGAGAGAGATAAAGGTGTATTTTGTGATGTTAAGAAGGTAACTTTGGGGCGGTGGCATGCTGGTTGCCAGGAGAACCAACCCTGAGATTAGAGGTTTGGACCCACAACCCCAACCTCTGACCTCCAGGGAGGGAAAAGGTGCTGGAGATTGAGTTCAGTTGCCAATAGCCGGTGACTTAGGTGTGACTTTGTAATGAAGGCTCCATGACTACCCCAGAGGACAGCTCGTTGGCCTTGTTTTTGGAGAGCTGCCATGTTGGGGAACCAGAATGCTTCTATGTGCTGCCGTGCTCAGTCCCAAGTTCCATGAGGACAAAAGATCCTTTGTTTGGAACCTCACCTTTTGTAGCCTTACATGTCTCTTCATCTGGCTGTTGATTTGTAGCGTTTAATGACCTTTGTAATAAATTGGAAATCCAGTGAGTTACATGGGTTTTCTTGCGTTCTGGGAGCCGTTCTGGCACATTATGCAACCCAAGGAGGGCTTGTGGGACTTATAGCCAATGTGTCAGACACGCAGGTAACAGCCTAGACTTGCCATTGGCATCCTGAGTCGGAGGGGATCGTGGGAACCTCCAATCTATAGCCAGTTGGTTAGAATCACAGGTACCAACCTAGGATTGCATCTGGCCTCTGAAGTGGAGGGTGGTCTTGTGGGACTGAGCCCTTCACCTGCAGAGTCGATTCTATCTTCAAGTAGATGGTGTCAGAATGGAGCTGAACTCTCAGCCAGCAGCAGGGTGTCCAAGCAGTGCTTGTGGCTGTGGGGAAGCCTCCATCCACACCCTGGAATTGGGTCCGGGAGCCCTCTTCACATACCATTCTCTATACTGCCCGAGATCATCTTTCACTACAGGTTGTACCCTGCTTAGATGTCTGCCAGGACCCTCCCATGGCCCACACCGTGAGCGTCAGTCTTTTGGTCTGACATCGTGCTGCCCTTTCACTTAGCTCGCCACTTCTCTCTCACACATGCCTCTCCCCTGCCCTTCCTTTCTCGGTGTCTTAGATCAGAAGTCTTGACCTAGAATGTCTCCTGGGTGCTCAAGTAGGTATAAGCTTGTGGGGAGTCATGGGGACTGTGATAAACTAGAGAGTGTGTGTGCATTCGGAAGCAATGAAATGTCATTTCAAAAACACTGTGCTAGGCAATCACAACTCCTCTGTGGGCTTGAAGCCACCTTGGGGTGGCTGTCGCCAGCTGTGCTTGTGTTCTGGCCAGTCCGAGACTTCCATTCTGTGAATAAACCCGAGTTCTGGAAGCTCTGAGCCTTTTCATGGGCCGACTTCTCTAGACTGTTCGCTGCATACCCATAACCTCCTGAAGAGGTTGTTTCTCTCTCCATTTCCTCTAGAGAATTTCATCCGTAAAGGCCGTCGCCCACACTCTCTCCTGACCAACGCTTCTAGGTCTACCTGTGTCTCTGCCTGTCTGGGGCCCTGAATGGATAGGAATATGTTAGGCAAGGTCGCTAAGGTGATGTGTTGTTTCTTTATGAACTTGCAAATCACAACAGCGAAGTTTAGCATTTGCATGGCGCATCGCAGCTTCCTAAGCTCCTCCCTGCATTTGAATGTCTGGAAAGAAGGGGGACTTGAAGACACATGAAGAAAGCTGTAGGGAAGAGAAGAAATCTTATTTGTAGGCAGTGGGTAGATGACCTGTTGCTGGTATAACAATTAAAGACATTTAAACCATCATTCTCTGTGTCCGAGGCCTCTATACTCACTTGCAAGTCCCATGCACATGCGTGATTACCCCAAAATCTAGTTTATTGATTGACTCCAGGTACACTGTGCCTTAAATTTGTTTTTTGAAAGCACATACCAAGTTTTTTTTAATTATAGCCCCATCATGCTTCTATGAAGTTTTCTTATTTGAATTTATGGAATTGTTATATTGAAATGGAATTGTGTTACACCTTGAAACCTCCAGTGGCTACTAATATTTTATTAAATACAGCTGCCACTAGGCAATAAAGATCTCCAAGGGGCCGAAAAAAAAAAAAAAAGAGTGCAGTGTTTTTCATATCTGCTTCTCGCAGCAGCCATATGCTAGTAATACGTATATGCTGTCTGGTGTTCGCTATATACTCCAACTCTGTATATAGTTAGCCTAGAGCATTACATAGCACCTGCATAATTTCAAAACACTGAACACTAGATGTCACAAAGCAAAACCCTACGCTGTGCTCTCGAGCACAAATGCACTTACAGTCAGTTAATGAGATATACAGAAAGCGGCTGCAAAGCCAAAGAAGTTAATTTCATTATACAAGTTTAGGAAATAACGGTGGACTTTGGAGGACAGATATTCTGCAGCCATAATTAGCTTCAAGATAAATCCATTTGGTATGCATTTGGTTTTTCATTAGGACACGCATTTTCACTCCCTTGTGCAGTGTTTGAAAGGTTTACATTACATGAAATTAGGGCTGTATAAACTGTGTGCTTCATCTCTTTTCCTAATGTGACTGCGCTTTCCTAGGAACACAGTAGCCTAAATGATAGCCCCCATTGTATGCCATGCACGTCAATAAATACAGAACATGAATGTGAATCAATATGGTGTTAGTACTGGGATTAAGCAAGCTATTTTCTCTTCCTTTTTTTCTTTCTTCTGGGCAGATGAATATGAGTAAATAAAATGAGTGTTTGTCTGACGCTGTGCTGGGGGATTAGGTTTTGTGTGTTCCTTTTGAGGAGAAGCATGCCTAGTGGTGGGCCTCGGCTAGCTACCTGGGCCCAGGCCATGCACACCCTTGGAGCAGTTGGACGGCCGCTGTGAAGGGCGCAGGGAGGTGGGCCAGCTCGCGCCCATAAGAACCAGGTGCAGTTTCTGCAGCCGGAAAGGTTAGGCTTCATATGACTTCGTTTTCTCTCTGCAAATTAAAGGACAATTTATGAGTGTCTAGACAGGAATTAATCGGAATAATATTGGCTGCTTTTGACCCGAGAGTGCTATTACGATAAAGTATACACAACACAAATATAGGACAAAATCATTTATATAGCCTATTATCATGCCAGCATCCAGAGGCACCTTACCATAATAAAATGATTTACAAAAGAAAACACGAACAAAAACATATCTCTGATGATGAATGGCTTTGAAAAGCAAGCTCAGTGCGTTCCTGAAGTTATAGTTAGAGAGTCTCTGTAAGTGCTTACAAGATAAGGAGATTTTAAATGATGGTAAAATAATAAAACAGATTGGTGGTGGGAGAGCTACAGATCTAGGACAGAGCTAGTTTCTACGATTTATAAGAAATCAGCATGTGAGAATCTTCCAAAATCCCTGTAAGTACTAAACCAGGAGAATATATGTTCAAATCTAAACATTAAATGCCACGAAGTGGAAACAGAAATGTTTTACACAAAAAAAAATAAAAATAAAATAAAATAAAGAGAGAGAGAGAGAAGAAAAATGCTAGCTTTTCTTGCATTGATGAAATTCAGAAATGGGGAAAAATGTTTTTACACAAAAGAAATGCATTGTTTCTCAGAAAATTTAAAAAAATATTCTTAAATTTGCTGGGTAAAGATAGAAAACATTTGAAAAATTGAACAATTCATAAAGAATTTCAATATGTTATGTATTCTCCCCTACCAGAAACAACTATTTAGACAACCTCACTTATGCTGCATTACCTGATTCAGCTGTCTATTTTCTGAATTGAGGTAGTTTACTAAATGAAAGTAAACTTTTGTCTTTAATCTTTTGTTTGGTTGCATACAAATATTTTTTTGTCAACACAAAGAGAATATGATGTACATTTTTAAATTTTAAAATAGCTTTTCTTTATTACTTGATTATTTAACACAAGCTTATTATACAAAACTTGGAAATTACAGAAGAGTAGCAAGAAAGTAACAAGAGTCACACATGATCTTCAATTCCAGGTATAATGACAATATTTTGGTTATTTTCTTCAAAATGGAATTTTTTCCAAATTAACTTTAAATTAATTCCAGCCTCATTTTAAACTGGAAAAATGAAATACTCCAAAGAAAACTCCTGCCACATCAGATAGAAGTGAGATTCATGGTAACTGTTGGGTCAATTTATTTCCCTTCAATATTTTCACCTATTCTGATAATTATTATAAAAATATTTTAATTGAAGTATCATAGTTTTAGTACTGCAGTTTAGTTTAGGAAAGAGAAATAAACCTACCTTTATTAAAACTAAATTTTAATTATATTTATATGTTATTAACTTCAAGGTGTAAAGTATTTAGTCATTTACTTCTTTTTGCCTATGTAAACTAATAAATTTAGTCTCTTATGTATACACACATGCATATACGAGTATACTGGTATATATTAAGGTATATATACATATATATGTGTGTGTGTGTGTGTGTGTGTGTGTGTATATATATATATATATATATATATATATATATATATATATATATAGTTTCCTGTTTCCTTTCTTTACTATAAGAGTAGAAATTTTTCTACTGTCTTATATCTGTCTGGTTGCTCAAAAAAAAAAAAGAAAAAATGGGGCAGAAGATGGGAGGTTATATTTCTATTTTTCTCCGGCAGCCCAGCCATGAATGAGTTGAGTCAGCTGAGAACAGACTGCAAAGGCTGGTATCCTCTGTCTAACTCCACTGAATGCTGGCTGGCTCGTGGCTACCTGGGAGGGACACCCTGTGTCTTATTTCAATGTGGATTATTTTGAACGGTTCAATTGTGATTGCTGTTCTAGCGGGGAAAAGATCAAGGTCAAAATTGTCACAAAGAAAATACAATGCACATATAATGGGAATACAGTCCGACCAAAGGCTCTTAATTTGAACTTCCATAAATAATTTGTTGTCTCTCTGCCCCTTACATTTTTTTAATCCATTCTCAAAGATGCGAGAAAAACTCACCTCTCTACCCCAATGCAATGTATCGTCTTATTTAGCTCACTACATGATTGCCAAAGTCAATTCCAAAAGCTCTAGATCGTCTTGCTTTTCCTTTTCCTATCCCATACAGACATAGACCAAGTTTTAAGGGAAATTTTACTTTGTTAGATACTTCTTTGTGTATTTTCTTTTTTTTATTTTAAATTTTACTATTCCATTTCCTGTGATGGTGGTGGTTACCCACTCTGTCAGCTATTGCCTTTTAAAACAATTAAGTAGAAAAATTGGGTTTGAACAGATTAATGAACTGAAATCAACATCTAGACCTTTACCTGGCCTTTTGACTAGAAAGATAAACTCACACCAACAGATAGTTGTGGTTAGTAGAGTTTCATTTGTTTTCTTTCATCGAAAACGTCCGTCCTCTGTAGTTCCTCCTAATATGGGGTTGTCATGGCCTACTCTGGCTTCTGTCCTGTGAAGGGAGGAGCTCCTGACCCCAAGCAAGCACTGTGGCGCCACCTTACCCTTGTCTGGGGTCCACTCTGCAGGGGCTCCCAGGAGCAACGATGGTTGCGGAAAACTTCTCAGAGCTCGCAGTTATGACAGAGAACGCTTTACCCTGTGGAGTGGTTCATGGGGTGGACCCCAGTGTCAGCCTCAAGGGCAACCCTGTGAGCTTAGGCACCTGGTGGAATTGTCCATGCCTTGGACTATAATGTGGGAATAATAGGTAAGAGCGTATGTTATTTATTTAGACTGGAAGAATTTAGAATGGTGCCTAACCCACAAAGTAGTGCTCAGCAAATTCTAGCTCACATTAGTAATTGCATTTCAAACTCGTACTAGTCTCATTGTCTTTGAACCACGTTTGCACATTTTTCACACAGGTTTTCCCATCATTTTGAAGAAATAAGTCCTTTTAGATAACCAGCAGTTGTCAGACCTGCTTGAATTGGGATCTCAATTTTGCTCTTTACCACACATGTAACCCTGAACCTAGGAACTTTTAGAGTCAAGGTTTTCTTATCTGTGGTACAGCAGAATGCCTCACTCTCCAGGATTTTGTGAGAATTAAGTGAGATAATATATATGTATACATACATACATATACATATATATATATACACATATACATATATATATATATATATATATATATATATATATATATATATATATATAAAACCCTAGGCTACTAATATAACCTAAATCTACCACAACCATCTTGGTGAATTCTGCAGTGTCACTTGCAGCCAGCCAGATGTGGGCAGTTTCACAAGAGAAAACTCTGTTAGGGGCTCCAAGAAAACACTTTGCTCGCTTTGATCAAAGAAAAAGTTCATTTTGCATGTGGCCTGTACTGTGTGTCTTGGATGCATCTGGGGAAGGTTGACTTGCCTGGAGCTGTGGCAGCCATGTTATAAACAAGAGGCAAATATTGAGGACGGTGGAGCAGTGTGTTGGAAAGTCCTCAGTGAGGAGCTGCGCACGGACCGCAGAGCCCCCTCTGTCTGGTCTTTCTGGATGGGGCATAATTAAATTAATTGCCTTAATTGCTTTAGCCACCATTAACTAGATAATGCTATTACTTTCAGTAGATGCAGCTATATATCTCTAAAACTCCTATTTGTTCAGTCTTGCTCTCTGATTTCTTGTTTCTGCTGCCTAAGTGATGTGTTGCGATGTTATAAGTGTGTGTGTGTGTGTGTGTATTTACATACACATAAAATTAAAAAGAATTAAGATGGGGCAAGATGTTTCTAGAGTCAGATGAGAGGCTTCATTTGTATAAATATCCTTCAGCTTTCTAGCTGAGCAGAAATAACGTTACTATAAATATAACCATAAGCTACCAGTTATTCCACTTTCTCTCTTGCCAGGCTTGTTACTAAGCCTTAACCTGCATTATTTCACCTAATCCTCCCACAACCTTTAGTGGGAGATATTCCCATTTTATAGATGAGAACCCGCTGTAAACAGCCAGTTTCCCAGCTCCCCTCCTGAGTTCACATCCGCTGTTTCACCCTAATTCTTACCCATCCTACAGGCGTGAATGAAGCATCACCTCCTTGGAAAAGCCTCCCGTGACCCCAGACCAGATTACCCATGACACACACGCTATTAGCACCCTCCTCAGCTTCTTCACAGGCTTTCACACTCTCACAATTATTTAATGGCTTATAATTACTTTCTTTTTTCTCCCTTAAGTTTTGTGGGAGGAGTCTCCATGTCTGTCCTGCTGTCATTGTAGCCACAGGGTTTGGCCCTCTGCCTCGCGTGGGATACTTGTCATTCACCATGTTTTTGTGTCCTTGGCACTGTTTGGAATTCTAGAAGTTTCCACATCATGTGCAAAGGAAATTTAGAAGACTCAAACCGCCTTGAGAGTGTTTGAGCACATGCAGAAAGCGTCCGCCATTAGCCCTCTGGTTGCTTGTTTCTCCTTCCACGTGTGTACCTAGCTGGTCCCTTACCCACCATGGCTCGGCTTAGGGATTTCCCAAGCCCCCTTCTCATGTTAGTGGGAGACATGGCTCCTGACTCAGCGGTGCTGCCCACTGAACCTCAGCCACATGAGCTGCTCAGCAAGTCATTTACCCAGGCGGTATCTCCATAGAGGATTGTGATGGAGGCCGCTGGCTGTCATCCAGCCATCTTCTGTCCTTCTTGTTAGTAACAGAATCCTCCTCCTGAGTCTTAGGTAGCAGATGACCCCCCAACTGAAAGCTACATTTCTCCGACTTACTTGTGCCTTGCTGTGGCCACATCCATGGCCTTGCCAATGGTACGGAAGCTAAATGCAACGTGTGCAATTCCCTCTTTATCCCTCGCCCTGCACTACGTCACTTTCCTCCTTCCTGTGAGTTTCTGGGAGTCGGCTGCAACCACCTCATGAAGGCTCCACATCAGTGGCTGAGCAGCGCGGTGTCACTGCGCAGGGGGCCAGGACTCCACAGACTCTGTGGCAGAAGCAGCCAGCACCCAGGCTGCCTCCCTCTCTCAAGACTGTTCTGTGACACATCCTGGTTTTTATCTCATTTGAGTCACTGTGGTTTTGCTTCTCTTGATTATCAAAGTTTAGCCTGTACATCAAGTAATGCCGATAAGTATATGTAGCTGTAACAAAAAGAAACTTGACAAATCAATAGAAATTTGGTAGAAGTGCTGAAGTTGCAGGGTGCCATGGGCCTAGAACATTCCTGTCTGTTACCTACAATGATTGGGTGCGTTGATGTGATCAGCTGTTCCCTGGACCAGGAACTCTCGAGCCATGGCCACCGACTGCCCCTTACCTTCCCAGGTAGCTGGGTGGGGAAGCAACACACTTGGGAAGAGAGAGTGGACACGCTCCATGTGATATTGGGTATTTAAATATTTGTGAGAATGGATATGTTTGGCTGTCAATTTTGCACCGATGACTGTGCTGTGTTACTGTGCTGTGTTCTGTCCTGTTGTTGTAACAGATTCTGCTAAGTTCCCGGGAGAGGGTGGCAGCAGGAACTGAACATGATGATAATGGTGGCCATATGGGTGACCAGGTACATAAAGATGACAGTAATGAAGAAATGATAGCTTTAGACAATGACAAAACTGTCATCAGGACTGACCAGGAGCCAAGAGGACGGAAAGGGGGAGAGTAAAATAAAAACTCTTGAGGATAAGTGTGGCCCCTGCAGTGACAAAAGGAACAGCAGAATGAACTTGTATTGGAAGGATTTTACTCACCGTGTGTAAAGATGTGAAATATGGCTGGGCCTCTGCCAGAATCAGAGTGCTTGAATTAGGAATGAGACATTCTGCTTGCAGGAGGCTCTCATGGCTGTGTGTATTGTTATCCTCACCCATCTGATTATATCCCCTCCAGGATGGGGTGAGCGGAGAAACCTGGCTTACATTTACAAAATATAAATATCTACATGTAAAGCAAATCTTAATTATTTATCATAGAGGTCTGCCTGGGAATCATAATAAACAATTATATAGTGAGCAGTGAGACCGGCATAAGAGTGGACCAAACTCAATCCCGCCAGCAATGAAGGAAAACATTTTGGGGTCAGGCCAGGCTCCTCTGGGGATGTTTTCCACAATAACAAACTAGACAGACATACTTTAGTCTCCGAGTGCATTTCAGAATTCCACGATGATCCAAGTCAGTTTTTAGGGATCTTTAGTTGATATAAACACACCGATATTTGTGTTCTCAACCTACCATATGCAGAACATCAAGAATCAGATGTTCACCACATAAATCATTCAAATTTATGGACCAAAAATCAGGAAAGAAATTCCAGAACATGCAAAGCTATTAACATAACAGGAATGTGAGGCAAATGAAAGTCAATTAGTCTAAGGAACTTGGGAAGATAGGAACAGCCAATCAAAAAGTTCATAGAAGAGGCAACTAGAGTAAGGAATATGCATAAATGATTATTTTTCTTAATATAAAAACGTGATGTCCATTTATCTTACATGTTTCCTTATGGTTTCATGTATATGTTTTCTCTATTTAACTGTCTTGTATGCTCTTTGGAAACTTACAGTTCATTTGTAATTCATGGTCACCAGTAAATGTAGCAACATCTCAGAGATGGACGTGACCAAGAAATATGTGGGGCAGAAATCAGTTTATTGGTCACAGAGACGAGCGAAATAAGGCTGAAGGGATGGGGAGGGCGTCAGTCACGAGAGACCCAGGAGCGTCTCCTTTATGATTTTCTCAGTTTATAGTCAGATGATAGAAAGTTTGTCGTTTTAGAATTTTGAATACGTTGTTATTTATGCTCACTATTTCTTAAATATTCACCAACTGAGGTCTGGTTTGATAATTAGATGGATAAGTTTTCCATAGAACTTGGGAAAACATAGTGATGAAGAATAGAGGTGGTATATGTGCAGTTTGTTAATAATAATAATAAACTCTAAATAATAATAAAGGTAACCTGCAGCCTTGGAATATAGTGGGTCTTGCATCCACCTCAGAACACTTTATACATTTTACACCAGTGAACTCTTTGAGTCCCCACAATTATGTCAGGAGATAAAAGAACCTCTGTTTCTGGTGAGGAAACCCCTATATAATGTGGCCTCCCTGGATGGTTTTGCCAAGTCTTCTGAAACATTAGTAATCTTCAAACACAGATGACGAATATATAATTTCAATTTGTGAAAAGGCCAACTTTCGTGTAATGATAACATTACAAATAGCGTCCATTTATTTGGGAAATTTCTCTATCTTTGCATCTGAAAAACAGGGGCTCATGCAACCTTTTAAAAATGATCATAAAATTACAATACGTTTTGGTTTCATGTAACACAAGACATTGAATTTATACAAGAAATCCAGAGGTTTGGACTAACTTCTGTGGTTTATAACCGTTACAGGAAGGTTGAACTGGGGGTTAGTCTTCCAGTTGATCTTAATTTGAAGGTGTAAAGAAAACACATAATTCAAAATCACAGCACATGAATTAATGTCTTTCTGTCACCAACCTCTTTTTTTTCCCCTGCTCAGTGGGTCAAGGGCCCCATGGCCTTTCCTTTCCTCTCTGGGGAACTTTGGAAAATACTTTTTAAAAAACATGGCTCCTGAGTTGCTAGCACCTGTATTTCGTCTCAATCAAGACAGGTCTGCTTGTTGAGAAAATATTTCTTTAAGAAGCTGAGAATGCTCTTGGTGCTCACCAGTTGAGAATATAAACTAGCCCACTTTAATCTTGGTCAGGGAAAGGTGACCGTGTAATTTATTGTCCAAACCTAGATACATTTGAGAGTGAAAGGGGGTGCTAATAAAACTGACAATGGGACCATAGGCATATCCTTGTCACAGGCGAAGGGGAACAGTCTGTGGGTCAAGTTAGGGATGATTTTTCTCATCCTCAGAGCAATGGGAAGCCAACAAAATGTTTATGTAAAGTGAAATAATCAACTGTATATTTGGAAAAGATAGATCACTATAGTATGGAGTGTAACTCCAGGTTAAAAACAAAAACAACAAAAAAAAAGCAAGCCAACAAATATTATGGTCCCCAGGATCATAGTGGGACAATGGAAATGGGTGGAAGTACTCACCTGTCAGAGATCATTTGTGATGAAAACCAGCTGAGTATGCAGTGGTTTGGATGGGGGAACAAACCATCAGCAGATGAGGGAGAGGGAGGAGCCAAGGATGATTCCTTTGTGTGTCACATAACTGGATTGGATGGTGATGCAGTTCATTAGGAACTGGCAGATGGCTAAGGTGTGCGTGTGTGTGTGTGTGTGTGTGTGTGTGTGTGTGTGTGTGTGTAGATCATGTGTTCAATATATAGGTGTTAAAGTTTTGGAGATATTCACAATGGCATCTGTACTAGTCAGCATTCTCCAGAGAAACACTACATAGATAGGTAGGTAGGTAGATAGATACCGTGTTTCCCTGAAGATAAGACTTAGCCGGACAATCAGTTCTAATGCGTTTTTTGGAGCAAAAATTAATGTAAGATCGGGTCTTATATAACGTAATATAAGACCCGGTATTATATTATATTATATTATACCCAGTCTTATATTATATAAGATCCGGTATGATATTATATTATAATTATACCCAGTCTTATATAAGATCCAGTATTATATTATACCCAGTCTTATATAAGATCCGGTATTATATTATATTATATTATATTATACTATATTACATTATATTATATAAGACCCGGTGTTACATTATAGTAAAATAAGACTGGGTCTTAATTATAGTAAAATAAGACCGGATCTTATATTAATTTTTGCTCCAAAGGACACGGTAGAGCTGATTGTCCGGCTAAGTCTTATCTTCGGGAAAACATGGTAGATATCATGAGAAATTATGTAATTATGGAAGTCAAGTCTCAAGATCCGAAGAATGACAAGAGCTGGGGCCCAGGAGGGCTGATGGTATAGTTTCAGTTCCAAGGCTAGCAGGCTCGAGACCCCGGAAGACCTAATGTCACAGTTTGAGTCTGAAGCTGGGGAAAAAACCCTGATGCACAGGTTCTAAGGCAATAAGGCAGGAGGAATTCCCTTTTACTTGTAGGAGGGTGAGCCTCTTGAGTCTATCCAGGCCTTCAACTGATTGGACGAGGCCCACCCCATTTGGGAAGGCAATCAACTTTACCCAGTCTACTGATGAATTTTACAACATAAGTCTCATCAAAAACACCCTCACAGAAATCCCCAGAATAATGTTTGACCAACCGTCTGGGCACCCATGTCCCAATCAATTTGACACATAAAATGATCACCACATCTCAATAGAGTATACAGATTTGACCTCAGAGAAAAGATGCAACTTGTAGATTTAATTGAAGAACTATCCATGCAAAGATGGTAACTGAAGTATTGGACATGAATAAAACTGCATCATAGAAGATATAAGAGAGTTTAGTGTTCTAATACTGGACCTGCTTTTCATTTATTCATTTATTTACAATTTCAAAAATATTTACGGCCCCTTTGCTGTGTGTTAGCTCTATGCTAGGAAAGGGGGATTCAGCAGTTAAAAAGCTAGACGTGATGCTTTTCCCTTAAAATTCATGGAAGTTTACACAGGCTTACTTAGAAAGGTGCCATCTTTTGGGACAAGACCCAAATGCCCCTTGCATGATAGTCCCCAGCCATCCCAGCCTGCTCAGTTTAAAGCAAAGAAGAAAGTTTCTGCCAATCCTTATTGCTTTTTCAGGGATACCATTTGCTCTGTGTGTCGACAAAGCATCTGCTCACTAAAATCACCAATGTTGCAAACCCCTTCTGCCCACCCCCGACAACTTATTCAAGACGGCAGCCAAGCCAAAGCACCATTTCGAACTTGCTTGAAAGGACACAAACCCTTTTAAGCTGCTTAGGATATTATCTCTTTCCCTTAAGTGGTAGCCAGGTGACCCGAAAAGGCACATTGAGCTTCCAAAAGGTGCTTAACAAAGAATGAGGGAGGTGCTTTGGCCTAAGAAACTCTGGATCATTAAATAATGCTTGCCTTAAATGCACTAATAAAACACTGCACATTAAGGTTTGGCAATCAGAGAGGTGAGCCCGAAGACGGCTTCTTCAATTCCTTTTAGAGGAATTGGAACGGAGATTTCCTTTGCTCATGTCCCCATCGCAGAGGGTGATCTCCCCGAAGAGTTTATTGGCAGAGGCCTCTTGCCAAAAGTGCTCGCTGTCCACCGTGCTCTTTCCTCTCCTCTCTGAGAATGACAGTCCCGTGAGAAAGCACGTTTGCACTGCTGTGCTGTGGGAAACGCCAGGAGAAGGAATTGTCCCAAATCTGTGCGAATTGAGCAACTGGGGCAACACTCACAGGCTTTCTTGTTGGTGGTGTTCTCTGTAAAACTCTCCGTGTTCGTGCTGAATTATGTCAGGACAAACATTCAAGTCAAAAGAATCGCCAGATTTATTTTAATAGCTGAGAAACCTGGAGAGGTGTGCAGTCTATTCTGCCTGTCAATTGATGATCTTGAACACACTTTTTTAAACTGACGAGTCCTTAAATACATCCCAGCTCATTTTGTTCGAGCCAAGTTTTATAGATGCCGTCCTAAAAATCAATTCGAATAGCAGCCATAAACTCAAAATCTTCCTCCTTGAAGTGTCTACGGCAGAATGCAATTTTGTTTAATTTTAATTGACAGAGATGTCAGCCTAAGAGAATATTTTAGAATATTAGTAGGAACAGTAAACTTGTGCCTTGACATTTTTATGGTCTAATGGTGTAATTCCCTGGAAAAAGTCTCCACTGTCAGGATTTACACTAAAGCAATACATGTGTTACTTTTTTCCCCCCACTTAGCAAAGGAGTGACAAATATATTACTAATTACACAATTGCTTTATTATGTGGAGCTGTAGCTAAAATCGTTTCTGAATTTTCCAGCAAAATTGAGCTTCTTCCTAAACGATTAATTCTAGTAAATGGACTTGGGTAGAAAAAATTGATTCCAGCTGAAGGAAAGCCAGCCCCCTGTCCTTTTCAGTTAGAGTTCTGGGCATGAGACACAGAAACTATTATACTTAGGACAGACTTCCAGGACAGAAGATATATCAAATTTTACCAGTGCAGGAGATTTCCAACAAGAGATGAGAAAAGCCAACAGATTAATTCTCCTATATATACACAAAGATAAAATCTAGAAGTCCAAAGATAGTAGAAATCACGGTTACTTTGGGCTTTTGTACCTTCCTATTAGGGCAAATGGCTCTTTTTAAATTTCTATAACACACAGTGCATACATCAGCTGTACAACTTACTACATTTTGTTGAAATAATATCTTTATCTATATGTCTTCACCATTAGAGCACACTGGGATGTCTTTATTAACTTTGTATCCATGTCTTGGCACATAGTAGGTACTCAAGAAAATGTGTGGAACTGAAAGTGGTCATTTTAACTCGGTGAAATCCAAGCCACGTTGTGATATTCCTGTGACTTAGGGATAAAACAAAGAATGCCACTTTTCTACAGAAAGGTTTCTGCAATCCTAGGACTGACCCTTGGTCCTCCAAAGAAATGTGCATTACTAGGGTGTGAAATATGCTCTGTCAACTTCTCATGGTTTCTAGACTCTAAAACAGTCTCCAAAACAACAGCGAAATCAATGACCACAGCAAGATATTAATATAAGACATCTTCAGGGTTTTGATCAAAGCAAAATCAACTTAGAAAGATGGCCTACTTTCATCTCAGACATTGAGTTTCAATTTAAATACAATTTTAGTATGCTCTATTGATTTCAGTAAACTTCACTAAGGCCCTTTCACTGTGAAAGAGGTTGTGATCACATGGGGGGGTCGGGGGAGGGTGTGGGAAAACAGATAGGTACCCCTCATGGCATAGATTACAGATGCAAACTTAGCACTGTGTGTGTCTCAGAAGAAAAAAATGCGTAAGAAATGGGAATTAAACTAATAATAAGAGTTAAGTATAAAATGAGGAAATATGTTCCCAATACGACTATCAGTATAAATTGCTAAGAACCAGAGAAAAAACTAGTTACAAGAAGACTAAAGAAAGCTTCCTAGCATTTGATACGGGTTCTTCGAGGATACACAGGATTTTTTAAAGTGACCATTGGATGAAGGGATTTTTGGGAACTGGTCCCTGTTCTCCAAACTATGTGCTTCCCTGTCTCCCTGCCTTGGCGTTTTGTGAGCCAAGGCAGGGAGACAGGGAAGCACATAGTTTGGAGAACGGCGACCAGTTTGACGGTACTAAAATTTAGTTTGGTCTGTGTGTAATGGGTGATCAAGATGAAATGGTATATTGGGGTTTCTTCATGGCAGGCTATAAATGCTATAATAACTCATAAGAAGTTAAGCCAAAAAGTTAATGCATGCACTATCTTTACTCACCTCTTAAAACTGCCCATTCTGGAGCCCTTTTTCCTGACAAGATAGACAATGTTATAAAATAGGGACTAAGAGTTCCCCTAAAAATTATTGCCCAATGTGTTTGAATTTCACCTACTTAAAGCAATGTCTAGGAGTCACCCTTGGATTTTTATTTGTTTCCAACGGATTGAATTTATATCAGTGTTTAACAAATTGTGTTCTGAGAAGCACTGGTTCAGTAAGGAAGTAACTGGTGTTTCCCCACCAAGACTTCAGTGGTCATATGAGTTGTAAAGATGCTGTGAAGACCACCTTTCTCGGAGATTCATGATGCGCATTTGCAGAGAAAAGGCTCTGAACATCCTGCAATCAAAGTATATTTCATCCCAAGTCTCACAAACCGGTTTTCACCATGAAAACTTCCTCTGTGTGTGTGTGTGTGTGTGTGTGTGTGTGTGTGTGTGTGTGTGTGCATGTGTGTGTGTGTGTGTGTGTGTGTCTAGAATAACCATTCCTATCGCACTGACTTAATGCTTTAGGGAACACATTTGGGGAAATTTTCAGAGCAATTCCTGAGCTGTTGCAATTGTAACTCTGGGTGGAACTAACAATCAACTTGGAGTTCCATGCAAAGCCTTATGGAAATGCTTCCGGGTCTTTGCTGGAACAGACTGCTCCCACCCAAATTATATTTAAAGCCATTCTAGAAAATTATTACCAAATCCATCCAACCTCATCATCTAAAATGTTTTAGTGAGCTGTATAGACTGCCCCTGCTGAAATGTTTCCACATAGTAAATGGAAAGCAGCCACCTTGCCGGGTCCTGTTCTAAGAGTTTGGCAGATAAAATGAGTATATCTACCTTCTTCCTACTGCTTCAGCTCAGTAGAGCCTCGCCTGCTCGCTCTGTGGATAATGTGATGCAAATGAGTTATTGTACGGGAGTGTAACTTGACTAGCAGAACTCCCCAAAGTGGGAAGGTGAAGGCTGCCTTAATCGCTCAGGAGCAAATGTTACGTAGAAAGGAAGTGAGGCACCAGCCAAGTTCAGTATCTTGCCCAAGTCCTATAGCTAATTCATGACAAGACTGCCTTGGATCCCAGATTGCCTGTTTCCTCTCACTGTTTATTCTTTCCCCAACGCTCAAGACCTCTCACTCCCAACAAGGGGAAATTTCCAGTGACTTAGAGATGAAAGCTTGAGAAAAAACATAGATGCTCCTTATAAAAATTATTTCTAGGAGGAACGAAGAGGTTATTGCCAAGTCAATCAGCAACGAAGGCGACTTTGGAGAGAAGAGACAGAGATCTGGCTTCTGTCAGCATGTCTGTCGGAGAATATGTTTGCAGATACACTTGTCAGGGAAACGAGCCAATTGACCAGGTAGAGGTGACCAAGGGACCCAAAGTCAAGGGAAAAAATTCAGTGCCTTTTCGGATCTGCGTCTGATTTCAGAAGGCACTGACCATCTCTGTCTCTGCTTTCATTCTCTGGGCTCCCCATTCATCATCAGCACATTTCTAGTTGTTTTATCCAGCAGGAGAAATGTAGTGTTGGGGGGGGCGGGGCAAGGAGAGGGAGCCAAGGGCAGTGCAGCCGACGCTCTGTGATCTGGGAGCGTGTGAATTTTAGGTCAGCTAAATCAGGACACAAAGCTACAGCTGCTAAACCACAAAGGCCCACATAGACTTTCCCGTCCCAGCTTCAAATCTGCGGAAGAGAACCTTGCATGGGGGAACCTTATTCTTCCCCAATTAGTGCCTTTTCACAGTGGCAGGATGGAAAAAGGTTTTACTCGGCAACATTCCTGAAGATCAGTAATATGCAAAAGCTCTGTGAAATCAATTCCCATTATTTCAAAGGACGCAGCATAGTAAAAATAATGCATAGTAAAAACACTGTAATGAAGCCACTGCTTAATCGGCTGTGATTATCTAAGACGAACCAGCAACTGTTCCATCCTTATTTTGTCGCATCTGCTCAGTGGTACAAAACTGTGTGTGCCACAGCAAGGCTTCATGCTATGGCGGTTGAAACTGTGAATTTTGGGGTGTCCCTGGAATAAAAGTTCTGGGGGATTGCATGGCAGGCTTAAGATCATTAAACTTTTTTTTCCATTCTCACCTCTCTTGTTTCATTTGTTTTCTGCACTGTTGATTCTCTGAATTACCTTTTCGTTTTGTTTTTAATGAAAGGAAAAAAAAAAACACTCAAAGAAGAATGAACGGAAGCAAATTGTTCTTTTTTTTCTTTTTTAAAGCTACGTTGCTCATTATGCAAATAGCATACAGCCTGCATGTCCCCTCCCCCCAGATTGCCCCTCTGCCCCTGGCTAATAACAGTCAGCCTTGTTTGGCCGCCGGTTGGCAAAACTCTCCAGCATTTTTGCCGCTTCATATTTCAGCCATGACTTTTGTCATATTTTGAAGAAAAACTTGCACCTGGCCAACCAACCCAATTGCCAAGCTCTACCCCATTGAGATTTAAAAGGGATTTGAATCGATTGTCCTATGAAATTTAGAATGTATAAAAAAGGGGCAGCAGTGAAGTCACAGTAGCGTTTTCTCGTGGAATTGAAAATAAAATAAAGGGTATTTGTGGTAGGCAGCACTCACTTCCCAGCATCTTCAAAAACACGGGCAGTACTTTTTTGCCATATGCAAAGCTGAGGACAGAAAAAGCAGCTAATAAAATGTGTCCTGAGAGCAGCACGCATTTTTCTCTTGGCAGAGCTGATGCAAAAAGAGAGTTTGTGTTTTTATTATTGTCATTACGACTTACACTTTACCTGATGTGCAGGTATTTGCTACTGGATAATTTGCTATTAGTTACCTTTTGGGTACTCACCATAGTGAGAAACGGAGCCCTCCTTTTCTAGAAATTTCTGGTTCCCCAAGAACTATCTCCAGCATCTTCTCAACTCTTCTCTGGTGCTTTCTGCTCAGCCAGGAGGAAAACAAGTAGAGAAAGGTCAATTTGTCAATTTTGGTCACCAGTGAAAACTATACTATGGAGGCAGCGAGCGTCTGAAATTGCTATGTGACCAAGAGCAGACTGGCCCTCTACTAAACCTGATGGTGCCCCCAGAATGCCAGGGGGCCCCGAGTGCAGTCAAACAGGAGTGTGCTCCAAATCACTTCAGATCTTGTGAAGAGGGAGATTTTGAGAGAGTGGATGTGAGGTTCTGCATTTCCAGTAAGCTTTCAGTGACAAGGGATGGCCGCTGCTCCCTCCACGGACCACACCCCGAGCACCAAGTTTGAGTAAACAGTCCTTTCCTTTCACTCCTGTCACCTAAGTTTTAAAACCAACTTCTGAATGGCATAGAAAAATGGGCCCAAGCCCAGGAAAATTGAAAGTCATGGCCCCAGAACCACAGACACAATCTTTTCAAGGGTACTTCTAAGGTCAGACAGCATACTTCCAAAAATGAGGCAGTGAAAGCAAGGTAGTCAAGGTGAGACACATAATAAACATCAGACGGACAGGAGGTCGAGATCCAGAGACTGTCCTTACACCCTTAAGGACACCGGCTGGTAATGGCATCACTTTTAATATCTCCAGTGGTTTCTAGCTGTTCTCATCTAATTGTATTTAATGTGAATATATCTTTCCTTGAGAGCAGGTTCAGATCCACTTTTTAAAGAAGAAATCCCTAGACTTTAAAAAAAAAAAAAAAAATTTATTTTCACTTCTTGTGTAACAAAAGGGTACTTATCATTTGTGATACTCTGTATAGTGAAGATGTGGCGGGGTGGTTCATCATTTACAATGTCCTTGGAAAATCCACCTTAAGTTCTAAAAGCCTCTTGACCAATTTCATGGATGCGTTCTGAGAAATGGAGCTAGTGGCGAGCCGAACTGTAGTTTTGTAAAAACATTTGATCGAATAAGAAACCAATAATATTGTCTGATCAATGTTATACATATAAAATGCATTGCAGGTGGCACCCTGACTTAGCCTACAAAAAGAACACAAAAGATTAAAGATTATATTTTATTTAAAACTCTCAAAAACAGCTGTGGAATGACTATTCCTGTGGCTTCATCGCTCAGCGCCTGTTCCATTCTGCTCGTAGCATCGTTCTTGGTGGAACTGGACATGGCGGCCACACTGCAATAACGGCCTCTGGGTCAGTGCAGTCTAAGCCAGAGAGTCTCATCAATTATAAACCTATCTTGTCTTCTGGCAAAAAGGAAAAAATGTAGGAGCGTAGTAACACTGCCACTGAATATTCGTATTTCCCTTGACGTTGCAATGCTATTTTTATAGCGGGCATCCAATTTTTAAACAAATATTGCAAATAGGGATACTATCGGAAGGTAGCGATTTCATCTCAGACACACAGGAGCGATACCGCTGAGGCACAAAGCACAGATGTGATCTTCAAGTGTACAGGGCATGAGTCGTGGCTAGGTCGAACTTTACATATATAGCTTGTACTTTTATTCCTACACAGAATTGAGAGAGGAAGATGGATTTTTTTCTTAATTCACTTGTGGCTTATCTACTGAGATAAGATTCCCGTACATATGAGCTGGATAAAGGGATGGCAAGTGGCTTATGGAGATAACTTTAGGAACCTGACAAAAATAGTTTTTAAAACCCTTTCTAATAAGAGAATGTAAATCCAAATTAAATACCATCCACTCAAGGTGCAGTCTACTTATTTTGGCGGTGAACCTATCTCCAAGTACTGTCCTGAAAATCAGGTTTTACCCCTTAACAGAGATAGAAGCAAAAGAAATATAAAGGGCAGTAGATAAAATGCTGTTTCCTTCCTGATTTTGAGAATTCCTTTTCAGGAAGGTTAAAATCCTAAACTGGCTTTGAGAATGATTCACTTTTTCTTCCACAGGTAAACTCTTTCTATCCTCATCGGTCCAAATCCCACCCCGCCCCTAATGCAATGTCAAACGTATCTCCACCTTTAGAAGTGACTAATTTTGTAAATGCCACAGTTTACACATCACTGCCAAAGAATCAAAATCTGAAGTACGCTCTTTTTACAGAGAGGAATAAACAACTACATTTGGAAGTGTCACTAGGAGCCTGCATTGCAGCTTGTGAATTGTTCCAGTGTTACTTCTACAAGTGATATGTTTATTTTTGTGATCAGCTAGAGGTTTGGTCTGTGAGTCCCCGCTGAGAATCGCAAGCACTTCCTCAGTTCCCAAGAAACTGGAGAACACCTGGAAAAGAAGGGCTCTCACTGAAAAATACCAAAAGTACAAACCCTTACCCCAAACCCACGCAGGCAAGACGTGCACCAGAACCGTTGCTCTGTCCAGAATCAAACAAACAGAAACACAAATCAAATAGACTCTTTCTGTCTGATTGTCCTTCACCTCCACGCTTTGGTTTAAAACAAGCAGATAAAGGAAATAAACATCCCCAAAAAGCACCCCCCTCCCCGTGCCATTAGGACCTCCAAAGTAAATAAAAAGTGGTACTGCCGAGAGCGAATTGCCGCTGCGATTCCGGGGAGAATTCTGATTTTAGCACCACTGTACCAAATTTGTCATTTAGGGAAGCTCTTGTTCCCTTTATTGAGTTCCACTGTAGCGAACAATTTCTGCCTGCATCCCTCGTGTGTCCTTTGCTTTATTATCTTTCACTGCGGATTGAGCCTCCACAATCAGTTTCATGGGAAGCCTAATTTCACTCACTGCTTATACATATGAGGAGACACCCCTCCCAGCCTCCCCTTCTCTCAATGTTCTTATCAAATGAAGAATGGTGGCTAAGGGTTAGGTGCAGATAAACATGAGTGTAGCACTTCCAGAAAGGTCGTGACCCCCCCATAAGGTGCTTCTTGTTATGCCTGACCTTCAGATTTTCATCATCAGCCCGCCTGACAACTTAATAATGCAGAGGACCAGGATTCATTTCGCCCCTCTGAGAAAGCCAGCACGGGCCGCCCTTTTCTCTGATTATTTCCCTGCTCTCCCGGCTGCCCTTTAGAAGCCAACCAGAACGCCATCAATCACGCTCCTCTCTCCTGCGCCTTCTCAGCCCCCAGATCTGAAGGCTCTAAAGCTGCCCTGTTCCTTTTGTCTGGGGCTGGAATGTGTATACAAAGATCCCCAAAAGGGGGGGGGGGGTGATGGAGAAAGACACCTTTAGCAAATAACCGCCCACTCTCTGTTCTGTGCATCTGTGTCTGAACACGGGGAATTTCTGTCTCTTTCTTGTTGCTGTTTTGGGGTTTTTGTTTGTTTGCTTGTTTGTTTTTTTAAGAAATGCTTTAAAAAGTTCTTATCCTTACTCATGTGTATTACTGTCATGCACCATCTCTCTTAATGAGCTTCGATAAGAGCTGGGGTTTAAAACACCCTGAATGTAAGTTAGAGGTTTTCTGGTTTCTGGCCTGGTTTCTTCGTGATTGTGGGTATTGCTGTTATTAGAGTTTTTATTGTTCTAGAAGTAGTAAAAGGAGATGAAACCTGTTTTACACCTTCCTTCCTAACCCTCTTTTCTCCTAGATGAGGCAGAGAGAAAGGCTAAGAGAGGAGAGACAAAAACAGAGACAGGGATGAAAACATAGAGGAAAGGGAGCGTTGGTTTAGGTGTGTGGACTCATCAGGTATTTATTTCGCCGTGATCAGCATAAAAGTGGCACACAGAAGTTTGGAAGGTGCTTTAGGAAGGTGTTGATATGGCTCAGAATTGGATTCTAATAGCTGCGATAAACTTGTTCTATAAAATATGCATGGATTTCACCCGTCACCTCGCATGTGCTTCTCAGCCAATAATGGAGGGATTTCAGAGGACAGTGTGATCAGGTCTCCCCAACGGTCCAGTGTGCCTTCTGCTGGCACGGGGACGGCGGCCTGTGGCAGCTGCCTGTGCTGTCTCGGAAAGGGAAGGCATGTCCCCCAGGCCGGTAGCTCAGCTGGATGGGGGACCGTCAGCATATCCAACTAGTCGACTGGCTACCAGGCTGCCGGGTAATCTGCGCCCAGCTGGACTGGGGTGTTAATGTCAGCTGCTGCGCTGAATTAGAATGTTTTTTAAGGAAGAGAAAGGAGGAAAATACACTGTGGAAAATACAATGGATTTCACTCGATTGCCAAATAGCCATTAAAAGAAAAACACAAAAGGAAGAGATCCTACTTCATCTTTGAGAATAACAAAGCCAAGAGACAAGTGCAGAAAATACGTCACGTAATGTTGAATCAAAGGTATATATCTAGCCTTTCCTTCCCGGTAAAAAATTCAAGGCGCTGTATTGAAATAGAAAACAAGTTACCCAGATTTCTTTTCTTTCTTTCTCGAGTGAGTAGCAGCTTCAAGCGAGTGGGTCTCCCAGTAAGCCCAAGAGTGAATGAATGTGCATTTATTAAGGGCCTAGTATGTACCTGGTCTTAGAGAGATGTCATGATGCTCAGAGCTTGATGTTAACAGGAAACTTGTATTAGAGTCGTGTACGGAAACTAAAATCAAGATTTCTGATGTTAACATCTTATTCTGAACACCTGTGTCCAAAAATGAATAGAATTAGATTGGAGCGCTTGACTTGACCTCCAGGAATTTGGTCTGCGTGTGTGTTGCTCATATTGCATATGTTTATATTTCTTTTAGAATAAGAGAGTCCCTATAATTATGCTGTAGTTTGTTCTGGAACACCAGAGATGAAACAGAAACCCCTCTACCAACAGGCCTTTAATTTGGTACAGTGGGAGATTGGGGACACTAGGAAAGCTCTCCCATGCCCTCCCCGAACCCCACGTGCTTCTCATGATTATACTGTAGTCAGGCTAGTGTAGACCCTCGACAGAGAAGCAAGTAGAAAGGGGAAGATGATGGATTTATCTTGATATTTCTTGAGTTTGATGCTTGCCAGACACCCAGGTGGCGCTATCTGTGGATAGACAGTTGTATACATGAGTACTGGGTTGAGATCAAGAGTAAATAGATTAGTTGAAACCATGAGAAAAGATAGAAAAATGTCAGGGAACACCAAAGACGTAAAGAGAGAAACCTATAAAACACCAACGTTAAAGGTTGCCAGAATAAAGAGAAGCCCAAATAGGAGGCAGGGAAAAGTTAAGAAACATGAGATGAAATGACTTTGCAACATGTGTGACTTGTGTACGCTTCCTCTCCACCTTCTCCAGCCTGTAAGTTCCATTAGATCAGGGATATGCTCACAGATATATCTGGGATATGACAGAACACCAAACGAATACTCGTTTACAAGGAAAATGAATGATGAGCAAAGGGAAACCCTGCAGAGTGTGGTAGCACAGGAGCTGGTAGCAGAGCTTAACAAAGAAGGATGTAAGAATGCAACGCAGGGAGAACGCACAGGGTAGGGACCAGCAAACGCACGTCCGTGAGCCGGTGAGGTGGTCAGTGGCGCCTGGCGGAGGGTTCCGCCGCAGAGCAGGGAGAGCGCAAACGGCTTTGTCGAAAGCTAAAAAAAGGCAAGAAGACGATACCACTTAGGCTGCTGAATGTAAAACGTACTTTCAGGAAATGTTTGGAGAAACAAGGGCCGGGAAGCCAGGCATGTGGGTAGATTTGCAACAGATGCTTTTCTCCCTTTGCAAGTGTTTACTGCTGTGGCTGGAGCTGAGCTAAGGCAGGCTTCTGTTTTGCTTGGACTGCTCAGGTAAATGTAGTGATAAGTTAATACCTGTAGTTAAACAGATGAGGAACTAGGGTCATCAGAGGTCCTTTGTATTATAAAATAATGCGTAATTATATTATAACATTAAGAAAATAAAACACATCTTTTTATCCATGTTTCATATTTTGTTATATTAACTTCTAAATTTTTCTCTACATGTATTTAAAAATTGAACTATTCTTTGTTTATATTTTTACATCTATATATTATATATATTTTGTGCACTATGCTGTTAAGTGTTCTTAAATCTGACTTTTAGTTGACCCCATATTCAGCCATCCTATGGAAGTGTGTATATACGTGTGTGTGCATATATATGTATACATATATGTATATACATATATATACATATATATATACACACATATATATGCACACACACATACACACACACACACGGTGCCAAAAAAATGTATGCACATTTTAAGGAAGGAAAACTGTATTAAAATTGTAATACTCAATATATACTGATAGCAAAAGATGAATACACGTCACGTTTGACGTCTGCAATGACAAGAGGTGTTTAAAGTGGTTCCCATCAGCGTCCAGACACTTCTGGTTACGGTGAATTACTGCTTGAGCAACACTGAACAAAGTGCCCACTTGTATACAGTTTTTGGCACTCCCGGTGTGTGTGTGTGTGTGTGTGTGTGTGTGTGTGTGTGTGTGCGTGTATGAATAATGTAACTCTTTTTCTACTAGGGGATATTTAAGTTTGTGGAGAACATTTGTTATTCTTTGGCTGCCCAGCCACTTTTGAACATCCCTCTGCTATCCGAAGAATTTCCCACACACAGATTCTGCCTCCCATGATAAACCTCCACTCGCCCTGGTAGCCTGCCTTGCAAAATAGGGAGTCATGTGACCCATCTCTCCCAGCCTGACTCCCACGTCGTGCCCGTCACTTAGGAAGAAGGCAATGGGAAGGAAATGGGCAGACCTGTCTGTTAAGGACAGTGATCCTGGCGTTTGGCTTTTGCGGGTCACAATGGCTGGAGTCCTGACATCTCAGATCCAGCCTCTGCGGTGTGAGCTGTGGGCCTTTTGACAAAGGCAGTTTCAGGGTCTTCACTGGAGTGGCTCTGTAGTGTAGCCTATAGCCCTTAAACCTGACCTCAGCCCTCCCCGGGGGATGCTTGTAATGTACATCAGCAAGGCAGGGTCTACTTTTGTTCATTTGTTTCTTTGCCTGTTTAATCTAAAGATACCTAAAGAGTCAAAGTTATTTGTCATGTTTGTCTGGGTGGAATATTTCTATGCACTAACCTTCGACCACCTCTCTGATTCTTCCACTTTGAAGATGCCTTGCAGAATGTGTGAGTCGAATGATACGAACATTGTTAAGATTCTTGATATAGTTTAACAAACTCTTGAAAGACTGTCCCGATGTGGTGTGTGAATAATGCACGTGCATGGAGTCATCGTAATGAATCCTCACTCATATCGAATATTATCTCTAAAAACTTTTAAATTAAGTGGGCAAACAAAATAGCCCTCCATCGTAGTTTAATGGGTGCTCCCTTATCACTGAGTAAAATGACTTCATGTGTTGTCTTCTTTATTTTGTCCTTTATGGTTTATCTGTCGGTTGTCTCAGTTTTATTAGGCAGATGGTATTGGAGTTGGGGCCCTAGCACACAGCCAGGAGAGCACTGGGTTTTTGCCTCATGGAGGACTGATTTTTAAAATTCTTACCACAACCAACCAAGGTCAACATCTCCCTGACGTTAAAATAATAATACTAATAAATATTAGTATAGTCTGTAACTACTTCCTCGTAGCATCTGCCTTGCCTTAACTTTCACCAAACTGAACCTACCAAGCTTCAAGGAATCCGTTCTGTTCTGTAAAGGTCTTTTCTGTGAAAAAGATGAACATCTGCAGCCTCTCTTGTTTTGAAATAGAAGGCTCTTGTGGCATGAATGGGTCCTTCCAAAAGGGAAATGCTGTTGGAGGTAAGTCCCCCTCCAACCTGACCTGCTCCTGGCTGGAGGGTGAGCTGCAGCAAATGAGGGGGGTCTCCCCCTGTCTCCCCGTACTCCTGACTGTGCACTGGGGCTGTGACCTCAGCATCTCCATTCTCTCTTGGCAGAAGCTCCTTTTGGCAGAGAACCAATCGGCAGGCCTGACTAGATTAGGATGCAAAATATTTAACTTGAGTATATTACAGAGGAATTCTTTCCTATTCTGAAGTAGAGAGATGAGCCACTGATACTCACTTCTAAATAAATCCCATTCTCATTATTGGGGAGAGCCGGTTATTTTGGTAACTCAAGCAGGATGGCCTAATTAAAACTTGACATAAAAATGCTACATGCCATCTAGTCCTTCACCTGTCCAAGGTAAACACAGACCAGCACAGTTTGTTTCACTGCAGCAGCCTTCATGCAAAATTACTAGTGAGTATATCGCAACCAATTACAGGCCACCGTGTATGCAAATTATTACTCTTTCAATTATTTATAGAGAGCTATGAGTGTACACAGTTCTCTACAGAACATCAAACGCAAAAGACAAGGGCTCTGAATGAGGAAATCTGATTAGCAGGGACTTCTCGTGGGATGACATGATTGGATGGCAGGGAAAAAAGAAATGTGTTAAAGAAGGAAAGGGGTGGGGGGGCTTACGAATTATGCTGTTCAGGAAAGCAAATGAAAACGAGTTACCAGAACAAGGGTGGCCCCCGTACACACTGGGACCATACATAGCAAAGGTTTTTATTTTCCTAGCTTCTGTCCCCTAGTGCCAATACTGCTATATCATTAACTCTAAGTTATGTGCTAGACTTTGTTTTGATTTTCATTTTCTTCACTCATACTTATGTACACTGAAAGACATTGTAAGCAAAGTTAAGAGACAAGAAACTGAAATGCAGTTTTTCACCATATCTAGCACTCGAAGATAAAGATTTGACATCCATAAAAAATCCTCAAGGTCAATCAGAAAATGACAAACTACCCACCCCTGATTCATCAACAAATTATATGAAAATGCACTTACCACATATCGAAATATACGTGATTGATGACACATATGAAAAGATGGTCAACATTGCCAGTAACTAGGGGAAATGCTAATTGATATAAGATGCATTTTTGGCCAACAATTTAAATATTGGTATTGTATTGGAAACAGCAAAGGGAGACAGCAAACCTCAAGCAGTGGTTTCGAGTGTATATTGGTTTGGTTATTTGGGAGAAAACTGGCAGTCTTTATTAAAATTGTTTTTGAAAGTGCATATCTGGTGCCCCAGCCATTCCACCCAAGAAATAACGCTTATACTGCACATAGGAGATATATTTAACAATGCTTTTAAAAAACTACTTAGGGCCGTGAACTTATTCTGTATGATGTTGTAATAGTGGGTACATGGCGTTATGCACAAGATAAAACCCATAGAACTTTACAACACAAAGAGCGAAACCTGATGTAAACTATGGACTTTATTTAGTGACAATACACCAATATTGGTTCTTCAGTTGTGATAAATGTATTACACTAATGTTAGTACAAGAGTTAGCACAGGGGAAATTCGGGGCGGGGGGCGAGTCTGTGGGAACCATCTACTTCTTGCTCAGTTTTTCTGTAAACCTAAAATACTGATCTGAAAAATATAGTTTATTAATTAGAAAAAGAAGAAGAAAATGGCCGACCTTTAATGTTATTTCAGATGTGGTGGTGTTTACAGTGGCAATGCTGGCGATGAGGATGATCTAGAAAGGAGAGAAGGAAAGTGTGTGTGTGTGTGTGTGTGTGTGTGTGTGTGTGTGTGTACAGGTGCATGTGTTAAAACTACAAACGGTGGTAGTGAATATGTCTTCTTTTTGTCATCTTCATCTTTTAAATGTAGACGTGAGTTTTCTCCATTTAAAGAGTAAGCTACTTGAGAAATCAAAGGCTTTCCTTTATAATCACCCTAAACAGAGAAATATTAAATGTTCACTTATTATCTGAATGACTGTTACAACTTCCGAACAAGGGATTTCATTTTTGCATTGATAGAATAAACTTAAACTATGCCAGAAAAAATTTTTCTATGATAAATTTCTATTTTCAGTATTTCTGAAACCACTTTGTTATCATGGTCTCCACATTTTGCGTCCCCCACCGCCCACATTTGTACCAAACCCTTTCACATGTACCTAACAGTTGAGATTCTAATACAACAGATACGAGTGTCATATTGTTTTGCCCCTTGTTTGTCGGCTGGTTTTCATTCTTGGCATCATACCTCTCTCACTTTCACCTCTTTCCTGCCTCCTCACTCGTAAATCTTAATCGGATGCAGTAACGTTGCCAGCTTTCATCTGCCTCCCATCTTCCAAGTCTTTGTGTCTAAACTTCTGCAAGGCTGTAAGCCAAAGCTTCTAGACAAATTGGACAGCATATTAGCAAGTTGCCCAGTAATCCCTCAATGCATTCAAAAGACAGTATGTAGAGCCCCAAGCTTAAAGTTCAAAAACTAAAAAACCTTCCTGGATTTTAGCTTGGGTCTCCGAGATATTGAAGTTTACACAAAGAGGTCACCGTCATCTGATATTTGAGAAGGACTCTGGAGTCGAACCAAAGGGCTGTTGAAAGATTCAAGCCATTGCAAATTGAGGAGTAAAGAAAACCAGTGCAGTGTCACTTAGAGTAGCAAAAATCATATGCTTGACTCAGCATCCATTACTGAGGAGGTGACAGAGCCAGAGAAACTTACAGATCTGACAAGCAGGGCCATGCTTTGTCAGCTGGGGCACAATACGTCCTCTCGCTCAAGTAGTTCTATAAGGATGTATGTTTTGCCACGAAGCTGCACTGAAACCTGGAAAATACGGTATGCCTTGATTAGGATGGGCTTTCATTTCCATTCAGAAATTCTTGGACGGCTGCTTAAGACAATAAAGGAGAGATGTGATGGAAGTGTTGGCACATTCAGGCGAGACAGGTTTCTTGTCAAGAGCTTAAGTATGTCAGGATACACGTCTGTCTTTCTTAAAGATGGAAAGTAACTGGGAGGGAAGAGAGTGTGCAGAGGTCCTGAAAGAAGCTTGTTATTTCAGGCTGCTTAGAATTTAGGGAATAATGTAAAAGAAAACAAAACAAACAAACAAAAATAATTTTAAAAACTTAATTACTATTGACTAAAATGATTGTTTATGAAAATAGACATTTAATAGAATCTTAAAGATATAATAAATAAATAAGGTTATTTCACCACCAAAACAAATATTTTTGAGGAAACTTTGAATAAAGTACTAAGTAAGAAAATAGATGTAGGAGAATTTTATATAAACAATACATCTTTTGAATGAGCGTGATAATATGGTAACACTAAAATTGCCTGAGAAAACTTTTACCTCCTTTTAATAGCTCCTGAGCCAACAGGTGAAAGAATAAATTAAAGTACATAGCAATAAAATTAATAATAATTTATATTGGTTATTAAGATAAAGGTATCACGAAAACTGTAAGGCTCAAACTTGTCCAGAAATATAACAGTGTATTTGTTACTTTTTAAAATTAAATTTGTTAAATTATAAAATAGAAAAAAAAATTATAAAATAACACCCTGTCATTGAAATACAAGTTGTATACAGAAAAAATAATAATATTATTCCCCTCCCCACCTCTAATCCTATCCTTTTGGTTGAATGTTTCCTTCCACATGTTATCATGATAAACTCTAAAACTATTTTAAATATTCTTAGATCAACCTTGGGAATCCTTGCTAACATAGATCATATATTAGCCATAGCCTCAGTAAATAAACAATAAATGACATGAATGAATGAATCTTTACCACTGTTTGATAGCAAAATGTCTTGAGTCAAGATGTTATATCTTATTAATCTTTGCATTCTAATTAACTGGATCATTTACCTATAATAGTGTATAAGCAACTCCTTTTTCTTGGGTTGTTGAATGAATGCATGAGAGAAGGTGACTTTCGATACTAAATTGGTTAATTACAGGCAAAATGAAAGAGAAAAATAAACAATAATGAAACATAAGGCAAAGAAATGAAGAAAGTATGAGAGAACTAGTGAGAAAAAAAAATCACTTCCATCACATCTTTCCTTTATTATTGTAAGCAGTCATCCTAGAATTTCAGAATGGAAGTGAAAACCCATCCTAACAAAGGCATACCTTTCCAGGTTTCAGTGCAGCTTCATGGCAAACAGTATGTCCTTATAAACTTATTCAAGTGAGAGGACTTCACCTCAGAATTTCAAGACGCCACTGCCAGGTGGTGAGAAGTAGCATAAGAGATGCTTCCAATTTGCCATTCCTTATATGTGACATCCAAGAACTCCTAATTTAGCTGGAGACAGTACGTACTCCGTAAATGTTGATGTGTTTGAAGGCACTATTTTGGTGAGTAAAATGTGAGCTGTACGAGTTCAGCAGAGGAAGAAATAAATCACTGCAGGTGGGAGCAGGAACAGGGGTGAATTCAGGTAACTGGTCTACTATTGGGTCTTGAGGACAGACTTAGAGTTTATTGGGGGAAGTGTTCTAACAGAACAAAACATTAAGAACAAAAATGTAGGTAAAGGGTGAATGTGTTCTGTATTTATCATGATGCAAAGAGATATTTTTTTAAAGAATGTGTGCTAGTGTCATTTCTTAAAGCACAAAGGAAATGCCCAACTCTAGTTTATTTAACTATGACTGTTACCTTCACTTGCCCTCATCCATGCCGCCAGTGAATTTTAAACTTCAGACGTGTTCACCTTCAGCTTGTGTCTTTCCAGCTCGAATTTAAATTTTCCAGTCTAACACTTCTTATCCCCTTGAGTTTTTTCTTTGTCATTCTCTATACAAGTTGCAAGCACATGGACACTTTCTTGAGAAGAGTATAGGACGTGGTGACAATCACTTCTCATGTGCAGGCTTGCATGAGTTTATGAAGAAATGCTGGTGCAAACCACCATCTCAGGAAATCATCTTGGACAGGTAGTTCTTTGACTTTAGCTTTCGCACATCATCCATCATTAACCTCTTCCTTTATTCGACAAAAATGTATTGGGTGCCAACCGCCCACAAGATTTTGCCCAAAACATTGAGGTTAAAACATTAATAAGATTAATAAGGAATGACCCTTGTCCCTCAATGACCCCAAACATCTCATGAAGACTACAGGTACCTAAAAAGATAATTTTTGAAATGGGCCAAGGTCAATGATAGATATGCCCACAGACTGTCTTAAGAACAATAAGAAGTGATGTATAACCTGGCTTGGTAAAGGGATAGATCAAGGAAAACTTTAGTGAAGTAATGTTAGCGGGACAAACAGAGGGCCGTCAGATCCGTCTCCTTAACAGAGATGGGAATGCATTGCTTATCCCATTGCACACTGGCTTATGTCAGTTGTTATTGTGAATCAGACTATAATACATAACTGACTATGCTTTGGCTTCTAACCAACCGCCTACCCATATTTCAACACTGTAATACCACACTCGAGGTTTATAGTTCTGTGTTACTGATTCAGCATGGAGGGTAGTACAGTGACACAGGCTGTGATGGTTTGCAGATGGTTCAGGAGGAATCCACTGCCCAGGCCTGAGAAAATAAAGTGATTTACCCTAGACAGTGCTTCTTCAAGTGTTATCCCTGGGCTTGCAGCATCCGTAATACCTGAGAACTCACTAGAAATGCAAATTCTCAAGTCCCACCTCAGATCTCCTGAATCAGAAACTCGGCGTAGAACCTAGCAATCTGTGCTTTCACAAGGACGTCAGGCATTTCTGGAATACTTCAAGTTTGAGAACAACCTCCCTAGAGAGGAACCAGGTCACACCATACCAATGAGCACTGGTCTCCTCAAAGTAATCTGGAACCTTCTTGCCAGAAAGGAAGAGGAACAGATGCTAGCCAGCCAATAAGATACGTCAAAAATTTCTGAGAGTGAGAAAGTAAGGTATAATAGCTAGACTCTTTTGTGTCCAAACTGAGCAATCAGCTGTTCGATTTTATTTACAAATACAATATTTGGGAAAAAATAAGATAGTAACAGTGTGTAGAAACTCCATTCTATTTCTTTAATCATTTTAATTAGTGAAATAATTAAGGACATTTTAAATAGGTCTTTTTAAATTCACATGGCCCTCAATTAAATCAAAAGCTTCAATTCAGATCTTTCTACTGTATCCATTTCTACTCGGCATTAGAATCTTTCTATGCCAAAGAAATATGGAAATCTATATTTTGCCATTGTACCATTTTAATATTCATTTTAATGACATAATATAAAAATTCCACTTTACTAAGAACATCCATAGCATAAATACCCTATAATAAGACATTTTAATTTCAGTAGCAAAAAATGTGTTCTCTTGTATCACTCTTAGCATGATGGATAAGAGTATCCAAATTACGTTTCTAGCACAACCTTTGGACCACATTAGCAAAAATAAATATTAACATAAGAAATATATGATGGAAAATCTTTAGCACTCTATGAAAATTAATTCAAAATGGTATATTGATCCTTAAGCCTCCTAAAATAAAATATATTAAGCAATTCTAAATATTTCTCTAGGAAAAGCCCTCAGTATTTCACCCTTTTTTAGACAACTGAAGTAGGAAGAACTTAGCAGACACTGAGGCAAATCCTGATGACTTGGGTAGGAAATGAGTGCGCATGCTGAGATGGAAGTCCGTAATTAGAGAATATATTCCTGTAAGTGGCTTTGAAGTCCACTTCTTTAAGATAAGTAAACAAGATGCCTTTTGTATTTGGATCCCCTACTGAAAAGAGAATAAATATCCATATAAATTACTCTCATGACTTCATGCTCCTTTGGATGAAATAACTGATGGATAGGGAAGCTAAAACCGTGAGCGGAAAAAAAAGAAAAACGAATCAAGTTAGAGAAAAGAAACAGGAAAGGGGGTCCATGTTATGTGAACAAACTGGCCAAAATAAGGTAGGAAATGAGAAACAGAGGAGCAAAAACCAGAGTGGGAAAATTCCAAAACAATAAGACAATGGACCTAACTCCAACTGTTCCACTCATTACGTAACATGGAAGTGAGCTAAACAACCAATTAAAAGACAGAGATTTTCATACTGGGGTAAAAAGAAAAAATAAAAGATGTTGTTTAAAAGAAACTCACTTTAAATATAATGATGGAGATAGGTTAAGAGTAAAGGATGAAAAGCATAAAATGCAAACACTAATTTAAAGAAAGTTCTCGTGGATATATTAATAATCAGAGGAAGTAGATTTCAGAACATTTTTAGCTGTTTCTTATGAAATTAAACATAAATTATTACATCTCACTACTAGGTATTCACCCAAGTGAAATGAAAACCTACACATTTAAAGGAGACATATCAGAAGCTCTATGATTTGTTCCAAAGACAATGACCTATCAAAATATAACTTGGCAGAAACACGGTTTAAAGAGATCATGGGTGAAAGTATAGGGTTTAGGACAGGGTTTCAGTAACTTCCATGAGTTAACACTTAGATTTTTTTCCCCCCTGAAAACCCCATAAGCAAAATACATGAAAAGGAAGGTAGTAGGTAGTATAATTGTTGGTTGCAGTTCATTTGTTAAAAGATTTATAACAACTGAGGCAAAACTAGAATTTTTTTGTGCCATAGAATCATGGTTCAAAAAAAATTCCATGAAAAGTCTAACAAACAAACACTAAACTCTGAAAGGGCTATCGTAGGAACTTACATTTTGTGGAAGAGTTCCGTTCTGCATAACTTTGGAGTGAAGGCAGATAAAGGACCTATGGGAAAAAGAATCTTATCACATCATTACCCTACTTAAAATCATCAGTGACTCTATTTTTGCCACAATAAAATATACATTCTTGAACCTGCCTAACAATTTCCGTCATCTGTTCTTTTTCTACCTTTCACCTTTTTTCCTGCTTTACAACTTATATTCGCCCATCAGTACCAAATGGCTTGCACTACCTCAAACTAGCCAAACTTTCATATGTAAACTTCTCGAGTACCACATGGCTTTCCTTTTCAATGTCACTGACAACTCTGTCTAGACAGACAACTCCTCCTGGGCTCTCTGAGCTGTGCTCACTCCTGGCCATGTCTTCCGGAAACTTTCCAAATCTCTCCCACAGAATAGTCTACACATTTCTCTCAACGTTTCAGCAGCCATTGAAATTATTTGGATACATCTTCTCTCTCCAATATCAGGGATGATGCCTTATTTGTTTTTGTATCGTTAATATGTTATTAATATGGTAAGGTGTTGGCTCTGAAATCAACACATGACTACTTGCTAAAGAGCCTGTGTTCTCCACGTGTAATGGTGGATGAGGTGAGCTAGGGCAATGTGCAGAAACAAAGCCAAAAGCAATTTTTGCCTCTATGGAAAACAATTATCATTCTCTTGAAAAATACAGCACTTAGCTTTGGGGACTCCAAGTCTGATTCCCTACAAAGAGACGCAATCTAATTTATTGCAAAAATAAAAACAAAATTTTCTGAGTCACCAAAGGAAACACAGCCATTTCTTTTTATCTACATAGTATGAAAAGCTACCAAAATAAAAATGAGAATGTCATTGCAAACTTTATTATGGATCAAAATAGACAAAAAATGCTATTTACTACAAAACAACAGTTTATAATAATGTATGTGTGAGTAAACTCCTCTTAAATGCATAGAGTAGGCCTCTAAAACCCTACAGCTTGTATTTGGTCCTAAGAAGCTCAGTTTCAGCATTACCTACTAGGAGCTCGTGAGACATGTGAATTCTTAGACTCCATCCACCCCAGACCTACTGACTCAGAGAATTCATTGAACAAGATCACTAAATCATATACACATTAAAATTTGAAAAACGCTGCCCTAAAGATATCTAGGATATCAAGAAGAAAAGTAGAGTTTGACTAAAAAATCTGTGAAAGAGAAAAATGTGGTATTTTCTCTTGACATCGTGGTGGTATCAATTGAGCTGCCTCGGGAGGCTTTCCTAATACAGGAGATGGCTGAGAGCATTTGTACCCACCCTGTACCCTTGTTCCCAGGCACCCACACTGTGCATCTGCTGTGCACAGATAAAGTTAGCATTTTTGAGATGAGTAGCTGTATCAATCTATTTGTCCTCAAATAAGCACCTAGTGTTTATTTTCTGTCTGTGGAAGAATGTGCATGAGTCCACACACTCCACTTCACTTCAGAATTTATTCATTCTTTTTGAAATTCAAAGAAAAATAGAAATGCACACTTTGGGGACTACATTGAGTGTAAGAGATTAAAAATTAATGGTAAAGAAATGGACCAGGTAAAACTGGTTTCCTCGTGGATTCCTTTTCATAGCTGTGTTTTCTGAAACTGACTTCAGTGTCTCTCTTCAGATACAATTTGAAATGCAAATAATAAAGTTATTTAAGTTCCTGCTGATTATGCTGGGATTAAAAAGGAAGAAGAAAGCATTTTTGCTAAAAGAAATGCTTGAAATGTAACGACCTGTTAAGAAGGGGGAAAGTGTACTGAATGGAGTTATATAAACAGTACTTTTTTTGCATTTGAAAAGCTGTAATTTGACACTATTGGTGTATCTTTCAAAACAAATGGCACATTAGCCAAAAAGTATTTTCGTCGCTTAACTATAGATAAATTGTCCCAACAATTAACAGACAATACCTGTAGCAGAAACAGGGTTCTTTATCAATAGGGTTCTTTATCAATAGGGTTCTTTATCGTCCATCTTTGCTTTCTTAAGTCTTGATGCGTTGGTCTAAAAATACATCATATCTGTCTTTTGAGAGCTATGGATCTGGGGCCCTCTGGACTCTGGGAGGAAGCTTCCATGGGTCATGCCACTATTCACATACTCACGTTTTCTGGAAGAACCATAGCAAGGGGCAAAATAATTACACCTGCAATCTACTTAGATGCAATAAGAGAAACTATCATTCATAGCCATTAAAAAGTTAAAATTTAGTATAAAGACAATATTTTATTTAGTTATTCTAGAAACACATTTCAGCCAACACACTTTATAAAATAGTTTTAAAATCTTTAACAGAATGTAATAGACGAGGTTTTAATTTTCCTACTGGCCTAATTTTTAACCTGAGAGAGAAATTATTACTTCTCAATGCTTACAGATAGGATATATCTACTCACTTAAATTAATTCAATTGAATCCATGTGTTTCAGTTGATTTGGGGGTAGAGTTTAGAGAGATTGCCGTTTGTGTTTTGGTTTCTTTCTTTCTTTTTCTTTCTTTTTAAACATTACTGTATACTGTATTTAAAATAGGAATAGAGTAAGTCCAAAGATGAAAATTAGGATTTATTCTTTTGGGCTCTGTGCAAAATGTGAAGATTCTCCCCCAATTTCTAGAAAGTCTTTGTGTGTTCTGCCTCACACTGCTTGCTTGCTTGTAATGGTTCCTAGGATCCAGCAGCTTGTTTATGGAATGGGGATGAAGAATGGCTCAAGGTAATAAAAACTTGGGGAGCCACAAAGGTAAATAATGCTTTGTTAATACCATAATTTACACATAACATTTTAAAAGGATGTCCTAGAGAGTGAAAGTGCTATGGAAAGGGGTCTGGACATGTTTCACATGATTTACTCTTCCCCTTCCAGAGCTATTGACAGGTCTTTCTTAGATCCTCACAGGATTTCTGGAAAGAAAGACCCCCAAGATGTGGCTGTAGCCTCCCAGAGTTTTTCCATCTCACACTAACCCACACTCCGCCCCCAGCAATACATCAACACGACCATTTTCGTTTTCTTCAGTTTACAGACCCAGAGGTTTCTGCCCCTGGCACACAGATCCCTGTTGCTGTATCCCTTTCAATGTTTCTACATCTTCAGATGTCAGAGCGGCAGTTGGCTTTGCCACATGAGTTCTCTGATGCAGCTAAAAAAAAGTTGTTGATTTTTTTTTTTTTTTTTTTTTTAGCTTGTCCGGCTTTTTCTTGTTGTCAGGAAGGGAGTGAGTATTTCCAAGCTCTTTACACATCAGAGCTAAAAGCAGAACTCCTCAGAAAAGAAGTTTGGAGCCAAAATATGGAAAAGCTTATTCTAGAAGTTTAACTTTGAGAACCCCAGATGGTTTGAAACAGAGATCGTGTGCGTACCAACTATATGCTAAAGGAAATATTAATGTGTAGTTGTGCTAGAGTGGGCTAAGGTCAGAGGAGAGGGTGGGCGTGCAGACCCCCTGGAAAGTTATTGACATCTGTGCAGTACGTACTGACATCTTAAATGGTGATAGAGAGGGAAAGATGGGCATAAGAAGAACCGCAAAGGCAGAAGAGACATAGTTTACAACTCATGGCAAGTGGAGGAAGAGGAGGGGGAGGGAGCAACCAACCAGTGATGATTCAAAGATCTGAAGGCAGAAAGCAGCGGTGGTGACTTTCACAGAAGAGGAGGCAAAGCTTAGAAGAGACATGATGACATTGCAAGGCTAGGGAAATACCCGTTTAGAAATGTCTCTCTCCCAGTGAAATTCCAACAACTCACTAACAATATGGCAGCTGGAGATTTATATTTGGGAATCAGCCACGTGGACACTCTAGTTGAACTCAAGTGGCTGATTGCCTTAGTGGATAGCAAACTCTAACATATTTCAATGAACAATATTTATTAATGAGCTACTGAAAACCAGAGTTTATCCAAGTGTGGTTTGCTCTCTTTCTTGTTCAATCATAGGCAAAAAAGATTTTGATCAAGATGAAATGGGACTTTAAGGAAACTGATCAGGCAGAGGGCATCTATGGGAGGAGCTGGGGCTTAGGGAAGTTCATGAGAACACCTAGGGGAACTCTGTGGTTCTAACTTCCTGCCCCCCTGCCTCAAATACCCTCCATCTTGGCACACAGGCCAGGATGGATGGCTTGCCATGTCTGCATGTGCTGGGTTGCAGCCCTTTTCTTTCCTTTTTCTTTTTCCTTTTCCCGAATAAATCCTTTCGGGTGATGGAAGAGCTACTCGATATTATTTTTCAGTCAACAATTTAAAACAAGGTACAATTAGCTGTCAATTAACCAAGTATTACCTAACAGATGCATTTAATGTGGGCCACATTTTTAATGGACCTCCAATGGTGTCACATTTATCAGGCTCAAATCTATAGCCAGCGGTATTAGGGAAGTGTAAATTTACGGATACAATTCATTAGACGTGAAGTTGACCATAGCGCATGGCTATTTTCATCCTGACATCACTAACGATGGAAATGAAAAGCAGTGGGATCTTACTGGAAACATCGAAGAAATTCCCATGTAATTCATATCTATACATGTTTTATCCAGGAAAGGATATTTTCTTTGAAGTTAGCATATTTTGATACATTCAAATTCTGTGTATTGATAAATATAAACAAACATGTAATAATAGTGATTAGTAAATAGGAATAAGTATATAGGGGAATAATTTCTAATAATATAGTTATATATTTAGTGAACTTCCACATTAAAGAAGAAACTAAAACATTGAACACTGTTGCTATGTTCAAGCTCACACATTCATTTGAAAAATTAAAGAAAAAACTTGGTGGATCAATGACTATTAGCCAACTCTCTTCAAATCAGTTGACTTCTGCGTGACTAACATTGTCTTCTTATGTGTTTGCGTGGGTCATATCACCCAGGATTTTACCCCGACGTCAATTTATAAATAAACAAATCATCAACAACACATCCCCCAGCATGGCTCTGTTCACTTATCAGGGTTATAATTAGACCCTGGATTCTTTCTAAAGCCACTTTGACTTTGCGTGTCCAACGTTCTTTCAGATTTTGGAGATGTGCAGGGGTTGTCATGTAAAAAATGAGCTATTTCCTTTCAAGCTGCAACACATTTCTGTACAAACTGTTGCAGCCAAAAGCTGCAAGCATAGCCCCTCAAGCTTTCTCATAGGAGGTTATGACTTCTGTGCAATGGCAGCCCATATATAAATATTCTAGATTTATATATTCAAAGCATATGGCCTTACTATAAAAAGTGCATTCACAGTTATCATTTATTTTTAAATAGCTCTTGGGTTAGTGAGGTGCCCTGTGCACTCAAGGGTTTCAATGGAGCTCCAGACCGATCAGAACTCACTCTCTGCTGGACTGGAAAATGCAGGAAAGGCCGCTTAGGCCCATCTGGAAAATGAGAGGTGGTCCAATAGGTGAAGTGAAGGAACTTTCCATTAGAGGACATCTGGTTCTACTTGGCCCAAAGGTGAAAAGTGAACTTTCCTATCTTAGCTTGGGTGAGAGAGTACATGAGATTACACAACTCTACATGGTTCCTGAAATTCTTGGATTAGTTCTCTGTATTGATCAATAGACGGAACACTTGTTTTCCATTTCTTATGATGTAGACGAGGTACAAAGATATTATAAAAGTGAACTGAAAGCAGGAGGGGTGTTAGGCATGGCTCCGATATTTCCTAACACCAGCATAAACCCTTTAAAAAGCGTGACCAGATCGCCTACTGTTACATGTGTATTATTTTCCCTTACATGTATTAGTGATCTCTAGTACTCTACTTAGAGCTACTGAATGATACATTTCTTTGAAGAAATGAGAACCCATTTCTGAGTGATAAAAATGCATACGGTATGAAGGACTTAGTAAGGTCTTCATACTCTGTTTGGTCCATACTCTGTTTGGAATTCTCTGATCCTCTTGGCCATGAAAAACACTATGTATTTTCCTAAATGGGATCTCTGTGAGGCAGACTTTTTCAAATATAGTATTTCTTTGTTTCAAACAGTTTAAAAGGAGCATAGGAGGACGTTAAGTAGAATATTGGGTTAAAATATCATTGGGAGCATAAGGGTCATATAAATGATTGGTTTTAATATAGCAAATAATTCTTAAAACGCACTTACACTTTATTTTCTCTTGGTTATAAAAATACATGCTAACTTTAGACTATTTAGAAAACCTAGGGAAAAACTGGAAAGTACAAAATAAAAATCGGTTGAAATCTTCCAAGCCAATGGACCATTTTTTATCATCTTGGTTACATATTCTCCCAATGTCTTTAAATAGCAATGGCCACTAGAAGGTTTACTTTTCTCCTAATATATTAAATTCCCATTTATATAATAACATTTTTTATACATATTATTAACATAGTTGCAGATTCTAACAGAATACAAAAAGTGAGTAGGAAATTTTGACCAAAATGTCACTTTTGGGTTTTAGTTTTCTGATCTCATCAGTTATTGTGATTTTCCTCACCTAAAATAATTGGATTACTATTTTCCCCGGCCAACTTCATCTTGCGTATTTTAAGTGTATTTTGAACAGAATCTTACATGATCCCACGTCACTACCACCCACAGGTAGTTGAGAGAGGAAATAGACTATTTGAATAAAGGATAAATACTCAATGATTAGTGTTGCAAAAAAGATTAGTATTGCTTTGTACAGTATCTAACAGAGTCCTGCACTCTTACCTAGCTGAGAAGGCACGGGCGATTAGACTGTTCTCTGTTTTAATGCCTATTAGAGCCATTGTTTAAGTTAGTTCTCATTGTTTCTTTCTTCACTTCAAAATACATGTCAACAAATATGACAATATTCCTATGAGTTAACGTCTGTTTTTTCATTGCAATCTCACTATTTTCTTTTTTTATCACCCCCACCCCACCCCAGACTGCAGCAAAAATGTCTAGATTCCATTTATTTTATGCTAAATTATTACTCAGTTCGAGCTTTAAAAATGCATTCACAGACAGCTCAAGTTAGGTGCATAAACATGTTTAATTCATTTTGTCATTAGGCTGCGTGACACCTTGTTCCTTTCACTTTGCAGCCCTTGCAGTGGGCTAGCAAAAGTCTCTCTTTTCTGCGTGGGTTAGTTAAGCTGTATCTGGCTGTTTTGCACTATCTTTAGTATGCAGGGAGCAGAGAGATGGAGATAAAAGGCGAAATGTCTATCTTTGAGTCCTCCGCAATCCCGAATAAGTTATCAACCCACCAACATGCATGTCTGAATAGAGTCCTTTGGCAACACTGAGATCTTATCATCCATGACATGCGAATTCCTCCCTCATGTCAGTCCATGAAAGTACTAAAGGATGAACGCGCTAGTCAAACGAATGTGGCAACACCACTGGGAATGTGAGAGCGTCATATTTTCCCCCAGCACCTTTAGAAAAAATTCCTCCAGCTGAATCCCCGATATACATATAAATTAGTCAGCCTGAAGAACGGCTTGAGAACCCGTCTCTTTCATCTCATGGGGTAGGCGGAGTAGGCATGGGGAATATACTCTGCTGAATGCTCAGGGGCCGTGTCTTCTTCCCCTTCAAGTTTGCCATCCTTCTTCACACCCAGCTACGCAGGTGGGACTCAAGAACATGTAGGCGGAAGCTGGGCAGCTGCGCTGGCCAAATAAACATACGCTGGACTGTGGCTTGACCCAGAGTGGGCTAACACACAGCAAAAGCAGACAGACCATCCGCCTGATCAATTCATAGTAACAGTCATAAAAAATAATAACACTGTTGGAGTAAAAGCCCGAGTCTGGCAGATGCTATAGGAGCACGTTGTGTCCATAAGCCGTTGGTTCCTCCCAATAAGCACGTGGGATTGTAGCTCCAGTACCTGTACCTCTAATCCTCTGCTCTACTGATTTCTTCGGCCCCCACCTCCCTTTTAAAGCCCACAGGATGTTCTCGCCTCTCCATGATGCAGTAAGGTAGATTTCACTATCCCGCTGCTTCAATGTACGCACACTGTATTGTAGGACTCAAAGATCAGATGCCCCAGTGTAAATTAGCCACTTGCCTGTTTTACTTAGTAGGGTGGAAATCGAGTCACTCATGAATCGACATGATAACAATGTGGCTTCAAGAATTTTAAGGCTGCAAATGGAATGATGTGCCTTCATTTTATTTCTTGAACTTGGACCAAGGTCTTGTTGGACAAGTTCGGAGAAGCACATGATACAGTGAAGCTTGTAACACTGGAATTTGAAAATGACAAAGGTGTAAAACTTGAAGTCCTGGTAGTACATTGCGCAAATGAATGTCCATGGTTTTACTATGGGTTTATATGTACCAAGACCATTCTAGAACCAAGGAATAGGACAACTACAAGTAAACCTTTATTTCAATGGGTGTTGCTATGATATAATTAAAAATACCAATCGATGACCATCAGTGCTTATATCCCAATCAATGAATCTATCTATCTAGAGAAGGGAGATAGATTAGATGGAATTTATATAAAAAGAATAGTAATAGCTAATGGGGTGTCTGTAGTGGCATTTAATTAATCATAATTTTATTGAAGAAGCAATTATTAAAACTTTCATCATATATAAGGAATTCTGCTAGGCAATATAATTAATACAAATTAAAACATTTTTAATGCCATCTCTGAAAGAATTTTCACTCTTGGTAGAAAAGAAAGAAAAGCTATAAGAAATGGCCAGAGAAAAGAAGTCTCAAAAACATGAACACGTCCATTCTGAATAAACATTAAGAACACAAAATGAAGAAGCAAGTCAAAGGAGGTGTGTTCAGTACCGGAAGAATTCTTGGATGAAGAAAGATGAACTAAATTTTGAAGAAAAGGATGGGCACGAGCTGGAGAGAAAAGAAGAACACCCATACCATAGAAAGGTCCTATCCAGAGGTATAGAAATCCCAAGCCATGTTAACTGGCTGACGATAAGATTTGATAGGAAGAACCCATGAAATGACAGTACCACTGAATATCACAAAAATAGAATACATGGTGCTAGCTGAAGGTTAGAGGGGACAGATGCCCAGGGAGGACGTTCTCTGGTATCAAACAAGTGATAGGGAGCAAATGTAATTCTGGAACAATCTGTAAGACCCATTGCAATGGGTTGATGGAAACATGGTAGAAGCTTTGTAAAGCAACTTTTGTTCTTGGAAGGAAAGGAATTACTATTAAAACCCATATGCTCGTGACTCTGGGCCTCAGGTAGAGTTTCAAGAATTTGTCAGGCTCACCTTAGCCTGTAACATGACTGAGAAAAGTCTGGAAGTCTTTCATCATCCACAATGGAGTACCTAATATGTGTGGAGATGGCACTGGTGTTTAAAGAAGGTGAAAACACCACACAATTTACTTGCCAGTTATCACAGTTTGAAAAACCCATATTATGATTTTTTATATGTAGAAAATAAGGCTCTGAGAAATTAACTCCAGTGAATCACATTCTCAAGCCAGAAAATAGTGCAAATAAGACTGGAACACAGGCATATCTGAATCCATACTTCTACCCTCAAGATGGTTGTATTCCACATGGAAAGACGAGATTCGGGGTTCTCTGTCTTTTTCTACTCCATGTAAATATTTTTTAGTGCTTTTCCATTTAGAAATGATGTGCCAGCACTCATAAATTAGTAGATTATAAAATAAATTCCCTTCCTCCCCATTTCCCTGTGCCCTCTTTCCCCTTCTCTATTTGCATTGGCATGAGAACCTCTAGTTCCACCAAATGAGTCATTTGGGACAAGAAAATTAATTTATTTGAGCAGATGTATATAAACGTTGCTCAGAATAGAATCACAAAACAGCCCAGTATTTACATAAGGTCCCTATAATTGATGACCTTTTATAGTTTTGTGTGAAGAATCCGAGGAGCTGACTAAGAAGCTACATGGGAAATACCAACATGATTAGAAATAGAGGCTCATCTCTCGAATTCTAATTCTGTGGTGACACAGGGTGAACCTAGAGGGGGAAAACAGCCACAGAATTCCTCCACACAGCAATACGTTCTTCATCCTATATGCCCTGGGACAGCTGACACCACAGTTTGAAAGTGTCAAAATTAGCATAGTCAACATTGTTAATTACAAACGTGTGTAGTTCCATTTTTTTTTTTTTTTTTTTACAATAGTAGGAAACATCTCAGTTTTAAAACAAAACCAATCACTTGTCTTGAGTTGGCCTTCAATGGCCCCATTCTATTTATGTTAAAACTAATCCTCTCCCCTGTGTGACATTTTCAAACTTCTGACTGGGATCTTTTGCACAAAACGAAGCATACTCTCTTTCAAAAGCTCATGGCTAAACATAAGTCTTATTTTATGGATCAAAGGATTTCCCTCCAGATTAAGACCTTTCATTTCACAATATTGCAGATTCTGTACTTCTTGACCAAAGTGGGGGTGAAAAGCCATCAGTTGGACTCAGAATTCTTGACAGCAGTGGGTGGAAATTTCCAGGGGAAGAAGAAACATGCTACTAGGTAAAAGTACCACAGATTTCTCCAAGCATAGATGAATACCCTAATGGAATAGCCAAATACTTCAAAAAGTAAATAAAATAACTTGAAAACAGACCATTTTGGACAAGAACCAACCATCTGAAACGTTAAGTGTATATGTCACTATAAATGGCACTTTATTTTGAAGAATTAACAGTACTCTCTTTCCTCAGAGATTTGAAGGCCTAAAAAGACAAGAAAGGCACGTAAAACGAATAGGTAACACACGGAAAAAGGGAAAGGAAGAGCAAATTCTCTGAAGGAACCTGAAAAAAACAAAAACAAAACACAGGCAATTTTCAGTGGGAGAAAAAGAGTCTGGCAATTTTTTATCAGTCCATTCTGACAAGAATTTCATGAAAAATCAGGAGAACATGTTTGTTTGCTGACAAAGGTGATAAGAAAACAAAGCTTGATGACTAGTAAATGTGTGCCTGTCTAAAGGTGCCCCCATTAACACCCCAATACAATGATGAAGCTTGTCTAAGGAGACATTGAAGATACTTATTCATTTATCCTTCAGTAGGATATTGAGTACCTCCTTTGGCAAGGCAAGGACCTATCCCCAGAAGATATAAAAATTCATAAGACGCTTCAAGACAAAGTTGGGGTCTGGCCCTCAAGGAGCTCACAGTTGAGTGAGCAAGATGGAGAAATTACTCCCATTTTTAATTCAGCTTGTCAGTGTTATGTTAGAGCCTAGGGCATTGTGGGAACTCTGATCTACTAGAAATGGCCTCAGTCAAGCTCAGAGGCTGATCCGCCTTTGCTCTTGTGGAAGCATGAACATTAACTACTTGTGAGAGGGCAGTGAGAAGCTCTTAGTGGACTTCCACATTGAGAGAAAAACTACAGAATGAAATGAAAGTGGTTGGTATATGATTCCAGGTTGCCATTGAAGCGCCCTGTTATTTTATATTTGTAACATCAGTTTATTAATTAAAAAGGTATATCTGTTCATTATAGGTTGAATTGGGAAATGAATTAAAAATAAAACTCAGTTCTAATTCAGCCCCCCTACTCACTGCTGATATTATATGTTTGGTCAATTTTTCTGAATCATCTCTAATATTGAACTCTGTATTTCTAAGCCTATCTTGTTAAATATTCATAGAAAGCTTTTCTATTTCCTAAACACCCCCCCCCCAAATATTTTCCATATTTCCAGTGGGAAGAACCATGTGATTTTTCGAGTGTGTGTGTGGGATGCACGCTTCCAGAATGAACGATGTGCTGAGTAATCCTGGAGACACCCTAGTTGATGTATCACAACACATTTGTTTTTCGCATCCTGCACGATCTTATCAATGTATGCTTTATCTCGCCAACGAGACAGTGGTGTCTGTGTGGGCTGGGACCATCTCTTAGAACATTTGCATTTTCTGTGCCACTAGGACAGTGCTGGGCATATAGTCAGTGTCAAAACATACTTGATCGATGGGTCTGTCAGGTCGCAGACTTGGGTAAGAATTTAATCACCCACCCTTGGCCTCACAAGCTCAGGGCTTGGCACTCAGTTAAACTTGCCATAGATGAATAGGGACTTGAGGCAAAGCCTCCTGGACCTTCACCCCTGAAATCCTGGGACTTGCATGTTGTAAACCTTTTAGACTCTTTCCATGTTAGAACCATAAATTACCTAATTCGTCTTAACACCAATTACCATTATTTGATCCCTGAGACACTTGCATTAGTTGACCCTGAACTTCGGTGAGCTCATATTTGAAACTGAGTTATGATCCTTCTCTTTTATTTTTTTCAATTTTTCCAAAGGTAAAGTACCCTGAGGGTGGCCTTACTCTGAGGTGACAGGATGATGATGTGATGACACTCAGGTCACAATGTCATGAGCCATTGTCCAGCAAGTGATAACCCTCTTGTCTGCCCTCCATCCTTGAATGCTGAGGTTGGATGCAATCTGGCCAAATGGAAAGTGAGCAGCCAGACTCAGCTAGGTGCCCAATCTGTCCTTCCAGATCTATTCTACGCAACCCGAGTGCCTGAAAAAATCAGAAAACAACAGCAAAACTCAGTGCGATGCTGTAGAACCAGTTCCTCTGACAGTTAGAATTTGTTTGGTATATTCCTCAGTTTACTGCTTAAAAAAAAAAAAAAAAGTTAGCAGCCTTTTTTCTTCCCTCCTCCCCTCCTCCCTCCCTCAGGGCCTCAGCTTGTGTCTGTGCGTAAGTCCTGGGGTCTTGGGTGTCAAATGTCAGGCCTTGTACTGAGCTGTCAGAGAGAAGAATGGGCTGAGATGATTGATGACAGGGAGGCCTGAAACCCAAACCTCCACTGCAAATGCTTCTTTGACAAAAAAGCTGGGGCTGCCCACAGTGCTATATTCAAGGTCACTTCGCATGCCATTACACCCACCGCTTCAGGCTCCCAACAAGCCGGGCCATTCACAGGGGCTGACTTCTGTTCTCGGCCGGGCAGGCTCCCTCTTCCTCCTGCCCCTCCTCTGCTCCCCTCAGAAGCCCTTGCCCAAATGTTGGAATACTTAATCCCAGTCAAATAAAAAAAAGTACACGGAAAGATATGGTCCTTTTGTTTGGTGTGGTTTCGTCTTGTTTTCCTTCAGGCTACATTTGCTCTGAGCAGCCGTGGACTGGAGCACAAGTCAGATGACAAGATTATTAATGGGAGCAGGGCAATGTCATATCTGATTTCATGCATATTCATGAAGGGAGCCACCCAGCTGGGACCATGCGCTGTGGGGAGGGAAAAGAAAGCGTTCTCTACCCCCCACGCCAGGCATGAAGAATGTCATTGTGGAGAAGAAGAGCCTGACTGGAAAAGTTTAAGTGACTGTATCCTTTATTGTGAAAAGAGGAGGATGCAATTTGTGGAAACAAGAAAACAAGCTTCGGGTACTCTGGCCAAACTCAGCAGCTCGATTCTGACGTAGAACCTCATTCCTAAAATACCTACCTGGAAACTCTCCTGACAGACGTATATAGAGGGACATCCTTTGCAAATGATGGCAACAAAAGAAGTAGATGTGTTGAGGAAGGAAGGAGGGAAGGAGGGAAGGAGGGAAGGAAAGGAAAGGAAAGGAAAGGAAAGGAAAGGAAAGGAAAGGAAAGGAAAGGAAAGGAAAGAAGGAAGGGAAGGAAGGGAAAGAAGGAAAGAAGAAAGAAGGAAGGAAGGAAGGAAGGAAGCAAGGAAGGAAGGAAGGAAGGAAGGAAGGAAGGAAGGAAGGAAGGAAGGAAAGGAAAGGAATCAATGAACAGAAAAAAGTTCTTCATGGCTGTTAAAACGTGGGATAGTCCCCCAATAAAAGGTAAATTATAATTAGTTATGAATTAAACAATGTGAAATGATAAGAGGGGTAACTCTTCCTTGGTAACTAGGACCAGGATCCAATACCCTTTCGATGCCATCAGTAGGACTGGCGGGAAAGCATGTAGACACAGGAAGAAGGTGTTGCCTGCAGCCCATACCTCTCCGGAAGCCTCTCTCTTAGGTGCCACATCAGGCAGGGCCTGGGGTTTTGTAGCTCTCTTTAGTCATGAGAGCAGCACTAGCTCAGGAAGTACAATGGCCCTCCTCCTCTCCAGGGGGTCCTCTTTTCAAAGGTACCAGCAGATTCCTCCCAAACGGCCCACATTTGATCCTTCAGAAACCAGTGCCACCTTAGAAGTTTGCAGCAGTTCCAAAGTATCCCTGACTTTGTCTTCTGACTTCTCCAGGTGGTGGTGAGACACCATCAGCTTCTAAGAAACAGGCCACTCACTCAAAGAGGAGAAAAATACCTCTGTCTCCTCAATCTCTACTCTTATGGTGGGTGATCAATAATTCTGGCAGAGCAAGTTTCAGGCACAGCCTGCTATGCTGGCCCAGCTCCACCTTGTAGGCTGCGAGGGTTCTTGGAATACTTATTATATTCTTTCTCAACCATTGCGGCCCTGGCCAAAAAGGACACAGAAAAATGCTATTATAATTATCACTAACGGTAATTATGTATAAAGGCAGATATTGGTTCTCTCGTGAGAAATGCCACTCTTATTATTTACCTGAAAATTAATAATGGGAAAAATTATTTCCAAGATGACAAACCACATATGGTTTATATACTGAATGTATATTAAAATGTAGATTGAAAGTGACCTATTTATTACAACATAAGTAGTACATAAAAATTGATTTCATGGACTAATTGGCATTTTTTGGTATCAAAAAATCTCTCCCTCCCCCCCCCTCATGCACACATAAACACAACTGGTTAATTTATTTTATAAATGTTATAATTTGTTTCTCAGCTACAAACTTCAGGATGCTATTCGTAGCCACTATGCCTCGAATAAAATGCTCTGGGGGCAGATAGACTATTTTATTACCAATAAGTTAAAAGACAAATTCAGAAAGGACACATAAAATCTTTTTCACTGTATTTTCCTTTTCTAACTTTCAGTTCTGAGACATCTTTTGGCTACTAGAGGCATCTTGCTACAGTTTATACATATTATGATTGGATGAATAAAGCTTCACAGAACCGTTGAAGCTCATTGCACAATTTCCATACTGCTTATTAACTCATATTTGAACATCCATGTTCTAGGCTTCCTTTCTTTAACCAATAGTCCACTGTGGACAAAGTAAATCAGTTTAAGAATAAAAAATAACTCACCTGCCCTCTGTCACTACCAAAGCATCCCAGGGTATCCACGTGATGGGAAGGGGGTGGGTGATAGCTCACGAGCCGGGCTTTCTGGGACCCAGCAATACCAGACATGCTTGACTTTCAAGTGACCTTTGGAGACCTTCAAAGCATTCCACTTTTGAAGAGGAAATATTTTGATAGTTTACTTATTGATTTAAAGTAGAAATTAAAACAGACCCCTTACTGCCTTTCAAGACAAGAAGTATTTGGGGCTTTTGGATGCCTGGGATAAGCTACTAAAGATGGAGGGGAACCACTAAAGGGATTTGCACTGAAATAAGGCCTCATCAGATTTATCACAATGTGGAGAACCAGTGAGAGGTTAGGTGGGTGGCAGGGGCGCATACTGGATGAAGAGTTTAAGAGGTTATTAGGACAATCTGAGGGCAAGAAGATAATGACTTGAACTAAACCAGGAACAGTTGGGATTTGGAGAACTTAGAAGGACTCTAACCATTTTAAGGAAAGAAAACCTACGCCTTGATAATTGCTTGCTTGTGGAGGGTATGCGTGAAGAAGAAGACAAAGATGGATGTGAAAGTCTGGTTTGGGGCACAGATTAGGTAGTGGTGTCACTCACTGAAATAAAGAAGACAGGATGAGGAATAGGTGTGGTAGAGAAAGATGATTTCAGTTTAAGATATTTTCAGTTTGGAGTATTTGTGGACAATTGAAGGGGCTATGTCATCCAGGACTCTGGAGAGGAGACTGGGAATAATTGGGGTCAGACCACGTTTTGTAGAAACTTGTGAAATGTTCCCATGTCAGGGACTCACTCCAGTTGTTAACCAGTTGTTAATCAACAGCTAGTTAGCACTCTCCTAACATAATACTCACCTTGTATATCAATTTAGGGGCTGTGACTCCAAAGCTGAATTCTGTTTGCATGTGGTATATGTGTGCATTAGCCATCCCAAACAATCATAAAAGAATTGGGATTCAAACAAACTTGAAATGTTCATTACTTGTACCTTACTGCCTCTCCTGAAGTAAGATCCCTGTAACTAACCTCTTTTAAAGCAAAGTCCAAATAGTAAATTCTGACTCTTTATTTCAGACCACTTCGGTTCATAAAAATTAGCAAAAATGAGAGTTTGGACAAAACTTGGTGGTTAAACCCAGCAGCGGTATTGAGTAGCATCTACCATATCTGCTGCACGCTCAGCTACAGGCTGCTGATACTGCATATAAAATCCGCTATTAATATCCTGCGTTTAGACTACCACATCATTTCTGCAACCAGTCAAGTAGTGGATAATTTAAAGCCCTAAGAAAAAATAAAAGCCCTGTTTTCTCACGCCGCTAAAGCAAAGAAAAATCCGCCGATAGAGATTTTAACAGTGTGAAGAACATGACAGAGAGATCAGAACAGAGGAAATAGCATGTTAATGACATTCAATATTCTCCCTGTGTCAAGTCATCAGCATTTTTATTGCCACTATTTCTCAGGATACACTATTAGAATTTATTGAGTCAATCTGTCTCCATCACCTGTGATATAATATATTTTATTCAATAAGATATGGAATAATATTTATCTTTCAACTCCAATGACTGGCTTTCAGGACAGTAACTGCTTATCAACCAAGCATTACAGGAGTAGGAATGGTTGTACATTTTAATATCTGACCCGAGGGTTGTCATTTTAGCATCTCCACATTGGGCATTAAGAAGGTGAGACTTCAATCCAAGAAATCATTCAGATTCAGCAGTTATCACAAATGATGGCATCAAATCAGGTTTGAAAGTTGTAGCCTAGGGAAGCATATTGCAAGAAGATGAGGGAGGAAAAGACTGGGCTCTAAAGTTTCCCCTGCCAGACCTTTGCACTGGGTTCTCTGTGCCAGAGATGAGACGCAAGCTCACGCCCGAATTTATTCATCTCCTCAGAAATACAGGAACAGAAAATGGGTTGGTTTTTTTTTTCAATGCGTGAATAGCCCTCATAGAAGTGAATCTGTGTGTTATGTCCTCAAGTTGTCGGTCTGGACCGGGGTACATTCAGGGCTGGACATCGGGCTTGGGTTTTCCATGTCTTCCATGTACTTGACATTCCATGGAGGCCATTTGGAAGGAGAATTGCGTTGTTGGTGGCTGCTTGGTTCTGTGGTGGGAGGTGTGTAGGTTTTGGCAGTTGTGCAACCGCATTAACCAATTTCTCAACTTTCTTCACAGTTTCGGTCCCATTGCTCAGCTTACCTCAGGGAATTCTGAGTAAGAAAGAATCAAGTATTTTGTTCTCACATGTGCTTTGATAAACATCTATTTCATATTTGCTTCTTTCCAGGTTTCTCCCTAGAAACCCTGTGTCAATGTGTAGACAAAGGGTTGTCACAGCACTGACATGATTGAGCTGGTATTTGGTGGTGTCACCTCAGAAACGAAGGGGTCCAGAACTCCTGCTGATAAAAAGCACTAATTCGTCTGCTTATTAGCTTTGCTCACCAGGAAGTCCCCTCTCCCAGCCAGAGGGCATAGAATTGCACACTTGCTGCTTCCTGGTGGGCAGATTATTGCGTGATTGTGTCAGGAGTGTGTCAGGAAGCAGGTAAAATGCAAAGATACCCACCTCCCAACAAGTACGTGTCATCTCAACACGAATCATGTTATTGCCATCTGTGCCCAGTGCAGCCATCTTTATTACTCACTGCCATTTTTCTAACCCTGATCTCTCATTACAATCATAATCAATGGCAGTCAACTTTCTCTGCCTAACCTACACACACGTCTTTATGTATTCCCTTTTTTTTTTTTTTTTTTTTTTTTAAGGAGGGCACAGCTCACAGTGGCCCATGCTGGGATCGAACCAGCAACCTTGGTGTTATGAGCACCAAACTCTAACCAACTGAGCTAACTGCATAGAAAAAAGTGGGGAAAAAAATTGGGTGTTGGAATCATCCAATTTGAATTCAAATCCCAGTTGAGCTACTTCCTAGCTGTTTGATTTTAAATAAACCCATCTCTCTGCATTGCAGTCCCTTTGTCATTAATGCCTGCCTTGAAGGGGCTATGATCAAGATAAATAAAATAATATATGTAAAGGGACTGCCTCCCAGTTCCGACTCACAGGAGGTACACTTGCTTCCCTCAGGACACAAAAAAAAAAAAAAAAAAAGGAAAGAGAAAAAGAAACAACTCAACTTTTAGGTTATATTATCCTCTCAAAAGAAAACAGAGTAGAATGTTGCTTGTTGGTTCATTTATTTACTTATTGCTGCACAGGAAGGGGAAAACGGGCAGGAGGAAGTGTGGTTAGCAGAGATCATGCATTAACCCCATTGGGAATCGCTCTAAGTGTGTGTTTTGTGTATCCGACTTATAGCTTCTTAGAGTCCTCATTTTCAAAGCACGTCCTTTCTTTACTTTGGCAGTAACAATAGGATTAAAAGGAGTGTATCTGGTTTGAGATTTGTCTCGAAGCTTTACGGAAGCCAAAAGGAGGCGTTCTATTCCCAGCTTAGCGGGGCAGCACTTGGCACAGGAAACCTCAGCCCCAAATCCCTGGCTGTCCTCCATCGATTTGAGGTTGCTTTGTTGTGTGTGTACCTTTTTGTGCTGGTATTGGGGGGTGGGTGGGTGGAAAGAGCAGGCCTAGGAAGAGGGTGTAACTTTAGGGAACGTGAACAGAGCAGGGGCACCTGATAAAGGGATGAGCTAGTTTGGATCAGATGTGGAATTTCGTACAGGGGCCGAAAGTCTTGCGCAGAAATGTCAACTCCACCAACCTCTGCAGTTCCCGCCGTAGACAAGCTCTTCCACCCTGAGGCCCTTGATTTGTCTGTAGAGCGGGGAGGAGAACATACACCTCTGGGAAGCCGAATGAGGCAACGTGTATAAAGTACACAGAACAATGACTGTTTATTATTCAACATGTTAGTTTCCTTTTAGAATGCGGCTTCTTACCTTATATGCTGACACAAGTGCACCTGGATGAATTGCAATGTGACATCTATTCCCCATGCAAGGGGGCTGACCAATGAAAGCCACCTTAGATCTTAGGCTTTTCCATAGAGAATCCATTTCGAAACTTCTCTCCTATTAAATGAAACTAACTACACTTCCTTAGACCATATGTCCTGATTGAATGTTCCAACTACATGGTTCTGTGAACCCCACATGGCTCTCTTCCTTCGGTCTATAAAAATGAGCAATCCAATTTAATTGAATGACATATTGAGAACCAGCTAACTGCCAGACACTGTTCTAGGTAAGGACATAGAAGGAAATATGATGTACAGAGTCCCTGAACTTCATATGCCAGCATGAAAACAAACGAACTATCAAATATGTACATAAAGTGGTATCAGTAGTAATAAAATTCCTAGAAGAAAATCGAGGCAGGGTGATGGGATAGAGATAAAAAGAAGGAAGGGTCTGTTTATAGCCAGGATGTCCTCTCTGAAGAGGTAATGGATCTTCATGAAGTGACGGAGAAACCTAGGCAATGAATTGGAGGGAGGGTGGGGGGGGAGGGAGAGGCCAACCTGATATGTTATAAGACTAGTACACAGTCCGCCATGGCTGGGGCTGGAGGGGAGGTCAGACAGGAGCCCCAAAATTCTAATCCTTTAGTCTGGGTGAAGGAGTTTGGATTTTATTCTGAGTGTGGCATGTAGCCGTTGATGGGTTTTTGCATCTGAGAATGTTGTTATCTATTTTATATTTTCCCAAAGTTCTTCTGGCTGCTCCATGTCGGATTGACTGTAAGCAATGGTGGACGAATTACTATTTGGGGCATGATTTAATCTGTGCAGTGATCCCATGGGGAGAAAGGCAGGTGCACAGATTGGAGTGTGCAGACCACCCCTTACTAGTGGGCTGACCCCAGGCAAGGTACCAAACTTAAGCCTCCTTTATAAATTAGGAGGAAGCTCCCCGACCCACAGGGTTCTGAGAATGTAATAAAGGGCCTAAGTGAAATGTTTAATGATATCGCTGGGACATGATACGTATTCAACAATGTTAATTCCTTCTTGCTCCTCGCCTCAATCCGTTATTTAGTAACTTAAGCCCAGTTGGCCGTTACCACAGGCTGGGTGCTTCCGTTACTAGCACACGCAGGGGTCTCAACCGAGCAGGCCGGGAAGGGACGCGGGTAACCTGGAAAAGCAGCAGGTCAGAACCACAGGAATTCCCAACAGCCAAGTGACAGCTCGCTGCCACAGTGAGTTCTGGGAAAGCTCTGTGGAAAGAGTGATCACGCCGGAGTCACCAGGGGTGGCTTCTGAGACCTCAGAGAAGTTGGTGAGGAAAGGGCAGCGGAAAGCAGCCTTTAGTCCACCTGCAGAGAAGTAAAGATACCTCATAGAACAGGAGTAGGAAGTGTATCTAGAAGAACAGCATTAGGCTGGGAATGATGGAAGGGAATGGTGGAAAGCTGTGACGGGTCCCGGCCATGAAGGCTTTGAGACACTAGGTGAGAATGCCCTCTCTTTGTTCTCTATGACCTGCAAGTCCCAACAGTGGAAAAAATGACCTCGAGTCAGGAACTGCGCCGTCTGTGTTTTGCCACCCTGAGAGGAAGGTATAGAGGGTGCTCGGTGCCGCAATCGAGGGGGTTCCATCGCCACTGGTGTCTTTATGTGAAGAAACATGTCTCTGATTCTGAAGTCTTTTAGTTACATATGGTGGAGTCACACACAGGGAGTGGTGTGGCCAGGGCAGGCTCAGGAGAGAAAGGGTAGAAAAGCATGTGTGTGAGGGAGGAGAGGGCACTGCCTGGCCCCAGAGGCTGGAGTTTGTCTACTGCCATGGGGAACCACAGCCATGGTGGGTTTCAGCAATAGAAACCGCTAACACGTATGACATGGTCAGTAGTGAAGACACCAGCCAAGAGACTTGCATTTCGTTTCTCAGATGCACACTACCCATCACTAGAACGAAACCATGATCAAGGTGTCTCCTAACACAAGCTTCACGAGGCCATGTGCTCCTCCTGGCCTGCCATCCACCCACTAATAGGCGTCTGGAAAATCCATTTCCTACTCTATTTGTTAATAAATCTTAGTAAAGCATGAATTATAAAGAAATGCAATGTCTTCGCTGAAAGAAATCAATAACGTTTTTGAACACAAACTCATTAGTATTAAAAATTATTCCCATTTTTCATTAGATTGAGAAAGAAAGAAAATGATAATCGTATCAATGGATGCCGTCCGTTGAACTAACATGATGTCAAATACATTGTCTAAAACATTAAAGTGTCCCATACACATCAGATGTTATTTATTTATTTGCTACTCCTTTTTGTTTCTCAGCAAGCCTTTCACCCCTCCAACCCCCACACATGCACACAATGCTTGCCAGAGACGGAGACACCTTATTAAAAAAATGCATACAATTCACAAGGACAAAAATAGATAAAGAAATCAGAGAGGCATGCCTTACTATTAAAAATAGCATGTCATATAAATGATAAAAGAACAATTAATATATCATGTTTCTTAATAATGGCTGCTTTCTAGCCTATGATCTAAAAGTACTCTATAGATATCAACCTATTAATACTCCTGTTATATTAGCCCAGGTAATTCACTTTAGAGAAGATTAATATTCAACAAGATATCATGTCATTTGAGATTACTGCAGAAACAATCAATATTCTGGAAAATAGTTTTCTATGTCGTAGGCCATTTTCACAAGTTCATGTAGGAATCATAATAATAACTTTTAACAAGAAAATCTCACTACAATATTGTCTGTGCATGCCAACCCAGTTTTATTCACACATATTCACAATTTATTCACACATACACATACGCTTCTGTTTCAGTATATATATATATATATATATATATATATATATATATATATATATATATACTTGTTATGTGTAGAGAGACAAAGATATTCCCAGAAAGCCACTGTTGGAAAGAGGCTCTGACATTTCATAATTCTTGTGATGTGCAAGCCAGTACGCCCCAAGAAAACTAGATGGCTGGCCTTTTGCCAAGCAAGATTTGATCACTGGGAGACAGCTACTTGTCCCCACCTGTGACTATACCCGCAAGGTTATTGTAATAAGCACTGGGATTCCTTACAGATACAGGTGTGAGAGTAAGGTGACCCATGTAGACTGGGGAGAAGAGCTAAGAGGATGACACCATGCTAATCCTTTTACAAAAGATGCAAATCCACAAAGTGTCCCAGTGACAACCGGACATCTCATCATGGTAGAAAAGAATATAATCAGCAGAAGTGTCCCGAGAAAGCAAAACCCTTAAAAGCGCTCTAAAATTTTAGCAGTAATATGGGCATTCTACATAAACGTCACTTCAACTATTTATTATAGAGTATTGCTTTCTTTTTCTTTTTCTTTTTCTCGTTGCTCTTTAAAGGGAGGAAATTTCATTAACAAACCATGGATATAAAATATGAAATCAAGATCGCCTACTGCCGAGGAGAAGCCAAACATCACTAAAAAGGATTAGTTTCTTTCACTGTCTAGAAATTTTTCATGGAAGACCTTGGCTGGCCTTTTGATATTAAAACTTCCTAACAAGTATTACACAGGAGTTTTAAATTAGAACTTGCTGTCACCAAGACAGTTATAAACTGTTAAATATGTCCTTTCTATGCTAAGCTCCTGTAAAGTATGCACATGGCCGTGGCCGAGACACCCTTCCTGACAAGTAGCAGGGTGAGATCACAGAGATGTTTGCAAGCTGCCTGCAAGGCTATGCAGGTGGCCCTGCAAAGTGTGTGTGTGGACGCGTGTGCGTGTGCTCCAAATAAGCCACACATCTCTGCTTCTCAAATCATATCGTCCCCTGCAATGAAAATATCTCATAGAAAGGCATGTTGAATGTTTAAAAGATGTCCGCCCACCAAAGAGTGATTTTCAAACTAATTTTTCATGAACGGGACTCTTTTAACATTGAGTTCTCTCAAATAGTAAGAGCTTTTAAAAATATATCACTCTGTTTTATCATTATTCATAAGGTATCATAATTTTACTGACTGTGAAAAAATTGTCATCGCTTTGGAAATTATGTTCCTGTTATCATGACTTTTCACAAAACAGAAAAGTGATGGATTAGGTCAGTGGCCACGTCATAGAAATCAGGCGGGAGGAGTAGAGGAAAAGGACACTTACCTTCCACTTTTTTTATTCCCATGTTTCATCTTGTGTATTTTATAACATTTTCCAAACAACAAGTATCTCCTTCAAACATTTGTTCTGGAGGTTGCATCATGGACCCTGCTTTCTCCTATCTGACCGGTAGAGCCTGTAATTCGTGCTTAATTATAGTTTATAAGGCCACGTTGGCTGAGAAGAGCAGCTTTGTTACAGTCCGTGAAGTATTTAAAGCTATGCCCAGGACAGGCATGGGTTTATTAAACACTTGGGTAAGCCATAATAAACGTGCATTGATTGGGCAGTTCGATAGATGTCTTTTATGTGCTGCCTACAGAAAAATCTAGGTGGAATTGAAAAATAACTGGGGACCCTGTTGCATATGCTGAAAACACCCAATTTTCTACAAGGCCCCCATAATAGAAGAAACATAGTCTCTTCTTCCAATAGAAATTGACTCTCCAATCACATGAGGTATCCTTGCTTCACACGAGGATATGGACCCATCTCATGTTATATAATAATAGTAACACACCTCGACAGCCAGGCAGTCTCAGCTATTTCCTGAGGTACAAAGGTTAAATTATTTGCCAAGGTCACAGAGCAAGTATTCAAATCAAGGGAGTTTTGTTTCCCAATAGGAGCACTTGACTCTGAAGTTGATTTTGACTTCCTTCAGCCTCAGTAAAGAAGGATGCTGCTTGTGTGGACGTTTGCCTTTTATGATTTAAAAAATTTTTTAATTTATTCTTGGCTGACCTTCCTTCCAAACTCACACCTTGCTGGGAGACAGAATTTCCCTCTCACTACAGAAGCTAAAGAGACTGGCTACTCATTTGGCACAAGACTTTCCTTTCCTGCTCTAGGGCCCTGAGTCTGAAATGACTCCATGTAAATGGAGTGACCTCTTTCTTTTTTATCATTTTTCAACCTCTGACAAGGGTTAAAGACGCCTCTGATTCACCTTACGAAGTAGTACACTTAACATAAATGGACACATTTGTCCAACAACTTTATTCAAATTTCAGAGGATCTCAGTTTTCTCCTAGAACAAGAGCTAGATGTTAGCTTTCACTTTCTTCACTAAATGGCCATACTTGGTGGTTTTCTAAAGCAAAGAACGTCTACCATGAGGGCACAGAGATGCATTTCCAGGAACCTAAACCAGCAGCTCCCCCCAAACAATAGCTCCCCAATTACACTAAACAGATTGCAAATACTTTTTCAGTAATATTACCACTGCTGAATTCCCATTTCCTCTCACCCCAGTGGATAAGGAATACTCCTTGGGTATCCCGCCCCAACCCGTGGCCAAATCACTTGCATTGGCCAAGGAAAGGTGTTTGGAACTGTTGGGTGTCAATTTCAAGCAGAAATTTTAAAAGCCAGTTGTGCTTCTTCTCTCTTAGTCTCGATGGCCACTAATGTTCTAGATAGAGGTTGCCCTGTCAGCGGGGGCCCAAGGAGAAGACAGCCCGACAGTTACAGCCTAAACAATGAATGCGTAATAGAAGTGAGAAGCACGTTTTTATTTGTGTAAGTCACTGACATCATGGGGTTCATTGTTATTGCATTAGAGCCTAGCCTATCCTGACTAATAAGCTAGGAAGCTCCCTGCTCAAATATAAAACATTATTGTTGGGAAGGTCCATTGATGAGGAATAACTGTACATTGATATGAAAAGGATTCCAATTACAGACAGCGATAGCGCAAGGAGGTGAAGTTGAATTGATGGACAAGCTACTGTGTTTCCCCGAAAATAAGACCTAGCCAGACCATCAGCGTCTTTTGGAGCAAACATTAATATAAGACCCGGTCTTATTTTACTATAACATAAGACCAGATCATATGTAATCTAATCTAATCTAATCTAATACCCTGTCTTATATTAATTTTTACTCCAAAAGACACATTAGAGCTGATTGTCCAGCTAGATGTTATTTTCGGGGAAACAGGGTATGTAACAAAGGGCACAAAACATAGTTTGTGAAAATATGTTTACAACAATTGAACCAGCTGAAATTATTTTTACCATTTCTTATAAAGTAGGCCACCTTTCCCAAATGTCAGAAGAGCTGGTGCGATTGCCTAGTAATCCTACACAGCAGTGATTGACTGGAGCTGATTTTCATCTGCCCCCTTTAAACTTTGCCACAGACCTGTACACTCGCATAATAAATACCAATGCCCTTCACATCCACCACGGCAGGCCTTGTACCTACGCGACACCCCGTCTTGCCCTAAGTCAGCGACGGTCGCGAGAGCAGCGACTGTACCCTGCTCATCGCTGCAACCTTAGCCACGAGCACCGTGCTTGGAACACAGCATATGCTCTGTGCATATTGGCTGAACTTCTGTACTAGAAGCTTCCACAGAGTTAAAAAACGTAATCAACTAGGCTTCCGATTCACTCTGAAGTTGATGAGCATATCAATCCATCTAAATAGCAATGAAATCCAAACAAGTGTTAAGGACAATATGTGATCAAGAGGGGAGAAAAAGAGCAGAGAGACTGGAGAAGCCAGAGGGATCTATGCCATTAGCAATTATGAAGCCTACAGCGTGTCTTCCAGTCCTAAGTTGGACATCTAAGGTCTCATAATGCAGAAAATTTAAGGATGTTTTCATCTCTGGTATTTAGTATCACTTCATATGAGACTCCTGCTCCAAGCCAAGTGTGGTGAGGTCCATCCCGATCTCAGGAAGAGAGGATAAAATTTGATGTCAGTGAGATCGGAACTTGAATATTCATCACAAAGTCTGTATCCTTTTCCCAAACCTGCTGTATTTCACTGGCCCATCCTTCCTTCTCGCCATCTTCTTCTTTGCTCCATTACACTTTATTCTCTCCGTGGGCGTGGGTGGCAGAGGGAGAGGTAATTCACTCCATGTCCTCCGACTGTGTGCAGGACATATCTCCCGTCAAGGTGAATGAGAGTAAGTCAAACTGCGTTTAAGGGATGGGAATGACATCAATAGTCAGCAAAATAATCACATGCAGAGATCAACAGAATCTCAGGCAAAACGGATCAAGTACAAAGAGATCTCTTGGATGTAGTTTTATTTACTTCCTGATATAGTTAAGAACAGGTTCTAATGCGTGTAGACGTTTCTGGACTTGACCTGGGAAGGTTGTGGGTGACGATTTTTCATTCACAATTTTATTTCTTTACAATGTAAAGAAATGATAGAGTTGCACTGATTTAATAAGAGAAATAAATATATAAGCAGCAATTTTAATTATATTTTACCTTTATGATATACTTGATTTGATTAACACTATTACCACTTACAACATTTTATGTATTTTTTCAATTACAGTTGACATTCAATATTGTATTTGTTTCAGGTGTATAGTGTAGTGGTTAGACATTTATATAATATACAAAGTGAACCTCCCATTTAGCCTGGTACCCACCTGACCCTGTGCAGAATTATTACCGTATCATTGACTACATTCCCTGTGCTGTACTCTACATCCCCGTGACTACACTGTAACTACCAACGTGTACTTCTGAATCCCTTCACCTTTTTTCATGCAGCCCCCAACCCTCCTCCCCTCTGGCAACCATGAGTTCTCTGTATCTATGAGACTGTTTCTGTTTTGTTCATTCATTTATTTTGTTGTTTAGATTTCACATATCAGTCAGGTCATATGGTATTTGTCTTTCACTGTCTGACTTATTTCACTTAGCGTAATATTCTCTAGGGCCATCCATGTTGTTGCAAAAAATCTTTTTTATGGCCGAGTAATATTCCATTGTATATATGTACCAATTTTTCTTTATCCAGTTGTCTCTTGATAGGCACATAGGCTGCTTCCATATCTTGGCTATTGTAAGTAAGGGTGCAGTGAGCATAAGGGTGCATATATCTTTTTGAATTAGTGTTTTGGATTTCTTTGGGTAAATATCCAAAAGTAGAATTGCTGGGTCATAAGGCAGTTCTATTTTTAATTTTTTGAGGAACCTCCATACTGTTTTCCATAGTGGCTGCACCAAATTGCAATCCCACCAGCAGTGCATAAGGGTTCCCTTTTCTCCGCATCCTCGCCAACACTTATTTGTTGATATATTGATGATAGCCATTCTGACAGGTGAGGTGATATCTCGTTGTGGTTTTAATTTGCATTTCTCTGATGATTGGTGAGGTTGAGCACCTTTTCATATGTCTATTGGCCATCTGTATGTACTCTTTGGAGAAATGTCTATTCAGGTCCTCTGCCCATTTTTTTAATGGAACTATTTGGTTTTTTTTGATATTGAGTTGTATTAGTTCTGTATAAATTTTGGGTATTAACCCTTTATAAGATGTATCATTGGCAAATATCTTCTCCCATTCAGTAAGTTGTCTTTCATTTTGTTGATGGTTTCCTTTGCTATGCAAAAACTTTTTTAGTTTGATGTAGTACCATTTGTTTATTTATTCTTTTGTTTCTCTTGCCCAAGTTGCTATGTCGGAAAAAGAAATATTACTAAGAGCAATGTCAAAGGTTTTACTGCCTGTGTTTTCTTCTAGGAGTTTTATGGTTGCAGGTCTTACATTTCAGTCTTCATTTTGAGTTTATTCTTGTGTGTGGTGTGAGAAAGTCATCCAGTTTCATTTTTTTGCATGTATCTGTACAGTTTTTCCAACACCATTTATTGAAGAGACTGTCTTTACCCCATTGACTACATTTCCTGTGCTGTACTCTACATCCCCATGACTACACTGTAACTACAAAGGAGGCCACAATGTACTGTACATTCTTGCCTCCTTTGTTATAGATTAAATGATCATATAGGCATGGATGTATTTCTGGGCTCTCTATTCTGTTCCATTGATCTATGTGTCTGTTTTTATGCCAATACCGTGCCGTTTTGATTACTATAGACTTGTACTATAGTTTGATATCAGGTAGCGTGTGTGATACCTCCAATTTTGTTCTGCTTTCTTAATATTGCTATGGCTATTCGGGGTCTTTTGTGGTTCCATATAAATTTTAGGATTATTTGTTCTAGTTCTATGAAAATTGCCATTGGTACTTTGACAGGGATTGCACTGAATCTATTGATTGCTTTGGGTAGGATGGATATTTTAATGATGTTAATTCTTCCTATCCATGGGCACAGTATATACTTCCATTTATTTGTATCTTCTTCAGTATTTTTCAATATCTTATAATTTTCTGAGTACAGGTATTTTACTTCCTTGGTGAAATTTATTTCTAGGTTGTTTTTTTTTTGTTTGTTTGTTTTGTTTTTTGGATGCATTTATAGATGGAATTGTTTTCTTAATCTCACTTTCTGATAGTTTGTTATTGGTGTATAAAAATGCAACCAATTTCTGAATATGAATTTTGTATCATGCTACTTTACTGAATTCATTTATCAGTTCTAATAGTTTTTTCGGTGGAATCCTTAGGGTTCTCTAGATATAGTGTCCTGTCACCTGCAAATAATGACAGTTTTACTTTTTTCTTTCCAATTTGGATGCTCTGGGCTGGGGAGCCCAGTGTGAGGCAGGGACCCCTCCCTCCTGGAGGGGGAACCTCCATAGCTGAGATGTCCCTCCCAATTTTAAACCTCCACTCGTGGGTGTGGGACCAGCCATTTCGGGTCTCTGCATCTACTACCAGTCTCAAATTGGCTTCTTCTTTATAGCCTTAATTACCAGACTCTTGTTCAGCTAATCTTCAGATGGTTCTCCAGCTTGATTGTTCTACAATTTAGTTGTAATTTTAACGGGGTCATGGCAGGAGGCAAGCACAGCGTTTACCTATGTCACCTTCTTGACTGGAACTCTCCCACTTACAACATTTTATAAAGAACTGCTCTTAAGTAGAACTCTGCATTCAACCTCACTCTCTTTAGTGGTCTTATCACTTATCTGCATTACGCATGGTTTTACAACAGGAGAATCACAATATCTTGTTTTAAAAAAAAAAATCTTCAGTGAGAGGAACTTGCTTATTCATAGGTGAATTTCTATTGTCCATTATCATTTTTATCTAATGTGAACCATTCTACACTGCTTGCCTCTAATCCCCATGCTTGTTAAGGAGTTTAAGAGGAGAATCGGTTGATTTCAGGGCCTTTTGGAGTTCAAGGGCAAAGTGATTATTTCCTTAAAGGAAAAAAAGATCATGGACTCATCACAATTTCCAAAGTTCAGCTCTTTTTTGCTTCACTAATTAGAAGTCAGACCAAATGCATATCTGGAGGCTTTTATACAAGCAGTCAGCCCTTTGCCCTGGGACCAATTACAGAAAAGTGTCTTTTACACATTACTTTCTGTGACTAGTGTTCGTACAAGCTGTCACGTTTCACCATGAGTCATACTAAGACCATATAATCACATAGTTGAAGAGCTAATGATATGTTTTCTCTTCTCATCTACAAACACAACTTCACTTAAAGGCCTGTGGCTTATCTGTAGCTTAAACATAAATGCATAGAAATATACATATATGTAGACATGTTTTAAAAGGGACACTACTTAATAAGTAAAAACATCACACTCTTTCATTTGAAAACTGTTCTTCTACCTAATTCCAACCCTAGCAATAGTTTTTGGGGTTTTTTTCCCTTGCAAAATGAAAGCAACAGTTGAGTGTGTGCTCAGAGCGTGGTATAGATACCAGCAGGAAATGTGGAGTCTTTTTCAATGACAAATATTGACGCACTGGTTATGTAGATCTATTGCTTAAAATGGCTTCGTTTTTCCAACTGTATTAGTCTGGGGATGGGAAGAGAGGGATAAATTAAGAAATTAAGGAAGCGAGAAAGGCAGACCAAGGTCCAATGGCTTCAATACTGAATTCCATCAAATTTTCAAGAAAGTTTATGCCAATCCTACTTACACTCTTTCACAGAAGATTAAAAGAAACTTATTCTCCAGCCCTTGTCTTAAGGACAGTATAACCTCATTACCAAAATCTGACTACAAGAAACTAAACTGACAGTACCTGAATGCTGACATTTTAGAAAACTGAATGCAACAACCTATAAACGTGATAACCCATGACAACTAATTTGGGCTAATTCAGTTATTCAAGGTGGGCTTAATATTTAAGGAAATCATTGTAGTCACCACATTAATGAAATGAAAGAAAAATTGTATGAACATCTCACCAAAGGCATGCAAACATCTGGAAACCCCTAAACTATGTATTCATAGTAAGTACATTGTGGTATATTAATACAGTAAAATACTAGTCAGGGATAACAGTGAGTAAACTGTAGCTTTATACATCCAGGAATAAGTCACACAAAGATAATGTTGGTCAAAAGACACCTGACACAAAAGAATAAATGCTGTTTGAGTCCCTTCATATAAAGTGGAAAAAATATTTTAGGCCACAATGTTTAGGATGCTTGCTTAGGTGGCATAAAGGAATGAGGAGGGGATTATTTAAATGCCAGGATAATGATTACTTATGGAGGTAATAATTGAGGGGGGCAGTTTTGGGGATGCTTTTCATGTTTTCTTTCTTGATGTGGATGGGGTTTATATGGATGCTCATTTGTGATAAATCGTTAAACTCTGTCTCTTTCTTAGGTCCGGTTTTCTGTACAATTTTTGGCTGTATTTCATAAAAAGTCTTTACCAATTATATTTCCCTCACAAAGGACAGATGTTGATGATAGTATCAAAGGTATATCACAAATGTGAAAAACTGGTATTTAAAGAATCAGTATTCAACTTACTCATTCACGTTAACAAATTCAGAACAGAACTTTTTGGCCTTCCTTCTTAATTTACTTACGCTTCAAGCAAGGACTAAATCACCTTAGGGAAATACGAAAAGTAAAACATATGCCCCATGTGAAGCAAAATCCTTATTTAAGATCACGTGGAAATTCTGAGCATTTCGCAGTTTAGAGAACAATGACCTTAGCCACTGAAAATATGCCAAAAGCTTTTGCTCATGCCATAACTTGGAGAATCATGCTTGAGATGTGAAGCATAAACGTAAAGCCACAGCAGATAACCTCTAGTTAAATTACGATAATGAATAAATGAGTTTATCAATTTAATTTTAGAAACAACACGAAAATCGCACAGAATGCATAATTTTAATCGATTTTAATGTGCAAATACTTTATGAAGCACTCCATTCATGAATGAGATTGTCACTTTAGATCTATCAAAACTGAAACACCTGTCAAGGACAGACCCTGAGTGTTATTTTTCTTTTATTATCTCTACAAACACCCATCAAAAGATATTTGTTAACTTGGTGTACACCTAGTTTTGAACAAACAGAATCTGTAAATCAGGTAAGAAAGAATACTTAGGCCATGATGAGAGAAATTAAGAAAGTCACAGTGGAAAAGGGTGGTGTAGAAGGAAGTGAGGACCCATCCTGCAAAAACTCTAAGAAGAAAGAGAAAATTTGAAATGAGAGAGCCGTTAAACCAATAGACTTGGCTGGGAGATGGGACCAACATAGGATTCCACTAGAAACTGAACATTTTAGAAACATGTAAGCTATGCTTTACTGTGTAAAGTTAACTTTGAAAAAGTAGGGGTACCTTAAAAGAAGAAAAGAAAGTAAAACAGGAAAAGAGCATAAAAAAAACAGAAAACTGAGGGAGATTTAGGGATGGATAGTTTTAGTGAGTTTCACTACAGGGGGAAGGTACACAGAGGAATAGAAACAGAGAGAGAAAATTATTTTGCATGAGGCTAAACATAATGCATTACACATATGCACACGTACACGCGTGTACACACACCTGCACACAATGATTGTAATGTTTGATGTTTTTTAAACTTAATGTCAGTCTCAAAATGTCTCGGGAACAGCGTGGGCACACATGGCACGTATACGACACCAATCAATCAATTTAACCCTCTGCTTTTCACTTTTGTACCCGGTCTTTCAGAATCATAAAATTGCAGGTCTGACCAACTTTTATCAAGCAATAGAACTCCCTCAGCCGCAGTTCATGGCAAGATGGTTTCAAGTGGCTCCCTGGCAGGGATAGAAAATCATGAGAGAGAGTGAGAGCACGAACCACAGAGCAGTACAGACCGGCCTTGTAAACGGCCGGTCCTACAATCTGTTCCTTCAGCAGAGAGATTAGGGGAGTTCTCGGTCAAGGGGCAGCAGAGGGCACTCCAGGCCACAGCAGGTTAAGTTGTGGTCACTTTATCTCCTGTTGTTGACGCAAAGTCCCGAGGCCACAGCTCAGGGTTTTCCTGCCGAAATGTGTTTACAAGCAGGTCAAGGACTTACAGACAGATAACCATTTAGCAAAACAACTTTTCTATTGACAACAGAGCAAAGGAAGGTGTGTTTGCAGATGAATTATCACTTGCTTCTTAAAGGAAAAAGGAAAAAGAAAAGAAAAAGCTCAAACACATCCCTAAGTCCCAGCTTTCTTACCCCAAGACTGAGTTTTCTGAGTGTAAGAAGAACCGCTTCTTGTTTTTCTCATGATTATACTCATATCTTACCAACTGCAGATAAATCAGTAATGGGACTTTTTAAGACTTCAGTGATATCTACAAATACCCGTTAGGGTCTTATTAAGATGAATCAATGATTTTATGGCAGAGTGAGAAAAAAACTGGATAAATGCTGAAATAGCAAGGAAGTATTTAAATCTCTTAGGCAAGTTTTGGGAGTGCTTTATTGGTGGAGAAAGTGAATTCTCGAAAAGTGCTAAAATTTCCTGGTTTGAACCTGTGTCATGACCTTTGGCTGAAGATACTTTTGGTTAAATCCTAAATTTATAAGGACTGAACAGATGAGGGAAATAATCTGAGGACGTCGAGGGGAGGGGGGGGGAAGCAAAACAAAACCAATCAACAAACAAACAAACTGAAAGACTTAAGGTTATCAGAAACAACATGAATGAAAAGCTTAGCTAATGGACATGTTTAAAGCTTTGAAAACTGTAGCCTATTTCAGCTTCGAGTGTTAGGTAACTCTTGCATAGAAGCTGCGAGGGAAATATTTCCTTACGTCATGGCTACTCTTATGCTAAAGAAGGAAACTCACATTTTTTACTAAGGGAGAAAAATCTGAACTTGGGAACCTGCACATGGGTAAATATGAGCTGTCTCGTTAGAAAGATACTTCTCAATTAGTTTTCTTTTCATCCCTCTTTCTTTGGCCTCTCAGCCCTCTTACACACACCCACACAGACAGAGTTCTGGGCTTGCGAAGGGTCAGAAAGGTTCCTGCCGATTTCTCTCCATAGAAGTCCTGACAATGTGGCATGTGCAGCCTGGACAATGGCATGCCACTCAAAATCCCTCCCTTCAGATTGTCCCTCCCTTTAAAGGAGACAGCCAACGTGAATGAAACACTTTTTCCCCCTGGGGACGTCTGACTTGCTTTTATTAACCCAGATACAAAGTGCCACTCAGAGGCCTCGGACAGTAGAATTCTTTCTTCTCTTAACTAGCAATTCATTTGACCCTCAAGAATAGTATTAAAGCTCTATAGTTTTCTATATTTCTTATTTATTTTATGTTCCCACTGCTCTATGAGGCATGCTTATAAAAACATCGTCAAGTCTTCATATTAAAAGGACGTTTTAAATGGTTTCATCTGAACATGCTTCTGTCACTCAAATTGGAAAACTTTATGCGAGATCCTTTCCAAGCTGTTAAAGATTAGCTTGATGTAGATAAGGCTATTCCCCAAACTCATTATCTGTCTTCCAAATGCACCTTAAGGACTCCTTAATAAAGTCAAGGTTACATGAAGAGTATTTCACTGAAAATCAGTGAATGACTATTAATAAATCTGCATTACAGACAAGTTATTTTTTCTCCGTCTCTCATCTTTACAATGAATGATCCTTTTTATATGTTTTTAAACATAAGGCTATTTTCTTAATTTTACAGCAGCAGCGAATCAGTGGTAACTGGTTGGAAGCAGCTAGAAAGTATTTCCACCGGTTTATAGATGTAGACCATATATTCTACTGTGTATGTTATTAATATATAAATATCTTTGACTTCTACACCACCCCAAAATTAAAACTCCTCCACACCCCAGCTATTAAAGACACGCAGGCAAACACACACACACACACACACGCACACACGCACACACGCACACGCACACATCTATTTCCTAAATAAGAACATGGAGAGTTCCCATGTGACCTTTTTAGCTGTTAATCCCAGTAAAAAGAAATTCCGATCCATATAATTACGTAACAGGTGTTTCTCCAGCTCATACAGATCTAAAGGTACAACGGGGTCACAAACTCAGTAATTCTGTTGTCACCCCTGAGTAAGAGGAATGCCACCCCATTGTTATTTGCTAGTGTTTAGTCTTCCATTAAACCCGTACCTTTCCCAGCACACACAGCAAATATCACATGTTGCTTGTGTGAGAATCACCTTTTTCCCTCTTGCAGTCAGGGTTTCTAACTCCTCCACATTTTCCTCCTTTCTTCACCAGACCCAGGGTTATTGGAAATTTTTATTAAAAATAAAAATTATTAATTATTGATTTACCATAAACCATCAGTGCGGGTCTCTCCTAAGGTAAGATTTGTTCACAGTGGAATTTCTACAAATTTGCTTTTACCACGTACCACGAAAGTTGCAAGATCTTTCAATGCCTGTGGACTCAGAAAGAAACATTTGCCTCAATTTCTCCTTTCTAGACCCTGAGTCATATTCAAATCTTTCCTTGAAAAAGAATGTTTACTGGGGATCTTCCCAGCACGGGCTTGCCAGGAGTGATATTCTCACCTCCCCAGTGTGTGTGAATCGGGGTGTTTGGGGTCGGTAGTCCTCCCGACGGAGGCCAGCTTGCCTTCTGTCTGCCTTGCCCCCTCTTTTTCATCCTACGTGATTCATGGCTGACAGAGTGGTGCAGGCGGCAGTGCAGTGGTGTCATGGGCTCCTGTGGATGGCAGTGCCCCCAGCAGGGGGTTTCCGGGGCTGTGGATCAGCGTGGCCACCCCACAGTCACCACACAACTAACCCCAGTGACTGTGGGAAGATCCATTCTAACTGAGAAAGGACTAACTCACAGGAAAAAACACGTTGAAGGGACAGAGGTTGCACATGAACCTGTAACTGAAAGCCTTTAAAATATTTTTATGTCCTGTAAAAGACAATCATAAAAGTACCCGTGAAATAAAGAAAATATCAATGACATTTTACACAGTTTAAATTAGTCACAATGAGCACTGTATATTTTAACTTCCATTTGCGATCCTTTACTTGCTATAAATTTTCATTATCTTCCTCTGGCTCCTCTTACACTAAGACACTTGGATGTTAAAAAAAAAACTATATATACCAAAATATACTTTAAAAAAAAAAAGTCAAACATTTTATTATGCTCAATTCCTTCCTGATTTTATGACTCAGATTTATAAGCTCTTAACTTGATAGTCCCAGTGTGGGTCCTGAGACCAACTCCCCATAGAAGCTTTTCTTCCGGGCTTCAGGTCTGGCTCTGAGATCCATTTTTCAACCGTCTAGCCAGAGGCAGGAGAGTGTAGTGCTCAAGATAACACACTTTAGAGTTAGACCTGAATTCAAATCCCACATCCACCGTTCACTAGCCATTAGACTTTTCTCTTCCCTCTTTGGAATTGGTCAAAAATCAACTGCCTGCATATATCTAAATCTAACTGTGCATATCTCATTTGGTTTAAGTTATCTGCATTGCATGTCATTCCTGAAGACAAAGCCACAATGCCTTGATTATTGTAGCTTTATAAATCTTTAAATCGGGTGGTAGACCTCCTCCAGCTTTATCTTCTTTTACAAAATTGTTTTGGTGGCTGGCTATGTCCTTTGAATGCACACATACATTTTCGAATCAGCTTGTCAATTTCTACAAAATCAATTTTCTGGAACTTTGATTGGGATCACATTGAATCTATAGATCAGTTTGGGGATAATTGATATCAATATTCTTGTTTTCAAAAAACTAGCACTTGACTTTGTTAATTTTCCACATTATTTGTTTTCAATATCATTGATTTCTGCTCTTATTTTCTTTTCCCTTTAATTACTTTGAGTTTAATTTGCTTTCTCTTTTTTGATTTCTTTTTTTTAATTCTCTGTATCATTTATTTATTTATTTACATTCAGTATTATTTTATATTAATTTCAGGTGTACAGCTTAGTGCTTAGACGTTTATATAATTTAAGAAGTGATCCCCCTGACTGGTCTAGAACCCACATGGCACTATACATGGTTATTACTGTAACATTGACTGTTCCCTTATTGTTTGCTTTACATCCCCATGACTATTTTGTAACTACCAATTTGTACTTCTTAATGCCTTCACCTTTTCCACCCTGCCCTCCAAACCCCCTTCCGTCTGTCACCCCAACAAATCTAGTACTCATCTGACACCATACATATTTATTAAAATATTATTGACTATATTCCGTATGCTGTACCCTAGATCCCCTTAACCATTGTTTTGAACTCTGTATCTGGTAGGTTGCTTGCCTCCATTTCCTTTAGTTCTTTTTCTGGAGTTTTCTCCTGTTCTTTCATTCGGGACCTATTTCTTTGTTTCCTCATTTTGGCTGACTCTCTGTGTTTGTTTCTATGTATGAGGTAGATCTGCTCTATCTCCCAGTCTTGGCCAGGTGGCCTTATGCAGTAGGTGCCCTGTGGGGCCCTGGCACAGGCTCCGGGGTCACCAGCTCTGGGTGCTCCAGGAGTGTCCCTTATGTGGGTTGTATGTGCCCTCCTGTTATAGTTGAGGCTTGGTTGCTATTGGCACATCAGTGGGGATTGGACTTCAGGCTGACTGGCTGTGGGGTTTGGCCGTGTCCAAAGCTTGCGGGCTGCTGTGTGGGGAGTTTACCCCACTGAGCGGGATTCACCCCAGTGGGCTCTGGTGCCTGTTGAGACCACCCTTTGTGTGTGCTGCTTGTGGGGCTAATTGGGTGGTTCTCTGCTGTGGTCTGAAGCCAACCTCCAAGTATGTAAGTTCCTCTTGGGAGGGGCTCTGGTCACCCACTGTCTGTGCCTGGACTAGGACTACCTGGTAGGAGCTATAAAGCCATCTGCAGTTGTTCGCTGCCTGTGCTAAAATTAGAGGCACGTGGGAGAGGCCATGCTGCAAATCCAGGACAGCTGCCACCTGTACCTGGCCTGGGGTAGCTCCGGAAAAAGCCAGGACCCCCAAGACCTGCTGCCACCTGCTGTCTCCCTTAATGTTCAGCCCCTGATAAAGCCTTGTGTGTTACACAAGTTGGGGGAGGAAGGGTCTCAGAATCACTAGAGTGGGAAGAGTTGTGGTCACCAGGTTAATGTAAACTCCACTTTGGTGCCAGTGCTGAGCCTGGAGATACTCAGCAAATGTCTCAGAGCACATGGAGGCCAGTCCCTGCCTGCCTGGGGCCTGCAAACTCCTATAGTTTCCCAAGAAAGAGTGCAATGTGTGTGGGGCTGGCTGCTCCAGAGAAAGTACCTCCGGCATTGGGGGCGTTGGGTGGGGCGGGCTCTCAGCGGAGCTCACCAGGCCAATCAGATTCCGATTTGGCCGTAAGCCTAGGGGGCGGGCTCAACACAAGAAAGATGGCACCAGGCTGCCGGCTGCCTGGGCGGAGGTCGCTTCACAGGGAAAATGCTGACTGTCCACCAGCCCTGGCCTTGCAGCCACACACCTCAATCTACTCCCCATGTGCCTCCGACAACCCCCCCAGTCACCGTCACTACATTGGAGCCCAAGGTGAGAGCCTGTGAGCGAGGAATTCTGTGCGCGGGCAATTTAAAAAGACACCTGGGTTTCCCACCTCCTCCCGTCCCACCTGGATGGTCAGAATCCCCACTGTTTTTCCCCACAGCCAGGTGTCGTGGGGGCTCCTCTTCCTGGCCTCATTACTCTGGGCTGGGGTGGCCAATGTGGGGCTGGTGGCCTCTCGCTCCTCTGGGGGGAAACTTCGTAGCCGAGATATCGCTCCTGATTCTCACTGACCACGCAGGCAGGTATGGGGTCTGTTTCGCGTCTCCGCCCCTCCTACCAGTCTCAACGTGGCTTCTTATATCCTTAGTTATAAATCTTCTGTTCAGCCAGGCTTCACATGGTTCTCCAGGTTACGTGTTCTATAATTTAGTTGTAATTTTAGTGTGTTCACAGAAGGGAGCACAGTGGTTATCTACACTGCCACTTTGGATCTCTCACTTCTTTTTCAGTTTCTTAATGAGGAAGCTTAAATAATTGATTTTACGTCTTCTTTAATTTGTAATATAAGCATTGAAAGTTACAATTTTCTTCTAAGTGCTGCCTCCACTTCATCCACCAAATTTTGTGGCTTTATTATTATTCAACCCAAAGTATTTTCTACTTCTTACTTGTGACTTATTTTTGGATCCATGGTTTCTATAGAGGTGTCTTGATACATTTTTAAATGCTTAGGGATTTTTTTCAGATATTTCGTCACTGTTAATGTGTAATCAAATACCGTTGTGGTCAGATGATATAAACTGAATGATTTTAAGCCTTCCATATTTATTAAGATGTTTTACTACTCAGTCTAAAGTCCATTTTAATAAATGTTTCATGTGTATTTGTTAGGTATAGCATTCACTAAATATCAGCCAGATCATATTGGGTGATACCCTTTATTCTCTTGTTTTATTATATTTTATTGTTATATATGTTATAGATCCCACAACACATTATTATTTCTTTTTTTGCCTAAAACAGACATTAGTCTTTTAAAGCTATATGTATATCTGACATGAAAATTCTACAAAAATAGGTCTTTTATGTTTACCACGATACTCACCCTTCTGGTACCCTGCAATCTGTCTTGAAGAAGATGCTAAGTTCCATCTGCTACTATATTTTTCTTTGGGCTAAAAGAATGTATTTTAGCATACATTATAGTATTGAGTTTTATATATTTCAATTGCTTGAGATTTAATTTCAACTGAAAAATACTACAATTCCTTTGAGCGAAAACTTCTGAGTTTGGAATACAAAAAGATAGTGTGGGCTGCTATTCTTACCTCTACTTTCCCATATGAAAACTCAGAAAGAAATGTTCCAATTCCCCATCAGTCAGAACAATGAATATTAGTTAATAATATTTTAGACACCGAGATAAATTGCCCACCTTGTAGGAAGGTAGAATCCCTCTGGCATTTGGAAGGGTACCTAACCTCTGGGTGGAACATACCTATATGTCCCTGGGGTCTCAGCTGGACAGAACAGATATTCAGTTTGTCAGAGTATGTCTGAAAATCTGTTGGTCTGTGCCAAACAGAGACATATTTGTGTAGGAAATCAGAGGCTCTCTGGGAAATAATTTACCTGGAAGGAATAAGAAAACTAGGTACAAATATCATTAGCCAGTAAAGTAGCTGATTCCTTCAGTCTTTTCAGAAGGAAAGATAATGGCTCTAAGTCATAGATTTTTTTTTTTTTTTCATGAATACACATAGAAAAATCTCTAAAGAAGCTCATAAGAAATTTAGAGATCTAAAGGGTATTGATGAAAATATTATGTGAATGTGATATTTGTACTTATATATGAATAAGACCAGACCAGTTTGAATTATATAATGATAATGACAGAAAATCTGAAGAAAAGATTAGTGGATTTGGCTGAATGCAAAAGTAATCTCCTGTGTTTTAACCAAAATTTTGAAATTATCTAAAAGGCAATGATCAACTCAAGAAAAATCAAAACAAAAAAAAACTATCATATATTAAAAGCTCTTAGAAAAGAATGCTTCCATTAAAAAATTTCATGAAAATATTAAGAAGGCACTTCACAGAAGAAAATCACTAGAAAATAAACATATAAAAAGTATTCTAAAATGCCTGGTAGTCAAAAATTCAAAATAATATAACAATAAGATATACTATTTCATTTATAGCAATGGCAAAATATTTTAATGATATTTTTGAGTATTGTGAAAGTTCACTTATAGACATCCAAGAAGCTTTAAGAAGTTATGTCTCATTCATTGATAGGAATCTAGGCAGCCATGCAAAATTATTTAGAAGAAAATACAGCGTTATGGAAGACAAACCTATATTGTGCTGTTAGAGAAAAAGCAAGTTACAAAATACTATTATTCCATTTTTGTGAAAGAAAAAAAAAGTATAAATATGTAAATGTAAAAGACCATAAAGATGTATGTAGGTAGTCCTTATTAATATGGAAGTAAAATTTCTAGGAGTCTAATGAAAGACAAAACCGCAATTATATTGACAGTTAATGGGAAATAAGGTTTTTACTGGAAAATAGTAAAATGCCTTATATTGAAAGCATAGAAAGTAATGTTACAAACTGAAAAGGATCTGTAGTGTTAAAAAAAAATCTGCTTCGGTAGTTATTTAACACCTGATTTTCCTTCTTCATCTTCCAGTGAAATATTTTTCATGCCCTTTATCTACTAAAGGCAATTGTATTATAAATTATGCGCGTGCTATTTTGAATTTTTTAACCTGTCTTGTTGTCGTTGATCCTCTTTCCCTTTCATTTCATTTTAACATGTTTCCGCAGTTTAAATACCTCCCAGATCTTTATACAAAAATCACACTTTTGCATGTCTCTTCCCTTTATTTTCCTATCAAAGGGGTGGAGTTTAAACATCTCATTCTGTACTTTCTGAAGGAGCCTGAACTGAATTCCACATAAGTAAATAGGTGTGGATTTTAAATGTTGGCAAATGATCCAAAACAGTGTCATCTCAAAACTTCAGTTAGCAATGCTGGGGTTGGCAGAGGATTATTATACCTCAAAATACAAATCATGATTGTCTGGGCAGAATTAGAAATAATTTTTTTCCACTGTAATTTTTTGTAATTTTCCAAATGTCTATAATAACATGTCATAATCATACAAAATAATGGATGTTATATAATGGATGTAATGTATATAGGTATATATGTGTGTGTACATATATGTGTATACACACACATATATACCTATAGTTATTTGGGTGGGGGACTAGATCTAGAAATCGTTTCAGGGGTGCTCTAGTTGGCAGTAATTGGGTGGTATTTTTTTCCTGCAGAAACCAAGAGACACAGCATCTCATCCTGTCACCTGGGGGCAATAGGAAGAGATAAATTTGTGTCTTTTGGCCCTGAAAAGATCATATTTATCTGGTTTCAAGGAGAAAAGTGCAATGTCATCATTTGTGAAGTCCATAGCATACCTACATAGGTATGCCCAACGCCATGCCGCTTTTTAAAACTTAGAAAAAGGATTTAACCTGATGTTGGCACAAATGAACTTTGATGAATGAGTATGCCAATTCTCATCGAGGTTGCCGTTTTAAGAAATAGGAATAAAAGAACCAAAAGCGGGGGGGAAAGAAAACATGCTTTCCTTTGAAGCAAAATTGGATTTTCAGCATTTCGTAGTTCTGAATTTCACATGATGATGACCTTAAAAATAGTGACCATTAAAACAGTTGTTAGAAAAGTGTATTATTTACACACCATGCGCTTTTGAAATAGAGGTTACAGGAAGACATAATCGTACTGTGTAGTGTAACCTACTTTGAAAGGTGTAGGCAGCCTAGCAAAAAAATGTCCTGACATCATACTTGTCAAGAAACAGAAGTTTTATTACCAAGGAATTTCACTTTTGCTGCTTATTCTTAACACCAGCCCAGGGAGTGAGAGGATTTGTTGATCTAATATAGATAGCGATGTCTTGGGTTTGTTCAGATTTATATGGACAGCATCTCGGGATCAGGAATTACATTTAAAATGTAATAAAATGTTCCCGCACACTTTAACTTACAAATACTATCCTTAAAAAAGTAAACATCAAATAATCGCAGATATCTTTCAAGAAAATGTTGACATAGCTCATGGAGCTCACATAGATATCTTTGAATCATTTCTAAGTAAACTTAATGGACTCATTTTCGTCTTCTGTTGCTGTAGAAAAAACTATCCTACCTGGGAGAAGAGATACCAAAGCATATACTCTCATTTGCTCCAAAATGCATGTTTTCTGGTTTTAAAAAGATGATTTCTAAAAACTCTATCAGAAAGGTCCATTCAAACTAAAAATCAGCATTTGTCAAGGACCGTCTTACCAAGAGACTCCCATAAAAATATCAGTCACCTCACATAGATGAGCAGAAACCCTCCCATTGTTTTCATCTTATTCTCCTGAAGCCCTCATGGTTACAGTTACTGTGAGGCGCTGGCACTCCAGAGCAAGGACCTCTCTGTCTGAAAAAATACATTACACCTTTGGACTAAATAAAACACTTCCTTCCAAAATTTCTTTAATACCAAAACGAGGAAATTCACTCAAGTGAGATTAAAAAAACAATTCAACTGCAAAGTCTCCTATGTTGACTAGAGAAGGTCAATTACCAACATTAAGTCTGATTTTCTCAAGTCATTTGCCTGAGGTCCAGGAAGCCTAGAAACTCTTTTTTTTTTTTTTTTTTTTTCCTTGTCCATCCAGAAACTTTCTTTAAATAATTGGTTGACAGTATTGTATCTCGGTACATATTAACTCAGCCTTTCCAAAGTTGGTGTGTTTACTAAATCAGAAGCTACATGGTGATATTCGCTGAAGGTCTGATTTCTGAAGGCTGCCTTCCTAACCTTAAGATCCTTGGGAATATGCCTCCAATCACACACACACACACACACACACACACACACACACACACACACACAAAGAATACTGGAATATGGTGGAAAGAAGGAGGAGCTTTTAAAAATCTTACTTGGATAACTTCTTTTTAGAATAACCACATCTTGGTTATTAGAAGTATGGAAATTTGTTTTTGCCATGTTCAAGACTTCAGGCAACTTTCTTATCTTCCACAGGACACTTATTTTGTTGGTAGAAACAGTGGGCTGGTATTATTAATTCAGATAACAGCAGAAAAATGGTACTTGAGTTTAGGATGGATATCAGGAGTTAAAGTGAAAAAATATTCTACAGCTCCAAGGTGAAGACGAGAAACCGGCACTAATGTTTCACAAAAGCTTCAAGCAGCATTTTGAGCTATGAACTAAATATTAAATGAAAGCTCAAGCGATTAAAATTAACCAAGTGAGAATACATAAACATATATTTCTATATTCTCACCTGGTTAATTTTAATATAATATTATATTGAGCATAAAGGAAACAAACCTGATAAATTACAACAAAATTAAATCTTAGGCTCAAAATTCTATGGAATTTCATTAAATTATGATTTATGATATTCTTTTTGTCTTATGAGCCAAGACAAGAACAAACACTTAGAAACCCCTGCATTGACCACACTTGTAAAAGACGTCAACTGACAGGAAACATGGTCTCTGCCCACAGAGAAATGACAAAGTCCTAACACTCTTCTCTAAAGGGAATCGCTTACTCCTGGGTCACGTGCGGTACTAATGGAGTATGATGTACAAATATCTAGGTGCCTTGGAACAGAACTCACCTGTGTTCTGTGTTCTGTGTCCTTCTGTTGGTATATTCCCAGGAGAAATCCAGTCCTACCCTTGGGACCGTCTAGACCTAAAATTCTGAGCCTCCTTTTTCTGTGTTTACCTGCTTTTTAAAGTTGCTGTTTTGATTTTTTATTGCCACTCTATTTGGAGGAATAGAGCAAGGAATTCCAGATTACAGATTCCGTCTTTATTTTTCACTCTATCAATTACAAGCATGAATAGCAAAAGTAGATGGTCCCTATAGGACTTACTAAATGCATTTTAAAAGTACACATCTGTATCTGTATGCACTTGGAGCGCATTTTAAACTGTTCTTAGGTATTATTACCTTATTAGGTGTCCTAGTCTTCTATTTTGGGTTCACCAAATAGTTCCTCTAAAATTGTTTCCCTTATTGTGCACACAGCACTGCTAAAATCGGGAAAATTAAAATTGAAAAAAATGCAGAAAGTTGTGCTACTCTAAGAAAAGTTTCCCCTGTATATGTTCTTTTCTGTGCTTGCCTGCTTATTTGCAGGCATACATTTGCAGTTGTAATCATTGTATGGATATCATTTTTGTGTTCTTCACTTTTTATTCAGCTTCCGTAGTAGCCATTTTCTCATATTGTTCTGCACTTTCTCATTTCTCTTTAGGGCAAATCCCACTACTTAAAACTACTTTCTGGATCTGAAAACATCCTTATATGGTAGTAGTTGAGTTTTCCCATTTTTTTCCTAGTCCTTACCACCATTTCCTATATGTTGTCTTACCCAGAGACAGATAGTTGTTCCAATACTAGATCCGTAGGTATTTTAGATCTATCCAATGTTGGTTGTACTGTATCTAATTTGCAGATACACAGTTTCAAAGGGACAGGAAAAACTAAAGTAGGTACAGGTGGAAACAATAAAAATGATTAAAGGATGGGAAAATAGGACCTCTGAGGAAAGATAAAAGGAGATGAGATTATTTGTTCTTCAGAAAAGAAAACCAAAAACTGAAGGGTGCTTTTACAACGTTCTTAAAGAATGTGCAGAATTATCCTAAGAACGAATGTTTCCAGTTGTTCCTTCTATTTTGTAATTGAACATGGATAAATGAGTTTAAATTGTGATTAGGGTGGGCACAAACATCACGTGACGGCATGCCTCTGGGGTAGAGCACCAAGAAACATTCATCCGGGAAACCTTGGAAAGATACGAAATACTCAGGGGCTTCCCATTTCGCTAAAGAGAGATGTGCCACATGTTGGTCATGACAGTTCCATTCTGCCTTTCTACAGGACACTGTTTATTTTCCAGGGTGTCCAGTGTCTATTCCCCATAATTATAGCCTCTGATTAATGTATCGATGTCACACACACCCTGTGCTGTTCTGATGTGTTCTTCTCACAATGGGTACGGAGCCAGTCCTCCAAAATGGATTGAATCTCCGGTTCTTACTCCTTTTCCCTGGATGGTTAGGTGCTTTTGAGTGCCAAGATCCAAGAAGCAAAGAATTCTGCCTAATAATATTCTACTTCCCCCTGCATCTCTCTTGCTTAGCATAGCGGCTGCTTAGATGTAGATTTCACTAATGAAATTTTTGGGGAAATTCCTAGGATAAGAAAAAATATGTCAACTAGGTAATTTTCCCATATGGTATCATTTTTTTCAATGTATTTTTTTTTTTTCATGAAAATAATTCTCTTGGAATCACTTCTTGTTTGCCCTATTTTTAATCCCAATTCTCTAAGGTCCCTCGTATTATTCACAGTTCCCCTTGGCACAAGGAAAACAATCTTTTTGACATTCCTCTGACTTCTCATTACTGGATCAGAAATTGTTCTCCTACGTACTACAATTCTTTAAATTCTTAAAAGCAAAAGAATCCCAGGATTTTGGAGAGGCTCTATTGTATAACTGACGGACTCCATGGCTTCAAATTCTGGCTGGAACACTGAGTGGTTTGGTGACCCAGAAAAAATTCTTACTGTGACTCAGTTTCTTTAATTCTCAAGTTGAATTCATAGCAGAACTCATTTCACATCATCGTGGCTTTAGGACAATAACCCCCCATCCCGCGTTTCCATAACCTTTCTAAGCGCTGTCGTCTATTCTTAGCACCTTTACTGCAAGATAAAATTTACTCTTCAGTGTCCACTCCAAAACAAATAAAACAAACATAAAACCACCTTCAAAAGTTTAATGGGCTGTAATGATTTCGGGTGAGGACGCCCATCACATGTTCAATAGTTTTACAGGTTTCCTCATGTATCTGCCTTCTCTCACACCACTGTTAATCACCTCCGTGACATTAAGAAGTCCAAATCCTTCTGTGAGGCATTTAGCCAAACATGATCCTCCCAACAATTGTCTCCCTGCAAGAATTGGGTGGCAGATGGTATAAGAATAACACTGTCCCCACCCCGTTACTCTAGAATCGAGTCCTGGCTCAGCCACTCCATGGCTTTGTAGCTTTGGTCACATCAGCTCTCATCTCCAGAGATCAGTCCCTTGACTTGGAAAGCAAGAATTAGAGCATCCAAGGTTTGGAGCAAGTGAAGGCATGTGAAGTGCTCAGCAGAGTATCTGGCAATCACATGTCCATGATAAATGCTAGCCATCCTGTTCCTGAATTTACAGAGTTCTTATAATAATCAAATTAAGAAGTCTGTAAAAGAATCGTATCGATCGTAAAGCCCCAATTGTTACTGATAACATCATAACCATTGTTGAGATTTACCCCTTTTTCCTCCTTGAATCTCTGTGATTCTGTGTGCTCAGTGCTAGTACTGCTGTGAATTTTGCAGCAATCTTCATATGCTCCAAGTGGATGTGCCAGGGAGACGGTGTGATGCTTTTGTTTTGCAGAGTCCCGGGCCAGCCCTTGGGAAAGGGACCTTGGCATCCCCACTGCTGGGTTCTGTCGCAGATATAAGCAGAATTCTGGATAGGGAAAGATTAGTTTAGCTAGGAGATTCAAACAGACTGGACCTACCTCACAAAACGAAGTGATACACACACCTTCCTCTTACCTTTATAAGTTAATGAATAACTCGATAGATGTTGGAACAAATCTAACTTGAACTTGTGATAGGACTGAGTGTCCATCCCATAGTTAGTATCTTTATTGTCTTTGAGGTGATTGCAAATTATCCAAGTGATTTTAATAGGAAACAGAAATCAGTGTGGCAGGTTTTCTGTCATGTTACCGTGTTTCCCCGAAAATAAGACCTACCTGGACAATCAGCTCTAATGCATCTTTTGGAGCAAAAATTAATATAAGACTTGGGCTTAGTTTACTATAAGATAAGATAATACCGGGTCTTATATTAACTTTTGCTCCAAAAGATGCATTAGAGCTGATAGTCCGGCTAGGTCTTATTTTTGGGGAAACACAATACCTTCCAGTATTGCAATATTTAGAAGAGGGAGAGCTGTGTCTAGAGGACTCAGAGGTGGCTTGTACTGGTGTTAGGTGGGGCCTACAAAGCAAGTTGCTGCAACTTGTTTTGAAAAACAAGGGAGAAAGAGGTTTCTTGATGTAAATTTCTTTTAAATAAGCTTAATCTGGCTCTGATAGAGAGGAAAAAATGCACTGGCAGGGAAAGAATAAACTGTGGAAGTCACACTGCGCTTTCTTTTTATTCTAGCAAACCCTGAAAACATAGCTTTGAAAAGATCTGACGTTGCTGAAAAGAACGTAGCACAATCTAAAGTTGACACTGTCAAAGGTAAGAGAACACAAACTTCACAGATTTTCTTGTGTTTCCTTTCCAATTTTTCAATATCCCGTAAAGCGTCAGTGATTTTTCTGTGATACTTTGGAGCCTTGTGCACAATTTGGGAATTTCACCCCTAGCTCAACATGGTCAAGTTTATTAATTTTGCAAAACTAGTGGGCGTTAAATGGTGCGACATGGTGTGATTTGCATTTCCCAACTTACTAAGGAGATTGGAAATCTTTTCAAGTGTTTATTGGCCAATATGATTTCTTCTTCAGAGAATTACCTGTTAATTTTATCTGTACATTTTTTTGGAAGTTTGTGTGTCTTCTTTTTTTGTTATAGAAGTCCTTTATATATTCTGAAAACTAATCCCTGGATATTATACATGAACAAATACGTTCTTTCAGTCGAGTTCTCATCTATAACTTAGTTTATTGGACTTTGTTTGCCAATACTATTGAAGTGGAATTTAGACTAAAGTGCAATTAGAACTTGAAAATTCAGTACATTTATCTGCTGTAAATTTCTTGTTTTATGGAAGAGGAAACTGAGGGTGATAAAATATATGTTTAAGATTCCCATACTGGTTAGTGGTACAATGAAAATTAGAGATTGGGTCTCTTGATTTCTGGGTTGATGATTTGGAATCATACCTTCGTATTCTCCCTCTGGATTCTGGTTAAAGTTGAATTCTTAGAGGGGGGAAAATATGTACACACCTACTACTAGTTCATTATGTCTTGAATTTTTCACATACTGATTTTTTTTTTCCAACAAGTTCATTTTTGAGAGTCCTTCTTTCTTCCTCTGTCTTCCCTCCCTGCCAGGCTTCATGTGATAGCCGTGAACGGTGGATAAAGAATAAATATGGCTTTTCTGTACCCTAGGACTCTCTTCTGCCTTATTTATGTCTGACCTGGTACAGCGCTGCTGACCTTGGAAAGTTTAATTGAGGCTGGAATGATATGGCACAGCTTGAGGCCACCTGAATTTAGGGGGTGTGATGTGCACAAATACACACACAGACACACTCAGCTCCTCACACACACGTTGACAGTGTAACAGCCTGATGAGCTGAGTGTGTGTGTGTGTGTGTGTGTGTGTGCACGCACGTTTGTGTGTATGTCTTTAGCTTTGATGAAATGACAGCGGTGAAGCAGTCTATTGTAATTTTTACTGGGCAGAAAAATCTACCTACATTTCTCTATAATTAAAACATAGAGTTTTTTCATTAAAATAATACAGAATTACTTAAATATGGAAGTTATTAAGGTAAAAGAAACAACAGTCAGTTGTAACTAATTCAAGGCATAACTATCCTGTGAAACATTTTAAAAATATTTCATAATAGATCAACTGCTTGATAAATACTGCCCTTTCCACTATGTCATTAAGGTAATTTAATAACATAAAAGTAAACAAAAATTTTGCTAATTGATTTGTTTTAGATAACCATTTAAATTTTTAAAGCATCTTAAGTGATTAATTATGAAAAATATAGTCTCTTATATTTAATAAGATTATGACCAAGACTTTGGGGATGATTTGTACATGAAACCACAGACATTGCTATTGAGAAGAGCTAATTAAGTTAATTTTTGTTTATGAATTAGCTAGGTTAAAATCACTTGTACTCCTGACCATATATTCCCCAATTATCATTTTACTACATGGTAGATTTCAAACTGTTTTAGTACAGATGACCTTGTAGGTAAAGCTGAAAATTAAAACAGGCAATGTTCAGTTATTATACTTTTATATAGTTAAACAAATACTTATACCACTGTTTTCAGAGGTATCACTGCATATCCTGGGTAACTAGTTAACAGCATGCTAAAGCCCAAAAACATTTGCAAAAATATTTCCACTTTGAAGAAGTGCAAAACTTATTTTTCGTTTCATTCAGCACAACTAAAACTAGTTCCAGAAGTTCTCTGTAAGTAACCACAGAGTAAGATTAAGTAAATCAATATATGACATTTTCATTCATAATACACACACACACACACACACACACACACACACACAAAGTTTCTAGAGAACATGCTTTTCAATAACTAAAAGTCTATGGAAAACATTCTCTGTCTCTGAATTATTTTTTATTTTTGGCACAGATAAGCTCATAGATGTGAGCAATGCTCAGAATTTATGAAACACAAAGGAAAAACTCAAGCTTACCCACAGGGCATTCTAGAGTCACATACATAGAAGCTGGACAGATAATTACACCCATATGCACCCGTATAAACTCACCCACAAAGGAGGTTTATAGCTGTCAGTGAAATTCAAGATGTCACCAAGTCCTAGGATATAGCTTCATTAATCAAAACAGTCAATGAAATTATTTTAAAATTAATTCTCAGAGCTCGAGCATTTTCTTCAGTTAAAAAATTATTTCTCATAGAATATAAAATAATGACTCTAAAAATCACATCAAAAATTTCAAAAACTCAAAATCGACGATCAAACAATAAGAAAAGAATGAAGACTTAGTCCCTATTCTGCCACAAGTCCCAGGTTTTGCAGATTTTGGTTGGTTACGAGGCCCAGACAAATTAGATTGCCCCAATAATTGTGTCCTAATCTAAAAATCTGCATTGACAAAGATAATAATAATTGTGATTAGCAGCGCTTACATAACACTGCATGCCAGACACTCTTCTAACCACCTTACACATCGCAATTCACTTAATTATGGTCACTCATTAGTCAAATATTTTTGCATGTGGTAGGAAGGAATTTTATTTGACTATTCAGAGGTCATGTTGAAGCAGATTTTTCGCATAAATAGTAGGAAACATGGAGAACAAGGTGTCAGCCTATATCCAACCTCACATTAATTTCTTATTCTGGGTCATAGCACAGAAGCCACAAAGATTTATGAGACTTCTGTTTAAAAATGAATGGAAATGTTCTTTTGATACCAAATCTTAAATTGTTTTCAGTAAGAGAAGTAGATAGCTTTAACAGTAGCAGAAAGAAAAAAAAAGAAAGAAAGAAAGAAAGAAAAAAAAAAGGCCAAAGTTAGATTTTCTAGCTATGATGATTCTCTAAACATCTTAATAATTAACTTGGGGAAACTTTATCTTTATCTTCCATGTTCCACACAAGCCTGGATTCCTCAATACCTTCTGAATACCAACAGCGCCCTGGGCCCAGAAAGCCGAGTGTTTGAGAATTTAAACTAGCTGGAGAGTGAAAACATGAACTATTTTTTAAAAATAGGTATTGGATGATGACCCTGTAAATATCCCAGTGGTCCTCACCACCAGTTCCTGATGGATTCTGGTTTGACTTGGTGCCAGTTCTGTTCACTCATGATTCGATCGATACCCAGAGCTATTAGTAAATGTGACCTATTTATGGCACTGAGTTGACTATGCCTAGGAAGGATTGTTGTCACATTCAATCGAAATTAGTACTGAAAGTTGATAATATTGGTTTCCTCCCATTCTAAGGTGGTAGGAACCCCCCCCCCCGTAAAGAATTAAATATGTCTTTGTCTATTCTTTTTCAGTCTGTTGAGATACATAGATATTAAGCTCTGAAATAATCTGTCGATAAATGCTTAAAAACATAAATTCAACCAGATGAAAGGTGTGTGTGTGTGTGTGTGTGTGTGTGTGTGTGTGTGACATAAGAACAAAAGAGAGTCCCATAAAATGGCTTGAATATCTGCTATCCAATAAGGTGATCCTTCTTCCCATGGCCCATCCCAAGACAGATATAAACAGAGCGTGTGGAATGCTGAGTCTCGCAGATGTGCCACCCTGTGCAGGGGGACGTTTGATGTGCCACCCTGTGCACCTGACAGCACAGCCACACTCAAGCTGCAGGCCCAGGGCCATCGTCATCCAGGGAACCGCTGGAGTTCCTTTTTGTTCAGATCGCCATCTCTTTCCAAAGGCCCTGAGATGGAGCAAATTCACATGTAGGGGGATTCACTCTATTAAAACCCGTCTGCTTTGGGTCAATTTAAATTCCATAGTCGGACGTGAAATATCAGTAAGGACCCATGACTCTCAGAATCTTTAGCTCCTTAGAGAACTATATACATTTAAAACAATAATAAAATTATATGATGAAAAATGAATTCTCCCTACACAGCATCATAAGCAAAATTCCCACCACTGTTTTTGAATCTGTGTTTTGATTGAGTCAATCCTGCGTTTACCACATGGCAGCCATGCAGGTTTATGGGGTCACTTCCTCCAGTGTGTAAAGAAGGTCTGTTTATTCAAGTGACAAACTTCACTAAGACTCACAGGCATCAGTCTGAGGCTGTCATATCTATAACATGACTCCAGCCAAGTTATTTTGGTGGCTGTGAATAGAATCCCAGCACTGATGAACATTCTGTACATTTATGACGAGTAATATAGTAACAAAAGGGCTGGGACTGGAAGGAAATATTTTTGGATTTCTTATTTATTACGTTTTTAATAGAAACTCAGGAAAAGCCTTATCAGCTGTCATTTGGTTTAAATTCCACAGTACTTTTTGTATTTGACCAAATTCCCTTATCTCTTATTTCCTTGTATTCTGCTGTGCCAGCCTCCTAGCAGTTGATATACTTATCTATGGTTTTCATAATAAAATTTTAGTTTCTACTGAGGGAAAAGAGAAGAAAAATAGAAAGAAAAGGAAAGGCCATTCCTTAGATACTAAATATACCAGCTGTCTGCGTCCATTATGTGACTTTGAAATGGCTGCCTGTTCGTGGCATAATTGGGAAGCTTGGGGGTTAGGCCCATGCTTCCAGTTTAGAGGCAAATCCTGCGCCTAGTGTCATAGCTTTTTATCTCTTTAGAGAAGAGAAAATGGACACGGTGTCACAGGTGTACAAAAGGGAAGAAATGAAACACATGTAGACACAAACAAACACACACAACCAAATGGCAAAACAGAAATAAAAAGAGGGTAGAAGTCGGGTATTCCTAGGGCTTCCCTCTCGGTCTTTCATTTCAGTTCGAAGCAAGCCATTATCTCTCTTTTGAAATTGAAGAAAAACCTGGATAGTTTTTTGGCATGCCTCCCTTATGTGATATTAAGTACTTGTTTTAATTCCAATTCAAAAAGTTAGGAAAATTCAAAACCAACTTACCTCAAAATGTAAACTGTTAGTTAGAAATCCAAGCCATCTGATGTCTTGATTGAGTGTGGATTCTAAAAGTCTCACAGTCCTCGTGCAAGGAGATGAAATACAAACTCATAAACAAATGCATAAATATGCTGCTAGAAGTATTGTGAGCCATGGCAGTTTTTCAAAGGGTTTGGGACAGTGAGCTTTTCATGCTGATTACCAGTCTAGCAAGGTCCAATTCAACAAACAGTTGCTAAGCACCTACTATGTGCTGTACTCTCTCCTGGGTACTGGCTCTTCCATAAATCAATAAAATATAATCCTGATCTACAGTTTAGTATCATTTCACCACCTACCATGTATAAACTCACCTGACCTCTGAACCTCACTTACCTCATCTGTAAAATGGAGACCGTGCTAGCCGTTCTGCTTGAAGGCAGAAAACAGAACCACCTGATATTTTCAAGTTCCTGCTGTAATGTATAACTTAGTGACTCGAATTATTTCACTGGTTCTATGGACCCAAATGATGTTCTATGCAAAATGGACTCCACTCGAATCTCCTTGAGGAACCAAACTCAGCTTTCCAGGAAGCAAAGTTGGATTCTCAGTTACAGGAGATCAAAATACTATGACTTTGTGTCCCTTCTGGAGCATTCTTTTTGTGTCCACTCTGCCCAGCGTGTGCTTACACTGTGCCGAAGACGCACATTTTGTTCACTGTTGGTCAGGAGTTCACATTTGGTGCCTCCCCAAAGCTGGGACCTTGGAAGCTGACACGCTGTCACTTTTCCCTGGCAGTAAATTCACCAGGCCTTCCCTGCGAATGTTCGTGAGGACGATGGAAACCCTCTTCCCCTCCCTCGTCTTCGCCAACAGATGTTTGCCTCTGTGACACAGAACAACAAACCTGTGAAGTAATGGAGGTGGAACTCACACTGAAACACCGGTGACTTGGGAAGGGAACACACCGATTAGATTATTTCCACGGTGTTCAGCTGTGACAGAATGTGACAACTATCCCTTTTCATTTCCCATCCAGCCTCCAGGAGATGGAAGATTTAGTATCCTTTCGCCCACTTTAAATCTGAGAAACTTCTCCTTATGGCTTCTTACGAGTACCGGAGGCTGGAAAAAAGCCAAGTTGCTTTAGATTTGCAGCGAGGATTCCTATTAAGTTGCTTCAGTTTGCAGTAGAGATGCTGGTGGCACTTTGCAAATACTGTCACCATTGACCTGCAAAGGTTGTACATCTAAACCTGAGTGCTGCTTTCATGTCAGCAAATGAGCTGTTTTCAATCCCGGTTCCACATTTTTTTGCTATTTTGCCAGGTTCCAAGCTGAGACTGTCAACATTACTATAACTTGTGATCTTCCACAGCCATCAGTTTAAAACAATTTCCATGCACATTTATTCAGGCCGAGACACAAGCAAGAGGTCCCAGGGTGGCAGGTTCTTGCATTACTCTAATCCAGTTACCACTGAGTTAAAATGCTTTCATTACAGTTTCAAACCCCTGGGAGAAAGTAGGTATGACAAGCTGGGGTCTGCTTATTATGTTTTAAACCAAGATCGAGTCCAAGAAATAGTAGCAAGACTGAACAAGTACACTTGTATGTGCTTCCCTCCTTCTGTCGTTTGGAGTTCAGATTTTTAATTCTGCTGAATTTGATCTCTCTTGAAGGTCTTTCAGCCCACCTTGTTGGAGGTTTGGAGAGCAACGATACAAGCAGTAATGATAAAAATATTACTTATTCATGCAAAGTCCGTTGGAAACTCCTGTGTCTCGGGCGTGCCTCCGCCTGCCCCTAACCCCTCATGCCACGAAGATCATTTGAAGCTGCCTAAACCCGTTCACCCAAGCATCAGTGAATTATTAAAAATTAACCACTTCCCTAACTACTTCCTTAATCATTGCCGATGAACACTCTAAATCAAACATTTAAGGTACAATTGGATGTAAAGCAACTTATTTATTCAATTAATATTTATGAAACAGCTACTTAAATGCAGGTAGTGTACTAAGCATGGTGTCTCAAAGGAGTAGACGTGCCAGTAATACCAACCTTTCCCAAGTTCACCGTCTTAGCGGGGAAACTGGACAAGCAAGCCATCGTACTATTTTAAGATGCGTGCGATCACAGGAGAAGGCAAGAAGCTGCGGAAGGGAGTCGCAGGGTCTCTTGCAGAGACCCATCTCCTGGACAAGGCATGAAGCAGGCTGCCTGGAGGAAAATGTGCCTCAGCGCAAGCCAAAGGCTCACCATGTGTTTAGGGGAAGGACAGACCACTTTCATGCAGCACGATCGCCTGTGCTTTGTGGAATAAAGCCAGGAAAGAATTTTGAAAGATATTTGAGAAAGGAAGACAGGGGAAGGGTTGCTGTGTTGTAATGCATCTATACCTGCAATTTCCTTTGCACCGAGCTGCCGAGAGGCCATTTTTCTGAGCGCGTCAAGCTTACACTGTGTAAGTGTCCAAACTTTATTTCTGTTTCAGTCACAGAGACCTCTATCTTAAAGGCATTACCTCATGCCCTGACTTCCCAGCAGTGCACCCCAGTAATTTTTCTGTACCTGATGTCTAGTGAAAGAAATGAGAAATAGTTACGAAAGTGATTTATCTTCCTATCTAGTGTGTACGATCTTTGACTTCCTGGGCCTTACTTTTTATACTTTATGTGCTCTTAGCTCATATCATGTGCTGAAGTTATATTTTGGAAATGAGTAAGGCTTGAGTGAATGCACAAATGAATACATGAATTTAAAAATAGCACAAATAAGAAAAAAACTAATCTGGACAACAGCTTAACTTAGAGAAACATAAATAGAATATCAGATTTATCCTTTGTGTTTCTGTAGTGCTTGGCTTAATTATTTTATTAATCATTTTAATAGAGTATTCTAAGTTATCTCCCATATTATTCTTATAAAAATGCATACTGTGGAATCTCATAGAAAGTTTGAAGAATTACATATGAAATTCACAGGGAAATAACTCAGCATCTCAATTATAAAGATGCAAACTTTATTTTTCTTTTAAAAATGTTTGCATCCTGCTATTGGTAAAAATTAATGGAAAACTGCAGCCGTTATGGAAGGCAGTGTGGAGGTTCCTCAAAAAATTATGAATAGAATTACCATATGACCCAGCAATCCCTCTCCTGGGTATATACCCAAAAAATCTGAAAACATTTATACATAAAGACACGTGTGCTCCAATGTTCATTGCGGCTTTGTTTACGGTGGCCAAGACATGGAAACAACCAAAATGTCCTTCGATAGATGAATGGATAAAGAAGTTGTGGTATATATACACATGGAATACCATTTGGCGGTAAGAAAAGATGATATAGGAACATTTGTAACAACATGGATGGATCTTGAGAGTATAATGCTAAGTGAAATAAGTCAGACAGAAAAAGCAGAGAACCATATGATTTCACTGATATGTGGTATATAAACCGAAAACAACAAAAGAACAAGACAAATAAATGAGAAACAGAAACTCATAGACACAGACAATAGTTTAGTGGTTACCAGAGGGTAAGGCGGGTGGGGGGTGGGAGATGAGGGTAAGGGGGATCGAATATATGGTGATGGAAGGAGAACTGACTCTGGGTGGTGAACACACAATGGGATTTATAGATGACGTAATACAGAATTGTACACCTGAAATCTATGTAATTTCACTAACAATTGTCACCCCAATAAATTTTAAATAAGTAAGTAAATAAATAGATAGATAGATAGATAGATAGATAGATAGATAGATAGATAGATAGATAAAATTAATGGAAAACTGAAGGTGGTTTTCTTCTTATTGTGCAGTTTATATTTGCAAAAGTAGAGTTGAGTTTGCCTAACACCAAGTGTGAACATCTCTGAGAAAGGTATAATCAGAGTCTAAGGCCAGACTAGAGTTTGATTCAGCTCAAATCTATGTTTTGGAAGGTTGAAAATAATTGGTGGACAGGGAAAACTTCATAAATCTTTTGTAAAATGACTGATGAATGGGTTACATGGAAATGTACATTACCCAACACCAACCACCACAGAAAATTACCCTGCTATGTTGATTACTTAAAACTATAATTCACAATCCCGAAATTCTCTAAAATTTCTTTTTAATCTAGTTTGAAGGACATCAGTAGAAAACTATTAGGTGTGGAGGTCTATGTAGATTGTATAAATATTTATCAAGTGCCTGCTGTGTTCAAAGCAATGATGTAAGAATGAAACAGATAAAATCACTGCCCTGAGAGAGTTTGCATTCTACTGGGTAGAAACAGGCATCTAACAAATAACTGAAATCTATAGTACATGAGATGGTGATAAGTGCTATTGAGAAAAATAAGTGTATAATAATTTTAAATATCACAGTCAGAGGAGGCATCACTGAAAAGAGGAGATTTAATCCAAGACCTGAAGGAAGTGAGGAAGAAAGCCACGTAGCTGCTCTGGGGAAGAGCATCCCAGGCAGAAGTGATGGCAAGTGCAAAGGTCCTGAGGCCCGTCACGAGTTGGAGAGACAAAAAGGAGATGGCATGGCTGAGGCAGAGTTAGCGCAGGGCAGAGTAGAAGGGAATGACATCAGTCAAAGACGTGAGTGGAGACAGGACTGGTGAATTGTGTAGAGCTGTTGGAAAGACGTGGTCTGTTACTGTGAGGGAGACGGGAAGCCACTGGACTTGGGGGCAGGGAGTGACATGATCAGATTTGTTTTTTTGCAAGAACACTCCGATTGCTATTTTGAGAATTGTCTGTTGAGATGTAAGAATAGTGGCAGTGGGGTGTCAGGAGCGGTGTATTACAGCGACCCAGTGAAAGGCCTGGGGCCTGGGGCCAGCGCAGGAGCAATGGAAGTGATAAGTAGTGGTGAGATTCTGGAGAGAGTCTGAAAGTGGAGATAAGGAGACTTGCTGATGAACCAGAAGTGTGGACATCAACAAATGAAAAGACTCAAAGAAAACAGGGAGGTGTTGATCTTCAGCAGCCAGTCAAGAGACTTAATTTTTCTTGGGGAAAAAAAATGAGGCATCAGAAACTAAACCAAATCAAAACAAAACAAAAACTTTGTTTTCTCTGCTTGGAGAGTAAAGGCAAAATAGGTTTCTTCATTGAAGTGACATGAAATGGAAACTACTGGGCTTCAGAGTCCGCGATCTAGTTTTGAATCAGGACTTTCCCACTTTCTCATGGACCATATGGTCATGGAGGACTTATTTGACTTTGTTCAATTTTCTTATCTTAAAGGAGGCGATAATAATAGCACTTACTTCGTAGAAGGGTTTTACATACTCGAGAAAGTTCGAGTAAAGTAATCAACATACTGACCAAAGCATAGTAATCACTGAGGATAGCAAATTGACTTTTGTGAAACTGGAGATAAACCAACCATTTCAATGGTCATCAAACTTCCCATAAACCTTGAAGAAATGATCATAATATTAGCATACAAATAAATCTTTTTGCAACACAGATTCTTAGTAACACTAGTTCCTAGTTGAGCTCCTAAACGGGAGAGGTGATAATAGAATATAAAAATAAACAGCATGGCCCCCATTTTCAAAGAATTCACAGATTTGTGGAGGAGACAGATGTGTGCACAATAAATCGTGAGAATCAATGAAAATTGAAGAAAAATAGTGATTTTCTTCCACTGAGAATGGAATTAGTTTAGCTAAAGTTTCTAAATGGGAATAAAAGCTTTAGACTATTTTGATGGTATTTCCTGAGCCAAAAATCAATACTTGTAATCCAAGAAACATAGATATGGGGACAAACAGGGTCAAATATTTGAAACCTGGACTGTCCTACAAAGTTCAATATTTATAATAATTTAGAAACATATTATTACATTATAATAATTATTACATGAGCCACTGTGAAAAGGTTTGCCCTCTAACTAACATTCATGAAGCGGAACAGCCCCGTGGGGGGATAAGCCAGGTTTTCTCTAAGAGAAACCTAGAGATACATTTAGCCAAGTCCTGAATTTGGAGTGCTTATCTGAACTAAAATCAAAACCTTCAAGTTTGTCACTGTGCCATTATTAATGGATGTTTAACACCCTGCTAAGCTGGTCTACCACTCAGCTGTTTTCTGCAAGTTGCTTGAATAACTTGTATTCTTCCTGCTTGCAAAGTCTTTGTCAGGGTGCATATTGCAAAACCATCCTGAGTAAACAGTCTGTGTCATCTATATTGAAGGGAAGTATTGTATGGATTAGTGGATAATAGCACGGGTTAGGGAGAAAAATGAGTCACCAAAGGAGCAGGTTCAAAGGAATAAATAACTAAATCATTATCTTGATGCCTGACTTAGAAAGCTTGAGTTCTGAAAGGCATCATGTCTACAATATAAAGACCATTGTGTAAAGCCCCATTACGGACTGAAGGTTGGTAACTTAGGATGGAAAACTACGGGCTGTGCCTACACTTAACAAAACACAGAATTAGAAGGGAAAAAAAGGAAAAATTATTAGGACAGTCAGCCAAATTTCTTACTCCCTGATGGTGAAAATTAGAAGCCATTGCCATAAAAGAGATGTGGTAGGTAGAAATGAATTGTGTTGCTTATCAAATAGAGATATACCAGGAAGCATCTTTCTGAAAAGGTTTTTAATGCATGTAGGGCATCCATTCTATGTACCTGGTGCAGGGAACACACAGACAGGTAAGATATGCCTATCGTCAAGGACAGTACATTTAGGAGCAGATATGGCAAATAGATGTTATGGCTGTATCAATGCCAGTTGGTTAGAAGAGGCTGCCTGTCGCACTGTTTTGAGGAGAATCCTTACTCAGCAGGAGGAAGTACTGTGATCAATTAGTCACGTCTAGCAGAGATGCTCTAATGGAAATGAACGCTCAAGTGTCCACTGCTTGACAACAGTGGCCCAGTGGGAAGAACAGCCATAGAAACAGAGGTGCACAATAAAAGGGTAGAATAGAAATGTGCAGGAAGTAGTACTGTGGGGGCGCAAGAGAGGTGAAGTGAGTCAGGGGACGTCTTCAAGGGGAGATGATATTCAGTTCGCCTCTTGAAGGGCGATCCGGTTTATACCTGTGCTGTGGACTGAACGTCTGTGTCCCCCTAGAAAGGAGTAACATGCTGAACATAATATGCTGCAAGAGAGCGTCAGTAAGGAGAGAGAGCGAGATCACTCCAGCAAGCTCTGTCTCTCAAAGAAGCACGATGGAGAGCCATGGTTTTAACTTGGGGGGGACGGGATCCATAAGATTCTGTCTGCCAAATTGTTGTACGTGTATTTAGCGGTGCAGAATGCTTTCTGACTAATTTTTTGTGGTTTAGTAAATGCTTTATTTTGGGTGCACCTAAGAGTTTGTTTAGGAGATAATTTAGAATTGAAAAAAAAAAAGAAACTTGAAATGAAAAAGCAAGACTTCTTTCTTAACTCTGTCCAAGTTTCTGTCTTTATTTCTTCCTTCCCAATCTGTTTTGACATCAAGACTACCTTGTTTTGTCAACTGCGCTGGAGACAGATAAGGATGGCAGGTATGCAGTGCACTAATCATTGAGTCTCAAGTTGTCTTGACATCTGCCAATAGCTAAAACACTTTATTTTTAAGTCTGAATTATCTGCTCATTCACTTTTCCTGCTATTCAAGTTCAGTGACACAGCCAAAATAACACCACCATTACCCACAAGAAAACGACATTGTAGGAAATAGAAAACGCATTTTTTAGAAAGCTGAATTACTTTCTATTTATTTTTAAATTACTTTTGCAAAAAAGAACTTAGGCTAAATCAGTTAAGTTCAGATTTAAAGCTGTTTTCTTTTGAACTCTCAAAAATTAGAAGTCTAATAGTCAACAAGAGTGCTAATAAATTTAGAGTGCAACTCCACAGACATTTCAGTAACAAAACTTGGTTTAACAATCCTTTACTTAGTAAGCCTATGTACCAATAATGTCCTTCCAATTTGGGAAATCTCTCTAAAATTCAAAAAAAAAAAGTAATATTTAAGTGAAAAATTATATTTCAAAATAGTTGCAACTGATAATTTTATAGATGTACTATAAGTTTACATAGATATTATCTACTTATTTTACAGTTTAATACAATATTTAAGTTAATTATTAGGCACAGTATAAATGAGACAATTATTTATAAAAATATTTTTTTAAACCGTTTTTAAGTTCTCACTAATATTTCTCAATTTTGGAATTATTATTTTGAAATAAATAATTTTGAAGTGTTCTTTTGGCCAAAATTGAAAACTACACGTAGCCCTCAAAAAATGGAATAGGTATATTTCAACTCAGTTGTGTATGACATGGAATTCAAATTTAGGTTTTTAAATGGTGCCAAAAAAAAAAAAATCAACAAAAGGAATGCCCATATACCTAGTCAAAGATTTCTTTGATCCATATATAGGTGAAGAACTTGTGTACCAAAATCAAACTACTTGTTTCTAACTTAGGTAAATAACCCTGGGAAAGTTACTATACCTATGTGGATTTGAGTATCCTTTTCTGTAAAATGCATTGAATGAATATGTCATAGTGTTTTAATGAGGTGTAGTTGAATTAAATGGGTAAAGCCCTTAGAAAAATGTTGACACATATTTAATATCAATACTTATTGACTGTTAATATTATTACCAGAGGTAAAACTCCTCAGACTTTTGCGACAAGTGTGTCCTATAAGCAAGGAATACAACATCAGAACATGACCTTTCAGAGTCATGATTTAGAAATTTAAAGTATAAATTGAGTCTAAATATTACTAGAGACAACAAGCCCTGTAATACAGTGCCTGAGTACACTGTATTAGTTATCATATCCCCACATAGTCAAGCTTCCAGTGATAAAGGGAATTCTACTTTTAGATAAAAATAAAATTTTATTTTGGAATTCTCAATGAAAATATACACCTAAGTGATGTTGATTAAAAAGATCCAGAATATCCTTCTGGATATAAGGAAACAATCTGTAGTAGGCTAACCCTCTTGGTAAGAACAACCCCAAATTCTGGAAGATTATAGATTATAGATATAGATATATACATATAGATAGACATGGGTATATGTATAGATGTATAAATATATATAATGTTACATATAAATATATGTGACAAAATGTATGTATTTATATCAATTTATATATCTTTACCTATGTTCTGGATTTTTAAGTTGTTCTTGCCAAGACAATTGGCCTGAACAAACTTTTCCCTTATATCCAGAAGCATATTCTGGATCTTTTTAATCAATACCACTCAGATACACATTTTCATTGAGAGTTTTAAAATAAAATTCTAATTTTATCTAAAATAAAAATTACCTTTATCTCTGGAATTTTTAATATGCGTCCCGTGATAAATAATGATCATAAGAAAAGATGATATAGGAACATTTGTGACAACATGGATGGATCTTGAGAGAGTAATGCTGAGCAAAACAAGTCAGACAGAAAAAGCAGAGAACCATGTGATTTCACTGAAATGTGGTATATAAACCAAAAACAACAAAAGAACAAGACAAACAAATGAGAAACAGAAATTCATAGACACAGACAATAGTTTAGTGGTTACCAGAGGGTAAGGGGGTTGAGGGGTGGGAGATGAGGGTAACGGGGGATCGAATATATGGTGATGGAAGGAGAACTGACTCTGGGTGGTGAACACACAAGGGGATTTATAGATGATGTAATACAGAATTGTACACCTGAAATCTATGTAATTTTACTAACAATTGTCACCCCAATAAATTTAAAAAATAAATTTAAAAAATATATATATATAAAATTAAAAAATAAAAAATAATAATAATAATGTGGTCACACGCATAACGCTAAAAATAAATAAACAAATAAATAATAAATAAAACAAAAGGCAGAAGTCAAAGGACAACTACTGTATGACTCTAGTAATATCCATTGTTTACAAAGGAAAATCTATTGTTTTAGGTTTTGATGAACTCTGGAGTAGGGGCAAGAAGAACACTTCCCTGATCCTGGGGGTGTTCTGTTTATTGATCTGGGAGACCGTTACATGAACACATTTTGTGAAAATTTATCGATGTGATCACTTTTCTGAATTTAAGCTATATTTAAACAAAAAGCTTAATTTAAGAAGCAGAAAGGATCCAGATTAGTATATTTCTTTTGACAGTGCAAAATGACAACTTTAGATATAAAAAAAATAAGAAAAAGTCTATAAAAACCTATTTGGCAAAATTCTACTTTTGATTCACACCCTAAACCATCAATCCAATTATTTCTAGACATTGTAAGTGTGATCTAAAAGCCAACTAAAGTATCATTACAGTGACTGTTAACAGAAATGGGGCTCTCAAAATATGGAGAAACTCCCACATTTGCTATTTTATTGTTATTTTAAATATGCAATACATAATCATGGCACATAATTTGTTATATGCATTTTGGTTGTATAGTATATGTATGTGTATACTGAAGGTGCCAAAAAATATATATATACGTGATTTGTATTCATCGTTTGTTATCAGTGCATATTGAGTATTACAATCTTAATACAGTTTTTTCCTATCTTAAAATGTGTATACATTTTTTTGGCACCCTCGGTGTATATACACATTATATGTTTGTATATTTCTATATGCGTATATGTATACGTATACATATGATGCATGTGAAATATGGACAGTAGACATATGTATAGATATGTGTGTGTACGTATATACACACACATACATATACACACACAGATATACTCACAATGCTCACAAATGGATATACATATGGTACAGAAACATGCCTTTTTTTCTACAACTTGTAATTTTCACTAAAAGATGCTTTACATCCTTTATGTCATCTAAGCTCCTCTTCACTTTCACTTTTACTGATTTATTTATCTGTGGCAGTGGGACTTTCAACATCCTTTTCAGTGCCTGTCCACTGCTCTCATTGACCAAATATTACATTGACCAAGCATTGACTAACAGTCGTACATCTCTGTAATGGTGTTTATTACACAGTCCATTCTGCTGCCTACTTCCCCCTCATCCATGTTTCTTCATGTGATCGCTTCTGGCTTTGCCCTCTTGCCACGGGGCACTCCGTGGGGTATGTGCTCTCCACTTTGGCCATTCAGGCTCACAGCAATAGGCATCCAGATACTGCCTTCACCTTCTCACACCACAAATAACACCGCGGCAAAAAGCACGTTGACGTTTGTCCTCATGTAGACCTGAATGAGAATTTTCTTTAGCACGTATGCCTAAAAGCAGAACAACTGGTTTATCTGGTATGCACCTATGTCATGTATCTAAACACCACCATCTTGCTCTCCGGAAGGTTACACGCGTCTCATATCATGTGTATTCCCACCAGCACAGCACAAGGGTTTCCACATCCCCACGTAACCTTTCATGCCTGGCGTCACCCATCTTTCCACACTTAGGCAATTTAATAGGTAAAGTGGTATTTCATTGTTGTTTTAATTTGATTTTCTTTAACTTGTAAATTTTTTGATTTCCACTTAAGTACATTGCCTATCTACATGTTTGTCTATTTTCCTTGTGATGTCGAAGCATCTTTTCTTGTTGATTTGCAGGAGCTCCTTGTGTATTCAAGCCACTAGTTTCTTGACAGTTTTCCATATTGTAAATATCTGCTCTCATGCTGTTATCTATCCCTTAACATTATGTATGCTGTTGTTTATTAAGGGCAAATCCTCATTTTTTTATTGTAATCAAATTCATTTTTTCTTACGGATTTGTCATTTGAATTTGTTTAAGTTATTCCATATCCCTGAGTCACAAAGTTTGTCTCGTGTTTTCTTACATTAATTTTAGTTTTGTATTTCACATGTTTCCACCTTGTCACACTGACGTATACTGAGTCTATGTGGTGTAAAAATGGTTACTTTTCAGTTGATTAGCCCTTATTCTTCTTAATGATTACATAGTATCATGTCATATAAATACACTTCAATTTATTTAATCAGTATGCAATTAACAACTGTTGAGATGATTTTTTAGAGTTTGTTATTATGCTCAATGATGTAAGGAGTACATTTGTGGAGTTGCTAGGTCAATGGTATTTTTTTTTCTTTCTTTCTTTGTATTGATATTGTCAAACTGCCAATATCATGATTCAACCACAGCATAAATACTATTCTATCTGTGCTGTCTAATAAAAATACACTTTCTATTTTATGTATATACATTTATAGACAATCAAAAGTTATCTACAATTTGACATTCTATGGTGGTATTTTTTTTAATTTTTAATTCCATCACCCATACTAAAGGTTGAATTCTATTTTTGTTTGAGATCCTTCCTTAAATTTGTCTTGATATTCTTTGATGTGTTATATTTAATGTCACTTTCTATTGGGGGGGAAATGGAAGATGGTGGTTGAATGGTAGCAAACATGTTAAAAGAAAAAACAAATCGTGAAAATATAGTAATTCATGATTATGTTCCTCCCTGTGGAGAGGTGCAAATGAAAATGGACATCTGAACACTACATGTTAAAATCAGAAATATCACTTGTAAATGGGTTATCCAACCTCAACCATAATCACAATTAATTTTTGTAAGTATTTTCGCCAAAGGACTCTTGTCTTATCAAATAGAATGATGATAATTATTACCAAATATTTTGAAGGTACTTGACTGTAATTTTGGCCCAAAATGAAATATTTGCTTAAACCAGAAAGCATTTATTTAGCAGTTGGTCCTATTATGAAAGACAGATTTTAACTTATTTGTGGGGAAAAAAATACACTTGGCATATAAATATATCACTAACTCAATTATAAGCAAAAGTAATCATTTTATTTCATGGCAGGAAAAATCTCCTACATCAATGAAATGTTTAGTGGCTGAGCTAAAATGAGACAGTACTGATATATTTTTATTTTAACAGCATGTTAACTAGAGTGTGAGGTAATAGACACTTTCATTCATTGCTGGTTGGGCTAGAAAATGATAGAAACTCATAGGAATAGAATTTGGCAACACATCCAATACATTAAATATAGAATGTTGGTTAAAATACTGTGGGGGTAGTTATTCAATGGAATATTCTGTGGTATTATCAAAGAGAATGTTTATACACAGAGAAAAGCCATTAATATTTAAAATAAAAAAGTGTTTTAAATAGTCAGTACTCTACATATTTTGCTCTTTCTTTTGCTCTTCAGTAATTAGAAGGTTATATACCATGTTTCCCCGAAAATAAGACCTAGCTAGACCATCAGCTCTAATGCATCTTTTGGAGCAAAAAATAATATAAGACCTGGTATTATATTATATTATACCCGGTATTATATTATATTATATTATATTATATTATATTATATTATATTATATTATATTATATTATATGTCTTATATAAGACCCAGTCTTATATTACATTATACCAGGTCTTATAGTAAAATAAGACTGGGTCTTATATTAATTTTTGCTCCAAAAGGTGCATTAGAGCTGATGGTCCAGCTAGGTCTACTTTTCGGGGAAACACGGTATATTCTCCCCTATTCATTTATTACTGTCAGTTATGAAACAATATGTATTTAAACCCCAAAGTATGTTCACTCAACATCTTTTATTTTCTCCCTTTCTTTACTTCCCAATAATTTTAGATTTGAAATCTAGATGATTAATGATACATTATCTTTACTTTATTAATCTCTCTTTTCAAGAATACATTTTAACATGTTCATTATATTCCTTAACTATAGCTTGCCATGAGTGTTAAAAAACAGCTAAGGTTTATTGGTTTCACTTCTTTACCACTCTTTTCTTTTACATCATATTCTCTCAGTTCTTGTTTCTACTGCTTTGCTTCGTTTTTCATTGGGTCAGAATATGTCCTCATGCATTTTTTTACCGTGAAAGTTTCAGAGTGGTCTATTTTTGGACCCGGTGGATCTGAGAACCTCTTTTAATATCTCATGTTGAAATGATAGTGAATCTCCTATTCTGATAGAGTGACCCACTCTCCTCACCCAGTCTTGTTCCGACACCTTCATCAAGCACCCTCAAAACCCAGCCCATAGGTACTCCCATCGTGTCCCCCTGTTTATGTTGATCTTCTTGCAACTCCTGTGGCATAAAGTTGTCATGAGGCTCAGCCTGTCCTGAAAATGCTATGACTTACCCTCACTTTTGGGCTTGGCAGCCAGTAGGAGTGTGACCTTGCAGGGGTCAGAACTTAGTAGTCCTCTTGTGCGGGGGAAACACAAGCTCTTACTAGGAAGAGGCGATCCACCTCTTTAGGCTCTGAGGAATTGAGGGGAGCCAGAGTATTTGGGGCACGTCAGGTTTACTAGAGTACGTGAGGTTTCCTGCAAGAGGAAAAGGCAGAATTTGGCAGGAGAGCCCCTGACTGACATGTAGATCTGGCAAAGCAAAGCTAATTAGACAAGGAGCTCCAGGGCAAAGATTGCCCAGGAGAGGGGTCCAGCATTGGGCAGAAAGCACTGGCTCTGGTACCTTCTGCCACAGGCAGGCGTTGGATAGAGCTGTGTGGGAGGAGCCTGGTCTCAGCTGGAAGGCTGCAGTGGGTCCTGGAGGTGCTAGAACTGTGGGCTGTCAGCTGCTCTGCTCCTTGCCCCTGAATGGAAAGGTCTTCATTGAACGATCTCAGAGGCACAGTCTATGGCTGCTATAGCCAGTAAGGTACCCCCCGCCATGAGAGCTGAGCGACAAATGTCAGACTCACGAGCGGCGTCTCCTGTTTACTCCCAGGCATATGCTCAAGGAGGAACAGTGAGCAAAACAGCCCAACACCACACGTTCCTCTCTCCCTCCCTCTCTCCTAAGAACATATCATTTAATTTCCCACAAGTTAAACATATGCTTGCATGATTCAACCACAGCATAAATACAAACACTGAAATCATTCTCTTCAATTTTGTTCGTTCACCACCTAGAGCTCTTTACTACGATACAGTCCCAATTTCCAGATCTGAAACCACAGAAAATTATACCTAGATGGGACCTTAATGTCATCAAGTCAGCCTTCACATTTTATGAGTGAGAGAAACGACATTCAGCTCTGTTAGCGAACTATGAGTGGAAAAGACAGTTCTTAGGAGTACAGGTTGCTGTATTTAGCAAATAATAAAAAATACAGAATGCCCAGTTAAATTTTCATTCCAGGCAAGCAACAAATAATTTTTGGTAGCATAAGTATACCCATGCAATATTTGGGATAAACTTATTTTAAAAGATGACTCATTATTTATCTGAAATTCAAATTGAACTGGGTGCCCTTGTGTTCTATCTGGCCACCCTCTCCAAGCTTCAGGCTCACTGTGCCACCTGAATATTTACAGCGTCCACTCCAAAGTCCTTGGGGTGTGTTGTAAATTTCTGTTGGGCACTTAAAAGCAAAATCCCTAAAACAGAGACAGTGGAGGAAGGCTGTGCATGGCCTTCGTAAAAAATACAAATGCGTGTAAAACCTTCCTTATTCAAGAAGCACACAGTGATCAGATGCTGCGTGCAGCATGCCTTGTTGGGCGCTAGACCAGTGCTTTGCACGTGGGGGTCGGAATCATCAGTAGGGCTAAGAAATCAGTTCAGTGTGTTGTGACCAGTATTTTTGTTTTGTTTTGTTTTGTTTTTAATGACACAGGATAAACGGGAACAGGAAGTATCATCGTGTAATTACATTCACTAAGGGTAACTGTTGTAAAACTTTTGATTTCATTTTATAGCTGTGTGTGTGTGTACCACATTGCACTTTACTAGGCCTATTGAGCGCTGACCACAAAAAACTAATCTGAAATTAGCCATGAGAATGAAGAGTTATTCTTTTCTCACAAATCCATTTCCACAGGGTCTCAAAGCCCAGGGTCACACTAACGGATAACAGCCACTGACCACATCACACTGTCCATCGCCATGGGAAAAGAAAAAGGGGCTCTATCTCAAGGCCCAAAAAGGCTTGTGACAAGTAGGTAAAAAGCCATGAGGTTTCAAACATTCTTAAACAGCAGGCAGTGCATCCCCCAAGCTGAATGGTTAAGATCCATTGGACTATGAAGGTCACGGAAAGTCAGGGCAGAGCTTGGCGACTTTATAATGAAGTCACATGTGAACCAACCTTCCACGTTAGCTACGAGCATTTATTTCTTCTAGCGTGAACACATTATCAATTCCTCTGGGCTACAATTCTTAAACGTGCAGTCTTTGAAAAAAGTCCTTTGGAATTCTGTGCTTTTAAATAGTTAGAGTAGTTTAAGTTTCACTCAAGTTTTCTTTTCTTTCCATTAGATAGCAAAGCATGACATCTTGCTGATGACATGTTGAAAACAGTACGTTGATTATAAATATTGGCTTTGTTTTCCCTGCCAGAGTCACATTTTAAAGAGGAACATGATTGTAAAATGAAAACAACTGAAAACACGAACAAAGCTGCAGTCGTGGCTCACAGCCTTCCTCACAAGCACGGCTCGCACCCTTGGCCAGTGGGTTAGACAACTTTTTCTAGCTTTTACGGTTACCCACCAGGATAAGACAGGAGTTAATACACATTTTTCTGTAATTATTTCCTCTCAAATATGTTGAGGTTTTTAAGTTATATAAAGTGATCAGACATCACCTTTTCTTTTTTTCTCCCCTAATCTACCACTTCTGATTTAGTGAAAACGTAACAAAATAATAACCAAATTCCATCAGAACACAGCACTTTCAGGTTACTTGATGTTATTTGTTTGGCTCTTTTTGCTTTTTCTTACTCCCAAGGTTGAAACTACATCAGAGAAAAACGTCATTCTACATAGGTCTCCTAACCTAGTTAAAAAATAAATGAGAAAAATATCTGAATTCAATATTATACCAACTATTAACTAAATTGAATCATGTCTACCCTTTTCATTTAAAGTACTGGCAAGTTGAAATATTACAAAGGAGTGAAATTATTTATATCAAACGAAAGTGAAAAAGTTGGGATTTTGCTGTCTATACTTGTAAACATTATATAAAGTAGATAGAACGAGGAGGCAGAAGGGTGGTCCCATGGGGATAACCAACCGTACGGCATAGTCTTGGGGACACGTCTTAGAACGTCCTCTTAGAATCGCTGTTTCTTTTTACGGGGGCAGAGCGAACATCAACAGTGGCAGCAGAAAAAGGAACAGCTCCACTCCACAGTTTTTAAGCTCACCGTTAGAACCGAGCATTTTTACAAAGGGTCACTTCCCATATGCTAAGGAAATAATGCCCTAGAAACTGAATAGGAAATAAATATCCTCAGATTAATGCTATATAAATACATTTGCTACAGGATTCATTAAATATTCATGGTACGCACATGTACGGGTCAAATTACCTTTAAATATTAAATTTCTTTCCAGTGGTGGGGAATTTCAGATTTATTCAGTGTTTGTAAGGAGCCAAGATGGAACCCATGCATTTATTATCTGCCAGCAAATTCAGCTGCTGGTTTAACTGGATCCCTAAGCTTAGAAGGGAGTTAACTCACAAAAATGGGAAATGGCCTCGAGTGTGTTGTCCCTGTCCTGGAAATCTCAACTGGAGCTTAAAAATGTGCTGAAAATCTAAGTTATTGTGCACATACTTTAAAAAGAGACGTGGATTGTTTGGGGCCTCCTGCATATTACGCCTGAGGCACGTTACGCAAATCTCATTTAATATAACCAGACCACTGAAGTAGGAAGCATTACCCTTCCAAACAATGCAAGTGACAAAAGAAAGATTCAGAGTGACATCATAAGTTGCATGTGACCATAGGAAATGGCAGAATCGGGGTGGAAACCTGGTTCAACAGGGCCCAGCGGTTCACATGTGTCTCTGGTAGCATTGCTGGTTGCATGGGGCACTACAGATCACAACGTCCTGAGAGCATCAGCGGCTGAGACAAGGCAAGCATCAGGTACCTTTCCTTTCATGCGCTGCCGTGGGGAAACGCTCTGCCTTCAAGTCTGATGGGTCTCAATCTTGTCCTGCCTCTGACTGACTGTTGGGGTGCATTTGAACATGTCGCAGTCCTCTGATTTTTTTTGTCATCAAGGGTAAAACAGGAATAACATTACAGACTCTGCCTACCTCATACCGTGTTTTTCCGAAAATAAGACCTAGCCAGACCATCAGCTCTAATGCGCCTTTTGGAGCAAAAATTAATATAAGACCTGTCATTATATTATATTTATTATATTATATTATATTATACCCGGTATTATATTATATTATATTACATTACATTACATTACATTACATTACATTACATTATATGAGACCCGGTTTTATATTATATTAAAATAAGAACAGGTCTTATATTAATTTTTGCCCCAAAAAACACATTAGAGCTAATGGTCCAGCTAGGTCTTATTTTCAGGGAAACACGGTAGTAACATTACCTATGTCAAAGGATCAACTTCGGTAATATCTGGGGCCATGATATGGAAAATACCAAGTTCAAAAACAAATGTGGGGCTTGTGAGGGTCTCATCACCCCCCCACCCCCGCAACAGGCTGATCCAGCACCTCACATCCATTCCCAGCTCACCTTCCAGTGTCACCGCCATGGAGATGACTTCTCCATTCGTTCCCAAAGCCCATTCCCGAAGTGCCTCCAACGTAGACTTTTGATATTTCCATAAATAGGCTTTACACGGAGTTACCGAGCCACATGGAGAGAAGGCGCTCTGTATACAGGTTTAAACATATTCCTAAGTTGGCCAAACAATTTATCATCCAAACTGGGACATTCTTGGAGTGCTATTAATAATTATTTTGGGACAGTGGGTGCACAACAGACTGCCCCAGGCAGAGTGAGGGCAGTGATCAGCTTCCATATACCCCATTATAAAACCAGGCTACTTAATCGTCCATGCAGGAGTAGAGGTGAGGAGCTCTATCCTGATTTCAAACGAAACAAAAGATGCAGTTGGATTGTTTGTGGGGACTGAACGTGTTATTTTGATAAGCGTAAAAATATTCAATATGCCATAAAGTTTCTAAGCCTTTTTGTTGTTGCTGTTGTTAATATACCAATTACTTTAAAAAATAAAGTTAAAAAAAGGAAGTGCTCCAGATGTCTTGGGGCCTCAGGGAGGCTCTGTCCACACCCCTCGACCTGCCCTTGCCCCTGGTTCTGTCTGTGCAGTTTAAATTGCCTGAGCATTCTCAGTTCAGTGTCTCCTCAAATTGAATACAGGTAAAACCAAACCCCCCTGAGACAGGCTCATCTCTCTTGACCGTTCTAGGGACAGTAGGTGACGCCCGTGGTTCCACTGTCTCTGTGTCCAATACCTGCCTAAGATACCACAGTGTGACGCTTTGCAAGTCTTGAGCTACAAAGGAAGCAGAAGAGTGGAGAGATGTAAATGAGCGTCAGGCCCGCATCCCTGTTTGGTGGTGCGTTCAAAGGCGTCTGCTGCCTGTGATTTCTCACTCTCCATGGGGCGGGGTGCACAAGCTGCAATGTCAGAGCTCCAGGATCAGGGCGGAGAGCCAGGTCCCTAAGCCTCTGCTGGCAGCGTGGAGAGACTCAGGGAAGGGGCTTCTGGGGGGAATGAAGGTGACAAGGACACATGCTGGTTCCCCATCTGACACTTACCTGCAGCACCATCTGTAGCACCTACTCAGAGCCCAGTCCTGTGGCCTCTGGAGGAAACGAGAGCCCTCCACTGCAACCCTGTAGACCCTGAGCTGATGGAGGCCTGCTCTGAAAGAGCAGTGGCAGTTGCCGGGTCGGGTCGTAAAGTCCTCCTGGGTTAAAGACGCCCTTTGAGGATCCTCCTGCAGGCTCCGTCCCAATGCCTGTGGAATACCCTCGTATAACTGCCCTCTTCTGCACATACACCCCAACACCCACACAGGCATCCATACACACCCCGCATGTGGTGTTTCCGCACCTCTAAGCCCGAGCCCCAGAATATTATCCGGGCCCCTGTGACACAGCATCTGCCTTCATGCAAAAAGCATCACGCCATCCACATTATGGTTGGGCTGCAAGGCAGACACAGTGGGTACTCTGACAGCTGTGGTGCGAGGAGCCCCACGAGGCCAGGAGATGTGGCAGGGGGTCGTTTCTCTGAGGGTCCTTGCAGCAGACAGAGACCCCTCGGTGCCCTCATGCCCTCAGGCCGTGACCAGCCCCTGAGGTCACTAGAGCCATGTCCCTTGTCTGTCTGGTGTACCTGTGCTGCTGGCATCCACGGAGGAAGTGGGGCTATTACATCCCATCACGGAGACTTGCTGAGTACAGCACCACTGGGCAGCCAGGAATAGTCCCTCAGGCGTCTTTGTGAGGAAGGGGAACTTCTGTGTGTTCAAGCTACGGTCCTTCAGGCTCCCTGTTCCCGAAACCTAGCCTGCAGCTAATTAATAGTGGTGCTCCATACATAGTTCATGTTTCCTCTTTAAAATCAGGCGTGATTATCCCATTTACACATCAGAAAACTGAATGTCAAAAGGTTATGTTCCTTTCTTAAGTCACAAACTAGTAAATAGAATAGCCAATGTTTAAGTACATTTTTTTATTTTTTGGCAAGCCTACATTTGGAAATTTTACTTCACCAATTGAATATTTCTTCTTAAATAAAAATAAATATTTCCAATTATTACAGAAAATCATTTGGTTTCTAAAAAGTAGAGAGAAGAGTAGCCTGGATTCTGTGTCCACCATTAAGTGTCCACACTGCCATCAAATTAGGAAATTATTTAACAAGCAATATGTTTCTTGTTAAATGATTGTGAATAATTTATTATGTTTACAGGGGGCATATGTTAAAACAACCGGTACTATCTTTAAACGTGGGTTATTACAAAATCAGACTGAGGATCGCAGGGGATTACAATGCTGACGGCCTCGTCTGGCAACTAAAGTACTTTATAGAAAATGTTAAGAAAACCGTATGACCATATTTGTGTCTTCTCCATGACTAAATCATTTTCTTCTCAAAGCCTTGAACCTTCTTCAGTACAGTATTTCTGCCAGAGTAGTCTTTTCTCTACAAAACGCCTCACTTGTTTCTGCGCGTGGAATAGATACTTAAAACATACTTATTTACTTAACTTGTCCAATTTTCCAGTCATCCTTGCAGCCTCTGAGAGTAAAAAGTATTTGCACGGCGTTACTGTTTATCAGTCACTTTTATAAATGACATTTTTAGGTGCAGTTGCTATGATCACCTCCCACGTAAGCTATAGCAGCCAGAACTGAGTTTCCCAAAGTTGACGTGGCTTCTAACAACCATGTCTTGACGAGCCCAACAGGGATCTTTCGGCTCTAGATCCTGTGGTCTTGCTTGTGTGACACTGCAAACTCTGCTGAATGAATGGACGTGCCACTCACTCAATCAATCAACTGATGAAACCCTTGGAAAAGGGGCACCCAAAGCACGTTGTAAAGCAGCCGGCTAACTGATGATCTGTTCCAAGGTTGTTATCCATGTGTTCTTCATTATTTCTTTTTCAAACAAGAACGAGGCAAATGAAAAGCAAACAAAGAAGGTACCCCAGTAAAACAATAGCTACATTATGGACGAGGGCCGTGGAGGCGTCCTTGCACTGAGAGAGGTTCAGAAGTGCTTGCTCGATGAAAAAGACTCACAAAAAGCTGAATCGTTTGGCATCACAGCCCAAGTGGTTCCTCGTTGGCGGTGGCCATTGTCATAAGGCTGGATTTCACTTCAGAAGTATCGCGTGCCATCTGGCTCCAAAGAGCAAATCTATTTTTATAATATCAAATTTGCAATGAGGGAAAACTACACGCATGGCTCGGAGTTGGCTGAGCTTCCATTTTCAACACGACTGACTTTCATTCGTTTTCCTGGGGGCCCCGAACTGGGTGGGCTCTTTTTCTCTGCTCCAGGCTTTATCTCTCTTAAGTTGTACGATTAGAATCCCCAAGTCACTGAACAAACAGGGTAGGATTCTCCATAACAGACCTTTTGTTCATATACATTTCACTGGCTTTCGTTTGAGAAGGCAGAGAATGGCTATCATCTCCACACTAATAATATCCTTCAGTGAATGATAAAGTCAAGTCCAAAGGAAACCGAGAAGCTTTATCAGCATGTCAGAGCTATCCCCTTACAGCCTTGTACTTGCCAACTGTGCATCCTTTGCCTAGACGTGGGCTTGCTGCACATTAAAAGGCACTTACAGAGTGGGTGTTTGTTTGCCGAAGGGGAGCCGGCTGCCCTCTAATGCCAGTCACCGGTGTCGTTCTCATCAGAGGAAGAGAGGGATACTTTACAGCTCCACTCCTTCCTCGATGATCTCTTGACTCAAGTCTGGGGGAAATACAGCGCTTCCTGCCAACGTATTCTCTCCCTTTCTCCTTGTTAATATTAACTGATGGACTTCTCGGAGGGAAAGGATATTTCTTACTGTGACGCGAGAGAACGCTGTGGTCGACCAGTTACTCTTCCACCCCGTTGTCAGAGAAGATGAGTCAAAAGGGATTTACACACCCAGTTAATCCTAACAGATGGCCCTGCCCCTGTATTCTGAGAGTTGAAAATCAATCCACATTCTCTCCAATTCCAAATTAGGCAAATTAGCACACTGGCCTTGATGGTTGGTGAGCAGATTTAGCAAAAGGGACACAGTAAAAAAGATGAAAGATGTAAAAAATTTAGAAAGTACCATATCTCGTCTTATTTAAAATTCTGTCCCACGCCCACTCTTGACATACCAATGATGCTTATCTCTAACGGAGTGAAAGCAGTAATAGTCTTTCCTTCCTTTTCCTGTGTGTGTGTGTGTGTGTGTGTGTGTGTGTGTGTGTGTGTATGAGGCTTATTACTGTGTGTCCAGGAAAGGTTGCTATATAAATTCCTATGCTTAACTGTGTTTCTCTGAAAATAAGACCTAGCTGGACCAGCTCTAATGCGTCTTTTAAAGCAAATATTAATATAAGACCCAGTCTTATTTTACTATAGTACAAGACCCGGTCTTATATAATAATATAATAATATAATATAATATAATATAATATAATATAATATAATATAATATAATATAATATATAATATAATATCGGGTCTTATAATTTTTGCTCCAAAAGACGCATTAGAGCTGATGGTCTGACTAGGTCTTCTTTTTGGGGAAACACGGTATATAATTTATGTAAGTGAATACGTAAATATATAGAATGTTTATGTTGTATATACTTCATACACCCAAATAGCACGTGGGTCTGTAGCCACAAACAGAAACAATGGAAGATGCTTACATTGGAAAATAGCAATGTGTTGCAGGTTTTCTTGGCTTTTTTTTTTTTTTTTTTTTTTTGCAATTGTAGACACATATTCCCCTGGGAGTGGATGGCTCAGGGAAGGTGTGATGGGGTAGGAAGCCTTTCGTCATAAAACCCCCACATAAAAATCCTGTCAAGATTGATAGGGCCTGAAGTGTACATAACACCGGTGCTGTGTTGGTTTCATTCCAAACACAGCATGTTTCTGAACGATCTGTCATTACCATCAGACCTGAAGGAAAGAAAAGCTAAGAGAGAAACCTCTCATTGCCACCTATAGGCTGCAAGGGGAAGGTCCAGGTGACAGCCTCGTGCTCTGGGAGGCAGCAGCCAGGAGGAGGGGTTCTGGAGGCCTCCAGTGGGTATTCACCTTGACTCTGCCTCGTTCCTTCTTTCAAGGAGCATTTCCTGGGCCAACCTTGCGCTGAGATGTGGTGGAGGATCCAAAGGTGAAAAAGAAACATATTCCTCACCTTTGGGAGCACGTGTTCTAGGAACTGGCGAGCGACCACTGTGACCCAAGTATTGGATCAAAGCAGGGGACAGAGGCCTCCTGGGGGAGGTGATATTTGATCCCTGCTAAGTGCTCTCACGGGCCAGTAGCCAGGGAGTGGAGAAGGGTTGCATTCCAGGTCAATGAAGATGGCATGAGCAAAGGGGCCACAGCCTAAAGAATAACTGAACTACAAGAAGTTCTGTGTGTGACTGGAGCTTTGCCTGCACTCCAAGCAAAGGGAATAGTGAGGCCTGAGACGGGACTGAAAAACTGGCAGAAACGTCAGACTGTACAAGGCGCAGGGACCACGCTGTGGTATTTGGAGTTTATCTCCGAGTCCGGGTCGCATCCTCTTCGGGACCGTGGTGTCACCTGGTCATGAGAATGTTGCTGATCAATCTTGGCCACGTAGAGAGTCGTCAGTAGCCTGACCAACAAAAGGGAGAAACAACAGACTGAGAGAGAAAACAGTGATGAAAGCAAAGCTATGCAGTTCCAGTCCAAACTCTGCCTCATTGTTCCAAATCATTAATTTCTATAAATGTAAACTCGACACCTCTCTGCAACTTCCACCCTACCAGCATTAGGTTGTTTTAAGTGCGATCAGCATTTTTAGAAAACGAGAACCTTTCTTATTTTCTCGTTGTAATTGACATTTGGGGGGTGTCTATCCCCTCACAATTTTTCCTTCCTTATGAACTTCCCCCACTGTGCAGAATGCCCCTCCGTGGCCGCATGTGTGTTTTACAACCTCCCCTCTGAGCACCACAGGCTGCATTGTAAGACCCCAGGCCCAGGTTGGGCCAGTGTTTTTTCTCACATGAGCTTCGTGCCTTCAACATAAAGTCACTGGGAGATGAGTTAACTAATGATAGGTCTCAACGGGGGAGGTCAGAGCAACTGCGATTAGAGGTCACAGGACCCCAACACTGACGTGTTTCCACACTTTCTGAGACCACTTGATTCAGTCCTTTTACAACCACTACAGTATCCTTCCAGTGAAGAACCTTTTTCGAATAAGCGACGTCAAACTTTTTTCTGCTGATTGCAAACCAAAGAAACCACTAATGTGGTTTATTTCATTTTTAATATTTTATTATTCTTAATTAGTAGAAACCTTCTTGGTGACTTTCCTTTGACAGATGATGATCAATTCCCAAGGGAAAAAAAATGTTCCATCTATTTTCAGAGCAATAGCATGAGAAGCCAGCGAACATCCAGCTGTAAATTCAATTGTAAGTTCCCTGAGGAAAGTTCATATTTTTGGTAGTGCACTCATACAGTTCTCCAGAGTGGCCACTAACTAGTTATCTCCACCATTTGATAGCCCACTGAATAAAGGGCTCAATTTTTACATCGAGGTTCTATCACTCAGTGACCTGCTGGAAGGAACATGCAAATACCAAACTCCTACTTCAGAATTAGAGCGATGCATCCATTTCTAAGCCCACTTATGTGGAGCTGGTTTTCTCTGTTTCATTAATGTGTGTAAGAATGACCAGACACATTTCACATCTACTTAACAGCTGAAAAGAAATTCTGAGCAGCCGCATTTACCATTACCAAGGTCTCCATCCATGAGCCTTGTCATTGGAGACAACCTGTACTCGGGAAGACCTTCCAGCAATCCCCACTGTGACTCAGTTTTTCAAATGAAAAGGTTTGCCCAGCAGTAGAATGCCTTCTGCCCTCCCGCCTCCCCTTTTCCTGAACTACCATCTGGGTAGAGATGCATTAAGGCAGTGCCAAAAATTGCTTTATTGAACATTAGGTGTCACTATGTGACAGCATCCAAAGATGAAGCTGTTCCCTCAGGGTGGTGACAGGACAAGAATGAAAGGGTCCTAAAGACCTCACATTCAGTGTCGGTGGAGACCTGGTGTTTGGGTGGAGGGTGGTTTCTAGCCCAGCCAAACTGAATCATGTGTGTCTTACTCTCTGCTGTCCAGTGAGCCTCTGTGATGGGAAAGAGCCAACAGTGGACATCTCGCTAGTGTCCAGCAGCCTGAGACGGCGAACTTGGAAAGCCTTTGCCTCATAGGCAACTGTAAAGCAGTTCTAGTCCAAATGCAAGTTTCGATTCCGTAAACTCACTGAGGAACAAAGCACTGCTCGCTGTCATCCATCATAACTATGAATTCTATCTTCTCACGTTTGAAAGGGTTTCAGTTCTGAACCTGCTTTTCCCCTAGCTGCTGGAGTACGAGATACGTTGAGATGAGATTGTTAAGAGCTCAGATGGTAGAAGTGTATCTGGCCATCTGAGTCACTCAGAAAGCCCCAGGAGCCCTCCTTTTGCGTGGATTATAATAAAACAAATTATTCTGGTGTCACAGACCTTGAATACCTACTAACCTTGATAAGCACTTACATCGAAACAAAGAGAGAATCAATTTGCATTTTCCTTTCTGCTGGCTCACATAATGCTTCGTTTTACAGTTGCCATTAAGAGTGGTTGCTAGCTTTACATCCCACATTAGGCAGTTTGCGTCCATTGTCCACGCACAATTCCATCAGCATGTTTCAGGTTGAAGGCATTTTCACAATGATGTCGCTTTTGTCTAGCCCCACGCTATTCTCTCGGCTGCGTTCATCCCAACAGATCTCTCCAAGACCTGAAACCTGTCCCTCTGTGAGCACGTCAGTCATCACCTTCACTCACAATCAGAACAAACAATGCTCAAGGTCTCAGCACGCGTGAGCGCGCGCACACACACACACACACACACACACACACACACACACACTTTACCTGGGTGAGGGGATAGGGAAAGTTGTTAAGCTTTCTGGTTGACCTTAATGAATTGCAACCTGCATAGGCTCAAGCAATTCCTTGAACAAATCATAGCATTCTAAGCTATCTCACCAGGCTGACAAACCATACCAGGCCTGGCCTTTGAATTCGCATTTTCTCCTCTGATCTATGGCCTCGTAATTTTCTGGGGCAGAGGAAACAAACCGCAAGCATTCATTAAGCAAACGTCTGTGTCCGGGAAGAAATGGGAAGCGTTCTTATTCTGGAAATCACAAATACTTGAGTTACAATAATTGAGAAATGGCCACTGGCAGGTAAGGTAACACAATTATTATAGATGTAACCTTTGGGGAAGTGAAAACTCGAAAGTCTTAACCTAGCAAGATAGATGCACTCGGTGAAAAAGAATGATCACCAAAGACCCATTTCACAATGAAAAAGCATATAAGTAGTGGCTGCAGAACACTATTCCAACAATGACAAATAGCTTGGTCAGAGATCAAAAATTAAAGCATAAAATATTGATATTTTAAAATTGAGTTTTCATAAAAAAAAAAAAAAAACACTCAAAAGAACCATTTTCTCCCAGCATGTTTGGCGACCATATTTTATTGTATATTCAGCTATTCTTTATTCTTCGTTAGTCTCGTTCTCCTTGTATGTCCTGATTCCATTTTAAATCAATGAAGACTACGTCTGGAATATTTTTACACTTGTGAAAAGTCTAAATCTTGAATGCCAAATACTTAATCTGTTCATTGCTGATGAATCACATTGAGCCACGAAAAAACTAGATTCCAAGATCCTAATGGACAGGTAAATTTTCTTCAGGTCCTTGTGTGAAGTAGTTAATGATGATAGAGGAGCTGCTGATAAAAAAAAAAGAAAGAGAAAAAAAAAAACAGAGGCAGAACTATTGATCCTTGGAATATATGGGCATCCCACAAAGAATTTAAAATACAATAACACTCCATCAGAAACTACAACTTGGTGTGTAGTCCAGTGAAAGAGAAGAAAACACGTCTTTATGAAACAAGGAAGTGTAGATTCTAGGCCGGTGTCTGGAGTCAGCCCTGGGGAAGCAAAGGTGAATGAGGCTATGTACTTGCTCTGTGGAATTTTCCAGTGCAGCCTGGAGTCTGACAAGAAAGCAATCAGGACACAGATAATGTGATAAGTGCTTGGTTTCCCTGTGCAAGACCAAAAATATTTGACTGTTGCCATTTCCTTAATCCTCGTGATTTCCCTATGAACCTGCAAAGAGTTTAAAATATCACAACACTCCATCAGAAACTATAACTTAGTCCACAGTGGGACATTTGGGGGATCTTGGGAGATTCCATAAAAGTCAGGTAGGACGTCTAGGCATGGAACCTCAGTTTCCCTCCTCCTACCATTAGGGAGGAGTGCTTTTTCCACAGTGTTTCCACTGGAGTTTGGAGCCCATGCATACTTTTAAGTTCCTCCCAAAAGAACACAAGGCCCTGACAAAGCTGTTTGTTTATTTATTTATTTTTTAATTAAATTTATTGGGGTGACAATTGTTAGTAAAATTACATAGATTTCAGGTGTACAATTCTGTATTACATCATCTATAAATCCCATTGTGTGTTCATCACCCAGAGTCAGTTCTCCTTCCATCACCATATATTCGATCCCCCTTACCCTCATCTCCCACCCCCCACCCCCCACCCCCCTTACCCTCTGGCAACCACCAAACCATTGTCTGTGTCTATGAGTTTCTGTTTCTCATTTGTTTGTCTTGTTCTTTTGTTGCTTTTGGTTTTTTTTTAACGTGTGCTGGCAGCGTCACCTGTCAGCCCCATACCAGGTTGACAGTGCCCATCAAAAGGTTGAACGAATATTTATGGGATTCCAGAAATACCCATTCAAACCATCTGAAGAGCAAGCCACTGTCGTTCAGTGTCTCCCCACGCACAGCCCACCATCTCATTACAATGCGCCCTAAACTCTACTAAAAAGGAGGGGAAACATGTACTCTGGTCAAATGAGCACAATTTTTTTTTTCAGAAATAAAAATACTCTTACGATGACTGGAAGCTCCACTGAAAGGATTTTAAAATAAAATTCAAAGCCAATAAAAAATTGTTTAGTGCCGAATATTTGTATTACCCAGAGACTTTTCCTTCTACGAAAGACTCCCTACAGAATTCTTCTAAATGGTGGATTCCCCTGGTGCATTTAAACGGTGTTTACAGATCATTAACTACTCACAAAAAGGCTGGTGCAGAAAAAATGCCAAAGTGTGAGATTCTCCCATTGATTAACCAAAATTTAAGGCAAGGATGCCTGAGAGTTGGAATTCAGTTTGCCAGACAGGAATTTTCTCACTGAATTTTGGAATATGTCTGGGTATACAAGATTTCTTCCTTGGATGCAAACAGAACATTATTTTTAATGCTGTAATATTTTGGAATTATGTGAAAATATTAAAATTTGTCAAACTGTTAGCCAGATTTAGTATTTAGGTGATTCTTTAGTTTTCTTAGTTCGATAAATGACATCAATATTATTAGCTAAGTGCACAAAGTTTTGTCCACATTTCTGCTTGATTCCTTAGTATTAACTTGTAAAGCTAGAAGTAATAGATAAGATGCACATACTTTTTTTTAACGTTCCTGATATAAACTGTTAAAATACTTTTCAGAAAGATAGTTCAGAAAGTTCTGACATAAGTTCCTTTTACCACAATGCCTTCTTACTGACTCTTCACCAGAAGTGGGTAGCAACATTTTGAAAATGATTCCTAAGGATTTAGTTAAAAATAGTACTTTTGTTATTTATTTTTAAATAGCTGATTACATTTAAAGTTGAACACGTTTATTATTTTAATTAGTCATTCATGTTTCCTCCTATAAACTGCTTTTGCCCTTGTAGCATTTTCCTATTGAGAATCTCAGTACTTATTGATTTGTATGAGTTCTTTACATATTAAGGATAACACTTTTCATAGCAGTTACAAATGTTTTTTCTAGTTAGAGGTTTGAACTTTAATTTTGTTTGTGGAATATTTAACATGTGTTTCTGATTTTTTTTTTTACCAGTTTTGACTTAGAAAACCCTTTCCCCAGAAATTATATTTTTAAAAGTCGTTTATGTTGTTTTCTATTGTTTTCAAGTTTTTTTTAATGCCTTTACCAGCTAGATGTGTAGGGCCACTGTCCTAATGTCTCTCAAACGGCTTTCTCCTTTATAGTGTGGAAATTATAAGTATTTTACTGAGTTCTAGGCACTGTGTGATACATTTGAAAGTTCTCTATCTTCAGAAGTTGATAAAAAGGAAAGTGCAATGTTATTATAGGTGACAGAATCTGACATGCCAAAGTGTTCCAACATGTCTTGACCAAGCAAAGCAAACCGAAATTCATCTTGAATAGCTTTAAACAACACAGAAGTCAGTTTGCTTTGGCCAAATGCAAAATGACTAAATTTTATGTGAGCATCTTTGAACCAAATTTGATGACATTTTTGCCCCTTTTGTTTCCATTGTTTTTGTTTTTCTCCTCATAAACCTTCTCCAAATAGTGTGCAGTGAGAGGCTAATGTGTCCCAGAGACGAATGGACTCTTCTGAACTCTTTTCACTCTGTGGGAAAAGATGGTCTCCCCCAAAAGCCACCGTCGCCACCCTTTCCTCACTGCCCAGTTCCGTATGGCTTGGACTGTCTTCTCATATCCCCAGCTCCTATCTGACTCATTTTCAACACTGAATTCTGATCATTACACACAAGGTCACTTTTTAATTAGAACAATATAGTAAAACATATGCTCGGAAGATAAATGAGGTACAAAGCTAGCTGTGCTACAGTGAACCCTTTTATTGGAAAGCCCTTAAAAATAATAAGCGTCATGTATAGTCCAGGGGCCTTTACAACATATTTCAGTACGCAAAGTGCCTGCCATGGTGAGTGAACGCCCTGTTATCGTGAACAATCGTTTGGCAGCCTAGGTTATTTTAATGGACACATCACTTTACACGAAGCCTTCGCCATCTGTTCTGCCCTCTAATTACAGATGCAAAAGAACATAATTCACAATTGCATCATAAAAAAGTAAGATATAAGTGATTTAAATGCATGTGTATCTTCCTTATTCAATGCAGCATGCAGCTGTTACGTTGTTTTCCTGTTTCAAACATAAATGAGGGTAGAAATCGCTCTTCTCTGATGGAGTGAATTCCCTGATACAGGACATGTTGGGGTGTGGATAAATGGAAAAGTGGATGCTCTCCTAGCACCTTTCACATCACCTGAGAGGCAAGGCCATTCCGTAGGGCACACTGTGATCTGTTACCATGTGCAATGGAGGGCCTGTTTATGTTAAAATCTAATTTTCAGTTGGTTCTCTATTAGGCTTTCACATCTCAATGACTGTTCTGGTAAGTGTACTTTTGCGGTCACCAAGCAGTGTAGGTAGTTGTGTGGTAACAAGCAAATCGTCCTTCAGAATCAGGCAAGCACCCTGGTTGCCCCAGTATCAGAGGCAATTCTTGGCCTAAGCCCCTATAAATCTTGTGTGAATCCTTCCTGATTTCCCACGACTGACTCTTTGGTATTAGAAGCAGAAAGATGGAGCTCCAGTTCTTTCCCCTAAAGTCTCGAAAGTACTTCAGGACTCCCTCGTGGATTTACAAGTTAATGATGACTCGTTTGGGGGAGGATGTCTTAATAGTGAGCTTCAAGGTGAACTGAATTTCTCACTGAGAATCTGTAAAACCTCCCCTGTCATTTAGTACGGACACAGTCACAATGTACCCAGATTACAATTTTGCTTCTTAAAGGAAAAGTTTGTTTGATTCATCTTAGGGATATTCAGTTTGCTTTCAAACAATGAAGTTGGACAGTTAAATGCAATTTTAATGACATAAATATTTACTTCTTAGGGCTACCTGCTAGGGAATGGTGCTAAAAAAAAAAAAAAAAAAAAAAAAAAGAATTGATAAAGCATGGAAAAAAACAGCTTGAAAAGCAATGCGGATTATTTAAAATGTCATGTTTAACCCTATTAGTGATAAGAAAATACTGTCTTGCCGAAGTTTTTCCTTCAGCTTCTCTGTGGTCTTGCTAAGAACAATTTATACTTCACATAGTCATTGCTAACAAGCAGGTGCTACGAAGGTGTTTGTTAAGTAGTTTGAAACTCCATCCTCTCCCAACAATCAAATTTACATTTCTAATTTTCCTCATGGCTATTCTATTTTTTCACAGATTAATCAGGGATAAACAATAGTTGGAATAGTCCAAACATCAGCGTTGCAATGATGGTATTCAAAGTGTATAAATATATAAGACTGTATACTGTATATTTCGGCGTTATCACTAATGTGATTTATGGACATACATTTGTATATACACAACAGAGATTATATTCAGCAAAACATAATGATTCACCCAAATTTTACATACACTAATATTTCCCATTGGTCAATGTTTGTGCAGAACTGATTGTTAAATATTTTGCATGTCACCTCTAGGTACCATCTATGAGGAATTAAAGTATAATGCTAACCAAGGTTACCCTTGAGTGGTTATATCGCAAGAAAGTAATCCTGTTTAACAGTCTTTCCCATTCCTAAAGTTTCTGTAGTGAATGCGTATAAATTATCAAATAATCAGAAATGTATATATATTAAAACCCCAAAAAGAAACACATTTGTACTCTAAACACATAAAGTACATTAGGTACTCTAATCCATTTTCAAACCTCCTATTGAATTTGTGTTTTTCTGAGACTGTTCTAGTTTGTTTATGATTTCTCTGTGCTGCCATAAAAGACTTGATCACACGTGACTGGAACTAGAAATAACCAATCAGTTCATTGTATCAATTAATTTATAGGATAACTTTATAACTCCCTTTATGCATTTTTAAAAATACCATTTTTAAAGAGAAAATAGCCTACAATCAGACAACCACTTAAATATTCCGTTATGTTTCAATGGCACTTCTGTTTAAGAAAGTACTAAAGGAATGCTTCCTTATTCCCAAACCTCAGTTAACATCAATATGAGAAAAGTTAAGGACAGTGAATTAAAACATAAAATGTACTTCATAATTTTAAACTTTGTTCTGAGCTTACAGTTCTTGTACTTTTTTCTGATTTTTAATTAGAAATGTGCAGTAAGTGATGGAAAAGGAAAACCCATGTTGCATCTTACACGGATTTTAAATTTCCTTCTTTGTAAACTTCAGGGTGTGCTCAGGAATCTTTAAACTAGCTTGAAAATGGAGGTAGAGGATCTGTGGAAAGGAAAGCAAGAAAATCTGGTATACATAATTTTTTTCCTTTTTTTCTCAGTTAACTAGCTATTTGGACATATCTTTTCAATGCAGATTATACATTGGATAAATCTGTACTACATCATATTAAAGTTGATCAAATGTAAAAATGAGCAAATCAGTGTTAGCAGCTCAGGAGCTCATTCATACATTTTAGAACATTCTTTTATTTTTTATGATACACAAACCATTTTACGATAAACAATGGAATTTCAGGAAAATCAAACTGAAAGGAACAGTGTCCTTGATAATAGAGTCTACACTCAAAACTCTTTACATTATTTTTACTTCGGGAGAATTAAAAAAAAATAAAGTCAAATTAGTTATTTCTGAACATACAGCTTTCTGGACAAGAGTGCCTCAATAGTTGTTATTCAGATTATCAGTTCTCTTTATTTAAATGTGTGTCATTTGCCCTTGAAAAGGCAAAATGAATCACAAGCAAAATATGTTTTACCTTAACTTTGGTTTTCAATTAAATCACAAATAACTTTTTTTTTTTTTTTTTTTGCACAGTTTTAGTTGCATTTAATTTAAAGGAGAGATAATTGGTGAAAGAAAAGGTGCTGGTCAACCATCAATTCAGTTTTAGTTCAGCCATTTCAGAGCTATTACTTGCTAGTAAACTCTAAAATTAATTAAAAAATAAATATATTTATTGAATGGCATATAAATAGAATCCACTTTTGGATCAAAGATGCTGAGTAGTTAAAGTCCAAAGTCCAAATTGGAGGTGAAGGCATGTGGAGGGAGTCACAGATACTATCCCCAGGACCCTCCCCGAAGAGTGTCACATATGATACATGACAAGTGATGATTTCCGGTTGCGCATTAATGAAATGCAAAAGTCTTCGCTCTGGGAAGATGAACTGAGCCTAATATTTTATATCCTCTACTCAGACCACACAACTGATCTTAGTACTGGAACCACGGTCATCATTTTGGTCACTGGTGTCCAGTGACATTTAGAGATGTCTGGACTCGTGATGATGACGATGATGATGACAGTGGTGATATTTAACACATAAAATGGCCTTGTGCCAGGCTCTGTTCTAATTGCTTTATTTTTTTTTTTACTCCGTTTAATCTTCTCAACAACCCTGTGAGGAAGTCGCTGATACATTAGAATGGACACGCTACCGGGACAAGAAACCCTGTAGAAAAACACTGGTTCTGTGAAAACCTGTAGCAACTCACCTCAGCTCGCGTGTGCCAGTCCTAATTTGTTCTACTGTAAATCTGTTCTTTCTTGGCAAACACTTGCGATTAGGATAAATGGGGGAAAAACAGGTTCAAAAGTATTTCATAGTAAATTAAAGTTTCAAAAATGATTATTGTTGTAATTACATTGGTATAGACATAGAATACATCCTACGTAATCTGTTTCCTAACAATCAAAGTGGAAGCCTAACAACACACATATCTGGACAGAGTGGAAAAAATAAACCAAAACAAAACTGAGATGCAGCACCTCTGTGCTCAAGACAACAAAAGGTAATTAATTTTCAGTCAACATATACCTGCTGCCTGAAAAACACTGGGTTAGATGTTGGAGAGGAGACAAAAGGAATTAATATCCATCTCCAAGGAGCCTATCATCCAGTTAGAAGTACAAGCAGAAACTCATAGAAATATAACAATGTAAGACCAAAAGATACAGCCTTTCTAATTAATTAAATGGAAAATACCAAATCACTTTCTTCTTCCTTTTAAAGCTCTTTCACAGCCCCGTCTCGACTGGATGGAGCTCATCTCTCTTAGAACTCGTTGGCACACTATTAAAACACCTTCATTGAAATGAGCCTGTTTGCCCCTCCATTTTCAATCTGTGAAATGGGGTAGTGAGTAGCCGTCTCATAGCGTTATTGTCAGCATTGAATGAGTCAATGACAATAGAATGCTCAGAATATTTCCTGGCACATACGAGGCACTCAATCAATAATAGCTAGTGTCCATGTTATTAGTATTACTGCCCACCTCTATATCGAACTTCCTGACCAGATTTAATACACTTCATGCAGTCTTGTTCATAATTCTAGCAGCTTCCAGAAGACTGCATTGAGTGCTTTATGTGTCCTCTCCAATGAGAATAATGAAGTGTGTAGTAATTGGTGATGGTGCTGTTAGTATCCAGAGGGAGAGTAGAGAGGCATCGAGGCGGCTTGTGAGGAATGTGAGTTTGAGTGTATGCGGGCGTGAAACGTGTCCCATTCTGGGTAGAAGAACAAAGTGGAGGCACAAGTCATGGGAGCTTTAGCAAAAGAGGTAGCCAGCACAGAGAAGGATATTAGGTGAGCGATGAAAAAGGGAACTTACTTAGGGGGCTGTCGTCATCGTTTCGGCATGAAGATCTGAGTGGCCAACTAAATGGGTGACAGAAATAGAGCACAGAACCAGAACATGGAAGCCAGAAAGATTCAGTAGGACTAGACCACTGTTAGCACAGAGAGCGACAGAGAAAGGGAAGGGAATGTTCCGAGGTGTGGCTAAGCTTTTGGAGTTGGGGCAACAAAAGCAATGGTAACAATACAAATGGGAAAACAAAACAGCGAGCAGAGCCCCTTGTCCTAAGGAAAACCAGGAATCGAGTTTGAGATGTGACAAGTTTGAGGTTCGCAGGTTATCAAGTCGTACATGTTTACTAAGTTATTAGGTGCAGTTGAGTCACTGTGGGGGTAACAAAGCTAGAGAATAGAAACCACTTGGTCGTGTGCCATGTCCTCCTAAACTTGTCATCACGGTGCATCCATAATCACAGCCCCTCACCAGAAGTTTCTTGGTGCCAAGAGCAATGAGAAGAGGGACAACACCGACACAGCCATTCTGTTTCTGGTCATGTTCCCATGGCCTTGGTTCCACAAGGACCCAGCACCTGGGGTCTGCGCTGTGCTTTGCACAGAGGGAGCTCTTCAGCCTTTGCACCGCCAAACAAAACACTCCTTTTGATCTGCAGCAGTAGTCTAGCTCTCGAGACAGACTGAGTGAGGAAAAAAGGAGGGCCTTGCCGGCACAGCCCACACACCAGAGCCAGTGTGACCCTCGGCCTCTATTGGCATAAACACAAATGGATGGAAATATGCAGTTGCCCTAGAAGAAAGGTACATAGCATGCAAATAAAAATAGAGTTTCATCACAGAGTAAGACCTTCGACAAGCCAGAACTCAAATGTTTATTTAAAAGAATTTTTAAACTCGGATTCAGACTAGGAAAGCCAGGCCAGTCACTGAATCCCAGGAGGGCATCCATACGCGGAAGTCTCTGCCTGGAAAGTCAGCTTTTAATGGTGTGTTTACAAAACTCTGTGTCCTCAAGTAGAGCTAAGAAAACTCCAAAGACATATCAATTCCAATTCCACGACACGGCCTAAATATAGCGTGGAGGAAATGCTTGGTCAAATATACACAGCAAATCAACTGACCTTTCTAGATGTGATACCATCAGTACCTTAAACTGGGAGTATATTCTTCAATGTTCAGTCGTTTCCTTAAACATTGTCTTATTCCCCCCCACCCACCCCACAATTACTTACAATGCAGCTCACTGTTAGAACATAGGGAGCAAGAGAGAAAGAAGAAAAGCATTCAAATATTTTCCCCATCAGTGGAGATATCTCTAAACCCTAGCCTCAAGCAATGTTCTCGAAAACGAGATTGCAGCAGAGTCAGAGAGAATAACATTTTTGAAATAACTTGGATGAGTAATTTCTAAAGTATATGCTCGAATGAAGCAAAGAGGTATCCTAAGTAGAAGGAAGCTCGAAACTTGGAGAGTTGATGGGGGGAAAGGGAAGGACAGCACAGCCAAATGTTGAAAATCAGATCATGTGTGATGGATCTGAGTTCCACTGTTGGTGTTTAAATGGAACTTTCCTCTGATATTCATGTCTCAACTCTAACTTTTCTTCAGCTTGGACTCCCGGGACCTGTAGGTATTTGAGCTACTGCACTTTTCTCTCTCTGCACATAAAATGCTCTTTAGAACTTGAATGCTCTGAGTCTCTTGGAATCCATTCTGAAGACAGAGAGGTCTGACTAGAGATAGATACTTGTCACGGGATGGCTCAGACGTGATCTTCCAATGAGGCTCTTTAGAGGGTGAAACGACAGAGCCACAGATTTAGGATGGCATTCAGCAAGGTGAGCCTCTCCAGCCAATTGAATTTGGCCTGCAGTCATCAAGTCCAAATGGGTTCTATGATCTGCATTTCAAATTTGTTCTTCCCTAACGAAAAAGAAATAATAAAAAGGTTTGCCTCCATTGATGCCCAGTCAGATGAAAACGCATGATAACAGCAACCGAATGTGACAGACCACACAGCTGACACATTCCTGCTTTCAACAGCTAGCATTCTTGAATTCTTGCATTCTACCTAAGTGCTTCTTTTCAAGTCTTATGTTCCCAGGAAACCATTTTAATGTCTGGCTTTGTGATAATCAGAAAGATACCGAGGCCGTTTTAAAAAATCTTTTAAATCATATCATTGTACATAGTTTACAGTCTTGCTTCCTGCATCCATTTTTCCCCTCTAGGACCATTTCCAAGAATCTCAAGAAAATGAAAGAAACCACTGTGACCAAGATGGAATGCGTGAAAACCACACCACCTCCCCATAGAGGACAAGGTACAGCTCCCCGACAGGACTTGTCCCTTGTCCACAACCCTTCCCTGCAGCCACATGTCCCCTTGCACCCTCACGGCCATCCTCCAACCGACTCTCCCGCTGCTCCCTAGCCAAAGGGAAGACACTTATATCTCCTGGGGCCATGATGTGACACCTGGAAGGAAGTGTTGTCTTTGGGGAAATAGCAAAATTATGTGACTACATTAAAGTCAACACTATTTATCTTCACCTCTTGTCCTGTGGGCTGACAAAGGGACACCACTGTTGGGCCCACCCCCCTGCACAGCTGCAATAGAAAGAAGGCAGGGACTGGTACTTTCAAGTGTCAGACCTTTTGTGCCTGACGACTAGTTTATGAGGCTGATGTCAAGCATTGCAGTCAATGAAGCCTTTGTCCGAGGTGTACAGGGCCGGACAGTGGAAAAACTGCCCTCTCTTCTATCCCAGGCCCATCCATCTTCCCCTCGCCCTGCTTCTCAACTTTGCTGTCTCTGGAGCTGACAGAGAGAGGATCCCTCCTGGGTTAATGTACTGGAAAATTGCCCTGCATGTTTATGAGGGGGTCCCTTCCAAATGAGAGAGAAAAGGAAAGGAAAAAAAAACTGGGAAGAAGAGTCGTTTTTCCCACTGAACTCGTTGGCCTTATGCTTGTGGGTCTGACCCTGATTAAGAAAATCTGAATGCCTTTCTAGGAGGTTTATTGTCAAGTTTGGCAGAACGCACTTCCGATTGAAATTTTTTATTATTTATAATCACAAAGTGGTTTTGAACAGCTCCCATCACCCATCCCATCACCAACTACACACACACACACACACTCACACACACACACACCACCCAAGCCCTTACCTTTGAAGAGGCCCATGTGCTCACATCCACTTTGCCTCAGAACGATCTACTCTTCTCCCGCGAGCTGGTTTCCCCAAGGAGATTCTCCATAAATAGCAAACATGTTGTTTTCATACACTTTTCATGGGAGGTTGCCTGGGTGAGCTTCACTGCAGACGTGGAACCCAAAGGAGGCTGCCTTCCATGATATCACACGCTCTCTTATTTTAACTCGGTTTCTAACTATAGATAATATCCTCTATCACCCACCCTCCCACATGCACACATTTCAGTCTCCTACTGAAACTGTTAGCCTAAAACAAAGTGTCGTGTAAGCAGTTGAGGCATCACTCTGCATGAAGCATGTGTGCTCCTGCCTATGTTACATGCGTATGTTTGTGCCTGAGGTGGCACCGGGATTTTTTTACAAAACCCAGATGACTCCTTCCAGAAACTTCTAAGCAAAACTAATGGGAAATGGGAACACCAAAGCCTGGATAATTGTAACCAATGCAAAATGTGCACGTTAGAAGCCAGCAGACACAGCAAGTACTCCGTTTTAGAAAATGAAGAAAAAAAAATTAGCAGCTTAGTGCATTTTCTTCTTCCTTCAAACCATTTTCCCAAAATCACTTTATACGTCCATTGATTGATGAATTTGACCAGAGAAATTGGAGGTGGAGATACTACCGTATAAAAGCTCTAAGTCTTTGGTGACAGAAGAAAAAAAAACTAGGATTCTTTTTTAAGGGAAATTGGTGGAAAAGGAATAACTAAAACTCAAAACCAGAAAGGTTAATGAAGAAGTGGAATCAATGTTCAGTCTCCAACCTCCCCTTAAGTGTGAGTTCTAGGACACAGATCTCTGAGGCCAATGCCATGCGTAGTTATAATTTCCTGGTAACTGAATGACCAAATCGTAGCTCCTGTTAGGAAGTTTATTGCAGAAAGTAATAGAGCACAATTACAACTTTTTTATTATTATTAGTCTATTTATGATGTCAGAAGAGGAGACGATTCTGTGAAATGATTCGCTTCTAGCATGCGAAGCATTTGCTGGGTTTTTTTTTTTTTCCTTTCCTAACCTTTCCCATTCTGTATTTTCACCAAAATTCCCCCTCTTGAAAGTTAACATTTTTTCCTGCAGTTTCAAATGCTGTCCCACGAGCAGCCATGGGGCTTATTTAAATATTTAGCAAGATGATAAAAAGAATTGGGGTGAAGCTGCCCAGTCCTGCCCAGAAGATGGGGATCGTTAAGTCTTACACAAACATTAATAGGACCCCCTAATCTCTTAGTCTGTCCCCTTTTGTGGAAGGAGGTCAGAAGCGTTTGGTCCCCACGCCTGCTCCCTAAAGACCCTTAACAAGCAGATGTTACTGTAACATGCTCAGGGAATCAAGCATAAATATGACCCCTGACCCCAGCTGTCAGCTGATCCACTGAGTCCCTTAGAAATATACTCTTAACTTTTCTAAATTCCCATTCTTTCCCACCATCCCCCTCGGCTCCGCCAGGCGCCCCTGCCTTGGGTTTCTATGCCTGTGCCGCCTGCTCTGGAGCTTGCACAGTGGTGCACAGAGCGACCTTTCTCTTCACCCAGGTCAAAGGCCCGAGACCTCGGGCCTGCCTCTTTTCTTGCTAAAGGCCAGCTGATGAATCACTCCCAACTTGAAGGGAACGGGGAGGGGGGTGGGCTCTGAAGGCCCTTGGAGAGGAACAACTGTGGCCTATACATCAGCATTTACACTGTTCTGACACTTTGAAAACTCACGCTCCTTTCCAGGAACCACAGAAAGAAGGGACGGGGGAGGGACAGAAAGACCTCACTGACTGGGGTGGAATAAATAAGAGGGAAAGAACGAGAAACTGATACCAGACTTCAGGACTGTGCAATGAGAGACTGTCTGAGAGACAGAGAGAGAGAGAGAGAGACTATTCAACACACACAGACACACACACACACACACACACACACACACACACACACACACACATCCCCGCCCAGATTCCAATTTATCAGAGTCGCTTTTCACAACACGGTAGAAAACGAGAATGTGTGTGTGTTTTTCCACACTGCAGTGAAAGTTTGGTCAAGAGGACTTTGTTGACCAACCCAGATTTTTCCTGCTTATCATTTAGAAAAGTATAAATGATCTAATTTTTTAAAAAGAAACTGTATATGTGTGTTCTTTAAGAAGATCCCGTGTTAGTAGGCTCAGGAGGGAAAGATGGGGCTGGAAGCTGGGATATGTGGCTGAAATACCTCCAATATATTTCATTTTCACCGCCCTTTCTTCCTATAAATTTCTAGCCTTCATCTTTCATTTGTAAGCAGCATATAGAGTTGACCCTCCATATCTGCGGGTTTTGCCTCCGTGGATTCAACAAACTGCAGGTCCAAAATATTTGGGGGGAAAAATATCCCAGAAAATTCTGAAACGCAAAACTTGAGTTTGCCCCTCATTGAGCACAACGCTGAAACCACACTAACAAAGTGATGTGTACACGTGCCCTGCTGTCACCTCTACGCACACGTAGGTCATATGCAGATACTGTACCATTTTATACAAGGGACTTGAGCATTTGGGTGTAGGGGAGGATGTAGGGGTCCTGGATCAATGCTCTGTGGATATTGAGGGGTGACTGTACTTTACCTGCGGCCGTGGAGGAAGTCTTCAGCAGCCCTCCCGGAGGAATAGGGGTTGGAAACACCATTGAGGACCAAATACTAGAGGCAGGGCTGAGCCAGCTGACTGCTTAGGCTCCAGAAAGGAAGGAACCCTAAGATGAATCCTAACAGGAGCTCGAGGAGAACAGCACGGCTTGGACTAGAGCCTGATTTCTCAGTGTGGAGCCCACCAGCTTACAGGTCTTCAAAGGCTTAAGCATGGTGATTCTCTTTTACCATTTCAGTAAATTCAAAGAGTAACTGTGGAGTAAGTTATGCCACCCAACATAATGTGAGTCTAGAAAAACATCTGGTTGAATTTTTCTTTATCAACGCTTTTTTAAAATGTCCTCGTATTAGCCTCTGCTAACTTCAAATTTCTCATATTAAATTGTTTTCTTTAAGATACAAAATAAATAGGAATTGTATTTCCATCTTTGCTTAGAAATAATGTACCATAGATATTCTCTTGCTTGCTTGCTTACTTCTCTTCTCTTTCTTGTTCTTTCCTTATAACAAAATTTGTAGAATATAGTGAAAGCAGGGCATAGTGGTAGATTTATAGTATTAGATGTATACTTTAAAAAAGGAGGAATGTCTACAATCAATAACCTAAGCCTCCATTTTAGAAACCTAGACAAAAAAAGAGCAATTTAAGCAAGCAGTAGGAAAGGAGTAAAAATTAGAACACAAATCAATGGAATTGAAAACAGGAAAACAATAGAGAAAAAAATGTTTCTTTGAAAATCACAATAAAAATGAAAAACCTCTAGCCAGACTACCCAAGAATAAAAGAAAGAGGGGTCATTACTACTGATTCTATGGCATTAAAAGAAAAAGGAAAATAATGAGAAAATTTATCCCCATAAATTTTGTAACCTAGGTGAAATGGACTGATTCCTTGAAAGATGCAAACTGTTAAAACACACAAGAAGAAATACATAAAAATAACCTGAATATCCCCTATCTCTGTTTTTAAAATTCAGTCAATAATTAATAGCCTTCTTAGAAAAAGGCACTGGAGTCAGACAGTTTTACTAGTGAGTTCTACTAAATATTTAAAAAGTTAATAACACAAATTCTCCATGATTCCTTGTAGAAAATAGAAGCAGAGGGATCACTTCTCACCTCATACTACGATGTCAGAATTACCCTCATTAGGCAATTGCTATTATCCTAATAGTAAAGCCAGATAAAGACATCACAGCATAGGAAAACTACTGACCAATATCTCTTACAAACACAGAACAGAAATCTCATTTGTTATGCTTTTTAAAATCACATTTGCTCAAAAGGAAGTACTTATTCAAAATTAGAACTTCCCTTTATAGTTGCTATTATGAAAAATAATTTTGTCAATCCACAATGAAGAGACTGATACCATTTTTAATACCATTTTTAAATATTGTTATTATTATACACTCATTGTAAGTAGGAGGCTAATGTATTTCTCCATGCATTCTTAACCAATCAGACTTATATATTGTTACGTGTTCTGATTAAATTACCCACCTCACTTTGCTTAATCCCAGTAGATTTTCCTATATTCATAGGAAGCAGTAAAAGAAAATGTTATCCTGTTTTGATTTTTGGTTAGTTTCTTATCAGGCTGCCGCAGACTTTAATGAAAATAAGAGGCAAAAAAAGGATGGGCAAGATTTTCTTTTCACAAGTCTTCAGCCCTGACAAAATCACTTTGGAAAATGAGTTTTACTTTGTCACTGCCTTTCCTTCTTTTGCTTCACACCCTGGTCAAAGTTCACACACTTCCTTTGATCTGCTCTTTTGAGCAAATCTGAAGTGAGTTGTTATTTAGAAGAAGAAATTAATGAGAGAATACTTGCCAGTGAAAAGCGTTTCCATTATCTTGGTGATCACTTCTTCAGGTATATAAATGTTGAATAACTATGGTGTATACCTGAAACTAATGTAATATTGTATGTTAGCTATATTTTAATAAAAATCTTAAAAAAAAGAAATTTTCCCGGGTCATGGAAATCCCACCCACAAGTGAGACCCTTTAGTGGGCGGCCCTTAGGGAACAGGAAACCCTCTCTGCAGCACTGGCATTAACAGCTATGGGACCCGGCGTACTGAACACAGTTGGTTAGATTGTCACTTCAGGTTCAATGACAGGACCTGGGTCTGAGTGAGGGGCAGGGAAAGGGACACGTACCGCTGAGGCAGGCAATGGCATCAAACTTCCCAAGAGTTAGGAACATGGTCGTTAATGTGTACATATGTCAGGCGTCCAAACGTTTTCTCCAATCGTGCCCCGAAAAAAGAGACTTTCTGAGCTGTATTTTCAGTAGCTTTGTGGCAAACTGCTTAAAGAAAGGGGGGATTTGGGGATTCAATTAAGAGATTAGCCTGAACAGTAGAGCAATCATGCAGATCCGAACCTGAGCCAAGCATATGACAAATGCAAACAAGTGACCAAGGTGTTATTGATAGAAATCAATGACAAAGTAAATAGTGGGGCTGCGAGAAAAATGTAGGGAACAAAGGGGATCTCTGAGACGACATGTATACCTGTGAAACTGAAATGAGGGTGAAAATATTACGAGATAAGGGAACTAGGAGGTACTAGTGGAGAGGTTGTAATTCCATCTGGGACTAGAATTGAACACTTGAAAATCATAACTGAAAACTAACTTCAAGATCAGTAAGCTGTAGAACCTGTTGATATAATCTTGGTCATCTTCTGTAATGATGCTGATTTATGGCAGAAAATATAACATCCGTCATCAGAAGAAAACATAATTACAGCTAAGAATAGTTCTAGGCTTATGGTGGATTAAGCAAGAAAGGGACATTATGTACTTAAAAGTTAGATATAGCTTCATGGGAAATGGCAGATACTTGGGAAAGGACATAGAGAAGCAAATCCTTGGGGATGCAAAATAGGATCAATGAAATTCCTTGGTACTACATTTTTAAAACCCCATGAGGAAAGGGGGATAGACAGATGGTCCTTTAAAGCGTAGGATGACCTTTTTTTTTTTTTCATCTAAGAAAGAAAAACTACACTTGCCCTTAATTCACCCTCAATAAATCTATAAATAGAGTCATGCATGCCTTTTACTAAAGTAACATGGTAATGTTTAAATTTTCATTTCTTGAATATCATCCTAACACAACAAACACATCAATCTCTTTGATGCTGTGTCCTAATTGATTTGAACAAAAAGCGTGAGAAATTAACTTGGTCAGTAAAGTTTTTTCAATAGTCACTCTAACGCGGTGCCTGTGTATATATTTTTCTTCACCAGAAATGCATTAAAACTTTGCAGTCAGTCAAAATGATATATTGAGAAGCTTCCTTGTACAGATGTGGTGACTGGCAGCATCAGAATATATAGCATCGCCTGCTTTTTGAAAACGTTAACACGTGAAGGTGGTAGGGAGCTCAAGAAAATAAATATCTGTTTTGCTACTGTATCAGGCCTATAGAATCCAACTCGAAAAGAAGCTCATAAAACAAATGAAAACTTGAAAACAGTATCTTCCGAGAGAAGGCATACACCTCAAAAGTGTTGATCGATTCCACTGTTATATTTTTTATTAATATCTGCATTGATGGGTTGTTAAATTGACACGCGCTTTTGTTCAGCCCATGACCATGTGCCGCATGCTTCTGCGAGGATATTGTTCTTTGAAGATCATCTATGTAGCCCGTTGATAACCCTGTCACTCTTTCTCATGAAATTTGTAATATTCAGAGACTTACTAGTTTCTTCAAATTCATTAACTCAGTAAAAATACTAACTCACCAAATACCCTGTTTCCCTGAAACTAAGACTTACCCGGACAATCAGCTCTAGTGCATCTTTTAGAGCAAAAATTAATATAAGACCCGGTCTTATTTTACTATAATAGAAGACCGGGTAATATAATATAATATAATAAATATAATATAAACCGGGTCTTATATTAACTTTTGCTCCAAAAGACTCATTAGAACTGATTGTCCAGCTAGGTCTTATTTTCGGGGAAACACAGTATTTATTAGGCACACAATATATAAAGCACATCAGACAAATTAATTTCTTAGATGACTTACCTGGTTGTTTGACCAAGCTCACTGGAGGGATTTATAAAAACAGTTAAGCTAATTATGTGTGTAGAAACAGCAATGTAATCAATATCTGGAAAGACCTAGATGTTTAATGTCAGTGGACATAATGATCTGGGAGTTTTATTCAGATGATCAAACAAGTTTCAGATTATTTGTTGTCCTGAAGGCAACAGATGTAATATGTCAATAAATCAACTGTAGCGTGGGGACCGGGAAAGGAAACGTTTGTTCTTCAGTATTCTGTTGGTGGCTGGGTGGGTGGGCATACATTACTTCTTCTGTTCTGACGTGTTCTCCAACCATTTGTACAGCATACTCTAATAGTTCTTCTGTTGTGATGTGTTTTCCAACCATGTGGCGGGTGAAGGCTGCCCTCCGTACTAAAGCCACCGACACAGGATATTTCTATTACATAATAAAACATCTAAAATATGGAATACATATTCTTTAAGTGAGATTATGCTTGCTGCCAGATTTATCATTTCGGTTTTCACAATTCCTTTCTATTATTGTTACTTTCATTTGTTTATTCAGATATTTACTAGTACATACTACATTCCAGGCATTATGTTGGACTGTGGAGATGAACAAGGGAGAAAACGTTACCTAAACAAATATCTAACCAATATGCTAAATACTGTATTGGAGGCTTACAGATGACATAGTGGGAATGCAAGGGAGAACATCACAGTGCCAGGGAGTGCCAGGATGTCTTTATGTTCTCGGGGGTCCTTCTAAGCTGCAACTTTATGGACGCAGAGTTAATGAGTCGGGTGGAGGGTGGGGGGTAGGGAAGTGAAGTGACCCATCCTCGGTATTTCACAGGATATTTAGTGGCAATACTGGGACTAGAACATAGGCCTAAAACCCAGATAGACTGACGTCAGGTCCAGTGTTATTGCCACTAAACCACATAGATCCAGAATTATTCAGAGTGCTTAATGTTTTATCTGTCTGATTTTGCATTTAACCAAGGTGTTCGATGCCTTAATCCAAAATCCGCGGAGATTTGTGTTTTCATCTTTATTCCCAGTGCTTTGTATAGTACAAGTCATAAAACATATGCTCAATACATATTTGTTGAGTGAATAAATAACTGAATTGACTGCATAATGTAGGCACAAAGTAAAGCTATGAAAAGGAAGGTAGGTAGGTAGGTAGGTAGGTAGGTAGGTAGGTAGGTAGGTAGGTGGACAGATAGGTAGATAAGTAGATGGGTGGGTAGATAGATAGATATCAGAAATACTTTTTGGTATCTCAAGTTATTCCAGAAAACCAGTTCTTTTTGGTATCTCAAGTTATTCCAGAAAACCAGTTCTAAGCTGATGTTACTAGAGGTGTTATGATATTTTCCTTTATTACTTTCACTCAAGATTGTAACATACAAGTCAAGTTTAACCCTGTTGCTAGTAGTCCCCATTGCCCAACTAAAAATTTAGGATCTCCTCTTTTCATCCACACATTAAATTCCAGATTACTCCAGAAAACTCTAAGCACCAGAACCTTTGGCAAAAGAACCCTTTAGCCACAGATACATAAAGCTAAAAATGTGAATGAAAGGGCGATATTTGCGTGATTATAATTATTGTACAGAAAAGGATACTGAGATTCTGCAAAAAGACTCATTTTGTACTTTTTGATCATGATATTTGGGAGTAGTCAGCACATTCTTTAAATATTATAAATTGAAATATTTTTCAATTAAACATGCACACAAGTCTCACATCCTTTTCAAATTGTATCAAAGGAGTTACACTATGAGGTCCTCATTTTCCTCTCCTTACTGCATTTGAAGGAATATCGAAATAAATTCATCAAACGAAGCACAGCAAAGAAAGAAAAACTTTTGTAGGAATCTTATGCCTTCCTCATGTGTAATCTTGCAGATTGGAAATTACAATCACATGAATAAATAAATGATATTTTTCAGATTTGGTGTTATTGGCAGTGTATCCAACCTCAACTAAAATTTTGATTAACCAATTAAATTTTTACTTTTGTCATCATTTAAAAAATAATTCGCTAACAAGAGCATACTAGTCTTCATTCTTCTCACATACCTGTCATCAATAACATTCTTTCTTTTCCTTTACTTAAAAAAAAAAAATACTTTGGTAAAGTTTCCCAAAACTCACAATATTTTTCTTATCCCTTACTCCTAAGAGGAAAAAAATGTTTAAATCTTCCAGATAGAATTTCTTCAGCTCACTTGAAGAATTTCACCTTCTCAACACCCTTGCATTTAACTTAATGTTTTTCAGATTTCCAAACTCTATTACCACAATGCTAAACAAATAACTATAGTTCAGGGGTCAGAGAAAGGGACCTATTGGGTGAAAGGTTGAATAACTTGAAAGAAAAGTGTTGCAGGTTTAAGAAAGAGGTTTAACAGGTTTGGGACCTTTTTGCCTGCTGGCAACAGTCAGTTCTTTCTTATTTTGGCTCTTTACCACTAAGGTGTTAACTTTTTAGCTGCTGGGGATTTGAGCTTTATTATATTTTCTTCTGCCATTTACTTATTAAGTTAGAGGAAACATTACTTCATGGCCAAAACAATATTTCAGATTTTATGAATTAGCTTGCCTTAGGGAAAAACCAAGTTAAATTTGTACCCTAAATTTGTTCTCCGATTTATAACCAAATTAATTCTGTAAACATAATTCTTAAGAAACACACTGAACCATTCAGGTTAAAACAGATGTTACTCATCCATACCAAAAAAAAAAAAAAAAAAAAAAAAAACCCTCAAATGTGCTTCTTTATGTGTCTATCCACTCAGGAGGAGAAGGAAATCAACCAAGTCTATGCCAGGCCAAACAAGGGCATACACAAAGAGTTCTATTACCATATTTAAGTTCTTCTTTTCCTCTTATTTGCCCTCCTTGAGATTTTGGCAAAGAGGAGAGATTTTGCGGAATCTGTTTTCCATGACTAGATGGCCTGCCTGTGTCTTTGAATGAAAAATAACTAGCTAGGAAGCTTTGAGGGGCCACAAATGTATTAGAGAAATGGGGAGCTGATAGATTTTTGCAGAGATGAGAACATGGAAACTTGGTGCTGATAAATTAATTCACCCATTCATTCTCCGACCCACTCATTCAACAACTACCATGTGAAACCCACAAATGAGTGAGACACAGCGCCAGGTCCAAAATGTGACATCCACTGATGAAAGAGCCCTTGGAGACTGAGTATAAGGAGAGGATTGATGTTAGACGGTTGAATGGAAATGGACCCTGAAGTTCAAAGAAAGTGTATTTTTTTAAGTTGTGTAAAATTGGGCTGTAAAAAGAACTGCACGAACACTCTTTAGGTTAAAAAGGGATGTAGGGAGGGATTGCCCATGTTCAACTCTGGCCTAGCTATGTACATATGTGGGTTTGGAAACCAGATGTCCATCAGCTGTGCTAACTTCTCCTTGCAGTTAGACTCAGAGCAGCCTGTGGCCACTCCCCAGCCTCGCGAGAATTCACAGAGCTATGGCCAACTTACACAGCTAAGTCATTTCTACCCACTGGATACGTTTTCAGAATCCACCACGATAGTGGGGAAAGTGTTTCTCCACCCTACAGGCTGAATTTTTCTTTGAGTAACCCTAGAGATACTGGATGATGAAGGTGGGGTCCGTTTTGTGCATCCAGAGGATATCTGCAGTGTATCCAGGTTTTTAGAGAACTTTCTGAGTTACACTTGACATGTCATTTCTTACTCCATTTTTTCACTTTATTGTAAGTAAAACTCATATTTTGTTATAAGTGAGGTAATTTTCGCTTTCTCCCCTTTAATAAGTCCCATTTAGGTATATGAGCTAGTCTGGAGCAGACACCATCTTATTGGCTGTTAGATCCTTGAATGTTAGCATATCTTGGTAGGAAGAGTTAAATATACTTAACTGACTGTACCCCAGAGGAAGTAGAGTACTATAACTTCAGACTGGAGCTGGTCACGTGAATACTTACAGAATAGAAATGAAGGATGGGCCGCGTCTTTCCAAAAGGCCATGGCTTTCAGATCTATGTTCACAGAGTTATTCTAGAACTTGACAGTCCCCAGATGGTTCATGCTCAGCTTGTGCCTGGCCGACAGTTGCAGGCTATTACTACAGCCAGAACACGTGGTGTTGGTCTATGCTGTTGATAAAACACCTTTCCGATAGGCCAGTCCAGGGTCAGACCACAAAGAGGCAAGGCAAGGAAGAATGCAGTTTTTCCAGCAGTGTCTCTTCAGTGGCCAGTGGCCCGCGTGACAGAAGACCTTCCCATGGTAGGCATCGGTAGTTATTCCCCAAGAAACAGGCCCCGTGCTTTCACCTTCACGCTGAAAAGGAAGGCGCAGCTCTCTAAGTTTACAAGCAGTCCTGGGTTTACCATGAATTTCATTCCTGCAAAAGGCATTGTAATTCATAATGATGCAAAGGGAATCTGATTTTCCCATTGAAGCCACGTTGTAACAGGGGATTCTGTGTCTGTCCAAAGATCTGTTGCTTGATGAGTTACAGAAATGACAGCAAACACCACATATAATTAAATGTGTAACAGATTTCAGTGCTATAAGGTGTAAGGCTTTCCAAGGTGTGTAGAAAGGATTTAAACTGGGAGCAGAATGACAAGTTCTCCAACTTTTATCAAATGTATTAATAGTTTCTGAAAAGGATAAGAGGAAAATGTGGAATTGAAATAAAGTGTTCAAAGCCGACACTGGATGAAATAGTGTGCAAGACAAGCAGAGAGGAAACATGTCACCATACAGAAAAACCGGGCAATACAGTGGGCACAATGCCTGCTAAAAACCGCAAGTGGTGGCGTGATGTGGCTGGACAAAGAATGGTGTACATGCTGGTCAGTCTGAAGCTTAAGTGGTAAAGGAAAACAAAACATTAGCCCATGAGCAGGAAATCTAACTTCACAAGATACTAAGAGCAAAAGAGCAAGAGAGAAGGAAGGGAGGGGAGGGGAGGGAAGGAAAAGAGAAGAAAATGAAAAGAAAAGAGGGAAGGGAAGGGAAGAGAGAAGAGAGAAGAGAGAAGAGAGAAGAGAGAAGAGAGAAGGTTAAAAGGCCTTCTGGCTAAATATACCGGATTTACTGCCTCCTAGGGATTTCTTTGCTAGCATTTCAGAAAGAAAACATAAATGAAGTGTGGGTGACCATAGAGGTGTCTGTTACATTTCTGTAAAGCTCTGTATATTCTCAGGGTATTAAGTTTAATGTGATGAGCACAATGAGACAGGACAGAATTTTAAATTGTATAGTTATTAATAAACAAAACTAAACAAAAGGTGAAAAATAAAAATTTGCAAATGCGGAGAAGGCAGTTGAGGTGGTTTTAAAAGAGTAAACGGCAGGAGAGAGAGAGAGAGAGAGACTCCATTGAACAGTTTCTGTAAATTCTAATTGGATCAGGAATCAGATAAAACAGTAAAATGACATTCTTTCTTTTTCAGTCTGATGGAAGAACAAACTGGTATTTGTCAAAATTCTTGGAAATACATGATCCTCTTCCATCAAAGAAGTAGAGTCACAAATTCTAAACGATGTACAGGAGTAAATACTCAAAAATAGATCCAAATACTATGATTTAAATTATTTAATTAACACTTTTAGGTGTAAACCGTGTGTGCACGTGTGTGTATATGTGTGTGTGTGTGTACATCTGTATATGTGAGATCTCTCCTCCTCTTACAACTATTTTTCTAGTCATTTGAGGAGAAGCAAAGACTGCTTTATAAATACAATTCAATTTCTGAACCCAGGAGATCCAGCCTGGGATGAAGTTGATACAGTCTCCTCCCAACATCCAAAGGTAAAATCCAGATCCTTCTGATAAAGTTATGGAAGAGACACGTTCCACTTCCCCCTGGATGCACAGCTACTCTACGCTGGAAGTTGGGCATGGACGTATGACGGTGGTTACACTGAAGGGACATCAGCAGGGTGACCGGAGCCAGTGCCAGGCTCAGAACGATCCTCGGGCTGTGCTCCCTCTGCAGCAACCATGGCAGCCACACGCTAAAGATCTAGGGCCCCAAGAAGAAAGAACCTGGGCCTCTGGCTTGCTTTTCGGAGGACACCTCCCTGGAGAAATGCCCGCTTGGAATTTCCGTGATCAAGAAGGAAATCATATTGTCTGAAGCCACTGAAACGCGGGAGAAGTTTGACAACACTAAGCAAGTTCTCCGGCCTTTCTGCTCCCAGAAGGCTTGAGAAGTCTGAGCTGCCCAGCCTCCCCAGTTCACAGGCCTTGCCAGGGACTCACTTTGCTTCTATCACATAAGCAGTGCACGAAGAGAAAGACCTGGAAGCCCTTGCTGTGTTCCAAGCACTCCCGTAGTCTTCTGGGTATCCTCACGATTACCATCTTCAGAGCAGGAAATAACGTGAAGGGAGGTTCAGAGTTGTGCACTGCAAACTTCTGGCGGTAGGAGTCACATAGACTCACAGGAATAATGACCTTTAAATTTGCTCAGTGTGCAACCTGCACAACCCAAATGTAAACTGATGAGTAGTACCAAGAGGAAATCTCTTTTTCCCTCGTGACGTCTTTTCAATCTTTGGTTCCTGGCAATCTTTCTCTGCTTTTCCCTTCCTGGAATTGCTCACTCCTTGGAAGTTTCAATCCCTTTAATGAGCTTTGTGGCACAATTCGCTCCCCACCTTGGGGACTAGTTAGCACTGGGTTGCTAGATATGCTCTTCCATGCCATTTAAAAGCCTATAATTCACTGGGAAATGGGGTTTTCCCATTTTTCCAGCCTTAAAAATTATTTTCTGTTTCTCTAAAGCAAAGATTTCATGAGGGGGTTTTATTAATACCTCAGATATAACCTAAGAACAATCTGTTAGATAAAGAGTATAGAGCAAGCAGGAGGAAAGCACACTGAAATTTTCAAAAGCAAACTTGTCTCCATTTATTTTTTAAAAATGAAATAAACAGAGGCATGATTTATCTGTTATATCACCTTAAGTTCTAAGGCAACTGAGTTTCCAGGTGTCTTGTGCAGACCTGGCCCATTACAACTTTCTGGAAATTTTCCCATTTGTGGTAATTATCCTCAAGTCACGATGACCATGCCCACTGGAGACTTCTCTACCATGAATTGAGAGTTAAGAGGGAAAAATAGCCACCTACATAGAAATAAAGGAGTAAAACCCATCAGTGTAGCATTTAGTTTTAGGCATTGCACAAATAAGCATTTGACACATCCCAACATAAGTTGAAATATTCTAACGATTCTTTTTTTTTACTGCAATGATTGGGCAGGTGTCGTTAAACAGAACCCCACTAAGTGAGAGTGTGAGCCATAAAAGTCTCAGAAAGAATCCTCAGACGGGGCCTCTCGCAGCATCTGGGAGGCGTCAGGATGCAGAAGCTCCCACTGAGAAGCTGCAGCCCTGCGCACAGCGGTGGGAGGGTGCAGAAGTGACAGGTTTCTCGACAGCGATCTGGAAACCGTGTGATCTGTCCTCAGAGATATCTAGAGAGAACCAGGTGGATAGCTGAGGCTTCCACCAGGTAAAGAAGTCCTCTGTTTTTGATAGGGAAAAGTGAATGCACGAGAAAGATGTAGTGATCATTTTATTTGAAGAGGACAAACAGTGCTTCACGTTCAAAGTCTCATGTACGTGTGTTAGACGAGGTCCTGAAGTATTTCTCTTTCCTCTGCTTCATTAACTACCTGACCAAATTGCTTCCACTTATTGAACACACCCTAAGTGCCAGACACTGCACTGAGCGCTTGATAATCATTATTGGCTTTAATATCAGTCGATTCAACAAACAATTTTAGTGAGAACCTACTATAGAAGAGGTAGGTCAGAGCTAAATGCTAAAAGCATATCCCCTTTTAAAGATTCCTTTTCAGCTTTCCCAAAGCTTGTCAGCATAACTGGGGAAATAAGATGTGCAAACGTACACATCCAAAAAGTACCAGTTATGAGGTTGGTGCAAACATAATTGAGGTTTTTACAGTTGTTTTTAACCTTTTAAACCGCTATTACATTTGCACCAATCTAATAATATGTTATCACGTGATCATGGTTGTCAGGAGACAGGGTGACCTGGAAGGACGGGCTGACCAGTTCTAGAGAACCTTCCACATTTGAGAACTTGGGGAGAAACCCAAGTAGACCGTCCAGTTGGGAAAGTGTGCTTCCCACAGAAGTAATTATGGATGGTCAGAACAGAGGGCAAAAGCACTTATCAGGACGCCCATTTTCCCATATATTTTATTTATTCACATAAAACGCAGACCATAACTTTCAAATTTTCCCATTTCCCCCCCCACACACAACAAATTTTCCACATAATGGCTATTTATAATGATAAAACTAATCAGAACCGTATCTATTTTCCCCCTTACTTTAGCTAAATAAACTCAAGTATTTATCTGGAAATCTTGGATTTAAAAAATATATGTCCAGTTTTTTTAAATGGCCAGATAGTTGAGGCCGTAATAAAAATCTGTTTTGTGAGCCAGCTTGTCATGTCAGATTGTCGTTTTATTTTGCCATTGCTGCTCTTTTTGTTTTGTTTTAGTTTCACTTAACTGCCTCTCTGAGCTGGGGCAGGTTGAGCTTCCTGACATGACCGCATTTAAAATTAGTGCATAGGCGCGTACAACGTAAATGCATTGCATATATGGGACTGACTTCCTCATTCATTGTACGAAAATGAAAACTCTTAGCTTGAAGGATAATTATTACACTTTCCCTATAAGAAGAAAAAGCCTACCTTGGGGAATAAATGCGCATCGTACTTTCATGAAATTTGCACACAATACGGGTCAGGTGGTTAATGAAGCCATAAAGTATATTATGTCTGAAATACGAAGCATCGCCGTATTCCGTTGGCCTCGGTGGTTAAGAGAGCGGAAGATGTTTATTGCCAGAAGCCACCCTTCTCGCTTTGCGAGGCCCGTTCATAGCCAGCTCTTTGTAAATAAACATATAACCTTTGCCAAGGTAATTTAAGGCTGTGCCTTAAAGAAGACGCCAAGGGTGCGAAGAGGGAGAGGGAAGATAAAAAATCTCATGAATAAAGTGGAAGGCTGCGGGCTAAGGTGATTATTAAGTCCCAAGCTGTTTTTCCTTCACTTTTCCTCACCGCTGAAATAAAAACAATTATTGCTGTGATGCTCTAAAATTAGAACACATTTATCGTTTTTAAAGGCAGCTACAGGTAAACTTGAACTCGGCAGTCAAAGGGGAGGCAAAGAAAACACTTGTGCCCGGGGCCTGCCCTCTGCAAGTGTGGCATCACCCGGGGCAGGGCACTGTCAGCTCGAGGGGCGTGGCAGAAGAGGCATCATAAACAGGATTTCAGAAATCCCACTGGATCATTTCCTAGGGCAGAGATGCTGCAGCGCGTACCCCTGTTGCACAGACAGTGCTGCTAAAACGCCCAGCACAGGGATTGGCTGCAGAATCCCCCCCTTCCCCCGGGAAGGTAAGCTTCATTATTCCAGATGGCAAACCTTCATGGAATGCGCTGGTGTGTTCCAGAAAACCAGGGGTTGTTAAATGAGTTTATTCTCCACCCTCTTCTACAGCTGCTCGGAGAGAGACTTGCCTAAACAATCAAATATTAGTGACCAAAAGCCTCTCCCTCAGTGTGACTAAGAGGGAAACCTCAAAATTGGTGACTCTGGTGCGCTCACCAAAGTGAATTAGCCAAATGAGTCTTTTGCTCAGAAAAAGCAAGGGTTCCTGCCTCCCCTAGCCCACATTTTCCTCAACTTATTTAGACATCTCTGCCAAAAAAGGTTCAGCCGGTCCCCTTAATTACTGAGATAATTGCCTTTAGTTCTCTCTTCACTTTGCTAATGTAGTGTGGCTTTGAATCTTATGCTTTATCCATTAGATCATTGTAATGAGGGGGGGGGGGGAACTGGGTTATGACCCAATGAATCCTAGCCTAACCTTTTTTTAACAATGTTATGAAGAGTGGGAAGATATATATATAGATATATATATAGATATATATATATATATAGATATAGATATATATATATATATATATATATATATAGAGAGAGAGAGAGAGAGAGAGAGAGAGAGAATGACTATATAGTATGACTGTATATAAAATATAGTTATATAAAATTTATTTAAAATATATAACATATAATATACATATATGTCCAGTCATTACATGAAGCAAACCTAGATTTCCAAGGGAAAATTATTCTCACATTTGCAAGCACAAATTTTGAGATTGCTTAAGTAAGGAAATTCGTTTTCTGTCGTGTAAATATTTGATTGCACTTACAAATAGCATTCTACCATGAATGTGTTGTTTTTTCAAAAACAAAACAAAAAATTTAGAAAGCGAAGGCTGAGGGATGTGGGCCATGAGAAGGCTGAGCGCTGATGTTTGGCCTCTGCTCTGTTCCCCACAAATCCACAGGTCCCAGGTCTTCCGCGGCTGGGAATACTCATTTCCTCTGCTGCCTTCCACCATCACGAGGCGAAGGGCGAGCTCCAATCCGGGATGCAGGGAAAGGATTGTCCTCTGTTCCCTCGGCCCCCCAGGCTCCCCTTGTTTTCAGGATAAAGTCACAAACTGCTGGCTTTTAGTGTGGACCCTGTGGCAATTCTGAGAGAACTGGCTTTCATTTTAATGCTATTGTAAAATGTCTAGAGATGCTTAGCTATGAGGCACTATAAAAGTTTAAGATATTATTGTTAAAAGGACAGCAAAGGTTCAGCTGTGTGCAAAGCACAGGGGCGGAAAAGTAGGAGGAGAATCCGGGAGGGTTTCGGTTGTCGTCCATGTTGTTGTTTTGATTTTCCGTTGCAAGTCTTTCTGTCAGCAGTTTTTACCAGATATAAGTATTTGAGGTGCTACAAAGGGACTTCACATCAGCTTTTTGTTGTTGCTCCGGAGAGGTCGTTGCTTGAACTAAAAAGCCTAAAAGCGTATATCATCCTCAGAACAGTCAAAGAGAGCGAGATGAATTTATTAACCAACAGAGAATTCTTGTGCCGGATTCTGGTCCTTAATTCTTTCGCACTTGGCTTTGGTCTGTGGAAATGCCACTTTGGTGATTACAGACCCTACCTTTACCACATCTTTCCAAAAGGCGCTGTGATGTGTCTAGATCCATTTTCTGGTCATTCTGATTCAGAACCCTTTGGTAATTGAAAGCTGTGTTTGAAATTTCAGTATCACTTCCTCAGTAAATACTGAGCATCTTCTTTCTATCTGTGGGCACCGGACTGGCTTCTGAGGATGAAACACTAAGAAAAAGTGAGCCCGGCACCTGCCCTCGTGGAGCTCAAATCAAGCAAGGGAGACACACATTCATCACATGAGCACACAGGAAAGTGAAAAATTCTAACCGATGCAGGCGTTATGAAGAAGTACAAGGGGCCATGAGTGTCTAAAATAGGGTATATGACCTAGCCAAACACGTTGTCCTGAAAAATAGTGGAAGCTAATATTTATCGCAAACTCACTATAAACTACTGTTCAAAACTTAGATATAGTTTCCCTGTGAGACAGATACTCTGATTACTTCTGCTTTAGAAATAAGAAAGCCAAGGGGGGTGGGGAGTGCGAGATGAGGGTAAGGGGGATCAAATATATGGTGATGGAAGGAGAACTGACTCTGGGTGGTGAACACACAATGGGATTTATAGATGATGTAATACAGAATTATACACCTGAAATCTATGTAATTTTACTAACAATTGTCACCCCAATAAATTTAAAAAATAAATTAAAAAAAAAAAAAAGAAGAAGAAAGCCAAGGCAGACTCTGAAGTGGAGACCTGAACTTTGAGTGACCTAAGCCGAGATAGGCAAGGTTATGCTGTGCTACCAAGTGTCCCCAGAACACAAAAGTGTATTCCTTGAGCAGGAACGATTCGTGGCAGGCCCAGACCCTTCTCGAGGGCAGCTGTCCTCCACCTGGTGGTTTGGCATTCCAACATCCTGCCGTCTAGCTTAAAATCCCTATCTCAACGGAACGCTTTTTACTTTGTTGCAGCAGGAAGGCCAACAATAGAGACTAGGATGCTGATTCTTAAAGACTTCCACTGGGGAGAAACACCTCGTTTCCCCCTGTATTTTATTGGCCAAAGCCAATCCGACAGCCATGGCTAACTTTGAGTGAAATCCTTTGGTAAGATCAGGGAGGGGAGAAGAACGAGTAACATGTGCCACCGGAAGGTAGGGACAGAAGGGATGAAGCCATCATGTGCGAGACCCTGAGCAGTTGAAGGACTGGAATGATGGCGGAAGGTCCGTTTGGCAGGTCGGAGTGAGGTCATCCACAGCCCATCCTACTCTGCGTACCACAGTGAGCAAGCGCAGGCATCCCTCGTTTCACTGTGCTTGGCAGACGTGGCGTTCTTTCCAGATTGAAGGAGCTCGAACCTGTGACTGGATTGCTCTCATGATGGCCTCTGATTTTGAAAGAAGTTCTGCAGAGAAAATGCTATCCAACAGCATCGCGTGTTACAGAGAAATCTTTCGCAAAAGGGAGAGTCCACAGGTGCAGCACACTTCCTCGCTGTCCTATTGTGAGAAACCGCCACAGCCACCCCAACCATCGGCAGCCACCACCCTGACCAGTGAGCAGCCATCAATATGGGGACAGACCCTCACCAGCAAAAAGCTTGCGACTCGCTGAAGGCTCAGAGGATGGTTAGCATTTTTTAGCAATAAAGTATTTTTTAATGAAGATACATAGATTGTTTATTTAGACATAATGCTATGGCACACTTCATAGTCTACAGGACAGTGTAAATGTCACTTTTATCTGCGCTGGAGAGCCAAACAGCAAATGGGTAACTTGCCTTATTGGGATATTGGCTTTATCGCGGTCGTCTGGAACCCAACCAGCAACCAACTCTGAGCCAGGCCTGTATTCAACAAATACCCAAAGTGTGCCACGTCTCAATGTAGTCTCTTCATTCAATCCAGTACTCAACCCCCAACAGATGAATTCCACATTTTATTAAATCTAAGACACCGTCGTGTGTCACTCAAACCTTTAGTTTATCATTACAAAAGAAAGGAAAAATGGGAAGGCCTACCAATGAGACTATGGCTCAATGCTTTCTTATCACTCAGAATGTTTATTTTGTACTTATTGAGAAGGTACTTGTAGACCTAAGTATACTAGTTTTGCCCGTCTATTATTCTTGTGTTTGTATGGGTGGCCATATATGCAAAATAACTGAGTTGGGGAATGCTGAGTACTTCTTTACATTCATGCATGACACGACTGAATCACTTTTTTACTCAGCTTTCATTTCCAGTATTGTCCTGTATGCCATCAGGGCACCTGGTGACATAATCTTTTAACAAAAATCACTAAAAGCTATTGGCCCTGGACCTCTCGGCTAGCCATCATGGAGAGTTAGCCTACTCTGGACACCCACTTCAGGAATGTCACTAAACATGCCTGATTTGTCACCTCCCTCTCCCCTCTTCCCATGCCTGTTCTGCTCCTAATGATTAAAAGAGTGCTCACTATAGTTTCCGGAATTTTTTTTTCAAGTCATTAACAAGCATTGTGCTAGATGCTAGAGTTTTTTATATTTACACATATAAAGGCAGTGGCAATTATACCCCAGCTGCTACCTGAACAACAGCAATTATTACGACACAGTCTATTGTAATTCATGTCTGATTTCAAGAATATTAAAATATGGGAAAATCTTGGAATTGAATAAATGTGGTAGTAATGTTTGTTGAGATCTTGTGCCAGATATTATTGAATTAAGCACTATATATTAGCTCATTTAATCTTTGTGATATGCCCAAGTCGGTGTTATTTCTACCTCAGTTTCACAGAAGAGGAAAAATAATTTAACACCTTGTCCAAATCACGGACTCTTGGTGCGAAATCATGATCTGAACCCCGAATCGTCTGGCTCTCAAGCATTTACATTACACAGCTGAGGAGAGAAATTATTATAAGCCATCTAGAGGTGACAAGCAAAACTCAAGGCTATTGAGTGATCTTGCTTACTCTGATTGGCAAAACTGAGTCTATTGCTCAGTATTTTGCACTTGGTCTATGTAGATGCAACCTAGATCTCTGTTTATGTGTAATTGATGCCTACACCTCAGGTATGGATTTTAAACTGTTCCAAATGGAGAAATTGAACACGTGAAATATGGTTGCTTTTTCTCAGTGGAACTTGTTGCGATGATAATACCCAAATTGAAGAACAAGATATATCTTTCTCATTGCTTGGTGTTGACCTGGGTCTGAACTCTAAGCACACACTCCCCAGTAGCTTTCTGTCCTCAGAAAGGGGGCGCATGGTATGCTCAGGTACGGATCTTCTGCGAATTTCCCTCAAGTCCCTCAGGGTGACTTATGATTGATTCACCTCTTTCTCACCTTCTAGGAAGCTGTCCTTTTCCTGGACATATATATTCCTTCTGTCAGAGTCAAGTATAAAAGTAACGAGGAGCTTAAGCAGGTCTAGACTACCCTTGGAAGCGTGTTTGACAGCTTCTGTTACTCCCAGCCTACCACTTGCGTTACTATGAAATGAATACTTACAACTCAGTTAATCGGTGTTTCTCTGATTAGATCCTGATGACAAGGTGAAATTACCCATTAAGAAGAGCCGAGCTAACGGTGAAAAAACATAGTTTTTCTACTTCTATTTCAGACCCCATATGAACCTGAACAGTTCAATCTCAAACCAAAGTTGAGACTTTTAAGCTCAAATTCCTTTCAGCCCAAAGCTGACATCTTTATGCAAATATAATAAGAGTTTAAAGATGGTTTTAAAAAACATTCATTGGGGTTTTTGGACACCAGAAGTGTTTTATTAAAAAAAAAAAAAAGAAATGTTCAATGAGTTCAGTTTAAATGAATCAGAAACATAAGGGTCAAATTTTCCTTAATATACACTTGGGCTTAAAAATTAAGGGAAAAGTACTAGGAAAACAAAACTTTCTCTGGTTGTGCGGAAATAAGAACATTTGGAAAGAAATTGGCAACATTTGACAAATCTAAAGTATAGTCAATTTCACCCATCTATGGGGGACAAAAGCCTGGGGACCATGCTGTCATCATTAGGGGAAGGGTAGAACGTCATGATGGAAGACCTTGGAGAAATAAATACTTTTTTCCCCCTTTCAGAACTTGAACTCTTATATGTACACACAATTATTTCATTCTGGTACAAAAAAAAAAAAAAAAGATAGCGACATACTCTGAAAGCATTCTGACTTGGCTTCTCATGGTATATTAAAAGCATACTATTGAGGCACGGACTCAAAGTTTGGAGGTTTAACCCCAGGGAGAGAAAATTATGGTTTTCTCCATTTATCCATGAACCCTGCAGCTGGTAAGACTGCTCTCTGTTAGTAATTACACTGAACAGATGAGGGATTTTTTAATTTTTTTTTATTTGACCTGCAGTTAAACAAAATTTGCTTGTTTTATTTTTGGTTAAAAAATGATGAGGCAGCACCAACCCCAGTTTCACCCCAGAGCTGTTGATTTTTTTTTCCCCTCCTTCCTAATTTGTTTCAGACTACGAGCGTAGAGTCCCATTTTAGTGGGAACCATTTGCAGCCAAGACCTTCAGGGGCCTTATCTGCAGTTTATTTTGTTAAGTACAAGTTTAAGATTGTTGTGAGGTTGTTTTTTTTTTTTTTCTTTCAAACTTTGCAACAAGAAAGTTCATCTGCTGCTTTTAGGAAACAGATTTAAAGCAAAAGAAAAGAAAGGATGGGTTTGGAGGAGTCCAAAAGTATCTGAGAGCTCCAAAACCAATGATAGTTATAAAGAAGGATAATAAAATGACACAAATGAATTCACTGTCTTCCAGATTTCGAGAATAGCCACGCTCCACTCCCACCCTTCCCCTTGTAATTCAAATTTAACACTAATAAAAGAGAGGAACTAAAGATAATTGGCTAGAATCAAGCATTACATATCAGGCATTTCGTAAGCTGACCCAGCAACTCAAATGCATTTTAACTGACGAGTTTAAAACAAAAAACAATGGTCCATGAGGTGGAAAGAATGTGGTACAACACCCCATTGTCCTGGCTGGTATTTATAAAGTTTTGGCACAATTTCATAACAAATTTTGAAATAATGTGAAAGCGGCCCGCTCCCAGTTTCCTCCACACACCAGGCCCGCCCTGAGGAGGTTGTGGTCAGGGCGAGTGGCCAAGGATTTCTCTTGGCGACAGCGATGGGACAGGCAGGCTGCTAACAACCCTCCAGTTTGTACAGTGCTGCCTTGTTTCTATTTTACGTTTCAAGGAACTTTCCTATATGACCTTCCATTCGACCTTCATCACAAGCCCGGTAGACCAAGCTGCTTGTATTTTCCTGATGACGAAACCAAGGTGAAGAGAGAGGAGGGACTTGATCAGGGGCACGAAGTTAATAAAGATTCGCCAGCAAGATTCAAATGTGGGGGGCGGGGGGTTCGCTCAGTCGGTTAGAGTGCAGCGCTCTTAACAACAAGGTTGCCGGTTCGATCCCCACATGGGCCACTGTGAGCTGCACCCTCCACAACTAGGTTGAAATAACGGTTCGACTTGGAGCTGATGAGTCCTGGGAAAACACACTTAAAAAAATAAAAATTTAAAAAAAGAGATTCAAATATGGAAATAACTACCCTAAATCTTCTGTTTCACTCTCTTTTCTGTCTTCTCCAGATGGCTCCCACCGTTCCTTCCCTCATCACAGGATTCTGTGTGTCACCCCAAGAATGGAAGAATATGGGACCTCCCTCCCCGGATATGACACAGCAAACCAGGTTTGACCCACTGTTTTATAAAAACTATAGCTCTCAACTCACTGATCAATGTTTGTTTTAAGAAAGAAAAGCGAATTATCTCATTTAGAGGGCAGTGTGAAAAAATGCAGGCATCTTTTGCTGCTATTATTAAAATCCTAAGTAAGCTAGCCAACCTATAAAATGTAGCCACATACATATCTTCCTCTGTGATCTATATTTTATCACTTGAAATGTGTGCTCTGCCTACCGCATGAATGGCGGGCGATGCATCTAAAGGAAGCCCAGTGTGCTGGAAAGAACAGAGGCTTGGGGGCAAGAAAAATCTGGGCTAATATCTTATTTCTACCATTGAACAGTTATGTGACTTTGGGCATGTTATTTCACCTCACTGGAACTCGTGTCTTCTATAAGACTGTTCATTGAATCTTCGAGGATTCTGGTGAGGATAAAATTAGCACGTATCATGCATGCATTCAGAGGTAGCCCCTTTGTTGAGTTCTGTTCCCAAATATTTTAACTCATGGAGGCTTGAGGAGCTCATTTTGCAGCTTTGGGTGTGTAGATGCAGTTCTGGCCTGTAGCTGTATCTGTGTAACTGTCCTGTGACCTAATTAATGATGGTATCATTTGCATGGAATAAAATGGCACAGAGTTGGGTAATGCAGTTTTTTTCCTAGAGGAGACCTGCCTGCACCACTGGTAGGTTGTGGTAGGATAGATAAAGTGGAGTAGGAAAGAGGTAATATGTGGAATAAGTACTACTAAATTCTTTAAATATACTATTTCATTTAATCCTCTCCACAACCTGGAGTGGAGCATTAAGCAATTATATAATTATACAGCAAATAGATCAGCTATTTATATAGCCAAACTCAGTAATTAGGACCGAAAACATTATTAACTGAGTTTGTAAATGAATCCTTCAGGTATTTATCTGAACTCCCTGCTTGTCTTTGTTCACTATAAATTATCAGCCCTAGGATAATTTATTCGGTTTACTTAATTGGCACTAAGGCCCAATCAGATAATTCAGATCTAAATTATTCCCATTGTCTTTCAAATTATCCCAACATTAAAAGAATATTCCCACTTCTCTTCACCTTTTGCATGAGTTTTCCTCTGCAACAGGACAACCTACCTGCTATAAAATTGTGAGCATATGCTCGGCTTGGCTTATCCCATCTTGGGGTTGGAAGGAGGTAAAACAAAGTTTTCTGGTTTTAAAAACTAGATCAGCGGCCTTGTGAGAGTAATAGGCAATAGGAAATATTTCAGGGCCTTGAGCCAAAGGAATCTCTGGAGGTTTAGATACGGGATTATTCCAGGGTCCTAAAAAATTGAAAACTTAAGGATCAAGGGGTATCCACCTAAAATATGAGTAGAATCTTCTATTTTTAGATGTCTATTCAAAGTTGACGTGTCTTTCAAAGCTAAATATCAAAATACAATTGTAGGAGAGAAAAAGAAAAAGGTAGAACTGAAGTTACAAAAATTAAAAGAATTCCCTATAGACTCATGATCATTATTTTATTGTCCTCCACCAAATTCTGTAATTATCTGTTTAGATACTTATTCATTCTTGCTATATACAGGATTTAATATAAAAGTAATATGTGCGTAACTACTAATACTTGAACGCTGAAGAAATTTGGCAAAGGATCAAAATACATTGATAAATACAACGGGGATTTCACATATGTGGGATCTTTCAAAAACTGAGAAGAACTATAATCAAAACTGGGAAAACACAACAACAAACATATGTCTTATGCAAAATAAAAATGTAATTTTATGCAATCTTGAAAGCACTACTCAGTGTTAAAATCATAGTAATTTCAGACTTTAGACAACCCTTTGCCATTTCAAAATTGTGGTTTGAGTAGTATTTCCAGTTCAAACCTACTTTCTAGATCAAAATTAAGGCATCCGTACATCATTGGGCTTGAGTATCCACGTACCTTGAAATAGAAGGTGATCCTTTTAGGAAGGTGCAAACATATGAGGTTCTCCCAAACCATACCAGGTAGGGGCCACAAAGTGCTCGGAATTGGACCAGGAATTTAAAATACAATTGCTATGTTTTTTCCTCTTCCTCTCACTGTATTTTTCTCATACATACTGAACCACCAAAGGTTGATGATACAAGGATTCCAGACCCACCCATTTTAACTTGTAAATGGAATCAGTTCAGCCAATTTTCTTATAGACAAGAACAGGTGGTGTGATATTTTATCATCAAATGAATTTTCCTTTGCTTTACTGTTAAAAAAAAAAAAAGTTCAACGCCAAATGACGGTATATTTCTCACAGACCTGTGGCATTTATATACTCAGAGCTTGTTTCAGCTCCCTGATCTAACGTGTGGTTGAGTGTGGCTTCTTTTGTGTCAGCGGATGTATCAAATAAAAAAGCCCTTTTAGAAATGGAAATATCTTTTTCTATTTACACTATACATGTGGGTTTAAAAAGAGGGGAAAATAGTTTACCCACCTTTGTAAGTGAGGTTCCCATTGTTCAGATAATGGACTCGCTACTACTTGTCAGCTCAGCGTTCTTTCACTGCACAATTAATTATAGAATATAGTCAAATGTGTACACTCTGCTGTGTGTACACAAAGTGGACATTGCAAGAAATCACTTGAATATTTCAGGCAGGAAAGTACTTTATTTAAAACATACAATTGATTAAGAGAAAGTAGAGAATGTTGTTTGTGTTATTAAGAGAATTGTGTGCTGTTAATTTCATCCTTGTGAGGGTAGAGTCATGTCTTAAATAATTCATGTTCCCTTATGACCAAGTTTTCCTCCTTTGCTCATATGTACTTTAGAGGTGATTATAGAATCCGAACCTGTGACACGTTTCCATGAATGTATAAAACCCGTCAATGAATTTCCTAATATCCCATCATTTTTATTCTTTCCTCTGTCAACAAGGTTATGTTCTCTCTCAGTGTGTACCACATTCAGGACTACCATATTGATAAAATTTAAAGAAATTCAGGTTTTGAAGAGTTTGTGCGCTCTCTCTCTCTTTCTTTCTCTCTCTCTCTCTCTCTCTCTCTGTGTGTGTGTGTGTGTGTGTGTGTGTGTGTGTGTGTGTGTGTGTTTCTTGTTTTCTCTTTGAAAAATGGAGGACTTCGTTTCTGTATCCATTTTACATCTAGTTTCCTTAGAAGGCACTGGAAGCTGTTACGATTTGAAAGTTTGAACTAGGAATGGGAAAGTGAAGTCAAATCAAGGTATCCATTTAGCATGAATCCCTTTATAACTCGTGCTAATTGGCAATTGTAGGTGGTCTTGGTAGAGCGACTAATAATTGAATGGGAAAGAAGTCACAGTTCCCAAGGCACACCTGCCAGTCCCCAAGCAGTGTCATAGAAACAAGAATGCACTGGTTTTCAGCTAATTTCCTCACCCTGCTGCCAAGGTAAAGAGGGGACCCAAGCTTGACTGTTGGGGTGCTGTCTGTCACCAGCATCAAATTTAGTCCCAAGAGGCCGAAGGAAACTATGTCAGGCCCATCTTGAAGCATCTTTCTGATTCACAATGTTCCGTGAAGGGTTTGCAATAAAGAGTAATATGTTGGGGGAATTAAATCATGAATTGGAGCTGTTAATTACACACACATTGGTTTAAAGCTGAAGCAAATACTTCTGTCTGCCCTTGGCTGCACACTTTACTTGCCTGCCTTTTCCTCTTGCTGCTGCTCGGTCTGTTTCTCTCTAATCTACCGCCCCAAACATCCCCACACCCCAATTCCAAGCGCAGACGCAAATGGAAAATGTAAACTGCGGCCTAGATTGCTGCCGCTGGAGAGACCTGGGTTCTGTAACAGCCTAGAAGGGCGGCGGATCGACTTCCATGTCCTTGCATATTGGGGAGCTCTTCTCTCACCGGTCCCTTTCCTCTGTGGTTTCCCATCCAGTTTTGTTCTTTGCCCAGTGGTATACATTTCCCGTGTTTTTGTTGGCACAGAAGAGAATGCTTCTGCCCTAAAGCCCACTTCCTTAGCATGGAATCTTTTTTTTTTCTTTTCTTCCTTCTCCATTATAAAGCCTGAAGGACAACTTAGCCAACATCTCCCTCCAGCAATAATCTTACTGTGGCATCCCCAAAGCTTGGAGGTATGTTTGATCACGATAGCATACTCTAACTCCCATCCCTGCTGCCTAAGCGCTTTCTGTCAAAGCAGTGGTTTTGCTATTCTGAACTCGAAGGCTAGTGTCATTCAAAAAGAGAGAAAAACCTAGCCAAGGCTCAGGTGGGCTAGGAGGGTGAGGTCAGGGTGGTAAGTGATGCTGCAGGATACAGAGCGGCAGGAGATGGGCTGAAAAGAAAGACTCAGTTCCAATGAGGGTGGCTCTTATGCTGTATGCATTTGCATTTCCTCCAGGAAGCAGCAGAAAGGAATCAATGGACATCTTTAGCCAGTGACATTGCCCACTTCGTTTTTCAGAAGAAAAACAAAAACAAATTCTGCTGGTAATATGGAGAATTAATGAGGGAAGGGAGAAAAGCTGTTGCCACCATCAGAACAAAAGATGGTGTGACCTAGTTTGAGGCAGTGGGGGTGTGTGATGGAGGAGAGGACTCTGATTTGGGGGACATTTGTGAGGCGGAGCTATGGATGGTACTTTTGAATGGTACCTGGTGTTCCACTGATGTGATGGGGGAGAGGAGGTTCAAAGTGGATAGTGCATGACTTCCTTAACCAAAAGCAAACAGGAGAAAGAACCAATGTCGCCAAATAGGATCCCACTTTTATTTTAGTTACAATGAATCTAAGATCCTTAAGGATCCTCCAAAACAGGAAGCCTGTTGGTAGTTGAAAACCTAGCCTGGTTTTGCATAGTGGAGTCAGGGCTGGAGAAGGAGACCCGGGATAGAGCCAGAAGACTCATTGGAAGTGCCTACAAAGAGAGTGGAAGGTGACTAGAACTGGGAACAGGGTGACCTTGCCAGCCAAGGAACTAGAGCAGTGCAGGTGACAAACGTTTGTAGACGCCACTGCAAAATGGCAAAGTGGGCAGTGCCTCTTCTGACAGTTTGTCCTCTCTGAAAGCCACTACAACCCAAAATATCCTTTGGGAGTCAGTATCTAAAGGTTCCCATTTTAATTGGGAAAGCTGTTGTTTGTTTTTAATCAGCACAATAAAATGGGGCTTTTCCAGATTATTCGTTATTCAGTCCTTAAAGAACACACTCAGCAATGAATTGAAGCAAATATAATTATATTAGTGATGTGTTTCACTTAGCAAACATCAGCCTGACCTAAGTTTTTTTTTTGTTGTTGTTTTTTTAATGTCTATTGCAACTTTTATTTATTTGTTATTAGCTTGGGAATTCTAGTGACTATTCACCGTGACTGATGAGCATTAAGTCAGAAAATCATTACTTAGGCCTGTACTGAGGAATCCTGTGTCATATCTATGGTGGTTACTTCTGTTCTCAAACTAATGCTTTATTTATTTAGCTGTTCGTTGTAGGAACATGAAAAGCATGTTTTAAAAAACCCCAAAATTAGCCTTGGGAACAGATGAATAAATATGAAAACAATTTATCCCTTTAACAGCCTAATAAAATATGTTTTCATTATGCTAACTGACCCTGATAAATTCAATAGCCGTCAGTTAGATATATCCATCATCCTTGAGAAGTATATCCAAATGTTTGCTCATTTTTTGATCCTCAATGAGCCTTAGTCACATGGTCATCATTAATTGTGACATCCACAATGTAATACTTTTTGGCTTTCACTTTTAAAAAGAATGGTAAGGAGTCTTTTCACTTCAAAAAAAAAAAAAAGGAAAGCTTTGAAATCCTACTTCAAGCCATTTTCCAAATTTTGATTTAAGTCCGTTTGATTTCTCTTGTTCAGTCCCTTTAGATCCCTTCAACAGCTACTTTAATTGCCTTTTACAGTTACAGAGTTAATGGCATCAATTTTGTTTTCTAAGTGGGAAGCACCAGGTACCGACTTGCCTCTTAAGTGGTGGAGACTGCAGTTGTCACATCCAGCTCTCCCTGTTGCCACGTTTTTCTCCATGATGCCCAATGAATCACATGGGACCCAGGATGTCGGGTTTTGCTCATCACCCTGCATTTCAGGACTAGCACTTAGGATGCATGCGGAGAATGGGGATGCTAGCCAGGTGCCTGCCAAACCTCGTGCCACACATTGCATCTGAAAGCACGTGGATCGGTCAGGCCCCTGAGAAGTGGACAGTTTCAGGCAGAGTGAGCCCTTCTCCCAGCCGGAGCAGGGCCGCCACCCTCAGTAGGCCAACCTGGCAAGCTTAGAGGACACCATGGCTGACTCTGCCCAGTTAGCAGGTGTTGATAGATAACTAAACATGACCGGTAGGCAGGCAGCCCAAGCCAGCCTTTCTGGCCACGTCTTTCTTGTCCTTCATTGGATAGGCTATCGCCCTTCCTCCCTCCCCCACAGGCCATTGCTGCTCCAATCCCGAAAACCAGGAACACGTGCCCTTGTTTGCACATCTGGTCTGGGCAAGCCTGGCTCCAATTTAAAAACCTACATGTTGGTCCAATTCCATTATTGGACAAGGAAATTCTGTTAACTGGTGGGCTCATTTGCATGTCATTACCCAGAATGCCTACCCAGCTCACAGATGTTTCCCAGACGTGGGGTGAGGAGAGGGTGGGGGAAAGGTGATGCTTTGGAAACAAACAGAGAGATGTGTGTATATGTTAGTTGAAATTCTTTTCCCTCTGTTTTGTATCAAGAAACAACATGTAATACAAAGTTATGAATTTCCACCTAGCTTTGAGAGAAGATTTTCACCCTATTTTCAGGAAATTTAAACAAATGTGTGCAGATAAAACAGAGTAACACGCTCATACTATATTTTCAACATTTGTTACAGAACTTTCTTTTTCTTGGAGATCAAAATACTTTTTTTTAAAAGTGATGTTAAATTGATAAGTGTCAAGGATGGGACTAAATTTTGATAAAAGCTACAGTCTGTTTGAAAGGTTTCTACCTGGATAAGTGGCCGCCACACTATGCTTGCCTTCAAACCTGAACTCATTTAGTCACAATATAAACTTCTCTATTGCTTTCTGAAAAATAGCTAAAGGATTCTGAGCAACAGCTGCAGCATTGAGCTCTCTGTATACACAAAAAAAGAAAAAAAGAAAAGAAAAAAGAAAAAAAAAGAAAAAATGATTTTTTTTTTTTTTAAGAATGCCCACTGTGAAAGATTTCAGGGTTTTGTTTTGTTTTTGTTTTTGTTTTTTTTACTTACATTTTACAAAAGGAAGGAGTGCTTCATTCACAAGAGAGAGACCAAAACAAAAAAAAAAGAAAGAAAGAAATGAAATAAAATTTAAAAATAAAATACTATAATTGCTTTGGGGACTGAAGTTAAAATGCAGGTGTTTTGAGGGGAACATAAACATTTTTTCCTAAATGAGGCGTTGAGGGCTGGGAGAAGGGCAGTAAAATTAGTGGAATTACTGCCTGATTTTAACCAGATGATTGCTGCAGTGGACACCAGCGAGTTTTCATTAGGGACTCTAATTTACAAGCCATTCAACACATTCCAGTGGAACTCAACAACTCCCCCAGGTCCTAAAGAATGCCAGCTCTCCCACTTTATGGCAGAGATGCCGAAATGCAAGGCTTTTAAAGGCAGAGTGGAACACAAGCTCTGTGAACTGGGCATGATCACATTGTCTCCATGAAGGAGATTTTCCCAGGGAACCCACTTCTGCCACTCAACTCACACACAGTGTCTGAACACACGGTCACTAGGTGTTGCGCTCCCAGGAACCGTGTGTCAGAAGATGTTTGTGGGATGCTCGAGGAATGTCACGTGTTTGCACGCACCAGTCATAGATGCGCTTGCAACCTGCGTCCATAAAAAGTTGTCTAACCCTGTTTCCTTCAACACTGAGGACTATCGGTCACACAAGCACATTGGATAAATACTTTTCTGTAGTTCCATAGCATCCATCATCCTCTTTGGACCAATTTTTGTGGTCTACCCCTCATGCATTGCGCCTCAACAGTTTATATATTTTTATTGTGATGTGTCAGCACATAGGGTTAGAAAGCCATGTGGCAAGATCAGACGTTCAAGCTCTGCTGAGAGTCTCAAACCTGCTCTATCCTCAGCAAGGTCAACAGTGGGGAGAAATTGTATGAAATTACACCGCGGCCAACTCACCTCCTAAAGAGGAGGCAGCCATGTGTCTCCAAAGACCATCAAGGTCATTATGATGTAAACCAGAAAACAGAGCGCGCAGGCCCAGAGCAGTGTAGACCTTGAATATGCTAGGATTGAAGCCTGCCATCTTGAAAGCATTAGACGTGAAGCCTGGACAAAGTCACATGATGCTAACTGGAGGAGTTGGCCATAGATGAGGCACCCGAATCCTTCTAGAGTCACGAAATCTCTACCACTGTAGACAGTGGCCCAAATTTGCAGGTCTCTAATCCCCTTGCTGAGCGCTGGTTAGACTTAGCCATCACCTTAGGAAAAGTTGACACACTCCATTTATCAAGTCATACTTCCCGTATCATGACAAAAAACACCAGCTCTTTGGGGGCCCTGCACGTGTCCACATGTGCCGTGATTGTCTGGACTTGACCGTTCCCTCTTACCGTTTTGCCGTGGCTGGTGGAGGGTGATACAGGCTGTCATCTAGAGAACTCTAGTGCTCGTGTTTGTTCGTATGGTAGCTGCGTGGGATGCTATACGATGGTTGAAACCTAATGAAACCTACCGAGTACTTACTTGGTGAGTGGCCAGAAGCCGCCAGAAACAATTGCGAGTCTCTGGTGGGTGACAGCACCTCAGAGCCTCATGCTGTAAAGCCAGTGTAACCAAGCAAGGACTTGCTGCTTCATGCACATAGAAGCTGATAGTGTGGCACCGGCTTCTGAGAAAAGCAAAACGCTTTGATGGCGAGGGCAACCGGCAAAGAGACAGGAAGCAGAGCTCAGATCTGTCTCCTCCATGCAGCGTGGCGGCGGGATGTGAAAGTGTTTCAGCACTGATTCTTCCTGGACAGCGGACTCTTCGCTTCGGAAAGGGGTCCTGCATTCAGGGTCGAGTCAGGGCCCAACCTTTTGTTCCGTGGCGGGGAGCAGTTAAGGGTTCACAAGTGGCACTCACTCGTACGTGGTGTATCCAAGGTTTAGACTTTGGTTCCGGGTCTGGTTAGAAACAGGACAGGACCAGTTAGAGCTGCTTCTGTGGTTACCTGTCTCGAGACAGCTAATACTAGACGAAATCCGTATTTAATGCATATCTAGATCGGCCATTGAAGGTACAGAATCACTCTCTATAATTCATGACTGAGAACGTGTGTTCTGTTTGTTTTATGTTATATGGGTTGAGAGAGAAGGTTAAAAGTTTTTCCTTGTTTGGTTTCTCCAATTCTATACTAAAACCAAATAATTTCTTTTCTAATCATATGAAAGTAAGGAATCTTTCATAAATGTATGGAAAACTGACTTCTAACTCATGGTCAAAGTTTCAAACTACTCAGGTCATCATATTTGCACATAAAATTGTTCATAATTTTTTGTGAAAAACTTCTAGAAAGTGAATTTTGGGGTTATCATTACTTACTACCAATATCGTAAAGAATACCATTAACTTGATGAGAAAAATCATCAGACGTCCATTCACTTAATACTAATTCAATGGTCTGGCCACGTGAAGTTCCTTTTAGACATCAAGAAAAGTTCCAGAATATCTGCAGAATAGTTTTTTGATTATTCATTTTTATGGAAACATCTTCAAAATACATCCCAAGACTTTATCCATGTTGAGCTTGAACCCTCTTTGTGATATTTCATTTAGCTGACCTATAAATTCCAGCTGTTCATTCCCAAAAAAAATAAATCAAGAGCTTTATAATAATTATTCCTTTCTTTATTATTTCAACAATTGTACTTTGCATTAGGTACCCCAGCTGGTAGGAATTCTGCACTTTTACATTTTAACTAGTTGAATTGAAAGCTGTCCAAGCGATAACTTAAGTTTCTGAGACTAGGGGTATGTCAGGAAGTAGGAAAGAGGATTTTGGGCCATGAATAAACCCTCAAAAGTGAAAAAAAAATGTTTTGTTATGTTTTGAAGTGCTTCTATATAGATTTTAACTTTTTTTTAAAGACAAATTCTAAGAAGATAAAAATGACTTGTAATCCCACCACCCAGAGAACTGCCATTTGGTATATATTTTTCTAGATTTTAGAACTATTGCTTTCATAGAATATATGCTGCTATGTAACAGTTTTTGCTTCTTCTAACAGTATATTAAAAATACTTTCCCTTATGAAAGATTCTTCTCAAGCAAAATTTCTAATAGCTGTAAAGTTATTCCATTATATGTATTAATATAAATCCCATCATACTGTGTTGGACTTTGTGTTCTGTTTTTTGGGATTTGTTTTTGTTTGTTTGTTTGTTTGTTTGATTTTCACTATTTTAAATAGTACAACATAATGGGGAACTACATTGTAATGGATATTTTTTTAAATTTTTTTATTAGTTTCAGGTGTACAAAACAATGTAATGGATATTTTAGATTTAATCTTTTTGTTTACACTTTTGATTATTCCTCAGGGTATCAAAATTTGAATTTTTAGGTAAAGTACATATATAAGCCTTGCTTAAGGCTTTTGATTCATCTTGACAAACTGTTTCCAAAAATATTGCACCAATTTTCACTCTCATCAGCAATATTTGGGAGGGCTTTTTGGCCTTCATAGGACTTTTTGTTTTTTAAATCTGTATATTTAGTAAGGAGCCTATAAACGGTTCAGAAATACCTTCTCAATAGGACAGGCTATCAATTCTGTTTGATGCATGCATAGTTCTTTATTGCAAGCCTACTCTGCGGTAGACCTTATGCTGTCCATTTACTTCACTTACGTCATCCAATGTGATGTCCTGAGATGTGAGAGGGTAAACAACACATCTACCATGTATCCAAGCCTGGCCGTGAACCGTGATCTGTTTTATTTCAAACTGCAGGCCCTTAACTAGTACTAAACTGCCTGCCTCTGTCTCATCCTGATAGCTGCCTCTTAACCAGCTACGAAGCATTCTGCTCAACCACAGTCTTTGGCTTTTCCATTAACTGGCTCATAACCCAGGATAGAGATGCTCTTTCTAAAAGGAATGTCGAAAGGCTAATCTAGTCCATCTCTAGATTCGTGTTTTCACACCTTTAAATTTTTTGCTTCAGCCAAAGCACAGGCTACGTCTGGGTTCTGTTCACGCTTCCAAGGGCCTGCTGAGTACATATGACCATAGAAGAAACAAACATACTGAAGAGGCTTCTGCCAACAACACTCTCCGGGCTGCTGAAAGGAAAACATACCACCAAAGCAAAGGAATGTTTAGCCTGACCTTAAAAAAGGGAACTTTCCCTTCCTCTCCTGTTTTAAAGTTGTGAGCCCTGTGTCAAGGTTGACATTTAAACTTTCCCCAAATGTCTGTGCAGCCAGATGGACTGTGAGATTATTGGGATTTGATTTTCGGATCGACCACAAACCTGGATGAGCTCATGTTATTCCAGATGCATTATCTCCTAATCTCCAGGAAGAGGCTCGTTCAGCGGGGAGCAGCATGGAAGGACCCTCCCTGGGAGATCAGTAATAACCGTAGCTAATCCCTGCTCTGCCTGGAAAGGAAAAGGCTCCCTTACCTCCCATGTCAGGGCAAGAATCAGAATTCCTCTCAAATTCTGAAAACGCTGCAAAGTAGAGACCGGTAGTAACCCTAACTATGATTCATCCTTGAGTTATTAAAAATGGAATTCATTTTACCGGAAGGAAAATGATCCACAATTGTAAATTCCAAAGGCAAGGGAACATTTTTGGTTTAATAACAATGAGAAAGGGTATGGCTTCCGATAAGAGCTTGGAGAATGTACTTATAAGAATTAAATCTAATTAGTTAAATCATCTGAGTAATCAGGTAGTCAAGAAAATAAACGAAGTAATCAATTGCAAAAGCGGTTTTCCACTTAGAAGAGGATAAAATGTAGGTGAGAATAATTTTCAGACAGCAAAGATTCAGCGATCCACTTTCTGAATAATTCTTACGATTGCTACGTTCCAGTCTTTTCATCCATAAAGGGAAAAAACAGTGTTCATTCCACAGGAACTTACTGAAAGCCAGTGTTTTCTAAGCATGGTTCCTGCTTTCACGGTTCTTACAATCCGGACTGTAACTTTAATGAAGGCATTTTAGGGAAAACAATTAACTTCTGATAACTGTTCTGAGTTTTCAACTATAAGATGAAGGCCAACAAATCCCTTCAGATTGCATCATCTCGTGGACAGACCCTTATACCAGACTACCATTGAGTCTCCCAGTTTTCTCAATTTCAGTTTCCTCGTCTTTCAAATGGGAAGACCAAAGGTGGCACTTACTGATTTTCGGGTCTGCTTCCAGTTCTTACAAAATGTGATTTTAAGTATTTACTGAGCAATTGCATTGTACAAGGTTCCAACCTGCATGCAGCTCAGTTCCTTCCTGATTTTAAGAACAAAGCAAGATAGAACCAGGAAATGCTATGTGTTCCATGGCAATTTTTAAAGGATTCCCCACGCAGATGGTTCTTTGGTCATCCTTAGTGCAGCAAAAGCTCCCTGAGGCTCAACGAAGAACCAAGTTGCATTCTTCCAAACTTTCCCAATTTTGATGATTTGCATAACGTGATAAAAATCTTTCTGTCATTTATTTTCCGTGTGTGAACCATTTCTCCGTGGGTTCAATGATCCCTTTATTTTGCTGACCACCCACTCTTCAATCTTTGTTGTTTTTCAAGTGACATGTTAACTACCTTTTGGGTGCTTGCGGATGTGTACTCAGCACATTGCTGGGTTCAGATTGATTGAATTTGATTGTGGTCTCAATGGCCTGTTCATTTGTTCAACAAGGGTTCATTGAACTCTTACCATAATGTCACCACAGCTCACACATCAGACAGCCAATGAGAGCTATTACACGTCTCAGGGCATAAAATAGATACATGTTAATTACGTCAGCGACTTCCAGTCTAAACTAGTTTGACGCAGTTCAAGTCTTCCATCAGATCTTTAGAGTCCTTTCCAACTACTTTTCCTATTTCCGCGTTTAATTGACTTCCCATTGCTCTCTTACTCTCAATTTCTTTTGCATTCATTCCCTCTCTTACTCATTTCCAATTTCTCTTTTTAATTTTGTTTTAATTATAAAGGATTTTTTTACTCAGCAATAATGTATATGTAATAATAGACTGCATTTATCATATTATTCTGTTATAGAGTCTTCATAACGTACGACAACTCAAAATTTCAACTGTATTTCAAAATAATGTCTTCTAGTTGAGCTCTACAAGACCCCTTGTTTTCTTTGGAATATGTTGTGTAAAGTCTCCCACCTTCATAACTCACTCACAGTAGTTCCCTCCCCAACATACCATCTTCCTTCTCTGCGCCTTTCTTGTAAACTTGCCAAACCTCTAAACTGAAATAGCAAAACTGATTCCCTAAGTCCACAAGTGACCAACATGGAGTTTGTATTCTCATGGAATTTCTTGCTTCATGAGATATTAAATCATACTCCTCCTTGTATTTTCTCCTTTTTATATGTTATCTATTCCAGTCAACAGTGTATAACTTTCCCAGGATCATGCATCTAGTAATGGGCAATGCCAGTATTCAAATACTATTCATCAAGCTGGTTGCAAAGCCCGTGCTCTTTCCGCTTATCCTTAAGAGGAAATACGAAAGAAGCATCGTCAGAATTTAAAGATTAATTTTAAATCGGTATAGAGAGAGAGATGAACACCATTAACAGAAAATAGAGAGTAATTTTTATTAGTCTTTGGGTTAAACTTGTTCTTAGAACTGATATGTGTAACAGAAGAACCCCCAAGACATAGGTACTGAAAATTTGGAAATTTGATATCAGAGCTCAGTGATGATACCAGCTCAGATATGTAGATTTGAGTCATAATAATAAAAATTATGGGACTTTAATTTTGAAAGTGGTCTTAGAAAGTAACCACCCAACTCCTTTATTTCCTAGATAATAGATATGTAGAGAGAGGCCAAATGTGAGGGAAAGATACAGTCATTGAGAAAAAACAAAGCGCAACTAATTATGCTTTTTTAAGAAAGTTCATAACTGGGGAGCATAAAGAAGAAAAGGAACCAGGGGAAGAAAAAAGAGAACTAGAAAACCAGGATAGCTTGGGATCGCCACCACTGTGACCTTTGCTGATATTAACATGGGTTCGGTCACCTGACCCTATTTCCAAATTCTAAGGCTCTTGTGTCTACAGGTCAAGATAATCACCACTAGATGGCAATACAGTTTTCAGAGGCCTCATGCCAAAAGGTATCTTTTGGCGTTGATTCACGAGGGTTCCTCTAGCAATCTTTTAAAAAGCTAGGAGTCCTTTTGTAAATAAAATTAATTTATTAAGGTATCAGCCTCAATATGGATGAACTTGATAGACTATAAGGATACTAAGGGCACTAGAATATTAATTTAATATAGGAATAAATAAAATGGAAACGTATTCCCACATGAGCCATTTTGTGCTATTTCCAATAGTTAACGCTTTTTGAGAAATTCTAACATGCTTTCAACCCTGACAGTCTCTTGTCTTTCTTCCCCTGAGTCAGAAGCATCTGGGAACATACACACTTCTGTCCTGCTCCTAATAGCTTTCCCAACAGTTGATCCTAACGCTTCTCTGGTATTTGGAAACCTGGAAATACGCTCGTATTTCTGCGATCCTTGACAATCTCTGCTGAAAATCAATGTCTCCGCTTACTTCCTCCAGACACTAACGTGTTCATTGGATGCTCATCCAGTTGCCTTTATGTGAGGCAGCTTTCTGCCATAGGACCATGCTCTTGCCGGTACATAGCAACATAAACTGTTGAGTAGGGCTTGTGGTGGGGTCTGACTCAAGGGCCAGGCCCCTTTCTTCTCTCTTCCTTTCCATTCTTCCTGCCTTTGATGCAGATATGATGGATGGAGCTGCAGTCAGTCATTTTGCAGCCATGAGACAAACCTGTCTAGGGCCACTCCATGTTTGTTTGTCTAATTCATTAATCAGGTCCAAAACCCAAAAGGACCTTAGCGGTTTTGTTCTCTTGATACCTCTAGCCAGCACGTAACAAAATATGATTTTGTTAAGTCTTGCTGAAAGTTCCTCAAAACCTAAATGGGCTCCCTAGGATTGGAGACTCACGGTATATAGTAAAATCTTTTGAGAAAACCTGCACTAGAGAAACTTGTTTAGCTTAACCTTTCCACAACTTTTCTGATTACGAAACACTTGTTTTTCCCCCATGAAACCCCAAACATTCCTTAGCGCAAGTTGGCAGCAAACTGGGGGAGATGCTAAACCACTTTGAATGTCTGAAACGGAAGCACACAGTGAGTGGTCACTAAGTAATTGTGTTCTGGAAGTTTCCCTACAGAAGTCAAAGGAGGGGAGACATTCAGGGAGTGGAGGGTCTTCAAGGTGATCACGGTGTCAAAATCCACCTCAAGTTGCTCAAAGACAAAGGCCAAGAAAATGCCATCAGTGGTGCTAATTCTCTATTTAATGCCTCTATGACCTTTAGCTTAAGTATAACCTATTTTGGGCTCCAGACATCTTCTGGCAGATCTTTCCATAAAATGATTCCTAGTCTCTTTTGGAAAAGGATACAGAAATTTTATTAATTTGCATGTTGAATAGTCTTATTTGCAAGCTTCTTGTAAATGTGCGCAGGCTTGAGCGTGGCTGAGCACTTCCTCTGCCTTTCACACGCCCCGCTTACTCTTTGGAGGACTGGTTAACCTTAGCAAAGAAATTATTGTCAGCAATAAATATTTACTTTTCAAAAATATCCTGAGGAGACTTGAAACAATATGGGCAAATCTCCCCGGTACTGTTTTTTTCATTTGGAGATGACAAAAAGTCTAGGGAAAAAGTGACAGTTTTAAGGGCTTTAAAAATATCTAATGCTTTAGGTTTGAAATTGGCAGGGAGCCAGGTCCTGTCTTAAAGGGACAGGCACTTTATTATACTTTCTAATTCTTCCAAAGTCTGTCTTTACGATATATGAGCTGCCTCTAATATGACTACTCTATTCTCATCCTCTTGTGGTAAACTCTGGTCTTAGCTCATAAATTGAAAACTGAGGATCTGTAAATCAGGGCAGACTATTTCAGAGAGCCATTGTGAGTTTCCAGTCAGATCATCCAGTTTATCTTAAATATTTCATCTTAATGTCACCTTAAGAAAAGTCTTTCATTCAAGTAAGTTACAACATCAAGTTCTAAACTGATTACACTTCTCCACTGACCTTCTGCTAAAGGACTGCTTTTCAGTGTTAATGGCACTTCTGCCAACCTGCTGTTGAGCTAAAGGTAGACTTTTTCAAAAACTCAAATTATTTCACTATAAACAGATACAGAATAGAAACCCAAATGTTGACAGTCTACCAGCTGCCCTGTGGGAAAAAGCAAAGGAAAGGATCACTTTCTGTTCCTTATTTGCTATTTCTATTTTTATGACCACTTTGTTTTAAACATCCAGCTAATATTCAAACTATCCTGAGGTCCAAGGGGATTGACTTAGGTTATACACCAAAGTGTCTACTCCTAATTAGTTGCCAAACATCTGTTGTAAAAATTACGTTTATTCTGTTTCACCTTCTCAGTATATTCGCAAGTATGTGAACGTCTGCCAACTCTGATTGCCCTTGGATGACTTTTAAAAAAAAAATTGCTTCCCTCATTTTTCCCTTCATTGGAACCACTGTTCAACAGGTTAAATGAAGTTGAGGATATTTCCATGTCTGTTTGTTTATACAGGAATCAACATATCTCACCCTTACTCACCCACTAACAAGTTTGATGTTGAACTTTCTTGTCGTTTGATCTAGCTTTTAATAACCTGTCAGTTGAAAGGACTTTAAATAAACATTTTCGTATAATATTTAATACAATTCAAGGGCATGTGCCCTGAGGCCAGAGATGAGTAGAGAGAGCAACAAGCCTCCCTCTTTAGTAATAGATATATGTACATACACACATGTATGTGTGTGTGTTTCTACACATCCTAATCCTTTAGTCCTTGAGACTTAGAGGCAACAGCCTTGGATCCACAAGAATCCAAAAATAAATAAGGTAGAAATATACGTTATGATTCAACTTCCTGTACAAGAGCCTCTTAATTCCCTCTCCCCGCTCTCTGTAGTCGGCTCCCACCCACAGAATCAACAGGGAAGCAAGGAGCAAGGTTATTCAATTTTTGCCAAAATAACTTGAGATTAACTTGACGTTGAAAATGTGAAACTTGTCAGGTATCCAGTTTTCCCAGAAGCAAGAATCCCACCTGGGTCAAGGTTAGAGTGGTGGGTTAACTGATTAGTGCACACAGACCTGAGGACAGAAGGCCGACTGGACGGCCCACATCGAGTCATAAGATGTCAAATGACTGAGGACGATGTGGCAACGTTCATGTTTGAGTTGGGCCAAGGATGAGATTATAGAGAAGGGGAAAAACTAATGGCAAATTGGAATAGTTGTAATCACATCATCTAAACGCATTCAGGGTTCAATTTTAAAATAACTATGGCGGCCAATAAAAAGGATAGAATGACAGAATTTGGTCTCCAGTGTGAGACCCAGATCTTCATGACGAACACGAACTAGACCAATGATTATAAAGTGCAAACCCGTCGGCCCAACCAAGAAACATAATTGATATTAAAAATGAGCTGTTCAGAGAATGGGATGGGCCATCATTTCAGACAATTGATTCACTGTTTTTCTATGCTATCAAAGAACCACTTATATAGAATTCAAAAAATGGAGCAAAGACCAGATTTAGTTATTTGTCTAGTTTAAAAGTTGAGCTGCCTGATAGTTAGTTGCCTTTGCAATAAATACATACACCCACACACACGTACACACACATGCACACACTCATGCACACACAAACACACACACACACACACACACACACACACACAGACACACACACCACTGACATCACCAGAGGACTCCTAGAGGGCTTTTAAAAATAAAAGGAAAATGGCAATGGAATAGCATTCGTTTTCATCCAGTTTTCTGAAAATCCCTGTAAGTTCTGGTTTTCTCCCATACTGTTTGCTCATTACTGGTATGTCCATTTTATAGTGTTAACAAAATTTTTTCCCCTCCCCTAAAGGCCTTTGCCAAACCTTTTGTCCTTAAATTGGGCCAATGACAAAAAAACCCTTTTTCTTCTCTCTCCTTAAGTTAAAAGAGTAAGTGTACCCCCTCATTACACCTGAGTTGGCACCGCAGAGAAAGTACTCAATCCATCTATCCCCTGACTTTCCCAGTGCTTTTTGCAGTCCTCTGTGTTTTGGGAAAAACGTTTTTCAGAATTTATCTCAGATATTAGATATGATTTCATGTTTGGTAGTCATTATATTAAGCACATTTACATTCAAAAAAGGTAGAGATTATTATCCAAATTGACAAACTGTAAATTAGATAAAACATACCAAATCTACGTTGCAAACAGATGTTACACAAGCATTGAGAATTTCACCATTGAACTCAAAACCTGTGTCCTGTTCCATATGTAATTCTCAAAATTCAAAACTTTGATACGCTGTTATGTGTAAACTGATTCAACTCTTTCCTCCTCTACCATGTAGTCAAGAAAGTTTCTCCCCCAAGAAGGAGTCAAGTGTCCTCCTTGTATTGTTCTCTGATGGAAAAGACAAAGTTGACTTCAAAAGAGAGTCACTGTCACAGGCCACTTCTAGTATGGCCGCCAAAGAACTCTTCTCTTTCAACAATAGTCAAAAGGGTTGTTTTATACCCACAGGCTTTGCTATGTCACCAACCATGGTTGTAGAGAGTCACATCCTGCAACAAAAAGCTCAAAGGAAACTTACAGCCCTGAATCCAAGCCTTGAATCCACTCACTGAGTTTATAGGCTGGGTTTGCTTAATTAGATTACAGGTTAGATCTGTCAAAACTCATATTCCTTACGAAGAGCAATGGCAGGGTCACTGAACATTGGAGCTTAATGACGAACCTGACATATCCTACATTACTTATTAAGCCAAAGTGTATGTTCAACACCCAACAATGTGTCTCTCTCACACCAATCAATGTAAGACCATTAATACTTTCTAGTGTGACCTATGGACAGCATTCGAGGTTATTTTCTCTTTACCTCTTCCAGATCCCTAACTTCTGAATCCTCCAATAACCTTCAGATGAAAAAAAATAGATAAAGGTGTCCATTTTTAAACACACACACACTGTTTTGCCTTTGCTTGCTCTTCACAGCGTTAATTCCTTGTCCTACGTTGGGTGGAATCAAGGATCACCACACTGGCTGACTCTGCCGTTATCCTAGAGCTCACTCCTGCCTGGAGACCGTCCCAGGTGCCATCACTCAGAAAGGGCTTTAAAATCTCAAAACACCTTCTGTCAGTCCCACCCAGGGCCCTCCATCCCTTCATAAAAACATGCTACATTATTAGCCCAATGGACCCTACCAGCAACCCGTGCGCTGTAACATGGGGTCGCTGGCAGAGAGCGCAGCAGAATCATTTTTATTAGGTTTTACCTCAGCAGGAAGGAGCAAAGTGACCCCCAAATGCAAAACTAATGGGCAGTGAACAAAGAGGGTAAGACCGGGTTTTCCTTACAAATCAACAGGCTTTTGTTCCCTGGGATGGGTGTCTGCCTCACATCCAACTGGCCAAAGTGTTATACCTGGCTGGGTTTAATTTGTTATTTATGTCAGCTTTGCATATTTGTAAGGTTCAAGGGTTTATTGCCCTGGCCTGACCTTGCCAAGTCAGAGTTAACATGTGGTTCTGTAGTAGCAGTTTCTTTCTAATAAACTTTACTTGAAAGAACATGTGTGATAGATTTTGCTCATGATTAAAAAGAACAGTTCTATGTTCATTGTTCCCCGATTTGGTTTTGAAGTTCTGTTGAGAGTCACCTCTGAACTTGAAAAAAAAGAAAAATCCAAAATATTGGATATTTAAAATAGTCTCTTTTAAATTTCACTGTAGACCTGTGTTTTACTTTACGTATTAGAATGATGCCTTATTTCTGACTGTTCTAAAAGATTAATGCAATCTTGCAAAGCCAAGCTAAACGATGGGCTTGCAAATAAATGGTTCGTAACATCGGATAGTGTGATTTTGGTTGTGAGAATGATTACAATTCATTTAGCAATCTCCAGTTTTAAAAAACAAAATTGAGAAGGAGTTCAGTTAGCTTGCAAGTGACTTTTTTGTTTGTCCAGCAAGAGCATCTAAGACAGCAGAGCAAGTGAACCCTATCTGTAGTGGGGCTAGTTTCATAGCATCGCTTTTTGGGGGGAAGCTGCTTTGAAGATAGCATATACCTAATCTATGGCAATCATTTCAGGCCTTCCGGGGTAAGAAGCCAACTCCCGTAGCATCGGGAATTGGCTGCTAGAGAGAGACTCCCATATCTAGAGTGACCCGATCAACCTGCTTGGTCCAAGACTTTTCTGGTTTTAAAAAGCCCCGTATTCCAGGAGCACCTCAGGCCCAGGCCAACCGAGACAATGAGTTCCCCTCTAGCCCCCATATCTGACTGGAGAGATTTCTGCCTCCGTTGCTTAGGTCGATCTAGCGTGCCCCATAAATATAAATATTGTGTTGAGGGTTAATGGACAGAGAGGCATTCATCAAAATCTTAGTACTTTCCTTGACCTGTGTATTGGAGTAAAAATGAGTGGAGGTTCCTTCAGCTTAACCTGTTGCAAGCAGACACCAACATGTTCTTTTTAGTTCATTTCAAAAATCTTGAAATCAGTAACCTTGGTAAAAAGCCTCTTACATAGTATATGATCATTAGTTTTCTTTCCTTTTTAATGTTTTCCTGCCTTAATTTTGAGTTTGATTTTGAAACCTCGGCTCCTTCGTGAGGACCTGAAACCATGGCAAAAGCATCCTTCTGTTTCCATTAAAATCTAGGCTGTTGGGAACTGTGATGGGGCAGGTCTAGACGAGGGCGGCATGTGAGTAGATGGAGCTCCTTAAGGACTGGATGTCGGGGACGCATTTATCTCCAGAAAACCTGAATGAAAACTGGCTACAGACAACTGTTCTTACTCATAGAGTCCTGAGCTTGGATAAGGACTATCTTTTTGGTCACGTAGAGATAAACGATGCCGTGCTATGTCTTATTATTTAAAAATGAACATGATGAAAACAATTAGAGCTTCTACAGTACAATAAAAGTCAAATTAGTTCCAAGTCATGTGACCCATGAATCGAGAAGAAGATCATTTAGCAATTTTAGGATATTTAGGAAACATACATCTTATCTATATTTCTATAGCTATAGATGATATAGATAAATATACATATAGAAATATGGAAGTAGATATAGATGATATAGAGATATTTAGGACACAGGAGATGTGTATCTATATATCTATATATAAAATTATGTGTGTGTGTAGATAGATAGATAGATAGATAGATAGATAGATAGATGGAGATATGTAGAGATATACATATATCATATAATACAGAGGGTACCTAAAAATGTACTATACACATTTTAAGAAAGGAAAAAAACTGTATTAAAATTGTAATACTCAATATATACCGATAACAAAAGATGAATACAGGTTACGTGTGACTTCTGCAACTACAAGAGGTGCTCAGAGTGGTTCCCATCAGCGTAATTTTAATACAGTTTTTTTTTCCTTTCTTAAAATGTGTATATATTTTTTTGGCACCCTCTGTACATGCGATAAACATTTTCATTTCTGTTTGCGACAGTGACAATTGGAAAGTGCGAGATTGAGCTGAGAGAAGAGAATTATTTAAATAGATTTGTGTTTCAAAACCCCTAAAAAAGTACCACAAGGCGTATCGAAGGGAGATTTTTCTTCTGAGATCTCTGTACGCTATGGGGCAGCTGAGCCTTAGCAGGACACTCTCCAGCCACAGCGTGCGCTCTATGCCTGTTCCCCTCCACCGTCGTCTGTTTCTGTAGCTGGAATCACACATGTACTTCCTCCCTGGAACCCTGTGCTCAGAACAGTGCATATTTGCGTGTATCAAAGAGGTGGGGCAACGGCATGTGGAGATGAAGAGCTAGATGTGAATTGGACCATAAATGCGTTATTGGGGGTTTATATCTTCCTTTGAAGTATACAGCATTAGCTACTGTCAGGGAGAAGATACCACGCCAGGCAGTAATTGCAATAATGGAACAGACAAATGGTCTATGTCCCCATTAAAGCCATCAGCACCTCTAATTTCTGAAAGGGCCTTGTTTGAAATACAGTAATTGTGATTATGTTGTCCGTAGAGGCTATGGGTGATCAGCAATTGTAGGCATTTCCAGGGCCTTTCCAATCGCCTTCTGAACAGAGTGAACTAAATCTGAATGCGAAAGCACCATTTATTTCTGAATAACCCTATAGAAAGGGTGTTTTATAATGTTTAAAAGTTTAATACAGTATGTATCTAAGTAACACCTTCCATTTGTAACAATTTTTCTTTCTTTTTCTGAATTTTTTTTTGTTTTATTTTAATCTCTGCTTGCAAGTCCTTTCATATATACCATTTGCTCCAAAACCAAAGAGTCTGGTCCTCCTTTTTTATCCTAACGTTGTGTGTCCAACCCTTTTTGTAATTATGCTTCCCCACGTTTCCTTGATAATTTCCCCCTGGGCGCTTCTGCTTTTCCTTTCAAGGTCTCATTTTTCTCCTTAGCCTGCCTTTCTCCCTCTGAGTCTAATACTTGTGTTTCAACAAGGTCGCAGTTGGAAAACAAATGACAACATAACATCTAAAGCAGTTTGTAAAGGGAAATCCTCAAAGTTTAATGGCAAGAGGAAAGGAGAGTTGTCATTTTTAGAATGAATCCTTAGTATCTTTCTCAAAATCCTAGGGACCCAATTCTGGTGATAAATATACTTAGTTTCAGGGAGCCAAAAATGCCAGGAAAACTAGTCTGATTTTGGAGATCACTGGGCATTTTGAGATGACTGTTTAGGGTGGACCGTGAGCCATGACATTCTCAGTTCATACCAGAAAAATGGCATCATTCTAGTTGCAATGAGCATCATCATATAAATGACATAAATAAATGGTATAAAATTAACTGGAAGTGAGGTGTCATTAGCTTTTTCTGTTACCTTTCTTCTAACGATCTAGCAATTGATCTCAGAAAAAAAATGTTGAAACTACACACCATCTACTAGAAAATCTCATTATTAACAAGATCCCTTCATCCTGATTCTTTTGACCCATCAAAAGCCGAAACTCAACACTTCGCCATTTAATCTTTAACAAGGTCCTAGGCCATTGAAACCAGTATGAAGTGAAATTTATGGGCTAACATTTAACTGTGAAATTATTCCCCAAATCTTTCCAGCTTACTCTCCACTCTGGTGACCCATCTTTTATTAGCAAGAGTAAATATATAAAAGCCTACTGTTAAAACACTTAACAGATCTCCTCCGAAAAAGCCTTAAACTGCAGTGTCCACTCCATGTGGAGGCCTCTGCTGCTCTTTTTCTCCTTTTGTTTAAAATGTGCTGACCACACAGTGACCCCTCCTAACCCATCGGGCGAAAATTACAACCAGCCACACAAACAAGCGGCTCGGGGTCAGAAGGAGCAGGGTCTGCTAAAAGTTAGTAATCATACATTAATTCCCTGACATAATTAATCAAAATGAACCACCGTTATCTAGCAAGAAACCTTTAACCTATTACAAAGGGGTCAATTTGCGAACCACTTGAGCCTGGGAGTTTGGTACAAATAGCAAACGCCCTTCATCCGGGATGCCCTAAGTAGGGAAAAATGCCTTTGAAGTCCCAAATCTACTAGATTTAGATATAATTTCATCAATCAAGTTAAAAGCCTGCCTCCCTCCAGAAGGATTTCGTGAAGCTCTGTCAACCAGCTTCATTGAGTGGTGACTGAAAATCCACTTGTAAGGCTTTTTTCGTCACAAGCCGGCTGGAGTTGGTCTGAGCTGACAAAAGAGCCACGGGTTTATCAAATTGAAGAGGAAGAAGAAAGATTTGTGGAGAAACTTGTTCCCCTCTTGCAGGGAGAGCAGTCAATTAGCTGTTTCTGGTGTACGCATCCATTTACCTTGCTTCTAAATATCTAGTTCTTAGAAGATGAAGCCTGCCAGGTGTTTGGGACCCGTACTTATATCCACGGAGAAGAGGAAAAACAAATTAGAAGAATGAAAACTCTTTAGCTGTAATCCAGAGAACTTTTTTTTTGTAGATTACACGTGTATAAAGAGAGAGGTTGCCCTCTGTCATAATGCAAGCACCCTTATGGGATATACATCGGTGTCTGTTTGTGGAAAACAGGTAGGCATGAACCACGGTCCTTTGGATTGTATTCGTCTCGCCCATTATTTCTTACGTCTCCAGAGACTAACAGTATTTCCAAGGGTCACAAAGGTCCTTTCCAAGGGTCCTTCACTTGGAATTGTGGCGTCATTCATGTGCTTAGAAACTTATTTCTATGATGTCATTATTTCAGAGTTCGAAGGCATTGAAAACCCTGGGAAAGACACATTGAGGCATCATCTATGCTTTGAAAATAACTACTAGGTCACTATGCACCGTCACCTATTTCGAAGGAGCATGATGACAGTTTCAGAATTAATGTCTGCCAAAGCATTGACGCAACTCTTACCATGGTCACCTGAGAAATCGATCCCCATAGTAAGGCCATATCCTTTGTAACCATTTACCTCGATCCTGGCGGAAGGTTTTATCCATTTTAACAGTTTTTTTCTGTCAATTGCTCTCTTTTAGTTTAGTTTCTTATCTTTGAATAAGTGCTTTCCGCACAATCGCATGACCTTGATCATCCCGGGTTTTCTGGAAGGTTCTTCAGTACGGCGCGTACTGTCACACAGACCTGTGGATAGGGCAGCTTGAAGGATGCATTTGATTCTTCCAAACACTAGGCATTTGGAGGTCCCGTAACACTCACCTTGCTATGTAAGGCTTGACTCTGTTTTCAGCATGAGGAAACAGAGACCCTCATGGAGATTAAATATCTTAACCGCGAGCACACGTCAGCAAGTGGCTGAAGACGTGTTCAGATCCAGGCCAGTTTGTCTGAGGCACCTGTGGCCTCTGTCCTTATATCAAATTCATGTTTTAAACATTGGGAAAACAGCAATTTTGAAACAGAGTAAGTTTGTGTGGAGATGAAACACAAAAAGAATGAGCCAGAGCAGCCCCTCCGTTTTTCCAAGTGTAACTCACCACCCAGAACAAGAAAGCGGAAATAGCTTTCCTCCGCGCCCCATCTGGTTTATTTGCTCAGCTGAAACAGCAACCCTGAAAACCCATTCCACTCACCAAGCTCAAGCCCTCCTGGTCCTCTTCCTGTTCCTACGAAGCATCAAGCCTGTCTCCTCCTCAGGGTCTTATTCCTTGCTGTCCCCTCTATCTGGAATGTTCTTTCCCCTTGCACCGCTCTGCCAGCACCTTCGCATACTTTAGGATTCAGCGTGGATGTCCTCTCTTCAGAGATGCCTTATTTGGCCTGCCTGTCGGAAGCCATCGTTCCTCTCTCATTATCCCCTAGTGAGGTTCTGTTCACAGCTTCCAGCATCATCCAAAGAACATTGATTGTTTTGTTGTTCAACATCTCACCCCTCCCATCCCCTCCACCACGGGCAGGCGTCTTATCTGTCTTGCTACCCATCACATCCCCACTGCCCAGCACAGCGCCTGAATGGATGAGTGAATGAACGAATGCTCTGGAAGAGTCGCGGCCCAAAATGGAAATTTTGGAGGCGAATTCTTTGAACACTTGCTCATGGGTCCTGAAGGAAGGGCAGCTGTGGCTCTAGAGGGTTCTGTGACGTGCTAACAGGCAGCAAGGAGGCTGCGTCTCTTCCGTGGCCAAGCCCTAAGGACCATCCGTCTGCGGACTTTCCGCTCAGCACAAATGTGAGGCAGTTTGTTCTCGGTCCTCCCGGGAAAGTGGACACACACGTCTTCTGAGATTTCTTGGGAGTTTTCATACCTTCTTTCACTGTAGTGCTTTCTATAGCCGATCCTGGTTATGACAAAGGACTTAGAAGCCGGCTCTTGTTGAAGGCTCCCCATGGGCCAGAATTGACAGATACTTTTCTGTCCTGGGAACAACCCTGAAGAAACGCCTCGTCCCCACGCTGTAGATGAGGAAATAGGGTACACGAGGGTCGGCAGCACCTGGGAAGTAGCCTCACTGCGGATTCCTTGTCTGCCCCACTGTGTGCTGTCTACTCCTCATGCAGGACGGGAAGCAAACAACGGGCACTGGGTCTGAACCCTGACGGCCACAGAAGACTGTGCGCGCGGTCATGACTTTCGTCACTTGCAATTAACTGGGTCAAATTCACTCAGGATTCATTCTGGATAGGCTCCTACTATCATTCACTCCACTAATGAACACGCAGGTCGATTTTCCTTTTGCAAAGGGCTGGCTGACAGTCACACACCACGTCATCCCTGTCCCATGGTGGCCATTCTGAGGATGCTCATGGGTGTGCAGGCAGAGCGCTCCTGCTTATACATCCCACGGGCCCCTTCCCGTTCTCTTTGTGAATGTGCAGCGGGGGGGTGGGGCAGAGTGACCTGAAGTCACCTACCAGGGTGGGGGCGTGAACACAGAGCATCTTGACTTGACTCGCACAGCCTCCTGGAAGCTCTTCCTCTGAAACCGCCCAGAACTTCAAGGTGAAGTCAACCCATCACCTTGAGACTGGAAGGTCACACCCGTGAGGGTGGCTCCCCCTGCCCGCCTTGCATGCCTCCCTCTGGGAGAGCTCCCGCAGGACCAGGTTTAGTCAGTGCCCTGTTCCGTCCTCACTAGACAATGGGCACAGCCTCCACACCCCACTGTCCCTGGGCCTGCATAGCTCCGAGCATGCCGCTGGCCCCCACACATTTTCAGTCCTGTCACTCCTGGGAGAGGTGGAACCCTGCTGGGGAAATGTGACACCTGGGCCACCCTGCTTGCCTTTGTGCAAAACTGTAGATGAAATGCAATGCTTAGGGGCCTGTGCCTCCACGGGGCTGTCCAAACAACCAAGTCATGCCAAAGTGGCCTGTGCTTACACTGCTGAGTGACAAGACAGGCCATTGTGATCCTGTGAGCTGTCTGCACGTTGGCTCTGGTTCGTATCAGGTGCTTTCCAAGGATACGAGGCCAGCGACATGATTTTATAAGTTTGCAAGGGCCTCACACCTCAAGACAAGATCCTACTTGTACAGTGGATATGCAAGGAAGAAAAAGGTCTGGAAAGAAACTCTGCAAGTCCTACTGTTCTCAAGGAAGGTAGAGACCTAGGCCAACCAGCTCATCAGAGCCCTTCTGAAAATTTCTACTCATATGTTCACGCTTGACAAGGAATGAGGGAATTATAGTCAGTTAAATTTATATCTTCCATATTCTCCCACTGAAACGATTTATTTTATTTTATTTTATTTTATTTTATTTAGGAACAATCTTAGGTATTTATTTTACAAAGTCATTAAAACCAGATGAAGGAGCCTATTAAATTGTGAGAAACTTTACATACACTGTAGAAATCTTAGCCCAAAGAAGAAATGTTTCACACTTCACAATGGGCCCTGGTTTTAAGTATTATTAACAAAAATTTGCCAGAATACTATGTGCTCCAAAGAATAAATGCTTCCCGGAGACAGAGGTCAAAGGGCCTTCAAAGCAATTTCAGTACGGATTTCGGGAACCTCCCGTAACAGTATATCTTCCCAGGAAAGAAGATAAGGTATTGGTAAGAAATTTGCTATTAATAGAATCAGAAGAATTTAGGTTCAAATCTCAGCTCTCCTCCTACTAGCTGTTTGACCTTAAGGTGGTCACATGGCTCTCTAAACCTTAGTTTTTCCATCTGTAAAATGGGGACACTCCTTCATGAGATGATGAAGATTAGCAGGTGTGAGGGGCACCTAACAAGTTGACACTGTTTTATTCCTTGAAGATTTACCCAGTACAAGTGCAGGATGATTTTCATTTCTCCAGATTGTCCATTTGTCTGAATGGGATGCAAGTTCTGACTCTCCTGGGCGCCATCATACCGCCGTAACTGCTCGCAGATGAGGAATTTGGGTCTGAAGCTACAGAACCCAGAGGGAATTCTTCCTAGGAGGAATTGGCTCTGGTTATTAAAAATACTTTTTTTTTTCTCCCTAGAACAGCTATACCCAGGCGAGGTTGCCTGACACCCCAGGGTATCTCAAATGATCTCCAGAGATATTGGGAAATTCTCAAATTACTCTCAAATACAAATTATGTTCTTAATAAACTCACGGGGGTTTTTGAATTAGTATATGGACCTGACTAGATGGTTGGGTGAGAATGCTATGGAATGTAGAAAAAAGTGGATGTCAAAGCCCCAAGAGATTGAGAGTCCCTTTAACATATGGCTCTTCATGGCTTTCTTATTCTCATTGCAAGGATTCTCTTGGTTTCCAACCTGGGACGTTCAAGGTGGGATGCAAGGTGGGGCTAAAATCATCAGAAAACGCCAGGGACTTGTGCTGGTGTCTGTGTATATATTTAAAAGCGGGAAATGTTGATTTTTCTCACTTAAGTGGTGGATGATCGTTACAGCGATGTCTTGGTGGCAGCAAGTAGATACTGGGTCGCTGTTCCGTCTTTCTGGGACCCTTTATTCAGATCTCAACTTGGGAACCCACCACCACAGGCCTGAGTCCGGTCACTGGTGGCCACTGACTGTCTAACAGGATGACTGCTGAGCAGCAGGCTTCTCTCTGGGACTGCTAGCCCCCCTCTCAGCCCCCAGATACGCACCACCCCCAAATATAATACGTACGTGGTCCTAATTAAATCCAGGGCAATTCAGAAAATCACAAACGCCTCCCAGAAATGAGGATGGGTTCTTCCTCTGTACTGTAAAAAAGTAATCTTAAAGTGGTGATAATATACCTAAAATTAAAATCAATGCACAGCATGCAAGGAAAGAAGGGAAGGAAGGGGGGAAGGAAGGAGGGAGGGAGGGAGGGAGGGAGGGAGGGAGGGAGGGAGGGAGGGAGGGAGGGAGAGAGAGAGAGAGAGAGAGAGAAAGAAAGAAAGAAAGAAAGAAAGAAAGAAAGAGAAAGAAAGAAAGAAAGAGGGAAAGAAGGAAGGAAAGAAGGAAAGAGGGAAGGAAGGAAGGAAGGAAGGAAGGAAGGAAGGAAGGAAGGAAGGAAGGAAGGAAGGAAAGAAAAACAAAGAAATAGAAAACTACTCTCCTCCGAAGGTCTTTAATAGCATAAGCAAAACAACTTCCGTCATTTTAAATCATTTCCAAAGTGAAAACCTTACTAACTTGATTGGGATAAAAAAAAAAAACAAAAAACAAAAAAACACATCTCCCAAGGACCATCCCTTTTCTGACTGGTAAGAGCTGAGCAGATTCCTCAATTGAAAATAGTGAGTTTCTTTGTCAGTGATGAAAACTCCTTTTCGACCCACTCAGACCCTCCAGGTTTAAAGGGAAGAGGCAATGAAGGGCTTTTAGAAGTATTACTTGTCAAAAGTAAATGCCAGGCAAGATGGCTGGCACAAAAGAGAGTATTCGTTTTTGGGGGCCGTAGCTTGTGGAATTTCGTCGGAAAATCTATGAGAAAGGACCAGGGGCTGTTGATGGTGAAAAGTAATAAATAACTTTTTTTATATTTACAAAGAACACTAGAGCAGGTCGAAAGTACTGGTGGTGCTCAGTCTAGATGGGTTGCTGTTATCTTCTGCACGTTCTCATTTTATCTGGAAAGAAAAAAAACTGGCTTTTTTTTTTTTTCCACAATCAAGTCTCCTGGCTCTTCCTGGTTTGTGTCACAAGTTCAATTAGGTTATTTAGACACTTCGGACATTTAAATTCTTTGTTTGTGTATGTTTAAAATCAAGGGAAAATGTCATGGAAGGTTACCAAATCCATGTAATTTACCCAAGAAATGAGTCTACTGGGTAAATACATATTGAGGCAATTTTTAAAGTCATATTTATTTACTCTACACACCTCGGTCGGTGGAATAAATAAATATTTGAGCTGTGCACTCTGTGTTAAAGCACCTCATGAAAATGTATGCTGACACTAGATGTGCAAGAAGAATCTGTCTTCTAAGTTTTATATCTGAGCCGTTTGACTTTTGGGGCAGAAAAAAGGAGGAAATGGAACCATTTTTATGGGTGTAATTACCTGCCCACATTCTTTGCACCCCACCCCCCACCTCCCACCGACCCCCATCAAAGCATATTTAAGATCAGGGTCTGAAACTTTCCACAACTTTCCCCTTTTCTTTTCAAAGCACTTCCACTGCACCAAAAAGTGTTCTTTCTAATGAATTCCTTTCAAGCTTCCCCACACCTCTTTCTCCAGGAGACATCAAATCATTTCAGAGGGTCAAGTCTGGGAGTTGGAGATGTTTAAATGGATGAATCTTAAAATCTGCGGTTGTCTTTCTTTGTTCTCTCCTGGAGACCTGGGAGTAGTACCCTTCAGACATTTTATTGATCTTTCTCCCCCTTTCTCTCATACATGCTAATTGTACCTCTGTAGCAAAACAATCTTATTATCATGTTAATTAGTGGGAGGGCTGTTGAGGTTTTCCACTTCATTACCTACTAATTTCAAGATAAATGAATCCACAGGTTCCTAAGTAAATAAGGTCACCTACCAAGCACTTGTAAACGTGTTTGTAAACAGGGAGGGGGAGGCAGAAGGAAACAAGCTTGGTTTTCAAATGAGTGGGCCTGTTGGGTTTGGCTTTCGGGGGAGCTGGGAGTCCCCGGGCGGGGGGGGGGGGGGGGGGGGGGGGGGGGAGCCCTGCCCCTGAACTCATTTGTAATGGAAAGGCATCGTTTTCTCTCCACCTGGCTGCCCAGTGGGGTACTTCCTCCAGCGCTCTCAAAGGGCTCTTTGTGGCCCTAGCTTTCCCTGTGTTGGGCGCTCGTTCTTCGTGGTCCCTTTTGTAGAGAAAGCCAGAAGTGAGGTTTACACTTTTCATGAGAACTTTGAAAGGGGCTGGCCGGTGGGTGGTGTGATTACAAATCACACTTTCTGGGTTTCCCACCCTGACTGCCATTTTGGAGCTGGGGTGTTCCTAGCTTCTCTGCCTTCAATAGTGGACGAATTAGTTACAAGGGGGTGGGGGTCGAAAATTAGGCCAGCTCAAAGTAAAGGTATCTAACAGGTTTCATTAAGACAAAAAGGGAGGGGAAATGTTAGGGGACTTTCATCTTAAATACCAAAGACTTTACACAAAAGGGTGGCTGGCTGGGACTTTCTTACCCCTTTATCCGGCTGTCTTTACAAAAGGTCAATATGAACATGTTACTGTTTTGCCTTTGAATCTGTTATTGATGTCTGTACTTAAAAAAAAATACAAAATGAAGAAAAAGAAAAAAATAAAAATTGTGATTTTTTTTTTTTTGTCCACCAGCAGATTTCAGTCTGGAATTTTGTGAGTGTTCTGTTTTGTGTGTTTTGTGTGTGGGACCTCCAGAGGCATCCTCATACAACAATCTAGCTGGCGTCTAAAACGTTGAATTCTCCCTTCTTTTTTTTTTAATTAAGATAATAAATTGGTCTTAAATTATCCCTGAAATCAGACCAGTGTTGATTACAATGGGGCTCATGCTGTGACAGCTCAAGACGATGTTATTTTTATTCCTTTTCAACGAGATCTTAATCTCTCCCTGCGTGTAAACAAATTGTCACTGTAACCTTGTTCTAATCTCCCAGTTGAAGACCTTTAAAGCTTTGGGAGATAACAGATCAGGCCGAGATTTCATCAGCTCTTCAGTTAGTGGGAATAGGCCACGTTTCGCTCCCACTGGCTGGGTATTTAAACATTGAAGGAGAGTTAATAACTACATCTTACATGAAAAGCTCCGCGGAAACGTTTGAAATCAGTATGTGCGGTGCAGTTAGTTCCAAAATTGCAAGTCACCAGTCTGGGCGACAAAACGCTCTAGCTTCCACAAGAAGGACCAGAGCCAGCCTTCCTTGCCCTCAGTGCCAGGCTGCCCATGGGCACAGCGGGGGATGGGCTGTTTGGGAGAGGGACGCACAGGGGGACCCCAGAACAGAGACACTCAGAGACAGAGGGACCCAAAGACAGACAGTGAGAAACCTCCCCAGAAAGGGAGAGGAGGAGAAAAGAGAGGTAAAGCGACACAGTGAGGGTGAAAAAGAGTGAGGGAGCTGGGGGAAATGTTTGACCCAGCGACTGGTAAACACACCGCGACAAACCACTTTGCTCTCCTTTCCCCTTTGCTTATGTGCGAAAACATTCCAGAAAGAGAGTGGATCAGGTTACCTGGCCAGCCATTTCAAAATAATCAGTGTGTGATTTCTATTTGAGAATGTTCTTGCATGCCCTGAAAGGGACATTCTGTAAACATTACCAGACAGATGAGCAAGAAGCAATGACTGATGAGATACCCAGTGAACCCCCAGCCCAGAGCCCCCAGATAGATGAATGTGGGACTTGTTTGGTTTGCAGTCAGTTAGGAGACAGGCCGAGGGCATCCCAGACGCTCGGGACAGATTCTAAGAGAGTGGACAGCTAGAGTTGGCATAGGGTGAGGCCTGGCCCCCAGACTCCCGCAGACATTTTCAGACTCCCTCTTTCCTTCTTTAGGTCTTCCTAATCTGACTTCTTCTGTCCTGTGGCTCCCCAACCCTTCTTGGCTAATTTGGTTACAAAAATAGGACTTTGAGGTTTAATGGGTGGTTTTTCTCTTCAGTTAAGTAGAGGGCTTTGATCACCAGAAGGGGTGATTCTGCATAGCAAGGGTGAGCTCTGAGTTTGCCTGGCCTCTAAAGAAATGTTTTGGAAACTACGTGAATGTTCTTGTCCCAGCATTTCTGAGTAGAAAAACCTTGGATTCGGGTGCAGCTGTATCACCTCTGAGGATCTGTAAAATGGGGGAAATTGTGAGATCTTCTCCTTAGGCTGGTACAAAAATTAGATGAGTTAACGTAGATAAAATATGAAGGACAGTGTCTTGTACATTCAAAATAAATAAAATAAAGCTTTTCAGTATATGTTTATTTTCACAGCCGCCTCCTTCCTCAGAACACACCAGAACCTGAATGGAAGCACCTTTAGTTGTAGAATAAAAGCATTTGTTCTGAGGTCTGAGTAAATACCTTTGCTCCAATAGACAAATGAGTAGTTTATAAAAGAAATTGCTTGGCGATTTTCAGGAATGCTGTGAAAAATCGTCTTGCACATAAGGACAATTTTTTCCTGGGTCAGGGGCTGCTTCTTTCTCTAGTTTCTCCTGAGATGTTTTTTTTCCTCCTCTTTAAGAAACACTGGCTTTTATAATATTAGGTGATGTTTAAGTACCTGCTGGGTATTAGTCTGCTTAATTTTATTTTTCATTAAGTCAAAGGATTTGCACATAATTGGTTTCCCTCCGGGCTTCCATACCCACCTGTGGTTTGCAGCCGCAATTGGGGAAAGAGTATCCACACAAAGGTGGCTTTGCTTCTTTTTCCTTCTTTTTTTATTTTTTAACAATTTTTGGAGGCTTACATCAGGTCATTGGTTTACTTCATTTTTGACAATAATATTTATTGCACTTTTTCTGAATTTAAGAGTAACGTGTTCGTTAAAGAAAGTTTGGGGGGGGGACATGTATTTCCTACCATTTACTGAGCACTTATTATTTGCAAAACCCTTGTAAAGCTCAGTGCCTTATAGGCATCTGCCACTTAATCTTTGTAACAATTTTGTGAAATAAGTAACTTATCCAAGACCACAGAATTTTACAAGGAAAGAGTCAGAACTTGAATGTGAATCTGTCTTTCTCTAAAGGGAACAGTTTTTATTCTCTTTATCCCTACCTGTGCTATTATGTGTGATACTGTGTTTCCCCGAAAATAAGACCTAGCTGGACCATCAGTTCTAATGCGTCTTTTGGAGCAAAAATTAATATAAGACTCGGTCTCATATAAGACCCAGTCTTATATTAAAATAAGACCGGGTATTACATTATATATTACATATTATGTATTATATATTATATATTATATATTGTATATTGTATATTATATATTATATATTATATTATACCCGGTTGTATATTATAGCAAAATAAGACTGGGTCTTATATTAATTTTTGCTCCAAAAGACACAGTAAAGCCGATGGTCTGGCTAGGTCTTATTTTCGGGGAAACATGGTAAGTAGGTTGACAAGCAAAAAGCATGCATTTATACAAAGAGGGATACTAAAGTATAACCAGCATGTCCACTGTTCTTGGTTAATTGAGATTTTTTTTTTTCTAAAATGCAGCTCATTGGAACACGTGTTTGAGCCATGCTGGCTGACAGCGTAAGTTTTATGCCCAGCGTGTACATGTTAAAGTACCTGGACCATCCGGGGTTTACCAGATAGGACTTGGAGTGTCTTAGTCTGTTCCGGCTGCTATAACAAAATACCACAGATGGGGCGCTTATCAATAGCGAAAACACATTGCTCACCGTTCTGGAGGCTGGAGGTTCATGATCAGGGGCCCACCACGGTCATGTGAACCCGACTTCTGAGTGGTCGGCTTGTCCTTGTAGCCCTTGTATCCCCTGGTGGGGGGAGGGGGGGAAGGGCTCTGTGGGGTCTCTGTTCCAAGGCCACTCATCCCACTTCTGAGAGCTCTGCCCTCATGACCTCATCGCCTCCCACAGGCCCCGCCCCTTAACACTGTCCCCTTTGGGAGTTAGGATCTCAACATGTAAGTTTTGGGGGACTCACACGTGCAGACCACCGCGCTAAGTCACTCCGCTCCTGTCCTCTCTTTCTTCATCAGTAATATAAGCATTCAACTCATAGTTTATTGTGAGAATTCGTTTTTAAAAATGTACGTGCTAGTTGTACGTTAGCACAACAACGTAATAACTGAAGCATGTGAGAACTCATTACATGCAGATAACACATACACAGGCTATCTAAATTCGTAATTACAAAATTCAAATGACACTCCACGTAGCATTCATTCTCCAGCGTATTTTTAAATTTAATGTTACAATTCTGAATATTTCCCATTTCAGCTAATATTCTTTAATAGCAATATATTTTTCTTTCTTGCAGTTTCACCATAATTAATTTAATTTGATGATTATCTTATTGTTACGCATTCATTTCAAATTTTGGCTGTTTTGAATAATACTTCAGTATAACAGCCTTCACACATGAATCACTGAGCAGAATCTGTGTGGATTTTTTTCTTTGAATGGTCCTAAAAATCATTGTGTAAAAATATATGCACATTTTCTAGGTTTTCTGTAAATATCAAATGCTATTCTGAAAAAAAAAATGCAAATTTACATCCTAAAAAGAACATGAGAAGTAATTTGGTTTGCCTTGGCCGATAGAAAATTGACAATTTAATATGTTTTAAAAGTCTCTTTGATACTTTAATTTTCTTTTCCAAATAAAAATAATGTTTACTTCTTTGCCAGTGTTAGTGAAAATTTTCACATTACAATTGGCTAACTGCATAAATTTTCTAAGTTATTAATGTATGTCTTTTTTCCAGCATTTATTCGTTTAGCTACTTGATTTTTAAGAACTCATATCTTAAATTACAATTTTTCAATTCAATTGGCTTTTAATTATATGTATATGTGTATCACGCAAATTTTACTGTTAACGTAGTTAAATGTCTATTTCGATATTTTCTCACATTGCATTTATATTTAGAAAGAGATAGAATATATTCATCTATATATTCTAATTATTTTCTGATTTTATTTCAGTGGTTACTGGTGCTTGAGTTTAGGTTTCCTTTTACGGAAAATATTGTCATAACATCTAAAACTGGGTTCGTGGAGATGTATAAACATTATCTCATTTAATTCTAACAATAAAAAAAAGAAACAGTAAGGCAGCTGTTAATATATTCTTTTGAAAATGTATCTATCCAGGTGAAAACCTGGACTTGATCTGAGTTTAAGAAACATCAATTGGCTGAGTTGTGATTCAAATTCAGTGGTGCTTATTTAAATAGAAATAGAAAGGAGACAGGGTGGGAGTCATAAAATTATCTGGTGTCTTTATCTCTAGGAGGTGATAGGTAGGAATAGGATGAGGCAGGGAGGGAGGGAGGGAGGGAGGGAGGGAGGGAGGGAGGGAGGGAGGGAGGGAGGGAAGAAGGAAGGAAGGAAGGAAGGAAAAGTCAAGACAGCTTATCATCCTCACAAAATGTCTTTCTCTGCTTGGTAGACCATTATTTTGGTTTAACCTAGAATCATTTCATAACCTTTCAGCCTCCAGATGAGTCTGTATTATTTGGGGGGACTTGGGAGAGTCACGGGTTCAAATTAATTGACATGGATAAGAGATTCTGTACTTTGTGAAACCAACAATTTCATCCTTTTATGCCAAAGTCCATCCACAAGTATGCATTTCAGCTGCATGCTTTGTACAGGTTAAGAGCAAGGGCTTCTGGAGCTGACTGTCCAATTCTGGATCTCAGCTTTCTAGCTCTGTGACATCAGGCAAGTGAGTTACTTCATTTCTCTGTGCCTCAGTTTCACTATTTGTAAACTGGGAATAACAGTTACTGTCCTAGAGGGCTTCCCCCCCAAAAAAAAAAATCAACGAGTTGATGAAAACAAACCCCTGTAAATAATACCTGACACTCAAAAACCACTACTGATTATTATTATTTTCTTAATAAAATTGTATGTGGTTTAGAAGGGTAACTGTTTCATAAACCGCAAGAAAATTGCAGAGCGATTTCCCTGAGTCAGTAACATGGCCCTACATACTCCCAGAAAAAAATGTAAGAACATAGAGCTACCCAAATGGACTATACGATTAACCTTAAGAATTCAGTCTATTGGGACACATATGGTTGTTCTGAGGTTACGTAAGTTACGCCTAAATTTCTTCAAGTCACTCGTCACGGCATCATTTACATGTAAAAGTCACAATTGCTGTACATGTTGAGATTGCATCGCAAGGATTATCTCATGTTGAATCAGAAACAATTTTGTAATGAATACATCTGATAGGCTTTGGCAGTACCTACATCTTGTTGGAAAGTAAAACTTAGGAGCCTCTAACGCTAGTGTTTGACAGGTCAACTGTGTGAGTGTCTGTGGTGTGTGTGTGTGTGTGTGTGTGTGTGTGTGTGTGTGTGTGTGCAGTGTAGACACAGTCCTAAATTGCCGAAGGTTGGAAAAGCAGACAGCGACAGCAGAGGGGGTATAATAGCCACATGTTTAAGCACCTGGAGACTTGATGGAGAGAGTCCTTGAGACCCCACATCCAGAAACGCTCCTCCGCCTTCTCCCGTAGGACCCTGGCTACCCACCATGCTCAGGATGCGGCCTGTGCAGTCAGAGGGCACAGGGGACACCCACACAAACAGAAATGGCCCGAGATCACCACAGTTAGAAGTTTACAACAGAGCAGCACCTGTCTCTGGATAAGCAGTCCTGGGGGGCGGCTATTTTTCTTCTCGGATTTCTGCCATGTCTCCCCTCACGTGTCATGTATATTGTGTATATTCTACCCACGACGCCAAACGAGCCCCCAGGAACTCTGATAGGTGGGGAATGATTGCACTGGGGGGAGGCTGGCTGGTAAGTCACTCTGCACTGAGCGGAATCAAATGAACAGAGTCCCAGTGTCTCGTGTTAGTGATTTAATTTATAAAAGTAAAAAGTTTAATCATTTAATAGCTTCACCGAAACGCCACCAGAAGATGTTACGAAAACAATCATCCATGTCTTATAAGAAATTGATTTCTTTCTGGTACGCAGTACAAGCCAAATTGAAACTATGCACTAAAAATACTTACAACTGCTCAGATGACAGCCAAAGGGAAACGTGATGACAATGAGTAGTTGAATCTGTATTTTAGCTGCAAATACACCTATGTTTATTGGAACGTGAAAAAAACGATCACAGTAAAAGAGTTTTCACAAAAGGATCTTGTATATTCCCTTTTGAAGAAAAGTATAATACCGTGAAAATCAAATAATATATTTTATAACTGTGTCATTCAAACAAACACAGATGTTTAGAACATGATGTGATGTCTGTGAGTGGGGTAGGAAATAAAAGCATTCTAGACGAATGCACACTGTTGCACAATAATAGTTTCATTTTTTAGCCAGAATCTCAGAGGACTGGATGTACTAACAGGTTGCTTTAGGATAATGGAAAATATGATCTCATTAGCACCAGGTTTGTTATTTGTACTATAACAAAAAAAGTAAATTACAATGGATTAATGCAGTTAGTGTTGTTTTTTAATGTGCGTGGGGATACAATAAAACTTTTATTAGGGAAGTGTGATGGCATGTTTGTGCTACAGTGTCAGCACCCGGCCCTGTTTCAGCAGCCAATCATATGGCCCAGTGGAACATTCTCATAATGATGTAATAAAATTTGACTCTGATATTGTAAAATATGTTTATGGTAAGGCAGTTGGGATATTTTTATGCAATCTTATTAGAGCAGGTGCCTAAACCTATTATATTTTGTAGTCCAATTTCAGTGGAATTTTTTAAATGTCAAATTCCTAATCTGGAGTTTGAACGCTGAAATGATTACATTTGGGTGCAGAATATTGCGTGCAGACCGTCGCCCCTCCCCCCCACAGGCCTCACTCATATGAGAGAGCTTGCAATTGCCATCTGAAAGCAGAGGTCTGAGTAGGTGTTTAGTCAGTTAATAGAATGCTATTGGCCAGATTGTGGAATTTTTCTTGTGGGCCTTTGGACATTTTCTAAAACAATAACTACAGGTATATGTAACTCCATAATGTTTGCCTGGGTACTGTGGATCGAATACTGTGTGTTCTGAGTTATTTTGCTTCTCCTATTGCTGGCCTCTTTTCCCTTCTGGCTCACCATTATTTTGAGGCCTTGGGAGCAAGAAATAACAGATGTCATCTAGAAGACACTTGACCAGGAAATCGAAAACAATGCTCAAGAAGCGTAAAGAGCCCATCTCTCTCTAAGCTTTGGACTAGGGCTAGGAGGTTTATAAAACTTTTTTTTTTTCAGAGTAGCATGCATTACTCAAAACTGGGTGTCATTAATTTTGGGTTTTTTTTTGGGGGGAGTACCTTTAGTGCAAAGAATTGTTTTATTGCATAAAACACGATAACTATATCCAAGATACAAGGCTAATATGTAATAAAATGGTGAGAAGGGTTCAAACTTTTTAATTTTTAGAGTACAATAAGCATACAACAATTTTTCAAAGTGCGTCTTACAATACCAGCTTTGGGAGATGTGCTTCAAAAAAAAAATGCGTATCAAAGAAAACATTGCATATAGTACTAATTATTGAAAATTTGCTGTGTACTTTCACACCGAGAAGTTCTGAAGCAAAAACTGGATGCATTAATGGAGTTTATTTAAAAATTATTCAATCATGTTGTCTACCTTATTATTTTTTTTTATTTTCACTTTTTGCATAACATACTGGAAAATGCTATAACAGAGATGAAAGTATAGCCTATGTATACCATCAGAACAACTGTTGAGGAAAAATATGTTTAACTTTTTTGTTTAATTAATTAGTTAATTACCATTATACATTTTTAAAGCTAGAAAGAACCTACCACCATTATTTATGTGTCACTTCAGGGCAAACAGGTTTTTCTTTTTAAGTAATATTTTGTATCTCCTTTCATTGAAAAAAATTTTTATGAAGCAAGTTGTATTAATTTTGTCTCCAAAAGGTAAAATCCTCGAAAAATTTCTAAATCAAACCTAAATGAATTGCTATCCTCAGGGAATCAAAATTCCTGTTAATTAAAATTTTTAGTTAACCAGAAAAGCCTTTATGGTTTAACTTACTATTGAAAACTTTGCTTAAACGTGTGGGCCTATTTTTGTATTTGATTATGGACTGATCATACTTGAGTTTTTCCCCCTTCATTTAAAATTTCCACGATGCCTCTGAATTGTCATTCTGAGCTCTAAAGGCCATAGTAATAGATACATAACAAGGAAAGTGAATTGACCTGGATCAGGAAGGCCCTTGGCCCCCATTGGCCAGATTTGGGTCCCAGCCCAACCCTGGGGGGTGCATTGAATGAGGTAGGAGGGGTGCTGTCCCACTGTCACCACAGAGCATGGGAGTGGAGAATGGTTGGCTTCCAAAAGTGAGAGACACGGTCCTCGAAAGCAAAAGATAAAAGCAGTGTTCTGCTCCTGCCTGCACACATGTGCACACATACAGACACACAGAGAGCCAATCACTATAATAACAAATATTAAATATTATCTTTTTATATTTTTCTATAACATTGAGATACAGAATTTCTTCATATGCCAACACACAAATCATATCACATCGTTTTTAAAGGAAAGGTTGGAATTCTGTCCATAAGTTGGTTACAGGTACATCAAAATAGTGGAATTCAAGTATTTTCCAAATTTACTAGCTGTAGAGAAGGTGTAGGTAGTTAACCATAGGCTCATGTCACCTCATTGTGTCTGTTCGTGGGCCCTGAAGGAATGGGTGCCCCATACCCCATCCCAGCTGTGTCATGGAGTCACATCCAAAGAGAACAGGCAGAGGATGAAGAGGCAGAAGAAGCAGAACAAAAGGGTTTTCCCTCAATGAATACACACACCCACTCTATGGTCCCGGAGAACCCATATCAAGACCTTATCAGGCAGAGAGCGGATGTGGTCACGTGCTTCCTGGCCTGGGGACAAAGTACGAGCTTTAGAACCTTCCTTTTCTCACCTGTAAAATGAGTTCTTTAATGACCAGCAAAGCTCTTAAGTTCCTTTCATTGTACGTCCCTCTGCAATGATTTGTATGTCCCATCCCATTTCCTTCCATATATTAGCTTCTGGATAAAACCAAGCTGAATTTCCTGTTGATTCAACAAATAGCAATTATACAAAGGGCGCAAAAAAAAAAAATGTATACACGTTTTAAGAAAGGAAAACACTGTATTAAAATTGTAATACTCAATATATACCGACACCAAAAGATGAATACAAGCCATGTGCACACCTGTTTTTGGCACCCCCGGTATGTGAGTGCAGGGATTCACCAGTGACCAAAGTCTCCATTCTCATGGAACGTGTGTTCCGGATGGTTCGTAGAAGTACATCTGTCTACGTTTGAGGAATAGTTAAGGTGTCGCTCCCACATGCTGTTGGATCTCTTTTTTACGTAATTGTATCTATCTCTCATCATTTAATGATCTTGGTTATAAGCACCCTCAAATTATTTTTAGGAAAGCAGGAAGGTCCTTAAATAAAAATACATCGTGGCTTTGGACACTGTGGAGAGGCATATATGTATCTAAGAGTCCCAAAACTAAGTATAAATTACCAAGAGAATCCTGGAGAAGAATTGTGTTGTTGGCAATGGCCGCTTCAAAAAAGATGTTTCTGTAATTGATTAATGCGAGAGAAGAACAGGAACGTCAGGGTGGAATAGTTGTTACCACTCATACCACTTAGGAAGGTCATTGAGGGAGAAGTATCCATATAGCTTTTTAAATTCTCCCTACTTGTAATGCAAGGAGCAAAGCTTACAGGAAAGCACAGCTACAAAAATTACAAATGGTAATGCTATTACTTGGCACATAGTTGCCAAAGGCATTCGATATAAAGATTTTACAGAGGTGTCAACTGATATATAGCAAACACACAAATAGTCTCAAACACTGTAAAATATGCAAGGAGAACTGGGGCAAAATATTAGGCATATGAATTACATTTTTTTTTTTTTTTTGAGTGTAGGCTGAGAAAGTGCTTGCTAGGCACTGTAGTTAAAATGAGCAATAAATACCAGGGTTAATGCTGCCAGTGTCTTGTTGGGGGTGGGTGTTTCCAGCCACCATAATTTGGGTTTTGCAAACCATGTTTCCAATCCATATTTTGGATAACGAAGTGATTAGACGCTTTCTTCCTGGTCTGGTACACATTTAAAGCAGCTTTCAGCTCTCTCTCTCTCTCTCTCTCTCTCTCTCTCTCTCTCTCTCTCTCTCTCTCTCTCTCTCAGTTCATTTCTACAAACACACACACACACACACACACACACACACACACACACACACAAACACTCTTCCTCCTGCCCTCTCTCCCTCCCTCTCTCCAAGATAAGGCCTAGCAGTGGAGGCCAAACATCTCCCTGCCTTGCTCCTCCCCACTCTGGATAAGGAGAGGCACAGAATCAGTATGTGTTGCAGCAGAAAGCAGTTGTTCACTTTCTCTTTGTGTAATTCCACTTTCTGTGAAACATAAACTTGAATCTGAGTAGAGTTACCTAGTGTGAGAATAGCAAACTCTGCTGACCCGGTCACAGCCTGGGTAAATGAAATGGTGACTATTTTCCATTTAAACCTCTCATATCAGTCTTTGATTTTACTTGGTAAATCTAGTGAGAGAACACCACCTTTCTCTAAATTCAAGTAAAAGTGATTTCCCAGTTAAACATGCAAAGTTTGGAGAAGGGGAAAGCGAAGAACGGAATGGGAAGGGCAGGGGAAGAGGAAGAGCTTTCTGCCTGTTGGCTTTTCACTCTGGATCTGTGCAGTAGCAAGAAGAAAACTGTGATGTATGGAATTCCACATAGGAAGTAGTCACTTTTTAATTTAACTTTGGGGTAAACGTGATCTTCTTATTTGTTGTCAGTGTCTCTTCGGTTCTGTTTTATGTGGGGTAATGTTACTGTAAATCAGCGAACCCTCAGAACACATCTAATTCCAACTTCTCATTTTGCAGATGGAGAAGTAAAATCAAGTCGGGGTGGGGGGTGATCAGATTGGAACTCAAACTCAGGTCAGTGGCTTCCAGCCAGAACCCCATCCATGCAGCTAACACAGGGACTGGGGCTCCCTGGGCAGGGCCGGGGGTGCCTGCAGGGCTGGCATTTCCGCTGGGCTCTGAAACAAAGCTCCACTTTTCAGATGGGACCGATTACAGGAGCAGCCTGTTAGGGCCACACACCCAGGGCAGAAACGTTTCCATCAGTCTGAGTGCTATAGGGACAGACCATGGCTTGGACGTGCCCCCACCCTGACCGTCTGTCACTCCAGGTTGCAGCACAGTTCCCAGGTGACATGCCATCCTGCAGTGGGGCAGCGTGGGTACGAGCATTGTGTACCCACCTGTGTTCTCCACATTCTGCTGTCGCCTGCGTCTGGACAGCCCTGTAGTGTTTACCGAGCACTTCCATCCCTGTCCTCAGGACAGCTTGGACCAGTGAGGAAACTGAGGCTCAGCCTGGGAACTCTAGACTTGGAGCTGCTTTTCCAAGCTCTGGCCCTCAGCCCACGCACTCAAGCACTCTAAATAGTGTTGAGTTCTAGAAAATGGAAGGAGACAAAGTTGCTTCTTCTAACCTTTATCATTCTAGGAGGTGCTTTCTAGAAAGGTGAACACCTGATAGGGGATAACACGTTCTATAAAGACTCAGATTTCCAAAGCGGATATATTTGACAGCAGTTGCATTGGACTGTAAAGGAAACTCAGCCCCAAACCAACTCCGTATTTTCTAAAGTCACCTTTCTTCAAGAGATAAAACAAACAAACAAAAACCTTAGTCTACTCACATTTTATGAACATATCCATGTAACTAATTAAAAATACGGGGATTTTAAGAAATAAAAAATTATTTTTATAAACACAGTGAGTACCTATCATGTGCTAGGTGTTGGATGCTCTGAATCCTGAGAAAATAAAACAGTCCTAAGCCTACAAAGTCTGCAGAATCCATTTACCGTGTCTCTGTTACGTGCCCAAAGTACATCTTGTACATTTGCAGGCATGTACAAAAGCTGGCGTTGCAGAAAATATCATAGGATGCAGACATTTACCATAAGGAAAGTCGCAGTGATTTGAAAGTTTTCGGAAACATCTAATAATTTGTACGTCTTCATCTGTTATGATCAAAGTCAATTTTTATAGGTGGCACATGAACCTCAGATGGGATAGACGTGCTTACTGGTTTGAGCTAAAGCACTTTTTAAAAAGCGTATCCGAAACAAGTAGGTGTGACTATTGTTATCACAGAGAAAAGTAACCTAATTTATAAAATCAGTAAGTCACCCACAGACATAGCTCTTTCTTTTATTCATAAAAAAAGGACTCAAGACACGCCTCGCAAGCGAGGTTGGAAATGCTTGCTCCGTTGCCGAGAGCCAGGGCACATTACATCTTCACTTCAGGACCTGACTAGCCATGTCCCGTTAAGATATTTACAATTTGTAACACATTCATAAACACAGCGACGCAATAATCTCTCTCTGCCCCTTCTGTAGAAATTCAGGAGATGCTGCAGCACGAATTCACCGTCCCTGCCAGGCTAGACCTCTCGCCAACCTTATTTTCGGCACTTCACCTGTTAGGCTCACAAGGGGCTCGAAAGAGCCTGTTGGGCTCATGCCACGGGAAGTCGGAAGTCCCACGACCTCCGTGCAGCTCATGAGCTGCTGAGAACTCACAGCTCCAAGCCAGGGACAGACAGCGGTGCCATGAAGGGTGAGGTGGCCGCCACCCGGCGCCCTGGGGGCAGGACTCTGAGCCGGGCCTGCAGGGAACAGAGAAGGAGGGACGCTCAGACACGGCAGCCTTTCAGACCTCCTCTGCTCCTCTTCATTTCTCGTGTTATCTGGTGTTGGTTATCAGAGTTAGAGCCGAATGGAATCGACAAAGGGTTTTCTATGTTCGGTCTTTATCACCAGGAAACTCTGGCAATTGCACACAATTATCACAGGAAAATAGTGTTGATGGGCGCCGATTAAGTTTTCCCACACCTGTCAGCCTCATCACAAGATCCCACAGGTCTTCTGAATGTCACATCTGAACACCCAGGAAGAACTTGTTCTCAAAGTGCAGAGGACGGCAGTTGGGAAATTGGTGAAGCCCAAGGGTTACTTGACGAGCCGTTGGCTTCTCACACTGGCCAGTTAGTGGAAGGTGCCTGTGCATTGGTTCGGGGTCTTTGTGTGTGTGTGTGTGTGTGTGTGTGTGTGTGTGTGTGTGTGTGTGTGTGTGTGTGTCTTCCTGACAGCAGAGGTCCCACACTGGTCCCCATCCCGGAGAGAAGACAGAGAGATCAGGAGAAGCTGGAGTTCATTCACATGACCTCTGCCCCAAGTCTTAGAACAAATTTGAAAGCATCATGTGAGCAAACGACAGAGGGTACCAAAAAAATGTACACACATTTTAAGAAAGGAAAACTGCATTAACATTATAATACTCAATATATAACCGATAACAAAAGACGAATACAAGTCACGTTTGACTTCTGCAATGACAAGAGGTGCTCAAAGTGGTTCCCATCAGCGTCCAGACACTTCTGATGACGGCGAACTATTGCTTGAGCAACGCTGACCAAAGTGTCCACTTGTATACATCTTTTTGGCACCCTTGGTATTTTTTGTTCTGGATTTGAAAATCTCCCTGAGATCATCTCAGTCCAGAGAAAAAGGAAAGAACTGACAGAAGTGATCCAATAACACTCTCCAGTGTATCCAAGTCAGGCAGTGGGACCCCGACCCAGATCTGTGATGGAAAAGCCTCTGTCATTTCCCAGGACTGGGCCCACTTCTTTGGTCACCCCAGCATATCCCAGGGAGTACAGCACTATGAGTGCTGCCTTTGGCAGCGTTAGCATCCCCACAGGCTCTGTGCCCAGGCCAACAAGCTCCACATTTATGTGTGGATGATTGAAAAGCCCGGGAAAGCCTTGGGTGTGTGTGTGTGTGTAATGATATGCCTAGGAACTCTGACACAAAGACAACACTTCAAATCACCTTTGATACATGGCACCCTAAAAAATAGACAACTATAAATGATAAACTTCAACACTGGGTAAAAATATGAGATTGAGGAACAAAAATTTGAAATCCATAGTTCCAAACCTCCAGTCTCCTAAGAATGAGCAGCTGGAGGTATTAGAGGGGGAAAAAAATTAAATAGAACGATGCCTGATTATTGAAGCGTATTTAAGTTCACTAAAAATATAAACATTAAGATTTAGAGGGCTGTGATTTATTGCTCTAGCTAAAAATCCAATAATACATCACTGAAGATGTGAACATGGTATCAACTCTTAAAGGGTAAAAATTAGATATATGTCCTGGATGTCTAGTAGTTCCCTCCCCTGAGTTCTCCTGCTTGTAGCTGAACAGAAATTTCCTCAACCTTCTTTTCCTCTGGAGAGAGGCAAAGAACCCACTGCGGTCTTAGAACTCATTACCCAAGGTACTTTAAGTACATCTTCTTTAGTCCTCAGCCCTATGATGTAGACATTCGTGCCCCATTTTCTGCAGAGGAAACCAAAAATCAGAGACGTTAAGTAACATATCAGAAGTCACACAGCTCAGGGAGGAAAACTAGAACGCAGAGTTGTCAACTCCAAATTTGTGCCTTTTTAAGCTCTCCAATCCCTTCCCAAACATACAACATTCAACACCAAGTTACTTCATAATCTCAGCCTTGGTCAAACTTTGACCCTGTAGATTCTCAGACAATATTATGTACAATTAATAATCTTATCACCCAAAATAGCTTTTTCAATTCTTTATGTTAGAAAAGAAAAAAAAAAATGATCAATAGCTGAAAAATCATCCCCAGTCTCTCAAACAGCCACCCTGTCACTCAGGAGGGCCTGCCTGTTTCAAGTATTCTGGTCCAACTTTTCTATTCTGATCTCATAGGGGAAAACTCGGCATGATTTTCCAGTACTTTCGGAATAAGCAAGCCACGGCGCTTTTAATAGAGATCCTGGTTTAATGCCCAAAATTGTGGAGGGGAGCTGACCATTTTCTCTGCAACTGTGTGTAGTTCTTATCAGGCACAATCCAGCTGCTCGTGGCTAACTAGCTCACCGAAGTGACTCCCCCGGGCCCCAGCTAGGAGCAACTAAAATAAAATGCAAAATGCACAAGCCCTCCCGCCTCACAGATAAAAGGCTGTGGAATATATAGGCCTCATTTTAATAGGGCCTCAGCTCGGTCTCTGTTTTTTGCACCCGCAGCTAATTGAAGGGGCGAGCAGCGCAGACACAATAGAACATGCAGTTAAGGAGACACCTGACCACCTGGCTTGCACACACAATTAAATATTTGCACCTGCAATGGTAGTATGTGGGAACGTTATCCCTGTAATTAGTTGTTGGGTAGAAATAGATGTATTTTTTAAAACCCTCTCTAATTCCAATAGTTAAGGAACTTCTAACTAATTAGTGCTTTCACAAGAAACGATTTCATATTGAATTCTTTTCAGGTAACCCACTCAAAATACAGCTTTCTAAACTCTTCTCTCTGTACCTCCATTGCAGCACTATTATTTTGGGGTATTTTCAGTGGGTTTGGCATGGGATCAAGTCTACTCATTTTTTTTTCATTCATTCTTTCATTTTATTTATTCGTTCCATAAGCACACCAAACGTATACTGTACTCTGGTTCTGGGGACACAAATGTGTGTAAGATGGCACGTCTTCCTCGAGGCTCACACGCATGGGGTAGAGTTTAGATTGGTGTTTTCATCAGATAATTATAATTCAATATGGCAAGTGCAGGTCACTTACCAGAAGCGATGGTCCACGCAAAATACCATGCAAGACTTAGATCCCCCAAACAGACGTCCCAAGGGACATCCTTGAAAGTTGGTTGTTCCTCACCTATAGAACCAGTGGAAGGATGGCATGTGTAACGATTTTGACAGTGACACAGCTTCCTCATTTGAGGAGATCCTGCTGTTTAATTCACCTCCGTTGTAGTGGGATGACATGAAAGATTTGTCTATTTTTGACATGCTGCGTGAAGTAGAGCGATACAGGATTTCAGCAAATAAGCACTTTGCCGGAGCGCCTCTGAGCGTTGATTAAAGATGAAATCCCCTCTCTTGCCCCCAAGAGAGACAACACACCAACATTTTACAAACACATTCAGTCCTGATTCTATTGCATCTCTCTATCCATGGTGGGTCTGTGTATGCTACTTCTCAACCCCACATTCCACCTATTATTTCAACAATGAAAGAAAATGTCTACAGCTCTGAGAGTAAATCCTCAACATCTAGACTTCACGTGGCTTGTTCCTCTTGTCTTCACTTTGTATTGAAACTAATGATTTCTTACGTCTCAAAATGTACTGCTCGGATCCAAACACATCCTGCCCTCCGATAAACGGGCCTGTTTAGGGTTGGCCTGTAGAGATTGTTTTTAGTCCCAAATCCTATGATTATCACACACTATGTAATTTTGACCCAAACCTTTTCAGTGATCAGAAAGTCAAAAAAGGCACCAAGAAGACCCATTTTTTCCAGTGAGATGGCCTGCAAGGGGCGCTTGGCAGGAAGGCTGAGCCCAGCTCTGAGGAGAAGAGGGGGTGTGGGGGAGGCTGGGGGTGGGGAGCAGCCCTCCGGACCTTGAAGGGCAGCAGCTGTGCTTTGTCTTTGAGGCTAAGGATCAAGCAGAGAATATGAGATAGGCAAACGTTGGCTTAAACTTTCTTCTCTCTTTGATTGTCCTTGGACATCTGCCTCATCTACTGTCAAGAATGTTTGGCAGCTGTTAGCTCTCAGAATAACACACTTCTGCTGTGGCAGCCGCTACCCCAGGCTTCTAATACTTTAAGCCAACTACCCTCCGTTCTATGCCTGGCCCGATCCACAGCTATGCTAATGCCTTGAGCTAACTAGCTTTCTATCAGCCACGGAAAACACAAGGGGAGAGTCTTTGGTGTATTTTCCTCATGTGCTAATTGGCTTTAATTGTTGGCCAATTGGATTTCAAGTTCAGAAAAGAGTGGGCTGCACAAAGCCCAGTGTTAACTCAAGACCGTGGGAGAGGCTGCCCGGCCCTTTGGTCTCTAGTGTAGTAACTAGACTTTATGCAGATACACATGTATCCTGGACACGGGGGTCCAGGGGAGAATTCTCCAGGCCGTCTGGATGGTTTCTTAAAATTCATATTTGTCCCCATAAGCCACATACCGAGCCCTGGGATAATTTCCCAGAAATCGGGAGGATATTCATTTCTATATGTCTGTCCTCACGGTGAACGTATAATAGAAGACGGACTGGAGCATGTTTGCTCCCTTTCAGTCCCAAGTGTTTATTCTAAGAGCCTTCTTTCTCTCATTAGGAAATTGCTATTGTGAGGAGAGAAAGTGCTGAGTTAAAAATAGTGAAAACGGACATTTTCTACTTAATCTTTGGGATTGGTATGCCATGACAATAAAAATGCAGATTTATTCCACCCCTACCCCTCAATATTGCCCTCATGGGAATTCATTCACAGTAAAACAGAAACTTTGATACCAGCCCCCTGAATAGTTGGGCTTTCCAAGGAAAATGCAGAGTCAGTCACCGTAGTGAACTGGGCAAGGAGACCAGGGCAGGTCCAACCAACAGCATTGGTTCGTTTCCCGTAATGGTTATGGACTGTGTCCCAGGGAATACTATGACTTAAATTCACCACTGATCTGGGATGATACTACAAAGTGGCGACTTAGTACCCGCTCTCTGAGTCAAAATGGCCCTCAGGGAGATTACTACAGGACTAATTCCCCAAATTCTCTTTTTCTATATTGGGTCTGAAATGTATCTACAAGCACAAATGGTTCTACGGCTTTGATGGAATTGACCAGTCGGTCAGTCTAACACCTGTCAATTCAGTCACAGAATTTTTGACATTTTTGACTGAATTGACCAGGTGTGAGACTAAAGCCACTGGTCAATTTCATCAAAAATTGTCAAACCAGCTTTCGTGACAGGACAAAGCCAGAATCCACACCCTCATTAGTATTCCTCTAAGTACCTTGGTTACACACGTATTTTCTCATTTTGAAATATCTAGATGCTGAAGCACCGTGATTATACATTTATTCATATGTGCATATATGTGCAGATCTCTGCCAACTAACTTTTTTTTTGCATTTGTAATTCACAAATGGTATAGCATATAGCATCCATCCCTGTAGCTGTAGTTCCAAATAAAATAATCACTTATCAATTTATTCTACTGACACCTTTCATTTCTAGCCCTAATATAGCAGAGTGTGGCAAGAGCCTGGTGATTTTTGCTTGGGAGGCCAGCCAGTTGATTCCAGGCCACATGGCGTAACTTTTGGAGAAAGCTTTTCCTTTTTGTCCCCATAAGACTTATCAAGCTCAGAAATCATTTATTATGAGGGTTGGCCATTGCCTAGCCCCGCCTCCACCTCCCACAGGAATTGAAGAAGCATGAGACCAACAGTCTTTGTCTATCTTATTTCCTGATGATTTCCAAATGCCTAAAACTAGGCTTAGTACTTTGCGTCTAGAACCCTGGCCGTGGTGCTTGGAGATGTTAGGACCAGTGATATCCATTATAATGCGTCCCATTCTGGGACTTCTTTCTCGCAACAATTTCAGCACTTTCCACTTACCTAACTTGAGTTATTTAGCCTACTCTGCATTACATTTATGGAGTTGTTTTGCTCTTTTTTTATTTATTTTTTTGACTGTTTTACTCTGGCCTCTGAATTCCCAGAATATGGATAATGCCCTAGTATATAGTCCCTACATAGCATATAATGCCCTAGTATAGTCCATACTATGCCAACCACAGGACCTTACAAATAATAGACAGGGAGAAACGTGCATGGGTTTAAGAACATTGTCCCTTATGAATGAAATAGCAGTGTTCAGTACAGGTGATCACTGCTCATTAGAAAACTCCATGAACTTGAATAAATAACACATCATTCTCAGGCAATTCTGCTGGGATGGGTGGGGAAAGAAGGGGAAGTGATGTCCGAATGATTAGAAACGAAGCATATTTCCTAATTCATTGATGGTCTCACTTAGAACCCAGAGTTAGCATGTTTCCCTGACATTAAGACAAAGTGTTCTCAAAAACATGTATCAGTGTAGCCACACATTCCCCAAATCAAAGCCAAGTTGTTTTAAAATATACAGTGCTTCTAACACAGGACACCGCTGAGGAGCTGTGTTTGTGAAGCGAGCTAGCTCTCACGAAGAGCTTCTGATGAACAAAAAAGTTCCATCTCTTTTAGACAGTGGTTGTTCTTTCCCTTGGCCCCTCTCCACCCTGTCTGATTGCATCATTCAGCAAGTTACCTGGCCAGGGGACAGAGCTGTCATTTCAACACTTCCCATGAGCTAGACACACAGCGTTTCTGGGCTCCCTCCACCAGACTAGCTACATGCACTTGTCGCCCTCATTTTCCTGCAAGAGTGAAATCCTCCTGAAGAGCTAAATGATATTATGAATGACACATGCCCTGAACATCAGTTACAGCCACAGAAGCCATCCTCCTCAGGTGAAATATGACCATCATCTCAAGCCTTGAGAAGGTCTCGTCCACTTACATTCTCTCTTTCCCAGTGGCTGCCCCAAGCCAGGGTCATTCCCTTTTATAGTTTCTTCTGAGAAGCCTCCTTTCCCCAAGTCACCTAAAATGATTAGACTCATAAGAGTACTGCGATTAGAAAACGGTGGGTTTTTTAACCATCGAGAGCTCTTGATCTGTGTTAATAAATAACAATTAAAAAAATGATTGCTGAGTATATTACCTGCCAGACACTGTGCTAAACACATTGGTTCCATTTAATCCTTACAATATGCCCACTGAAAGTTTCTTTGTAACTTTATTCTTCATGTGGCCTCCAGCATGTCTACTCGTGAGGACCAGTGTCACCAGGCACCACCATAGCCAGGCTTGTCCTGGGTACACGTTATGATCAGCATCAAAAGCCAGCAGCCAGGAAAACTCCAGGGCCACTTCCCACAAGACAGGGCTGCTTTTCCAAAAAGCAAAGTCAGGTAAAGCTTGCCGTTGAGCTCAGGAGGTACGGAAATGGGGCATGGAACTGTGAACTTCGAGTTACGAGTCTGAATCTTCTCTCTGCCAAGGACAGGCCCTTAAGCAAGCCACTGACCCACTCTCTTCTGGCTTTCTTTTAAACAAAAGGATTTTTTTATGTCAACTTGTCTTTTGGAACTATCTATAGAAGAGAACAGAAGTGAGTAGACGCAGTCATAGTCTGTTGTCAAAGCAGTTGCTCCTTTCTCTGTCTATCCTCACTTGTCTTTACGTGCAGCGTTGTGAAGCCATTGTGAGAAGTGAGTCCACGGTAGTTACAGCCGAGGTGCCATGGCACCGACACGGTCAGTGCTGTGTGCTTCACGATGACCACTTGAATAAAGCCGCAGTGTGGGACCGTCACCCTACCCCAGCGCCGAGAAATGTACTCTCTCCGCATAACTGAATCTGAACCCTGGGACAGTGCTACATTAATGCTTTACATTTCAAAAGTGAGTACAGAAATTCATCAAAGTACAGGGACTGATCGTTTGTGCCATTCAAAGGTGATCATAATTGTTTTACTCTGGGCGGTGTGTGGCTCCACCTTTGAAATGTCCAAAGAGACTTTGAAATCTTTTTCTGGACCAAACAGTTCCCAAAATTAGCATCTCTCATCTGACATCAGGCCAACAGTCCTTTTGAAAAAAACACACAAAAAAACCTTTATTTAAAAGCTAGAAATCATATATGGTTAAGGGCTTCCAAACTCCAAGTGGTTTGCATTTTACACACAATGATTTTTTTTTTTTTCCTCTTGCTCCTTTGATATATTTCATGTGGGGAAAAAAATGCAAAGGAATTAACATACAAAAAGATAGTTTTCCAGCCAAAAGTAGAAGCCAGCTCAGCAGCACAGCTGTTACAGGGCAGGGCCTCCACTCGGGGCTCGACCGACCTCAGGCTGCTGCCTCCGCTGTCTCTTGCAAATATCTCATCCTCCCAGGTGGGTCATTTTCCTTTGAAGACTGATGCTTGGAAGAGCAGTCTGGAAAGCCTCTTGCTATCTGCTTTTCTCTCTGCACAAGACAAGACCACCCAGAGGTTTGCTGCAGAAATATTACACCCGCTCCTGGGCCTGAGCTCAGACACTGGCCCAGGTTGCACAGTGAAACTGACAACAGGCCCAGGCGAGGCAGTGAGAACGGCTAGCTTGGACAGTCAACCAGATTGTTGGAGGGTCACATCACTCCAGACCCATCCCTCTGTCCCCTGCCCCAGTATTCAGCCCCGTGACTAGGTCCATTTTTCACAGTTCATGTCAACAAATCATTGCTCTCATAAATGTTCCTTATTACCCTAACTCTCATCACAAAAATGTTGATGCCAACTGCAGCAGAGTAAGCCCCCACGAGGCTTTCATTGTATGGTGACCACCCACTGTGTCCATGACCCCAGAGGAGGCTCCATGAAGACGCTGCTACTTACCCCTTGATACAGAAACTTACACAAAACTTCCCATCGGGGGAGCAGCTGACTGTGAGCTTCTGCATTGGGCGGGTGCACCCCTCTTATACCACCCTGCCTCCCTCCTCCTCAAGAGTTTCCCTTTTCTGTCTCCTAACTCTTTACATGATCAAGCAAGGACATTCCAAACTCGCCGAGAAAGCCAGCTGCTTCTTTGGTAAGCAGGAGTGTATCTTTCCGTAGTTTCCTTGCTGGTGATTTTTTCCCCACACTACCTGGGATACACATTTCATGGGAAGGCAAGACCTCGTCAGTTAGGCTCCCATTGAGAGCATGGGTCCCTATAGAGCATGGTTTCTCTATCTGGACACTCTTGACATCTTAGACTGAAGACATGTTTTTTGCGGTGAGGACTGTTCCGTGCATCTCGGGATGTTTAGCGGCAGCCCTGGGCTCTCCCCTGTAGGTGCTGGTACACCCCTCTAGTTGTGAGAACCAGAAATGTCCCTTGACATTACTCAATGTCCCCTGAGAGGTTGTGAACCACTGCAATAGATGAAGAGACACGAGGAAGACAAAGTGAGAGAAGGTATGAAATCTGTGGCAGAGAAAAAAAAAGAGCCCGTTTCAGGCACAACCTCCTTGGTCCGGCTTTCGAGGTCTTTTGCGATTAACCCCATCCCGTCTGTTCAAGCTGTACTTTTGCCCCGCACCACAGCTCACAATCCTGCCACACCTGCCAGATCAGCACTGCTACAACTCACCTCCTTTTTCCACGCACCATGTGCTTAATTAGTCAGGTGCTTCCTTCAGTTCAAAATCCCATCTCCTCCTCCTGGCTACCGCGCAGGGCTCGAGCATCCTGTAAGGCCCAGGCTGGGCTCAGAGAGCTGCTCCTCAGTGACACTTTCTTTGCACAAGCCCCAGACCTGTGTCTCCCCCAGCACTCGCTATGCTGGTCCTTGACACCTGTCTGTCTTCTCCCAGATGAGCCCCAGAGCGGGAACTGGGTACCCCGTTCATCTTTGAGACCCAGGGAAATGACATCCTGTTCTGCAAATAATAGGCCTAATGTGAGTGTTCCTTAAAACCAAGAGAAGCAGAGGTAAATATGGTTCAAAAGAAGCCAATAGTCTGTCTAGCTAAAAAAACCTTCACTCATTCAACACATATTTATTGAGCCTCTATTATATGCTGCCATTGTGCCAGCTGCTGTGAATAGGACACTTCAGAAATTGGTCATTGCCATTCTAGGGCTTGGAATCTAAGTGAGGAAGGGGCAGATAATAAACATTTTAATATAATTTTTAGATCGTAATAAGTGCAATAATAATGTGTGAGTCACGGCGATGTGATCAAGAGTAATGGATGGAGCTAGGTTAGATGTGGTGGCCCAGGGAAGCCTCTTCGAGAAGGTGACTGTTGAGTTGAGTCTTAATAAGAATAATCCAACCATGTTAAGATTTGGGCTAACATTCCAGGGAAAGATGAGATAGAAATAATTTTGAATCATAGTATAAAGGGAAGCAGCTAGGAGCGCAGGCTACACCCACCCTGAGAATCCTTAGGCCTGTTGAAATAATATTCTAAGTTGTAGTGCTGTGGCTTTGCAACTTAGCTTATTGAATCCCAAGATCCCCCTAAAAGATGAGGATTATTATTTCCTTTTTTTAAAAAATTAGGAGACTAACCTGAACATAAAAGTTAAGTCATTTTCCCAAGATTATACAATGAATGACAGAGCCAAGTGTCAAATCCACATGTGCTCCCACCCTGTATGTTCGTAAAAATTAGGAAAAAACCAAGGTTTCTTTCCAGGACGTAGCAGTTTTCTTATTGTTCTAGTAGAGCCAATGGTTACATTAAAAATAAGTAAGGTTGCATCACTGACTAGGAATTGCCAAGTAGACTCATAGGTGAATCAAGGATTCATGCATTTGCAGTAACTCCAGTTATGTTCTTGATCACACACATTGTAATATAGAAGTGTGTTATTACCTGCAATGTCAACTTTTTTCTCCATGGCCTTGGAAAGCAGGCCCCTTGGTACAAATGGCTTGGAAATGTGGAGAAATTCATATACTCAGATCAGAAATTAGGGACTCACTAACACCTTCAAGGATGGCCCTTTGGAAATGTCTAGAACAGCAACAAAAACAATGGCAAAAAAGGAAAATCCCACCCTGATAATGGTAGCAAGAAATGAAGAGAAAGAAGTTGTATGGGATATCCTTTGAATGCTTAAAATAAATCCTGTTACACGGCTAAGAAATAACTGCTGAAGAGACTCTATTCAAACATTCAATTAAAGAGTGGAGCTTGGGTTTCCACAGTGAGAGATGGTGTGGCTTGGCTGAGATACAGTCGTATTCCAGAATCCATCTCCAAACGTCTTCTGGTTTGTGTTAGCAGCCATTAGATCTGTGTAGAAGCAAAAACCAAGGGTTGGGATACCATTCGTCACTGATGGGACACGCTCCCCACTTTTTCCAATTCAGGATGAATTTAGAGGTGGCTCTAAACATCAACTGTGTCCTCACAAACTGGACTGCTGGCCCCCGAGAGCTGGGGGTGAGGTGGGGGGCACCAGCATTCCTCTATGTGGTGGTCCCTCCGGGCGGGCATTGGATTACATTGCCCAGCGGCCACCAGCTCTTCCTTTGGCCTCAGCAAACTTTGTGGTGGTGCCTTTTTTTCCTACACAGCAGGCCCCACTAGCGCCTCTTTGGCTGCTGGGCCAGAATCCCAGGAGTCAGGGGGTGTGGGGCTCAAATTGATAACTGTGTCCATTGACTTTCCGTTCCCCATTCCACCTCTTTCATTATGTCAGAGAGCTTTGTCCCAGAGAAGGAGAATATGCAGCGGACGGCAGAGGAGATGGGACTTCAGAAAGATAGAGCACACAAAAAAGTGTGACAAATTGCGATGACAGGGCTGCAGTGGTCACTTGTGATGGAGTGAAATTAAATCCCCCACCAGACAATACAGCTTTATTCTATGTCTATGGGGACCCTTGTTGGGCCTAGATTGAGAGAGAAAGTCAGAAGAAGAGGGTAAGAAAGATGCGCTCACACACAGTCCGAAGGATGTTTTTTTCCACATTCATTGGACGTACTTTCCTCAACAAAATGGCACTACAGCACGTATCTAGCTATGCAGCCAATGTATCATACTAGCATCCCCAAGCACTTCTGTAAGAGTGCTTGTATCTTACTAATTCTTTTAGTCATAACCCTGAGTATCAGATGCAAAACCCAGTTTGTCCTCACACCCAATGTCTGATCCACACAATTTCTAAGGGATTGTACTAGGATTCTGGTTAAAAAAGAAACTTCTGCACGAGCACCTTCAGCCCCTGTATCACAAGCCCCATTCACTCGGCACCCTTTCCACCTTACGGCTTATTCCAGGACCCTGAGGAGAACTGATTTGCGTTACTGCTGCAGGCCCCGCGGAACTCAGAGTGCAGGGAAACGACTGGTCATGAAGCCACCCTTTTGAAATGCCCCAGAGTAACCGCCTTAGCTCACTTCTAAAATCAGCACAGCTGCCCATCAGGGCCTGGCAAGTCTCCCCACCTGCGGGAACCCTCTCAAAGGGTGTTGGTGTCGAGAAGGGGGTGAATTAAGGTGATTGAAGCTCAGTCTCACATTTACAACGTGTTCTTTATTGTGGTAAAATTCACATGACATACAAGTCACCATTTGCAAAGTACACTGTTCAGTAGCTGGTTTATATTGTGCAGTCATCACCACTGTATCATTCCAAAACATGGTTCTCAGAAGAACAAAAAGGAACCTCATACCCTTTAAGCAATCACTAATCTGCTTTCTGTATCTTCGGATATTCTTACTCTGGACTTTTCAGACAGAATGCATCATGGAGTATGTTTCCCTTTATGTCTGGCTCCTTTTATTTAGAATAATGTTTTCAAAGTTGATCTAAGCTGTAACACACAGCCGTATTCCATTCCTTTTCATGACTGAATAATATTCCATTGTGTGAATAGACCGCGTTTGTTTATCCATCCCTTGGTGGTCACGTGGGTTCCTTCCTTTTTAACTATTGTGAAGAATGCTGCTACAAAGATTTGTGTACACGTTTTTGTTTGAATGTAAGTTTTCACTTTGGAGATGTGTATGTACCAAGGAGTGGAATTGCTGGGTCCTGTGGAAATTCTGGGCTTACCTTTCCGAGGAGCTGCCAGACAGCTTCCTACAGTGTCTGTACCATTTTACATTCCTGCCAGCAAAGTGATGAGCGTTCCAATTTCTCCACACTCTCACTAACACGTCTTATTTTCCTTTTTTTTAAATTAAAGTTTATTGGGGTGACAATTGTTAGTAAAGTTACATAGGTTTCAGGTGTACAATTCTGTAATCCATTATCTATATATCATGTTGTGTGTTCACCACCCAGAGTCAGTTCTCCTTCCATCACCATATATTTGATCTCTTTTACGTTTTCCATTTTTTATAGCCATTTTAGTGGGTATAAAATGGTACCTACGGCCTTGTGATTACGATTTGCATTTCCCGAAATACTAATAACGTTGAGTGTCTTTTCATGTGCTTATTGGCAATTTGTATACTTTTTTTCCCTTTAGAGAACTATCTAGTCAAGTGCTTTGCCCTTTTTTTAAGTTGGGTTGCCAGTTGTTTTGTTGTTGAGTTAATGCATTTTGACAGAATTGTGATAAACACCTCAGGAGACCCACACTGTAGGACAGAAGGAGCAGGAGGCAGAATGAGACTGTTTTCCCTGGGAACCATGGGACGCAAACCCGGACCGAGTCCTTGCTCTGTCATTCAGTAGCTGTGTGAGTTGAGGCACATTTTTAACATCGCCATGTCCTAATGTCATTGTCTGTAGAACAGCAAAAACTATGACTGATCTCACAGGGAAATGTGCAGATGACATGAGAAAGTGTGCATACGCTACTGGTACAGCGCCTGGCACAGAGCAGGTAATTGCAAGTAGACCTCTGGCCTGGATAGTCAACTTCTGGAAAGATGGGAAACTGAGGATTTAGTGCTAAGTGTGCAGCGCCCCCCACAGTGAAACATGTTCTAGATAGAAAGACCGTGTCTGCTCCCCTCCCCAGTAGAGGAACCTGGAGACACAGTCCCATGTCGCACACACAAAACACAAGCACAACTAAACTTGGAATGGGATTTTCGGGGAACATTTTAACCAGAAGTTTATAGGGCTCTGCTATTTAGTAATTCAAGCAGTCAGTTGATAAATACGTGCTAAGCATCTACTCTCCTCCAGGGGCACAGAAATAAAGAAAATATAGTGCCTGCCCTCGAGGAAAACTGGAGATGAGCTGATAAATGGAAAGAGGAGCGTTCCTATGCTGCCTGAGAGGCAGGGGCCCAGTGACAGACTGAGTTTAAATGGTCATTAACAGACAACTCTTCCAGTGGAGAAATGCTACGTTGACGATATCAACCTGTTTAACTAAATATGCTAAACAAACAGTTGCAGAAAACAATCTTTTGATCATTTTCTTAATGAAAAATTGCCAGCTTTGCTTTGGATCTGTGGTTTAGGAAACATATGGTATTTTAACTGAATATATCATAAGAGAGGTATCAAGATGCTATAAGTGCTTTTCTGTTTGATTGCTTCTATTTTCTTTAGTTAAGAAATAGAAAGTAAACGATAAAGTAAAAAAAATGAACTTCCGACTTTAAAGACAACATCATCCACCAGGAGTATGAGAAAATACCGAGTTAAAAAGAGTCTATTTGCTAGTACATGAGTTGCGATCAATAAAACTGTCAATTAGCTCTTGTTTGATTTTAGCCCGTTCTTTTCGATCTATAGGTTAAGTTTGGGAAAACATGGCATGTAAATTTTTGGTCAGTGATTGCCCCAGAGACTTACAGGCTGAAACAAGGATGGCGTATTCTCCTTATTTTTAGTGCTCTTGTCATTAGGGTGTCTGAATCGAGACTATACTTTGCTCCCCTGTTCCCACTACCTTTCCCCTAGCATACGCCTGCGGAGAAAGTTGAAAGAGAGTTCAGGTTGTATGGATAAACAGCTAGGTAGTCCACGATACCATGCCATTGCATCATAAAGTAGATTATTTCTATCTACTGAGGTTCACCTCCCAGTTTGTTTTTTTTCGGGGGGGGGAGGGCAGGGGGCATTGTGGCAATTATTATAACATATTTCGTTTATTTGAATGCAACAGTGGTTCAAGCTGAGAAAACTTTTAGACACCAATCCCCCTACTGTTTCTCCCTCCTCCGTCCTTCCCTCCCTCCCCGTGCACACCCAGCTTCAGTTGCCATGGCCAGACTTTAAAAACATTTCAGACTTAAAAGGTTAAGATCTAAGGGCTGCTGATTTTATCTGAGCTTTTAACTAACACAGGCAGGTGGATTAGAGATATGTGTACAATCCCGACTCTAGACACTTGGGTAAATATGCACAAGCACTAAGGCAGCCGAGGAAGCAATCGATGTCATTGTCTATTAATTCCAAAGTGGAGATTAAAGAAATCAGTAATGTAAATATCAGAAAGGATTTCCACTTCCATAGAAGAACATTACTCCGGCAGGCTGGTCGTCCCAAATTATATGAAGGCCTTTTTGCTTGAAAGAAGACGGTGAATTTGTTTCGCTTGAAATTTGCACCGTTTCACTCTCTTTGTCTGCAAGGAAGGTGCTAACCCAACCCAGTATTCTGCTCACATGGTAGCAATTTGTGCAACTTATAGTTTCCATGTCCTTTTACAATCACAAGTATATTTGCCTGAGTTGTAATGTCGAGTCAGATTGTATTTTTTTGGTCTCCCTTTATGTAACATTTCCTAGAAATGCCAAAATATGGGTGAGTGAAGCTATGTCTCAAGTTCAGAGCACGTCTGACTTCGGACAGTATAAGTTCCCCACCCAGTGCAGCTGACTTTCCATCTGAAGTTTAGAATCCGTGCTGCACTTAAGTCACCTTTGTGCCGCCACAGATGAATGCCGTGTGATGGCTGGGAAAGTTCTCCGCGAATGCAGCCATTTTCCACCCTGCTACGCGTGGGCTCAGACAGGCATTCCGAAGCTCAGCTTCAGGGAGGGGAACGTCAATTAAAATGCAGGTGCCAATGTCAACAAAAGTCATCAAGAGTCACCATTAGCTTTTATTATACTATCCGTGCATTTCACACACACACACACACACACACACACATGCGCACACACACGCTCACACAGCTTTTTAATCAGCCCAGCAGCGCAGCCTACAACTTAGGAAAAGAATTTCAGAATTTTCAGAAGTTGGATTCAGAGGTGACTTTTCCACCCTGTTTTTTGAGACCCAAATCACAGCTCTCAGACCATATTTAGAGGGTGGACTCGTGCACTCAGAGTAGTTTAACGGAACCCACAACGACTCCAGAACTCTCTTCTGAGTAACTATGACCCTCCCCCACCCACCCCCCCACACACACACATAAAAGAAAAACAATACAACATTATCAAAACTGCTGTGAACTAGGATTTAGGACATCACGATATCATACCCAAGCAACAGCCAGTGATAACAAGGTACCTGGTCATTCCAGTGAGGAATATTTTTAAACCTATTTTGGCATGAGTTACAGCAAGCGTCAGAGACGAGCGTCAGGTGTCTGACTCATGGTCACTAAAGCATGGGATGGGGGAGGAAGGAGATGAGAGAAGCCCCTGCCCTCCAGGCAAGGCCTTTAGAAACCTTCCCTGTCAAAAATGTTATCTCGTATACGCGACCAGTTAGAGTTCAGTGTGGCTACACAGGGCTCTGGTTCTTGTCTCCATCAAAAAGGCTTCCTTTTGGCCCTAAGACCAGCGCATCGTTCCTTCACATTTTCGCACAAGCAGCTTTCACACAATCAGCATCTAGTTTTCTAGAGAACAGCAAAGTGGGGTTCACACTGGAGAAAAGAAAACTATGGCAGCAGTCGGATGGGGGGGTGTCCATTTGAAGGGCAGGAGTGCTTCAGGAGAAAGGATGCTTGGGGAAGGTGCTTTGCATGCCTCAAATGGCAGAAGGTCAGGAAAGGGGAGGGGAGAAACAGTGGGCAGAAATGGAACTGAAGGAACACCCAGGGACTATCTCCCTCTAGACCAGGGGTGTCCAAACTTTTTTCAACGTTTTTCACCAAGGGCCATATGCAGTAAAATACACAAACAGCCGGGCCACTCACTCGAGGTGAAGTACATATTGCCTCACCTGGTTTATTTAAGTAAACTAAATATATTTTTTGAATTTGCTGCGGGCCAATAAACAATGGATCGCGGGCCACAGTTTGGACACCCCTGCTCTAGACCAACATTTTGCCCAAGGTTTGGTTCCACCAAAAATCGTCCAACGTTTTGTCGATGAAGCCACACATTCTTCTCATTGCTGACTTTGAAACAAATATTTAAAACCTGATCACCATGTGGACATTTTCATTTTCAACTGTTCACGTGGACTTCAGCCCAGGCATGATTTCAGCCTAGCACTGGACTGTGGATTTGTCGAAGAGCTTGATAGATTTCCAACTCTGGCATGCAAGGGCATTAACTTTTGATTCTCTTCACTTTGGGGATGAGGTTGGTCACATGTAAACTCAGACTAGAACTGATTTAGGAAAAGATGGAAGGCTAGGTGTGTCTCAAAAAGATTTTTCTGAAAATCAGGATGTGTGCTATTGACAGTGAGCTTGCTGTGAATTTGGTGAGCCAATGTTGAAACGTGGGGAAACTCTAAAGAAGCAAAGTTTCCAACTCTATCGTGTTCATCTGGAAAGATGAGTCTCATTCTCACCTTTAACAAAATGAACAGAGAACAAAAAAAAGTGAAAAAATACAGCTGAAATTTTTCTTGGTTTAATACCATACCCTAAAGAGTACAGTGTTATTTATGTTTTATCCAGGTGAATGTTTTCAAATTAAAGCAGAAAGTAAATGTAGGGACATGTCTTTTGCACCAAAATTTTATAAGGATTGTTTTGAAAATGAAAATACATTAGGTGACTCCCTCATTTTTGTGCAGATATTTGTGTCTTTGTATAGAAAGCTGTGTTTGGTAGCCCAGTTGAGATCTACTTATATTTTAACACTCACTCACAAATCTGGAGTTTAAAAAAAAACCCAAAACAATGCAGTTTCAATAATTGTGAGGTTTCTGTTGATAATTTTCCCGATTTTCAGACATGGGAAGAAACATCAAAGAAGGAAAACACAATTGTGGAACTCTCAGGGTGTTCTTTGGGTGAGTGTCTGGGGTTGGGGTAGGGGAGGGAAAAGAGTGGTAAAATCAGTCTTTGTGACAAGTGATTAATAGTTCAAAGTCCTGATGGCTTTTCTATGAAGAACAGACCCATGAGGACCAGTATGAAATAAAACAGATATCCTCAATTAGCTTGTCCACACTCTCTTTGGGGTTCTGAAGGAGTACGCCGTCAAGGTGAAAGGGCATTTCAAGCCCCCAGCTCTCAGCACACACCGCACATTTGGGTGTCTCTGGTTTCCAGAATCATAGCACCTGGATTCTGTTTGGTAATTGCACCGCTCTCTTAGCAGCAGGCAAAGGCCTTCTTATAAAAAGAAGGGTATGGGTGGACAATGCCATGTAGCTGAAAGAACACTCATTTCTTGTCATGAGATGCTTAGACAAGTCCCTCAACCTTTCCTAGCCTCAGTTCTCACATCTGCAAAATGGAAACAATATCTTGCTCTAGGGCAAGGGTCATATACCAAATGTATTAAAGCCTGTGAGGTATTCTCTACCTGATGGAAGTGTTACGATTCCAGGTTCCTCTGTCTGTTTAGTTCCTGTATGCCCACACTTAAACAAACAAACAGCAACAACAACAAAAAACCAGGACATATGTTTTATCTATTACAAAGGCACACTTGTGGATTCAATTTCACTGTCTTCCATGTTGAATTCTTTTCCTTGTCTGTTTTTCACTAGTACCAGGATCTTTCACAACCAAACCAGTTTCAAAGAATCCAGTGAACTGAAAAACAAAAACAAAAACTTTTTGAAAAAATTAAAGAAATATATAGATTAGCACAAATCTAAAAAAAAAAAGAAAGAAAGAAAAAGAAAAGAAAAAGAAAGAAAAGAAACTCCCCAGCTTCCTGCCACAAATCTCTGAAGCCCAACTCAAACTCAATGAAAAACCAGAGCATTCCCAGAAAGCCGGGGTCAGCCCCAAACATGCACACCCTTTATACAAAAACCAAATCAGTTTCAGGGTCCAAGTCAACTGGAAATCAAAATCATTGGCTGGATCAGGAAGCTATTCCACAAACAAGGGGCTCCAAAAAAACAAACCAAACCTCGTCCCCGTGCACCTGCTGGAGACACTGTCTTGCAGCCTCCGAGTTCCAACCCTCGCCTATATTTGATGTGCTGTTGTTGCAGCTGTGGGACCAGGGCGGTTTATTTAAGTGACTCCAAATGCCTGTCAGTGTGGCAACCAGCTGAATACATAAAACAGGCTCTCCAAACCCTTTATGGCCCAGGGTCAGAGTAAATGGAATAATAAAATCCAAATGCTTTTGTCTCATTTTCCATCGCCCAACCCGTCCACATAAATCTGCAGCTTTGCGGTGACCTTCGTGTTCTGTGCGGGACGAGGCCGCGGGTTGGAGATACATTTGGTCTGCATCTTGGGTCTTTAAAAGCTTTTTCCAATTAATTTTAACTGGCTTCTATAAGGATCAAGTACAGCTTCCTCCCTCCCACCACCCTTCCCTCCCCACTTTTTAACCAGCCAAGTGACAGAATGCTCTAGAGTACTACAACAGGTATCAACCCCATTAGGCTCCAAATCACCAAAGACAAAACATGATTTCGAACCCCAGAACATCTCAAAGAAGCAACGTATCCCTATTTCCAAACTATGGAGATAGACTTGAGTTTTATCCTGTGGCCTCAGCTCTAGCTGCTGTCTAGCTACTCAAAGTGGAAAAACTATTGCAAAGTCATTCTGAGAACACCCCTAATTTGGACTCTGCAGATCAGGGCATTTGTCCTTGGTGTCAGCTGGAGAAATCCCCTGTAGAATTATTTGTGTGGCATTGGGAAGCACAGGAGTAGAAAACGGCTGTGTCTCATAGACTTGTCTTCTATGTCCTTCAGAAGACTAAGAAAGAAAGAACGAGCAAGAGGTAACCTGCGACAAACAGAATGCAATGGAAGAGGAAGGTCCTGGGACCTCTTCCTGCCATCACTTTCGCTGGCCCCAAAACTGGAAAAAGAAACAAACAGCACCAGAATGAAACAACAGGAGTCACGTTTGTTGTCATTCACCAGAGTTCAGTTTAATGCTGCGCACTTATGTATCATGCCATTCTTTGTGCTAGCTCCAGGAGGGATTCAGACCTAAATAAGACATAAGTCCAGTTCTCCAAGTCTTCACAATCTCCTGCAGAAGGCGACAGTCACAGAGCTTCACTCCAAAAAAGCAAACAGTGACTCACTTCGAAAACTATTAACATTGTTAACAACAGAGGTGGGGGAGATTTTACATGAGAACTTGGAGTCCTTTGTTTTCATCAGCAATTTAGGTTCCCTAGTCTCTCCTTGCACTGGGCCGCCCCTGCTCCCATCACACTGGGTATTTTCTGCTTCCATTTTGTCTCTATTTTGCCCTTTTCCTGTTTCCAAAGTTTTATTCCCCTCTCTTACATTTGCTTTTTCACCATGTATGTCTCCAGAAAATAAAAGGATTTATAAAGAAAGGAAACCTCAATACAAAATTTGAAAATATATTGATCTACAAATTCTGTCGTGTTTCATAAACCTATGAAATGTCCTAGCAGGAAGCGACCCTGGGATTTGTTTTGACCATCTTCCTTTTACAAGAATACAGAAAACTGAGCAAGAGACACAATGTTCAAAGCCATAAACCAGTCAATGGAAGGACTGGGTGACCATGTTTCGTGGCTGCCATGCACTCAGCCTTTTGTCTGACTCAGCGCCATGTTACTACTTTCTAAACCGAGGTAACAACCATTCCTGAATGAATTCTGTTCAGGAATTCTTCTGCTGGTGAGCCTCAGTCATCACGTTTCATCACTTCCCATTCCATATTTAACTAACATGGAATCAGTGAAACTTCAAGCAAAAAGAGTATACTTGAAGGTGATATTCTTGTTACTACAATGGCTGATGAACTAAATAAGAAAAGGAAATTTGACGCAAGCCCAGGAAAATGGGTCCTCTGATCTGTGAGGTCAGCATCACCCACGTCCTCTAAATTTGACCTATGTAAGAACCCAGACAGATGGCATTAAAGGTATAAAGCATGAATGCCGGAAAAGAGATTTCCACGTGAATTTGTTAAAAAAAAAAAAAAATTGGTTACAAGGCAGAGCCTTATGTAAATCCGCCCTAAAAGTATTAATAAGGACATCTTTGAAAGGAACACTTATGGGCCCGCTGAAAGAGGGATCAAAAAGTGGATCCTGTGTGCTTTGCTGCTTTCCAGGGAGTTTCCCCACAAGAGAATGAAATTATGGAATCCTATGGCCCTTGACCATCATCCATATTCATCCTCAATCATCTTCATTCAGCATCAGCATGAACAATTCCCTTGGAAGAGGGACTTAAGACTTTTTTTTAGGCAGCCGCTAAATTTCTTTCATATGTTTTTGTTACCCTTTTAAATGTAATTTTTACTTTCCTTTTCCTGGTTTTAACAGCTCATTTTTTCAGAAGTCTTCATTATACTGTCCAGAACACATCTCTGTGGTACTTCAAGGCTGGCTGTGCGGTATCATGGAAAGAGCGTGAGGGCTCAGAGAAAACATCTCTGGGTCCAAAATCCACCTAAGTAACCCTGAGCAGACTCACTTCAACTCTCTGATTGTCAGTTTCTTCATCTGTGAAATGTGGACAATAAAACAGACTTTGTAAGGTTGTCACAAAGATTAAGTAAGATAGCACAAATTGTGTATGGTTGGCATATGTAATGGAGGCATAGTAGCAAATATCCCCGCAGACACACACACACACACAAACACACACACGCACACGCTATACTAATGTGTTGTTCTATTCCTCTGTCTTTGAGACAAGGTTCTTTTTCCATGTGACACCTGGCTATTAGCAGGCATGGGATATTTTGCCAGGTTAAACACTCCCATTTGCTTTGACTATGTCTCATAGTCCCTCCATACTCCAATTCTCCTCTGGGTATTTTCCAATTTTCTAATGTCCTTCTCAAGGATGCATGTTATACATAGGTATAATTTTTCAGCGGTGAGTTAACTAACATGAAGAAAATGGATGTTTAGTTGAGAACTTCACATTAATTCAGCCTAAAATATATCCAAGTCTGGTAGCTCACTCTATCCAGGAAGTATATGGCCAGTTGGTAACTTAGGCTAGTCACAAGGACAATCAATACATTGTCCTCCGTGGCCGTGGCCTGGCTTGGCCAGAGTCGACTGCCCACTGTTCACATTACACAATTTGAAGCACAAATGCTGCCATTTCTGAATTTGAACCAACCGTTTCTTGCGGACCCTACTTATTTACTCTGGCACATATCTCTGTTTGTTTACAAAGACTTTGTCTAGCCACCAAATTTCTCTTGTACAGAAAGCAGGACATTTTTCAGATGAGCTTTTAATAAAGTGAAAGGAATCTATAATAGATAAGCCCAGTTTCTCCTAAGTCAAACATAGAGTTTAGAAATAAGGAACCAAATGTTTTGGTCCAAAATTCGAAGCATAATTTGACTACGTAGTTTCTCAGTCTGGAAATGATGACGTCTTCTTCATAGATAGAGATAAATATCCATTATGTTGATTGATCCGGGCAGAGTCTGTGAAAGCGTAGATCCTTTCTGGGCCATAACTCCATCCCTGTTCACTGATTGTTCATATTCCAATTCAGGGGCATGAGTACTGGCAAAGTTGAAACTATTTAAAGAAGGAATTCACTTCTTTTGAGAGACCGAGTGGCTCAATATGAAATCAAAATGGTGACATAATCCAAATCAAGCCACACATTAGTCAAGGTACCCATGTCCATCCTACCTATAGCTTCAGATTCGGGGCCACCATAGACAATGCAAATAGCGTGAGAATATTCCCCAGACCTCTTGTGTCCACTTCCGATCAGAGCAGTAATGGAAGCTTTCCAAAGGAAGCCCTTCCTTCATCAGAGTTTGCGCCTCAGTCTTGCTGCGAACTCGGGCCGTGGTGACTTTGAAGGCCATCATCTCTGGTCTTCCTTCTATGATTCCCCAATCTGGGCCTCATGCTTCTCGGAGCCACTGGTGTACCTTCCGCCGGGACCACACAGGACATCTCATCCCCTGTTGACTTCCCTTCCGTTCCAGGCTGAGAGCTCGGGCAGAACTAAGGCCATGGCGGATTGGTTGTTGCCTCCCTCAGCGTCTGAAATGTAGCAGGCGTCCAGTAAAGCTTTGCATGATTTTTTTTTTAAGTGAATGAATGTACCTGAAAACTCAGAGCTAAGGAAGACAGCATAAAGCTTGTGCATTTCGCTCATTCTCGGCATAGAGGCTCCAAAATTTGAATGTTTTGTCTGTGCACCTAGCTCAGTGCAGGTCACAACACAGGCGATCAATAAATATCCATTAGGCTGACACACACACACACACACACACACACATACACACACACACACACACACTGAGGGTTCCAGAAAAAGTATACACATTTTAAGAGATGTTATCTTAAAATGTATACTTTTGGGGGGGCATCCTGTGTGTGTGTGTGTGTGTGTGTGTGTGTGTGTGTGTGTGTGTGTGTGAAATGTGCAGAGTCAGGGTAAAAAGAATGTTGTATAACACCTTCTAAAGAATAGTTGACAGCTGTGGTGGAATGGCAGGGACAAGATAGGACAACGTCTGGTTATCTCACCATGGGTGGGTCCGTGTGCATGAAGGCATGAAGGCAGCCAGGGCCGAAAGACGCAGGCCTGAAAATTAAGGCTGGGGTCCAAATACAGCCCAGGGCAGCAAAGCACGTAAGGGCGTGGAGGCCGGCACACGTGATTCTAAGCCACGTCCCTCACGCTAGCACACAGCACGTGACCTCGTGCTTCAACTCCCTCATCCTCCGGTTTTTTAAACCTATCAACTGGTAACCGTAAGATGTATTTCCCAAGGTTGTTAAAAGAAGAAATGCGATGAGGCAGGTAACAAGCTTGGCAGAAGGTCTTTCATGTTAATACTCTTTGTAAGGCAAGTATGGATAATTTACACCACAGGTAGGCCATAGGCGATAGAAACTTGCATAGCAAAACCAGACAAAATGTCATCTGCAGTCACAAAGGACAATTGAATATGTGCTTGTGAGGCCAGCGTCTTTGATAAATCCATCGTATGAAGTCATAAATATTTTTACCTATCTGGTGAAATCACAATCTTTTCTGGAGAAACCAACTCCAGTGTTAAACATTGAAGTTCTTAGTCTCAGGTTGAGAAGGTACAAGTGGATCTTGAGAAACTCATTTAAAAACCCCAAAGTGGGATTACTTTCACTAATACCTGAATCACTGATATCTGAATGATAAAATATCTGAATGACTGTATTCACTGAATCTAAGATAGCTTCGATTTTAAGATATTTTACGTGCTGCAAAGAAAAAAAAATGCTGCCAACTAAATTTTGATGTGCTATCAGTAAGATGTATCTTTTTCAGAGATATTAAAATGTGAAAAAATGTGCAATGAAATACAGAATTGAGAAAAAAATGCGAAACATCTCATAACTAGCATAGTTTTGAAGTCAATTTTGACTCCGTGTGCGTGCGCACGCTCCCGTGCGTGTGTTTCTGGGGGGTTTTCAAACACAGTGACTCTTCAGCAATTTCCCAGCTGTTTGGTAACCATAATTTTCCTTCAAGATGAACATACAAATACCCACCCGCTTTGCCTCCTGAAAGTAAAAGTTCCTTTAAGCCTTGACACACTCACTGTGAGGCTACATTTACAGTTCTGACTTTTATGTTAATGCTAACAGGTTTAGAGAAAGAAAACTTGAAATTATTTCTAAACGGCTTACTTTGGGGAGGAGTGATGGCATGGTCACTGGTATTGCTTGGAGCGTGTGTACTGGTCTAAATCAGTTTAGGTTCCAACGCTTAATTTTATGTGTAGCACAGAAAATTTTAGATAGATAATATAAATCTCAAAGTGGCCATTCTCTTGTAGGCCTGGATGTGTGTGTGTGTGTGTGTGTGTGTGTGTGTGTGTGTACAGTTATGTGTGAACAGTTGCATTTACTCATTTATCTAGGTTCATGTGTTTTAAATTAACCCAATGCAGATCCAGTAACGCCCTGAACTTCCACAGAGCTCACAGGTTGCAAAACTTTCATCTCCTTTTACGTCTCCTTTCGTTTGATACATTTAGGATAAAGAAAAAAAAGTCTGTCAGCAAACGTTTGGGTATGCATAGCAGTTCCATTTTCCTTGTATTTATTTATCATATTTGTTTTCATTTAGAAAGACAGACTAAAACCAGGGTCTTAAACCCCAGAAAAGAAAAGACAGTATGAAGTCAAAACCTGGGTTAGGTTATTGCATGCCTCCTTTGTGGGGTTTTTGAAATCGATCAGTGCAGAGACAACTTTGGTGATGGGGGAAAATCCCCTATTAGCTAACGCCCACTCTGCTATATGGCTTTGTTCCTGGACAGGGAATGGCTTGTAAGCCCCTAAATATAGTCCCCAAGTCAGTGTATGTGCTGCCAATCTGTCATGCCGGCCAGCTGTCCTGCTTTCTGGCATGGCCATGCCTCTTCAGCTGGTCTATGTCAGAGGTCTAGTGATGGGGAGGCTTTCCAGAAGCTGCCTCTGGAGCGTCTGGCTGCCCAGATCAAGGGTGCTGGCTGTTTAACATCACACCAATGGGCCAAACATCTGGCCAGAGCACGATAGAGAATGGGAGGCATAAAGCGAGGGACATGAGAGATGATGGGGAAGGAAGTGTCCGAGAGGACGGGGGGAAGACTGGCAGGAGAGAAGATTTTGCTGAGATTTGGAGCTTTTCTTAGTAAGTCTCAGTCGTCAAACATACTGTGTCCCAGGCTGCAGCACTCAGGGAGCAGATCTGCTCCCCTCCGTCGGCCAATGGACAGAGGTTTGGGGACCCTGCGACAAAGGCAAGCAGCCATGAGCAGCCCTAAAAGACCCGGGTAAGCAGCGCCTGATGGAGAGCAGTTTTCCTTTGTCGAATGGAAGTTTTATTAGTCAGCCTCCAGATGCTTCTCCTTAAGACAGATTAATATCAAGTTCATTGTTCCACTTGAGATTGAGGAATGGGAATGGCGGCGTTACAGCCAAACACATGTGAAGTGTTCAAGAGCCCCAGTAGGGAAACGTCCTCTGCAAATAATTTATGAGTGAGCTCTGATGTACTTTGGGTCGGTCACCTTCCACATGCCAGATCAGACAGGAGAGGCCGGGAGACTCGGCCTCCTCTAGGCGGTAAACGTGGGTTTCGAGACAACCTCGCATTGACTACAAAAGGTGGCCCGTGCTACTTGGGCCCTGCTGTATTTAAGAGGACTCTGCTTTGGGGAGGAGGACGTGAGGCAGCCAGGCTGGCAGAAGCGCATGAACAGAGAAAGGGGAGAGATTTCTCTGAGAGGATTCTAAGGAGAGAGAGTTAATGGCTTCCAAATGACGTGCGCCAACAGATGATTGTGAAATGGACACCAGCCTCACTTGAAAACAGGTGGTAGGTATCCAGGAAAATTCCAACAGGCCACTCCTGTTCTCAATTACCAGGAGAAAGGGGTTCTGGGGCTTTTTTCATTGGGGCACATGAAATGCCTATAAATGACCACCATTTTGGCTTCAGTTGTCTTCCAAAGTGACAGGATGTAGACACAGCTATGAAACTGTGCAGAATGCTAAGGAATGTCGGCACTGGTCCTGAACCAAGCTTTCTAGGGATAGTGTCACAATTCCCGTATTTAAGGGCATCAGAATGACAGATGTACCCCTAAGTCCATCTTCACAGACAGCACAGGGGGCTCAGAGCCTCTCTGACAGTCATATGGCCCTTGTAGAATGAGTCACCATGGCAAAAATTCTTAGAAACTATAACTTGAGGCCAAATGCCCTTATAGAAATGGAGGTGCTAAGGTGGCAATGAATACAGCTTGTACCTGGCTTTGCAGCGCTCCCAGCCCTCCATTCTGCACAGAACTTGGAGCGTTCCCAGCAACTGTTGGTGATGGAGTAGGGCATTTTCCATTTAGAGAGGTGATTTTTATTATTATTACAGGCTTTTGTCAGTATTACAGAAATTGGGGGGAGAAAAAGAAAAGGGACTAATCACAAATGCTATTTACCAAACCACATTAGTCAAAATACTGCATTTTAAAACCCCTTAAGTTGTTATACATCACCATATAAGTCATCGCCAAGTAGTAACACAAATTCTTGAGAGTTATGTTGACACGGAATTTGTCAGCCGAAGTGCTAGAAAATTTACCTCTGCTCATATATCTGTAGTCATATCCTCCAAAGAAATTAACATATCATAACGCTAATATTTCAAGGTAATGTTTTTTCATGAGGATGCCATATTTTATCAGTTAATATCATCTGTGTAAAAACTATTCAATTACAGTATCAAGCTGTATATGATTAATATTGATTTCGGCACGGTAACAGTGATTCTGCAAGGCAAGAGAATCTTACAGTCAACTCCACAGTGAACCTGGGGAAAGAAATGAATTCATTTCCGCTAAATAACTAAAAGGCAGGCGATTTTGGAGGTCACGAAAAACAGACATGAATAGACCCACTGAGAGCCAGCCATCTTTCCTAACAGTTCCAAAGCTTTGGAATTCTCCTTGACTCTTAAACGCAGCATCAGGGGTGGGGGCCTCTGTGGAAGAGCCTAAGGTGGGGAAGGATGGGGGTGGGAAGTGGGGAGGAGTCCTAGCATGCAGATTAGTAGGCTGCAAGCCTTCATCATCACAGAAAAAATCAAAAAACAATTTTAAAAGAATACCCAGTATTTGTTTTCCTTGCTGCTCATTGTCTTCACTTTTAGTATCACTATTTTCTCAAAACCGTTTGGTTTCCTCCCTTCTTTGCCACCTTCAGCCTTCTTTGCAGTTCTGCCACCTGCCTTGTGCCCTCTGCCTACTTTAGACCTGCAAGCTTTCCCTCCTCACTCTAAAAATCGCTCCTGAAATGTTGCCTCTTGAGAAGGGTTTCCTGACGACTTAGATGCTTGCCAGAGGTAGTGGGGGACTGTATAGCTTTAACAATAACTTGTTTTTGCCATGTAGGAATGGGATACTAGTGTGAACAGAAAAATCTGAATCTGGGTTTGTATGTGTCATCTCCCAACTAAATGTGGGAGACTGGGGTGGTTTCAACAACCCAGACCTGCAGGCGGGGTCAAGTTCTATAGCTGGCAGTCTGGTTTAGAGTGCTGGACAACTTGTTCCTGACAAGTGTGGATTGAGGTGTGGTTGGCAGATTGTATGTAAAGCAATTTAGACGGAAATAATCTCTGCCCATTTCATCTATGTCAGTGTTTCTCAAAGTGTCTTCAAGAAGTGCTACTTACACCAACTGTTATTAGGTCAAATATATGGTGATGGAAGGAGAACTGACTCTGGGTGGTGAACACATAATGCAAAATATAGATGATGTATTATAGAATTGCACACTTGAAACCTATGTAGTTTTGTTGACCATTGTCACCCCAATACATTTTGATTAAAAAAAAAAAGGACTTTGGGGAAAATATGTAAAAAAAAAAGTCCTATCAAGTAAGTCTTCAAAATGTTGATCAAAATAACAATAAAGAGACAGGAGTTCAGAATGTCAGAGTGAGAAGTCCAGCACATCCTCTTCCTAAAATAAGTCAATGATAAAACTGGACAAAAGAGACAATTTCAACAATAACAGTTGGAGACTTCATTACTACACTCACAGTAATTGATAGAACAAGCAGACCCAAAATCACTAAGGGTATACAAGAATTGAACAACACGATCAGATAACTTGACCAAAATGATATCTGTAGAACACCACCTCCAATTCAAACAGAATATACGAGTACATTCTTTTTTAAGTTCCATCTTGGAACATTCACCAAGGTAGACCGTGTGCTAGGCATAAAACAAGTCTCAGTAAATTTAAATGGATTGAAATCATCCCACAAAATATACCTGAATTGCCCAAGTTCACTGGCAGCGTTTGACACAGATTATAACTTTGGCTCTAAAATTCCCCCTGATTCCCAGAGCCTGGTTAATCCCAGACAATGTGGGTCAGAGAGTCCCTCTGGGTCTTGGTGATGAGCAATAATCCTATGCTTCTAAGTCTTACTCGTGGAAAATAGAGCAGAGTGGATGTAGCTAATGATAGCCGCTATGCCACACTTGAGTCAACAAAATATAAGCCCAGGGAATATTGAGTTAAGTTGGAAAACCCAGGGGAGCACCGACAGCTCACCTCTGGAGTAAAGCAAGAATAGATGCAATACTTAGAGATGTGACAAGTGACCCAAGGGACCCACTAGTGAAATAGGCCTGCACATCCATTTTGAGCGAATACACCTATGAATTCAGCAGAGTTTTGACAGCGTCTAGTCACTTACGCGGCTGTCCAATTCAATGAAAATGGTCAAGTTAGTGATGCTTGCACTGAGTCAAATGTACCTTTCAACAAACTCTAAGAAGAATGGGATATAGGCCTCAGTGAGCATCAGGAGAGTCTGTTCTAGAGACAGGAGACACACTCATGGTACAGCAAATAAAGTGCTGCACGAAGGGTCGTTTTTATTCATTATAAGCTATCAGGTTCTCGCTCAGCCTGTTCCAAGTTGGTGGTAACTCATCAGCAGTGAGCAGGGAAAATGATGCTGGGGGGCAAAAATCCAAGATCTTTATAAACTCTAGTTATTTCTACTGTGGCCCAACCATTGAATACCTATCTTGCCCAAAGCAGAGAACTAAGTTCTCTCCACACAATTCTATGTAATTCTCAACACAACCCTAAGCCATCCATACTATTTCCTTTTTACTCTTGGGGAAACAGAGGCTGAGAGATTGGCTACTTGGCCCAAGTATGAGCCTTTACCAAGTCATCCAAGTGTTGCCCCAGCATTCTCGCAAATGTGGCAGTTCTCTGGCTTTATTTTGTGAAAATCCAGATTAAGAGGCCACATTTCTAAAATCCAATCGTTTGATGTCTAAGGAGCGATCTGGTGACCCAGCCACTTTGGCCTGTGCTTCTGCATGGCAAGCGCCCACTGGAGCTGACAGTAGCTGCTCCCTGTGGGTAAGGGGTGTGCCCCCCACTTCTACACAGTCTCCCCTGGTCTGTCATCTTCTTGATCATAGTCTGGTTGGCCACTGTAGACATCTGAGCTTGAACCCCCTGGTTGAAATGGTACCAACACAACCAAGCGAGCAGTGATTTGCTGTGAGACCTGCTGGCATCTAGGATTTACCAGCCTGGGCTCCGCTGACATTTGGGTCTGGATCATTCTTCATTGTGAGGGCGTCTTATGCATTATTGGAGTATGTTTAGAGCATCCCAGGCCTCTACTCACTAGATACCTGTAGCACCATGTACCCTAGTTGTGACAACCAAAAATGTCTCTAGACATTGTGAGATGTCCCCTTGGCAAGAGAGAGAGAGAGAGAGAGAGAGAGAGAGAGAGAGAGAGAGAGAGAGAGAGAGAGAGAGAGAGAGATTGTCCCCCGTTGAGAATCTTGTCCTGAAACACTCCTTTTGAGGCTCAAAACATTTAAAAATAGTTAAGCAAATAGGATCTAGTTAAGTCAATAGTATTACAACAATATCGATATTCTGATTTTGAAATGTATTATGCATGCGTATGATGTTTTATTGGGGGAAGCTGGTACCCAGAAAGTTTCTTTGCTATTGTTGCAATTTCTTATGTGTCTTTAACTATTTTTTAAAAGCTATTAAAAAGTAAAGCAATAGCTGAGCAAGTACTGAGCGAGTGAATGGAGACTGAAATGGGGACCTCTTCTTAATTTTTACTATCACGTATTTGGTTTCCTCATGAGTAGCAACCCTCATGGGTTATACTTCTCTATCCCATCTGCTCAGTAAGGTGTCTGGTACAAAAAATCTTCAGGATGTAGTTATGGTGGAGGTAAATTAAGAAGTCTGTAAGACTCTAACTCACGTATATACACCACTTGGCAAACTCTTAAAGACAAACAAGGTACTTTTCTTGATAAAGAGATAGGCAAAGGAAGGACATTAAGGAGATAATAAAATGGACAGGGATCAACTCATTTGATCTCTTTAACAGAGGGCAGCACATTTGTCAAAGTAGAGACAAAAAGAAAGGGGGGGGGGGAAGGCAAGCTGTAAAGGAAAAGAAATTATTCCTATAATGATTCTCCGTCGTAAACACATTTTGAGCAGATTGTAAAAAGTAATTCAAGTGAAATTAGATTACAAAGAGCACACAGTACACTAAGTACAACTATATTATGGAAACGGGAAGCTAATTAGTCTAGAATATGGTATTTCCAATAGTCTGCAGCAGTTTGCGTCTTCTTGGTGGCAGTCTTGGGTCTTTCCCATAAGGTCCTGTGAGTCACGGTAGCATGACATTTCTAGGCTTTGATCCTGGCTCACCAGTACCCACCGCAATTAGTCACTTGATCATTAATTTCAGTCGGTGTGGAGACACCTGGATTCACGGAGTCGGGGTTGGGGGCATGCGGTTACTAAATTTTTGGAGAACACTGGTTCCTTCCAGCTCGGCATTCATTTAATCCGCTAACGAAGGCAGCAGTATGCCAGCGAGGCTAGTACTACGTGGTAGTGGGCCACCTCTGTGCAGGTTTTGTGATGCTCTCCCTCCAAAATGAGGAAAATGGTTTCTGATTATACACTAACGCATTATTCCGCTCATTAATAATTGTAATAGTCAACAACTAATAGATCCATGGAGCGTTCCCGTCCCTCTCATAGCATACTGGGCCACACTGCAAGTTTATTATTTCATTTCAATATGAGAGCATTGGATTTGATTTCCTTGGGCCAACACGAAAAAGCGTGGTAGTGATTTTTGAGGCTGTAAATGAGGGGCACGTGGCAGCCTTTTTGCAAAAAATGTGTCTGCATTTCAGATAAAAAGAAGGTTGAAAAGATGCTTAAGAATCTCCAAGCCCTCTGAATCCAGATGTTGTACGATGAGCTTTAGATTCAGTTAACACACTTTTATGAAGAACTGCATGCATCATGGTCTGTTTTTCTCCTCGTCATTACGAACCTATGAGTTCAGTGTCACTTTTTTTCCCATTTCACGTATTAGGACATGAAGTTTCAAAGCAGGTAAATGATTTGCTCACTGTCACACCTAAGAGACGGAACTGGAGCTAAACTCAGATTTGAATTCAAACTTGGAATCCCCACTGCCGTCGATATGGGGCCACAAACATGAATAACACAGGTGCTGTGAACAGAAAGCGTGGAGCGAAGTGACGTGTGCAAGCGAAGAGGCACTCATCCCTCAGACCCATGTCCCCCGCGCAGGGTTACCGTCACATCCATCCTGAGGCCCCGGGCACGGATCCTTAGAATGAGAACTCTGAGAGCAATCTGATTTCCATCACGAGTACCACCAGGAAATGCCAGAGCAAGGCCCTCCAACCTCATGCCTCATTTCCTGATACAAAACACCCCCATGCCCGCTGCTCTTTTAATGAGAGAGGCTTTGCCACTCCCCAGACCTCTCATTTTAATTTCTGCTGGATCACGAGGGAGGCAGAGGCTCGGCCATTCTCCCAGCATCGCTCCATTATCGAACACACTCCTTGTTCCCACTACTGGCTGCTTAGGGAGATGTTAACTGATTCCCTGCTTTCAATCCACAGCACTTCAAAAGGCTGTTCTGTCTTCACGAGCACCAAGGCCTGGCTCACGGCCACGGCCAGGGAGCTGTGTTTGGCTCTTGAGTCCCAATGCAATCACACACTGTCTGCTTCTCGCTGCTTCCAAGTTCTGCAAGTGTTTTCAAAAATCCTCCAGTGTTGCCCGAATGACAATTGACTCATGACAGCCAGGGCCATTCAGGTGATGAGAAAGGCCTGTCTGAGGCAGGCCGATTAGAGAGAACCGACTCCATGCAAGAGGACCAATAACAACACTGAGAATAGCATGCTACTGACTCCACTGCCTTACCAAGTGGACATAAGATTAAGGAAAGGCCCCCAAAATAAAAGGTGCATTCACGAATTTACTTACAAGCCAGAATCTGTCCTCCTCATACTTGGAGGTTGTTGAAAGGTGTATCCACATAAATATAAGAGTGAATTCTTCCCTAGGAGTGTGAAAAGGGGGACAAAGGTGGTTGAGGTACCACCCAGGGATATTTCAAATTCAGCCGTTCCAAGGGAGCAGACGTTGCGTCTCTCAAACCAGCACTGCTGCTCATAGCATCCCTGTTAGAACTGACAGGAATGGTGTTAGGCAAGGAGGACAAAAGGACTCACAAGAGGAAGTAACTGTACAAAAGAATTTCCACAAACACCGCCAGAAAAAAAATTACCTTCTTTGCTTGACGAGGCTGATCAAGATAAAAGATCCACTAAATTACAACAGTTCCTGGAAAATGCCATAAGAGAGACAATAGATGAGGGGGAAAGAAAGAAATTTAAATCAGGCCCGGGTTATGCCAAGTAGAGATTGTCTAATTAAACAAAGAAATCAGACGAAATTAACGTACAGGAACTTTTCCTCATGCAGGAGGAAAAATAAAGCCTGACAGTTTAAGTAGGAAAGTTTATGGTAATTTTTAAAGGAAAACAAAAAAAGTGATGATAGAGATTGGTTGATTTCAGAGAGTTGACACTTGCATATAGACTGATATTTCTCAACACAAAGCATGAAATCTTGTGGCCACAATGGCTGAGGGCGTCAGGCAGGAGAGGTCAGGGATACAACCCCAAAGAGAGTAAAGAAATCAACTGGGTGGAGAATACTAGTTGCCCACCAACATCTGTCCTTTTCTACCACCTGGGCATATGACTAAAGAGCATTCCCTCACCTTCTCTGCATTTAGATTGTGGTCATATGACTGACTTATGGCCAAAGGAATGTGAGAAGACGTGATGCCTGCCACTTCTGACCTGGGCTTTGAATTGTTGCCTCCCCCATGCCTTCCCGGCAGCTGGAACTCAGTGGGGGCTGTGACCCATGTCTCAACCTGAGAATGCCCCATGGGAGGCGCCTGGGTCTGTAAATTACTCTGAGAAAGAGCTCTTCCACCAACCTGGACCACTCATTTTCTAGCTGAATGACTTGTATCGTCTTTACGCCCCTGTCTTTTTGTTTTTGTACCTTTTCCTTTCCCTGATCTGTGTACCAATAAGCAAAAGATTCATTCAAAACCATGTACTGAGAAATTCCTAAGCTCTCAGTCTGGTTTTAGGCACTGAACCCTGAATGCTAAGTCAGACACATGTAGTGTAACCATCACCCTATTCTGGAGCCAGGCACATGGTGAAATAGGAAAATGAAAGAGGGGGCATTTCATTCTGGTTGGAGGAGGAGAAGGAGGGATCCATGTGGCGATGGCATTTGGAATGAGCTCTAGAGCAGGCGTCGTGTGGGCACAGAAGTGGGGAAGGAGAGGACATTCCATGGCGCGCTCAGCAAGGGCAGCACGGCCAGTCAGAGGGTAAGTGGCTGAAGCTGGAGGTAGGGCGGGAAGGACAGGTGACAACCAGAACGTGACAATTTGGCCATCACCCTGCAAGACAGCACTCAGTCCACTGCGGTTTAAAGTAAGCACTTGATTAGGCCAGATTTGTGCACTGGAAGAGGCCTGCCAGAGGGGGTGTGCAGGGCAGACCAGAGTGGGGAGAGCCAGGACAGGGAGCTTAGGGAGCAAGTGACCCCTTAGCCTAGGAGAGAGAGAGTGGGGTCCTGAATGGGACTGTGACAGTGAGACTGCAGAGGAGGGGCAGCTTTGAGAAACCTTTCAGAGGGAAGGTAGACAGAACATGGCGACATCTAAATGGGGTCCACCCACTCATGGCTCTCACTCCGAGTTCTAGGCTGCTGCTCTCAGGTCTGAAAAATGTAATTCACTGTCCCCCTCCCTCTCTCTAAACTGTATAGCAGTCCCTCTTAAGAAGGTCCTCATGTCATTTGCAGGCTACTTCCTCCATCCCTCCTCCACCACTCACTTACCCACGATCAAATCCCCTCCTCCCTTAATCCCATGAGCCTGTCTGGGCCTACCTTCTAGAACCTTCTCCTTGCCCTCCTGTAGCTGAGGGTAGACCACATTTGACTTGAAGGACGGATAATAAGGCTCAAAACAATGAGAATTGGAAAAACGGAGAAACATTTTTAAGTGAAGGGAAGAGATAATGAGAAGGGTGAAAAGCCGGACGACGGGCGTTAGCCTGGACGGGTTATAAGCCTGGGCTGTTCACACAGCCTTCTCTGGCTCATGTTTGTAAAATGAAAGGATTATACAAGAGATTCCCTAAGAAGCCCGATATCCCACACAAACCTAACAAACAAATTATTCTAGAACGATGAAAAAATAATTGTTCTTGAATTGTGTATTACAGAGCAGCTAACAACAATGTGTAGAGTTCAGATATGATCAAATTAACTTTGTAAAACTATCTAACTAAATCACAAATTAAATGAGCTAAGAAATGAAGAAGTTATATGAGTGCATGTTTTTAGGGCCTAAACAAACAGTGGTTTTAAGATTCAGAATCATTTACCAGGAGTCAGTGTAGAATATGGAACTAAATTAACAATAATTGCTATTCTTAAAGAAGGAATGATAATTTTGGTAACCAGAAAGGATATATAAAATTAATACTAATAATTACAGAGAAATTACTTAATTATCTGACTTATCAAGAGAATACAATCAGATGCTATTAAGTAGAATTGAACCTTATATTACTTTACTCTTATGTGTCAGTCAAACTGATTTTTTGGAACAAAGAAGCAGTGTTGAATTGATGTATTGTTCAAGATGATGGTTAGCTAGAATAATTATCTGGTCTAATTAATTTAATTTATTTTATTATGCCCTGGGTTCAGAGAGGTACATAAATTGTAAAATATTGGGGGACATTATACAATGAGGCAAACGTTAGGGAAACTGAGACCCTTTCATAAACTTTAAAGCCAACCTGCCAATAAAGGGATTCATGACATAGCTGTTATACAAAAGTCCCCAGGATGGTGAGCATTTTCTCAAATCGTTTTTACCTCAAGAGTGAAAATCCTCTCTGGACAGCATTAAGTCTAAGCAGATCATAAAATAACATACAATTATGGAACACCAAGTGTCTGGCACTCATCTAAGTGTCTTAACTCATTGAGTCAGGGCAGCAACCCTAGGACATTGGGACAAAATCGGGCCCCCCAATTTGCCGGTGAGGAGAGCGAGATACAGGGAAGCTAAGGACGATAGAGGCAATAAATATCTGAGCCAGGATTCGAAGCTTCCAGAGTGGATGTTCTTACTGCTACTAACCTTGGCATCAATTTCGATGATTCTTCACTCACTGGTCAGTAGGGAATTCGTGCCCAATTCTTCTAATGGCTGTTCGAAAACCAGGGGTCAAAGAGCACTGACAAGGAGGCAGGATGGCGCCTTCTTCACTTGAAGCACTTTGAGCATCTCTGTGAAGACTTATGCCACTTAGTGGCATCCACCACTTCCAAAACTCTGGGTCAGGCTTTGCAGACCTGCCGAGACCGAGCTTCCAGCCTTTACACAAGGCACAGAGCATTTACTGTAGGATAAGTCAAGTATTTAAATTTGCTTTGCTGGACTTGCCTCCATAATTCCTGCCGAAGCTTCCATGGACAGCCGTAAATAGGAATATTATCCACCACAGGCCAGATAAGTCAGCCCAATGTCCCCAGGCCCAGGTCCAGGTCCAGTGACTCACAAGGCACCCAAAGCGTGTTCAGCTTGTCCTTAGGAAAGATGGGTAACTTATTCCTGATGTTTCCAGTGACAAGATAATTTATTGTCCAAATCAGGCACTTTTGAGAAGGAAAAGGGACACTATTAATAATGATTCCAAGAATTAAAAAAAGACAAAAACTCTGCTTGCCCTGTGCAAACTGGGACATATTGTCGTCACACTATCCATGGTTTATTTTTCAAATCTGTGCTATGATACATTATGTCTTTTTCCACTTTTGCACTCCTTAAATTCAGTTTTAAGTTTTTCCATGGAGACAGAGACACGGTTACGACCACGAGTCAACAAAATCATTTCTCAGTGGCAGATAATGAGAGGGCCACAAGGCAAAGAGCAGATGTCCTCACAGGTCCCACCGAGCCTTCCAGTGGATCTGGCACCACATGGCCTCTGGGTGACTCCTTCAATACAGGCGAGAAATATCTGAGCCACAATGTGCATTTATGGAGAGGCTACCTGGAAGAAGCCCGAGAATTTGTCTGTTTACCAAATCTATTAGTGGTTAAAGAGACTTATCTCGACAGTGGCGAATAACTAGCTTTCTTATTTTGCCATAGGATTCACCAGATTTGTTATTTTGGAGAATTTTTTGAAACGTTTGATCGTGGCTCTCAGAACCAGTAGGCACATTTCATTCATTCATTCATTCATTCATTCATTCATTCATTCATTCATTCTCACACTGATATATTTTTTTAAACAGATAGTTACCAAAACTGGAGATCAGTGCTTCCCTTTATTCCTGGAAATAACTTTAATTCATTCGTTTATTTGTGCATCCCACTGGTTTGAATGGTATGCGTATTGCGTGTGTACTGTGTGCCCGCAGCCCTTCTAGGCACTGAGACCACAGTGATAAACAAAAGGGACATGATTTCTACCTCCTGGGCTCCACCAGGAGCCCTGTCAACTGGGGAGCACAGGCAACAAAATAAATAAGCCCCGGGCTATTTTTAAATTGCAGAAATGCCATCAAGGACTCTAAAGGAATTAAGCAATAGTGCAGGGGTGAGCAAACTGTGGCCCGTGGACTACATGCAGCCCACTCACTGCCTGTTTTTGTAAATAAAGTTTTATTGGAACACTACCACTCCCAGTCATTTATGTTTTGTCTACCGCTGCTTTAACCGTAAAACTGCAGCGTCGAATAGCTGCAACAGAGACCGATGACCCACAAAACTGGAAATGCTCACTATCTAGCACTGTAGAGACAAAGTTTGCTGTCCCCTGGAATCGAGAATAATAGCTGATGACAGGTGGGAAGAGGGAAATCCTCCATAAATAGAATCATCAGGGAATGTTTCTTTGCAGATATGACACTTAACCAGAGGCCAGAAAGAGAGGGGACTAGTGCCAGGAATCAGTGGATGAAGAGCCTCCCTGTCGGAGGAAATTACAGGAGCAAAGGGACCAAAGCAGCAACAAAGCCCAGTTGCTCAGAGAAGACCTGGGTGACCCAAGTGTGGTACAGCAGAGCAGGAGCCGTAGGCAGGGTCAGGTTGGAGAGGTGGGCGGGTGCCAGATGCAAGAGGCATTGGCGTTTGTGATGAGAAGATCGGGTTGCATTCGGAAAGCGGTGGAGAACTCGGAAGGATATCACATAAAAGAGTCATGTGATGGGTTTGGAATTTTAAGAGATTGCTTTGACTGTTGGTTAGCAATTATCTTGCAAAGGTGGAAGCGAAATGTTGAGAACATGTAAGGAAGGTATGCCCGTTGGCTAGGTGAGCGCTGATGAAGGCCCGGCCAGGATCGTGGCAGTGGGATTGGAAAGCTTGGTGACGTAGAGCATGTTGGAGCTACGGTACCAGAGCCAGTCAGATTCTGAGTCGCACTTGAACTTTGCCGGCCACGGATGAGCCACATAGTTCGATGATTAGTCTTGGTCTGATGACATCATGGCGATCCTCTCAGCGGGAACGGCATGGCCACACACTGTTGTGTGGCCCTGCCTTAGCTGGAGGGACCTCCCCAAAGGGCAGAGGCAGAGGCAAGGCTAACAGACTCCACACACAGAGCTGGGTGAGCATGCTTTAGTAGGTCCCGGGGGGGGGGGGGGGGGGGGGGCCAGGCCTCAGTCCGTGTGGGCCCTTCTGGGGCTTTAGGTTGAGCTTCAGAGCTTTTCAGCTGAGTGCAGAAGACAGGGACCTTCTGGTCCCAGGGCAGCGCTGTTCAAGACTTTCTTCATGGGTTGCTCTGAGTAATGCATGCATGGCTCCAACACGGCATCGGAGAAGTTTTGGCCCAGAAACGTAGTTACCTGGAGGAGCCAAGGGGAGGGCTGCCAAGCTACTGGCGACAGCTTATTGAGTCGTCATGCCTTTTGCTCCAGCAATAGCTCAGGTAGAAAGTGTGTCTCAACCAGGTGGTGAGAGGCACAAAGGTGTCCGAGAAAAACCCTGTGTGAACTGTGAAACACATTGGTACACCCTCTCCCATTTGACCTTCATAAAGACCTCTGAGGTCTTCATGGGATTCTTTAGCAAGACTTAAGCTTCCCATTTTGTAGATGAGCAAACTGAGCCTCAGAGTTACCACAGAAACAATGTTGGAGCCAGCACTGGAATCTCTGTGTGCTGATCTATCGCTCAGCTAGCACTCTTTGTCTGCAGCTGCTCCTTCTCCCAATAACGGAATGAAAGGCCAGTACAACTGAGAAATGCGTTCTTAAGAGTACGAACGCAAAGTGAGTGGGGGGAAAGCTGGTGTTGCCTGGAAGGGAGCAGTGGCAGAAGGCCTCTTGATGAGGCCATCTTGTTCGAATGATCCAGTGTTTGGTAAACACATCCTTAATCACACACTTCAGTATTGTATACACTTATAGTAATGCCATCTCTCAACTTCCCCCTTTCCCCCCTGAGCAATCCGAGGCTCTTTGGTCTCTGGGCCTATGATAACGTCGGTTTCTCATTCCAGGTCAATCCCCCAGTTTTGTGAAAGCTTTCTTGAGCAAGAATGCAGATGTCCCACAGGGTGCTGAAAAATGCGAATTACTATTTATTAGTTAAGAAAAACAGGATCAGTTCAAATGTGTAACCGAGCCAGCCCCCGAGGCAGAAGTTACCACTCATTTAGCCCCTGTCCCTTACTGGGCAGTGACTCGTCTTGTGTGCTTAACTCTACACGCAGAGTTCAAGCCAAGCTGTAATGACCGCAGAATCGTCACCTATGTTCCCACACTTCATAGGAAAGCACCTTTGGGTGTGCTTCCCTTCTTTGGCTGTACTCAGCTGACAAGGTGACAACGTGGGGGGAGGATGGGGGGTCACACCTGAAGGCTGCAATGATGTGACCACCTGTTCCTCCCAAGCACTTTGTCCCAAGGAGTTAAAATAGCTTTGTTATAAAGGCCGATCTAGATTCCATACTAATTTACATAAATAAAAGGAAATCACTAGAAAAGGTCCTCCCTTGAACTGGCATTCGTAATTTTGAGAGATCTCACTTTGGATCCCATCCCGTATGCCTCTACAGTTACTGCCAGTTCAAACTGGAAATGAATGTGTAGACTCCTCCTTTACAACATTGATTGGCAATAACAACCCTGTCCCATAGCATGATATGGTGTGGAGACCACGGTTTGTAAGTAATGATAAACCCTACTGTTGGCAGGTGCTTGACCTTGAATCACACTTTTTTTACCCTTTTGAGCCCTAGTTTCCTTTTCTCTGGAATGGAGACACAGAAGAACTGGGTGAGCAGGGCCAAGCACATAGTAGGTATTCAATAAGCTCCAACTTAATATTACTAATAATGGCCATAGTATTATAATCCAAAGGGAAAACTAGCCTGTCCAGTGACCCACAAAATTTGCCCAAATAAACATTCTGGGATCTCCACTTTGCTGTGTCAACCAGGAGTTTCCTGAACAAACACTTTCCTCTGCGACCGCATATAAACCGGCTTCTCTCTCCTCCCAGCAGACCTTCTAATTATCTCTGCTGTTTACATCATCCAGCCCCTCCGCTACCAAATTCTCCATTATTCTGACAGCCAACAAACTAGACCTATTAGAACCCGGCACAACTTTTGCCTAAGGCAGGAACTTTGTGAGCCCACAAATCGTCTCGGTATTAAAAGTCGGTGCATAAGAACTGCCCTCAGCTTTTGCGCTAAATTGGTAGTTTGAAGACATTCATTGCAGTATATTGTATTTCCAGTATATTTTGCTTTAATAGACTTCGTGGTGAAGTGTATCAGAAGAGTTTTAAAGCCCGAGGTAGCACACAGCCCACTTTTTTTTCCCTTTTATATATTTCTCCATCTTTTGTTTGTCACCTTATATTGTTTTTGTTGCTTCACATACATAAAACAACCTGGCAATCACAGAACAATCCCCAGCACTTAGTTGGAGGCACATATTGACTTTACTCTTAAAAGTTGAAGCAATCAAGCTAAAGAATCTGTGGCGTCTTTTTCTGCGACTTGCATGAGACTTTAATTTTAAAACAAATGGAAAATATCCCCTCTGAATGTAATAGAGCTTTCGTTGACCTTGGTTTGTTTCTGTCCGCTTGCATTGCCTGCCTAGGACAACTCTGCAGTGAAAGGCAGAAGTAGAAGAAAGCATTTCCCCAGCATTTTTATCTGAAAGTTCAAAGTGCTTTCTAGCCATGATTCTTTGATTCCAAGTCAATGGGTAGGCTGAGTGATGCCAACGTCCCTTGGCTTTTCTTGGTCTTCCTTTGTTCCCCTTCATGACACCATGGCAGAAACCGAGGTATCCTGCATGTGTTATCCTATAGCACTGGAGATAAGGGAGACTAAGCCTGGTCTCGTCTTCATGTACCATATGACTGTATGATGAGTCTCATGAGAGGAGAGTAAATAGCCACACAAACACATCTATGACCATAGATGCCAGGGACCTCATTATCATTAGAGTTCTAAAGAAACTGTATTATCAGAGGACCAACTTTGGATGTGGGGTCAGAGGTCTTGCAGAAAAAGACATGAAGGGGTTGAATTAGAGTTTTCTGAAGGAGAAGCACTAAAAGAAGAGATCACACATGAAAAGGCCCCAGGGCAGGAAGAATCTATCACCTTCGAGAAGCCGAGGCAAGGACCGACCGCACTGGGGTACAGAGGATATGGGCAAGAGAAGTGGGGGTGGGGCTGGAGTGATGGCCAGGGCTAGAGCAGCGAGACCTAAGAGGTGATGACGGAGAGTGGGGATTTTATTCCAAGGACAGTCGGAGGCCATTGAAAGGATTTCAGCATAGGAGTCTGTACAATCCACTTTTGGAAAATCCCTCTTCCTCTGTCTTTTGTATGGAGGATGAATTGAAGGAAAGCTGGAGTAGAAGTTGAGAAAGCCATTTTTAGAAAGATGGGTCTAGGGGAGAGAGAACAGTCACTAAAATGAAGGGTTTGGGAAAAAAGATATTTGGGGGAAAAAATGAAAGTGATTTTAGGGCACACTACATATGGTGCTAAAAGAAGAGAGACAGTTTCTAAAAAGATGCTCAGATGTCCAACTGAGCAACTAGTCGATGGAGGTACAGATTTTGAGCCGGGAAACACTAAACAGAGCAGATTTACAAGAAGATCAACTGTTCACTTTCAGACACTTGGAGAGTTTATTTAAAATGTGAGTAATCGGAATCCAACTCCAACTAAAGCGGGACCTATTGGAAGAATGCTGGGAAGTAATATCTAAGAAGAGGAGAACCAGGGCAGCCCAGAGATCTGGACGCAGGAACCCATTGGCTGGCTGAGCTCTGAAACTGATACAACTGAGTTCAGCGACGCCCAGGCTCTGTGTCTGTCAATTGCAAGCGCCACATATGGGAAAACAGAGTCAGATTGGCCCAGGTTAGGACAGAGGCCCACCCTTCTCCAGTCAGTACTGGTCGGGGAGACAGAAACTTCTACCACAAATATGGCCACTCCAGCCTCTTCCACGTAGTTGGTGGTACTTCTCAGAGAAGGCTGTGAGTTGTGAAATGGGAAGACACCCCAAATGTCTCGTGTGTGTGTGTGTGTGTGTGTGTGTGTGTGTGTGTGTGTGTGTACAATCTCAATTAACCTTCAGAGCAACCCTCGGAGATTGATGCTGCTATAACCATGCTATGGAGAAGGGCGTGAAACCCAGAGAAGCTCATCAGCCTTTAGGCCACACAGTTAGTAGGTGGTGGAGCTGGGAGGTAAACCTGTGTCTGTCTACAATGCCTTAAAAGCCCAATGGATTCGGTCTACACTCACAGCTATTCAAAAGGTACTTTCCCAGACATGGCCTTAGTATGCTGTATGCTGAGCACTCCAGAGGAGACAAATGAGATTTGGTTAAGTTTAATTATGTTCTAGTTGATTCATCAGACTTCTGGAATCTGAAATGCATGCCTTTCCGCAGAGGGTTAACATGATTAGAAGGATAAAAGTGCATTTGCCCAGAGTTAAATGTAAGGTTGGTGAACCAGTACGATACTTCTATTTCCAAGCCTGGCCCAACAAGTAGTCAACACTGTTCTTTTGGAGACCTAAAGAAAGAGTGAGTATCTCCGTCTGAAGCTGTCTCATAGACTGTTTACAGGTCTTTCTTTGAGTCCTGTGATAGATAGATGAGATTCATCTTGACTGAAGTTGGAAGAATGGAAATACCTCCATCAACATCAGGGGGAAAAGAGTGATTACATGTAATAAAATACCCTCCACCACACATCATACTCCCCTTTGTATTGAATGAAGGTGTGAGTGGCAGTGGAAAATGTATTAGTTACATTATAAAGAGCTCCTAGACATGTACAGTGTGTTGACCAGATTCTCTCTTATAAGAATATAAACTTGACAAAAGTAGAGACTGTCTTGTCCATTGCAATATCCAGGGTCAAGACCAGCGTTTGGTATGTGGTACCCAAATGCCTAATACGTGTTTGTAGAAAGACGGAATGACTGCAGTTGCCCAGAGAGATGTCAGTCTAGGTGTCATTTTGTAAAATTCTTTCTTCAGAACTTTCTGTGTTTATGACATCACTACAAAGATAAGCTCCATCTACATAGAATCCAGTAAAAATGCAATAAGGTTGAACACAGGAATGGGCAAATTAGTCCTAGAAAATATCATAATTGTTTGCCTCCAGAAATTCCTTGGTTTACTTTACCAGTCTTCACCCAGCACATCTTTCCCAATAACATATATGTGGATAGGGCTGGGGAGAGGGCAGATAAAAGCAAGCAAACAAAAATAAATAAAAACGACATGAAGCCTTCCACTCTTAGAGCATGGGCATTTAAGTGCTGATGGTCTCACATCTACCTCTCTTTTGAGCTGCTAACCTCTGTTTCCAGTGGAATGGGTGTTCCAAGGGTACTCAGCCTAAAACAAAAGTCATTGTCTTGCATCACATACTTTTGTACTCTAGTTTTTAATGAACCACACACCCTCCTCTCCCCAAGGGCCCTGAGCTGGAAGCTCAACTCACCATGAACTGCTCCCTCCACCCGCACCACTGATTGGAGGCTGACTCACACACATCTACTCCAGCCATTTTTCTCAAACCTTCCCTCTCTGTCGTCATTGAAAAGCCCTCATCCTGGTCTAGAGCCCTCTTTTCTAGGTCCATTGCATTAGCCTCCTGTGGGACCCTCTGTCTTTACTCTCTACACTCTACTCAGTCGACCTGCTAGAACTTCACCAAAGTGAGCTCGGAGAGCACACATCAGATTAGAGCGATCCCTTCGTTAAATGAATTTAAGGCATCACAACACTTTTAGGCACACGTTATTTGTCATGGCACTTAACGTCTTCTATAATTTCCTATATTCAGCAACCGAACTAAATCTTTCCAGCCTGTCCTCTCACTCCCTTTCCCTGCACTTATTCTTTTATGGGGCCTATAAGAGAGCAGTCCCTGCCCTTGGAAAGCAGTTCGAAGTCTTGGGGACAATGTGTTGAGCAAATAGATAATCATGGCACCACCTAGTAAGGATGGCGGTAGAACATCACAAGGGCCTTTGCTGACCAGATGCTGTTCCTCAAGCTTGTGACACTCGGGCTTGGCACACCTCCCTTCTCTGACCACATGCCCTCCTTTCCATCTGCCACACCCAGGCAGCTGCCACTTGTCCTTCAGCATCCAGTCTCATCTCCAATAGCTGAGCTGATTCCAGCACCTTTGCTTTCTTTTTGGCCTTAAATCAGATATTTAGGCATCTGGAGAAGATCAACCACTGGTTGTCTAAGTCAGCAAGCAGCCTGCAAATACTTATTAAAGTATTAATAAGTAATTAATAATGAAGTCTCATCTACAGCATTTATTTAAAAAAAATGAAATTAAAAAACACTGATTCCCAGGTTTTATGCCAGACCCACCGAATCAGAACTTCTCGGTCTATTTAGCAAGTGCACTAGGGAGGTTGGAGAAATGTGATTCTGAGTGGATGGTACTCAAAGTGAGGCCCCCTGACCAGCTGGTTTGGACCAGGTGATGCTGCTGCCACAGCTCCACCAGGGACCACCTTTGGAGAATCGCGCCTTCAGGTTGAAATTCCCTTTCTCTGGCAGCCTCATGACACAGTCATGTCACAACAACAACCTCCTGGAAGAGGCAGGACAGGGAGTGTGGCTGCAGATGATGGAACCGATGCTGAGCCAGGCTGCTTGACTCACAGATGGTAACATCATCATGCAGATGACAGACATACTGGCATCAACCTGCGGTGCTTCCTGTACATGCATGAGCGAACCCTTCACGGTGCTAGAAACACAGGAGGCCCTCGACAGGTCAGGTAGACGGCCGTCTGCAAACCAGGAAGAGAGCCCTCCCCAGGATGCTGATTGTGGACTTCCAGCCTCCAGAACGGGAGGGCACATCATTTCTGACTCCATCGCCCAGAAGACACGTGACTTTGACCACTCTTCACCTTTCCCGTCACAATCCACAGTACACCACCTTTGAGGAGCAACACACGGGCAGTGGAGCACGTCCACATGCTACCGCAGGTGGGAAGAGCTTCCCATAGGCCTCTGCGTTTCTTCTGCAGCAGACTTTGTGTGCTCATCTGGAAGGGAAGAAGGTGAAAGAGGAACCAGCAAGTAACATCACCTTGGAAGGTGTTAAAAATGTACATCGTCAGGCTTCACACAGAAACTCCTGGGGGTGTTGAGGTCCAGCAAAACCATGTGTCACCAGCCCTCCAGGAGATGCTGGTACATACTCGGGTGTGAAATCCACTGCTCCAATCAGTCCCTCGGAGGAGAAAATGCAATGTTGGCCTGATAAATTAAATGCCGTCTTGGTTGCCTGAAAGCATAACTCCATCAGGACCTTCTTTTTGCCAGAGGGTGGCTGGCGCTAAACTGACCAACAGACACAGAAATTTCAGAAAAGCCATGCAATCATTTGGGCCTGAAATCAGAATATTCTGTCATATTACATCTGGAACCATTGAAACTATAAAGGCATTTCCATCTTGTGACCAAATACACACAATGAACTAAAAAAGGCAGCACAATCCAAGAAACTGAGGGAAAAGTGAAATCAAAAAGCCTTCAATTATCTGGATGTTTCAGGCAGTGGAAGCAAAGATTCCCTGGATCAGTCACTGTCAAAATGTGTTTTTATTTTATTTTTTAAGTGTAGTTGATAGGCAATATATTAGTTTCGGGTGCACAATATAGAGATTTGACACTTACATACTGTACGACGTGAGCACCGCACGAAGACTGTCGCAGTGTAGTTATAACACTCTCATTGGCTGTATAAAAACAAAATTTGTTTTTAGCCAGAGCCCTTTCTTCCAAATGTACAGTAAGTTTAACCCCAATATACAGAGGGTGCCAAAAAACGTATACACATTTTAAAAAAGGAAGAAAGTGTATTAAAATTGTAATACTCAATATATACCAATAACAAAAGATGAATGAATACAAGTCACATTTGACTTCTGCAATGACAAGAGGTGCTCTGAGTGGTTCCCATCGGTGTAATTTTAGTACAGTTTTTTTCCTTTCTCAAACTGTGTATACATGTATACTGATGGAGTCCAGCCCTTCTTCAGGGACCCCGAGGCCCCAGTGGCATTTCTGTGAAACCCCACAGTTATAGAAAAGGCAGCTTGAACACTCTTTGTTCTAAAGAGTATTTCCTTCTTAATTCTCATAGGCACAGACAACTGAAAAGACAAAACTGAAACTGAAGCATCTCACAGCCGCCAAACAGAAGATTGTTTTAGTTGTGACTCAGTTGAGGTCACTGGACTCTGAAAAGATCGACAGAGTTAGTAGGTCCAAAATGATTTGGAATTTAACCAAAAAAAAGAGAGGGAGACAGGGAAAGAAAAGAAAGAAAGCAAAAAAGCAAAGAGGAAGAAGAAAGCAGGCAGCTCTGAACTACTCAACAGTGTCAGTGGTTTTACTTTTCATCTCGAGAGATGCCTGGAAGCACTGACTTTTGTTGTCACTCTGGGCCCAAGGCGTCCCTTCTTTTCCCACGCTGACCTCTGCCTTTCCTGTAGGTGGTTTACATAGCAGACTGCAGGGTTACAGCTCTTGGGCAAACTTCTTCACAGCAGAAAGGGCAAACAAGGTTTCACATAACTTCCTGTTTCTCAACAGAGCTACGGGTCTTCCCTCTCCCCCATGTTTTTGTTTTTCTGCTCCTTCTCATGGAAAAAAAAAAAAAAAAAAGAAAGAAAAGAACTCTGGAGATGGTTAGAAAAGGAAAATAACTTAATTAGAAGCAGGGAATAATCAGAAACTTACATGGGGCTAAATGTGCATTTCCTTTTTTTTTTTCTCTCTCTCTCCACAACGTATTGGAGAAGTTTGTATCTAGTCTGTGAATTTTGTAAGTGGTGAGTAAAGAAGGTAACATATGTGTAGCCTTTTATTCATGTGTTTTATGCACTTTTTTTTTTTAGAAGTCAGATGCCCTGGAGAGGTTTAACTCTAGGGGTATTGTGTGGAGAAGGCTACTTGGGATTAAGATTTTCAGATGAGGCTAAGGCTTTTCGGTTGACCCTTGACATGACCTTTAGCTGGAAGCACCTCCAGAGAAGGAACGTGGGCTCATTCATCTTTATGACCCCTGCACCCGTCATCATAGTGCTGGGTACAAAGTGGACACTCAGAAAGTTTACTAAGTCAATGTGGGTGGAATGTCATAACCCCCAACTTTCATTTGCCAGCTGTAAAGATAATAACACGGATGCAGAGCCAAGAAAATCATGTCGTTTGTAATTTCTTAAAGCCCTTCAAAATTAGTTCCAGAAAGATTGTCAATGACTCCTTGAAAGAATAAGATGCAAGATGTACGGTTTTCAACCCTGACCTTTTTCATACAAACTTTCTCCTCCTTTCTATATGTATAGCTTCCCAACAAATGTAAAATGTTACGTTTCCGATGAGAAGGCATTATGCCAAAACAACCGGCCAATTACGTAAAACGAAAACAGTCCCCTAGAAACAACCAGGTGGTTCACTATGTTGTTTCAATTTGCCAACCAGGGGTGGGAAAATTCTGCATAGGCCTAGAAGATGCCCTCGCCCTTGGATAATAACCTAGAAATCAAAATGTCTCCTGGCAGTCTCTGTCATCTTTGATATGGGCATGAATGCATTCTTTAATATGGAACTATTCAGACACCCCCTCCCCAAAGCTGGGAGAATTTTATACGAGGAACGCTTTTATCCTTGAGAACAAACAGGTAGATAGAACCCCTACCATCCCTGTCTTAAGAAGTCTGGTTGTCCATGGTGCTTTTTGCATCCCAACACCATATTTTTTGAGAATTTCTTTTACTCCAGTCCAGACCACTGTATTCAAACTCCCATCAAGATCATTTGCCAATATGCACACTTGGTGAAGCAGTTTGAGAACAATGCAAATCACTTCACATGTAATTAATGAGACTGCAGTCGTTTCTATATGTAACTGAGAGGGAAGAAAGACTCCAGAAAAAAGTCACTTACAAAACGTGACCTCAGCTTAGTTATTCATTGCAGTGTTGTTGGGATAAATGATGGGCTCACAGCAGATCTGTGCTCATACTTTCCTGGACTCTTATTGGAAATCTATCTAAACTTCGTTAGAAAATTATATTGGACCAGAACTATATTGGAATGAGAGTTCTCGGATCAACTCCCTATATTTTGCTCTTGTCAACCAAGGGATATAAAAAGCAATTGTCTTAGATCACGCCAACTACGAGAGAATCTGAAAGAGGATGGGGAAGGAAATATTTAGGGGAGATGGGGTTCCAATGTGCATTTAGAAAACCATGCGAGAAAATCCTATTTTATTTTTGTGAATCTGGGATTTACGCTGAGCAAATTGGGCACCCTGTTATTGGCTGTACTAACCAGTGTGCAGCAAACAGAAGCTGAAGCGAAACCTGAGGCAAAGCTTCCGATGGGACATAGAAGAGTAAGAGTCAGAGAAAAAGGGAAGGCGAACAGGAGAGGGTCAGAGAGACGGAAAGGAGGGCAGCGCTGGGAGAAGACATGAGAAATTAGAACAGGAGCTCAGAGCACTCGGGAGAGCGGGGTAAATGACAGTTGAAATTAGAACAGGAGCTAAGAGGAGCGAGCAGAAGGGGACGGCAGGAACTAAGAAATTTAAGAGGGAGAAACGACTGAGAGGAGTGGACAGAAAAAAAGAACTCTCAGCTTCACTAAGAGGGCCCGAGATGTGTGTGTGTCCCGTAGCCTGTATGGATCAAAACAAATTATTTGTCATTCTGAAATGACTCTGAAAGGGGGAATGGAAGGTGCCCCAACAATCAATATTAAATTTTATGCCTGCTGCACCTTTCAAAAGCCTCAAGAAGACATTGATTCAAGTAAGTGTCACATTTAAATGACCTTTGATTATTCACTTTAATAGCTTTAGAGCAAAACTTTGCACCCTGAGTTGGGGACCAGTGAACACCGAAGGGTGGTTTCCAGTTGTGGTTGTGCGGTTGCCAGGGTGTGCTGGTCAGTGTGGCAGAGAGAAGGAGACTCTGGCAAGAGGGGAAGTGCTATTTCCTGGCCAACTGGCGCTCGCATGTGGTTGCTGGGGATTTTGTTTTTCATTATATAGCCGGCATTCTTAGAAAGCTGAGAGGAGTTGTGCTTTCTGGCTGGTCTGGTGGAGTGGTTTGGGGCACTTTGTAAGTTGTATTTTTGTGGCTAGTTTTACAAGAGGAAAATATCTGATTCCAATGGAATGGTTTGGGAAACCTAACGGTGGGTTTCCCAGCTGAGGCCTTTGTAGAACTGGCCCATCAGGACACTGGATTTGCGGAGTCTTTACTGGTAAGGTAACCAGTGCTCTAGGAGTCAGACCCCCGTGCCGGGTCAGAATTGGTTATGCCAGGTGAAGGTTTGTGTCTGGGACTGAAGGAGTAGGATTTCAAGCTGGGGTGCATGATGCATTCATGCTCTGTATTTCTCTGTACCGAAGTGCCAAAACGAGAGCTGAGGTGTTAGGCCTAGAATACATTCTCCATTATATCAGAAATCCCCATGGATTGATGACCGGTTTCTTGGGAGGGAGCCCACGTCTGTTCTGTGTTTGAGTTGAATGCTACCATGCTTCTTCCTTGATCTGACTCTGGACCGTTGGTTCTGGTGACCCATTTTATCTTCTAACACTAACTGACTTCCTGGATTCAGCTTCTTGATAACCCCTGACTTGGGAATCCCTCACATTAGCAGGTGCTGAGGAACCCAGTTCCTCTGCCCCATCCCACACAGGAGAGTCACTCCATCACCATCCCACCATGTTTTAGATGACCTGCCACATCCTGACCACTGACCGCACTTCCAAGTTACTCCGTGATTATGTATTCACATGTTATCCAGCTAGCTGCTTTAGAATATCTATCTTTCCCCCACTGGCTCTTGTCTTCTGCCTACAAGGGTACATGTATCCCCAGTCCTAAAAATTCATTCATTCATTCATTCATTCATTCATTCATTCATTCATTCAGTGGATGTTTACTGAACCAACATGCTATTCTTGTGTAGGTACCATTCAACTTTTATTCAGTTGAGTTTTACTGATTCAAATGTTTATGGAACATAATAAACCACATGGTGGGGAGTTTTCGAAATGGTGGAGATAGAACATAGAGCAGGGACAGACATGAAGTCCCAGATCTTAAACACTTGAGTAGGTGGAAGCCAGAATTACATAACCAAGTAAATATGGTAGGTCAGATGACGATATGGGAGGAAATAAAGCTGAGTAAAGGTTAGGGAGTTCTGAGGATGGAGGCTATTATTTTAAATTATTTTTAATATAAATATTATTTTTGTGGCTAGTTTTACAAGATATTTATATTTATATAAATATTAATATAAATTATTTTTAATTATTTCTTATTTAAAAAAAAAAAGGTGACATTTCAGCAGAAACTTAAAGAAGTGAAGAAGCAAGTTGTACAGATTTAGGGACAGACTGTACCAGTAACGGGAAGCAGAACATGCAAAGGCCCTGAGATATTTTGTTTATTTAAGAAAAGTCCCTGGCAGTTGGCATATGAGTGGAAGGTGGAGAAGGAGAAGGTGAAGTAAAAACATGACTCAGGCCCAGATCAGAAAGGACCTTTCAGCCATGGAAAGGACTTGGGCTTTTACTCTTGGAGAGGCCTGGAAAACCACTGGAGTCTCAGCAGAAGACTGGGATAAACAGTATTGTATTTTATTTGAGATATATCATATTACTTTATTTGGATTTTTCTCTTTTTTATTAAATTTATTGGGGTGACAATAGTTAGTAAAATTACATAGGTTTCAAGTGTACAATTCTATAATACATCATCTACCACATCGTGTGCTCACCACCCAGAGTCAGTTCTTCCATCACCATATATTTGACCCTCTTTACCCTCTTCTACCTTCCCCACTCCCCCACCGCCCCCATAAACAATATTTTTAAAGAATCCATCTGGCTGCTGCGTTGGGAAGAGACTCTAGGGAAGCCAGAGACCTGATCGAAAGCTACTGTAATTGTCTAGGCGGGAAATGATAATGATTTGGACCGTGGTGGTAGCAGTGGGTGTGGCAAGAAGAGGTGAGATGCTAGATAGAGGCCAAACAAAAACTTGACAGCATTGGCTGATGGATTGCTTTGGAGGTGTGAGGGAAAGGAAGAAGTCAAGAATATCTGCAATGTTTTTGTCTGGGCAACTGGATAAAGTTGCCGTTTACTAAGAAAAGATGAGAGAAGGAGGAGGTCGGTTTGGGAGAGTGGTGTTTAGAAAGGAGTCACAAGTTAGCTTTAAGGAATGTTAAATTCAAGACCTCTTTTTGATACCCAAGTGGCTATGACACGGCTCTACATAGTAATATCTGGAGTTAAAGTCCACGCTGGAGACAGGATTTGGGAGTCATCAGCTTTTAGATGACATTTGAAGCCAAAGGCAGGATGGGATCACCTGGGAAGTCAGTGTCCGTAGAGGCGAGGTCAACAAACCAGGGTTTGTGTTTCAAAGTCAGGACGAGGAGGAGGTACCAGCAACCACATGGAAGTGGTGCCAGTGATGCAGGACAAGGACCAAGAGAAATGGTGTCTGAGGGCCAAAAGAAGCAAGACTTTGAGAGGAGGACGTGATCAAATGTGTACAAATGAAATCTGTGACGTGCCTGGCATGTGGACATCATTGGTGCCATTGATAAGAGCTGTTTCAGTGAAGACGTGAGGAGCGAGAGGCTGGTTCGACTGAATTCAAGAAAGAGTAGGAGAATGTAGGATCTTAAAGAAAAAAGAAAGGAAGAAAGGGAGGGAGGGAGGGAGAGAGGAGAGAGAGAAGAAAGAAAAAGAGAGAGAGAGAGAAAGGAGGGAGAGAGTGAGGGAGAAGAAGGGAGAGAGAGAGAGAGAGAGAGAGAGAGAGAGAGAGAGAGAGAGAGAAAAGAAAAAGAAAGGAAACTCATTTATGAGTATATACAGAGAACAGATTGGTGATTGCCAGAGGCAGAGGTTGGGGCTGGGCAAGTGTGTGAAAGGGGTTAAAAAGTATCAACTTTCAGTTATAAAATAAATAAGTCATGAGGATGTAATGTACAGCATGGTGACTATGGTTAATAATACTTTATTGTATATTTGCAAGTTTCTAAAAGAGTAGATGTTAAAAGTGCTCATTACAAGAAAATAAAATTTGTAACTGGTGATGGATGTTAGCTAGACTTATTTTGGTGATCATTTTGCAATATACATAAGTATTGAATCACTATATGGTACTGCTAAAAGTAATATAATGAGAATTGAGACAATTATATCTCAATTTTTAAAAGTTATGCTAAAAAAAAAGAAGTTCTGATGAATTTTGTCCAGAAGCTTTTAAAAGGCAAGATGGATAAAAATATTTCAGACTTCTGAAAAATAATAATAGGGCAACATACCTCAATAAAAAATAAAAAGATTGTTGAGGGGGAAAAAAAGTAGGAGGAGAGGAACTGAGGCAAAGAAATGGAGAAGAACCTGGAGAAAGCTGGATCATGAGACAGGATGTGTGTGAGATGTGAGGAAGGAGAGCGTCCCTGGACAAATAAGGGGAAATAGGCAGGTAAGCGCGAGAGAGGACCTCACTGGAGCCATGTCCCTGACTAGGCGGGAAGGATGGGACACAGCGTCGAGATGATGGCTGGACAGGGGAGCTTGGATCAGATAGGTATTCCCAGTCGCAGGAGGAAAGTAGATTGACTCTATGGGGTAAAATATGGGGACGGTCTCCTCCGATTAGTTCTGGTTTTCCTTGCTAATTTATCGAGGTAGTTCATCAGCAAAGAATGAGCATGCGGGCGTTAACGGTTTCGGTGAAATGACCTGACCCAGGATGGTGAAGAGGGAAAATGGGCAACTTGAAGAGATTGTACTGGCTGCGACTTGGCCTCCCTGGAAACTGGAAACGCGGGCTGCCTCAGCTCCAATTCCCCACGGCGTGGGCCGCTGCTGGCGTTCACGCTGGCTTCCTTGACGCCCTGCATCTTTGCTCCCAGCACTTTCTGCTGGGCCTTCCATCATCCCTCAGCATGACCTCAGTGTGCTTTTCTCAGTGCCCTCAATGTATCTGCAGCAGCCCATCCCACACCACGGAGCTCCCCAGACTGCTCGAGAGGCTCCCCTCATTTCCATGACCTTATGACAACGAGGTGATATGGGAAAACCATTCTTTTCCATGTCCTCCAGTAAATGTTAGTCTTCCTACTCTCCACTAAAACTGCCCTCCCTAGGGTCGGCCTGCCCTCTTCATCCTCCTTCAGCAAGAAACCCTGCTCATCACCGCCGCCAGCCACCCCCATCTAATCTGTGTTCCCAGGGCCTCCAGCCAGACCTTTCCTGCGTTCTCCATTTCAAACTACTCAGTAAGCATTTCTGATAAACTCTTCCGCCACAATACGCTGTTGCTTGTTCCGACCGAGACATTTTGCGTCGTAATTCTCACCTTCCCCCCAAATCAGTTTCTCATCCTGATGTGTCAGTTGTTTTAAGTACCATGAAGAGGCCTTCCAATCTCCAGGTCTGTCCATGAGAAGCTGTTGTGATCGTTCCTCTTCCTCTCATCCTCACATCCAATCAGCTTCCTGATTGTCTTCACAGCCTGGACCTCTCAAAGCATCTCACACGGGGTCTTAAAGATAACAGCCCCTTGGTGACTGCGCTCAGGGAACACGTGTGTGGTACTTAGCCACCTGCCGCTTGCCGGCGCCGTACTGTGGTCCTTTCCCCTCATTCACCGCTCCCAGTGCCTTCCGTCCAGCCCACTCTGCTTTGGCTCTTGCACTATTGGCACGGCCTGCTGGCTGAGCCAGACGAGAGGCCGTCCCAATTTGTGGTAAATCACAAGAGGTGCAGCACGTAGAATGACTGCATGTTACAGAAGGAGGTGTCTGTGCAGAACACATCCTTCATGGCTTTGCAAAGAGGTAAAAATGTCAAGTCAGCTCTACTCTGCAGCCATTTGGAGACATTTGCAACAATGAATGCATGATTAAGTTTATTGTTTAGTAAACAGTTTGCAGACATTAGCCAAGGAAGAGTTATGGCGGCAGTTTACAAATAATTGCAATTGAATTAGGAAGACTGCAGTGTACAAGCGGTACAAATAACTTGCCAATTCCATAAAATGTTTTGCAAACAGATTCTGGGAGAAAACAGAAGGAGAAAAGCAGAAAATCCAGGAAGGGGTGTTTTCAGAGTCTGCTCTGCAGATAGTGAAAGGATCTGCGCTCGTGTTTTTACCACGAGAGAGAGGTGCCGGTGAAAGGTGTTTATTTCTGCTTTGCCTCAGAGACAGACCTTGGCACCGACGTCAGAGAAGGAAAAACGGGGCATAATTTGGCAGTTCACAAATTCAATCAGACACAAGTGGCAGAATAAACTGTACCAGTGAGTATGTGTTTGGACAGAGGGAGACTGTGGTGGAGGAATCCTGGCTTGTGGAAATGGACCACTCACAGCGCTGTGCAGTCAGTCCCCAAGGGTACACCTTTGCTCAAGGTCAGAACGCCGGGTGCATCTGGAGTATGTGTAGCAAACAGTATTTATCTTATTAAGTGTATGTTACATATAATACATGTAATACCGTGTTTCCCCGAAAATAAGACCTAGCCAGACAATCAGCTCTAATGTGTCTTTTGGAGCAAAAATTAATATATAAGACCAGGTCTCATATTACATTATATTAAATAAGACCCAGTCTTGAAGTAAAATAAGACCGGGTCTTATATTAATTTTTGCTCCAAAAGACACATTAGAGCTGATTGTCCGGCTAGGTCTTATTTTCAGGGAAACACAGTATATAATATAATATAATATAATATAATATAATATAATATAATATAATATAATATATAACATTGTAATATATTGTAACATATAATATACTTACATTATTTATAATATGTAATTATATTTATATAATATTTATGTTATATAGCATGTTATATGTTATATAATTATAATATATTACACTACTTATAATACATAAATGTGTTATATAGCATATATTTATATTTTATTAAATATATTATTTCCTATATATTATGTAATATATTAAATAAATGATATGTAGCCTATGTATGTATATATGATTATGTACATAGAGTATAGATGTGTACATATCATATATAATGCATATAATATGCATACATGATAAGTATGTGATATTTAGTAATATAGAATATTTACTAACATACAGTATGTCCATGTCAAGGTTACTTCTCCTGTGCCAGGGGGGAAAAGACATTCCATTGCTTGGCCATGTCCTTTGCTTCCACCAAACTGTTTTACTCATTTCTTACCACTGATTTTACAAATTGAAGATACAAATGCAACTATAAACCCACTGGAATGAACCTAGAAATCAAATAAATAAAACCCTTTACAATGCCTAGAATTATACAGGCACTTTAAGTTGGCTTTTATGTTTGAAAGAAGAAAAGCACAGAGAGCATTCAGAAAAAGCGTGAACATGATTTAGTGCGAGATTCTCTGGGTAAGGAGTAGCCACAGGGCTCGAGTGGTTAAAGGTTGGTGTTTTGTCTCAAAACGCATCCTGGATATGTGGTTTTCCCATTCGAACCACACCCTTTATCATGTGCTATTGATTTTGTAACAATCCAGTGAGATTCTCCGATTCAGAAATGCATTTGGGGAAGAACAGATGATGTAAAGGAAACTCCCGCGAGCCCCATCCCACATTCTGGGGGATGGGACAGTTGGTTTATGTAAAGAGCCAGCTCCTGTCTCCTCTGAGAGAGCCCAGCTCAATCACACGTTGATAAGAATTTGAAGCAGTTCAAAGTATGAATTAAGAACGTGCATTTCCATCCCTTCTCCACAACATTCTGAGGTCTACAAAAGATGCATAACGTGTGGGTTTCCCACAAACGGTTTTTAAATCCTTACATCTGCAGAGTAGCTGAGGCTGGGGGAATGCATCACTTGTATAATTGGACACTTCTTGGCATGCAAACCAAATGCAAAGACTACCTATCACTTCCAAAGACAAATTACATTTATGCAGTGCCTAGCCTCGTTCTGCACAGTCAGACGTGTTCATTGTCTCACACCAGGGCCATGCGGGCTGAGAGAGATCATACCCGGAAATGGAGTCGAACCACTGGTAGCATTTTAGTTACAAAGCAATTCTGTGTCTTAGAGGTTGGCACAACAGGAAGCTTCTGAGTTGGAAACTAAATGCAAGAGGACAGACATTAGATGGCAAGGCGTCCAGGCGCTATCACTCCCTTTCACTCTTTGTTCTTGTGTCCCTAAAAAGAACCAGCAGTTTCTCTTTGCAACATACAGAGGAGAACGATGCCTACCCTACTTTCAGCACTTGTTGATCCCATTAACAGGGAAGATTGACAAGAAGTAGACAATTATATCTGACATGAATATGGGTATGGAGGGGATTGTTGAAATGGAGACCCTTGCTAATGGAAGAAGGTGACCCCAGCCTTTTGACAGATGTCAAGTAGATTGGAGTCCAGTGAAGTTATAACCATTTAATCTGCATCACAAGAGAAGACAAATTGTATGACTGATAACCTCTTGTTTTCTTCTCTAATTTTTTACTCAGCAGCGTAGAAAGAGATAGTGTTCTCAACTTGCTAATGTGGGTCAGTATTATCCATCCAGAGTTTCAATGGCACCGGAGCTTTTGTTAGTTGGTGGCCCCTTCTCTGGGTCAAGGAAGAAAAGAAATAAATGAAAAGAAAAAAAAAGTGAATAAAGAAATGATATAAATCAATCCAAGAATCACAGCTCTTCAATGAGATTTTGACCTCAGTTACAGGAATGCAATTTCTAACTCCGTCTGAGAGGCATTACTGGCTTATTTAATGCATTATATGAAAGTAAGGGAAGTATGAAATATGTACTTGAACTCCATTTGGTTCTAAAACACAATGGAGACAGAAATGTTTTTATTTCAAAATAATATTTTATCTTTTTGAGGCGTGTGTGTGTGTGTGTGTGTGTGTGTGTGTGTTTCTGGGTAAAAAGTGTTTTTAAAAATAGTTACTTTGTTTTTCTAGTACATTAGTACAGGGAAAGAGGCCCAGGGAAGAAGAATTCACTTGTGACTCTGGCATCCATTCGCATTACTTCTTTTATTATTTTCCTTACATAGCGAAGAAGGTTCTCAAAAAACTTCCTTCCATGCCTATGTCTAGAGCCTTTGAGCCCTACTCAAGGCCATTTCAGTTGGGTAAAGCTTTGCGAGTTCCTTCAGTTAGAAGAAATGTCCTGACACTAAAATTGGACGGCACCCCAAAGTGAAAATGCAGAGGAAATCCCACCCACTGATGACAAGTAGTCTTCTCTGAAAGATGCAAAGGAGTTGACAGCGGGATTCAGAGGGAGCAGCCGTCACTCCCAAGTGAAGGCACAGAGCGACCAGGAACCCCACCCCATGAGCCCAGTTACCGGGTCTGTTCCTTGTGACGCTCTTGAAGGCAGGCTGGGGCTGCAGATGGGATGTGACATCCGTGGCTCATAGGGGGACATTCCCGGGCATATCCTTTCAATGCAATGCAATCATATAAAGAGGTCAGTGAGGGAAGAGTAGGTCGGATGGAAAGAAGGACGTCCTGATAAAGGTCTGAATGTTCTCTGCTCAGCAACGCCGTAGCCACAGAAAGCTCACAGCGAGTCACATGTGGGGACACCCCAGAGGCGTCCAGGCCAGAGAAAGTAGTATGAGGACATTTGCATAGTGGTGACATAGCGTGACGAGCGATGAGTGCTCCCAGCAAACCGTGCTGTCCCAGGTCGGCCTTGTGCTGCCTCCTGTCTCACCTGTCAGTTGTAATCTGATCGGCCCTCCAGCGCAGCTCCAACCCCGCTCATGGTTGCCTCTGTACGCATCCTGAGTTATAAAACCATTTATAATTATACACGTTACTGCTTTCTAGAACATCTCCTCCGGAACTCCGTCAGGACATAAGCCTCCCAGATCCGATGCAATGAAAGGGCTTAGTGTGGATCCACACACCTCATACTTATTAAAACGCCCCTGTGTGCCAGGCACGGTGCTAGGGCATGACGGATACATAGTTTTTTCCCCAGAAATGCATCTGCCATCCATATGACCAGTGCATATCATATGCGCAGGCCTTGTATTAGGAGAATTTATGAGACAATTGCTCTTGTCTGAGTCAATCCTCTTGACAGTGATGGTTGTCAAGGCCGTGTCTAGTCAGTAGGTATTTGCTGTAGTTTTGGTGTGCCCTCCCACCTGTCTCCAGCGGCAGATTTCATCCTGTAGAATTGCAGGAGACAGTTCTAGAACTTAAAGTTAGCTGAAAAAGAAAAGATGCCACACGCTTTGTGTTTTTGGTGTCAAGCTAGTCCCAAGGTTTATTGTTAATCGTATGCTCAAAATAGTGCTTTAGTTGGAAAATGTTTTTTTCCTGGAAACCTAGACATTGAATTTGGAAGATATAGTCGCTGGTTGTTCCGTTGTCTGTACATGAAAGGCAAAGTCTATCAAAGATTACTTGAAAATGTTTTTGATGATTCGGTGAAGGAAAAAGGCTGCGACGAGCACATGTGACTGGTTGACCAAGGACACCATCTTTGGACCTGGGTCTGTTGCAGATGTGTGACCTAGCTGATCATCTCACCTCTCTAAATCTCTATTCCTCCACCGTAAGATGAGATTTTATCATGACAAGCATGCTATTCTGATCATGAGTTAATGGATATAATGCATTTTGTAAATTCTAATATGACCTAAGTAACATTACTAATATTATAGATGTCTCCACAATTATGCTGTCTCACTAATATTTCAGTATTAAACAATAAATTTTACCTAATCTTAAATTCCATCATCATTCCCAGATTCGTCGTGCACATCATTTATGCATGAAAAGGACAGCCGCAAAAACTCCTATTGTTATGTCTTGGAGTCTGCTGTATTTGAAGTAGAATCGTGTCTTTATTCTTAATATGCCCACGTGACGCAGATGCATTATTAGGGAAAACGAGTATGGGCTGATGACAGTCAGGCAGGATCTGGTTTTGCCTTCTTGTCCAAAGTCTGGGGTCAAGAGAATGGTTGACAGTGAAGGGACAGAGTGAAACTTCCCGGCTCACCCAACACTAAACCATGGTCTCTCTAGCACTGTGCTTTCCGCAGACATTTCTGTTTCTGAGGAATCTTCTAATTTTCAGCAGCTTGAAGTAACTTCCCAAACGTTAACCACCTATGGTGCTTACCTGCGGGCAGGTAGATGTGGCTCCGAGGGGCCTCTCCAGATAGCCCAGAAATGTCTGACTTTTGATGCAGCAGACTCACCTTGGAGCCCCCCATGTACAAATTATAGTCACCATTTAAACCATCATCACAGTATTTGAGGTTGGTAAAACATATTGCTTGAGCTATAAAACATTCTAAACTAGCATTCCAAATGTCTCGCCTCCAGCAAGCACTTAAATTAAAGTTTCAGACAGCTGGCACTGGAATCATAATAACAGTTTTACACAAAGGGATTGGCTAAACATGATTATTGTTTTGATAATTTATTGTCAACAGGCATTATTGTGCCCTGATCCCGACACTTGGCTTTCTTTTTTCTCTATTGTCAACAGGTGATGGCGAGGTCTGGCCCGAGTTATAGGGAAGGTACATTCAATGCCCTGGTCCTAGGTAAATCACACGCACACATGCACGCACAGAATCACGGGATATTGTCATGCATTTCCTTAATCGGATCATTTTTACTGTCTCCTTCCTGTGAATCGCTTTGTTTGTAGAGGCCAAGACTCTAAAGGTACTATTCGTAGCACCCTAATTACAAAAGAAAAAAGAAAAAGAAAAAAGGTTGGCTACCTAAATACAGTCTATATCCTCCAAGAATACCTATGTAATAACTAATTTCCTATGCCTCCTTTTGGGGAATACATCAAAGCCCCAAGTGCCATATTCCTCCTTTTGTCCTTTCAAGCATGTATACTGCACCAGTAGCCTTGGTCCATTTCGGCCTATGGTGTGCTGGTTCAGCCAAGAGGCAGAGAGTGCTGACAACAGCGCTTTGCCCTTTAGCCAATTCGAAAACACCATGTTTTGCAGCCTTATTACCATGTTTTTCCAGTAGAACAGATTCTTTGTTCACTCCATCTTGGACCACCTTGAAAGATTTTATTTCCACCAGAGGGAAACACATGACAGACAGCGTCTTCCATTTCACTCAAACTGGACCCATTCACAGATTCCCTAACAGAATTAGAAACATACAATTACATTTTTAAAATATTAATACGGAGTCTTACAATTCCTACCGGAAAATTTTGCGCTCAGCCTTTGTGAACTGTTGGAAACAGTGTGGTGACATGTTTACCATTTTGATGAGAAAGTAGCCGCTGCTTATCTTTGGGTGGTGACATTGCCATGTACATGCAACAGGTTTTTCTGGTTTGTCTCTCTTCGGTGCACAAAACATACTTTAAAAAAAAAAAAAAAAAAAAATGGAAAGAGTCAGAACCAGTCAGCATGCTTGGATCAGTCAAGAGGGAAATAAAAGGACACATTTGAGAACCTTTACATTTTTTTCTGAACACGACTTTTCCGTTGTCTTTAATTAAGGTTTCATTAAACCCTGAATTTGGAAAGCTTTTAATTGAGAGAGAATTTGCTTACTGGGCATATTTTTGTTCAGGCTGCGAAGGGAACAGCTATAATAAATGGCTCTTCCAACTTTATAGTGAAATTCAACTTTGTTCTACCTTTGCAGAAATTGGTTATAGATCCACTCTTAAGAAATGAGCCATGCCACAATAAAGATTTTTATCTCATAATCAAGTGGCACAAAGTTGGCTCCAGTACACTTTATAAGTATATTGCCTGCTGACAAATTAATCCAATTAGCAAAGGTGAAGGTTTATAATTGGGGTTAACTAGAATTTAACTGGTCATTGCTAATCAAACCCTCCCTCACCTCGCCGAGAGCGGTCCCCTAAGTTATTAGAGGAATCGCATCTAGTCCCCTGATCAAACCAAAAGTCTGACTTCAAAAGTCCCCTTTCAAGAAAATCCGAGAGAGCCACCTTTCCAAAGCCATGACAACAATGGAACTCAGTGGCTTCTATTTTCTTGCTGTTTGGGAGAGTGACGCTCCGCCCCACCCCCTCCCCACTTTCCTACTACTGAGAGTATTTTTATATAGTTCAAGTCCCTGTTGGTCTGCAGTTTGCAGTGAGGTTTAAAAAGTAATACATCTTTTCTTAGATGTACCCCAGTTTCTGCTTTTTAATAGACATGATAATGAGCTTCTGGGTCTTCATTTCCCAGTGTGCAGAGAGCTCGAATAAATCTTCGATTGTTCACAACCCAGGAGAAGGTTCCGGAGCGTTGGGATCCATTGAGGTCTCTCTAAACAACTATTGTTTTAAGCGTATTTTTTTTTTTTTTGGATGTTGGACTTTTCTGAGGCCATTGGATTTTTTTTTTCCCAGCCTATTCAGTGGCATCTGCTTATAATGAGCTGAGACAGAGTGAAATTCTTTTTGTAGTGAATCAGAATGAATGAAAGTCCCCAACTGTCTTGGAATGGCACGATATGCTAGCTGTAATATTTGCTCTAGAAAAGGGTTCCTGGTAGGTAGCTTTGCAGTAGATTTTTACAGAAACATGTCTGCGTTTTGTTTCCTAGGTTTCAGACTTTTGTGCAGATAGATGTATGCCAGTGTGAAACCTGCTTACCACTCTGGAGTCTATTTGTTGCTTTTGAAGACTGACTTATTTACTTCGAGCATAATTTAATTCCTTATTTAAAAAAATGCTCTCAAAATGTTAAAAAAAAACAAAAAACAAAAAAAAACAAAAAACGAATTCACGGGCCGATCTGAAAAATTAGAAATATACAATTATGTATTTCTTTCAATTTTTTAAAAAAATTGAAATGTCCTTTGGGCGATTTCTGTTTTCAGTTTTATTGACAACTCTGAAAATAGAAATCCTGATACTGCACAGGCCTGGTGTTGCCAGGTTTTTAATAAATTTAATGGAAAAAATTAGACTTCCTCCCTTCCTTTTTTTTTCATTGGTGGGAGGAGAGGAACAATGGCATCAGGTATATATTTTAATATGACCTGAGGTATGCTTAAAAGAACTTATATTACATTGACTAGAATTTTTGGTTATTATAGCTGAGGTGATTGATGATGCTTCCAGTAATTCTGGCATAATCCATTGGAAATTATCTTCATATTACTACAGATATAACTCCATCTATTTCCCTAGCCAGCTGGATCTGGTAGGAGGTTGAGATATATTTTCGTTTTTAATTTTGTCATTCGTGTCCTTATAAAAAGAAGAAGATGGTGGCTTCGGCCTATCCCCAAAGCTTTAACCAATTGACTATGATTGAATACTTTTCCTTATTGCTGCTCACTGGGATCTTCTTATGAAATGCACATTTCATTTTTATCCAGGACCTGGGGATACGGGGGGACAGAGGGCTATTACTTGAGATTCGGCACACCACGGTCTGTAGAAAGCTGCACACCGAGATTGTGGAAGAGTTATAATTTTAATTCTTTTTACAATGACAAGGTTTTCCGAAGTTAAATTATCATTATCTGTTAAACCAAACAGCACTGTGGCAGTTTGAGGAGGAGAGGGTGGCTTATTCTAATTGGTAGGATCTGTAGATTCCCATGCTGAATTTCAGATCTAAGCATTTCCAAATTAATAGGGTGATTGAAGAGAAGGGCTATATTAGCAATCTGTTGGGGCTGAAATGGGTAGTTGGTGCCACATATCTTCACGCAGCAAGCCGTCACTGGGATGATTACGGCTTCCGTGATAGCCAGGTAGAAGCACCTGCTCTTTCTCTTAGCTTCTCCAGTTAATCCCTAACAATCAATTGATTCCAGACAAGCAGTAATGACCAGACAAAGATGCTTTCACAATATCAAAGGAGGACGTGTTTGACATTGGTCAGTGGGAAGGCTGTGCTTGCAGATTCCCAAAGGTTTCAGAGCGGGGGTGCTCAGCTGAGGTGTAGGTGAGCTGAGGGAAGCACGACAGAATCTGTTGCCACTTTCTGGTGGTGGTTTTGTTTTGTTTTTTTTCCGTGTGAGTTTCAACTGTGATTTTTTTCTGCTGATACAGTCTGTGTCAATACTAATGTTTGATTACATGACGCATGCAAAGATTCTGGGCCTGTCATTTTGTTAGCCGTATTTTTCTGGTTTTGCATAAAAAGGAAAAAATAAAACAGAGGGAGTTGTTTTACCACAGATGCTATAATAGGAAATATATATATCAAGGATACATATATTCAGGACTGCAAAAAGAACCACGAAAATTCAGAATCATAGTAGAATCAAAACAGCACATTTATTGTGTGTACACTATTTAGCAATTTATATTTCCACTATGTCATGTATCTTTCTCTTGAAGGAAATTAGTTTTGAAACAGATCAAATAACTTGGCAAATCTTTCAAAGTGGAAAACTGGGAATTTTGTCCATGTTTCCCACAATAGCAACAGGGGTTTTTCTCAATCACTTTACACTCCCAGACCAAAAGGAAAAAAAAAACAAACAAAAAAAACAAATCCAGACAAATTAATCCAATCAGCGCTCTCTAAGGACTGGAACATCTTTCTTAAAGCAGCTATAGGAAAGGATCTACATTTGAGCAGTGGCCGACACCTGAAAAATTGAGAGTTAGAATAAAAATATAGATTTTTACATTTTTCTTAAAAATTCTGATCTGGCAACTCTGGACTTTCATTTCCATCTATAAACAAAACGTTTGATCCGAGCAATTACCCAGTAAGACCAAGCTCTCATGTGCCACAAGCCCCAGCCTGGCCCAGTCACCTCACCGAAGTCTCCAGAGTGACCATCGTGACCTTCTGATTGGTAACCAATCTGTGGCTTAAAATGGGAACAACCACACCCTCTGCTCCTGTCACCTCTAATTCTTTGTCAGAAGTCACCTTGGGCCTTGCCAGCCCTGTCTACCCTCTTCCATCCTTCATTTGCTGGTTTCTACCCTTACCGTTTTCCCACGTCATTTTCACCCAGGAAAACTCCCCTTGCTCCAATCCATGTGAGGAAAACAGCCTTCCGTGTAGCATTTTTGAATCACTGTCAGCTCCACGCTGGCCCCGATTCTCTGCCACATCCCTTTCACTCTTTAATACATGATCCACTCAACAATGGCGTGTGGTATCAAAAATAATAATAATAATAATATTGGTTGAAATCAATGTATCTTCAAGGACACGGGTCTTCTCACCAATTCTTACAGTGACACGGTGGGAGTCCTGTGACAGGCCCTCCGACCCCCCCCCCCCACTTTGAGCTAGAATTAGACCCCTGCCATCAGATATTTATAATAATTGGTTGTGTTCCCCTTTACATGTTTTCCACTTCAGTCTTACATCCGTGTCCAGTCTCCCTAAATAAGATAGGGAATTCCCGAAGTCAAGAACAAAATCTTCCCGATGTTACAGCCATTGAAGAACAAGCAATTCAAATGTTAAAACCCTTCGCGCTTGCCTCAGAATTCACATCACATATTGTACCACTTGCAATATACTAATCACATTTTATTTTATGTTAAATAGTAGTAGACTGTACTCTTTTTAAAGGGAGGGATTGTATCCTATTTAACTTCCTGAAAGATAATCACCCTTCATTGTGTTTGAATCAATGAAAGGTAAGCAATCATCAGAGAATAAGAACAGATGCTGTGGACGTGAGGACATACGTTCCCGGTGCCTAACATCAACATTTAAAGTCACCAACCACCCTTCCATGATTCACACCCACAGCTTGAAAAGTCTGCAGGTGCCCCCCAGAATAAGGACTTAGCCAAATGAGGAACCCTGGGGGGGCAGTGAGCCAATGTGCGGGCAGCGTATTCGCAGGAGAGTGCTTCTACTTCCTTCAAAGTCCTACGCCCATCACCACACCCCTTTCTTGCTGGAAATACTAAATTGTAATAAGAAGGCAGTTAGTTAAATGTAGACTAGGTGCTGTCCACTATTGAGTCCTTCCTTTCATTTAAGGCCTTAAATTTTCCTGATCAGATAAACACACATCTGAAAGAGTTCTTTCCTGGTAGCTCTAGAATGGGAATCAGTTTTTCACTGTGTGTCGCCCAGGATAGTTCTTGAAGGAAAGGGGACACAAGATCGGTAAGTTTTGATTTATGAGTTGGGAATGAGAATAAAGAGCAAAACTGTGTTGGGGACCTTTGTATTAGGGCAAGATAGGTACGGAGAGGTGCTGCCCTGTTTTGTAAAGAGATGTCATGTGAAAAATTGTGCCAAGGGTCATTGATTCGGGCTGTATTGGGGTATCTCAAACACACTTCATACTTTTTTTGTATTATTTTTCCCAGAATAGAAGGAAAATTATAAAATCCTATGTTAATTTTTTTCTAGTTGTATGTTTCATGTCTGACTTCAAAATCAGAGTGTCAATTAACATAACTTTATAGCTCATATGTGCAAAATTTTGGGGAGACCCAGTTATTTATCCAAAGTTAATGGTAGTTATGTCTCCGTCATTATGGTCTCTCTTACAGGTTTCACAGACTCTATTAAAAATTCTGAAAGAAAGAAAGAAAAAAGACAATCCCGAAAAACACTACCATTTATCATTTTGGGGATCTTGAACAAGTTTCTCAGACATTAGTTTTCCCATTTTATTGACAAAGACAAACGAGACCCTTGCAGGATTATTGTGAAGGGTGATAAAATGTGACGTCAACACATAGGGTGACAGGCACATAGTGGAGACTCAATAAATGGCTGTCCCCTTCCAGTTCCCCAGCATTCCTTTACTTGGCTATAAATGTGTTCAAAGAGTCCTTTGCAGAAATGTTCATAAAATTTGTATCTTTACCCACGTCAGTCTGAGTTTCCACTTTTGTTACAACTGGCATAGGAAAGACTTGTGAAAGCAGAAGCTCAATGAGGAAAATGGAGGGATTGCTACAGGCTACCTTCTTGAAGAGGACAGCTGGGCAACAGAATCAGTCCGTTCCATGGTTGGGAAGCTACGTCATTCAGAAGAAAAAGGACAAAAGAAGTCTCCAGATACCTATCTTGGGCAGATTTTCTTCATAGAGTTGGATTTCTTGGGTTCTTCCATCTAGATTATTAAAAGATCATAGAAGAAATGAAAACCCATATAACTATTCTTTTCCAAATATATTTCAACGTCCCTGTCAATATCCACTTGGGATATGCCACTGATTCCGAGATCGTCAAAGGACATTTGGTCTAGATTAATAGCCTAAATTAATTAATTAGCTTTATTGTCTCCTTGCCTTCACTTCTCTTCCTCTGTCTTCCCTTCCCCCCCCTCCCAATTGCTTTTCCTCTGTGTCTTTCCTTTCCCTTCTGGAGGAATAATTTACTCATCCTTGAAGATTTGCTATTCCCCCAAGAATTTTGCATATATGAGCTGTGAGGTTCTGCTAATTTACATTTCTATTTTGAAGTCATATATGAAACATACAGCTAGAAAAAAAATTGGTGTGGGATTTTACAATTATGTTCCTTTTATTCTGGGGGAAAATGCAAAAAAAAAAAAATTACAGGGAACATTTGAGATAACTGAGAAATCCCAATGCACCCTGAATCAATTAGCCTTGGTGCAATTTTTGGGAGCGATCACATGAGGTCGGTCGAGGAATTCACTGTGTCAAGCTGGGAGAAGAACCACCACAGACTGAGGTGGGTGGCAAATAGTCAGTGAGTCAACACTCATGATTTCTCCAAGATCACCATTTTGAGACTTCCCCAAATCCAATCCTACTTCAATAAGAGAGACAAGAAGGAATTTACCAGCTGTACCCATCAATTAATTATAGGGACTAAGGGTCCTCTGAAGTTTCAGAGAGGCATTCGCTTTGTTTATGTTTCAAGTAAGCCCTTCTGTACAGGTAAAGATCCTCTTTGTCAGGCTCTAAGTTTTAATAAGAAGTAATTACATCAGTTACGTAGGGTTCAAATGGAGAGAAGAATAATAAAGATAGAGAGGTGATTTAATAAGTGGAAATCGAAAAATAGGGCTAGAAACCCTTCTTTCCTCCTTTTTCCCTGCATCACTTCTCCATCGACAACTGATGTTTCCTTGTCCTGCTCCTAATGGGAAGGCCACTGAGCAGAAGACAGTCACCATGAGGGCAGCTAGTCATGGGGTTTGGGCCAGTTAATCAGTATCTCTGTGCCTGACCATTGTTTACAGAGAGAAGGGGACCCCAGATTCTTGATCTCAAATACTGGAGGGCTGCACGTCAGGGCCGTCAGCCCCTCAGCCAGCCACGCAGCCTCGATTTAATTAACTGCCTATCCCTGCCCTGGTGTGACTTGCATGGCCAGGAAGGTGTTTCCAAGGAAATCAGAATGGGGGGCAGAGCGGGAAAGGAGGGAAAAAAAGGTGAGTTCAGGAGGGCAATGAGACGGGGGTTAAGAACGCTGCTTAAGATCAAGGGCTGGAGTGCTGAGATGCTGCCAGACTTGAAAACTTTAATTTACTGTCACTGTTAGCCCCCTTTGAGGTTTATGGTGGTATTTATACACACAGCATCAATCACATGAAACAAGGAGGGGATTTATAGTTTGTTTTAAAGACTGCAAATGCAATGTAATGCAAATAGCTTGCCTCATGGGCATTTACGTTTAATGGGAAAATTACAGATGCAAAAGATTGGTAGAACAAATTTTAAATTGACTTTATTACATCTAGTGCTTTTCAGAGAATACTATTAAAAAAAAAAAAAGAAAAAGAAAGATATGGTAATGGAGTTCTACACTGTAGCCTGACAACTTAAATTCCACTTAACTGACTTTTTCTTTTCTTTTCTTTCTTCCTCTTTTTCCTTTCTTTTTTTTTTTCCATCTTTCTGCATATATTACTCTTACAGTAAGTTTGGCTGAAAATTCCCCAGGATCATAAACTGATTAGAAATTAGGCTTTATTTTATTCAATGGTACTTTTTTCTAGGCCTATGTATATTCATAAAATTATATGATGGTTACATATGCATGTTTAACCTATGCCATAAAATGACTTCTTTGTATATTAATATGTGGATGCCTTTAATCAAGGATTTAAAATTTTAGAATAGATCACTTCTCCTGTCCTCATTTTCTTAAAATATACATTTCGAGGGATAAATGGTTCATTGACTTGGAACATTTTGGCAAAGATCTTTTCCTGAGATCGCCAGAAGTTATCACTTTGATGGCGGTTGAGTTGTTTCCGTAGGATGAATTGGTGCCCCCAGTTCTACTCTGGCCAGTGCCTGGTGCCCCCTCCACAAAGCTGACATTCAAATTGGTACCCCCGATCAAAGAACAGACAAGGCTAAATAGGCAAAAGAGGGAGCATGGCTGGTACTCATGGCTGCCCAGCTCCATCTTCCAGGCACAAAAACACAGTCTTCTTATCAGTTAATGAAGAGCACATCCATGGGTAAGCTGGCCAGCGCCAATCTGTATGCATTCTAAAAGGATTTTTCTTAGGTCGATTTGTCCTTTTTCTCTACCTCCTTCACAGAGAACTTGGGCTGGCTCACCAAGCTGTATATGCTTATAAATACAGTAATTTGTGGATTATGTTCTATTTTTTAACTTGATAACTTGATTTCACAAACTCCTATGCATGCATATATATATATATAGTTCATATGTATTCTAGTTTCCATATAAACCACCTTCGGTAAAATACCAAAGCACACATGACTTGTAGCGTTTTCCCGCCTTTGCGATTATTTGTCTATATTCTAAACAACGAGCAACTAAAGCTAGAAACAAAATACTCCTTTTTCCAGGAACTCATACTTTCCTAAGAATAACAAGGAAGTCCCCATCGTGCCAAGTCTGTACTTGGCCTCCAAATCCTTCTGCAATAAGAGTAATATGTTAAGGCTGGATTTCACTGCGCATAAAACCAAATTCCAGATAACAGAGGTGAGAATAAGAAATTGATCTCCCCTGTTTTAGGCTGATCAAAGCAGCTGTGGTAGCCCTCTTCCACAAAGTTCAGAGGAACTCACAATCTTTCTTTAGTTATGCTCTTCCATACATGACTTTCACTGTCCAAGATGGCAGCTCCGGTTTTTATCTATGATGTCTTCATTTTAACCAGAGGGGTGGGGAAAGGAGCAAGGAATACCACAATGCACCCTCGTCCTAGCTTTAAAAGCGCTGCTCAGGAATTGCCTGTATCACTTTCACTTTCACCTCATTGGCCAGAAGTTTGTCACCTGGCCACCCTTAGCTTCATGGGAGACAAAAAAGGTACTCTTATTTTTCCTGATGGCTATACATCCTGTGAACATTTTGGGATTCTACGCTAAAGTAAAAAGTGGAGTATCAAGTAAAGTATCAAGGCAAAAATAGCAGTGTATACGGTATATTACAGCAATATATACCAGAGTCGACAAGATTATTTTTACCCATATTTTGACTAAAACTAATTGCTGTACTCAAAAGAGTAGGATGATAATCTGTATCTATTGAGAAGATGACCAGAAGGAGCAATTTAGGTGTGTGATGGTCAGGTAATCAACTATATGGACGTCCCTCGATTCACAAGACCGGTACTTTCGTTTTTAGCATTAGTGATATGCTAAGGTCTAATATTTTTTTTTTAAATTGACACGTATGGGAATGATATCAAGATTTGCATCGTTAGCTACTTAATAGTTTCCATCTGGGTGCATTCGCTCAGATATTCAAAGCAAAACAGCATGCATGTATTTTTCCTGATTCAGCAAATAATGGGGGGAGGGGCGTATATTTGACCTGTTATATCAGGATCAAAATTGTGTGAGTAGCTTCCAGTCTTCTTGTCCTTTATGCAGAGTCAACTAGTATGTATGAAGACCCCAGCATTTGCCAGACACTGGGCTTCAGGTGTTTGTTTCATTTAATCCCAGGGGTAGGTAGTGGGAGGAAGGTACGAGTCCCCCATCTCTATTCACAGATGAGACTCTGAGGTTCAGAGTAGTTAACAAAATGCTAGTTACTGTCAAGAGCAAGATCACTGATTGGAAGACCAGGCAGACCGAGGGCAAATAGGGGGAGCCTCAAAATGTGCACAGGAACAGAAAGTGAAGGGAAAAAAGCATGCCATTTCCATGTATATTAATAGTGATAATATAGCTTCCTTCAAATGATTAAGCAGACTTTAAAATGCGAAGGCAAGTGACCAATGAAGGCTTAAACTTTTGAAGTTTATGTCTATCAGGACATAAGCATACAGTAAAAAAGACCATGTGAAAACACAGGGAGAGAAGACCACCTACAAGCCAAGGTGAGAGACCCCCGAAGAAACCCATCTTGCAGACTCCTTGACCTTGGACTTCTAGCTTCCAGAACTAGGAGACCGTATGTTTCTGTTGTTTAAGGGACCCAGTCTAAGGTACTGTTATGGCAGCCCAAGCAAACTGAAAAAAAAACCTCTTAAAGATGGTAAGAGACTATCTCTCTTGGGGGCATTTGTATATTCACTTAAATTCCATGCGTGAGTGAATCATGCATAAATTTGGGTGTTGCATTTTGCTGGCCAGACACCAGCACGTGCTTCTTATGTGCATACCCTTAAACCCCAGGCTCACAACCTTTTCAGTTATCCCATAATTTCTTTATCCCTTGATGGCCATTTTTTTTTTTTTTTCCACAAAGAAGCCAAGTTGAGAGGTAGATGCTAGTTCATCAACTAGACAACTCAACTACATAAATGACTTGTTCCCATAGATATTCATAGTAGTACTGGACTGAAATTTGTGCCTCAGTGAAGATTCTAATTTCCGCCTGCCATCGACCTTCTGATTTGCTCAGAAATAATTGTAATCTGAAAAGTGACATCCAACTCTGCCGAGATCTTTGTTTACTCACATAGTAGAGTGGATACATTTTTCTTAATCTATTATATTTGGTAGCAAACGTGTTATAGTTATGTAAATTTTGTCTAGGAAAGCAAATGTAATTGCAAGCTACACAGCAACTATTTACTTAATTTTATTATTTTTTATTTCATATGTCCTTGACTTGATAAAAAAAAAAAAACTGTTAGGCTAGTCATCTGATGCCAGTTTATTTTGGTTTCTTTTTTTTTTTTTTTTTTGGGGGGGGGGTTCATTTATATTAATCACCACATCCTTTAGTGGTACTTTGGGCTCTTTGACAGACTGCCATTATGTGTGTTTCTCACAATTTGGCATCAGAAGTTGTCAGTCTGCATTACAGCACTATTTTGAAACTAATTCAAAGAGGCATTATTCTGTGCTTCTTCACCACAGGCCGAAGGCCTGCTCTCATCTGGGAACTGCCCAGCGAGAGCTGCAGGCCAAATCTGGCTTGAATTTATCCAAAGAGTGGCCTTAGTGTTCACATTTCAACGCTCAATGGGCTATTGAATTCCACTATCCCCAACCTCTTCCGTCTTCAAGGTTGACTGTCCTCCAACAAGGAATTTGTAGATTTTTTTTTTTTAAACTTGTTAACATCTTTGTAATGGAGCATGATGAGGTGTTTCCTCTTGTGCATTTATTAACACAGCATTGAGTGAGAATAAAGATACGAGAGACAGACACATACAAACAATTTTCATATGCTTTTGGAATAGCTAGTCTAATGTGGAGACGTAAATATAGTCCACACGTTGACCCAAATCTTAAGTCCAATCTGGGGTAGACCGGAATGCTTTTGACATTGCTCAAGTGTATCAAGACTGTTTCTTCTGCAAAGTTTCCTTGGGACATTTCAACCCATATGGACTCCTTAGCAATATGGCCATTGGAAATATAGTTGTCATTGAGGCCTCAGTGTTTAAATGTTCTCTGATTGCTTTCTACACATACAGTCTGTCTTCCTTGGTTGGCAGGGAGATCTTTAGGGTCAGGGAAATATATGCCAGGCTCCTTCTGAACAGTAAAAGCAATTTGGAAAAGAGATGGCAGTTTCTTATAAAGTTAAACATGTGCTTACCATGTGACCCTGCAATTCCACTCCTTGATATTTACCCAAGAGAAATGAAAACATACGGCACACAAAGGCTTGTACAGGAATGTGCATGGTAGCTCTATTCATGATAGCTAAAGCAACGCAAACATCCATCAACAGGGGGAGAGAGAAACGGAGTATACCATACCCATGCGTTGAAATACCATTCAGCAATTAGAAGGAATGAACTACTGACAAATGCAACAACGTGGATGAATCTGAAAACCATCAGACTCAAAGATACCAGATACAAAAGAACACATGCTATACGATACCATCTACAGAAAATTCTAGGAAGGTATATGAGGGACATGTAGGGGGGCAATTGAAATATTATGTATCTTGACTGTTTCCGTTGCTCACAATACATCCAGCTGGACACCTAAAATGAATGAATTTTTATGTGTCAATTATACCTATGTAAAGTTGAATTTTTTTAAAAAATGAAAGAGTCTACTGATATGATCTCAGCTTTCTTGACCCTTTCTATGGTATGTGTTCGATAACTGATGACAAAATAAGTTTTTCAAATGTTACCTATCCCAAAAGGAGTCCCTGGAATGCCCCCAGTTTTAGAAGGAACACAGTCTTGAGTCAAGTGAACGAACGAATCTCCAGGGGTGGAATGTGTGACACTAGAAGAGCAGAAATGCTAATGTACCACCATCCAGGGAGGTTCTCACTGCCAGACAGCGTGAGAACAGCTTCTGTACGTGATTTCTAATTAGGCTGGACTTCCTGAAAGGATGAGCAAATCATTCCCATTTTGTAGTATTAGCACAGGAACACCTTCTGTTTTCTGTGCTCAACTTGGCTGCTCTCAATCAGAAAGTCAATGTATATGACGGAGAAAGAGCGATCAGAATTGGATACCAAGAGAAAGAAAGGAGTAGGGGGAAGGTGGGAGGGAGAAGGGGAGGGAAGGAAGGAAGGAAAGAAGGAAGGAAGGAAGGAAGGAAGGAAGGAAGGAAGGAAGGAAGGAAGGAAGGAAGGGCAAAGGAGGGAAGGTGGGAGGGAAGGAGGAAAAAAGGAAGGAAGGGGAAGGAAGGAGGGAGGAAGGGAAGGAGGGAAGAAAGAAGAAAAGAAGGAAGGGAGGGAGGAAGGAGAAAGGGAGGGAGGGAGGAAGGGAGGGAGGGAGGGAGGGAGGACTAAAGCATCATTTGATAAGTCAGAAAGAGATAAGGGTGATAAAACAGGAAAGCCTTTGTCTAGATGGATTCTGTGACTAGCTTAGGCCTACCCTTTGCTATCATTGTTAATCTGGGAAACTGTTACGATGACATCGGTCAGAGACCAGTGAAAGTAACAGATTCCTCTGGGGAGATGCAAAATTACCAACTATTTTCTTTAAAGTTTAATATCTAATGGATACTATGAGAGAGCCGGAAGCCCAGAATCTGAAGTCAGATTATTTGAAGGTTTTCTTAACCCTTTCTGACCTGCATTTTTATATCTTCTCAATATTCGATGGGCGAGTGTATTCTAATGCAAGAATTCCACTATTATTCATTAGCGAGAGTCAAGTCCCATGGTACTGACAAGGCATGCCCTCTGCATTTGGTTCTTAGGCAGACTACAGACTGATGGGAACTGTTCTCCTAGACTTGGAAAATTTCTGACTCACCTCACTGCAAAGTCCAAAGAGGCCATAAGGAACAAGTTAAAGTGGTGGGGGGTGGGGGTGGGGCGAACGCGCTTGACAGACAGGTCCGAATTAAGTTTCTTGTAATAGCCAAATACCATTTCTGACAGCGCTGCGCGATCGCTGTGTCCATCACACCTCCGCTCAGGCTGAGGCCTGCAGCACCATAAAGCAAACCTGTGGGTATGTCTTGAGGCAATTAGAAGATCAAACACTTGGGAGAGGCAAGGGCTTTGGCTGGCTCTGCGATTGAAACATAGGCCATAAAGTTCTGGAAATGAAGGTTTCTCGGCTATCAAGCCAATGATTGCCACATGCCAAAACATAAACCAGATTGCATAATGAGTAGGTTTTTCATAATTTCCTCAAATTAGGTTTTTATTAATGCCTGTCAACAGCAAATGATAGGCATGTGTTGCATTAGCAGCTGCCATCGGCTATGCCAGCTCTGATATTAACAGCTAATCTAAAGCTTACAGTAAGCCAAGGACCCATAGGCTCTCTGGGAATGAAACCTCAAATAGTTTGTAATAAAGAAGAAATAGTTGGGTTCACCTTTCACCATTAATGGTGAATAATTGTTGTTGAAAGTGGTTTTAAGTAAATTAAATTGATTTTCATCTCAGAATGAATGTCCTCACTTTTCTCCATTGTTTGCAGACAACTTGATTTAGTGCAGGCCCTCTGGCTCTTTCTGGGATATTTCAAGGGTTCTGGTCTATTTAAGTTCTACCCTCTTTTAGCTTCTCACACATAATCATGAAAGACTTGTTTTCTCCAAACAGGGATACTGATGATGTGGTTGATTTTAGAGAGCGTCACGGTGGGCTTCTAGAGAAAAGAGCTAGAATGCAGCCATTTTTAAACAAAGTGCTAGACAATAAATGAGCTCAGCTGATTACTTTCCCTTTAATGGAAAACACAGTAAAATAGAGACATCGATACTGCTTACTAAAAGCTAAAACACTTTTTATTAATACTATACATTGAAAGCCCATAATTATTGGAAACATTTTCATTCGGAAAAATAGTTCCAGGCACAGGATTCAACATAGTAAAACCTAGACACCTGTGAGGGGATGAGGGCTTTCCAGAGGCCAGGCCTCGTGAGGAGGAAATCCCGTTTGTAGGTGTGGGATCAGAAGACCAGACAATGGAAGAGAAACTTGCTTGGACTTCAGAGTAAGGAAGGAGGATATAATGCAGCGTACCCCAAAGGTACATTCCTAAATGTTCCCTACCACAGTGGTAACAGAATTTTTAGCTGATTATTTGAAAGAAAGCTGTCTTAGTCAACTCAGGTTATTATAACAAAATGGATTGGGTGGCTGAAACATCAGACATTTATTTCTGGAAGCTGTGAAGTCCAAGATCAAGGTGCCGGCCTAGTTGGTTCCTGGTGAGGGCTCTCTTCCTGGCTTGCAGACGGCCACCTTCTCACCGTGTCCTCACATGGCAGAGAGCAAGAGAGCTATGGTGTCTCTGCCTCCTTATAAGGGCATCAGTCCCGTCCTGGGGGCTCCAGCCTCATGACCTCATCTAAACCTAATTACCCTCCAAAGGACTCAACTCCTACACCACATTGGTAAGGAGATAAATAATTCTAGACAGAGAGCAGAAGGGCACACAGGAGGATAAATAAATATTCAAAGTCGGCAAAGACTATGGACACAAGGAAATGAACCAAGAAGCAAGAGACCCTTGTATTTTGGGAAACCAAGAAAGTGGCAAGTATAGCAGAGAGGCTAGGGCATATCCCAGTGGGAAAAGTCAGTGACTGTAGTAACCTTGAATGCTACTGGATATTCCATTTTGCTCTTTGGTGCCGATAGAACACGTGCATGGGACTTGAAGGATAGATTTATCCCCCCAAGTAGTGCCAAATTCCACATGCTGGTATAAGGCCTCCCTTCTCCATCAAAGCAGAATCCACAGAAGGCTTTGTGGACTTACTACCAGATTCCATCTCTTTCTCAGCCCATGTCTGTATGTCCCATTATTATTTAGGGAATAATTCCTTATTTCCCTCCACCCGCCATTGTCTTCCCCATTGCTGGTCAGAGTCACACCTTTATTAGCAACAATTCAGGAAGATAAAAGTAGAAACCAGAACCCAGTCAGTCAGACCCTTCCCAGCTTTTGGCAGGAAAGTATGTTGAAATGATTGGCTAACAAAGCTATTTATTCACTGTTGCCCTGTTTTCCAGTAACACAGAAAATCATGAATTGGCTGTAATAGACATGACAACATTTAAAATATATTTTTAAAAATCATGTTGGTGTGTATTAAATAACTTCAATTCAATGCCAAATTTAATTTTTCCACATTGAATGAAACTGGCATACTTCCAACTGCCAGTTACTCATGTAAGCACATTCTTACCTCACTGGAAAGCAAAAGGAAAATGCAAAAACTCACTAAAGGCAGGGTTGGGTCATCTTAATGGATTCAGTATATTGATCATGTAAGTGCTCAGTGATTAGTTGCTAAATTGAAAAGGAAATACTAACATTCTCACTTTACCAAACTGCCACCACTCTATGTCTTCCCACAAATTCTCAAATATTTCACATTGCTAACATTTCTAAAGATGGATGACTCAAGGTTAGATTTCAAGCCCTGTAAGCAAATGCAAAAAATGTATCCTCCCTAAAAAATTAATTCCGCCCTCTTTAAAAAAAAAAAAAAAAAAAAAAAAGTTTGCAGGAAACCTTGCAAGTTTTGCAATGTTAAACAAGTATTTATAACAATAATTAGCTGTGTGCCCGTGACCACAACTCTTAATTGATGAAAACTCTTAGCAACTCTTAATTTGCTAACAAATAAGTAAACTTGGGAGAGGGGAGGGTAGAGATAGGTAATAAGTTTTTAAGTGCCTGGAAGAAAATGGAGTTTCTTGTTAAATGAACAAAGCACGTGTGGCATTTGGATGTAATAACAAATTAGAATTGAAATGTTGGTAGTTTGGAATGTTTGAGGAAATAAGTGAGCTTACATAGCACATGGCCTCTTTACTCTCTATATTAGAACCTAAAATAATTGAAAAGCCTTTAAAAGTGCTGAAATAAACATCCTAGCTTTGTGTGGTGGTAGGAAAATTTGTTTCCAGGGATCTTCGAACCTCTCGAAATTCCCTTGCCTTTTTTTTCAAAGGAACATTTAAAAGTGAGCTCTTGATCCTAGCTTCATCGCTCCTCTATGGCAGGTCACCTCGGCCTCTTAACCAGGACAGACATGACCCCAAGAGTTTTAACTAGAAAACTAAAATAGTGGATTTTGATCTGTTGTGAAGTGGACTCCAGGTAACATTTAACTAATAATAAAGGTGCCAAGGTTTGGAATCATCACACACACACACACACACACACACACACACACACACGCACACACACGCACACACACGGACAGACCCAAGTTTCATCCTATAGCACCATCTTTCTGTCCCTTTTGCACAGGGCCACGTGTTCTCTCATGGGGGTCATATGTGTGGCACCATAGTCAGCTACCAGAAACTACCTTCTAAGATCCAGGGAAAGACGTAACTCACTTGTGTGCTACTGCCAAAAAGAAGTTTCATCAGAGAGAATGCAACCCACGAGCTTTCCTCTGGGGAGCCTGGGACTGTAACTCGATTCCACTGAGCCCCAGTGTAGCGCAGAATATCCTTAGATGAAGAGCAGCTGGGCCTTCAAACAATAGTCACTATTATCCACAAACAATCATTTATTAAGTGGATTTTATACGCACGGTCTTTAGTCTGGAATAATATATGGTTTATTTTGACTAAAGGACAATATGGGCGCGTACCTCTCATCACAACAAACCTTGGAACAGGATTATGAGAAAGGCTAGCTTTTCCTTGTGTGTGGCTGTGTGCTAGAAATGGTGCATAGTTTATTTCTATTGTTCATCTCAACCTTGAAAGGGAGGTGGCATTGCCCTAATTGATAACAGGAAATTGCGGTTGTGATAAATTAACTGGACTAATGTCACTCGGACAGCAAGCTGCCAAATTGGGGTTGAGGCCCCATCTGTGAGAAAAGCTGATATATTTCTACCATCTCACACCACCTTCCAGAGGTGTCCTAGGATGCACTTCCCTGAAACAAATCCATCTCTAAAATCCTAGGATTTTGGAAGCGACTGAAATCCTAGGGATCATCTCATCATTCTTGTCAATGAATTAAATTCTCCCCAAATTCTTGGGTCCTGGACCAAAGTCATGATTATCCTTCACAGATTCATGGTCATCCTTCTTTTCTAGTTTTCCCAGTGCACAAAAGACATCACCGTCTATTGGGTCATTTCAGCTCATTGTTAGGGATCTCTTCTCCTTCAGTCTTCAACCCAACGCATCAAGTGCTGTCAGTGGGGCCTCTTAAATAGCTTACATATCTCTTCACTATGTCCAGTCTCCATGCCATTGCTCCTGACTACTCTACTGCAACAGCTGCCATTCTGCTTCATCTGTTTCCACTCTCCGTCTTCTCCTCCACAAAACTTTTTGCAGCTTGACTGCCTCGGTGTCATTATTTGACTGATGACTTCCTTTCCCCCACTGACTTGAAGCCCAGTCAAGGACACATGCCACCTCTCTTTGCTCACTTTTGAGTCCTCAGAACCTACCAGGGTTCATGCTCTCTGGTGGATGTCCAGTAAATGTTAATTGAATAAATCTTCCCTCTCCATTTTCTCGATGGAGGGGTGAGTAAATCTCTCAGGGCACGGGGCTAGTTAGTGGCAGAATTGAGATGTAAGCCCCTCCCACCAGCACGCACACGTCTGCTCTCTCCTGTTCTTCCTGTGCCTCCTCACCTGCTGACACATGCGCACACTAGATATATTTAGAAGGCACAGTGCAGCCAATTCTTTGCCAAGTGAAGATGGCAAAGCCTAAAGGACTCTGTCCCCAAAGTCACAAGTCCAGTAAACAGCTCCAGCTTCAAGTCTGAATCCTCAATAACCCTGTCATCTTGGCAGGAGGAGGGTTTTACCCACCTGTCACTGTCCCATCAATTATTGGCTTCGGCAGGGAGGGAGATGATAAGTGTGTCCTTCTAACACACAATGGAAATTGAAATGAATCTAATTAATTTGAAGGAGCACTTTAGTGCCACAGTGATAAGCACGAGATGCAGAGATGAAAAGCGGAAACACAAATGAAAATTGATGGTCCTTCTCTGTCCACTTTTAGGTTGGAGATAATTTTGGGGGATTTGTTTTATCATTAAAATTCCATACACCGATGACACCCCACTGCGTAACTCTTTAAAGACTTCCAGACACACACACACACACACACACCCCTTCATAACAGGTTGATAATAGGTTACAAAGGTTGCAAACAAGTCAGTTCTAGCTTCTGGAGTCCTTCTTTGGCTTTGGGGACTGTGCAAGGTGTGACTGTATTTTGTTTTGGTTTTTTTTTTCACTGTAAAATATTTAACCAGAATGACCAAGATGAATTTGCATGGTAGCTTGCAGTGAATACTCGGGGTTACACAAACACTAGTTCTGTCAGAATGCGAACCCTGTCAATAAATTAACCAGCCCTCCATCACCTGCCTCTGCCCTATGGATCTCCCCTTAATGTGATAAAAAGATCACAAACATTGGCCCCTATTTCTAACGAATATGGTACTTTCAAATATTTCAGAAGGAAGCTACCAGAACATTAGTAAGAACTAGTGACTTCATTTGAAACAACTGAAGTGGAACCCAAGAAAGAATACATCGGCAGCTGTTCAATATTAGTTTGTATAATAAAATATTCATATCATCATATATTTCCCACCATAGAGGATGGATCTTAATGTCATTTTAATATTTTTCCGACTAAAATAAAATTTTAATTAAGGCTAAAGATATATCGCCTAAGGAAAGCTAAACTGTTTAAAATTATTAACTGCTTGAATACTTGTTGCTACCCTACAAGCTGCCATAAAAGAAAAGAAATTAAGTACTCGAGGGATTAAGGCAATTTTGAAAGCCGCACCCCCTCCTCGCTTCCCTTTTAGATCCGCCTAAGCGAGCCATAACTATTTTTCTCCACTCAGCCAGACTCCAGCTTTGTGGCTTTTTTAATAACCTGGCTTTTCAAGGCCCCGCTCCTGAGAGCCTTTTCATTTCTGCCGCAATACCTACAAGCAAATTTCTTCCAGTCGCTCACCAGCCAAAGGCCTCCCTTTCTTCGTTGCTGAAGCATTTCATTGCCGGTCCATCGCCGGGGTGGTGTTCTGTTACAGGGGAGTCCATGGCCCGGCCTGCCCCGCACACCATTCGCTTGTTAGTCAGGGCCTGGGGGAAGGGGGTGCAAAGCCCACAGTACAGGGGCCGGGGGCTGGGAAACACAGGAATGCCAGCAGCCCCCGCGGTTTGTCTACCACCTGTCGCTGTACAACATGTGTGAAGTGAATTAACTTTTGGGGGGCCACATGCCTTAGAGGTCAACTGCAATGGAAGCCTTCAGCTTATGGCATCTGTGAACTCATTACCAAAAATCCGCCTCCCCTGATTTGTTCTTGGTTCTGGGACCAAAAGGGACCGTTCTCTTGGAGAAGCTGAGTTTGACAAACAGGTTGGCCATGGGGGGTGGGGGTTAGTTAGGAAGGGCGCACCGAGGGAGGAAGATGGGTTTCTTAATTTATTTTTCAAAGTAAATGGTCTGCCTGCTTCTTGATTACACATTAATAGAAAACAGTTTCCACTGTTAATGTCAGCACGCTGTGGGTTTCCGTGTGGGGAGCTTGTGTGTGTTTCTTTCTGAAACTCCTAACAGGACTCTTTGATAACTGGGGAGTCTTAAGTTTGTATTTTCTTTGTCCAAAAGTTGGAAACACAAAATAATGAAAGAGTAAAGGAAGAAATAGCAAAGTATGATGCCTGGCTTCTTGGCCCACACACCAAAAAGGAGTGTGTGCCTTAGAGCTAATAGGGGATTAGATAATTATTGTCTATTAGATGATTACGAAGTGATGTGACTTTAATATATGTGTTTAAAAAAAAAAAAGCCTACCAATTCCACTGTGGAAAGCTGTGAAATCAGCCCCTTAAAGCGTCAGTGATGTCTTCCAGTCAACCTCGGGAAATCTTTTTACAGATATGTATTATCCAAAGCCACGTCACCCCAGACCACAAAAGGAAATTCTGTGCTTAGTACATAAAGGCACTAGGGTCTGAGAAAGGTTTGCTTTCAGCACTTGAAGTTTTCTCACAAAACCTCCATAACCTCACCACAAACCACAATATAAACCAGCACACTTCAGATATGACTTGTTAACTTAATTCCACCAAATTAATTCACCCGTTTTAAAAAGGATTTCTGACTAATGATGCAAACAAAAGCTGCAAAGCCATGAGAACACCCATTTGAACTCAAAGGTTGGCAGGGAAAATATTAATCTTTTGAAAAAGACACATACAAGGAAAACACTGAGGCCTCCAGTGCCAAACGTAATTTTTTTTAAGTTTAACTGAATTTGGTCTGAGAAAGAAATATGTCCATTTCAGAATACAGAACGTATGTAGCACCCCAAGTCCATTTCCCTAAAGAGAAAAAAGGATGTCTGTTCTATTTTAACTTGCTTGGTTGCTGGTCTTTCTGCTGTTCTTTATGGATGGTTGCTAGACAGATATTACAGAGAAGTTGAGTTCTTATTGACGTTTAAAAATCTGAGTATTTCATTTTGTTCCCTCTCCCCTGGGTCTTGTCGGTATATTTTGTTCCATGGACATTTGCTGCCCACCAACAGCATGCCCACCCGTGTAGCTGGCAATGTGGGGTGCAGGCACACAGACGTAATCCAGAGAAAATCAAGGGCCTGCTCTCTCACCTCCAACCTCGGAAATTCCTCAATACACCAAGTTATGTAGAGTGCGAGGACAGAAACTCATTCCTAGTAGGTAGTAAACATAGCAACTCCCCTAGAATTAACTGCGGTTGCCTTTTTCAAAGACACATTACCCACACCCCCTTCTTCTCCACAATCAGGACTTTCTAACACTGCCCAGGTTTTCATAAAAAGATTGGGTGACGTAGACACAAACACAGCTTCGCACTAGCAAGTCGATGGCTTTTTCTGCAATCCCACAGCTAACTTGAATGAACCAATTCAGGAGCTGCCACTAGGAAGAAGTTAAAACGGGTGCCATTTAAAAAAAAAAAATTAGAGCTACACGAAGAAGACTGATTTGTTGTTCCATTGTGATTCCTGCTCCGAGAATTTTTCCTGGCGGTTCCCAGATCCATCCATGTTACTCTGGTTCCAAAGTGAACAAATGATATATGCATTGTGTAGACAGATACATGCATAGGCTGTAGAGCTGAAAACCATGTTTGGAAGAAATAGGGCACAATATTTGCAATTTCATCATTGCATCAACATTCTGCTGAAATTTCTGTTTTCAATTGAAAGTACCTCGCAGTGTAAATTGCAGTCTGCTTGGTCATTTTTAGTCACTCCTGCTCAGCGTGAGTATAAATTTGTTTTATTTCACAAGTACGTGTGAATAGCTGTTCTTGACATCTCCTAACAGCAGCCTATAGTCAACTCTACACAGTGAGAATCCTCTGAAGTCATGGCGTAAAGGATTGTGCTTCCCTGCGACGTTTCAGGCCATGTTCTAACTACTCCCGTCTGCCTGCCACCTACTTAGGACGCACCTTTAGCCAAAGATTGATTCCATCACTGCCTGTGATCCCCTTCCTGCAGCAGCCCACACACAAAATGTGCACATGGGCAGACTTCTCTAGTGAACGTCCAGATGGGCTTTGTAAGATCAAATAAACTCACAATAAGCTCTGAAAGAAAAGTCATAATGGATGCTGCGATCAACTAAACTCCTGACATTGCTTGAAATAAGCAAGACGAGGACTCACCAGATGATTGAACAGGCGACTTTCCTGCCCAAACCCTGACAGGCATCGTTAAATCGTCCATTTTGCTTAGTTCAAAGAATAGTACATTTGAAACTTGTATTATTATTACCTGTCTTTCACATGAACAGTGCATCCACTTTGGGATAACCTCAATCATTTCTCTGAACTTGGACCCAGTTGGCCATTTTGATGATTCAATAGTTGCATCTGAAACATGTCTGCGTTCTCTAATACTCGCCTGTCTACATGATACCATCGCATACGATGTTCAAGAAATGAGGTCCATCTTTTGGGGGCTCCCTTATAGGCTATTAGTTGCCTTTCTCTTACTGCTTTTAAGATTCTCTCTTTGTCTTTAACCCTTGCCATTTTAGTTATAATGTATCTAGGTGTGGATCTGTATGGATTGATCTTGTTTGGGACTCTCCTGGACTTGTATGTCTATTTCTTTCACCAGGTTAGGGAAGTTTTCAGTTATGATTTCTTCAAATAGGTCCACAATCCCTTGCTTTCTCTCTTCTCTTTCTGGTACCCCTATGATGCAAATGTTGTTACACTTGAGGTTGTCCCAGAGGCCTCTTAAACTTTTTTTTTTCTTCCATTGGGTGTTTTCTGCTACCTTGTCTACGAAATCGCTAATTTGATCCTCTGCTTCATCTAGTCTGCTGGTGATTCCTTCTAGTGCATTCATCATTTCAGTTGTTGTATTCTTCACTTCTGACTGGTTCTTTTTTATGGTTTCTATGTCCTATTTTCTGCTTGCTATCTCTTTGTTGAAGTTCTCACTAAGTTCCTTGAGCATCCTTATAACCATTGTTTTGAACTCTGCCTCTAGTAGGTTGCTCGCTCCATTTTGTTTAGTTCTATTTCTGGAGTTTTCTCCTGTTCTTTCTTTGGGAGTATATTTCTTTGTTTCCTCCTTTTGGCTGCCTCTCTGTGTTTGTTTCTATGTATGAGGTAGATCTGCTATATCTCCCAGTGTTACTGGGTGGCCTCATATACTGGGTGCCCTGTAGGGCCCTGGCACAGGCTCCCTGGTCACCTGCTCTGGGTGTTACTGGAGTGTCCCTTGTGTGGGTTGTATGTGCCCTCCTGTTATAGTTGAGCCTTGGTTGCTATTGGCACATCGGTTGGGATTGGCCTTCAGGCTGACTGGCTGTGGGGTTTGGCCACAACTTACAGGCTGCTGTGCAGGGGCCTTACCCGCCCCCTAGTGGGATTTGCCCCAATGGGCTCTGGTGCCTGTTGAGACTGCCCTTTGTGTGTGCTGCTTGGGTGGTGCTCTGCTGTGGTCTGAAGCCAACCTCCAAGTATGTAAGTTCTGGGGCCTCTTGGGAGGGGCTCTGGTCACCCACTGTCTGTGCTTGGATGGGCACTACCTGGTAGGAGCTAAAAAGCGATCCGTATTTGTTCGCTTCCTGTGCTAAAATTAGAAGCATGTGGAAGAGGCCATGCTGCAAATCCAGGACAGCTGTCACCTGTACCTGGCCTGGGGTAGCTCCAGAAAAAGCCAGGACCCCCCAAGGCCTGCTGCCACCTGCCGGCTCCCTTAATGTTCAGCCCCTGATAAAGTCTCGTGTGTTACACAAGTTGGCTGAGGCAGTGTCTCAGAGTCACTAGAGTGGGAAGCGTTGTGGTCACCAGATTAATGTAAACTCCACTTTGGTGCCAGTGCTGAGCCTGGAGCTACTCAGCAAATGTCTCAGAGCACATGGAGGCCAGTCCCTGCCTGCCTAGGGCCTGCAAACTCCTATAGTTTCCCAAGAAAGAGTGCAATGTGTGTGGGGCTGGCTGCTCCAGAGAAAGTACCTCCGGCATTGGGGGCGTTGGGTGGGGCGGGCTCTCAGCGGAGCTCACCAGGCCAATCAGATTCCGATTTGGCCGTAAGCGTAGGGGGCGGGCTCAACACAAGAAAGATGGCACCAGGCTGCCGGCTGCCTGGGCGGAGGTCGCTTCACAGGGAAAATGCTGACTGTCCACCAGCCCTGGCCTTGTAGCCACACACCTCAGTCTACTCCCCGTGTGCCTCCGACAAACCCCCGAGTCACCGTCACTACTTTGGAGCCCAAGGTGAGAGCCTGTGAGCGAGGAATTCTGTGCGCGGGCGATTTAAAAAGACACCTGGGTTTCCCGCCTCCTCCCGTCCCACCTGGATGGTTAGAATCCCCACTGTTTTTCCCCACAGCCAGGTGTCGTGGGGGCTCCTCTTCCTGGCCTCAGTACTCGGGCTGGGGTGGCCATTGTGGGGCTGGTGGCCTCTCGCTCCTCTGAGGGGAAAGTTCGTAGCCGAGATATCGCTCCTGATTCTCACTCACCCCACAGGCAGGTGTGGGGCCTGTTTCGCGTCTCCACCCCTCCTACCAATCTCAACGTGGCTTCTTATATCCTTAGTTATAGAACTTCTGTTCAGCCAGGCTTCACATGGTTCTCCAGGTTGGGTGTTCTGTAATTTAGTTGTAACTTTAGTGTGTTTATGGAAGGAACCATGCACAGTGTTTATCTACTCCATCTTGGATCTATGTTATTTTCCAATTTTTTAAATAATTTTTATTTTTCAGTTATAGTTCACATACACTATTATATTAGTTTCAGGTGTATAAGACAGTCATTAGACATTTACATAACTTACAGTGTGATCACCCCAATAAATCCAGTGCCCATCTGACACCATGCTTAGTCATTACAGTACTAATGACTGTATTTCCCATGCTATACTCTGCATCCTCACAGCTGTTTTGCAGCTACCAATTTGTACCTCTTAATCCCCTCCCCCTTCACCCATCCCCTCAACCTCACCCCCCAATCCAGCAACCATCAAAATGCTCTCTATACCTATGAATTTGTTTGTTTTGTTTGTTCATTTATCCTGTTCTCTGGATTCCACATATAAGTGAAATCATATGACATTTGTCTTTCTCTGTCTGACTTACTCCACTCAGCACAGTACCCTCTAGGTCCATCCATGTTGTTGCAGATGGTAAAGTTTTTTATTTATGACTTAGTAATATTCCATTGTGTGTGTGTGTCACCTCTTCCTTATCTATTCATCCATTGAGGAACACATAGGTTTCCTCCATATTTTGGCTATTATAAATAATGCTGCAATGAACATAGGGGTGCACATTTCCTTTCAAAGTAGTGTTTTGGGTTCCTTCAGATAAATACCCAAAAGTGGGATTACTGGGTCCTTCTTTGTCTCTTGTTTTAAAGTCTATTGCCTTTGTTTTAAAGTCTATTTTGTTTGGTATAAATAAGAGTTTATTTATACCAAAATAAATATTTGTTTTGTTTGTTTTGTTTCCATTTTCATGAAATAACTTTATTTTAATTTTATATTATAATTGGCTTTATATTAAGATTTGCAAATGTGAATTTCTCATCCTAGGCAGCATTTGTCTTTTCATTAACAGATTTTTAGGACATTTGCTTTATATTTTTTTTCAGGAACTACATGTAAATATACATAAAATTATAATTCTACAAGTTCTGTTCAGTCAGGTAGCTCTTAATTCTGTCCATTTGTTTGTTGATAAGCAGTCCACTTGGTGTCTTGAGTGGGGCTTCTGCCTTTCTCCCAGTGTTGCAAATGAATTAACAGGTGGCGATGCCACCACACTCTAGAGCCAGACTTCACTGTGATGGCCTTCCAGCCCTAATCTCTTCTTTCCTTTCTGCCTTGTGATTATTTCCTACAACCGATTCTGAGGCGCCACACATTTGCATTTCCACCTGGTGAGGGGGTCATAGGCTAAGGTCCTTTCTTCATTCTAAGGAGTAGACTTGCTCAAGAGAGACACAGGGAAGTGCTAAGCTAAGGTTGGTGCTAGGCTTCCTCGCCCCTGTTTGTGTGTGGCACGGGAAATAGGCTCTCAACCTTTGGGTAAGAAGCTTTACACCCAGATTGTGGCACCTCTGTCTACGGAGTACTCTTTTAGGGTAGGGGGTGAAAGGTCATCCATCAGACTGGATGGTTCTACTCAACCAGTTACAAGACCCCAGTGTTTCTACAAAAGAGATCTTTGAAAAGATTCTTTGCCACCAATTTATAAAAAGCACAATTAAGAAAATGGGAGCATCATTCAAGACTACTTGGTGGAAGAGGTAGCATATTTTAAGTTCTAGTATAATTGTTAACAGCAAAAAATATAGGTTTGAAAACCTCTAAATAACCTGTGCCCTATCTGTCTAATAGACTACATTACACCTGCATTTATTCATTCAAGTTCCAAATGTAAAACAAGGTAAACACTGTACTATTGAAATGCTAGAACTCAAGAAATCTGAGCAGATGCTTATGGAGGCAACACTCAGCAGCAAAGCTATGGATGACCTTGGACTCCCAACTATACATCTTTATTTTTTCTGTTTAACTTGGGGAAGTAAAGCTGCTTCAATGAAAAGGAGATTGGATTATATTTTTCCCTTTTTTTTTCTTTCCTCTGGTCATCATTCAACCAAGGACAGTGCCTTGCTAGGATTTTCCCCTTTCTTGAAGGGCAATTGTCAAATATAAAACTCCAGCATAAGACGATGCTGAGTCAGGGTGTCTCTGTGTCAAAGATTGTAGAGCCTATCACAGGTCTAAAATGCTCTCCTTTGGCCTTAATATAATCAGAGGGAATTTAGGTCAACACTTGTGCCGTGATGAGCAAGTATATCCATAGTTAATACTTTTTTCCCTGAATTTCTTTAGGGCACAGCATGAGGTTTTTGACAGATCCCTGCTCTTTTTTTCTACACAGAAAAATATATCTTGTTGAGTGGGAAACCATTTTGACCAACAGAATTTCAACATCGGAAGGAAATGGTTCATTTTTAGGACACGCATTCACCCTAGCATCTTTGTTACCTCATCAGACACAAAAACAATCACACTCTTCAAAAACATGTCCTCACAACTTTTAGGAAATTCTAAATAGTAATAAAGCAGTGTACTACCATTCTGTAGACTTGAGGTCTGGAAGTTAGCGAGTTTACACTACTATGTGGTAAAATTGGGCCCAAATGATCATGCACTTGGTTCACAGACATTGACTGAGAACTTCCTGTGAGGTCTTGGTGACCTCACGGCAAAGCAGAGAGCAATGAGGAATCAGCCTAGAGGTAGCTGAGGGCACAACCCTGACGGACAAAGTGCAGAAGACGCCAACAGAGCGTGACCAATCAAAGGAAAGCAGAAAAGGGAAAGAGATTTCGATTCATCACATTTTTACATTCAACATCCGAAAAAAGATCCGATTATACTTACAGGTTAAAAAATAACACATTAATGGGAAATTTCAAGGGTAGAGACCGTGAATCTGACGTCACCTGGGTCCACAAAGGCAAGTGAATGTAGCCGGAGTGGGGACAGAAACGTCCTCATACTTCCTTTTAAACTCTGCTCTTGAACAAAGCACACTAAACTATCACTCCAGACAGTAGAGATGCAGTGTCTTTGCAATTCCATTTTTTTATGATTCAATATTTGTATTTATTGTGACATGATCACAGTAAGTCAACATCCATCACTACACACAGTTACGATTATTTTCTCGTGATAAGAATCTTTCAGATCTACTTTCGTAGCAATTTTCAAATATATAAATACAGAATTATTAACTGTAGTCACCATGCTGTACATTACATCCCTAGGACTTCTTCATTTTTTTAAATGAGGTGGTTACCTGGGACCTATGTTTATTCCTCCTAAAGAAGCGGCGAAAAAGCAAAATCCTCGATTCCATTTTGGTCATTGAATGTTTGCTCGGAAAACCACAGGGAATAGCTGACTCCATTCCTCACCTAATTCTTCAGAAAAATAGTTATCGTGAGTGGGAGAGTATAAGAATTCCACCAGTGTCCATAGAGCCTGAGCAAATCTTTCACAAACTGCATAAAAACAAGCGTAACAATAATTGTGCTCACTCACCCAGCAGAGATTTCTTGAGTGAAAGCCCAGCTTGAGCAAGGTATAGTTCTAGGCCCAAGAAACAAAACAGACACAAACGTTGCCCTGGCAGCGTTTAGATTCTAGTAAGGAAAGGCAGACAGGATCAGTGAAGTAAAGGATTATATCAGACGGTGATACAAAAGGATGAGGAGGAGAAAAGTAAATCAGAAACGGGGGTGGGGGGACGCACTGGTATTTAACCTAGAGTGGAAATGGAAGGCTTTCCACAAAGTGAACCCATGGGCACAGACCTGAATGAAATGTGTCAGGGCCATGAAAACGTCCGGGGAAGAATATTTTGGGCAAAGGCAACAACAGAAGCAGAGGCTCCGCCACCCACCCACCCCCTCAGCCAGGCAGGAGTGTGCAAAGCATGTTTGTGTCACAGGAGAGCGTTATGACAGGGCTGCCTGAGCAGGGTGGGAGGGCAGGGAGGTGAGACTGAAACTGAAGCAGAGATAAGCAGGAAAAAGATCGTAAAGCTATTAAAAAGGTTGTGTTTGCTAAAGACGTGCTGTTCTAGTGAGATGAGATGCCATTGGCAGGTTTCTAGTAGAAGAGCCTCAGGATTCCAGAGCAGATCTTAGGAGAGGGTGGCAGGAGACCTAGTGTGAGATGGTGGTGGTGGGGGGGTTGCCTTGGCCCAGCATGACAAGGAAACACGTCCACAAAACCGTGACATTTCCTCCTTCTCCACGAAATGGTCCTGGAGGAGCAGAAAGAGTTGTGTGGGGCTAATCCGAAACTGTGGTAGGTATTTGGGAATTCAGTGCCATCTGTGCAGCATCGCAGCCAAAAGGGGTCCCCCCCGCCCCACCCCTGCATGACCCCACACATGACTGTGAAAGTGGGCAAACAGCTTGGCTCCACATTCCTGGTGTAGGAGGATTAATATTACATGAGTCAATGAATCTTCACTTCTCGAATTTGCCACAAATGAAAGAACTTCCTCTGCCCCCTCCAAACATCTGGATGTTGCCTGCCGGGCCTCAGATCCAAGTGGAAACATCTGGGTGTCAGTTCGAGGTAGAAACTGGGTGGCATCTACACATGATTTTTGAAAAGTTGCTCGAGTAAAAGCATTAAAAAAAAAAATGTTTAGCCTGGTAGCATGTACATCTACAATATACTTAGATGGGCTTGGTTATTTTTTCCTGACTCCTTCATCCGTGAGCATCGTGGGGGAAAAAATGTAGCTATGTAACCAGGCAGGCCTTCCCCAGCCAATCTATGAACTCCTGAACATGGAGCCTTTTCTTTTGTTCTGTCCGCTGGGAGTAGTTCGGTTCCCTTTTTGCAATTCTGGAAGTCTGGAATCCATGGGTAATGTTTTGGCCAATGCAAGCACCCACTCCGCATGCTTTTGGGGTGACTGGTTTTCACTGGGGAGGTTGCAGAGAAAAATGGAAGCAGTGTATGTGACAGGGAGAGATGTGGGCATTAGTCATTGTATCCCATGCATACTGTGTTGTCATCACTGTCAGACGTAATAAAAGTGCAGTTAAAACACTTAACCGCATATTGATCTGCTCCCACGTCGCCTGTAGAGAACTTAGAGCAACAGAACCCCCGCCTCACCCCCCCACCACCACCCCCGGCTTTAATGCAGAGGGGAGTCAGCTTCCTGTAACTGTTTATTTTGGATCCAGTTGAGGAAGCATCTGACCTCAAACTTTCCCATTGTTCAGCTATTGCCATATAAGCCTTTGTATGAACTGGAATATCTTGGGTTGTTACTAGGATTATTAGTGTTATTGTTAACATATGACTTTGGGTACTAGTGCTTTTTTTTTGCTTCTTTTTCAAGCCATGTACTTTCAGCCTGATTACTAGGTACTGGAATGAGAACCCCCATATTTGGAGGGCTCACTACACTATAAAGAACTACAGTAAGGGTTTTACATAGATGCTTGTGAGAATTCTTGTCACAGACCTCTGAGGGACAAAGTATCACGTGTGTTTTACAGATATGGATGCTGAGGCACAGATAGAAAGAAAGAGAGGAACAGTCTCTCAGAGAGTGATGGGCGGGCCCGGTGTTTGAATCCTTGTCTGTCTGACTCTGGAGCTCAGGTTCTCAACCGCTTTGCTAGGTTGCAAGTTCACATCTAGAATTGGGAAGACTTCTTCCTGCTGAATAAATATTCGTGGTGGGAAGCAAAGCTGGGGACTCTGCGCTGTGACGTCCCAACCCCAATGTAGAAATCAGGCCTCAAATTCCCAGCTGTCCTTGCATCTCGCATGGTGCCACATCTGTCTGGGGATGGGTTTCAGACGCCTGAGGGAAGCTTCCATTTGGTCGGTACAAGTGGCAACGTAGGTGACTCCAGCTCTGGGTGACCACGTTGGGTGCCCAGTGCAGGCTTGGCATCCAGTATGGGCAGCACGCTGGTTGCAGAGAAGTTCTGAGAATCCTCTACTCATGGCAGAGACACCTGTCTGCTTATGCTACAGCTTTGAGGCCTGATGTCATAAGAAGCATAGCAACAAAATTTGCAACTGCTTCAACTTTCCAATCTTATCCTATCCCCTCCAAAGTCAGTCATGCAAGGTATGTTTACACTCCTGATGTAACAGCAAAAAGGCACTATTTTTGATCCAATAACTCCACTTCTATGGAGTATATCAGGGGGGATAAATATAGGCAGCCAAAATACATAGGCAAGATTATTTGTCATCGCAACAACTGGAAATAACCTGCATATCCAGGCATAGGGGAATTATTAATCTGTATCCTGTAAAACTATAATAAACAATTATAATGAACATTATGTAATGATTAAAAATGAAATCTTTAAAGAATATTCGATAGTGGGAAAATGTTTATGAAGTGAAAAAGTGGCATTCAAAACTGCATGAGATTGGTCCTAGTTGTGCGTACTTTTTCTTAACAGAATTCACTTGTTGGCTGAAAAGACTAGAAGAAATAATGTCAAACTATTTGCAGTAATAGAACTTTCAGTCACTTTTTTCTTCTCCATATTTTCCTAATTTTCTTTATTATTATTATATAATACTCTATTTATATCACTGGAAAATCAGTAGATATGACTTCTAACCACTGAAACAAAACCAAACACTGACCAAGCAACACCCTTTCATTTCTTAACATGATTTGAGGTCCAGAAAAATGGTTTGATCTTCTGACTCTAGGTATATTTACTGGGGGGTAGGGGGGAGCGCCACGCTTGCAGCAGTAAGAAAAAAGGGGGGATGGGATCACCGTGGGAAATAGTCTAAGAAAAAAAATTATTGTGAAGTAATGTGCTTCATGTTCTGAGAGCAGCATCCAGAAGTTACCATATAATCTGTTTGCCCTAAGAATGGGCTACTTTAGGATCAGCAAGAAAGTATCTCTTATATTCCTGACAACCCCAGTTCCCAGCCATTATTCCCTCCAGCAATTTCTGCTCCAGCCTCTTTGCAAAACTCCATTGTTCTGTAAAGATGTTCATTTCTATATGGGCCTGTCTTGTTTGCTGTGTGTCCCCCGTGGCAGCCTTTGTGCCTTATATTTCCAAATGAAAAGTCTGGGAATTTGGTCTTACATTGGAAGAGGATATTTAAATTTTTTACTGCCCTAGAAAATTTGATACCTCTGAGTATTCTCTGGATTTAGGTTTAATAAGTTTATTTAATATGATGAGCATAACGTTGATGATGGTGATGATAATGATGGTGATGATAAATGGTCCAGTTTCGTTACCTGTAAAATGAGGAAATATGTCTTTCATGGGATTCTGGGAGAGAAGATAATGAGATGATTACATATCAAGTCCATAATAACGTCTGGCAATGAATTGGGATGGCTAGTACCTAAAAGATAGAGTGTTCGAAAGGGAGAAAATAATATGTGTGATATGTGGCAAAGTCCACAGAACCCTAGAGAGACAGCATAACAGTGTGGGCTCAAGCCACATTGCTTGCGTTTGAATTCCATCCTTGTGAAATCTTGGCAAAGTGACTTAATTTCTCCGTACCTCAGTTTCCCCACACGTAAACTGGAGCTCACAACAGTTCCTGCTTGGTAGGGTTGCAGGGAGGATGTGCCAGGCATGCAGGAGACAGCCTGGCAAACAGTGCTCACTGTATGAACTAAGGTTATTATCGTTCTGTTCTGACTTGTCTCTGAGTCAGACAAACGCAGTCGCCTCGGGCGTAGCACTGTCAAGTTCACTGGGGTGTCCAGAGTTACGTTCTGTGCTCTCTCCCCTGTTTTAGGCTCCCTTCACCCACATATTCATTTCTCCATCCTTAACTAATGCATTTCCTGATTGTGCCTTATTCCTCGTCATGTCCCCAAAACCTAGCACCCTCTATGTCCACACTAAAGGTTTCATAGCACTAAAAATAGGCTGCAAAAGAAAAAAAAATAGGCTACAACACTTCATATGGACAATGGATTTTATTAATGTTAGGCTGTTTTATTCCATCACACACACACACACACACACACACACACACACACACACACACAATATACCCTTTAGGGAAATTTTGGAAGAAAGGACACATGTTAACCTCATACATTGAAAGGTATTAATAAATCTGTGTTCAGACATATTTTTAATGAAATGTGTATAAAACTGTTAGGTTTCTAGCAATTAAAATTATATCATTTACCGGAATCACCTCTTACTTTGCCTATTTATAGAGACATTGTCATTTTGCCAATTTGAGCTGCTAAGAAAACCTTACGCAGACACTGTTCCACCAGTGATATCTATGCTGCTGAGAATGAAAACAGTTAAGTTCCCTGACAATTTCTGGGTAGATGTGGGTTCTGGATCAGGTGACCCTGGGGAAGTCACTGCACCTGCCAGGTCTGAGTTCCTTCTTTATGTGGCAACAGGACAGAAAAACGGTCTAGAATTCAAGCTAAGTTAGAAAAGACTCCTGAATGATTCGGCCCCATTCAGGAGGTAGCCATACATTAAATGAGTAACTGAAGTTCATGTTGCTGGAAACCTCTAGATGAAATTTCTAGATGCTTCCAAAACAGGGCTGTCTATCTAAATTTTCCTAAACAACTAACTCCAAGCCATCCTTAAACTGCTCACAGAATGGACTTTCCCAGGCAAAGTGTTTCAAGCCGGAGCAGCTCAGCAGCACAGATCATATCAAACGGGGTTTCCTGCTGTGTCTCTTTACACCATTAAATTTCCTCAAATGTAAAGCCAGGAGAATTTTTCCAGGTGTTCACATTCCTGGAGGGTGGGGAAAGTGCTGAGCCTTCTATTAGATCAATACCACGCTAGAGTGAAACACAAAGAACCTTTCTCACGGTGTTACCCCCTCTGGAGATCGCTATTTTGGAGGCAGCTTTGGCAGGGCCCACAAGGCCGGCTGTCACTTTGCTGTGACCCCTACTGCGCGAGCAGGGCGGCCCCCAGAGCTCTGGTGCCGGGGCAGCCACGCAGCCCCTGGGCACAGCCTTGATCAGACCTGTGCGGCTTGCAAGGTCTGGGGGCGGGGCTCACCTGCGGGGCGCACCTAGCGCCTCTGGCGGGACTGGTCGCCCAGAGGGCGTCAGAGCGTGAGGGATCGGCCCGCCCGCTGCCTCCACGAGCTCTATTTACATGAAGAAAAAGGGGATTCCAACCAGAGCTACTAGGTGCAATCAGAGCGAGAGCCTGGGCTCCGCCGCGTCAGGTGAAGAAAGCTGGCAAGGTCGCCCATTCGGTCACCAGGTGGTGCATTTAATTTAAAAGGAGTGTTAACCTTGTTTATACAAAATAACACCAATATGCAGAGACGCAGTAAATCCATTGTCGTTAAACAGCGGGGAGCCGCTGGCGCTGGCAGCCTGCCCACCGGCGACGTGAACTCGCCTGGCACCGCGCAGGGAGTGGCGGGGCCCGGGCCAGGCCTGCGATCCGGCCAGCCTCGCAAGGGAAAGGCCCGGCCTGTGCCCTTTCTGCCCTCCAGATGACTCTCTGCATTCTTGTCAAATATATTTAGAACAAGAGGTGTCCACTTAAAGAGAAACATTTGTTAATCACTTAAATGCAGGCGCTTGGCAGCCTTCCAGTTCCACCTTTATAAATATGTCCGATGGGTTTCCAGCGGAGCAGGCGAGTCCCCTCGCATTGACCCAGGGTGAATGTCCCTCGCACCTTATTAATTTTCTAACCCAGCGGGATTTCCGAAGTCAATGCCAGCCTCCTCTATCGGAACGCTGGCGGAGATAAATAAATGATACACGGTGGGGCGAGGAAGAGAGTGGTGTTTCTTTAAGCCAGGGGCAGATTTCAGTCAAATTCCCGTTGACTGGGGCACTGGTGTGGACAGCGTCCTTGTTTACCAGCAGCTGTCCCATTAGTGACGCTGATAAGTTGGAGGCTGCCTGTGGAAAGGGGTGAAGCAGATAAAGGGAGTCTGTGTAAAGAATCCAGCCCTGGACCCTTCTCCTTGTAACTTCCCTGCATTTTAATAATCGCTGCAACTCATCAGAAGTGGTGCAGGGGCTTTTACTCCCCGACTTTTCAGTTCACAACATGAAAACGGTGGCAGCCAGGCCAACCCTCTGCCAGCAGGAATGGAGATGGGGACTGGGAGAGGCAGCTGGTGGGCAAGGTGTAAAGGTCAGCGCTAGGTGTCCCGAGGAGCTCATCTTTTGTTTGAAAACCACTGACACTTCCCCACCCCCCAACAAGTGTCAGTTAGGGACAGGCCAGGGAAAAGGATTCAGCATTAGGGTTAGCCACATGACAATGGCTTTTCATATGTGGAGCAGTCTCTGTCATAAGATTGTGACATTATGGGGGGGGGGGGCGGCTTGGTGGCACCCAGACTGATATTCTGACCTCACAGCTGAGAAAGCAGAGAGGTGCCCAGGCGGCCAAGGGGGTTACCTGCAGCCTCTGAGCAAGTTCAGTGACTGGGGGTAGGGCCCAGCTCCCTGCCCACCACTCCTTTCGAACAGACAAGACAGAGAGATATCAAACACACACTTTATAATATACTGATATTACATTATACACGCGCATAAGGAGAGGAAGAGGAAATTTAAAGATAGGTATCTTTAAATATATGCAAAGAGATATGCAACGATATGTATCTTTAAATTTCCTCTTCCTATCCTGGTCTAGTTGTCAGACAGCAGCTTTCTAGTGTGTTCCAAGCTGAGGGGAAGCCAAAGCCCTCACCTGGCTCAGGGCCCAGCCAGGTAGATCCGTGGGCTTTCCCCGGAGGCCCACCTCCGCCCTGATTACTTCATAAATACGATCCTTTTAAACATCAACAAACCTAGAATCCCATAATCTTTTTCATGCGCTAACCCGTCAGGCAGACATACCTCCAATAAAGCAAAGGCAGACACATTTATTTCTGCTTCTAGAAAGTGAAGATGGTATGAAACAAATGATCTTAACGTTCATTCACCTGTTTTGTCACCTATAGGGTGTCCCATATCCGACTCAAGAGATTTTTCGGAGGAGAAACAAATAAATAAATACATGGCAAAATATTTTAAGATGCTGAGAAGACAGATGGTAACATTTTGATCCATGCGATTTCCTCAGGGAAGTACAATATTTTAAAGGATAAACTGCTGTAAAGTATTTTCCAGTGGCCTACAGTAACCCAAGACTCATCAGTCATATTTCCAAGCTGCAATGCCGCCACAGTTTTCTCTGTGCAGCAAGGTCTTATACAATGATTCCACGAAATTTAAATTTAGCTTATAATCCGTTGGTGGCATTTCCTTAGCTATTAACTGTTACGGGTTGAGCTGCCTTTCCCTAAGTGCGTATGTTGAAGTCCCCACCCCAAATAGCCCAGAATGGGACCTCATTTGCAGATTGGGTCTCTCCAGAGGGAATCAAGTTAAAATGAGTTCATCAGGGTGGGCCCTGATCCAATATGCCTGTTGACCTCCTACAAAGGGAAAATTTAGACATAGAGACAGAGAATACGTAAAGAGTCAGAAGGACTAGATGGCCAAGGAGAGAGGCCTGGAACAGACCCTTCCCTCGGAAGGACCCAAAGCTGCCGGTAGCTTGATCTTGGACTTCCAGCCCCCAGAGCTGTGAGACAATAAATTTCTGTTGTTGACGGGGCCCAGCCTGTGGTGCTCTGTGACACCGGCCTAGACAACTACTGTACCAAGCCAGCGTTAACCATCTCAGTGACTCTAAGTACCCCTGGAGTCAATACTTCAAACACTCATAAAATCCATTTAAAGGGCTTAAAATTATTCTTAAAGTGTGACATGGAATGTGAAGGCAAACAGAACTAACATTTCTTATTCACCTATTATGTCTTGGATAGGATTTGGGGGAACTTTATATATTTTTGTTCATTTTACAGGTAGAAACCATGCTTTACAGGATACAGTTTTACCTAAATAGATGCACATTTTGTGCAGTAAGAACATTTACAATAAACATGAGTGATTTAAATGAGCACCAGTTAAGGGGATGGCGCCTTGCTTAGCATATTTCAATAAATTCCATGTCCTAGAAGATAGAAACTTCTCTACCTTGTGAGCAGTGGTCCTTGGTGAACTCGTCTCCATCATTTCATCCGCATTTCTGATGACTAATGGAATTGACAGGTGAAAAGTTTATAGTAATTTTGTCAAGGACAAAAATTAGCAGAAATCTCTGCTCATAAATAAGCACAGTCGGTCGAGAAGCTTCATCACGTAGGTACTCTGTAAAAGCAGAGGGGAAGAGGGGAGCCCCGCAGCGCCTACCTTTGGGTACCTAAGAGATTAATTGGCGGAACAGGCCATAAGCAAGTCAAGAAAGCAAATTAGAATTATACTTCCCAACAATGTCTGATCAGTTCAAAAGAAATGAACCCCAAGAGGGGCCCACAGACCCCCCATGGCTGCAAAGCTAGGCCCAGCTAACCCCTGCTGACTATGCTCAGCTGTGCTTTCCCACCCCCAAAGTGTCCCAGCATGATTGAAAAAGTCTGCAGCCACCCTACCTCTGAGTTTCTCAACCTCAGCACCACTATTCACATTTTAAGATAGATAATCCTGTGTTATGGGAGCTGTCCTGTGCATTGCAGGATGTTTGCAATTGAAATTAATATAAGACTCAGATATTATATTATATTATATTATATTATATTATATTATATTAGACTGGGTCTTATAGTAAAATAAGACCTTATACTATATAGGTCTTATATTATACAGTATATATTATACTTATACAGGTCTTATACTATACTATACAGGTCTTACATTAATTTTTGCTCCAAAAGACGCATTAGAACTGATTGTCCAGCTAGGTCTTATTTTCTGAGAAACACGGTAGTTCCGGCCTCTACTCACTAGATAACTTTAGCAATCCCTTCAACCAGTGTGACAACCAAAAGTGTCTCCAGACATTGCCAGATGTCTCCAGGGGGTGGGGGTGGGGGGCAAAATAACCCTCTGTGAGAACCACTGTTCCAGCCCAAGTTTATGGAAAGGTTAGGAACGGGTATGTGCAGGAATGGTGATTGAACCGTGGAAAAGCATCTTAAGAAGGTTAGATGTCAACATCTGTAGATAAGGAACCTGAATTGGTTGAAGAGAAAGAGGACATTCTTCATATAAGAGGATGAAAATGGAAAGGGGCAAGTTGAAAGTCTGGAGTAGAAGGGAAGGCAGTGACCAGGAATAAAGCCTGGGGCATGAAGCAAGTTAACCAACCTGTTTACCAAGCTAAGGCTATACCTATGCCCCCCTCGAGAACATTGAAAAAGCAGCAAGATGCTAAAATGTCTTAATTCGTGGGGTCCACTGTCTGGACGTCATGCACCAGAATTAGGGTGGTTACATGGCTTAGCTCCTTTAATGTAAATAAAGAGGCAGAGGGTGACAGCCCCCCTCAGTCTTTTCCCCAGAGAAGAGCATGATTACAATAATAATAGCAGCTGCCATTTATTTAGTGCCTCCTGTATCCCCGACCTTTGCAGACATTATCTGGTTTAATCCCCTCCAGACCTTGGGAAGGGCAATAGCAACTCGGCTGGGGCTCCGTTTCCTGAAGTTCAGAGTGAAGGTAGGTATGTCACGAATCTCTGCAGTGTCAGGGCCAGGACTTGAATCCAGGTTCAGCTACACCGAGCTCAGCTGTGTTCCTCTTACCCCACAGCACTGGCTGGCAAGACAGGGAGCAGATGAACTTCTGGGGGAGGAGAGAACGCAACCAACCTAAGAATACAGAAGCGATGCCGGCAAAATGGAGGAGGCAGGTAAGTCGTGCTCTTCTTTACTTCACATTAACCTTTAATGAGTGTGCGTATCCCTGTTTATCCAAACGAAGCTGGTTGCTTTCATTTAGTTGTGAGGCAATCATTTTGGATTAAGAGTTTCTAGCCTGATGTTTAATATGTGTGTAACAATATGATTCTGGACACTGCCTGTGATGGAATGCTTCAAAATGAAAACTGGAGATCTTAATTTTTGTTTAAGACTCTCGCAGGTAAGGAGATTCAGTACCCAGAGGCGGGTTGTCTTCTCGTGGCATTTCGTTCTTGGTTCTTCACTGACTCGGTAAATTTAGCTCACACATGCGGCTGGAAGAGAGCTATCTGGTTACAAGGAGATCTCTGTGGAGGCAGGAGTGCTTATGGGTTGTTACTGTCATTTGCTTTTCTTTGCCCTCTACCTCATTCAGCCAATTGGGGAAAGACAAACTCCACGTGGTTGCAGGCTGGTGGAAAGGAACTTGCATTTAAATGTAGTCACACATGATTGGTGCTAAGGAGAATTGTTAATCCCTCCACAGAGAGAGAGAAGACGTAGGGTACCCCAGAAAGTACGTTTTTTGCCTGTTTATGTTGGACCAGCGTGGTGTCTTCCATCTGCTGTTTCAATGTGTCAACCCCCAAAAAGCCAGACATAGGAGATATGTTATAACCCCATTACTTAGATGAACGAAGGGACAATCAAGAGACATTAAACAACTTGCCTGAGATCCCAGGGCTAGGAAGGAATATGGCCACAGTCGAAACCCATCTACCTAACCCCAGAGCCTATGTTCTTTCCACTAACCCAAGTACCTCAAGGAAAACGTAGCTGTTTCACTTAAGAAAATGAGGAGATCCCACGTCCAGCCTACCCCAGAGAAGTCAAGGTGAGCCGAAGGTCAAGGGAGAGGTATCAGGACTTCCGGTTGCCGAGATGCAGCCAGCATCAACCCCCTGCAGCGCCCTGCGTGACCCCTACTCCTAGAAGAGCAGGCCTTGAACGTGACCTTGTTCTCTAAGACACTGACACTCCCTTTGCAACCCTCAGCATGTAAACCTTATGCTAGACGGTGGCTTTGAATGATGGTTTCTGGTATAGATGATGTTGCAGAAAGTTGAAGGTGAAGCAGACGAGGTCACGGGGCTCTGAGCACAGGCTTTTTCCTCTTGCTCATGCTGCCGGGGGTGCCATCGCCAGGCCCCTCGGAGAAGGGGGATCCAGCTCGCCCAACTGGTTGGTCTCACTCCTGGGTGGATCGCTTGTCCCCACACATTGTAGCGTCGTGGAAGGACCAGGAGAGCACGCTGTGAGGGCGCAGAGGTGGGAGGGGTTCACAGGCTGCCGTCCCATCCGTTCTGGGGGAGGGTTTGCAGTACGAGGGAAGATCTTTGGCTCTTTTCTGCAGAGAAACAGGAGCGGAGAGGAATCACAGCCCGCCAGCCGTGTGCAGGGGTCTGTGTGTTCTCTCAGCAAAGGCTCTCTACTGTCCCCTGAGTGACAGATGCGCTCCTAGGAATGGGGGCTAAGTTCTGGGCGAGGCACAGTGCCCCCACGCAGCGTCTGTTCTTGTCCGGGAAACAGCGGACCCAGGAGGAACTAAGGGAGGTCAGAGCATGAGGAGGGTCGGGAGGTCATGCCCTAGAGCGTGTTCACACAGGTCTTTCCGAGGAGGTGGCATGAGAGCACAAAACCAAACAAAGCCCAGGAATGAGCCACAAGTGTATCTGGGCAGAAGAATGTTCCAGAAAGAGGGAGCCACAGATACAAATCCCCAGCAGGAGGACAGTGTAGTAGAAATAGAGGAGAGCACAGGGGATATAACAGACAAATGAACTACTGGGGGGTCTGCCTCATTAATGAGTTATTATTATAACTCAGAAGTATTCTGAGTTTTAAGACAACAGGAGATTATTCAAAATGTGGATTTTAAAAATTGTCACCATAAACATCCTTCCATAGCAATCACTTAAATTATTATGCTATGGTTTCATTCTGTACTTACTCCTGCTTTTATAGAGAATAAATCTTAATATGGAAAAAGCTGGATGCTGGAATGTTAGCTCAAACTGAAAAGCAATGTGTCCCTAAAAGCATTCTCTTAAACCCATTTCCTGTGAACAGAACAAGCCCACGTAGTCCTTGAAGTGATTTCCCAATTAAACTCTCCTAATAGAGTTTCCTGAGATGTTTTAAAAAATATTCCTAACTTGAAAAAAAAAAATGCTGGGTTTAAAAGAATATCGTGAAGCATAGGTTTGTGGGACCTGGGATTTCAGCAGACTTCACTGAGAACCTAGATGGGAAGTAAATATTAGTACAAAATAAAACTATCTTTCAGGGCAATGGACTTGGCAGACTGCAAACTCAAAAATACTAACAATAATAATATATAGTTGCATAATGATATAATTATAGTAATAAATCATCTAGCCTCACAATCCAATTTGTATATGTTTATTTTACAAAACGCAAGAGCTTGCCTGCCAAACACCAGCATACACCTAGCCCAGGGCCATAGGTCACAGAGGACAGTGGAGAGATCTGAATTCAAGGCTCCCACCAGGGCTGGATGCTTGATCAGGTAACCTGAGGAAGACAGGGTCGCCCAATGAAACCATTCTCAGCCCCAGACGTGCCCTCCATCCAGGTTTTGTATTGCTCACACTTGTTTCAATGCATTCCGCCGTCAAAGTGACTTTTCTATAATCACCTGTCTCCCGTGATTTTCCATGCGTCCCTAACTTCAGGCCGCTAAGCCTGTGGAAAGTGGTGCTGGGGGGGGGGGGGGCAGGTGGGGAGGAGGGAGGAAGGAAAATCACTGCAGCTGGAGGGACTAGTACAATCCATCCAACCCAACCGCTCCTGCTTAGTGCAAACATTTTACCTTCTCCCCAAGCCTTCCCAGTGGCCTCAAAGTACATTCTCCTCTTGGCCGTCTTGCCAAAGACCTGCCAGGCTCTACTTGGCAGACAGCTGGGATCCCTCCTCCATGGCTCCAATGGCCTATCTGCCCCCAGTCTGGACGGCCCCCTGTCAAGGTGACCATAACGCAAGACACAAACACGGTCCTGGCCACTGTTTAATTTAGACCTTGCTAGCAGTAAAGACATTTCTGATAACATTTTTAAGCCATCTTGTTATTTGTATACTTTCCAGAAGTTGTATGTTTATTTTTCTTCGTTGCTTAAGTTCACTTGTTGCTATTTATCTTGAAGTAAGACTAAATATTTTAAAATTTGGAATGACAAGTTGATATGGCCGAAATTCTTTGGCCTCACCAAATCCTGATTTTTTTTTTTAATAAGGATCCTGTTTGCAAATTTATTTTGGAAAGGGCAGTTGCCTCAGAAAGTCATTCTTAAGCTCAGTGGATTTATCGAGCCTGTATTATTTTTAGGTTGTCTAATCTTCTTTGATACATAACATACAAAAAAAAAAAAAAAAGGCAGAAAAAATAAGCAGGCCCAAGACACGCCAAAAATAAAAACTTAAGGGTTTGAGCCTTTATAGATGATTTCTCTGCTCATTGATGTTTCAAAAACAACTTAAGAAAAATAATTCTATCACCATTGATATGTTAAGTTCATCGGGGACATTTTTATAAAGTGCTCAAATCCCTTTTCATTTAGTCCCAAAATAAGTAAAATAAATAGATGATAATTATATTTAGCCTGTTTCTCAAGCATTCACAATGTGTCAGACACTTGACATACACCATCTCATTTAATCCCCACAGAAAGGCAATTTTCATCAGTTGCTTACAAATAAAGGAGCTGAGATTTGGAGAGGTGGGGGAATGGGTGAAATGACACAGAGATGGTCAGCGTTGGAATCTGCGTTGTGCGTCTCTAACCTTAAACATTGTGCTGTGGTGACCGAGCCAAGAGGTCTCAGGGTCAGGGCTGCTCTGGGGAGAGCGGCCTGGAGCAAAGCCTCGGGTTCCCTCTCCACCTGACCTCACACCATCACAGGCTCTGGGTCACCACGCTGCTGCCCTCCTGGTCATGTCCACCCAGGGTAGGCTGAGCGATGCGTTGCTGTTCGAGTAAACCTTTCTTGGGATATTAGATACAACTGCAATAGCAATAAAATTGTATTCATTCCCTTTCAGTTAGTTAGACCTTCCCTTTTTGAGACATGAGTTCAACATGAAACATTGTATCTTAAGGCCAAAACTGATTCATTTGTAACACACTCATCCATATCCACTTGAACTTTTTTTTTTTTTTTTTTTTTTTTTGATGTGGTCTACATAGAATCACAGAATTCTATGTAGACTCACAGGAGTTTTGAAAAAGCTAATAGGTTCATTCTGTTCATTCCAGTAGAATTGATCCAACTGGTTAAGAATTGACTGTTCCTTTTAGAAGATATTTTTCCACTAGATTTAAATTGGGTGATTTTTATCATGATCTATACAACCAATATTATTCTCACACTAACTTACTGTCTGCAATCAGATTTTCTCCATATACATATGCCCTCAACAGCTGTTTACTTCTAGTCTAGACAAAAATGGTACCATACGTTAGGTAGATGGTATACATGCCGTAGGTTTTCCAGGTCTGTGCATTTCTGTGCCTTCTGGTGTGAGACATGATCAAGTGAAATCTTTCCCTTAGTGCAATCTAGTAAACGAGTAGGAGAGTTATCAGTCCCATTTCTAAACACCGGTTTTATAGTTTAGGCTTGCAGACACCAGCTGCTCCCTAATACAAGTTTGTTGAAAGGATGGAAGCCACCAGTAAATATTAGAATCTATTGTTTGCAAAATATCTTCGGAATGTAACCTGTTTTTAGTTTGATAATAATTAAGTAGACTCTTGGACTCAATACCATGTTTGAAGAAATACTTAAGCAGTGCTAACAGATATTGTAGACCCACAACACAGCCCCACACCCTGATTTGTATGTCTTTGATGTCGCCATTTTAAGCGCCATTTAATCATTAAGAGCTCTACTAGTGAGAGATGTGCGTGGCTGGCCATTGACTCTTCCCAAGCAGGAGATCTCATTTCTGGCCCTAAATTCCTCCCACACACCTCTGGGATTTCCTTCAGGATTTCCCAAGGCTCTTCTGTTGGTCCGTACACATATGATGGGGAAAGAACTACACACTTCAAGTCAGAAGAACCGCTGGGAGGACAGGGGACAAGAGAAGGCCACAGATGGATGGGTATCTGCCCACGTGTCCCGCAGGGCTCAGATCCAGGAGAGGTGAAACCATGGGTCTAACAGAAGCTGTGCGCGGTCACTGGTGCTATACTTCCCAGATGAGGAAATAAAGACTGTGGGAACAGTCTCCCAGCTGTGGCTCCACCAGCGTCCCTGTCTCTGGGTTTCTTGTCCAGTGCACCATAGCAGTGGCCTGAAATCAGGGGCCTCATAGGTCTTCAGACTTCCCAAAGAGAGCAGCGGAAGCCCTGCACCTATTTCCTACAATTGGAAAAGCCTACGAACCCCCACATTTATCATCAATTAAGCCACACAACGTACTTACTAAATGGAATGGGGTGTTTTTTTCCTGGGGATTCAGAAGCAGATAATTAAAGGGGTACCTGATTTTTAAACAAAAGTTAGGGACTGTTGCACTGTAGCACAGTACGTGCTCTGAGGAGCTGTGGGGGGCACGTGCTTGCGCACGTTTAATGTGGCCACATTGGTGGCACACACGTGTATGTGCCAGCGTCCCAGCGTGTCAGAAACCTGCAACCGCCCCCTCCCAGGAGAAGGCGTGCGTCTGACTGAGGCCAGGAGCCCTCGGATGTCCATACATGCCCCCAACAGAAGTAAGAGGAAGGGAAGGAGGATTAGAAGGAGAGGCACAGAGAATAAAGCGGAGCAGAGTCTAAGACTTATTCAAAGCTTGAGGACACCTGACCCAACCTGAAAATACACCGAGATTCAGTGGCCACGTAGGGAGGTGTGGTATGGGGCTGGTTTCCCTACAGTCTGAAGGGGAAGAAAAAACAGACAGTGGTTCTTTTTTCAAGAAGGAAGTCTCAGGAATCTCCCCGTCAGCCAGGTCTGTATACCCAGTTTGCCAGTTCCCAGAAGGGAGATGAATGGGGGCAGAGGATCCGAATGTTTGCTGATGGTCCTTTGCCTACGGTGTCGACAAACGTGATCCCTTGTCACGTGCTCTGGCACCGGGCCCTAGTGCGGACCTGCCTCACTCCCGTGCCACTGGCCCTCCTGCTAAGCCTGCACTTGGTTGGCATGGTGCATCCGAGCAGATGGGCACAGAACCATCCTGCCAGGAAAACAGTATGGGCGTCGTGTCAGTGGGTTAGGGGGCGGCTTACCATGCCAGAATCCAGCTGAGACGTCTGCAGCATATAGTTCTGTGTTGGAAAAGAAAGGAGCAGGGAGACGCCAATTCTTTGCCTCTTTTTATTTTTCTAAGATTTAGGCATAACTAGGGAAAAAAACACAATTTATGCAGAAAATGGAGATTAGAAATAATCGATGCTTAAAACTTTAGTGCTGGAATTTGATTTTTTCAGATAACTTCTCATTGCCAAAGAAATCTTTTTTTAAAGGAAATATTAGTCAGAGCCTTAGTATATAGCACAGACAAACAGCCTGGGAGGCTTGTGGATGGGGTGGTGGGTAGCAGGAAGAGGACGTATCCTCACCCTCCATCTTACAGCCTTCTCAGCCTCAGAAGGATTGGTTTTAAAAGACACTGAAAGACACTGACTCCTGTCAAACTGAAAATGTCCCCTCAAGGATTTGTACTCTTCTAAAGCATATATTCCTAGTGTGAATAAAGGCACAGAAAGGGACGCTTGTGGATGTCACATAAATGGTTCCTTCTTGAGCGGGTCAGGTGCTCCGATGGTGGGCGGAAGTAGGAAGAGTGTGGTGTGGTCCCGTTTCCTGTGAGCAGGCCCAGCTTTCCTTTCAGTTCTAACAACACTGATTGAGACCCTAATATTGCAGTGAATCCTAGGGGTGCACAACTGGAGCCTGGAGGAGTGTTATTTAGCAAGCACTGAAGTACTAGCTTCTATGATGGGACAAGAACTAAGCCAGATGCCCTGTCATGACACCCCCCCAACCCTCAGCTATTTGACTACCCCCGAACAGAACATAGACCTCGTGCCCCAAAGGTTGCCCACTGAGCCCAGGAGTTTCCATTAGCCCACAAACGTGCCTTACTTGGCTCTCACAGTGCCTGATATGGTAGCATACGATACCATAGGATACGATATGTGTAATATGTAAATAAAGCGTACATACAAAGCAATATGTACATATAAAATAACCTGCACATCTAAATTAGGATTTGGATATACACATACTTCACCACTTCAAAAATCTCATGAAGAAGTCACGTACTTTTCGTCTTTCAAACTAAAAAAAGCGAAGAATGAGTCCCAAAAGAACTAAAGAACTAAGGCAAGCTATAAAATCATCACCATATGTATATGTTTGTGTGTGCATGTATATCTATATATACATATATATAACTATATATGTATGTATTTTTATACTACATATATCCTTTTTTCTGTATACACCTATATGTCATATATACACACACATACATACATGTGTATATGACATACACATACCTCCTACATATTAATATAGGATATAAGCATATATACACACACAAGACTGACAGTTTCACTGCCTTTTAGAGTAACAATAATACATAATTTTCTAAGTCAACACAAAAGGCAGATGTGGTTTCACTATCGTGTTGATATCAGAAAAGACTCTATGAAACCCCTTTGACCTTCATCTGTGCTCCTGGTATTGCTAATTTAATTCCCAGAAATGTAAATATAAACTAATGAGTAGTTTTTCTATTGTCATTTTACGAATTGGAGATATGGTAAGCATTTCTTCTGCGCATCCATAATTCTTTAATGATAGCTACATAGAGGCTTTTAATTGTATGGGAATAGAGATAATAATTATACAGGCCACACTTGGCTGATAAAATATACATATTGTTCCAGAAAAAAAATATTAGAAATGAATAAATTCTGCCAAGGAATGGCTCACATGACGATTTTCAACAATGAAAACCTAAGTAACCTTCAGCTTTTACACTTTTTAGGGGGAAAACTTCTGGTGTGTTGAATCAGACAGGCTTTTTTCTCTTCTTTTTTTATGAATCCCCCCTAGACCTTTTATGTATTTTCTTATTCTTTGAGTGCCAACTATGTGCCTACTGACTCTGAAAAAGACTAGTAAAAAGAAATATTTCCTTGATTTTTGCACGTGAGGAAACCGATCTGGTGGCATAGCAGAATCCAGTGTTAATCTCCTTGTGTGTTTGTCAGTGCGTATGTTTACCAGAAACCAACTGCATCATTCTGCGGGAGGAGTCTCGTCACATCTCTTCATCTCTTAACTATCTGGGCATCCAGATGTCTGTCACATTCATATGTATTCACCAATATTTGTGAAATCGAGATGAAACAAAAATCTAGCACTTACGCATGTGATAACTTTTTAAACAGTGTTTCCTTCTGATACGTAACTGGCACTAAAATCACAACACATAATTCAACAGTCCCAGGAGACTATTGTCTTCTAGAAATGACTGAAAATTCAGAATGCAGTATCCTTAGGTGAAACTGACAGCTCACTAAGCTGCATTCAAGGCGTAATTGCAATGCCAACAACAAAGTCTTACTATTTGGTTTTTCTGAAAACTGCCAAAGGAAGCATTTATTTTTACAAAACCGATTACGCTTTTTTTTTTTTTTTTTTTTTTTTTTTTGGCTTAATACAAAGAAATAATACTGAAATAACTTCATGAAATGCGAATATTTCTATATTCGCATTTCACGATTTGGGTTCAGAGAGTGGGAAATGGAGAAATTAAGGCTGATCAATGAGATTAGTGTTTCAAAAATAAAAAAAAAAGAGAGTCCAATTAGAAGTGTCCTGGGGTTATTAGTGATAACACTGCTCATATCCAATTAAGATGAAAACCATTTTACCAGCTTAATGGCCACCTCTGGCAGAGTGTGGGTTTATTAGTTTTATCAGACTCGAGAACTGAAACTTGAAATGATACGTGTGCTCGGTACCAAAGAGACACTGCTACGTCTGAGAGATAATTGGTATCAAATGAGATGCCTCAAAAGTTGTTGATTAACAAGCGTTATGAATTTAGGAGAGGGGAAAACATTGGTCATTTTGGACAGTATTTGAAAGGGACGGTGCAGTGATATTTTTGGAATCAGCAAGGTACCATGACCTTCTTTGATGTCCAAAAAGGCACTAATATGACATATTCATGCCACACAAGACAGCCTTCCAGATCCATGGTGCACCTCCTCTACAAAAACGCAAGTGAACAAAAGCAGTTGTTTGTAATGTATGTCAGGTTCCTTGTTTCCCCTTCCAGATTAAAGGATACGCTAGCTAATGATTGGTATTAATAATTAATAAGAACATCTCTCATATTATGCCCGAGTTCTTCTGGATAGGCTACACAGCAAGGAAAACTTATTTTTGTTAATTAAGTTTTATTCCCTTATGTTTTTAAGCAAGCATTTGAACTTTTCAAAAAATAAAATTATCTTTGCGTGTCTATACCACCGAGAGAACCACAGAATGACTAAAAGCAAACAAATGCCTGTGTGACAAAGCTCCCCACTTAGGCAGCAATGAAATCACTGTGGCGTTGCTTCGATAGACATCTCCTTGACTAATGAAATTCTCGTCACTCATTTCTGGACCTGGTGGGGAAAGCCTTCCCTGTCCCTGTCTGGGTGTTTGTCTTTGGCAAAATATTCAGTGCACAGCCAGGAATGTGTCATGGTAATTGTCGGTGAGGCGAGCCTGCTCTGGCAACTGGTGGTCTGAGACAAGTAGTTCTTCTGGGAAGTACCCGGGTATTTCTGCTAAAGCATTCGAGCCCACATACGAAAGCCCTGTTCCACTGATACTAAGGAAAGAACATAAAAGGCTGGGGGCAAGAGTGGCCCATTCTGGGGCTGAGAGGGTGGCACGATCAGGTAGAGAAACACAGGCCATCTCAGCTAGATCGTGAGGTAAGTGGAATATTCCGTTTCGTAGGAAAATGTGAGGCTCCTAAAGGTGAATGAGCCTTGTTTTGGTAGATACTTTTTAATTGTTAGTAAAGTTACATAGATTTCAGGTGTACAATTCTGTATTACATCATCTATAAATCACATTGTGTGTTCACCACCCAGAGTCAGTTCTCCTTCCATCACCATATGTTTGATCCCCTTTACCCTGTTCTACCACCCTGAAATTTCTTATCATGTCTGTTTCATGTGAGTCTTTCAGCTTCATGAAGGAGTGGACATTACTACTCTACCGGCAACCTGGATGTGTTTTTCTGCCAAATGAAAAACCAAGGGCTCCAAATAAATCTTAAGTTGGCACAGGTCACACGTGACTCTTCAAGAAAACAAAGTAAAAATTAAGATTAAAAAAATCATGAGGATTTTAAAAGTGTGTGTGTGTGTGTGTGTGTGTGTGTGTGTATGTGTGTGTGTGTATTAGTTCTCTATTGCTGCCTGACAATTACCACAGACTTAGCAGCTTAAACAACACATTTTATGATTTCATAGCCTGCGGGTTAGGAATCAGGACAGCCCTTAGCTGAGTCTTCTGCTTCAGGAGCTCTTACAAGGCTGTAATCAAGACGCTGGCTTCAGCTGGGATCTCATCTAAAGGTTCAACTGGGGAAGGAGTTACTCCCAAGCTCACTCGCATGGTTGTTAGTTGGCGTCATTCAGTCTCTTTGGGGTTTGGGGACTAAAAGACTTAGTTCCTCACTGGCTGCTGGCCACAGGCTGCCCTCAGTCCTTTGCCACGTGGGTCTCTCCCTCACAGCACCTGGCTTCCTCACAGCCAGCAGGAAAGGGAGTTGGCCTGCAAGACAGAATTTGTACTCTTAGGTCATGGAATCACAGGAATGATAGCCCATCCCCTTGGCGCCATTCTTATGGGTTAAAAGTGAGTCACAGGCCCACACTCACAGGGAGGGGTTTACCCAGGAGTGTGAATACCAGCAAGCAAACTCACCTGGAAGGACCATCACCGTCTAGCCTGCCTGCCACCGTGAGTCTGTGGTTGGAGGGGTTAAAACGATCTGGGTTATGCTGGCAAGGTGTCTACACAGCAAAGGTATTTCTGAACATGATAGAAGATAGTTTCTCCAGCTGTGCAAAGTGGTGGAGAAAAGAAATTAGTTTGCCTTTTAAGAACCCTCAGTTTGAAATCATTGAGTTGCTTTAGGTATAAAAATTGATGCGATTTGGATATTCCCATAATTATCAAAAAACATTTAAATTGGTTAGATGTTAAAAAGAATCCTTGTACTGCCCCTTGTGGCTTTTATAATTTAATATTTAATTGAATTTAAAACATCTTAATGAGTAGACAGCTGGTGTGTGCAACACACTTTAACTCGCCACGTTGTTTATTTTCTCAGAAAATAAAAATTACCTAGTCAAATATGACTTTTACTGCATTTCAACTTCCCTCTTGCCTCACAATATAGATGTGTGCAGCAGTAATTCTGTGGGATAGTAATAGTTCTCTCATTGGTAATACGTGGCATCTACTTGAAAAATATCTCTACTGACCTCTTTCAAAGACAGGTGTACAAACATGCAGTCACAAGGAAGAGGGACTGGTGACAGACGACATTAGGTGGTTAACTTCCTGATACCTCGCTGTGTCCCATTTTGCTCATATCCACATATTTTCCCTATTTCGCCAATGATTGTCTGTTCCCACAGTGAAAGTCCATTCCCTACAAGCAAGGTGCCATGTTGGAGAGACGCACATGGCCCATGGGACCCAGGGCTGTGTCCGCCTTCCCCCAAAGTGGCCTTTAATGGCCAAAATGAGCAGCTGGAATTATTGGGTCAACTGACAGAAATGTATTCTCTCTTCTGGCCAAGAAGAGCTTGTTCTCATTGAACTTCCTTTTTTTTTTTTTTTTAGGAGATAAGAAAGGATGAGGGGTCAATAAATGAATGACTTTTTAAAAGGGCTGACCAGAAACGGAAATGTTTGTGAATAAACTGAAATTTAACAATAAAACAGAGACTGCCCAGCTTCGTTCCATTAAAGAGGAAAAGACTCAGTAAAGTTCAAAAATAACCAAGCAGCCAGCAGGGCCCACTCAGAGTCAGGGGGTAATGAATCTGCAAATCATTATTGATTAAGCTGTGAATCCAGGATTGCTTATTAACCTAAGATTCCTTGACCCATATTTTTTTTTTTTCTTTTATTTTGTCAAATGAATTCAGTTAGGAGTTGCTGAACACTTATCCAATGCATGGTACTCTAGGAAGGTGAAAAATCATCAGCTTCAGTCTTTAGCCTGTTTGTGAAGGAGCACCGTTTTCGCTCTTCCAACCCAACACAAACTGTCTCCTCAACGCAGAAGGCTGGGTCATTCACTGATAGGACCTTCTGCCCTGTGACTTATGCACGTGCACTGCGCTTGGGCTCTTAGCATTTTTCTCTATATCTGACATTTTACAATCTGTGTATTTTTTGTTTTTGTCATTTTGTCTAAACTTAATGGAGGGCTTGTCACAGGCCAAGCAATGGGTCATTTATGAACTGTATCATTTTATCTTCCCAGCAACCCTCTGTGTTGGTATCATTCTCACTTCGTAGATGACCAACCTCTGATCTAGGGAAACAAGGGCCTTGCCCAAAGTCATACAGGAAGTGTGTAAAGGGTCTGCCGGACTTCCGGCCTCCGTCCATCACCCCCAGGGTATTGTGATAACGTAAGATTTGATATGCTCTCTGTCTCTAAGAAACTTTACACTAACCTGCGTGGTTAGGGTGTAGTTATTCTCATATCCCGTAATAAGAAACAGAAGCAAGTCATGTCACTGAAAAGTGCTGAAATTCGAACCTCAGAAGTTCTTCCCTTTCCATGATGTTTCTCATGGAAACAAAATATTAATAAAATTCTGCTTAAAATACGGGCTTCTAATATTTGTCCATTTAATATTAGGTCTTTGACCATCTTTCAAGGGCTTCTATTTACGTATTAGATATGCTTTCTCCCCTTCCAGGTCTTTGTCTTACCAATGTTTCCCAGTGGCTTTTTTTTAGCCCATCAAAATCGAAATCACAGTGGCCACTGCTTATTTCTCTTCTAAATAGTCCTTCTCGTTCCCATGGTTTGCTACCACGCGACACATGCCCAGCCGCACCCCCTCCCCCGGAATTGTGCTCATCCACCTCCATCTCCTTGAGGTCTTCCCCCCCAACTTGGGGTCCTCAGAGCACACCTACCCGGAACACAAAAGACATCACCTGAGGCAAAGAACACTAACATATTTTCATGAGTCACAGCCCATTCCACTTGAAACACACTTTCCCTGTCTTCTTTCCATTCTGGTAAGAATATTTATCTCGAAAACTATGTTTATACTTTTAATAAAAAAGAAAACAAAACATTTCCTATAGTCTGGGATGGCCAATTTCACCATCCTGATGTACCTACGATTAGTGCTCATAGTGAAGATTTTTATAGGAATCTTTTTATTTTTAAAACTACCTTCGTATACAATATTTTAAAAGCAATAGAAGGCAGTAAATTGCATCACCAATACTACCAAACATTCTAAAATGTAGTAAAAACAAGATTTTGAATCAGGCTTTTTAGATTCATTTGCTTCCTAGCACTAAATACTTTGTCTCCATCCTTATGGAAAATGATTAAGAATCTTTAAGAAACAAAGTCTGACCATAAATTTAAAACGTAACACCTTACAGGATCAAATCTTGACCAAGTAACAACTTTGGCATGCAGATTTGGTCATTGTTGATGGTGAGTTTTGTGTTCATTGAATATATTGCGGTGGGACAGGGGGGCCGAGGCGGGTGGTGAATGAGTACAATTTAATCCAAAATTCACTTTAGAAGGAAATCGAAAGTGCTTCCAGACTCGTCACTGTTGAGTTCTAGAGCTGCCGTTCCTGCGGTCGGTTCCCCACCCCCCACCCCCTTCCTTCCATCTGAATATTTCACAGAAGAGCAAAGTCCTGCTCTCTTTTTCAGCTGGAATCACACCCGTTTCTGTTTCTAACCTGGGAAGAATGTGGTGGGGGCCGCAAAGCCCCCCGTCCTATTGTTAGGCTCCCCGGCACTGATCCTCGCTTTTAACATCATAATGAACGTTGCTCTTTAGTGGATTATCTTGAGAAGGGATTAACTCCTTCAAGTCTTCTAGGGGGCAAGGTGTTTTGAGCCCTAAATACACACCAATTGCCTGCTTAACTTTTCATCTTATTTTGAAAACTGCCCAGCTGGAATTCAAATTCTTTTCCATAGAGCTGAATTTTATTAGTAGCAAAGTTGGAGTTGGGGGCAACAGATGCTAAATATAAGCACTGTTCTCTGAATCTCGTGGACCAAGATAGTTGACTGAGACTGGCGCGTCAGGAGGACGAAACTCAATCGAAACGTTGCTGTAAACTGCAAACGCTTCCCTCCTTTGCGCCCACAGCTGCCAGGCCCATGACTGAAGCATCAAGAACACTGCACTTTACTAGGACTCTGCCTGGGAACTCCATCCGTCTACCTGTGCTGTGGCTTTTAACAGTACTCTGGGCACTGGTTTAAGTCACACTCAAGGTAGAATTCAAATGCCTGGAACACACACACACACACACATACACACACTTGAAAAGAGGACTAATTGCTCTATAATTTATAATCAAGTGGTTTCTTTAGCCTTTGCTGCTTCATCTTAATAGCCATTTATTTCTGTCTGCCTATTACATTAACACAAAATCTTACATTTGTTTCAGACGCATCTTACCCTCCTCTCTAACCTCAATTCTAATATTAACTACTCCCATTGTATTATCCTGCCATTTGCCAGAAAACTAGATAGCTCTAAATTTGTTCTTTCTTCTACTTTTCTGTTCATTTAAACTTTTTTTTCCTTAATAGCTGACAACTTTTCCTTTGTTCGACCCAAAGAATATTTCTGCCACTAACAACACTCATTTTAAAGATGTTTGTTAAGTGAGAAAATTCCTTTTAAACACACGCACGGCAACATTTTTGCTTGGAACTTCGTCTTTCAGGCTGATTTAGTTTTTTAATCAAATAGCAATACTCATCACTGGCAGCTTTAAAAAATAATGTATAAGTGAAGTTTAAAATGTTCTATTCAATGTGTAAAAGTTTCAAGCATCTGTACACCAGAAAAAGCAACGGAACGATCTTGGGAAAAAATGAAGTTTCATAATTTTTTTTAACCTCAGAAAATCCAGGTGCACTTTCTTGTGAACAAAATGAAATGAACTCTGATTCTTTGTTTAATATATATAATAACTGTATTCTAGAGGCTCTGCTTAATTGTAAATAATCCTTCACATTCTTTCAGTGTAAACTCTTTAAAGAGTCATGAATTTTATTTATACTCTCTCTCTCTTTGAGAGTCTTTTGTTTATTTGCTGTTTCGTTCTTTGTGAAATAACACTCCCAGAGGAAAATCCCCCTCACTGCTTAAGGAATTAGGCCAGAGACAAAAGCAGGGAATTCTTTAAGCCTTGTTTTGTGCTAAGAGAAATGTTTGACATTTCTGTGGAGAGGTGTTTAGTTTGGATTCATTAGGTCTTAGGGACTCTTTTCTCTTTTCTGGCCTTTCAGATTCTGTCACTGTTTTTTTCTGTGTTGGGTAAGACTGAAGAGACAGTACCAGAGTGTAATTAGGTTTCCTACATTCGAAGAGCAAAAATCCACTTGTTTTAAATGGGGAGACCAAGTGTTCCCCTCGCTCAGCAGGCCCAAGCCTGAGTCCCACTTTCTGATACCCATCAGGGTGGAAGCCCGGGCAGCAACAAAAGCAAGAAGTGGAAAAGGCTTTCACAGAAATGTATGTCCTGGTTGAAATAAACACCTCCCATTAGCATCTTTACACAAAGTTACGGACCGCCACTCCCACAGTTCCACCCACGGAGGTCTGGGCCTCAACCAGAAACACGAAAGAAATTCAGCTTCAACATAAATTTTTTTAAAACAAAAGGAAATTTTAAAATATTTTTTATTTTGCAACACCTTGGCTAACCTCCATTCCTCCCCAAGGTCACTGAAAAGATGCCTGTGGCCTGGCTTGGAGATGGTGTTTTCTCAACAGGGTGTCGCAGCCAGATCATTTATTTGCCTTCTGCTAAACAACAGAGAGGGGCTTTGCTAGATCACTAGTTTCACCACCTGAATTAGCAGAAGCTCAGCTATTTGGTAATTCCCCAAACCCTAAAGCCAGAAGTAGAGCTTGGTCGTATTTTTCTTCTTCTTCTTCTTAGACGTGGCCTTGTAGCCTAAACTACCACGATTTGCTCTCGGCTTTTACCATGGTCGGTAGCAAAGCATGGATGAGGTGGAAGCTTCCCGCAAGAACATTTCAGACCATATACTATATATATATAACTACAGTTGACATTCAGTATTATTTTATATTAGTTTCAGGTGTACAGTGCAGTAGTTAGGCATGTGTATAATCTATGAAGTGATTCCCCCCACCCCCATCTGACACCCTACGTAATCTTTACAACGTTATTGAATATATTCCCCATACTGTGGTTCACACCCCCGTGACTATTTTGTGACTATACTTCCTAGTCCCTTCACCGTTCTCACCCATCCCCCAACCCCCATCCCATTATGTTGTTTTGTACACCTGAAACGAATAAAAATTAAAAATAATTCAGAGATTAGCGAGCACTAACCATGCAGATTGTACAGGCTCTTTTCCAACTAAATCCCAGGTGGTGTTCCAAAGTCTCAGCCCAAAGGCCTCTGACTTTCAGCTTAAGAAACATGAACTTTCAGCTTCAGAAACGTGCCCTGTGGCAACTGTGGGCCCTCCGTTCTCCATTCACACTACACCTCAGAGATGGATGGAGTTCACAGGGCACCTGTGGCTGAGCCTTCACCAGTGACATCCTCATTGGGACACGAGTTTCTTTGGCTGGCTGACAATAACCCTTTGGCAGATCTGGCTGGGAAAGCATTAACCAAAAACAAAAGACAGAAACACTGAAGAAAGGACCTGAGCTCCCAATTCAATAGGAGAAACCAGATAATAACATCTTTAACTAGGGGCCTACACCATTGTCAAGTATGCGTCCCCAACCCTCCCCCTTAAAAGAAAAAGCACCAAATTGTCTTCATTGAAATTGTGGAGGACCTTTCAGCCATGTCAACCCCTCCCCAATAACAAAGATATATATAATGCACTAACCACTTCAGCTGACTATGTCCAGGAAAGCTTTCAGCATGCACCCCAATGGATCTTTTTCCCAGTGGATGTTAAATTCAACCACGTTTGCTAAAATTATTCTAATCTTAAGGTTATTTCGTGGAGTGAAAAACTCACATGGTTTTTCCCCTTCTTTTTGAAACCCTGGATTGTACATTGTAATTCAGCTGCTAGGAGGACCCAGAGAGGTACATCAAAAGCCATTTTGCAGTTCCACGTACTTTAGAAGGCTTTGAGAATAAATATGAACTAAAGAAAAAGCAGGGGTTAAAATCACTGGTTCTTTAAGAAGGTTAAAGATAAATCCATTAGACTTTGTTCACTGAAGAATAAATAGTAAGGGGGTAACAAGATAAGCATTTGTGAAAAGGTATGACTATCAATCAATATAAATAATTATTTAAGACATTAGAAGAAAGACTTAATAATCCAAGTATGAATCATGGGTTGAAATTTATAAGTTTCCTTTCCTAAAAGAAAGAACATAATGGTCTCTGGGCAGGAAAAGGGATTAGAAGAAAAAGGAGAAATGCCAAGCAACATAGCACATTCAAGCATAACACACTGCATTCACCCAAGTGTCTTTCTTTGAATGGAGGTCTGAGAAACTGGTCAGGCAGGAGTTTTGCCATAATGGAAAAAGTCCCCAGTCCCTGAGTAAGGATGGCATGTGACTGATGAGTCCCTTTGGTAAAAGCTATCCTTCTCAACAGTGAGCCCACGTTTTAGAGAAGCGTGTCCATCTTTATCCCCTTCACTGATCCTAACGTGCCAGGAGGGTCAGGAAAGGGAGCGGGCAAAGGAGTTTCTACTTCTGACTGAGAGAGCAAGGGGAAGAGAATGGATGTCATAATTCCTTAAAGTCATGCTGCTTTGAGCGATAACACAGGTGAAAAAACTCGTGAGAGGAAAACTCAATGTGTCGCTTCATTACATTGAATACATTTAGTTGACCAGATATATTTTTAAATAGGTATAGTTACTATTTTCTCTCCTGTTTTAATCCTCAGCGGCAGGGGAGAGAAGCTGAGCAATTCTAGAGTCCCAAAAGAAACAAAGTTTGCTTAAACTGTGTTTTGGCATATTAATTATTCAGTGGCGAGCAGGTTGGGCTGTTTACCCCTGGAATGGCATTAAGCAAAAGGCCAGTGATAAGGACATCACAGTGATGGAATTTTCTCGGCAAGTCTGCATCTATTCACACCATATAAAATCAATTACTCTAATTCCCACAGGACTTTTCCCCCCTAAATCTTCCAAACAGACTATATTCGAATGTGCAAGGAAAGCTACGGAAAACACTCTCCATCTTAACCCTGCGGCCCTGACCCGCACCACCTCAGGGCCTTCATTAATTGTAATTAGTTAGAACCAAATGTGTTTCTATATTTTAAATCTCTGTGTAAATACACTTTCTGTACCCTGAACAAAAATAGCTACTATCCCTGCGTAGCATTCTTCTTATTTGTTCATTACCGTGCAGGTAATAACTTTGAGTAAACGTGATCCTTAAACATCTTAATAAAGACAAATCGCCTTCGTTAGCCATGATAAAAAGACACATATTTTGCAATCACATGTGGGTTTGTAGTTTTGAGAAACTGGAAAACTTAGCATTTCTTAAAAAAAAAAAAATAGAAAGAAAGAAAACCAACAGTTTAGTGGTGACCGGAGGAGAAAGGGGGTGGGGGGGAAGTAGAAGAACGTAAAGGGGTCAAATATATGGTGATGGAAGGAGAACTGACCCTGGGTGGTGAGCACGCAATGCGATATACAGAAGACATAATATCGTGCACTTGAAACTTATATAATCTTATTAACCAATGTTGCCCCCATCAATTTAATTAAAAAAGAAATAAATAAAAGATCATACTGTGGGGTGAGGGAGGTGGACACTTAGAGTTTCTTTTCAGGAGTAGCTTTTGTTTTCGTTGCAGTGAACAAACCTCTTCCCATCCTCCCTTGCTTACCTATAGATAAGGCATTAAAGATGTAATTATGTCTCATATATTCAGTTGGTTCCTAAATTTTCTTCTTTCTGTGGGACGTCTAAATGCTCAGGTCCATACTATAAGAAAATATGATTGATTTCCAAAGGGAATAGTTGAAACAGAAAGGGATGTGTTTCTGGAGATCTCATTTTGTTGAACCATTTCAAGAAATAAGCAAATTTTCTCAGAAAATTAATATAAGTACATACTGGTTCTTGACAGAGTGGATTTCATTTAGACTTTTCGATCTTTTATGTTGAACCATTAAAAGCTAGTGGTACCTTTTAGCATGAAAGCTAGTGGTACCTTTCTAACAATTGCAAACCTTACTCCTATTTCTCAGAAGAAGAACACATTATCCCTCAAAATTTGAAAAGATTTCTAAAGAAATTTTTTTCTCCCACCTTTAGATTAAATATAAAAATCAAGAGTTTTGCTTACAGGCGCTAAATGTGTAGTTTTGGTACTTAGTTTTAACCAAATTCCCAATATAACAAGACAATTTTCTATATTTGTATGGATGGATAGTAAGGGTTCCTTTGCAGATATTATTTTAAATGTGATTATCTCATCTCCCCTTTTTTTAGCATATATTGTTACAAAATAAAGACGTTTTTCCCCTTAGGTTGCCTGTCACTTTTGAAATGGGAAACATGATGAATTATGGCACATTTGCTTTGCTATGCTTTATCAGCCTCATTAGAGATGATGCACGATCTGAACTTTACAGAAGGAAAAAAAATACACGGGCACCCTCTTTCTTATCTTCGCTGTTTACCTCCGAAATTGTGCTGTTTTTACTTGTTGCACAAGCTGACCACCTATTAAGAAACAGGGAAATCTCATCTAAAAAACTCATGGTTTTCCTCTTGAATAGCCCTGAACTTGAGTTATGAGTTCTCAAAGAGTGACATTTCTAAATTTCTACCTTTTCAAACAAAAAATTTCATGTGCATGTCTAGATTTGATGAAAAAGATTATTTTTAACTAAATTTCCCAATGAGATAGCCTTCAATGAGAAAGCTTCAGTTTAATAAAATCCACTTTCATCCACAATTTTAAACAAATCTTATTCTCTTTTAGAATCATAAGGTTCGCTGAGTATTCATTTTTAAAGAACATTTTAAGATTGTGTTTTAAACTGATTTATGCCGAATAAGTTTTAAATAAGTCTTGAAAATACAAAAAAAAAATTATTACAGAGATAAAAAGCCATATTTTCTTACCTGTCTCTAAAGTACTTTGAAAATTTGATTTGCACTAAAACCTGGACAGATTCACCATGATGGAGGAGACAGAAAAATGTTTCCCCAAATTGAATTCAATACTTATCAGCTAGAACAATTCCTCTCTAATCCTTTAGATGTTAACCACTACTGAGATATAAAATGCAAATGAATATTATTTTTAAATGTTAAGTAGAGTTGGAAAAAGAACTTGGCTTCAAAATCAGAAAGGTGACTATTTGGAAAGCAAATATACATATTATCTGAATTTCATTTTTATTGCTATATTTTCATTTCTGGCCCTTGTGATTGATGAGTTAGTCTCCTTCATAATAGAAAGAACACTGAGCCACCTCCATTAAATATGATAACCGAATTCCAATATCGTGTAGAACTGCACTACAATCCCTTCGCGTTTTGCTCAGGAGAATCTTCTCAATGGCTCGTGAGTCAATCTTTACTTTTAAGGATGTTTTCAAAAAGAATATCTATGCTTTTGCCCTGTGGTGACCCAGTCAGAACTGGCCATGCATGCACTGATGGAGATGAGTGTAGAGGAAAGATGCATCTTAACCTAATCATCATTTAATCAGATAAAGAATTCAGTTCCTTACAACCCAGTGGAGTCCTGTGAAGGAACATGCAGGGGGCTCTGCAAGCACATGTCAGGGGGCCCCCAACCTAGTGCAAGATGCTGGGGTGGGGGAACCTACTGCAGGCTGCCAGGGGGCTCCAATCTCATGTTGAATGTCGGGGTAGACCTAGGTCAGGACGTCAGGGGCCCCTACCTAGCGTGGGACATCACGGGGTCTGGACCTAGCAGGGGTCTATCTCAGGGTCAATGTCAGGGATCCCCAAGAAGTGTGTTAAGCCTTCTGTCATGGATGGCACAGAGTGAAAGAGAAAGACGGGCCTGCCATCAGCTTTGAGCCCTCTTGGCACCCTGGGTTTTCAGGTGGCATTGCTGAGTAGGCAGTGGGGTAACGGACATATGGAGGGCAAGGGAAAGAACGCTAGACAAATATACAGATGTGGGAGCCATCCAAGAGTCTACAGGAAGAGCCAAGGCCACAGGTAAGGCTCTGGGGGGCTCCTGTCACATGACTGAACCCTTTTTGTTTGGCATAATTTAGCATCAAACTATACATCATCTCACATGATTCTAATTCCTCTTATAGAAAACTCTTACCTTGCCAGCTAAACTGTTAGATCCTTGAGGTCAGGAGAGTGTAACAAAATGCTCTTATATCCGATCGTTCACCCAAAATCAAAGCCAGGAGTTGAGGGAACTATGTAAATTCCACCACCTGAACCCAAGAAACCAAGCAGCATTGACTTAAATATTCCATTACACAAATCAATCACTGTTTTGTTCTGTTGGATGAACTGCCTGAATTATCATTCGCTTCTTAAAACAGGTGAGATCAGTGATTCCTCATGAGGTATGAGTGGGTCAAAAAGGGGGCAGCGGGTAACAGAATTTCTCTTGAATTTTCTGGAATCCAGGTTGCCAAATGCAATGACATAGTTGGTTGCAAACTGTCCTTTCAAAGACATGATGTTAGGAAAACCCTTTGGAAGTGTCACAGAGTAGAGCCTCTTCCCTCCGTCACCTCTGAGATGGACTCAGCCTTCTGTGATTGACGCTGAAATGTATGTTTCTTTGTTCTCAGGGATACAAAAATAGTATTTATAAGGCCAGTTTCAAATCCTGGTTATCTTTGTTTTTCCAATCCCCCTCTTTCTGTTTAAATCTGAAGAAGTGTCCCAACATGTGCTATTGTCTGAAAGTGTCCCCGCCCTCAAATCCCTATGTTGGAGCCTTCACACCCCATGCAATGGTATTTTGAGGTGGAGGGGTTGGGAGATAATTAGATTTCGATGGGACCCTGAGGACGAGGCCCCGTGATGGGGTCTGTGCCCGCTGCCTCTCCGTGTGAGCACACAACGTGAAGGTAGTGGCATGTGAGCCAAAAGAGTGCTCGCTGAGAAACGCAGTGGCCTGGCACGTTGGTCTTAGACTTCCCAGCCTCTACAATTGTGGGAAGTGAATGTTATTGAAGCCATTCAGTCTGTGGTATTTTGCAAGGAGAACCCAAGCAGACTAATACAATGTATACGCCCAAGATGAGACCCAAAACTTCGCAAAGCTCTTTAAGGTATAATGAGAGAAGTTGATGAGACTGTCTAACATGGGACTTTTAAATTATTTGATTATTTGGAGTGACTTTGAACGCTGTAAGGTAATAGGAATAAGGAGTAGCTGTGTATTCCCTTTAACCATATTCAATGTCATTGTGTAGGAATTGTGCTTTACTTGGTCATGCATCTAATTTTTATATTATTTTGCCACTTATTTGAAGAAATTCTGCCTCTGATACCAATATGTAGATTTCTCCAAGTAAACCAAACATGATGAGAGAGTTAAATTTTGTGCCAAGAATATCGTAAGGTATTATACCTTCTCTATTAGAAAAAAATTAATATTTCCAGATTGGAAGAAGTAGTGGTCCATTTTTGGAATCTGAAAATCGGTTTCGCATCCGGATCCTCAGTGGGGCACCTGGTACATTTCCCTGAAGCCTGTCTACATCGGTGTATTAGTACAACCGTTTCTTTAATAAATCTGCTTTGAAACACAGAGGAGGCATGCTGTTTAAAAGCTGGTGAAAGGTGATTGCTCGCCTTGAAATAAAAAAGCCGAGTTTCATTTTAAAAACCAAGACCCTTCTCAGTTTGACTGAAAAGCATTAAACAGGATAGAGAGACTCTCTCTTGTAATTGTCAGCAGATTGGCAATCGGACATATAATTCTGGCAAACCTGTCCTTAATTGCTAAAATATGACTTCCTAGCAACTACAAGTATATTCTGGCAATGTCAAGTTATCCCAAACCACATGACTTGACTTCTACTTTAGATTTAAAATTGAAGATTTATCCCAGGTTGAAGCAGTGCCTTGTGCATTCCGCAGGAACTCTGTAGACGGCAGACAGGAAAACGGGATATCGTTAAAGCATTGCAGTGCCCCAGGGGTCAATGTCAGATACAGTCTAATTTAACATCTTTATTAAGGATCTCGAAGAGGGAGTAAGCCACATATTAATGAAATGTGCAAATGATATTAAACTGGGAGCTGGTGTAACCACCAGTAAGGACAAAGAAATAATAGAAATGCACCAAAAGAGGTTAAAACTATGAGCAGAAAATTATTACATGAAAATCACCTTCCTGGGATTGACAGCTTTGGAGATGAGCATTGGGAGCCAGAAATCTCAAAGTTTGGGGGCTGCATCCAGTTGGGAATTCAGAGGAAGAAAAAGAGGGCAACCTTTAGCCAGTGTCTAATTTAGACACCGGTGTAAACAATTTACATCACATTATGTCAATTTATACAGTCTTTAAAATCAGAAAGAGCCCCCACTCTAAAACGTAGATACAAGCCAACTCAAATGTGGTAGCTTAACTAAATACGACACAGACAGCTATTAAAAATGACTAGTGCAGGAATAATATGTAGAATATATGAAATACCATTAAGTGAGAAAAAAGACAGAACATAAGGTATATGCATGATGATAAAACATAACATAACACAACATAAAATATGTGTATGCTCATTAAATGAGTTCCAGAGGTCTCCACCCACAAACCACTTTTCCAGTATAATTGGGGAAAAAACAAGTAAATGTGTGTGTGTGTCTCTCTCTCTTTTTTTTAAATGGTGAAACAATTTAGAAGCCCTGAACATCTAGCGTGTACTTCTCCATCCTTTCTCATTTTCCACCCAAACAACAGTTGGGACAACTGCCAAAGCTGTTGCTAGAATAAGATACCCCTGAGGCAGCCTCTGACAACCTTTCGGTCTTCCGGTACGAGTCCCCTGACTGCCTATAACTTCTTGAAATCACTCTTTCTGCCTTTCCCACCTCTGCTTCTACTTCCGTGTCAACAATCTTAATCATCCAGTCACTCTGACAAAAAAAAAAATTTAAAAAGCCAACACCCTGAAACAGTGGTTTGCATTTTAGGGCTTCTGCCCGTTTCCCATACCCCTTAGAATTCCTCACCAGACTTGTCGTAGTTGAACCACACAGAATGGCACACCCACAGCACAGAGCTGGAAAGGGAGACCTTACTTAACCACGTTTCATTTCAGCCCTCTCTCTATCTTTGGTGCCTACTCAGTAAAAGGTAGTTTCCTCTTGCCTTCTAATTCCTTCCATGAGTCTCTGCCTGCTTTGAGGATCCAGGAGGATCCAGGGAGGATCCAGGAGGATCGTGGGAAGTAAAGAAGGGAAATCCCCTGGTGGCCCAGATATACCCAAAGGAAATCCACTGACCTGGCTTAGAACCCACGGCCATGGCTCCTTCTAAAAATAACAAGACATGAGTAGCAAACCATCTAAAATGCAGGTGAAGTGGATCCAAAGAATGGAGTATACTGAGGGTCTAAAGCAGTAGCAAAAAATATTTCTGTACGTGCTTCACTCAAAGAACCTCGCCCACATCACATAACCGTAGTTTTTACTGCCTCGGCCTCAAAATGATTCAGGTATATTAGTGGGTAACAGGAAGGTCATGAGAATGTGCCAGTGGGGACACCAGGGGAGATGATAAACACCAAAGAAGGGTTGCAGCTAATAGGGGTAGAGACGCTGAAAGCCTTCAAAGGACAGCCTTGCCAATGAGGATGCATTATTTTATTTTATGTACTGGAGGAAACTAAGAGAAAGATGAGCATAAAATTCAAGGAGAAAGCAAGTGGACTAAATCTTACGGATTTTATTGTAGTCTAGTCTTTTCATGGACTTAAGAAACCTAAAGGTGAATTTAACGAACATGACAAGTACGTGCTGAAAGTTTCGTTCATGTTTCCTAAGTTACAATGAATTAGAATAAGCTTCTCCACATGAAGGTCAGATTTCCTTTAGTTCCTTACCCAAGTTCATTTACATGTAACCTCCCCGCTATATTAAGCACAAATGACCTCCATCCCACCCCCAAATGAAGTAATTTCCAATGTTAGAAAAAATATTTTCAAAAATGCGTTTACTTTGCTTAGATACTTTAGCTTTTCTTAATACACATCTATAAGCTCAACTATAGACATTTTGGGAATACTTTATTATGATAAATGGGACTTTTTGTCTCTCTAGAGAAAAATTAATTCGGCTTACCTGTCTAAGCCTTCTTCCACGTGTATATGATGTATAAATTGTTCATGTCACAATGTTTGGGAAGACATTTAGTGCCTGCTTTGTGCCAGCCAATCTTCTAGGTGGTGGGAATGCAGGGGAAAAAAAAAAATCAAAGCTACTCCCTACTTTTAAAAACCTCACCCTCACATGACAGACATTAACCAATGAAGAGTTTTATATTGTAGGCTATATTTAAGCAATGAAATTAGTAACACCAGTAGTTCTTCCAGGAATGCCACAAATAATAAATGACTTGGTTTTCAAATATTAAGTTACAAGTTCATGAAATGGAACTATGTGATTTTTTTTTTTCAAAGAACAAAATATTAACTTTCAAAGATCATCAGAAAAGCCTATGGCAAATGTAATATTGTTCACCCCTATTTAGTTCCCCTCTTCTGGGCACATGGGAGGATTATAATTCCCTGTCCCCTTGAAATTAGGCATGACCATGCGACTTGGTTTGGCCAATGAAATGTGAGTGAAGAGCAGAACTTCTTTTTCAGTGACCACTTTCAATTGCCAGCACTTGATTTCTCTCTTGCCCTGCTCCAGCAACCCCTGAAGTACATATTGAAAGGAAGGTGACATTCAGAGCTGTCCCCTGGAGGTTAGCACTCTGGAGAGTCACCCAGGTGTGCAATGAACTTTGCATGAGCCAGAATTAAACCTTTGTTGATGTCTCCGACACTGGGGGGTGTTTATTACAGCAGCCTAACTTTGCCTATCCCAACTGGTGCGCTCATTGCATTTAGGGACAGATACGATGTCTTCACTATAAAGCAAGTGTTGCTCAGAAAAGATATATTCATTCTATACGAGCTAATTGCCGGCTAGTCCAAAAGCATTTATTGCATGGCCACACGGTGCAGAATAGTTTAAGCAGCCATGTGACAGGATTTTCATTTTGCAGAATATTTTGAATTGATGCCTTTCCCAGCTCACAGCTACCCATGAATAGTAACCAAAAGAAAGGATCTGTACAGAGCCGCTGAGTTTCAAGTGGGCCTTTCTCTTCCATCACACAGGTAGTCTGTGGGCCTGCATCCGTACATTCCCGAACAAACATTTTAAAAATCCTCTAACGAAGGCAAAGTGATTTTCCTCCTTCCACTGTCAGACACTTAAAAGAGATTTTGACAAGGAAAAAAATACATGTGATCAGGAAACGGTTCTTAAAATTGTCTGTATAGTTATAATGATGGGTAAAATAAAAATAAATATGTCTAATCACAAAATAGTTTATCTTTTGCATTGAAGATCATTCTCTTGTATCTAATTTGGAAAGATACTTAACAAATAGTGTAACAAAGGCTTTCTTTCTATTATAATAAGTAATTGATGTAGACGTATCCACTTTTGCCTGATGGGTTTCAGAGCGGAAGAGTGACAGTCGCTCACAGTTACCATCATAGAAAAGCTGCAGTCTAGATAATTTGTTTTTTGTTGTTTAAAAAAAAAAAAAAAATTTGTATGCTTCTTGAAATGAGAAAACTTCCTAACCGTAAAAGAGCACTGTTATAACTGTTTTCTTGAAGTACAAGGTGCAAAACTTCAGAACAGCTTTGGAGGTCTAGCATATAAAACCATGGAGATGGAACGAATAACTGACCTGAACTTGGAGTCAGGGAACTAGTGTGCTGGTCTCTAGCCTCAGGTGTCCTTTGCAGCCAAACCGTCTGAGACTCAGGCACAGGAGCCAGGCTTCTCATTGTCAAGCCGCGTCCGTCCCTTCTCCTTGAACAACCCTCAAAGCTTCTCAATCACCCTGTGCGTAAACTGCAACCGTCTTATCCCACGCCTCTGTCCAGAATCCCTTCGTTCCCTTCGTGCCAAGTGGGTCTTGCTCGCCAGACTTACCATGCTCTTTCATTCTCTTATCTGAGATATGTTTCTTCCACTTCTGTTTCTCTGCTGGTGAACTCGTCTCTCAACATTTGCCCATATGATGTCTATTTGGGAAAGCCAAAGTCACTTGTTTCTTTCGTGATACCTACTGTGAATGCATATTTCTTTACAGTACTACATCACATGATACATTATATTTTATTATAATTTTTTATTACTTGTGCAGGTGGGCCAACCCGGTCTTTTCAGTGGCAAAGAATGTATTTTTATTTAACTTTACGTCACGTCCTCCCCTATCAAATAGCTCATGCGTCTGGCATATAATTGTGGGGAAATATTTGTTGAATGAGCAAATGAATGAATGAATGAATGAATGAATGAATGAGACCCGCATTCAGCTGACGATTGTACCAATAACCTGCTGCGTGACCGTGGCCAGGTCATGTCACCTCTCTGTGCCCTAGATTCCCGATAGGAGAAAGAGGGACAGTAATTGTTACCTGCCATAGAGGGATGCTGCGAGGATTAATGAAATAATTTTTGCAAAGCAGTTTGAGATCCCTGGAAGAAAGGCACTGTGTAAGAACAAAGTGCTATTATAATTATTATGTAGCACCTTTCATCTGAGAATCTCAAGGCACTTCACAAAACATTAACTCATTAATCTTCCAGCGCTCCTGCGAGGGTATTCCATTATCTCCGTTTTTGAAAAGGGGAAAACTCAGACAGCAAGAGGTTAAATTGCCCAGCCTGCTGAACGCGGGTTCCAAGGGCAGGTCTCCCTTTGAACCTCCAGGCACGGTAACTTCCCCCTTCTCCCTGTGCAGAGAAAGCCATGGAGAGCCTGGGCTGGATGGCAAAGATCCAGTTGGAATGAGAGGTCAGGTTAATACCTCCCACAGAAGAAGGGGTGGGAAGGGGCAGCGAGGTGAAGACCACAATCCTTCCCTCAACTGTAACACAGAGAAGTACTCCTTGCAATCCATGGCTCACCCTCCTGCAAAGGCTTTGCCTCAGATCTTTTCATCAGCTCTCTTTTAACTTGACACCTTTCTGAGATGTCTGTCTCTCAGCCAGAAAATGTCTCATCACCTTGAATACAAAGGTAGCAGTTTAGCAACCAAAGAAATAATCCTAAAGAAGACATTCAAAGGAGCTTTCCCCTCCTAATACTGTTTTTCCTGCTGCATCCCATGAATGTTAGCTGAGACAGGTGGTACTAATCCTCCTTCTGAAAGGAAAAAGGAAGAATGTTAGCTATTCTGCATATCCTGGGGAGGGAGGGGCGGGGGAAGCCATAGTTTGGATAAAGATGCAGTTGCATCAGGATTGTGTAGCATAGTGGAGCCATTGCTATTCATAGCTAACCAGGGCAGCGACCATTGTGCTTTTCTCACAAATGTTCAATTCATGCTTCCTGGACATGGCGGGCAAGGTTACTGGCCCAATACTGTGAGCAAATTTGCTACAAACATACACAGCTTGCGTGTCTGTGTCCTGGAAATAACAGGGTCCACAGCCCAGATGAATTCAGCATTCATCATTCCTGTAATGCTTCTTTCATACCCACCCCTTGGGCAAACATTGAATTTCGTCTGGATTTGAAATCCAGAAGAGCATAATTAGTTCATTATGATACGTTTCATGCTGATACCTCCTCTGACACCTGGAATGGAATATCCCTCAACTCAGTCCACACTAGTGACTCTTCTCTCAAAATTTGACTATCCTCCCCATCTTCTAGCTACTGAGAAAAAATGGGGGTCCTGAGTTGAGTGAGTTCAATTACAGAAAAGAAGAAAAAAGTACCAGTCGTGGCAATAACTTTTAAATCCACTACCCATAAAACCCCACAAGATGCAGCACTTGGTAAGTGATTCAGTATTTACTGAACAAAACAATTCATCTGTGATTTTTTTAGAGCCAGCCTTTATGTCTCTGAAGTATTTTGTCGCTGGTGAGATCTTGCTTTCCAGCTCGCGTTTTGCCCCTCCACTGTTTAGAAGTCTAAGCAACACTGGACTTTCCAAGTGCAAAATACGTCCCACCCAGCCACCCAGTACTCTGGCTGGCATTGCACACTTACTTAAAGGACGGGTCCATGTGGGGCACCTCATTTCTCAACAGAAACATTAGAGTGACCCCAGGTGAACTGGCTTCAATGTGTCTTCCACAAGTTTCCCAAAGAGAGCGGTGAGAATGACCACTTCCGTTTATACGCCCTGTATGTTTATCCACCCTGTACTATGGGCCAGGCGCTGTGCTAAACCCTTCGCAGACTGGTCTCCACACAACACGCAGGGAAGCCATACAATCCCCTCTTTTCAGTGGAGAGGTTAGTCACACAGTGAGCAAGTGGCTTCGCCGTGTGCTCCGCGGTGGGGCTCTTCTCACCACACCGCTCACCCCCCAGGGAAACACTCGCTGTTGTTTCCACCTTGGTGGGGCGTTTGCCAGGGTTCCCAACGTGCACAAAAATCTCAGTTCCAACTCACGCTCAGCAGAAGACACATTTTCCACTGTAGTTTACAAACACTGAAAATGGAAACTAAAAGTCTAGATACCAGAAAGGGTAATGAAAGAAGAAACTCTCCTTGCTCAGGAACCCGGCGGGACGGGCAGGGGCGGGGGGCGGGGGGAGGACTTGTTTTTAATGTTCAAATTGATTTCTTCAACATGAAATTTACCCAACCAGAATGAACATGTCAAAATAGAGAAGTCTCCATTGTGCAGATTCGGAGATTCAAAATGTCATGGAAAATTAAGATGTTTTTGAATGAAATAACTCTTCTGGTAAGTTATGTCTGAACATGACCACTGGAATTTCAGAACTGACTACAGGGAGATAAAAATGGAAATGAGCCCTGCCTGCGAGATCCCAGGCTATAGGGTTTTCTGGAGAGAGTGATACGAAATTGAATAGCTATGGTTTCAGCCCAAGAAAATTAACCTTGCATTAAGGGCCAAACTTCTTATTAATGCCCCAAAAACGCCCCCAGATGTTTCTATAACTCAGCTACTTCCAAAGAGTGGGGTGTTACTTAGGACAAAAAAAAAAAGAAAAAAATGAAAAGAAAAGCTCTATAATATTGCCCCTTTGCCAAACGTGGCTAGATTAATTAGCGTATTCTTTAACACAGCTCTTTTTAGATTGACAGTTTTCTTTCCAAAATTGATAAAAAGAATAATTGCCTGTCCATCCAGACCCTCCGCTTCTGCACTCAACAGGTTTTATTGGCCTTTGAAATTCTCACCTCCATTTAGGGACCATTTTAATTGGACCCTAGACCGCTGGGTCTCTCTCACACCTCCTGTTCCAGAAGCTTGAAGGGAGGGCAGCGAATCCCAGTTTCTTCAGCCGGATGACCAGTCGGTGTCTGAAAGGGAAGACCTACTGCTGCTTCCTTGTCTTTCCAAATTTAGAGTTACAGTTTTAATGTACAGACACGTCTAGACAGCTGCTGTAGCTAGCCACTGAGGCTGGTGTCACTTAGTCGGGTCAAAATTATGCCAGGAGGCAGGTAAACCCCACACCCAGAGCCAAATAAGATGCATCCAGAAGGAAGGAAAGGCAGTGAATTCTCAGCTAACACTGCGCCTTGAGGAGAAAAATCCAGATTGCAGTGTCGGCTGAGTGTGAGGGCTCTGGGATGTCCTTTATAAATCAGCCTAGAGGTCAGAAGAGCTTTTCACCTTTGGATCCCATGCCATCACAGGCATGGCAACCACTTGTTTACTGTATCTGTATTTCCTACTAAAAAATTGTAAGGACAGGGAGTGGATCGGTTCCCTTTACCAACATACCCCCAAAGCCTAGTGTAGTATCCACCAAGGAGTAGGCAGGCAAAACATTTTTGAATATCAGATGTTAACCCGGGACCTGGTTTTGTCTTCCAGACAATATTTGCTCATTCTACAAAAACATATTAAGTTGCCCTCTGTGTGCCAGACATAGCATCAGCGGGATGAGGTTGAACCATACATGAGTTCCGATGCGTTTCATTGCAGAGCAGGGGGTTTGGGCTGTAAGCTAGTAGCCTCAGCTTTAAGAGGCAGAGGAAGGAGCCAGTAGCTCCAGGCAGGAAAGGTAGTAACACAGCGAGGAAGGAGGGAACAAGGGACGGACACCCAGGCGGTCCAGGATGGCCTCTACCTGTCCTCCACTCTGGTCCTCTGCCTGGGTCTGAGTGTGGAAAGACAGTGGCCGACACGTGTGCTGGCGACCGGGTGAGGTAGAGCTCTACAGATGTTCCAAGTTCTTGTTTGCAGCAACGACCAAGCACTGGGTCCTTGGGGAGTTCTCCCAGCCCTAACAGCCGATTCCGTCTTATTCCCACCCACCCCAGGCCAAGGGCAAGCAGACAGCTGCTGCTTGCACGTCACCCTTTGGTCACCTTGGCACCAAGAGAGGAGGCGCCCTTCTGTGGAGGCCACACAAACCCTGAGACTGTGACGCTTTCGTTCAGTCCCACTCCACCTTTCATTAGTTCAGTGGCCTTAGGAAAACCCTTCTCTGATTCTTGCTCTTTCACCCACCCTGTGGGGACAATGATTTCTGCTCTTTTTTGCTTTATAAGCTTCTTGAGGCTACAAAGACGCACCGGGATCTTAGAGAAAAGTGAAATGTAGCATGACGGCTAAGCGATGTCGAGAAAATTATTTTCCTCCTAATTTTCTTCTCAAAACGGAAATGGTGATGCAAATGATAGGAGAGTTGGTCAATGAGTTTGAAAGGCTATAATTGATGTATTGGTGTATTTATTCAGCAAATTATTAAGTACTTGTTGTATACCGTTCCCATAATACCTTAAATGGAACTTCCCCTGCTGCTTGGTGATGCCTTATCATCACTGGATGTTATATGTGAAATTATATGTGAATCCCAAGCACGGATTCCAAGGGAATGGCTGGATATCAATAATATCCTGTATCAGGAGTGATACTAGGTTAGGAATTTGTAACTTCACTCAGAAAGGGGGGACCTTAGAGAGCAGCTGTCTTTTCTTCTTTCTGCTGTGTCAGCTTCGTCTTAAAGCTGTAAGATTGCCGGACATGTATTTGAATGAAATGAGACAGGGAAGAGGAAATATAAAACTGAGTCTTTTGAAAGTGGGGGGTGGGAGGGGCTCCACAACCTGTGTTCCAACAAGCCCTCTAGGTGGGTAGGTGTGTTGTGAAGCCTCGCGGCTACTAGACAGGGCGGCAAACTCCAATGGAGTGGAGGCCACATCCCCAAAGATGGATGAAGAGTTCAGTTTCTCCTCCTGTAACAAGGAAGCGTTTTATACACCACCTTAAATAAAATCGTTTTATCAAAAGACTACTGTGGCTATTATGTGTCTTTAAAATCCAGGTGGTACCGAAAGCTCTGATAGTGGCCTAATGGGAATGGGGAAAATAACCGTCTGAAAAGGAAAGTTTTGTTTTATGGTTCTGTTTTTTTGTTGTTTTGTTTCACATCCATCTCTCCTCAATGCCAAAGTCAAAAGCATTTTGATCTAAAGTGTCATATTAACCATATTAACGAGGAAATAAATTAAGGAAAATAATTTAGGGAAGACATGAACTTTATTTCCAAGCTCTTTGTTCAATAGGTACCTATGTCTTATGGTACTCTTAATTTTTATTGTTCTGTAAATAATGATCTCAGATAATAAATTTGTTGGCTGTAGGAATACAAATGATAAACAGTACTTTTCTTAACATCTTCAATACAAATTTCAATAACTAACAACCCCCCACCAACTCCAATTGAAGCCAAAAAAATATATAAAAAACCAAGCTAAGCTCTCTGAATTTGGGGCACTTTAAATGCAAGGAGATGACAAAGGCTCTTTTCCATGAAACGCTTTCTCCTTATGTTCATGTACTTGGCCGTGAAGTCATACCCTTGGGATGTAGCCACACTGGTTACAGAATCCAGAATGTGGCACCGCTGCTTGCTTTCATCAGAACTTCCCGAAGCACTCATCCTAAAGTTGATCTGAGGTCTTTTGGGGCACCCCCGTCCTCCCAGCTTGTTTCATTTGTTTACTAGAAACCTTCCATGAGGACAACTCTTCATTATTTTTTTTTCCTATATCATCAGATCGATATGGCTCTTTACCCTCCTGCGTTCACATTTAAGAACACTAAGTAGATGCACAAGCAAAATCAACTGGTGTTAATACCTCCAATTCAACAGGTGCTAATGTGAAAATAATGATGGCCACAAATTAAACAGCTGGTGCCCAGCCTGCAGCCTCCCCCCTTAATGCGACTATAAACAGGTCTGTGCTATGTATAGACTTGCATCTTATCAGATGGGGCTTATATGCAACTGTCCTTAGGAGCGCCTCTAAACACTGAGTCACAATCACGGATCATAACTCCTCTTTCACTTCACTTTTCCTAATTCTCATTCACCATTTTTTATCATATAACTATCTTGGCAATGATAGCATTGATAGCTAAAGAGCAAAAAAGTCAGCATGATTGGATGCTAATTCAGCTGAATTAGTATCGACCAGTAGTTCTGATATGCTTTTCCATCAGTTAGCTCTTGCGGAGGAAATGATTCCATAAAGACTCTGAAATAGAATTCTGTCTTCAATTCCCTCCACCAAATTTTTATTGCCCATCTACTATCGGCAATATTATATTGCTTTCTGTCTTTATTAATATTGTATCTAACAGTTCCTCACGCAGAACGCAGGAGCTAGTTTAGCTCCTAACTGCACTTAATCAAGAAATTAACAGAGAACTAGATAAACTGAACCAGAAAATGAATCCAAACAGTTCTTTCTCATATGGCATCTGCGCAAGAAAAGCCTACTTCTGACCTCTGTCTTCTGCCAGTTAGGACTTCTAGTCTCACATAAGGCGGGATGACAGTGTAAGCTATCTTAAGAATTTCATGTGTCTTCCCATTTACGGGGGAAAACGTAACATCATGCACTGGGTTGGCCAGTTGTTTCTTCCAGTTGACTGAACTGATGAGGTGTTCCCACGTCTTCTCATCTGAATCATCCAGGCAACGTGGTCAAACCAGTAGACTTCGAAAATTAACCTCACTCGCTCCAAAAAAATTTGTTTTCATCATTAATGCATGTGGGGTTTTTTTTAACCTTTTTTTATTGAAAATATAACTAGATGTATCACTTTGTACAAATGTAAGCTACACCTGTTAATGTGATACATTTATATATTGTTACATGATTTCCATTGTAGTGATAATGAGTACGTCTATTACATGGCATAATTATCATTTATTTCTTTTTGGTGGTTGGAGTAAGTTCTAGTCTCTTAGCAAGTTTGATGATTATAATACAACATTATTATCTATATTTGCTACTCTGTGCATTAGATTTCTAGGAGTCATTTACTACTAGTTGCAAGTTTGTACCCTCAAACATCTTTTGTCCTAGTCTCCCCACTTCCCATCTCCCAGTAACTTCCATTTTATTCTCTGTTTATATGAGTTTGGCTTTTTCAGATTCCTCGTATAAGTGAGAACATACAGTCTGTATCTTTCTCTGTCTGATTTATCTCACTTCAGCGCAATATCCTCAAGTCTCATCCATGTTGTTGCAAATGGCAGGATTTCCTTCTTTCACGTGACTGAATAATATTCCATTGTGTATTCATCACATCTGTATCCATTTATCCATTGACGGGCACTTAGGTTGTTTCCATATCTTGGCTATGTTGAGTAAACATGGGAGTGCATTCATCTCTTCAATATCCTGTTCAAAACAATTTAAAATTCTGATAAATTTCTCACCCAAAAGAAATAAATATGCCTTCGTACAACAATTGAATTATGAGAATAGAAAGTAATGAAAATTTAACAGTAACCTCAGTGCCAAAGAGGAGGGTTGATTGGCTAGACTGCTATGGCTTGTCCATCGTAACTTCTTTTCCACTATGTTCTATTAATGAATTCATCAAATGTCTGTTGAGCCCCTATCATATGCCACACACCATATTCTTGGAGTAGCATTTGTCTCATGCAGCTTATGAATACAAATTTGTGTGAAAGCTTCTTAATCCATCTACTACATTCATCAAAAATGTACACTACAACTACTAAATCTTTTTTTCTTTTTTTTTCAAATTGTGAGTCACAGCTTCCTACTATGGATATCAGTTTTGTGGTTTGCAACCAGCATTACTTTGCAAAGTGAAATAGACTACAATGGAAAATACCAGTGTGCACTGCATGTTCATAAACACTACACTGGAAACTTTGGTTTCCATAATACACATTTGCATCTGTGCTGCAATGTAAAATATATTGATTACTGTGGGTCTCAGGTAACCTAGTTTGAAAATCACTTCCCTAGATTACAGGCTCTTTAGAGCAGAGTTTGTCTTTCATTTTTCTATCTCTAATTGAGCTGCTGCTGAGGGGTCATTACCTCTAAATTGGAGAGAAAGTTTGTAGTTTGTTTCTTCTGAATACTGACTTTGAGAATTGCAAATGACGTTCTGATATTCGTAACGTGATTGTCTAGTCCTCCATTTATCAATGCATTATCAGATAGTGGGCTGTGTGGATAGCATAATTCAGTGACTTTCTATAAAGGAAAAAAAAAAATCTTTCATTACTCATGCACTCATTTATTGCTTTCCAAAACACTTTTCATCATATGGACGTGGTCTTAGCACCTTGAATGTTAATTATCCACTTAGATGATACTGGATAGTCCTAAGGGGAAAATCTATTGGATGAATAAGTCTGGGGGGGTTGGGGGGGGGGAGTTCGAAAACCATATGTTTTCAGTATGATTGATGCAAGGCCAATTTTGGAAAGTCACATGGGTCCAGGTCAAACCTTAGATTTGTTGTTCCACCCCATAATTATATGCATTCTCATGGATCTAGATTTTTAGTTGGTTAAATTATTTGTGGAAATGAATCTTTGTAGAACAGTGGTTGCCAGAGGCTGGGGGCATGGGAAATAAGGAGACGCTGGTCGAAGGGAACAAACTCCCAGCTATAAGATGAGTAAGTTCTGAGGATCTAATTAATACCCAACATGGTGACTCCAGTTCACAGGACTGTATTATATACTTGAAAGTGATTAAGAGAGGAACTCTTCGAAGTTATCACCACACACACAAAAAAGGTGATTGTGTGAGAGAATGGAGGTCTTCATTTCACAATATATACGTGCACGAAATCATGACATTGTACGTCCTCATCTTACATATATGTCAATAACATCTCAATAAAGCTGGAATTAAAAAAAAATAAACAAAAGGATAAGCAAAAAAAAAAGTCTGAATTATGTCAAATCATAACTTTCTGACACAGAAACAAGAATCGGATGTGAAATACGGAAACTGCACCCATCTTCCACAATATATATCCAACGGATTGTATTGTTGAGCTCATATGTATATCAAGTGCAGAATGGCTTTGAAGTCAGAAAAACTCTGGATTCGTTGGAATTGGGGCCAGGATGGAAGAGTATTTTGTAAATAATGAAGGAAACCACAGCTTCAAAAGGAAATCAGTGCTAGAAATTGGGCTGTCACCACTCCCCAGTGTTAAAACAGAATGTTAAAGATTAAACAAAGAATAAAACCTCACATCTCCTCCTCTGGGTGATATGACAGGCCTCAGTGCTGCATAGATTAAATATCAACTTTGTTTTTTCCTGTGCTTAGTTATAAATTGTTTGGGCCCAGCATGGAACCAAACAGGGTGGATGATGAAAAAGAGTTGCCAAATATTCGGTTCATTTGGTACTCCTTTGCCTCCCTCCTGTAGAGAGAGCTGAGCTTGTAGGCATGCTTGGGTTGGTTAGTACGTGCATTTTCTTTTGCCTTGCGACTTTATTTTATTTTTATTTTTTTGAGAAATCTCCGCCAGGCTCAAGCTAGAAGGATCCATGTCGTTGGATTTGTAATCTGTGATTAAAAGACAATCCTTGCTTTTGAGTGGCATGAGCTGGGTCCTTTCCAGCATCGTGACTACCTGCAAGACCAAATTTGGAGTGAAGAGTGTGATTCGATCGATGACAGAAATACAGTGGAAAGTGCAATGATTTGTTCTGAAACCCGTTAGGATTCCCATACATTCCGTGGCCTACATACGTGCAGAATGTTAAGGCTGTAAATAGACAGCTATTCCCAAAAGCCCCAAAATGCCCTTGCTGATGTCCCACTGCCCAGCAGTGATTGAAACACAAGGAGAAACTAGAAGAAGCAAGCAAAGGAAAATCTCCTATATCCCTTTTATTTGACCCACGATACTTTATTCAGAGTATTGAACGTTTTGTTTCACAAGCCATCCCCTTTCCCATCCTCAGTTATATAAAAGAGACCTAGAAGGGAAGAAAGGTTTGTCAGTATCAATGAAAATTTCCCATGACTCAGGCATTTCTGTTCATGACTCACTGAATAAGCCGTCGTCCACGTAGTGACTATAAGGGAACTCTTGTTACAGTTGGCTGTCCTTTTGCCTAGCCACCTGGTCTCAGTCACTGAATCCCAAACAGTTGACACAAAGAATATCTGGTTACTTCAACCCTCAAGACATTATAAAACAGGCATGATATATATACATACACACAGGAGGATGAACTGAAATGCTAATTCTAACACTAAAATTTATTTTGCTGTAAGAAAAATGTTCTTCCTTAATCAAAGCCCTGTTGATAACTCTCTCCCCTAGAATATAGACCTTGTCAACTTTGGGAAAATGTCAAACCATCCACCTAAAATTCATGCTCCGTGATTCTTTGTTAAAAAGGATCCCACCACCTCCCCTCAAGCAATGTCAGTTCTCCAAAATCAATCTGAGGTAGCTAGGTGATTCTCACCAAAAGCTGGCCTTGCGGTTACAACACACCAGGTGTACGGCCCCTGACCTTTCGAGGGGCCCCCCAGGTTTACCATGGCCTCTGATGAGTTAATGTGTACAACAGGACTGTGCATGTTTGGGTAATTTACTTATTAAAAACATTCAAAGCTTTGGGCTCTTTGACATCCAAAGAAAAAGCAGAGCAATCGAGTGACTCCTGACCCGAGCTTATCAGATGACAGGTGTCACCCCGTCAGGGCCTCCTCACTGACCATGTGAGGAAGGCCCCATTTTATAGGTGTTTACAACAGTTTAAGGTTCATGCTGCCAATCTGTGTCAACACCCGGCCATACGGGGCAGCCGGGCCAGTGAGGGGGGCCGAGCACGGGAAGAAAAGCAACGAACAAAAAAGCCTTATCTAATTCAACATCATGTCTTGTATTTGTTTTATTATTATTTTTTTGTTTGTCTTACAATTTTTTTAACTCAAAGGGAACACACACACACACACAGCAGAAAAGCAGTCTTTCCTTGTACATTTCTCTACATGGTAGTTTGGTGGCAAAGGCTTCAGATATTTAAGTACTGCAGAGGTGTCAGCCAGTCAGCCTGAACTCCTTGGGCCCCTGGAGAACATGGTCCCAAATTTTTGCTAAAGCAACAAACTATTATTTTTTTTTTTTAGCCTATATATTTTTTAGTGTTCTAAGAGAGAAGACTATTACCTTATTCCAATGAGAAACTTAAACAAGTTGTTGGACTAGTTGTATGGGGCACACCTACGTTCTAGAGTACTCGTGGTGTGTGTGTGTTTGTGTGTGTGTGTGTTAGAACTTCATGAGTTGTGTGTGTGTATGTGTGTGTGTGTGCGCGTGTACACCATATGCACCCTGGCTTTATCTAAATTGCAGGCAATAGTGACAAAATATCCCCCATTAATTGCCCTCTGTCTGGAGTCAGTGAGTCTGGGTTTAACACTGAAAGGAGAAAACCAGCTCTTTTGGCCAGTGCAGAAATCACCATATCTGACGTCCATTTGAATACTCTGCTTGACGAAAAGGGACATCTGTATGACTGAGATGTCTAATGGCCCACGTTCGTATTTTTATCCAGTACTTCATAAGAGGTTCTGCGAGCGTCTGCAGGAATGCTGCATGCTTCTCAGGAACCAGAAAGTGCCTGATTTGTGGGAGGTGAATACTCTCGGCCATTCAATGTTATCTTTCTTAGTTTCAATTAGAAGGGTTATCACTTGCTAACAAGATCTTCTGTATAAATGGTATATCTTCAGGCTGATGTACAGCTGAATTCCACACTTCTATGCTAAATCTAGTATCTCAAATCATTTAAATTTTCATTCATCTTGCACTCTTATGAGAGGAACTCAAAAGTAAATGGTTTGGCAGTACAAGTTCGGGTTTATGTATATACACAGGATAGCAAATTCACTCACTAAACTCAGATGATTAATGAAAAAAATGGCTTCTTTATGTGCCATAACTCATGTAAGCCTTCTCAAGGACCTTTCTTCCCCCACGCATTACCCCACCCCCTCCCCAGACAACCAGCCAACTGGGCCGTAGAAGAAAAGGAAAAAGTGACCTTGCTAAGCTTCCCAGTGGAAGCCTTCTCCAGTTGAAGCCATCACTTTCTGGTATCGAAACTTCTCTCAGATAAATGTCTTCTGGGTGTCTGCCCTTCTCCCTGCTTCAGGCTCTCTCTGTCTTCAGGGCAGTGGGAAGGCGGGATCAGATTCCCATAGGGCCCCATAAGGATTGGCAGGTGTCCTTGACATGTCACCATATGCATCTGTGTCCCAATGCTAGACCTCTGCTAGCGCACAACCCATGCCAGTCTGTCCACCTCACCTCAGGAAGGACTGTGGGAGCATCTGGGCCCAGCAGACCTGGTGCTGAGCCCAGAAGTGGTGCATCTCGGGTATACCTGTTAAGCCCAGATGCCACCATGTGGCTCCAGCACCAACAGGGCCTTTTCGGTGGCGTCATATTAGTAGCTCAAAATTAGCTGCGCTAGGAGTGTGGTGGGAATCCATCAACACCACAAATCAGGGCTTGCTTTCCAAAGAGCCAGTGGGTAAATGGTGACCAGCACACCACTGGAGGGAAGAACGTTCATAAGCAAACTAAGAATCCTGTATGGAAAGGAATTAATTTCGGGCCACCAGGCCCTGATCCTATTTCCTCTGTATCCCTGAAAAGATCACTGATAGCAAATGATTTAGCATGTTATTTTGAAACCTTGCACATGTTTCTTGGGTGGCACTCTTAAGCCACGCGAGATGAAATAACAAACTAAGATTTATAAATAGAGCCTCCTATGTAGAAGTTTCTCATTCGAGTTGCTTATCTGCTCTGGCTTCATTGATGGTGATTATGGAATTTCTATGCATCTTTTTCTCATTTGGTTAAAAAATGTGGATGGCTGATGGTCAGAAACAATAAAGGAAAAGGGAGGGGTAGAGAGAAAGGGGAGGGGAAGGGTGGAGCAGGAGGGGTATCGCTGAGATCCACAGGACACCCCTGCTCTGTGGGTTGCCTCCACCCTGGCTCTTTTTAATGCCAGTTCTGATCTCCCCCCACTCCAATTCTTCTCTGTACACTATTTAAAAAACAAACAAACAAACAAACAAAAACCAATAACAACAACAGAGTAGTCTCATAATACTTTAAAAATAAGTATTAAAAGAGAAAAGTTTAGGGGAGAAGTCAGAAACCCAGTCGAGATAAGTGACAGATTCCGTGAATAATCCAATAGCTGCAGGCACTTAAGTTTTGGGAATAGGGAAGACGCCTCACATTTAATTAACTAACCAAGGCCAAAAATTTCCCTTCATCTTTTCTTAAGCTTTGGAGTAAAACAACTCTAGATTTGAACTTACCCCAAGTCACATAACTTCTCCATCTGGGGCCCGATTCTGATAACACGTCCTTTGGGATCAGCCTCCTTCTTTGTCTTTACGTGAATGTATCAATTGATCGTGCAGTCTTCTGGCTCTTTTAATGGAGAGGCTTCTCATAAGAGAGTAAAAGTCATGAATGTTTTCAAATCCTCACACCCACACTCCGAAACATATATGGGCATTTTGTCCTGTAAGAAACAGTCAGACAAAATGTAGCGTTGACCTCAGGACAGAAGCAAAGGCGGGTGATTACGTGGGTTTGGAGCTGATGGAGTCCCACCTCACGCTCCCATGCCGTTAGCACACCGGACATTGTTCCCAGCGCTTTCCATGTATTAACGCATGTAATCCTCTCGAGATCCCAAGAGGTACTACTCGTTCTGATCCCCACTTAACAGTGGAGAAAACCAGGGCAAGAGAAAGGTTAGAGAACTTTTGGGGGAGCTCCTACAGGTGAAGCTATAGAGCGAGGATTCGAACCCAGCACTCTGGCTCTAAACCACGTACCGCTGTACTACCCACGTATATCTGTGCTTCATTTGTTTACTCATCTCCTAGAAAAGGGGTGTCCAAACTTCTTTCAATGTTTTTCACCAAGGGCCATATGCGGTAAAATACACAAACAGCCAGGCCACTCACTCGAGGTGAAGTACGCGTTGCCTCACCTGGTTTATTTAAGTAAACTAAATATATTTTTTGACTTTGCTGCGGGCCAATTAACAATGGATTGCGGGCCGCAGTTGGCCTGCAGGCCGCAGTTTGGACACCCCTGTCCTAGAACTAGGGCGGCTGGTGTTTACGTGGGGTCCGGGGAGCACCCACGCCGCGGTGCCGTGGTACTTGGCAAGAATGCAGGTCTGACACACTCCCCCGTGTCTCCTACACACACTGGTTCTTGAGAACCAGCGCCCAAGATACATCCATCCCCATCGCACCCCGAAGGAAACTGTTTCCTCGAGCCCCTTTCTCATCCTTTGCCGGACACCAACATATTAATGAGCAAGTAGTTTTGCCAGAACGGCTGTCAAGAAAAGAACACGTTCCATGGCTGGTCCTCAGGTCTGACTGTGCCTTGTTGGAAATGCCAGGAAACCGTGAACTGACCCAAAGGTCAGCAGCAGGGGAAACGTGGGCCTTTGGCCCAGCGAGCGACATGTTGAAAAATGGCTTCTCTCTGTTGAAGAGGTGTTTGAGTTTAGTTTAGTTTTGTCTTTTTATGTAAAATAATGGAACTTGAATTTCTTACATTCAATGTAAGTTCAGGCAAATGGGCAAGAACAAACATGTGATGTCACCAATTTCCTACTTCTTGGGTATGGAAATCTAGATACCGTTGCAAATACAGTGGTACCTCAGTTTTCGAACGTAATCCATTCCGGAAGACCATTCAAGTTCTGAAACATTTGAGAACCAAGGTAACGGTTTCCCCATGGAAAGGAATGCAAAATGGATTAATCCATTCCAGACCTTTAAAATCAACCCTAACATTGCAAATATAGCATAAATTTTACTATCTAATGATACCATAGATCCATAAAATTTACGGCGTTCATAAACCGAAATGTTCGTCAATGGAGACGTTCGAAAACCAAGGTACCACTGTACATCTTTGAGGAGACATCCTTGTCATCAAGGAAAGTTCTGCACTGACGCCTGTTTTAAAAAACTTACCAGAAAAAACCCAGACGACTTTGTTGTAGGGTAAGTGTCAGCTGTATGTAAAATACTTGGCATTGAGTAACCTCAGTACCCAGCTTTTGTGGTAATAAAAATAATTAACATTTATAATTTCATTCATTCACTTAGCAAATATGTTTTAAGCTCATGTTATGAGTGCAAATCCTAACCTTTCCACAGGTTAGAAAGATGCCAGAGGTAACTGGGTTTTGCCACCAGCAAGATCAGAGAACAGAGGGGAAGATATCACACTATGTTTTACTGATATAAGAGGGGCTGTGACTGGCCCATCTGGAGCCAGGTGTCCTCTTGTGACCCAGTCACCCATAGCTGCACTTCAGGGTCACCCTGTGCCAACTGGCCCGCCGTGGTATCCGTGTATTGGGAATGACAGAGGGCAGAGCTCAGGAGAGTCAGCAAGAATAAAGCTTCCCGCACAATGCTTGTCTGCAGGGCTGGTTGCATCATTCTCAGAACCCAGTGCAAAATGAAAATGTGGGGAACCTCATTCGAAAATTATTAAGACTCTTAAGACGAAAGCAGAGTACAAACCAAGTGTGAGACCCTCTGGCGTGTGGGGCCCTGTGTGACTGCATGGGTCGTTGGCCCACGAAAGTGGCCTCACTCATCTTCTATGCTTCTCTTTAAAAACTGAAAAGAAACCCTTGAGTGGTAAATTTTATCAAGTTAGCTTGCGTGTCAGTCAACAGTGCACGTTGACCAAGAGGCTGCCACGTGCCCATCTTGCCTGTGACACCGCGGGAGAGGCGTCCCATTTTCTATGGGAGAAAATGTGTCAGAGGGACCATCTCTTTACCCAAATTCTACAAATCCGTCAATTCCAAACGCAAGTGTTTTGAGCTTGGGGGACACTCTTCTTCTGCAACATGGCTGACACTGGTCTCCCTAACCACGAAGACAAGTACTGTCTCACTGTCTCCCCCCCCCCCCCCCCCCCCCCCCCCCCGCCGCTTTCTCCTCAGACCAGAGCTTCCATCTCACTGGCTGGGCGGCCTCTTTCCCTCCCGACCATTTCACATTTTGCCTTCCCTCACACTGTCCGGGAGCCCCCCACCCCCACCCCTATTGAACTTTTCCTCAAAACCCTGAATTGTCCACAGACAGCTTGGGTTTTAAATAAAAATTCTATTTCTCTCCACTATACTCAGAACAAGCAAAATAGGTTCCTTTATCTGTTTCATAAAACTTGATTCCATTTTAGCTGATTTTAATCTCAATTTTCTGTTGTTTCTATAGAAACAACAAAATCAAATCGTAGCATTTAGTATTCACACGTGAATTTTCAATTTATAAAATGGTCTTTCTCTATTGTTTTAATGTCTAGCAAATTCAAAAGTGCTGTTGAAATCAAGTTATTCATCATAAACTGTATAATAAAAAAATACCTCCACTCTCCCAAGAAAAACAACAATAAAGAAAATTCAACTGTATTTTCTAATGTTCCTGAAGCTATCAATGCCATCAAGTAACAAAGCATTGTAAAAAAAAAAAAACAAACAAAAACAAAAACAAAAAGAACAAAACAAACAAAATAAAAAATAAACAAGAAAAAAAACCACTTTGCTTAGTCAACTTGGTTTTAACATTGTTTTTAATGCTAGTTCTTTCTTTCGTGATTACTTTTACCTACCTGATTTGTTATTTCTCACCGCCTCTTAAAATGAAATGGAAATTACAGCTGTGCCCATCACAATGGAAATATTCTTAATAGTCCAGAAAGGTGTTTTAAGATGTGTCATTGCCAATGGAAAATTTCACACAAAGAAATATGGAAATCCAACTTCAGGAACTGTTCTGAATGTACATCACATTTAATATGCTGTGTTGGGGGGGGGCGGCTGGTTAGCTCAGTTGGTTAGAGCGTGGTGCACTTAACAAGGTTGCTGGTTTGATCCCCACATGGGCCACTGTGAGCTGCGCCCTCCACAACTAGATTGAAACAACTACTTGACTTGGTGCTGATGGGTCCTGGAAAAACACGCTTAAAAAAAAAAAATGCTGTGTTTGGGTAGAATAGAGTGTGTCAAAATGACTTGATTTAGAATTTCAATCTTGCCATTTACTTCTGTCCCTGAAGAAGATGACTTCAGGGACGTAACTGACCCTCTGTGTGCCTCAGCCTTTTCATCTGTAAAATGGGGGCAAAGTCTATTTTATAAAGTTGTTGCATAGAACAAATGGGTTAATTACAGTAGTAATCACCATTTATTCAGCACTCATGATCTCATATAACTCTCAGAATAACCCTGTGTAAGAGGCAAGAAAATGAAGATTCCTAGAGGTTAAGAATTTGTTCAAGCATTAAGTGGTCAAATTGGAATTCAATCCCAAGTCTCTGATTCTAAACCCTGTGCTCTTAACTTCCACTACAGCAAGGTAGAAAGAATTCATTTGCATCAGCTCATTTCCCCCCATTTTTGAAAAGCAGTCGTTCTCAAAGTCTCGTCCTCAGGCCCACAGCAGCTTCGCCTGGGGACTTGTTAGAGATGGAAGTTCTCAGCAGCTCCCAGGATGTGGCAGAAACCCTGGGGTGAGGCCCAGCAATGCGCCCCAACAAACCCCCAGTGACCGTGATACTGCTAATTCATCCGCTACTGTGTGATTCCTACTAGTTGTTCTTTAAGAGGGATTTATTGCTGATCATGAAACTCATACTTCTCAGTGCAGGAATCTTTACAATTTAGAGAAGTGTAAGGATAATAATAGAAATCATTTAAACAGGATACATGTAAACATGCTGAGGGAAATCATTTGAAAGATTGTGTGTGTGGGGTGTGTGTGTGTGTGATAGATAGATAGATAATAGATAGATAGATAGATAGATAGATAGATAGATAGATAGATAGATAGATAGATAGATAGATTAAACCTCAATACAACTGTCTGTCTTCTTTTTCATTTCACTGAACATAGTGGGCACTTTTCCAGGTGATCAAAAATTATTTGAAAACACAAATCTTGACAACTACATAAAGTTCTAGCTCACGGAGAGTCCACAGTTTACTTAATGCTCTGAGACAGCCATCCTTCTACACCAAGACTTGTTCACAAGTTTCAATTTCTAACCGTCTCCAGAGGTACATTCTTGCAAGTGGAATTAAGGACCAAAGGATAGAAATATTTTAGGGATCATATTACATATCATGAGATTGGCCCCCAAGGATGGTGCGCTATTTTACTCATCAACAAAAGTTTGTGAGTATCAATCTTACCATAGCCTCATCAGCATTCAGTATTATCGTTTAATGTATCTTGATCCGTGCTCTTTATAACAATGTAATACTGTTAGAACTGCTATGACACACTTGCATTGCCTTTTAACATAACCCGATAGTGACTTCCCTGACATTTTCAGACCATAACTAATCCCCCAAAAGACCACTTTTCTGATCTAGCCATTGTCAGCCTAGGAGTACCAACACGCGCTGTCAGTAGCTATCAATAAATACCCCAAACTATGAGAAGCTGCAGAGTGAAATGTCTCAGAGACCAAAAGAAAATCCCATGAGAACCAGGAGACAACAAATAAATCTAGCTTCTAAGACCTACCGCAAATTCATTTATTAATTCATTCATTTTAGTAATACGCAGGGTGATAAATTTGAAATAACATACATAAAGGGCTCCATTGATTATGAAGAGAACATTGGGTGCAGACAAGGTTTTCTTAATGCATGAGAGGTTAAGAATGATCGCTTTTGATGTTAATTGGAAGAATTCTCTGTAGGGTAGGTGCACTCTTGACAAATGAGTTCTCAGTTAATTTCAGGGCATGGTAAGTGACTGGGACACTCTCTAAGAACCAGTTTTCCTCTCATTTATCAGTGCTGTGCCCTATAATGCAGCACTTAAAATTGCTTTTGCTTCTGATGACTTTCTTAAAAAATTAAATTCGGAGTGAGGTCGTGTATATGACCACTTTGTTTTTCATTGGTAATTAGTTTACAAGCACAGAACACTTATGATTATTTCTCTCTGGGTTGTCCTGAGAAACTCCTGACAATACACAACTCGGCTCATGACATCACCTTCTCTGTGAAGTCTCAGGCCATCCCGGATTGAAGTAGTTAGTCTTCCCTCTGCTTCTACAATTCTCCGTGTCTGTCTCTGTTATGTCACTTGTCATGTGGCTCTGGAGCTGATCGGTACCACGTGGGTCTCCCCAGCTGGACTGGGCACCCTGGAAGCCAGGGTCCATGGTTTTGGTCTCCCTAGCACCATGCCTGTCATCAATACCCGTTTGTTCAAGGACTGGATTGCTGAGCAGATGCAATAGCAGCGATGGTGTATGGACACACCGAGTCCATTGATTTGGCACTTAGCTCTGCGGTGACAAGGACGTAAGCTAAGACGATGATGGTGGGAGTAAGGAGTGGAAGGCTATTTCATCCTAGCAAAGTCAGCGGGCATTGGAGAACATGCAGGGAAGTGAGGAGAACAGGTTAGAGAGATCCCTTTGCTGCTCGCCTGGCCACCATCATTTGGCACTTTCTTCTATCCCAATAGAACTCTGGTGTCTTGGAGCAGCAATGTGTCCAGATGTTTCAGACTACTTTTCTCTGCCTCCCTTGTAGGTCAGGTGGTCATGCAACACTACTTCGGTCAGTTAGACCACGGTTGTCAGCTCTGCTTTCAGGAACACACCCCTCGGCCAGCAGATGCCCTGTCGTTCTGTGGTCTTCCTTCCTCCCCCTTTCTGCTCGGGACGCAGAAGCAATGGCTCCGTCCCAGCACCTATCTTGAGAACAGAAAAGCAAGCGTCACAGGGAGTCCCAGACCTCTGCATCCGTCTGTCTCTCCTATAAGTGTGACAGACAGCATGAGATAAAAGTGACAGAGCTTACAAATAAACGGGGGACTTTCCTAGGATATGGAGGTCAAACAAGAGCATAGCGACACAGATTAATGCTGAAGCTTTGAGGTTTTCACACCAAGACAAGTTTATTTCGACGTACAAACAAAATTGCCGAAACCAAACAGAAGGGATGGGAGGCCTGGTGCAGAGAGAAAATGGATGAGGTCTGACTTTATATACTGCGTTTGAGGGAATCCAGGTAGAGATAACAACCTCAGGAGAAAGATGGTGGTGGTCCAGCCCTTGGGCAGGAGGAGATAACCGGAGTCGCAAGAATGAGTGGGTTTACCTAAAGATAAACTCTTGGGCAAAGAGAAGATGAGAAAGAACAGAATTCTGAGCTAGCACTTTAAGGCCACAGAAAAAGAGTCACCAGAACTGCAAAGGAAGCAATAGGGCAGCAGAAGGCGAGAGGAGGGATTTCCAGGAAGAGAGTCAGTGAGGCAACTGCAAAAGAGAGGGGTCGTCCTCTTGTTTTCTTTTGACCATCATTCGCAAGTTGTCATTGGGGCTGGTAAGCCAGAGAGTCTGTGAAGGATGCAGCTTCAGTGCTTGGGGGTGCAGAGAGCTAGGAATTCAAAACCCATGAAGGAGAAGGATGGTCCAGGAGAGCATTCTTGGAAGAATTTTGACTATGATGGAAGGAAGAGACCACACCATGTGACCCGTACTTTGAAGGGATAGCAGGCTAGCCATTCCCAAATTAAAAACGCCGATTAAAAACACATTTTTTTCCGTTGAATAAAGAATATGACCTTTTCATGTTTAGTTAAATCTAGTATCTACTACATCCCTACATTGAACATGGATAAGAAATACCCAGCGAAGAAGCTGCTAGTCCGATTTTGGGTCAGCCAGGTTTTTGGCAGTGAATACTTGTTTTCAAGACCACAAGCATCCTATGGAAATTCCTGATATAAAAATAACTTTTAGAACACTATATTACTATTTTAGAATTAAAAGACCGTGGGATAAGTGTTTCAACGCTCCAACGATTTCATTGTGGCCCCTGCGTATGTTTCCACTTTTTCACCTTCTCTTTACTGGTGAAAATTGGATGCTAAAAATTGCCAAGACCGGCATTGCTTCACGCTTGGCGATAGCTCAGCAAGTTTGTCACTTCCTCCCTTACAGCCTTACATTTAGCCCAACCCATGTTTTGGGTCTGACCCAGTACGTTATAGAAATACTGCTGACCCACTGCTACGTCCACTCACCCAGTGAAATCCTGTCACATTTGTAACTTTCTGGGAGAAGAGTTCAGAGACTTCCCAAGGGCCTACCCAGGTTTTCATGTGTCTGTATTTGGACTGGTCCGAGAATGCGAAGCCTGTGAAATCACCATCTTCATGATCACGTTATGCATGTATTAATGGGCACCAGTTTTTCTAGCATTAACGCTGTGCCAAGTATTTGATCCGCATTATTTCATTTACTTCTCCCAACACCACAATCCCCATTTCACAGATGATAAAATCGATGGCCAAAGAGTCTTAGGTGTCTTGCACAGGTGATAGAGCTGGAAAGCAGAGGAATGGGGATTTGGACCCAGATTGTGTTTGCTCGTGCAGTTCAAACTGTGAATACTTACCTTTGATAATATCATGGACACCACCATTTTGGAAATACTTTACTCCTCATAATGACCTATTTTAAATGAGTGTAATTATTTGTCATTATTCTTATAAACCTTACCCACAGGAAAGAGCCTCAGAAATCTGCCCTAGTCACTCAGCTCGTTATAGACCATCAGGCCTCAAACCCGTTTGTCCTACTCCAAACTCTAATCTCCTTGTTCTTTACGTTACTTGACCCTGGGACATAAAGCATGTTCATAAAATCTAGCCTCTGCTATAGTGACCAGATACCTGTATTATGATCTTTTTGATTGAGTGGGGGTATTTCTGCTTTTAGTTATCAATCACAAACAAATGCTCTCCACTGGTTTCTGAAATGCAGTAATCCACACTAGCAATAGATCAACCAGACCGTTTAGAACAAGGCTCTGAGGTCAATCATTTTTAGAACCCAAAGCAAAGCAAACCATTTTTAGTTTACTATTTTGAGGTTCTGAAATCTTCGGTTGTGTTCACTCCCTTTGGTCTGCAGCCAGGAACAGAGGCATAAGGGCTCAAATACCAAATGAAAGGGTGTTCTCACAGTGTTTCTGGCTAGGACCAGAGTCGAAATAGCGGAAAACTCACAAGCAAAGCTGTCCATTTGAGATTTTCATACCAAACCTGCTTTGCAAAAAAAGCAAGATGCTTGAAAAAAAAAAAAAAAAATTAAGTAGTTGTCTGAAGCAAATTCTTACTGCAACCTCTGCCCATCCTGACTGTGAAATTTACACATCCATCCATCCATCCCAAGACCATGTATCTATGTGTGTCCTTTTCTAGTCTTGCTTGAATGAGTAGGTGATTCTTTTATAAATACACCTCAACCAGAGAGATACAGTTTGCCACTTTCAGTTTTCATCCCCAGGAGGACATATTCCGCTGAGGCTGAGAATACAGACTAGGCAAACTATGTTACAAAAAAACTAAGTAATTACATTGTTTCCCAAAAATCTCTTAAATTATTGGCTTAAAGGAAATTGAGCTGTCCTCCGATAGCGCACCTTTATAAAACTTCTACCAAGTTTATTTATGACTATTGGATTAGTTTAGCTCTTCTAATTTTATTCCATTCCACTAGTTTCAAGGGTAAGGTATGATCTCACAAAATGTCTTTATTTAACAACCATGGGCTGGTGAATTTATGCTCAGTTATTAATTGTGTTTCTAAATTGATGGCGTCATCCTTTCTAGATCCTTTGTGTTCTACCTTCATGAACTCACACAGTTCAAGGAAAAACTACAATAGTTAAATAGAATCATTTCTAATATGAGAGTTCATTTAAACTAGTAGTTCAGGGGGAAAAAAGGGCAGGTGTTCTTTGGGATGATCAGAAAGGCTGGGTCTTAGACCTAAACACACAGTATATTTCCAGAGGGAGGTTATGGAACTTTAGAAAATTAGTCAGAGATCATGGAGAAGAATGACACCCCCCCATCCACCCCCCCAAAGTATGTTCTCTTGAACATCAATTAATAATTGCCACTTGAAAAGGAATTCAGTGGTTAAATAACCTCGAGAAACATTGTGTGCAGCAAATTGAGCTGGTTCTTTTCCTTCTGGTCCTTTCAGTTCCTTTGACGTGCTAATGGTCCCAGTAACAGTCTGGAAGGGAGTATAATGTAGACCCGCTAAACGTGACTGATGCCTGCATAGCTTTCCTACTGAGCGTCCCATGGCGCTTTTGCCCCTGAGAGTCCATTTTGGGGAGCTCTGAACCAGAACATCCAAGACCCACTGCAGGAAAAACAGAACGTGAACCTCTTCTGAGCACGGAGCTCATGGCTTAAATATAGTTCTGTGTATACTCTTCACAGCAACCCTATTCAGTGGCCAGGAAATGTATTCCTGTTTTGCAAATGAGGACACTAAAGTTGGAGGGGTTTATCAGTAGTTACCAGCTGCTTTTGAACAATGCAGGGACCAGTCTCTGACCTGTGAAACCCTGAGCAGTGTGGCTCAGGTGTCTAGGTGTGTGTCTGAAGTTCGACAGATGTTTTTGTTGTGCAGCTGTGGTTGAGAGCACTTAGCCACATATTTGGAAGTGAAAGAGCTGAGACTTCAACTTCTGTCTTCTGACTCCCAAGTCTAGTGCACTCTCTACTATGACGTGCCAACCCATGAATGATTATCTACTTCTGGGTGTCTCCGGGTAAACATCTGGAAATTGTCAGAAGGTACACACAAGCTGTTAGATGCCCTTTCACCATGTCAGTTCAAGGTGGAATGGTAACCTCTAAGATAGCCTGGTAAACAGCATGATTCTTTAGAAATAGGAGTCAGTACATTAAATTACACACTGACTTCTTGCAAAACCATCTAGAGACATATGTTTAAACACTGTATAAGGTTTTTGTCAAATATGAATGCTTTCCTTTCCATTGTCAAATGCAGGCATCGTTCCATTTCTCCCGAGTACTATATAGGGATTTTGAATGTTTGGCAACTTGTCCTTAAAAATCTAAATTAAACTATGTTCTCAAATATAAAATAAGCCCTTTTCTTTGGCCTCTCTAAAATCCATGAAAACTTTCCCTTTTCACATATAATAGTGACTTTTCCAGATCAGCTTGCCCTTTTATTCTGATTGTGAATGTTCCAGTTCAACTCCCATTTCTGCAATAAAACTGTTCGTTGAAAGAGGAAAAAAATTGTCAGCAATTATTAACCCCTTTGCTGCTGCGTCCTCTGGTGACAGATAGCAGTTGGGCAGATTCCCAATGTAAATACTGAGTTTGTCAAATTAAAGTGCCTCAATCTGGAATTGATAAGAGGGGGTAGAGTTTTGTTTGTTTGTTTGTTTGTTTGTTTGTTTGTTTGTTTTAAAGCAGTTGTTCTGTACTGTAGACATTTTCCATTTTCCATTCACCTTCTTAGACCTTGTATGCTTTGCTGGTGCCTCTGTTAAGAAGAAAAATCTAACAGGTCTTCACCAGGTAGAATGCCCCTCACTTGGACCACTCAGCAGATTAATGCATTTCTGTTATTCCTTGAGCTTTGGAACAGAGCAAGCAAACAGGTAAAACTTGGGGGGAAGAAACCTATCCCTTTGCTCTAAAATGAGCTAAGAAAATTACTTAACCAAAAGGAGTGAAGGAGAATTCAAAGAGAAATTAGTCTGTGCTATTTATTGTATTTACAGGTCAAATGCCTATTTTAGGATGCATTGTGCATATTTTGGTAATGTATGATATTCACTCTGTTGAGCCTAATGGCTCTTGGAAAGCCATTAAGGTGTACTAAGTAAATACATTTTTTGGTATGTGTGCTGATTTGAAAAACACACTTTTATTTATAAGGCACCTTTCACATTAGAACCCTCCGCTCCAGAAGAGGCCCACTGTTTGCTTTGGGCAGCTCGCGGAGGGAAGTAAGGTGAAGCTTTGCGGGTGAAAGTTTATGCTACGTCTAGGCAAGTTCTGGTTAAGAGAATTTGAACATAGGGGAAACAAATGTTTTGGGGGTTACTGACAGCATCTAAGAGCTGCAAGCAATTTCTGAGGAGGAGGAGCTAAGGATATCTGTAAGAGTTACGAAAACCCCTTTATGACACTGAGCATTAAATGCCTCATAAATTTGGGGGGACCTTTTGCACAAGTAGGGGTTGCCAAAAATGGTGGCTACCACATTAACTGGTTTCTAACTAATCAAAATTAGAATAATTTTTTTTTTGAGGGATTATTTGTCAAATCTACCCATTCTATCAATGGGGACCAAGAAGTCCCAACAGCTAAAATGACTTGTCCTCAAAACTAGAGTTACAAAGAAGTAACTTACCACCTCCATCACGTCTCCATGGCAGGCCTTCTCCACGCACCAGAAAAAGTGGTACATGCAGCTCCCATATCCACATTGCACTGAGGTATCCAAAAACCCACAGTCATGGCCCATGTCTTAAGGAACCCACAGCACGATCAGACCGTCTTTTGTGTACTGTTTCACGAACTGCCTAAGCATTCATGTCTGTGGATTCCCTGTCTCAGAAGAGAGCATCGCGTCAGGAACCAATGCTTCTGAGGTGGGGGTCGCCCTGCACTCTCGCCTCTTCCCCACGTCCCCGGGCTCACACATCCCACAGCCCTGACCGGCTCCCGCCCTTACAGCCGGTCCCTGGACCCCCGGCCACAGCCCCAGTGACTAGACGGCCGTGATCACCCTAATTGCTGTTCTCCACACAGATTTGGGCAGAGACATTTCAGTTCCGTCTGAACTTCTGATGTCCTACTGCATAAAGCTTAAGCAGCTCAGCCTGGAAAATGAACCTTCCAGGCTCTGGCCTCTGCTTGTGTCTCCAATAGCATTATTCCCATTACTGCTTGCTTCCAGCCTTGGGTACCACAGCACTGTCTGTTGGTATTTCCTCCCACCCCCCGCCCCCCGCCTGCCCCCGTGTGAGTGTATCTCTCTATACCTTTGATTTTCCTGACTCTTCCTGCAATGTCCTCTGACTCACTCCAGTCTCCCCCGCCTCATCCACCAAGAAAATGCCAACCCATGTTTAAGGCATCACATCCATACGCCAGCACCTCCCCCGAGAAGCCTCCCTGTCACCAGTCAGATTCCTCCCCCAGCGCCCCCATGAGGCCCTGTACCCCTACATTCCCTGCGTGTGGGTCTCTGTGTGTGATCTACACCCCAGACTCCAGCTCTTTGAACTTGGCAGTCGTGTCTTGTTTATCCTTGTATTCTAAAGGCCTAGCATCAGGCCAGACATCTAATGGGCACTCAGTGTTTGGTAACTAAATGGAGAAACAAAGCATTCGTATCCCAGATGATTTATTTTCCAAACATAGAACTCCAATATGGATTTTTACTCTAACATAAGTAAAATATTGCAACCTTTCAATCTTGTTTTTTTTAGATGTTGCAAGCATGTATTTTTTTAACTTAATTGACACTTAATATCAAAGGGTATTAAACGTTTTAAGCAGGACTCTTTTAATAATACTGTTATGACCTCCAGTTGTAAGTGAGCTGTCCTTTCCTAATTGAAAAAATCAGAATCAAGGATGGAGGTGGCAGAAGGGAATGGTCATACCCTAGTCACGTGGAGTTCAAATAACTTGCCTAAGGTCACGGTACTACCAGTGCGTGGTGGCAGGATTAGAACTCACGTCCACTGCATGTAACACCACATCCTTCCCCCTGCACCAAGCTGCCTCGAGCGAGAACATCATCACGTTGAATGTAAAAAGTACACAACCCTCCAAAAACCCATGGCGAATTCTAAATGTTTAGTTTGTGTGAAATTCACAGTTCTGCTTATAAAGTATTACATCCAGGTGAGTTTCATTATTTCAAATAGCTGTGCTTTGATTTTTGGGGTTTTTTTTTTTTTTAGAGAAAATAAACAAATAGTCAAAATAAAGATCTAAAAATCGTTCGCTCTGAGCATTGCTCACCATTTTAAGGGCTATGGACCATGGCCTCTGGCCCAGAGAAAGCCCCAAATGAGTTCTGTTTTCCCTTCTCCCTCATCCAGCAGAGCACAGCTTTGCAACCCTCTTGCCATTAACTACCCATTTCTTTTGCCAGCCCCATCTCATTTTAAAATGCCATTTTTTTGTGAAGAGTAATGTTACATGGTAGAAAACTGTAAAAAATTAATGGATAGAGTTGGTATAAAGAAAGTACATTATTTTGATAGTTTTATTGTTCTTTGTCTATTACACATTTACAGGTTTTATTGTTTATATGGAGATGTGTTATAGATGGCTCTCTTCAAAACAAATTACTTTAACACTTTGATCATTGAGAAATTTAAATCAACACTCGACTTGCTTTTCCACAGGATGAACTCTTTTCGTAAAAATACACCTGGCTTGTTGTTAATATTCTCATACTTTATTATTTTAAAAATGTATCAAAAGCTCTCACAGAGGATCATGTATAAACTTATCTTAAAGGTTGAATGCATGTCATTAGACATTAGTTACTGAACATCCAACAACCAATGTTAGAACATCTCTTTTTCTCAATATTTGCTTTTGTCTATCACAGATTCTAGTGCCTGGAACAGTGCCTGGTACCTAGTTAGTATGTGCTTTCAAAGTACGTGTTCAGTGAGAAAATGCTCTCTGGGAATCTGAGCTCAGTCATAAATGGATATTTCTCCTGTGTTTGCACATTTAGTCTATCACTTAGTCTCTAAATTAAGCAAAAGAGGAAAATTATTAGAGGCATATAGAGGGCTCAGAGCCCTCAAAAGCTGGGCACTGAGGGCACAGAAAAACCAAAGATGGGAACCAGACTGCTGCCAGGCCGTCCGGGGCAGGAACTGACCACTGTTTTATAATATGTGTAAATATTATGTGATAACAAGGAAATATTACATTTTATAAGTTTTATTGATAAATAACATATTATATTAATTTATAATATTAGAAGTAGTCTATTGTTTGATCACCCCCAAAACCCTTTGGGGTAGGTCTTCTGGTTTCTCCATGTTATACATTAGAGCTGGGGCCTCTGTGTTGAACTAACATTTGCTGCATCTCCTGAAGCTTCAAGGAGTCAGCAGAGACTCCAAGGGTCTATGAGGGAGAAAAAAGGAGACTTTGCCAAGCATGGGGGCGGGGGGGGGTGGTGGGGGGAAGGGATGGGATAGGCTAGAAAACAGAACTGGAAAGCTTAAGGTTTGTGTTCCGGACAGTGATTCATCCTGACCGTTAGCAAATGGCAACGTGACCAGGAACTCTCCATTTTTCTCCTGAAGATTTCAAAAAGAAGATCTATACATAGGTATATATGCATATATTCATGTGTGTGTATATATTCATATATATGTGTATATTACTTGTATCTTCTTTTTGAAATATATGCGTACGTGTATATATTATATATATTCGTACTCATATATAGATATGAATATATATATATATATATATATATATATATATATATATATATATATATATGTTCTTTTTTAAAAGAAGTTTACTTATCAAGAAGGGTCTTCAACCTCAGTTGTCTAAACCTGCTGACGTGCTTTGAGGCGATCAGCCTCCTGCTTACCCATAAATGGCTCAGGCAGTGTGAGCGCAACCCTATTTCAGAAGCCCTTAACAGGCACCTACCTCCAGATAACGTGTCCCCAGGTATCTCCTGTCATTTCCCAAACTTCCAAACCTGTAGCCAGCCCAACTCAGCTTGGAGGCTAGCTTGAACCCCCAAGGTTCCTCTTCCCTTTGGCAGGGAGACATGATAAACTGTTCTTTGGTTTGATTTTGAATCTATAGTGCCTTAACAAAAAATTGTTGACAGAAGCAGAAAGACATTCAGTACAAACTCTACCGGCCATTAGCCGTTTTCTGTGTTGAAATTCTAAACCAGTCAGTGGGCTGTAAATGCCTTGAGGGCAGAATCTGAGAATCATCCTCTCTGTTCTCCTTCTGAGCCAGCGCAGAGAGAGGAGCAGCCAACCTGACAAAATGATTTGAGCTACGACATTTTGATGCAACCTAAATATCAAACAATTTTTTTAACTTTACATTAAAATTACTAAGTCATTGTGAAACAGTCAAGTTCAACTCTATCAGGATGCCTGCCCCTGGGGAATAATAATATAACCAGTAGTCACAGATTTACGTTTTGGGTCAGTGTCACATAGTAAGTGCTCAATAAATGCTTGTCAGATGAAGATTTGAGGGACCAGAAGGTTTGTTCAGGAAAGTTTTACACTTGACTGCAAATTTAATGCAATAGTCCATTCACAATCTAGATGCTATTATCGTCGAGAATTTCCATGACATTTTTGTCTCCATAACTTATCAAGTTTAGTATCTCAAATGATATTTTTTTAACCTTATGCAAGTTGAGCAAGGAAGACCATTGCCCATTGCTCTGTAGTACATCAGAAAATAGCACTGTTTGATGTGGCATGTTCCTTCACCATGATGACCTCCCACCTTTACTGTAGTACTGTCAATTCTTAAGTGACACCTGCTTAGCTTGCAACCAATGGCTCATTGTGTGCCATGCAATAGCAGATGATTTGAGGCTTGACGTGTTAATGGCAGTGATTACTTTATGAATAGTGACAGCTGATCAGGGACATAATAAAACAACAGTGGCTGCCATCCTGGGAAAGGTGCTAAGTAGGGGTGACATGCTTCCTGAGGGCTGTACCTCTCTCTGTCTCTCTCTCTCTCACCTCATTATCAATTCCAAAGGGACAGCAGACCATCCAGGTTCTGGCAGGTTCAGGCCAGAGGAAGGAACTGGGCCAAAGCAAAGATTTCCCTCCAATTTAATTGGAGCAGGGGAGGTTGTACAGCTTCTAACATGCAAGCCATTTGGGGACGTGTTGATGTGTCTTCCCAGTTGTACTCGACATTTGACATCTGCTGAGCTTGTGGTCTGATACTCATCACTCTTAAGAAATCTGATTCCCACCTCTGTTCTGTGAATCACCGCCTTGAGCCAGGGCGCAAATCACCACGACAGACTGTGCGGAAATGGACTTTTCTGTCTAGTGACATATTTCTGAGGACCCACAGTATTCTGAACCAGTTTCTATCCTTGATTCATATCTCTAGGAAGAGTGTGTGGAAGGAATCGCAGAGAGGTGCCTGTTAAGGGTTATTCATTCATTCCACAAACTGGGCACAAGGGAATAGAGCAAATAAGGTGGCCGTCCTTATCTTCAGGGAGTACGAGAAAGGCATTCATAAACGGCCAGTTATAATCTTCTGGGTTATAAGCTTATTGAGTACAAGGTTGGGGTTTGCCTAAACAGTGTCACCAATTTATATACAAAACATATATACAGCACATATATATATACACACACAAATGTGTATAAAGTTACCCAGTAAAATACCCATTCAACATGATAATACGATAATAGCATCTAGACTTTCTCTAATCCTGGTGACTTAGCCTGGGTTCTCAACGTGCCTCCCCAAAATATAGAGCTTTTTGTTGTTCAAAGGAACATGAGTTCTTCCATGGTATTTCTGTTCTTTTGAGTCTTCTGGTGGGTTTCGTTCTGGTCTTAATTGTTACCCACATGGGGAAAATAATCTAATAACCTAAAATAAAAAGCACTATACTCAAAATACTTTCTACTTCCTTTGATGAGGAGGGAGTGAAAAGAAACATTGGAATAGATTGAGGGGCAGAGCAGAATAAATGGGTATGTCATCTCCATTTAAGTTCCGCTGAGCTTATGACCCACCGGCCTCCAAGGGCCAGCTTGTATTATGCTACATTAACAGACACCTCTTCTGTACGTGTGATCTGCCACCAGTGGTCTCTTTATACGTCTCAGGACCAAAACTAAGTGATAACTATTACACCGATTTCATTCTCCCCGTGACAGTATCTTCCCAGGGCGACTATTGTGAGTTACGATACTATGTCTGTCCTGGAGACATTTGAAGGTGCTGGTATACTCCAGTGATTTTACTTAATGTAATAATTAGTTTACACTAAAAGTCTCATGGAGATTTTTCCTGCTTTAGAGATGACAGTTTTTCTTCTCAAAATTAGTTCTGATGGTCAGTCATTTCATTTCATGCTTTATGAAGGATCTGCTGTATTGGTTAAAAGATCTTCATTTAAGGATGTAGAAAAAATCCCCTTTTACTAAGTGAAAGCTATTTTGTACATTCTCACTTGTTTATTATTATTATTTTTTTCCTCTATCCTGTATGGGATTGTTTATAATGAAAAGGCAATTTAGACGTATGGCTGACTCTTTTTAAGAATAACAGGAGTTTTAAATATAAAATGAAGAAAAAAGGTTCAATAATATCCAAGGCTTTGAAAATGTTACACATGGGTGTATCACAAGTAACAAAAACCCCACCGTACACATATTAGTTCAGTGAACATATTTATTGAGCACCTTCTATGTCCCCAACACTCCTAGGCACCGAGGCATGGTCGTGAAGACAAAATAAAATCCCTTCTCTCTTGAAATGTACATTCTAGAGGGGGAGAAAGAAAATAGACCAAAAAACAAAGGTAAGTAAATAATTCCAAAGAGAAAGAAGAATGATAGTGCAATCAGAGAAAGCTTCAGAAGTGGGGACACATGGAAAGAAACTGTGTAAAAATTACAGGAAGAATGTTCCAGAAAGAGGGGCTAGCATGTGTAAAGGCACTGACCTGAGAAAGAGCTAAAGAGTCCCAGGCGATGTGTTCATAACACAGTGAGTGAATCCTTGAAGATCGCCTCGGAACCTGAATTTCATTGATTCCCTCCTATTAAAAAGTGAGGTTGGTTTTCAAGCAGGAGACTCCTGTGTCATGTTAGCTATGTACAAGGGTGTGTGGGAAATTCTCAAGCTCAGCAGTGAAAAAGTAAGAGAAATAAGGCCAGGGAACTGGCGGTACAGATGGCTGCCTATGCCCTTGACACCCAGTTCCAACTCCAAGGTCAAACGAAGGATGCTTAGGAAGGGCCACTCATTGCCACCCAGCCAAAAGCAGTTCCAAGAACAGAGGCCACCAGCCTCCAATCTTTGACTTCCACCCTGAGTTGAGATGACCCTTCAGAAAAACATGTAGGTGGTGAGGAGTGGTTTTGCCCCGTGAGCCAACAGAAAATTGGCCCTCGGTTGTGAAGGGATTTTGTAAGCCCTGAGCAGAACAGCATGGGTCCTGACTAGGCGTGGAATTCGGAGTTGTAATAGAAAACATTTATTTGGCTACAACTAAACATCCTACCACATGTTCACATTTGTTGCCAATACGCTTCCTAATTAAAAACAACATAAAATCATAGGAAATCCTGTACCCTTGTCTTCATGCACTTTTCATGTATCGTGAGTTCCCTGGCCTTATTTCCCAAGTAGAGCTACCACACAAAAAAATGGGGGGAGGGGAGGGGAGGGGAGAGGGGGAGGGGGGGAGGGGGGGAGGGGAGGGGAGGGGGGAGGGGGAGGGGAGGGGAGGGGAGGGGAGGGGAGGGGAGGGGAGGGGAGGGGAGGGGAGGGGAGGGGAGGGGAGGGGAGGGGAGGGGAGGGGAGGGGAGAAAAATCAGGTTGATTCGAAAGTCCTGTTCCGCCAACCATGAACTGTTGTGTCATTAACAAGATTAATGTACATTAGAGAACCCACCACCAAGCACTTTTTTTCTTCTTAAACAAATGCTGCCATTAAAAACTAATTTAAAAAGAAAAAAGCTAATAAGCATCCCCCCCCCTCCACAAATGAAAGACCAACACCATTCGTTGGTAAGGTGTTGTCTGTAACTGATGTAAAACTTCAAATAGTTTTTCTAAGCAATGCTCTCTCTCTAGGATTGCCTGGACGGCTGGTGATGTTTGTATATTTTAGTGTGTTGAGCAGGTTTCCAGCTGAAGGACAGACCAGGGTATGGTTTTCCTCTAGGTCCTACTTAAATCCACGCCAATGTCATCGGAAAATATTTAGAAATATACCTGTGAGTCCTAAACCATCACCCCCTCATTACATACAAATAGGCATGTACGCTATCACTGCATAGGTAACAGTTATATATGATATTTCTAATTAAGGCTAAAATTTGTCTGAGTTTCTCGTAGAGACCCCTGATTTATCAGGTTGGATGTAGTTTTTGACCTTACATAGCCAAACTAATTGCTTCCTTTCCTACCATCAGGCAGAAATGAAAACTTTTTTTTAAATTTAAAAGAAGAAAAAACAGAAAGAAACTAACCACTCTGGCACATTATACATTAAGTTTCTCCCTCTCGTTTTATTTTGCTTTCCCCCCATGTACTGAAATCAGCTCTGAAATGACACAAAAGAAATAAAACCCGGGTCTGAAAAGTTATCTGAAAACATTTTCCATAGGCCTTTTTTAATGATTTTCAGAATTACTAATTTTTTTTCAAATGAAACCACATGCTCTCGCTGCCCCTTTCCCTAGCATGGCTTTGCATCCTTCTTGGTCTTTTCCCCCCTTCCAAATCTATTTATTGCTTGTTGTTCTTGGCCGGTTCTCACTTTCATTTTTCATGATTAGTGCTTTATGATCGTGTGTTTCCTTTTCTTCTCCCCGCCATGGCTGCCGGCCCAGTTCTCCTCTCTGAGCCTGCGAACTTCCCTTCACTAATGAAACAAGAGCTGCCTCCCTCTCTGGCTTTTGCCATCCAGCTGTTTCCTTTTTAAAATATAAACTCATCTTTATTCAGTGACGTTCCTGGGCAAATCTGACTCCTTTAACAGAAGAGTTGATAATCACATGAGAGATTAAAAAGGTTTTAAAAGAAAGGCGTATCTGGAAAGCTTGGGAGTGGGCAGAAGGAGGGTAAACAGAAACTCAGTTCATTTTTGAAACATTCTTGAAAAAAAAAAAAAACAACCAGAACAAAAAACTTTTTCCTTAATGCTTTAATCTTTCGGTGACTCTTGACGGCAAGTTGGTCTTGAGTAGATTCTCCTGGAGGTCTAGCCACGCCGTTGTGGCACCTTAAACCTCCCACCTCGCCTCCCTCTCGTCTTCTGGCCCCTGTGAAAGCAGCCTAACTAACATCACAAACCTGGATTGTGTACGATTCGGTGGTGAGACGGTGCCAACTGGAGGAGCTGCCTGCCAAGTCAGGTCAATTGACTAATGTTTGGCTGTGCAAGGAGGCTTTAATCCCTCTTCGATCGCTAGCATGCCCTTGACATCATGGAAATTACTGGCTAATGTCATCAGATGAACCCTGCTAACTATTTCAGAGACGGTTCCCTGGACAAAACAACCTGTTTACTTCATATGCTTTCAGATCCCCCCCCCCCCCATATTTCAGGGAAACAAATGAGCCCACAGCTATCCTTTTACAATAAAAGAGTGGTGAATTCTTTCTCTCTGTTATACCTGATAAGACCTCACGTGATGGGCAATGTATATTCTGCCCAAGCATCAGTTGAGTGTATTGTATGAGAGGCCTCATTGATTAGATAAAGAGGTTTACTTAATAGCTCAAACAGCTCTGAGTTAGGGGGTGGCGGGGGAGAGTTCTCTTTTAAATCTGAGAAACCCGCCCTTCTCTAAAAATATTTTTTCTGGTATAAAATTTCCAGTGGCATCACTTTTTTCACCAGAAATAGGAAAGGAACAAAAACATAAAGAAAACAAAATAGGAAGGAAACCCAAAAAAGTATTGTGTGAGATCATCTCACCTAAAAACAATTATCAGGTGAGACAAAAATCCATTGGAAATCGAGGATATCGTCCTCCATTGGAAAGACGAGGGGTTATAATCCCTGTTACAGTTAGAAAACATTTTCACATACAAGTATCATTTCATTTGAATTTTACAGTGACCACATTAGGGCGGGATATAGAAAGTGTGGGGTTTTTGATGACAAGCCTCAAGGTTTCCTAAGATAAACGTTTTCTTGGATCTCTGCTCATTCAGTTGTGCGCCTTGAATACTTGCACCCTGTAGGCTCTCTTCTGTGAGCGTTTCTCAGAAGAGTCTCCTGCCTTAAAAGGAAGAGACCTTGGGTGGGGCAGGATCATTCTTGACTATCGTATTTAATTCTCCAATCAGCTCTGGTAAAAATAATTCCAGAATCTCCCCAGTCAGAAAGAGCCATGTCCCCTTCCTGTCCTCCTCCAGGGTTTCAGGCCCAGCACTTTCGAGCCCCCAGACAGTCTGTAGACATGAGTCCGACCAGGGAAGGAAAGCGTGAGACAAGCTTCAGCCTGCGCTTACTACCTGCCCCGGCCTGCCAGCTGGAGTCTTGGCTCCGAGTTCTTCCTGTCCCTGGTTTCCGTCGCCTTCCGTAGGCCTCTCCGGGGTCCATGTCCACAGTGCGATGGCTCCCAGCTCTGACTCACAACAGACCTGCTCACAGATCCCGGTGTCTGGGTTCTGTTTGCCCCCCTGGTCCCCGGAGGTGTGCTGGCCGGAGGTTCATTTTGGTCCTACCTGTCCACAGGTCCTGCCACCTCGGCCTCAGGCCAGGAGCCGGACCAGCTGGGGGGCCCAAGCATTGTAAATTCGCAGGGGCTGTGCTCAAAACTCCAGCTCTGAGACATCAGGCAGGTTGGGAAAAGTTGTCCCAGGGCACAAGCTCCCTTCCAAGGCCCTGGAGGGGCGCTAGAGGCCCTTTGCTTTCACTATCTTGTCATTAAAGAAAGCCCCCCACATTGTATAGTCTTCAGGTTCCACAAAACCTGGATGTGCCCTGGTGAGTAAATTATGGATTTATGCCAAGTGAAGGTCAAATGATGTTTCAGTGTGTAGTGTGGACCGAAGCTTTGCTGTTTAAGTAGAGAAAAGGACTCAAATTGTTGACGCCCCATTCTAAAATCCAACCCTCCTCAGCATACCGGTTGGTACAATATCAATGCCATGAGTGGCGATTTAATGTTAGCAAACCGTCATCCATCATGTGACATCAGTGTTGTTCATTTCAGTCTTGTGTTTGTCATTTTGTTTTTTCAGTTCAATCTGTAAATTTGTTTTGGATTTGCGGTTGCTTCAGAGCCGTGAACTTAAACTTGAGCCTACTTTCAAGGGTTTATATACCTAAGTAATATTAGAATATAAAATAATTTAAAGTTAGAGAAGGGACAGAGGACAACTGTGTAGCCTAAGGACCCAAGATGCCCAAACCACCCCTAATTCTAACATTTCAAGTCTAAGCTCGTCTAGTCCTCCAGTGCTATAGAATGAGGTCTTTCCTGAGAAGAAGCTTGTATTCATTCAACAAATATTTCTGGTCCTATCATGTGCAGGGCAATATGTGAAGGCTGGGAAAATGCTCAAAAGTGCTTATTTTAATACAAAAAAAAAAGTGGGTGTGGTGTTTTTTTTGTTTGTTTGTTTTGGCTACATTAGCACCAGAAAATGTTTCTTCTTCCTTATTTCAATGGGCATGCTCCTTCAAGAAACTCCCTCCGTCGTTTAACTTCAGAGCTACTCTGGGGAAACCAACTAATTTTTAATATCAGGCTAAGCAAAACATAATTAGGAAGACAAATTTCCAGGGGGAGAGTCACATGGAATATTCCCAAGCCAATCAATGTGATTGTGCCACATCTGCTCTTTGAGTTTGCCACTGTATCCCCCCCCTTCACAGGTAGTCACGAATTGCCTAAATAATCCCAGGTAAATGGCAGCAGGGCCATCCCCTGAGGGTTGCTTCCCGGGTCTCTGCAACGAGCCTGGATTTTTATAGACACCACCATTGCTGCTGCCCAGTATTCTTTCTCCTCTTCATCTGCTTCAAACCTGAGCAGATCTAACCAGGCCTTCGCTTTGATCTGGCAGAAAGAAAGATTCTTCTTTTGTATCTACAACCACATCTGGGCTTAACAGCTAATTTCTGCTTCCTTGACCACTTCATACACGTCCTTCCAGGGAGCCACCCAGCAACGAAAGGCAGTACAGTTATTCTAGATTCATAGAATTTTAGAGCTCAGCGGGGCCCGAGAGGAGATCTCGTCTACCTAGGCCCAAAGAGGTTCACAAAGATTTTAAACATTCCTTTGCGTACTTCGAGAAAAACCTCGATAGACCTTCCTCGTTGGAATGTTTCATTCTAAGTTTTCCAAATAATCATTGACTCCTTTCTTCATAAATGGCATTAAACCAACAACTATATCATTCAGGGAAATAGACTTCTTAATCATAGGCTGTTTTGTTTATGAAAGAACATGAGCTAGGCTTTCAAATTTACAGACTGACTTCCAAAATGCAATCCTTGATTCTCTCCTATCTCACCAAAAGGGTAGCTGTGAACAAAGCATGGATGGATCTTGAGAGTGTAATGCTGAGCGAAATAAGTCAGACAGAAAAAGCAGAGAACCATGTGATTTCACTGATATGTGGTATATAAACCAAAAACAACAAAAAGAACAAGACAAACAAATGAGAAACAGAAACTCATAGACACAGACAATAGTTTAGTGGTTACCAGAGGGTAAGGGGGATGGGGGGTGGGAGATGAAGGTAAAGGGGGATCAAATACATGGTGATGGAAGGAGAACTGACTCTGGGTGATGAACACACAATGGGATTTATAGATGATGTAATACAGAATTGTACACCTGAAATCTATGTAATTTTACTAACAATTGTCACCCCAATAAATTTAAAAAATAAATTTAAAAAAAAGAAAGAAAGAAAAAGTAAAAAAAAAAAAAAAAGAAAGAAAGAAAGAAAATGCTCTGGGATTTTTAACTCAACTCTTAGAAGAAGAATCCTTGGTTCAGGTTGAATCAAATGATTTACCACCGTGTAACTCCACCGTTTCCACTTAGAATTACTGACCATCTTCTACCTGATTTACCCAGAAGTTTCAATTCAAAGATGGCAAGCTCAGTGTGCCTTAGGTCTGCCATGCAAAAAAGAAGAAACGACCACCAAGACCTGGCTCTATGCCACTTTATCCTCCCCGCTCTTTCCTTCCCTGGCATATTTCGATCTCGCTCATCTCTGTCCCACCCCCGTGACCCCACATCGAGTAGCAGAAGCACAGCACAGCCTCCAGGGAGCACCGTCAGTAAAAGAAGGGAAACTGAGTGATTTTAAAGAGGAGAACAAGTCACAGTTCCAGGAGGTCTGGATGTAAATTAAAATGCAAGTAGGAGTCCCTCATTATTCCTTTTTTAAGGATACCCCTCCACTTAAGTTGTAGATTTGGGTGTAGAATATATATATACACACACACAAGCACGCGCATATATATATGATGTGTATGATGTGTGTGTGTGTGTGTGTGTGTGTGTTTTATGCCTTTCTCCAAAAAGGTCAGAGTGCTCTCATATATGAATTTAAAACCATGAAATGCCAGTGCGGCAGGCAACAGTATAGGCTAGAGAACCACCTAAAAGCAGAGTCAGAAAGAGAACTCGATTCCAATCTATCTCAGCCACTTAGCAGCTATATGATCTGGGGTTAAACCCTCCCCTTATCTGTTTTTCAGAGCGCGTCTGTCAGACGAAATGATGTAATAGAGTGAAGCATTGTGTTGGTATATGGTAGTTACTCCATAAATGGCAGATGGTTTACTAATATTGTTACTGTATGTGTGGGGGGGGGGGCTGAAGCATAAGCAATTAGCTAATGCAGGCTCTGTCTACACAGCCGCAGAAGAGACATTTCTGATGAGCAATAGGTAGGGCATTTATCTGCATGACTCTCTGCAACTGTTAGGAATTACTTTTTCCCTAACAGACTCTCTTCGAAGGCCTACATTATCATCTCCCCAAATTTGCCCTCCTCCTGCGAACACCCCTACACACGCGCGCCGTTTACCATTTAATTGCCTGCTTGGTTGAGCTTCCTGGGGAGACTGTCACGGAACTAAATATAACTCTGTCCTTCCCAACTCGCACGCCTTTAAAGGAGCTAAATTGCCTTGCTTTGTATTCCCTACCCAAACTTGATCTCACGCGTCAGAACAGAGAAAGACGGAGGGCCTTCTACGATCGAATGTTTTGCAATTGACACGTCCACTGCTTGAGAGGTTTTGTGTCCTGGTAGTTAATCCTTGTTTCAGTTACAACCCCTGTAGGGAAATTTGAGTCCCGTACACGAGTTCTTCATTTATTTCTGAGCCAAGATAATTCTAGGATTACCACTCAGAAAATTGGGAGAACAGACTTCTGCATCGTTACCAGGCAGACGGCATTGAAGAAGGAGGCATGTAGGATTCCTTTTTGGTGACAAGGTTAGGGATAGGTATTGTGGTTAAAGCCCATTAGCAACAACATTACATTCATTCAGTGAACCCTAGAATGTGAACCGAGAAACCTCCCTCCCCCCTCCCCATTGCCTCGCCTCCTAAAGGCTGGCCCTGCAACACAGGGGATTCCTTGCCCAGGAAATGCCTCTCCCGAGTAAGTCACAGAGTGCTCCCCTGCCAAGTAGCTCCAAAGCCAGAACACTGCAGAGGACACACGCCATTCTCCCAAAAATCTGCCAGCATAAGCAATTCATAGGCTCCCTCTCCCTCTCCCTCTCCCTCTCCCTCTCCCTCTCCCTCTCCCTCTCCTCTCCTCTCCTCTTTCTTCCTTCTTGGGCAACCTTTATGTCTCAGAAAGTATTTCTCTGTGTTAATGCAAACACAAACTATTCTGCAAGCTTCATTTCAGAATTTAAAGATTCTATTAATCTGATGTCTTCATTGTTATTGAGAAGAGGAAACAGGAGTGCCTTTGTTTCCAGAATGACCACAGGCTTCTAAAACGTGGCCCCCAGTGTCGGAGTTGGCATCTCAAATTGCACGGAGCTCTGGGCTCAGTGGAACTTAAGTGGAACTAATTCCCAGACATTGAAAGGGGTGTGGAAAGAGCACAAGTTGGGTAAACTCGAAGCGAGCTGCCTGGGTCCACACCAAAGGAGCTTTTCTCCCATACCTTGGTTCATCCCAAAGATGGCTTTAAAGTAATGTTTAACAAATGTGCATTTCAAGACAAAGGGAGCTAATTGGGCAAACAAATGGCGAAACCACACACAAACACACACACGCACACACGCACACACGCACGCATACACGCATACACACTCAATGCTGAACAACAACATGCAATCAAAAAAGAAAGAAAAAAATTGCAATAATGAGAAAGAAATAAAAATCGGTGTCATTCAATGATAGTGCTCTGTGTACTTACTGTTTATGAGGCATCGAGAATCCAGGCAGAAAAAGAAGATTTAGCTGCTGTCTCCCAAGTATTTTCCTTCTGCTAGGAAAGAATAAATCCAGTATAGAAATCTGTATGATACACACGGAACGCACATCCATTTTAGGCACATAGAACCAAAAATAGCTCCATGGAGGGCGGGGTAGCATTTGAGTTGGGCCTTAGGAACCTGCAGAAATTGAACTTGGAAAAGAGCGCTGAGCATTCTGGTTGAAGAAATAAGGATGAGCTAAGATACAGAGGTGGCGTGATATGAAGAGTTCACAAGAAACTGCGCAATATTTTGGATTGGGCATAGGATGACTTAGAGTTTGGCAGAAGAGAAAACAACAACAGCAAAAATTGTGGGTGCTTTGAAAAGAATAGCTGACACTTAATACAGGAAATAAGTAGTTACAGAGAGCTTCTGAGCTCTGAAATAATGTGATCAAGAAATGATTATCAGGAAGAAAACTAAAATAGAAGGCACGATATGTGTTCACTCACTCCATGCGAATGTGTTCATTCAACAGACTTTCATCGAACACTTACCATGTGCCAACCCCTGGGCCAGTTTTTTTCCAGTTGAGAGGCAAAGCTCATAGTATCTAAACTATAAATAAAAGAAACAGAATCTATAAGACTTGACATCTTACAGGATGGAAATGGAGATGTAAGGCGGACTCCATGTTTGGGGACAGTGGGGTGGGGTTATGTACAGTTTGGAAGGGAGATGGTTAAAGGGGCATCTAGGGCAGGTTCACAGAGGGGACAGGGAACGCCCTTTGGTACCGGTTTTGGGGTATACTTGATGTATACTGGACTCCCCTGTAGAGAGTACAGCCAGTGGCCAGAAGAGATTGGGGGTAGCTGGACAGAGAAAGAGGAAAGTCAGAGGTTAGATAATTCCCATATCAAAACAAAAAAAAAATAACCTTAAGAAGAAAGAGGGAAAGCCAGCTTGAAAGAAGAACTTGATGTCTCTTAAATGCTCTAGAAGATGGAAAGGAATAAATAGTGAAACTTTACATATTTAAACTATCTCTGATGAAAATTTAGAAGTCCTGAAATAAATCGATCTAGACTAGTTCAAAATGTTACATTTCTATCCTGGAGATCCCACTCCAGTTGATAAAAATCTTGGGAATTGCCCAGAATTGATAAAGGGTTGGTTGTTTTGGGGAGGAGGGATTTCACCCTCTATCCTCCCAAATTTAACCTCTATAGTATAATTTTACTATCAAATTGTAGTAACCTTTCTGCAGAAGTGTTATCTGACAACAGCAAACAGTGTATTTTCCCCATGATGCACTCACTGCTCAGTGGTTACAAGTTTTGCACTGTGCATGCCAGTTACCCACTGTTTCTAGATTTGTAAATAAGCCCTGTGTATTCTCTCTCTCTCTCTCTCTCTCTCTCTCTCTCTCTCTCTCTCTCTCTCTCTCTCTCTCCCCCCCCACCTCCCTCTCTCCCTCCCTCTCCTATTACTAGGTTTTCAATCTTCCTGAAGCCAAAGTTTAACAAAATATTCCATGCTTGATAAGAATACACAATCTCTGAGTCTTCCCCTCGTGGGGGCCGGATGCTGAGCTCTGGGCAGACTTCATTGCTAAGCCGTGTTTGAGGTTGGCAGCGGAAGCGGTATTTGGAATTTAGCAACAGCACAGGCTGGGAGTTGAAAACATTATAATCCAGGTGCCTCACCTTTTCCTCCACCAGCTACTTTCCCTTCACCCCCTGCCACCTAAGAGCGTATTTACTGAGTCAATTAACAAAAGATAACCTCCCATTGTGCAACCACCAATAAATCAATCGTGTTAATGCCGTCTTGGAATGTCCCCCACTATTGACTTTCATATTGTTTACATTAGACACTCGAGAAGGCCAGATCCAGTGCTCGGGTGTTAATGGATTCTGGAGGCGCCATTAAAACATAGAACTCTCTTGACAAAATATTTCGGTTTCTCTGAGGTTCACCTGCTTTCTGAACCTTGGCAGGGCGCTCCCCGCCCTCCTGGCACGGACCTGGGGCACCAGGGCTGGCGAACACTTAGCAAGGCAAACATTTCTGAGCAGTAATGGAACAGTCACTTAGAGCACACCTACTTCTTTGTGATTTGAATAATCTATTTCCACCCACCCCAGCCCCCCCACTGTCAACAGCCCTCAACAATCTAGGGAATCAAATTAATCTTCAATTATGTGAAAGAATTTCAGGCACGAACACAGCTCAAGTTACTGAGGAACTTGCTCTTGTGAAAAGATTCATACTGCATTACAGCCTGAACGCTGGGACCTTTTGTGATTTGTTGTTGTGTTTTGTTTTGTTGTTTTTCTCTCCCCAACATCATAAGGGAAATCTCCCCAACCAGTGATCATTTCTACATGGGGAATCTCAGAAATGTTGAAAACTAGCTTTCAAATGAATGCAAAAAAAAAAAAAAAAGTTTTCTACGTGTCCTCCAGATATATAAAGCAAGGTTAAATATGATAATAATCGCAGAGTTGGATGTAACGTTTGGTTTTTGTTTTTCCTCTTTCCTTCTTAAGGACACCAGAACTACTTAGAGAACGGGTTTTTCTTAGGAGTGGGGCGACTCTGCCTCCAGACCAAGGTGCTTTGAAAAGGCTCTGGATGTACAAGGATTTGAAAGGAAGGATGGGGTGGGGGGAATTCCACCAGTCCTAAAGGTTCAGATTTCAGCGCTGGCTGCAGACCTGGGCAAAGTTCACTGCTCCCTTTTCACGACATGCTACATACTTTTCAAGTTCCCACTTGCTTCTTAGGGAGGAAAAAATGTGGCCTCGGAGTCCAGGTTGCTAAGGACAAAAGCTGAGGCAGTTGAACCATGCATTCCTTTTCTCAAAGATAGGCCCCGTGTTGTTGTTTTTTCCGCTGTAAATACCAGAAAGTCCTGATCCTCCCCACTCTAAACAAATACTTGGGCTGCAACTTTGAAGCCATCTTTCTTCCACAGTGGGGAATCACTGATTTTATGCGGTCGCTTTTTTGCTGCCTAAGTCAGACATCGTGACAAAATGGAATATTATTCTACTTTGCAGCATATCTTATCAGACACTGGGCTTTATTTTTCCCCTGATAATGGTGGGTATATAAAATGCACATGACTATTGGATAGTAAAAGAAAACTCTCCTTGTTCTAAGTCTTTTTTTCTTTTCTCTTTTTCATTTTTTTTTTTTTTTTTTTTTTTTGGTTTTAGTTTTTGTTTTACTTTGACCTCGTGATATATATGTCTCCTTAAAGGTGTTTTGAAGAGGGTGGAGGAAACGGACAGGACTTTGAAAGGAAAAACAGACATCTAATTGTCTGTCTCTTGCAGACCCTTCGGTGACCCTGCACTGAATACCTTTAACGGACATGTGCAATCTTGGAGCCTCCACTGTGATAAACAAATTTTATACCTTTAACTTGGTTTTAGAGCACAATTCTTTATTCTCCTCTGAAGTGTTTTCTTTTTAAATGAATATGCCATTAGCATAAGTATCTTTTAAATGAACAAGTCATTGGCATAGGTATCTTATACAAAGGGCTAAGATGGTTTTCCAATTTTATAGATGTGATATTTTTTTAAAAGGAATTTGGGTCAATCATCAATTTAGTTCATGTCAGTGTGTCACTTTACACGATGCTATAAAAAGCAGAATCCGTGTGCATTCAAAGTAATAGTGAGCAACTCCCCAGAGTTCAGAAAGTCTGCTCGGAGGCAATAATCCTTCCTCCTAAAAGGAATACGTCTCGGGACCTTGTTTACGTGCAGCCTGGAACACCTCGTGCTGGAAACCATCTTTGGGTCAAGGTGGAAAATAGTCAAAGTCAATTCAGATCCTTTCACGCTTCCAAAAGCCCATGAGAAGATTGGACAGTTTTTACTAAATGATGTGCCACTGGCGGGGGGTGGGGGCGGCATGGGGATCCCCCTGATTTCCATTGTTGTCAAAGTTGGGCAGCTCACCCCACCGAAGAGTTCTTCATTTGCCGCCTGCTTCACTTCCTGGGCGTGGCTGTGGCCCGTCATCCCCCTTTTCCCGCTGCCGGACCTTCCTTCCTTTCTATTATCCTCCCTTGTCTCCCATGTGGACTTTTTTCCCAACCGCTCACCACTGCCCGTCGAGGTCTGTCTGGACACATTGCTTTGCATCTCTACCAGCTCTTCTCCCCATGACCGTGTGATCACGTACTCACGTCTATTTAAATACTGTGGCTTCACTTATTCATCAGCTGGTTTTTTGGAGTTGCAGAGAGGCTGAGACCAGTGCCACATTTTGAGATTCTAGTACATGAAATAATAAAGACATCCCCAAACAGGGTTTTTAAAAATGGATTAGATTTTAATATTTAATATTCATTAATGTCATTGGAGAATGTTCACTATACTAGAGAATATTATCCCAGTGGTGGTATATCTTTATGTGGAAATAATGCCCGAATTCTACATCATTTCAGGCATGAATGTGGGATTTGTGTCCATCTGCCCCCCCCCCCCCCACATACCCCATATCAGATCCTGCTTATAGACAAAAACAAATGCAGTGTAATACAAGAGCATCAGAATGGGAGCCATGAGGATTTCATGAGATTCCATCTTCTCTGAGACTTGGTTTCATCCTCCGGAAAACGAAAATGTTGCCATAGACGATTCCATAGGGTCTTCTAGTTCTTTCGTGACTTCACATCGTGCTGACCACTCCTAGACGGAGCGGCCACCATTCCAGCCAGCTAACAAAGAAAACCACTGTGGAGTAACCCAGCACCAGGAAAGCTAAGCAGACGGGACAGCACATGTGCCGGAGACCAAGGAAACAGTGACAGCGGCACAGGACAAGGCTTATAACTTGGGCGTGAGGAGGTGCAAAGGGAGGTCTGCATCCTTCATTCCTTCCTTCCATGGGGCTTCGGGCACAGTCACATGACACTCAGACCCAAACCCACAGCTCTCCAGTTCTTTAGCAGCACCTAGTAGGTGAGCAGAAGTCACAGGAAGAGCCACGTCCTTGCATAATGCTTTGATGTGACCCATTTCCCATTACAAAGCAAAGATCTTCCATCTCCCACATTCTCCTAGGGAGAGTCAACGAAAGCCGCATTACCAGTCAGCTCCCACATAAGACCTTTCATCCGTTAATAAAGTGCCCTGAGGGGCCAGTCCAAGATCCAAGGGCAGGGGAGAGCAGCAGACACAGAATACTCTCTTACCTTGCTGTGTAGACCCGCCCACATTAGTGACTGAAATATCTGCCATTTCTTCTCGCACCACAACAACAGTTGAGTCTCGGGGTTGATGCCTCAGGCACGCAGTTGAAGAGAACACTGACTGTTCCTTAGAACAAGAGAGCGTCTAAGTGTCTGTTCATTCAGCCTGCCATGAAAAGCAGGAATTCCTTCGGCAACATCTCCCACGTGCCTATTCAGCCTCTCGGTGGTAAGAATAATAACAGTGATGGTGATTCTAAGGGTAATAATGACAAGTACTTCCTGCCCACTTACTAGGTGCTGGGCTGTGCGAAGCCGACTGAGGACTGATTGTAAGTCAGCACTGTATTTAGGATTCGTTACACACTCAATTATGGAATCCTGATAATGCCTCTAATTTTCTGTGTGAATCAGTAGAAACAGGAAGGGGTTAAAAAAGTCACAGGAGGTCACACGGCGAGACAGGGAGGAGCTGGGGAATGGAGCTAAACGGACTAGCTCTGGAACCTGTCCCGTTAACCCCGTTCTACCAATGGGGACAGGGGCAGAAACAGGGCGAGGACATAAAGTCCATTTCAATACAGCTGGATAGAAAGATCTTCAGTTTTCTGAGCAAAACCTGCCTCCTTTAGTCTTCTTATTACCCACTAGCTCTAAACAGAATAATAATTATCCCTCCTGCAGTTTGACAGCCCTGTATGTCAGGGGTTGGCAAACCATGGACCATTTTTGTGTGGGCCGTAAGCTAAGAAGGAATTTCAAATTTTCAGATGGTCAGAAAAAAAAATCAAAGAGGAGCAATATTTTGTGACACATGAAATTCAGTGTCCATAAATAAAGTTTTATTAGAACATAACCACACTCCATTTATGTATTGTCTTTGACTGCTCTCACTCTGCTGCAAGGTCAGAATTAAATAGTTGTGACAAAGACCAAGTGGCCCAGCAAAGCCTAAAATATTTACTACCTGGCCCATTGCTAAAAAGTTTGCTCACCTCTACTGTAAATATTTGAAGGTAGTTCTCATGTCCTTCCCTAAAGGTGCTTTTTTTTTCTTTTCTTTTAATGGTAAATATCCCTCCCTCCAGCAACCTCTCCTCACCCTAGAAACACTTCTCTGGGATTTCTTTGGTAGCACATATTCTGTCCCGCTGACAGTATTGCCCAGTGATATATGCATGCGATGGGGTACCGCTCCTCTATAAAAGGAATCAACCTCCCAGGCACACATGGACGAACCTCCAAACCGTTATGCTGAGTGAAAAAGCCTTACCCAAGACACTTTTGATGGTATAATTGTATGTATATGAAATTCTAAAACAGGCACAACTAAACTATGGTGAAAAAAACATCAACCCAATGGTTATCCACGGGAGAATGGGGCAGCAATTGGCTAGGATGGACATGAGGAAACTCTCTGGGCTGGCGAAAATATTCCAAATCTTGGCAGTCATTTGGGTTATGTAGATGTGTACGTATTTACCAAAATAAATCAAAAAGTGCACTTATAATTTGTACATGATGCTGTAGCGGCCTCAAAACAAGTCCTGTAAACAAAGTGAACTCTAGTGAGGGATGCTCGTGCTCAGATGTTTAGGGCTGAGTATCTGCAAGTTATTTTGGAACGTATCAGAAAAGCAACAGGACTGGATGACTGATTGGCCAGACGGATGGACAGATGGCAAGATATAGGATCAACCAAGAAGACTAACATGTTCACTGTGGAGTCTCGATGATTCTTTCAACTCCCATGTTTAAAATTTTTCACAGTCAATTTTATTTCTCAAAGTAAAATTTTCATTAAAAAATGGGTCGGGGGTATGAAAGCCATGCCCCATATAATGTAGCACAAAGTGGCACTATTATTTGTCTTCACCTGGAAACCAGTTTAGTGTTAACTTTTATTTTCCTTTAATGCAACTGAAGCAAAGAGCATGAAGTGCCCTTTCATAGACTCATCTTGGGTATAACTGTTGGGAATAGAGATAGACATTGGATGATAGAAGCTAACTTCACAGCAAGAGGCCAACTTTAATTTCTGCACTGCTTAAAGGCTCGGCCTGTGGTTTATTGTAAAAAAGATGCATAAAGTAAAAGGCACAGAAACATCCCCAGTGAGGTGCCTCTATCAAACTCACTTGAGGAGAACCACGTAAATTCCACTGTGAGTTGACACTCCTGCCTTGTAGAGTTGTAGAAAGCAAAGGAATGTGTTTGATCATGGCTGAATTCCTGGCCTTTTCGACCTGACCGGTAGGTTGTCGTGTCTTTCTCATACTACGGTTCACTATCATTTGACAAACAATATGCTCGCCCCCGTTACAAACATCAGATGAGCATAGGTGCATGATAAAAATTTGAAAAAGCCCTTAAAATATGCAGCCAAATCTCTGGATTAACTGTTTCTTTAAAGGGCCTCTGCACTGTATAATCTGCGGGCTGATTCTGTTGCTTTTATGCGATGCCAATATTAGTGCCAATAGCACAATCATGTCTCAACTATTTGGAGGTCAATTAGTTGGAACATTCTGCTTTCTGAATGGAAGCTAAGAACCAAGGAAGTAAGCGAGAAAAATCTGGGGGGCAGTCAAAGTACCTGGGAGAGTATCAGGATGCCAAGCTCATGCATTTGCTTCTGGAAGAGTCTCGAAAGCCAACGTGCAAAATCCCATGAGACTTAGGTAGGGAAAGTCTAACAAGTCCGGATTTCCAGCTCAGACCTTGGGAGAGGTCGCACATACCTCTCGCAGGCACGGTGAAAGCAGCAAGAATGAGAAGAATTATTACCCGCCATTCAAAACTGATAACCCACTATCATTTGGGAGGATGGAATTTAGGGGCAGAAAAAGGCCCACCTTAGTCTACAAATAAAATGATAATTCCCCAAGATATTAAACATGGTCTTAAAAATAAAGAAGAGGAGGGGCTGTTAATTAGACATGTTCAGGAAATATCGGTCTGGTCTAATAGTGAAAGCGTCAATATTTATATTATGATTTAGCAACTTGTAAAACGAACATTGGGTTCTTTTGTTTTGGATTTTTTTTTTTTTTTTTTTTTTGTCCTTTTCCCATTCCCTGATTTTCATTTTGCCTGAAACGTATTGATGCTATTTTCTCTTCTCATCGCAATGATGTCCATCCATCTGCCTGAATCTTCTGCTCTAGGTGTGGCTTTGACTTCTCCCACACCCTTCTCTCCACAGGTGTTTCCTGTCCTATCCCCCCCCCCCCAATTTTATATTCCCTTTACACAGTAATATGTTTTGTACACATTCCAGGCAGCATTTCTGGTTTCTGAGGGCACCTTCCAAATGGTCTACATGTTCACGTTCTTCTCCACTTCCCTCCCTTTTCATTTCCCTCCCTTTTCATTTCCGACGTTCTTTCCTCATCTTTTTCCTCCCCAAGTTACATGCCAAGCACTCTGCTTAGATACCACTTTTAAGTCCCTCCTGCGTTTCCTCTTCGTCTCACAGCTTTGCGCTGTTTTTCTGCTCTTGCTCTCCTCTGGGATTCCTATCTTGAATCCCAGCTCTCTCCTCTTCTGCCAACTCGACTGCTTCAGCTGAGACCCACCTCAAAAGCCCCATTCTCTTCCCATTAGTATAGTCCCCACACTTGCCCTTCAGCACGCCCTTTCCTGAGTGAGCCCATCGGCCCGCATGGGTCCAAGGATATTGCTTTACTCTTGTGAGCGTGGGGCTTGGGCCACTGTGACTGGTCATGTCCACCCTCCTGGATTTCGAGCCAATAGATCTGTGTTCATTCTTGAACTCTGCCTCTTATTCACTTGGCCCAGCCATTTAATTTCTCTGAGCCTCAGTTTCTACATCTGTAAAATGGCAACAATACTCTGAGCTTCTACTATCTTACAGGCTCGGGTGGAGCCAGTGAAGCCATGTCTGTGCAAGCTCTTCTCTGGATGTCACAGCTTTATTCCTTCACTTTGCAAGTTTTGTTCATATTGAAGACCTAAGAGTAGAGATTCTTCTTCTCTTTTATATTCTTACTTTCTTCTCATCCTAACAGGCCTGGGCTTATTCTCTACATCTCGCTGCCAAATCCCCCAGCTGAGAATAAATTCATTTCTGGTACCACTGTGTGATCAGAGCAGGGACTTGTGGTGGGGAGCCCGGGAGGAACGTGCAGCCCCCATTTCTGTGGCTGAAAACCTGGCTCCATCACTTACTACATGGAGGAAATCGGGAATGTCCATTCAACCTTTATTGCCTCAGTTTTCTCATCGTTAAAACGGGGATAATAGTACACATGTCCACTACAGAAGGTGGTTGTGATGCTTTGGGACAATCAAAGGGTGTCCAGTCTTAGCACAAGCTGGGCCTGGCAAATGGTAAGCACTCAACATGTCCACCCCTCAATTACCCGTTACTACCCGCCTTTCTGCCCCACCTCCTTTTTCTTCTTAGGTCCCTCATTCTCTGTTTCCTTCTGTCATCCCTGTCCTCCTGGCGCCCACAGGCAGTGGTGGCTGGTGCTGCCGGCACAGCCAGGGGACTCTCACAGGACCCGGGCCCCCAGGTCTACTCCTCCCAACTGCACATTCTTCCCTGGCGTCCTCCCCATGTTTCCCCTGTGCTCCTGATTAGAGCGTACTTCAGCAGGGCAGGATAAGTCACTGATATATTAATTTGTGTTTTTATCTCAGCGTTTGCCCCGGAGGCCAGGCCTTTCCATGCCCCTGCCTCAGGGGAGGTTTGTGTTAAGAGGCCAAAGCCCAGACACCTGGCTTTTGTTTCTCCAAAGCCCCAAGCTCTGGGTGGATAAGCTGCCAGGAGGAGGGGGAGAGAAGCTGGGGGAGGGGGTTTGAGAGCAGGGAGAAGAAGAGAGGGACAGAGATGGAGGAACAGAGAGATTGATTTTGATAGATGGAAAGGAATGAAGGGCAGGAGACCGGGCTCCTAGCCAGGCCTTGGTCCCATCTGTGGCCGCCCCCTGGGGAAGTAGCTGGGCCACCAAGGAGAGCTTTAAGGCTGTCTAGATAACCAGACCCTATCTCGGGGCTCAGTAGACATTTCGCCGCTGTCCCTACACCCAGTGCACCCATGGGCAGCAGAACCACAGAAGCTGTGACATGCCTGCAGGCAGGGACAGTGGCAACCAGAGGGGAGAGCAACAAGATAACACAATCGACCATAGCATCCCACGTCTGCTGCCCTGAGACTGTGCCAGGGGCAGTTCTAGGATCTTCACAGGTATTAGAACAGTTGCTCCCCAAGACAAGCCCATATCCCCATGTACACAGACGAGGAAACCGAAGCCCAGAGAAGTCAAGAAACTAGCCAAGATCACACAGCTAGGACCCGGTGAAGCCAGGAGTCCAGTTCAGGTTGAAATGTTAAAAGAGGCCACCGATTTATTGTAAAATGTTAAGGATGAAATGCCGCATAGGCCAAGTAACAGCAGTACTGAAACTAAAATATGAGGCACTCCGAGTGCCATTGGAGGGGGTGGTGGCAAAGCCTGCACAGCAGACCTGCTCCCTTTCCATCCAGGAGCCTATTTGCAGACTTCACCAGCTCTGTGGCCCTGCTGAATTGTATTTCAATGATGGCAATATCGTCTTGGTTCAGATAAAGCAGAGGTGCAGAAGCGCAGAATACGAAGGGTCGGCAGAGGTAGCCTGGGTTCCAGTTCTTCCCCCTTCCGCACTGCCGCTTCCTAACTTACCCCGCATACGTTGCTTGACCTGGCAAGTCTATTTTCCCGTCTGTAAATTCAAGATAAAGGAATCAGCTAGCTCAGCCGTTCGAATGACTGTCCAGTAATTAGGAATCACCATCACCATCATCACCTGAGTCCTTCATCGTGTGTCTGCCAGGCAGGCTCTGTGCTGGGTGTCGGGGGGTCCCTGCCGTCGAGGCATTGTGGTCTAACCGGAGAAGAGTCATGAGGCAGCGATCTTTCAATGCAGTGTGCTAAGTGCTACACCTGGGATTATCCCAGCATCCCAGGGGGGCCAGGGTTAGGGCCAACAAGGAGCCTGCAGGGTGGGAAGGAGAGTGGGTTTCCTGCAGAAATTAATGGCCCGAGTCTTGACAAACAACGCTAACCTCTGCCTCTCAGTGGGAAGCGAGCTAGGAGTCTCCCCGCTCCCAAGCACACTCCTGATACAGCTCCAGCAGTTAATTTGAGAGTTCTGAGCACGGCATAACTTTCATCATACTGGGCCACGGACCAAGCCAGTGGTGGAGCAGCCAAGGCAGCCCCGAGCTGCCGGCGCATTCCATAAACCCAAATCTCCAGTGCTGCCCGGAATAAGATGTGTAAAGGAAATTTTCCATGTGTCAATTAAGCTCGTTGACCATGTGACATAAAGAGGAAATGTCAATGAGGGAGCCTGATTGGCAAAGTTCAAAGCCTCTGATTTGGATGCCCAGATATAGATCTGCAAGCTATTAAGAGCACTCGGCTTCCCAAACCCAGAGGTTGTAAAGAAATGCCTGCTTGGCACATAGGGCGGGGGCGGGGGGGGGGGGGGAACACAGCACTGACTGGTAGGCTTGGGAAAATACTCTCCTCAGTTCCCAGAGCAAAACATACACAGTCAATGAGATCCAAAACCAGCTCCACTGTTCTCCTTACCTATAATTGCATGTGTCCCTGATGGACGCTCCGTTTCAAAGAAAGGGCTGTGCTTTTTGACCATTTTTCCCCCCCTAGATGTACTGGACTGACACAACGTTGCAATACGAAGCTTGACTGTGAATTGCTTTTCAGTTCCTATTCACTGTAAACTTAGCATCAAAGCCCGACCCCTGAGCTTCCTCAGAAAGTCCGTTCTGTTGCTGGCACAGTGATTGAGTCCACTTGTCTGTTCTAGGACACAGGAGGTATAACTAAGGCGGAACACCCCACGTCCAGCCCATGTATCTATTTATTACCCATCTCACTGGGAAAGACAAGCTGAGAAAACCTGAGAGGCATTTATGTGCATCAAGTACAGCAAAAGCCATCCCCTCAGACACAGGCGGGAGGGACAGGATGCAAATCCCCTCACCGTGGTGGCGACTGGAGCCAAGGAACGGTCCCAGCTGCTAAGATGGGGCTCTAGAATCCCGAGCTCCTCCCCGGCCCCCAGCCCAACCCTCAAAGATTACAAAGACAATCGGTTGTGACAGATTGCTCCCCAGTCTTCCGCCTTAAACGCTATATGATAAATTCAACATGAAGTGACAGTCACAGCAAATGTTCAGGGCTGAATCTAAAACCAAAAAAAAAAAACTAATTTTACTGAAGTTAGAACTCAATGAACGAGAAAATGTGGATGTACACCTAGGGCATAATGCAAAGCTTTAATCTCTATGAATGCCATAATGGTTATTTATGGCCAGGATGATATTAATATTTTAAAACCCTTCAATAAAGAAGCGCCCTGAGACATTAACATTGTATTGTTACGCAAAGATAATACTATTTCAATGGGTCCTTCCCTATGTGGGTGTGTTAGTGGAGCAAGGAAAAGAACTGCGCAGGCTCTTGGTACCCCAGCGGCCGGCATCGCAAGGCTGTCATAGGTTGAATTTCTAAGAAATAGCTCTTCTTCCTTTTTTTATTGTTTGGGGGTGGAAAAACGTGTTGGGCCGCCATTGTCTGTTTAAATTAGGTAAATGCAATTAGGATGCGTCAAATCGACAGAGGTTCCAGTAATGGTTCAAATGAAAGTCTCCAGTGGCAGCCCTAAGCCAGCTCATTGCTTACTCTCAGTTTTAGCCATTGCAAGTCCACAGAATGCTGATGTCTTGCTAGTGTTAGGGTTAATATAGGCCGACTGGGTAACTCGAGATAAACCCTGCAGGCTTGCTTCAACGTGCAAACACTTAACACTGACATTTTTGCAAAAAGGAAAACTGGGTTCCATTCCCCGGGACTGACTCAGAGACCTTTCCTTGGTTTCCTGTCCACTTACAGAAGCCAAAGAATTTTTCTTTTCTTTTTTTTGGTCAATTTTTGTTTTTCCCCCACCCCAAGGATCCTTGCGCTTGCTGTTGGTGTCCATTTCTTGCTCATTTCAAAACAGAAAGTTCTGCGTTTTAATCCTCTGTAACAATTGCACTTGTCTCCCTTTTCATAGTCATAAAGATGACATTGTGTTGCCTGATATTATTTTACTTTTGTAAAGAAGGCGTTGGTTCAGGTAGCCAGTAGATGTGAAGAAAACACTGTGCATGTAAAAAGAAAAAAAAGAAAAGGAAGGAAAAATAAAGGTTGACATTTACAGCCAGGAGAGAGGGACAAAATTGCAAAGGTCATCAATGAGTAAACAGATATTAATGGTTAGCCGGATAACTGGTACATAAACAGGTCACATTAATAATTAACACCAGGAAAAACTTAGCACTTTCCATCAAGCTCAGGAAAGTAGGTGCCAAGTAAACTGTACCCCCAGATGGATGAGAAAAACCCAGCGGTGATTTCTGGTTGTCAGAGAGGAAAAAAATTCCAGATCCATTTTTACGTTTCTCATATTCTCACCAAAAACCAGTTGGAGATGCTGATGATAGAAAGTCAGTGGGATCGTGGAAGAAAACCTGGGGCACCCTTTATTTACACTGACTGTTCCCTTGTTTCAGTGTGTGTAAAATTCCTCAGGAAATTTATTTGATCACTAACGTACAAGGTCTCCCTAAAATGATTAGCTCCGTCATTTTGTTATTATGCCCACGTGTTCCGTTAAAACTTCTGAGGCGAGAGGGTTAAATTTTGCGTGCATCGGTTGGCATTCACCCTTGTTTTTGTTGTTGTCGCTTTTTAGAGACTTTATGTTTTTCAGAGCAGTTTTAGGTTTGAATTAAAATGGAGAGGAAGGCGTCGGGATTTCCGTAGTTCTCTGCCCCACACATAGCCTGCCCCACTATGAGCACCTCCCTCCAGGTGCTTGTTGCGGGTGATAAACAGACAGGTCATAATCACCCAGAGTCTGTAGTTTACGTAGGGTTCGCTCTTGGTGATGTAGGTTCCGTGGGTTTGGAAGACACATGACATGAACCCACCATCGTAGTATCATACCAAGTATTTCACTGTCCTAAAAATTCTGTGCTCCACCTGTTCCAGTTTGTCCCTCTTGCCACCCCCCAACCTCTGGTAACTACTGGCCTTTTTACTCTGTCCATAGTTGTGCCTTTTCTAGACTGTCACACAGTTGAAATCCTATAGCATGTAGCCTTTTCAGACTGGCTTCTTTCACTTAGTCATGTGCATTTAAGGTCCCTCCATGTCTTCTCATGGCTTGATAGCTCGTTACTTCTGAGTGCTGAATAATATAAAAAAATAATATGTGGACCAAAATGTATGTATCCATTCACCTACTGAAGGCCATCTTGGTTGCTTAGAAGTTTGGGCGATTATGAGTAAACTGCTATAAACACCCGTGTGCGGGTTTTTGTGTGGACATAAGTTTCAGCCCTGTTTTTTATGGGGAAAAGTCAAAGCCAGATCTTAGGCTGTGATGGTAAAGGCATTGGTGGGTGGGATGGGGGGGCAGGCGGAAACTTTGGTGAGTGAGACGCCCCCCACAGACGTCGGAGGGAAGGCCCTTGAGCCCCTCAGTATCATCCTGGGAGCCCAAAGCATCACATCTTTTGATTTGTTTTTAAGGGAACCAGATGTTGTGTGAAATCTCCAGCCTTCTGGACTTTTAAGCATTGACAACTTTTTGGAACAATGCTTGGGCCAAACAATATTCATGTGCTATAAGCCATGATGTCCAGTTTAAATCCTGCGTCTACATTAAAAATAAACAAACAAAAACTTACCAAGGAGGAAGAGAGTCTGAGTGTATCTTTAAAATCTATTATACAGTCTCTCTCCTTTAAATACATAGTTCTCTCTATAGGAATATTAAAAAAAAAAAAAAAAAAAAAAAAAAAAAAAACTAATAAAATAACACAATAGACTTAATAGAAAACTGGAACATCTATAATGACTTCCCTTTATTCTCAGAACTATGCGAATAAAAGTCAGATGAGATACTTTGATATACGTGGCCTAACGGTTTACAGATGAGTGGGTAGCACTGCTTTAAAATAGAATGTGAAGAAACCAATTTTTAAATAAATGTGTAGTTTGACTATCGAGCCCACAGGAGATATTGTGACATACCTCACCCGAAAATCAAATTATTTAAGGTTGGTTATACTAATAATAGCCTCTAATAAAACCAGACTAGCCAAAGGCAGCAAATAAGGTGGGTTTGAGAAGAGGACACGAGAAAACCAGGTAAACTGGGCTTGCTTGCTAGTTAAATGTGGGATGGAGTTTAACATTTATGAACCACAGCGGGTGCATGGAGCTGGTTCCGGAACGTGTCGTGGGAGAGGTGTTGGTCTAACGGCCTCGTGAGCTGGCCCCTCTCTCCTCCACAGCTCCGTGCCCACGCCGCGATTTCTTCTCACCATTTACACTCGGCCCAGGGAGCCATGCTTTCCCGTCTTTCCCAGCCTCTCAGCCTCAGGCCTTCTTCACCCACATCACCCTCACTTTTGACACGAGCAGTTCCTTCTTTGTTCCATAATCTTCAGTCAAGTGTCTCCTCTTCCAGAAAGTCTCCCCTAACCCTCTCTAGGCGATCAGGGTGCTGCCCTTCTGGTTCCCAGAAGCCCCTCTGCCAGCTTCTGTCTTAGCCCCGACCTTGCACTAAGTCATGGGTGCCCTGACGCTTCGTATCTATGTCTCTGGGGAAGGCAGGGGCTACGTTATCATCCATGAGTGTCCACAACCTAGCTCTGTGCTTGCAAAACAGGAGGGCGGGGACGCCTTCCTCACTGTAAATGACATGAATGGACCTCAGGGCCATAATGCTGAGAAAAGAGACTCTGATAAGTAAAATCATAATGAATGAACCTGTTACACCTCCTTTTTTTTTTTCTTGATCTAAATCTTTGTAGTGTTCACTGCAACAGCATTTGTGATAGCAAGTTTTATCTTATGCATCTTATGAATCACGATAATAAAAAAAACCAACAATTCATGTCTTCCGCTTCCTTATATGTCGCGTGGAGATGGTAACACCTGCCATGCTAGGCTCAGGAGGTGGCTGAGAAGACAACCGAAAATGATGTATATGACCCTATAGGAACAGAGTCACCCTACAAATGGGAAAGCCCAAAATGGGTCGTCAGCCACTCATCTCTGTCCACACATCTCTGTCTGACGCTATAAAAATTATCTGCCTGCGGTCTGTGGCCCAATCTGTATATGAACAAAGACTCTGCCTCTAATCTCAAGCACCTAGTAGGACACTCAGTGCTTAGCAAGTGCTCCCTAAATGCTTCTAATACAACAAGGTACATGGCAAACATCGTGGTAATTTCATTCATTCCAATGGTCCTAGACAACATTAAGTAGAACAGAATCTGAAAGGAAACTGGGAAACAAATGATTGAGCAGCTACCATTTATTTACTGGGCACTCTATCTTTTATCTATTAACGGTAACCTTGGGATGTAGATAAACTTGTCCTTATTTTACATGGAAGGAATCTGAGTCCGAAAGAGTTGGGTGTCCCACCAAAGAACACACAGCTGCCCACAGGACTGGGCCCAGTACCCCCACACTGGCCCCCCCCCCAAGCTGAGTAACAGTCTCCAGCACGTCTGCTAGCACAGAACCAGTGCCTTCCAAAGGTGAACAGAAACTCGGGGTGCCTCTAGTCCAACCCCCAGATCATACATGACAAAATGAGGTCTGTGGCCACAGCCACAGAGACAATAAAAAAGATAGTAAAAAAGACAGTTTAAAATTTTAATATGTTCCCAGTCACAAGTTATGTTACACTTATATACTATTTGCATTAAGTTTACAAGTATATTTCACAATTCATAAAAGTGTTTAAATAATCCTACTTCGTTTGACTTAATGGACCTTTATTTAAAATAACATATACTTTCCATTTGGGCAGAATTAAATCTTTCATAAGTAAACAGTTAAGGTTTTCCTCACAAAATAACCGGTGACCACTGTCTGAAAATATAGGCCAAGACTACTGACTGAAAACCCAGCCGAGAAAGCTTAACTCAACAGAAAAAGGCCTCCTAAACCATAATGAAAATAATAATTAAATAGTAGAAAAGAGCAATCCTCCGCTCTTTTAAAAATTGAAAAAAAGAAAATAAAGCAAAACAAAACCAGCCCTCTGTGAAAACCACCTCAGTCCTCTATAAAAGCTTCCCCAAATTCCAAACGGCCCTGTTATTAACGATTCTTAATGCACGAGGTAGTCATTTAAGAATAAATCTTTAAGTAATTCAAAACAAGGACTCTTCAGTAAATAGTTGAAATTAAGGGGGGAGTTCGAGTCATCTGGTTTCCATTAGGATGATAAAATAGTTCACTTGAAACCTTTTACAAGATGCTTTGTTACTGGGAGGTGTCTGTGCATCTCACCCCATCACTGGCCATTTGACACAACATAAAAGGCTTCGAAAGCCATGTTAGGCCTCTTAATCAAAAACTAATTGTAATAGATATTGGGGAGTGTTAACACGGTGACCGCAAGGTTGTAGCCGTGGTATGGAGGCTCGGTGAACATTAAACACAACCCGAGTTGATAGAGCTTATCTCCGTTTCAGAGCTAAGTGCTAAGTACTACAGGCCCGTATCTCCTAGCTCTTGCTTTGTACCACTTTCAGAGTTAATTGCCCCATAAGGCTTCTCCTTCCTAATGAAATTTATAGCATTGTCAGAGAACTTGGGAGATACTGCTGCAATTTAGGAGATTTTACAGAAAACAGAGACATAAACAGAGGGGAAAAGAAAATACATACTTGGAGCCTAATGCATCGATAGCCTTCGCCCAGTGGAGCAGGACTGGCCAGGGGCACGATGGGGGTGGGTAGGCACGCAGCACGTTAACTCTTTCAGGCCTGAAATGGAATATTCACAGAGTGCACGCTCGTGCAAAGTTACTACAACAGCTGCTATCCTAGGGCCCTGCTAAGCATTCAATAAATACTTAGTGATCAAACTTGGGAGACCAGAAACGTCGGCAAGCGAGGAATGGGAGACACCTGTGTGGCCCCATCCCTACCACAGTATCTGAGACCTGGCTGGCCCTCTGGAAATGCTTTCTGAAAGGCTGATGAATGAGTAAATGATCTTGCTGCAGGAATATTCTTTATCATTTGCAGAGTGCTTTTATGTTTGGTGCCCACAGCCATCCCACTTGACAGGCCTCGGGTTTCACTCAGGACAGGGCCAGGCCTCAAGGAGGCACTTTGCACTTCCCACCCCAGTCTTTTGGACTTCAGACGGACTGGGGGGATACTCTGTGAATACCCGGTCCTCTAAATCCGGCGAAGGAGGATTTCAGATGTTAAAGACCAAATGTGACTTTTGGATCCTGGACTGGAGCAGAAAAAATAAATAAATAAAAGAGGAAAAAGTGGCGAAACCTGATAAAGTCTGCAGTTTAGTTAATATTATAGCATTATACTTAATTATATATCTATATATTAATACACTTAGTTACTTTCCTGGTATCAGGATTATGTAAGAGATTAACATTAGGGCAAGCTGAGTGAAGGGTGTACAGGAATTCTCTGTACTATTTTGAGTTCCGTAAATGTAAGATTATTTCAAAATAAAGTGTTTGAAAATAATAACTGCACGTTATCAAGATACCAAAGCACATGATAGAACACAATGACATATAAAACGGAATGAGAAATCCTATTGCCTTCGTCCACTTTCAAAAGGTGTTTTTAACTAGTGCCCACCCCACCCTCTCAGTCTTCCTGTGACCCTCCTTACTTTGTGTTATTTCCATCTTTTTAAATGTATATATACATATATGTGTGTGTATATATATACACACACATGTATATATATGACCTAGTATGGTCTCTCCCAGGGATTGCTCCTCATGCTTGAGAAGAATCTGTGTTCTGCAGTTGGATAGACTGTTCTACAGATACCTGTTAGGTTGATTCGGTTTATACTGTTAGGTTGATTCGGTTTATACTGTTAGAGTTTTCTGTTTCCTTGTCGAGTGTCTGTCTCATTGTTCTATCTATTTTTGAAAGTGGGGTATTGAAGTCTCCAGCTATTATTGTCAAATTTTCTACTTCTCCCCTCAATTCTGTCAGTGTTTGTTTAATATCTTTTGGGACTCTATTTTCACATGTGTATATGTTCGTAATTTTTAAGTCTTTGTAATGGATTCACCCTTTATATTGTAAAATGTTCTTCGTTATGTGTGGTAACAATTTTTTCTTAAAGTCTGTTTTCATCTGAATGAGTATAGCCACTCCCTTGCTGTTTTGGTTACTGTTTGTCTGGTATATGTTTTCCTATCTTTCTACTTCCATCTCCTCTGTGTCTTTGATCTCAAATGTGTCTCTTATTGACAGCATATCGTTGGATCACGTTACATCTATTTTGCCAATTTCTACCTTTGAATGAAGTGGTTAGTCCATTTACCTTATGCAATTACTGGTAAAGTGAAATATCTGCCATTTTCCTATTTGTTCTCTATGAACCTTATGTCTTTTTTGTTCCACTATTCATCCATAACTGCCTTCTTATGTGTTAATTAGATATTTAGTAGTATAGTATTTTAATGTCTTTGTTATTTGTTTTGTTTTTATTTTATTTTATTTTATTTTATATTTTTGTCATTTTCTTAGTGGGTATCCTGGGTATTATAATCAACACCCCAACTTACAGCAATCTTGTTTGTATTAATACCAACTTAATGCTAATAGTACATGAAAACTTTGCTCTAGTATATCTCCATTTCCTCCCCCGCTGTGCAATTATTGTCATACAACTTGTATCTTTACATGTTATGAGCCCATCTGCATAGTTTTATAATTCTTGCTCTATGCTACATGCAGTGGACTTTTAAATAAAATAAGAGGAGAGACTATTTAAAAATAAAAATACATTTATACTGTCTTTTATATTTGCCTATGTACTTACATTTACCAGTTGCTATTATTATTTCCTTTCAGCCTGAAGAACTCCCTGTATTATTTCATTAGAGCAGATGTGCTACCCACAGTCTCTCAGGTTTTGTTTATCTGGGAATAATTGTATGACATATTTAGGTATGGATCTCTAACTTTATTCTACTTGAAGTTTGTTGAGATTCTTGAATGAACAGATTCATATTTCTTATCAAATTTGGAAAGATTTCAGCTGTTATTTCTTCAGATATCCTTTCCACCCCTTTCTCTCTCTCCTCTTCTTCTGTGACTCCCATTATCTGTATTTTGGTACACTGAATAAGGTCCCATAGATTTTTTAGGTTCTGTTCATTTTTATTTATTCTTTCTCTTCCTGTTCTTCAAACTAGACAATCTGAAGTTAGCTATCTGAAGGTTTACTGATTCTTTCCTCTGTCAATTTGAATCTGATGTTGAGCCCCTCTAGCAATTTTTTCATTTAAAGTTTTGTACTTTTCACCTCCAGAATTCCTATTTGGTTCTCTTTTTATAATTTATATCTCCATGTTGGTATTCTCCAGTGGGAGAAACATCATTCTCAGACTTCCCTTTAATTCTTTAGATATACTTCCCTTTAGTTCTTTGAACTAGTTATAGTAGTTGATTTCAAGTCTTTGTTTAGTAAGTCCAACTTTGGGCTACTTCAAGGACAGTTTCTATTCACTGTTTTGTGTTTCTAGATGTGGGCCATATTTTCCTGTTTCTTTTGAAACTGGACATTTAAAAAAATATATAATGTGGTTACTATGGACATAAGATTACCCCCCACACTCCGGGTTTATTGTTGAATTTTTTATTGTTGCTGCTGCTGGTTTGGTTAGTGACTTTCTTAAACTAATTTTGTAAAGTCTGTAATGTTTGTCATGTACTTTATATTCAGCTAATGATTAGATAGAAATTTCCTTATTATTTGATCAATAAATCTCCCTGCCTTTCCCAAGAAGCTCTGAAAAGGGTGAATACTTTGAATGTTCAGCCAGCCAGCTGAGAACTCCACTTTGGCTTTCAGTTTCTGATTACACACAGCCTCAAGGTCAGCCAAGGGAGGGGGATTAGAACCTTCTCAGGTCTTTCCTGGGCATGTGTATAACCCCATACTTGCATGTGGGTTTCTAAATCCCCAGGAATATGTTCGAACCTTTCAAAGCCCTCTATAGACATTTCATTACTCAGTTTTTCCTTTTTAGTGCTTTACTCAGTCTCTTGTAGCTCTAACTATTATCACCACATCAGACAGCTGTATATTAAACAAAAAGCCACTAATTGTTTTTTAACAAACACCCTAGTGAAAAGGCTATTTGTATAGAGTGGGTTCTGAGTCAAGTCCAATAAAGACAATCTCTGAGAAAGGTCAAATAGTGAGTTTTCTGGCAGTGGGGCTTTTGGGGAGTTTTGAATCCATTTTTCTCTCTTCAGTTGTTTTCACAAATACCATGCTGTTGGTTTTCAAGTCTACTGGAGAACTGGGGAGAGTGAGATTGGACTAGGGCAACTTCAAAAGCTACAATGCTTAGTGTTCTTAACACTTTCTTGAATAAACACTCTTCAGATTATTGCAAGCCTTTGGCTAATTTCCAGAGTTCTGAAAAAGTTTCTATTGATAATTTTTGCCAGTATTCCCATTGCTTTTATGGAGGAGTGGATTTTTTTACATACTCACTCTACCATTCCAAAATTGCTTTTCCACATGTTTATATTTTAATCTAAATAAGTTTATATCTTCAAAGTTTGTCATCATGGCTTGAGTTGGGTTAAAATATAACTATAGCAGGGGATAGTGTTCCTTTTGAGGTCCAAAATAGTTCTTAGCCAAACCCAGACATGAGTCACTTCAGAAGCACTTTTGTAGAAAATCACTTAAAATTATAATCTTAACTTTGTTAGGATACCAACAGTGATCCTCCAAATATTTGAATTTCAGTAAACATTTATGGATTTCATATTACATGCAAGGTCCTATGCTGGTTGCACTCGAAAATCCAAAGATATAATACACAAGATCTGCTCCGAAAAGACTTCAGGACTGTACATATCAGAAGCTAAATAATAAAACAAAGATATATGCCTCCCATTTGTCCATAGGTGATACAGGCCCAGAAAACAAATAGAATTATAAATACATACACATATATGTACAAATACTGGGGGGTGCCAAAAACAGTATACACATTTAAAAAGATGTTATCTTAAACTGTGTATATGTTTTTTTTGACACCCTCTGTATATATGTACATACATGTCTGTGTATGTGTATTCTTTGCCTCTTCCCTCCTCTGCAGTTTGCAGAAACTCCAATTCTCACCTTCGTATACCTTCATATTTCCCCAAGAAATCCTGAGTTCTTCAGGAGGTATCCCACCATTTAGACCCCACTTAACCCAAAAGCTGTCAGGTCTAGAATAGGTTAAGAATAATGTCCAAACTAATCCTGTTTAATGGAGGTTTAATGGGCTGGGTAGCAGAGCTTGGGCTCCACGAAATAAACGATCTATTTTGAACCCCTCTTCCTCCCAAGACTCATTCAAACTCACTCCTCAACCCGACTTGATGTGGGCTTTGGACTCAGGCAGAGCAAGATTTTTGTCCCCACTCTCTCCTTCTTAACTTCAAGATGTCAGACAGAGTCATCAATTTTGTCTGACTCACAAAAGGGGAATACTAATGCCTACCACACGGGTTGTAAGAATTAAATGAGATGAAACATTTACATTGTCTGGCCCATGGAAAACACTCCATAAATGTTTATTCATGTTCTCAAAGCACAAAACCCTTTCTGGAACATATCCAGGAGGGAACGAGTCTTATCCTGATGGTTCCCCAGATTTGTGAAGACATCTCTTTGCCATCATTCTTGTCTCAACTGAAGTGTCCCCTCCCCAGGGAGTACTTCCCCGACCACCCACCCAAAAAATACCCCCTCTTAGTCACGCTCTTTACCATAACTGGAGTGGCCAATCATCCCAGTTTACCTGGAACCGAGGGGTTTCCTGGAATGCAGGGCTTTCCATGCTACACCCAGGACACATTGGGCAAACTTGGAAAAATCAGTTACTCTAGCATCATCCTTTGTTTTTGTTTATTTCTTTTCATAGGCTTCTATTTACTTGTTTGTCTTCTCACTTCCTTCAAACTAAACTGTAAACCCCTTGAGTGTAGGGATCAGATTTTGTCTGTGTCATTCACAGCACGATTTGGAGATGGCCAATGCTACTTGGCACATAGTAGGCCCTAAATAGCTATTTGTTGAAAGACTGAGTGAGTTGTTGATTAATTGACTGACTCATTTTTATAACACTCACCCTTCTATGCTCCAAGTTTAACAGCATAAACGCATAAGGGATACAAAGTTTTGTATGACACCACAATTGACTTTAAAAAGCAGTTTGTATCCTTTTAACGACTGAATTGTAAGCACTTGAACTTGTGTGGCAGTGAGAACTTCAGGCAGCTGTGTTCTTTTTCTTCTGAGCCTAAACAATCCCATTAAAGAGGATTCACTGAAATGTAGACGTTCCTACCATTCACCCTGGAATGTGGGCTCTGTCCCATATGACCCAGTCTGTAAATATAACATTAGCATCTGTGATGGAAAAGCTCTCCTCCATAACACTGCATGCAGAAGGAAATCGCCGTTTTTCTTTTCCCCTTATAGCAACAGCAGCGTTACTTGTTACTTGTACGGCCCATAATTACCTTCAATGTTCCACAAGGATAGAAGGGCTACAAATGTTAAAACACCACCTGAGACCATCTCTTCAAACTCGACAAGGAGCCAGATAAAAATGATCCCCTCTCCCCCACTATGAGTTTACTGTATAAATGAGAAGACATAAAATAGTTGTCGATTTAATTAAAGTAATTGACTGAATTGCGTTTTGTAGTTGTGTATTGCCGTTAATATCCTTGACCTCTCTGCCACAGAGATGGGCCAGAGAATTTTTCCAGTGGATATTTATTAGGAATATTATCACCAGGAAGCAGCATCAACATATTCAAATTAATTTTCACTTCTTTATGGAAGATTGAAAGCGTAACCAGCTGCCGAAAGCCATCCGTTCTAAACCATTTTTTATCGATTCAACACGGCTCAACCTCACGTACAATAGGGAATTTTAGGTGTGTGTAGACAGGTTTCTGTATATATACCTACATATACATATATATATAATATTTAATTTTATTTTATATCTAACGCTGGCCGCATGGATCCCGTAAATCTCCAGAGCCCCAACATTCATTTGCTCTTTTGAGCACTTACCCGGCCGTCCTCACGCCAGCGTGTTTTATGTCCACGTGCATATTCCGCGACACATGGACGGTTGGTCTTATTTTGACTGCTCGCAAAGAGCTTAATAAAAGACAGGCTTTAGTGCATCAAAAGAACTTAGTCCACAGGTGTTCTGAACAGGGCTAACTTGTATGTAGAACAAACAATTAAGCGGCTGGAATTTGAGACTCTAAATTGTATCAGTTGAGCACCCGTCCTGAAGGGAGGAAAAGGCCTTTCATTACATTACCTGCGGGCACGCCGGCTCTGGGCTGTGTAAGGTTACAGCAGCTCCTATTCAGGGGGGCTAGCGAGCGAGCCGAGACGCTGCTGCCCCACGGCTCCCAGCTGAACGTCTGGACAGAATGCACCTCTGTCCCCATCTGTGTTTGCCTTCCGCCCCTTTGTACCTCCCCAAATCTTCTGCTGTCACTGCTTATTGATTATGCCCTACAAGGCAGCCACTGTGCGCACGATCTGACATACAGCATGGCTTCTGATTCCTCCCCACAGCACTGCCAGGCTTAGAAAGGCTAAGTTGTGTACGTAGGGTCACGCAAGTTTGAGTGCTGGAATTGGGGTTCAAAGCCAGGTCCGGTGGCTGCAGGCATGAAGCCTTGACCACCATACTGTTTCCTGCGCGGCGAGTATGCAGTGACCCAGGCTCCAGGCCGTGTCCCGGCCAACCTGCTGGCTACTCGTCCCGTCCTTAGTTCTCCTGTTCTCTTGCAGCTCTATCCTTGGTCCTCTTCTTTCCTTTCTCCCTCCAAGGAGCTTCCTAATTGTCCCCTTCCACTCCCACGATGGCGCCAGTCACCAGCCACCAGCTTAAAACTCTGTCTCTCTCTTGCACTACAGGCCTGGAAATGACACTTGCTGCTCCCTTCGCCACATGGAGAGGAGGGGGTGTCTCATGAACTCCCAGAACTGACCCGAGTGAGCGTCTTCTGCAGCAAGTCTGCTTCTGGGCGCCTCTCTCTTTCTGTTCCTTTTGCTCGCCGTCATCCCGTTCGTACCCTCTCTATTACCATAGCCCCCAACCCATCTCTCCATAGCCCCTTTACCCTCCTCAACCCATCCTCCCCTCCACAGTGGATCTTTCAAAAACTGAAATGCAGGGCCTCGCCTTAAAGCCCACTGACGGCGCCCCAATTCCCTTGCACACGAAATACTGACTTGTTGACTTGGCCAGAAAATCGGGCCTGTTTCTTTCCCTAGCTTCAAGTCGTGTATTTTCTCTTACCTCGGCTTTCTTCTCTTGCCTATTAGGTCACAGGGTCCTTCTCCTTTTCAGAGTTCCTAGGGTTATGACCTTCTCACGTTTCCTTCACACCTTTGCTCACTTGTCATCCTAACCCAGAGGGCTCCCCAGATGTCCCTAACACCCCAGCCCCCGGACTCTGCTTTGCTTTTCTCGTAGCACAGAGCACCACTTGGCACATTCTACATTCATCTGCGTAGTGTTTGTTCTCTGTCTTCTCCAGCCAGGAGCAAGCCCCATAACGAGAGGGATGTTTCTCTTCTGTGTACTTTTGCATCACAACTACCTATAACTGGTTAGCACATAGTGGGTACTCCATAACATCTGATGCTTGAATAGTAACATGAAAAAATATATATGCATGTATAGTCCTCCTTTTTTTAAATTCACATGTAGTTATTATAGAAACTATAAAAGGGCTTTTGACATTTTATTTTGCCAAATTACCCTATCCTAGACAATCACATGTCAAGATTCAAGTGAAACCTAACCACGAAAGTGGTGATTCTGCCCAGCCAGTAACTTTTAGCTGCATGTCCATTGATGTCCAGACCACGTAGGCCAGGTGGTCACGTCAGCCACAAGCAGGGACCAAGCACCTCTTCACACAACTCACAGCACTCATATTGAACCAGAAATCAGAGGCAGTGGACTAATTCCTTGTTTGCTGATGGAATTTACTATGCAGATCTGGGTGGAGCCGAAAATCCAGAAAGCACAGCTGTTACAGCCACGGGTCCTTCACCTCTGGAGGCAGACCATCCCTTGCTAGGCAAGGGGTGTATCTAACGTACCTTCTCTGCCTTGCAGAAAGGAAGGCAGCCTTTTTAGATGCCACAATATCATAATATTCAAAAAATGTGAATGTCAGTGACTCAGGCAGTTGGAGCTCCATGCTCCTAACTCCGAAGGCTGCCGGTTCGATTCCCACATGGGCCAGTGGGCTCTCAACCACAAGGTTGCCGGTTCGACTCCCATAAGGGATGGTGGGCTGCACCCCCTGCAACTAGCAATGGCAACTGGACCTGGAGCTGAGCTGCACCCTCCACAACTAAGATTGAAAGGACAACAACTTGATTTGGAAAAAAAGTCCTGGAAGTACACACTGTTCCCCAAGAAAGTCCTGTTCCCCTTCCCCAAATAAATAAATAAATAAATAAATAAATAAATAAATAAATAAATAAATGTCTAACCACTATGCTGTACACCTGAAACTAGTATAGTAGTGTTGACTGTAATGAAAATTTAAAAAAAAAAAAAGTGAATGTCCCGGAATTTTGGACATGTACAGTCCCCATAACAATAAAAGGGAGGGTTTTTTTTGTAGTGGTACTAGTAACAGAAGTAGTAGTAGCAATAGTAGTAATAATATGCCGCTGGGTTTGTGTTATCAATTTATTTGACTAGTGCACCACCTCCCCTACCCCATTTGTGTTTTTTTTTTTTTTGCTTGTTTGGTTTTTCACAGAGCACCTGATAACATCTCCTCACACTGGCATTCTGTGGAAGCAGTTTCGGAGGTGCTATTGTGCAAAAATCCTGGGCGACAGCATAGGGAAGCTTGACAGGGGCTGTTTCCTGGAGGGCCTGGTTGCTCTGTTAAGAAGCTCTGTGGTCACCGACCGGAGAGCTGGTGAGCTTCCAGACAGGATATGACATGACCAGTTATTGGAAAAGAGTCTTCTGGCAGCAGAGGGAAGCCTCAGACCCAGGACAACCAATGTGGTCCAGCTGCAAGGTTGTGAGGGTCCAAACTCAACTAGAAAAAGAGTGTCTTCATCCTTTCCCATTTCTCATCACAATAGCTCTTGTGCCCTCATTCGTTTTGTGAGGTTGTTAGAAAACGCCATGGCCATAGGCAGTAGGGAGAAATGGGGCATCTAGAGAACCCTGTGAGGATCTGAAAGGCAAGCCCTAGAAGCTAACTGATCATACCATCTGCCGACGTCAGTGGCCTCATTCCTCTTAATATTAAAAATGAAATATTGCCCCTGTGTGACTGGCCCCCACGCCTCCCATCGGTCTCCCGGTGGGACAGCAAGTGCCTTCCCTCCTTGGACATTTCACTGGACTGTAAGGTCCATGAGGTCAAGGACGCACCTGGTTTTGCTTCTCCTGGTGAGCAGCACATAGTAGGGGCTCCACAAACATTGCTAAGTGAATAGATGGACAGACGGCTGACCCTCTGGAACAGACGTGGTGTGTTTTGGAATGCTTTCCAGTGGACTCAACCGACCTCCAGAACAGTCCCCCAATACCAAGATTAACACATTATAAAACAGAACCTTCTGAGTGCATATATAACTCTTTCTGTTTGACTTGCTATCTCACGTGAGTTCTCATGTTTCTGTGAGTCAGAGCCTCAGCTGCCAAGGACCCTATTTGTCACTTCTCAGCAGGCAGAAACCCAAACACCGCCATCTTGGATGCCTTTATCCTTTTTCCTATTCACAGATCTTCCCTGGGAGGCAGCATCCACTATCTCTGTCACGTACACCTGTAGCATCTGGACTTACCTTCCCCGCTGCTAACACCTGTTGAATTACGAAACAAGAGTTAGTCTATTTCTACTCTGAATTCTTTGCTTTCCGCAGCCAGAATTTCAGGTGGAATTCAGTCACGGAATTCCACGTACCTGTCCCCACCTCGGACTCTGGAGGAATTGAGACCTTCCAGTTGAATTGCTTATGCAGGTTAGACTACACCACCATTTGTGTATCTGTTTCCAAAGACTATTCAAGGTACCCAAGGCCTCCCATGTGTGGCCCCAGCTACCATTTTTCTTCTCATCTTCCATGATGTCCCTCAGTGAATGTACAGGTCAGCCACCCTGGCTTCTAAAGAGTTTCAACATCCAGAGTCGTATCTCATTTTCACTCGTGTTTCCCATTGCCCAAACTGTTTTTACCACTTTCTGTGGGTGCTCGTGCGGTTGCCTTCTTTCTCAGGCCAGCCAATCTGCTGCATCAAACTGAGTAGGGCTCGTAGACACTGATTTGAATGGGGGTGAGGTGAGATTTGGACATTTTATGCCATTAAGTGAGTTTTGTTACTGCCGCTGTCTGTGGAGGAAACCAGTGGGTCCTTTGAGGCTCCTTCTGGAAGAAATTTCTCCCTTATTAAAAAATGCCAGATAAAGCGCAAAGATATAAGGAGTTAAAGACAGATATGTGCACGGTGCTGGGCCTGGAAATATTTCTCTGCTTTGATTCTAGACAGCAGTCTCCCCTGATGACTCAGCCCCAGGCACACCTAAGTGTCACCACACCATACGTCTCACAGCGAAAACATAATTCTGTGCAACTCTAGGCTACCTTAGGGCAGAAGTGGGAAGAGATTGTCTCCGGACCCAGCCCAGCCTTCTGAGGTCTGGTTCATGGTGTGTTGAGAACTGTCTAAAAATGAATGACCAATTCGGCCATCCTCTGCTTTCCCTCGGTCTCCAGAAACACCCAGAATGTTCTCCGAGATGCCTGGGGGTAAATTTTAAGTTCCATTCATCTGTGTACACTGCCTAACAGTAGTCAGTCAACATGAACACATACCTTTGGACATTGCCCAGATAAGTTATATTTGATCTAGTGACCTAGAGGTGAATTGTAGGTTATACTTCATTACACTCGTGAGCCAAGAGTAAGTTAGTAACAAACCTTCCTATTTCGCTCCAAAATACTGTGAAACTCCTTAGGGGGTCCACTGATTATACTGTAGAGGTTTGTATGAACCAACTAGGGTAAATAATTAGACTATATTTTTAATTAATATTGCAGTGCCTTCTAGCACAACGATATTTAAGATTATGATAGTCTTGGAATAACAGCAAGTGAAGGCGCAGTCTTGCTCTCGACGAAGCCAGAAAGAACAAAGACAGTTTTGTCAGACCGACAGAAATAACTTGCGATTTTGGCAACCTTATGTTAAAAGTTTCTGGTGTGTTAAAGGAAGTTTTCAATTTAGCAAATGCTCTGTTTGCCAAGGTGAATATTGGTCTTTATTACCAAAAATAAATCCAGAGAAAATGAAAGGCAGGTACTGTACATTTCTAGTTGGCATAATTGCAAAATTTTCTGTAATCATGTGAACTTTATGGGAATAATAACAATTAACACAGATTTCATAATGGGTACCATTTCAGTTTTTCTTTCATTAAGCTTCATAAAAATATAAGCTCATGAAAAAGCCAGTTCAATTAAAGCATGAACTTTTCATTATTTTTAACACATTTTACCTATTTTTAATTGATGAAAGTGTTATGTATTTTGCCAACCAAAGAATTTTTCACACTTCTTTAATTCAAACCAGCTTCATTTTTGCAATTCAAATAAACAGGTTATTATTTCGTATTAACTGGAAATCAAATAAAGTAATGGTAAAATTTATTAAATAGATTACAATGCACACATTATTTCCTAAAGAAATTTATTTTATACATTCAAAATACAGTAAATACATTTTTGTTTAACCCTAGCTAATCCTCACAATTCCTTAATCAGGAGTTATTCTACCAATAATATTCTACAAATGAGAAAACCCAAACTTTAAAGAGTTAGATAGCTTGCCCAAGATTGTCTAGCAAGTAGAAGACGCAGGATCCTAACATATGACAGGTGATATGACCGCTTGGAATATTTCTGTAAGCTTAAGGTAATAAGCTCCTTGGGCAAAGGTTGTATCTTCTCTTATTTATTTGTTTATTTATTTCTATTTTTGTTTGCTTGCTTTTTCCTTATGCGCTGTTGCTGTGCTAGGGACATATCAGTATCTCAATAAATACAGGTAACAAATCATTTGTATTCAGCTTTCTAGTAAACACAGCTCTCTATAACTTGCATTTCTATACGTTTATGGTCAGCAACCCCAAGACACTGCTAGAAAAAAAAAAATACTAGACAATGTATCTCCAACTGCTGGCTGAGTTGACCAGCTGTATCTATAGGTCTTACATCTACCTCAATTATATCATGTCCCAAAGTCAATTAATTTTCTCATCTTCTACCCAACATTTCTCTTTACTGTCAAGCATCCCAATTAGAAATGCAGACGTCACCCTCTCTTTTTTCTCATTCATCCTCCATAAGGTCATAGAGTAGCCATCTCACCTGCTAAGTACCTTCCCATTCCATTCCCTCCTTTATATGTTCAGTGCCTTAATTCTGATCCTTATTTCTTTCCTGCCCAGAATTTAACAGCCTTGCATCTGGTCTTTTACCACTGGCATTCTTCTTCCCAGGTGCCCAGAGTTTCTTTCTGAAATAGAAACCATTCCCTTCTGAAAGACTTTTGGCAGCTGCCTCTACCCTAAAGCAGTATTTTCCAGTGTGAGATCCATAGGACCCTGTTAAAAACTGTGGAAAGGGAAAGACAAATGGGTTTAAGACAAGCTCTTTGAAATTTATAACACAGAGTGGCATGTTAGATGCTCTGAGAAGTCCTACAGGAAAGGACCCCATGTAACAGCCTAGCCCAGCGTTCCCCACATTTGATTTGCCCTTAAACCCCCCATTTTCCCAGACAATACCAGTGAACACGAGTGTTCTCCTAAGCACGGTTTGAGAAAATACCATCCTACCAGCTAAATTAACTACAGTGTCAGCTCTGCTCCAATAAGCACCACCTTCCTACCCCAGTGGTACCATGTTTGTGGCCATTGCCAAGGCGATCACATACTCTCAAGTGAAATGTGAGGTTTCTTTCAAATAGAATGTATGTTCCCCAGCCTGTCACCCTGAAGAACTCTTACTAATAACTTGAAGACCCAGCTCAAGTGTTACTCCTCCCTGAAGCCTGGCTCCAGTTGTTCTTGTGCTTGCTTAGCTGTGAGCCATCTTTCAAACCTTGCCCACATTTGTTCTGAAGTTCACCTTCTCTCCAAGACGACTAGGCCCTTTTATCTTTGTATCTGGAGCACGTAGCCCCATCCCCAGAAGGGAGCAGACACTCAACAAACGTTGCCTGAAGGTATCTTTTATTGCATTTGAATTCAATATCTCACAGATACCATGCTTCCCGAAAATAAGACCTAGCCGGACAATGAGATCTAATGCATCTTTTGGAGCAAAAATTAATATAAGACCCAGTCTTATTTTACTATAAGACCGAGTCTTATAGTATAATATAATATAATATAATATAATATAATATAATATAATACTTGGTCTTATATTAATTTTTGCTCCAAAAGACACATTAGAGCTGATGGTCCAGTTAGGTCTTATTTTCGGGGAAACACGGTAGGAGGTTTCAGTGCATATTTATTATAACATTTCCCAAGAGAAGTCAACGTGGCTTTAAAGAACCTGTAACCCATCCTCACTGCAGCTGAGATCAAGGTATTTTCCCAGAGGGAGAGCCATGTGTGGCCTGCTCTGTGTTGAGGGACAAGATTCGATCTGTGAATCCATCTGGCCGTTTGGTTATTCCTGCCTCCCGCAACTTCATGAGTGTACCTCCCGCATCTGTACCTCACTAGAAGAGGTCCGTCTTCCCCCAAAGAGGAAGAGAGATGTTTTTCAGCCGCGGACATAGTTAATCAGTGGAAGACGCTAGTGAGCACAGGGTTTGGTGGCGGACGCCCATGGAGTGGCTGTCCTCAGCCAGAGGTTCATGGAACTCAGTGGCCCTCGCGTTATAGAGGCTTTCTTACTTCTCCCTAGTAGGGCAAGGTCCACCGAGAATTACTCTAGCTCTGCGTGGCTGGGAAGAAGTTAATTTTCAAAGAGTTGCGTCAAGTCTTTCTTTAATGATGAAGCCGACCTGTAAAAGACTCTGCCACTTTCCAGCTGGCCAAGCTCTGTCAACCTCTTCGCATCCCTTTTCCTCATCTGGAAGATGAGGATGAATGAGGCAGCGTTTGCAGACATGTGACACCTTGCTTGGCACATCGCAGGCAATCAGTAAAAGTGATTCGATTCTGCTTTCTCCTGAATTTTACAGTTTATAAAAATAAAAAGAGGAACCACTTACATGAAATTAATAACCAACTCAGAAATCTGTTACTAAGTATGTTTTGGACAGATCCATTTGTCTCTGCCATTCTCTATGTTAAATTAAAATTAAAACACACTCTTTAAAAAGCCCTGCTAATTCAACAGAACAGCATTCAAAATGATGTGGGTGAGCCGTACATTTTAATGCTGACGGACTCAATTTATTGTCCAAAGTTTAGCAATGTGAGAACTCAATGTCTGTAAAATAAGGTTCTGGTAGGACACGCGCATCAATAGAATGGTTCTGTCATAGGCGAGTTAGACATACTGCTTCGAATGGCACAGAAAGCCAGTGTTTCCTTTGTGAGCTTCCATTCTCTTGGAAGGGAGCAAAACGCATGAGACAATTTACACAAGCTGGGCAAGGAACAGGCCACAGCTGTCACTGGGGGCTGGACCAAGTCACGCACAAAAGGTCTGGGCCACTGCAGGCTAAGGGTGCCGGTGCTTAGGAACGTGGGGCCCCCTGGCACTGCAGTTAATGAGGCCACTGGTTCCCTTATTTTCCTTTCCAGAGATTATCATGATCAATTTGCATGATGACGATGGAAAAAAATTAAAACATTATTCCCAAAGATGAAGTTAATCAAGGGCTTGGAGACTTAGAGTTTCCTGGAGGAGAAGGGTATATTGAGAGGAGCCAGAGTTTGGTTCAGTGAAGCAACAGTGAATTCCAACCCCCTCCCCACCCCACCCCCTACACACACACCTTTTTTTATTCATAGCATCTTCAACCTCAATTAAACCCTTGAGAACCTCTCTCCCTTAAGAGCCTGTAACGAATTTAATACAAATTCGAACGGAAATAAAAGGAGCAAGGGGGCCAAAAAAAAAATATTCGAATGAAGAAATGAGAATATGAAATTGTGGGATGTGCTTGTGGCTGAAAAGCCATTTGCTCTTCCTTCGGCCCTGTGACAGATTCTACATGTTCTAAATTCAATCTCAAAATCATTCTTCCTTTGATACTTCAAGCCCGCCTAAGAGCTGGATGTCTGCAAGTGGCTCACTCTTTTCCTTGGGATGTCACTAATGCAGTGAGTGCCTTTGCATACTCAGCAGCAGTGCCTTTTTCAGATCCATTTTCCATGTCTTTTGCATGAAACTGGATCCAGGTTTCTTCCTTCTAGAGAGCCGTGAGTTTTCTCCACCGCAGAGAAAGTGTTGAACCACCTTGAACACAGGCTTGGAAGGGGAAACCTATGAAAAGAGTTCCCATCCCAGTTCCCTTTCCACAGACTGTCCCCTTAGGGGGAGTCATGGTCAAAAGCCCAGCACATCAGGAGGGAAAAAGCAAGAAAGACCTGTAGTCTTAACATTTCTCTTCATGGCGCTACCACAGAATGAGACGAAATAAGAATGCAAAACGGAGACTGTGCCTCTTCCACCTCGTATTAAGGATTTTACTTTAGCATCTAAAGCATCTTTACAGAAAAAGCCAAAGGAAAACAATAGTTAAACCAATAAATAGTCTGTGTCACAATTAACTTTCCCTGAAAGCTGTTTCAATTTCTCTATTTCATCCCCCTTACCTCAGCTTAGGGAGCCCCATATGTGTAAACACACACATGTTCTTTAATTATTTGTGTCACCTCAGTTTCTTCACCCTTTCCTCTTAATTCGTGCTACTCTTGATTCTCTGTGGTTCACGGGCCCCGGTCACCAACAAACAAAAACAACCCTCACAGTTTACGTCCAGCGAACCCAGAAGGAGTGAAATACTGGATTTTTTTCCATGATTGGCCCAGAGGAAGAATCATGTTAAGAGGACAAATGGATACTGTTATGGTGACTTTTTACATTTTATCCACAATTCATCCATTAAGTGTTTCCAGTGACAAAAGTAATCTCTTTGAAAAACGCAATGCCATTATCCTAGGCCTAACAGCAACTGTAATCATTGAGTTTCAAACATTCATGTAGTAGGTACGTTGAGCCAAGCACCGTGTGAGGTGCCAGTGGGGCGTCCACAGACAGCTGTACAGGTGGCACCCAACCCGAGGGTGCCCAGCAGAAGGGACAGCTGAAATCCAGCTTGTTCTGCCACCAAGCCAAACACCCGGTGCTGGTTACACCTGGAGGAACGGTACCTTCTGGAATTCATCTGTTTCCGGATAAGCTGATTTGACAGAAGAAGCTCAGCGCCTAGGGATACAAGGAGTTTGTAACCTAATGAAAGATGTTCACGGAGGGTGGATAGAAATGGCGTGAAAAGCAGTCCTTACAAGAGACAAGGTGACCAGAGGGGGTGGCCATCACTTCCCCCTTCGTACTTCTAGCCTCTTTCCAAGCATCGAGTCTTCTCACCTCTGTGAGCACGAGTCCGAGTCCCCTTTTTCCAGCGGAAGAAAATGAGCCAGAAGTAAATCGACTTACCCCAGCCACCCAGCAGCTAATAAGTGACCCCAAGATCGCGTGTCCTCCCAAGGTAGAGGGACCCAGAAGAAGGAAGGTGGAGGGATCTGGTTGGAGCAGGAACCCGTGGGATTCAGCACAAGGAGGACCCTCCGGAAGTATTCATTGAACTGAACTCAGGGAGGAAGGCTGGAGAAGCACATTTGTGAGCAGGTCCAGGAGGCACCGAGGGTGTCACAGCAAGGAGGCCCTCAATGTGGGCTCGTTCACATCATCTAGTCCCCACCCTGCTGCCCCACCCCACCCCTCACTCTCCCATCAGCCCTCCAGGGTTTGGGGACTTTTGTTTCCAAGTCTCAGGGACAGGCAGGAGTTTGCACTGCTCACCCCAGTCTCACTCTTGCCTGCTCACTGGCCCTTCTTCAAGTTCACGGCCTTCCCTACACCAAGAGACAGGAAACCCCTTGAGGAAAGCTTCCCATCCATCTTCGTGGAGGTCTTTCATTTCTTTGCCAATAAGGCGATGTGCTTCACGACACATTCGATATACTTGACATCTGTCATAAAACCCAGGTCAGGCGTATCTGTCTTCCGTTAAAATAAGCCATTCGACTGCACTTCCTCTGCCGTGAGAGCCGCACCAGAAATAATTATTGACATATTGTCCGCGCGTCCAGCCAACCCCTCTTAATAGGAGCCGTAAATTACTGGGCCTGGTTTTCCCCGCTCTCATCAGAGAAACAAGGTAGCACTTACAGGACCAGCAGGAGACACCATGATATTAAAACTTGAAGGGGAAGCTGGAGCTGAAGTGACTGGCGTGAAATAAATACCTTCCTTTAACATCTTTCAAAAGTTAGTGACTGCGGCGATACACAGCTGTTTCTTTGTGGTGAGGCATGAATTTGCTCATAACACGTTCCTGAGATGAGTCTTACGTTCACACAGCCCAGAAAGAAGCTGATAGAAGTTTTCTGAGTGACGGCGATTCCTCTTTAGACTTAGAATGGTTCCACCTTCTAGGAGGAGTCCACATGGGGGAGAATTCTGGGCGCCTGGACTCCGCTTGCTTACTATGAATCCAGGAGAGAAGCACCAATCTCTTCTGATTCTAATTGTTCCCATGAGAGGCACCCAGGAAAGAAGCATGTCTCAGTCCTCCAAAGACCTGCCAGCTGGAAAACCTGTCACAGGATTATTCAAATCACTACTGCCCCTGAACAAAACACGTAACATGAAGCAAATATTTTCCTTACGGGAAGGGAGGGGGCTTGGAATAGGCGAAACTGTGGGTACATTCTAGATTCCAGGTCAACTTGACCAAATAGCTATTTGGTGGGCAGACATGGTGGGAGTTTCTGGGGACCAGGAGGGGTTGACACATCACAAAGGAATGCAAAGATGAAAAACCAGAGGTGCCCTTTGTTGGGGCCACCAGAGTAGACGAAGCAAATCTCTAAAGCCCACGCTAATAAAGTTGTTCTCAGCAGACCCAAATCGGACTTGTAAGAACAGAGGAAATTTGTGCAGACACAAGAGAAGCCCCCCAAATATCAAGTAGGGGGACATAAAAAATAATGTTTCTGGCTGGTAACATTCTTTCCAGGTCCTTCTTCTCACCCGGCCCTTGAAGAGATGCCAGACATTTGTGTCGGCACCCACAGGGCCTGCGTGCCCCATCCTTACATGAGAGCTGAACCGTCGTGCTCCAACTGGGATACATTGTTGACAGAAATGCAAGTGCTTAAGTGTCTTCTTCAGGACCAGGAAGTCATCTATCATTTGGACTTTGAGTTGGAGCATTGTAAAGAAGAAACTTTTTCTTTACACTTTACACTTGTGCTGCTAAACCAGGAATAAAGACTGCTGTTGAAAGAGATGCTTTACAAGTATCTGGGTGAGAGATTAGCTCTACAAGAGGCAGAGGAAATCGCCTATTTCCCCTTGTCCAACCCACTCAACTCAAACCGCCCCAAACTGTCAGTGGATTTGAAATGAGAGGAAGTTGCTAATTTGATGACCTAGAACAACATGGACGGTTAAGAATGTTAAGATAAGGGTGATGGAATTCATGTTTCTCACTCTCCGAGCAGATCGGTTGCAGGAATCACAAAAGCACCCGCCATGACAACTGGCTCAAACTGGGCAGCCTTAGTGTTCCAGACCCCAAGTTTTCAGAGCGATGTGTGTGGGGGTCATCTTAGCCCCAGTGGGCAGCCAGGCTGCCGTGGAGGTGGAAAGGGTGCTTCTTTACCGGGGTCCAGGCTAGACAAGCCTGTCAGTGCTGGCCAAGCCTTCCAACCGATGAAGGGGCATCTGTTCCCAAACTCATCTGTTAGCTGGCGACGTGTTGCCCCATGCCAGAGTCTGCTCTGTGAAGGGTTGGTAAACAGCAGGCCACCAGCAGGCAAGAGCATCAGGGCCTCTCCCACGTACTCACTTTCCCTTTCATGTGTAAAGGACCTCAGCAGGGTGACTGCAGCTAGCTGGTACCCGTGAGCAAGCGTGGAAGTCATGCCAGCAAGGTTGTTCCTTTTGCACTGGCGGCCACGGGGTGATTGACACACTGGAGAATGTTAAGTACTTTTCACATCAAAGCTTTGGCATGTGGCTTCCTTTGGAGGTTGGGGTGGGGGGGGAACCCATTCCACTGAACGCGTCTACACGTAGCAGATGTGCTGTGGACGATTTATCCTACATTCCTGCCAGATGTTGACATGTCGCCTAATGCCCAATGAGCGTGGCTCTTTTCGTGTGACTGAATATAAGGCAACATGGTTTCAGGCCAGCGCTGGCTTCTGATCCCAGGAACTACTCTGGTATTTGCTGCCCATGTGCCAAGAACAAAACGAATGTCGGCTTCCCCTTCTTTCAGGGTTATTGCTTCCCCGTGAGGCTCCGTACCAAACGTGAGCAGGCCTCTCTGCTGTCATCTCTGCGATTGCGCTTTGGTTTTCATCATGTTTGGCCCAAAAAGCGCAGGACAGGGGTTCAGGTTTTGTGCTCACACACTCCTTTCCCGTGACTCGCTGGCACTGAAACACTCTAAGACCACACTCTTCTCCTGGGTTGTCGTCATCTGCTGAAGCCCAGATCTGTGGCTGTAGACTGCCTGCCATTGCCCGATAGCGGATGATAACATTTCCGCAGCCATAGTTAAGCTTCTTAAGTTTCTTCTGCACCTCGGGAGTGCTTAGCATATCGTGTTCTTAGAACCATAGTCAACGTGCCCCTGGGTAAAGTAAGAGTCGATACCACGTTCATGGGAGATTATCCAGGACTAAGCCACTGAGCGACTCGCAGGGTCTCACTCAGCCGGGCTCCCCGGAAGCACACCTGTCTACACCTCTCAGAGGTACACTGGGTCGCTGGATGTTGTCTGAGCACATCTGGAAAATAGAACTTCTGGAGGGCTGCATAGCTCTCCTTGTTAAGGCGGAGGGGATAGACCGAAAACGTGGATGTGACACGTACCAAATGGTACTAAGGCATCACTTGTTTGTAAGCACCCAAACCGTTCGTTATCCACTTTCACTTCAGATGAGGGGGGGTCGGCGAGGACGCTGAATGCAGATACAGGCTACTGCTCCCACCCAAACTGCAAACCCCTTTTCTGGCATTTTTAGGTGATCAAGACGCTGTGTGCGGCTGCCCTGAGATTCCACGTTCCATCCTCCACCGTTCTGCTGGACCACAGGGGAGCAGAGGACCGAGCCACTGAACACAAGAGCCCACAGGTGAGCTTACAGCAGGTATTCACAGGAGTAGACAGGACAGTGTCTGTCCATGTGGCTGTTTCCATGTTAATTGCAAACACGACCGTGTGTGAAAAGCAACCAGCAAAATGACTGCCCTTCTAACACGCTTCCTTCACTGGCTACAGTACTTGTCTATAGGTGGAGATTCAGACATTCCAGGTATGAAAAGCCCTTCCTTAGCATCTCGTATTCCAAGCCAGGAACTTCTTAAATGATTGAGTAATGTGTTTTAAGGTTCTTACTTTCCTTAAAATAGTAATTAAGAAAGCAAATGAGAGCTTTTCCTTGAGGGGCGCGCTGAGGGTTAAACGGGCTGGCCCGCCGAGCTCACCAGACTGTGCTCTCTTCCTTGACGAGCACGGGTGCCAGACTGTTCCTTCAGATGAAGACAGTATGCTTGTAGTGACGAACCGCACTGGCCATCTATCTTTCTTTTGTGATCTGGCTCTCATCGAGCTGAACTGAAGCCATTTCTCTGCCTGTGGCTGATTAAACGCAGAGTAAATCCGCATCTCTGACGAGGCTGTAATGATTCTCCACAGCCCAGCCCACACCTGCAGGATCTGGCTTCTCCATTTCCATCGTCAAATGAAGCATCTGTTTCAGAGAGGTGGGCTCTTTTTATCATCCAGAGTACCACTCTCGTCGGAGTGGGTGCACCACCCGGGGTACACAAGGCTGCCCCTCAAGGAAAAGCTCACATTAGTTTTCTTAATTACTATTTTAAGGAAAGTAAGAACCATAAAACAGGTGACGAACGGTCTCCCAGGGAGTCTTGCTGTCCTCAGCATGAAAAGGACACAACTTTGGGCAAACACCTGTGACATCGACAAAAGTCTCCATGGCTCACATGCCATGGTCTTCTTTTAATAAAAACACGTCAGGAAATGTCAAGGGGAATCTTTGGAATAAGGCAATCCTTTATTTATCAATTTATTCTTTCATTCATTCAGTAGCTACTCTCTGAGCAACATCTATGAGTGATACGTGCTCAGTAAACCATTTGTGAAACGTGTACATCAGCTCGTACAAGAGACAAGCCAAATTGCTACATTGTCCGTCCCAGAATTAGCCTGCGGGACTTGGTTGAATGTTACACCTCTCAGCTACAACTCAGAGAGACCAGAACATTTTGTTACATAAATCCTTGTACCCAAAGATACAAGGTAGCACGTGTTCCATGAGTCATGCTCCTTGAGGCTGACCCCTTCTCAATGCAGCTGCCTGTCTGAGCGATAACTCCGTCTACAGTGAACGGGACCAGGTAAAAGTTAGGTAAAGATGGTCCAGCAACACAAGGGCGGTACCTGAAGCTTAAGGAAAAATGGCTGCTCACTTTCAGGCCAGAGACACAGGTCTACTGCCATCCATTTGGCAACCTCACTGCCAATTCCACCGTGGTCTCCTCATGGCTATGCTGAACATAGTTTGACACCCCCTCCAGCCCAGGAGGTCAGGAGCCAGTGGTGATGGGAGAACTCCTGTGACTCTAGGAAGACTTTCATCAACTGTCACTGACCTGACATGTGAATTCAGACACACCATTTGTCATCAGTCCTTTTCTTGCCTCCCTCGCATGGTAACGTTCTCCACTCCACATAAGGCGTCCAGCTGGGGGATGCAAGAAATGGGTGGATGAAAGACATGGAGGGGAACCCCCATCACTCGCTCTCTCTCAGGCTCAGATTCATCATCTGCGAAGTAATGATTGTAAGCCTTGCCAAGTCCACTCACCAGATAGATTTAGGAACCATACAAAGTCACAGGCAGACATCTTCAGGCGCGTCAAGTCTATACGAGTATAAACTGGTGTTTGATTTCTCAAGAGCCTTCTTTGTGAGTTCTGTCACTAGCTGTGACAGGGTTAACAAAACGAAAAATACACCACCCTTCAAAGTGCTTGTAGTCTAGTATATATGTCTAAGCACATTGAGTTAAAAAAAAAAAATCTCATACACACACACAATTGTTTTGCTAGCAAATATCTTTGTAAAGGAAACCAATACAGAGCTCACTGAAGCACAAACTAAACCACCTCTGTTTGATTTTTTAATACCCTCAGACCATTCTACTCAAATAAGTCTATAACAATTTCCCCTTTTAGAAAGGAGGAATAAAGAATATATAAACAGAATCCTTTATGTGAAATTGTGTACGAGCTATGTCAGAATCAACCATAACTAAAATGCATCGGAAAGAAGTCCCAGGTTGTATATCTCTCTCTTCCTTCCTGTACGGGACCAGGTGGCCCTACATCCCAAGCTCACCGCTTGATAGACAGATGTCAGAGACGGCAACACACAGCAGAGAACTTGTGTTGACCAAAAGGTGTGTTTTTTTCCTTATCAAAATACAGGCATTGTTGATATATTGCCAAAAGTGCTTAAAGCAGATTATATCTGCATTTGATTTTGTGGATATACTTTGTGCACTTACTTTTTGTAAGTGCAAAGACAAAAATCTTTGAAATTTATAAAGATTTCTGGATTTTTCTGCTCCAGAGGTTACAAAAAGCAACCTTCACTGACTCTCAGACATACTATAGCTTGAATGTTACAGGGACGTGAAATATATGTACTGTTGCTGTGGCTTAAAATTTCCATCCTACTGCACTGAGTTGGAGTTTACAAAAATAGCATCTGCAACATTGCCAACAAGATCCTATAACCTTAACACAAAGTAAATATAAAAGTAGAAAGGAAATGTAACCTTTTTAAAGTTCTCTCTATGTAAATATCATGCAGAAATCACTGACTATAGAACACTCCAACGTCTCGTAATATCTGAACCATGCCAAAAAAATCACCATGCAAGGACGTTACTTTGCTCTTTCACAGATTTCTTTAAATTCCTATCCGCTTTCTGTGATGGTCTCTGTTAATAGTAAATTTAAGAGTCCAATAGAGTCATACTCACAAAAGCAACTTTCTATAAAACTTCTGGGTCTATTTATCTGTTGACACCAAATCTCACTCTATGCTCAAGCCATCTTCTAAAATGAATGACAAAAAGTCAACTGAAACCAGCTAAAACCAAGAGGAATTGATTAGTTCACGTGAGTGACGCGTCTAGGAAGCTTTGGCTTTGGTCACGGCTGGATGCAGGCACTGCGATGGTGGCATCTCGGCCATGTCCCAGTAACTCCTGCTCTGCTCCGCTCTGCTTCTCGCTGGCTTCCTCCTTTGTCAGGCTCTCTTCTCCGGAAGTTATTGGATTAGATATGGCTACTCAAGAAAGGAGAGCACTTCTTTCTTTCTATCCCCCACCCAAGTCCCGGGGAAGCCTTGAGCTGGCTTAGTCTGGATCGTATACCCATCCTTGAAGTCATCACAGCCCTCAGAGCCATAAGGCATCCAATTGGCCAACCAAGAAGGAGGAGAAGGAAGGGGAGAAAGAAGCCCGAGGACTGCAGAGGAGAAGGAGATGTTTGGTGACAAATAGAAGTGTGACCCAGACTAGCTAGGCTCTCTTAGCCCAGAGGTGTCCTGCTCATTTTTATCTTCAATGTTATCTCAAAAGTTGAGCTCCCAATAAAGGAAGTGGATTATAGATCATTCCATCCTCATTTTTAGATTATTGATTGTATTGAAAGGAAATGAACACAGAGCTTTGAAGAAGGCAAGGCTTACGTGGATGACGGAACTTATTCCGTGGGAGGGAAATTATTTCTCTCCCAGCTTCGTTATACCTGGTGGAAATTATGATCCGTGCCATGGCACTTCCTTATACCATTCCAATAAATCCACACTCATCTTTCAATTCGTAAATTGGCAGAAGGAGACTATAGAGCGTGCCCCATTACACACTTACCATTTTTTTCTCAGATTCCAGAAAAACGATGGGAGTTCCCCCGTGGCCCTTTCTCACACAGTCATATCCCTCTGACCTGTTACACACAAAGGTCTCATTGATTGACAGAGCAGCTACACTGATTTGCAGGGCCAAAGGGTTGGGGATCCCGGAAATTCTCAACTGGTTCAACAAGAATGGGCACCACACCTTCGCAAAGCTCGCCAGTGAACAAGTCACAAAAAATGAGAACTGGGAAAAATTAGGGAAGTGCCTCAGGCAGCCAGGGTCTGTAGCGATGGAGCGTTCAGATAGGAGCAAATGAATATCAGGCAACTTTGCTTCATTCCAGTCTCTTATTTTTCCAACTAGGACTTCTGGACTTCTTTCAGAGAGAGAAAGAGAGAGCGAGGGGCCAACCAACCCAGGGGAGAATGTCCTCATGCCCTAATCCTAAACCCCCCACAGGCATTGCTCTTATTAAATTCTCTCCGTTCCTATGAATTTTTTTTTAATTGAGACCATCACTTTTTCCTTGATATTTCCTTTTTCCCTTAGATCTTTTTAGATCCAGGGGCAATAGCATTGCGTCAACTCATACTCCTCTATTCATAACATGCTATCATTATAATTTTGTGCCAGGCCCTTCAGCTCATTTGTGTATCACCTTTTGTTCCATTTCCCTTCATCTATTTTCCTCCCCCGACCCCTGGGCTTTGAAGGCTGTCAGGTTTGGTGATAGCCTGGAATTTGTATATCGCATCATGAAACACAGAGTATGTCCACAGATTTTGTTCTATTTCACTTTCTTTCTCTTTCACCCAGCACGGATTTTATGATCTATCTACACTGCTTCCAACTGCCGCACGGCATTGCACATAAGTCTCCTGATGTCTTACAATCTGTGTCCCCCAGTGCTGACCCCTCGTCGTCACCATGGTCTCGTCTCGCCCCCTCAGTACCTGTCTGAGACTTTCTCTGGCCTCACCTCCCAGGGACAGTGGGATTGGGCTCCACCTGTTTCTTGCTCACGACTCTTCTCTGGGGCGCCTACCATGATGACACTGTTGTGTTCCTATCATGTACACGGGAGAATCTGAGGCTCAAAGATGTACATTTGATGCTTAGTTTTATGAAATTCTCTGACTCCCAGGTTTGCACCCTTCCACCGAACCCACTACCTGACTTCCATGGGGGTCTTTTGATTCCAGGGCCTGCGCTACAGGCAGCAGGGACGCAGTAAGGCCAGAAAACCATCCCTTCCCTTCACCAGCATCCCTTCCCCCAGCCCAGAGGGAGTGGAGGCCCTACCCTGCCACAAGGGCCCAGGACTTACCGTGTTTCCCCGAAAATAAGACCTAGCCAAACCATCAGCTCTAATGTGTCTTTTAGAGCAAAAATTAATATGACTCAGTCTTACTTTACTATAATATCAGACCGGGTCTTATATTAATTTTTGCTCCAAAAGACACATTAGAGCTGATGGTCCTGCTAGGTCTTATTTTCAGGGAAACACGGTAGCTTGGGGTCAGCAGCGGTGTGTAATCAGAGGTGAGGGATAGCCCCGTTGGCCAGGGGCCAGGCGCGCTTAGCCCCCCCCCCACCCCCACACACACACCCCGATGCAGGCAGATTAACAGCTGCCATCTGGCAAGCAGAGTCTCTCCAGGCAAACTGCAAACCTCTTCTCTGGGTGAATCACTAGTGTGTCCAATACCAGTCAGGCCCGGTGAAACTTTGATGGCTCTATTAATGAAGATGAAAACTTGAGATATGCCAAATACAGATTAAATGGCATCTTGGTAACATGATTATCTCTGAATTACTAGCTGCACAGTGAGACAGCCAAGTGACTAATCCCGGGGAAGGCTGGGAGCGTTGGACAGAGGGTTCCCTGGATCCAGCCTCCGGGCGTCCTTTATTACATCATAGTCCTACTTTACTCAGAGAAGATTTCATTTTTGAAGTTCTGAGGTTGCAGATTTAGAGTGGTCTGAAACAAGACGAGCGGGGGTGCGGGGAGTGGAGAAGGATAGCAGCATCTGGCAAATGTTTCCGTACGCAGATAGCACCGTTGATGAAAATTGCAGAAATAAAAGGATACGGTAGGAATGATATTGAGGAATGCCTCAAAGCCACAAGTCACCGTCTCCCACTTTCTTTCTACTTCTGTCTGCAGCTTACTATTCTAGTGAGTTCTGCTATGCTAGTGCTTTCAATACCTTAGCTGCATTCATGCGTGTCATTTCAGTGAGTTAAGTATTGTCATTCCCATTTTCCAGATGAGAAAGTGGTTGTACTCTTAAGGAAATGCCATGTTTGACTTCCTAGTTTGCGGGACTTACAGAGACTTTGGGGAGGGTTCCAAAGATCATTTCCAAAACACCAGCCCCTCCAGAGAGATTTTGAAAATGTCATCGCTAAGACACAAGATTGAGACTTTGTCAAGTAGTGTTGTTAGGGGCGTAGGGGTGTTTGTGAAGATCTGTGAATAATTTGACAACTAAAATGTCTTGCAACTTAGCTGGAATTTTCTAAGAAAGTGTTTACTTGGCAACTGTGGAACGGACTATGAAACCGGGGAGAATCCTATTCAGACCCAAATGTCTAGAAATCTCCTTACAGTTGGATCAGAAGAGGCCAGAGGCACGGAGCATGGTTCAGTCTGTGTATCGTATTATCTAACTGCATCTTGAGAAAAACCCCACTCTTTCTCCTTTCTCTTGAAGTGCATTTCTCACTCTAATACTTCTGATACACTCTACCTTCCCCACCAGGAACTTAATTTTTGGTGAAGTCCTTGAAATCCCTTCCTGGAAAAACAAATGAGACCACATCCTCCATTCTCCTGGTTAAGAGTGTCATTATCACACGCAGATCCTCAAGCAATCAGCTAAATTCCATTGTCAGGCTGAATTTCTTCCCTTTCTTTTGCGATGCATTCACAAACTTATTCAGTCTTCTGCCTTCTCAATGGAAAAAAAAAAAAATTCATAGAAACTACCAGAAACAGCCCATAATTGTAAATGGTTTTAAAAAGCCGTATGGAAGGATGAATAATCTTCCTTTTTGTTTCCATCTTTCCTAAATATTCCTTTGCTTTGTGTTTGCAATACCTTCTATACCCAGCTTTGGTCAAAATTGTTGTTGGCCATTTGCCAGTTTGAAATGTCCTACAAAATGAATTGCTTCTTTTGTAAATAAGAAAAAACTTTGGAAAATATTGCTTTGAAATATTGTGCTGGAGTTAGAACTAGCCGGTAGCACTTTCTGTGGGGACCAAGGAGGGTGGTGAGTTTATTGTCTGTTTAACACGTATAAATCACGATCTGGGTAATATTGTGTGCTTGCCTTCATCTTCCAGTGTCTGGGGTTTGGGGGATCACACATATTCTCTCAGGAAAGAATCACATATTTCCTGTGTCAGAAAGGCCTTTCATTTTGGGTTAAACTTTCAAATGACACCAGTACCAGAGAGAAATTGGGACAAATGTTTAACCACTTGGCTGAGGCTTAATGAGGACACCATAATTTTCAAGTGAATGAGTTCACCCACTTTTACTGGTTTCCTTTTCTTATTTTTTTTTTTTACTTTAACAAGTTACTTTATTCCTCTTATAATTTAAATGACAACTTTTGCTAATATTATTCTTGCAAGGTAACTTATGATTTGGCTACTCTTTATCTTTCCTCTTTTCCACATCATACTATGCTTTTTAGAAAAATAAATAAATAAATAAATTACGTATATATGTGTGTGTGTGTGTGTGTGTGTGTGTGTGTGTGTGTGTGTGTGTATATATATATATATATATATATCTTAATGGTATATCAAGGACAAGTATCAGAGTTGTAAGATCATTCTTAAACCAAAGTGTTGTCAAAATTAACCCCATAATGCATTGCAGGGCTGTTCACTTGTAGGACACATTTATCATATAAATAATAATGTCTTATGATTTTATAAACTTAGAAATGACAGTGGAGCACACTAAAGGGAAAATTTTCCAAGCTTACATTTTTAAAAGAAAAATAGTTCTCAGTTTTTGCCCCTTTAAACTCAATGTAATTATAGATGTATATACACTATGAATCACTGTGCAGGGTTATTAAAATAACTTTCTTTCAATAATTTTCTTTCCTAATACAATTCTTCTTGAATCATACATCTTAATATAATATTCAAAATTATGAGGATAGAATGAAAAAACTTTATTGAAAAGATGGACCATTTAAGGTAGGATTGGATTGATAGTCAATTAAAGCTGTATCTCCACACTTCCATTCATTATGTGGTTTCTTTTTTTTTTTTCCACCTCTGAAAATTAGCTGAAATAAGATATATTATGCCAAGATATCTGGGCAGGAAATTGCCACTAGGTGTGAACAAGAGACATCCAATCTCTCCCTTTTAATGAAAATACAATCAGTCATATCTATACTGAGAAAAAAAGACAAAATATGCCAAAGACGCAAATATTTAGAAAAGTGCGATTGAAAATCAGCTCAACCTTTAATGAGAGGACCTGAACTAATCAATGAATGAGATCCAAAATCAATGAATGAGATCTTAAAAGCCTCACTGATTTTAAGACCCTCTTTCCACTTAAAAAAGTTAAGAAAAATCTATTTAAATGTCTATCTAAATTCAGGAAACAAACCAACTGTGTGTGTGTGTGTGTGTGTGTGTGTGTGTGTGTGTGTGTATATATATATATATATATATATATATATATATATATATATATACATATATATGACATCTTGGCTCTCCTCAGACACATTAAAAAAGAGTAAGAGCTATTCAATATATAAATTTATGAAATCATGTAAATACTCCGTACACACGTAGCCAAATCATAGCCAAATACTGAGCAAAAATACAGTTATGAGAGCCAGGTGGATAAGAAACACAGAGACCCTTGGTTTTTCGACACCACATCTCAAATGGCATTTCCTCTCAAAGCCAAGTTTCATGTTGGGAAACACTTCATTTTAAAGACCAAGGCCCAATATTCCAGCATCGTAAGGTTAAACAGAGAAGGTGGACAGAATAGTTTTAGTGGATATTTTAATGGAGAGTAATAGTTACAGATGTCACCACAAATAATATGTTAGCTTGAAACCTGTTAACCAACTCAGGCTTCACAGGTGTGTGTGTGTGTGTGTGTGTGTGTAAATTCAAGTGTTTTCTACAAATAAACTTGGCCATAAAACTCTTTCTTTAGTTACTAAGATGTATTTTTGTTTTCATGCGTGGCCCTGAACGCATTTCTGTAGTTGTGAACAACTACATTTGATTACAGTCTGTCAGATTTATCTTTTTAGCAGGAGAAAAGTAATATGTGTTTCTCCAGAAAGGAAATCAATGTGTCTTTATGATAGATGCGGAGGGGAAAGCTGGATGCTGTCACTTTAAGTGAAGGAGCAGAAAGACAGGGTGGCTGCCCGGCTATCGCCATTGGCTGCTGACATAACTCTTGGGAGGCAAAGCCCTGTTTAAATCTTATAATCCTTGTTTATAGGACAGACTTCCAGTCACTGACCTAATAGTCACGGCTCCAAGTTGTTAAATTACAAAGTCTTGCATCTGAGGTGTCCCCAGTTTGCTTTATTTAGATTTTCTCAGCCACATCTTCTAGCCAGAGCTCTGCCTGGTTGTTCTTAGGCACCGTGAGAAAGTCCTCCCCGCCCCATAGGAAGGACCAGGTCTCAAGGGCACACCCTCTTTCTTTCTCCATCAAACAGGAGGAGGAAACCTCGAAAGCAGCATCCAGATCGTGCCAGAGACAAATGCAGCTGAAAGCATCCTCAGAGGGATGTACTGGGGGACTTTGTGACAAAAATATGCCCAGAGATCTCTTCCGTCCTCTTGGGACCCACCCACCTCCCCAGATCCCCGAGGGGCTCCAGATAGAGCGGAGCTGGACAGAAAACAAAGCATCTGCCCTGGCATTGTGAGGTTATAAGATTCTCCACTCAGAGGTGGCCCCACCCCGGACACTGAGAAAACCAGGGTGAGCAGGGATGTCTTAGCAGCATGACTGCTTGTGCCTCTGACCGTTCTGATGAGCTTACAAAGCAGTGACAGGCTCTCTGAACTCACATGTCTTGTCTCATGAAGGACATCTATCAATAAAGTATTTCAACTGTTTGTTTACGGCCAGTTTCAATAATCACATTTCATGTATAAGCCCCTCTCCTAAGTTACTTTTTTTTAAAATGGTAGATTGGGTTTTGTTCCTTAAGTGATGGATGTTTCTGGAAGGCATTCTGTTGATGTGAGTGTGTGTGTGTGTGTGTGTGTGTGCACTCGGGGTATGAACCCAGACCTGATGAAACCATTAATGACACTGTATACAGAGCCCCTCGCCAAGGGTTTGGAACACAATCAATATTCTGCACAGGTCCATTCACTCCTTCGTTATCACTGCTGTCTCCCACTTACGTACCCTGCATAGTACATAAATAAGCGCAAATACGTAATGCACCTGCCGGAAGCTAAAGGATTCCCTCCTTTTCCCCCCAACATCCTCCTTCCAGCATCCCCAAGTTATTCAAGAATCAGGGTTTAAGAAATAATGCTTAATTTTTTTTTTTTAAAGATGATACAGGAACTGCTCTGTCGCATGGAATATCCTCTCTTGACAAACAATAGTTTCCAATTCGGGCACATAAACCTTCTGAGATGATGGTACCCATCCACATGTCTTCCTATACATATTTTAAAGCAATATCTTGACTTAGAGAAAAGCTAGACATAACCTGAATGTTTAATAAATGTGAATTGTTTAAATACATTAGTAAATCCAGACAGTGGAATCGTTTGAATCCATAAAAAGCACACTAAATAAATAGGTCTAGTGGAAAGGAGGTATTTGATGTCACATGCAACAGAAAAAGCTGCTTACAACATAAACGCAGATAGGATGCAGATTTCTATATCTGCAGGGGTTTATTCCAGTGGCATCACAATGGCTGATTAGCAAGGAAAGGGGAAATTCACTTTTGGGGCGTTCTTAATCCTGCTCTTTGTCTATCCTAAGTTTTCTCTGTAGCACATTTCATTGCTCTTCTATATCAAAAAACAATAGAAGAAACTACATTTTGGTGGAAACCGCAGTTGGGCACTTATCTCCACCAGCTGAAACCGTCCTCAGTTAAGCCTTTTAATCTGCCATCTCATCAGCCTGTGCATTTGTTTGATAGATGGCTCCGTTGCCTCTGGCCTGTCATATTGTTATTTGCTTTGAACTCGAAACATCTGGGTGGCAAAGACTGTAGCTGTCTAATATTGTTTTTTTAGTGTTTGAATATACAGAAAAATACGTAAAAAATCTTCTGCTCATCAAGATGATTAAGAACAACCAGTCCTGTGTGTTGAAAGGAAAATCAACCTCATAAACTTGGTAAACAAAGAGAAACAAAGGTTGACCCGCGTCACCGTCCTCTGTCCCCTACAGAGCGTGGCACGCTGAGTGCTCTCAAGTGTATTTAAAACCACCATAAATGCCATAGGTTCCTTCACTGCCTTGCATTTTCTTCCTGGTTTAACTGGAGATGCTTCCACTTCCCTTTGCTTCATGCTCATTAATAATTTTCCAAGTTCTCGTTTTTCTTATCCCTCTGAAAGTACACTTCATATATTAAAAGGTAATGAACACGTGTTCAGGAAATAGCAAAGAGCTGAATTTATACTTTTATTGAATTTATATTTTATGTTTACATTTTCTGATTACAATCAAAAGGGTAGCTGGTATTTCATGTACTTCTTAAGGAAAGAAAGACAGGGTTGGGCCTCTTCAAAAATTAAAATGTATCTGAAAACGGAAGATTTTAGTTGAACATCCAGACATATCTTTGTAATGTCAAATATACGGAAAAGAGGATTCAAGCAAGAGGGAACTGCGTGGTCGCAGGCATTATGTCACCCTGATGTGCTCAGACAATATACGTCTGTGTGACTAGAGAGCAGGATAGGTGGCATTTGGTGGCATTGTAGCATCAGACTTTAGCCAAAGTCTTCCTTTGCCATGTAAAGAAGTTTGGGTTTTGTCTCCAAGGCGATTGTAGAACTCCTACTGTAAGGATTTTTTTCACGGAAATGACATAATGCTATTAGCATTTTAATGTTTAAAATATTGTTCTGGCAACAGTATGAAGAATAGATTGGTAAGGAAGTAATACTGAAGGCTTTTGCAATATTCCAGACAAAAATAATTATTAAGGTTATGGGGTGGAGAAAAGGAAGCAGAGACAAGCAATAGTAAGTAGCTGTAGCACTAACAGAATTGGGAGCTGCTTTGGTGAAGGAGAAAGAGGAAGGGAAGAATCTAGAATAATCCTAGGTTCTTGCCTTGGGCAACAGAGTAGGTGGTAGCACATTTTCCCAAATAGGCAATACAGGAAAAAAAATATATAGTTTTTGTGTGTGTGTGTGTGTGTGTGTGTTTTTTGTTTGTTTGTTTTGTTTTTTCACGGAAATGAAAAGGAGGGTGGTGATTAGGGGAGATGATAGTACATTTTTCTAGGCATAGAAAATATCTTATAGGTACCTATAAGATATCTAAAGAAGTTATGTTTACTAGAATGGTACTAAGGTACTAAGAGCAGAGACCTTGCTGGTTCCGTTCAACCAATCAGACATGTGGCTTTCAAAATAATCATTTTTAGAACCTCCTCTGATGTCCACCAAGACCATTTTACAACCAGAAATATGGTGATTGTGGTCCACTCCCAAAGGAGTGATTGCAAAAATCTGACTAAAATTCCTCATGGTCTTACTACTCTTTGTTAACAGATATTAGCAAGGTTGTTTGTTGACTGGCCGAAAAGCAGAAACTGCACAATAAATCTCTGAAGTGGTCAGACTGGGCAGAATGAATGATAAAGTCATAGTGTTGGCGTGAGTTTCTGATATTGTTTAATCAGACATGTGGCTTTCAAGTTGCCATTGAAATGGTTAGGAGAGCCAAGTGTAATTGCTGTGATCTACATATACATAAAAAATTCTAAAGGGATTGTTGCATTAGCACGAGAAGCAGTGAGAAGTAGATAGCTCAAGTAGAAATCTGGAAAAGACATTAAGAAAAAAAAAAAGAAGAAGAAGAAAAACCTAGTAAATGGCTCTGCTACTTAGGAAAGTTGGAACAAATCTTCCTCGCTGGAGAAGCTTGAATTACCTGCCTAGCCCTTTAAGCATTTTCATGTACAAATCAAACACAGATGGCCCATTACGTTTATGACCTCCTGTCAATTACTCTAGATGGAGCATGCATTAATTATTGAAATATTTTCATTGTATACAAGTTTTTAGTGGTTACATTGCCACAGATAATTTCAACTTTCTGGTTAGAAACTGGTCTAAACAATTTTATTTACAAGAATTAATCTCTTGAATGTAGTAAAAACTACAAATACAGTAGTGGATTTTTCTTTTTCCATTTAACAAAACTAACCTAGAAATCCTGGGCCTCTATCTTTGGAAGTCAGTGTTATGTTAGCGTTGCATACAATACATAAACTCTGCCAAAATCTATTACAATTGTAGTAAATTTTGATTATAGGCGTTGTTTGTTATTTACGTCTATAAGATAAACATAATATTAGGAATAGCCCTCTTCTATTCGATGTGTCAATTACATCCATAAAATACGTTGTTTTGTAAATAGTAAAACAAAATAAAAATTTTTTAAAAGACTAAACTTGGTTTAAGCTTCAAATTGTTGCATCTACTTTAGTTCAAGTCAGGAAACACTTTAGATTATGTGAAAAGTCCACAGAGTGTTTAGATTTTGTAATGTGCCACTAGTTTTTGTCTGGCATGGCACACAAAATCCTGGGGCCATTTAACTGTCAAAGAACAACAGAACAGAACGGAACATTCCCATGAAACCACACTTGCAGAGAGTGTGAAGAAACACTTTGAGGAAACAGAGAAAGACATGTAGTTTCTGTCACTCTGGAAGGAAGCTATTCATTCAGCAAATATCAATTGAGCACCTACTATGCGCAGGGAAATTTTCTAGGCATTTGGAGTACATTGAGGAACAAAACAAAACAAAACAAAAAATAAAATTGATCGCCTCCTTTATTTACCTTTGCACAGAGAGAGAAGCTGAAGGTTAGAGAGGTGAGCTGACTAACCCAGGGTCAGCCAGTGAGAAGGTGTGGACGCCACAGTAAGAGCTCAGGCAGCCAGAGACCATGTTTTTGACCCAACATCACTCTCAAGCCTTTATTATTTCCAACTCACCTTTTCCAGGCTCAGTGGCCTATTAATCTGGGTCTTTGAGAAGTGAATACTTAAATGTAGTTAGCTGGACTTTCTTCAGGAGAAGTCTTAAGTTAGGCAGAGTCACCCTAAAAAAAAAAAAAAAAAAAAAAAAAAAGGTTGTCTATATCTCTTCTCTCAAAAATTATAGAAAAGAATGTTTAGGCAAAGAATGGGACAAATGAGATTAGCATCACAGGAATGCTGATTTCACAGCCCAGTGGGATGAGGGGGCCCCTGGGGGCAGCAGGCAAAGTCAACATGCAATCTTTGGCTCCTTTCTCTGGCCAAAGCCAAACAGGTCTTGAAAAATTTAATTCTAGCGAGGCACAAATGGAGGGGGCTGAAGGCACTCTGTGATCCATCGCGATAGGTTTGCACACAGTAGGAGAGAGCAATTCTCACCCAGCTCGATGCCACTAAGGCTAAAAAACTATGGTCCCCTCTAGAATCCTGTAAGGGGATTTAGCATATGTGTCAGGTGAAAATCATGTACCAGTGATCAATGCTTTGATATTGGGCCCCTCTCACAGACATTCATAGGAAACACTGCTAATGAGGAGAATTCACGTTAAAATGAATGTCATATTAGTTAAGAGCTGTTTCATAAATTTGGGATGATAATTTTGCCAAATGGCAAAGTAGTGTATTTTCCTACCACTGATAATGAAACTCTCCCAAGTTTATTTAGCTCTTCATACTTTTTAAAAACTTTTTTGCTGTTGGTGAAAGAGAGAGGGTCAGATGGCTTGTCTGAGGTCACATCAGATTTGACAGAGAACAGCCTAGAATGTTTCCTGGTTTACTCCAGGCACTGAACACTCTTTAGGGCGTCTTCTTATTTGATCCTCACCGAAACAGATAGAGAAGGTGTTACCATGTCCACTGACCCCATGAGACTGGGGCACAGAGTGAGTCAGTGCCCAATTCTGTTCCAAGTGGCATCCCTGAGGATACAAAGTCCACTGAGGGTGCGTTGGTGAGAAGGAGGATATGGGCAGGAGAACCTAAGGCCAGCAGCCGCAGCGTCACCTGGGAGCCTCTCGGGAGTAAAGAATCTCACCCCACCTAGGCATAGGGACTCCGAACACCCCCTTTCCTCTACACAGTTCAGTTTAAAGAACACTGGTCTGTGGCATCCCTCTTCTACTGTACATTCACCTCGTGAGGACAAAAAATAGGTCGGCGTGACATAGACCAGTCTTAGTGAGCCCATGAGGGGTCCACGCGAGCTCTGCTTCCATCTCTAGCTTCCTTCCCAGTCTAATACTCGAGATTTCCATCACCCTCCGATAAAGCATTCCAGAATAGCCAGTTAAATTCTGTCGAACCTCAACATCAGATTCAAGGACTATGCAGTGTCTGGAGCATTTCCAAAGCTCACCTTCGAAAGATCTGGGAAAGCAAACCGCCATCTGCACATCTCTAAATGTCCAACCATCCTCCCAGGTCCCACTGTTCCTCAGAAACGTAGTAAAATACGTGGGCAAGTGCATCTACTCGTTTCCTTTGCCCCTCGTAAGGCCCACCAAGGTCCGAGAGTCAGGTGTGTTCACAGCTGCTGGCAAAGCTTGTGTGAAGTTCCTTGAGTAGAATCAAGACAGCTTCTCCTTGTTTGCAAAGTCTGTACTCTTCCCGATCCAGGACAAGCCCTCCAGCTGGTATCCTGGGATAAGGGAGGAAGGAATTCTCCTCCAGTCTAGCTCTCTCCGCTCAGCTAGGAGCAATACTGCTGGGGTAACACTGGGATTTTTATATCCATCCATTATGACAACAGTCAAAGAAATAAAATTACTTGCAATCTACCATCCCAACAAGTTCATGGTCCATATACATGTAAAGTTAACTTTAGGTATGGGTTTGCTTTTTAACTTTCCTTAAGAGTACATCATAAACCCTTTTTTAATAGTGCTCTAGACTTCATTCCATTTTAATGTCTGCGTGATATTGCAATATTGATGTGCTATGTGTATATAATCAATCTAACGCCTGGACACATATAGCTGGCTTCCAATTATTCATTATTAGAAATAAATTCTAAAAGCCAACTTTAGAGATTTTAGAGATTCGATCCCAATATTCAATCCCAGTGTGCTTAGATTTATTTATCTTTTCTAATATTTGACAGTTATCCTTAAAGAATAGCAAAGGCTGGCCCACGGCCAGGATTACTTAGCTAACTTCCATTAGTATAATATCGTAAGAGTATATACCATTAGTCACGAGGGGGAACAGGCAGAAAAGTATAAAGAAAACTATAAAAGATCATTCCTTTTTATCTTCAAAATCAGCTGAAAGTACATGTTCTCCTAAGAGAACCCAAAGGATCATTTTCATCTGTTAATTACTAGAGGTAATATAGACTAAATATGTTATTAATGTGTATGGCGCTAGCTTCCCTGTACTTAAAGGTTCTGAGTTACAGACAGTTCATAGTAGGCCATTTCCTGATTAGATGCCTGCACTGTGGTAGAGCTAAATAGAGACTTGCTGTAGCCGAATATTTTAATACAACTAGCATCTGATTACTCTGTCACTTTCTGTTTCAGATGGTAGACAAGAAAACACAGAATGGCCTTAACCTTTATGTAGATTCCACGACTCCAGCCATTTCACATAGAGCTGGCCCAACATCTGTCTGACTTCTGTCCCCCGCCCCGTCCCACTCCCCCCCCCCGCCATTCAAGTACCTGTCGTTGTCCCCCAATAATGCTGACACTCGTTTTGGAGCCGGAGAGAAGACAGTGGAAGCCACAGGTAATAATCCAACTTTCCAAGGTCATTCCTGGAGTTGAGGAAAGGCATGGCAGGCCATGGGGAAAGCAGAGACAGAAAAGTTTAAGGCAGTGAGACTGTTTCGTTCTGCTAAGTAAAAGATACATAAAGGAAAAGGAGAAAATGCATTTTAAAAGACTGGTTTGAAGACACGTCGTGGAGGACTTTGAAGGGCAAGACAAAGAGTCTGGAGAATAAGAAATAATTTTAAGCAAGAGCAAATCAAAACCAGATTTGTGCTCTGTAAAGACGGAGCTGGGTAAAATGGATGGAAGAGAGAAGGGCATACAGAGACAAAGTGGCAATGGAGCTCCCAGAATGGTGAGAAGCTGGTAGGGAGGTCTGGATGAAGAGGCAGGAATGAGAACAGAGAGGGACGTGGGTGTCAGAGGCTACAGAAAGGAGCAGAAACCACTGTGTGAAGGGACAGGAGAGCAGTTCTTGGCAACGTCCCCAGGACCACCTCCTTCCAGCGCCCTCGGTCCCAAGCGGCCACCATGTTGTTAAAAGGCCATCTTCCCAAACAGTAAAAGTCTGTAGACCTCAGGTATAAAACTGGCTGAAACTGTTGTCTGAATTTGGACACTAATTCTCTGATTGAAATGGAAATGCATTACTGATTTTATCAACACAGTTATGGAGGACTCAGGGTATGGTTGGGTTTTTGGACCGAGTCCCCCCCAGTCTCTGAGTATCTAACCATCTCAATGGACCTGAACAACCCAATGTCTAAACATCAGGCCAGTGATCAGGCTGCTGCGTGCCCTGGAAGAAGGAAAACTCAGTGGGAAAGGCCCTTGGGACGGAGAAAAACAGGCAGAGTTTTAACAAAGAAGAAGAGTGGCAGGGAGGTTTGAGTAGAGTTGAGAAAAGTTGTCTCAGAGAGTCTGGTAGGACTTTCGTTTAAAATTAAAATTACTAGATGATTTGGCAGTAAGGATTAAAACACAAAATCCACATACTCAGCCATGTCACTTTATGTGACATGCTAGAAAAATACTCGTGGCATGAGTATTATGAGTATTACGTATGTGAGTGTATGAGAAATACTTGAGTACATAGGAAGTATGACAAGATATGCACTAAAGCTGGAAGGAATCTACGTGCATATTGCATGGGAATGACTCTGGGAGCAGTGAGATAGCCACGCCGTGGGAAATTCTCGAAACATTCAGAAAGAATGATGCGTATCTGTTTCTACTGACTAACAAGGTGAGACCTCCAAGACCCCAATGAGTGAGAACGTCAAGTGCACAGACAGTGTCTCTCCAGTGTGACACATGGTTTAGAGGTTCGCTTGGATGGAAAAGGGGAAGGTGGGCAGTCGGGGCAGGGAGTACTTACCTTCTAATGTTTGAATATTTACAAAGAGAGCAAGTGTGTGGTTATTGGTTTGCGTTTCCAATTTTATTTGAACATTTTAAATTCCTTGCTCCTAAGGTATTGCTTTTCAGATATCTGATCTTACATCAGAGACGTCTTTCCCCTAAATTGATTCACTTTTTAAAAAAAAAATGAGGCACTGGTTTAATCCAAAAATTAATGATTGAATAGTGATAGAAAGATAGATGATACATAGATAGATAGATGATAGATAGATAGATAGATAGATGATAGATAGACAGACAGACAGACAGACAGACAGACAGACGGATGGATGATGATAGATAGAGATAGGCAGACAGACAAACAAACCTCCCATTGGCTAATCCCCATTAGAACTACCAGTTTTGTGCAGGATTACCAAGACAATTCTATTCAATATAACTGTGCGCCTCCCCCACAGCTTAATAATACAGCCAAATAAATATCAAATGGCATGCCAGTAAACTGCCACGGCAGGAACGTCTCTGTGTGTATGTCATATTTAAAAGGGAGCGTGAAGCATCATACCTGCCTGAGAGGAGGTCCTCGAATCGAGCCGATGGAAAATCAGAACTATATAATCTCCCCCGGAGTTTTATTCCCTGAAATTTTTTTTTTTTTTTTTTTGGAATAAGGGGGGGAGTTCAGAAAGAAATGAAAGCCAATTATTTTCTAAATTAGAAACTTTGTCTACAGTACCTTTATATTGGCTCCAATTTTAGAGCACCAGGTAGAGCTAATGCGATTTTAATATAGTTTAGCAGACGGTGATTATTGCAAGGTCTTCTTTTGCCCCCTTAGGACTTTTTCACTTAGGAACTTGATGGTGTTTGAGGTAAAGTGTTATAAGAGGGACTCTAGCACATGCCAGAAAAGAAAATATTAACCCACTGTGTAGCCAAGAGCTGGATTAATCTTTTGAGCAATTCAGAAGAGAATCGGAACGTGAACCCTAGAAGCCCGTTCACATATTCTGAAAAGTGCTCAAATATCTCTACTTGCAACCGGCCACTTGGGTGGATTTTTAAGTATTTGGGTCCGATTGCTTTGCCTCCTTCATTCAAAAGCAAATTTTCATGTAAGTCATTTTTATTTTGCATGTGTTTGAAAGTAACAAGCACCGACACAAGTTTTTAAAAATATGTGTGTATTTTTGTGAGCCTAACGTTGAATACAGTCTGCCTTGCTGAGCACTCTGGGAAGAGGGTGTTTAATAAATAACTTTGCAGTGAAAAGGCCTTGAAAACTTCCTCTAAACATTAGACCCATGCTTTCTTTCTGAAACACATTAACAGCCTGCAGAAAGCTCAGAGATGCTGGTGATTCTGTCAGGCTGACTTCAGAATCCCTGACATTTCACGTGCATGAAAGGGTTTGCGCACATGCTCCACCCATCCCCACCCCTCCCCACCCTGTCCCTGCTCTCTGCCCACCCCCACCCCCACCTCTACCCCCAGCCAGTGTTTGGAGATCATGTTGACTGCAATTCTCCTGGAGAGAAAGATTGATAAAGCAAAGCAACCGGAGTTATTTCCTATGCATGAAATTGATTAAATGCTTCACTAAATGGCTTATAAATTTGCTTCTCATATTTCTGTCACCCACTGAAAAGATTACAGAAACTCTACATATAACCATGTTGTATACAATACCAAATTACAAAAGGTTGTAAAAACTAATGTTTTGTTTAAAGTTTTGAGCAGGACCATATGCCTTCAGTGACCTTGAGTAAGCTATTTTAATTCAAAACATTTCAGAGATTAGAAAGGGGAGAAATATTCAACTCCATAACCAACCAGATGAGTGGTGGGTAGACCTCACTTAACTGTTGCACTTCTGCTCCATACAGGGGCGTAGAGTGAAGCGCCTCCTGCCAACGCCTGGGTCTCCAAAACTTTTCCCAGCACATGTGGTGTCACCAAGGATATCGTTACAAAGGAGATAGAAAACGGGGCTCGAAGACCTCCCGAAGTTGAGTTTGCTCTATTATTTTTAGTTCAGAGACACATCCTAATGAATTCTGAGTCTCGCATGGCCTTGTAGGACTACAGAGAAAAGCTGACAAGTATTAGCCCGGGTGGTGGGATTATTTTATTTTTAGGTTGTTTTGTTTGTTTGTTTTTAATCTTTCACATGTCAGTGACGTGCTGTGCTCTCTTCCATGTGAGAATTCCATCCAACTCTTGTGCAACAATTGGGGGGATTTTAGCAAACAAGCGATTTATAGGCAAACATGTGACCTACAGATGTTACTGGGGAAACTAATCCCTTTCTTAACATGGCCTTAAAAGTACCTTTACTTCTGCAGGAAAAATGATATTCTTTCATAACATTTATAAGACATCATGTCCCCAGCAAGAATTAACATTTGGCGTTAACACACAGCTCTGGCAAGCACTTCAAGAGAACGAGTTTTACAACCAAGGATGTGCTTAAGATCCGACTGGCCTGACCTCTGTGGTACACGTCCCCAACCTCCTGTCACCTTCAGGGATAGCCAGTGTGGGAACCAAGATGCTGCCACTGCCACGGCCATCTGGAACCCAGCGAGGTGACATAACCAGGGCAGTTGTGTGAAAAGGGGAGTTTCCGTGAACTTTCTGAGTACATGGACAGAGTTGCAATGGAATTAGCTCTCGTTTGTGAAAATATAACGTAATCTCACTAGTAAAATCAAGGCTTTTTTCTTTTTTTTTTTTTTTTAATGAGTACCTGTTCTGGGAGATACGCCAATAATTCAGGGATGATTTAACCAGACCATCAACAGCTGGACGACTTATTTAACTCTTTGGTGATGTTACATGAACCTTCCTATTGGCTTCAAGCCACCACGTAATTAATGTTGACGCCTGGCACAGAGGGTTTCATAAATTATAACAAAGAAAGAGGCTTCTTATTAACAACCCAGAATAACTAGCTTCTGCCCGTCGGTGTATACCACCTTAAAAGGTGTCAATCCACGTTTCCTGAAGTGTAGTCCTCGGGACACTAATTCTACAAGATTACTCTTTATAAAAGAGTTTTGCTGATCAAATGGGAAACTCTCTCCTGGGGTATAGTCATGTGTGAGAGGCCGCTGCTGCAAACAATCTGATTTAACTCAGTTTCAGCTAGAGTTTCTCACTTGACCCCAGATTTTTTTTTCCCCACTGACTCTATTCCCTAAGCTGTACTCCACATCCTGTGACTATATATATATATATATATATATATATATATATATATATATATTATCATTGACATTCATTATTATTCAGCTTCAGCTTCAGGTGTACAGTGCAGTGGTCAGGCACCTACACGGTCCATGAAGTGGTCTCCCTAATGAGACAAGTGTCCATCGGATACCCTATAAAATCTTTACAACATTATTGATTATATTCCCCAAACTGTCTTTCGTATCTCCATGGCTTTTATTTTATTTTTTTATTTTTTTATTATTAAGGCTTAGAACCTTGCAATTGTTCTTTGAAACATACTCTGGGAAACACTGGTTTAAACCTACTACACGTCTGGCAGACTTGTCCACCTCTTTTGAAAGTTTGTCCGGCTCTGGGCTGCCCCTTCTATAAGATGCTCAGCCAAAAGTAAGATAATTCCCTGACCACACGGCAAGAAGGCCTTCATCGCTCCCCTTTCCCTGAGATACGGTGGCTCTGGGCCGTGCGCCTTTCCTCTCCTCATTAGCATGGTTGTGTGTTCTGTGCTATTTGCTCACTACTCAATCCAAGAGCCATTCGGCATCAAATGCCCTGATGAATATTAGTTACAGTGATGAGTAAGTAAATGCTTCACATACATTGATTTTTCTTGGATTCTTTTTTGTCTCTTAAGATGACGAACAAATCCACTTTCCCTTTCCAGTTTCCATAACAGACAAAAGTTTATTCTTTCATTTCTATAGTCAGAGTCACTCAAGCATCAGGGTCACTCAGGGAAACATAGTGGTGGGCAAGAGAATGAGCGTGACATGATTGTGGAGATAAGCTGGGATCTGCCCTCATCTAAACTTGTAACTAAATCATCTGTGCACGTCAGCCTCTTGGCGAGTACGAGTAACAAATTGCCCACGAGCAGCCTCGGGGTGACGGATGATGGCACTGCATTGCAACCCCTTGACTCTATGGCCTTGGTTCCCAAACCAAGTGACTATATATATGTATAAAATTATACATATATATAGTGTATATATATGGTGTAACAGCGGCCGTATTAAAACACAGATCTCTGAGCCACACCCCCAGAGTGTCCGATCCAGCCAGTCTAGGTGGGCCTGAGAATTTGCGTTTCTAGCAAGCTCCCCAGCGGTGCTGATGCTGCTGCTGGTCAGGGATCCCACTCTGGGAATTACAGCTGGACAGCAGTCCCGAAGCTGCCTGGTCAAAGTTCCCAGCGCCAAGCGACAGCCTGACATAGAATCTCTAGGAAGGAGACTCAGGAATCTGTATTTTCAGTAAACTCCCCAAGCGACTCAAAACATCTAGGTCTGGACCACTTCAGCCAGAGACGCAGGGCTTGCGTTTTAGATCAGGGCCTCAGGTCTCGAACCCCTACCTGCATCTGAGCATAGGGCGTCTCCCGACCGGAGGCCTCTTCAAAGTGCAGGGAGACTGAAGCCCTGTGCATGCCTCCTCCAATAACTTGTCTGGTAATTGGCATATTGATTGCTAATGTCATCATGTTTTAGTATATATAAACCCCTCACTCTATGACACAGCCCCCAACAATCCAAAAAGTCATTGTTTATTCATTGCAACTCCCAAACTGGCCCTTGTCACTGGCTGCTGGAGGGCTAGCTGATAAAAATCAGCAAATCATTGGATGCACACATTCTTAACATGACTGACCCATGACATCTCCGAGGGCAGCCAGGGAGCCTGTCATTACAGTACAATACTTTTCTTTCTTCCTCCTTATCTAGCCCCAGATGACTTTGAGATTTTTATTAACTCATTAATGACTGAAGATGTCATTAGAGCTAGTGGAAGGTTTTTGTTTTTTTTTTAATTTTCTTTTTTTTTTCCTTAAGTGGGAATAATGTACAGTTCGCTCATGGTGGGAGGGGACAAGCTCATTGATGAAACAGCTAAGACAAACGAAGGGAGAGACCCTTTTCCTTTATTAGAATTTGAAATCTGATTGACAGGTCCTGGGATTGAAGATCTGCAGACAGAAATACCATGTGGCTTCAGAAATATGTTGAGTAAGAAAAACAAGGCAATGTGATAAGGAAATAGCCACCCATAAAATTCAGCAATTCCTATTGTGTTGTGGACCCAATCTTAACCTAACAGCTAAGTTGTTTTATTTTGTTTTAATTCGGAGTAAGGCTACTGAAACCTCTAAATGTTTCTCAACCTACACATTCATTAAACCGTATCTTGTTTCTGCCTGCCTTTAATTTTCACATCTGCAGAATTGCTTTTAAAAATCAAATTAGATCTTTTGAAGGCACTTAAATTGCAACAACCTTATGTTTTTTTATATACTCTTGGGTTTCAGCCTTGTCTTCTGGGTTGTGTGTCCAATTAATGGCATATCTCAAGGAAGGACTAATCATTTCGAAAACTTGAGAACAGAAAAAGCAAGCAGACTATTTTCATTATAACTGATTGGATTGAGAATAAGCTACAGAGGAAATGTTCAAGAATTATGATAACTTTTCTTAGATGAGATCACAAAAAAATGTCAGTCACATAAGGTGCTTTTCATGGCAATGAAAGCTTTGAAGTCCTGTTTGAGTTGATTCATTTTCAGGGTTCAGCCTCGGGCATGTCAGAAGTCTCCTTAGAGACTAGGCTTACGCTGACTTTATCAGTCTGTATAATTCACTTGGCAAAGAAAACGTCTATTATTAGATGTATCTCATATGTTACTAAGTGTTTACAAAATTTTACTATTGTCAAAATGCATTGTAAATTAACGGACCCTCATAACACGTGGAAAAACTACTCCCCAGGAGAGAAAATTGTCTGAAGACCTAAAAAGATTTTTGCCCAAGGAAATTGTTGTCAGTCAACTATGACCAAGATTTAAGTATGCTTGAAGGCCAGTTTTAGTCTAGCATCACCTAATTACATCTTTCTTTCTGTATTTATTTGCCTAGTGGAGAATTTTATTCATTAGATGTTATGTTCAGTAGAAAAATTAGTTAATATTTGCAGATTAACTAAATACAATAATCTTATCTAATTCAGCAATAACGGTATTAGTTTTCTTCCCACCTTTCTGTACGTGATGCCAAAAACCTGGGAGAAAAACAGTCAAAACCCCAGATGCTTTTAAAGACCCAGATGTCAAGTAAATAAAACATCAAGGATTTTTACTAATTTTTTTCGATTTTCATCCAGATGTTTAGTGTCATATGGACACAGTCTGAATCTTTCAGTCATAACCACCGTGTCCTTTAATATCATTTACCAATATTTGAAAAACTTCTTCACCAAATTATCTCTAAAAATGCTGTTTAATTCATTCACAGTGTGGTGTGGGGGGGGTGGGGAACACAAAGATATTTTTTTCCGGAACAAAACTATAATGCCCAGTAGACTCATAACATAAGAGAACCAGCCAGAATGGTGCCCACGTCTTTATGTTGGAAAACACTTCCTATCTGCGCTTTTAAATGATGGAAGATAATTCAACTTAAATGGTTGGAATGGCAACTTAATTTTAATTGACCTGCATGTGCTAATTTCAATTCTAGTAATAGCTTGGGAGAGTAACAGGCTCTCAAGACTAAATGAGGGCCATCTTTTCAGTGGGCCCCTTTCCCAACTTATTCACTTATTACTAAATCCCAAACAAGAAGATTTGACCTTTTAGAAACAATGTCTGCTCTGGTGACTTTGGGTACATAGAAGCACTGGCCCGAGGATTTAAAGACTTGACATTGGATCCCAGCACTTCGATTTTCTAACTGTGTGGCCACTTAAACTCTGAGCCTCAATTCTCTCTTCTTTAAGATCGGACTAAGAACCCTGCCTCCAGTTAACCTGAAGATCTAATAAAAGAACTTTGGAATGACAAAAAGCTGCAAATATAAAACCATCATTAATATATAAAATATTTTATCATTAATTTTATGTATTAGCAATATGTTAATATTACTATGTAAAAATATCGCTAGTGCTAATATGGAATTCGGGGGCTCAGTAGAGATAACCATGCTCAGAAAGATCTGGTCAACTATTTACCAGTTACAAAGGATATACAGGAATGACTATATCCTTACAAAACAATACCAGACTCTACCTATCCCCTCCCTGCACTTCACCTACCTGAATGGAGAAATCGTTTTAGAGATACTCTCTTTTCAGTAACTAAATAAACAAATCATAGAGCCCATTAATTGGGTCTGTATTACATAGGGCGTGTCTGCCAATCTAGACCTGTTTCCTTGGCCAACTGGTCGACTTAACTTTCATGGGCTCATACACTCTCCGGGCCAAATCGCAGACTCAGGCCTTTGCATACAGCAACTTTGTGGCTGCTAAATATTCAAACAGACCTCATAGTTTCTAACAAGGGAGATTGCTTTCTTGCTTGCTTTTGTTGTTGTTGTTGTGGCTGTTGGTAAAATGTACATCCTGGGAAGTTGTCATGAAAGAACTGGCCAACTTTCCTCCCCACAGTATAAGAGAGTTTCTAGTGCAAAATCAACTCATGTTCTTTTAAAATGCTAACACTAAAAATCTTTCAAGCATTTTAATCTTACGCTTTTTTGTCACAACTCCAAGATATTTGGAAAAAAAAAAAACTCAAAACTTTTCAGTTCTACTTTTAAGCTATGGGAAGCTTCTTGAAGTACAAAAAAAGAAATAACATTAATAAAATGAAGACAACGTAGTTAACGTTAAATTAAATTTAAAAAAAAAGAGATCTGCAGTGTCAGAATGCCACAATAAACAAAGCTCACACATTAAGAAATTTCCTTAAAAGTTTAGTCCAACTTTTTTCTCGATTATGTGTCTATAGAGAAGATGAGATAAATAATCAAGTTTTAGTTCCTCAACTTTTCAAAGTCACAAATCGCTCATTAGCATGTTGCTATATTTGAACACTTGCTCTGAAGAGCCAAAAATCAATACAAAAGGAAACCATAATAATAAAAGGAAAGATTTCTATGGTCATAATAGGGAAAGGTGTGTGAGCTGGAAGAAAGTACAGTACAGAAGCCCATGACAAGTCATGATAAATGGGTCGTTATAAAATTCATGTTTAGGCAGCACCAGGCCGGGGATAATGCCATTCGTCATGGCAACACTAGCCCGCTAATGAGCCCTCATTGCATATTCATGTATGTGGTGTTTCTTCTCTCCCTCCCACCCTGAACTGGTGCCTGGAAATATCTCCAGCTCAAACTGAAGCTCAGTTTAGGCCTCTTCCACCTCCTCCTCCTTCTTCTTCTTCTTCTTCTTTTTATTTGCTATGTTGCAGCAATTACACTGTAAAAGTGCTGCCCGAGATTGATTGCTCTGATCTGTAGTTCAATTGTAAATTAGAATACACATCCCCCCAGGGACACACGGCCCCTATTTGTGATTAAGAAAAAAGCCCCATAATAGACTAATAGCTAAAGTTCCCTCTCTTTTACTTTCAGGCAATTAGCTTGATGAAATGGCCTCTTTTTGTGTACCCTGGAAGTGTAAACCGATATCATAATGAAGTATATGGTGTTTATTCTATTATTTTCACCTTGCCGGGTATGCAGGAATACATAAGCAATGGCTGCTTTGTCTGGTACGTTTACTGATTCACAAGTAAACTATTTCTTAAAGATACAGTGTGTGGGCTCGGAGGCTTGAGTTAAGCAAACCCTCACTGTGGGGTAACCTCCATGCAGAGGACTCTTCTGTTACAGAAGAGGAAAAACAACAACAACAACACTAATTTCCCAGGGAGGGGAGAGAGCAGGAATCTGACATTCAAGGGCCATCCAGGTACTGAGCTGCTCTGGGGTGAATGGGGTGACAAAATACAAATGGCAGCACTCAGGGTCAGTGAGGTCACGCGGTGGCTTTATGCCCAGCGAGACTCCCCCTGACCAGAATGAGCTCCTCAACTCCCTGGTCCGTTGTGGAACACCGACTCATGGCAGCCCTACACCTTTTGTATGTTATACAGCCATTTTTCAGTGAGCTGCACAACCACCCACCCTCCAAAAAAAGTCGTATCTTTTCAAGATCCAGAACTTTGATCTCATAAGTTGACCAGGACACATTCCTCAGCTTCCTCCATGCACCAGCTGACAGAGGTTTGGACCAGTCGGCCCATGAGCGCAATCACGTGTGGAGGTGGAGCATTTCCAAAGCTGTTGGTCTTCTTCTTAGGCAATATTTGAACATTTGCTTTCTTCTTATTCATGAGGGTCTCGAGAGTAAAGGGAAAAAATGGTGTCCCTACTGCCATGATAGAAATAGAAAGAAAGAAAACAAAAAATCTCTCTGGGTCTGCAGTGGTTGGTGGTGGGTTACTTATCAAGATGTTCGTGAATGTCCAATTCTAATTCCAGTTCCCTTCCACTAGTCAATAACCAGTTTCTACCACCCACCACATACTTCCTGGGCTTGTGTTGTCTGAATAAACCCATCCCTCTCCTCTTCTATATGAACCCTGTTGGAGTTCCTAGAGAAAACCCCTTTTAAAACAAAAAGATCTCATTTTTTAATACTGAATTGGATGTGAATTTTCAGATTTGTTATATTTGTTTCAATTAATGCATGAGATAGTCTTTTGTTCCGTATAAAACATATTTGCGTTTCTTCCCAGTTACTCTCGCCGTTTCCTGGTTAAATAAAACCTTCGGAGAAAGTTTATTACTATATCCTGGAAAGTGATACTAATGCTATATGATTTCCAAAAATAATACAAAATGAGTTCCCCAGAAATAGTTCAGGAAAATTCACTCGATACCTTTCTTGCTGAAAATCTAGAGGTGTTTTTTTTAACCAGTCTTCATTTGGGGTTGACTTCCTCTTTAATTTTTACAACACTGAACTGCCGTATAGATTATAAACCTGCAACGTAATACATGTACATTTCCATTCCTCCTAGAAAGGTTTGGATGTCTGGCTGCCATATTTGAACTATGCTGTTGTAAACTTTCAAGCGACATTGAGACGTAGAGTACTTGTCACATTTTTTAAGAGTACATTTATTCTATAACAATAATGCCTCATACTTACAGAGTGCTTCGTAATTTTTGAAGTTCTTTCCTATAAATTACATCATATAAATAGTCCTGTGAGATAAATAAATAATTTTATTATCACCCTAAAGTTTGCGGGCAGAGGAATTGAGGCTCAGAGAGGTTAAGTAACTTGCCTCAAGTCACAAACCAGTAAGTGCAAAGTGGAACCTTGTCCCCAGGCCTTTAACTCCAAAATCTGAGCTCCTTCTGGCAGGCCATGCTTCCTCTTTACTAGCTACACATTCACCATAAGCAGACTCTCACAGCTCCTGCCACAAACAAATCTTGTGATCTTTCTTTTTACCTGGACAAGACTAACATATGACTATAAAGACACACACACACCCCTTGTTAAAAACTTACAAAGAAAGTGATGGCATTCACATTGCAATGTTACCTACCAACCTGAATTTAAGATAAATCATCTATATTTGATTACAAATATACGCTTACATTGGGTAGAGAGCCACAAAAATTGAAGCAACTATCTAAATAATTCAAATTTGAGGGACTGGTTGAGGACCACTCTCTTCAAGAGACATGGGTTTGCATCCACATTTCCCAGAGATTTCTGCTGAGTGTTTTCACCCAGTGTTTCTCCAAGACCTTTGTGCATGCTACCCCCATTGCCCCACCCTTACCTCGTGTCACATTTTCCCGCCGAACTGACTCAGCTCTGACCATCAACCTAGAATCAGCTCAGAGATCACTTCTTCATGCAGATGGCACCTGACTTCTACCTGTGTCCCTGTTCGACATACCTTTTCGATCTGATCTCCACAAATGAGCCCACTTCACCCCAGTAACAGCCTCTCCCGTCTTGAAGCCAGTGAAGACAGGATTTGGCTCTAGAATCCGGCAGATACAAACTCTTTCCAGGGAGGGCCCGCCATACCCCAGGATCCCTGTCACACCAAAATGCCATGCTCAGAGCCCTGTAACCCTGTAATTAGTAAACCAGCTCTAGGCTGTTGTTTGCAAAGAATGGCCACCGCTTTGATGAGGGACAGGCTACTGACCAGGGTTTACCCCTTGTTGGCATGGCCTGGAAATGACAACTACATAGAAGCCATGGGCAAAATGAAAGGTGAAATCACATCAGCCGTGATTTCCTATGAAAAACTATTGCTGCCTGAACATGAGAAACCCCAGAAATGAGCCCCAAACAAATGATCCCAGAACAGACAGTGTACAAATGTGTCCACATCCCAGATCTGACATTACCTAAACTCCTGGGAGAAGTGGAGGATGTGTCATTATGTCATTTCCTGCACCCCTTGACCTGGGAACCCCCACCCGCTAGAGCACTCTGTTGTCGTTACTTGGTAATGGTCTTCTCTCCTTCACTCGGTAGTGAGATCCACACACCAGAAGACACATACGTCTTATTGACCATTTTTATGGCTAATGCCTGGTACGGTGGCTGTCACTTGTTTGTTTCATGTGCTGTGGCATACCACACTGTGTTGTACTCGTTGGCATGTTTTTCTCTCTCCTTATGTGAGCTCTTTGAGAGCAGGGTCAGTGCCGCCATCTTTGTCTCTCCAGTTGGCCCTCGATAAAGGACTTTTTTTTCCGTTCATTAATATACGGATAAAGCAATCAATATAAAGCCTCTTCATTAATGCCAACAACTCGACCTCCTCTTTAGTCAGCCACAGGATGTATAAAACCACATCATCTGAGACTCTTGCACACACACTGTCAGTACTCATTGGAGAGACACTGGTGGTTAGTGCATTTCTACACACGTATCAATATAGACCCAACAAGAGAAAGCACAGGAGAACTGCTGAAGTCCAGAGAAAGCCTATAACTGGTTAGCAGCTCCTTACTGTTGACAAGGTACTATGGTTACGTGAGATGTTAATTTAGGGGGAAACTGAATGAAAGAAGTAAGGCTCTCGCTGAATTATTTTTACAACTTCTTATGAGTTTTAAAACTGTTCTAAAATATTATAACTTCTTTAAAATAAACAAAACATATTTTTGTTCTTACATTTATACATCTGTATACATTTTTTACTTTTATATTCATATATTTTTATCGTCACAGATACTTCTAGAACAGATTGCATAATATTTTTCTAGAAAGAGAAAAATGGCAATAATTAAATGATGCTATCATGTACCACACAGCATACAGGAAAGGTAATGCCCTAATTCCAAGCAGAGTTCTTCTGGTCTGGCCAGGTTGGCATTTTAAATATGCTGGGAGAGAAGAGCAGTGCCTTACTTTTGCCTGATTCAAGCATATCCTCCAAACGATGTTTTCATAAACAAAGGGCCGACATCTATGATCTTGACTTCCCTCCTTTCCCTTTTATCCCAACTCAGGTCCATAACAAGTATTTCTGCTCTCTTCTGCAGATTCTAGGTTTAGGAAGAGAGAGAGAGCAATTACAAGCTGCAGGGAACAGTGAGTGAAAAATTCACACAAAGCCAGAGCGCTTTTACACTTCTTTCTACTTAGCATTGTCCTTTCAAGAAAAAAATGTCAGTTTTAGAAAGAGATGTTTTAAATAAATAAGGTTGGTGTTTACTCTCCAACAATGTTACTGGGGTTTTAAGTTATGGGTTTAAGAGCCCAGGGAGAACAATGTGGGTCATTACATCAAAAATCTGAAGCATAGTAGGCAATTTTTCTACTATTACGAGATCTGAAAACCACCAACAAGAAATCCATATGCGTATAGATGTAGCTAAAAGACCAATTTATCTTAACTGCTTAAACATATAAGTTCAGTAAGGACTTCCAAAGCAGAAAGAGCTGCAATTTCCAATACTACTCAATTACTAAGCTTTCTGTAATCCATATGAGGATAATTACCCTGTTTCCCCGAAAATAAGACCTAGCCAGACAATCAGCTCTAATGCATCTTTTGGAGCAAAAATTAATATAAAACCTAATGTTATATATTATATTATACCCAGTATTATATTATATTATATTATATTATATTATATTATATTATATTATATTATATTATACCCAGTCTTGTAGTAAAATAAGACCAGGTCTTATGTTAATTTTTGCTCCAAAAGACTCATTAGAGCTGATTGTCCGGCTAGGTCTTATTTTCAGGGAAACACGGTATGAAAACGCCTGCAGATATTACAAACATAAAGTCAAATTCAAAAAATGTATGACATTCCCCAAAGTCTCCCTTCTTTTCCTGAAAACTGCATATGCTTTAGTAGGTATATCTAAGAAGCGTACCTGCTCAGAAGTCCCTGTAGTTTTGTTTTAATTTAAACCTCTTTAAATTAAGTTTAGCTCAAGGTATGGTACTGCAGTGTCATCTCAGGCTTATCCAGAAAAGATTGTGAAGGATACAGTATGATAACCAGATGCCAGAAAAGAATGCCTCTCTGATTGCTAGAAACGCTCATTAGAGGAGGGCATCCATCTTTACTTCTTCAGGATAACATCCACGAGCTGTAAAGACAGAGTTCCACTCAATAAAGGAAAAGGGGGGGGGGGGGGAAATGCAAGAATGTTTTTTGTTTTGTTTTGTTTTGTTCTTAATATCTGGCTTATTGACTCATGAATCAAAGATGAAGAAACTGTAATTACCTCTGGTTCTATCAGAACTGAGAGATTTCTTCTACACAATCTTTTGTGTGGCGGTCACACAGCTTTCTTCCAAAGCAAATTCACTTTAAAATATCCCGAAAGAGATAAAATACCCACAAGATTCGGCAGCTCTTTAATGCTTGCCATGGGCCAAATCGTGCAATTAGGATCAGTCACTTTAAGTGCTGAAGTCGTATAATGCTAATAGATCACTTTATAATGTGAGCAGTTTTTAAAAGTCGTATTTAATTTTCCATTATTACTGTACTGAATGGTAGTGTGTCCATCATAGATTCTTAAGTCCGGGGGTGGGGGGCGGGGGGGTGGGAGGGGGGCAGACTGCTGCTTGCTGACACATTGCTCGATTCTGGTTTCAATTCTCAGAGACCTGAATTAGACCTCTAAAATAGACCACATTTCAAGTTTCTTCCTAAATGTGTTTATTTTTATTTCCAAACCAAATGATGAGGGCGCCTTTTGGTTTCTTAATTATTTTATTTCAAAAAAATATGGATTGAGCCAAAAGCTCCGATGATGTGTGTGTGTGTGTGTGTGTGTGTGTGTGTGTGTGTGAGTGTGCGCGCGCGCGCACGTGTGTGGTTTTCGGAAAGAAAATGAAATGAACCATAAAATAAGCCCTTAACAGTAACCTAAGAAATGAAACAAAATCATTTACAACACATGGGATTGTTGTAGGATATGTCAAGATTAGATGGTTTAAGGAAGCACTCCTGAATGTGGAAGCAATTATAATGAAATTCATGACTCATTAGCAAACATTCCATATTGTGTTTCTCATTTCTGAGTCAATGTTAACTAGGAAATACAGACTTCGGATTTAGCTGTTTCACTGGCCTCAGTGCTAGGTTACAGGTAGTAGGACCCTACAATGATACCAAGCAAAGACCGCCCGGTTTCAAAGCTCTTCGTTTCTCAATTGGAGGCAATTCGGTCCTGGAGGACCAAAATAACCTCCAAAGTGTATTGGTCAGAATTAAGTGGGTGCTGGGAGGGCTGTCTGTAAATGTAGAGTAAGAATTGCATGGTGCAAATACGCACCGGCGAATGTCGATGGGAATCTCACACACACGTTGCTTGGTATGCAACATGGCTGGTGAACTCAAGTACCCAAGACTCTGTGTAATGGGAACCAGATGTCTAGCAGAGAGAGAAAAATATTTTATAGCAATAAATGTGACATTGACTCTTAAAGGGTTTGCCGCTGTTAAACAACTTCCCAGTCTGATTTTCCCTCATATTTTCAAATAGTGTAAGTAGATTGTATGCAGAATTTGTTTTCAGATTTTTAACAGAGAAAGTGTTTAACGTGCCACAAAGTTCTAAAATGCATACATAAGGAGAAATGATCTGCAAAAGACAATTTGGAAATGCATTCATTTATGAAAGCACTGGGCTCAGCAATGCAAAATATCTATATTAAGGCAAATAAAGCATAATTCCGCCTGCCCTTTAGAAACTTAAAAATATACGAGATGCGATAAGATGTGCGCAGCGATTGTGCGGACATGGAAAGAGACGCAAAATTCAGAGGAGGAAGAGGGGATTCCTATGGCTCGCAGGTCCCGTGAAGGGTCCTCCTCCTCCATGTATCCCCTCAACCAGCCCCTTCTGCCCTGGGAAAGACCCTGCACTGCCTTGCCCAGTCCCAGCAGTGGTGTCCCCGCACCTCTGCTCTCAGCCTCCCCCACCCACTCCCAGTGCAGCCCTCACTGTGCCTCTGGGGTCGTGTTCAGAAGCCCCGAGGCCCGCTGGGTAGGACAGCATCCTAGTAACTGAGTTGCCACCTCTGTAGTTAGGCCTGGGGTCCACTTCCTGCTGGTGACCTTGGGGAAGGTCACTCAACTGACCTCCTTCTCCCTGCACTTTCTCTGCGGTTAGGTGAGGATAATGAAAGTCCATGCCCCATGGGTTTGGTGTAAGGATTTAATGAGATTCTGCACATAGCATGCTTTGCAAGGTGCTACCGCGGAGTCCAGAGTCAGAAGAAACTCTTTCAGCTGTTTTCCTATCTACCATCAGATCCAGTTTTCATAGGACAAAACCTGAAGTCCTGAGGGTGGCACGTGATATTATAGCTCCAGATCCCAATAGCGTCTGATTTAATCCTAAGGAAACAGAAGGTGCTGACTTAGCTGGAGCCCGATGTCCCCCCTCCCCAGGTCCGGTCAGCTTGAGGGAGCAGAGGTTACAGTTCAGTAACAACTGATTCTATAAAATAGCAAAAGGCTGGCAGGAAAGCACTGCCCATCTAAGTAGGAATTCTGTCTTTTGTAAGTAAAAACCATAAATACAGAGAGAAAAAGATGGGAAGCCCCCACCCCAAGGTATTAACAATGTTGACATCTACATTTGCCTTCTTATTTTTGCTTCTCTGCGTGTTCCAAATTGCCCACAGTGGACATGCGTCACTTTTGTTAAGGGGAGAAAAGGGGCCCAACCTCCAAGAGGATGAAAAAATGAACGTCTAGAATGAACGATACTTGAAGACCAAATGTAGACACTTTGGAACACACAGAGAAGCAAAGAGGAGAAGACAAATGTTGCAGATTTAAACATTGTGAATACCTTAGTGTGGTCCTTTCCATGTTTTTTCTCTCTGCATTTATGGCTTTCACTCACATTTACTACTAACTACATTCTGCCTGTGGCCTCTGTGTATGGAAGGGTTCCTCTCCTGCCCCCTTTGGTACATGCTTCTCTATCTATCACCTTGCTCTTCTGAAGAATAGATTTTTCACTGCTCTTCATTGATGACGTAATTGACGGTCGTAGCGCCCATAGACAGGAAGCTCTTGGAGATTGGGAGGTGGGGACAGCTGACATCGTGATTGGGCACTTGAGCAGTTCTAAGACTTGTCCACAAGTCCTGCAGTGCTCCTCAGTTCCAGAGGACGGGGGTCTGTGTGCCCTTGAGTGAGTGGCCTGAGTGAGCGGTGGGCCAGTAGAAGGTGTGCCGTGGCTAGTCCGTAAGGGACACGTTAGCTTTCACCTTGTTCTCCTGGACACTCGTCCTTGGAGCCTTGAGTGGCCAGGAGAGAAGTGCAAGGATGAGATGCTGTGACGCTCAGACCACACGCAACGACCAGGCGTGCCAGCTGATGGCCCCAGCTGAGGTCGCAACACGTGTGAGTGACAGGTGGCTCTCGCCTCAGCCACCATCAGACCTCGTCCCCATGAAAGGCTGCATGGGAGCCCTCAGTTGTACGCAGTCGTCGCTCAGAACCGTGACAGATGATACTGCTCATTGTGGTTTTAAGCGAGTAAATTTCACAGTCATCTGTCATACAGAAATAGGTAACTGGAACAGACATAGCTGGCTCTCAACAAGTGGCTGTTCAGTTTGATTCAACAGCAGATAAGGGAAGGCATCGTTTTCTCCAGCTTTCCTTCCTGATTTTCTGTTCCATAGTCAGGCTCTCCTTATATCCTGACCTCCTCCCCACTCGTATTCTTTTTCTCTCTCTCACTCTAGGCGAATCCAGAACTCTCCCCTTCCTTTTCATGGCCAGGGCAGTTATAGAAGAGAGATTGACCATCCAGATAACCAGGGCTCGCTCTATTCCTATAAAAGGCTTCCGTTTTCTCTCTCGGTGGGAAAAGAAAACAAGCCCAAGTCATTAAAAAAATGAACTGTTCCCATTTTCCTGTTCTTTACTGACTTTATCCCTCCTTCCTGAATGATCTTTGAGTTTTGCGTGTACTTTGTAGGTTGTAAAAACTAAGAACAAGAGACTCTACCCGGTGACGAGCTTGGCTGTGATTTCACCCTCACCTGGAAAGCGCTGCTGTGCTGGCCTCCTTTGCGTCCTCTCATTGCTGTCCACCCATCCGCCGCAGGGGTCAGGACTTGCTTCCTCGGGCGGGCAGTCCAGGGGCCTGCAGGCCGCAGCTACATTGGGAGCCTGGGTGGGAAGACAGAAAGCGGGGTGGTCAGGATCCTTGTAGGGACGCCCTGCGTGCAGCTTCAGGTGATGTGTTAGGTGAGGGAAGCTCAGGCCTGGTGGCCTGGAGACCCGCCTCGCTCACCTGGCTCAGAGAGGGAGTGGCACGCAGACCGGCCCCTGAGCAGCTGACAGAGCATAGCGGCTGAGGGATAGGCGAAAACTAGACCAGAAAATGTCCCCACCCCCTATGTGGAAAGGCCTCCACTCCATCTGCACTGTCCCTCAGGGGTAGCCTGAGCCACCACCTCAGAACGTGGCCTGTGACAGCCTAGGAGGCTGCAGTGACAGACCCGTGCCCTGGCACAAATGCGCACACTTTTGGAGCACAGACCTGCTCAGCAGGGGGCTGGAGAGGCAACCCCAGGAATGGCAAACTCGTTGCTGAAAGGACCACGTGCAGGGCTGGCCTGGCACACCCATGGCAGGCAAAGTAATATCATCTCAGGTCAAGGAGAAAGCCCCACAGCCCAAAATAGCTGCCCTTCCCAGTTGCCACAGGGTCTAAAATTATACCATTGAAGATTTATTCCTTTGCACACCTCACTTCCATTGGGTGCCGGTTTGGGCTGGGGCAGACGCATGAAGTGCCTGTATATTCAGATGCAAAAGGCCTGACAGCTTCCTGGGGGCGGGAAAGGAGGGGAGCGTTGAAAGGAGACAAACAGGCGAAAGAAGTGCTGGGGAGGGTTCCCAAATGAAACTTCTCCTATTTCAGTTTTACCCGGAAGGAGCCTGGCTGACAGCTACATAGTAAAACTGAGGCCTGAGCAATGTGCCAGTAAATTTGAGCCATGCATGTAAACAATTCTAATAATTTATTCCTTGAAATGCCCTTCTAATACATTATTATGCAGAGCTGCACTTGCTTCTACTTCAAATGGCCTGTCCTCCCCGCCCCCCCCCAAAAAAAAAAAAAGGAAATTAAGGGACAATTAGAAAAAATAACAAAAGGAAATGTGAGGCAATGCTATCTGCCTAATCACACTGCAGGCAGGTGATCTAATCATCCCAACCAGTCTCCATTTCTGGGGGGGTGGCGCCCTCAGAAATTCCAGCAAGGCCTCTGTTTTCATATACAGAAGTTTGGTTAACCTGAGCCCAGAAGATTAAACTGTAAACAAAAGAAAAGCAAGCAGTCACATTGGAAATACACCTCCAGGCCACTGTTGCAACAAGCAACAGCTAGCTCCATCTGATCCCATTTTTAAAGTCCCTAAGACATAGACGAAAATTTCATTAACGTACGTCCCCTCTAGTTAAGCCACCCAATGGGGAAGAAGCTAGGAACCCCGACACCGCTGAGCAGCTTCAGACAGAGGCAGGGTTAAAAGTAGGGAATGGTGAAAACAAGGAAGGCAAAGGAAAGAGAGAAAGGCGAAAGGAAGCCTGCTGAATGCTGAGAATAACTGCTTCCCATGAAAACCACCAAATTTTCTACACCATTTGGCAGGTTGTAAAGAACTGCCACAGAATTTTACCTCTAACTCTCCAGCCCCTATGAAGGATGGAAGTTTTACTCCCGTTTGCCCGGATGAGAGGTTAGGTGACTTCCCCAAAGTCATACAGCTGGGGACATGGGCAGGTCTTGACACCGAGTCTAACTAACTAAATCCCCTGTGTTTCTGATTCCAAGCAGTCTCCAGAGTTACCGAAGCTAGGCATTCCAGAAACTATACTGTAGGGTCTCTGAGTAACTTACTAAATGATTTCTGTTGCTAGGATTTCCCTTCTCAACCTTGAGTCATTCATTCACTCCACAAATGACGATGGCGTCTCGACTAGTGCCAGGCAGTTTCTCGGAGCTGGAGTTCATCTTCCTGGAGATTTCACGTAGATGGCTCCTTGGTGGCCGGTCTCAACTGTCCCCTTTTCAGAGAGCCACTCCCTGGCCGTGCAATCTGAAGTCGCCCCTGCCATCCTTTTCCAGACACTCTTGATCGATTCTCCCATATTCCTTAAGACCACCTGACACCATGTCCATCATATTTGGTATTCACTGCCTATTTTACTCTATGACTTCTCTCTCTAGAAAATTAGGTCCTTGAGAACCTAATTTTATGATCCTGTCTCATGGAAAGCTCACTCTCCAATGCTTAGAGCAGCTCCTGCACACAGTAGGTGCTCAGTGACTGTTCATCCAGGAGAGCTTTCTCCATTCCAATGCCTTCCATGTGTTTACACACCAATCACCTTATGGAACCAAGATTAAATAGGCCAAAATAGAAAATACAGGGAGAAGATGGGGTTTTCATTGTGGCACAGCCAGTGCTTAGCAGAATTAAAGCTCCGTTTGAAATGCCTGCCCCCTGTGCCAACTTAAAGCAAAAACAGCGGCCATCTTGTGATGTGAAAAGGTAACAAACTGTAAACGAATAAAATGCAGTGCTTTTTAAAACAGCGTGTAATCTACCTGTGGAATTCACTGCCGCAGGATATTATTGAGGCAAATAGTCTAGCGAGATTCAAGAAAGGATTAGACATTTATATGAATAGGAATTATATTGGCAGTTACACTAACTAGGTTAAAAAGTTACAAGGCATGTCCGTCCTGGGCTCCAAGGCATAGCTGTTCACCAGCTGGGGTGAAGTAGGAATTTCCTCTTGTGACAGAGCTTTGCATAATTGACCAGATGCATGATGGTGTGTGTTTCGGCCACCTTGGGTAACCCAGGCAGAGGCCACTGCCCGGGGCAAGTTCTGCAGTAGGACCCCGGACCAGGGACCTCTTCACAAGACTTTTCTGTCTTCTCCTTGCACAGTCCTGATCGGAGGTAGAGAGGACACATAAAACCTTTGGAGATTGGTGCCTGAAAAAAAAAAAAAAAATTCTCAATTTCAGGAACCAGAAATAGTCAAAATAATGTTCTTCTTCCTGGCGATGAAAATCTTTCACGGAGAAGGAACCATGTCCTAGCGGTGATTGCAGTGGCACGGCCGACAGTGCCAGGAGCAGCGTCCAAACTCAGAGCATCAGAGCCTTGGGAGAATGTCATACCAGAGCGCGGTCAACCCACTTTCAAGTCCATCTAGCACTGGGCTGTATGCACATGCAGTGGACACGTGTGTGTGAAGAGCGTGCGCTTCTGCAGGTGTGCTCAGAACACTGGTCATTGTGCTGTCCCCTCACAGGCCACAGCTCTTCTCTTCGCTACAGAGTCACCTCACACTGCCAGCCACAACCTTTGATTCTCGGTGATGTATGGCGCACGTGGTTTTCATCCTAAAATGGAAAACCCAAAAGGCAGCTGTTAGCCAGGCGTCCGAATACAAGTGCGCATATAATATGCTATCATGTTAAAGAAAACATTGAAACTATCGATTATATTGACTTTCCAAGCCTTAGTTATCCAGGTGCAGACAAGGCTCTGAAGAAACTATCAGTGTTGGAACTATCAACGAAAGAACATTCCCCCAAACTGGGGGACAAAGAACCTTCCGCAAGCCAACACAGAAAGGGAAATTTAATTTAAAACCTCAAGCCAGCAGTGGACCTAAAAGATTTCAAAGATCCCTGAATAAAAGTAAATAGATACACCACAAAAATGTTGTATAAATGTTAATGGATGTAGTTTGTCTGGAGCAAGAGAGAGCGAGAAAGAGAGACAGACCAGTCATATTTTCAAATATATTGTCACACACAAAATGTTAAGAGCACAGTCCACAGAAAATTTTTAAGTCACTCTAGACAAATTCCTTCAATCTGCCTGTCAGATTTGTTCCCTCGCAAGATTTGCTTCCTTAAATTGGCAGAATAATATTAATTAAATTCTCTTAGTATAAGATTGTACATATAGTATCAAATCCCATCCAGACTAGAGACCTTAAAACATTTCAATGTTGCTTCAGATAGCGGTCCCTTTATTTGCTGGTTGAAGACAAGCCTTTTCAAGTTGGGCTATCTTCTCTTGATCTCAGCTTTCCTATTTACTTTTTCATGGCATTATCATAAAACTTGTCAGATTTTTGTTTGTTGGTGTTGGGTTGTTTGGGGTTGGGATTTTGGGGGGCGATGTTTCTTTTTTTGGTGGTTGATGTTTGTTTTTATTATACTTAATTAACCACATATCATGAGGAATTATAAGTTAATTAAAAGTATAAGCTCTCTAGTCAACCAGGATGGCGTTCAAATCTCAAACCAGCAGTGTGACTTCAGATGAACGAATTCACCTTCTCCTGACTCTCTTTCCTTGTCTGTAAAATGGACATATAATAACATCTGACTTGATCTAGTGAGCAGATTACAGGAGACAGTGACATAAAGTGCCTGACATATTCTACCATATATTCAGTAGACAGTAAACATTACCTAGTATTATGATTGTGAATATTTTGCCTACATAGTTGTAATGGTTTGGAATTTATATCCTATTTCTATATCAATACATCATTCGTGTAGCAATCAACCTCAAGCAAATATTTTATAGTTCCATTTCCTATATTGTTAGGTTTACATTTAGGTTCTACCTACTGTAAACAATATTTCGATGAACACATTTGAGCCGTCATCTTTTTGGTACTAAGAATGGATTCCCAGTAGTAAAATGATTTGGTCAAGGGTTATAAAACGTGTTACGGCTCTTGCTACACACTGCCAAATGAGTTTCCAAGAGGGTTTTGCCGACATACCCTACCACAGCAACAGAAGAGTATCCATTTCACTGTTCCTTGGTGAACAACGGCAACCACCAGGCATAAAAAAGGAAAAATATAAAAATTAACAAAAAGACTTGTCCAAGTAAGCTTTTGTGCTTCCAGGCCTAGGAAAAAGAATTCTGTAAATGATGCAAATTTCTATTCCTTCAAATCAGCCAGTTTCCTTTTAAACACTTTCTCAAGGTATCGTACTCCACTTCTCAGAAACATACCCCACACACACACACCTCGTACTTTTCTGACTGAGCAAAGTCGCAGCGGGGAAGAAACGGTTTCCTGGTTTTCTGCCAGACATCCAGGGGTCCCAGGAAGGCCAGCGATTCAACTGCCTGCCGCTGGCATGAAGACAGTCAGACAGGACCACGCCCAGAGGAAATGGGACCTGGTGAAGCTGATATATAAATATTTTCTTGCGAGGTGGAATAACGTAGAAGGACACAGCCCACATCTGACCGCAAAACATAGACGGTGTAACCCAAGGAGGCCTATTCCCTGAGCTCTGACAGGGATAATAGGAACAGTTGGTCCGGGCAGCTTTGCAAGAGACCTAAATAATACCTGGTTTTTGTGGGGAGAGGAAAAAAAACAAAGACAAGAAAAGAAGAAAAAGAAAACACCTTGGCCTCTGGTAGTGAATTTACCACATGTGAAAGGTGAGGGATCGACAGTATTGAAATGGAAACGTTTCCACTGGAGGTGACCGAACAGAGGCTTTTTTTTTTACGCCTTCCACACGTGTCCTGGTGATTCCTTCTTTCTCTTGAAACAAGTTCTGATGAGTCCCGAAAATTCATTGGAAATGTGTGTGGACATTGTTCTCCTAAGATAACGTCTGACCTCCCTGCTCATCCGCCAAAATGCCGATGAGAAATGTCTTCTAAGTCGCCATCACTTATAAGGCTAAGTCAGCGGGCTCTCCCGGCTCAGTTACAAAAGAGGATTCCAATAAAAGGCGGAAATCATGGTATGTTTTGCTGAGTTCCAGAATCTGGTGCTGCTTAAGCAAGCTGAGAGGATTAATCAGTCCTCTGGGGACCCTTGCCAGGGCGTTTCATCCTGGCTCCGTGGATATCTCCACACCTGGTTACACAACACACCTAGAGGCAGGAATACAGACTCAGAGCTGTGTGACCCTCTGTAAGCCGTTAACCTCTCTGTGCCCCTGCAGTAACACCTGCCTTACAGGGTTATTGTGAGGAAAGCACCAGCTTCAGGTACACGGGAGATTTTTATGTCCACACACATACACACACACACACACACACACACACACATACACATACATGTGAATACATGTGCAAACACTTGTGTTTCTGAAAATCACTTACTCCTCTCCATCTTTGTAGCCCACAAGGTGATTTCAGAAAAGTCAATCAAGAAAGGAAGGAAAGAGAAACATATTTTCCTCCCCCAACCAGAAAAAGCAATTAAATGTCAAATATTAACTGTTCCTGGGAGTAAATTTGTTTAATGGGCTAACGGCTTGGCCATCATAGCCCTCCAATATGCCATTTCTAAGAAAGGAGCAGGCGATTTTTTTTTTTTTTAATTAAGTGGAAGATAAAATGCTAGAACCAGTGTATCCATTCAGAAACCACTTTTTTCTCCATTTTCAGGAGCTTCCCAATTGCATCATGCCTTTTAAGAGGCCCAATCTGGTTCACAGCACTTTATTTTAAACCCTCACATGTGAAAAGCATTGATTTATGATCAGGCTGATTAAAGCAATGGTGTCTTAAGCAATAATGATGTCAATTATAGGTCTTCCACCAATGTGCATTATTCTGATTTGTTCTCCATTCTTTCTACATTTTTATTCACTAAGGAAGGGAGGATGGGCAGGTGACATCATTCTGAAAAGACTGCAGACAAAGTTAATATCAGAAATCTATAGACAGGTGGACTGATGAGCCCTTTTTGGTGATGGGGACGTACTGCATTTTAATGTGCTCTGACCAATGCAAACAAGTCCCTGCGGAGCCCCCACCTGTATCAATAGGGTAATTTAGGGCCCCCCCCAACATGCTGCCATTATAGGGGAGGGCACCCCCCCTCACATTCCCTCCGAACCCACTGCTCAGACTCCCTCTGTGGGGCTGAAAAGACAAGCCACACTCAGACCTTTAACTCGTACAAATTGAACGGCGGTAAAACGCAAACCGAACGTTCTCTCCCCACCTGAGGGCCTGTCCCATGGACCAGGCTGGTTACCAAGAAGGTGAAGTCATCCTTAGAGGTACATGCTTGGGAATGGTGGCAACAGGGGGACGGGGGCCGTTGTCCCTGGACCCCCGCTACCTGTCAGCACGTGCCGCTGGGGACCAAGCAGTGCCACATCAGTTGACAGAACTTTCCAAAGAATCCAGAAACCCATACAATTACGTGAAATTGCAGATTCTCGATTTTTAAAGGTGAGACAAATGCTGGCCAGACTCAACCTACAGGCTACCTCTGCTATGCTTCCTAGTAATCGGGGAGAAGATCGACCCCACAACATCCTTTAATTAAAATATTTTTATTGGGCCATTTCACAAACACGTAATGGAAATCTCGTATGTGCTGAGAACCATATGCTCGGCGTTGGGAATGCAAAGTAAGGAACAAGATCCATTGTCTGCCCTCAAGGAACTGACAATCTAGCATTTATATGTGTGAACTATGAAGAATTTCAGGTTTAAAAAACTAAGGAGACACGCACCCTAACATCAGGGCTCAGTCCACCACATTGGATTTTAGTATCTCCTCTGCTCTTCACATAAGTTAGTTTGTCCCTCTGCTGTGCTTGGAGCTCCATTTTAATTGGAGGACATGCCCATAAATACTGAAGTCCACGTAAAGTACATTCCCAGTCACATCCCCAACAGCAAATGGAAGAGAAAATGCCAATAGCACCTTGACAGTTTTTCCCCATTGAATCAACTTTCCAGATGTCTTAATTCAGTTCAATTAACTGGATTCTTGCATGACTTAAATCTATTCTATGCTGCTGTAGTTTTTATGAGAGCTGACCAGCAAATGATGTATGCATTAGTCTCTCTGGAAAAATCACCTTACTAAGTTTTTAAACTTCTTTTTTTTTTTTTTTTTTTTTTTTGAACAGTAGAAGTCCCAGATGCAAATGAAAGCATTTGGGTCCAGCCATTAGAATTTTCAGCTCAGCACTTGAAAAATGATGTACCTAATTGCTTTATAGAAGAAAATCAGATCAAAGTTAAGATTTTTCCTTTTAAAGCTTTGTAATTATTTTTCAGACTCCACCTTGAGATGCCTTAAAAGTATTTCCATTGAAATGTATATGGGCTTCTTCCCGCTTCCTTTCAAATATGCTTTGACTTTGCTGCATTGCCTTCCGTTGCTCTTTGATGGCACTGCCTAAAAGGAAAGCCCTCCAATAGCACCACCACCACCGGCAGGGTATGAAATAAAGAAAACAGGTGGTGCTGTGCTAAGAAGGCATTGCACCGATTTCAACACAGCGTCTGATACGTTCTAAGTTGCTCCAAAACGGGCAATCACAGGTGACCTCGTTTTCTTCTTTGTATAGAATTCCCAGCCAGGCCTCAGCAGAGATCCCCTTAGCAAGCTGGTGTACTTCTCAGCTCTAAATCGTAGTTAATGCGCTCTACCTGCTCTGGGCACCGGGTGTGGAGGAACGCTGAAAATGAACCTTCTCATTGGCTTTTCATGGCAGGCGATTCTTACAAAGGTCGCTGACTTTCTCAGTTAGAAGCTACTTCGGTGATTCTTCTCCCACCCCTTCATTTGACAAATGAAAGAGAAGAGACTGAGAGAGAGAAGTGACTTGACCTGCTGGCCCTTTGACTGTCTCTGCTCCCACTCCCAGCCTTCATATTGTACGAATAACAGTTCTCAATACAGGGTTTTATTTAGGATTCATGATCAGAATGAATTGATTATAAAAGCATTGATGGCCGCCAGTTCTGAGCCAAGTGTCACCCACCTCCAGTGACTCAGCAATGAATGGGGAACATTCTGATTCAGTCTCCTGCTGATGGCTTCTCCTCCCTGAGGTGATGCAAAGTCATCATTGGACGTTGCAAAGAGCAACGTAAATGCTGGGAGGGACCTTAGAACTTTCTCCCCAACCTCTCCTCGCCTCCCAGAGGAGGAAGCTGAGTCCTGAGAAGCTGTAGAGCTAGTTCACGGTAGAGGCAGGTCTAGAACCCATGCTCTGATCACTGAGTCACGTTCGCTTTACTTCAGTACATTCATCTAATTCAGAACACAACCTAACAACCCAATCTGTCACATTTATCACAAACATCCCCTTTGTCACCCTTCAGGGAAGTTAGTTTGTCCCTGTGCTCTGCTTCGAAACTCCATTTTAATTGAAAGTCTACCCCCATGAATACTGAAGTCCATGTAAGGTACATTTCCATTAAAATGCCCAACAGCATTTGGACAATGGTCCCTGGGACCCAGGATTTAGCCACCTAGGAGACAGAAGAGTGGTGACTTGGCAGTCGCTGCCTGGGGACAGCGTATGTCCACACTTTTGTCTCATTCGAGGCAAATCCAGGAACCGGTATGATAAGCCAATATCAGCAGACACACTCAGGTTAATTTCTGTGCCTTCACCATTCTAATGGAAATTTTTAGGCTTGCCTTCGATATATTTAAAATAGTAGCTACAGCTTATACGTATTTTCCATGACCTTGGAAATCAATAGTGTTCAATAATCTCAGCTGAAACTGTAAATGGTAACTGGACCCATTAAAGAAGAAGTTAGATCTTCTTCCTTTTTTTTTTTTTTTTTTTTTTTTTTTTAATGTGGTGTTCCAGAAAGCTGCCTCTGGACATAGCTACAGAAAATTAACACAATAAGTAAAGCATTATAGAACAGCTATTAACTGATTACGCTAATAAAAACCAAATGGGGGCCTTAATTCTGGCCCTCTGAGAGAGAAGGACAGATAAAACAAACAACAGAAAAAGAATATGGACTAAAGGATAATTGATTTTAAACAATAATAATACAGAAACCTCCCACTAAGTTAAAAAAAAAAAATCCAGATCTCTATCTGTACTTTGGGAAAGATAGAAGAGAATTTTTATTCTGCCTTGTTAAGACCTAAGTTTGATCCTAATTAAGGTGTTTTTCAGGTTAAGGAATTGGAAAAATTAAGGCTTACCGCCAGGAAGTTTTCAAACGCCAGGCACACGGCACCAAGGACGATCTGACTATGTCATCAAAGTGAGGAGACTGTCCTGTCCCCCTCAGAGGAAGCCTAAATCATGCTCCCCTCCCCACAGAGCGGTACAAAAAACAAGGTCCAATGATACTTGTCATTTGGGCACAGGCCAGGCCAGACAGAGGAGAAAAAAGACTGGGGCAGAGGCAGGGGTGGGACGTGGCCCTTTAGCACGGCTTCCTAAAATTCTTGAGCGTGTTTGGGGTTAATTCTACGTAGAAATTCATAGTAGAGAAGGCTCTTTACTTTCCATTTTGTTGTCTACAATATGGCCCTGCCTTCAAACCTAGCCAGGAGCTAACGGTTTCTCTCAGTAAGTGCCTGCAAGTTGCCAAGTATCCCACCACACGTCGTTTCTCATTCTCACATTATGTTTGCAAGGCCAGTGATGAGCCTCCCTTTACAGTTGAAGAAATGGAGCCTTGACGCGTCGCAGAGATGCGTTCAAGTTCTCACCGTGTTAGGCCGGGCCGCCTCAAAGGCACTCACCTTCACCCTCCCCGTGGGTAACCTGGCACTATTGCTGACTGTTGCCGCTCTTCCTTCTCTCAATCGATTTTCTCCTACTGTTCAAACCAGTCTAACCCATGAAGCCCAATCCTTTTGGCACGACAGATGCAAAATCCCAGCTTATTTTTACTTTTCACTGGCAAAAAGTCAGCAAATTCAAATGACATGATAATTTCTACATGAGAAAATAGTTCAGCATTTTCTTAAAATGCAAATAGAAAAACAAAATCTTACACAAGACCCTGAGTTTGAAGTTGGCAGAATATAGCCTCAGAGGTTCATTTCATGCACAAATAAAACAACAGGGGTTCAGATTCGTAATGTGTGGCTCTGAGACCTGGAGGAGAGCCCCCCTACAGTAAAATGTCGGTGTTTCGACTAGAACAAAGTTTCAATCGGTGCGTAATAAGATTGTCTGTTTAGAGCTAGAATATTCTTATATATTAAAAGGGTCAGACTTGTCAGTACTGAGCAGAAGGCCTTAGAGCCATACCAGGGGACCAGTTAGTAGAAGATTTAGGGAGGGAAATTTAAATTTGAAGCCAAAAACACATTCTGAAAGCCAGAACTGCTCAGCGGTACAATGTCAAGCCATGATACTTGGTAGTGAAATGTTGGAGGCATTCCAAATAAAAAATATGTTAAAATAATTTGCAAGTTCTAATATTTTGCAGTAAGACAGGAAGAGATGAAAAAAAGTATATAATTTGGAGGAAGGGGATACAATTATCATTGTTTTCAGATGACAATATTTACCTAGATGGCTCAAAAGAATCAACTGGAAAACTGATAAGAAACCAGTAAAGTGGCAAATACAAAATGAAAATACGTAAGTAAATAACTTTCCTTGGCAAACAGTTACAAAATTTAATAGAGAAATTCTCACAATAACAGTGAATACAATTGAGACTATATTGAGAAGCTACACAAAGAAACTACAACTTAACAGAAGTTTATATGGAAAGATAAATGAAAAGGCACGCTTTATTTCTACCTGACAAAACTCAATATTAAAAGACCTCAAATCCCCACATATTAATGTACAAATTGCATTCTCTTACATTTTAAACTTGATGAGCTCTTATGGAATAACAAATAGGGGAGCATAATCCAGAAAATTAATTGTAATGAGGAAGAACTTGCATTACTGGATATGAATAAAGTATAATAACGGAAAGGGAGGTAATGGCAAAAAAAAAAAGTGATGGAGACAAAAAGATGTTGAAATAAAATTTTAAAACAAGGAAATAGGCCCAATGGTATGCAGTATTTAGGTCAATGAGGAAAAGAGCTTTTAGTAAATAGGTTCTTACCACATGGACCAAAATAAATGAGATTTAAATGTTTTTAAAAATAAAAAGAGCCACAAAAGCACTAGTGGAGAATATGTGCAAGGTCTTTCTAAACATAAAAGCAGAGGAAGAAAAAATAAAAGAAAATGTGTATAAAATCCTAAACATATACATTAAAAATCCATTAACAATTAAAAATCAAGCGACAGAATGAAGAAAATGTTTGCAATAGATGGTGGTGAAAGGGTTAATGAACTTAATATGTAAATAACTTCTGCAATGTAATAGAAAATCAATTTTTAAACAAACACAAATGACAGGCAAATCAAGTCAAATAGGCAAGAACCATGAAGAAAGTGGACATGACAGATAAAGAAACAGAAATCACAATTCTAAGTTTCTTATCTTAGTTTGGGCAGAGCTAATGATGGTTTGTGAATTCTGCATTTTACATTCACTACAGATGGGAATATAAGTTGGCCTTCATACTTGGGAGGGGCAACTCTGCAAATTGTAGCCCCCAAAACATGCTTTGGGACCCAGGAATTTTGCTTGCAGTCATTGCCAGAGGAACTGGAGATGCACACAAAGATTTTAGGAAAACGAAAAATTTCAAACAACGTACATAACTAACTGGAGGTCAAATGAATTATGATACCTACAAATAAGGAAATATGATGCCATCATAAAAATCATGTTTTATGGTATTTTAACAACATGAGGAGATATGCATTATGACTTGTCAGATAGGAAAACCAGATTCCAATACCGTGGATTCCAGCAGGGCTTCCGTCGTACTTTGCGAACATTCAAATATGGGTTAAAAAGTAGAGGAAAAAGATTAGAAAATGTATAGACAATGATTACACCCCAGCAATGGGGCGATCGGCAGTTTTTACTGACTTCTAAGTGCTTTTCCGTAATTTCCAAATGTTCTACAGGGACATGTATTATATTGGCAATCAAGAAAAAAAAAAACAAATATTTTCTTCTGCGTTTTAAGTCCTAGTTCACTGGAAATGTGGAAGTCTCAGGGAGACTGCCAGGAGAGGGTGCTGCAGGAGGATAAAGGGGACCCAGGCTTCTCAAAATTGTGAGTCTCTGCCTTCACCTTATTCGGGCCTGATGTTGTTGTTGTTTTCTTTTTTTTTTTTTTTTTCTTTTTTTTTTTTTCCTTTCTTTGGCAAGTCTGTTCTGGAAAAGTTCGCAGCTTCCATCACCATTTTATTTGCTCCTCCTTTGAGTGACAGAGCAGAGTGTCCCAACAATACTTAATGTATTTTGTGTCAGGAGCCCATGGGTCAGCAATAAACATAGCCTCTTGTTCTAATTTAGGTCCCTCCTCTCCTTCGTGTCTCTCTCCTCCTGTCCTGCTTTTCCTTTCGCTTCTCGTTCTGTCTGACCCTTTTCCCCTTCTTCCTGATCCGAAAATTCTGTCTTCGTTTCAACTCAACTTCTGGCACTTTTCCCATAATGCTTTGCTAAGTTGTTGTTGGTCCTGGAGCTCTCAGGGGGAATTTAAATTGGGGGAATATGCTTAGTGTCCTAAATCAATTCGATGCAGGCCAATGTGATACTGGGATCGGACATGCCCTGGAGGGTGGAGGGAATATGTAAAATGAAGACAAAATGGGGATGAGCAGGGGGAGTGCCTGGTTGTTGTTTTCTTAAAGAATTTCTCTTAAACGAGATTCACTGACCACAAAATGAGCCAGAGTTGAGAGGTGACTGTGATAGCCCTACGTGAAAGCAAGGTTGGGAGGCAGAAGGCAGCTTTTAATTATATTATTTTTCTGTTAAGATGAAAAGAATTTAAAGAGTTGATTGCGGATGTTTGGATGTGTGTTATTTCAATCGTATTTCCCATGTAGAGCTTGATGTAGTACCTGAACTTCTATTTGGAGTAAATCTTGTTTTATTTTTGCTGCTTGTATTACACAAACAGAAGTGACCATGTTGTCATCACCACAACCAAAATCTTACACACACGCTCTTCAAAGCCCCTGAACTTTCTGCAAATCTTGTTCAATTTTTTGGTCCCTTTTAACATTTGCTAACTGCAGCTTCAAACCAGAGATTACATTGGGAACTGAGAAAAGTCCATGGCTACACACACACACACACACACACACACACACACACACACACACAAATATGTATGTGCTTTTTCCAAATTTATTAAACTTCAGTTATTACTTTCTTCTAATAAACACAATATTGCATCTCCTAGCTGAGCTCTCAGGGAGTTACAAGTGTCAAAGGGAATTTACTTAACAATGATAAAGCAGTATTTTTATATGGGAAAATAAGTAAAAAGAAATGCATGATTCTGTGTTGAATTATTCATACTTTTCAAATTAACCTATTGCACTGTTCCGTATTCAAGAACGCATTATTTTTTAAATGTGACCTAGTCTACCTTTTTTTAGAATGAGTGGAAATCACTTAGCGTGATGTCATTTTTCAACACAGGATTAATTCTATTCTACTCCCAATTAGGGCCCTCGTATTGAAGAAATGGGGGTTGGGAGGAAACGAAGATATGACGAAGAATTTAATTTATTCAAGAGAAAGATAGTTTTTGATATCTGAATTCATTATCACAAAACATACCAATTTTATAGCATTAAAATTGCACCTGACTTTTGGTCTTCCCCACATTAAGAAAAAAAAAAAAAAAACCTACGTGAACTTTGAATCCGTTATGCATTTGACGTGTTAAAATGGTCACCCCCGACATTCACAGTCAAAGGCAGGGGTCCTAAACTCAGCTACAGTCTCCATTGGAAGTAGCCATTAATCAGACTGGACTGAATGTCTAATTTGGTTCCTTGCTTACTCTTTATTTTTCCATTTTCCTTTTGACTAGCTCATTCTTATCTGTTCTATCACACAACAATCGAAGGATGAGTATACCTTTAAATGTGTCATGTGAAATGTCTGGTCATTTGTCACTCATGGGATAATATTTAATTAAGGTATTTTCTTGAAAGGCAGTATTTTTCTTAGCATCCATAGGCTTGCGTGAGTGTTGACTCACTACAAGGCAATGGTGAGGGGGAGATTTTACTGAGTGCCCCGTGTGTATCACACAGGATGACATTTGTGTGCATGTCTTCAACGGAGCTTTTCTGTTCTGCTGAGTGCCTCACACATCCTTTCTGGTGTGGTCTGCACAATATCACAGCGAAGGAGACATTGTTACCCTCAGGAGACAGACAAGGAAACCGAGGCTTAGAGGCAACATGCCCAAGACACACAGTGAGTGCGGCAGGAAGTCGGGATTTGAACCCAGGCTCTGCTCGCCAAACTACAGCACTTCCAATGCTGATGAACAGACTTCACTTTTCTGTTTCCACTGCTGAGGGTTTGGAGTAGAGATTAAGGCCTAGAGTTTACTGCGGACTGAGCTTGAGGTCCATGACACCTGATCATTTGAAAGGTATGATTTGGGGATGTGTGAAAGGCAACCAAGAATCACATCAGATGACAGGGCAGAAAACATTAGGAGAGGACTAATACAGCGATTCTCATATTCGCGTGACAATAGGTGTGTTATTTTAACACCCACGACACTCTGTAACTCAAAAGGGACACACTAGTGACTTTCAAAAGCGTGGCATCTTCCTCCCCTTGTTTCATGTATTTTAAATATTCTATATTTAAAGAGGGTCACTGGTTCTAAGCTATCCCTTTAAGTTTGGATAAATGTGTTCTGAGGCGCCCCTGCGGGGACTTTTCCCCTCACATAACAGGGCTGGGTGCAAAGCACTGTTTCATGCCCTGTGGCAGACCCTTCCTTTTCATGCCCACTCTATTTCAGCTGTTTCCTAGTCCAGCCTGGGAACAGCAGGCTGTGGGACGAGGAGAGCATGCAGTGTGTCGGGCTGCAGTTCTCAGGGCCCGAGGGATAAGATTTCTTAGCAAAACTGGCAGCTTTTTTGTTCTTCCTCAGCCTTTTAAACACACAGCCCCAGTCTCTGTTTAGCTGCGCCTGCTGCGGCTGTGACTGGACTGGGCCCCATTTCTGCTGCTGACAACTCCCGCTGAAGTGCCACGGTGGCACAGAATCCGTGGGAGTTGTGTGTACATAAGCGCGGGCAGAGCTGGGCCCGCTGAGTGTAATAGCATATCTGCCTTGGGAGATTACGGGTATGATATGGGCGACGCGTAATGGATAGGGCAGTCTGTGTACAAATTTCAAATGACTCGCTACACCCCTTTAGGATGGCTGCTGTCAAAAGTATGACACACAACAAGCCCATATCGGATGACGGGTGGCCCCTGCTCCCCCAGAGTGGCTTCTCCCACACCTCCCAGTTGCTGCAGGGGACCTACTGAAAATACACGGAGGAGAAAACACTGGCGAGTTTTCTTCTTGGAGCTCGGCTGTATTAATAGAGAAGAAGGAAAACACCGACCATGTTTCAATGAGCATGGACGGAAGTTCAAAGGGAATTATGCGTAAAAGATATCTCTGAAAGATTTAAATTTTCAACCAGAGGAGAACTCGGTTTAACCTCTCCTGAAGCCACACCAAAGGGAGCATTGTGTTGCTAAGCTTGAATCAAGACTGACCCTGATGTCAGCACTTCATTTGGGGTGTTAATGGAAAGGTGGGGGGACGCAGAAGCCTCCATGCCCTGGGGGATGTTGGAGACATTTCATTTTTTCAGTGTATCTTTTTGACTGAGCCTGCGTATGGCCGGCAAACTACAAAAATGTAGAGAACAGGAACATCTGACACAAGAACACGAGCATTCTTGGGAGAAGCGCCTTCTCAGGCTAAAAACAGACAGTCTCCCCTCTCACATTGATGCAAGCAAACTGACAGAACCCTCCCTCTTTTTCTGAGTTGAGCGTGAATGTAAGTGTGTGATTTTTTTGGTCTTGCGCACTAAACGGAGACATAATAGATTAGCATCAATATGGGCATGAGTGACGCTGATGACCAGTCACAGAAAAATGAGCAGCCAAATGACCGCCGCAACAACGGTCTGAGGTTAAACTTTCCCTGGTCGAGATCTTTTATATAATGATATCGAAAGTCTGTCAGCATTAGAAACTGTAGAATGGCTTATGTTTTCTCTGCGTCCAGTGTCTAGAACACTATGGAAACCCACTCATTCATATACCCAATCTATTATTAGCCCCAAATACATTCTAGACACAGCGCTAGTCTCTGGAGATCCAAATATACACGAGATACTTTCCCTGTCTTCAGGGGTCTCGTCTTATTTTCTTTGTGTAATAAACAGTGCATGCTATGTGCCTGGCACTGGTCTAAGTGCTCTATTATATTCATTTAATCATCGAAACAACCATCTACCTTGTAGTTACATTATTATCCCCATTTTACAGATGAGGAAACTGAGGCACAGGTAAATCAACATGCTCAAAGCCACACACCTAGTATATCAGCAGGCCCAGGATTTAATCCAGTTCCAGAGACCCTACAACTAACTACTGCATACAAGTTAATTGAAGAAATAAACCCGTAACTATTTTCAACATAATCACTAGTGACATCAAAGACCCTAAAATCCCACAAAGCCTGGCTTCTACAGTATTTAGATCAATGATTGGGCAAAACTATAAAAGACAAGCTAGTCAATTTGTAAAAAGTAAAAGATGAGAGACAGACTCTAAAAGCTCCCAAAAAGCCAAAACAAAATGCAGTTTAATGGGAATAAACAGGAGATGTTTTCAGTGCGGCAGATCCGCTGTACAGCCCTAAAGGGCACTTGACTGGCCCATATGGAGGCTCCTCCCTGACTCAGGGCTGTAAAGCCAGTCACATGGTTTGGTGGACATGCTGACCACTGGACTTCTGAATATTTCACTTGTCTGGACACTTCTTAAGTGACTCTGGCAAACCAAGGCCAACTCAGGAAGGAAAACAAAACCTCTGTGTCCATGCCATATGGGGGATTCAGTCAACAAAACCACAGTGGTGGCTTGAGGGGGTGGGGAAGAATGAAAGTAACTTTCAAATGTTTGAAAGTCTGTTGCTTGGTAAGTGAATGAGGCTCAGATGTATTCCTTCTGAGGACAATATCCAACCCACAGGAAAGATGGCCCAGAGACACAGACTGGCTCTCGTCCAAGCAACAAACCTTTCTAAAAACTAAGCCCCCAATCACAGTAACCGTGGGGACAGGGAGTCATGTCCCTCCCATCTCTCGGGGTGGCTGGCCCTGGCCCAACTGGTAGCCTTCCTACCTGCCTTGAAGGTACAACTCCTGAAAATGGGTGACTCGGTGTCTGCCTGACCATCTGCCTGTCTCCTGACCTCTGGGTTCGTTGGGAAGTTGGACCAATGCTCTCCAAGCTTCTTTCCAAGGGGAAGATTCCATGACTTCTGGATTCCATTATGGAGCCTTGAATTCCAAAACATTTTTTTAAAACCGGTTGCCCCTGTTTTGTAGAGGGCTGAGTAACCAGCAGGATTAAAGGCAGATAACGTCTCCCCTCTCACACCTAGATTCCTTCTCACACTTGAATAACTACTTCTACACAACCAACCTTAGCATTGTTACAGAGCAACTTAGTCCTAACCTTATTCTAGAAAATTGGCCTGGTCCCCAGTGGCCACTATATCATTTAGCTGAGAGCTTACTATCATTTCTAATTTGTGAGTTAATTGTAAAAGTCAGGAAGCTCTGACACTGCAGAAAATGTCAATTATTGAGATAAACCAGGGTCAGAAAATTTCAACATTGAATAAAGTTGCTTTTGATCAGTTTTTATCAGAAAAAAAAAATATATATGTGTGTGTGTGTGTGTGTATATATATATATATATATATATATATATATATATATATTGCCATGAGAAGGGACTGGCGTGGCATCAAATTTGAGCTGCCTCAGAGGATAGCCCTTCATTAAGTGCACACTGGATTATTGGATAAAAATATATATATTAAGATTCCCACAATACTCGACAATCATAGCCTCAATCACATTTTCATCTAAATGACTGTCCAACCTATAGGACATTCAAAAGGAGAGCCTGGTCCCTACCTGTGGGTATTTCCAATTCGATCGTCTAAAGTAGTATTGACAGTGGTTAAATGATAAAACTCTGAACACATATGCATTCCGGCTGCCAGTGAAATGAGGACTTGCCTTTCCCACGAGGCTGTGTTCGGCAGGCCTGGTACTTCAGGAATGGATGCCTCCCATTTCTTCTCTCTGCTGCTTGACCTCTGTGGTTCCTTTCCCTCTGGCAAGGTCAAGCCCTTAACAACATGTTCAAAAAATGAGGACTATTCTCCCAAAATTTCTGGAATGATCAAGGGTGTGCAAAGTGGGCACTGGCCCTTCTCTGTAAAGGGCAAAACCTAAATCTCAAGCCCAAATGATTCAGCCTCCATGTCTGGGCCAAAGGTTGTCTCTTTTTTGCCCACAATGGCTGTATTTGCCATGATCTCCGTCTAACCTTTTTCAGCAGCATTGATTCTCCTGGTACTAACTTCACTATCCACCTTTGCTACTGATTAATCCACAGTATGTTGGAAAATGGACTTAAATCGGGGTGCTAGGGTAATTAAGCAAGAGCTATCAGAGAGCCTTTATTTTCTAACTTCTTTTGCAACAATCATTGTTTACGAGTGGCAAGCTGAAAACCCACCTCCTGACCCATCATACACAGTGAGACTCTTCCCTGAGTGGGAAACCCATGCCTCCTTGCAGGGGACCTGTGTGTCCAATAGACCTGGAAGACCATCTTCAGTTCCCCATTCAGTGAAGCTGCAGGGCGAGTAACAGGGATTTTCCGTCTGCTGTGCTCTGCGCTCAGACACGCAGTTCACAGGAGAAGTCAGCGTTAGGCTGAAATTTCTGTAATTTACAATCTCCAGCTTATGGGCCAGAGTCAAACAGCTCTTGGCTACAAAGTGTAAACAGAACATTGTTTCCTCTTAATCTGGGTAATTGGTCCCAAATGCTGTTGCCACTTTTCAGATCAGATGCTTTACATACTTTTGAAGAACCTGGAACTTTTCTCCTTTGGCAGGGAAAAGGTTAGAGTGTAACAATCTTTTCATCAGCATTAAGACTCCTATAAACAGCCAGGTGATTTCATTTGGGGGCCTGTAAACACAGGAAACTTGGGGCCTGCTTTGAGAGTTTCGTTCTGTGTTTGTATGTTCATCCATCTATCATTCGCTCCCCCATCCGAGCCAAACTGTGGTATGTTTGCTTGACATCCACAGCTTCTGCAAGAGCTGAGCAGACCGGGCCACCTCCTACAGGATGGCCGCCGGGTTGCAGAAGCAAGGCTATACATTCCAGTATAATGGGTTCTTATCGGTACGTTCCTTAGGGGTGAAGCACCGTAATCAATTTGGCTGAAACCCAACTGTTTTTTCACATCATCTGGACAAAGTCATGGGATGTTGTGTGAGAGATGATAGTGTGTTGTGTGGGCGGGACTCGGGGGGGACTACAGGCCGTGTGACCTGGGCAAGTAACACAACCGCCCTGAGCATCGGTGTTCATGTCTGTAAACTGCCCCTTGTAAATTCATCATGAGGGCTAAATGAGAAAGTGAGGGCATTCCACATACTATTTAAAAAGCATTTTTTTGAAACCATATTTTTAAGCCTTTGTGTTTCAACCTACACGAGGCAGGGAACCTTTTTTTTTTTTTTTTCCTGCAGAATCTCTGGCTTGGGCTTTAGTATTCCAAGAAAATATAGCTCGTATTATGGGTCTTGTAAGACAATGACAAAATCTGAGTTCCCGTAATTTGTTGTTCTCTTACATCTTCCTCTTGACCTCTTTCCCACCTCCCTAGTGACATTTAAGGCCTTCATCGTTTTTCTAAATTTCTAGAATGGTATTCAGTCCTATAATAAAGTACTGCTTCTCGAAGTTTTACATATTTAGTTCTTTTGATCTTTCCTCCCAGGTCACTCTCTTCGCCCTATCATTTTTGTACTTCTTTCTCTTTGAATTCACTCCCTTTATCTCTATCCCTGTGGCACTAAAGTATCCTACATGGGCGGCGTTCCAAGTGGAAGCCAGCAAAGCCTTCTGGGAGATTTGGGAAGTCAACTCCCTTCCCTCTTCTAGGATGCGAAGGTTAGACAAGAATGAGCTTTCTCTTGTTGGGCTTTTCCTACTACATTTACTATTGTTCCTTCTAGTTAAAAAAATGGAGGCATATCTCTCCCATTCATAGTCTGTAGCCAAAATTGCTTTTCAAACAACATCATAATTGTATTTTCTCTGGAAGGCACTATGGCAGTGGCTTAAGCACAGAGATTCCAGAAGGAGACATCCTGAGGTTCAAATCCCTTTTAGGAGCAGTATAACCTTGGGCGAGTTATATAACTTCCTTGGGCCTAGCCTTTCTCATCTGCAAAATGGAAATAACAGTGTTTACCTGATACTGGTATTAGTTTAGCTGGTTTTGGTAAACTAATTGAGTAAATACGGTGCCGGAAACAGTGAACACTCGAGAAATGTTAGTTAATAATATTTCATCTAGGTTCTCCTTTTGAAAACAAAACAAAAAAACTTTATTTATATTTAAGTGTTGATTTCCCCTCTGGGTTCTCATATGTGGTCCTCTTTCCACATACATCATTGGAAATTTGTTTCATACATGTTTTCCCTACTTCAGAGCATTACAGGAAATACGAAATAAGACAAAACAGCAGTTGCAAAAACATCTTCTAGTTCTGTTCCCCGGCCCATCATGTATTCATCATTAGCTAAAGTGGGATGAAAGTTTTATTATGAACCCAAAACACAACTGTAGTTTACCCTAAAGTTAGTGAGTCTGGGTTAGGTTTGGGAAAACCTGGTTTGAATTTTAAGTGAATCTCCTTCGACTCTCAAATGCCAAAAGAGGATTTATAGTTTCAGGTGGATACCAAATGAAATTTGGGAAGTTCATCTGAGTTTTACTTTGGGTTTGTCATTTGAATGAACTCAAATTTCATGCAGCCTTAATCCTTATATTTATGGTTTTTCTGCCATTTTCACCTCAGTCGATAAAAAAATAAATAAATAAAAATTGAGACTTGCTGTACAGTATTTGAGCAAATTGCAATATTATAGTATGTATGCATTTTTGTCTCAATAGTTAACATGGAAAATATAGTTTCGGTAACAGTGAGTCAAGCTATTTTTGCAAATATTGCATACTGTGTTTATTTAGCCTGGAAATTCCAAATTGATCAGATGATAATTAACAAAAGCATTTATTTCTGTCAACATTTACAGATATCCAGTGCATCACCTTTTATCCCTGGCTCAGTTAAACTGTGACTTTCAAATTTTAAATTTGTGTAATTTAAGCTTTCTCCATTTTTGCAGTTTGTCCCCCCAAAGTCAGAAACACAGACTTTAAGCTAGCTGATTTTCTCAAATTATATGCTAGAGGGTGGGGGGGATTTGAGGATAGCTCTTTTATGTCAAAATGATAGGTTCCCAGTCTCTGATTGATGATTGTGTACATATAAGTTATATATGTCCATTAGATCAGCCAGCTTTCTGGGCTGAGAAGACTACGCAAAAGTGAGCTTAAAGAAATTTCTAAATCCTACATTTGCAGAGATATGAGCTTCCAGTTTTATTATAAGGCAAAATAACCTTAAATAACTTACATACGGAGATTAATGTATCAGTGAGTTCTAAAATGGTCACTTGCCTAAAAATACGCTTTTTTTACTCCAACAGTTATATGGAAGCTTCGTAGTTATATTGCTTTGAATATCTACTTTTTAATTTAACTATACAAACTTATTCTGGGATATATTTTTTTTTCTCTTAAGAAATGTGCAAGAGATAAAAATTCCCCCCAAACACTCAGGATACCTTTTCATAAATGGACCACATTTTGAATTAGTTAAAAAATTAAAATCTGAAAAGACAAAAAAAAAGTCAGGGGTCTTTTCTTCTTCTAATCTGTAGTCCCCAAACGACTGCTCATAAAAATAACTTTACAACATCTTTGAGAATCCCAAAGAACCCCGGTCAAAATTTTCTTTGGCTAGAAAAGAAAGCAGTTTTAATATTCAGACATTTGCACACACACCCCCTTAGCCAATCCCCCAAAGAGCAAAATCAGCTAATCTTAGAAAGATGGTAAACTTAAGCGATTCTGTAATTCAAGTTAGCCCTCGATCATGTTTTAAAATATGATCAAACAGTAGAGACTGGGGAAAAACACAGAAAGTTTCAAAAATAACTTGAAATAGAAAAATGGAGCATTTCTTTAAGAGGCTTTTCTGTTTCTAAATTAGAGAATGAATAACATCTTACTGGAAAATAGCAAAGTTTGTGCTGGCATGCCCACTTCATGGTAACAAAGCAAAACAAACCAAAAAGTCCACCTCCTGCATTCTGTTACTGGACCATCTAAAACAGTATTAAACATCAGCTTTCTGCTGGCCTGGTATTCCAGGTGTCACCCTAGAAAGCGACATTTGGACATGTCCATACCCGGCCGGGCTCTAACCCTCACACAACCCACAACCCGGCGTGTGCGCACGCTCGTACACACATGTGCACACACAAGCGTACACACGAAACCAGACCAGGCTTTGCTCTGGGTGCTTGGTAACTTGGCATATTGTAAGCCTGGAAAGAATTGTAAGCTACATGGTTTGAAAATAGAGGCCTTTAAAATATGCTGCATACAATCTGTGATGGTCATCGCTAAAATGCTGCTCCATTATCCTATTCCATTTGGAATGAATGAGACTAATTAATTTCAGGCCATACTTGATGAGGTCAGCACCACACGAGGTTGTGCGTGCTAGACATTGCTAATCTCTTTCAGCTGAGAGTGATGAATTAAAGATGAAGCAGGCCTAATTTAGAATGTATATCAAAAACCTACACCAAATACTACTATACCACACAACAAAGGAAAACTTGCTTGCTCTCAGGCTCCCTGAGTTGTGTGGATTTTAAAGACATTTTCAGTGCTCTGGAATTCCAGCTGTGGATGGGTGAACCATATCAAGAAAATCACACATGGCCATGTGGACAAAAAGTGGGATTAAAGGAAAGAAAGAAAACAAAAACAAAAGACAACAATCGGGGTTTGATCCCTTGTGTGTTAAAATTCCACCTACACATTAGGCTTTCTTTTTATCCAGAGCTACCAGACTGACAAAGTTCCCAAATTAGCAATACCTATATTCAAGCAGTGGCCACCCATCTCTGCTGCGACATTTCAAAGCAACATGCTAAATGAGGCAGCCTGTTGTTTTAAAGCAGATATCCTAATGAGGCTTATTAGGTTTTTCCATGTCTCTATTTTGAAAGCCAGGAGAGATTGACCAGGTAGATAATATGATACCTTTTATTAAGCCAAGCAAGAAATTGTAATACAGATGCCTCCGGGCCAAAATGTTCTTATGAAAGTTAACGCTAAGCCAACTTCCTGAGTTGTGAAAAGGGAGGTATTCACTGATCTAAACTCTAAAGAGAAGAAGAAATTAGTCATAATTTCTCAAAGATAACTGGTCCAAGTCCCTGAGGGTGGCAAGAAAGGGGGTTCACCCTGGAGACTAGAGAATACCCCTTGCAAAAATGATTTCAGCGTACCTAGTAAGACAAATCCTGACGTGATTGTAATGATTCAGAAATTCCAACTGGTGGCCACCGCAGCTCCTGACTTTGTATCCCAGTAGCCCTCATTAGGACAAAGCTGCTTCGAATTAAGTCCAATCTACATGCTGAATCAATCTTTCATCCTTTTGATTGCTTCTGAAAATATTTATATTTCTTAATAATGCACATTTTGTCTTGCAACTTCTGATTAAACCCAGACGGGGGTTCCCAAAGCAGGCAATGTATGTGGAAGGGTGATTTGGGACAGGAAAGGAAAGATAAAAAACACAGGTTTTTCCCATTGGGGAACCATTAGACAATATAAATCTAGCAATTTTGGTTATGTAAGCATCAGAGGAGGGTTGTAATAAATACAGATTGAAATATTAGAGTGACCTAATGGAAATTACAGAATATTCTTATTATTGTGTGATTTTTCATTGCAGCTTTGACTCTTTGGCTGATTTAGCCTAATAGATTTTATGAAAAATTATAGTGGGAGAGATTTAGGAAGATTTCAAATTACAACCAATAAGTTACCATACAAGTTACCATATCATAAAATAGAAAAGTAATTATAAGATGGACACGACCAAATGAACTAAAGTATGTTTTTTGTTTAAAGAGAGAGAGAGAGAATAGCATGGGGGTGTTTGGGGCACAGTGGGGGTGGATTCCTGGTTTGAGGACCAAGAGAAAAGGGGTCTCTATTTTCAACTCTTGTCACCAAACAGCTGGGTGACCTTAGGTAAGTCACCTAACCTCTCCAGGCCTCAGGGCTTTCTTCTTGCTTTCATCTGTGAAATAAGGGAGGTAAAGATTTTTGTAAGATTTTAAATTCTGTAGTTTTCTAAAGCACCATCGTTGTGTTAAGTACCCAGTGTTCTCCAGACGCAGAGCCATCATCGAATGCCTAGGGTCCCCATGCCAATCTCTCAGAGACAGGAGCCAGGCCTTCTCAGAATGCCCTCATTGTGACTCGTCCCCACGCACCTGCTCAGGGATGGATACTGCTTCTCTGGTCCTCTCCTCTTTCCTCCTAGTGACCATCACAGAAGGAAGCACCCCAGAGCAATGTCCATCATTTCGTTTGACCTGATCACTCCATTTTAGAGATAAGGAAAGTCAAGGCCGAGGGTGTTGCGTTCACGTACTTAGTAACAGGCAGAGCTAGACTTTAAACCTCAGCTAATTATATTCCAAAAATAAATGGGATTTCTTGTGACCTCTCAATATAATTGGAAACAGAAACACAGGACACGGCAGTGGCTTCGAATTCAGACTTCCTGGATTTGAATAACCTGTCAGCAACTTAGTAGCAATGTCAGTTTCAGACAAGTCCCTAAGCCCCATGACCTTGTTTTTTTTGTTGTTGTTGTTTTTCCCCCCCTCTCTTGGATAATGAAAATAATAACAGTATCTACCTCAGAGGGTTGTATACAGATTAAATAAAGTAACATATGTATATGTTTACCATAGTTCTGGTACATAGTAAATGTTAGTTGCTATTAGTATCATCTTCTCCATTTATATAATGACTTGGAGTAAAAAGATCCTGAAAGGAACAGAGGAGACCTACATACAAAATTCTGACTGTGTTCCCATTAGCTTCTTGGCCTCAGATAACTCTCTGAGCCTCAGTTTACTCATCAGCAAAATGGGAATTCAAAATATCTGCCTGTACAGGATTTCAGTAAAAATCCAATGAGTTATGCAGGTGAGATAAGTTTTTAAATAGGTAGAACCCTATAAAAATACAAGGGTTGTGGCTTGTATGAAAACATTAGTCTTGCTACATTGAAAAGCCTCTGGAGTCAGTTAACAGATAATGGAAGAGACAATGCCACTGATTTGTTTCTCAAACAAATCACCTAGAAATGAGATATATGAAACACCATTAAATCATAAAAGAATAAATGCATTTCCTTGATTATCGCTGTCATCCATGTAACCCTATTCTCCTGTTCTCTACCTAAACTTGCTGTTCTGTCATAATTTCATCTTACCAGAGGATTAGATGACAATTAGTTCGCAGGGATGGGTTTAGAACAGGAAAACACAAACCTGTTCTCTTCTTTGCCCGCCAAGGAGAGAAATATCTCTAAGTAAACACATTTTATGCGATATTAAATGGTAGCTTCCAGGATGCCTTCATACCCAGGCTAAAATACTGTCAAATTTTGCTATTGACTAGCTGTCCCTTGAGTGGGAACTTAAAAATATATTCATTATGGAGATATCATTTTAAGCTAAAAAAAAAAAAAAAAAAGGCATCATGGGATGGGGAATTGTTTTCAGAGCAGATTATTAAAGACTTGGGGCCTAAAGGTGTATGTCTATTTTAAAAAGAAATTTTCTGATTGCAGATAACTTCTCAATTTGATTTAGTGTCGAACCATAGTGATGGGGTTGATAAGTGGGCATTCATCGGTAATTCATCTTGTGCTGGTAGAAATTTACAGCAAAGCAGTGCTTTCCCAACAATGACAAGCCCTATTAATCTTCTTCAGACACATTTCAATAGGTGTCCCCATCTGTGGCCAACATCTAAACACTCTGGCATCGCTGGCGACTTGAAGACACCTTCATTTCAAGTTACACTAGTGAAAATGTGATACTAGATTGTACTCTATTTTTTAACCTAATTCTCTTTCTTCATTCAATTAGCCTTTCTTGCCTGGATTTTCTGTTCATGTGTAACGTCATTTCCAAGGGAGAGTTCTCAAAGATGTGGTTTCTCAGAGGTGCACAATCTCCCCCAAGGTTAACCAACAACAACTTTTTTACACATTAAAATTGCTCAGATTCCGGTTCTGACGGTCACTGGCCTCTGATTTCATGTGTCTGTAGAAAGGAAAACCTGCTCAAATAAAGCCCGTGCGTGCATTGAGAGAGCTTAGGAGAAGGGGAAAGCTATAAAATCCATTTGTGCTCATATTCAGAGCGCAATTTATTACCTTCAACTGTGATGTTTAATTTCAGTACAGGGGAATTCTGGGAAAAGAAGAAGCAATTAGGAAAAGAGGGTGGTGAAAAAGAAACCCCGTGTTTTAATATCTGCAGGCACTCAACATATTCGGTCCATAGGATGAAACTTCGCATCTGCTGGAGGACATCCCGTTAGAGAAGGAAAAGCAATAATCACTTTAGGGACAGACCACTTTACTCAAATCACCTTTCTTCTCCAAGCAGCATGTTCTGTCTGGCTGCAAGGTTAGTGCAGGTGAAAAACGCGGAGGGGGTGTTGGATTTTGGATTGCATCTAAATGCTGTTTTGTGCCATTTTCAACCTCGTAATGGGGTTGGTCTTGCAAAGAAATAGGATTTGCACAGCATTTTTCTTGTGCATTTTAAAAAATCTTTCCAAAGGGAAAAACTCTGACGCATTCTTATTTTTGGAAAGGTTAGGCTTCAGCTGCGTAATGAATGGAATTTTTTAACTTCATTGAACTTTTTTGTCCATACGTGATCTGAAATATATATGTGTTACTAGTATGTGTGTATGTGTATCTATACATATGATAAAGATAGATATTATCAAAAATGTCTCCCTCTATCATGCAAATTATTTTTCACAATAATCATTTGAGTTTGTTATCGATCTCAGTAACCTTATTGCAGGTGGCAGGTTTAAATGTGCCATATTAATAACTTGTTACCCAAGACAAATTAAGTCCTTATGTGTCAAAAGCACTCGGCACTGGATTATCTACAAGACAAGTATTTATTGAATAAATGTTGAGTCCAATTTCATTTTAATGTGACTGACTGTATGTTTCAGCCTCTTAGGCAGAGATAAAAACACTCAGACCTATAAATGTGTTGCAACATTACACCTAACTTGTCTATTTCTATTATTGTCTCCTAACTTAGAATATGGAAAGAAGTCTTCTTTTTTTTTTTTTTTTTTTTGGTGGTTGTTGTTCTGAAGAGCAAGGGGAAAGATAGAAAAACGGCTGGCATTCAGCCTAAAGAGAAATCATTGAAACAAATTAATCCTGTGCCGTTTAAATTGACATGGTAATCCATCATCAGAGAAGGCAAACTCTGAAAAGCAATCTAGAATCTGCCCTGTTCTTTCACTGGCCCTAGAGGCACAAAGATAGATAGTAAAGGAAGGGGGGGGAATCATAAAAGTTAGGAACGCCTTCGAAAATAATAAAATTGGTTATATCAGCTCTCACTGCCTGGCCTCTGAAAACCTCCTTTGGAAAGGAGAGGTGAACTTCCAACAGTTGTTTCCCAAGGCTTTTCCCCAATTGGGTAGGTGTTCAGCAGTCAAGCTGTGAGAATCGGCCTGCTTCCCCAGGCTGCTGACTAGGTCTAACCACCGTCTGCCAGCGTTTGACAAGTAGCCCAACTGGCAGCCTTGGCATGACCCATAGTTCCCCAGAAACTTTCCCTACAGTGGTAAGGGGCTTACGATTGGGGCTTGGTTTGGTGTTTGTTGTGGTGGTTTGGGTTTTTACTAGTGAAAGAGTGGGACACCATATTTTTCTTCCTTTTTTCTCCTATATCATCCCATTTTGCACTCAATGAAAACAGCATGTTATTGTAATCTTTAAAGTAAAACTTTTGTAACAGCTCTAAAAACTGAGGCATGCCATCGTGCCCTGTCACTGTACTGTGACTTTCATTTTGGAGGCTTGTTTTTCAAATCTTCCTTCACTTCAAAAAGCTTGTGATGATATGTTGTTAAAACTTGCTTAAGGTTCAAAATTTATATGTAAAACTGAAGTGTCCCATCTTAGTAGGTAGTTAAGATGGAAAAAACCCTCTCTACTTTGAAAAAAAAAACAAAAACATGCCTATATTTTCAATACACTGAATCTTAAGGGTATTTTTTGTTTTGTTTTTTTTGTTTCATTTTGTTTTGTTTTGTTTTTTAAACCTCTTTAGCCTATCTATGTAATGTTTTTGTTTTTGCTTGTCGGGTTGGGGGGTAGAGAACCTCACCTCATCATTGCCTGAACATACAAATTTGCACACAGAAATAAAGGTTGTTTTTCAATTTAATAATGCATTAAGGTATAAAGGCAAGACGATCTGAAAATAGTTTTTAATCTCAAAAATCCACTCTGTTAACAATAGACAGTGTGTGAAGACAAAAACCCAGATACCGTAACGCCAAAGCCAAGAGACAGAAGGACACGGATATAAACCATACCCAACAGCTGCCCTATTTAAGTTTATCTCGGGTAAAGTTTCTTCTAGTTTATTAAGAAAACTTTATATGTTCCTGTTACTTTAGAGTAAACATCACACCTCTTTTCTGTGAGTAGAATTTTTGTTCACTGGTTTTTAAAGGGGGGTGAATAATTCTTGCATATTAGCTAATGCTTTTTAAAGTTCTTAAGCATGAAAGACAGGGTAAATGATAAAAAAAGAAAAAAGACAGGGTTAAAAGCTCCTATATAAAGATATCCATCCACAGCCAAGCTAGTTGCAATTTTAAGACTTGTTGGGAAAGAAGACTACGTTGGAGTGTTTATGAGTGTGCTTGTTTTTAACAGAACCTGGGAAATTTAAATAGTAGCTCTTCAATAACTGGACAAGCACACTTTCTGAAAAAGATCTGATGCCTTTGAATTTGTTTTTAATTTATAGACACTGTAGATTTCAGCAAAGTAGGATATCATTTTAAAAGCCATTAAAAGAACCAAAATTATATGAAAAATCAATGACTAAATAAGCATAAGTCAGAGGAGACTAAGAAAAAAAAATCTTTTTAAACCACCCCTCTCTCCCTGTCCAAATTTCACAATGCTAGCTTCTTTCTAATTGCTTGATAATACAGCAACAAAAGTATATGCAAATAAAAATTTGCAACATAAATTTGGGAATCAATAAATAAGTTATTCATCTACTTTCTGCAGAGAAAAAGGCTGCCTAATTTTCACTTCTTCTTCCTGACATGTGATGTGATGTGGTCCTGTCAAGAAATACCCAATGTGACAGTTTTCACAGAAGTCAGTATTCCCTGCCTTTTACGTTTTCACTTTTGCTTTAAACTATGTGAAGTGGTATCATCTCAATCAATTTGCCTCAGTCAGGCACATTGTAATCTCTTTGATAAGGTTGATTAATTTCTTATAAATTGTCATGGACAAATAGGAAAAGTACCTTTCTCTATCCTGTGTTTAAAATTAATAAATATATAAATTGTATTTAAATGTTACACTCTGTAAACTCTCCAGCAGACACTTCCTTTGGTCAAGGAGCTGAATATTATGTTTAACAGCCTACTCTTAATTTTGCACATAACTCTTTTATTTTTAATGTGTACCTTCAACATTTCAAGAAGTCAGCCTTTTAAGAGGAGAAATGCAGTTGATTATTAAATAATTAGTCATATTTTCTAAAGTCACACCTAAGTTTTCACTAGTATAGCAGCGTGTCTGTCTCTGTCCTTCCTCTTACTTCTCTCATCATATGCTTTATGTTGAAACTGGGTTTTTCCGCCTTCTAAAAACCAATATAGTCCATAAATTATTTTTCTCCTGAAATTCACCTTGAATCTGTGGTTGAGGGAAATTAAAGCAGGTAAATCCCCCTTTTTGTTCTGTTTGTGTTTTCTTTAAGTACATGGATGCAACTAATTAACAGTATTAATTTCTCTGGATATTTGCCTTACTAACACCTTCACATTTAAATGGCTGACACTTGATACCATTTGATTAATGCTTTTCTCGATGTATCAAAAATGAATTGTCATTTTAAAGATTGCATTACCAGGTTCTTGAGAAAGAGAAACACACAGAATCAGGCGATCTTTCCTCACTCTGTCCACTTCTAAATAAGAACTGAGTCCCCATGGCTTCAGAGGTCATTTTAGAACTTTCTCAGCAGGAGTAGCCTTGCAATATAATATTAAAAGCATGGATAGCCCACATCAGACTTGGTTAAATGGTCAACACGCTCCTTATCACCTTTAGCTAAAGTCTATTTTCTTTATAGTGTTCAACTCATTGAAAAGCAAAATGCACAGAGCAGCGTATTGTTGAATTTTTAAATCAATGTATCAGGCAAAAGATGCTCATCTTTCATTTAAATGCCCTGCCAAAGCTACCAAACTGAAAATTGACATTCTTACTTTGAAGAGTCTTTCTATGACTCTGCAAGGTACAATGGCTTTACCATTGCCAAGTTGCTTCAGCTTGTATTTCAACAATAGCGATGGCTCCAAGGGGCTCTTCGAGACCCCCAGCATGTACACATGAGTGACAGCCTCTAGCTAGTGCCTGGTATATGGACCTTTAATCCATCATGGGATTAAACACATGGGATTCTAACACCATAAGAATATACACATGCCCAAGTGCAGTCACCTTATATACGTATGTAATACACATAACTATTACATAACTACGCATTTAAATGCCACCAGGGTGGAAGCCAGCAGAATATATCCTAATCTTATCCAGATTTTATGGCTATAATTTGGCTGCTGACAAGATTCTAAATTAGCTTAAGTGAAAGGAGGTAAAATATGTACTGAGTTTGGGGTATTTTTTAACCCCTCCCCCCACACACACACAATAATCTATTGTTGTACACATGTGAGAAATACTGTTTGAGTGAACTGGATGGTCAGTTAGATGGAAGAAAATATTTCTCTACATTATGTTTTCTTATTCCCCAAAGTCCATCTCCAAGACGTGAGCTGCCTTGATGGATGAGAGCGTTGTCACAGGAAGGGTGGGGGTGGGAGAGGACGAGAGAAGGGCCGAGAGCTCTAAAATCCTTGCAGCTAGAGGGGATTTCCCTCCCTCCTGCCCTCCCTTCTTTCCTTCTTTTCTTCCTTCCTTCCTTTTTTTATTGCTTTTTTTTGCTTTTTTCCTTTTTTTTTTTTGCTTTCTACAACCCCTTTGGTATATTAGCGTAGTTAACCTTCGCTGGCCAAGACCCAGAAGGGTTAATGGAGGTTTGGTTCCTGACAGCCCCCAGGGCAGCGATGTCCCAGCTCCATCGCAGGAATTAGAAGATTATCAGGGATGGAATTCGAGGCACCAATCACCTCACACCTGAACAGCTCGCTCCAAACCACTGGGAAAATCCATTAAAAAAAAAAAAATTCTCCCTTCTGGAAAACGATTAATTGGATCAGTAGTTATATGTCCTGTTGCACGGAGGAGCCAGATACGGTGGCCTGAACTGAATTCCTCCAGCTGCCAAGAAGATCGAGCAATTAGGGGAGAAATAAATTAAATAAATAAATAAATAAATAAATAAATAATCAATCAAGCTATCAGTTTCTCCAGGAAGAGCAGCTTTTTAGGAAAAACTCAGGAGCGGGAAAAGGAAGAAGAAACGAAAAAGATTTTCCCACTTCCTCACCTTGCGCCCCCCCAAAAAAAGAAAATTAGTGCCTTCCTGATTCTTTGCAGCTGTTTGAAACCTCAAGGTTGGTCCACAGTAGCCAGCGAGGCTCCCGCCTCCAGATATGCAAAAGCATCAGGATTTTGCTGCCTGAGTTCGGGGAGAAGGTGTTCCTCTCCCCCCCACCCCCAGTAAACTCCCCCCAAAGCCTTGCTAACTTCTGCAAACCCTGCAGCCTTTACACCTTTTCAGGTTCCTGCACCCCGCCTTGGGGCCCCATACCGACTGCCATTGCTGGAGGGTGGCTTTCATCCCCCCAAAGCTGGTTTCCCACCCTGGAGAGAACGGAGACGGCCTGGGAGCCTCGTTGCTGTGTGTCACCCTGCCCCTGCCTTCTTCCTCGGCCTCAGACTTCCTCCCACCTACCCTGGAGCCCGGAACCTGGAATCCACTCGCCCTGCGGTCCTCAGCGGGTTCCGCCACCCCGCGGCCGCTCTGGACACTGGTGGACGCGAGGGAGAAACAGCTGCCAGGCTGGGCCGCTGCATCCTCTTCACAGACATGCAAGGAGGCGAGGGAGAGAGATCTGTCCAGGAGAAAGTTCGGGGATGCTGCGGCCCCGCGGAGCAATGCAGCGCGTTTGGGCCACACCTTGACTCCAAGAGGCTGCCTGCAGAGAGCGCGCCGAGGGGGAACCTGCCTGGGTCCCCGCGCCGGGCCTGCGATCCACTCCAGTGGCCACCTGGCCACTGCCACTCGAGGCATGGAGCCCGTGGCTCCCAAACCCTCGGCCCCGCCGCGGCCCTCGCAGCCCTCACGCGTCCCCACGCAGCCGGTCGGTGGCGGATGCCCTGCCGCTCCATGCGCCCCGTCGAGGAGGAAGGGAAGAGGGCCTGCGCCCGGGAGCTCCCTGGCGGTGGTCGGGCCGCCCCCCTCGAGGCTCACTCCCCCCTCTCAGCCTCTCCAAATCCCTGAAAGCCCTGGCCCCCTTCGTCACCCCGGGGGCTTCTAATCACTCGGTATCGATTTCCCTAACTCTTTTCATCCCGTTGAAGACACATCTTAAAACACTCCAGCGCGGAGTGTGCTCTGGGCTTTATCCACACTAATAAAATGATTTACCCTTGTCTCTGCGCGCTCCGCACAGAGGAAAATCGTTCGAGCCCTGCTATTTGTGTGTGATCAGTAAATATTTAGTGCGGTGACATCCTCAGCTAGGCTTCGGATCGATTCGGGGCCCACCGGGAGGTTCGCACGGTCCGGGCGGGGCCGCGCCGGGCCGCCGAGGGGGCTCCTCCCGCCCTCGCCGCCGGCCGCTGATTTACGGCCTCTGCAACCAGCAAAGGGGGGGCGAAAGCGCGCCTGGAAAATTGGCTTTTCAACCTTTTTACTTTTGACATTCAGCCACCTCTCCAGGCTCTAATTCTCGCCCCTACTCCCCCCAGCCCGCCCCCGACCCAGGGCGCCCTGTGCGCCCCGCGCGCCCTTCGTGCTGCCGCGCACCGCGCTCTCGCCCCCGCGGCCAGGGAACCACCTATCACAGCCCTGCGCTGCGACGCGGGGAGGCCCAGGCCCTGCTCTGGGGGTCGTGGCCTTCGGGCCAGATGCACTCCGCCCGCCCACACCTCAGAGGGCGGAGACGCGGTGGAGAAGCCCCGCGCTGTTTCCCCCGAACCTTGATCAGCTCTCCTCGCTACCTTTTCTCCAGCCCCCGGTCATTCCCCCATTTCTGCGGCTGGGCCTCGACGTCCCTGGGCCAGATGGCGTCGGGTGGCAACTTTACTTTCCTCACCGAGGAGCTCCCGTTTCCTTAGAAGCGAAAAAGCGCTTAGCTTGAAGGTGCTGGAAGGGGGCCTCCTACCCAGATCTTGGCTGCCAGAAGGCTGCGGCCGCGACAGTGGCAGTGTCCGTGCCTCCCGGCCCTGCTGGTCTCCCCTTATCTCAGGGCCTTGCCCTGCACCTAGCTCCCAAGCAAAGGCCCGACCCAGAGCGGGCCTCCGCACGCACTCGCCACCTCCTGCGGGACCCTCCACCTGGGACGGCCACGTTGTCCGAGGAGGAGAACGTAGCCCAGGCCCCTGGGCTTCTTCCACCCGGGACGCTGTCGCCCACCTGTTACCGGGCCTGTCCCTCTCACCTGGGGCCCGGGCCTCTGCAATTCCCGGGGGAAGACAGTGAGCGACCTTGCGGGGCCCACGCACCCTCCCTGACGCTACTGCCCTCTCCTTTGTCTCACACATGATTTTCTAAACCGCCTTATCTGCAGACTATATCTTTATACTAATGCATACTTAATTGGTCCGTCTTGACTGTCCTTATAAAACAATTTAATTAGGGTGCTTTCTTGCTTTGGAGAGCAAAGGAAAAAAATCTGCCCAGCGCTCATTGTATTTAGCACCAATACAGGCAGAAAATGTAGCACAAGTTTTTGGTTGAAAGAGCACCTCTATGCCCATTGAAGGGCGTTGATCCGAAAAGGCAGAAAGGACAAGTAAAATCGATTTGAAGCGACCCTCTCTGTCCCTTTCACACCATTCAGAAACTCCATTCCTTCTAAGACAAAGACCAGCGCCTTGGGAATTCTCAGGGAAAAAGCCTAGGGCACTTTTTAAGAATCCTCAATATTGCACTTAAAACCCGCTCTCGGAGCGGTGCCCCCAGTGCGGGTTTCACAGGCACCCCCTCGGAAGCGCCCGGTGGTGTGGCTGACAACCCCCACTCGTCCGGGCCTCGGCCTTCGCACCAGGCCAGACCAGCCTTTTGGGGTTAGTGCAGCCCTCACCTTTGACCCCCGAGAACGGAGAGCCTGCCAGAGGGTGCGGAGCCACCATTCAGGCCGAAGTGAAAACAAAACAAGAAAATATTTCTCTACTCCCAAACCCAGGGACACCGGCGGGGGTTCCGCCGCCTGAGCCACCTTACCCAGTAACCACCTCCACCCTCAACTTTTTTTTTTTTTCTTCTTCTTCTGTTTGCAATGAACTGCCCTAGCCACCTCTGAAGGAGAAAACTGAAGTTGTCAGGGCTGCATCGCCGGGTTGCAGTGAGTTGTCCTGCATTAGAAACCCGCACGCCAGGCTATCGGACAGGCGCCCAGGCTGACGAAGGCGGTCATCCATCAGACCTGGCAGGGAAGGGAGGAGGGAGAGGAAGGGAGAAGAGAGGCTGGGCTGTGATCACCTTCACCTGCCCCGAGCCCAGCCCCCTGTTCAACTGCCCCTCGACCTTCTCGGCTGGGGTTAAAGGAGGCGGGGACAGAAAAGGAGGGGGCACCCCCCGAGTTACCCCAGTGGCCCCCTCCCAGAGGAGCCTCACCATCCATCCATTCGGTATAACTGATGAGACAAACCGCAAGAAAAAACTTCTGTAGCCCATATTTATGGTATTAATGAATAGTTAAAAAAAGATTTACACGTCTTATGATCAATATTCTGAGTTATTTCCCTCAAAGTATATAATTACAGTGTCTTCAGACTTTTCATCATTGTTTGAGGTGGCAAAACCATTTGTAATTTTCATTAGCCAGTAAACATGTAATTAACATTCAGCGCTGTGTTTAACTTAATTCCTGTTTAAGACCAGGACAAGAAACAGCCAAGAGCTCTAGTTCCATTTGTCAAGTCTGACATACATCTTACCATAACAGTTTCCTAAAATAAAAGATCCGTGTTTCCCCATTATTCTTCTCTTAAAACAAAACAAAACAAAAATCCATTAGTTAAAACTGTATTAAACTGCGAAAGGCAGCACACTTTATTCTCATTTTCTCTAGTTATTGTATTCCTGCTTCCTTTATTCATTTTTTGGGGGGGTGGAGGAAAGGAGGGGTGAATTAAGCATCCATTATCTGAAGACAAGAAATGGGGAACCCCTCCCCCCCAAAGAAATAGGTTTCCTCTTCAGGAAAGCTCTAGAATGGGGACTGGGGAAAGGGGGGCAGGAATCTACAGGGAAGAGAAAAAAAATCACTTGGGGGAACTTGAGTTAAAAGTAGAAAATGAGGATTCCAACGGATTCCCAGGAAAAAACGTTGCCCTCCTATTTCAAGTTCTATCTTTGATCCAGGGTGAGGGGAGCCAGTCTGCAAGGCTGCTGCTTTTCCCCCTCCTCTCCCACCTCTGTTTTTTTCCAACTTGCTTTAGGATTAACCGCCATCCCTCTCGACCCCAAACAGTGGAATTTGGCTGTGCCTCGGGTCGTCTTGCTTTGCAATATCGCCTAGAGTTGTTGGCAGTTTTCTGCTGAGGCTGAGCCGTTTGCTCCAGCCTCCGACTAAACTCATTAAGTTGGGAGATTTTTTTCAATTGGACGGGTGTTTTTAAAGTCTCGTCTTTCCAGCCCCAAACAAGGTGTAACAACGCACTCTTCCTTGTAAGGAATGAGATGAGAGACGAGGATCACTCCAGACATCTCCTACCTACGGTTTGGGGGTTTTTTTCTTAAAGGCGAGGCTTGCATTCCTCAGCAGCTATGTACAAGCTCCCTGAAACCTCCTCTCTCTAAAGTTAGTGTGCAGGGTTTTCCAAGGCTGAGAGCGCCTGATACATGGGGAAGCATTTCCTTAAGGTGGAAGATCTTTCCTCTGGTTCCCTCCTCTCCTCTAGTGCCTACTTTTTATCAGTTTGCACAATCGCTTAGATAAACACCGAGGAAGAGAGTCTCTTTAATTATCAAAGACACATCTTTTCAGGGGTCCAACAAAGCGCTTATTTCACCCGCCAAACTAAAGGAGAGTTACTCCAGTTTAGAAGGAAGATGCAAGCGATTTGGGACCTTGAACAAAGCAAATATGGTTTTGGTATGTTTACTTACAGTATTTATTTCTCTCTCTCTCTCTCTCTCTCTCTCTCTCTCTCTCTCTCTCTCTCTCTCTCTCTCTCTCTCCTTTCTCACTTTCCTCCTTGTGCTCTGTGGGGTTGGGGGTGACTTGGGATTTTTCAAAAAAACGGATTGCTATCGTGTCTGAAATGCCTAGGACTGTGGTTTAAGGGGTTCGTGGAAGGGGGGACAGTCAATTCAATGCATTGCCATATTTTATTACATGTGTGTGAAAGGAGGGGGGGAGAGTGGGAAAATACAATTGCAAAGCTGCCAAAATATGATTAAACCAAAGCGTAAAGACTGCGGTGCCTCCCCTCTCTGCTCGTCCTGTCTGCTCAAACTCATCAGCTCCGATAGAGCAAACTGCAAACCAGTCCTCTACGCGTGTTTTTCCAAGCAATAGACGACTCGGTTTTCTAGCGAAGGAGCTGCTAGGCTCGCACTAAGTATCAGAATTTACTGTTCGATCTGCCACTGAGCTGCATTTTGCAACCTTGTGCAACTGACAGCCAGCCAGGCAGGGAGGGAGGCAAGCTGTGCCCGGCGCCCTCGGCCGCGGCTCGGGGAGGCGAGAGCTCGGCTAAGCTAGAAGGGGAACCGCAACGAGAAGGGTACTCACCATCGGGCGGGGTGATGGAGCTGGCGTGCGGATTTCAGGCAAACGTGTACCTTTTGGCTGTCTATTGCAACCGCGTCGGGCTGACTTTAAAAAGCAATTCTGGGCTCTGTCCAGAACGTTCAAGGAATGGTTCCTCATTTTTAAAAAGCCAGCGAGAGAGACGACAGAGACAGAGAAAGAAAAAAAGAGGAGGGGGTGAGGGGGACGCACAGAAACCCAGTTCAGGGGGAAAAAAAAATCATCACCTCTCCGCCAGTGACTCGGGAAACTCTAGAGGTGGTGAGATCCAGGTCCGGTCCGACCAAGCCAGAGCCAATTAATTTTAAATCCTGGAGAATTATTCAGATTAAAATGTACAGAAGTTTCATTCTCCTATGCCTACGTGAACCTCAAGTCGTTTCCCTTTAAGACCTTCTTTTCTTTTAAAGTTGAATTTTAGGCAGCGAGGACTCTTACACTAGGGGGCAGACAGATACTGTACTTGCTCCAATCTTAAGCAATTTTTTCCCTCCCAGCATATGCTCTGATTTAGCACTGTAAATTTTTCAGAGGACCCAACTCTGACAGCCCCTGGTGATTTTCAAAGTACCACAAGCCAGTGGTTAAAAATTGCATTGACTTGGAAGTTTAGAGGCATACAATGGCAGCCTCTTTTCCTATTCATGGAGCTCCAGTGGGGTGGGAGAGAAAAACACACACGGGCTGGATGGAGGGAAAGGAGGAATTGAATGAATCCTGGTGGACAGAACTGGTTTCTACTGAGTTCAGAGTTACACTCAGCATTTGGTGGGGTCTGTGTTCATAGCATGATTTAATCTCTGGAGAATCACAACCGTCAGGTCACTTTCTGTAAATATATATATATATGTAATATTCCTGGGCAGATTTTCTTTTTATTCCCAGAGTAAGACAAATGTTCTTCTAACTTTCTCCAGCCAAATTAAAGCTTGCCATTCTTCTCATTAAAATCAATTTACATCTGCAATAAAAGACTGGGTTGGGATTCTTTTTTTTTTTTTTTTTTTGAACAGTAACAATATATTGATATTTATCATTCAGTCTTAGAGCTGTTCAGAGGAAATGGGCATCTCTAAAAAAAGACATTTTAAAATAGTTCCCTTTTTCTTCTCAGTCTGCAGTCCTATGCAGTAACATTAACTGCTATATATATACATCTATAGGTATATAGTTATATATTGGTATATATGTGTAGATGTAGTTTTTTAATAGCATCTGAATAACTATGAATGAATCCTAAAATACAGAGTGAAACACTTCTCACTTCATGGCAGCTTTGTGGTCGTGTGCTTAGCCGGCTCCAGTCGTGTTGGAGATGGCTGGGAAATTCTTCATTTTAAATCTGAGCTCATCAAACCCCGAAGGTCTCTAAGTAGACTGGGAAAACTCTTCCTCCTCAAAAATGTTCCCACTCTATGTTTGTAAAGTGTGATCTTGCCTTGGAAGTATCTGTACAACCAGGCAAGATAAAGATTCCCCTATAACCAATTAGTCTCTCTTCTATTACATTGAGATGGGGGTGCCCACCAGCTTTCCTGTTTCAACCCCAGCCCCACCACAACTCTGCTAAGTTTGCCCCTAATCTACTGACATTTGTAAAATTAGTCAATTTCTCAAATTATGGAAATTGAAAGGTGAGGGGAGAAAACCTTCCCTGAAATAATTTCTTTTCCATCCTTCTTGTTCTCTTTAGGAGAAAGTTATAGTGAGTCTCTAATCAACCTGAAATTCTCAGCCTGGCTTCGCTTTGTGGCAATCGCTTTACTCACCAGGCTTATGATAGCTCAGTGTCCACTATAGAGTGTGTGTGTGTGTGTGTGTGTGTGTGTGTGTGTGTTTTAACAACCTTCAAATAATCCTAACACCTGCAGCTTTCGTGAAATATGTGATTTCAGAGGAGAAAGGGTGAGAGCTAAGGTTTCAGAAATAAAGCGGAAAGAGGATTTTTCCTTCCCTAAAATCTAGCCCCTATCTGCCTACCTCTCAACTTGGTCCCTACCTTTGTATTCTGCCTGTGTCTGTAAGGGATAGTGAATGCAAAATGCAATCTACACGTGACAGTTTTATGTACGGTTTATTTTCTTTTAAAAATTCGTCATCTCGGTTTTTTGAACTATCAAAGATGCTTTCCTCTGGTCGTTAATTACTGTTTCTATGTGTTCATGTTTTCTGCAGCTCACCGTGTCTTTTGTAAAATATTGTAATTGTTCATAAACCTAGTTGGCAAACCAGTTTACAGGGTTTTTTTTCTTGGTGCAAAATGTGTATGACGGAGTCACAGTTTTCGTCTGTGAATATGGAATAATCATAATCCACTAACTTGTCCTAACCCAAGAGAAAGTTTAGTGCATTGGAACAGAGTGCCTTCTGGGGTGCAGTTCTAGATGTTTGATGTTTAAAACCCAATGCCCTGGAATTCAGAGACACAACCTTCCAGATGATTCTAGCCCATTGAACAGAATGGCAGAGGCTTATGGAGTTGGTCTTATTGCACTGGCTCTCTTGACATAGGATATGGCTGGTGTGAGGTTCTTGTGAGTTGCTCTGGTCTTATTCCCAATTTAGGGCAGGATCTCTGGGTGTGTTTTAATGGCTATATGAATACTTTAAAGAAACTTGAGGAGCAAGAAAGTCCGTGCTCAACTGTTGTATGACCTAGAAGCATAGTGGCTGAAGTCTTTGTCTGTGTACATTGCCGAACGTGTGCGCTCACATGTGTGTTCAGAGGGTACGCGGGGAGTCTGGGAGGCTGCCTCTGCTTGTCCGTCAGCGGACAGGTCGGTCTTTTTCCCTCTCACCACCACTGGCTGCGTGGCAGGACGTTGGCTTGAGAGTTCGCCAAAACCAACGAAAGAGGCTAAAGTTGAGGAAAATTGATTTTAATAGCGTCATGACAATGAGATGAAGTCTATTTCTGCTTCTCAGCATCCGAGATGCTTTATTTGAGCAATTAAAATGTCAGGCCACATACCTGTGAAATGTTAACCCTACAAAGGAAAAGACAGAATGGCTCTTTTCCTCTTTAAGAAAAAAAAAAAGTCACTAAACCCAGCAAGTGATAAGAGTTGACTGAGAAAAGCGTCTCCCATCACCCGGATTTGGCCAAATCTTTCGTTTGGAAAATGCCTGCAAGCTCGGGTCGCGGCACCTTCCCACCCCCACCCACTACCCCTCTGCAAAGAAACCAGGGAACTTTTCTCTTTCTCTGGCGTCGTGCGCCGGGAGTCCCGGGTGGTGCGCGAGCGGCGGATTTCGTGGCATCGCCAAGTTGCGAGAGGCGAAGTCCTCGATTCCATCCAAAGCCTTTCGCGGAGCCTTTAAGAGGCGTTGTGTGTGCGCGCCGCGCTCCTCTCCCCGCTGGGGCGGAAACCTCGGGTGCGGGGTGCGGGACGCGGAGAGCGCGGGGGCCGCGCGCCCCGGGCCGGCCCGAACCCATCCCCCGCTCGGGGGCGGCGGGGGCGCGGCCGCCCCCCTCCCCTCCCCCTGCGCCCCCCGCGCGCCCCGCGCCGCGGCCGCTACGCCGCTCGCGCTAGGACCGAGCTGAGCCCGCGGCCGCCATGGCGGGGCCGCCGCGCTCCGGCCAATGACGGCGAGGGGGCGGCGCGCGCGCGCCTGGCCAGGCCAACCCCGGCTGCTGCCTTATAAGGCGCGCCGTCGCCATGGCAACGTGCGCTAAGTTGCAGCAGTCGTGTCAAAGTTCACTATATAGAGAGCTCAGTGAGCTGATCGCGGAGAAGCCACTTCTGCCAGCCCCGGCGCCTATAAATCGCATTCCCTCCCGCGCCCCCCTTTTTAGCATATTTGATCACTTTGATTCTCTGTTCTTTTCTCTCCGCGGTGTGTGTGTGCGTGCGCGCGTGTGTGTTTTCTCCTCCTCCTCCTCTCCCCGAGTTGCCTCCTTTCTCCGGGTGCCGTGCTGCCTTTTTCCCCCCTCTTTCATTCTTTCTCTCCGTCTTTTTCTCCCCGCTCTGCGCACGAAGGATGTGCTTCTAGGTGGTGATCTGCCCTCCTCTCTCTCTTTTATCGTTTCTCCCGCGCCGCCGGCGAGTTGACTCTTTCCCTATGTGTGTGAGGCGGCGGCGGCAGCAGCAGCGGCTCCGGCGGCGGCAGCAGCGGCAGCAGCGGCTTCAGCGGCGGCGGCGGCGCTAGACCCGGCGGCTCCGGGCCCGACCCGGCGGCTTCGGCGGCGGCTCCGGCGGCTCCGGCGGCCCGCAGGGAGCGGCGAGCGGCCTCCATCCGGCGCAGGCGGGCGGCGGCGGCGGCCCAGCGCCAGGACGACGCCGCGCAGCGCCCGACGCGGACCACTTTGATGCTGATTCCCCCGGACCCGGGCAGCGCTCCGGCCACTCCGCGGGCCGCCGGCCTCCGCCCCGGCCTGCCCGGCCCTCCGGGCGCGCCCGCGACCGGCGCCTCCGCTCTGCTAGTCCTCCCGATTGCGATGGCTTTCCTGAATGGCTGACTGTGGGCTGCCCTGGACTTGGCCCCCGGACAGTCGCCTGTCCTCCTTTTCCTCCTGCTGCTCCGACTCTCCGGCACCGCAGCTCTGAGAGCGACAGCGTGAGCGAGAGAGGGAGGGAGCGAGTGAGAGCGAGCGAGGTCTTCGGAGAGATTTTTTTTTTTTCCTCCTACTTCTGTCTTGAAGCCAGACAATCGACTTGCAGCTCTCCCTCCCCTCCCTCTCTCTCCACGTTCTGCTCCCACTCGCTCTCCCCCGGCCCCTTCCCCTCCCCTCCCGGCGGAAAGCCCCCCGAAACCAACCAAGCTGAGCCGAGGGACACAAACAAAACAAACACACCGGGCCAGACAAGCCATCGACAAAACTTTGCAAAAGCAGAAACAAAAAAGGAAAAACTAACCAACCTCAACCAACCAGCCCCCCCCTCCGAGCCCCTGGGGCGCCCTCCGCGCCCTCCCGCACCCGCGCGCACACAAAAGGCGGCGCGCCGGAGCCCGCGACCCGGGAGCAGGAAGTCCGGACGCGGCCCCCATAGATATGGCAATGGTAGTCAGCACGTGGCGCGACCCCCAGGACGAGGTGCCCGGCTCGCAGGGCAGCCAGGCCTCGCAGGCGCCGCCCGTGCCCGGCCCGCCGCCCGGCGCCCCGCACACGCCACAGACGCCGGGCCAAGGGGGCCCGGCCAGCACGCCGGCCCAGACGGCGGCCGGCGGCCAGGGCGGCCCTGGCGGCCCGGGCGGCGACAAACAGCAACAGCAGCAGCATATCGAGTGTGTGGTGTGCGGGGACAAGTCGAGCGGCAAGCACTACGGCCAGTTCACGTGCGAGGGCTGCAAGAGCTTCTTCAAGCGCAGCGTGCGGAGGAACCTGAGCTACACGTGCCGCGCCAACCGGAACTGTCCCATCGACCAGCACCACCGCAACCAGTGCCAGTACTGCCGCCTCAAAAAGTGCCTCAAAGTGGGCATGAGACGGGAAGGTATCGGCCTCTCATTTCTCCCCCTCCTCGCCTGGGGTCCCGGGGCCCTGGGTGCGTTTGGCTAGCCTGCTCTGGGTAAGGACGCTGGAGCCCCCAAGCTCCTCTCTTCCCCTGCAGCTCGAAGGGGTTTTATACTAGAAGCAAGTTCTGCACTGGAGCCCAGACCCCCCAGATCCGCATGCTTTGGCCGACTGATCTCCTCCTCCACTCTCTCTTTGGGCCGTTTTCCTGATCTTTGCGTGGACTGCGAGTTCATTCGAGTTCGCCTTTCTGCAAAGGACGGGGTGGTGGTTGCTGCTGTTGTTGTTTTAAAGCCTGGTTTACTTCTCTCTCTCCTCTCAGTTTCTCTCTCTCTCTCTCTCTCTCTCTCTCTCTCTCTCTCTCTCTCTCTCTCTCTCCTGGTTTTTCCTGCATGTTCAACATATGTCCCTCCTCCCCACCCCTCTCCCCAGCCCCCACCCTCTCAAAAAAAACACACACACACAACCTGAGATTGTACTTTTGTACAGGAGGTTCAAATTACAAATGGCAATTTTATGCACTTCGCCGTATTAACGCTGCCGCCCGGGCCCCGCTCATGTGACCCTCCGTGGATTAACATTCTGCTAAAAAAAAAAAAATCCTCTATTTTCCTTTTTCCTTTCACTTTTGAAAGGAGGAGAGCGCGATAGGGAGTAGGGAAAGGGTGGGCGAGGGCCCTCGGCGGCTGCTTTCGCTCTGCGCGAGTTGGGTCTTTGTGATAGAAAATTTCGCCGAGTGCGGCGAGCCGGGCTCGGCCAATGGCGCGCTGGGCTCCGGGCGCGGGCTCCGGGCTGGGGCGAGCGATCTCCGGGGTTTCTTTGTGTTTCTGGGAGAGCGGATCTCCCGGTCCGGCGTCAGATAACAGCCCCGGCCCGAGCCTCCTCGGCTCTCCCCGGCCCTCCCGGGCCCTGCGCGGGCTGCGCCGGCCGCTTGCTCCCCGCCTCTCCCCGGCTTCCTCTCGCTGCGGCCGGCCTCTCTCCGCCCTCTCCCTCCGTCTCCCTTTCTCCGAGCACTGATTACGCTGCCGCCAGACCTCGGCTCTCTGCTCGTCTCTCACCGAGTCCCCGCCCGGCTGGGGCTGGGACTGCGGGGTTTGGGGGAGAGCCGTTCCGGGGCGGCCTCAGGCCGTCTGGGGTGAGCCCTTGTGTCTTTTGCAAAAGCGTCTCTCCCTCCCCCTCCCCAGACTCGCCCCTCCCGCTCCCTCTCCTCCAATCAATAAGAAATATCAGCTGTTTAGCAGTAAAGAAGAAAGATGTCCCCAGAATGCTACCTCCCACCCACCGTGCCGGGGACCCCGAGGCAAAGTGGCCAATTCTGGGTCCTCGGCGACCCAGCCCCGAGCGGGCCTCGGAGGCAAGTGTGCCGCTGTGACTGCCAGAGCTGGCCTGGGTGGTGGTTGGAGAGGAGTGCTGCCGGGCTCCCGGCGACTCCCAGAGCTGTGGGGCCTGGCATGCTCGTTGGAGGGGCCAGCCGGCCCGTCCTTTCTAGGCGCAGGGTCTGGGTCAGGTGGGGGTGGGGCTGGGGCAGGCCCTGCCAGGGGCGCTGGGGACCAAGGCTGGCCATTAACGTCGCACCGTCTCCTTTCCTCCCTACAGCGGTACAGAGAGGCAGGATGCCGCCCACCCAGCCGACCCACGGGCAGTTTGCGCTGACCAACGGGGACCCCCTCAACTGCCACTCGTACCTGTCCGGATATATTTCTCTGTTGCTGCGCGCCGAGCCCTACCCCACGTCGCGCTTCGGCAGCCAGTGCATGCAGCCCAACAACATCATGGGCATCGAGAACATTTGCGAACTGGCCGCGCGGATGCTCTTCAGCGCCGTCGAGTGGGCCCGCAACATCCCCTTCTTCCCCGACCTGCAGATCACCGACCAAGTGGCCCTGCTGCGCCTCACCTGGAGCGAGCTGTTCGTGCTGAACGCAGCGCAGTGCTCCATGCCCCTCCACGTCGCCCCGCTCCTGGCCGCCGCCGGCCTGCACGCCTCGCCCATGTCCGCCGACCGGGTGGTCGCTTTTATGGACCACATACGGATCTTCCAAGAGCAAGTGGAGAAGCTCAAGGCGCTGCACGTTGACTCCGCTGAGTACAGCTGCCTCAAGGCCATAGTCCTGTTCACCTCAGGTAGGAAGGAGCCCTGCCACCTCCCGCCCAAGGGCTCCCAGCCGGGAGTTAGGGCCCAGAAAACTTGGGAGTCCCCAGAGCCAGCCCAAGCTCCCCACTGAGAGGCCAAACTGTTGAGTGCAACTTGGAGTGAGAACTTTGCGTAGCTGCTGGGCCCCACCAGGCCTGTCGGGGAGAGGAGAGGAGAGGAAGGCTGGGCTGCAGGAGGATGCTCCAGACAGACTCTCAAGTGGGCCAAGGGGACGCCTCTCAGGCCTGCCCCCTCCTGCCAGGCTGGGATGCATCCCCCTGCTAACCTCCCTCAGCCCAGGCCCTCTGGGCCCGCTAAGCCTGTGGAATCTTCTCTGCCCCATGGTTCTGTCTGCCACCCTGGCTGAGCCTCTGGGAGATGCACTGGGCCGGTCTGGCATCATCGTGCAGGGGCAGAGTTTGCCTGTTAGCCCAGTAGGAGTTGGGGCCCCAGGCACGTCCAACCTGATGGCACCAGTTTTCCAAATCCTATTCTCATTAAGACAATGCAGACTGCCCTGAAGGGGCAAGAGGAAGAAAGGGGCATCATAACTCTTCAGCATGTCTGCAGGGGGTGAAGACTCTGGCCTCTTGCTTCTCCTGCCCAGGCAAACACTTAAGGCAATTTTCAAACAACCCAAAGTGTCTGCCAACTTGGGTTGGATATGAATGTTGCCGGAGATATAAAAACCATCATTGTCTGTATTATGAAATCTAATTAGTTTGCATGTAGTTTAACCTGTGTGGGTAATAGATCTAATATTAATTAACTCTTGAGACCAAATGAGTTTTGAAGGTGTTTGGCTTTCCACTCTGGGCCACACCTGAGCCTTTTGGCTGCCTCCAGGCTGCAAGTGCAGCCTAGCCCAGGTGGGTGGAAATCACCCCCACCCCCACCCCCACCTTCTTGTTCTAAGTTGTCAGCTGATCCCTTTGTCACAGCTGAGAGGGGAAAGGACTTCCTAATTCAGCATTATGACCATTTGGACAGTGGTGGGGCTTGCAACCTAGTCACCCACTGGTTTTTGTTTGTTTGTTTTTTCCAGCTTGAAATCAGGACACTAGGAGAGCTTTGTAGTTCATGTGGCAGACAAAAAGTCCACAATCTCTTCCTTATTGTTCGAAGGAAATCTGGGGACCCAAGTCATTCGCTGAATCTCTTGCAGGTTCTGAACCCTTAACCCACTGTCTTTCATACATTGGTGCCTTTTCCCTAAAACCCCACACAGCCACCCTAAAGTCTGCCCTCAGAAGTCCTTGGGTAATCAATTAAAGGGCAGTGTCTGGAGCTGTATGCAGAGGCTTGAATCTGGAGGCTTTTTCTCAGGGGACCTGTCATAGCTGGAACGTTTGCCTGATGCAAATGTACAAGCAGGGTATCCCCTACCCCACAGCCACCTTCAGCCTCACACCCCCACGACCCAGCCTATGATCCCAGATGATGGGTTGGCTGTTAATTTCTTGATATCATTGTTAGCTCTTAGCCTTACCCTTGGTCTTTCAAGGAAAGAAATGCCTAGTACTGTCGTAACACTTTAATTCATTACTATTTGCAAAATGTAGAGGCCTATGTGGAGAATGCAAATCACCCCCCAAAGAGATAAAGGTTCCTGTTATCTGATTCAGAGGCCGATGCAGAGGGAAGGAATCCTGTGCAAACAGAGCTGTTCATTCCTGACCGTTCACACCTATACAGCCTGTAGCCATGCAGAGCCCCAGAGAGGATCCCATGTGTTCTGGTTCTTGGGGTGGAGGTGGCGGTGGCTGTTTTCGAAGATGTGTTTTGAGGTTCACAGAATGCATGTCTTATCTGGGGAGCCCCAAAAGGTCAGCTCACAACCTGCACCATCTTCCCTGAGAAGTGCCTCATTTCAAAGGCACGCATTGTCTTTTCACGTATCGGAAAAAGAAAAGTGTTTTCCTGAAGATAACGGGGAGGGGAATCCTTCTTGGAGGGACCTGCGTTTAAAAAAAAAAAATACGGGAGGGGTGGTAAGGAGAAAGAGAGAGAGAGGAGAAAAGGGGGGAAAGAAACAGCTCAAATGAACAGAGAGATCACAGTTTGCATGGCTGCCCTTCAATAGGCTAAACTGACAAGATCAGTTTTAAAGGGCCACTTAAATCAGTTTCAAAGACTGGAGAAAAATGAGTCGCCCTCTTTGGGGAGAATCTGAAGCTGGGTCGTGGACGCCATTACTCGGGGCTGAGCCAGGTTGTTGCCCCCCCCCCACACACACTATATAATTATAAGCCTAACTATTATTTACAGAAGAGGGGGGGAGGGGCACTGGCAGTTTGGGTTTCATCTGTTTGTCTCTCTGTTTACTGACTTGGGCCAGATTTCACCCAATGCACTTTGCTTGGGCCTCCCAGTGACCAAGCCTGAGGACCGGGACAGTGACAGCAGGCAGTGTACTGAGCTGTGTTTTATTTTTAAGCAAATAGCCCAGGACCATTGCATGCTCTCCCCGCCCCCACCCCCCAAGTTCTAAGTACATAGGCATTTGCTCCAACCCTGGTCGGGGCAGTTGGACAGCACTGTACACACACTTCATGTGACCCATTTCAAACCTCTTAATCTGATGACTAAATTCTTCTTTCTCTCTCTCCCTCTCTCTCTCTCTTTCTCTCTCTCCCTCTCTCTCTCTCTTTTTTTTAAACTTTCTTCCAGATGCCTGTGGTCTCTCTGATGTAGCCCATGTGGAAAGCTTGCAGGAAAAGTCCCAGTGTGCTTTGGAAGAATACGTTAGGAGCCAGTACCCCAACCAGCCAACGCGATTCGGAAAGCTTTTGCTTCGTCTCCCTTCCCTCCGCACCGTCTCCTCCTCAGTCATAGAGCAATTGTTTTTCGTCCGTTTGGTAGGTAAAACCCCCATCGAAACCCTCATCCGGGATATGTTACTATCCGGGAGTAGTTTTAACTGGCCGTATATGGCAATTCAATAAATAAATCAAAATAAGAAGGGGGAGCGAAACAGAGAGAAAGAAAAGGCAAAAGACTGGTTTGTTTGCTTAAATTCCTTCTGTAAGGAAGGATGTAAAAGGATGTTACAAGTTTGCTAAAAGAAGAGAGGGGAAGAATTTAATGGACTGTGAATTTCAAAAAAATTAAAAGACTGTCAAATGAACTTTTACAGAATGCATTAAAAAAAAAAAACTCCTGTGTCGGTCAGAACAACTTGCTACTTATCATTTTTGTATAAAAAGGAAATTAGTCTTTTTTCTTTTTTTGGTAAATTTTTGAAAAATATTGCTAAAAGTGCATTTAAGGAGATTGGGAGAAAATTAGCAGAATGGAGAAAGTAAGTCTTTTTTTTTTTTTCCAAATTATTAATTGTCCTGTGTCTATGTACCTCTAGCTGTTCTTTTTTGTACTTTCCTGGTTCCAAACCAGTTTATTCTGTGGTTCTTTAATAAGTTTTGATATAATCTTGGCTTCTTAAAAACTGTGTATCCTTAAAATATATGTTCTGCAAGAATTAAAACTGAGTCCATGAAAATATCATAGGAAGACATAAAACTTTAGAAGGCAACTCACAGATGATGGAAACGCACTTACAAGTGGTGACCAAAAAATTTAGGTGAAGTTGAGTGCTCTAATTTGAGAACTGGAGGAACCACATTACAACACTTAACTCCCCCTACCTGCCCCCCAAAAAGACACCATGACAAACCTAGCTTTTTAAAAAATATTTTAAGAAAGAGAATGAACTGTGGAATTTATTGGCAGCCAAGGAATGTGTCCAAGACACACGCTGAGGTTTTGAATAAAAAGTGAACTTTTGTAATTTGAATTGGGTCCCGCTTAGTTCTTGAATTGTTATGAAAATCCTATATCTGTTTGTATATTTGCAAACCCTTTGTATTATAATTGTTGATATTTTCCCTTTTTAAAAAAATACCATTGAAATCAGCATGACAAAATAACACTGTTGGCACTTATAGGTAATGTGATTGATTCAGTATCTTAGAGTTTACAGTTTGTGTTTTAAAAAAAACTGAAGGTTTTTTTTTTAAGTGCAACATTTCTGTATACTGTAAAAGTTATAATAACTGAACTGTTTGGTCGAGTCTTTGTGTGTTATATTCCAAGGAAAATTGAAAGTATTCAGAAATTAAAATATTATTTGATATCTGAAACCTGTTTGGTTGTCCCCACTCACTGTATTTCTATGAAGAGCCCCTGTGAGCTCTTGCTGAGCGGGGCTGGGAGGTCCATTTGTTTTTGAGCCTGAGTCAGTTTGTTCAAAGGTGGACTAGTGTATTTGTCTGCTTAATTTGGGTGTGTGTGTGGGGGAAGCTGCAGTTAATGGTTTATCTATGGTTTAGGAAGTGCCATACTGATATAGTAAACCACCCCCATTCACCTAATCCTCTTTTTAATTAAAAATGGATTTTCCAGGAAAAAAAAAAGGCCCTTATATTTGTCACACTTAAGTGCCTGCTTAGGGAAGGTATTGTGAAAGTATTAGAAATCTTGAGATCAGTATCTATTTTATGATCAGAAAAAAGTGTTTTGTACATTTCTGACAGTTATGTAGAAGACGGTGCAAGCAAGCTAATCACGGTATTGTAAATAGAGGGCAGTTGTTTGCAATGAGTTTTTCCTGAAGTAGGTGTGATTTTTTAAACATATTCTGTGGTTCTCATCTAGCGTGGTTGTTGAGAGATTTCAAATTCAGTGATACAGCTTCCAGCGCTGAAGGGTCTGTTTTTAATGTATATATAACCCGCAGTTGGTCTGCCTATCCCCTCCCCCCTTACGTTCATTCTGTGAGAGCATGACCACAGGTCAAGAGAATCTTTTCCATTGGAGTTATGTACATAAAAACACATCGACATTTTGACATTTCAGATTGTGTAGATACAATCTGTACTGCTCTTGGGATCCTTTGTCCTTAGAAGCCAAATGAAGAAAAAGGAGAGAGAGAGAAAGAGAGAAAGAAGGAAGGAAACTTTACAGGGTATGCTGACTTGGAAGTAGGAACTATTTTGTCTTGGAGTCTCTTTTTTTTTCCCTCCCCTCTTTCTCTTTTCCTGGTTTGGAGAAAGCTCAGTTCGTGGGAGCTTGCAGTTTGGTTCCTATTGAGGCTTTCCACCACCTTCCTCCCCATATTTCACTATGTTATGTGGTTTAATTTTAAAAGGGGAGGGTGAAAGAAAAGGGGTCATTTTGTAAAGCGTATCAAACTTTGATGCTCAGTTCTAGTCAATACATGTAGACGAGAAAAATCTGTCTGATTTGTGCATTTGAGCAGTTCTCCATCTGACCCTGAGCTTCTTTCTGTAGACGTATACATACACAAATATAAGTGTGTTCTTACCACAGGATATCGCTGACCTTTAGATGGAGGTTTTGTAGGTTGTTTATTTTCTCCTCTTGCAAGTGCTATCCATGTGAGTGTGTGAAGTTTCTCTAATAAGTAAAACACAGGCCCTTTTCCTTCTTTGTTTTGTGTTAGTTTATTGTAAACAGCCATTTGTTGTAAATTATTATTGGCATTAAATTATAATTTATGATTTTCAAAGCAAAAGACAGTCCCTGTTTTATTATGCTTTAAGCATGTGTTCTAGACGTTGGGAATCTCACTAAGTTTCAGCAGTCAGCTTGGGGGCTGCGAGGGAGAAAAACAGGAACCCCAATTTTTCAAATGGTTAAAACAAAACCCCGTGTATATGTTTAGAGTGGCCGGAGGAGGATCTGTTTAGAGTCTTGAGCTTGGTTTAAGTTTATTGCATTTAAAGAAAGTTTTTCTTTTCACGCTGAGTTAGAACAAAAGATCTTTGCTGCGACTGAATTGGACAAAAGACGAGGGCTGGGACCCAGCGAGTGCGTTCTGTGTGAAATTGACGAGATCTTTAAAAAAAAAAAAAAAAAGCTGCTAAACATGGCGACTCTTTCCCTTTAAGTGTCTCTTTTTCCTTGCTGTTTTTTTTCTCCCCCATCTGATCTGAGCTCGCTTTATTTCTTTTCTCAACCCCGCTCCCCCTCCTCCTCTCGGCGCTCGGGGGTGTGAGAGAACCCAGTTAGACGCGAAAGGCAACAATAGTCCGAGAGAGAGGGGGGCGATCGCTGCTTCTCGCCACTTTCAAACAAACGTGGGGAGACGGCTGAGCGGTGGGGGGGATTCCAGCCGGATCGCTCGGCGCGCGGTCGCCCAGCCTCGGCCTTTCACCAGGAGCTCTGCCTGGGCCGGGCCGCCAGGGGCTGGGGCGCAAAGTTAGCGGGCGGCGTCCGGGGCCGGTTCCGCGGACACGGCCGGGGTAGCATCCGGCGGCAGCGGGGCCGGGGGCCTGGAGTTGGCAGCAGCCGCGGGAAAGCGCCTGCCCCCCCGCCCCCGCCCCCATCCCCACCCCCCACTTACGCACGGCGGAATTCCGCCCGCGCCCCCCGGAAAGTCCGGGGTGCCGGGCGCGCGGAGCTGCACTCCCGGGCTGTGCGTTCGGCGGCGGCAGGCGGGGGGGCGGGGGCGGGGGGCGGTCAGGGGGAGCCGGAGCGTGTGAAACTCTGCCTCGAAGCTCGCTTTTGACTTGGTCCTATGAGCTGAGCCAACATGGCGTCTCCCATCGCTCCGCGAGCGCCGGCTGCCAGGCACGGCAGGGCCGGGTAATAGGAAACACATTGGTTCCTAAACAGAAAAAAAAAAAAAAAAAAAAAGGTGGTGGTGGTGGGGGGGCGGCTAAAGGCCATTCCATCTGCAGGCAGAAAGCACTCTTTTAAACTCGCGTTGGCCGAGGAGTGCGGTCCTCGGTGATTCTGTAATTAAAGCAGCAGAATTCGTAGGGGAAATAGGGGTCATGCAGGATCCCCTTCTCTGTTCGCCCCCACCCCCCACCCCCAATAATCAGGAGAGTTTATTTCATGCCTCTCCTCTCAACAAGCATCATATTAGGAAAAGCGAAAGTCTGGATCCTCCAACGATCTTAAGTGTTTTAATGCTATACGGGGAGGAGGAGGGGAGGCCAGTGTGTGCAGACCTCGGTCGCTTCTCGCGCTCATTAATGCAGGGGCTGCGCGGGGCTTTGCGCGGGCCGAGCTGGGGGTGGGGGCCAGGCTGCGGACCCCGCCGGACGCGAGCAGAACTTGGTGCTTGCAGGTCAAAGTTGTAGTGAAGGTGGCTTTCCGGGCGGAGGGCTGACTGGGGGCGCGCAGAGGCTGAGGGTCGGTTCCAAGCGGGTGGTCGCAGGCCCTAGAGAAGTGTGAACCCGCGTGGACGGCGCCCCTGGCAGGAGCGCGCTCTTAGCGGAGGGTCCCCGTTCTCTAATCGCTTTGAGAGAGGGAGAGGCCGGCCGTGGGAGAGACCTGGCCTCCCAGAGAGGGTCTTCCGAGGGCCTCTGCAGAGACCGAACTCGCAGCGGATGAGGCAGTTGCCCCATCCATCCAATTCCAGCCTCAGCTCGGGCCTGGAGACCCCTACCCTCAGCCGCCTGGGAGGGAAGCGAGGTACTCTCTGAATTCCGGGCCTCATCAAGATTTATTGAAGTTGGGTTTAAAAAACGTGCTTCAGATGATTTTTCCCATTTTCTCAGATTTCAAAGGCTCCCTGCAGTGCGGCTGCCTAATTAATGGTGAAATTCAACTAAATCTAATTATGCAGTAATTTTAAAGCAGTTAGTGCTGGGCGTTGGTTTGTAATAGGACCCCAGTTTTTTAAAGTTTGCTTACTGTGTTGGTTTAGGGGAAAGCCATCTTTTGTACGGCAAAGAAAGACGGGGAAATAGTTTTGCTGCGTGAACCACAGGCCTGAGAGCCGCTTCCCCCCACCTCCATTTCCATCCCCACTCCTATCTCCTTCTCTCTCTCTCTCTCTCTCTCTTTTCCTCTCCCAAGCTCACGCTCAGAAGCTGAGCGAGGTGCTAACCCAGCAAGGAGACCTGGTTTGATAACCAAAGAGAAAGGGGAGAATTTTTCCTAAGGAGACACAAAAGGGCTTGGTATCTGCTCCCCTGGACACATCTGTAAATGCCCGAAAACAAGGAAGGGACTCTCGTCTCAAATAGAGAACAGATTTCCTCCCCTTCACATCCATTGTCATTAAGGCGAAAAGCTGACTCTTGGAGTTATAAATCTTATCGTCCTTCTGATAACACACTTGTAATAAGTTAGCGTCCTATTCAAAGTGAATTGTAAAACTGCCTCATTTAATATGGCATCTGTGTCATTAAAACTTTTATTTTTTTTTTTCTTCCCTTGCGTCTTGCAGGCCTGGCGTTGGGGCGAGTGCCGAGGTGCCTACTGGGGTAGCGCTGAGGGGGAGAAAGGTGTGAGAGATGGGCTGCCTGGGATCAGGCTCGAGATTTAGTCTGGGGTGAGACACCCCTGAGGCAGAGAGGGCCTGGGGGGTAGGCCCCCTCGAAATGACGTTCCTTGAAAGAAACATGCTTGTGATTAGCTAAGCAAACACATCTGCTTTCGGAGTTGGGCCTTCGTTAATTAGCTGAACAAAGGGCCGTTTTGGTTTTTACCTTTTGCTGGGGGAGAGTGTGTTATTTCAGGAGTGTCGCGGGCCCTCCTCTTTTCAATTGCAGCCACGACGTTAATTTTATTGGGATTACTGATGGGAAATGAGGTGGCGCAGGCTTCCGAGAGGAAAAGCTTGATCATTACCCTCTTTGGGACTATATTTTCCCACCCAACCTCCTGCTCGCGAGGAGGGGGGTGGGGGGCGAACTGCGCAGTAAGTTCGGAGCAATTGGAATCAGGCTCGAGGTACGCTGATCTCGGGTGACAGAGCGTGTGTTGAAGCTGAACTCTATAATTTGCGCTTCTGTTCCTTTATTAGGCCTGGACAACGAACTAATGAGCTTTGGCCCAGCACAGTGTCACTTGTATTTATTTTCTTATGGCAACTTGGAGATAGCGGAAGTGTTCCTTACCAGGAGCCAGGGAGGGCCAGGAGTCCTGACAGGGTCTCTCCGGGCCCAGGTCGGTGGCGGCGTCCCGGGGGAGCGAGGACGCGCGCAGAACTGACGCAGCTCGGGGACTGGGCCTTTAGGCGAGGCCTTGGAGTGACCAGGAAGGCCTTAGGCCCTTTGGAGGCCCAGACACTCCTGCAGGCCCAGCTCCCTGCGGTTGAGGTGCGGGGGCGCGGGACAAACCCATAGCAGGTCCCCAAGGTCCAAGATGGTCAGAGGTGCAAAGGTGGCACCCGGCGGAGGAGGGATCCACGAGCGGAGCGTGTCAGGCCAGGGAACCCTTGGAGCGCGGAGGCCATCCCACCCCGTGGCCAGGCGTCTGCTTTGTGCGGAGGGAGGCCTGGCTCAGCTCTCTGGCCAACTGGTTTGGGGGTGGGTGAGACAGAGAGGATGCTTTAAAGGAGCTCTTAGGGTCTTGAAGTGCGGGGGCTCCCTTCCCTCTCTCCCTAGCTTGGCTGATCCAAGGAATCTCAGTTGCAGAGGCCTGGAATAAAGTGAAGGATGAATGTGAGGGGTGGGGGCAGAAAGGGGTCGTCTGAGGCAGCACGAACGTCCCTTGTGCCCTGGCACAGAGAACAGGAGCCCCCCACGCCGTGTGGGGTAGGGGTGCAAGAGAAGGGAATGCCTAGGGAACTGGGAGGCCAGCGGGGACTTCTCTGCTCTGCCGCCCGCGGCTTCCCGCGGCTCTCGCCTCGCTCCCCGCCAGGCAGCCCTGGCTCATAACGCCCAGGCTCTGTGCCCCCGCCCGCCCGCCAGCCCCACATCTCCTGGCCTCCCCTCGCTTCATCCCTCGGCCTTACTCCCCCCTCCCCGCCTCTTCCTTCCTTCCTGCAAATGGGTGTTAACGTGGGTCTTTATGTTCTGTCTATAACTAGTATGTAATCACGCGCCCCATGCCTCTCTCTAAAAGCATTTAATAAATGTCTATTAAAGCGCTACAAATGTAAGATGAATTTAGTGGCGCGGCTGCCTCCCTGAATCCGAACGGTAATGATGGATTTATCAACGGGGATTCGCCTTCGGCACAGCGAGGGAGGTTTACTCAGCAAATATGTCGGCGAGCACCCACCCAAATACAATCATTTGGTCCCCTGCGGGCGCCAGCCGCCTCGCCCCTTCCTCCGCCCGCCTGGCGGGCCTGGGCCGAGCTGGAGGACCACAGCCCCCTCCCCTCTGCTGTCCCTTTTCTCGGCCTGCGGGTCTCGTGGCGGCTTGGCGTGGGGGACCTGGCACGCAGGTTGAGAGGTGGGTAGCGGGTGGTGGCAGGGCGAGAGCACACGGTGACAAGCGGCCTGCCCTGGCTTTGCTGGGAGACCTCAGTGGACGCCCTTGTGCCACTCTTGGTTTTGAAAGGGTCACAGTTGTTCCTGAGTCTGCGAGGGGACTCCTGAGGGTCCTGGCTTTGACCGAATCTTAAGTCGTGGGATCCTCGCTGGGCCTGCCGCCCAGCCCTGGGTACCATTCTAGGGGAGGCGGCCGGCCACGAAGGCCGTGGGACCCCATGCCCGCCGAGGGGCCCCGGCTGTGCCCACTTGCGTGTCCGCTCCCCTTGGGTTCCCTGGACCCCGCCAAGCTAAAGCAGAGGCGGCTGTTATCCAAGGTTAGAATGTAACCTGAAGACCCAGGCAGAACTTCCAAGACGCTTTCCCTGAGCAGCCCAGGTTTCTGCCCACCTGCCCCGGCAGAGCCCACCCGGCCATTTCAAAGTTTCTGTGGCTGTGGATTTTTAGAATTTGGTTTGGACTGTGAGCCTTAATGCGCACGGCCCCAGTGACCACCCCCTCTCTCTTTTTGTCTTTTATCTTTCTCTTGGAGGGGGAGGAAAGTGCTGGCCTGTTCCATCAAGGCCAGTTCGCATTTGCTTTGGCCTCTGATTTCTCTTTCTTCTTTGGAAATTTCATTGAGATGTCTCTGTGCTTCGCTTGTCACTTATCTTTGTTCCTTTTAAATAAAGGGCTTTTAAATGGACTTATTGCTCCCAGCGTGGGTTCCTCTCTCTAAATGTTAGAAAATTGTGCCATCTACCCGCTATGCTGAGTACTGTCACACTCGGAGACCTCGGGGACCTCCGGGCGGGCTTCAATGCAGCCGTGTCAGGGGCCGCGGGCAGCGGGAGGAGGGGGCGGCTCACGTGGATTTTTACAGCTCTCCGCCTGCAGCCGGCCCGCGTGGCCACGCCAGGGCACGGCGGCGAACTTGGCGGCAGCGCCTGATCTCGGATCGAATCGGAGGCGGGGCTGGGGCTCGTCCCTTCTCCGAGATGCCCCGGGCCAGGGGAGGGGGGCCCGGGGGGCCGGTTCTAGACGCCAACAGCCACGGGGGTCCCGAGAACGGAGGACAATGCGGGGAGGCTGCCTGGGAGGGGCTGAGGGGGGGTTCGCAGAGCCGATCTGGAGCGCTCTGCCCGCCGCCAGTCGCCCGTCTCCCTCGGGGGAAGCCGGGCTGAGAGCGGCAGCGCAGCCGGTGGCGTCCCAGCCTCTCCGCGAGCGAGAGCGAGGAGAGCGCGCGCCCGCCAGGCCGTGCGGCTGCAACTTTCAGCCCCGGCTTCCCGGGGAGAGACATTTCTGGTGGCTTTTGGAAGGCCAGGGCTTGCTTCTCTTTAAGGGAGTGTGGTTGAGCTGGACCGCGTTTGAACAAGTCGGACGTCTGATGTGGGGGTCTCCTCACCCGGACCCCTCCCCCGCAAAGCATCCCACCCACAACCGCAGGTTCTTTTTGAATGAGTTAAAATGGATGAACGGTTTAGATTTTATTATGTGGCTACCCTTTCTCAGAGGCCGTTTTGTTTTTTAACCCATTAGGAGTATTAGCTAAGATTTCCAAGTGTCAGTTGGGTATTTGTGCTTGTGTATGTATGTGTGTGGGGGGGATCCCCGATAGGGTTTATGACTTTTATTACATGTTTCACACTGTTCGAGAAATGGAGTTTTAAGCAACATACAATTAAATCTATATTGCTCTTTGGAGAAGGGCCAAGGAACTTGACAATCAATTAGTTTAGATCTTCGGATACTTGTTGCTAAAATCAAAGTGTAGAACTGCAGCCCCCACCGATAGCTGCTTCCCCATTTTTCCTGGAGTCTTGGAACCACCACACAAAACATGGCAATGGCTTCCCAACGTGTTTTTCTTGATTATTCTGCACAGATTCGTCTTTTTATATAAAAAAAATCACACAGTTTTCTGTTTTTCCCCTTTCTCGCTCTGACTGCAGTCTCTCCTCTCCTGCCTTTTACCAGCCAGATTTAGTTTTTAAAAATACGTTTATTTTTAATTTGTATTATTTGAAAATGAATTTTCCATTCATCCTCTTCCCCTTACCTGACACTAAGAAGGAAAACTCTGTTAATAATCACAATGGTACAGTGGTTTCCAGACAAAGGCAAATTATAGTCTTTATAACCACAGCAGGACAGAGATAGGGGGTATATTCTCTCCCCCCACCCTCCGCATCTCTCATCTGTCTCTTTAAATAAAGCATCTTAGGAAATAATCTCCTGCATTGACCAGAAACTGCTTCCTCCTTGAAAATGCCACCGTTCCCACTGCCTGGCTTTCTCAGGCAATCCTCTAGCTGCCTAGCAGCCGTCTTCCTGCCCTTGACCCTGGCTGCTGGTGGGGGTGCACCTATGGAGACGGGGGCTCCTGAGAAGGCTGGGGGTCCTGCCCACCTGTACCCGGCAGCTGATAGCAAGTTCCAAAGAGGGCCTTGCTAATATATTCAATAATTCTTACTTCCCCCCAGCATCCTCTCCCGACAGCCACCCAGGTTCCCTGAAAGGAAGGTGGGAAGAGGGTAGGGGCTGCGCAAAGACCCCCCCTCCCCATTTCCTAGTCTGCTTTCCAGGCCCAGCCATCCCTTCACTGCCTCCTCGCTAATTTAAAAACACTGTGGCTTTGGGACTGACCAGGCCAGTCGTTCAACTGTCATCTCTACCAGGATGGACGTCTACAACATCCTGTGGTCTCAAAAAAAAAAAAAAAAAAAGAGAGATTCTGAACCAAGTGAAGTGATTGGGTGGAGTGTCATGAACCTCTCTCCAGAAGCTTCCTTGGCCTCCTAGGGCACCTGGGGCGGCAGGAACCTTTGCCTCCACCCGTGCTGTGCCCGCCCACAGGCTCTGCCCTGATTGGAAGGAAGGTCTGGGAAACATTTTCTCTGCACTAATTTTATATTTCCCCTTTCCCCCTGGCAACATTAAACATAATTTTGCGCTGTCATTGTCACTAAGATTGCGGTTTGTTGATGTCTCTACTTGGAAATACGACCCTTCCGCCTCCAACAGGGAGCCCTCCCTGTATAGTTTCTGGGAGGCCCCTTCTCCATCAGGGAGCTCAGGGTTTCTGTGAAAATGGAGAGAGAGAGAGAGAGAGAGAGAGAGAGAGAGAGAGAGAGAGAGAGAGAGAGAGAGAGAGAGCTCTGCCAGAAGGGTCCCTAGCAGAACCCCACAATCCTTTCAAACCCCCTTCCCCTAGGACAGCAGAAGCTAATGGGGTTTTGACGTGTGTTTGGTTGTTGGCTTGTTTGTTTAATAAAATCCCTGTGTTTTTTAAAGTCTGGGTGTCTATGACGTGTAACCACAGGCACTCCACTTTTAAAATGTCCCTTTGAATTTTTTTATTTGCTTTAGTGTCTGTCCTCTTCAACTTCTGTTCTTTATCCCTCTTTCTCCTACCCCCCGCCCCCCCATACATTTTCTCGGGCTAAGCAACACTCTGCAGGCCCAGTGGCCACGGCCCTGGCGATAAAATCCATTTACCCCCAGTTATCTGGGCCTTTGGTGACAGCCTGGAGCAACAAAGATGAAGCTATTTCTCATTCCCCAGGCCCTGCTCCTCCTTTTTCTTTAAAGTGCCAGCCTAGAGGGGCTCCGGAGTTTGGGCAAAGGTGCCCCACGCCCCTAGGTTTGCTCCCTCTGCCTGGTCATGGTTCTGGTTGCTTGTCGTTTGTTTTCCTTGTCTTTGGAGGAGGTGCTCTTACTGTCCACCCTCCACAACAGGGTTTCAGAGCCTGTTTGCACCAAGGCTGGTGGGTTGCAGAGCGATTATCTCATTTCGCTGGCGCAGAGCAAAACCGCTTGCAGCCCCTTTGCAGCCCCTGGGTCAAGCATTCAACGCAGGGCCCATGTCACAGACCCAACCCGAAGGTTAATTTTCCCTCATTAGCATCTCCATAGTTTGCTGTTGCCCGGATCTGGGCCCTGTCTTCTCCCTGCTTCCCTCTCGAATATTCACTCTCATGGTCCGCTCTTCACAACCTCACACTGTGCCAGACTCCTATTGGGTCCTTAGACTAATCATGGAAACTCCATCGATTTCCAAACAGTTTGCCTATTTCCATCCTAGGGCTCTTTTCCTCCATCCACGTCTCTCTCCGTCCTCCATGCCCGTCATTTACAGAGACATATTCTGCTTTATTTGAATTAGTTCACTTCTCCCCTTTTACTTTCTCTCCCCCCCCCTTATTCTTTAAATAAAAGCAAAAGCTACAAAATGGCCAAGTTCAGCTGCATTGTGCCAGGGGGGAGCCACCCATCCCAGCCACCGAGAACGAAGCAGGGGGTTTGTAATGACAGAAGAAACAACAAAGGAAAAAGAACTGCGTTTGCAGCTTAAGTGGGTGAATGTGTTTGTGTGTCTGTATCTGTGTGTGTTTTTAAGATTTCTTTGAACTGCCTTTGTGCTGACGACAGTGGCGTTTGCCGAAGCTAGTCATGGTATAGGGACTTTCAGTTAACCTCTTATATCAAATGAATCTTTTAATTTAGAGACCAATATATCTCCTTCTCTAGATACCTTTTGTAGACCCAGCCTGAGCTCGGTGACACAAGACTGGGGATTATAATAAAGACCAGATAAAGTTTGCCCAAGTTATTATCTTTTTCCCTCTCCATCCTTTTTTTGCCAACCTGAAAAATCCCCCCATCCAGCCAATAAAAGTTGAGGTCAGTAGCAGCGTTTCCTCCCAGAGCAGAAGGTTGGAATTTCTTTACCTTTTCCCAACAAGCCTGTTGACTAAAGTGGGTTGGTTTCTAAGCTCAGACACTAAAATGATTTATAGTTTTTCAACAAGTCATTATTTTGGTGTGTTGTTTAGGTGGGGCTGAGACCATCTAATAATCAATGGAAGGCTGGGGGGGAGGGGATTGTCTGTGACCAAGGGGACAGTTAACAGCACAACATAAAAGCCAGTCGGGTCTCCGGGGATGGAATTTGGGGAAAGAGCCTGCACACGTCTGCTCCTGGGCTGTAAAGAAACACATTGTTAACTAGGGCACCACAGACAATACCCTGGGCTCTGCCGTGAGTCGGAGCTGGGCTACTTTCAAGATTTTTTAGCAGCACTGTTCATTTTCATGGGGTTTCTGGACCATTTGAAATTCAACCTTTAGCTAGCCCGCTCCTGGGGGTATGGTTACAGAATTCATTTTCTGATTTACTGCCCCTCCTCCTGTATTTGCTTTATTTCCTGATGGTCTCCCAGGGGGCTAATCTTTTTTTTCCCCTTTCTTTCATATTTTCCAGTTTTGTTCTCCCCGTAGCCGGCTCACTGGTTTTCCTGTCTCTACTGATCACTCATTTGCTTCCTTTCTCTCTTTCCTTCCTTAAGAGAAAGAGGAAAAGAAAAAGAATGGCGGGGAGGGGAGGTTTCCAAATGGTTCCCTTCTAAGTGTTATTAATTACTGTTACAAGGCAGACGATTCTTAACTAATAACAAAGTAGTAAATTACCACTGACTTTCAAATATTTCTCATTTGTCAGGTCTGATTGATTTGATTAATATTCCACTCTTTGAAATAATTTTAGCCGCTCTGACAGTCAGCTCTACCCACGAGGCAAAGAGCATGGACCCTGCCCCTCTGCTTTTACTCTTCTTGTGAAGTTTTGGTTTTCATCCCAAGGCCCAGAATTCTGACCGGGAAGCAGTATTAGAAAGGTTCACAGGCAAATGAACTGCAAGGGAGGTGTGGACGGCAGACCTGTCTACGTTCAGTGATTTACGTGTAATTTTGAAAACAGGGCCGAGCAGGTTAATTGTATGGAAAGAACCAAACGGCGTGCATACCTAGGTCTCCCGAACATTTTTTTCCCCTCCAGATTCCAGGCTAAAGGGATGGCTTTTTAAAAAGATTCCTAAACCCAGGAAACACACCCAAGCCAAGCCCTATTTCTCCTTGTCCATCCGGATACCATTTCTAAAGAGGGATCTTACTCTTTGGGGATTAGTGGTGTGTGTGGGGGGTGGGGGGTGGGGGAGGAAAGGTGTGTGACTGTGGGAGGGGGCAGGGCCCAAAGGGCTCCCACCTCCGGAGCACCCAGAAGACCTTTGGGGAAGGGGCTTATATATTCCAAAGGCCCTTTTCCCTCCCACCATCATATCCAGAGTGCACTTTTTTGACGCTATCAATACCCGCTGCCTCCACTACCTCTTGAGTTTTAATCTTAATTATATTATTAAGTGCTGTCAGGGAATTGAATGTGATTGATGACGTCTGCCTATTAAACGATCGATTGTGAATATCGCTACTATCATCTATCAATATTCCTAGGCCGGGGGTATTGCTCGCCCCGCGGCGGTTATTTGTAATCCCGAAATGATAGACTGCAGGGAAAGACCATTTCTTCTTCGCAGGACTAGCGTTCCAGGTGCGGCAGGGAGTCCGGGCGGGGAAGCAGGGGACTCCCCGCGTTCCCACCACATCTCACACCCAGAGAGAGTTTAAAGACTTTTTTAAATGATAAAACCAGTGAATTCTCCCTCGGATCTAGTAGCTGGAAAACCAGAGTCGTTTTTTAGGGAAAGAGGTAACCTCTGCAGGTCGATAGCGGAGCAAGCGTTTTCTAGCTGCCAAGTGATTTGCTGTGAGACTAGGAGGAAAAAGCCAGCAGCCAGGGGACCCCTTTACAGGAGGGTGGTTGGATGGGGGCTGGCGGGGGGTACTGGGGGCAGACTCTATTTCTGGGCGGTGGGTATGTCCTTCCACCTGGAGGTGTCCAGTTTGGGGGGGGGGTCACTCAAGGCTCTCTACTCCGAGCCACCCCTACAAAGACACTTTCACCTGCTCCCGCCTTCTCTGCAAAGGTGGAGGCGGGTGCGAAACGCGCAGCGGCTGAGGCTGGAGGAGTCTGAGCGCCGAAGCCTTTTGTCTCCACACAGAGCGCCGCAGCGCCAGCTTCTTTCTCGGGGCACGGCACGGGGTCACCGGCGAGTCTCAGCCCCTGCTTTAGGGGGATGGGAAGGCGATGCGGTGAACGGAGCCAAACTCCCGCCTGGGACGGAGGCTGGAGCACCCCGGCGGGGTGGGGCGTGGAGCGCGGCCGGCCCGCGCCCTGCTCCTGCCCGGGGGTGCGCACCAGGTCGCCGAGGCCCAAGAGTCCCTCCTCCGGCTCCCAAGGCCCCGGGGTCGGTCAAGCGGCCCCTGGCACCGCAAGGGAGGCGCATCACCCTGGAGCAGCACCGCCAGGACCTACACCTGGCCTTCGCGGCCCTCACGGCCCAGTCTGCTTTTCTCCAGCATCCCAGGGCGACGAAGCAGCGAGAGCGCCCCTGGAACCTGTTGGTCTCTGCTGTCCCCGGCCGCAGGCCTGGGGCCCACACATCTACATGGCCACGCGGAGCGGGCAGCAGGCCAGTTGTCCGAAGACGATCGAAGCCACGGTGGCGCGGCTCCTGCCTGCCCGCAGCGCCCTACCTCACCGGGCGAGAAACCTCACCCCCCAGCCGTGCCATCCCCCCAACCAGTCACCTGCCCCCGAACCTCCGCCTCCCACTGGGACACCTACCCTTGGCCATGTGCTTTGCCCTCAGGTTTGGAGGCTCCCAGGGGCACGGACGCCATGGCGGGCACATAGTAAGCACTCAATAAATGTTAGCTGCTGCTGTTCTCAGTAAGCACGGTAAGCACAGCTGGCTGCTCTAGGAGCTCCTCTCCCAGACACATTTGTCGCAGACGGACCACAGTACGGCTGCCGTCCACCCTCTGCCGCCCTGAGCCCTGCAGCCACGGCCCTCCACCCCCGACACGCCGGAAGAAACCCCCAGGCCTCTGCCATGCCTCCCCCCTTCCCCGGGACGTGTGTTCAGGCCTGGGCCACGGTGAGCAGCAGACAGAGGCCTGAAGCAAGGGTTAGCAGGACCCGAAGGCGCCCGCCCAGATCAGCGCCGGGGGAGGGGCATTTCGGCCCAATACCATCCTTGGGGGGGGGGGGGAGAATGGTTCGTTGTTTTAAAACAAACAACGGAAGAGGGAACTTTTCGTGAGAAAGTGTGTGTTGGAAGGGGGGGGGGGGGAGAGCAGGGGCAAGCCGAGGCAGGGCGCGCAGCTGTAGCTGAGTCAGAAGCATCGGAATGACACCTTTTTCTTCTAGAAACAATTCTTTGGGTGAGCCTTTCATCGGCCTGGGCCGAGGGGAATGAGTGGTCGGAGACACGTACAGCGCCAGGTAGCCAGCCGGATGTCAGCTTACCCCCTTAAATAAACATAACTCCGCCTTCCTGATTTTTCTCATCAGTAATAGTAATACTATTGTCATTATTTTGCAAACGACATTTCAGCCCCAGCAGGCCCCTGGGACAGCGGCAAGAGCCACGCCCAGATCGGTGAGCACCTGCGGCGCTGCGACCCGGACTCCCCACCCCCACCCCGCGTCTGTCCCCTCCCCCTGCCCCAGGCTGGTGGATGTTCTTGGATGTGGACCCCTTTAAAAATGACAAATGTCTTGTCAATCCATCCACCCATCCCCTCTTGCTTCCTAATCACTTTTCGGGGCGCGGGACCCAGGCGCAGGCCCAGCGGCGCGTGTCACGAGGCCCGCATTGTACCGTAATCGCCAAAACCTTGGCCTAATTTGCAGCTAATAGAGCTCGAGCGAGGGAGTCGGGAAGGAATCAGCGGCCTAAGGAGCTAGGTTTAAGCTTTGGAGACATCGCAAATTAAGGGCCTGGAAGGAGGATGTGATTCGTGTGATTTTCTCTCCTCCCTCTCCCACACACGACTGTGCGTCTCCCCACTCGGCCTTTGGGGACGCGGCCCTTCGCTCTCTGCGGCCTGTGTGCCGTGTCGCTGGCTTCCCGGACTCCGGACCACAGTGCGTCTGGGGCGCCCTTCGCCTGGCTTCTCCCAGCCCCCGGGAGGAGGCGCTGGTGCCCGGGTCAGCCTCTGCTCCCTCCCAGCCGGCGTCTCGGAGCCCCCATTCACAAAGCCCCGCTTGGTGGAGGACACACACACACACTCACACACTCACACCCCCAAAAGAGGGGAGTTTGATCTTGCCTCATTGGCGTCTGGGCCTGAAAGGAAAATCGTTTGGGTAAACAGCCAAGCTTCCAGGCTTAACGCCCGGCTCCCGCCCCCGCCCCTCCACCCCCTTCCCGCCTCCCCCATTCCCCTTCAACCCCACCCGCCACCCACACTCCGCTCCGCAGCCCAGCTCGGAGCGAGCTCCGCGCGTCTGGGCGGGAGCCCAGGGCTCCCCGGGTTCAAAGGGCCGCAGCCCCCAGGGAATGCCCTCCTCGCTGTGCCCCGGGGGCAGAAGCGGACTGCTGGGCGGTGGGACCGGCCTGGGCCACGGTAGGAACCGCGAAACCTCCCGCTTCCCTAAGTGGGGCTCGTCCCGGGGGAGGGCGCAGGGGAGTTCGGAGCCCGCAGGGGCAGTTGCGCCCAGGCCGAGCGGAGGCCGAGCCCGGGCCGCCCCGGCAGGCACCCTGGGCCCCACCAGGCGGTCACAGGCCTGTGTCCACATGTGTGCAGGGCCACGGGCGGGGGCGTGGAGCCTCTGCAGGCCGCGATGCGCTCCACACACCCTGCGGTGATGACCGGGTCCCCACCTCCCTCCAAACGGCCTCGGCTCCCGGAAAAGCCTTTAATCTGATATTAAGCGTTTTTCGAAGTTTGGTTCTTTTTAAAGGAGAGTTCTTCTGTTAAGTGGCACAATTAATAGTTGTTAACAGGCAAAAAAAGACTTTCGTGCTGTTTAAAAGGGTATTGGTTTCTCTCTAGCTCACACTCTCAAGCGTGGAAAGAACCTTGAAATCTGAAAATATCCTGATTTGATTATTAGAGCTGATTATGTGACGACCCCCCTCCCCCTCCATTCTCTAATGCAATTCCTCTCCCTTCTCCCTTCCTCGGCCTTGTTCTCTCTCTCCTTCTAGTCTCCATCTCCCTCTAATCCAGGCGTCATTAGCAACACCCTCTGGCTACATGTTCTGCATCAATGAAACATTGTGACATAGTTGTAATACAAACTCTGCGCCTTGCACTGCATCTTGCGGTGGGAAGTGTAATAGCAATAAAAATCATTTTTCATCTCCAGGCATTATTCGGTGGGAAAAAAAACACACACCAGAAAATCGGAGTGTGAGAAGAGGGGTGGAGGAGAGAGAAATGGAAGGAGGCGAAGGAGGGAGGGAGAAAGAGAAAGAGCGATGGGAAACCTTGCCAATGTACAGACTTCTCAAAAACAGTGGGCATGGAGATTCAAGCCTATCCTTTGCTGGGCTCTACTCTCTTCTGCTTTTGTCCCTGTTCCTCACCGCTGTCCCTTGGTGGACCCCGGGGTCCTTCAGCTCCCAGGATCTCAGCTCCCAGCCTCTTGGCTCCCAGGATCTCTCAACAGCTCCTTGCTGCCTCGTGCAGCGTTCCTCCAGCACCCCAGGGGCCGGCCACCCCTCCTCAGCTGGCTGGGGTGAGGGGCCCCCATTCAATTCGGGGCCTCTTTCCTGTATGAACTCTCAGGAGGAATCTTTCCTAGCCTGATGGAGAAGGGACAAACCACCCAGAAAGCCGACCTGGCTATTTTCTTGGCTCAGCCCTGTAATTTCTAAGCTAAGGCTCTCGGAGAACCTGCTAATCTGCAATGAGGAGTGTTGGTTACAAGGAGAAGGCACTTCCCTGCCGGTTGGGAGCTCAACCTGCCAACTCAGGAAGGAAGGGTTTCTAAGTTGAGTTTACTCAGGTCGGGAGACGCAGGGGCTTAAACACCACACACACACACACACACACACACACACACACACACACGCTCGACCCCCACCCCCTACTTTCCAGTTCAGCCTGGGTTATAGGTGGCATCCACTGAGCTCCTTTAAACAAAAACAAAAACGCACTGGCAGTCCATTAGAAAAAGAGTCTAAATTATGTTAGGAAAAGATCCTGTCCACCCCCCTCAAAACAAAGACGCCGCACCAATCCTCACAGGACCACAAGACAGACACTCTAGTCTTACACCACGTTTGGCAAATTCGCAGAAGAAATCTTGTTTTGTGAAATTTGTTTTTCCTGAGAACACCTGTCTCTGGGGGTGGTGCGCGTTTTGCAACAAATGGAAGCAAAGACTCACCATACAGTGAATTCAATTTTCTCTATAGTATTTCGTGGCGAGGATTTAAGAGTGAGGTGAAACTCAGAAGTTACCAAATGGGTAAAACAGGGCCAGATGCCCAGTTCCTCCTTAGAGAGAAATGCGGTGTAATCTCTACCTTCTGCCTGCGGCCCTCACTGGCCGACAGGCGCCCAGGTTTCCGGGCTGTATTTTGTAGTTATTTTCGTCAGCAGAGCCGAAGGCTGCGGGGTACGAGGTTCCAATAGCCTGGCCACTGGCCTGGCAGAGCCCCTCTGGTGTCTGACTGACCGGAATGACTGAGTTTCGGTGGAAATCTAAGTGGGAAGGATGACTTCCTGGGAACCCGCTTGATGGGAGATATTTGCATAGGCCACAGCTGAGTGGCCCGAACCTGGCGGCCCGAACCTATGGTCTCTGAGAACACATCGTTCATTTCTGTTATCTTTTCTACCAACATAGCACTTTAGCTTTGCTGAAATTGTACGCATATATTTTTTTCTCTTTCTCCTGTTATTTTCCCTTGATCCCAATGCAGACATCGTGCGATACGTCGGTCACAGATCATGGGTGTTAGTGGGTGGGAAGAAGATTGAAGCTTCTCTTAGGGTTTGGGGGGAAAAGTCCGGGGACGGTCAAGTTAGGCTGCGTAAGGCTGGGAGGCATGGCCGCGTAATTCCAGTTTCCGCAGCGAGGTGGCGCTCCAGGGCACGGCAGCGCGCCCGGCTGTCCGCCGCGTTCCCGCTGCGAGGCCGCCGCCACCGAGCAAGGTGAATGCCGGCTTCCCAAAGCCTCCGCGCGAAAATCGGGCAGCTCTCCGACCCGCAGGGCCGACTGTCCGTGGGTGGGCGAAGGCCCGAGGCCACAGCCGGGAAAGGCGGGCGACAGCGGGTAGCGCGGCCGGGCCGTGGCGGTGGCTCCGGGGGAATCTGCGAAGTTCGAGTTTGCAGTGGGACGCGGGTGGGGCCGACGCGGGGATGCGGGCCCCGGGTCTGAACGCAGCAAGGGAGTCACCCAACTCAGGACAATTTCTTTCTCTCTCTGTCTCTCTCTCTGTCTCTCTCTGTCTCTCTCTGTCTCTCTCTGTCTCTCTCTCTCTCTCTCTCTCTCTCTCTCAGAAAAAAACAAAATCTTGTGCACTGGGATGGATATTGTTGTGTCCCCCAAACTTGGTAGGTTTCCTATTTGATAGGTTCCTTTCCTGTGATTTTCCTTCCCTTCCTTTCTCGTTTTACCTCCCCCCTTCTCTCTTCCATCTTTCCTTCCTTTCTGTCTTCCTTCCTTCCTTCCTTTCTTCCTCTCTCTCCTTCTTTCTTTTTTTTTTTTTTTGGCTTATGTCGGAGAACTGATTGTATCTGGGTGGGGGAGAGAGACAGAGAGAGAGAGACTAAGATCAGAGGTAGAAGACCCACCATTGGGCAATGGCAGCAAAACAGAAGAAGAAACTGTTTCGATTTATTGAACGCACTTCCATGCCCGCGGTTTCGTTCCCACACTTCTGCATCCCAGGGGCATCTGACAAGCCTTTCACCCACCACGCTCAACCTGTGGTTGTGGAGGCCCTTTAAAATCATTTTTGAAACAAAGATCGAAATAATAGTGACAGTAACCGTGAACAGCATGGCCACGCTGCATGAACGTCCTCGTGGGTTTGCAGCCCCGCTCCGTGGGGCCAGAGCAAGGCCTGTGGGTGGCTTTAAATTGGTCCCTCTTTTCAGGAATTCGTTGCAGCAGAACTCCCTGAAATTTCAGCTATCCCCCTACCCAGTGGCTGCGGCTACCCCGCCTGGGCCCTGGCCACCTCTGGGAAGCTTTGCTGAGCCGGCACCGGGTCACCAACTTGTCACCAGCTGCATTTCTTTTAGCCCGTGTTTCCCGGGCACCTCACCTCGATTGAAGTTTTCTAGTATAAATGCAGGAATTTTCAGCCCAATTTAGGAGTCTACAGACACTCAGAGGGTCAGGCCATTAGGAATGTTAACGTGGTGACCAAGAATTATAAACATGATCTAAAAGTCTCTTCCAATTCATTTCTTCAAGTATTTATTCGACTTAAGTGATGAAAAGTGACAGTTGTGAAATAGACAGCTTTTAAAAGTAATGAAGTCAGATGAGGCTTTAACCTGTCGATTGCTATGAATCAACCTTGAAAAAGACGAATGAAGAACATTATTTGAGCACCTAAGAGCCAGCATTTGCTGTGCTGATGGTGGGTCCTGAAACCAGCCCACAAGCTCAGTGAGAGTGGCTGGCAGGGGAGGCCTTGTGTTTGCGGTGTGGCCCTCTGGTGACCCAGCAGGCCTGGGACCCTTGCTGCCTATAGGGGACATTTTCATGAGGCTGGGTCTCCATTTCCACTTAGACTTCAGCCTTGGATTTGGGCCACCGCAGCCCTCAGCAGAGCTGGAAATTCAAAGGGGCCGCCCTGCAGGCCACGATATAGATGGGTGCTCAGCCCAGCTCCCCAGCAGCGGAGGGTGTCAACTTCCTTCTCCAGGCAGGTGGGGAAGGGCCAGGGCCTGCAGGAAACCGCGATCTTACCAATCTTTTGGAAATTATGGCTTTTGGCAGAGGCCTGGGAGTAAGGCGAGGAAGTAGAGCAGAAAATGAAATTTCCCAGAGGTCCTGGGAGGCTGGTGGGTGTTGGGTTCTCAGTGACATCCAAGGACCCTAATCTGCCAGGGAAACCAGAGGAGGGCAGGGGCGGGGGTCTTGTGCTGGGGAGAGGGTGTCAGCTCTGCACCGACTCCCCTCCCAGAGTCCAGGTATGGCTTCTGAGGAAGGTGCACTGGGGGGTGTTTTAAAATAAACACATTTTCTTGGAGATCTCAGCTCCCCACAACCGCAGTTTAGGTCAGAGCCAGACATGGGAGTGGGGTGGGTGCCTTCAGCCTGATCCCGGCATCCAATGTGGGCCCCGGGCGTCTGGGGGCTGCTGGGGTACGAGCCACAGGTCCTCCCCTGACTCCCGCACCCCTTCCCTTTTCCTCCTCAGTTCTGGGGTCAACAGGAAAGAGGGGGAGCCTCTCTCCTCCCATCTCCTCCCTTGACCATGGAGAGCAGTCCACGGAAGGTCAGGAGACAGCGCCCGATTTGGGGACAAGTGCCCGCCTGGTGGGACTGTCTGTGGCCCGAAATTCACTGAGCTTGAAATTCCCAGACTCTTGGCTGGTGGCTTGCGACTCAGAGGACCCCTCAGATCCGAGAGAAAGTGAGGGGGAGGGGAGCGCAGTGGACCACGCCCTCCCCTGGGACTGTCTAGCGCCGGGGACAAGCCGAGTGGGTGCGTCCATTCGGCCCCACCCTGGCCTGGGCAGCCTCCTCTCGGCCTGGGGGCTTGAGGCCACCTCGGGCAGCGTCCCCTCCCTGCTTTGGAGAGCAGGACGTGAGAAGGGAGGCGCCCACCCGGGTCGCACCAGGCTCTCGCTCTGTCCGCGTCCGGATAGCCCTCCGGGTCAGCGGGAGCTGAGACCTGCCGGCCTCGGGACTCAGTGGGCGGATGCGTAGCCACTGGCCCCTGCCCGCCGCCCCACTGGTGCCAGGGTCCCCACCTTCCCAGGCTGGGTGCCTAGGGCGCGGGGGAGAGGGGACGGCAACTTCCAGTTTCCATCCGGGCGGCGAGAACCCCGCCGGAGGGGGCCGCGGGGAGACTCCTCCTCCACTCGGTCCCGAGGCAGCCGGGACTCGGCCGGCGGCGCGCCTTCGCCCGCCTGAGCGTTTCCATAAATCAGGCCGCTGGCAGGCTGCTAATTAGCTCAGACCGAAAAGAATAGAAAGCGGGAGAGTCCAGTAGTGCGCAGGGGGTGGGGGTGAGAGCTCAGTAGGTGGGAGATGAGAATTTCCCCGGGACCAACAGGAGACTCCAGGGGTCGCCTCAGCACCCCCCTCCCGCGAAGGCCACCGCTGTCACTCCCACCGCTCCCCGTCGCGGCCTCCAAGCTGGGGCCTCCAGATCGCAAGCGTCACGCACCGCGCGCACCCCCACCTTGGACCTGGCGCGCCCACCCACGCCGAGGCCCCCTCTCCCCCTGGCTGCGCTCGCCCGGCGTTAATTAACTCTCTCCGCGGCCCCTGCAATATCGCAGGACTTTCAAAACTCATCCCCGGGTGTTTCCTCCTAAGCCTGAAGCCTGCGCCTGGAACAATCGCCAGGAAAGGAGGGAGCTGGGTCTGGAGGAAGGGTCAGACACTTCAAGGGTTTGGGATGACGCCCCCCACCCAAGGACTGGGGGGACTGTGTGGGGTAGCAGCTTGTAACCCTATTCCTCCGACTCCCGTGAAAAGGCGACACGGGTCATTCCAGGTTAGAAATAACCCTAAAGTTGGATTCTTGATTGCCATGGAAATCCGAAGCTGAGGACGCGGCGAGGGAGCGCGACTGCAGTTTATTTTCTTTCTTTTCCTCCCCCACCCTCTTCCAGCCGCGGGGCTCTGCGCCCCTCCCCGTTCCCCCGCCCTCCGCCGGGAAGGGACTCTGCGATGACATCACCGCGGAGACCCGTGGCCTCCCCGCCCCCGGCCCGGGACCCCGGAGCGGAGATTGACAGGTGTCGCTCGCAAGGACAATGCCTTCCAGGTGTCACCGTGGCAGTCTCATCCCTCCTAACCCGCCCTCTGTGCCCTCTGCACTTCCAACTCTCCTACCCCCGTTTTTTCTCCTCTGAGGGAAGAGCTCTCATCTTCCCTCGGCTCCTGGCATCTGGGCACCGGGGCCGGGTCTGCAGATGTGGACCCGGGCCGGCAGGCAGGGCAGGGGCGGCGGGGACTCGGCCTGCTGCCGGCTGCGGGGCGGCTCGGGGACGCTTAGGGCCCCGGGAAGGGTCCGGGCGGCGGCACACGGCGGGCAAAGAGGGAGCGGGCGTGTGATTTAAAGGACTCAGCGCGGTCTCCGGACCTCCCTGCCTTCGCTCTCCGCCCCCACCCCCACACATATAACAGACGCGGAGATAATCCTGCCATCTGGCAAATCCCAAATTTGGCAACTAAGCTCGGAAAGCGATGGCGACGTGTCCTGCGGGGCGTAGGTGGCTGGTCCTGTCCGGCTCTCCGGAGCCGAGGCGACGACCGCGAGCTCCGCAGGCAGCTGCTTGCACCTCGGCGGAAGCCCCATCCCTGCCCCGACCCCCGAGACTTTGCGCGGCTTTTCCTCGCTCTCGGGGCAGCGGCTCTGGGGGTGCGGAATGGGGGCGCAGGAATTGCGGGCCTCCCGTCGCAGGGCCACCAATACCGCCTCAATGAGCTCAAACTCAAATTCAGCTTCATGATGTAACCCCGAATATTAGTTCTAGCCCGGCGGCCTGTCGGCGGCGATTTAGATCATTTGGTGGTTCCAGGATCACACTTATTAGATGTCTTCAAAGCCAATGGGGGTTTCTATCTTCTTCTTCTTGTTTTAATTTTTTTTTTTTTTAAGGAGGGCATTTGTGCTAAATTGCCCAGTACTGGTGTGATAAGTGTCAAAAGTTTGACATCAAAGGACGTAATATTATTCAGTTACCAGAGAAGCTGTCTGTCTAAATAAGAATATCTTAATTACCGCATGACAAAGGTAGGAAAGCAGACGGATTTGAAAAGGGGAGCGCTGCTTTGATGCGCTATCTATATTAGCCCAATGAGCCTTAATCAGGCCTAGTCCCGTTTCCCTTCCTCTCCCCGCCGGTCCTCTGAACTTTATAACTATATGTAAACACGTTGTCTGTGGGGACATAATCTTCTCGGGCTCTTATTAGGAGAAATTTCCATCTTCTCCCGTTCTAGATTAGGCAGCGGAGTCCGCTCCGTCAATGAAGGGACGAAGGTTTCGGGGACAATAATGTGGCAATTGTTGATGGTTTGTGACCCATAAAATGTGGAGGTGACTGTTCTGGCTTTGGTATGTAATTATGCAAAACACTTTCTATAAAGACTTGCCATTCGATCTAATGGCAGTCCCTGCGGTCTATTTCAAAAAGGGAGGGTCTATATACAAGAGGGAAAAGTAACATTTGTTTTAACACAGGTTTTAGGGGGGGGGGGGATGAATAAATACAAACACATCGCAATGCCTCCCAAAGTATTTTTTTTTTTAGTCAAATTAAAATAATTACCAGGGCGTTTAATAAGTTAATCATAGCAACACAGCCCATCCAAATACAGAGAGAGGGGGTTCAGGGTGCAGCCCACCACTTCTCGACCTGGGACTGTGCTTGAGTCACCTCCCACTTAGGCAGGGGTGGGGTGTAACTGTGTCTCCACTCCATCCACCTGGGTGCCCTGCTGGGCTCTGAAGCCTCAGTCTAGGGCTAAGGTTATGGAAAGGGTGGGCCAGCTCTCCACCCCTAAAATCTTGTCCGTGGAATTATTTGGCAGAAGGCATTTTAACAAAACAGCCCTTTCCCCAAAGCCCTTTCCCATTCCCTTTCCCTGTAGAGCCCTCAAGCCCCCAGGATTTAGGGATCCCCAGAAAGGCGGGTGGGAAGGGGTGTCTGGGCAGGAAGCAGTGCCTGAGTGACCAGGCTGGGATGTCTAAAGCCTGAGCCCAGCTCAGATATGGCAGTGGCTGGGCAGATTCCCAGCTGCTAAAGCTACCCGGGCACCTTTGCAAGCCACCTGAGGTTTTGTTTTGTTTAAAAAATAATAATACAAGACCTTTAGAAGGGACTGAAGGAGGAAAGTAGAGTGACATGGGGAGTCGTCACTGGTCCCAAGCCAGCCCTGGCCGCTGGTTAAAAGCAAGTGTTTCTCTGTCACCCCAGGGGCCCCCAACCCTCCTGGAGATGCGCCCCCCTCAGGTGGAACCTCTCAGCCTCCTGCTCACTGGCCTTGCCGCCCTCTGCAGTGACGTGGCCGGTTGAGCCCTGCAGACGCGGGAGACAGGGGATTTTTCAAGGGGGAACCGATGATTAAAAGAGAGCATCGTCTAAATATCAAAGTGACACATGGGGAGACCTGGAAAAAATATTTAAGCTAATGAAAAGCAAATAAAGAAGCAGGCACTTAGGCTGGGAAATTAAATATTATGTTTAAGATGGTGCTTTTGGTGAGGGCTTGAAGATTTCCGATTCATGTACACATAATAAACACTCAGGTCTGTCATCTGGAGGTGCAAATCTGAAAGATATTCCAACAAATGAAGTGCCGGCAGAGAGAGGAATAAAGAGATCCGGCCTGTCAGGGGTCAGGCAGCCTGAGATTGCTTCTAGAGGTCTTTTGAAAATTTCACAGGATTGAAGGCTTAGGGGGCTTCACTGCACTCGCATTTCAAACTCAGATCAGCGGGCTCACCATCAAAAATAGAGGTCTGGGAAATTTTGATGCAAAGATGGTCACGGACTGCAGGGTCTCTCTCACTAGCTCCTGCTCTTTTTTTTTTTCTTCTTCTTCTTTTTTTTCTTTCCAAGACATTCTGACATGGCTGTGATCCTCTGGATGACAGAATCATCAGGAAAGGAAAAGAAAATTGCGTCTTGTCTCTCGTAACTTCCTTTCAGGGACAAGGGATTTCGGGTCTTCTTTCCAGTGGAAGAGGGAGTGGGGCATGATCCTTCCCTCGCAAGCAAGCGTACTAGGACCATAGCTCAAAGGAGTTTCATAATTAATGACCCGCTCCTGGCCGAGGATACACTTACACATATATGGACGCACACAGAACTTTAACCACTAAACAGGAAGGTTGGCCGGGCTGTCTCCTATTTCGTGAGAGTCAATGCTCACTCATATTTTGCCCAGCCCCCTACGATGTCAGCACATTCTGGTTCAAAAAGGACACAGAAAAATCAATTGTCTCTGTGATTGATCCACCAGGGGGGAAAAAAATAAAAGGAACTGGGAGAGAGTGTTCTATGAAAAGAGATCAAACTAAGGAACTCTGAGATGGGACCAGGCTGAGTAGATGCAAAAAGCTGGTTAGAGGCGGCCAGGGCTGGAGAACTCTGCCAATTATGCGAAAAATGGGACTCATCCAAAACTAATTTCTACGGGTTCGGTGAACTTTAGGACGAGCAGGCAAAAAGGACAAACGCATTATCCCTTTGCCCGTTTTAATTTGTACCCGGCTATCTTAGACAAACAACAAAGTATTTGGAGGCAGGGAATAATCTGAATTAGTTGGGTTTCCTTAACTCTGAGACCAAGAGGAGCAGAAGTCAGCTACCTGACAACTTTCCTTAAGTGCATATATCAGGGAGTCTGTCTTGAGGAGGGACCCCACAGGTAAGCGGGAGACCAGTATCAAGAACATCTCCTTATTTCCTGAATTATCGACTCAAACCGTTAACGTGTGTTCTGTAACAGGTGAGCAGAAAGGGAGGCGTAAGAGTTGCTGTAACTGGTTTTACAAGTTCAAATCCTTGACTCCTATAGCGTCTGCCAGGTGGGGCAGCTGCCCAAGACTTGGGGTGCCGGGACAGGACCCTACAGTCCTCAGGGCTGGCGGAACAACACCCCACAGGCCACAGGGTTGGCGGGACAGGTCCCAACCGGCCGAAATGTGGTGGGCCAGGCTGAGGGGAACTCCGCCCCTGGAGCCCTGGGTTTGGTGATTCCGGGAAGAAGGCGGGAGAAAAGTGGATTGCGTGTACCCCCCAAGTCCCACATCTGGCGCCTTCGCAGACACCCAAGGTGCCAATTCCAGCGGCAGGACTTCCCGCCTGCCCTGGAGGTTTTGGAGAGAGCGGCCCTGTGTCTACAGGGCAGCCGCTACCCTCACAGGGGCTTCTCCAAATACTTTCCTTCCACACCCCCCACACCCCCAGATTCACAGTTAAGGAATAGAGAGAGCGGGTCCTAAGTGGAACTTTTTAAAACTTGAGCAGAAATGCAAACGAAGGGGAGTTTTCTCTTTGCAGAAGGGCCACCCACAGGCTTCGCAATCTTGTTCTTTCTCGGTCTCCTACGTAGGATCCAGACCCCCAACTGGGCTTTCAAAGTGGGGGTTTTGTGCAATGAATACGATAGGGTTTGTGTGCTTACAGGAGAAGCGCTTGGAGTGAGAAGGGGCCGGCGGTATAACCCGAAGCGAGCAGAGAGAGGCAGGAGGGGACCTGAGCCGATGTGGATTGCACGGCCTCGGAGCCCGAGCCGCGCCGGGTGCCCAGCTGGGAGGCGGCGCAGCCGGGTAAGCGCTCGGCTGCGACCGAGGCCACCGCGGGCGCACGGAGCGCCAGGGACTTCCCCTGAGCAGGCTCCTCCCGCAGAGTGTGGGAGGCCTTGGGGCAACCCTCCCTGCACAATGCAGAGCCCGCACGAGGCTTCGCAAAGACACCAGACCCAAGCGGTCTTGAGCGCTGCCCGCTTTAACCAAAACAGAGGGGTTTTCTCGAGCTAAGAGGGGAGGTGAACCCGTGCGACTTGGCGCCAGCCAGCGCCGCGGCGCGGAATGCCCCTCCTGCGACGTTTTAACCAACAATATCAGGGGCGGGACGAGGGTGACAACTCCAAATCACAGGCTGCGAGTGACCTCCGGTCCTATTGACAGGTCCTCGTTTCTTACCGTCGCCACAGCCCTGGGAGCTGAAGACGCGCGAGTTACCTTCCTCTCACCGCCCAGTATCTCCTAACAAAAAAGAAAAGGAAAAAAAAAAAGTCAGGGTTCAGCGGAGAATTGCAAATTGGGGGTCAGGGGCTTCACGGAGCTTGAGAGCAATCCGCGCCTCTAGATTTTAAAGCAAAAAAAAGCCGGAAAGGACCCCAACGCCTTTGGCCGCGCACTGGCCGGAGCTCGGCGCGTCTATTAGGGCTGGACCCCTGCCAGGCTGGACCCCGGCGTACCCCGGCCAGGCTGGCCTCGAGTCACGAGACCCTGTGGTCACACCTCTTCCCATCTGTGGGACCCCTCTGGACAGGCTGGCTGGGGTGCGGGGCGCCAACCAGGGCAGGGCTCAGGTTGAGAGCTCAGGGGCGCTGAAGGCTGGGCAGCCACGGCCTGGGCCCCACCCCAACCCTGGACTGCGCGCCGTGCCCTCTCCTGGACTCAAGCACTGTCAGCCTCCCGGGCCTAGCCGAGTCCCGCGTAGGGAAAAGCAGAGCGCGGGAGGCTTTGCCCGCTGAGCGGAACACAGCGTTGCCAGCGTGGGAAACCTCCCTCCCACGGATGCTGGGAGAGGCCCGCTGTGCGGGGCCGCCAGAACGCGCGCGAACTTCCGTGTTGCCGTCTTAGCCTTTTCTAAAAGGACGGTTTAAAAAAAAAAAAAATCACGAAACTAAAAAGTCCAGGCGAGGCAACGCCTTTCTTTCCGTTTTGATAGAACCGTCACTACATACAATCCTCTTTTATGTCACCTCCCCTCTAACTTCAAAGGAGCGCGTGTTCATTTTACTTTCATGGAAATGATTGCCCAGGCTGCGAGGCGAGAGGTTCTCCCCCTCCGCCAGCCCTCCCTCCAGATTTGGACACAGGGAGCCCGGTAATGTTTTAGCGCCACTCTGGAACGCCAGTCCCCCAAAACCTTGACTCGCTTTTGTTGATATTGTTAATTTCCTGAGCTACTGTCTATAGTGTGATATGAAATGCACGTGCCAGGACACAAATGGACTCAAAGAGAGCAGACCGGACCTTTCCTCGGGCGCCTGCAGGCCACGCCACATGTGGAGTGGGCACCATCTCCTGGTACATGGCTTCGTGGTCTAAGCCCAGACACGGGTATTTCGGCGCCACGCACGCCCAGGTAACCACACTCCCAGGCGGCGGTGCCACTGGGGACTAACGATACGCAGGGAACTTCAGGCGACCTTTTTGAGGCCCCGTCCGGTGTTCAGCATCTCTTGCCAATTTTTCAGTGTGTTTCTGTCCAGATAGACTACACTGTTTGGAGTGAATTAACCTGTGGTCCAACTATAATTCATACAGAGTGGAGAAGCAAAGACGGAAAGAGGGAATTAGAAGGAGGAGAGGGAAATACAACAGGAACGTGCCTTGAGCTTGTACATTCCGTTACACCGGACTTTCCAGCTGAGACGAACGACGTGCGCCATTTACTGTAATTGAATTGCTGTTATAACACCTTTCAGGGGACAGCGATACGTTTCAAAAAAGTTGCCCGCGCGGCCTGCGGCTGCTTGTCCTTCTCCGCCGGCGCCAGCCGCCCGCCTGCCAGGCACAGCTGCCCCGAGGGGATTGGGGACACAATCGCGACCCTGGGCGGAGCGGCAGGAACCCGGCCCCTGGAGAACCCATCCCGGGCCTCGGACGCCCCCGATACTCTGGGGCCTGCCAGGGAACCCGCGTGGGCAGGAACCGGCCGAGACTTAATACGGGGTGAGGCTGAGAACTGGAATCGCAGAGAAGGGTCGGGAGCGAGCGCGGCGCCAGGAAGGCCTCCGCCCTCACGTTCCCACTGGACGGGCCTTCTCCCGCGCTGCCCGACCCTGGGGTTTGTAGCGCCTCTTTCCTCTCCGTCCTCCTCCCCCCAGCCTCGGTCTGGCCTCCCTGGGTCCCTACTCGCCCCGAGGAAATGGGGGTGTCCTGCGCCGTGGCCAAGAGCCAGAAGCTGGGCGCCATCGGAGAAGCCCGGTCTTGTGATTCCCTCCCCAGGCTCGGATTTCCGCCCCGCGGCCCCGGCAGGGCCTCGGAGCCGGCAGGAGACATCGCCGTGAGCTTTCAGCCACAGCCTCTGGCCTCCTTCCTGGGCCCGTGGGACCTCCCACTCTTGGTCGCCTGTCCCCTAACCCCCAAAAGTGTCCTCGTTTTGACCCCAGGGCCAGCTCTTCTCTCGGCCGCTCCTCACAGCGTACTGGCCCCCATCCGGGGCTCCACACAACTTTCTCGGCACACAGCAAACTTTAGATTCATACGCACCGGCCCCCCTACCCCGAGGGGAGCCAGTCCCCTGGCCTTCAGCACAACCTTTGGCGGAGTGGCCAGGAGCCGCAGGTTGAGAGAAGTGTCTGGGGGGGGGAGGGTGCAAAGGGATCTGCGCACCCCATCGCCCTGCATAACTCCCACCCGGCTAGTTTAAAGGGGCCCCAAGGGGAAGGCCAGTCCTGGAGGCTGGCGGTGCTTCACCAGCCCTGGGAGGGTGTCCCGAGTGTGGTGGGGACCAGCGCGTTGGGCGCCGGAGTCTCCGGAGCCCTTGGGCTTCCTGTCTCACGGACAAAGCCAAGGAGGCTGAGATTTTCCAGCCACACGGGCTCCCCTTGTCCTGTGCCCTGAGGGGTGCGGGGCAGAAATCCACGAGGCTCCACAGAACTGTCACGGTGGGGTTGGGGCTGAACCGCCAGAGCAGAACAGGCCGGAGGAGGAACCATCCTGGGGTCCGGTCCAACCCACACAGTGGGGAAGCCCTATGGCCTTTGTTTGGGGTTCATCTAACCAGCTTGTGTGTGTATGTCCATCCCCAAGATGGGGTGGTGAGAAGAAAACGTGGGATGGGGGCTTGGCATTCACCACGTGAACAAACACGATGACTCGGGTTGATCTTCTCTTTTTCTGGGAGGTCCTCAGCTTCCTCCAACGCTTGCTGACCTAAGGTTGTCTTCGGAACCAAAAAGTTGAATGTTCTCAGTGGTATCCAGCAGCCTGAGCCCCCCGTGTGCTTCGTGGTCCTGAGAGGTGGGGCTCAGTCACCCAATCCCCACGCCTGCATTGACGTTTCTGTGAAATCAAGTTCTTTTCCTTTCCCGCGTGGCCAGGAGATGAGACGCGGAGGACTCCCTGTCGCCTGGGCCTGGCGTGAGGTTGGGGAGGACGGTAACACATTCAGGAACTCGGGAAGGTGAGACGCGGGCTTGGAGGGGCTGTGTCGGGGGTAGGTTGCTGTAAGGCTCAGCTGACGACAGGAAAAGCCAGGTCCACGCCATTCATCTGGACCCAGTTTTCTCCCGGGGACTTGGAGTCGCACCTCAGCATCCCCAAGATGCCACAGGCCTGTGCCTGCCTCACTCTGCATCTTGGGGAGGGTCAGGAAGCACCCAGGGGAGAAAGGGCTTCTGAGTGTATTAAGGAGTCAAGGGCAAAACGTCTGCTGCTGGCCCCAGGTCAGCAGCAAGGCTTCGGTGGGTCTGGCTGACAGGAGACCTCTGTCGCCTGGGACCGCGGCCAGCTCCGCCCCTAGTGCTCACGAAACCCATATCCTTGCATTTTTGACCTTCCCATCCCTAGAAGTTCCTCAGCAGCCACATTCGCGGTGTATTAACCTTTGCACAGCAAAGATGATTGCCAACAGCTAGAAAGATTCTTTTGGAAAAGACGCGGAGAAAGATAGAAATAAGGAGAGCTGAAATGCACCACCATCACCTCTCTCATCCGTACAACACCCTCCAGACGTAGGGACTGTTTCCTTTTTGCTGCTGCATAAACTGAGGTTCAGGGAAGTTAAGAGGCTGGACCAAGCTTAGCCATTTCACAATCGTCTGTAAAATGATCTTCATTTCTCCCCACCCCCATCTGCAATGCAATGCCATATGTGTAAGTTTCCCCAAACATTCAGAAGGTTGCCCGGACTAATTCTCTCCTCTGTGAGGGGTCTTTGCTTATTCTTCACAGGGAGGGTGTGAGGGAACATGCAACCATGCTAGGAAAGGGTGCTTGATGAATGGGATTCTGGGATGCAAAAGAGCCAAAGCCTTATCCTGTGGGAAACCCGCTCGGGCTGCTTCTCCCCATGCCCACTGAGTCTGAACTACCAACCTTGGTTGGCAGAGGTAGGACAGCCCCAGCTTTCTTGCTTGTCCTCTGGCTAATCAGTGAGGCCCTGGAAGCCAGCTGAACGTACATGTTCAGCCAAACAGAAGGGAGAACCCAAAGCAAAGAGAACTGGTGGTTCAGATTCAAATTTGGTGGCCAGGTATATGTCCGTGAGGCTAAGGCATCTCTGTGAAGTTAAACATCTAATGTTTTTTAAGGCCACTGTGAAAAAGAAAATCGATGTACCTAGTTCTTATGTTGTTGATTGCAAACAACAGAGTGACAGAGGGTATTCAAATCTCCAACTTGTAGGGAGGAGCCACACCCACGTGTGTGGCTAACCTGGTGGGAGGTGGTCAGCTGGGTCAGTGGGTCCTAGGACACAGAGCAAAGCCAAACAAGGTCAGATCAGGTTCTAACTCCTCTGGGGGTAAAAGAAGGTCATTGTCCTTGGGTTACTGGATGGTTACTAAGTGAAGGTCAGCTGTGCCTACCTGGTCACACCCCAGGCCTATTGTGTATTTAGAGCTTCCAGCTTGGGAAGTGGGTCATGGGATGTTGGGAGGAGGCAGAAGTGTGGGCGAGGCTGTGTGTGTCGCACATGGGTCTGTGTGTGTCGCACAGCGAATATAGGAATCTAGTAGGAGGAGCAAGAATGGTTATTTTCCTACTCTCCATGGAAACGTTCTTATTTCCGTGTGTATTTAACATCCACTTATTAAGTGGGTAGGATGTTCCCGCATGGTACCAGGGGCTTGTGGGTACAAAGATTAATGTCATATACACTGTCCTCAAGAAGTTTTTAAGTCTATGGGGGAGAGGCAAGAAAACATAACGTAATACACCCCGAGAGCTGGTATGGAGATTGTAAAGCGTGAAGGAGGAAGTGCCATGCAAAACTGCCTGGGAATGACTAGAGTGGAGGCGATTTTGGCCTGGGGCTCAGAAGACGTGGGAGATGGGGCAGAGCAAGGGTGGGGACGAAAGAGAGAAATTGGAACTGCAGCTGGAGGAGGGAAGCACAGAGCAAAGCCAAACAAGGTCAGATCAGGTTCTAACTCCTCTGGGGGTAAAAGAAGGTCATTGTCCTTGGGTTACTGGATGTTGTGTAAAGAAACTGTAAGTTTTTTACCCAGTTCTTAAGATGTGTCCTCTGCCTCCGTGTCATTGTCATGGGCGAGGAGGGGATTTGAAATTGTTTCCAAGAGGATGGAGTTTTGTTTGTTTGTTTGTTGGTTGGTTAGTTGGTTTGTTTTGAAGTCCAACTGATGAGCTGCTACCTGTGTCTTTAAACCTGAAGATTTAAGACAGACAGAAGGACCCAAAAAAGTAGACAAGGTGTGGATATGTCAGAGGACATTAGCACAAGGAACATTGTGGCAGAAAAAAAAAAAAGTTCCTGCCAGAAAGTATTCCTAATTTTGCAGAGGCCCAAAGTATTGGTACCACTGACCCTCTTCTGTCTATTAGAGCAGATGAAACGTGCTGTTGGGGTTAGTTCTATGTCTCTCTCTCTCTCCCCCTTGGGGCTGGAAGCTCCTCAGAGGCTGGGAGGACAGCTGACTCACTGGTCTTCCCAGCCCCCGGTCACATAATAGTAAGACCTCAGTACATTCGGAATGGACCACTGATGCAAGCTTAAGAATATTGGTTTTAATGATAGTTGGAGCGTCTGAATATCTTTTTATGTTAGCCATTTTGGGTTTTTAACTGTGGTTGCATAAAGCAATCATTGTCAACTTAGTTTCTAATTATGGTGGACCCGCTGGTTGAAGTGAAGGGCGTGAGCACAAATGGACATTCAGCTGTGACCTGTGTCTCAACTTCAGACAGTCACCTTCAAGAAACTCAGGAGCCCGTTTGAAAACCCCTGTACTAGAGGCTTCAAATCTAATTGGTTGCTTTAGATTAGCAACCAATCTAATCTAGACTGATTGGTTGCTAATCTAAGGGAACCAATTAAAGGTACCTAATTGGTTGCTTTAGATTACACTACCCTGTATGGGTCTGTTTAATATTCTTAGCCATAGGGACATCTCAGTCGACCAAAAACAACCCCTTACCTTTGTGTATATGTTTTGTTGTAGCTGTCATTTTACGTATAGTCTGAACATTAGTCAAGATACTTTGTTAGCTGGACTCATATGTGGTTAAGAAGGCAGTATTTTCTTCCTTCTATGGCTTCCATATAACTTTTGGGTGACTAAGGAATAAGCTGGATTCTTGAAAGTTAGTATTTTAAAGCCACTTGCCCAGGGAGAGGGCGAGAGCTATGTAGAAGAAGGGTTAATCTAAGATGTTTCGATACCTTTTTCTGCCTCGCTGTTTTACGTTATCATTTTCCAAACCCAAGCATCAATTAGATCTTGGAAATAAGCAGGAAGAAAAACATGAAATGAGATCAAATCACGACTGGCTCCCTCTGAATTCGACCTTATGTTTCAGCCAGTCTACTGGCTTCTTGGCTTGGAGTAATTTCCAATTCCCACTGGCTTAGTGGCAAGACATCTTCTCATTCTTCTTCTCTGCTAAATACATTTTCCCTTAAAAAACAAAAAAATTCCCCCTCCCACCTCATCTCCCTTGTGAATTCTCTTTTTAGCATTCAAATTGCCAAGAAATTCACAAGTAAAATAGAACATATTTTTGAGCACTGTGTTTACTGTTATTCGTGGGCTCTAGGGAGAGATGTTCGTTAAAGAAGCTTTTGTTTGCTTTGAGGACAGCACGTAACCTTGATCATCGTCTCTGAGATACTGGCCTGTGTCTTGGTATCTAGACAGCGAAGGTACCGCCCAAATATCATCCAGCCACAGCTTGTGACTCAAAGAAGAGAAAAACTTTAAGGCTGTGGGCCTCTCGTGACAATGACAATATCAAACGCTCCCTGTTTTTTAATTTAAAAAAAATATTGAGGTATAATTGACATATACAATTATATTCGTTTCAGACCTGTAACAATGATTCAAAATGTCTTTATAGGGCCAAATGATCACCACAATTAGTTTAGTTGATAACACCTACATAGTTACGCTTTTGTTTCTTGTGATGAGAACTTTTAAGATCTACTCTACTAGCAACTTTTAAGCATATGATACAGTATTATTAGCTATAGTCACCATGCTGTACATTACATCCATTTCTTTCATAACTGACATTCACACCATTCGATCCCTTTTATGCATTTGATCTACCCTGCCCCCACCTCTGGCAGCCACCAATCTGTCTTTGTATCTATAAGCTCATTTTTTAAATTGTTTTATTTTATTATTATTTCTTTTTAAGATTCCACATATAAGTGAGTTCTGAAGGGATTTGTCTTCTCTGTATGACTTACATCGCTTAGCAGGACACCCTCAAGTTTCATCCATATTGTCATAAATGGCAAGATTTCTTTTTTTTATAGCTGAATAATATTCCATAATGGACTATTCTTTACAAGAATAATACTTTATAACAACAATAATTACTTTCAATAGCCTAGATATAACAAAAGAAGTTTTCTTTTTGTGAAAAAAGTTTTTTTCAGATCTAGGCTACCGTAAATAATGCTGTAATGAACATAGGGGTGCAGATATCTTCTTCAGTTACTGTTTTCATTTTCTTCAGATACATACTCAAAAGTAGAATTGCTGGTTTCAAACTCTCTTATTAACAGCATTGTAATATGGTTCCAGAGAGCCCATGACAAGAGATTCATATGAAATTGGATGACACAAATGCAAAAGATCTAAAGATGATACCATTTTTAGATCAACTGCCAACCCTTCCGCCTCCTGGTGGCTCTTTGAAGACTAAAAAATGGAGACTTCACTTCTGATCTGAAGGTCCTAATATAAAGCCGGTATAGTACCCTCTACTGCCTTGGAGAATCAAAATAATCATTACAGCAAAATGATATTCTCCATCTAAACATTCCCAAGAAATGACAAGGGAGGAAGGAGCTATCACACCGTTATGGGATAATTACAAATAACATTCTTCAACTCATGATTGTATTTATTGGATGTCAAAAACATTGGGAGGAAAATGAAAAATTCATTTATCATTGAATAGATACTAAAGACCTAGATGCCTGGGAATTTTTAGAGAAATCATGGAACAAATTTCCTACTTCGCAATCATAGGTTTTGCTTTGTACATGTGGATTCAATTTGTTTGCCATCCATGGACAAAGCAAAGAAAGAGGTGGTACTAAATTCTGTCACTTGCTGAGAAAGGTAAAGCTGAGAACAAATAGTACTTGCCCAAAATAAGCTATTATCTTAGCATAAATCTGAAAATGAAAAAAAAAAACAAAAACGAAGTAGAGTGAGTGGTAGAAATAAGGTTATTTGTTTGTTTTTTCTTGAATTTACCTGGTTTTGAGGAAGAGGGACTTAAAAAGACAAACTGTGTCCTGGAGTTAGACCCTTCAGAGAAGGATTTTGAGTGAAGGGGGGATTACTATCTAAGATCTGAAATTATAAATATGTAAGTTAAAAAGATACAAAAAAATAATTGTAATCTATAACTCAGGATGCTAGTAAATTTCTTTTTGCATCACGTATGGCCGCCTGCGCTATGTTTATTCGCACTGGATGGTCTTTCCATGGTCATCAAGGAAAAAATGCTTCCTGTGTTGCCAATTTAGGGAGCATACATTACTGGGAACCTTCTATGGAATAAATTATTTTCTTAAGCCTTCTCAGATGTGCAGCCAATGAAGATTTTAAGGCAGAAATGAAATGCAAAATTTAGCTCGAAGGGACATTGGTGGTATTGGGAACTGTCTCTGGAGCTGTTTTCTCTCTGCACATCTGTGAAGGGGATTATAGGGGCTACATTCCAACCTGAGGCTTTCTCAGCCACACGCGGCTCTTCAGAAACCAGCATGTGGTTTTCTTCTTCGATTTAAATAAAGCAACAAGGAAATATTGCAGTGTGGCCATGGCAGGGGGGGTGGTGGGAGGAAGAAGGGCACTCGAGTCACAGACCTCAACGTGCCATCACCTGACTTGTGTGCCTTCGCTGAGAACCCCACGCTACCATCGTTTTTTGTAAAGGCACTGTAAGTGCGATGCACGGTACTTACACATGCAAGGTAAGTTTAATTGATTTGTGGCTTTTTCCCCCCTGCTCACGGTGAAGTGGTGCTTTGGCTTCTGAAAGGTGAGGGGAACTTTATTTTGCTGCGAAGATGAGACTCTGCACTCTCAAAACTGACAGATGGGTGTTCCATTTCGGAATTCATGATTTGATGTGAAGGACAATGGTGAATGTTTTTGCATTGGCTAACCAGCTCAACGGGTCAAAATACAGTCAGACCAGTGCTAGTTCAAGGAATTGGAACATGGAAAATTATTGGGAAATACATTTATGTGGCAGTTGCTTGGTTCCCTGATGATCTTTTTCTGATAGGATTTTCTGGGTCATCTTCAGTGTACCCCACTGTCTTTGAGCTGCTAAGGTGCCCAACTAGAATTTTAGGTCTAGGTAACAATCCCACGACACCCCTCATCTAAAGATACCACCTGTCCTGATGAGGGATTGGCGCTTTCTGGGTCTCCCGCAGAGAGGGTGAGATGGCTCACCTCTGGACCCATGCCTAGCTATCTCCCTTCCCACCCCAAGCACATGGCTATACTATACGTCTTTTGTAATGAGTTAAACATTTTAAAAAGTACATGAAGAAAATTTTAAGTTTCCTTTCTAATCAAGCCCCCTCCACGGCTCTCCAATGATATCCACGAATTCTCAGATGACCCTCTTTGAGAGCTGAAGTCTAATTCTGACAAGGGACAGAGAACGACTTTGGAAGCTAGGTAATAAAAAGCCAACTGTGTCTTCTGGTTTGGGTGCATGCTCTCTCTTTTTCTCTCTCTTGCATCGCTGGCTCTGGGAAGCCTTACAGAAACATCCACGTGGCAAGAAGCCGAAGTCTCTGCCAACAGCCAGAGAGGCACTGAGCCCCCCCCCCAAAACTATGGGCGTGAACTTGGAATTGGATTCTTCAGCCTCACTCTTCAGATGACCTCACTCCAGCTGGTAGCTGGACTGCACCTCACAAGAGACCCTGAACCGCAAAAGCTCCCCACTAACCTGTTCTCAGATTCCTGACCCTCAGAAGCTGTGAGATCATAAGTGTTTATTGTTTTAACTTGCCAAGTTTCGGGTTAATCTGTTACACAACTATAGATAACTAGTACACCCCTAAGAAATAATTTGCACAGTCTCTGGTATCGACTAGAAAGCTAATAAATATTTGTGGAGTGAATTCATTAAAATGAAGAAGTGAAAAGTTGAATTTATGTCCTTCCACATCTTTCCCTGTTTTTATGGCCCCTTTTAAAGTAGCTTCATGGCAGAATGTTTTTGAGAGACAGTCTCTTTAGTTATTAAAAGTTCAGTCATTCAACAAATATTTATTACCGTTAACTATTTGTCAATAAACCTCTTTTCAACTGTGAAATACTTGTGAGCCCATTTGAGCTTCCGCCAAGGTTTTATACAGCGGTATTTATGGAAGCTCTCTCTGCTAGTGTCTGCTTCTAGAAGTTAAAGCCAGATGTGGGGGTTCACCAGGGGAAATGGAGGATGAACGGAAGGACAGACAGACTTCTCTCTGTGCTGCCATACTCAAGGCATTCGTAGGTGAAAATAAGACCAGTCATCGAATAAGGGGTATGAATAATGCAGGGCATTCAACAGTTAACGGGAGCATCTTGGGGGAAATGCAACTCTCTCATACTCTCTGTAGTGTGACATGTGACTAAGAATCCGACTTCACCCATTTACTAACCATGAGAACTTAAGTAACTCATTTAATCCTTCGGCGTCTCATTTTTTCATCTATGAATAAAGCAAAAAAAAAAAAAAAAAGGAGGATTTCTTAAAAGACAAGGCATTTAAAGGTTTAGCTTACTGCCTGGCGTGTCGTAGGTACTTCAGAAATTGTTAGCTACTTCTCTTAGGTAGATGAGTTGTCATTTTTTGTACATGGTTGGATCACATTCTCCGTGTGGTCTTCTGTCTAGTTTTGGTTCTGCCTTTTGATCTCTCCAAATGCGTTTGGAGGCTCTCCTTGCACCACTGAAAGTGACCTGGATGTCCGCGTGTCAGCCCCATTTACATTTTTTTTTTCACGTAGACCCAGTTATATTTTAGATAGAAATCTAGGGCTTATGCGAGTATCAATGAAATGCATGTGAGATTTGGGCATGATCAAAAACAGAGAGAGAAAATAAAACAAAAGAAGTAAAGCCAGCTCTACAAATTTTCTTTTTATCTCTACTTTCTGTTCCTGAGTTGACATATCAGTGTTGACAGATAATATACATAATCCATAGAAATTTTGCACAACTGATAAATCTCCTTGGGTTAGTGAAGATACTTTCAGCCACAAGCAATAGAACCTCACTAGAAACTGGCTTAATCAAAAAGAGGATGTATGAAATTACCTGATCAAACAGGACAGGGGAGAGCTAAATGTGCAACTAATGCCCCTAAGAAACGATTTTGTATCTTTTGGCCCTGATTTTCTTTGTGTTGGCTTCATTGTCAGAAAGAGTCTGTTCAAATGGAAGCAAAGATGGCTGCTAGTACCTCAAAGAGTGCATTTTACTAGCTTATCTTCTTTCTCAATAGTTATATCAGATTCACCTAGACGTCCTGATTGGCTCACATGCCCAGCCTTGAAAATAATCACCATCATTTTGATTGGTCAGGCATAGGTCACCTGCCAACCGCTGGAAACAATGAATGGTGTCAGCCCCATTTAAATCTAAGGCTTGAGAACAGAGAATGGGGGTGGTGTTCTAAAGGAAACTCAAGATACTATTACATAAAAGGGGGAACAGATGCTGGACAGAGAAAAATTACAGATATCTATTCTAGTAGATAGATATGTGCTTGAGTACTTAACAAACGCAGGAGGGAAAATAAATGATTATAGTCAAGGGTGTTATTTTATGTGGAAAGCAAGGAGAGTTATGATGCTAAGGACAGGTGGGAAAGTTGGATAGATGAAATTGCATCTTACGTTACCTTCTTCTCTTTACCATTACGTACATTTTCCCAGAGCTTTGCACATAAAATAGTGGCAGATAACATCTTTTACATTTTCATTTTTTTATAGAAAAATATGTTGGGGGAGGCAGATGTATAGGCTATAGAACAAAATTTTAAAACCGTATAAGTGATCCGTCTTCTCCAAATGAGTAAATATCAAGATGTTCTATTGATTCTTTAGATAAGACCTTTTTATTTCTTTTTATCCCCAGGAAATCATTCAGATGGACTTACCTTCGCTTAATCTGTAAGCAGTTCTGGTCCCAAACAGAGCTGTGCTCAGATGGACCACCTTACCTGTGGTGTTCCACTTTTCTGCAGGTGCCAGGGACTGTTTCCCCAAGCCTGGCATGACAGTTATGGGGCAGCCACCTCCTTCTTCAATAACATCCATTTATCTGTATGGGAAAAGGCCATCATTTTCATTTCGTCATTTTCAACGGTCACACCTAAAATCCCAACTAAATTCGTACAAATCCATCAACAGGCTGTGCTTGTAAATAAAACCCATCAACTGATACTTGCTTAGCACCTCCTTACTCCCCAAGTTCTTTCATGCAAAGCATCTCATTGGCTCACCCAGGGAGCTTTGGAAGGCTCCAAATGATACGATAATATTATCATTCTCATACTCTAAGTGATGAAACAGAGATGGAGTGACCTACTCAAGCTGATAATTAATGTCAATCTTCAGATTCCAGACCTCAGGTTTTTCCCACTACATCTCATTATCTGAGTTTGGGTGAGGGCCGAAGCATTGGCTAGAAGCTAAGAGGAAAGACTCTGGAATCGAATGACCAGTGGTTTGAAGCCTGGCTCTGCGGATGGTTAGTGGTGTGATCTTGGGCAAACTTCTTAATGACTTCGCCTCAAATTACTCACCTGTATTGTTATCATCATCCCATACGTCACAGGATTCCCGTGACGAGTGCACAAAATCGTGGACTACCCTTAGCAGAGGGTCTGCGTTTAGCCTCTGCTTCAATATGTTAGTTATTGTTACACTTGGGATCACGTATCTCTAAATGTATATTTATCCGGCATTTACAAAGAGAAGGATGAATCATTCGTGGCGATTGCTCCATGATTCTGCTTCTATTAACTGCGTCTTTCAGGTATATGTAAAATGGGAGGGTGGATTGCCTGAGTCAGTCCTTTCCCTCACTAGGTTTCCCTTCTAATTGCTTGATCGATTTTTTCCCATTCCGATCACCCACCACCAAGCGTGGTGTATACTGCATGTATTGAAAGGATTATTAGGTTACTATCACTTTACATATTCTAGGAGGTAAGTGAAACTCTGCAATATGATTAAACAATTAAGTTTAGACGTATGTAAAAACAATGCCATCATTTGAGTGTTTCTTTTTAGACTAAATAAGCCCCAAAGAAAAGTATGTCTCCCATTTTACCTTCTTTCAAAGCTTTCCCAGTTCAGACTGCATTATAGATTTTCCCATTATTAGTTTTACAAAAGGGTAAACCAATTATTTCTACATAACCCAGTGCTGGTTTTTCTGTGATGTTCAGATATAATGGCCAAACAACCATTTCATTTCAGAAGGCCCTCCCTGGCAGGGTGGTTCTGTGGAGTCCAGGTAAAAAGCAACCCGCCCCTGAGAAGCGGTGGGTTTTCCTGTTGGCCTTGGTTGTTTCTTTCATCTGTTTGTGATCACGGCACCATGTGTCAGAAATGGAACTCGGGGACGGCGCACAGTGGTGAGTGACCAGACCCAGGCCCTGTGAAATGGAGCTTGCAGCCTAACACTGGGTACAGAAAAGTGACAGGTAATGCAAGATGGCCGTGGAAGTACAGGGGGCCATGAGTTCTTGTAGGAGGAGATTCTGGAGTCCTTCTCAGAGGTGGTGACATCCAAGCAGAGGGTTGATGAATGAATGTGAGTGAACCACGTCTGTTTGTTTGATGGGGGGAAGAGACGACTCTTCCAGGCCCGGGAAGAGCAGATGCAAGGATGCTGAGGGAGCATTAAACTGAACTGGACTGTGGAGTGCAGGATTTAAGGAGAAACCTGGCAGGAGAGGGGGCAGAAGGAAATGTAGAAACCAGAGTAGGGAGAATATGTAAAAAATAGAAACTTCTCCCAGTCCTAATTCCGTGAAAGGGGACAGAACCTCCACTGTCCCTGTTTCTCCCAGGGGAAAGATGATTTCCCTTAAAACCCAGGCTTTTGGGGGATGGAAGAAAAATCACAAGGTCTGAACGCTTACATTATGTGCCACGCACAGTATTAGTTACTTTACATTGATTTGAACTTAACGGCTGTCCTATGATGTAGGCCACATCGTCCTGATTTGCAGATGGAGAAGTTGAGGCAAGGGGGGTGGAACGAGTTCCGTAAGGTGACCCTGCTGATGGGTGGCAGAGCCAGGACTGGCTCCTGAGATTGTCGCATCCACGGGGAGTGTTTACAGCAGTGGGGTGTCCCGAGAGCTGATTCAGGCACACTCTGTAGAGCTCCTAGCACGGCGCCATGCAAAATGTCTTGACATTGAGACATCTACTCTTATCTTTTTTGGGTGGAGGGCGGGACAGTGTTTTAATGAAATGTGCTTCTGAAAGTAAGAATGTATGTAAGTGCCCAATTATCACCGCTATTGTAGACGAGGATGGTTTACCATGGGAGCACTTCTGGACACGTTTTATCTTTACTCTTGCTTTTTTCTTTCACACGTTTTATCTTTACTCCTGCTTTTTTCTTTAACACGGGTAATAAAACTAGACAGGTCAATGTCCGTCAAAGTCAGTGACACTTCCTGGTTCCCCGGAGGTGAAAACGATGCCTTTCCAGCCCTGCTACACTTTATTGAAATTCAAAGACTATGTTTTACTATGACTTATTCCAAACGTTATTTTGCTTTGTAATTTTTTTCAAGCAAAATTCCCCCTGCTTTTTTTTTTTTTTTTTTTGGTAGATCGCGTGACGTTCTTTTGTCCCCAAATGGAAATGTGGACTCTAACCATAAAGAATGCCTTTTTCAGAAGCTTATAAATTAGAATGTCAAAGGTGCCCTATTGCTTTTGATGCATCTTCAGTGGCATAAATGAAGTCCTAGAAACTACCCCACATTTTCTAGAAAAATACGTTAAAAGAGTGGGGTAGATAGAAAAAAAAAAGCTGAATTTAAACTGTGATGGCTTTATCAAAGGACTTCATAACTGACAACATGACAACCTCAGAATTCAACATTGCTTTGTTAATATTTACTGTGTGTTCACCACTTCTGACTAAACTCTACTTCCATTGGGAAAAAGAAAGTCATGCATGTTAACTGTTTTCGAGTTTGGCAGATGAACGCTGAGAATCCTTGTCAGAGAATCAGATTGAAAAACAAAAACATTGCGTAATACTTATATTACCAGGAGAAAAATGCTTCCATGGGAAAAAAAAATATTTCAGGAACGTCTTTAATTAGTTGCTGGAATTGATTTTTGCATTGTTAAAATTTTTTTTTTTTTTGTCCCTGCCAAAAAACGTTTGTCATGTTGGATCAGGTTATTTGATCTTTATATCCTATTTCCACTTTCTCCTAGGACATGTGAACATGGGCAAACACTTTTTAATTATCCTGATCAAGTGTGGGGGACATCTTTTCGCTGACCCCACTTGTAATCAACGGTGATATCCTAGAAGGAGGTAAATTGATTGCTTCTATCCTTCCCAACTAGCCAGAGGAGTGGGTCATACATTATCCTGCCCCTGTGAAAAATCCCACTCAGTGATTGATTTTATGACTGCCTGTGGCAGCGAATTCCTTAGAATGAATTCTACCAGGTGAAGAAGTATTTCCTATAACTTGCTTTAAATTTCCTCAGCATTAACTTCTCCGAGGGGCCCAGTCTCTTATGGGATAACGTAATAAAGATCTATCAGTTTTATTGCCCAGTACATGCCTTTAATACGTAAGTAAATCTCTCTTGTTTTCCAGCCTACACTTCGTAATTCTAACTTTGGAAATCTCTCGTGGTGAGTGAATTGACACGGCATGCAATTTCTCACCCAGCTCTGGAGCTTTGCCTAAACTACATTCCTTAAGGTGAGCAAATGAAAGATGGAGGCCGTGATACAGATGGACATGTATCAGACTCTTCAATAATGCTATTGTTTGATGTCCTCTCTTAACTTTTTTATCTTCTCGATTATTTTTTTCTTTTTGCACAAAAAAGGTAAATTCATCGAAAGCAATGGGAAGCTGTTTTTGGGAGATTTTTTCCGTAGTTCCTACTCCTGTACAGTACAGTGCAATGTCCCCTCTTATACAGCGTGGACTTTTTCATCCGATGAGAAATGTTTTAAAGGGGCTTTGACAAATTGTTCCAATTTCTACATCCCCTGAGGTGGGATCAAGCCTCCTTTTGTATTAAATTGAACAGACATCTATTTTATTAAATAGATGGACATCACGAGCGTGAGTTACCAATGAAATGCAATTATAAATAAAGTGTTTAACAATCCAAAGACCACATTTTCTCTAGATTTTTTGCCAAAATGTGCGTCTCCATCTGTACCCTCAAATACTACGATTTTTAAGTGCCTTCCTTTCATGAGTTTTGTAATGTCACTGTCAAGATGGAATTATTGGATTACTACAGGAAACTCCGGTAAGATTTTCAAACCTTAAGTTCAAAAATGAGATTTTAATGAAACATATATTGTTATTTATTTGTTGAGGCATGTGAGAGAGAGCTATGGTACTCCATGCTTGCTGAGTGCATTGGCTTGGAAATATATTTGAATTGTCGAATCAGGGCCCAGAAGGAGAAAGAAAAAAAAAAAAAAAACAGATCAAATTTTGGTGCGCAGTGAGGCAGGGATGATTTCAATTTTGTTTTCATTTAGGTGTTTCTATGAAGAGAAGATAGAAGAAAGGGTGAAAAAGAGGAAGGGAGAGGTCACATGGGAGAGGAGTGTGGCAAATGGGACTCCTCTGCTGTGTCACCTAATTTTGCACTTCCTCTCACTGTCTTTTTCCCCTTCTCCCTCCTTCCCTACCTTCATTTCCTCCCTCTGTCTCTCAAAGATTATTGCACACCTACATGTGTAAAGATGGTCTGGGATGCAAATGGTCCCTAATTCAGAGCAAGAACCAGAAATCAAAAGGCAGTTGCCTCTAGCTCTTTAGGTGGCACCTACAGGAACCACAAGAGTGTGGATCAAGGGCCCCTGTCCTCGTTGAGGGGACTGGGAAGGTGTCCTGTGGGAACCTATGTTAAAACTGACACCTGAGGAATGCGTGGCCATCATCAGCCTGGGGAAGACCTATCTCTTAGGGGCAGAAAAAGTCACCCACAAATCACACAGAGTTTGTGGCCTAGGAGCTGAAGGGCATCTGCCAGGCTGGAGGGCAGCATTCCAGGGGTACGTGAGACGCCTGTGATGTGACGCCATCAGGGCTTGGAGTGCCAACTGTTACTTTGAAAACAAAACTAAGGGCAGATTTGGAAAGCTCATTGGGGAAAAGTAGGTATTCTTTTCCTTAAAGCTAAGGGGAGGCTAGGGACCAGGATCATGTGTGTTAATTCTGATTCAAAGAGGCCAAACTTTTATTTTGAGGGGCTCTTTCTACCTTTGCAGGACACCCCACTTTAACTGGACAGCCACGTCTGTGGAATCTCCCTGCCCAGACAACGTGCTTGGCAGGCTGGCATAGCCTGGGTGCACCTCTATTCCCACTCCCCAGGACCTCTCACCGAAAAACAAAGAAGGTCCCCAAAACACATCCATGGAACTGAATTCAATGGCTGACCCAGCACAGCGGGTGGCATCTGAGGCTGCTGAAATGCCCAGCTCCAGTGCCCATGCGTAAGCCCTGCTCCTACTTTTTCTTTTTCTGCCTATGTTCTGTTCTGGGTAGAAGCATATCCACAACGGGGGTGGTCAACTCAAAACGACAATGATAATGCATGAGACTGAGCACTCACTATGCATCAGATTATGACCAGCACCCTTATTCCTGCAGCGGCTGGAGGAGGTATGTCCCTATTACTATTTCTATGTCACAAGCTAGGAGATGGGACTGGTCAATGTCACAGAGCTAGTAAGGGGTGGACCCGGAACTTCACGTTGGTTTCTGCTGTCTGATTCTGGATGCTGGGCCATTAATCATTATCCAGACTCACCAGACTGGACCTTAAAGTGTGGAAGGTTCTAGAAAAGAAGAGAGAGTTCCCCGGGCCCGAGTGCATGCAAAGCAAAGTTAGAGTGGGCGGCTTCACCTTGACATTGATTCTTTCCTTCTTCCCTTTGTCCTCCGTTTCGTTCCTTTTCTCACCACTCTACTAAGCTGGACCAGGAACTGTGGGCCACTGGAGTCGGGCGGCAGAGCGAACAAGGGAGGCCCTGCTTATTCTGACCTCCTGACCTTCTCCTGTTCTCCTTCTCACAGGGCTGATGGGCCCAACACTCACAACCTGTCTGTGGCCGTCCCTTCAGACGACTCCTACGACTCCCTCAGTTCTGCCTGCCACCCGTGTGTCATTCCTAAGCAGGATTTTGAGCTCTGCTGTCCTGTTTCAGTTTTCTAGTTACTCAAAAAATATTTGGACCCAAATGTGCTCTTAGTGTCATGCTTTATTAATGTGATATGTCTCATACTAGCGAGTGCTTTTGAGTTATATGCCCTGAAGAAGTTACTGGGTTTCATTGTTTACCCTTCGTTAAAAAAAAAAAAAAATTATTCCATGTGCTCTGACCTAAGCCCTGCACATGCGGTGAAAACAGGAAAACTTGTTATCTGATCTCAGGAGAGACCGATCAGATGTCTCCACCCCCACTGGTGTGTGGGTGTGGTTGGTGGGGACCCACAGATGGTGAATCAGGAATGTGCACGAGTTTCTTTTTGGTTTGCTTGTGTATGTCTACAATAAACCCAATACGAAGAGATACAGCGACAGGGCATTTCGTTTTTACTGTTAGCGTATATCATTATGTCATCACACAAGCATTGCCCAAAGAAATTTAAAAAAACTTACCCCATGGGTTGCTTCATCGCCCTCCGCCTGCCCGTGGAGCTGTCTGAGAAAGAAAAGACAAGCGCGTCAGTTAGGGCCCTCGGGGCAAGGAGGTGTCTCGGTGGCAGTGAGCGCCAGCTTAGCCTGGGCGTCTGCGGAGCAGGCTTTGGCAGGCCACCAGCGAGAGGGCATTTCGTAATCCAGGACTTACCCCGGAGGATTGCCAGCCAGCAAGTCACCAACGGGAACCAGGGGCAAGACGGAGGGGGGTTATTCCATGGACCAAAAGCTCTGCACTTACAGACAGTTCCTTTTTCAGTTATGTTTCCTTTCATTTTTAGTTGCTGCACATTTTTTTTTTTTTGTTTTCTTACCAGATTTCATTCACAATGTATCAAATTCTTCTGTCAGTGGTGGTCCTGAATGCTTTGTTATAGACATTTATCACTGAAGAAGGTACTAGCTATTTGGGGTGGAAAGATGTTGGTTTTTGTAATAAGATATAAGAATAGTGAATATTTATTGGGCACCTCCTTATACCAAGTGGTGTGCTAAGATGTGCACAGAACATCTCAGGTACCGTGACCAAGCCTAATTTCCATGGTGGACACTGAAGCACAGAAAGGTTAAGTAACTTGCCTGATGTCACACAGCAAGTAAGTAGCAAAGGCAGGAAGTGATCCCTTGTAGCTTGATCAAGTTCAAGCCCTGTGATCCTCCAGTTGGGAGCAACTCGTGTCTTGCTGTCCATCAGGGCTTATTGGGAGGGTCTGGGTCTCCACCTTTGCTAAGTACCTATCATGCTAACTAATTTGAGCTTTAAAACCACCAACAAATGCATTGGGTTGGAAGACAGTTTGGCAACGTGTTACAAAACAAAACACACTCTTAGCATATGACCTAGCAATCATGTTCCTTGGCATTTGAGTTGAAGATTTATGCCGGCACCAAAACCTGCACAGGTGTCTACAGCGGCTTTACTCATCGCTGCCAAAACAGAGACCCCATCAGGATGCCCTTTGGTGGGTGACTGGATAAACAAACTGTGGTACGTCCAGGCAATGGCATATTAGGCTGCGATCAAAAGAAATCAAGCCATGAACAGACGTGGAAGAACCTTACATGCATATTAAGTGAAAGCAGCTCGTTTTTAAAGGTGACGTGCTGTGGGATTTCAACTATCTGACATCTGGAAAAGGCAAAACTATGAAGCCAGTGAAAAGATCAGCTGTTGCCAGAGGTTTTGTGGGGAGGGACGGTGGATGTCCCAGCCCGGGGGATGTTTAGGGCAGTGACGCTACCCCACGTGACACCATCATGGTAGACCCACGTGCCAAACCCACAGAAGGTACAACACAAATACTAAAGCCTAATATAAACGGTGGACTTTAGTTCATAATTATGTATCAATATTGGCTCATAACTTATAACAAATGGACCACACTAAAACAACATGTGAATAACGAGGTGTAAAGGTGGGGAGGAGGGGAGGGGATACAGAGAAACTCTTCATACTTCCCACTCCATGTTTCTGTAAACCTAGGATTGCTCCCAAAACTCTTATCAATTTTAAAAAGGGGCGTTGGTGAGTTTGGGTGGGAATTGCCAGGAGGTAGGACTGAAGAAACAGTTTTCACCCTCTCCTACTTTTCGCATATCTCAACTACTTATTCCAAACAAATGAAACATGTTTAAAGCCAGCAAAGGCAAGAATTCTCAACTTTGGGTATGACCGTGAGGCTACGGCCTCAAGTTTGGCCCGTTTTTAACGGTGGAATCTTGGTCCCCTGTATTCTCGAAGCACTAGGGGCTCCAGGCTCAGAAATGACCCCCTGGGTTAGAAAGTGGCCGGGGTTATGTGAAGGGACTTCACGCTGCCTGGTCCTTCACTTTCCAGCTTTGTACACGTCACCCCTGCTCCGAGGCCTCTTCCGGTGGGTGAGCTTGCACCTGAGGGAGAAACAGGAGAACAAGAAGGCAACAATGCTGAAGAAAGGGAAAAGGGTGCCTTCAGATTTTCTAGCAAAACATAGGGGCTGGAATGTTTCCTGATCCCTCTCCTCCTACTTCCAACCTTGGACGGAGCGTTATCCCAAAAGGGGGACGGGCTCACTCACGTCTGTTGCCATGTCCGGCATTCTCACCACCAGGCCTGGTAGACGCCATTAATCATATGACACGTCCATCTGTGTGCTTTGTCATTTCAGCTGCTCCCCATGGTCAGAAAAGCAGATGACTGGTGAATGCCAAGCCCTTGGCTGTGTGGGTCTTCCCCGGAGCCTGGGTGGAGAAGTTACTTCTCTTTGCCTACATTTTAATTTTCACTAAATCCAATTCACTCAGACAGGACGAGGCAGGGAGGTTCAGAAAGAACAGAGCAAACCCGGTTCCATTTGGCTTTCTCGCTGAAGTGACGACATTAGAGGTTTTAAATATGACGGGGGATACACACACACACACGCATCAAACCTGATACAATGAATCAGGAGTAAGGACTATCTGAACAATTTGGTTTCCTAGCTAATCATTCAAGAAATGCTTGGTTCTCTATACTGAAGCTTGGCTAGGACACGCATTTTTTTTTTTTTTTTCAGTTGCGTGACTTAAGTGGCTTAAGATTGGAAACTTCCAGTCCTTATTCATCCCCTTGTCCCCCAGGGAGATTATACCCATGAACTTTGATCTACAAGGAAATTTCCTGAGGTACAGAATATTATTTTCAACATTAAATCTTATTCATGATATATGGATCCCCTGTAAAGGCCCCAATAAAAATTAATTATTGGCTCAGTGTAAAGTTCTCCGAGAAGCAGGGCCGATGGCTCCTTTCCAGGTAGAGGTAAGTTTTCTAAGAAGCAGCTGGCTCTTCCTGCAGGTGCTGGAAGCTGCTGCCTCCAGGTTTGCTTTGATTCTTTCAGGATGAATCTTTAAACGGCAACATGGTTAATTGCAAACTCCAGAAAGGTTTGATCCTGTTTCTAGAATGAGCAAATAATGCCAGGATGTCAACAATCTATTTCAACTCTCCACATTCTCCTTCTGATCTCGACTCATCTTTGGACCAGTGAAACACACTACCTGAGTTTATCTGTTGTCTTTGGTGGTAGAAGTGGCCTTGGGCTGTCCACCCAGTGGGATACATTTACAAGAATGACTGACACAGGACAAAGGACATTCACTGGCCCTCGTTCTCAATGTTGGCTTCCTTCGTGCCAACTAAGCCTTTAGATCCAGACATGAAAAGCCACCAAGTGGAACTCTTCCCAAAGTGAGTATTTCACCATTTCCATGGGCCCGCTGAATAAAATCACAACAAACCACCTCCCACTTACTGAAGTGCTTTACACACTTTATCTCCAGCCCTGTTGGTATTACGATTTCTGTTCCCCAGAGGAAGATCCTGACACTTAGAGAGGTTCCGTCACCATCCTCGTCCATGGCAATCGTGGTGTTTACACTGAGAACTCTTTCCAGGAACACAGAAAGCATGTTCTTTCATGTATCCTCAAAGAAGTTTGTAAATTACAGACTCTGCATATTCCCATATTACAGAGGAAGAAACTAAGGCCTGGAGAATTACGTGATGTGCCCCAAATGCATCCCATACTCATCGCCAAAGCCTTTGGTCTCCAGTGTTACAATTTCTGGCAATCAGTGGAGTAAAAATAAACTAAAAGTCAATGTCCGATTTACACAGATATTTCATGAAAAAGAGAAAGGGAAAAATCAGGACAAAGGAGAAACACTATAATAACTTGTTACTGGAAGCTTCAAATGTTTAAATTTTGAAAAACTAAATTTTCCTAAGAACCACAGACATCCAACATTAAGTACAAATCTCTTCAATGCGACTGCTTCTGTTTCATAGTCAGAGGTGGTTTTTCTTTTCTTTTTCTTTCTTTCCTTCCTTCCTTTCTTCCTTCCTTCCTTCCTTCCTTCCTTCCTTCCTTCCTTCCTTCCTTCCCTCCCTCCCTCCCTCCCTCCCTCCCTCCCTTCCTTCCTTCCTCCTTCCCAATCAACTTTTTCCAAAGCTTAAAACAACTTTGATACTTGTGAAAGTAGAGGTTAGACAATAAAAAGACGTCAGATCCTGGGATAGCATACTTTTTTCCCCTTAAGAATATGACTCATATGTTGCTCAGGAAATCAAAATCCTGTGCGTGAACAATAATTTGGGATTGTAAGGATTATGTGTAAAAATCAAAGGAGAAATAAATACTGTTATAGATCGGATGGTCACCACTTAGGTATAAAGTGATAACAGGTGACATTATCCACTGAGGACAAGAGACTTGCTTCCTAGTTGGGACCCAGTCTCCCGGGTGTGGTTCTCCTGGTTGGTTACCTTCTGTGAATTCAGCATTAAACTCTTGCCATTCACCTCCCCTACAGAGGAGGGGATGACAAAACACAGATGAATGGAAGTAATGCCTATTTAGCAACGTGGAAAACAATCTTGGTTTATTTTATTTGTTGAGACTGACAGGAGCATCTGAAGGGAGACGAAGTGCCTTTCGTGGACTTTTATCTGTGGGCATAGAGTACGACCCGGAAAAGCACCATGTGAGCTGCCGGAGAGATGTGTTTGCACATGGCGCCCCTGGGAACCAAAGGGCTACCACCTGCCTACGTGGCATGGACCCACATTAAATTTTCCACCCCATTTCTGCCCTCTCTCCACGTCCAGCACTCGCACGTGTGTTCAGGCATCACAGGAGGGAGGGGAATTTATTCTCCACAAACAATTCTCTCTTTGGCCACTCTTAGAATGTGCCAACCAGGTTGCCAATTCTGATACAGACACCTGTCCATTTGGAACAGGAATGAAAACAGCCACTCATTTCCTAGAAACCATCAAACACCCTGTCAGGGAACAACAGCTCTCTGCTAACTGCAATCTGGGCAAGACACGAACGGGTCACATTGATAGCCAATTACCAATCCTCCCAGCCAGTCCGCTTCCCTCAGATTGATGAAAGTTTCTGACTCCTTTGCTACAACATAGTTTCGGAGGGTTGTCTTTTTAATTACGGTGATAAGGAAATGCTAAAGTGTTCATTTTTGTTATACCGTTGGGTCTTTAAAACAATGCTAACTTGCTAATGAGAGTCCAAGGTCAACCCACATTTTCAGGCGGCTTGCTGAGTGACACGGTTGTTCAAATAATAATGATTTCCAAACACATTGCTGTTGCATTCTGGAAATTTTGCATAATTTCAAATAGAAACAATATTCTCCAGTATGTATGTGTGGGGGGGGGGGCGGGAGGGGGCTGGTCCTTCTAAGTATAATACCCTCACGACACTCAGGTAAAACATACTTTAGGTTAGTTCTTCCTATGACTTTCAGATGAAATGCAGCCATTGAAGGGAACTTTCTGAGAAGCCTGGGTCCCACGTTTCAGAGCCCCTGCCTGGTGGAGGCTGGAGATGAATGTGGGTTTAAGGTTTTTATGAGCTAGGCGCCTGAGCAGTGTAACAATACGCGTCTGTTGGACATGTCTTCTGGGTTGTCACGTTCAATTTGCACATGACCTCCTGGCCAAAAACTAGGAAAGAAGTAGTAGAATGTGGGACTGAAAGCTCATATTATTGCTTTGACAGCTTCACTCATCTAGAAGTAATGCAAAATGCAATTTATATTTATACACTCTGACCTCCCGCGCAGACAGGGGAAGTACCTAATGATGGGCCAAAGGTAGGGGAGGAAGAAACAGATCTCAGTGCAGCTGGCATTTGTCTACATTTTTGCTTTTCAACCATTCAATTACAGTCACAAGCTAAATGAAACACAAACAGTGCCCTGGTGAGGTAGTGACACGATTATTTGAGAGTGACTGGATTCTGGCTTGGAGTCTTAGCAAAGGTGACCACAACACGCCTTATTTCACTGGAGATGGATAATCTGCCTGCTCCCAGGGGACAAAGGGCCTCGGCCCTCTGCTCGTAGGTGCACCATTATGCCCATCAGAGAGGAAAACAGACACCAGCGACTCAGTGACACTCTGGATCTGTATTTGGAAATTCTTGAGGGCCTAACACGTTAATCCTATTAACTAAGATAAATCAAGTCAGGCCCGGTGGTAACTGGGGCAGTCTTCACTTGGGAGTGGAAATACACGGTGGGCAGAAAGCACCGTTTTCTTTTGTGTGGCAGGAAATTTCCTTGCTTTTCTATGTGCCCAAATCCCTTCATTTTGAGTCAAGTCTATGGGGCTGAGTGGGGAGAAGGGCACAAGAATTTTCAGGATCCTCAAATGTGTCCTGAGTATTTCTGAACAGTGTTTTCAATGAGTATTGTTTCTAGGGTCTATAGCCTCATAGCTCCTACAAAAGCAGGACACATAGGGGCAAAGGATTCTGGCTTTGTCCAGAGATTAAAAGGGGCAGTGGCAATCACCTTTGTAAAGGCAAAGGGCTTGCACAACTGATGGCAAATGATCATTTTAAGAAATCCACATCAAGGGTCCTACTGGAGACCCACAGATCAACCTTGAGAAATAAACAAAAAGAGAAACCACGCCATAGAACATTCCTAAAATGATTGCTCAAACACAAGTACATTTTTCTATATTCTTGCTAATTTTGTTTTCCTTTGTCCCCCCCCCCCCAAAAAAAAAGCCTCTGCTACTTAAGTTTTCCTAGATGGATTAAACTTCTCCCCATTATATCTCATGGGTGCCTTCGGAGGCACAAGACTGAAATGCATTTTTTCCCCTTAACTGAACAGAATGGACTTTGATATGGAGGAATATCAAATAACCCCTACTCTCAAATCAAATCTTTCTACTTTCCCTCTCTTATCACAGTTTATGACACAAACTCTTTCCTTCCCCCATCTCCCCACCTCCCCCAAAAGGAAAGGGCCTGCTGAGTGCAGGCTGGCCAATTTCTTCAGGTTTCCTTTAGGGAATAGAATGTGGTTTGGGCTTTGAAAGCCCGGTTTGGAAGGTTTTACTAGCTTCCCAGTGCAGAAAGAAATTAGCAGCAAAGGTGGGCATTGGAAGAGGGTACAGAAAGTCTGGAATCTGTCACACAGGCCACAGTCAGAATGCATTTCTCCAGGGGACATCCCTGAGAAGGGAAGGTGCCAGACCTAGGGGCAAGGTGAGGGTAGGCTGTTTCAGCTTCTCAACTGGATGAAAATAAGCTCATAGGCCCCTCCTTGTTTGGGGGACCTCCCAAAGGAGTTCTGGGGTGGATGTGGGGTCCCAGAGGTCAGGGAGTAGATACTCAGGAACCACCTCCATGAGGGGTCTTTGTCTTTCCTTCTTTAAATAAATCAGCCCGGTGACAGAATAAGGCTCCAGGAAGGCAGCTGCAGGGGGGCTCTGCGTTGCCTCCCCTTTTTCAGTCACGTGCCCCCCTTACCTGCCTTTTTAACCCCTCTCCCCAGTTGGGATGACATCACAGCTATTAATTCCTCTCTGTCACAAATGCTCAAAGACAAATAAAAAAATGCCTGGGAGACTCCCTGGCTCCTATCAGCAACCTCAGGGTATTGTAAGGTGACTTTGCTGGGTAAGAAGAAATGGGGCCCGGAGAACCGGGGGCGGAGTACCCCTCGATCAGGAGGGTGCCAGGCCAGAGGTCTCGTTCAGAGGCACTCACCCATGCCTCGAGGACAAGGCATCTGGCCTGGTGGCCTGAGGGACACCCCGAGTCCCCGCCCTTTGGGGGATGCCACTCCCCTGCGCGCTTCCCCACCTCCGGTGAGAATTAATCTCAGCGTGTGGGTACCCTTAACGTTCACGTGCGGAATAGAAAATCTCGACTAAATCTCTCCCTTTTGATTCCTGCCCTAGGAAAACAATTATGAGCTGGGTCTGAGGAATTAAGGGAATGGTTTGAACCAGTTCAGTAGCCCCAGGGAAAGCTCCCCGGCTGGGACGGACACCGGAGGCGTGGCGTGGCCTCTGTCTCAGCCTTGTTTGTCGCCATCCTGTTCTCCTTGGTCAAAACCCCCTCCAATTAAAAAAAGAAAAGTGCAACCAGGCTGTTACGATTTTGAGAAATACGCCTTTGCACACGTGTGTGCGCAGCCCTGGTGGCCCAGAAATTTCGCCGCAATGTCCGCGGGCCCCAGTCCGGAGCTGGGGGGCTTGGGGTGGCAGGACCCCCCCTTCCGGACCTGGGAGCGGGGTCTCCTGGCCGGTCCCTCAGGAGTTAAACCCCCCGAGGCAGACAAAAGGGAGGCCGCACGTCCTTTGCTCGGCTGTCAGTTGCAAAGAGAAGCGCTGCCCTCTGGACTATAACTCCCGCCAGACAGGGCACTTTATTACAGGTTATGACAAGTTGCCGAGAGACGCGGAGAACTCAGTAATAAGGAGCGGCGAGTGGCATCACAAATGCTGGAGAGGTTTGGAAGACAGAGCGAGGATGGCTTCAAATGATAGGTGTTAGCAGGACTCGAGATGGAATCTCTGGATCGTCCGGGCGGGAGCCGCGCAGTGTCGCCGGGTGGGCGGGCGGGAGGGGACGCGGTGGCCCGGCGCTGCCTGCCCCCTGCAGCCACCACGGCGGACCCACTTTCCACCGCCTCGGAATCACTACTGCACCCCACCAATTGTCGCAAGAAATTAGCCAACCCCCTCTGCCCAAATTTGTTACTTTGTGTTTTAGGTTATAGGCAGGAAGTGGGCGCGCCCCTCTCTCCCCGCCTGTTTCTCTCTGGACCTCTGGGATATTCATCCTATAGACTTCCTTGTGTCCCCCATGCCCCCCGTACACTTCCACTAGACTTTTCTTTGAATTGTCTAGTTAAAACAGAGGGAAAATGAAATCAAGCCAGAGACATATTTTCTGCCAGGTGGAGATGCAGTCTTGGGAAGTTGCTGCTAAGTCAGGCCGCAGTGTCAGCAGCTGCTCAGGGAAGGGTGGCGAGGACGCCCTCCTCCCCCGGCGGCTTTTCAAGTGCTTTTCATCACCCATCGCCAGTGGAAAATAGTTCTGTCTCTGTGAGTGCCCAGACCTGCAGAGCTGGTCCTGCCCTGAACGGGGAGTGGGGTGGAGGACCCCAAACAGAACCCTCAAACAAGTCCCCAAACTGGAAGTGGAGCTTGCAAGATTTGGGGTGGTCTGAGGGTGCCAACTGAGTTTGAGGGGGGCAGAGCTCTTGAGAAACGCTAACGGAAAGGAGTGGGGGTGCCGTGTATTCCAAACAGGCTGATATGTTTATCCAAATTCCATTCCCATCGCTCAGATCTAGAGAAGACTGGTTAGTAGTTTCGAGAACAAGTCTCTGTACAGTGTTTGTTTCTTTGAAGGGACTAGAAACTTTCTGCCAGCAATATCTCCACACACTATGGCAAAATGCTGCACACACACACCCTGCAGATCCTTCTCTTTTCTTCTCCCCTTCTCTTGTTTCTTTTTTAATCTATGCAAACATCCCTGCCTAAATCTATCATTAAGGAGGGACAGAGAGTAAATAAATTGCAAATATGTAGCTAGCGTCCCATCAGTGTTTTCCATTTTCTGACGGAGGGCTGGGTCCTGCCTGTGTTTGAAAAGTTGCTCAAGGGCTTGCATGATGGTTGAATCGGATAAACTGTAACAACCCAAAAAAGTTTTAGAGAGTGGTTTCAAATAGGTGTGTTCTTGGGGTGACCACCTTGGACACATTTTGCCCTTTCCCCTCCCCACTGGGTATCAGACCATGGAAAACTAAACTTTGTTTTCCCAACCTCCACCCAATCTCCTCTAAGTTTCTTTCAGAACAATTTATTCCGGTCATGTCAGAGTGTGCCTGATTTTTATAAACCTTAATTATTTGCTCTCTCTCTGGAACTCTCACTTGACCTTCCCCTCCCCTCAACAACTCACACCAGACATAGAAACAGACTTCTCTCTCAAATTTTGACAGAAGTTGGAGAAGGTCCCCACTAAAACAATTGAGCCTAAAAACACGAGTCCTCAGTGCCCATTGAGGGCTGGTGCAAAACCTTCTGTTAAATGTAAAAAGACTGGAACTAAGTGAATGGAAGAGGCTTCTAGAAAATAGATAATTTTATCAAATTGCATTGAAATCACAACATAAATGGAATGAGAAGTAATACTATTTATTTTTCTGTTATGATGTACCATTAGTAATAATTCCACCTTGAAGATAAAACTGTATTTCCCCAAAGATCAGTTTATTTGTGTTATTTTTGTTTTAAAACTCCTCAGAACTAAAAAAAAAAAAGCAAAATAGTTGTTCTTCAAATGTCCATTGGCATTTGAAATCAGCTGAAAGGTTTGCAGTACTAGAGGGTTCTTTCCGTCAATAAGTGACACAGAAAAAGTTTTAGTCCTCTAGTTGGAAAACCTTCCTCTAATGTTTTCAAAAGATTGGGAGAGAGATGGAAACGAAATCACTTGGTCTGTGTAAACTGAAATTCTTAAACATCTGCTGGGGCAATACCAACAACAGGAAAATGCAAATTATACTGAGCGTAATGCTCACTGCATTTGGGCAAAGTTTTAACAGGTAAGACTCAATCTTTCTTCTTTTTCTTCTCTCTTCCTTTCTGGAATCTGGTTCTATATCAATTCACCCTCCAGCATCAAACTCAGATATGCTTAACACTTCATTCATTTCACAGGTTCTTCTTTTTTCTATATGCGGTGCCCCCTCTCTCTTTCTGGAAACAGCAAATTGTTGAGAGTCAAGAAAATCCAACATTTCAAACTTTCCCCCATACCCTTCTAAAAAAAAAAACCAAAAAGCCCGAAGAATAGAGATTTAAGTAGAAGATATATGAAGCTGCCACCAGCAACACCTCTGAAAAAAAAAACACAGCAGCAAAAATAAGAAAGATCGTCTGTAAGAAAGTTAAAACGAGGGTTGTGATCTGTAAGGGGAATTGTCCTGGCAGAGGAGTTTTTTGCCCTGTATTGTGGCAAAAAGTATGAACAGAATGGCCACCTGGAAATGAATAGTAATGAAGGTATTAGTGAGGAGAAAAAGGGACACATATTTGTAAGGAGAGGTGAATGAAAACAGGCAACATCCTCGGGAATACATTTTTTTTTTTTTGCAACCCTGTCCTTACAAAATTTCCAGGCAGCTTGGAGAAGAGCCGAAGACAAAACAAGGAAGATGAGACCAGAAACTGTGGAAGGTCTGGGCGGCTTTCGCCCCTTCGTAAAAGCTAAGAGGGAGACCTCTCTTTTTATGTCCTGCCCACCCCCCCACCTTTTGCGGTTTGGAATAATAAACTCAAGTGGCCGCCCGTCAGCCCCTGTCCATCTTCTTTAGCAAAGTTGACACAGTGGAAGAAATATGACACGTGAATTATTAAAGAGCAGCTAGTTGACTTTTAACCCTGATTGCTGTTCTCAGACCCCTTACCTGCACATTTACCTAGCAATACACTGCAGGAATTACAGGACGAGCAAGCTAGGAAGGAAAGTGCAAAGCTAGGCTTTTGTGAAGCTATCAGGGAAAAGCAGGGCATTTTGCCTTCCTATCTGTGCCACTCAAGGTGAACATAAAATGCTACAGAAAACAAACTACCCCTAAGAAAGGGTCGGTTTCCTGGTCCAAGAAAGCAGAGGCAGAATTTAAAGCATATTCATGACTTTCCCTTATATCTCGGATGCCCACTCTCTCATGCAGAGCTTCTGACCATTGTGATTTTTGTTATCTTTAACCTGATTTAAATCAATTCCTAATTTTAGGAGGAACTTTCCCCCTCCATCTCCTCTTCTTCCTTCTTTCCTGCTTCTCCTCAGAGGCAAACACGTCCCACAGGGGAAGAAACACTGTCCACAAGGCACTTTTAAAGATAGTCCACAGACCCTTCCCAAGTTGGACTCTTCCAAAATTTTAGGAACCTTCCAGAGACTGCTGAATTTGGGCCACTGATAACATTCTAAAAATCAGCAATAATCATTCAGGCGTTCAAACAAAAGTCTCTTTGTGCTAATGAAGCAGCCATTATCCTGTGAGGTTCAGTAACTGGGCAGCTGTTAGGCTCACACAGGAAGGAATTTTTGAACACGTAGGGATTTTTGTTTGGTTTGGTTTTAAATGGACAAGAGGAGAGGTGTAATAATAATAATAATAATAATAATACCCATTATTATTTTGTCCTTTGGCCGTAGATCTGTATATCTTTTGGCCAGGGTGCAGATAACAATTGAATCTCTTCCAAATCTGAGTGATACAGTAGTCAGAAAAGACTCCATCTGACAGGAGAGCCAGGAGGCAAGTGATAGATACTATTGTCCAAACGTGACCCTCCATTAACACCCCTATCAGCAGCTGGATCCTGTCACTACGTCCCATCCCAGAGCCAAGAGGGTTGACGGGCATATTCCAAGTACCAACTAAATGGGTGGGGAGCTTGACCCAAACCCGGCTGCCTCTGTCTCCACTTGCCTTATTACCCCTCTCCAGGCTCATTGTATGCCAGGTGCTGCCACGTTGCTCCTTATCCCATTCCTGTTTACGACGCCTTTTATTAATAACAAAGGGAGAGATGGTATTAATATTAATTAACACAATCAAATAAAACAGTTTTGGGAATCCACCCGATGAATCATCTCATCCTCTAATTGGAACTGGAGAGAAAGAGGAGGAGGAGGGGGAGGGGAGGGGAGGGGGGAGGGGGTACAGATGACCTACTGGGTGATAGGCACAGGTTGGAAGGGTGACATTTTATTGTAAGCCTCCCAATGAAAGGAAGAAAAGGAAGGGACCAGTCAATTTAATACAGGGACCAAGAGTGCAAGAGTGTTGCTAAGAGACAGAGATGCCGCTAAAGTTCTATCTGAAGCACGACTCTGACCTTATGCAAATAGAGGAGGCCAACTCTTTGTGGAACGGCTGAAAATTCCACCCCCTGTGTCACCAATACCTGGCATTGAGCCTTTTATTCAAATGTGCTCTGAAAACACACACAGAGGATCTGACAAAGCATGACACATTTAGGGGCTGTAAAGAAAAAAAAAAACAGACAAAATGGGGGGGGGGATAAAATAATAGTCATAATTTTTAAAACCTGGGGAAAAAAAATCAACACCAGCTCTTCCTGGGGAAATGTCACCCATTTTTACCTTCTGGCTGTCATTTTCCTTTGGCTGAAAGTAACCTAAAGATTCAGAAACTGCCTTCTCATCGCAGAAATAGAAGCTTATTAAGACACAGCAGTGACATTCAAAGTACTGTCATTAATTTACACCCAGGAGTGTGGGGGAGGGGGTGGTGCGTGGGTGGGAGGGCAGGGGGGTAGACTAGAGGAATCACATCATATGCCCCCCCCCCCCACACACACAAAATAAAGTAAGTATGCCTTTCCTTCTAGTTTAACTGTCCATTCCAGGACAAGGTTACGTGCAAAAGGCAAGAGAGGCTTGGGGACCAGTTGCATCTCCCAGCAAGTTGACCGTCCTTGCAGTTATATAAAGTGGGAAGGCGGGACACGTCTAGGCAGGGTGGAGTGGGGGTGGCACTCGGGCACCTTTGGTGGAAGGGCTACCACCAGTTCAGTCTTTGACAGGATTCAGTAGTGGGTGCACCTGCCCCCCCCCCCCGCCCCGCACCCCCCCATCCTTCCCCCCCTGCCTGCAATTGGGTGCAGAGAAGAACGCTGGCCGCCCCTGTACAAGGCATGCCTCCAGCTGAAGCCTGCGTCTGCACGCGCCTGACCCCACCTCTCAGCTGTGCAGCCCTTGGGGGACCCATGAAAAAATGCTACCCCATTACTCAGTGTGGCCTGGCCTGCAGCCCTGGCACTGCTACCCTTTGGGAGACTTTGGACAGCATGTTTTCAGGGTCCCTTCGTGTACTAGCACTTCCCACTGTCCAGGCCAAATTCTCATCCCCCCCCCCCCTCTGCTTTTTACTCCAAATTGGCATCTGTCCCTCTGGGACATGGAAAAGGAGCCACATTTCCCAGGACGATCTTTCTCCCAGGAAAACCTCCCGATCTTAGGGTGTCAATCCTGAAAAGCCGCAAAGCAGGTGATTGTTTCACAGCTCCTGTCGGAGTGTGTTCACCTGGGGCCAACCTCAGGTCTGTAACTTTGGGAACTTCTGGGGCTTTGGCTGGGCTGCCCTCGGGGGCAGCTGGGGGGAGAGAACCCCGACACACACCTGCCAGCCCCTGCGGCCCGAACCCCACACCACCTGGAACCTTCTGCTGGCCTCACCCCCCACCCCCAACGATAGGACCTGCGCAAGAGCAGACACTTCTATTCGCGCAGACACGGCACCACCACGCACAACTTTGCAAACTCAATTTAACCAGCGAGCTTTTTACCCACTCCATTCCCTCCCTCAGTTTTGATTTCAATATGGATAAAATGCCCACCGGTTCCGTCTTTATGGTAATAGTTGCAAATGAATACATTTAACGACTGCGGGGGTGGGGGGGGCGTTTCAAGCATTCAGTGGGGGATAACTTCCAGGGCAGCCTCTCCCACCTCCCCTCTTAATGGTGGGACTTTTCATAATGTACACAATACTATTAAAATTTCATATTAGCAGTGTGTATGGTGAACTTTGTAATGGGAAATTCAATAGCTGCTGTAAATATTAATGGAATATGAAATGAAGCCACAGCCTCCACCAGCCCTGACAGTAAAACCCAGTGAGCAAGTGACGGCCCGGGGCGAGAGAAGCCCACCCTCGTGTCGCTGTCGCTTTATTACATTAGCGCCGGCCTCCCCGCGCCGGCGTGGGCTCAGAAGCCGAGGCGCCGGGTCACCCATGACAAATGTCCCCATGTCTCGCCCACAGGCCCCGCCTGGCCCTGCCACTCCATCTGCCCAACAGGTCCCCGGAGAGTGCTTGCGGGTGTCAGTTTCAGGTAAAGAGCTCTTGAAAGCGCAAAGTCTCCAGAAACGTTACAAGGATTCCAGCTCCTGTTCCCGCAGCCCCGGTGGCGGCCACCGCAGAGGGGTTCTCCCCCGGAGGTGGAAGGGGCACCCTGAGAATTTCTGGGATAGAAACCTCTCTCAGGGCAGCCAGATCCCTACCTCCCACCTTTCTCTCCATCCCTCCGCGCCCCCTGCGCAGAGGACCTGCCTGGGGGCTGGGGAGGGCGTCTGGGAAGGGACCAGGGAGCAGGCCGCGTGGTCCTGCCGGGTCTCGATTTGTCCCCAAGTGCGCCAACGTGGCACGGGCCGCCCGGCGAGCCTGCGAGGAAATGGTGCGGGTTTGGGGGAGGGAGGACGGTTTACAGGGATCTAAGGTCGCTCGACCCCAGGGCCCAGCGTCACCGGCACAGCCTGTGCCTGGCGTGGATCTTCGCAAAACCGGGGGGAGGGCGCGCGGGGACCGTGGGAGGGGCAGCGGTCACCCACGCCCAGAGTGAATCAGTCCCCAGCGCCCGTCGCCGCCGAGGAGGGTCGGCGGAGGCACAGCTCGCTGACAAACGTGGCCGTCAACACCTCGAGCTGCCCGGCGAGTTATTTCAACAGGCTGGGAAAGATCGGTATTTTGAGTGGCAGGCGACGCCTTTCCTCATTGCCAGTGTTTATGTTGTACGGAGGGCACTTAGGCAGCTTAGTTTGAGACGGGACATTATTAATCTTCCCTGTGAAGAGATAGCCTGTCAGCATTTCGCCGGGCTTTCCCACTCGCGGCCACTCTCTCTGAGTACGATGTCCTCCCAGCCCTCCACCACTCGCAGCCAGGCCGTGACGTGACACAGGCGCGCAGGGCGATGCAGGAGAGGAACGGGGGCGAGGTGAGCGTGGGAGAGATGCCAAGCGCGCCCGCGGGGGAAAGGTTCAAGTCAAAATCCACTGACGTGACAGCCCAGCCTGGGCCCGCACTCTCGAGGGTCCTAACACGATCCCCTCTCCTTTTTGCAAGTGGGGCGAGTGGGGTATGAACCACAGCGAGGAGCATGGCTTTTCAGCCACAAAGCACACAGGGGCGAACCCCCTCTGCGAACTCAGAACAAGTGTCTCTTTTCCTATTACTGACCCCCAAGCTTCAGCCACAGGAGTCATCCTGACCTCCCCTTTCCCACCAGCTCTATGGGGTCACTTTTCTCTTAAAATCACTAGGGGCTCCCCTCCTTTTCAGTGGTTTCCTGTCCAGTTATTCTTCCCCCCAATGAACCCAGAATAGTTCCCTCCTCTGGTCCAGAAAGAGGCATGCCAAGGCAGGGCTGAAATGAGCTGAGCTGAGCACGGAATTGAAATTACATGGGTTTGCTTTGGTACCAGAGGGTTCACTGCAGGAATACTTTCAACAAGGTATGGAAAACTTCAGGTGTGGTGTTTGTATCCTCACGGCCCCTTCTGGCCAGCTCCCCACCCCAGCCGCTGTTCTTTGTACACCCCTCATGGAAAACCTGTGCCTTACTGCTTCTTTGGTGCCATTAAATCTTTTTCCTTCCCCCCTACCCCCATCATGGAAGTCCTTCCCTTTACCCTTTAAAAGAGTTACACTTTCTAAGAAGACTTAAGAAAAAGAAAGGGGTGGGGGTGGGACACACGGAATGGATATAGGTTTTGTAAGTGTTAAATAACTTTCCCAGCGTGTATTAAAGGAAGATTGTATTTTATCAAGCGCTGATTGACGCAGCCGTGTGATCTGTGGCTTTGTCTATTGCATCATATTTATTTAACCTGCTGGGGAACGGCGTTTGGGGGCAGCCCGCTCACGCTGACAAGAGCAGGCACATTACACACTACCCCAGGTATCCTGATTGATTGTCCCCACCCCAAAGCCTTTGGTTCATAATTTAGCACAGCAGGTTTTACCTCACAGACTAGGTTTCAAGGAAAAAAAAAAAAATCCTGTAAGAGATTTCAATGCACAACGACCGCCAAGAAACCCTTTTCCACCTGCCACCCCCAAATATTTTAAATGCCTCCTGAGATGGTTCAGTTTGTATAATTACAGGGCACACAACCTTTATTTACCCTCGTTCCCCAAGTGTGATCAGATTATTCATTTTAATTGGTGGTTTGACCAACATTCTCTGAAGGGGGGGTGGCAGCAGGGTGGGGTGGTGGTGACAAAAATGTCAACTCATGTGGGCTTGTCTTTTGCTCTCTTTCTTTCAATAACAGGATATGGGAGGTGGAAACAGTGGAAAGACAAAATGATTCTTTTTCACAGTCTCTTGAGGTTGCATTGGGAATTAGCTCATAAAATCTTTCGGAAGCAGACTGAGTTTTACCACCACCACTCAGCCCCCACTTCCACTCCCATGGGTGAGGGAAGACTTTTTTTTTTTTTTTTTTTTTTTTTTACAAGTGACCAACTGTCCAGTGTGGGGAATAAACTTCCAAAATATTTGTGTCTTTTCAAGTAAATAACCCCAATGATTTGGACACATCCCAGAGGTTCTGAAATCTGTGACCTGAAATTAGCATTAGCTGCTGAAGGACCCATGAAAAACTACTTCCTAGGAGATTTCTTTAAGGGAGAAGTCTTCTCCTTGATGCACTTTTTTTTTTTTTTTTTTTTTTTTTGCCAGCAACAACAGAGTACACATGTATGCGTGCTAATGGGCACTTGATAAATACTACTTTTTGATATAATAAAAATGAGACATTTTTTCTGTGCATTTTTTTGGATTATGATTATTTTGGCTAGCAAGGGTTTGTGTGTGTGTGTGTGTAAAAGGGAAGTTTCAAAATTGTATATTTTCCAATAATAAAAATGTGTTTCTTGTGCTTGCTGTTTTTACATTTTTCCTTCAGAAACTCTTGGGATGACTCTTCAAGCCTGAAAAGGCCCTTTTATGATCAGTCTAATTAAGAGCTGACCAGACAGAGACCCAAGATGGTGGAGGAGATAAACACGGTGCCTGCTTCTTTCCGTGAACACATTAAAATTACAACTAAATTACAGAACCACCAACCTGGAGAACTATATGAAGTCTGGCTGAACAGAAGTTTTAGGACTAAGCATGTAAAGAAGAGGCCACGTGGAGACTCATAGGAGAGTCAGAGACGCCCAATGGACCCCAAACCTCCATGTGGCGGCTGAGAACCAGGAGTATATCTGGGCCACAGAGGTTCCCCCCGACCTAAGGACTGAGAGACCCCAGCCCCACATTGGGCAGCCCACCCAGAGTCCTGGTGCTGGGAAGAGAAGACCCTACAACATCTGGCTGTGAAAAACAGTGGGGATTCCAACCAGCGGGGTGGGACGGAAGGTGGCGGGAAACCGGGCATCTTCTTAAAGGGCCGCGCGCAGACTCCCTCACTTGCAGGGACTCACCTTGGGCTCCAAGAAGCACAGTGACTAGGGGTGGGGGTTCTCAGAGGCAGACGGGGAGTAGACTGAGGTGTGTGGCTTCGAAGGGAGGGCTGGAAGACAGTCACCATTTCCCTATGAGGAAACCTCCTCCCGGGCAGCCAGCAGCCAGGCGCCATTTTTCCAGTGTTGAGCCCGCCCCCTACGCTTACGGCCAAATCGGAATCTGATTGGCCTGGTGAGCTCCGCTGAGAGCCCGCCCCACCCAACGCCCCCAACGCCTGAGGCACTTTCTCACAGCCGCCAGTCCTGCCCTCATTGCCCTCAGGACCCAGGTGGAGGGCACCTGGCCTCCATGTGCTCTGAGACTTTTGGTAAGTAGCTCCAGGCTCAGCACTGGCGCCAAACCAGAATTTATATAACCTGGTGACCACAACTCTTCACAGTCTAGTGCTCCCCGAGACCCTGCCTCACCCAACTCATGGAATGCAGGAGGCTTTATTAGGGGCTGAACCTTAAAAGAGCTGGCAGGTGGCAGCAGGCCTTGGGGGAGGGGTCCTGGCTTTTTGTGGATCTACCCCAGGCCAGGCACTGGTGGCAGCTGGCCTTGGTGGGAAGTGTGGCCTGTCTCATGTGCCTCTAATTTTAGCACAGGCAGCGAATAGCTGTGGATGGCTTTGTAGCTCCTACTAAGTAGTCCCCAGCTGGTCACAGGCAGTGGGTGACCTGGGCCTACACCAGAGCCCCTCCCAAGAGGCCCCAGAACTTACATACTTGGAGGTTGGCTTCAGACCACAGCAGAGCACCACCCAATTAGCCCCACAAGCGGCAGACACAAAGGGTGGTCTCAACAGGCACCAGAGCCCACTGGGGTGAATCGCCCTCAGTGGGGTAAGCTCCCCACACAGCAGCCTGTAAACTGTGGATGTGGCCAAGCCAGTCAGCCTAAGGGTCAGTCCCACCTACTCATGTGCCAATAACAATCAAGACTCAACAGGTGAAAGGATTAAGTACAAATTGGTAGTTACAAAACAGTCACAGGGATGTAAAGTAAAGCAGAGGGAATATAGTCAATAATATGGTAATAACTATGTATCATGCCAGGTGGGTACTAGACTAGTCAGGGGGATCACTTCTTAAATTATATAAATGTCTAACCACTATGCTGTATACCTGAAACTAATATAATATTGAATGTCAACTGTAATGGAAAAAACTTAAAAGGGGGGGAAGGTGAAGGGGAATAAGAGGTCCAAATTTCTAGGTGTAAAACAAATAAGTCATGAGGATGTAATGTACAGCATGGGGAATATAGTCAATAATATTGTGATAGCATCGTGTGGTGTCAGATGGTGGCTGGACTTATCATGGTGGTCACTTCTTTAGGTCTATAAATGTTGTGTAACTATGCTGTACCCCTGAAACTAATATAATATTGTATGTTAGCTATATTTAAATAAAAATCTTCCAAAAAAAAAAAAAGACCAACTCAGCATTGTTAGTTGTCTCTTCATCCATTAGCATTTCATTTGGTAAGTCTAGGTCAGACGGGAAGGTCATGACCAAGGTGATTCATTGGATATGTATATAATGCTGCACGGGAGGGTGGGGATTCACAGCATTTAAAAAAGATATTAAGTGAATAATTGGCCCCCAAATAACACATCTGAAGTAGTTGTCCCCCAAGCTCTTAGGTTAATATTAGGGGGAAATCCTTATGTACCCTGTGACAATATGACAATAATGGTGACATTTATAATTAAAACTTTTTTCCTCATTCATCTCAGTCTTTAATATTGTTATGCACAAAAGTGCATCTTTTATATCTTGATTGTGTTCTTTATAATGATGGTAAAGAAATTGACCAAGTGTGATCCACACCTTCCATTGCAGTTAGTATTTCCTTTTGTCAAATGTCCCTTATATTTGGGGCAGGTTTGGGAGACTCTGATGGTATACCTTCTTTGCTGTAATATCATGTTCAGCAACTTTTTAAAAAAAATCCCTAGATGTTGCTAATTTACCTTCAGATGGTGTTTAATGACAAAAACCAAAATATTTGCAAAATTCCAGGAAATACATCTTTCTGCTGAGAAAACCACTGTTATCAAAAGTAAGTACAGACACAATATCCAGGGAGAGAGAGAGAGGGCAAGCTGACAAAAGCAATATTTGCTTACGACTCAATGGCAGCCAGGGGGTACTAAGGCAGATCAAGCAAGGCGAAATAAAGGCCAATTTGTTTGTGGACAAAATTATACATTTTAATCACTGAGATACCAAGTGAATCGATTTGCAGCCATTTTCCAAATAGTTTTAAAAACCACTGGTTTGCCTTGAAAATACATTTTCAAAAGCCATTCACTACCAGTTTTCTTTAATAGAATACAATGTACATTACCCCAAATAATGAAGAAATTACTTTCACACGTTGTCTCCTGGGGAGAAAAATAAATTGGGTGGGGTTCTATTTCTTTTCAAGGGGGCACTTTTGCCGTATTTAATAAAAGCTCACACACACACACACACACACACACACACACACACACATACACACTCACCCAGACACATGTACAAATGAACATCTTTGAAGTTTGGCCACTTCCTGGCTGTGCGGCCCTGGGCCAGTTACTTCCTTTCTCTGTGCCTCAGTTTCCTCATCTGGCTTGCTGTAAGTAATAAATGAGTTAACACACGTGAAGCTTTTGCAGCAGTGCCTGACATGTGCTTGTTTCAAGATCTATATCTGCTCGTATCAAAGCTCATAGCATCCATTTGGGTCTTATTAGTCTTACTAGTGACAGTGATTTTTTTTTTTTTTTTAGTTATGGATACCCAGAAAGTGGTGACCAGACTCCACAACTTAAACTCTAAATGTGAAGTGTTTCGATGAAGGCATTGTGCTCAGATATGCAGTGCGCTGGAGTACAAAATTGCCCCTGAAGGGGCACAGCGATTACCATCTTTCTTCTTGTCTCCCTAGGCCTCAGACACACAGGCTTCTATGTAAATGGAAAACTAAAACGCAGCTCTGGGGAGCGATGGGTACGCCCCTGAAATGTTTGTACACCAAACAGCGGAAAGATCCCACCAAGTGCCTGTAAAAAAGGCCAACACTCGTGTGACCTGCTATCCAGCCATTCTGGTAAGGAACCTCATTTTGTCTCATGTAGCTAAGTCTTTTGTATCATATTTTAACATCTTCTGGGTTTTTGATATGCTTTTCCTACATACACTGTCCCCTATTAGGCTGTTCAAGTTTAACTGTGTTTTAACAGAAAGAGAGGTTTCTTGATAATATGTTAGCACATCGACTAGAGATGAGGGTCTCAATGTAAAAAGGAATGGTAACATTTCTCAGGGTTGGATTTTTCCCCCCGTGTTGACTTTTGAAATTAAGGCAAAACCAGTTTCCATTGGGAACTGGATCAGTATTACCTCAACTATGGAATATCTTTTCTTTTTCTTTCTTTCCTTTTTTTTTTTTTTTTTTTTGAGCTGATCTATTGCCACTTCACATAGCAACTTGCGATCAGAGCAAAAGTGAAACCACAGTGCTTGAAAGGCAGCTGACATCACCTTCCCCCCCACCCCCCAGGTCACCCTTACACAAGTACAGTATATGACTCGCGTTGGTTACAATTAGATCACAGAACCTGAGGTATGAATACTTTTCATTTTATGTCACTCCCCAAACTAAATCATGCAAACAAGCCGAGACAGGAGCTGGTGTTTTCTTACACGTGTTAACGTTGACCTTGCCACTTTGAACCAGACCCCTCATCTCTTTAAATCAGCCTTTCTCACATCTTTTCAATCTCCTCCATGGGGTAAGACAGGCTTTTCCTACTCTGTACATGTGCCAGAAATCTGTGAGGTTCTGAGAAGTTGGACTTTCCGTGAGGTTAAGATTCTGAAACACAGGTGTCGATTCTGTTCATTTGCTAAAATATTTCCTTCTGCATAGCACGCCATTGCTCTATTTGGTAAGAAAAGTGCATCTCAGCTGTTTAAACTCAGCGTCAGTGTTAGATGGTGTGTCACATTGTACTTAATCCATTCACTCTCTTACGTAAATCAGGGAAAGGTAACTTCAGTGGAATATACATAACTTCCTGCATGTGTTTTCGTGATTGTTCCATGGGAAGGCTTGGCATGAACCTTTGACTTTCTCATGATTGGGCTAATAATATCTTCGAAGTTGCCTACAAGCACAAAGCAAAGATATTAGAATATCCTCCCCCCCCAAAGAAACTTATCCCTTCGTTGTGTTCTGTTTCCTGTCTGTGAATGCTGAGATTTGAGACAATAACCGTGGTTTGCCTTTCACTCACATTGAGATTTGCAAACAGTTAAACTAGCTTACACCGTTCTTTTCTTTCCCTTTCCTTTTAAGTACAGCTCTTAACTAAGCAGACACTTTAACTCGCCGTCCAGCTTTTTCTTTATTGCCATTTCATAGTGCAGCTATCAAAAATAAGATAATGTCCAACATCTGTGACCTAATCAGCTTTCTAGCTGAGTTTAAAGAGTCTAGAGGCTGTTTAAAGGTAGCTCTGGTTACGTGTGCGGGCCCAGTGCAGTGTTTGCTCTGTCATATTTTGATGGAGAGGGTAATGTGTTTGCTAGATAAGGCAAAAGGGGCCAGCCAAAAAAGCAAGGCTCTGTTTGATAAACCCTGACATAGTCAGCCATTTTTCACACACATGAAAGGAAGCTTGAAAACTCCAAGGAAAATAGAGGTGTCCATTCAAGCACACTAATGTTTATCAAGACAAAAAAGGTAAATAGAGAAAACTGGCATCTTTTAGTCTATTAAATTAATTAGCTCTAGAGCTTATCATTAAACCGAAAAGCGGGGTAAAAATCCAAGTCTGTTTCTTGTTGGCATTATTCAGTGTGAAAGGTTTAAGTCAGTGTACATTGGAAAGACAGTTATTTGGTTTAGCTTGTCTCACCCTGGTGACAAGATTTGAACCCTGTATCTTCATGGGTTGAAGTTAAACTTTCATAAGAATGACCTGAAAGGATGTGAGATGAAAACTCGATTTGAAATCAGTGTTAACATACATGATGACATTCTTTGTTCAGTGATCTGCAGCCGGAAAACAGACTGAAATAGCCCGAATAAAAACATGCCACCTGGAATCTACTTATAATTAGAGGTTGGTCCAATTAAAAGAAGTTCAGACTAAAACAACTTCACAATCTAGAATGATTAAAAAATGCTGGAGGTGAACTATTGCTTGCCTTATAAGAACTTCCCTTTTTTAGAAAAAGTAGAGGAAAAAATTATCAGAAAGTTTCACAAACTATAGCCACCTCTCAACATAAGATTTTAAATGATGTGTGTATAAAGATAGTTTGGGGCTCAGTTTTTAAAAAATTATTCTTAGTTTCAGGTGTACAAAACAATGTACTAGAGACATTTACACCCCTCACAAAGTGATAACCCCCATCCCCAATCTACTACCCCTCTGACATCATATGTAGCTGTTACAGTTCCACTGACTCTATTCCCTATGCTGTACTCCACATCCCGTGACTATATATATATATATATATATATATATATATATATATATAAAATTATAGTTGACATTCATTATTATTCAGCTTCAGCTTCAGGTGTACACTGCAGTGGTCAGGCACCTACACAGTCCATGATGGGGTCTCCCTAATAAGACAAGTGTCCATTGGATACCCTACAAAATCTTTACAGCATTATTGATTATATTCCCCAAACTGTCTTTCGTATCCCCGTGGCAATCTTGTGGTTACTGATTGTGCTTTCTAATCCCCTCACCTTCTCTCTCCCTCATCCCCACCCCCTCCCACTGAGGCTCAGTTTTTATACTGTGATCACTTTACGTTCATTCAGAAGGAAATAGTGACTCTAAATTAATACCCTCGTAAAATGTTCTAATTTTTCTCTTTAGCAAAGATGCTTTTCTGATTTCTTATTTTTATACGCCAAAAGTATTTGAGAAACTGAAGAAATGGCTTCACAAGATTAGTTCGTTGATAGAACATTGCAAAATATAAATCACCTGAACCTCTAGAAATGTGTATCTTCTGTATATGAATCATTTTAAGTATTTTATGCCTTAGTGTTAATCTATGTGAGTGTAGATTTTTAGATGAATTTAATGTCAACCAGGGATTAATGTGAATTAATTAAATTGACTGTATTTTCTTTATTGAGAAAAAAGGATTTAGTTTTAATACTGATGATCTTAATAAAGCTTCTCTCTACTTCTCTGTATTTTCTCAACATTAGGAATTATTTTTATTAGGTGAATTAATTTAATAATGACAGAGTAGCAAAACATGAAATAAATCAAGTGGCTGCAAACCGACGTTGTTATTGAGGTTGCAAAATCAAACCAACTAAACTTCAATTAGAAAAAAATCAATTTGTGTAATTTATTTAAAAATAAAAACATAAATGGGAGTGCACATTTAATTTTGTTTTGAAATAGCCACTCCACGGAATTTAAAACACTACCTACAATGTACGGTAAATGTTTAATATACTTGATTCCATTCTCTAAATAGTGAAAAGTGACATCTTACAAATGCATTTCCAACAAAGGCTTTGTCCTAAAAGATGCATAGTCATAAAATAAAATCCTGGCAGAAATCTGTGATGTCTCTGAAATGGACTCATCACTACATGGACAAAAATAAACAAATCTCCAACCCATATATGGACTGCATAAGGTTTCACGTCACCTCCTGTAAACGATAAGATGCAAAAAGAAGATTAATGTTAGTTGAGCAAGACAGATGATCACCTTGTAGCTCTTTTTTTTAAAATTTATTTTCAGTTACAGCTGACACTCAATATTGTATTAGTTTCAGGTGCACAGAATTGTGATTAGACAATTATGTAACTTACAAAGTGATCGCCCCAATAAATCTAGGACCATACGTAGCTATTACAATATTACGGACTACATTCTCTATGCTGTACTTGACGTCCCTGTGACTATTTTTAAAATTGCCAGTTTGTACATTTTAATTCCTTCACCTAATTCACCCAACTCCTAAAGCCCCTCCTACCTGAGGACCATCATTTTGTTCTCTGTGAGTTTGCTTCGGCTTTGTTTGTTCATTTATTTTGTTTTTTTAGATTCCACATATAAGTGAAATCATATGGCATTTGTCTTGCTCTGTCTGACTTACTCCACTCAGCACAATACCCTCTACGACCATCCATGTTGTTGCAAATGGAAAGATCTCATTATTTTTTTTATGACTGAGTAATATTCCTTTGTATATATGTACCACATCTTCTTGATCCATTCATCTATTGATGGTCACTTAGGTTGCTTCCATATCTTGGCTATTGTATATAACGCTAAAATAAACATAAGGGTGAATATATCGTTTCAATTAGTATTTTAGATTTTTTTTGGATAAATATACAGAAGTGGAATTGCTGGGTCATATGGGAATCCTATTTTTTAATTTTTTGAGGACCCTCCATACTGTTTTCCGTAGTGGCTGCACCAAATTGCAATCCCACCAGTAGTGCATGAGGGTTCCCTTTTCTCTACATCTTTGTCAACACTTGTTTGTTGATTTATTGATAGACATTCTAACAGGTGTGAGGTGATACGTCATTGTGGTTTTAGTTTGCAATTCCCTGATGACTAGTGATGCTGAGTGCCTTTTCATGTACCTGTTGGCCAGTTGGATGTCTTCTTAGGAAAAATGTCCATTCTGTTCCTCTGCCCACTGTAAAATCAAATTGGTTTTGTTGTTGTTGAGTTGTATGATTTTTTAAAAATATGTTGGTTATGATTTGCAAATATTTTCTGCCATTCCAAAGGTGGCCTTTTCATTTTGTTGACTGTGTCTTGCGCTGTGCAGAAGCTTTTTAGTTTGCTGTAATCCCACTTGTTGATTTTGCCTTTTCTTGCTTGTACTCAATCCTGTTTAGAAGACAGACTCATCCCTAAGTACTTTACAGGTGACTTTCTGCCTAAATAAGTACACCTAATGAGAGACGGGCAAGTGCAAGGTGTTTTTTTCCTGTGCTACCTTCAGTCCTGACAACTTCTTCTGAGGTAGATAGCCTTAATTCGTAAGGGAAGCGACTCATTCTCAGAGAGGTTAGATAACTCATCCTAGGTCACACAGGCACTAAGTGGCAGAAGAGAGATTTACAGCAGGCTGTCATCATTCCAAAGCCTATTCTCTTTCTGTGATACTCCCGAATTTATGTGCACGTACATTAATATGATGTAATGTAATGTAGTGTAGTATAGCAGACTAGGATAGAATAGAATAGAATAGAATTTAGTGTAGTGTGGTGTAGTATAGTGTAATTAATATAATATAATACAGTATATAATATATATACTACAACACAATGCAATATAATACAATAAATACAATACAATATAATAAAATATAGTGTGGTGCAGTGTAAAATAATGTGATGTAATGCAATGCAATGCAATATAAGACAAGATAATATAACATAATAATATAATATAATATAATATAATATTCATACCTTGATCCATAAAGGACTTAAAGAGATTAACAAAAGTGTAAATTATATTGCTAAATAAATTAGAAGCAAATAAAGTAAAACAAGAAGAAAAGGAAGATGGAGTACAAAATGCCATTCCATAACGTCCTAGTCCCCTGCTAGTACTGGGACATGAACTTGACTCTGAACTCATAAAGAAAGGGCACCATATTACAGGATGATATGGCCCACGGGAAGGTACCATATTTCCCTGAAAATAAGACCTAACTGGAAAATAAGCCCTAGCATGATTTTTTAGGAGGACATCCCCTGAACATAAGCCCTAATGCGTCTTTTGGAGCAAAACTTAATATAAGAGCCATTCTTATTTTTGAGGAAACACAGTAGAGAGGAAGTAAAGTGAATGAGGCTGTCTCATTTCCCAAATGGGGCCCTGCCCCGGTCTGCACCCTTAGTCTAGGACGCCCTCTTGGGCGTGTGACTATCTGAGAAGACCACTGAAGTGCTCGTGGGTCTACCTGCCCTTGAGATCTATGGAGAGAAAACACAGGTGATACCTGTGAAGCATATGTGTTGCCTAAAGCAGCCTGCATGCCTTTGTGACTCTGAAGTCTGGGATCTTGTCCTTTTAATTCCATTTGTAATCTCTCCAGCATGGCACGGTGGACAGGTTTTCAGTTAAAACAGTGCCACCAGGTTGGTGAAATGCTTCAGGTGAATTACTTTACAGTAAATGCATGATCTTGTCCTTCATAGACTGCAACACTGGAAGTCCTTCTTTGGTCTTTCATTTGTTTCCAAGTTCAATCAATTTGGCTGGTACATGTAGGGAGGGCTTTAGGGTTGATGATTTCAGCAGAAGAAGAAACAGAAAGAGCTGTGGGAAAGACACGAAATAAGAAGATTTCTTCTTCAAGAGCAAGGAAGCTCTCTCACAGTTGAAGAAACTTCCAGAGAGCTTCTTTGCAAGTTTCCTCATCTGAAAATGAGGGGGTTACTGTTCAACTGATCTCAGGGGTTCTTTGTGGTTCTAGCACTTGGGAAGGCATTATTTGGGCTGCCATTTGATGCGATCAGAGATCCACGAAGGAGATCAAAGAAGAAATAGTCCTCAGGATACCAGAGCTGGGCATCCATCCCTGATGTATCCTCGAAGCTTCCAAAGCAGCCATGCAGCTGGCAGCATGGGGACTTGTCTCATTGTCACCTGCAGCTGTACACCTGAAGGGTCAGCCAGCTAACTCAGAGCAGGGAGTTCAACCCAGGTTGGAAGGCATTTCCAAGGCATTTAGATCTTTCACGAAGTAGATTCCTTGAGTCATGTCTGAACATCATATTTCAGTTATAATGCTCACACAGGGTCGTCATGCATTTTCCATGGATCTAAAGCAAAAGCAAAAATTATAAACTTCCAGGGGAAAAAGAGACTATCTTAAAGGATATGGGTTAGGCAAATATTTCTCAGAATATAAGGGCCTTTTAAAAAAGATACAAATTAAATATAAAAACAGATATATTACTTCATCAAAATATAAGTCCTATACGTCAAAAGACATTATTAAGAAAATGGATAAGATTCATTTTTGTCTCCATTTTATAAAACTTTGGTATAATTGGGACTCTTTGATATTTAGCAAAATGTATAGTTTTTTGAACATTGCTTTTAACTTACTTTCCGTCCCTAAAATTTCCTTTGCTTTCTTTTCCTCTGTTAAGCATATATATTTCTCTGTGGCTTTTACCTCTCAAATCCCAAATTTGCTAATGTCAGTATTATCAGAATATTAGCATTTGCCTTTCTATGTGTGTGAAGACTTAGAGCCAATTCATTCCATTTATGCAATTACTTCTCTGTCTATAAAGATCTCCGCTGGGATTTCCTTGGAAATATTTCAGTGATAGCTTCATTTTGCAGACAAAAGAAACTGAGAGAATAAAACATTTCCGGGAAATGTGACAGTCCCGACGTTGAAAAGTTAAGCACCATAAATTTAACAGATGCAAACAAACCAGTCCTCCTAATAAAATGTCAGACCAGTCCCTGAATTCTTATTTGATTGCTGCGGCTGAGACAGCATTTCCCATTCTGAGTTTCTCTCCTTGCAATACCTGAACATTGTGAAGAGAGCTATTCTATGAAAAGGTTTATAAAATGGCATGTGTGTGTGTATTAAGCATACCCTGAAGATATGTATTCTTTCTGACTAAAACTTCTTAAAATTCTTTTAAAATTTCTTAAAATTCTATTTTTGCTTAAATATCATGATTAAAACCTGATGCTGCTAAAAGGGAGGTGAGCTGGTAGATGAGGGAACCATGGGTGGGGGGAGAGAACGTCTTGCCTCCCCACTGATTGTGTGGAAATATGGTGTCTTGACTTTTCTAGCTCATCTCCACTGAGATGCATATCAGCTTGCACTCACCTGGTGGGTTGTCTTTTATGCAGGATTTTCACAGACCTGGTATTACTTAACCCTAAAAATCCTAATCCGGATCCTAAAAATTATACTGTGATGGCGAAAGTCCCCGAGTGGGAGCTGATACTGGTTTCCCCCAGTAGCATGTGTCATGGTAACATGAATGCATTTATTCTGAAGCTTCATGACGTCCCCTGGATTCTTCCTGTGCTTGACGGTGACGACCCCATGTGCTGAGGTTGTCCAGCTTCCATTCGCACGTCTCAAAGGACCGAGCCTGTGCAGCGTTCTGGGCCTGGCGTCCTGCCAGACAAGTCCAAAGGGAGAGATTTCTCTTTTTCCTGCCCCAGTACAGACAGGTCCGGACATGGGTCCCAAGCCTCACAAACAGACGGATGCAGGGGTACGACTTCTTGATACCCAGAGGCTGCCTCTGGCCAGGTGATTTCTGCATAAGGATGGTCCTGGTGAGACGGAGCTGCCTCTGTTCCTGCCCGCCCCCCACCATGAAAATACCCTGCGTCCCCATCTCCTTCCAGCAGATTTTCTTCACTTGACATTAGCTAGAGTAATTTTTAAAAGATTCAATATCACTAATGCACAATATTACGTTAGTTTCAGGGGTACACCATCATTGTTCCACATTTGTAGACCTAAAGAAGAGATCACCATGAAAAGTCCAGCCACCATCTGACACTGTTCCACGCTATCATGATCTTATTGACTATATTCCCTCTGCTGCACATTACATCCCCATGACTTAATTGTTTTACACCTGGAAAGTTGGACCTTTTATTCCCCTTCCCCTTTTTAATTTTTCCAATATTATTTTATATTAATGTCAGGTGTACAGCATAGTGGTCAGACATTTATATAATTTAAGAAGTGATCCCCTGACTAGTCTAGTACCCACCTGGCACTATGCATAGTTATTATCATATTATTGACTATCTTCCCTGTGCTGTACTAAATTACTAATAGCCACCCCCATGACTATTTTGTAACTACCAGTTTGTACTCCTTAATCTCTTCATCTTTTTCACTCTGTCTCCCACCCCTCTCCCATCTATCACTCCAACAAATCTAGTACCATCTGATATCATACATAGTATTACAATAGTATTGACTATATTCCTTATGCTATATCCTACATCCCCATGGTGACTGTGTAACAACAAATTTGTACTTCTTAATCCCTCCTACTTTTTCACTCACCCCCCAACCACCACCACCACCCCGTCTAGCAATCATCAATATGTTCTCTATATCTATGAGTTTATTTCTGTTTTGTTTGTTCGCTTATTTTGTCCTTTAGATTCCACATGAAATCACATTGCATCTGTCTTTATCTGCCTGACACTCCACTCAGCATAGTACCCTCCAGGTCCATCCATGCTGCTGCAGATGGCAAGAACCCATTCCTTTCCCTGGCTGAGGAATATTCCACTGTATATATACGTACTGCCTCCTCTTTATCCATTCATTCATTAACAGACACCCAGGCTGTCTCCGCATCTGGGCCATTGTAAACACCGCTGCAATGAACATATGGATGCGCATGTCCCCTCGAAGTAGCACTTGGGTTTCTTCAGATAAATACCCAGAAGTGGGATTACTGGTTCCTTCTTTGTCTCTTGTTATAGCCTCTGTTTTAAAGTCTATTTTGTCTGCTATAAGTATTGCTACCCCAACTTTTTGCATTTTTTGCATTTCCATTTTCATGAAATATGTTTTTCCATTACTTTACTTTCTGTCTGTGTGTCTTTCAATCTGAAGTCTCTTGTAGGCAGCATATGTAAGGGTTTTGTTTTCTTATCTACTCAGCCCTCCTATGTCTTTGGAGTGGAACATTTAATCCATTTACTTTGAAAGTAATTGTCAATAGACATGTAGCTGTTGCCATTTTAGTATTCATAATTTTGATCTTTTCTTTTTTTTAATTTGAAAAAAGTCTCTAACATTCCTTGCAATAGTGGTTTGGTGGTGATGAACTCCTTTAGCTTTTTCTTGTCTGGGAAGCTCTTTATCTGTCCTTCGATTTTAAATGATAGCTTTGTTGGGTAGAGTAATCTTGGTTGCAGGTCCTTGGTTTTCATCACATTGAATATTTTGTGCCAATCCCTTCTGGCCTGCAAAGTTTCTGTTGAGAAATCAGCTGACAATCTTATGGGTGCTCCTTTATAAGTTACTAGTTGCCTTTCTCTTGCTGCTTTTAGGATTCTCTTTGTCTTTAACCTTTACCATTTTAATTATAATGTGTCCTGGTGTGGGCCTGTTTGGGTTCACCTTGTAAAAGGATGCTCTGTGCTTCCTGGACTTGTATGTATATTTCCTTCACTCCCGGTTCTCCAGGAGTGTCCCTTGTGTGGATTGTGTGTGCCCTCCTGTTATAGCTGAGTCTTGATTGCTATTGGCACATCAATAGGTGGGATTGACCCTCAGGCTGATTGGCTCTGGGGTTTGACCACATCCATAGCTTATGGGCTGCCGTGCAGGGGGGCTTACCCCACAGAGCAGAATTTGCCCCAGTGGGCTCTGGTGCCTGTTGAGACTGACCTTTGTGTGTGCCACTTGTGGGGCTAATTGGGTGGTGCTCTGCTGTGGTCTGAAGCCAACCTCCAAGTATATTGTTTCTGAGGTCTCTTGCGAGGGGCTCTGGTGCAGGCCCAGGTCACCCACTGCCTGTGACCAGCTGAGGACTACTGGATAGGAGCTACAAAGTGATAGTTTGCTGCCTTGCTAACTCTGGAGGTGCATGGGAGAGGCCACATTTTGAACGTAGGATGGCTGCCACCAATACCTGGCCTGGGGTAGCTCTGCAGAAAGCCAGGACCCCCCAAGGCCTGCTGCCACCTGCCACTCTTTTAAGGTTAAGTCCCTGATAAAGCCTCATGAGGTATATGAGTTGGGTGAGGCAGGGTCTCAGAATCACTAGACTGTAAAGAGTTGTGGTCAGCAAGTTAATGTAGACTCTGGTTTGGTGCCAGTGCTGAGCCTGGAGCTACTCAGCAAAAGTCTCAGAGCACACTGAGACCAGTCCCTTCCTGCCTGGGGCCTGTGGACTCAGTTTTTGAAGAAAGAGTGCAATGTGGGCAGGGCTGGCTGCTCCTGCAGAAAGTGCTTCCGGCATTGGGGCAGTTGGGTGGGACAGGGTCTCAGCGAAGCTCTTCAGGCCAATCAGGATCTGATTTGGCCGTTAGCATAGCAGGCAGGCTCAACACAGGAGAAATGGCACCTAGCTGCTGGCTGCACAATCGGGAGGAGGGCTTTCTCACAGGGACATGGTGACTGTCTTTCGGCCCTCCCTTCTAAGTCACACACCTCAATCTGCCCCTTGTATGCCTCTGACAACCCCCCTGAGTTACTGTCACTTTGCTGGAGCCCAAGGTGAGTCCCTGTGAGCGAGGGAGTCTGTGTGTGGCTATTTAAGAAGATGCCAAGGTTTCCCTCAGCCTTTTGTCCCACCCAGATGGTCAGAATCCCCACTGTTTTTCACAGCCAGATGCTGTGGGGGCTCCTTTTCCCAGCACCAGTACTCTGGGCTGAGGTGGCTGGTTTGGGGCTGTTGGTCTCTTACTCCTCAGGTGGCAGGAGAGTGGGGGGGACCTAGATGGCCGAGATAGCCCTCCTGGTTCTCAACTGCCACACAGAGGTTTGGGGCCTGTTTTGCGTCTCCACCCCTCCCACCAGTCTCAAGGTCACTTCTTCATTATTTCCTTAGTTATAAAATTTCTGTTCAGTGAGACTTAAGATATTTCTCCAGGTTGGTTGTTCTATAACGTCGTTTTAATTTTAATATGTTCATGGAAGGTGGCAGGCACAGTGTTTATGTACTCCACCATCTTGGCTCTAGCCAGAGTAATTATTTTTATTGCTTTCCCTGAAAAGACCCATCTGTGTAGGTTCTCTCTTAGAAATGTGAGCCCACAGTCATTGTACCTAGTTTGCTGATGTAATTTGCAAGTAATGATACCCTGATTCCTTTGAACAAAAAGGGGGTGAATTTTTGGAGAATAGGACCTGTTAGGACTTTTCTCAAAATAATAATAATTCTGCTTCCGCTTGTATAGTTACCTTACTAATCAAAGAGATGAATTAGGGTTGTGTGTGTACAGAGTAGCACAGAATTCTGGTTTCATAGCAAATAATGCATGAAGCTGACCATTTCCCCCAATGGTAAGATAATAATTGTGCCTAGGATTTTCCAGGTGTGCAGTTTTATGGTAAGCCATATCCATGCATTATCTCATTTGCTTCTAAAAACAACAGGAAAAAGTAGGCACTATTATTATCATTATCCTCATTTTATTGATGAGAAATAAACGTCGGTTATGTAAGTTGCTGGTATGTGGCACAGCCTACATCCAAACTAAGGTACCAACCCATACTTTCTACCAACTTCTCTATGCTAATACAATAATTATGTGTTGGACCATAACGCCTGTTTTCTGATTACACAGATTGTGGAAATAGATAATATTTATTCTTCATGTTTATTCTTAGCTCCAACTACACATTTAGCTCATACATTTCATATTTATTTCATTTGTTTATAAAAATATACTTTGCTTTTATGATTAAATGACTAACTGGCAGGGGCTATAACTTAATTATATGTTGCTTAATTGGAGTATTAGTTAATTATATGGAGTAAATTTTAAAAATTAAGTCATTGTATTTTATAACATGCTACTCTTCTGAGGTCAATCATATTTCTCTGTTAATTTTGAAACTTTGACTCAAGTATTGTTAAATGCGTAATTAGTTAATTGTAATGCTAAAATTAGTATAGGTTATTAGTAAGATTATACAGACATAACACACACACACACACCCCTCAAATGTTCAAACTACTTATTTACAATCTGTGCAAAATATGTTAAATATTAAGAAAAATCTACAAGTAACTCCTAAAAGTGAGCCTCCATTTTGAGATGAGTGTGGAAATTTTGTTATCTAAATTTAGCATTTCTTGGTCTTAGTATTCGCTTCTATTATTTAAGTGGAAAGGATTATAGGTTGAAAACCTACTGTGAGAAAATGACTCAACTATGCTGTCAGCTTCTTTAGGACAAGGTCCCTGTTTTATATTCTCCATGTGCAATAGCTCCCGGCACAATAATGTTTGTTGAATTTGAATTTTGAATTTAAGTGAAATGATGCTGAAAATTTTACATTAGCTACAGCCATCCATCTGAGTTTAAGCCAGCAGTTGCAATCTTGCATAGAGGAATCATTAATAATGACGTTTCTAGTGAGAGTATTTTGGTGCCAGTACAAAATAAAATACTTCTCCTTTGAGCTTTCTGTGTCAATCATGCATGGCTCAGTCTTTAGGCTAGTGTCTTTGATGCAAAGGAAAATAATACAATTTATTATCATTAAGATTTCTGATACTTTATGGGACAAGAAATTAATAAATTTAACTCTATCCTTTACTTTGCAAGGATAAAGAAATTGAAACCCAGATAGGCTGAGTAATTTATTAATGTCACATAGCTAGCTACTTCCAGAAGTGGCTCTGAGTTTCAGTTCACTACTCCTTTGGTAGCACCTATCACAGAACGTCCAATTAAATGATTAGAAATGAATTATTACTTGTTATTGAGCTTAGCACTTCCCTGCTAGGCTCTCAGTTTAGACCCTTGCTCAATGTATATGATGTGTAATGAAAACAAAATTATCTAGTGCGCCATTTCAGGATAAAAATTTCCTGTGAAGTATTTAAGGCATTTCCAATTCTCAGGGTGAGGAGTGCTTAGTTGTCCAACACACTTCTGTGGAATTATAACTGGAAAGAGTTTTGCAAGGGATATGAACTGCCTTAAAAAAGTATATTCCTTTCAATCCAGCAGTTCCATTTCTAGGATGTTTTCCAAAGGGGAAGGAGATATGTGACAAATGCGTACACACACACACACCTTCATTGTAGCATTGTTCAATATTAGAAGCATATTTTATGTCCACCAATGGGATTGGTTCTGATATATACTTGCTGTGTTTGCTGACAGCGGTCACATTTTCCTAATTTGTGCAAAGGTGTCAGATAGATTAGTGTTAGAGCTAGTCTAAATTTTAGCAAAAACCACTGTAGTAAATATTGAGTCACTGACAGAGTTGATTTTTTTGTAGGTAAGGCGGGCCAGGAAACAACTAAATTGTAGCAGGGGTTTAGATTAGGTCGGGGAGGCATTGCTGGAGGTTTTGAAAGAAAAGACAGACTCCTGTGTTTCAAAGATGGTTCTCCATCAGTGACAATGCCAGCAGTAGTGACCCAACAGATTTCTATGAGACTCTGGAGTCATTACACCAGAACTCTATATGTGTTTATTTTCCTTGTATGCTTAAACGCAAATTAAATGGCGCTCAGTATTGAGATAGTAGAGTAGAACGTATTATTGGCAATTCATGCAGAGTAAGACTCTGAGAGTCGGGGACTCTGACCTATCACAACAAGTATAGAAAATATAAAACAAAATATAAACAGTACAGCTAACACTGCATCTCAGTCGATTTCCTTGAGTGGGACCTGGGGAAACCTCCTCTTTTCTAAGGACCTAATGTTGCTGCAACGACTGTCCCGCGCAGACAGCAGCTATCTGTCTGCAATCTTTAGAAAGGGTCCTTCATACACTCGAGTTTGGAAGCAGGTGAAATAAGGTCAAGTAAAAGTCAGGGCAAGGTGAGCTGCCTTTCTTCTCATGCATTCCAAATTCAGAGGCAGCAGATGGGTTAACTATGACGTAGGCCACCTTGAACCCCCGCACTCGCTTTATCTAGCTCACCATAATAAAAGATCAAGAGTTCCTGCTTATTATCTTATTTTTCCTGCTTGCTGCACCAGACTAAGGCCCCGTCTGGTTATGGATTAACACGGTGATCAATAGTAAGCCTGCTGTCTCTCTCTCGGCAGGGGAAAATGAACTCAAAATGCAGTCAAACTCTTATTGATCAAGGATATAGGTCTCACTTTCATTACCTCTGTCTCCCGATAACCCACAAATAATGTGATGAGTTGCTAATCTCTCTGATTTTCAATGGACCCCTCACCCCTCCTGTCTGCACACCGCGGCTCTTATTTTCATCATGATATGCGGTCTGTGTAATTCATGTGCCACTGACTCTCTCGCTCTTCCCGACAGACCTGGTCAATCAGAGCTAATAATAACACTCTTCACTGGGGATGGCGGCTCCAGTGAGTTCAAAATATAAGCATCCCCACACATGGCAAGGAAATGCAGTGTGCAGCCTCTTTCTTTTGGGGGCAAAGTGCTGTGACGTCGTCTTAGTGAAGCAACACTCAGCTTGGTGGTAACCTTCTCAGGATGTGACTGGCTTCTACCAACGTAGCCCCGATTTCACATGTTCACCCTTCAAATCCCATCTTAGCTGCTGCTGCTGCTTCTAAAAGGACCTGAGCTGATACACAACCCAAGCTTTTTTACCACCATGAATATTGGCTCTCGGTGTAGGCATGAGCTGCCGTGCTAGGAGGGGGTCCCCTTACCCTGGGCATCTTAATGACCTCAGAAATTCCTATGCAACAGCAGTAGAGAATGCTACGGGATAAGCCTAGACAACTGGTGGTATTTGAAAAATGATGTTGTATTGATTCTTTAATGAAAGGTAGTGTGGTCGGGCAGAAACAATATGGTTTTGGGGTGGAAAAGCCCTACTTTCAGAGTTTTGGACCTCCTACTTACTCAGACGGAGATGATGTTGTGCTTGGCAAAAATAGGTTGTTTTTGTCTAGAAAATTCTCATCGGCTTTAATGTCCAAGATGGGCATGGAATCCCATCAGAGTTTTAGGAAAATTACTACTTTCAGAAGCATAGTTTCTTTCCAATTTGTAAATAATGTATGTATGGCTTTATTACCCTTTTTTTGTCTGCCACTGTTTTTTTTTTTAGCAGCTTGAAAAAAGAAAAACCCAACTTCCATAATGTGTCATATCAGTCATATTAGTTAAACATCTGGCTTATAAAAGATGGCATCGAACACGGATCTAAGACAGAGGGTACTGGAATTCATTCTTTTCTACAGCCGAATTGTTGGAGTTAAACTAAAGCTACCATGTTTCCCCGAAAATAAGACCGAGCTGGACAATCAGCTCTAATGTGTCTTTTGGAGCAAAAATTAATATAAGACTGGGTCTTATTTTACTATAAGACCGGGTCTATAATATAATATATAATATAAAAATATAATATAATATATTATATGATATAATATGATATAATATAATGTGATATAATATATATAATACTGGGTCTTATATTAATTTTTGTTCCAAAAGACGCATTAGAGCTGATTGTCCGGCTAGATCTCGTTTTCGGGGACACACGGTAGCGACAGTTGCATTACCGGTCTGATGTAAAGTTAGGGACGCTCACCTATTGAACCACTTTTGTGAGGGCGGTCGTCATATTTCCTGCTGCCAATCTGATGAAAACAAGTCACAATGACACAAAGTCCTTTCTCTTGGAGAAAATACCAGATGACCAAGATCAACGAAACTAATGAACTAATCTGCTTGCTGAAATTCCGCCTGTAGGGTCTGAACGATGCTTCGCAGCTCCAGCCCCAACAATGTGTACACCTGTTGAAGAGAAACCAAACTATGACAGTGGTACAAAGTCCGGGGGATTAAAGTGATTTGCACTGAGCTCTTAAAGCCAAGGTAATTGCAGGTCTCATTTCCTTCTTTTGTTTGGCAGAGCTGCATTTGAAATTTGACAAGAAAGCCCCCTTTTTTCTTTCTTTCTTTTTTTTTTGCAAGGGACTAAGTGGAATTTCACCAGATTCCCCCTCCCTTCTGCTTTTGCTGTTTTTGTTTTGTTTTGTTTTGTTTTGTTTTGTTTTTAATGCTCTGGTTTCATGTGGCTTCACAGAAGGCGACGAAGGTAGTAGACTTCTCCATGTAGACTTTTGTTTACTTGGTAGATCTTGGAACCACTTTTGGTGGCCAGCTCTTGTACCTATTCTTTAAAACTCCTGAGAGCAGAAAGCCAGGAGAATGAGAGGAAAGTGGACTGGGTTTCAGCTGGCGTGAAAGCTTTGCATCCACACAGGAGGAGAAGGCACTGGGTCGGTCCTTCTTGTCCCCGCTCAGGGCTGCGTCTTCCCGGGGTGTGGCGTGTCAGGCTCTGATTTGCTCTACTTCTCAGGCTGAATGTACGCGACTGAATACGTTTGATGTTGCCATAATTGTTTGTGTGTGATCTTCAATCACGGATGTCATCAAATTTTATTAAACTTAATATAGATAAAGCCAAGACATTATTGATTAGTTCTGCCATGCAAACCTCCCAGGCTTCCTCGTAGAGTGGTTGTCTTCTGGGGAAGTTGTCTTTATCCTTCCGATAATACTCATGCCCTCGGAGCCACTGTGGCTTCTGAGTTTTCTTTTGAAGCCCACATCAATCATATAATTAAGACATCTTAATACAACTACAGCAATCTGGCCATTTCGCGAGGCGTGCTCTCTGGTCTGCCCCTGCAAAGTTAATTCCCGGTCCTCTTTCATGTGGGCGTAATTACTGCTGTTCTTTGTTTAGGGTTTTTCGTGGCATATTTCCCATTGATCCAGATTTAACCAGATAGACCCCTATTTGGATTTAAACTTTTCTCCTTTATTAATAAGATTAATTTGATTCTGACAAAGGAAGCCATATTTTCTTTCCCCTTTCTAGACATCTCAGCCATGCCCTCCGTAAACGATGTCTGGTGGTATCCAAGTGATGCCACATAGTCAGGTGGAAAATGAAGTATTTGGACAATCTTCCAGGTGTCCCAGATGGCCAGGTGTTTGGTATGACGTAGGCAAAGCATCCAGTCCACTGACTTTAAAAAAAAATAAATTATTTTTCATCCAGGTGTTTTGGCATTAGGCAAACACACCCAATTTCCAGCTCCCATTCCTCTGTTCTTTTTTCTTCCACACTATTATCCAATTTGGTAGTCTCTGCTTTTCTTTCTTTTCTCCTTGCCTGTCATGTTGCTGTACCCATCCTCACATCTGATAGGAAAACATGGGAAGGAAGGCAGGAGAGGCAGTGTGGGGGCCCCGTTTGAGCTGAGCAGTGCTAGTTCTGGGGCATTGCTAAGTAGCTGTGTTTCTAGGGTCTCAACCAGATACCTGCATTTCTCAAAAAGAACTAGACCTACTTCCAGATGAAAATATTGGCTCTCCCTGAAGAAAAAGCCTTTGGTTTTTGTTTGAATAGGCTTGGCCTCCTGCTGAGCTCGTGGGGGGGAAACACTTTTAAAACACAAGCAACGGATGAATAACATTTTCCATCTTCACGTCTAGTGTTTAAAGCATACGGTTCTCAGCTTAAATAAGTTCATAAAAGATCTTCACTGTAGGTTCTTGTTAGAGAATTATTTCATGAGATGTTGGCAATTCAACATCTGCTAGAGGTTTGTTCAAACATCTCATATTCATCTAGAATGTTAGTGTTTTTTTGTTTGTTTGTTTTGTTTTGTTCTGTTTTAAGTAGCTGGGCTATTTTGCCCAGCTGCCGGGAGTGATGGCGTCCCTTCCTGGCACACTGACGGTGTGAAACAGTCACCCATCAATATCTGTCAGGGAACATTCAGACAGAGTGTGTGTATTGCTTTTTTAAAACCATACTTTACATCAGAAACATTTTTCACAATAACGTGATAAAAAGACCACGAACTATTTTCTGACTTGAGTTTAGAAGAAGTTTTGTCACTGAAAACGGGTGCTTTTCCCCATCTTTTAGCAGAAAAGGAAAACCACGTGTCCAGCGCATGTGCAGTTGGACCTCAGCTACCGGAAAACTGTCTCTAACCTGGCATCAGTGCCAAGCATCTCAGGGACATGACAGCATCTGCTTCCTTTGCTGCCTTTGGAAAAGTGGTTTTCATTTTCTGAGCAGTTTTAAAAAATATATATTGGAGCCTGAGATCCACGCCTGGAAACTCTGGTTTAATTGATTTTGGCTCATAGCTGATTTGGTAAGACCTTTTGGAAGTTGGAATAGATAGACACAATAAACCAACTATATTAAATTCTTAGGTTAAGAATAAGACAAGATACACATAAAATATATACATATAGAACACAAATCAGCAAGCAAAGAAATAGCAAGGGGGCCTGGACAAGCCATTTAACCTGCCTGGCTTTGCTTATTGTCATTGCCAAGGTCCCGTCTGCCAGGGGCCCTCACTGTGGCCGGGGTTCCCCCCCCCCCCAGTCTTCCTCAGTCCTCAGCCTCTCACTGTCCAATTGGCCCCATTAGTCATTTCTCAAGACCCTCAAATGACTTCCCATTAGCTTCCAGGTCATATGCAAATTATTACCTATTGGTTTCAAGACCTTTACTCAGGCAATCCCTTTTTATGTCACTTTTAATCTCTCCTCTTGCTGCTCCCTCTGAGGGTGTCGGAATCGTCTTCCCCAAGCACTCCTTCTTTCTCTTTCTTTTCTCCTGAGCCCTGTTTGCTTCAGCCTCTGGGGAAAACTTTTCAGATTATACACACCTGACTTCAGCCATCCTTTCCCTCATTGCAGTGGTTAAGCCTTCCCACAAACCTCAGCTACCGACTGGTGCGTTACACCATATAACCAACCAGGTTTTGTTAGCCTGACAAAGCCAGAAAGTCACAGGGACCTGTCTAACTCAAACCATGTAGAGGCGACCCAACAGAGGACGGTAGGAAAAAACACAGATGGCATAATTTGTATTCTCTGCACACAATCCCAGTCACTTGGGGGTTCCCCCAAATCATTAATCAATAAATCAATTGTCCTCTCCCTCCACATGCATATGTTTCCTTGCCACTACTCAGTAAGTCCTTAAAATGGAAATAGAATCCAATACCTTAGATTTGGGGCTAATGTGATTACTTTCTTGTTGTAGAATATGTCGGGAAGGAACGCAAGAACTAAACTGTTATTGTAACAGGAGTTCAGATCTTCTGAGAGGATTTTCAAGCTTCACAATGCAATTAGCAATAGTCACCGCGTCTTCTGTTTTGAGTTTACTTTCTAACTGTCCCTTCAAAAAAAAGGGGGAGAAACAAATTCATCTTATATGACTTGTAGCCCTTAGACATCTTCTCTTACACATAGTGAGCATTTACTACATATGTATGTGTATGTGTGTCTGTGTGTGTGTGTGTGTATATATATATATATACATATACATATACATATACATATACATATACATACTTTTTTTTTTTTTTTGATGAAGTGAAACCATCCTCAGAGCTTTTTTACTTCTTGGACTAGTAGTAATAGAATTACTCATTAGGGTTTATGAGTGTGTGTGTGTGTGTGTGTGTGTGTGTGTGTGTAAGGAGTACCTGTTCAAGCTAAGATTCTGGGGCCTCACACTAGATTTACTGAATTTTAACAAAAACTGAGGAAATTTTTATGTACACTAACCTTTGAAAACCACTGCATATGATGATATTCAGATGTACTCTGTTATAAATTTTATTTGGAATCTATCAGCTCAGGTAAAATGAGTAGCCAATTAATGTGTTTATTGACATCCTACACCTCCACCCACCTCCTACAATATGCAGTTACTAAGACTGAAAAGTCAGTCTTGCTCCTAAATCTTTCTTTTTACGTCACTCATCACATTATAGGAATAAAACCGGAGCCAATCTCTGTGTGGCCTGGTCTGCTAATGAGCCAACCTGTCACTTTAGCTCTTTCCGTCTTCACGTTCTATCCTGGCGGCCCAGTGGGAGAAACAAAACCGCATGCCATGCCGCGCTACGTAGTTTCAACTTTTCTTAATTCACAGAGACTTCATATTTTAAAGACAACATATGAAAAGGGCAATATGTTCCACTTTATACTGATCTGAAGCTGAGCACCACCACTACCTATAATACAGTAAGAATTAACGTTAGGAAGGATGAGAATAGAGGTTTTGATTGTCCTACCAGAATGTCCCTCGTATGTTGTTCCTTAAGTGGACCATGAGCATTTCAAATGTACCATTTTTATGCCCGTAGGGGACAATGTTTATGCTCTTTGCTTCCTGGCCTGTGTTGGGCCACTTGGGACCACTCCACAGGGTGGATATGAGAGGTGCCATTTGGGAAAACAATGGGAAAGAAAATGGAGCGAGAAATACCACATTCGTACCCATTTACTTTAAAAACCATAGCGATGATTTCACTAAAATGTTATACCCCTTAGAGAGCTCTGGGGCTCACCTTTGGATCAGCTACCTGATGGCTGCCTTACCCTGAACTCCTGGAGGTCTGACCCGCTTGTTGGGAATTTCAACTGTGTGCTGACCACCTACTAGGAAATTCACAGTGCGCTAGTGGAGTCTAACTCTGTAGTTAAGGGCTGGTCAAAGACACTTAAGGCTTTGGAGAAAGAAAAAGGCAGAACCACAGAAAGCTCTTAAATTAAGTGGTTTTAAGTATATTTCATGAATTCTAAACTTTTGGAGTGTGGTTCCAAGTACAGGATATCTATCATCTATCTATCTAGCTAGCTAGCTATCATCTATCTCTGGAATGCTACACATGCCACGGGGTTATCACGACTGCCAGTAGGGACAATCCATTGCCAAGGGCTTAGTAAGTGCCCAAGAGATAACTGTTCCTATAATTGCTATCTTCAGCTATTTCTACTTATCCCTATACCTTCAATGTATACAAACATACAACGCCAATTGTCCAGTGTGACTTCAAATCATGCTAGACTTCAAAGCGGAATACTTGAAAACTTGAACACTTTGTTCCCAAGGCAGTTCTGGATTAGAATTCCATTGTTCCTGGAATTTGGTGCATTCTACAGAGCCCGGCCACTTTCTCATAATTGATGAAATCTGTTGTCTGGTATAAATGGAGGAGCAAGCAGAGATTTTACAAGTTGGTGGAAAGGAAAAGGCATCTTCCTGTTCTGTGTCTACCTGGCTGATGGTGGGATGGAGTCCCGAGGTGTGGGTGTTAGGCCATGCAAGGGCAAACCTGTCTCCCCAACGTAGTCAGGCCGTGCTGTAGAATGACTTTCAATTCTAATGACTCCTTTTATAATCTTCCTTTATTCTCTTCAATGCATTGCTTTTATTTTTGTCAACAAACTGTGTCATTTACGATAGTAAGATAACTCCTGTTGTTCCAGGTCTTTATCAGAGTTCCTACAAATCAGGTTAATTGGTGATCGTCAGAGCTTTTTCTGTCTTTAATGAGGCCCCGTAGCCCAAGGCAAGGCCTACCTCTTGATAAGGGACTTTCTTTTTTCTTATTCTGAACTCTTTGATCACTTTAAAACAACAACAACAACAACAACAAAAAAGCCAGGATGAACAACCACCGGGAATGTCATTGTTTTTTAATTGCCTGATTACCAAATGTTGGAGATAAAAGATAGATGTTCTCAATTAATAACATTTACATAGATTAGCATTACTAACAAGCCTCATTAGGAGCTGCTGATTTTTGTTTAGAGGGTATCCCTTGTCATTTGCTCTCTCCGGTTGTGCAATCCAGTGTACCTTTCGTATGACAAAACAGTGCCTTCTAATTTATTCCCATTAATCAAACAGTAAGGCATTTTAAGACGGTGCCAGGTTTTTTTTAATTAATTCAAAGTTAATATTACCTAGTGTAGATTTAACGAAAGGTTTCCTATGTTAATAAAGTCCAGAAACTGTTTCGAAACTCTGGCAATATTTTATGAAGCCTAAACACCTTCATTGGATGAGTGTCAACACAAAACAGATCTGTGTTCCCACAGATGAAATGCGTCCATTTAACTGAGTGCCTGCCATGTGCCTCATACTTTTAAAAAAACGAATCAATACATGTGTTCTGGAAAGAGCAGGATTTGAGCTGTCTAAGTTTATCATGATCTACGGACATCAAAAATAAAAACCTGAAACTTAAAATGTTTTCTATGCAAATTTCAATGTTACTATAAGTGGAGAGGTATACTTGGTTTGTCAAGAGAGGTTTTTATCCCCCCACCCAAATATTTTGATAAGGATATGAAATGGTTGTGGATTTTTTTTTTTTGGGAGAAAGTACATGTCAGTATCATGATGAACATTTCAGGTTTTCAAACTCTCTCTGTTCAGCTTGCTCACTCTTCCCTACTCTTCAGAAATCTGCTCCCTTCCTCAGAGATGTCCCGGACCATTTCCTCTTTCTTTCCCCCAGCTTTATTGAGATATAATTGACATATGACACTGTAAGTTTAAGACACAGAACATGTTGATTTGATACACTTACTTATCCCCAAATGCTCACCACCAAGATTTAGCTAACACTCCATCACGTCACATAATTACCATTTCTTTTTGTGGTGAGAACATTTCAGATCCACTCTCCTACAACTTTGAAGGATATAACATAGTATCACTAGCTATAATCTCCACGCTATACGTTAGATTTTCAAAACTTATTCGTCTTACAATTGCCAATTTGTATCCCTTTTTCCAACTCTCCCCATTTGTTTCAACCCCCAGCCACTGGTAACTACCACTCTCTGAGTTCAACTTTTTTAGATTCCACATATAAGTGATATAATACAGTGTTTATCTTTCTATGACTTATTTCACTTGATACAATGACCTCAAGTTTCATCCATGTTGTCACAAAGGGTAGGATTTCTTTCTTTCTCATGGCCTAGTATTATTCCATTTGGGGTGTGTGTGTGTGTGTGTGTGTAGTAAGCGGTCCCCATAGTACATATATTATACCTGCCTTTTCTGTAAGGAAGGGCTCCCTTGCAGCCCTGAGCACAGTGGCCGAAGCTCTACCTACCTTGTGACAACCTCCTGCAGCTTTCACAGGGGCCCTGGGGATCTCCTAGGCTCTGCTTCTGCCCCATCCATTTCAAACTCATGTATTTGCTATGCCATGAACGTGGTTAGATGGGCAATAGCTCTGTCCTAGAAACTGAGAACCAGTAACATTCTCACACGCCAGCCCGGGAGAGCAGTTCAGACTAGTTAGACTTTGGTTTTTGTGTGTCTTTCTGCTCAGCTTTTACATTTCCATATGGTTAGGCTTTTACACTGATGGATCTCACTTCCATTGAGTTAGAGAAATATGAAAATACACTTGCATTTCTAATCTCCCTTAATAGGGTTCCAATGTTAGCCTTAATCGATGACTACGCAGTCATGACATGGAATCCATTTACAAGGCTTACTACTCCGTTTTCTCTGTTAGTGCATCCTTGGGCATATTCTTGCTCAAAACCTATCAGAAAACATATTATTTATTTGTTTACACTCTAAAAGTTTGTCCAACAGCATTAAAGCATATTTTGATGGTAAATAATAATTAAAAAAAAGCTTTTCAGAGCTTTTTTAAAAAGTCAGAAAACAACATATTTCAATGAGTTTGGTATTTGTCCTTTGGCTTGCATTTTAAAAAATAAAATTCATGTTTTATTATGAGATTAATACATGCTTATTTTAGGAAAAAAGCAGAAAATAGGAGGGTCAGTTCCATTTAGTCTCACTCTAGGTAGACAGTCACTGTTAATAAGTCTGTATATTTCCAGTTCTTATTTTTCCTGAGTATTTGAAACCTAATTGTGACTTGATAAGAATGTGATATAGAAGAATAAAAAAAGTATATTTTTTATGATTATAAAAGTATAATTGTTGTATACAATTTGCAAAGTAAGTGAAGAAACCTATAAATCTGTTTTCAATTATAAAAATGACACAGAAGCATCATAGAAGATTGGAATATTTTATAAAAGTGAACATAAAAAGCTGTCTAGAATTCCACTTAACAGAGTAATTATTATTTACATTTGATATATGCCATTCCAGACATTTTAGGTTGTGTATTTTGATATATATATATATTCCTCACTTGCTTTCTCTGACACTAATTTTGCACTTGTACAAATTCTCTCTTCCTACTAAAGAAAATCACATTCCCTTTCAATCAATGTGCTTCTCTGGAAAGAACACAGAATAAAAATTAAAAAAAAAGATATAAAATCCAATTGATATAATCACTTTGGTGGATCTTATATATATATATATATATATATATATATATATATATATATATATATATATATATATATATATATATATGAATTATTTGAGTTCTAGAGGAGAATATACCATATATATGCATATTTATGCTTAAGCATCAATGGTACATCAAAATCCATGAGTCCTACTCGAAGACGACATGGAGGGGGTTAAATGGCAGAAATATTTGTCACAGGTGGTTCATTTATCTTTCCCAATTAAAAAACACAACAAATGAAATGGCTGCACAATATGACATTTAACACTGCAGAAAATCATTACATTCCTTGGTGGTGAGATCAGACATGCTATCCTCTTGGTAGCTCTATTTTGTGGTGGGGAAAATAATTCTTTTTTTTAATCTAATGATTCTCTTGGCACATTACTTCAAGTTGTTGAGCCATTGTTGGAGTGTACGGTTTTCTAGACAGATTTTGAAGAAAATTATAAGATGTATCGTATTTTCTACATGTTAAAAAATAAAATCTGACTGGTCTTGAAGACAACAGCCGGTCATTTTCACTTTTGTATTCCCAGAACTTAGCCCAAGCCTGGCGCGCCCACTCTCTCTCTCTTTATATATATATTTGACTGATTTCAAACAAAACGTCATTTGTAAAGTGCTATTGATACCTTCATTGTCCTCTTTTCATGATAAAATTAAAATACACTGCTTGTACAATTTCAAGCAATAGAACTACATTTAACTCAGAAGCTGAAAATACCTATACAATGGAATTATTGGGTATCCTTTTATTTCTTTCATTTTGGCTCTACTACATAGCTAGAAGAGTAGGCACTCGGAAAGTTCCTATCTTTTTCAGTTCTGCCTGAGCAGTGGGCAGCCATGGCTACCCAAGTTCACCATCGGGATGCACTCACTGACCTTTGCATCCCACCCCAGGGTCTTGGGGGTCAGAGAATAGGTCATTGCCATATCGCTGAGAAGCTTCTGGCCCCGGTGCTTGGCCAGAAGACACACAGCTCAACTTCCTCACTTGCTTTCTCTGACACTAATTTTGCACTTGTACAAATTCTCTCTTCCTACTAAAGAAAATCACATTCCTTTTCTTTCAATCAATGTGCTTCTCTGGAAAGAACACAGAATAAAAATTTAAAAAAAAGATATAAAATCCAATTGATATAATCACTTTGGTGGATCTTAGATTTTTATGTTGATTGGCACAATGCATCTTCTTTTTACTTTTGTTAAATGGAGTGTGTAGTTTTGTGATAGAAATTATACCCAGGATCTTTAGATATTATGCAAACTCGAACTCATGTGTACAACACCTTGACACTTGAAATTAGCTTCCTTCTTTTATTAGTTATCTAATAAAGATAGCAATCCTTATTCTCAGACTATAGTGTCAGAGGTGGATACAAAAAAAAAAAGCAACTGCTTTTCTAATCATTATTTTATTGAATAATCAGTTGCAGAAAAAAAAAGGAACTATTTTAATTGCCTCATAAAGAAATAGCTACCTGGAAAATAAAACCATACATTCTACTTGAGCTTCAAGGGGCCAAATTTGCCTAAGGTCACCCACCTAAGATTCAGATGGTGACCTCCTGCTCTGATATCAGACGATTTATGTCCCTGACATTTATGAGAGACCATGGTGTGTGCTTCCACCCATTTGTCTGATAAGGGTATTTCATGATGGCATCAGATGTGGAGGCTGAAAATTTTGCCTCAGGCCTTGGAGTTAGGTACGTGGCAGTCACTTGCCTATGAAACTCTCTAAAATCTTTCAATATATTTACTCATTCATTTTGGATGTTTGGGAAAACAATGCTAATGTGGCAAGTTTTCTTAAAAAATCCAGTACCCTTAAAAGCCTGGCTCTGAGTACAATGCAATTAAAAAGAAAAAAAAAAGACAGAATCACTCAGAAAGTCTAGAAATGATCCCAACAAAATACAGAGGTTTAATTTCATTGGGGAATTTCTAATTAATGATGTTTGAGTGGGTTTTAAATTCCCCAACCACATTCCCACCATCCTTACTCACCATTTGGGGAAGGTTTAAGCCTTAGGGCATCTTTTAGATGAATATTACTCTCCACATTTATGCTGAATGGAACAGCACCAGTAATGCAATTATAGTAGAAAAGAAATCTTTCATTCCCAGGATACTCCCGCAAACTCCATTACAACATCCCATCCATGTTTCTTTGTTTCATTGTGTTAAGAGTAGTAGCAAACGGCTAACTCAAAGCATAAGACAAAACTGTGATTTACTATTTCTCTTGGCCAGTCGAAGAGGGGGTCCCTGGTTTTTACATGGGCACTGTTTAGCCCCAGTACGTGCAATTACTTTTCCTTAACCAGTGATTTCAGCAGCGTAGAGAGGAAACTGTCTTGCTTCTAAAGCCATGGGCTGAACTTCCAGTAGCAAACCTGGGTAAGATGCATTCAGTTCTCTGTGGGATTCCATTGTGCGGTGCAAGAGATTACTTCTCGAAGGGTCTTAGTGCCTTAGGGTTACAAGCCATAGGAAGTGTGTCCCCATATTCCTCCGTGTTCTGAGCATCTCCACAGAAGTGGATTTTTGGAAATTGCCACATTTATTCCCTAAAACATTGATGATTTCTGGTTGTGGGACTCTGGCTTTGTGACATCCTAATTATCTTTATTTATTGCAAGGATGCTGTGAAATTGTTAAATTCAAGTTACTTTTAATTGATTACATAAACAATGTGTATCTGTCAATAATATTTTAGAAGAAGTTTGTTTAAAGACAGCGAAGGCTGATAAGTTGTGGTGGCATTATGAAAGTGGGGTAACAAGTAATCCTAATATCAAGAAATTATTAAAATGGTAATAGAGACTGGATTGCAGTACATAATTATAGCCTTCAATGGTGCTATGGCTGTGAAAGTATAAATATGGAATTAAAAATACTGAGTGGAATGATACTATTTAGACATGCGTGCATGTATTTGTATCCATGAAAAAAATATTTATTGATAAGGGAGTTAATAAAAACAAAGAAAAACTATTCAGAGTCTATAAAATCTCCCACTTTCCATTTGCCTGATACCGTACTTAAAAGATGGCTTATAATAACGTTTCCCAAGATCTGGAATGTTCTAAAGATTCAGGGTCACAGGTACCACGTGTCCTGGAACCCTTGACTCAGTAGGTAAAATGAGACTGGGACTTAGCTGTTTTTTGGAAAATTCTAAAAAAAAGTGATGTTTTTGATGTTCAACAATTCTGGGTCTTGCCACTTGCCATCAAAAATTCAAAAACTAAAACCAAAAAACATCCAAGCAAGGTAGTTCAATAAGAAAAATATGTAGTTATGTTTATTTGACAAAGGATGTCAGGTAGCTTAGAAACCCTACTCTAGGAGGTCCTTGGATAACAGAGTTAATTTACTAGTGTAAGTACACTTGGTATAACATCATGATGTGAATGACACACGTTGTTGTGTTTTATTATTTTAGAAATCAGTAAGTGGTTGAGTATACTATTTATTTTTTTTTGAGCCCCAGTTTCCTCATCTATTGGAAGGAAATCGGTTTTCTGACACCCACCCACAATGATTTTAGGAATCTATGACAAAATATTTTTCAAATGATGGAAAAATGTGAAGTAGTAGCTGCCTTGACCCAGGCACATATGAGAAGGGAGTCAGGAGACGATATTCTTATTTTGAAGAGAATGTGCCTCAAGGAGACGGAGGAGGAGAAGGCTGATGAAAATACATCGAGCACCATGGGCCGCGTCCAATACTCAGCACTTTGTATAAATTGCTTAATTTTTACTCCCCATGCAAAGCCTCAGCGGTTAGGTAGGTCTGTAAAATGAGAAAACCAAGGAGCAACAAGGGAGAGCTACGCTCCTAAGGATACAGGCTAATGAGTGAGTGGCAGGGTGAGCATTCAAACCATGACCGCTGGCTTTGCGGTCTGAATGGCACTGTGCCTTGGCTCCAAAAAATGCATACGTTTGACAATTTAGACTGGAGTCAGTAGAAAACTACGGACATTGCCCAGGGCTCCCTTCAGAGGATAATACTGCTTATTTGGAAGGAAATGTATAATTATTTTTTTCTGTAATTTCTCCTTCTCCCCACCTCCTAATACCCGAGAGCAGTGAGAAAAAAATACCTGAGAGTGGTTTGAAAATCATGCTTTGTTTGAGGCTTATCAACATGGACTCAAATATCTATATATATGGTTATATATATATATATATATATATATATATATATATATATACTATATATATATTTTTTTTTTCTCATCTGTGACATATTATGGTCAGATCACGGGCTTGTTAAAAGTCTGACAACTTTACTCTTAATAATTATGTTGAATTATGGTTTCAATGATTGAAGAAGTCAAGGCATTAAATAACATGGACACCATTAAAAAAGAAAAAAATATATTATTTAATTAGATGGCTACCCTTTCTATTGTTCATTTATTTTCAAGTCTGGTAGAAATAGGATCCCTGCTGTTTGCAGTTTCTGGCTATCTTTATTCCCCTCATTATTAATTCCTTTTACCCCTCTCCCTCCCGTCAGCCTCAGTGACATGTATTTGGAGTACTGTTTTTCTTGCATATTTCATTTGGGATTCCAGGGTGACAAGGAGACCCCGGCGAAGACGCAGCCAGCAGCTAGGTCAAGGGTACACCTTCGGAATACCACAGGCTCCTCTCACCCACAGTTTATGCAACTGTTACACGTCAGTGTCAGAGTTCATTGAGAATTTCCATAAATCTGATAGGTAACGTGCCAAATGAGATTAGAGAGGCCTTCTTTGTGATCACGGTCAAATGAAAATATCTTATGTTAGTTTCCCACTACAAGCTGGAGGCAGGTAGTTAGTACTTTCTGTGAAGAGACAGAGACACACATACACACGCACACGGAGGAAACACAAGCTGTTGTCTACATAGAAAGCGGAAGCATGGGGGGATTCTAGTAGAGAAAAACATAGATACTGGAATTGGTAGGGTTTGGCTGCAGGAATTTTACATTTTCCACATGATCGGCTGACTCTTACCCTAATTGTTGTTCTAAAACACACTTTTCATTTGCATCGATTTTATAGGTTGCCTTTATGTAGTTAGATGTCAACACATTCTTCAAGTTATTTTGTTGCAAAACAGAAAACCAAGGAGGACAAAAGAACATGAGCAAATGGAGGGGCTGTTTACAGATTTAATCTCTGACTCCTCACCCAGACGTGCATTTTTCTTTTAAGCCTTGACCTGAATCAACCCGATTCAGAAAAGTGCATTGTAAACCATCTTCTTAGACTTGATTCAAAAACATTGACTCACTTATATTTGAAAATAAAACAACATTAATATTTTAAGGCAATTGTGAGAAGAGGACTTAAGAAAACAGACCTGTCAGCTGTCCCTGCTCTTCTGGTCACCCAGCACCACTGAGAAGAGTCTTAGCCGTATTCTGTCTTCATTGACTATGCTGAGAAACGCCCAGACGGAAACGTAATTCAAATAATAAATGCAGGAAGTTGGAGTATCTATTATTGACGATCGGGGGTGGGGGGCTGTTTGTATTACAGAAATGTAACTCAATCTAACATGCATTTGTTGAGCGCCTGTCCTCACTACGCCTCTGAGATTACTGACGTGGGGAGAACCTCAAGAAGAATCAGGTGGTTTCTGCAGAAAAGTCTGTAAAATCTCACTAGGACATGAGGCCTGCATGAGAAACAATTAGGAAACGGTACCAGAGGGAACATGATGAAAAGGCCAGTTGTACAGGCAGGAACAAACCGGGAAGAATGAGTAGAACTCGGGGTACTTGGGGAATGGAGGTGTAGGTGGCTTTGGAGGAAGATTTGGGTAAGACAAGAAGGAAAATAAGGCCCCGTGAGGTGGCGAGAATAGCATGAGGTCAGGTGGGGTGATGGGCCTGGTTTGTTCAAGATCCCAGGAGCTACGTGAGCAAAAAAAAAAAAAAGGATCGTGGAGGCAGAAGACTCCAATTCTTATCCTCGCTCTGTCACTTCCATCTGGTAAGACCAGGAAAAATGTAGTTAACTTGTGTCCTCCTCAGTAAAATGAGGGGGAGAAATTTGGTGCTTTGGCCAAGAGGCAATGGGCTGAGGTCGAGAAGTGAGTAGGTTTCGGTCACCCTGTGTGCCAGCTCTCAGGCAGCCCTAGAAGAAATGTGTGTCATGTCCCTGAAACCCTCAGATGGTGATTACGACTGATTACACAAGATGCCATGTTCCCTAATCATATCACTTACATTCCTGCGAAAGGCGGTGACAAGCGTTTGAAGGGAGAAGATCACAGCTGTCTAATCAGAAAAAAAAAAAAAAATCAGATGAAGCATTTGTGGCCAGGAGATCACACACCGGCCTGTGAGGGAGCTTTGGCGAGACAGGGTTTCACCCTCTTTCTAACCCAGCTTAACCCCCGCCCATGCTCTTCTCTCCAGACCCCCTCAGTCGCATAATGACAGTTGTTGGGCTGAGGTGGCTCATACACTCCGTGTATTTATTTATTCTATTAGCTCATGTGCTCTGTTCTGTGAAGTGAACATTGTCATTGGGTAAATTTGGAGCGCGTCTCCGCCAGAATCTAGACAGCTCTTGTGAATCAAAGAAAAGCACCGTGGACACCCCCGCCCCCACCCCCACCCCTGCTGGCGTGTCTGATGCAGCCCCAAGCTTAAGACACCACCTCTCTATTCTGCCATTCCGTTTTTAATCTTCCTTCAAAGAGAAAGCCAACTGTCTTGAATTAAACACAGGCAGTTCTTGAAGTCATGTGTGATGAAAGTGATTAAGTAATTAATTCAAACAAAGGTGACTTCTGAGTCAGGTTGGGGGGTCAGGGAAAAAAAGGTCTTGATTTAAAGCAGCATTTACTCGGCCTGCTATGGAAAAAAAAAAACCCAACTATTTAACATGATATGAAATGGCCGTGCTGGAGAAGATTAACCTATCTCCTTGCTTCCTTAGCTCCAGGCATGCTGGCCTCTTGCCCTTCCTTGAACAGACCGGGGCTGGTTTTCTCTGCCTTAAGGCCTGTGGACCTCCTGTTCGTTTTTGCTGGAAGCTCTTCCTGCTGACATTTGTCTGGGACATTCTTTCCAGGCATATCCATCTCTGTTCAATTGTCACCTCCTCAGAGAGCCCCTTTCTGACTGTCCTAGCTATAAAATTGTCCTCACTTTGGTCTCTAGCTTGTACACTAATGTATTTATGATACCTATTTTTGCCTGGTATTCCGACCTCACCAGAACGTAAGCTCCATGAAGACAGCGTTTTATCTGTTTCTTTCCCCCCTGCAGTATCCCCAGTAACTAAAACAGTGTCTGGCACAGGAAATGGTGCAATAAATAGTGGCTCAATAAACAAATGAATGAATGAATGAACTTCCAAGCTTAAACGTTTCACTCTCTTCTAAGATTAAAATAAGCTCTCAGGAATGCTTTAGACAATGAAAGCCACTACACATACTTTTAAATACTAAAACCCACGCCCTAGAATTGTAAGTTCAGAGTCAGGCACCAACTGGATTCCTAAAACACAAAAGGGAACAAAACTACAGCTTTCAGCTGGGTGCCTCTCCCGCTTTGAAACGAACCATTGGCCGTTTGAGATTCCTTCTTCCAAGAGTCAAGAATGTTTATCAGAAGTCATGCATGGCTTCCATTTTGTGATGTAATGTGTCTCAGGAGAAGCTCACCTCCCGTGCCTTTTTGCTGGACGTGTATATCTGGTTTATAGCAAGTTAGCTGAAGTAGACAGATTGCGAGCCAGCGTCGTGAGTGTACGTGACGGTTAGTCTGATGGAGACTAAATTGTGTTGTGAGCCTGGCTGCATCCAGCTGTCTGGCTGTACTGGCCACAGTTGTTTGGTATGCTCTTGACCTGTCCAAAGTGGCAAGTGTGTAAGTGGGTTTGCAATCGTGATTCTTCTGAAGGTCTCAACACTCCTTCCTCATGTCTGCTATCTCTAGACACTCTGTTAGCTTTTCCCAAGAGCCCAACCCTGATGATAAAAACTCACAGTTCCAAAGTTCTCTTAAATAGTCTGCCCAGGTAGATGATGTTGACATATAGAGCTAGACAACATTCCTTGTCCCTTTAATGAAATTATCCAGTGATATTCTATCTATGGTACTAGGCAGTAGAACAAGCATAGAAAACTCGTAGATAAAATGGTAATTATTTATAATCCAAAATTAACTGTCCATAGAAAAATGAAAGTACAGGGCCGCTGGGTATTTCCAAGCCACTGTCATATTTGGGCATCCTTGAACACAGGTGACTCTGGGGAACATCGAAGGTTAGGGGCCAGGCAGTACAGGGATATGGCATAAATGTGAAACATCTAAAGGGCATTGCAAATTCAGGTGTGGGTGGGTAAGTTTCATGATAGAGGAGGCTGGGTGAGAATAGAGGTAAAGGGCCAGCATTGTCGTGACCCTGAGAGGAAAGGAGAGGCCTGTGGTGACAGCCCCAGCTTCAGGGCAGAGGTCAGGAAAAGCCAGACTTGGAGTCAGGGCCCCAGCAACCAGGAGGACACGGGGAGGGAGGCCTGCATTCCATGGGTGGTCAAGGGCAAGTCCAAGAAACGAAAGCCAGGAGTTAGTCCTGTATCACTGCAATCAGAGTGGGGAAAGGCTGGAGGCCACACAGGTGAAAAGTGGCCATGTCTGGGTCCCGGCAAACCGTGGTTCTGGGCTAATTTTAGTCTGTATTCTCTGTCAACTCTGTTAGGTCAAAGCAAAGATAACTTGCATATGGATAAATCTATTAATCAAAATAGCTATTTAAATGGGATCCATAGGTAATTATTTCCTATGACGATTTAAAATGTGCAGTAAATATTCTTGGGTGTGTTTTTTAAGTGCAGGATGACACACGATAATTAAATAAGTCTAGATATTATGTCAGGGCTATAACTGTGAACACAACTCAGAGAATCATTACAATTTTCAAGAATAATACATGCACTTTATTTTTTAAGTCTCTGTCTTCCGGAGAATCCAAATGGAAGAAGCGTGGCGGGAAGGGACCAGCAACTGTACGAATGTTATAATATATAGAGACGTAATTGCTGTCAGTGTAAATAATGTGGCTTTGTTGAGTAAAATGAGATGATTGCTTAGGGTTTTCCAAAACCCCCTAAAATTGCTTCTATACCACATGTAACCACATGTGGTATAAATATAATGTGAGTCAAAGGAATGAGGAAAGATAAACATGTAATTAAAAACAGCTCGGTAGAAACTTGGGCTCATTCATTTCAATGATGGCATCTGCAGTTTATGGAACGGTTATAGACCCGCAATATATCGGTGGTGACTACACGCCATAAAACACATCAATGCAGCTTGGGCCCAAATTATTATACACAAACAATAAATCCATCCCGTTAACAGGATAAATATGATAACTGTTGATAATGTTGGAAAGTGGCAGACTGTGATCCCCAAGGAAATAGTTCTGTGTTCTTAAGAAACAAAGACGACGTTAGCTTTTAGTGCACTCACGACTTCCGTTCTGTTATCTGTAGTTTGAATTAAAAAGAAAGATTGTGGCCTTGAAAGCATCTATGCTGATGACTGTTTGGGCATCTAATAAAAGACATCAGTCCAACCATTTATTTGTGAAAATGAAATCTTCATATGTTGAAGGTCAGTTTTAGTTGAAGTGATACAATAAGGCAAAGTCAAGGTTCCTTTGCCATTAAAATTGCTCTTGGAGCCAATCTTTGGTATTCTACCCTTAACCTTGAATCCTGCCCTGTATGTGGTAAGAAAAATAGCAAATGTTTGTCACAATATGACGATGGACTCAACATGGCTTTGAGTTTTTCTCTGGGAGACAGTTATCCAAACAGATGGAAAACCTCTTCACAAACATTCTTAAACGAAAGTCAGATAAAATGTATCTGAATATAGATTGAAAATTAGTTTTTTCATCAGCCATCATCTCATTTTGTCCTCTAAGAAATGGAAAGTTTTTTCAGTCTGGTTTCTGTCAGGGGCTAGTGTTAATACTAAGTACTTTGGGGTGAATGGTCAAGGAAACTAACGATACTATTTCATATACTATTGGTGTAGTATGGAAAATATGTAGGTATCATCTTCTTCTGAGTATGAAGGAAGCAAACAAGTATATAAAAATTTATCAAAGATGTGTCATTGGCTATTTTCTTATTTGAATGGAAAGGTTTAATTCTCTCCTCTCTCTCTCTCTATATATATATATGTGTGTATATATATATATATGATATATATGTATATATGATATATATGTATATATGATATATATGTATATGTGTTATATATATATATATATATATATATATATATATATATATATATATATATATCTCATATGTATGAGTATGTAGGGTATGCAGAGGGTGCCAAAAAATGTATACGCATTTTAAGAAAGGAAAACTGTATTAAAATTGTAATACTCAATATATACTGATAACAAAAGATGAATACAAGTCTCGTGTGACATCTGCAATTACAAGAGGTGCTCAAAGTGGTTCCCATCAGCATCCAGACTCTTCTGATGACGGCGAACTACTGCTTAAGCATAGATAACATCTCTGCAAATGTATATACATTTTTTGGGGACCCTGGTATATAATTTTTCTTTGAAGATTTTTAAATCAACGTTATTGAAATATGATTTATGTACAAACAAAAGCACTAATGTTAGCAATTTGATGAGTTTTGACCAACACGTACAGTCATGTGACCAACACAATCACAATATGTGGCATTTCCATGACACCCTGTGTTCCCTCAAGCTCTGATGTCATTAATCCCCTCCCCGTCTAGCCTATGGCAGCCATTATTTATTTCTGTCACTATCATTTTGCCTTTTCTAGAATGTCATATAAATGGAATCATAGCTTATATAGGCCTTTGTGTTTAGCTTTTTCCACTCAGTATGATGGTTTTAAGATGAATCCATGCTGTTTTGTGTATCAGTATTTTTTTCTTTTTAATTGCTGAGAAATATTCCATTGTATGGATGTCTCACAATTTATTTATCCATTCACCCGTTGATGAATACTTGAGTTGTTTTCAGGTTTTGTTTACAATACATGAAACTGCTATGAACATTTGAATACTAGTCTTTGCGTGGACGTGTTTTCATTCTCTTGGCTAAGAGTCTGTTTGCTGGGTCATCGGGTAGGTGTACGGGTAACTTTATAAGAAACCGTCACACTCTTTTCCAAAGTGGCAGGGCCATGTTACATTCCACCAGCAACATAAGATACTGAGAATTGTTTCTCATACCTGCCCGAACTTGCTATTGTTAGTCTTTTTCATTTTAGTCATCTAATGAGTGTATAGTGGCATTTCATGGCGGTTTTGATTTTCATTTTCCTTATGACTAATGACGTTGAACATCTTTTCATGGGCTTATTTGCCATCCATACATCTTCTTCAGTTGTTTTCCGTGTACTTTTTAAGTTGGATTGTTTGTCCTCTGATTGAGTTATGAAAGTTCTTATATAGTTTGGATACAAGTACTTTGTCAGATACGTGTTTTGGATACATTTTACCCGAGTTTGTGGTTTGCCCTTTGATTTGTTATGTCTTTTGAAGAGCAGCAGTTGAGAATTTTTGATGAAATCACCATTTTTTTTTAAGCGAACCCCTTTTTGTCCTATCTCAAAAATTTAGCCTAACCAAATATCACAAACCTTTTCTGTTTTCTTCTAGATGTTTAATAGTTTTAGCCATTACATTTAGGTCTACTACGTATGATCTACTTCAGTTAATTTTGTTGGTGATGAGAGAGGCATTAAGGTTCATTTTTCACATGTGGCCATCCAGTGGTTCCAATGCCATTTGTTGAGAAGATTATCCTTCCCCCATGTAATTGTCTTGGCATCTTTCTTGAAAATTAATTCATTATATATGTCTGGGTATGTTTTTTGAATATTCATTTCTGTTCCATTGACCTTTCTGTGCATCTTTAAACCAATACCATTCTGTCATGATTATTGTAGCTTTATAGTAAGTCTTGGAAAGAGGTAGTGTAAGTTTTCCAAATGCGTTCCTTGTTTTCAAAATCATTTTGGGTGTTCTTGGTCCTTTGAATTTCCATATAAATTTTAGAATATGTTGTCTATTTCTACAAACATGCCTTTTCATATTCTAATTAAAATTTCATTGAGCCTGTGAATGGATTACGGAAGAACTGGTATCTTAATACTAACAAGTATATGAACCTAGCATATTGCTTCATTTATTAAGGTATTCTTTAATTTCTCAGCAAGGTTTTACACATATTTTGTTAAATTTGTCCCAAAGTAACTTATGTTCTTATGCTCTTGCAAAGTTTATATTTTTTATATTTCCATTTACAATTGCTTTTTCTTAGTATACGGAAATATAATTGATTTTAAAAATATTGACCTTGTAGCCTATAATTTTGCTAAACTCACTATTAGTTCTAATAGCGTTTCAAAATATAGATTTCTTAGAATATTCTACATACATGATTGTGTTGTTTGTGAGAAATGTAAAGAAATTGTTGCTTCTTTTTCAATCTGTATGCCTTCTTTTTTTCCTTGCCTTATTGCACTAATTAGGGCCCGTAGCAGAATGCTGGATTAGAAGTAGTGAGAGTGGACGATCCAGTCAGTCCTGTTCTGAGAGTGTATCTCTATCATCTCATGAGGTGAGGGAAGACACCAGAAGTTTCTGTGAGAGACAGTGGGGTATAGGCAGATGGCACTGAGGTCAGTAATGCAACCATTCAATGTCAGGATGGCTTTCTTGACCCAAGGATGGGAAAGACCCAGGGACCCAAAGGATCCAGACAGTGGGTATCAGGACAAATCGTGAGCTAGCCCTGGGCATTAACACAGCTTAGCCTTGAACCCCTCAACTTGTCTCTCAGTCTTGGGTTCCTTGTCTGTGAAATGGGAGTGACGGCAAAGAGTGTCACCTGGTGGGCTTATTGAAAGCACGAAATCAAATGTACGAGAAGAGGCGCTCATCTATAACACACACTCAGAAAAGGGTCGTCTGCTGCTTCCTTTTAGGGAATTACATCCATTAAGATGCTTTTGGCAGCAAATAAACTTTTAACTGGAAAGGGTTGAAAGGGTAAGAGCTCATTCTCCTCATGTGGTATGAGGCGGGGGTGGGGGTGGGGGGTCCCAGGGGAGCCAGTTTTGCAGGAGATGGTCTGTACCTGCATGGCCACCATCACCAGGTCTCCCAGGACAAGAGCTGAAGCATGAAGGAAGGGGAAGGGTCTCTCTCTCTCCCCGCCCCCCCTCGCCCTCTCTCCCTCTCTCTCTCTCTAGCAGAGGCTTGGATATTTTTTTTAACCTTTCGTTGCACCCCCGCCACACACACACCTTCTTTGTGCTGGAGGCTGATCTCCCCAGACCTAGGTAGCCCCCCTGGCCTCTGGCTCCCCCCCCCCCCCCCCCCCCCCCGGGTCCCACCTCCAGTGAGCTGCACACTTCCGCTGAAGCCACAGCTCCTGCTGGGTGGCCCTTCCCCCAGTGAGAGCTGGTCTCTGGGTTCTAGTAATGCGTCCTTTCAGTCCTAGACTGGTAATAACTCCCTGCCGACTCTAGCCCACAGTAGATCCCCTTAACCATCCCTTCTAAGCTTCCCTTAACCTGCTTAGACCTTTGTACATAGTCACTTTATTCAATTCTCCTTAATCTGTGAGCCATCTGTGTCCTGCTGGGATCCTGACAGGTACAGGGGAAAAAACTTTCTCGGAAGCTGTCCCATCCCTCCTCCTGCCTCCCCCCAGCCCCCCCACAAAACAACAACAACAACCCAAACGCTTTCCTTTAGATCTCACTCTAGGATTGGATCACACCTTGGAGCCTGGGAAAGCAAGCATGTGACTTTCCAAATAACCATGCGTTGCTTTATTGGTTGGCACCCAACAATGTCTGGCTCAGGGGTACTTCCGCTCTTTACTGAGAGAAGAAACAATGTCTAGAGGCAGAATAGGGCAGGGAGGTGGGACAGGGGGCCCCACTCCCAGTTTTCTGGCAGCCAGCAGGAGCTCTTGTCGTTCCCGGTTTGCCAGCAGTGATGGTGGTTATGATGCTCGCGAGCAGCAAGAAGCTGCTCCAGAGAAGGTCCCAGGAGGACAGCAGACGGCTGCCGGCCACCTGCCACAGGCTCATGGAAGCCCCTCACAGCACCGGCAATGGGGAGAGGAGCCTTCAGCTGGGAAACGAGAGATCTTCAGTTCCTCCTTTCAAACTGAGACCCAAAAGGGAAGTGTTGCTGTTGTTGTTTTGTCCCGGTTTCTTTCCTTTGCGTCCCCCACACAGACAAAGTATAAAATCCTTTGGCCAAAATTCTTTGGCAAGTGTGCACCCAGGTGGTCACAGTGGGAATGGAGAGTTGGCTTGAGTGTTAGTGGTGAAAAAGAGGACACATCAGGATGACACAGGTTTTTAGCTTCAGCAACACCCATTGGATTGGATGCTTCCCCAGGATTTTGCCTGCGGGTCTCCCTGACACCTGGCTTCACCTCTGCATCTGGGCCGCGTCTCTGTTGAGGCTCTTTCTAATTTGAGCCGGAATCTAGTTAGGAACACAGAACTTTTGATCTTGAAAAGATCACAGAGATGTCCTAAGTGAACACTCTTCCATTACAGTTGAGGAGAGGGAGGCACAGACAGAAAAAGACTTGGAGGAGAAATGACTCAGAATTGGACAGATCTCAGAGCTGCTTTTGCCTGCCCAGAATATTCCATGGGGATTTTTTTTGTTTTAAACCATAAAGATGTATTTTCTAAACTATCCTTTGTTCCCAAGCAGGAAACAATATTGAGATTTTAAAAACACAGTGAAAAAACACCAACGGAGAAAAATACTAGGTTCTAAACCTTGTGAAATCTTACCTAACAGAAGCTTTGCCAGACACTCCAAAAATCGTAACAATTTGCAGTGATTCCTTTACTAAGTAACACAACTTGTAACAGTTTCACCAGCTGACAAACAAGAGGTTCATATCTGTCCAGATAAGTGTAGGAAAATGGAAACAAATTACTTCCACTTGTAACCAAGCTATTATGCCAATTCCAGACATCCCATAGCCTGTCTCTTGGCCAAATCCAGAGTATCAACATATATGACTTCAGATGCGTAAACCACTTCTTGGGCAAGAAATCACTCACTTTATTGTTAAGAATCAAGTGATTAAAATCGTGGTCTGCAAGAGCTCATTAGAATAAGGGTTAAGAAATGTGCTGATAATTTTAAGATCCCTTAATTATGTTGTTAGATGGCCAAAAATAGCTACCACATTTTAATTGACTATTATGTGTCTGGTACTTCATATAACTTGACTCATTTGAACAGCCCTACAATACCCATGTGGAGTGGGATAGAAGGAACCATTTGCTCATATTTTCCTTTTATCTCAACCATGTCCTGTTCATTGTGGGTGGAATATACTTCCCCATCCCACTGATGTAGGGCTTGGCCCAGAAACTTGCTTTGGTCAATGGAATGTGGGCAGGTAGAACTAAGCCTGTAAACGGCTTCATGTGTTTCTGTTCATTTCCACTTGAGTTTCTGACCTCTTCCATGAGAGAAAAGTGGGACCCGGGTCCTAGAAGGGAAACATGGAGAGCCAACTTCCACGTCACCTAAGGTCTGCAGTACAGCTCCTGAATGGGAAATAAATTACGGTACCGTGAGCCACTGAGATGTAGGGGATGTTTGTTACAGAGCATGATCGCAGTAACAGCTGACTAATACACAGCGTTGTGATGCCCATGTTATACATGATGAAACCGAGTCTCAGAAATGTTAATGGCCTGCCTCAGCTCTCAACACTGGGAGGTGGCTCAGGTCAATTTGTTCCTTCAAATTTGGTGGCTCATCCTCTCAGCAAACTGTGATTCCTTCCCTTCCCCATATGAAGAGAGGCAGACAGTTGATCATTTGGTCTATTATTTTTCTTTGTTTCTGGTGTTGTTATTTCTTATAAGATACACACACACAGTGCCAAAAAAATGTATACACATTTTAAGAAAGGGAAAACGTGTATTAAAATTGTAATAATGTATACCGATAACAAAAGATGAATACAAGTCACGTGTGACGTCTGCAATTACAAGAGGTGCTCAAAGTGGTTCTCATCAGCGTAATTTTAATACATTTTTTTCCTTTCTTACAATGTGCATACATTTTTTTTTGGCACCCTCTGTGTGTGCGTGTGATATATATATATTTCTTTTTTCCCCCTCATAATATCGATACAAAGTGAAGGAAATGTTAAGTGCATCGACTGATCTAAAAGATCACCTAGATATTTTATGTGTCATTTCTACGTTCAATTATATTGTGAGTCAGGAGTGCAAAACCGTCTTTCTGTTTTGTGGAAATATTGAATTTAGTCTTTAAAAATTAGCACAGTATCTATTCATGATGTAAAATATCGTTCAGAGAGGTGAATATTATCCTCCTCAGTTCATGGAATAAATTAAGACAGATGGGCGATTCACTTACTTTTACTTCATAGCAAGATAATATATTGATTTTCCCTCTCTCTTTCCTTTTAAATCTAAAGAAAAACTTCAAATAAAACCTAATTACATCACTCGGATGCTGAACTCTCCTGGAAATTACAGAGCTATCAATATTAAGTACACTTTACACCAATTCAGAAATCTATTTTGCCCAGACATATGCCCAGTGCCACTCTGATTTTTGTGTAATTGAGCCCTAAAAGGTGGTATAATGTGGATTTTCTAATTAGCTTATGCTAAGTTAGTCGGGCTTTTAAAATGTGAGATGGGAATTGAGCTGATCCTTGAAGGTGAAGGTGTTCACATAAGAAAATGGAAAGAAAGTTAAAAGGAAGGCAGCCCCTCCCAATCAGACCAACTCAGAAGGTGCAGATTTTCTGAAACAATGTGGGCGCCTGGAGGGTGGAAATTACTAGGATGTTCCCACCTGCCATTTGTACAGAAGCGACCCTGTGCCCCCCCGATTCTTTCACATTCAGGTTCATAGGACCTCTAGGTGACAGCACTTCATACCACTCAACTCAAAAATGAGCCGAGAGGGTACTCATCAGTTACAGCCGTGACGGTGACACCGATGGTCCCTCCCTGAGAGCTAGGACTGCACGTTGCACAGATGCCGAAGGGCTCAGTTCATCCTGCGTCCCCTGTTCCGATGACGTAGGAAAGGCACGTACAGGGGAGAGGGAAGGTGGCCGATACATGTAAAGGAACCTTGCGCTTGAAGATTCTGGGAGAGGGCTCTCCTCTCAGGGAAAGACAGGGTGGGGCAATTGGCATGGCTGACAAGGGGAAGCCGAGGCTGGACCTGCACCATCTCCGACTTCTCCTCCTGGCTCTGCCCTGCCTCACCAAGAGACCGGAGGCACAGCCTCCATTCATGGCCTGTCCCAAAGAGGAGGGGACCCGAGAGACAGCGGGCTGACATGAGCAGCCCTGGCCTTTGAAAAGGGAGAAAGAGGATGGATGTGGCAGACTGTAGACCTATGAGCTCAATGTCAACCCTGAATGAAATTCCAGACTGGATTCTTAAGACGGCTGTTGGGGAGCCCTTGGCAAAAGGAAGCAGGGATCTTAGAAACCAAGATGGGTTCACTGAGGCTAAGTCTTGCCAGATTAGCAACTTTGTTTCCTTTTTGGACACAGTTACAAGTCAGGGAGATGGAGTGTGGACAGACTCCTGAGAGACAACTGACTGATGCAGTGTCTCCCCGGGACCTTGCAAAATAAGGTGGAGAAACGCAGGTTAGAGAGCAGTGAAATCTGGGGCTGAAGGACTGAACAGCGTTTAGAGTGTTGCATGAAGACAGGTTGCTGACCACCTTGAAGGTGGCCCTAGGAGTGGGGCCCAAGGCTCTAGTCATTCCATTGTCATAGTCGGGCGACAGCTCAGGCGTGGCTCGTTCCATTGGTAAGACTGGCTAGACTGGGTGGCCGTTTGATCTAGAACGAAACGTACTATTGAAATGAGGGCAGGTCCTGGCAGGCAGACCCCCTCACACGGGCTGGAAGAAGAGCAGGTTGGATGCATACGGCATCTGAAACAGCCTGAGCTTTCACTGGAGCTTCCACCCTAGCGCTATTTGATATCACAGTGGCTCCTGCACAATCCCACATCTGGGGCCAGGAAATGTCACGTGACCCAGGTCTGGCCAATCGCAGCAGCAGATCTCACCCCGAGGGGCTGGTTAACCAGAAGCAAGGAGGTGTGTGCTTAGCATTTTGGACTGAGCTGTGTGGCAATGGGACTCACTACCGCTCTGCCTCAGAACACACTTTCTTATGATAATGTGAGTGTGGTGCCCTCACTGCCTGAGATATGGAGCCTGAGGACGTTGCCAGGACAGGGAACACATAGCCCGAGGGAGGGAGAGGAGACGAGTCCTGATGAGGTGGTGGCAGCCGTCAGTTCCGAACTAAGCCTACCTCTGAGCTCTGTTCTAGAAGCTCTGTCTGTCGAGGACAGACACTTCAGATGGGGAGCTCAAATCTGGCTTTCTAGGAACTGACTAGAGCAAAAGCCACCAAGCAGCTCTTTAACGCCTGTCGGTGGCTTTCAACATGTGGGATTCGGTGCCTCGGGGACAGATAAAGATTTCACCAGCCATGTTGAAGCTCAACATCGGTGGCAGGAGATTTCAAGGTGCCCAAATTAGCAATACCAGTGGAAATGGAAGGTGAATTAAACCTTTTTCGTATCATGAAGCATGATCCTGTAAATGGAACTCTGTCAAGTAAGCTGGCATTTGACATTTAACTGTCCAACCCTAAATAGAACATACACCCCGAGGTTCCCTCCCTTTTCCATAATTATCTTCTACCTCCAGCAAAACATTTGAGCAGTCAGTGAGAATGGAGACCTTTGCAAAACTTGCTGCAGGAGGCCATTGAATCAAAAGGTTTAAGATGAGAAAAGTTCCTTTTTGCCCATATGTTGAAGTTTCCTTTAGCCCAGGGAGTGGAAATGCCTTCCCAGCTGGAACAAGCTTATACATTCTGAATTCCTTTTGCTGACGAATGAATGCTGTACCTTTACAACCAACCTGATCTGTAAGTAGGGCATGTCAGGGAAAGGTCCTAAGTGCCACTGGCACCTAGAATTACATATAATAGATTTTTTTTAATGCCAAAGCCTGTCATTTAGCAGAGAGTAAACATATATCGTACTGTATAGATTTTTTTTTGGGTCTGTATGAGTCACAGTTGTGGCGTTATTTGCAGGCACAGAGATGGACAATTCTCTTTTCCCCGTGCTTTATTAATAGGTGACAGAACCAGGGTAACTTTTTAATCTCACTGTCCCTACAGCAACACCTCCTGGCCCTTGATTGCTTAGGTCCGCTAATGTAACCACACCGGGGAAAAATGTTTTAAATGCACTAACGCTTCGAAAGGCCATTTTCTCATCAAAATATTTTCCCTTATTGGGTCCACCGAGCTAATGCATTTATGAGACACGTGCATTAGCACAGCGGTCGTTCCACACCGTGACCCCTTCCTTCTAGTCAAGGCACACGGCCTGCTGTGGAGCGCAGGCCCCCGAAAAAGAAGGGAGGTGATTAGGTAAATTAGGTAAAAAGTAATACCTGCGCGATTGAGTAACCACTAAAGTGGCTTCCCAAAGTGTGGGTGTTTTAGACAACAAGTAAGGAAATAAATTGCTGGGGTCCGTATCTGTATCGATAACTCACGCTGCTCCGTTTAGACATTTCAGTCATGTGGGCAGGAGAAATCCTTGGGACCCACTGTTTATCATCCTAGTCTCCTCTCAACTCCTGGGCACTGGACTCCGTGTCCGTAATCTTCACCTTGCAATTCCAGCAACCTGATTGAGCCAGGACAATAACAGTGGAAAACGTGTCTAGAATCGAAATATGATCAGATAGCAGATGTAATGGGAAAGCCAGGCCCTTCTCTTTTCCATTTCCTTCGTGTTTGGTGTTTATGTGAATCTACGTTAAGTGTGGGGGTACTTGCACAGAGTTTGTGTGCTACCAGCAAAACGCCAATGTTGTCTGAAGAAAAAGGGAGAAGCAGAGAAACAGTTGGAGATAGCAAGGAAAGAAAGAGAATGACGCCAGCGAACTTGTCACCCCCCCAGTTCTCTATGGCTTCACAGCTACTGTTACCCCCACTGTGTTGGAAAAGCAAAGAAAAATAAGACCTAGACCCAGGGATCCAAATCTTGAGTATAAGAGAATGGTTCAAGTAGGGCAGAGATGAGTGGTGGTGAGAGCGGGGGTGGCACGGAGAAGAATGAAGACCGTGGGGTACTGCGTCAGGGTGTTGTTATAAACTGGCACTCTTACGTCACACGCCTGCGTTGATGCATCCTGGTGGCGTGGTGTGATTACAGGACAGAAACATCTCCTTAGGCCTGGGGGCACGCTTTCAGGAACTCAGGGGAGGAAGGAGCTGGTGTTGGCACAGCACGGGGAGCCTAAAAGCACTGACTGAATTTGAACGTGGAGAGAAGCACCTCTAGGTAGAGACAATGAAGAGTTTTCAAAGTGTTGGGTAAGAATGAAGAACATACATACCTACTTTACATCTGAACCTCCTGAGCCAAATTAGTGGGTTAAATGTCTTGTGAAATGTCTTGTGAGCAGGAGACCAAGGCAAACTTTCAAAAAGAAAACGTATGCTTTTAGACTCAGCCATTGTTTTTGCTTAAAGTGTGAGTTTTAAAAATATGGAAGTTTTTTTTTTTTTTTTTTTAAACAAGATAACCTGTGTCAACTGAGGAGGGAGAGGAATTAGTATTTTATTAGAAAGGTGAAAAGCTTTCTTAACCATTTCCTCAGATAAAGATAAAAACCTTGTATTCTATTATTGTTGTTGTTGTTATTTAAAGGAAACCAAATCAATAATGACATATAAAAAGTTGTACCCATATGAGAGATAGTCTCTCCTTCTTAGCTGGGGAGAGTGAAAAGAAATGGGCAGAAGGGAAGTTGGTTAACCCTGGAGCCCAGAGCAGACAAGAGTTTTCCAAGTATAGTTTCAGAGACAGGAAGCCCTTCCTTTTTCTGAGGTAAATTCAAAGAAGAGCAGACCAATAAAAAAAAGCCACTAAGCTTTTGTAAAAAGACAACCTGCCCGGAGGCAAAAATGAGAGAAAGTAGGAACTCCAGGAGAAAATTCAACAACAACAAAAATAGCGATATACCAAATTACATCATTACCTAAAAAATTCTTTTCACTTGCGCTGTCTCCTTTGCACTTCCTAAAACTCCTGTGACACCGGTGTGGTCTCTAGTTTACAAATAAGAAAAATGAAGCTCACACAAGTCAACAGACTTGAGCAAAGCCACACCGTTGGAAGGGAGTGGATGCTGGAACTAAAGTTATTCTTAAGAGATAGTTTGGCTGGTGGATTTTGTTGGTGGGAGTTCCTCTTTTCAATCATGTACAATGTACGCTTCTCTAGTCACTTCTCATGAGCAGAGAAACTGGTCACTTACCCTCGAGGACCCATTGTCTCAGAGAGTATACTTGTTTGCTTGCCACGGCTGAAATTCTGACCAATGTAGTCTCAATGTGCGGAGAAGCCAAGATGTTACCCGATAACAAGCTGGTGTTTATTCCGGGTTTACCTGCGCCAGTCACTGCCTACGAGTTGTGTATATTGCGTAATCCTCCAACAAGCTTGAGAAATAGGTATGATTATCGTCTCCATCTTAGGTCAAGGTCAGGGTAGGGACAGACCAAGAGACTTGGAGGGTGACCGGGGCACTCTAGCCACAGGCAATGCCTGAGGGGAGAAAGGCTGAGTGTTTTAAGGGAAGTGGTTTGGGTCAACAGACTTTAAATCCACAGTTTTCAGTTTTTTCCTAGGACCAGGATAAATATGTATTCGATTTGTTTTGTTTGTTTCCTTTGCTACACACACACTGGAGTTGTAGAATTGGGATGGAGGAGGGTGAGAGGGCAGCAGTCTGCTTGGAAGAAGGACTAGGGCAAGGCCCTAGAAGCTGTGACACTATTTTTGCTTTAAACCTTTTGAGGGTGGCTGGGGCGGGGGAGGAGGGAGGCGGCGGGACCGTCTGGTGAAGCCCCGCCCATCCCTCTCTGCACTGACCTGGTAACTACCTGTCTGTTTGCTTCCAATGTTTTTTTTTCCTCTCCATGAACTATTCCTGGCTTTGTTGGAAGAAAGTAGTTATGCACTGCATATTTTCAATGAAAAAAGATTTACTTCTATTACATATGAATTTGTAGATGTGTCCTATGACCCTGCCCAATCTTCTTGCAGCCTGGAAGCAAGCCCTTTATACTATCTATTTAAGTCTTTAAATTTGGTATTTAGGTTAAATACAAAATATCGTTCTTAGCATTATTCCAAGGTCGCTATTTGTGATGGAAAAAATGTTAAAAGCATAGAAGTAATGCATGAAAAATCCATTATTAGAAGCAGCACCCCCTTATCTACAATAGCAGTTACTTTAACACGATTTCCTTGCATTGTAGGGGAATGCTACTGCCATCATCGCCCTGGTAATGTTTCCATTATACATCTCTATTCAGCTTCTCCACCAGTTTATAATTCAATGTGTGCCTGAGCTAAACTTCAGTTTATGGAAATCTCAGTTTTAAAACTTCCCCGAAGAAATTAAAAACATATGATTGAAAATGTGCAGGCCCTCCCAGGGGAGCAAAACACCTTCTTGTTTGGGGGATTTGAGTGGGAAATTGATTTTTGTCTTTTAATCAGTTGTGACCGGGATTATAAATGCCATCACTGCAAAAGCATGCTGAACTAATTAAGAACCACAGAAACGGACAGGATCCTAGGAGGTCTCCAAGAGGAGGTTCTATCAAAACCTCCCAGACAAATGCGATGCAATGTCCAAAGGGCCCTGGGAAACCCACTGCACGATTGTTATTGAACTTGTTTCATTGTGTGACAACCTCTACTGTCAGGAATTTTTTTTCCTTATGTTTAACTCAAATCCTTAGAGTTTAAGCCAATTTCCCACTGCTTTTCAGGGAAATGGCAAACAGCTGTTTGACATTAAGAGATAATAACTTCTTTTATTTGATATAGCACTCTAGGAGCCCTCATTGGGTCAGCCCTCCCAATAGAACATTTCCTTCCTAGTTCCGGAAGGAGTTTTAAAACTCTGAATGTTTGTCAGTATTGTCATAAGTGGTAGAATCTCTTACTGGGCCCTGATCTCCAATAATAATCTAATCTCCTAGCATTAACCTACCTGCCCATTAATGCAGAAATGTCTCACGATTTTCATACGGTCGGTTAAAGTTTTCCAGTTCCTTTCATGTTTGGCAAATAAAATGTACCCTGTTATTTCTCTTGAAGTTGCACCTGAGCCCAGGTCATTCATTCTCTGCCTCACTTGCAAGAAGCTGTTTGGCTCCAAAATGAGCAGAGCTGAATGCAGAGGCGTGACTGGAACCCAGGTCTCTCTGATTTCAAAGCACTTTGCACTGACTCGTGGTGACTCCCCAGTTTCTATGTATGAAGGACTGATGGACAGAATCTGGCTGACAAGAAGGGGATGGAGATGTCCTAAAGATGCATTCGCTGAGCAAGTATCTGGATTTGACGTAGATTGATCATGGACTTAGATGGAATTGGAAAAATTATGGAAATTATAGGGCCGAGGATGGGGGAAAGCAAAAGCATTTCTTCACAACGCTACCACTCCCTACAAACCTAGGACCAATCTGGTGCCTCTAAGATGCCCAGAGCTGACGGTAAGACGTAATCCTACGAGGAGCAACATCCCCGAGGTACGAAGGCAGTAAGTGGTTCCAAAGCCAGTAACGGGGGCCGCCGGAATTTGAATGGTTTAGGAATTGCCTCCCCACGACAGACATACAGGCGAGAGTGTGGAAGTCAAGCCAGGCCAAGGCCAGCCCTCTGGGGATCTCAGAGGTAGGGGGCATTTACGTGCCATGCCACGAGACACGAGCAATTAGGACAGAAATCCAAAGTAGCCCATCTCAGGAGAGAGAATACTTCATTCTACTCTGACGAAGAGCAAGAGGGAAAAGACCCAAATGATTCGTTATAACGTGCAACCATCTGAAAGACAAGAGTAGGCAGAGGGGCCAGACATGGGGTGCTCAAAGAAGAGAGGGACATAGTTGGGTAAAAGGTTGTCTCGGGAACTAATTAGGTGACGCACCTCTTTGCCGTATCAACTTTTGAATGGCTTTCCTGCTGGGATACACCTAGGGCAGAGTATGTTCTTAAGACAAAAAGAGGATGAATGCCTGGGTCCACCCAAAGAGAAGTCTTTTGTGGCTGGTCCCTGGCTCTGCCCTTGATGAAAATGTCCATTTTATCACCGAGGATACATGGACCTTATCAAAGGAGGCATATGAGTATGATCTCAAGCTCAGAAAGTCAAGACAAAACTAATCATAGTCGATGGGATGGTGGGCTGAGTCCTCTAAGTAAGACCTATAAGGAAAACATGTGAACGTAAGCTAACATATAAAGTGAAAACGTCCACCGACGTAGCGAAGCCGGAGGGAGAGGTCAACGAGCAGTTAGATGGTTAGAAAGGAACCTGGAGTCTTTATTCGAAGCTTCCCTGGAGCCATTAATGGGGTAGGGATGTTAGGAAAAAAAAAAAAAAAGATTGCAGCTATTAGATAAAATAAAAATACAGTTCTTAATGTATGCTTCCAGGGCATGGCATTGTGGGTAGGGGAGTCATCCACCAAAAAGCCAGTACCCCCCTTCCCCCAGCCCTGGCTGGGAAGGGGAGTTGGGTGCACAGAGCCTATTACCAATCTGGAAGGGAGGTGTCCCATCTGGAAGGCTCTCCAGGAGAAGTGCTCCAGCACCTTCCTCACCAGGGAGCCTGGTAGCCAACTAGCCCACTTGCCTCCATGCTCTTCAAGGTCATTGTCATAAAGTAAACACTTTGGAAAAGAAGCACAGACCCTTCGAAGGGAGAAATGGTCCACGCATTGGGCTGGCAACTTTCCATATGTCTCCTGCAATGCCGCAGGAAACTCATGCTCCTTGCACCAGCGCTCTGGAGGCTACACGACTTGCTGCTTGGTGGGAGGACAGCTCAGATTCCTGAAGGAAACTAGGTGGCGTCAGTGATCTCAGGCATGGTGGCTACACGGTGGGATGAGAGCAGAGCTGTTTTGCTCAGGGCTCCTGCTCTGTGGAGTGTGCAGTGCTGGTCTTGAATTTCCCACAGGCCTATAGAACAAGAGACTCTGGGTGATGAGAAGAAAGAGGGGGCCAGTGCACTACGTATACCCCACGTATTCCCTTGGCTCTTGTGTGTCCTCACAACTTGCTCCGTGACTGAACGGCCCATGGGAAGCCACTATCAGCATTTATCCATTTTGCAATGTACACATGGCTTCCGGGCTTGGGTCTCTTCCCATGGGAAAGGATGGGTGCGTCTGCACGTACTTCCCCGTGTCTCTGGTAAGAGGCTAAATGCATGGCCATCTATTGTGGGCATCATGCAGGAATTCATCGTGCCCCGTGTGCAAGACTTGAAGCTTTCCAGGCACAGCGTCTGGCTGAAGGTGTAGAGACCAGGAAGTGAGGAATGATGACGGACTAGCGCTTCTCCTTCACCTGGGCAGGCCCCCGCCGGCGCCACGCACAGCCAGACACTGCACACCATTTCCAGTGATTGCTCGGTCACCCCACCGGGCTACACGTCCTTTGCAGGCTGGCATGACAACAGGTTCACCTTCGTATCTATTGAGAGCATCTGGCTCTGAGCAGGCTAAATGAGTGGCCAGGACGGCAACTGGTTTGTGTGTGTGTGTGTGTGTGTGTGTGTGTGTGGTGAAAATTGCACCAAGAAAGCGAGTCTCCCATCTATGTGGGTGCTGGTCTCACCGCGACCAGCCACGAGCTGTTAATTTGGGCAAGTCACTCAGGCCTCAGTTTCCTCTCCTGAGGAAATGAAGGAAGAGATCCCTCTGGTTTGCTCAGATCTAATACTCGGCAGATAAGGGCCTTGTTTCCTGCAGGTTCTGGTGCGAATTTGTAAACATCTCAGGGTCCCACAGTCTGAAACCCTGGAGAAAGAAGTGAAGAGCTTCAACGGTTTAAATTCACAGAGCAGACCCGACGGGCAGGTCCAGTGTCACACTTTTGTTCCCCAAAGTCAGTAGTTGGTAAAGATCCCACCTTAGCTGCCAGCCAGCCATCTGGACCAGCGTCCCTGCCAGTCCCTGCGCAGGGTTTTTACTTCCCCTCCAGTTGGGTTGGCTTGTCGCGTGAGTGTGACCAAAGTGTGTCTTCAAAATGAATTGGAAAATGGCTTTCTCATTCCTCTCTCCCCGAAGCAGTCGGCTGGGTTTTGGTATCACAAGGCGCTTGGTGATTCACGTGCCCGCGCCTCCTCCGACAGACAGAATTGTTTTTCCTGGGCAGAGACCCGGACTCCCTCTTCCAACAGCAGTTCTGTCTCTTGCACCTTTCAACCCGGATGCTTTCTTACACTGGTCTCAGGATGCAATCCAGAGAAACCCACACGCCCACACCACCCCACCCCACTCTCCGCTCCTGGTTGTGCAAAGGTCACCCTTTCGCTCGTGGAGACAACTTTATAAGTCTCAGTTGTATCAATTAAAGCGTAGCTATGTGAGACAGGCTGCTTTTTTATTTCTAAGGGGTCTTTACTGGGTGAAATATGGATTCTCTGAAACTCTTGGCCTTCCTCTTGGCCCTTTCGGCAGCCTCTTGTGTATCTTGTGTTGTGTTTCTGAGATTGCCGGCTTCCATCAGTATTTGAGTGGTACGTCCCTGAGACTGTCCACTCTCTCTCCTTATAAGCTCCTTACACGCAGGGAGGCAGCCTCCTTGAGTGGGCACCTCCCAGGCCCACCCCAGCTCAGTACGTGTTTATTAAACTCAGTTAATCTTCCACCCCATCCCTATCTCCCAGACTGCACTGGGATTTGGGCATCTTCTATAACCACCCTCGTTTGCCTATAACTCCTAATAATTTATACCTACATGTTAAAAAAATACAGAAAAAAAAAAGAGAAGAAACAACAATGCAATAAGCTCTCTTCATGGAAAGACAGACTTGCTTTGGTTTGATCGAGTATTTTTAGAGTGCCATCAGATGCTCTTATGGGTAGAAGTTTTTTAAAGGTTAGATGTTCGCCAGCTTGATCTTTGTTTCTACATGGTATTTTAGAGAGCTGTTCAATCTTAAAGGGCTTCATTCATTCGACAGATTATAGGTCCCATGGATGGTACATAATCTTTTGTTATTTTATAAATAATGGGCTTTTATTTAAATGTTGGAAAAAGTCAAAACCTATTGCACTTTTCTTTAGAGGTAGCCTTTCTTTTCTCTTACTCAGAAGGGGAAAAAAATGCGTCAGACTGGTGAGATTGGATGTGGTCCCCTGTCGGCATCCTGTGCTGGGGAGGCCGTGTCCTCAACGCTATTTGAATTCTCTTGGAAGCCTCTGATCCATGCCTGGTGTAAAGGGACCCTGCATGTCTCAATCTGCGAGGAGAGAAAGAGTTAAATGACCATCACCAATTACAGCCTTGGAGGGGGTGATTAAGATCAGAATTGCAGGGAGGTTTTTAATTTAGCTGCCTGGAGGAGCCGCCCCCAGTTGGGCCAAGCTCATCAGATCACACACATGCTCTGTTCCTTCACCCCGCACTGCCACTCAGGGTGATTGTATCAGAGAGGGCATCAAATGCACGGTGTGGCCCAATACCCTTTGCCTGCATGTCTCCTCGAGTTCCCTTCCCATTTTATCAGAGAGAGAGAGAGAGAGAGAATGCGTGAGAGGGAGCAAATCAAGTTAAAGTTAGGCACACCAAGAGAAAACTAAGCGGGGAGCAGTTCAAAGTATGACTTTGTACGAGTCATCCATGTCGCCAATGTGAATAAATATAGCTGGGGATTGTCAGACATAGGTTTTGGTTTCTCACCATGCGTGCTTTCTGCCACGGAATCATCTCCCAAACCTTTTTCATACATTTCATCTGAAATGCATTCCCCCTGCACCAATTTCTTCCTAATGCTCCATATAGCGCGAGATGATAAAGCACATTACACGGATACAATGTGTCCTTGATAATGAGGAGTTACTTTGAAGGTAACGTGTGAGTGAGCGGACTTCCTTTGGGCTCTCATGAAATAGTGGTGCTATTAGGGAATGGAAGGTTCTAGTAATACTGCTAACCACTCCTGCCATTTCTGCATTGCTTACCGTGCGCCTGGGATTGTGTTACGTGTTTGCATCATCTCTGATGCTGAAAACACCAGGGTCTGGCTTTTATTATCCCCAGTGCAGTGCTTCTGCACATAGGTGAAAATAATGCAAAACAATGCTTTTCTGTAACCATTGTCTGAATGTCATACACGACTCCTGAGGCACACTTATTGATCTACAATCCTTTATTTATATAAATAAGGCCAGTATAATTGAACTTCATATTAGCATAAATCCAGCACACATATTTACAAATTAACGTTTAATTAACATGTTGGTTTAAGCAGGTTTCCATTGGTAACGTGGAACCAAATGACTTTGTAAAGTTTCAGAGCTGTACACAGAATGTTTGTAAAGTTAATGAGCCTATTTTTCATTTGGAAAAAAACATAAAATGAGTGTAAAGTGAATCAGCCTGTTTTTCATTTGAAAAAAATGTAAAGTTAATACGCCTAATTTTCATGTGAAATTTTTTCACTTGAAAAAAAAAGTGCACTTTTCTTATGGTTTTCCTGATAATATATTCTTGAATATGAGTGTGGGCCCATAGTTAACTGTTCAAGGCCTCTTAATTAAATTAGGAATAATGAAATATTTTCAGGATTCCCATTAAGAGCAGTTACTGGTGAATACAGTTTATTCTTTTCAGACTAGAGCTTGACTTAATTCATGTTCTGCTTATATTGCCCTATCATGGTAAGGTGGCCTCATCAAAATAATGATAAGCCTCAATTCAGTACTTTGAAAAAGCCAACTTTTCTCCTTGTTTAATAGGGTCCAAACCAGTACACTAAATTAATCAGGAAAGTCTTCAGCTCGAGTAATGACGTGTTTTCAATTCAAATTTTTACTTTGTAAATCTATCTATTCATCGTGTGCTCCGAAGGAAAGTACAATGACAGTGAGGTCATTTACCGTCAGCTCAACAAAATGTCTGAAAAGGTTTATTTCATCCAGTTTTCCTTACTTGGTTGAATATAAAATATTTTCACACTTTAAAAGCTAAAGATTTTAGCTGTTCCTATTGCAAATATATATAATATTAAATATATAATATATGTCACCTAAATATATACACATGCATACATACAGATATAATATATATACACATACACACATAAAATCACTGAGCATTTTTAAAAGCGTGTTAGTAAATGTTTTTTAAAAACAGCTATGTTATAACCCAATAATATCCTATATTATCTCAGAAAGCTTCCTCTACATTTAAATGCCTATCGTATTTCTGAAAGACTCTATTTTTTTACCCTAGAATTTTCTCATTTATTACTATACAATCTGTTCCTGATTATAACACAAACCAGCTTATAGTAAAAACTTTCTTATATGAGAAAAAGTTAGTTTAGAAAATTGGTATTAATTATAAAAATTATTTAACTATTCTTTGCAAATAAATGAGACAATTTTTAGTTAAAATTTGTTATGTTACCTTTTGACAGATCTAAAAATGTTCATGAGTCATAACTCACATCTCTGATAATTCTTAGACATTAGAGTTTAAAGGGCCATTTAATGATCTCAGTCTTTAGTGATATATGCACATAAAAAATTTTTAAACTGACATGAATTATAGTAAAAAAAAAAAAATAGATTTTTGACACCCTCTTGAAGTTACCACAAACAAAATACTGGTCAATACTTTCACCTGTAACTGGGGCTGGTTACAGTTTGTCAAGATTTCAAAAGGTTTCTGAATAAATAGCAATGTAGCACAGACCACCCAAACTAGGAAAAATGGTTTCAAATTTAAATGCAGTAGACTCAAGTAAATATTGAGTTAAAAAAGTTTTAAAGATTGAGCTTTACAGATGGCAGTATAATTTGCATCTAAATAATTCAGAATATGAAAACTAAAAATATACATAATTATATTTTTCTTCAAATTATTTTATGTGGTCTATGTCTTAAATCTTTTTAAATATGAAGCAGTTTATCTAAGTTCACATTTGAACACATGGCACAAGTATTTTTCATAGTTTGATACCAAAGAAGTTTCATTTCTGAAAAAAAAAATTATGATGGTATTTTTTAAAGTTTCTCAACTTAAAGAGTATTATAATATTTCAATATAAACAATATAGCCTTTATGTTAATAATTTAAATTTCAGTAAGAAATAGACATTCTTTCATTCTTGTCCACTATCATTGCCATTTGTGGGGTAATTTTTCATTAAATCAAACACTGAGTTAAATGATCACACACTAATACTTACTTAAATTTAGTTTTTAGATATGGCTTTTCTTTAAGTTGCATACCAAAATGAAATAGAATTCAGAATATTGTGTTTAATATTTTTAAAAATCTAAGTTCTTGTGAGTCATTTAAATAATTTTACTGAAATTAATTGAATCAAAGCCATTGTTTAGACATTGAAGATTTATTTTAATAGTATCAAATTATAATAAATAGAATTTAACAACATTACTTGTTTTAATATAGAACTTTATTTTTTATTTTTCTCTGTTAGTATTTTCAGTATTTTGATATTTAGAGAAGATTAATTTTAGATACATCTGATTATGTCTCTATTTGGTTGTGAACTATAATACAATAAAAATAAACTTAAGTTCATGCAGATTTTTATATGAACTTTTAAAATTAGAGATATTTTTCAGTGATAATATATGTTTTTCATTCTCTCATAATGTATGAAAAAGTCTCTTTCTTAATTATAATTCCATGTAATAAAATTCAACTACAATATATATTCCAAGGGCAGTAAAAATGGGGAGGTAATTGTAATATTTTAAAATATTTTTGTTTCAATATATTTACTATATTGTAACAATCATTTAAAAAGGCAATATCAGGAATTGCAGAGAAAGTAATGATTTACAGGTTTGATTTTATAATTTATGATTTTAAGTCACTTATGATTTTAAAACGTGTCTATTATAGAAAACTATAATTAAATATTACTATTTCAGTTTCTATAGTCAATAATAAAATAGTAAAAAAATTCATGTGTATCTGGATTGAATCTATTGGCCTTATTTTCATATTCTAGATCATTTATACAAACCACACACACTAGTTGTAGTTAAAAAAGATTGAAAGAGGCATAATTCTGTTAAAATTCTAAGTTAATATCATGGTTAAGAAATAAACCATTTGGGTCTCTCCTGGGGTACAGAAAAAAAAAAAAAAAAGAGAGAGAAACCAGCAAAAAGTTTGACATCTTAATCTTGGTTATTCTTAAAAAACATAATAGTGTGGCAGAGAGTTTTGCTAGGAGAGGAAAAATTCTGAGCAGAAGGAAAGTGAATTTTCTGTTTCCCCTCGGTTTGTGTCAATATTGGAACAAGTGGACTGTGTTTGTCTTCTATTTGTTTTTATTTGTAAAAGTATTTCGTGGAAGTCTGCAAGATTCAATTCATTTTATTTGCTTTGTGCTTTTGGAGACTTAAATCTAAGTATTCTCAGGTAAATAAAGAATAAGGCTTTTCAAAAATAGGTAGTAAACATTCATTAAAGAATCACAAAGTTTTTCTTTCTTCAATTTATAGAATTTTTGGCATATGTTAATTATATTAAAATGCTTTTTTAAAAGGCGAAATTCCCAAAGATAAAAATAACTTTTGTGTGTGTGATTGACCCTTCTCTGTTTCTAAATTTTAATATCTTGGCATATAAGAATCAGGTCTCTTCATAAAAATTTATTTATGCCAATATTTACAAATCCCCAAAGCAAAAAACATTGCAACATGTACATATGTGGTCTTTTTGCATAAAAGATTGTGGCTGTTTGAAATTTGGTAAATTAATAAAATTTGATACCTTGATAAACACTACACTAATATTCCAAAACAAATGCCTAAATATTTTTCATGGAAAGTGAACATTCTATGCTGAAAAATAAAAATCAATGATTCCCTAAGACAATTTTAATTATTTCAATATCAAGTCTATCTCTTTAATTTATGATTTAAGTTTAGATTGCTCCCAGTATAAATTTTTTCACTAAGGTAATTAGTGTAATTAATTAATTATTCAATAATTGAAATGCAGGTTAACAAACTCCTCTAAAAGTTTTTTAAAATGTCCTTCATTCAGACTGTGAACTCTAAGCCTATAAAACTCTTCAAAGAACCCCAAGATATCAAGCAATCTTTTATTTAGCTAAACCTACCCCCAACCTTCACTTTTATTCATACTTAAATAATCAGTATGCTCACAGCTTGGAAGAAAGCTAGAAAGCCTTAATGGATCACTGATTTTAACTAAAGAGGTAGGTGAGTATCCCTTATAAATGAATTCAAAACAATTTTTGTTTTAGCATTAATAGTTTTCATCAAATGAAAACAAGCTTCTTAATGTAGGAGAGTGAAGTCTTGAATAGAGCACTTATTAACATATCTTTTATTTTAAACTCAAGGACAAACATTCTAAAACACTATCTGTTACATTGGAACATGGATGTGTTTTTTTTTTTGTTTTTTTTCCTTCCCATTTTCTAATATTCCAGCAGTGGACTTCTTTTGAGCAAAGGGTGACATAACCAAAGTACAAAGCGAAGGATTCAGTAAAAACAGCAGGAATACATAAAGCCAATTTAAGGAAAACAATATTTAATCTTGTCATAGTTTAAAGATAATGGAGTGAATATGTTTTAGCCTTTCATTTTTCACGAGGCATATATTCTCAGTTTTGGTGCTATGCCTTTGAAAGTGTATTTATGATTAAAGGTAATGAGATGCTGATTTGAATTTTGATCTGGCCAATGTAGAGAGAACATTTTAAAGACGCTTATACATTTTAGGTAAAGTTATTATAATCAATAGCAAGAATAATGTTCAATGTTATGGTAAACCTTCTCAAGATGAAAAATTATAAAAACCTGTGAGTGCTTTAGTTTTTTTTGTTCCTTAAATATCTACATAATCTCTTTTACCAGGCATACACTTTGTGAAATTTATGCCTTCTTTTTTTCTGAATAATCCTGAATGTCAAACATTGCTTTAAAATAATTTTTTTTTTTATCCTTGGAAAATGTGTGACAATTAGGAAATGGATGATGAAATAAATTATGACACAAATCTTGACAAAAACACTGAGAAGGGCAATTTCCATTTTTAACTAAAAGAGGAACTTGAACAGAATTGAATGCCCGTAGTCTTCTTTTTTCCCTTTCCTAAATAGGATACTAAAAATCTTTTAATATTGGAAACGCGAAACCAGTCATAAAACAGTCATGCTCACTTGTGAAATGTTGATCTTGTAATTACTTCTTTGAGGACAAACATGTATCCTTTAATGTGTGAGATGTTATCAAAAGAAAATGTTTGCAACATGTGTCTATTCCTTAAAAAGCAAGAATTTCCATACTGTGGAAGATGGATGTAGTTGCCGAATTACGAAAAAACATTTTCATCAAAAAGAAATCTATAACTCTTGCTTTCTCTTTTCTACATGAAGTTGAAAACAAACAAACAAACAACAACATAAAGCGGTCTTCTTGATTGTACTGATAAAAAGAATTCTTCACATATTTTCTCTGCACTCTTTGTCTTCATTACCTAGTTATCTTTTAGCATTTGGGTTTGGAAGTGTTCAGAAGAACCCTCTGTCTTTTTGACATTTCATTCGAATTTATTGTCAAGTCTAACCCAAGTAGTAATCACATACACAGGAAGACAGGAACAGTTTCTTTTTCTAACCTGCTCAGGGAAAACAGGTAGGGGCACGGATACGTATATGATGACCTCAGTGTGTCTGTGGCTTTTGAGTCTGACACTTGTCAGCTAGAAACAAGCTAGAGATGCTCTTATTACAAGAGCTCACAGATAGCACCAGAGTGTTAGGCTGATGAGGAAGGCTTCCATTTCTTTCTTTTCTTTCTTTCTTTTTGTTTTGTTTTGAAAGGATGCCACATCTGTAAGCTATTAAAAGAGGCTGAGAAAAAGACTTTTAAATGCTTACAAGGAAAAAAGAAATTCTAAGAAAAATAGTGTTGAAAATATCCAGTTCCCTTTTCTAGAGCAAATAGGCATTTAGGAACCCAAAGCTTTCATTAGATAAGTTAGATGACACAGCATAACATAACATAGCAAAATTAAGCATCACTACCAATAAGTATTAAAAAGCTCAACTATCCCAGTTAGCTAATTAAATATCAACAATTGGAATATTAAGAAATATCCTGAATCAAATGGAATTTATACTATTTTCCTAGAATCAAATTTTATTCCCTAACCTTGCTACAGAAAGCTAGTGAGGCAAATGATTTTCTTTGGGTATAAAACCCTTTCTTAAGGGAAAGGAAACTCTTCTGCTAATGCAAAAGAGAAAATTGTATAGTCTGTCCTTCTCTCTCATTTACATGATTTCTTTTAAATAAAATCATTTACTCAGTGACAGTAAATGCAACCAGCAGATGTTGAGTTATTTGCTAAAGCACGACAGTACATTAACTGATGGAAGTATCAATTGCAATTATTAAAATATATGCTATTTAGGGGAACTGTAGGATGCAGAAATAATTATTCATATAATTAGAAATTGGAAATGAGTCAACAGGAATAGTTTTGGCATAAAAAAAGACATTTGCAATGACTTTAAGTATGGTTCTACCAAAGTATATCCAATGCACATACTAGAAACATTAATTTTGCTGTTTTATTTCCAAGACCACAATGAGGTCTTTGCAACAGACAGGATTCGATGCAAATAAAAATCCTGGTAAATTATATGTATCCTATGGCAACAGTTTATCTGAATATCTTCAAGGCTGGATATATTTCAAAGTTTAATTTTATTTTTTGTGCCAATTAACATCTTCCATATCATTTTGGTCAAACTATTGCATATTATTTGACAGAACTCATGTATAGAGAAGACATTTAGGATTTGCTCACTGTGGGCAATTACACAGTTCTCTCTCTTGCCGTTAAATATATAGCATAGAGGAGACTATCAGAAGAGTTGTACGCTAAAGGAACTCGAAAGAGATTATTACATTCCATGGGAACAGCAATGCCTCTGTGATCATATTCCATCAAAATTAGCATCATCACTGAGCTGTTATTTGGATCCAACCCATCTAAAAGATTGAAAACTACCTAGAATAACCCAACTCCGTAAGAAAAACCCCATCACCAACCCCTGCAAATTAACCACAGTTTTGTTCACCAAGGATTTCATCTACACATTTAACTAAGGCCAAATTAGGAAGGCTGTGAGGCAAAGGCTCGCAAAAACAAAACACTGGTTAAGCAAAGTCAAAATTAATGACCAACAAAATCAAGTTTTCTTTTGTGGCTGATTTTCAGGCGGCTGCATCTAAATATAAAAGAGCCCTCCAAGGAAGATACCCATTAATTATTGACTCCGAACAACTTCAGAAAGCAGAGTCCTTAAACTTCCCTTGACACCATTCTGCCGGTCCCCTAATCTCGGCAAGTTGTTGGGAAGAGTCGCATTACAACACAGCATGCCACCAATCCCGCCGTTAACCACGGCAGCCTGGCAGACCCCACGAGAGAAGCGACACTTTCTGTAAAGACATCTTTAAGAAACGTTTACAATCTCACATTCTGAATAATCTCCTGGGTGACTCTACCTCTCAACCACACAATAGGTGTCACTAGCCTAATGGCAGCACATACGATGAAGAAATTCATCCGTGTGTGTGTGTGTGTGTGTGTGTGTGTGTGTGTGTACAGAACCACTGTCATGATTAAAAGCTGTGCTACCCTGTCGCTCAATGCAGTTAAATCTATAGAAGCCTTGGGGCTTTTTCAGTACAGAATAGAAAGAAAGGCTTGCGTATCAGTGACTTGGTAAAATGTGGAAGTATGTAAGGTTGTTAGGTAAGCTGGTGAGGTCCTTTAGGTAATTCAGTATTACTAGCAGTGTTTTCACAGTGTTTCATTCAAGTTCAATACTTTTCAATCTGTGAGATACTTTTGGGTTTATTGCAAATATCAAATACAATTTTATTTCTATAAAAATATCCTTAAAATAATCTATGTTAATATGTATGATTGAATGTTCATGTTTCTACTTGGGACTGGAAAGATCCTGGGGCCAAATACAGAGAAACAAAGTTTTTTTGTTCATTTTGAATTTTTTTATAATTCGGCATCACCACACTTGACTAATTCACTACCATGCATTTGTCCAAAGTACAGAGAAGCAAAACTCTCATGGGGCATATTTCCAAGCTGAATATCAACCTACTAAGAGAGATGGTTTTTCAAAAGTACCTTAAAAATGGACGTAAAAATGAATAGCTATGTAATCTAAAATTTTAATTTTTGTGAGTACTTTTTGCAGACATATCTCCATAGAAAGAAAACAGCTGTCATGTGGCAGGAGAAGACACTATTTTCAGACCCTTTGGGCTTATTCTCCTATCTCCATTTTTCTTTTTCTCATCCTGTCTTCTAAAAACTTAACAGAATACAGGCATACAACATCTAACTAAAAGAAGTGTTTAACAGTCATTATCCCTCATGGAAAATACCATCATGTTTGAAAAAAATGCATAAAAGCAATCATCAGTATTGAGAACAGGTAACAAACATTTATTAGATCGAGTTGATTTGTCATAAACTTCCCACCCTTTTCGTTATAATCCATCTGACCACCCACACTTGTTCAGATTCTCTCTCTCTCTCTCTCTCTCTCTCTCTCTCTCTCTCTCTCTCTCTCTCTCTCACAGAAGCACAGAACTCGAGTTATTCAAAAATCAAACTGTTAACTTTTCAAACCGATATAAAAAGAACAGGATGAGGAAATGTGTGTCTCTCTGTGTGATGATTCACATTGAAAGGTTTTATCTCTTTACTGTATTTGATTAAAGGCCTTGTACTGAGTTAAAGCAGCAAATCCAGGAGAATAATTAGTAGCTGTTGGTTCCCCCCACCCCCACCCCACCCCACCTTTTTAAATGAAAGCTTAAATGGGGGAAAATGGAATGTCGGTCAGAAATTGGCTTGCACCAATCACAATAATTATAATCTATTAGAATAAAGCCATAATCATTAGAATTTCTTCTTTTCTCCTACCTTTGATGGCCTGTTTCATCTGTTTCATTAAAGCTGTAATTTTTACAGATGCTCTTGACGTTCCTATGTTTTCATCAGTGTCTAAAACAGCCCAAAGGAAAGGAATAGCTGTTTGCCTATCGAAATATATGTTAATACATTAGTTACTTGAAGCAAGCAACTTTTGCAATATGTGTGTCTGGATGTCTATAGTTGTCTTTATTTAGGCCTGTCCAGCATTCTGTTTTGTTCTACTTTTGCCCGGCAGCTGGACCCTGACCTTCAAGTTCTTTTTTTTTTTTTTTTTTAAGAAAAAGAATTCTTTTCAGATTCCAACTTCCCCCCTTCTTACCCTCCCACTGACACCGTCCTATTCAGAATGGGAGATAACTTTATTCATCTACACATCATTGTATTGATTCAATACATAGGATGGCTCCCCATGCCTTAGAGCAGGACAGGACAGTTGTATCTTCATTCCCCATGGCACTCCCTCCCCCACCCCCCAGCTCCCCGTGCAGGGAGATTTTTACCACCATCTTTTCAGGCACGAAATGAACACCGTTCCAAAACGTAATTTCAAACTAGTGTGTGACTGCTCTGTTGGGTCATGGTAGATACATTTTCTGGCAAACCGCTCAGCTGGATGGAATACGTCCCCACTTAGAATCATCTCTAGATAACACACGCTGGAAAGGAAGGAGGAAGGAGGGGATTCATTTATTCATTAAGTTCCCTAACCTGCTGAAGTCAACTGGGATGAAAAAAATGGACTCAGATGCGAAGGGTTGGCTTTGGCACAAAATTCACGGCTTCAAGGCTTATAACGCCAACCCCATCCCGCAGATCACACAAGGAACTGAAAAGAACGCATTCTGCTCTCCCAGCCACCAAAAGCAAATGCCCTGTACTCAGAAAACAAAACTATCGGGTCTGTCTTTTCTGATTGATTTCGGAAGAGAGAGGAATGAAAGCTCCCCGCCCCCACCCCCAGGCGCTATCACACTTGGATTTCACTTTTGGGAGTTTGGAATTCTTAAAGAGAAAAATGGAACTCGCTTACTGCCAGGAGCATCAGTAACTGTTTGATGTTAGATTCTCTTGCTACAAAATCACTCTACTGTCTTCTAGTCAGGAGGACTGGGCATCAGCTTAGTTCAGGGAGGGGATGGGTTCGAATAACGTGGCTTCTCAATGGCTTTCATAGACAAAAGAGTTCTTTTTCTTCCAAAGTTGGGCTACTTTTTGAAAACTCCATAAGGAGTCCTTCTAAAAGAACACACCCTTTTGGATTCTGATGTTGAAAAAAACAACAAAAATCTTGGTCCAAGCATTTCTGAACTCAACCAGGCACCCGTGTCCATTCTGGGGACTCCCCGCCCACCTAACCCCCCCCCCCACCCCAACCCCGCCTCCAATATCAGAATGCAAAGCCTGAAAGAAGGTTGAATGATTAAAATTAAAGAGCATCTAAACTCCTTAGACCAGCTCGCCGTTATAAAACATTCTAGATCCTGAAGATAGAAAAGGAGAGAGATCTATTTAAAAGGCAGACTTACATCGCTGACTAGGTGTTTTCTGTTCTAGCTCCTATATGTGTATGGAGATAGAGGCTCTTGCAGACATTTGGAAGGATTTGGGAGTTTCAAAAGAGAGAAGTTTATACATTAGTGCTGCAAGTTGCAAAACACTGTTGATATTCAAATGTTTATTGTGCAAAATCTGGGATAAGCTTCGGCATGAGGGCCCCCTTTAAGTACCTACAACTCTTGCTAATTCCTCTCACCATTGAGGCTCACACAATAGCCTTAATCCAATTCCACTTTTTTCAGCAAGCCTATGGTATTTTCTCTCACATAAACTAACAACACTGGCCCATCGCACTGCAGAGTGGGTCAAAGAAAAAGCGCTCTGTTTATACTTCGCCAACACTTTGTATTTCTTGGGCAAGCATGGCAAGGGGCTTTAAGTGGTTCCCTAGGCCCCACGACTTCTTTAGGGGGAAAAAGCCTTCAGACATGGAGGGGCTGGTGTTTAAGGAGGAAAAAATGTACTGGGGCGGGGGGAGGGCTTAGGAATTCTCCTCTTCTGTTATCTGTAAAAAGGCAGTGATGGCTGGAGACTTATTCTTGTGGTTCTGATTTAGATGATAAAAGTCAGGCTGGCTTTGATTAGGTAGCATGCACGTCTTTACATAAAAGTGGTATTATTTTTCTCCAAGACTGTTAGTGTTCTCTCTCCCCCTCCCTGCCTTTTGCCCCTCCTCCCCCGCCCTCCCTCTCTCTGTGCCTTCCTTTCTCTGTCCCCCACCTCCACAACCCCCAGTACAATGGCCTTTCATTATTTCCCGCAGAGATGTCTTAAGATCATATAGATAATTCTCATTATATATTTTCTCTCAGTTACCAGTTGCCTTTATCAAAATGAGAAATTGATTTCAGCCCAAATGTTAGGCCTCCTATTTTTTGCACCTATAATTTTGGTGGCCATTTCTAATTTCCAGTGGAAATTCTGCTAGCAAATAATTACACCTGCTGTTGGCAGTGGACACCAGGCATTGGCCTCTGAATTAGAGCACACAAGTGACCAATTACTCTGGTAATTAAGTAACTGTGGATGCAATTAGAAATGACCATGGTTTTGTCCCGTAAGTGAATTACAGACGTGGGGGCATAGGGAGCCAAAATGACAATGGATGTGAGTGGATTTCAGACTTATTCTTTGACAATTGATGTCACAAAAATCCAACCACACAGACGTCTATGTCTCAGCTAGAGAGCAGGATGTCTTGTTTGTAGTGGTTTCTCTTCGTGATGGCAAACCGAGGAAACTCAGATTGGCTACTTTCAAATGTTTCCGCCGTTTCCATAAATCCTACGAGAAGAAATTCTGGTGGACAGATTTGAAGTTTATGTTTTTGGAACTTGGTGGCCAACTTTATGTATTTGTTTGAAAAGATTACTCTGTGTCCAGTAGCTTCTACAAGATACATTTGATGTGAGACAATGTATCTTAAAAACACTAATCTTTGCAGCAAGAGAATATTGTTACATAGTAGATTAACCTATGGCAGTCTTTTTGGCTTGTAACAAATGGTAATTTTTCAAATGAATCACGAGGCACATTTGAAATGGTGTCTGTTTAACTAGGTTACTGTATCTGGGATCAACTGGAGCAGTCTGAACTAAATCCCAAGTGGTTGGAAGAAAACATTTTCTATGATGACTTTGAGTAAGAAAAAATTATCAAGTCGATGGTCTCTCACAACCTAAATCAACCACACTTTAAGGCCTGATACAAATCCTCTGACTTCTGAGATTGTCTGTTTAAGCGTAAGAACCCTGGTATACTTAACCACTTTTTAGGATTTCCTGATGATTCGTATCTTAGAAATTATTTTCAAATACTTTTAGCTAGTTTAAAAAAAAAAAAAAGTCTGCATGAAGCCGCCAAATGGTGAATAATTCAGACATCATGAAGCAAATCAAGTCCTGCTGAATCTGGTCTGCTATCTAATGGTCAGCTATTACATTGTCGAAATTAAATCACTTACGTAATTAGCGTGGTATCCATCCTTGCAGGCTTTCTCGGTAGACAGACCAAAGACCTGAGTGAAGTTGGAAATGGATTTCTCTTTTTGCCTCATAAGGTCACACAACTGGAAGCAAATCTGCTTAGCACTGAGTGGGGCCAAATCTCTGCTAGGAAGGGGTGACTGGATCACAATTTCTCCTAAAAAATGGTGGTGACGTACCTTAATAACAGAAAATATGAAATGACGCTCTTTCAGTGTCATAGAAAGGTTTTTGGCTTGTAACAAATGGTAATATGCAGCCTAATGGTAAATAACTGAGATATAAACAAACAATGCAAATTACAGTTGAATCTGGCTTGGAGAGATCAGTCACTGGGGTCATTAGCAAAAGTGTATTTTTTGAGGTGTTTATTAAGTGGGGCCAAAGATCTGAGTGAAACATTGTTTTCCTCAAGGAAGGAAGGAGAAAAGAAGGAAAGGAAGGAAGGAAGGAAGGAAGGAAGGAAGGAAGGAAGGAAGGAAAAGAAGGTAGGAAGGAAGAAAGGAAAAGAAGGAAGGAAGGGAAGGAAAGAAGGAAGGAAGGAAAGAAAATCACATTTGAAGACCATATCAGAGCCAAACATTTAATCACCAAAATCTACCAGAGAGAATGGTTGGAAAATAAATAGTAGTTTTGAATTACTTTGTTTTAAAAGACCATTTTTCTTTCAAATAGACCTCACCAGTTCCATTTACCCAGTGAGATGGAGTGGAGATGGAGTTACGTACAGGGAGTTAGGAAATCTGAAAGCACTGTCATGTTAGCCTCTGTGCAATGACCGGAAACTCACATGCCTTCATGGCTGGGAGGCTGCAAGAGAAAATGGAGCTTCTGGTTCGGCCCATGGCCGGCTAGAGAATGTATGCTTTGCCGAGAGAGAGAGAGAGAGAGAGAGAGAGAGAGAGAGAGAGAGAGAGAGAGAGAATATTTGTTGTCATTTTTCCTACTCAAATGAAATGTATAAAGTGGTCTTTAACACACACACTTAAAATAGTAGCATAATGATAGTAGCATAATGATAGTGTTTTTCCACTGAACTGGAGCATTTATTTTCTTTAATTCAGCGTCCAATTTATCACATTAAAAAGATAGTGCTGGAGTGGGCTACAACATAGTCGATAAACTCTATAAGATAGTTCTGATTCCTGTATTGTCTTTACAACCCCGGCAGCCATCCCGTTAGTCTGACGGTCAGGCAATCTCAGCTGTCGTGGGTTTTCCTTCCAACTTCCTCCCTGTTTGAGGTCCTGGAGTGTGACACGGCAGCAAGGCACTGAGAATGTCCCTTCAGCCATCCTTCACTGGCTGTCGGGCCACACTTGAATGCTGACATCCCCACGGGCCTGGTAGTGGTCATGTCAGTCCGGTGGCTTTTCTATCAGGTTTGGGACATGGGTGAATCATGGCTGAGGCTGGGAGTCCCGTGGTTGGGTCTCCCCTCGGAGCCAACCCCTCTGAGCTCCTGCTGGCAGCAAGCAGAGGCACTGTCCCCGACATTTGCTTTCTTTTAGCCTCAGGGAAATCTTTGCCTCATCCTTCCCTTAACTCTGTCCAAGGATACACAGCATAATGTTTTCATGAGTTTCCAGGGTTTGCTGATGGGCAGAGTCAATACTACAAGATACAACAACACCTCCAGGGCTGGTCTGCCTGCTCTGACTGAGGTCATCGTGTTGGAGAAATTCAAGGGGAAATACATAAGATAGTATTTCGGTAAATCATCAGGCATGAAGTATAGTAATAGCAATTTTTTTTTTGTGTTAATTTTTTTCTAACCAACTAAGGGGTGTTAACTAACACACAGACATTTTATTCAATATGCATTTGGGTGCCTGCTGTTTACCTTGGTCTCAGGTGGATACAAATATATACAACTCTCAGGGAGCCTTTGTTATATACTGTTATGTACAGCTAATAAGAAACCTGTTTAAAATAAGCAATGTACACGCAATGCTTACTCCTCAAAACACTGGAGGGAGGCATGATTATCATGCCCATTTTAAAGATGAGGAAACTGAGACACAAATCGGCTTAGTAAGTAACTTGCTCAAGATCACAGAGCTGGTAAGAGGCAGAGGTAGAAGTAAGTGGTTGGTCGTTCTGACCTCATTTTCTTGGAATTTTTATATTACTCTGACTCTAATCTGATTATCCATATCGACCTATATTTACAAGGCTAGGTCCTGTCTTTTTATTAAATTTATTGGGGTGACATTAGTTCATAAAATTATATAGGTTTCAAGCGCACAGTTCTATAACTACTGTTCTTTCGGAGGCAGGAGGGGACTAACAATCAGAGCCTGGACAAGTTATTTGCCCAAATTTATGCTGGTGTAAAGGTGAGAATCCATTTGCCTAGACTCGGACATGGCCCCAGTGGGGAGCCCTCAGTGGCCGCCACGTCAGCACCCCAGAGATGCTTCCTGGAGGGTCCCCAGTCCCTCTGAGGTACTCCCTCTAATTGCCACCCACCCCTTCTCTTCACAGGTGGATCAACCAGCAAGGGCTCATTTAAACCCTCCTCTCAACCCCTCTCTCCCACCTTCTCAACTCAAAAGGGGACAGAAAGGGACTCACAAAAGCCTCTTCTTCCCGAAGCCCTTGTAATAGGCTCATTAAGCACCCGCCTGGGCTTGTTATAAAATACTTTGGAAGCAGCCCGTAAGTAGCTGACTGTTTGTAACAGATAGTATCAAATTGGAGAAACATGTAAAAGCACATACAAAAACAGTAAAATGAGATGTCCTCTAATGATACCAGCCAAACAAACAGGGAAATAATTAGTCACTCATGTACAGGGTTTGGGATTTGTAGCACAGCTAACTTTCCATGGGGCCACGGCAGCTTCTAACTTTGGTGTTTTGTGTAGGGGGTAAACAAACGATGTTCTACGGAGAATTCTTTACCGTAGGAAACTAAACGATGCTGCTATCTCACTAGACTCATCACACATGGTATTTACTAAACATTGTTCGTAGGCCTCTCCTAAGTGTTTTGATTATTTATGTGTTTCCTTTCATCAGATATGAATTTATGTAATGCAAACTAGTCTAATTCTAAATTAAAAAATATTTATCCTTTTAAAGATTTGTATTAAAAACAGAGAGAAATATTATATTAGCTTCAGGTGTACACCATAGTTATTCAACATTTATAGACCTAAAGAAGTGACCACCATGGTAAGTCCAGCAACCATCTGACACCACACGATGCTATCACAATATTATTGACTGTATTCCCTCTGCTGTGTATTACCTCCCCGTGACTTGTTTGTTGTATACCCGGAAATTTGGGCCACTTATTGCCCTTCACCTTACCGTACCTTTTTAAATTTTCAGTTACAGTTCACATTCAAGATTATTTTATATTAATTTCAGGTGTACAGCATATGGTTAGACATTTATTTAATTTAAGAAGTGATCCCCCTTCCCTGACTAGCCTAGTACCCACCTAGCACTATACACAGTTATTACCATATTATTGACTACATTCCCTGTGCTTTACTTTACATCCGCATGATTATTTTGTAACTACCAATTTGTACTTTTTAATCCCTTCACCTTTTTCACCCTGCCCCCCAATCCTCCTCTCATCTATCACCCCAACAAATTGAGTACCCATCTGACACCATACATAGTTATGACAATATTATTGACCATATTCCTTATGCTGTACCCTACATCCCCATGATTACTTTGTAACAACCAATTTGTACTTCTTAATCCCTTGCCTTTTTTCACCCATACTCTCAACCTCCCTCCCATCTGGCAACCATCAACATGTTCTCTGTATCTATGAGTCTGTTTCTATTTTGTTTGTCTATTTTGTTCTTTAGATGCCACATATAACTGAAATCACATTGCATCAGTCTTTCTGCCTGACACTCCACTCAGCACAATACCCTCTAGGTCCATACATGCTGCTGCAGATGGCAAGAACCCATTTCCATCCCTGGCTGAGAAATATTTCATTGTATATATAGTATATATGTACCATCTCCTTTTTATTCATTCATCCATTGACAGACACCCAGGCTGCCTCCACATCTGGGCCATTGTAAACAATGCTGCAATGAACATATGGATGCACGTGTCCCCTTGAAGTAGCATTTTGGGTTTCTTCAGATAAATACCCAGAAGTGGGATTACTGGGTCCTTCTTTGTCTCTTGTTATAGCCTTTGTTTTAAAGTCTATTTTGTCTGGTATAAGTATGGATACTCCAGCTTTCTTTCTTTGTTTCCATTTTCATGAAACAACTTTCCCATCTCTTTACTCTTAGTCTGTGTGTCTTTAAATCTGAAGTGAGTGTGTTGTAGGCAGCATATGTAAGGGGTCTGTTTTCTTATCCATTCAGACACCCTATGTTTTTGATTGGAGCATTTAATCTATTTACATTGAAAGCAATTGTTGATAGATATGTAGTTATTGCCATCTTATTATTTGATCTTTATTTATTTATTTTTTCCATCTTAAAGAAGTCCCATTAACATTCCTTGGAATACTGATTTGGTGGTGATGAACTCCTTGAGCTTTTTCTTGTCTGGGAAGCTCTTTATCTGTCCTTCAATTTTAAATGATAGCCTTGCTGGGTAGAGTACCCTTGGTTGTAGGTCCCTACTTTTCATCACTTTGCGTATTTCCTGCCAATCCCTTCTGGCCTGCAAAGTTTCTGTTGAGAAATCAGCTGACAATCTTATGCTTTTCTTTTGCTGCTTTTAAGATTCTCTCTTTGTCTTTAACCTTTGCCATTTTAACTATAATGAATCTTGGTGTGGGCCTGTTTGAGTTCATCTTGTTTGGGACTTTCTGTGCTTCCTGGACTTTTATGTTTTTTTCCTTCACCAGGTTAGGAAAATTTTCAGTCATTATTCTTCAAATAGATTCTCAATCCCTTGCTTTTTCTCTTCTCCTTCTGGCACCCCTATGATACAAATGTTGTTATGCTTGTTGTTGTCCCAGAGGTGTCTTAAACTATCATCTTTTTTCTTTTTTCTTTTTCTTGGTTCTTTTTCTTACTGCTGTTCTGATTGGCTGTTTTCTGCCACCCTGTCTTCCAAATCACTACTGTACTGGTAATTCCTTCTACTGCATTTTTCATTTCAGTTATTGTATTCTTCTCTTTTGACTGATTCTTTTTTATGGTTTCTACTGTGTTTTCCCCAATATAAGACCTAACGGGAAAATAAGCCCTAGCATGATTTTTCAGGATGACATCCCCTGAACATAAGCCCTAATGCATCTTTTGGAGCAAAAATTAATATAAGACCCAGTCTTATTTTCAGGGAAACATGGTATGTCCTATTTTCTGCTTGCTATCTCTTTGTTGAAGTTCTCACTAAGTTCCTTGAGCATCCTTATAACCATTTTTTGAACTCTGTATCTGGTAGGTTGCTTGCCTCCATTTTGTTTAGTTCTGTTTCTGGAGTTTTCTTTTGTTCTTTCTTTTGAGGTGTATTTCTTTGTTTCCTCATTTTGGCTGCCTCTCTGTGTTTGTTTTTATGTATCAGGTAGGGCTGCTACCCTGTTTCCCTGAAAATAAGACCTAGCTGGACAATCAGCTCTAATGTGTCTTTTGGAGCAAAAATTAATATAAGACAGGGTATTATATTATATTGTATTACATTACATTATATTGTATTACATTACATTACACTATATTATATTTATTATATTAGACCTGATCTTATATTATAGTAAAATAAGACCGGGTCTTATATTAATTTCTGCTCCAAAAGACACATTAGAGCTGATTGTCCAGCAAGGTCTTATTTTTGGGGAAACACAGTATATCTCCCAGTCTTGCCGGGTGGCCTGATGTAGTAGGTGCCCTATGGGACCCCGTGGCACAGGCTCCCTGGTCACTTGAGCTGGATACTCCAGGTGTGTCCCTTGTGTGGGTTGTGTGTGCCCTCCTGTTATAGTTGAGCTTTGATTGCTCTTGGCATGTCAGTGGGTGGGATTGACCTTTAGGCTGATTGGTTGTAGGGTTTGGCCGTGTCCACAGCTTACAGGCTGCTGTGTGGGGGCCTTACCTCACAGAATGGAATTTGCCCCAGTGGGCTCTGGTGCCTGTTGAAACTGCCCTTTGTGTGTGCTGCTTGTGGGGCTAATTGGGCAGTGCTCTGCTGTGGTCTGAAGCCAACCTCCAAGTATGTTGGTTCTGTGGCCTCTTGGGTGGGAGTGGCTCTGGTGCAGGCCGAGGTCAGCCACTGCCTGCGACTGGCTAGAGAGTACCTGGTAGGAGCTACAGTGTGATCTACAGTTGTTTGCTACCTGTGCTAACCTGGGAAGCATGTGGGAGAGGCTACATGGTGAACTGAGGATGGCTGCCACCAGTACTGGGTCTGGGGTGGCTCCACAAAAAGCCAGGACAACCCAAGGCCTACTGCCACCTGCCAACTCCTGTAAGGTTCAGCTGCTGATAAAGCCTCCTGTGGTAGCAAGTTGGGTGGGGCAGGGTCCCAGTGAGTCAGCAGGGTGGAGCAGCAGAGCTCACCAGGCCAATCAGATACAGATTTGGCTGTTGGGGGCAGGCTCAACACAGAAAAGATGGCACAGGCCTGCCAGCTGCACAGAATGGCCTCACATAGGGGAAATGGGGACTGTTGCTCTGGTCCTCACCCCTAAGTTACACAACTCAGTCTATCCCCATATGTCTCTGACACCCCGAGTCACTATCTTTCTGCTGGAGCCCAGGGTAAGTGCCTGCATGGGCCCTGTAAGAGGACGTTTGGGTTTCCTGCAGCCTTCTGTCCCACCCAGATGGTCGGAATTCCCAGTTTTTCACAGCCAGAAGTTGTGGGGACACCAGTACTCCAGGCTGGGGAGCATCGTTCCTTCATGGGGAACTTCTGTGACTGAGCCATCTCTCCCAATTTTCAACTACTGCATATGGGTGTGGGACTAGCCCGTTTCCTTTCTCCATCCCTCCTACCAGTCTCGACGGGGTTTCTTTATAGCCTTAGTTACAAACTTTCTGTTCAGCTAGACTTCAGATGGTTCTCCTGGTTGACTGTTGTATAATTTAGTTGCAATTTTGATGTGTTCATGGGATGATGCAAGCACAGTGTTTATCTACTCTGCCATCTTGGATCTCAGGTGTTTGTTTTAACAAGCCTTGTAGAAGCATAGTTTCTTCAGAGGAACCTGGAAATTCCAGTTTCTTTCCATCGACTTCAACTCCATTTAAAGTATTTCATGAAATGTACAGCTCTTGAAGGGATTTATCCTTTTACCAGGCTTGGTATTTGGAAGTTCCTGCTATGAGCAGTGAGGTTTTGGATCTCATATCAAAGGGTTTAAAGTTAATGATTTTAAGTATGGCTGGATTTTATTGCTTCTCCAGTGGGCTAAAAACTTCAGCCACTCTTTGACCTCTGCTCAGTCAATTCAATTCCATCTAATGCTCTGTGACTAATATGGTGGATATTTAATCTACTTTGCTGCTGAAATTACTTTTAGAGTCACTTTTTTTTTTCCTTGAAAAACTTCCTCCTGAGAGAAATTGCTTATCGTAAGCTCTAAATATGTTGCATATCACAGAATACATTTTTAAAAGCCTTTCTTCCAGAGACAATTAAACCTTATCACTTATTTTGCTATCACATTACAAATGAGACAGGAAAAGTGATATTATTCTACCAGCAAAAGTAGCATCAAAAGGGACAATGACCTGAAAGTGCCCTGCTCCTCGTATTAATGGAGATATCATAAGCAGTCGTGTCTTCGCCAAATATTTCCTGCGGTGTAATTAAATTGGAAGACAAAAATCAATGAATCACAGGGTTATGCATCCAAGTAGGTTCCTTTCGTCTGTTTCATTGTTAAGAAGACATGCGGCTGCTTTTTAAGGCATATTTGGAGGTGAATGTGGTCTCCGTGTTCAACCAGCTAGATGGTGAGTGTCTCAGGTGCTTGGGAAAGTGCGGGCTAATACTAGCTGAATGGATTCAGAGCTCTGACGTGGCCCCCAGGAGGGGAGGAACTGGGTCTAGCCTTTCCCTTTTAGTGCGGTGATCCCAGGGCCAGCCTTGGAAACCTCTGTCCCTGCCTGGGAGATCTACAAAGTGCCTCTACGGCTACCCATCTGTAGTGAACCTAGAGCAAAGCTAGGGTTATATGCGTGCTTCAGCTCCGATCAAGGCACTGAGGTACTCATTTAATGCCACGGTGGTCAGCGTGCGGTGGGCAGGATCCTTCTTTTGTGTGGCTAATCGTCACTCCTCAGGCACCTAAAAGACGTACAGACTCTGCCTTCCACCACCAAGCACAGTACATATAAAAGTGTCTTTCCAGGCAAATTTGCATTTAGACCAGTATCGGTGCCCTAAACTAAGGAGTAGCTGGGGAAAGGGAAAAGGCCCTGGGGTTTCAGAAGTCAGTTTCCAACCCTGGTTTTACCACCTACTCACTTGGCACCATCACTTCCCTGACCTCCAGTTTCCTTACCTAATGGGAGGGGTGAACTTTCATGGTTTCTAATCTTCCGTCTAACTATAAAATATGGCCATCTAGAGATAAAGACCTTCCTTGTGTATCAGAAATGAGAGCCACTTGCCTCCTTAAGGCCAGTCCTAACCCCAAGCATCCTCCCCAGTGGCCTGAATGGCCGAGCATGAGCCGGTGGTATGGTGAGACGGGAGCTGGATTCAGGTCAGCCACAGGCAAAGTTTTGTGCCTCAGTTTCCTGAATTATAAAATCAGGATAGTGGGACGCATCTAATGAAGCAGTTGTGATAACTCAGTGAATCTATGTTCAGCATCAAAGATACTTGATAAATGTAAATATCCTTCTATCCATCTATCTCTCTTCCACCATCATCATTTCTACCTCTCTCTTCCCCAAAAGTAAGATGAGCAGCTATACAAGATTGAATTACTGGCCCCCGTTTTTCACATCTCTCCCCTTGTTCCACTCAGTAAAGCCATGCATCATCTAGTTTCTCCAGCAAAAAGTGGACTGTGCATTTTTGCCCTGGGTTGTGGGGTTGGCATGTGACTTGGTTTGGGAGGTTAGCGGATGTGAGCCAAGCAAGGGCTTTAAGTGAATCTGGACAGTGGGGCTTACCCTCTTGGATGTCTACCATTGTTGTGAGAAGAACATGTCTGAATGGGTTCCAACGGGCAATGAGAGACACCAAGAGCAGAGCTACCCTGTGGACCCACTCATAAGCAAGACATAAATGATTAGTGCTTTACATCACGGAGACTTTGTACACGTTTTTTACGCATCGTTTTTGTGGCAGGTGTTGACGGAGTAGCCCTAGGCCAAGCGGCAGAGGAATAATAATAACAGCGATCTCAGTGTTCTAATCCATACTGAATACTTACCATGGTCTAGCTGTTGAGGTATAGTCATTTAACCTTCACAAGAACCCAAGGAGATATATCCTATTGGTATCGTTTGATGAGTGAGGAACTAAGGGAGAGAGAGGTCACATAACCTGTGTTGAGTCACACAGCTAATGAGAGGCTATGTGGGAATCTGAAGCCAGGCAATCTTGTTGGTTTCAAAAAGATCTTGGACTCCGATACCTTTCTTTTACTCTCATCGTCATCATCGTCATCAATAGTAACATAATAGCAGAAATAACAAGCAGTAACAATTGAGTGCTTGCCATGCCTCACGACTTGGGCCAGATACTGTACATAGCATGGCAGGCAGCCTCCATGGCGGCTCACAGACCCTGTGCCCATTGGTACTCGTACCCTTTTGGAATGCCCTCCTCCCTGAGTGGGGGCTGGACTTAGTGACTTGCTTCTAGCAACTAGGCTTTGGGAAAAGTGATCAAACGCCACTGCTGCCATTCTGAGAAGATCACGACTTCTGTGTTACTTGCAGTCTGTCTGTCCCTCTGACTCTTGTTGGCTTTCTTACTCAATGAAGCCGGCTGCCAGGCTGTGGGATGCTCTATGCCGAGACTCCTGGATAAGGAATGGATGCGAGGCTCCAGCCAGCAGCTTTCGTGGAGCCAGACCTCAGCCCAGCAAACCACGAGGAGCTGACTCCTGCCAGCAACCACACGAATGAGCTAGGAAGCCGAACCTTCCCAGGGGAGCCCGAGGGGACAGCACCTCCAGCAAGACCTTGTTTACAGTCTCATGAGACACCTGGAGCCAGAAGACTCAGCTACAGTGCATCTGGGTTCCTGATCCACAGACATGGAGAAAATAAATGTTTCGGTTCCTAAGTTTTGTTAGATAGCAATTGACAACTCACCCTGTTATATTTGTGCCTTGCTTCAGTCTTATATCTCCCGTGTGGAGATGGGGAAATAAATCATCTCGGAGCCAGATCACATGAGATTTGAAATTAGACTATTTTGAGACTCTCTGTAATTTTGGAGAGAGCCTCTGATGGGATCTGATTGCGGACACTAACCCCTGGTGAGGTGAGGTGCATGGTGTCACAGGCAGACGGTACCCAGCATGCCCTCGGCAGACAGAAGAATCTCAACCTCCTTTTCTGTCATGGTATAGCTCCTTCCAATGCTATCCTGCTGTCGTAATGGAAGTAGTCATGATTAGCTATTTTTTTCAAATGAAAGTACTATAGGTCCCACCTAAAATGTTTGGTCTGAGATGCTAGCCCCACATTACATAGTGGCAGCTGTTATATAATCACATCGTGAATTAGTTTGTCCATATCCTGGAAGGAGACTGAGGACACTGGACAGGACGAGGACCACAGGCAGACCTGGGTTCCAGACCAGGCTGGGCCAAGGACCAACTAGCTGTGTGATTCTGGACAAGTTGCTAAACCCTTCTGAACGTCAGTGTTCTAATCTTTGAAACAGTGACAGCACCTTCCTCAAAAGTACCTGTCAGACATGCACAGGATAATGCAGAGTGTGCCTTAGCTCATCACGTGTCAGCTGTATTAACACACTTTGGTAAGGGATAGTGGGACAGTGCCTTCTTGCGTCCCCACCTCCATCCCCTTTATTGAAGCTGTTTCACTAACAAAGGAATTACTTTTCTGCCCCTCTCCTGAGAGCACAACTTCTATTCTGAGTTTGAGTCTGTACTGGAACTAGATCTTGGGGGCTGCAAAGAATAATTGGGGAAGGAATCCCACCCAGGAGATGATGCCATATAGGACTGTGATTTGGAAGGTGTATTTATCACATAGTCCAAAACCAGATTCTCAGTGGCCTAACACAAAACAAAGTTATTTCTTTCTTGCCTTACAATCCAATGCAATCATCAGGGGAGCTCTGCTCTGCTCAGCGAGTCCCAGGCTCCTTTCGTCTTGAGTCTCCCCCCTGCTCTGCATACCCGGCACCCTTTACATCTAGGAGAGAGAAAACGTGGCGGATTCCACAGGATGTTTTCATGGGACAACCCTAATTGGGTTGAACACCACCCATGTCCTCATTCTGTCATCTAGAATGTAGTCACATGACCCCCATGTAACTGCAAGGGAGCCTGGGAGTGTGAGCCTGGGAAGGAGACAGGGATGATTTATTTGCAGTGACTTGCAACATAAGAACAGAAATGAGTGATTTGGAAAACCTGGGCTCCAGCAGAGACCACAGTGCTGTCTTACTTGGTGTGTCTAGCACTTTGATAACGGCTGTAACTCTTAGGCTTACGGTTAACCTGTAAGTAAAATGGGCCCCAAACGACAGTGGCTTAAATAAGATAGAAGTGAATTATTTCTCCCTCATAGAAATGTATGGGGGCAGGCAATCCAGAGATAGTGTGGGGTTCTTCCCTATGAAGCTTTCAGAGACCTACATTTCTTCCCACTCGTAATGCTGCATAGAGTGTGCCCTTGTTCTTGAGGTCCAGGAGGATGGCTAGAGCTTCCATCATGACAACTGCAGTTTAGGTAGCAGACAGAAGAGGTGAGGGAGGAGAGAATATAAAGCACACGGTCATGCTGACCAACTTTTCAGAAAATTTCTCAGAACCCACCATCCTCCTTTAGAATGTGGTCATAAGGCCATATCTAGCTGCAAGGGAGCCTGGAAAAAGTGCCTCGCTTAAGACAAGAAATTTTATTACTCTAAGTATTAGTTAGCTTTTCCTGCAAAACAAGTCATCCCAAAGTTTAGTAGCTTGAATAACCGCTGTTTTACTTAGCACGTAATTCACTGGGTCAGCCAAGAGGTTCTTTTGCGCTGGCCCAGTGCTGAAGTTTTAAACAATGACTTTGGTTGGCAGCGTAGCGTCACACCTATGTGGCAGTTGGCAGGGGTCAGCGTTGTTCACCTTTATGTGGTTCTCATCCTTCAGCAGCCTACCTAGGACTCGCTATATGGTATTATCAGGGTTGCATGTACAGCAAAAGGGGGCAAGCCCTCAAGTGCAAACATTTTCAGACCTCTGCTGGAGCCATAGGTCTCAAGTTGCTAATGATTCTTTGGCCAAAGTGGCTAATCTGATTCAGAGGATAGAGAAATACACTCCTCCTCTGGATGGGAAGGGAGGTATTTGTGGCTGTTTCTTTTTATCTATTGCATGAAAAGTAAGAGAAGAATGGATACAGTGGATCAACCAGCAGCCTTATGCTTTACCATGAGACATACTTCACTACTCCAACCAGGGTCTAACTGTTACAGACTGGCTATGACTAACTTCCCATGTGTTGTCTTCACCTGGGTGTTTGCTAAGGCATGTCAAATTCAACACCTTCAAAACATAACTTGTAATCTACCTCCCACACGTAACAAAACTAAACAACGATTATCCTCCTACAGCACCTTACATCATAGCGCTTCCAGTCAGTTACTCAATCCAAGTAGCTGGAGGTCATCCTCGATAACCACTTGTCTCTCACTTTCTCATATTCAAAGCATAGCCACATTCTGTTGATATCATCTCCCAAGTCTCTGTGGCATGAAGCAAACAAAGAGAGGCTCGGGAGGACCCTAAGCCAGCTTTCTGTGTCACCATAGACAGTGTCAAGATTTCAGTAGTTCATTAGGCAGAGAGCAGATGTCTGTTAGCTGCTGGGCGCTGTGCAAATGTGTTGCCAGTCCTTGGAAAAGCATGGAAGGAAATCTTCCTGGATAAAAAGCCGTCTGTGTAGACATGAGTCTTCTCAAAATTTCGATAAACAAGTTTAAAGGTGGGACACATGAATAAGATAAAAGCGTGACTAGTCACGGTGACCAATGCTGGCTGCTAAGAAGGTTAAGATACCTTTCAGCAGAGCCTCAGGCAGCTCCCACATTCAAGTACAGACTTCCTGCCTTAAAAGCAGTAACCTGGAGTATCACCTTTATGAAGCACCTGGATTAAAAGTACTTAGAAACTGTAAAGTTACTTTTCACAAAGCATCAAATGGATTTCCATTTTTTTTTTTTTACATAAGGATAATCTATGGACTACATAGTAGCCATTTCCATTAAATAGTCAGCTTAAAAAAAAGAGAAAAGCTTTGAAAACTTTACTTGCAATATCTTTTCATTCTTTCTTTGATGTATTTGGAGTGAGGAGAATACATTAGTGCCTTTTTTTTTTTTTTTTTTAGCTTGGCAGCCAACTCTTGCAAATGTAAGTAAATAGAAAAGAACTGACAAGAGTATTTTCTTCATTGTCGGAATTTTAATGTCAAGAGTGTTTCCTAAGAGGCCAAGGAAAAAATAAAACAGGTAGAGGCAGCGCTGAAGTTTTTAAACAATGCCTTAATTTCTTGGGAGTAGTCAACTTCAATTATATGGATGCTGTCACACAGGAGATTTTTCTCAGAAACAGCAGAAATTGCCAATCCTTGGACCACACAGCCCATGGCGGAGGTGACTACACTGACATCTGTGCAGGTGACAGGCCACAGGGAAAAGTGGCAGAAAAGAGTTAGCTTTAGCTTCCAGCTTCTTACTCATCTTGTCAGACTATGAAATACCTGCCCCCATCCACTCTCCTCTTCCCCCACCCCCAACAGGGAGTTTTGCTGCCACATGACCTCCTACTTGGATGGGTTTCTCCGCTTCCCGGATGGTTAGACATAGTCAAGTGATGTGTGTCACTTCCGGGTCCTGACCTCAAGACAAGGGAGTGGGCTCCTCCCTTCTCTTTTCTCTCTCGCAGGTGAGGTTTGGAATGTGTTCACAGCAGTAACCCAGCTTCTTCTGCCCAGAGGAAAGCGTGACTAGTAACAGTGAATGCCTTTGCTTAGGGCTTTACACTTTTGCTAAGTCGTTTATTTAAAAATGATGAAACTTCTGTTATGGGCTGTTTTCTGCTCTGGGAATTGTCATGCCAATGGCTACTGGACACTCGTGGGTTCTACGAGCCGTTTTCTTAGGGTTTGCCAGCCCTAACCTTCCAAGTCAGCTCTTCTGATAATCCCCTGCTGATGTCTGTCTGTCTGCCCCTTCCGGGAAAACTGGTGTATCCTAACATTGGCCCTTTGAGACACTATCTTTACCATAAACACCAACTCTTATGGGGGGGTGGATTTCAGGGAAATATGGCAGAAAGGTGGAGAAAAGCATATGGCCCAATGGGCACTTATAGTATCTCAACATACACACAAAGCTGTGACCTATTCCCATGATTGGACATCACCGCCCCACCTGCCACGATGTTTCAAACTCGAGATATATGGGTTTTCAGGAAATCTTAACATTTTGATAGTCTCTGTCTTCATTGATTAATTATAATCAAGGTTTCACCTTTCATTAAACGGCTCAGATTTGACTTAAAAATAAAATTTAAAAAGGAATTATGAATGTTAATAAGAATATGAGTGCATGCTTTCCTCAGCCTCCTCAGGCTTAGCTAAGTTTAGAAATACAATGCAACGCACACGGTAGACGCACATCCTTAAGTTACACGATGGCTAACTTTCAGTACAGCTGTTTTGTGATTTTAAAGGCGGTCTTATATGGCAGGATGTATAAATGCTTAGTTACGATAAAAAGCAAAGTTTTTAAACATCGTTATGCAAATGCATTAAATCTTTAAGAATTCCTGATAGCAAAACAATTCAGTCTTAGGAAGACAGGTGGCGACTCTCATTCCTAAAGCATTCAGCATGGGGTTTCTTTTCTAGGCAGCTTCTGTTGTGTTTCAACATTGTTTGATTTATAAAACTTATCGATGACCCCTGGGAATATACACAGGCAGAGGCTCTCCCCTAGAATGGAGGATAATAAAAAATCTTCCTTCTATAAATAACTGCTTAACATCTTACGGGCACCCACACCCACACACAGTTTTATCGATATGCAGCTCGTTTGCCCAAAATTCTGCAGGGAAATGCAAAGCTTTCCTTACCAAGTTGGTGGCAGATCAGGAGAAGAGGGAGACAGACGTTGTTACACTATCTAATTATATGGTGGGATGAGAATTCGTTTACTTATTAGAAGTTTGTACATGTTAATTTTAAGTTAACTTTTAGGAACGTACAGTTAAAATACATAAACCATCGGTCGATCCATCAGCTATTTAACTGGGCACATGTGCTAGATGCTGTTTTACACAAAGGCCTTCAGAAGTCAACCAGGCTTACTTCAGTCCTAGCTCGGTAAAAGTTTATTTCCTTCCTTCCTTTCTTTCCTTTCCTTCCTTTCCTTCCTTCCTTCCTTCCTTCCTTCCTTCCTTCCTTCCTTCCTTCCTTCCTTCCTTCCTTCTTGCCTTCCTTCCTTCCTACCTACCTTCTTTCGGTACATCAGAATTCTGTTTAATTAATTTAATGTTATTAAATTTATTGGGGTGACATTGGTTAGGATTTTCTTTTCTTGTAAGTCAATTGTAGGGCTCAGGAAATAACACAATACAAAGGAGTTGACTTGTGTCGGGTGCATAGAAAACATAATTTCGTGATAGCTGGGTGTGTGTTCTTTCCCATTCTAATTACGGAACATACCCACACCATCCATGGTTTTCTCATCAGCTAATTCCTTGCAGTTCTCTGCTTCACCCCCTCACTGCTCGCTCGCTGTCCTTTGAGGTAGGAATCCCAAACAGGAACTAGAGCCAACAGTTAGATGACCCACAGGATTTCGGTTCTGGGCTCTTTGTGGATAAGTGCCTTGGTTTGCCCCCACAGTGAAACCCTTGGATGTCCATCTGAGCTTAGGGAATGAGGGGGTGTTATAGAGGGCGAGCTGAGTGAGAGGGCCATTCAGGCCCCGCCAGGTGTGTGGTGGCTTGGCAGTCAGAGGTGAGGGGCCCGAGGAGAACCAACAACCAAACCTGCTCTGGCATCTTTGGGAGGAAGCCCGCGTATCCAGGAAATGAAGCAAAGAGAGCCAGAGACCAGCCACTTCAGAAAAACACCCTGGTGAGGCAAAGGGGCAGAGAAATCTTTTCTGGATGCAGCTCTGCTGTGCCGTAGGTGGGGAGGGAGCGATGGTTCTGGGCTTTAACCCAACCTACTCTGTCGCTTCCAAACAGCCTCCTGACTGCAGTACAGATGCTTCTTATATGGAATCTGTAAAAAGCCGCCCTAATTAAAAGTCATACCAGATGAGCTATTCCTTGGGGGATGATAACATGTTGGTGGGTGAGGTTGTATTGATGGAAGTTTCTAGTAAACCGTAGGTAATGTGTAGAAAGAAGAGCTGCTACAGGCTGTCTGTGAGATTGGTCTTTGCACTGACGAGGAGAGGGGGTGTTTCTAATTGTACACAGTTGGCATTTGTTTCTAAGATGGAGGTTGAGGAGAAGGTCAGTGCCACACCACGCTAAGCCAAGGAGGCTCGTTGCTGGTCTGGGGTGTGAGGAAGCATATGGGACTATGCTGCTGGTGGTGTTGCTGCTGGGGAAATTGTGTGTGGGGGGGTTATTTTGTTTACGTTGCTCATTTGGTGAGAGGGTGAGAGAGAGAGAGAGAGAGAGAGAGATTCCATGATCACTCTTCCCTCCCATATTCACTCTCAGAGGCAGTCCCTGCCCTTATTCAAAGTGAGATACATCTGCTCATAACGCAGGCTGAAGGCTGGTTGCAGGAATACAAACGCCTATTGTCCTCCTCTGTGGCAGAAGCTGGCAGCTTCCTTCCCACCCAAGAGCCCATCAGTCCCTGTCACGTCAGACATGGTTACCACACACAGTACATATCCTGGAACTTGGTGAGCACGAATTCCACTCCATTTAACTGTGTTACTTGGGAATACAGTTCTCTCCTGACCTAGAGCTAGAAGTGTATTCATCAATCTCTTCGTTCGAATCTATGCTAGGAACAACATAAACCAAATACTCCTCACGTTAAGTCAAGAATTCCATGACGTCCATACCTACCCCAGTGGGAAAGAGTGAAAGAAATCTGTCTCAAGGCAACCTACGTGATTTTGTTTTTAATACAAAAAAGGGATTTGTATTCCTCTTGTGAGAATGTAGTGTATATATATACACACACGTGTACAGCTGTGTCAGTCATTATGCAGATAGGAAAAAATCACATCTTATCCTATTCCGTATTCCCGATAGCAGGGACTATATACCATTCTCTACTGCTGTGTAGCAACCGATCGCAAAACTTGACACAACTTGACACAATGACAATTGTCATTTCTCATGATTTTGTGTGTTGACCAGGCATTGCTTCTGTGCATGGTCTCCCTGGGTGGTGAGACGGCAGCCAGGCCCCACACGGCCTCGTCCACAGGACTGGCAGCTGAGATCTCACCCAAGGCTGTTGACTGGGACCTCCTTCCTCCTCCAGGTATAGAAATAGGGTGCTTAGGCTTCCTCACATCATGGCCACCTAAGAGCAGTCAACTTCTTCCATGGCGGCTGGCTGCTAAGAGTGCCAAAGCCAAAGCGTCTCGGACTTATCACAGCTTCAGTATGAAAAGCTTCAGGCAGCCCCACTGCCGCCATATTTTATTGGTTAAAGGCGAGCACAGGGCTCCGTTTTAAAAGAAGGCATCCCCATTGGGGAACTGCTGGATCAAATATCAGGGGTGCCCCAAAAATATACACTCAGGACTTGTCTTCATCTTTCGTTATCGGTGTATACCATTACAATTTTTAATAGTGATTTCCTTTCTGAAAATGTGTATACATTTTTTTGGCGCCCTCTGTATATACACACGCTCCCTCCCCATCTCCCCCACTCTCTTCCTCCCCACCCCGCAAATCATTAGAATGCTTAAATGTCTTTGTCTTGTAAGACAATTCTATGCAGTGGGCTCAGTGTTTGACAGAGGATCTGACCTGAGAATTGAAGTACACACGGATGATACCATGTTACAGACCTTCTACTTAAACTTCCTTCTTTTCTGATGAGAGAACTAACTTATCACTCAGCCCTGTCTCCACTTGCTTAAATGTGATTTACTCTTTTTTTTAATGTTTTAATTTAATTTTTATTTTTGTTTATTTATTTTTTACTCTGTTTTTATGACAGTAGGAAGCAACCGTTTTGCAATGACTCAGTTGCTGTGACGTCCAGGGAGTTGAACAGTAAATGATTGTAATGCCCAATCACATAGCGCATTCACTAGCGTGTCATTACTCTGGGACGCTGCTAATGATCTAGCATCTAAATTACAAATGAAAACTCCAATTCTAGAGGCAAATAATCTGAACAAACTTAGTATACCTATGGACGTTTCCTTGGAGAATGGAAGGCAGTATATTTTGAAGAGACCTTAACTCTATGTAGAAGAGAGAATTCTCCCTGGAGATATGACTTTGCTTTACGGAATAAGAAAAAAAAAAAAAAAAAAAAGCATTTAAAAAATCCCCAGCAAACTTTAATTCACCCAGAAATTTCGTTTCCATTTACAATGTTGAATGTGAATATAAATGTTGTCTATAGGTAAGTAGATTTTAAACTACTTATTTAATTTTTATTAGGCCATTTTGGCCTGTATTCTGTTCAGTGATCCCCAATGTACTAGATAGTTTACAGAGATGAAGATAAAAGATATTTATGTACAACCATAGGGAGTTAAATTAATTATGATGTATCCACTAGATTTAACATACAGCTCTTACAACAGACGTTATAAAAGAATAATTCATAATAGCTTTACTGAAGCATAACTGATATATAGAAAACTGCATATTTAATGTACACAACGTGATGAGATTGGATATATGCATGATGTATGTACTCATGAAACCATCACCACAAGCGAGGTCAGAAACATGTATAGAAACACATTTAATACAGACAGAAGGCTCAGGATAAGCATCTAAGTGGGGGAAAAAAGAGTACTAAAGGTGATATGACACGGAAAAACACACAGTGTAGTCCAAATTAAAAAAAAAAAAATCTTTGTGCATAGCAAAGAATTAAAAAAATAATGGATTATTTCTGGTTCCTAGGCCAGAGGTAATTTTTACTTGTATTTTTCTAATTTTCTACAATCAATACATATTACATATTTGTCAATATAAAAAGAAAAGAAATTATTTAAAACTACAGAAAGCTATCTACCTACCTACCTACCTACCTACCATCTTTATCTACTTCCTATCTGTTTAGCTAGCTATGTATTTATTTTTCAACTTTAATTTTTCTACATTTACCATGTTCTTACAGGGTAGAAGGAGCCACATAAAAATCTTAACTTTCCAAAGAAATATAAGACTTGAACACTCCAGCACGTGTATTTCATTAAAATCGCACAACTGAGACCACTGGTAGCTTTCCCCCAGTACAGGGTCTGGGCATACACAGAACACCTAATCCTGACCTTTGCCTGTTCCCCCCATATCACCATAGCGTAATGCCATTTGATCCTAAGCCATCTTTGATCAATGTTTAATGATCAGAGTTTATGTAGTAATCAAAGACATCACGAAACAGCAGATATTTATAGCTTATGGCCAAGTGAGGCTCTGCAAAACAGCTTTTTCCATGGTGAGATACAGTTCAATTGGTGCCACTGGCATTCCACAGCACACAGAAACATATCAAAGAAATTTGTTCTGCTTTGAGCATGAAAGCGAAGTAAAACAGATAATTTGAGAAACTAGAAACTTATCAGGGATGGGGTCCGCAGGCCGCCTGTCAGTTGGCAGACGCTGCGCTGCAGAGTACATGGCAGGACAGCGCATGCATGCAAATGTGGGTCCTGTGCGGTGACACCAGGCTTTCCTCCGGCTGGAGGGTGTTGCTATGCAAGGGGGCTGATGAATGAAACCAGAATGGCCTCAACGGCTGCGGAAAGACGGGCAGGAGCAGGAGACAGCTGCGCGGGTGACCGCTTTCCAAGTAGAAGCCATCAATCTGAAGGCGTGAAAGGCCCAAATCTGGGGAAAGCTGGACCCCACCCCCCTGATACCAATCCTAATAGAGTGCCAGTCACTCATGCAAATACGCGGCCGCGGAGCGTCACGATGGTTCTTGCCTTCCCCGCAGAAGGATCTCAGCCGAAGTTGGCCCTTGTCCACATTGAGGGACAATGCCACGTTGCAGCTGAGAGCACTTTCCTATGACAAAGGTTGTTGCTGCAGATTGGAAATTGGAGTTGATTAGGCCCATTTGGGACAACTCCTTCAGGTGCTGGAGCATGGATGGTTCTAGCCTTTTCCATCAGCAGCTGAGCTCAGGGTATCCACAAGGAAGGAGCTAAACCACTGGGGACTCCAAAACTTGTTTCTCAGGGAATACGTGCAGGGATTCAGGGCATGGCTTCTAGAGCCAAACTGCCCAAATTCAGGTCCCCAATATAATCTGTGAGCTCAGTTTTCTCATCTGTAAAATGGGTTGATAACTTGTTACAAAGACGGAACGCTAGAGCAATGGCACCCAGTAGAAATATTATGTGATCCACATGACATAATTTTCTCATACTGATGTTAAAAAAGGAAAGAAGGAAAAAGTGTGACACTGAAATACTATTTTATTTAGCCCGATATGTCCAAAACATTATCGTTCAAGCATGTAATCAATACTAACACATTACTAACGAGATCTATTTTTTTTTTTTTTTGACTACGTGTTCAAAATCCAGAGACTAGTTTACACGTATGTCACATCTCAATTTAGACTGGCCACATTTCAAACACTCAGTAGCCAGGTTTGGCTAGGGGCTGCAGTATCAAACAGCATTACTCCTCACCAAGAGAAACAACACTATTTACAGACAGCCCAGAATTTTTGGAAACTAAACTACTTTAAAATGTGCCACAGATCTAATAGATAATCTTCCTGAGATTTAGGACGGAGAAAGCGAAGGTTTAGAATTTCCTCTGCTAGCAAAAACAACAGTCTTTTCAACAACAACAGCAAAAAGCCTAAAAACAAGTACTCTTGACGTTTATAATTTCTCAACTTCTGTCTCAATCAAAACGATCTAGGTGAGATAATAGGCCAATTAGTTTTAGAGCTCTTTAAAATAATTTAATAGACATAAATATGCATGTGGGTAGGCAACTGGGATCTGCAGAAAGTTGTCTTTGACCACAGATAAATTATGAATCGATAACGGGGTGTTAAATTCCAGGGACCCAAATGGAATCATCAGAACGAACCACCTTACTCCATAATGACTCTCGTATTCATCACCATTAGAAGCATTAATAACATTTAAAAAAACAAATACATGTATCCTAGAACATTCATAATGGTAATCTCGTCATCTCTGAAACTTATGAGACCCAGATACTATGCACAGTGGGATGCAGATATTACAGAGAAAATAATTAAAATATTAATTACACATTGGCTAGAGCACTGCTTATCATTATTGCATTATCATTAGTGTTCGGTTTGCGAATGTTTCTTTATTGCCCATTGGGCTTCATAGAGCCTTCCCGAGACATAAAATCTTTTGTGATTTTCCTATTTGCTCTGTTAGGCAACTTCAGCTCTCTGGGATATTAATGCACGACCTATCAGATGGAGACTATCACATGTGGCAACCAGGACATGTATTAACCTGGCTTTGCTGTGGGCCTCTGCTCATGAATCTGAAATGCTGAGCCTGCTCTGTGTGTCGTTGAGTCAAACGGATGCCTGAATGGAAAATATCTGGGACCTCCATTGTAGGCATGTGCTTGGTTAAGTGAATCATTGGTAAACATGTACAAAAAGGTAGAAAGTACCGTCGTCTCAGGTTCAGGTCTCCAATAATCACTTCTGAGGACTCGCTTGCTTCTGCCATTGCAAATTCCTCTGTGTTCGCAGCTGTTGCAACCAAAGTGAAAACGGGTGTGTGATGCTACGGGAGATATGGGTTGGTGGGATAAAGACTGTCCCCCTCTGTTCAGTTCCCTACTTCTCATCTAATAAAAGGCTTGTCGTTCTGATTTCAAAATTAGACACCTGGGAGGCAGTGTGACAGTGGGAAAGAAAAGGTCTAGCCCGTCACCATGACCAGATCTTGTCCTTGGTCTGCCATTTTTCTCATTCCTCCAAGCCTTGCTGTTCACTTCTGTAAAAGGGGGGGTGGGCTGGGTGGGGCGTGGGGCCTGGTCATACCTACCGCACAGTTTTGCAGAAGCTCTGATGTACCGTGTCTTTAAATGTACCTGCACATTGTACTGGCAACAGATTGTGTCCAGTGTTGTTCTTCTGTGTCTCAAATATTTAGCTGCATGAAACTGGTTCATTCTCTCTTGTAACAAACATTCCACAGGGGCCCATTTGCACGATACTGGGACCCCATTAGCAATATTTGATCCTCAAAAAAAAAATAGTTCTCTACATTCAGCCATCATTTAAGTTTTCATTTGTTTTTCTGTTTACCTCCTTGCCTACCCCTCTAATTTTCTTTTCATCTCTGACAATTGTGGAGCTTAATAGAAATCGCAGAAGAAAAAACAACAGGAAAAGAGTTGAAATTCAAAGTAAATCTCACTCATCTTTAAGTCAGATATAATGTTCATGGAGCAGAAGTGGTTAGAAGTATTCGTGATAATTTTTGAGTTTATATTTTTCGTCCTTTTTTTCCTGAATTTCAGGTACTGGAAAAATTTCAACCACTCCTGAAATGTTGTATAATCTAAATTCAGAACCATTCTATAAAACAATAGGCTCATCTCAATAATTTTAGGCAGCTGATTGTTCATTGGAAACCCAGTGCCATGTAAATAAAATCTTTGGCTAGATCGGCGTGCCAAAGCGTCTTTTACTGCAATGTCTGTTTTGCAAGTGGGAGAGAAATTCATGTAAACTCAGGGCTTCCTCCAGTCGCTTTCCGCCTCTGTTGAGGTGGGCAAAGGCACTGGCCTGGGTCTGTTTGTCTGAAGTCCCTGAGTATAAAGCTTGGGAGTTAGGAGAGCAGGTTCTTATTAACCTATAAGGAGAGCCCAATGTAAATGCTATTAAAAACTCATCGAATGGTATAGGAACTGATTGCTTACCCAGGGAGTTCTAAGTAAATCGAAGCAAATTGCCTGAGATTTAATTTAACAAACATTTATCAAGCATCTGCTCACAGGGCTGTGCTCACAGCTACAGGAGGTGCAAAGATAAAACAGAGGCCGGCTGCCCTCCCGGGGCTCATGCTCTGATTCGGACCCCCCCCCCCAACCCCCAATGGACATGTGCCTTCAGTGATAGTATGAGAACATTTTACCCACTTGGGGGCAAATTGTTAAGGGTACATGGCATACAACTAGAGAACCACTGACCTGTGTAGAGAACAGGGGCATTTCTTGGAAGACGTGGACCTTAGATGACCACTGGTCAGCAACAGGGAAGTACTAGAAGGACTTTCCAGGTAAGGGAAGAATGTCTGAGTAATATTAGAAAATAGCGATAATGAAGTGCTTACGCTGTGCCAGGCATTTTTCTAAGGTCTTTCCACGTACCAACCCCCTTAGGTCTCACACCAACTCTATGAATAGATATGGAAACGATTTCCATTTTACAGATGAAGAAACTGAGGCACAGAGAGGTGAAGTAACTTGCTCATGGTCACCCAGCTAGGAGGTAGGGGAATGAGATGCCACTCTTTCCTTTATCGTGTTACTGTGCTGCGTCTGAAAACCTCAAGGTAGGAAAATTTGGGGCGTATTCAAGTGTCTGGGCATTTCCTGGCAGGGTTGGAAGATAGATTCGTGGAGGTTTGGTTTGAAAACTAGGTAGGGAACAAATATGAAGATACTCTGAAGGAGATGGAAACCACCAGCGGTATGGACAGATAAAGTCTCTCTTTTAGGAAGAAAACATTATCAGCCTAATAAGGAATGGAATCGAGGCAAAATATATTAAAATAAGACAAGCCAATTATTAGTCTCTTGCAATAATCCAGGTGACAGGTGGGTAACGAGGGACCCAGACCTGTGGCAGTGGGGACAGAAAAGAGCGGACCAAGGAAAGAGACATGGAGACGATGGAGTGTGCCTTTATCCTCACAACCTGTCCCTTCCCACAAAATGTTTCGTGCTTGCTGTCCGGTTGACAGCAAACCCTATTGTTGACCAAACATGCCAAAACAACAGCTCCATGCCCGGAAGTCTCAGACGAAATGCTCGGTCTGAGACTTAGCCCTTTGTAATGCAGGCTAAAGCAACTTCCAGAACATTCTGTAAACAGCACTGAATGTAGCCTCAAAATGCCACGGTCCCAGGGTACAAGCTGACTACTTGAGGGTTTAACCCTTTTCAGTACTCCTGAGTTCTACGGCTTTGAGGGGAAAAAAAAAAGAGGAACAAAAAGTTAGTCTAGCCACTTAAAATTCTAGATTCCACGATCTCTAAAGCTCTTTTCTAATTCTAAATTCCAAAATTTCCCAGATCTTGTATTTAGATTGGTTACACTCTTTCCTTCTACTATTGTCTCTTCACAAAATGTTTTTCCTTCAATGTAAAATAGATCGTCAACCCATAACACTGTCTTCATGCTATTTTCTCTATTAAGAATTTCAAATACACTTAAAAAAAAAAAAAAAAAAGAAACATGAGAATGTCTTTTCACTTCTACCCAGTAGATGGGAGGTTTTAGGCCTGTGTGTTGCTGCCGGCTCAAGCAGTAATTCTGCCGGGAGTATGTAAAATGGGGACTTATTTGGATAATTTTTGATATTGTTGTTATTCCAACAAGGCATCAGAACCGTGTTTTTGAAACAATGTCTACTTGAAACCACCAGTGGGAGAGTAGTGAAAAGGCCTTGGAAAAGAAGCTGGCATTCACGAATTCTAGAATCACAGAGTTGCCCAAATGGTTTCAGAAGGGCCAACCTGCCGTTACAGACCCTGAATTATTCAGACCTGTGCTTTGAAGGAACAAGGCTTTAGTATGCTGTAGATGTTGTGTAAGGCTTCTGGGGTCAACGCAGATATTAAAAATGGGCACCAAGACACTAGACTGCTAATCAGACAATGCAGAAGGACTGAGCCACACTGTGGAATGCCTAATAATTCAAAGAGGGGCTGGTCCATAGCTTTTTTAAATACAGAAGCCACACAGCCACATCTCATTAGGGATACATTTGTGCAAAAAAAAAGAGAAACAAAGATTCTCCAGCGTCCATCTCAAGTTTCCGTAAGCCATGAGGAAACAGCTTTGGTGTGCAAGAAAAAATATTCTAATGGCTTGCCTGATGGTAAAGTCACCCCTACAGTGAAGTTATAATTACAATTTTGTCAAGAGAGTAGGGAAGTCAGAGTTTCACAGGGGGAAAAAAACCCCCCACAAAAAAACCTATTTACAGAAAAATATTATGCTTTTCATTTGATAGAAGTTATTGCAAAGGGACTCCTGGAAGTCTTGGAGACGGTCACCCGCCCTTTAATAAGTCCTTGTGTCAGCTAAGTGGAGATCAGGAATATTCTTTATCAGGTTTGCATTCAAGTAGCACTAAATCTATGCAGGTAGGAATTAAATAGTATCTGAGTTTAATTAAAATTATAAAAAAGGAGAAGAATGGTTGGTAGACTGCTCGACTGCATTTTAACCAGTAACCTCAGACCCTAATTAGAAATGCTTTTCATATCTTCTCTTGCAAGGGCTTAATCTGACGTGAGTCTGTGAGGAGGGCTTGGGGACTGGTGTTAATTCTGCATTCGATCTCGGTTTGTATGGAGACGGCGGCACTGATTGACCGCACGGAAGCACGGATCCCATGACCTTGCGGGGATTTTCATGTGAGGTGTTAATTGAGAGGGTGGGTTAATCTTGGAGTATCATTGTCCCCAAGCTCTGGGCAAAGTTTGTGCTTCGTTTCCTTACTCAACAGTACATTTGATCTCCACCTTGTGCCTCCAGGACAGTTTCGTAAGCCCACCACCAACTCTTGATAAATTTGTTGGGGGGGTGGGGGGAGGGAGATAAGCTCTCGCCCTCTTGTTTGATTTCATGAGCTTGTTTTGGTGCCCAACTCCAAAGGGAGAGGAGTGTCTCGCTGAATTATATGCGAGTCCTACTTACAGACAGATGCGTGCAGGCACAGTGAGAATCTCGGCTTCTCTGCCCTGCCCTTCTGCCCGCTACCGTGCCTTCCCTTCCTTGCATGGTTCAGTCTTGCAGGAAAGAGAAGAAAAGATTCATCTAGCGGGAGATGAGAGCATCGCAAGCAAGAAGGAAGCAGGAGGCAAGTTCGAAGGAAAGGGTTCAGTGGATTCCATGGGAGAGCTATGAAATCGCTGCTTTTTTTGTCTTCCAGCAGAAAGCCTAGAATAATTAGAAAAGCAGGGATACGATAGAGGGGATAGTGCTTCTGTAATAATACACACACACACACACACACACACACACACACATATACACACACACAAGTTTTGATCTAGCCCTGTGTCATGTACAAAAAGACAGCCCATTACTTTTCCTTTTTTAAAAAATAAATAATGAATGACTTTTTTTCCATGTGTTATTGTACGGGCCTGTCATTTTATCTCACGGAGTAAATTTTTACTCGAGGCAGGATTTATGTATAATAGCTGACCTTAACCATGACTCCCAAGTGAGCCGGATGGTCGTTAAAAGAGAAACAACAATGACTTTTTAAAAGAGGATTGTATTTAAAAAAAGCACAAATGTTAGCTGTCCTTGACATGCAATGCATTTCTCTTATTTGTTTCATTACACCAGCTGGAGATGAGTTTAATTACACTGTTTCAAGACCCTTTCTCGCACCAGCACTGAAATGCTGGGAGAACGCAGTGGAACAGTCGGAGGTGATGGGTGGCCACAGACCCCACCCGAGGCTGAAGGCGAGAGGGGAGAGGGTGTCGTCACATCTGATCACACAGTGGGTCACTGTGCCTTGCCAGGGGCAGGCTCCCTCCATGCCTCCCCGACTCCGTAAGACAAGAGTGAAGAAAGAGGAGGGGGAAGGCCAAAGCTGTAGGTCCATAGCGGTTGTCAGCGTCCCTGGCCATCACCAGGAGAAGACTCAGGCAGTAAGGATAAGTGTCTCCCCTCCCCCTCCTGCCTGCATTGCGCCCCCTTTTGCAGCCTGGCTTTTCATTATTTTAAATGCTATAGTTAATTAGTGTGAGACCAAAAAAAAAAAAAAAAAAAAAAAATACAACAACCCAATTCTGTTGTTTGAATTGAGTTCATTTCAAAGAATATTGATAAAGTCATATTCATCCTCATCCTCTTATTAATGAGTTAATGACTTTAACATTTAAGGACGGTTCATGGTTCTAATAATAAAACTAACCTTTGGCCGGCCCCGTTAGTCTTTTTGCACACACTGACTGATTTAATGTGCTGAAATCTATTCATTTCCTCAACGAATTCCTGGATAGTCTAATTCCTCCAAATCACACAGTGTTAGTGGCTAGAGAAATGGAAACTGTTTCTTGCCAAACACATTGTAAAATTCTCTGTGTCCTTGTTCTCTTGAGGAATGAGTCCTTTTTTTTTTTCTTCTTTTAAACCTGTTGGTCCTTCAAAGATATTTGTCCTATCCTTTCCCTTTATCAGAATCCTTTGCAAACTAAGATCTTGGATTTCATATGTAGAGATGCGTGTTTGACTCCAGCCAGGGATAAATGCAGCAGACCAGTCTAAGAAGACTTCCATTACAGCCATTTGGCATGCATTTGCCTTAAAAAACAAAAAAAACCCAAACACACACAAAACAAACAAATTAAAAAAAAACCCAAACAAACAAAACTGCCCAAACCCCACAGTTTCATCAGTGCGGCAATCAGCTCCCTGACCCCTAGGCCTAGAGTCCGTGTGAGTTAGGGCAGCGCCTCTGGGAAAATCAACGTCTTAAAACATTCATTTCCATCACTGACTGGCTGCGGTGACAGTCCACTGCCCTGTATCCTGTCACTGCTGCTGCTGCTTCATTCTGAGTCCAGATTTCAAATTAAAGTTTTACTTTGGCTTCTGGAAGGACAAGGTTTCAGAAGCTAAGTCAACAGCCTTAGCCTGCACGGAGGGGAGAAAGTCGGGGGAGCCAAGAGTGGAGGGAAATTGAGGATATGACAGAGGCCACAGAGAGTTCAAACAAAATTTGGCCTGCAGAATGCAGGAAAAGTCTCCTGGTGACAGGTGCCATCTTGTGGGTCATTCTGCCACTCTGCCTCCTGCCACTTTTTATAACAAGAACAGATAAAAGAGGAGTGGGTTCTTAGAGGCTTGGAATTGGAAAAGCAATTCAAAGAGATGTGAACAGAGTTGGCTCTGGGCTTTTTATACGACACTGTCAGCATTAAATATGTTGCTTTGCAGCGTGGAGTACTATTAAGAAACTTAAAGGAGCACGTAGAAGGAGAATAAAATGCTTGTGTACCTAAACATTTTCTATTTCAAGTACAGGAAATAATTTCTAAACAATTCTGAAATGTTTGTTTCTTTAGCGACGTAAGGAAAGTAAGGTCTTGCTCAGGCAAGACGCAGACCCCCAAACTATTTCAATTAAAATATGTCACTTCCAAGGAATGCATCACTAACATCTGTAAGACCTTCTGTTTGGCAAATTTCTTGAAGAAATTACCTTTGTACTGGTTCCCGTGTAATAGATAGATCCACAAAAATTATATTTCATTCTTTCCTCTTGAATTGGATTGTCTAATCATAAAGAAAGAAATACACTAACCAGAGAAGAGGTCAGCATTAGCAATAGAGGTGATGGTTCATTTTCTCCTTCCTTCCTTCCTTCCTTCCTTCCTTCCTTCCTTCCTTCCTTCCTTCCTTCCTTCCTTCCTTCCTTCGTTCCTTCCTTTTTCATTCATGAAGGTCCTTTTTGGTTTTTAGCACTTTGACAGGTGGTGGTGGATACACCATTCCAGGTCCAGCCCCAGTGTCTAGGGTACAACAGGCCCTAGAATGAACCATTTTGCTCTATAGCAAAGTATTTTCCTCCTAATAAAATTACTTCAGAAATAGGAGCCCCCATCTCTGTTGTGGTATCAGTCAATACAATTTTATTATATTTAATACAACGTTGTCTTTACACATTCACATATAAGCTATCTCATTATTGTGTGGACAATTGCATTTGGACTGTAAATTTCGTTGTCATGTACTTAAGCCTCCGATAGGGTCTATATTTCCTGTTTCTTGTGTTTCAAAGGACAATTAACTGAATAATGAGCTGTGGTGAGCCTTTATATGAGCTTAGTTTCGAGGCAAATTGCTAACTGTCTCTGAGGCTGGATTCACAGGTCCGGCCTCCCTTCGCTTAGTTCCAAATCTTTACAAAAATCCCGAGACACGCTCCTGACACTGGGGCTGTGCTGTAGGATTCCTCAGCAAATCATGTGGGTACTTTACTGGAACCCCCAGTTTTTGGATGGTGTGCTCGTTTTGAACTGGATCATGGATATTACCTTCAAACTCTTTGTGAGAAATTTTGACATTTTAATAGGGCACCATGAGAACTTTATTAAAGGGTCATAAAGACAAGTTACTATTCTGATGGCCCTTTCCTGCATCTTGGGCCTGTGGGCTCCACCCCCCACCTTTGGGGGGGATCTCTAACAGACCAAGGGGGACTGTGCTCCATTATTATCCCAGCCCAAGCAGGAACCATCTGGCTTTGCACAGGGTGGGGGGGAGAGGGGGGAGTGTGTCACTCTCCCCCAGAATTTCAGCATCAGGCAAGGGGCTTGGGCTGGGGACCTCTGCCCTCTGAACTTCTCCACCTTCCCACCAGTTCCCCCAAAACAACTCCTCGAAAGACAGGAGTCAGCCCCTGAAAAGCATACCAGGCATTTTTAAATACAACCCTGACATTTCCTCAGCATTTCCATAGCTAAGGCTCTTCCCGCGGGTAACACCCCCACACCCCCCTTCAATCAAATAGGGCACCCGCTCTCTCATACTACGGCAAAGAAGGAAGAAAAAAAAAAGTTGGCAATTTAATTCAAACAAAAGAAGCTTGAAATCTATAAGCACAGCAACTCCGAGGCTTCTGGCAAATAGAATTCTAATTAGTATGCTGCTATTTTTCTTTTAGACAGATGAGCGATGCCCCCTATTGACTCTAGCAGGCAGGCTGGTAAGGGGAAAAAAAAAAAGAGGGGGGGGGCAGGTGGGGGCTAGCCAGCAAACACTGCAGATTGCAAATTATATTGCAAACCTTGCCAAGTCCCGGCTCTTGGCATCAGATTTTTAATGACACCCTGGAAAAGGGAAAAAGAAGCCCTCAGCTAAGGGATAAAAATGAAGGGTTTGCACTGTGATCAAGCCTCGCTTAAAACCCAAATGGCCAAGCGCACATCAGGGTTTTAAAATATTCATAGATAGAAGTGAAAATGAGGATATGAGGAAGTACATTTGTTGATTTGGTCAACTGACAACCCATTCTGCATATTAATACGAAGTGATCTAATTTTAAAGGGATAGCCTATCCTATTTTTTTTTTTTTTAAAGGCAACTTTTGATGACTCAGAGACTAAGGGCAAAACATCACAGAAAAGTCTAGCAATGACACAGAATGCCGCTTTCTTTTGATGCAGACCTGGGACTACTGACTTCTTTGCTCCAGAATTCCGGGGACTTGAAAATGACGGTTTCCTTCTGGTTTAATCTCTCTGATGTATCTCAACTGAGCACTTTGATTTTTTTCCTGCCCCCCCCTGCCCCCACTCTTTTTCCTTTTGCAGCCCATGAGGTCCCTGGCAGTGGGAGGGTTTCAGACACAACTAGACAGATTATGATAGCCAGGAAGGACATTCCTTCTAATGACAAGGCCACCTTCTGTTTTAAGGAGCCACTTTGGGCATCTATGCTTCCACGTGAAAAGTCTGAATGCTAAGAAAAACGTGACGGGGGGCGGAAAACGTTAGCCTCTATCCAGACCCAAATGCCATCGTACTCTAAGGAATAGGAAACTCATGAAATTGCTTTCAATTGAAAACATTTTAAATATATATTCTAAAACATCCATCGACGGACTACACTACAGCCATTTGGGGGGTGCGGAAGTGATGGGTTTATTCTAGTTATTTCTTTGTCTGAATTTACATTGGGTTTCATCTTTGCAGGACCACATCAGAGGGGCAGGAAAAGCATTTGAAAAACTCTAAGAACGTTTTGACTTTTCTATTAGGGTTGGTGCAAAAGTAATTGCGGTTTAAAGGGTTAAAAATAATTGCAAAAGCTGCAATTACTTTTGCAACAACCTTATAGTTGGATATCACACTTTTTATGACTTTGGTACATGTGTTTGTCCTAAGTGGACAAAAAAATGACGTGTGTTGTGGCTGTCAGGTGAGGTAATTCCCCATGCAAAACAATGCGAATCTTTCAGAAACAAAGTGTGGAGATTAAAAGCAAAGTGCTAAGCCATGGCCAAGATAGCAGGTCATGGCCTGTGAAATGTGGAAAAGGGAAGGAGACAGGTATGTTTGTGGTCATACGAGCCTAGAAGTACTGACAGGGTGTATTTGTCACCTGGAAGACCAGCTACTAGCTACCCAAGGAAACAAAGTTCAATTCAGTTTGCCCAAGAAAAAATGGGGTATTTTTAAAGATATTGTTCAAGAAGGAATCGTCCCCAAAATTGTACAGAAAGCTTTTGCCGTTGTAAAGAGAAGTCAACATATGCCGGTCAGACCCTCACTGATGTAATTAGAATCCAGGGTTTCTTTGGAAAAATACAGGAAGAGTGACAGAGGGTCCCACAATGCACTCCAAACTCTATTTAGACAAAACAAACCCATAAGCTGTTTAGTTCACAAAGTGGGTTTTTTGTTATATGTAAATTTATTTAAACATTCCATGTAAAGCTCTTAGGAATGGCTCAGAAATGCACAAAAAATTTAACACGATTTTTTTACAGTTTGCCTGCAAAGGAGTTACTGCTGAAATTTCGTTGTATGAGATTATGTTGGATAGTAGAAAGTCTTAGAGAAGGATCTTTAAATGCTATCCTAAGTAACAAGTCCCCTTATTTGATCCCGTAGCAACTAAGTCAGTATTTTTAAGGACAGTGGAGAGAGGAGACTGGTCAAACCTTTAGCATATGAGACCAGACACAACTTTAGGGGCTTTTAATAACCGTGGTGAATGGGGGAGTCAGGTGTCGCTTTTGCGATGGATCCCACCGTTGAAAACGAGGGGCTTATCAATTATCAAAACTTGAGATTACTCCTGGTAGAGCAGCTTTTTAGTGAAAAACTTTCTCCATCTCCCTCTCCATCCCCCCCCCCCAGCCTTACGTACTGGTTGAATTCCGTTTTGCAGGTGAAGAAAGGTGACAACCAATTTTAGCACCCAATGGTTTAAAGGAGTTCAAATGACCATTGAAGTCATATTAACTTGTCAAATTGACCAGTATTTTCTGTCATTGAAACATTAGCATGAATAGCTCCAGACAATAAAATTGTTTCAATTATACTGCATTAGGCTTGGGCACAAGTAAGTAAAGATGCAAAAGGCGAAAGGGGGAGAGCAGGCCACGCGCGCGTACCAGAATGCTGACAGTAGAATTCCACTGGAAACCATTTAAACGCATACCTGTTAGGGGCACGTAAGGCAGGCAGCACTCATGAATGAATTGCCATTCGGGGAAGGGGACGAATAAGCCTACACCAGTCCCGCAAAAAGAATGCAACCGTTTATTGTTGTAATATTGGCTATGGATGTGAAATAGATTAAATGAAATTATCCCAAGTTCCCAAAGTCACAGTGAATGGGTACTAATTACACTAATTGAGTATTAATGGAGATTTCTTTTATAAATAGCAAGGAAGTGAGGTAACAAGGAGCAATTTTCGTAGTCCAAAATGAATCCAGTTCTATTCACCCTTCTGTTTGCCCCAGAAGAGGTACTGATCCTTTGCAATCCCCCCTACTTCGTTTTTCGAAAGGCTGCCTGCAGGAGAGAGAACTGAGCTGGTATGGATTCCTGCCCTGGTGCAGGCTGCTGCAGACGGGGAAAGCCAATGCCGTGTTTCCCAGTGGGGTAGCATGTGTGCGTGCGCGTGTGTGTAAGTGTGTCCCAGCCCAGACTTTGAAGCTCTACCAGGCCACTGGGCTATATTTATTTTATGCCAAGACTCTGGCTGTCCTACTCAGGCACTGTGTTGGATGATGGGCAGTTCTGAAGCCCAGAATCTGAGGGTTGGGCCGCCAGGCGAAGGGCAGATAGGAGAATTGAACAGATAGTGTTTGTGCGAGGGGTAGATGGGTAGCAGCTCTTCTTTTCACAGCAAAGACCCATCACGTGTTGTAGAGGTTTATCTATCTTTACAATGACCCTTTCTCCCACATCGAGGAGGCATAGAGCCCCTGCCTGGAAACTATTAGCATAAGAAAATATATTCTTACTATATACTTAATTTTATTTCTGCAGAGTTGGAATTACTGTAGTTGTGTGTGTTTAGGTTTTAATAGGCAGCCTGAATTCTGACCTATTGTGGTATGGCCAGTGTTCACAGTCCTTAACATTTTAAGTGAATGATCCTTTTCTAGTTCTGTTGCATCTCACAGGGCCATTGAACTTGACAGTAGTTACTGACCACCTGTTACGTTTAGAGCCCTGTGATGAGGAATACACGGGAGAGAAAGAGGAAGAGCTGGTCGTTGACTTCCGACTGTTCACCGTCGAGTGTGTGTGTGAACTTGGACGAGTGTGCGTTCAATCCCCACCGAAGGTAGAGAACCCCCTTTAATCGTTCCCTTCCCTTGTTTTTCTTTGCCTTCAGTGTGATAGGAGCCTCTTTCACTACCAAAGGAAATACTCCCTTTTGATGTTAAACTAGGAAGTCATGTTGGGTGCCAGTGGCAGCCACTTGCCGCACTGGTTGTATCTATTTTGCGGTAATCACGCTCTGAGGTAAATGGCGTTCACGTAGGGTCTCCAATTACCTGCTTAAGAACCCATTTACAAATTTTACATCCCACACGAAAAGTCATGGAGATGTCTTAAAAGTGTGTCGGTCTCTTTGTGACGCTAGTCATTTTATAGTTCTTTTCCAAACAAATCCCGTGTATATACATCTTGCATGATTAAAAACACCCCCACACATATTGATTTACTGCATATTTACGCTACAATAAAATCTCAAGGTAATTCTATGGTCAGGACAGAGCACGGACGACTCTCCTGTAACTACTGGCTTGATACAGTGAATTCAAAAGAGAGCGCAGGGGATTGGCGGTTCCAGCTGAAAGGGAAAATCAAGAGCCAGCAGAAGCAGGACTTTCGTCTTCAGCCTGCTCTTGGAGGTGGAAGACTCCAGGGATGGGAGCCCTGCCTTCCATCTCCCAATTCTGGTCATAACTCTGCCGCTGGTGACAGTTACCTTTTTAAAATGCCGATTAACCCATTCACTGCCTGTCTGGCATACTGTGAGCACTCAGGAACAGCTGTGTCACACACGCGAGCCAGAGAGGAAGAAACTTGCACACGCGTATATACACACACACGCAAGTGCAAGGAGGGAGGGCTGGGGAGGAGAAAGGCAGCAGTGTTCTTGGTGGCTGCACTAGGCCTGGCAAGTCTTAAACACAGCACTTAATTCCACATGGGAATTGAATATTTCTTTCCATTGATAAAAATCAAGAATAAGCAGATGTAGTGGGATTCCTATGCCATTGAGATGTACCACAAAGACCCGAATGTACAGATAGTATTCACAGGAAAGAAAGCAGCAAATGAGATTTGGCAGTGTCCCCCATTTTTAATTGTATCTCACCAGCCGGAGAAGCAACCGCAAGTGGATTTGAACCATATCACTTTGGCTGTTCGATGTAGTGTTTACTCTGAAGAAAGTAGCGCTGATTTCAACTCAACATTTTCTATTTTGAGCCAATTAATAAAATTACTGTTTACTTCCATGCCATCTTCTGCCTCCCACTTCAAAACACTTCCCAGCACTTTCTTGTGCCTTCTTCCTAGGGGTACAGTGGGCAGGAGAGGGATGTATTCATGTTATTTTGGGAGTGAAAAAATGAAGGTGCAGAGTCCCCCCTGCCGGGGTCCTTAGGGCGGAGGGGGTGAACCATGCCAGGTAGGTCTTCTTGTGAAGGCAGAATGTGTGCAACTCCGGGTTGGAATTCATTGCACGCTTGTCTGGACGACTGGAATTCAGTCATAACACAGTGAAAATTCATGGAAATTTTGACTGGCTCACCAAAGAGAGGTGGAGAGGGAAAGAACCACTCTAGTAACGGCAGGTACTGTCCAGACTCCTCCATTGGCCCCCAGTGAATTCATTGCTGGAGGTGTCGTTCAACACGCAGAACTTGCCTTTGTGGAATGAGGTGACTTTGGCCAAGAGTAGGAATGAAATTCAGACACAGATCCAAGTTTCACTGGCCCAAAAGCCGGCCGGGTAGCCCAACTCAACTGGTGTAACGAGAATGACTGCTGGGGAGGAGACAAGTCATTTCAGTTTCATGGTCAAATCGACATATCCAGGAGCCAGCGGGTTTGTCAAATCCAAGCTTTTTCTATTAAAAGCTGTTTTTAGGCTACTCTGTATTTCAGTGGCCATAAAAAGATTGATTGGAAGAATTACCCAAGCTGAACGCAGAGACAGTTGTTCGGCATGGTTAGTAGATGTGAATTTTGTTTTATGAACTGCTATAATTTTGCATCAGTAAATAGCAATATTGCTCTGCATTTGGAAATGTTTTCAAGGCTTCAAAATTGAATTCCCTGGTGGGAGACAAACACTTCTCAACAAGAAGCAAAACTTGAGTTGCTACCACACTTTTCTACGCACATAACACAGATATAACTGGTCAGCATTTCAAGTAAACTTTTTTTTTTTTTAGCTCGTGTCAAAGTATAATTTTTCTTCACTTGTTAATCTCTGCTGTAAGAAATAAGAATTAAATAGAGTGGTGGTTGCCAGAGGCGAGGGATGTGGGGTGGGTGAAATGGGTGAAGGGAGTCAAAACTTCCAGTTATAAAATAAATATGTTGTGGGGATCTAATGTACAGCATAGTTCATAACATTGTATTGTATATTTGAAAGTTGCTAAGAGGGTAAATCTTCAAAGTTCTCCTCACACAACAAATTTTGTAACTATACATAGTGACCAATATTACCGTGACGTACTGTGGCAATCATTTCAAAATACATACAAATATTGAATCATTTTGTTGTATACTTAAAACTAATGTTACATGTCAATTATAACTCAAGTAATATAAAATATGAAATGGAATAGAAAATAGCAGGGTACATTGAATATAATAAAAGGTTAATACAGTTCTGTGAAAAAAAAATTAAAATGGACACTCTAATTTGTCTCAACACTAAAGAGGGTTTGTTACCCGAGAGGAGAATTAGGCAGGTTGTGAATGACAGCTAACCCGTCAGGGCTAGTCATGTTTGACTATTTAGCGTTTTAAACGCAGGCATTTATTCCTAAAATGAAGATAAACAGTTCCTAATTTCTCTCTCTAATAAGGAAGGTTGAGTTTTCGAGGCGATTGAGGAGTGGGGAATGTTCTAAGTCTGTCCTTGAGCCACAATAAATAACTAAAATCTAATACAAACTTCCCTACTGGGTCTTTAGACTTCATATTTAGACAATATCACAACGTAAGCCTCAGGTAATGTGAGTGGCTTCTGCAGGTTTAGAAAGAACAATATGTATTGTTCCAGACAGTTTGGGAAGCTCTACAATGTTTAATTTTAATGTTCTCCCCAAGCCTGTGTGTGTGTGTGTGTGTGTGTGTGTGTGTGTGTGTGTACAGTTGATATGTATTCAATCTGAATCAAGACAAAGGGGATACATTTTGTGTATGCAAGAAGGCATATATACACAGAGGGTGCCAAAAAAATGTATACAAAATTTGAGAAAGGAACACTGTATTAAAATCGTAATCCTCAATATATACCGATAACAAAAGATGAATACAAGTCACGTTTTACTTCTGCAATGACAAGAGGTACTCAGAGTGGTTCCCACCAGCGTCCAGACCCTTCTGATGACGGCGAGCTACTGCTTGAGCAATGCTGACCAAAATGTCCACTTGTGTACATTTTTTTGGCACCCTGGTGTATGCATTTAGCACTCATAGGGAAAAAAAAGCAGAAAGGAGACATAAGTAACTCAAAGAAGGACACAGTAAAGCATAAAAGTGTAAGTCAATGGTCTAATTCAGTCTGATCCAAAAATGGGGATTTACATTTGAGAATACTGTGGCTTTGGCGTTTTCCCTAATATTTCCATATATTATACCAAAAAAAAAAAAAAAAAAAAAAGGTAAGACAAGCTGTAACTCACAATCTGAATCTCTCTCTCTCTCTCTCTCTCTCTCTCTCTCTCTCTCTCTCTCTTCTAAAGAATAAAATGCATCATGAAAACAGCAACTAGGGAAACCTTAATTTAATATTGGTGGTATTTTTTCCAATGATTCCTCTTTAATATACACTCCAAGCAGCCAGACTGGGTGTGGAGGACTTGTTTTATATGCAATGGACTGTTGCATTTTCTGTATCAACTGGGGAAAAAAAAATGACAATTCACGTCTGGACGCGGAAGCACCTGGAGTTATCCCAGATGTCCTTTAGACACTTACAGCACAGGCAGTTGACATGTTTAGGGTGAGGTGTCGTAGTGGGAAGCAGGCAATGTGGATTGGTGGCTCTTAGGTTTTAAGTAACACAGACCTGACTGTAGAGTTGTCAGGGTGGGAAAGACATGGTAACGTATTCATTTTAAATACTGCTGGTTCGTTGTTCATGAAGGTTAAATGATAAAACAAAGGTTAACTGGGGTTCAGTTTGTTAACAAAATTAATAAAGTCAATTTTATTTTATCTGTATCTGTAGATTTATAATGTATACATCTATCTATCTATCTATCTATCACCTATTATCTATATCTATCTATCTATCTATCTATCTATCTATCTATCTATCTATCTATCTATCTATCTATCTATCTATCTATCTATCTTTTTTCCTATCTTATTAAATTACCTAGGAGCATAATGCAGGCTCTACGTAGTAAGTACACTGGGAAGGGGGAAAAAATTCATTGCTGGACTTTGGACTAAATTGCCTTTTCATGTGAATTCTAGTATATACTATACAAATTTACTAAGAAATAGAGTTTAGTGGGCAATCACATCAGTGCCTTCCTGGTGGAAGTTTTATCAATTATTTTCAAAAACAAAGAAAAAAAGAAAAACGAAAAGACAGCGGTTGGACGCGGAGCGTAAGTTATGTCAAAAATGCGAGCATTACTGAAAGAACATAAGGAAAATAGGGAAAATAATTTGTGTGACGCTCTCCAGAGGAGACATCTGAGACATGCCGGCTTTCTGATCATAAACTAGAGAGCAACAAGGCTATTTGCTCCATCTTATGGCAAAAGGCTCACACCAGATTTTTGAAAGACAGTTTCACGGGCACATAAGAAAATAAAATTAAATAAATAAATAAATAAATAAATAAATAAATAAATAAATAAATAAATAAAATGTGGATGTGGATTTCTCTCTTCTCTCCCAGCCCAGCACCCATCAGGAATGTGTGTAAAGCACTGTAGGTGCAAACTACAATAGGCGCATGGATATTTACTCAAGGAAATTTGAGCCATGGCCTTTCATTTTCAGAGAGCTGCTACCTAATATCAGTGTCGTACAGGGACAAAGGACACCTCATTCCTTTTGCGCCCGAACTGCGAACCAACCCTTTGTGAACTACCTAAGTGATTAGAATAATGGCTGGGGGGGGGAGGAAGGGGGAAGATAAAATACAAATTTCACTCAGATCTGTGATGGATTACGTCCTTGGGCCCCTGCCTTTATGGAGTGATTTGGAGTTTCATTAGAATTCAGAATTTCTGTGGAGAGAGAAACCACAGTGACGCGGACTTCTCTTTCAAGGGATTGCAGGCTGACCCATCCAAATGAAAAGGCTCAATGTTGTGGTGACAGGTCCCCAAGCAGGCCTGAGTGACAGCTTCATTTCAGGAGTTCTCAGATGAGGTTTGAATCGAGGAGGGAGAGGTTGCTGGGGACACTTTGTTCCCTAAAAGTGTCACAGTCCACTCTGCGGTTCACAGACCAGGGGCCGAGGTACAAGAAAAGAGGCAGAAACAAGCCTCTGCTAACCCATCTCTAAATTGATTATTAATGCCGCACAAATATTCACTCCACACAGGATTTCATGGAAGACTTAGAGTCCTTAGCCATGGATTCCTGTTTATGACAGATGTGAGGCAAAAATAAAAAAGAGAGAAGAGAGAATGCTCTGCCAGGAGACTACAGCCAAAAGGTACAACCCTTTTTCCAAAGGAATCGTGATTTAAGTAGGGCATTCTCCCAACAAATATTAACAGTAGAAATCTCATCAGACGATGACCTGAAGTCTTATCTTTGGAAAAGAGAAGTGTAAGCTATTTCTCCTTTGATACGATCTGATTGGAACCACAGTAATAATGAAGAAGAAGGAGGCATAATGGTTGCTCGTAATTCTGATTCCCTCTCCTCGGATACATTTTGTATGTCTTTTCTGGAAGTAAGACACCTAATAACGTGAAGTGACTCTCGACCACTCTGTGGATGGAAAGCGATCTGATTTTTGTATTTCCAAGGCAGTAAATATTCACTGAGTCACGGTTCCCACCTTCCAGTGCCCCAGCCACAAATGAAAGGCAGCTTAGAAGAAGCAGACAATAGGCCAAATTCAGCTGCACCGTACATTTTTCTCATGATGCTCTCCATCTAATTTTCATCTAAAGAACAATATTGTCATGGATAAATAAAAATTACAAAATGTAGGCATACTTTCTTAAAATAATGCTCACACTTTGAAAACTTTTAAAAAGTATAAAAAATAACATATGGAATGCAAATAAAGAAATCCCTGGTTCCTCAAATACATCCACAATTCATCAGTCATATTTCTTACATTTCAAGAAAAGTATTTATTTTGCCTTCAAGTTACATAATAAAACCACAGCTCAGCACTGCTCTTAAGATGCATATATTTTTATTATTTTTTAATGGAACAATAGAGCCTGCAGTGGCATAAATCTATTGATTTACCAAAGTGAAAATGAGGGCTAATATGTAGGAAATTTTATCCTACATATTTTTCTTCTACTCAATTTTCTTATGTTTTATGTTTTCCTTCAGTAAGTGTGTATAAACTGCATACAAACTTGTGTGTCCTAGAAAATTAAGAGGACAGGAATGCATCTTTTCTACGGGAAAAGGAAGATCTTAAAAGCCATATGCATTTGTAATCAATCATATTAGGCTTCCTTAGGATTTTAAAGAATTTCATTTGTGTAACATGTGTGTCAATAAAATGCAGAATATGTTTTTCAAGCACCAATTAGTGTTGAAGTTTCTATCTCATGTTTCCAGTAAGAGTGAATTCCCAACTATCAGTTTTGTTGGGATTCTTTTATTTTTGGCTCCTAAAATTTTGTGGCTTCAGAGCAAGTACTAACTCGCCAAGTGAAAGAGTGAATTAAAAAATTATTTAAGTACATCTGACAAAACATGAACAAATCATTTGTAAAATAAATCTGCTTCAAACATCTGGGTATTTCTGTGTAAAAAATTGAGTGAGTAATCGTATGCGGACTTATCTAGAAACAGATGAAATCTCACCTTTGCTTTGCAGTTGAGTTCTTAAAGATACCGTTACTATAGGGCAACATGAATGGAATAATGTATGCTGGGAAGTTTCTTGCTTGATTCTAATACTTTCAGTTTCATCCCATTGATTTGACAACAATTTATTCAGCACATCTTATAACCATGCTGGAAACTCGGAAGTCAATCGGCAATGCTGCTCGGTAGGATAGAGACAGAGCCCAAGTTCATGCAAGTTCACTGTTTATTGGAGGTGACTGCTTTCATATGGGAAGCTCCCCGCAACACCCCACCCCGCCCCAGAAATGAACATTTCTTATTTTTCCTTATTCCTCAATTCATATCAAGAACTCTAGCAGGAAAGGTACAAAGTGAGATCCTAGATCATTACAGCATTATTTTACCCTATCTGGATGAACCTTTAATCTGTTGGTAAATTCTATTAAAATGAGAGTTTCCGTAGCGTAGGTATAACAGGGAAGGGAACAGCAGATGAGAGATGAGGTTTAGCAAGAGGGCAGGAAAGGACACAATGGTCCTAGAAGAGAAAAAAAAAGCAAAAGGAAACGGCAGTGTTGGGTTGGGAAAGTTTCAATACGTATTGATCTAAAAAATAAAACACTGCTCGTTCAAAGTCTATTCTAACTATATCTTGTCCCTGAAAATTCTGCTTGTTGTGACTGAAAACAACACAGAGAAATTTATAGATACTCTTATGGTCTATCCTTCTCACTGTAACACCATTCCTAATAGGTGTGGTACACCTTTCAGATTTGTGTGTGTAACATAAACATATGTAAATGAAATTATATATAGTATATATATACTATATATATTATATATATAGTGTATATATATGTAGTATATATACTATATATATACTAGGTATATGTATTTTATATATATTGCATATATTACATATGTAATATACATTATATATTATGTATACATTATTATATATGTAATATATATTGTATATATGTAATATATATTGTATATATTATATATTGCATATATATACATATATATGTACAATGTGTAGAATATAGTGCAACCATAAAAAAGTTGATATAGACCTGTTTTCCATGAAAATTTATGTATATTGTATGTTCATTCTTTTCTGATTATTTCATTGGAATACATTTTAGAAGTGGAATTCTTGGGTCAAGAGGCATGGTTGTTTAAAATTTCGCTGCATACTGCCAAGTTGCCCTCTGGAATCCATGATGATGGGCTGTGTATTAGAGAGCCTGTTATCACATGTCCTTGCCAAAATGACGTTATCGCAGTTTTAATCTTTACATTTTAGCATGTGAAACCTTAGAGTGCATGCTTTTTAAAACTTGCATTGAGGTTCAGCCTTATTTGGATTATTTATTGGCATTTTAATTCCTTTTTTTCTGAATTGTAGTTCATGTCTTTTATTCCTTTTGCGTGAGTTTTTTTGTGTATCTTGTAACTTTATTCAAACACTGGTTTTCATAATTTTCTGAAGGAACATGAAAGTTTTGACCAGATGATCAATGCTTTGGTTTTAATTTCATCACTGCTTTTTGAAGTGAATCCTTTCCTTTTTCTCCAGAGAGTTTTATTTTGTTGCTTTAGCAAATTCTTCATTATAATTCACTGATGGATGTTAGCATAAAAGTTGGATACAGAATTTGATCTAGAGAAATTATTTCAAGATGTTACTGTAGTCACAGTCCCCTCTGAAGATTAGAGACAGACACGTGGCTGTGTGATTTGTGATTAGTTTTATCCATTTGACGATCCTGGGCCCAAATTGTCTATATGATCAGTATTTATTCAGTAAATGGTGAATAAAAATATAATGCTGACTGCCTTTTAAAAGATTCTTAGAGGAAGAAGTAGGTCACAGTTTTAATGTTCTGAATAATAGTTTGAAGGCTGCGACAATTTAGAGGAAATGAAGTTCAAATCTGATGGTCATTCTGTAAAATAAAGGTCTCTGATGGCCCAAACTCCAAGACAAGGCTGAGAAAACTCTACAGCTGAATTGGCTCCTTAAAATATTCCTTACAAAGGAATCTGTTTCAAGTTGTATCTTAGCTTCCATGCAGCATGTAAGAATGAAATTAAAATACCTTCATAATTTGAATTAAAGTCTCCGGAAAAAATGATGACAGTAAATCACTAAAATGATTTCCAACCACGTCGTGACCTTTTTACACTAGACACTAATTTTTGAAGACCTTTTGAAAACTGAAGCAGGGGATGATTTAAAGCACCCACATTCCTCCCGACTTGAGCTTTCACAGACCTGAACGTTGATTGGAAAATCCTGTCATGCTTTTCCTGAAGAAAAGGGTAATAACGACTATATTAATATGACATTTCAACATGCAACACGATGATGCAAAACAAGGGTAAAAAAAAAAAAAAAAAGAAAGAAAGAAAAAAGAAGAAAAAGAAAACTGCCCCCAAACACCAACTGCTCTGGATATAATTTTAGCCCAGTGTGGATTTTATTTGCACCCCATTTCTCATAAACACCCAAATGTAACTCTTTCACTAGAACTCCTTTTGAGTCCAATGTGATAATGAATGTGAAGGGTCTATGGGGGGCGGGTAGAGCTGGAGGGGGGGAACTTTGTGATTTTGCAGGTTCACACCAGATAGGCATTTTTTTATAGCCTGAAAAGGGGATGTTTTCTTTTGTTAATGGCTTACAATCCGATGAAAGGACTCATCACTCTATTTTAGTGCTCCACCACATGGCGCGTATCTTTTATAAATTACAGGCTGGCGTTGTGTGCACTTGGGGAGAGAAAGGTTGGTTTTTCTCGCTGTGAGCCATCCTGCCTAATTGTCGTATGCAAATAAAAGCAATTATAAGGCTTTTAGGGTGAAGGGATGACAGCTGAGTTTGACAGTTGAGAAGGCCTCACCCACCTTGTTGGCATAGCAACAGGGAGGAAAGGACGAAATGGTGTGTATACACAGGAAATGTATATGTTTTGGTTGAAGAATTTAAAAATATATACCAATATTGAAATGTAAATGCCAATATGTGTGATGAATGCCTTTGTTTAAAATATTATTTAAATTAAATTCTATTTATTTCCCGGCCCTCTGAATGATCTTTGTCATCTAACTACCATTTATCTGCTATCATTTGTGATTTTAGTTGCTACTTTCAAAGTTCTGTGCGGATCATAACAACACATTCAATAATTGGGAGATTATAAGTTCTTGATGTTAACCACCCTTGGAAATACCACTGGGTGGAAGTTTTGTGAAAGGAAATTCCCAGTAAAGCAGATGATGTAATGTGGGAAAATGGTGCAAAGTATGCAGCTATCAGTGCATAAAGTTCAATATTAAAAAAAAAAAAAATGTTTGTGTTAAAGTGTTAAACAAGTAGAACAAATAGCATGCTGCTAGCATACAAAATTAAAATGAGTCACAAATGGATATCTTCTATGGCAATTTATTTCACAATTACTCTTGTGGAAGCTTTCATGAATTAAATATGAGTTCTGTCTTGAAATTAGGTGTTATAAGGCTAAATTACAAGAGGCAGGCAGTAATTGAGGTGGCAGCAACACGGGGTCTGGTGAACTAATCTCTTGCCATGTCACGTGGTTCACCTTCCACCAATAAGAAGCCTCCCCTCACAAAAACAGAGGCAGCTGAGAAAAATTGATTTCTCATCTGAGCCATATTTGATAGCTTTTGAAATCGAAAATTGAAATTAACTAACCTAAGCCCCGTTGTAACAAAAGAGCAAATTAAATATGCAACATGGTTTCCTATTGGCAGTAAGAGGGCCTGCCAAGGTAAATTTGTAAATAGAGTTTAAGATACAATTCTGTTCTCTCTCTCTTTCAGTGTAAAAGTATAAGTGTATAGTAGCTTTATAAATTATTTATTGAAAAAAAAAATCATCAGCTGCAAATGGGCACTGTGGTTAAGGACTTCCATAGAGAAAATCATTGCATTAGAAGACCTCATTGAATGAATTAAAATTAAAAATCATCCTCAACGATTCACAGATATTACGTAAAATGAAAAGTAGGAATATTTTAAACTTCCCTTTCCAAACTTGGCTTTTTTCTTTTCCCCAAAACTCAAAGAAAAAAAAAATCCATCATGATTTACTGAAATGAAAAAACAAATGTGCCATAAATGTAACCATCCAACCATCTTGTAAAGAATTATAAGAATTAATTTTGGTTTGCTAACTGCTGAAAGCAAACATCCGGCTCCATTGTGTTGTATGTGACGTTTTCAAGTATAGCATTCCTAAAATAATTTCCCAAATGAGTCCCAGTGATATAGCAGGTATGGCTATTGATTTTTGAATGTATAAATTTACTGGGTCAGATGAAGGAAACAGACGTCTCAGAGGCTATATTCTAGCTACTCCAGGAATCCAGCTTTTAATGTATTATTTCACTCCTGACCGTGGAGTAGTCTGCCTACAACAACGTTTCACCACAGAGCAAGTGTTTTTGGGTCCCCTCTTTTCATTGCGTGTGTAAGTAGGCAAATTAATTTTATGTATTTAAGAGACAGACGATTGAAGATAAAAATCAGGATATCATTGTACAACCCTAACTTTCTTGTTCAGAGCTGAACCATATACTCGTAGAATTCAATGACAAGTGTAATGGAAGATATTACACGTTGCCTGCCTGTCAGCCCACAGATCCCATAAAATCATTTTCTGTCCTAATTTATTATTTTTAGTGTCAATCAGACTCTGATGAAATGAGTAACATGATTAGGTACTGAGATCAACGACTCAGTACTTTATAGATGCAGTTTAAGTAGTTGTCATTGTCTGTACTAGAAGACATAGAGTTCAAAAAGTTTTTCTTTGGTGTAGAAATCGTGCTGGAAAAAAAGCCTTAGGAAGATAAAACCTAGACGCTGTTTTTTTTTCCCTTCTTTGTTTCGCAAGAATCAAACCGCAATGGGGCACTGGGAGGCCCACATATCACTTCCAAACTAAGTAACGACCTGTTCTAATTTCCCCCACGAGCCCCTAAATGGAACTCCTGTTTCATAGCCAGTGAAGACAGTTTGCTCTGCTCTCAATTTCTTACCTTCCCTCGCTCTCTAGAGAGAGTTGGAGGTGCTGTGGGAGAGAAATAAATGCACCCAAGATGAGAAGCCCCCAGGAAGATGACTTCCTGAGTATTTTCCTTCATCCCCCAACTCAATTTTCTAAGAAATGCTTTTATAGAAAACACCTTTATTTAGCTACAGACTGGTAACTTGCGTTGTCCGTCACTGATAGATTCAAAACGCTTTTCCCCAAACTATCTGATTGAGTTTCAGAACTAGCATTGCCTAGATAGGAATAAATGGTATTGTTTCCATTTCATGTGTGATTGATTTAAACAAACAAACAAACAAACAGTCTAGAGAAATGTATGGAGGCAAATCATAGATTTTTGTTGGTTACCTATCCTGGAGGTGGGAATTTAAATTTCTAAATTCAGATCATGTGACATGAATTTGAATCTCTTTCATTTTGTGAAATTGGAATTGTAAAATGTTCAAGTCCACATCTAATTTTAGGCACAGAGGGAAATGATATTCAGCTATTCTTTTATTCAACTGGTGTGATACGGAAAATATTTGACAACTGATGACTTGGGTGCTGATCAATAAAGAGGGATACAAGCTGTCAATAACTGGTGTGCCTATGCGTGTCAATTGAATATTAGCTGTGGACGCACCCTGTTTTCTTAAGCACCTACTATGTGCTGAGATCAATGCTTTGCATTCCTTGCTTTGTTCCATTCTCTTTATGTCCTTAACTGAGTAAAATGCTTTGCTGATGTGTAGACATATATCACATATCCTGCATTTTTCTCATGTCCTTCAAAATCGTAGCCCTCTCTGAAAGATGAAGCCCTTCACGAACCTTTCCTAGTGGTGAGACTTTGGTGCTCTTAGTGATTACAAAACATGCACCTAAAAATTTGGTCTATCTGTAAATGGGCATTCCATGCTGGTATGCTTGATGTTGTCCCAAGAGGCCTCTTAAACTCGCCTCATTTTTTGGATCTTTCTTTCTTTTTGCTGTTCTGATTGGGTGTTTTCTGCTATCTTCTAAGTCTCTGCTTCATCTAATCTACTGTTGATTCCCTCTAACGAATTCTTCATTTATGTTATTGTATGCTTTATTTCTGATGGGTACTTTTTATGGTTTCCATCTCCATTTTCATGTTTCGTATCTCTTGGTGGAAGTTCTTCTTCCTATTTCTTTGTTGGAATTCTTCTATAGATCATTGAGCATCCTTATAACTAGTGTTTGGGACTCTGCATCTGGTAAATTACTTGTCTCCAATTTGTTTAGTTGTTTTTCTGGAGTTTTGTTCTGCTCTTTTATTTGGGACATGTTTCTTTGTCTCCGCATTTGGTTCCTTCCCTGTGTTTGTTTTTATGTATTAGGCAGGGCTGCTACGTCTCCTGGTTTTAGTAGAGTGGCTTTATGTAGTAGGTGTCCTGTGGGACCCAGGGACGCCGTCTCCCTGGTCACCTGAGCCAGGTACTCCAGGTGTGTCCCTTGTGTAGGTTGTGTGTGCCCTCCTGTTGTTGTTGAGCCTTTGTTGTTGTTTACATGTCAGTGGGTGGGATTGACCCTCTGGCTCACTGGTTGTGAGGACTGGCCATAACTACAGTGGAAGAGTTGTTGTACAGAGGCTGACCCTACAGAGCAGGATCTGCGTCCACAGGGCTCTGGTGCCTGCCCAATTCGCCACTTGGGTGTGTCATCCTTGGAGGCAGTTGGGTGATGCTCCAGCTTGTTTTGAAGCTGGCCACTGGTGCCCATACTGGGCTTGGAAGTGTCTTGAAAGGCCAAGCTGCGAACCTAGGCCAGCTGCTGCTAGTGTGGAGCTCAGGACTGCACAGCCAGAGGTACAGGACACGCTGAAGCCAGATGCTGCTTGTCTGAGTTCTGCGAACCTTTGAGAGACCCTAGGAAAGTCTGCAGCTTGAGCCAAGGCAGGCAGTTTGTATGAAAAGCCACTGGAAGTGGCCTCGGTGTGCCTGAAAGTTGGGCTGGGTGGGGTCCCAAATCACCAGGGTGGAGCCAATGGTGTCAGTCAGCTTGATGGAGTCTCAGGTGTGATGTTTGCATGCGTGCATGTGTGTGTGAGTGTGTCTGCACGCAGGGAAGGGGTGGGCTCCACAAAAACAGTGGCTTCCATCAGCTCCTCCGTTGGGAAAAAGCTGTCCCTCCAGCCCTTGTCCTGGAGCCATTCTCTCCCCACCCACCTTATGTCCCTGTCACCTTTTAGCTGCTGCCTCAGCACTGGAGCTCAGAGCCAGTGGTTCTGATGGTAAGTCCATACGCGGTCCCTTTAGAAGGAACACGTAAGACTCCAGCCGCCCTCTGTCTCAGCCACAATCGCCTCTAGTTTTCACAACCAGAAGTTATGGGGACGTCTCTCCCAGGCACTGGAACCCTGGGCTGGGGAACCTGGTGTGGGGCTAGTTGGGACCCCTTGCTCCTAGGGAGCGGGGGGAACCTCTGCAGATGAGATATCGCTCCCGATTTTTAATGGCCACACCTGGGTGTGTGACCAGCGCGTTCGGCTTCTCTGCCCCTCCTTCCAGTCTGGAGGTGGCTTCTTCTGTAGGGCTTTGGTTCCACTAGATTTCAGGTGATTCTCAATGACGGTTGTTTTGTAGTTCAGTTGTCATTTTGATGTGAGAGAAGGTAAACACAGCAGTTACCCACTCCCCCATCTTGGCCCAACCCAAACTCGGTTCTCTTCTTTTTTTGTTTTGTTTTGTTTTGTTTTGTTTTTGCTTTTTATTACATATATACACACACACACACACACACACACACACACACACACACACACACACATATATAATTTTATATATTTTTAAAGATTACTAAAATTCTTCATAAGCATGATTTTTAGTGGCTGTGTCATTCTGAGTGATTTGCCCAACTCCCTACAGCTGAACACTGAGGTGGTGGCCAGCTGACCGTTCTCCGCGCTGCCAGACATCTGTGCACAGTTTTTTGTTTTTTTTTTTAATTTATTTTTTTAAATTTATTGGGGTGAGAATTGTTAGTAAAATTACATAGATTTCAGGTGTACAATTCTGTATTACATCATCTATAAATCCCATTGTGTGCTCACCACCCAGAGTCAGTTCTCCTTCCATCACCATACACTTGATCCCCCTTAGCCTCATCTCCCACCTCCCAACCCCCTTACCCTCTGGGTTCTCTTCTTAAAATGGCCATTTTACAGACTGTTAAGTGAAACCCTCAGAGATTAAGTAGCCAGGATTCTAACCAATATCTGTGTCCAAGGCACATTTTTTTTATACTGAAAAACGGTGCCACCTCACAGAGAGCAGGCGTGGCACTAGCATCAAGCTCTTCTAACCGTACTCGTCACATGAATAGGCGTTTTGTATGCTGGAGAGCAGAGAGCAATTTTTATCTTATGTTTACAAGTCACTTGTTAAGTCTACGTGACTTTTGAAGACTATATATATCCATATTATCATTAACATATAGTTGTGTAGACAAACTGTAAAAGAGATACAAGTTTTAGTTAAGTTCTGAAAAAAGGCAATATAAGGAAAAATGCCTCCCATGTCTATGCTGATAGGACTCCTTTAATTTTCTTTCTGAGCAACGTCAGATTCATGCATCTTAAGTGACCTTGAGATTCGATGATGCTCTCCAGAGAGTCCTGTAGACTTAGGGCCGCCACCATTCCGATGGTTTTGTGTTTTTCTTTTGTTTTGGTTTTGGTTAAAATCTTGTATTTGCACAATAAGTATCTTTTTGAAAAGTTTCTGTATGTTGATTTTTTTTTTTCCTAAGTGGATTATTGAACTTGGGAGTAAGTCAGTGAGTGCATGGTGAGATCCGTCTTCTTAGGGCTGGAATCCTAAGGACTGGGTCACGCTCCCCCTTAGGTACTGGGGTTCCCTCTGAAAAAAAGTGTGTTTTGGTCCCTCCTCTCACTGCTTCTCTCTATTGGAGGATACAAAGAGGCAGCTATTAGGACATAAAGTGACACATGCAACAGTGGAAATAAACAAAAGTGTCACGGTAACATCTAGAAGAGACAACTCAACTGGAACTGGGAAATGAGAAAAAGTGGTACTTTTTCAGCTGAGATCTGGCGACTGGGAAGGAATTATTCAGGCGAGGAAGGTGGTGGTGAGGGGATGGGCTCAGTGCAAAGGTTCCAAGCAGAGAGAGAGCATATGCGAGGGCCGAGAGGTCAGCAGGGGGCAGGGCCCATTGTGAGAACCCAGAGTTGGTGCGTGTGGCTGGAGCACAGGCTGTGTGAGTTAAAGAAGAAGGGACTGAAGAGAAAGGCAGAAGCCATATCATCAGTGGTCTCCAAGTCACGGGAAAAGGACAACTTGAGGTCTTTAAGGGTCTTTGAACAGGAGGATGGTGTAATGGGAACGCTCCCTGGTTGCTGCGCAGGTTGGAGACTATAAGACCACAGGCAAGGAAAAGGACGAAGCCGTAATTCAGACACGACATGGCACGTTTCCACCAGGCCTTGGAGATGGTGAAAGTTGGAGAGAGAAGATGGATAGTTAGGACGTGCTGAGTAATTGACACATAGGGGAGAGACGGAAGGATAAACAGTGGACTGCTACACACCAGTGACAGAAAGACAACCCAGAACAGCGATGGGAATTGAGACACTAGAACAGGGACCCAGGAAGCACCGTGGAGCTATCTGGCGGGGACGAGGAATCTGGGCCTGGGGTCAGGCAGCGCGGGAGGGCTGAGCAGGGGGCTTGCTTCATGAGCAGTGGGCAAGGATGGCAGGGCTGGAGGCACAGTGAATGAACGTGGCTTCAAGACGCCCCTAAAAATGATTCTAAGCAGTCTTCTTGCTGGAAGGTAAAAGGAGGGCTGGACCCTCAGGACTTGAAGAGATTGGCCAGGCCGGGTGGGTTGCTTTTCTGAGGAAGTCCCAGTCCCTCACGGGGCAGAGAGGTTCTCTGGAAGTGGTCTGCTGGGCCCTGCACAGACTGGGGCAACTCCAGAGGGGCTCACGGCTGCTGACTTGTGCGCTCCCAGGGCCAAGCTGGAGGCCCTGTCTCTGGGGCTGAGGCCAGGGCACAACCAAATCCAGACTCTGCAAGTCCTTATTGGTTATTCGCCGCAGCCCGCCTCAGCCCCCGAGAACCCACGAGACAAGGTTAGCTTAGCATCCATCCACCCGTCACGCCTCCCTCCTGCAGCCCACACTGACCTGCACAGCAAGCAATGGAAAAGTTTAGCCTTGACGTTATTGAGATGTTTGTAATCAGAACCTAGGGCTATATTTCAGCACACATATGTTTATCCTTTTGAAAAACAGAGTTTTTTTTTGTCAGTTCCACATTCAGTGCATTTGTGGGAGGTAGGATGCCATTGCGATGCTTCAGGCCTGTAGCCGTCAGAAGTACTCCAGACCGAGGGACTGGTATCATGCAGAGCCATGCCAATCAGTGTCTTAGTTTATCATTTTGTAACTTGGTGTGTTTGCACATCAGGTTTCCCAGAAACAGGTCCCCTTTCAAGGGTATTAGCAGGCAACAATGGGGTTGATTTCACTTCTTTCTCAGACATGCAGGAAGGGTGGCTGTCACTTGAGAGACTCTCTTAATCTTTGTGATGACATCCTGTTTCCATGTGGCCCCTTTGCCTGACACGAGGGCTCCCCAGGTGAGCCAGCACGGATTGATTTCAGCATCGGTACATTTGGGGCGTTTCCCTCTTGCTGATCTAAGCCCTCTGGGCCAACCTTCTGCATCACAAACTAGTTTTCCTTTCATACAGATTCAATTCGATGTTACTGGTGAGACTCTGCTTTTAGTCGGAGGGACAGAGAAAACCAGTTGCTTCTGGTTTCTAGGCTGTCTCCCACACATGCAATGCAATGAAATAAAAATACATGCACGTCCTCATTCCTAAACTTGACAGACGCACACCGGCAACGGGAGTTCAAGTCAATGAGACCACTTCAGAGTGATTGGCTTAGAGTGCTAAGCTCGGCTGCCTGCTTGCGTGGTCTTCATTCAAAAGGAGGAGATGACCAGGGTAGCAGTAATTCCAGGGAGCTTTCTGGAATTATGCTCATGGCCATAAAAATCAGAGTGGAGACAGGTCTATCCTGAGAAAATTTCTGTAGCACAAATCTGCAAAGAGTTTTCAGCCCCTGGACAAGCTTGATAACTCTGAGAAGCCGGCAGAGGCTTTTAATCTTAAAACTGCCAGTGCAGAGAGAAAAGCGTTCTCTGTCCACGCCTCAGATCTTTGAAACAGGTTTTTTTTCCTTTGGCTTTCCATTCTCCTTATAGAGATTGTTTGTAGCAAAGGGGAGTTTTAAAATAAGTGGGGCAGGCTCTCTCAAATTAAAAAAAAAGAAAAAGAAGAGGTGACTCGATTATCTGAAAGTTTCGTGTGCTCGCAAAGATAAGAACCCTGACAATTCCTTAGAAGAATGCTAGTTTGGGTAAACTGTATTTTGCTGTATATGCTTTAAAAAAATTATACAGGTTTCAGCGGAATGACATTCTAAATGAGACTGCAGATGCTTTAAGGACGACTTTCTCCTCACCACTTAATATTTAGCCTCTAAAATCAACACGGTAAACATCACATACCTACCTGCACATTTCAGTAGTCACCGATTGACACCCCATGAAGAGAAAACATAGGGATTTGCTCACAGAAAAAGAGTCAATTGATGAAAATATAAATAACAACCTGTACAGAGGCGCATTAAAATGTATTTTAAGAGTTTTGAGGTGTTTTGTTTCATCATCTCCACGGGAGGAGAGATTTGCTAACTTCAGAGTTTTTCCAATTCCTTAAGTTTCCCTCAAAGACCGCCCCCCCCGTCTCTAACCATAGGACCATCCTCTCACAGGATTGCAATCACCCCACCTCAGCCCCTACAGTGCAAGTTAGCTGAAGGCTACATTTACAGAATATCAGAGAAAGATGAAGAATTACAGTATCCTAGTTGCTGGGAGGCTAGATTATAGCTATTTCAGGAGAGAGATTTACAGCAATATTTAATGAATATAATTAGTTTCTTTATCAGTCAGTAACCATATCCATGTGTGTGTATGGGGAGGATTAAATTAAGCCATTATAATAACCTTACAAAAGGTGACTATTTGGCGATGGCAAGTCTGGCTAAAGGAAATTGCATTTGCTGGACGCCATGGTATTTTTCAGTTTGACACAGGTTGTTGGTCAAATCGGCTCAGAATGTGCCTCTAATTTGGGAGCATTTCCCTTATGAAGGAACATGAAAAGGTCTAGTCTTAGCATGCAGAAATTATTGGAGTTATCAATCTCAGCCTACTTAAAAATATCACTGGCTAAAACTTGGGAGCACCGTTCTTTCGCAAAATTAACATTTTCCACCTTGGAGCGATTTTCACACATTCAGTTTTACTGGGAATTATTTTTTTCAGGGATTATTATATAAAGGGTCATTATACAGATAAGCTAAATACTGGAAGATTTAGAACATTAATTCAGATTTTTAAAGAGTTGCTAAGAAAAAAATATTCAGCCTGGAGCTCATGAAAAATGATCAATAGACAACCACGGGTTATTTTAAAGTCTTCATTTAACCTTGGAGATTTGGTCATTTATACATATATTTAATTCTGAGGGAATCGTGCCTCATTAGTAGATTTTGGAAGTAAAATTTCTTAATTATTTCTCTTTCCACTGATATTTTTCTATTTTCTGTTGTTCAAACTTGAAATAATCTAGGCTAAAGAGAATAAGTTGTTTGTTTTGTCACAATTTTCAGATTAATATCTGGGAAGGTCAGCAGTGCACTGTTAGTATTTTTGTTTTGGCAACCTGATTGGACACAGGGTACAAATAGTACAATTATGTACTATTTGTATATTTATGTAAAAAAATAAAATAAAATCAGGATTCTTAGATTTTTCTACGGAGGAAAAAAAAATCTGAAACTGGAGAAATTGTATGGCGATGTTTCTTAGTCTCATGTATGAATATTTGTTATGAGATGCTTATCTTGTGCCACTGAAAAATGTAAGCATTGCTATCATACAACTCCCCAAATTCAGACCCTGGCACCCCAAAGAGACACATGACTCACCCAGCTGATCCTGCAGCCGTCGGGGTCCAAAGCTAAGCTGAGAACCTCCTAAACAGTCTGGTGTTTCCGATGGATGGACTCAGTGTGTGTAGCCCCCTTATGAGAATAATTCTAAGCAACAGTGCAATTTAGAGGCTCCAAAGGTGAGCCCATGGGGGATTGGCAGAGTTTGTTAACCTCCCGGCCTGAATTCCCCGCTTCCAACAGCACTTCCCTGAGTAGACACAGTCTTATACAGTCTGCTATCCCCCTTCTCCATGGTCTTCCTGCGGTGTGTAGTCATATGTCTGCCTGGTCATAGTATAAAAGTCTCTTTCTCCCAGGTGATGACTCCCTCTACTGTATGTACCTTACCTTAGCATCCCCGGCACCTGTCACAGCACCTGCCACATGGTAGGTGCTCAATAAATGTTTGCTGTGTGAGGGAAAGGGTCCATTAAATGATTCAAATGTGTTCTTTCATACAGGATACAGACCCAGGGGGCTGTTCAAGACTGAAGTCGCCTCAGAGGTAAGTGACTTCATCTTCCTCTAATGATGATGGTACCTACATTTTGTGGAACATATCTTCAAAAAGTTTATTTCAGCTATGAGATTGACTTAGAGGAAAGAGGAAGGAGGCTTCAGGAAAACCCCAGCTGTCTTGGAGCAGTATTTGTTTAATGTCAGTGACATGTTTCCAGCAAGCAACATTTTGTATATTTATTTATGTGCCTAAAAAGCACTCGGTTCACACGGTCTGAGAATCCTTTCTGAGCTGGGCAGATAGTTTGGGCAAAATGAAAGGCAGACGCCTCTTATGTACGTAAAATAGTTGCTATTAATTCCTTATTAGCTATTACTATAAAAATTTAAATAACAAAACAGCATGTCTCACTGTAAAAAAAAAAAAATTCACAGGTATATTAATGAGAAAGACACTTGACTCTATTGAATGTTTCTCTCCTTTCCTCAAACATCAATGCAATTCTAATTTAAAATAACCAATTTGCTTGTAAAACAAATGTTATATACCATTTAAAAACTGACTTTGTAATAATACCTCTGAGTTCTCCCGTGCTCTGGATATTTAAGTATTTACATATATATTACTAACCCCTATTAATTTTACATTGCCATCAGTGGAGGCCTAAATTTTATTTTTAGCTAGTGAATTGCTCCTGCCTCAGGATCTGTTTCAAGATAAAATTAATTTTAACCTACTAATAGGAAGGGAGAATTTTAAATCACATTCAAATTTTACATTTTAGCTAACGCTTTCTTTATAAATTTTCTTCAAAGCATATATTTACCAAGGGATTTTTATGTCTTCTCACTTCATAAAGCCTTTTAAGACTCAGTTTCGTTAATGTTGTAAGGAATTTTATTTATCTAACTAAAAATTAATAATTAAACATTTGTGGATTTAAAAAATCACCATCCCATACCATTAGCAGGCACTAATTCTTAAAAAAAAAAAAGAAAGAAATCACCTACAATTTTTTGGCCCATATCTTCACATGGTTAGTTTCTTATGGACTTAAACAATCTGTGTTTTCAGATAAATTTATTAGTAGCTTTGACGGTAAGCTTTGCTGTCAACTGCCTTCCACAGCGCACACACAAAGTTGTATCTCAAGAAAGCGTTCAAGCTGAAATAGATCTTCGGAACTTTTCAAAGGTTTAAGAGTAAAAGAGTCAGACCTACATAACCCAGAGTTGTCCTGCATGGCCGTTGTGGGGATACTAACCCTGTGACTGACACGTCAATTCTATCCCATTCAGACGCATTTTGATGCCCGTGATATTAGCAGCACTGCCCTGTCGCTACTGGCACGGAACAGTCCCTGTAAATGGCAACACACGTAATTCTAACCTCCGACTCTCTGACAAGCAGCATAGATCCTCTCTGCTGCTCTGTCTTTCATTTCCGTGGCATCAAAGGAAAACTCGAGGCGCCTCGGAAAATCACTCTAGCCCCATGTCTCTGATAAAATAAAATGCTTACCCACAGACATAAATTACCATGGAAATAAAGAGAGGACCAAAAAAAAAAAAAAAAAAAAAGAAAAGAATTCACACAGTTTCCTAAAGCTCTTACAGCAGAGGCAGTGGAGGGCCGTGTGCAGAGCACAGCCTGGCTCTCTGGTGAGCAGCCTCGGTCGGCTTTCACCCAACAGGTGTGCCCAGTGGATGACGGGAGAGCAGGGTCTTCTAATAGTCATGTCTGTGGATGCCCGCTTGGAAATTTTTGCTCTGGAGACGTTCTAAATTAGAATTCAGTCAACAGAAGCCAGAGCTGGGAGGTTGGCTGTCACAAAACTATTGCCCCAATGGGGTTCCAAGCAGCAAACACAGTGACAATCTGCCTCCATGCCCACCTCATAAGCCACGATTTTCCTGTCCATCAGCTTCCCTTCTTCCTTCCTTCCCTCATTCAGAACTCCCTTCCCAACGTCCTTCTTTATTTATGCCCGAGAAACAAGTCTCATTGAAAATAAACACACACACAAAATTAAATTGAAATCCCGTGTGGCACCTACTTTTTCCTCAGAGGTAACTATTGCAAGCAATGCGTTTTGCATCTTTGTGGGTTGTTTTTGTACATATGCATGGACAGAAATGTAATTGGTGTGTTTTCAATCACAAATAGGATCGAACTGTTTGTTTGCAAGTTTGTAAAATGTGAACAACGTCACATATCAGTACATAGAGATTTGCCTGATTCCTTTAACACACTGCATAATGTTCCATAGTACAGATATAGTTTATTTAAATATTCCTTTCTAGATGAAAATATAAATTGTTTCTCATTGTTTGCTATTGATGACCATGTTGTAAGGAGTAGATGTGGGTGGGACTGGTGCACGTGTGGGGCTTTCTCCAGGGTTTAAACCAGAAGTAAGAGCGCTGAGATAACGAATGTGTCTATTTGCTGTTGTACTGGGTGCTGCCATGTTACCCTCCAATGCAGCAGGATTGACTCAAGTCTCACCGGCCTGTATGAGACTTCTCATTACATTACATCCTCTCCAGCTCTTGGGACCGCCAGATGGGTTGACTTTTGCAAATCTGATGGGTTTGAAATGATATCTCATTGAGATTTTAATTGTATTTCCCTGCTTGCCAGTGGAGTTGAGTTTATCTTCATTTGTGTATTGACCTGTGGATTTCCTGTTCCACCCTTGCCCTTTAGAAAAATAGCAGCTTATTTCAGAGGTAACTCATGAACTTTAAAGTTCACCCCTTTAAAATGTATAATTCAGTGGTTTTCGTATATTTACAAAGTTGTGTATTGATCATTCTCAAAAGAAATCTCATACCCATTAGGAGTCACCCCCCCCATTACCCTCCCTGGCAACCATTAGTCCATTTGTCTCTAAGGATTTGTTTCTTCTGAACATTTCATGTAAGTGGAATCATTCAATACATGGCATTTGGTGACTGGCTTCTTTCACTTCATGTAGTGTTTTCACATTGACCTCCATGAAGTAGAATGAGTCAGTACTTCACTCCTTTTTGTGACAATACTAGTCCATGGGATGGAGAGGCCACATTTATCTGGACGTTCTTGGCTGCTCTTATATTATACATTATTTTATTATCTGTCTTTGAGATCAATAGTAGAGTTTATTTAAGTTCCAAAAAGTCCTGTTGCTATTCTGTGTTGGGTTTTCTTAAATTTATAAATCCCTTTGATAGAGTACTGTCATAATTATAGTCCCCAGCATTACCATCTGGGGGTGTAGGATGTCTCTTTATTTATTTGAATCTTGTAGAGCCTACTACCTACTTTCATAGTTTCCTTCAAATTTCTCATAGTGTGACCTATTTCAAGGGTATACTGGATGGCCAGTTTTGGGGAACTGGAGCCCGATTTTCTGCAGCAATTATGTAACAAGTGGTGGTTGGTTCCCAGACAGAGCCACGTGGGCTGTGAGTCAGAACCGAGGGAGGCGATGGAGGTTGGTGGTCAGGGTCTGTGTCCAAAAGGTAGATGATCTGGGGACATCCTCCTGGCTGTGTGACACTGAGCGTGTTACCCTTTCTTTCTGTGCTCCTTTTGTTGCACGTACAGTGGTGATAATAATACCTCCCTCGTAGGGTTGTGATGTCAGACACATAGAAATGACTGAGTACACGCAGCTCTTGTTATTTGTTTCCACGAGGGCCTGATTTGAGATCCAATGCAGAGCTGGTTTGCACACACGCCTGACTCCCTCCTAGTTTTTCGGCTTTGTGACTGAGGCAAAGCTGTAAGGAATGGATCTGGGTCGGTACGTGAGGTCGGGAGCCTTGGAGAGTTCATGGAGGAGGGAGGACACAGAAGCAGGATGGGATTTAGCGATAGCCATTTACACACGAGAAGCAATTTGGCTGCTGCCTTCTCTCTACCAGAGGCTGCCCCACCATCCCAACAGCTTCCCTACGACCCAACCCCCTCTACAGCCACAGGGATCTCCCTAAAATGCAGATCTCATCATATCATTGCCTTGTCTTTAGCCCTAATGGTTCCATGATACCCTCAAAACAAGAGCTAGGCTCCGGAAGTGGTTGTAGAATCAGGCTCCTTATTTTCCAGTAATACCTCCTTTCTCTAGTGAGCTCTAATTTCTTCCAGGCCCTCCCTCCCCCTCCCCCCTCTTTCCTCCAATCCTCTAGGTTTGAGGCAGAAACATTTCCTTCTGGAGAGCTCCCTGCATGCTGGTCTCTCTCCTTACAGGATAAATATTTGTTGTTTTGTTGCTTAAATTGTCTTCCAGAATCTAGTTGTCTTTAAGTAGCTTCTAAAAGTGTCCGTGTCTGGCAATTGTCCATATTATGTCTAGCGAAAGATACTGTGAAGAGAAATGTGTTCAGTGGATGCACAGATATTCTCCTTACCCCACATTTCATGGCCCTCTGCTTACCACACAGAGATTGGGTGGAGATAAATACGGTACAATGTCTATAGGTCGTCCGTTGACTTTCTAGTTAATTTATACCATGCTAGCGTACGTAACATACTGCACATATCCCCCCCCTGCCCCAGACACACATTTTGGGCTCCTGCACAACTTAAGGAAAGCTGAACTGCTGACCAGAAGATCAGCGGTTAACCCTGGCATTGCTAGTCGGGGATGGGTGCCAAGATGAGTGACACCCAAGATAATGGAAAGCTTAGCTTGCTGTTTCTGTGAAAGGACAGGCCATGATTCTGAGTGTTCCTAGGAGCAAAGAGGACAGAATGCTCATCCCAGTTCTGGAACTGGCCCTCTGCCCTGGAGAGGGTGTGGAAGGTTCCAGGTCTTGTTCATTTACGCTCCTGTGAACCATGCAGAGGCTCCCCAGGGTTCTCCATGGTTTCAGCTGACTAAGAAGTATTGCCATTTTGCACCTCTCTCCTAGGGAGCTCATAGGTATTTGCTGCATTCTGAGTGATGGGTTTAGTCTTTGGTGAAGGACGCTGGAAACACAATATCTGACCCCTCCCTTTGTGGGATTTGCAGTATATTACAGAACTAAGTGATACATAGGCCATTTACTTTAATTTCATGTTTGGTGTCTTGAGTTTGCATAATGAGCCTATTTGTTCAAAATCCAATTATCCATTCTATTTTCTCACCCTCAACGACATACGTGAATACGTTCATTACCCACTTCCCCAAGCCACTCCCCGTGCCACAGAACACATAAAGAGAGCTTTGTGAAGGGGGAGGGTTTCAAAGCGCGGGGAGGGGCCGACTGAAAGGGAAGGCATTATTCCAGGTCTCGGAGCCAGTGTGGAGGAACTAGGAAACCAGGAGTGGGAAAAGCAAACACCAAGGGGTTTCGTTTGGAGAGAACAGAGCAAGCCCTGAGGGCGAGGCTCTTCGGAAAGGACAGCGTGGAGCGGGAGCAGTGACAACAGTTTTTGAACCGGTATTCAATGGCAGGTCCACAAGAAGAGAGACAAAGACCAGAATTAATCTTCACAAAGAACAAACTAAGGCATAACTTAATAAAGATACTGAAGTGCCTCAAATGGTCCCCTTGTTTCCCTTCATTAAGGATAAAACTGGGCAAGGTCCAAATACCTACCCATGACGCGGCCTTGAAGTGAGACATTCGGTACCCGTCCAATTATATCTGTAGAGTCGTCCGCTAGGCATCTGTTCTCTCATCAAAGCAACGTGACATTTAAGACACAGAGTCAAACAGATGGCTGTATTTTGCTGAACTGGACTTTAATGAAAAAGTCCAGATCCTTTCGTGGCAGAGAAAAAGGGATTATCACCTTCGAGGAGATTCATTGCGGGGGAAGGAAAAGCTAACGCTACATCAAAGACTTGAAACGGAAGAGGGAATATTGCGATGAGAGAGAGAGAAAAAAGAAAATTTAGATAATGCAAACTACTCCCAAATCATGACAGAGCAAGTTCAGTCAGGACCCATTGAAAATCCCAGGTACCCTAGTTAAAACGAAAGAAAATTCAGTTGACCTGACGGAGAGCAAAAATCAAGAAATGCTGAACAAGGGCGCCTGCAAAGAGGTGTAACCACTAGCAGATTATCAGAGGGGGAAGATGGCAAAAATTCAAATTTTTCTCCAAAACCTCAGCCTTTCAAGCTAACAGTTCCCAAGTGACAATGGTACTGTCATATTTGAAAGGTTGTGTGGTTTTTCATAAAGGTTGTACCTTTATGGATTTGCCAAAAGGGAAGCTAGACATCAGCTGTGTCTCATGGCATCTTTTCAGAAATCAGCACTCGCGTTTCGGTCCATACCTGTCTCAAAAACAATTTCTTAGTCTTAATGATTTTTTAAAAAAATGCAATTTAAATGGTTTAGAAACTCCTGACTTTGGAGTTGCCATTTCCCAACTAATTCTCTATGTATCATTTTAAAAGGGAAAGTGTAGACGAGGATGTATGGATATGGTTCTTTTCCAAAGCTCATTAATTGAATGCAAGTAAAGTGTCAACTCAGTATAACGTGGGGTGCTTTAATTAAAAATGGGTACATGTGATGTAATAGAACCAATAAGAGAACGGACTTGACTTAGATTCGATAACCTCTTATAAAAATAGTTCTTCATTAGTTGAGCAGGAGGGGGGCACAAGAATATTTGAGAATAGCTGATACATGTAGATGCTTTTCCAGTAACTGTCTTTTTAAGTAAAGTCATACATAGGAAAACGGAGTGGAGTGGAGCATTCCAGCACAGGGCTACTCAAGATTCTGAGAATCGAGTGTCTCCAGAGAGGCTTTTATTCGTTCACTCAGGACCAACTCAGGATCTCATGACACAGAAGGTTTCAAATCATGGGTTTTAAGTGCATTTTCTAATAACTACAGGCAAAGGAGAAATCAGCTTGCATGCCTCTAACTCATCAAAATAGCACCGATTGTCAAGTAAACATAAAAGGAAGTTATCGGTGAACTTGACTTTGACAAGTACTAAAGGTTCTTCAGCGGCATGTGTGAGAATGATCACATGTTACCTTGGATGTGTCTACTTCATGTGTCAACCTTCATGTGTGTACTTTCCCCACTTGATATTTGAGTTCATTTAGTTATAAAACATAAAAAAAAGAAGAGCAATTCTCAGTGCTCTTACAGCAGGGTAAACAAAATCAATAGCGTTCTTTTTCTTTTTAAAAAAATACTCTTATTATTACAGACTTTACTTCTGTTGAGGCCTATGCTTCTGGATCTTTCTATGTGCATGTAGGTTTTGCAGCAAAATGAGATCGTACTATACACACTGTTTTGCAATCTTCTTTTTCCAGGCAATGACTTACATGTTTCCATTTCAGTAAAAATTCATTACTGATCTTCAGGCTGTGCTTGGATCACACAATTGACACACACTGAACTTGGCTGTGATGAGTCTTTTTCAGTCGAGCACGTTTCCTTTCCCCTGACTACGCCTTGTTAGAAAGGATGGGCCGGAGGCTCTGCTGAAGGTCCCACCTTTTGGACAAGTCTGCTTGTTTCCAGTTCTGCTCTTTTTGATTCATCATAAGAAGAGTCTTCTTTTGCTCAGATGGTCTGGTTTTATTTTTTTGGCTAGACATTAGTGATTTAGAGACTAAAGGATAAATTTACATAGTAACTACAGTGGCTAATAAAATGGTCAGAAAGCCGAATTCGAGTTTTCACAACACTGTAGCATCATTCACTGGCTTCCTTGTAGAATCCTGAGCTCTCTCCATGTGGACAGGTAGATTTAACAGCAGCTTATTTCAACATTTCCTTCCCTATTCTCTTGCTTTCAGTACTGTGTGGCTGAATTCAAAGTTTTGTTCGTAACATCCTTTAATAATAAAAAAATGAGATCGAAGATTCAGTTCTTAGTGGTTTGCTTTGTTTCCAAATAATGCTCCTGATAAGTGGACAGCATGAATATATGCTAATATATTGTAATAATTGGAGATCATTTTCATTGTCCTCATTCCTGGGGAGAGTTATGAGTTGCTTTTCTATATTGCACCTCTCTCTGAGAATCGTTCCAAAATAATGATGAAAATGGGTTCGTAGTCGAGGTGTCAATCATTTTCTCAATCTCTCTGATTTTCGCGTAGTTATGTGAAAAAAAAATCAGAGAGATTTATTTTATCTGGGGCGGAATTTAATAAGCCTTTTAAACCAATATTAACAGCAGACCATGCAATTATAACTAGATAAGAGCTTTAAGACTATTTAAAAATTAAATACTCTTTTAAAAACTAGCAAGAAGTCTGTATCAGTGTTACTGTCCGTGAGTTATTTGTCAAACAAATATATTATTACTGTCTGGAAGTAGATACTTAGATTTATTATAATAAAATGGTAACATTTAAAAATAGAAAAACTTACAGAGTGCTTACTATGGGTCAGGCATTGGAATAAGTACTTGGTGAGAATTATTTTATTATATTTATCCCTCACAAAAGCCCCTGAAGTACAGATATTATTTCTGTATCCATTTAACATTTGATACAAAAAATAGAAAAGTTCAAATGTGTTTTATTGTGGGGAGAGGCAAATGTTTAATTGTGTACATTTGTTGAAGAAACAAAAGTAGGAAGATACTTTGTGACCTGTAGTTTCCAGATGTGTCTATTTTTGAATAATCCCCTGGAGAAGTCATTACCATAGCTGGCTGCATACACCTGGGGGCAGGGGGCCAGATATTTACCCAAGGCAGTAGCACTTTATTCCCTAAATAGGAGGGGCCAGGAAATGGGGTCCTGCGAGCACTCTGAATTTGCCTTAGGTATTGATCTATCGAGTAACTGAGCATGTTGTATACGAGGCAGTTTAGATTAGCGGACCTTTGAGGGTTTTCATAGTAGATACCAGTTTGAAGGACCACCCCTAATATCGGAAGAAGCCTTTTAATGGAACCCAGGACACTGCGTGATTATTTGCCTATGGGTCTAAAATGTAAACAGTGGGGATTATCAAGTAGATATTATAAGAAAACCTACTTCAAACCAGTTTCTTACCAGCCACATAATTTACCTTAGAAATTCTCTCTCAGTAAACACCATGCACCCAAAGAGAGCTGACCAGTGAAGTCCGGTATCCAGCATGGCTTCTAACACATAGTACGTGCTCGCCAAATTGCTGTTCTTTCTTTCTTTTTAGATTAAAGAATGAATAATAGACATTAAAAAAATCCTGAAGTATAGGTTGTCACTTTTGTAATGAGTCACACATATTACTTAAAAAAAAAAGATTTTCATTAAAATATAACTGACGTACACTATTATATTAGTTCAGGGGTACACCATGGTTATTCAACACTTATAGACCTAAAGAAGTGGTCACCCTAAGTCCAGCCACCATCTAACCCCAGACTACACTGTCACAATCTTATTGACTATGTTCCCCATGCTGCATAGTATGTCCTCATGACTTATTTGTTTCATACCTGGAAATCTGAACCTCTCTTTCCCCTTCACCTTTCTTATTTGGGGATGCATGAGTGTCTCAAAAAAGGAAGAGAGGCTGCAGAAACCAACACCGCTTTAATTATCTGACTTGCATTTCGTATCGGGTGCGGTTCCTGACCTTGGAACTTCACAGAGGAGCTTTCAGTCGTGCTCCCTTCGCTGGGGCAGTAAACGGAGCTTGAGTTAGGCTCCGCGCTGGCAACCCACTGAAGGATCAGACGGCAGCATCTGACAGTGTAGGTCTGTCTGGCTCGAATGCTTTCTAGACGCTCTGGACACCCAAAGTGGGAGCAGCTACGACCCTGGAGAGAATTGCACGAAGCCGGTTCACAGTGGGTCCATTTAGCTTTCAAACTGGCCAGAATGTTGACTGCTACACGTTCCAGGTAGCTTTCCTTTGGGTTTTCTATGTAACCGACAAAGGAGACAGTGAGCAAAGAGCGCCAACATGGGGGATGGGGAGAGGACACATTTTCCTGTGCCTCCCTGGCTTGTCAGGCTGCGGGCTGCAGTCTGGTTGTGGTTCAGTCAAGGAAGCAGGAAACTTCCAAGTTAGAGGAAGGCAGAAAGCAAGGACCCTCCGCCCCGACTGGGGTCAGGGCCCGGTCGGCACTGACTGGTCTGCCCACGGACAGATATGGTGATTCTTGGCTTCTGTCCTGTGTCCTTTTCGTCCTCTGTCATTGGGCGTATGCCTGGCTTCCTCCCAGGTTTCTAATTCCCTCCATGATTCAGTGTGTGACAAGAGCAAGGGACGTTGCAAGGAAAAAGATGAACTTCTAATAAAACAGAGCTCTTGCCATGGGTGATTGGGGGAGCAATGCAAACTCTGTATCTGAGTTTCTTATCTGTCAAATGGGGCTAAAAATACTTCTTTCTCGTAAGACTGTTGGAAGCGTTAGAGAACATAATATATGTAAATGGAGCCAGCAGACACGGGTCATCAGGTATCATTTTTCCTGTTATTATAATTAGTCATTCACAGTGACATGGATTCTACTTTTCGCTTCAACTGTTGACCAGACCTCGGTGGCTGGGCAAGCACCTGGGGACTCGGCCAGCACAGCGGCCCAGAGGGTAGGCTCAGAATTCCATTTTTGCGCAATAACAGTTGCCTAACTGTAGCCTAAGTTTTTACACAATTAATTGCCTCTCCTTTGTTATTGGACTCTTTCTCTTCCTTCAGCTTTTATTAAAATGATGACAAAAATGAATCGTACTGCACACTGTACAAGGCAGTTTTACACACAGGATCTCATGTCACCCACAGGAGAGCAAAAATTAGTGTGAGGTGACTGACCTGAAATGAGTAAGAAGTGAGTGAGGGAAAAGCAGAATGGATACATCCAGTCAGGGTTACAGAACTGCTCTCTAGACCCTAAATCATTGACTTGGCTTTAACGCTCATAAAGCCCCTCCCTTTGAATCTCTAACCTATGAATAGAGAATTTATGTTTACCAATTTTCATCCCCCACGGATGCGTTCCCACCTTTTAAATAAAGAGCTTCCTCTGAAAATCAAACAGGGAGCTGCACCTAGGAAAACGTGTGTCCCCCGGAGCCCATGATGGGAGATAAACCAGTGCCCAAATTACTGCCCCTTTCTTTCATTTACCTTCTTGTAATTAATCATACTGGACTAGAAGGCGTTTTTCCAAATTCTCCTGGCTGGCTAAAATACTCGAATGGTTAACACATAATGACCAATTCTTCACGTGTTAAGACCAAGAACCGTTAAAACAGAGTAGAGGGCCATTTATCTGTTTTCTTTTAAAAAATTTAAATATGTACCATATCTGAATATATATGTTGTGACTCCTCACACATATTATAAAAACATTGAAACCTAACAATCGTGCTTCATTCCTGGCCTTTGATTTTTATACCCATGCATGTTAAAACAAAAAAAAAAAAAAGAAGAAGAAAGGGATAACTAAACATGTGTGCTGCCTTTTAATAAAGATCATATTAAAAATTCAATAAATAGCAATATCTCTGATCTCTTAACAAAAGCTTCTGGTGTACAGGAAATTAAATGAAAAAAAAAAAAACCTTGTTAATCCTTTTTGATTTTTGTACATTGTAGCTAGAAGCAGAATTCTTTACCTCACAGATTTCTCCTTTTTTTTTTTCTTTTTAACATTTTTTAATCTTTTCTCGCACAAACGTTGTCTGGGCAACACTGTAGATGCAGCTTGATTCTTGGAAACATTTAAAAATAAAGGGAGGTGGGGGAGGGAGCGAGCCAGTCGTCTCATTGTCTCTCCTCCCGCTGGCCTCGCGAGGAGGAATCCACCTCGAACCAGGTGATAACCCGCTAGACCTTATCTTGTCTTCTCCTGGCCTCCCTGAAGCCTGCCAACACTTCGTCTGGCTGTTAGGCATTTTAAACGTCCCCCCAGAGCCCTAACCTCACCCCCTTTCTCTTCTTGTCAGCTGGAATGTCTCGGAGCTGTCAGAAGCTTGTTGCTTATTGATGTTTCCGTGTGTTTTATGTCTTTTCTGAGATATGACAGGCCCTGACACAGTGCTGATTTCAATCGAGCTGCTTCTGGAGAGGCCTAAGATTTTGAGTTGCACAATCCACGTCTCGGGCGTACTGCAGAGGCTTCTGTCTAATGAAAATGTTTCAGGAGGCGAAATCGAGGCCCATGGCTCCACAAACAGCAGCAGGGGAATTCACAAGGCTTGAAAAACACGTGTGCGTGCGCGTACACACACACACACACACAGTCCCCCTGCCCCCTCCTTTCGTCATAAGAAAAGCAAGAACAGAAAGCGACCTCTTGAGCCAAAGGTTCTGACACTGAATCAAATCCCTTTAGACCTGAACTGACAGGCTAGGCCCGGCTTTAGATTACGTTATCACATCTCAGAGCGGGGCTTGTGTGGACCTCAGGAGTCCCCACATGTAAAGAGCTGGTGATTTTAACCCTCTGCCTATTAAGTCAAGTTCTGATGACTTGTCGGGAATGAAAAGCCTATCACACAAGAGGGCTGGAATAAAGGGGGAGGGGACACACCAAACCACCAGAAATGGAAAATACAACGTGTAGCTGGTGGCGAACTCATGTCTGTTATTTACAAGGCTGGCTGTGCGGAGATGGAAAATATTAGGAAACTATTCTTGGTAAATCATATGTGATTTCCTGAAACGTACACAAACAACTAATTGTATACCTACCCTGTTGGACATATTTAAACAGGCAAGTGAAGGGCTCCAAATACCGAAGGCATTTTCGTTCGCCCACATTAGCACACGGATTCAAAGGCTGCCATCAAATTCATCCTAGAAACCTGAACAAGAGTGTAGACCTTTTGCGTGTGACATGCACACCTTGGGTGTATGTGTCTGGCACGTTGTACACACTCCAGCTCGTCAAATGACCTCTCCATGTCTGTCTCTCCAGTTTAAAAGAGGAATGCTGTAGTCTGACTCGGGGGCAGAAGGGTGGCGTCTCATTGCGGGGCTTTCGGACTTTAAAAGTCAAGCAGTGCAATTAGCATGAGCTTCTCAATAAGTCAGTAAGGCCTAATGGTGACCAGATTTCAGGACTTCTCAGAGGCTCCTGTGTTTCTTTTCTACATGACAACACACCCCTCGCTGGCCTGCAATGAATATTTGTGATAGAACTAAGGATTTCGGGGCGGGGGCTTAGATTATAATATTATGCCAAGAGCATCTAGAATGAAAACATTTCTTGAAGGATAAATATCCAAAGAGGAGCAGGTATGAATCAAAGAATCTCAAAAATAAATTTTTTTTTGGGGGGGGGGTATTTATTGGTTTTCTTTGTAGGGAAAGTGTGGAATTGGGCAGAGGATACAGTCTCGTGATTCACTGTGCTAATGTTTAAAAAGTGAGATTCCATATTAGAATAAGGCTTTGGGGCCTTTTGGAAAAAATCAGCCAGTCTAGAAATGGCAATAGTGAGCTGGCTGAGCTACAGCAGCCTTCACTCGACTAGCCCTGCATACTCCAGGGGCCGTTGTCGACCCCCAACTTTTGTCTCCCCTATATTTAGGGTCTGTCTACGGCAGCACCTGATTTAAGAAAAACAAAACCAAACCCTAATTTGAAGCCAGGCAGCCTTTTTGGTGGGTGTCATCTCTGTCACCTACTAGCCAGGTACCCAAATGTTGCGTAAAAGTCCCACCTCAGCTAGTATTTTGATGATGAGTTGACATTACAAATGCATAAAGTTGGGCTTTGGGCTCCTAGGAAAAAATCCCGTCAGTAGACGTCATTCCCATTTCCTATCCCCTGTTTGCAGGGATAGAAATTGGATCACCTCGGGGCTTGCTCTATGTCCAAGTCCGGTTTTTCACTGTGCTAAGTTAGAGTTTTAGTGGTTTTAGCTTGAGGGAAAAAAAGAGGGTCTGCCTCTGAGCCACGCTGAGGGAAAATCACCGCTCCAAAAAGTGTCCCTCCACCTTCATTCCATTTTTTAAAAAATGTTGTGATATTTTTAACAATATTAATATAATGACAGCAGCATGTGTTTATTGGGTTAGTCTGTACTTTATGACTTAGTATCGGATTTATGCCTTGTTTCTACCAGCACTGTCACTATTCATTTTTGTTCCCATTTTTTTCATCAGCTGGAACATTGTCACAGGACTATTGCCTGCCTGTGACGAGGTGCCTTTGCTACGATTATTTCAGGTCTGCTTATCAGCCGTCACCACATCCCCCCAAATTACTATTTTTTTTTTAGAACAACTATGTGATCAATTTAACCTCTTGGTCACCAAAGGGCCCCTTCCCTTCAGCCACTCCTGAGGGTTCTGGAGTGCTGTGCTATGAAGTCAGAGAATTAAGAAGGCGCTCAGAAAGAGAGCTGTCACGACGAAGATGCTGTGGGAGGAGGAGGCAAGAATGATTTGCGCTATTACTTTAAGGTAGAAATTTATATCCGTGCTGACTCCTGACTCAGCCCTGGCAAACTGCGGCCCGGGAGCCACAGCTGCTGCTGACCCTTGGAAGGGCTGGTTGGGAGAGAAACGCTGCCTGGGAAACTCCCAGAGATCACGGGCCTGCCAGGCTTTCCGAAAATGACTGCCAATTTGGCCTAGTCTCAGCTGACTGCATGCCCAGGAGGGAGGGAATGGCAGTAATAAAGCAGTTTAGTGAAGAAAGATATTGCTTCCAGCTCCCAAGGCCTCCGGTCTACTTTATGACAACATTATTCACACGCGGGCACGTGCACACACACACACACACACACACACACACACACACACACACACACACACAGACATGTGGATGCTCATATAATAATCAGGATTATATATAACCTTTTGAGCACAGAAGGAATGATCTAGGCCCAAACTGGAGATGTTATAGCTTAAAGCTAAAATTCAGATTATCCCAGGAGTGGTGGAACGCTTTAGAGTTCTCCTTCTCTAGTTCAATAATGTCTGGATGGCATCTTCTGATTAATAATACTTTGCTAAATTTTGCCATTTGAAAATATTCACGCTTTTCCAAACAACAACAACAACTAAAATTCTGACACTTCATAGGAGAGGAAACAAGTAATGGGTGGGGAGAATTTTATATACAGAGGGTGCCAAACATACATATATATATATATATATATATATATATATATATATATATATATACACACACACACATACATACATACATTTTAAGAAAGGGAAAAACTATTAAAATTGTAATATTCAACATATACTGATAACAAAAGATGAATACAAGTCACGTGTGACGTCTGCAATTACAAGAGGTGCTCAGAGTGGTTCCCATCAGCGTCCAGACCCTTCTGATGACGGCGAACTACTGCTTGAGCAACACTGACCACAGTGGCCACTTGTAGACATTTTTTTGGCACCCCCAGTATTTTAGCGTAGTCTCTATTTGAGGAGTGCCGTCACCACATTTGATCGTGATAGTGAGAAAGCCGATATGCTTTATAGTGAACACGAAGAACTGAATTTTACTTTCTGCCGTGAGATCGAGAAATAATTATCAAGTGCTTGGAATGCTCATGTGTTTGTGAAATCCTCACACCCACGTGGAAAGTTGGAGGCATCCCTGTCCCCACTTCATGAAGGGGGATACTGAGGCTGGCGACCTTACACAGCATACTCAGAGCCACCCAGTTAGCATACGAGAGAGCTAACGTTGTCACCCAGGCTTTCAGATGTGCTGCCGCTAATTGTATTACATTATACAAGTTTGTATAAACAAACTGCTTACATGTCGAGGCTCCTTGTAGCAGAATTTTGTTACATAAGCACCTGGCGATACCTTAAATATTTTATACACATTTCTAGTAGGGGTATAATTTTTTGCAATACACTTAAATTTTTTTTTATTACAGTATAGTTGGCATACAATAGTATATGAGTTTCAGGTGTACAACGTAGTGATTCAACGTTTATATACCTTATGATGTGATCACCACACTAAGTTTAGTCACCATCTGTCACCATGCAAAGTTATTACAATATTATTTACTATATTCCCTGAAGAGCACAATTTTTCAAAATAAAAATAATAATGCCACTTAACAATACCTAGCTGAAACTAATAGATGTTATTGCAAAGTGTTTCTGCAGCATCTGTCTGCCACGTAGTCTCTAAGATGCAGGTAGAGAAAGTAAAACCGTCTCCGATCCATTTTACACACGGAAGCCTTTCTCTTCACACTTTCTGCAAATTGAGATTCAAATGTAAAGATTTGATCTCCAACATCGGAAGGGAGATAATTCAGTCTTTCCTCTCTCGTGCAAGTAACCGCATCTACGATTGACTAATTACAAGGAGAATTGGGCATTCCATGAAGATTAGGGGCAAGCAGCTAATTACACCCACAAGTGGCTAACAGCAGCTACAATTAGCTGTTTATAGGAGCAATTATTGGTGCAGCCAATTTTGTACCCCAAAATAATTACAGGTGCAAAACCTCACAAGCCATCGGAAAATTTCTGTTTCAGAATGCTGGCCCTGTGGGTGTAGGTCTCGCCTAAAGAGAAAAATAACCAGAGAGATCCAAAATTTTGAGATGAGCAAACGGTATCAACTTTAAAGCTGTGTTTAATAAATTTGTTCTTATGTTTGACAAAGCTATAATGAATTTCCTTCATATGCTGTTAATATTTGAAGCATTAGAGAAAGCAGAAGGTACAGGTTTCTATTTTCTGAGGATAATTCACTAATATTTTAAATTATACTGTATTAAAACATGTTCTGAAATAAGGCCAAGCTATAATGTATACTACAAGTGTTATTGTTCAATTTCCATGTCAATTCCTTGACCTTGAATCAGCATTCCTTCATGTACTCAGTAAGTGTTTCTGGAATTCCTAATATATTCCAGTATTTTCTGGATGTGCAGATTTGAAAGGAAAGGCACTCATGGGTGATTTTTAACTTTCCCAACTTCCTGAAATTTATATTCTGCCCTGGGCAGAAATCTAGATATGATCAGAGTTTATTTTTGGCTCAGAATGGAAGCCAATGACCTAATTACTTTAATATACCACCCCCAAATAAACAGTTGTACACCTCCACCCCAAAACAAACAACAAACTACGGAAAAACAGTAAGTCATGACTGCTGGATTTCAGAAGTTTTCTATTTACCTTCTAAATTACATAATAATATGATTTTTTACATGCCTACATTTTTTATCGTTTTATGTATCAGGAGTTTCTCACTAAGGAGAAGTAGTTTTAGTTGTCGTGCTATTCTATTGTGGATTAGTTCAATAATTATTTCCTTGGAGTCACTGTGCAGAGTGTAACCGATCTGAGTCAACCAAGGGGCATTATTTCAAAGCTGTAATGAAAAGCCAAGCTTGGGAGGCAAGCATGAGACTTAATGAGATTGTGATCTCTTCATGACTGTGTATTTCCTGAAATGAATCAAAGTCCCGAAAAATTCCAAATCCTTTTGGTTGAGACATATAGAGAAGCTACTGTTTGATCAGCAAACGGAGTTATTTATAAGCAGAAAAGGGGAGGGAAAATAGGAAAACGGAGTGCTTGGTCTCGGTGGAAACAGCTACGAGCTCGACTGTCACTGCAGAGCTTTTGAGTTCTGCCTGCGCCTCTAATTTATTTCTCTGAGCGTCAGGGAGGTATTTCCATCCAGAAGCAGCAAGGTCTTTTCTGGGGAGACCAGAGGGACCTGGGCTTGAATCCCGGCTCTGCCACGTACTAGCCCTGTGACCTCATGCAAATTCCTCAGCCTCCTGGAGACTCAGTTTCCTCATCCATAAGACCCATGAAGCAGGGATCAGCATTCCGTCCTCATGGGATTGCTTGGAGAAGTGAAGTCATTTACGGTATCCAGCGGGGACCTCGGCTTCTGTCTTCCTTAAATAAGAGGGATAAACTTCATAAGCTCTAACCTTTCAAAAATGAAATCAATACGCACCCTAAAGTACTCCTGGACTCACTTTCTCTCTTTACAAAATGTTATTTGTGACAGCTAACTCTACGTGGATCACAAGAGAGGGCTCTAATCAGTTCATTCAGTCATTCATGGAACAAATATTTAGTTAGTAGACAAAAATCTAATATGTATATCACTTATTGTGTGCTTGGCACTCTTTTAAACCCCTTACGTATATTGACCCTTACAACCATCTTTGTGAAATAGGTACTTGTATCTTTCCCATTGTATAGATGTGGCAATTGAGTCACAGAGAAGGTCATTGCCTTGGCCAAGGTCAGACAGCTGGAAAGTGGCGCAACCAGGGTCTGACCCCAGCAGCCACCTGTCATAGTACCTCCCTCCCCATGTCCAGATTGCTCGGGGACGGGGCTAGACATACAAAATCCCAACAACTAGAAGAGTTGTCCGACAATCTCTCTCGTTGTTGGAGAGCGGTCAGGCCAGTTGTGCACCGAGGAGGTGTTGTGCTGGGAGAAGTGCCATCCACTCACGACACCCATTGTACCACCTTATTGATATAACACGTATTGTCTTTCCAGGGAGACTGTGAGTTCCCTGCGGTGCCTCTCTCCCTATTGGCTGGTGCTCGGGTGCTTACTAAACCTGTGCTGAGGGACAGAAAGCACTCCAAGGTGAAAAGCGTTCCATCCTGCTCTAAAATACAGCACATCGCCTAAACTAAATATTTAATTCATTTAAAACATTGTTCGCTTTTAGGAGGTACAGTGGATATGTACTATGGTAGAAGAGGGTAAAGGGGATCCAATATATGGTGATGGAAGGAGAACTGACTCTGGGTGTGAGATACAGAGATGTATTATTGAAACGTACGTTTGGAGCCTATGTAACTTTACGAACCATTGTCACCCCAACAAGCTTAATTTAAGAAATGCTTCAGAATGAAAGAAAAAGTTCACTGGATTCAAATCCCATAGAAAAACCACGAATGCAAATTGTAGCATCTGTTTCAGATGTATATTAAAACAGTCAGTATATTAATAGAGAGATGGACAAGTGAGAAGCCAGGAAATCCTACCTGACTCCCTTAATGGGAGTTCCCAGTGTGGAATTCAGTATGGCTAGGTCAGATTTGGCACGAGTGTCTCACTCCTGCTTTCGTGGGGCCCGTCATGTAATTTGGAACAAGGTTACGGTACATGGTCTGGCATCCCCACATTAAATGAACCTGGGGTGTACCAGAAACAGATCAGTTTTGAAATCTTTACTTTGAATGTAAAGTTAAATACCTTTCAGAATCAGATTTGGGACTCCGTCCAGAAAACACTGGAGTGTAAAATTGAGAGGATTAAGCCATCCAAACAGAATCTAGTTACTAGAAATTCAGCAAACGTTCTACTGCTTTCAAAACAGAGGAATCGTATGAAACTGGAAACACTTTCAAATTCTCACTTGGGTCGTGACCCCCTCCCCCCCTAGTACAGCTGACCTAGGGAGAGACAAGAATGGCAGTGAACGTGTTTAAACTAATTAGCCATCTAATTATTACCTTCCTGTAAACTGGTATGTTAATTTGTATAGCAAAACCAGTGGAGGACCGGTGGTACTCAGAAAATACTCGTGACTTGAAAACTACATTTCATATTCATCAGTAACATAAAATTGGGACAACTGCATCCATCTTTCAAAAATAAGTCTTAAAAAATTAGAAGAGACATAGCGACCAGTGCGACCTGAGTTACTTTTAGGGATTGGAGAGGCTACCAAGGTTTTCTCCTCCTGCCAAACGTCTTTTCCAAAAATGTGGCTGGTGGCTGGGCCTCCATGTTCAAGAGTGGGGCTCTTTATTCGTGACCATGGACCCCTTGCCAGGGAGTTCAACAAAATCATGTGTGTTTGTCCTAACATTGAGTCTACTTTCAAAGGCATCCACGACCCACAGAGTAGAGAGAGCCCCCTATTTTAACAGACTTACCTGAGCATAGGTACTAACTGCCCCCTCAAGAGTGAAACACATCCCGACCCTGACCTGAACGTTGATTTCAGGATTCTGATGCTTCGTGAGATGAACCAGGCCACTGGATGACAGTCTGTTTCCTACCTCGATGTGTTACTCCTGCGCCTGGGCGCTTTGCCACTTTGCTCCTCGCTCCTTGTTTATTTAGTGACTGAATTTCAGCGGATTTTCATTGAAGCTGATTTTTTTTGTTGCTATGTCATGGTCCTGGTTACTTCCCCCCACTGCCCGCCTTTGTTGGTCTAGAGAATGGGAACAAGTGTCACCATGAGCCGCAACCAGAACAGTCAGGAAAATTGTCACCAAAAATGTATGGGGGCCTTGCCAACACCTAGCAAGATGCGTTTGATGATTTTTGGTGGCACTTGTTCTCATTCTCTGAGAGCAGAGAATTCCCATCTAGGATGAGACACTTTCCAACTCTCCTGGCAGAAAAAACGGAAACACAGATCTCCTGGGTGGAACGAGGCTCCCAACAGAGTTGCTTAGACTTTCGCCTGAGGGTAGAATTCTCTCAGCAGGGGTTGGTCAGAGCAAGAGTTTACTGCCTTCTTTCTCTAGGAGATAATTCAAAATTCAGACAATCCTGCAAGAGATGCAAGCACGTCACCCCCTTGGGCTTTGCTTAAAAAAGGTCACGGCTACCCACACCCACAAATTCCAAGCATGGAATACAAAGTCATGCAGAGTCTGCCTCTACCTGTGGTTAGCATGTACTTTCCTGCTCCCTTTCGTCCGTTCCAGCCTCACAAAACTGGGACGTACTTCTCAGTACACAAATTGTATGCCTGAGATTTCCCGCATTTTCTTACATTGTTACCTCTTGGGCATATAAAAACGTTTACCTCTATGTCTGCTTGGCCCATTTTTTTTTTTTTTTTAATGTTGAGATATGATTTACCTATAAAATTGTGTATTTTGAAGGTGTGTGATGTGTTGATTTGATACATTTACATATTGCAGTATGATTCTCACCATAGCTTTAGCTAATGCCTCTATCACGGCACATAATTATCACTTCTTTCTTTTTTGTGATGAGAACATTTAAGATCTATTCTCCTCGTGTTGTTGACTATAATCCCTACCAGCCATGAGAAGAGCTTTATATGTCGTCAGCCTGGGTCACCTCCCCTCGTGGATGGAAAACTGTCTCCCCCCAGGGTCCCACGCTTAACCAGACCAACCGTGACAGGAGTTACCAGAGGTCTTCATTTACGCAGATCTCTGGGGACATCAGAATCTAGGAGCTGGAAGAGCGAGCATGGGTTCTGGAGAAGCACAGAAGACTCAACTATTTCTTTGACTTCTGGTTTGCAACCATTTGGAGACTTTCAGATAGTTTATCACGTCCTCTGTTCAGAATATGACACTATGCAAAATGAAAGCTCTTGAGAACTTTTGTGCAAAATGAGTTGGAATTTTACCTAGAGGGAGAAAGTAAAATAAAAATAACCCCGTTATGACCGAAGCTCTACAAGAAACCAAGGGAGGCTTTCATTTCAGAGTTGAAGTGGTGGATTTATGTTGTTTGTAGCCTGAATTCTCTGGGTGGTACATGAATATGCCCCGGCAGCTTATTAAGTAGCATTTTTGTTTCTTGTTTTGTTTCCATCAGCACTCTCTCCAAATCTTTTTTTTTTTAGTTTTTTTAAATTTATTTATTTTTTTTATTTTTTATTTTTTCCTCTCCAAATCTTAACACCCTGAGTGGGAAGAGAAGGGACGTCAACCAGCATGGACCCTTTGCCATGTGCCCAGCTACCTGGCTGCTTTTGTTCCAGTATCTGTTGTGATCAATAACCGCGTACTGGTTTCCTGTGGCGCTTTTGTTAGTGGAACCTCACTGTGATTTTGTTATGGCACAGCATTAGGTCTGAAATGTGGCTGTGAGCCCTGTTAAGTTTTGCAGCGATTGAGGTGCCTGCCAAAAGGGGTGTCATCTCAAAAGTGGTCTCCCCTTTGAGGCAACCTGTGGGCATGACTGTTGATATGTAGGATGGCTGGTGGCTCACAGCCACCGCTGCCCTAGGCGAAGCTGGGACGTTTGAGTTACCTGGGCAGCCCCAGGGAATGTGTTTTTGTGGTCAGGAGTGAAGCAGAAACTCAACCTTTTTTAAAAAAATTCTAGATTATTACAATATGGCTTAGGTTGGGGCTCTCTGCATGAAGAGGGGCTTATTCCTCTTATTTTCCAATTTCAATACTTCAAAATGGCACTTTTTTTTTTTTATCAGTCACTGCAGACCAGGAATAGAAAACGGCCCCGTTAAAACGATACCTTCTGCATACAGTAAGTTGCTAATCTTAGTTGCCTCAAATACTTTTCTTCCCATAAATAAGCCAAGTCTCTCCTTTCAGCAGGGCAGTGGGGCCTTTAATTCCATAAACTCTCAGATAAGCCAATGCAGCGTTAATACTTGCATTGTGCGTGCCACAGGGTTTCTGATATTGTGAACAGTTTCCCTAAAGTTGTTGCAAACGACACTGTATTTGACTTGTCGGCTACAAAGAAACGCCTCCGAGAGACACACGGCTCTTCTTCATTCGCAGTAACAGCTGAACCCCTGGTAAGGGCGTCTGGTTGTTCATCGGAAGTAAAATATAGAGGACAGGACACATTTTAATCACTTATCTGCGGAGACTTGGGATTAAACTCAAATCCTACTTAAATACCGCATCGCTATTTTTTATTTTGAGGCCTGGTGAGTCTTTTTCAATTCTTCAGAAAATGAATTTAGGTGTGGAAAGAGGTAAGCAACAGTGTGTGGACTTCTCTGCTCGACCTCTGAGTGGACATAGCGCACGATGGATGGATAATTGGCTATTGCTGGGCAAATGTCCTCGTCGAGATGGTTGACGGAAGGGTTCAGAGTTTCATGGAAGATGAACTGGAGGCAGGAAATCCAATTGTTATGGAGGTCCACCCCTGGGTTCTCAGCTAAGAGGAAACAATGAGGTCTGCCTATGTAAACACCGAGTTTTATACATGGTTTATTTGTGACTCTTCGAGAAACTGTCAAGCATCATTTATTACTATCGAATTAGTCTCTAGCTCAGAAGGGGTAAGTTCCCATAACAGACTCCTTTCCTTCTCCTAGGGCCGTGTTCTTTGTTTCCTCCTCAGTTCACCTCATCCGGGGCGCTTTTAAAAGAGACATCTTAAATGTGTTGGAATGGGTGCTCTGGAATGAGGCCTGGGGATATGCATTTTTAACTGGCCATCGTCAGTCCTTAATTTTGTTGTCCAGAGCTGCTGCACGCCTCCAGGAGCCCTCAGCAGATGTTTCCACGCGAAGGAGACCTTATGACAAGAAATGCCTGCTTTCCAAACCCCACGCGTGTGACAGAGTCCAGGCATAGAGAGAGGACTTTGCAAAACATCCCTAAGTTAGAAACACCTGGCTTTGGACAGATGTGCCATTGGAGAAAGTCCTTCCCCATCTTCCTCCTCTCTGGCTGAGTTACACTGGGGGAACTCGGAGCTTTTAGAGGATGTGAGAGGTCAGAAGTACAGGAAAGGAAGAGACAGCAAAGAAAAAAGTTAGGGTCGCCAGCAGCATTCTCCTTACTGGGAAATCTCACATGAAAATCTGGAGTTCCAGCTTTTCCTAAGGAAAGTGAAAACCCTGGCAACCCTGGGACTGCTATGTGTCAGTGGTTGTGAAATAGGACAGGAGACAAGCCCTGTATGAAGGTTTAGTTTTACTCGTCAGTGTGGCTGGGCTACGGCGACCAGCTGTTTGGTCAAATAGGAGTATAGACGTTGCCATGAAGGCATTTTGTAGACGTGATTAACAGCTACGATTGATCAGTTGACTTTGTGTAAAGGAGACTGCCCTCGGTAATGTGGGTGCGACTCATCGAATCATGTCATGGCCGTAAGAGCAGAGCCTGAGGTCTCCCAGAGAAGGAGTTCTGACTCCAGACTCCATGTAGAAACCCTGCCTGAGACTCTGGCCTGCTGGTCTGTCCCAGAGATTTCAGACTCAGGACCACAACTCTTGCTTGAGATTTTAGCCTACCACCCTGCCCTATGACTTCAGATGTGCCAGCCTTACAATCCCTAAGCCAATTCCTTCAGATAAGTACGCCCCGCACTATATAACCCCCTGCTCTCCCAACACACACATACATACATTCTGTTGGTTTTGTTTCTCTGCGGAAGAGCCCTGACCGACACAGGTGTCTACTTCAGTATTTGTTCTGGGGTACCATGTGACCAGAAAAGAGCTCCCCAGATGTACTATGTGGCTGGTCCTCTCAGCATCATGACTTGATTACATATTCACCCAATAGCGTCGTGTGGTCTGTCCTGGATCTCAACACACCCTCCTAGGAGCCATATTATGAATTATAAACAACGATTTTGAAATCACTATTTGGAAACAATTGTCCATGAATTGGGGAACGCCTAGAAAGCATACATGAGATAATGTGAAAACTAGAAGTTTACTGAGGGCCAGCCTCTCCAGGGCTGAATACTTGCACCATCCTGCAGCACGTTTTAGACAATTAGTCTGTTGGCACTGACTGGTTTTTGTGTGGTGTGCCGTTAGAAAGTTGGCTTTGTTGTTTCATATTCACATTTTCTTTCTTTTTCCTAACTTTGAGTTGTTTTGTCAGGCTGGACTATCAAATATGCATTTTATAGCCCTGGCAGTAAATTATTTTTGTCTGATTCCAAAGATAAAAGCTATTCCTTTAGGCGATCATTTCCTGGCTGTTAAGATGTTCACAAGTAGATATGAGAGTTGAGAACACAAAAGGAGTTTCCAAATTCTTGAAACTCTATGGCTAAGCAAATTAAAACAACAAAAAAATAAGTTACTAGCTTGTTAAGTAGGCTTTTCCGGAGACTATGTCTTTTGTATTTATCATCATATTCCCAAGCACTATCATTGTATCTCTTTACAGTTTACAAAGCACTTTACATTTTTTTTTTTTTTAAAGATTTTTATTGGGGAAGGGAACAGGACTTTATTGGGGAACAGTGCGTACTTCCAGGACTTTTTTCCAAGTCAAGTTGTTGTCCTTTCAGTCTTAGTTGTGGAGGGCGCAGGTCCAGTTGCCATTTCTAGTTGCAGGGGCAGAGCCCACCATCCCTTGCAGGAGTCGAGGAGTTGAACCGGCAACCTTGTGGTTGAGAGCCCACTGGCCCATGTGGGAATTGAACCGGCAGCTTTCGGAGTTAGGAGCATGGAGCTCTAACTGCCTGAGCCACCGGGCCGGCCCCCAGCACTTTACATTTTTAAAGGTAATTTAAGTGTCCTTCATGGGCCAGGAAGTATGTAAGATGCTGGGTTCTATGAAATCTGCAAACAAATGCATTCATGAAATCAACAGGAAGTAAAATTCCAACTGTATACCTGAAACCTATGTAACTTTACTAATCCAATAAACTTTAATTTAAAAAAAAATTAAAAATTTTACAAGAAGCCATGGATTTAAGTGAGATAATTTCAAAATCTTATTGAAGGTGAAAAATAAGAAACAAGTTAGGATAGTTAATCATACTTTTATTCTAGAAGATCAGAGAATGTCAACCGTTTTCAAGTTATTATATAAATCTAATACAATTCTATTTAGAACTCCAATCAGTTTTTTGGAGGATGAGTAAGGAAGGAATGTGACGGAAGAAATTTGAAGTTCACATGGAAAAATAAATATTGAAACTAGCCAAGAAAATTTTCCAAAAGATAAAGGAAGTATAAAAATAAACTAATTAAACATCCAATGAATATTTGAATAACCTTAGCGTGAGAAAAGGGCCTTTCAGAAGACTTGAGAAAGTCTGTCTAAAGGAAATCAGACATAGCCTGGAAAGAGATATTTGCAATACACATGACAAACAAAGAATTAGTCTTTGTTTGTCCTATGAATTTATAAGAGAGACAAACCACTTAATCGAAAAATGGGAAATGGATATCAGCAGTACAGTGCAAAGAAGAGGGAATCCTGACAGACTTAGTAAGATACTGAATTTCTCTCACCGTAAAGGAACCACAAATGAAAATAGGCAAAAGGCCCTTTCCTATACAGCGGATGGAAGTAGAAATCATTACATCCTATTTGGGGAAACAATCTGGAAATCTCTATTAACTTTAAAAGCGTGTGTCCCTTTAGACCCAGCAATTCCACTTTAGGGAATCGATCCTTTTGAAACAAAGGCATCAGTATGTAAGGACTTCCATATGAGAAAATTTGAAATAGCATTATTTTCACTTGCCAAGAAAGAAAAGAAAAATGCAAGGAAAGAGAAAGGAAAACAATCCTGAATATTCAGTAACAGCAGAATAGTTTTTAGTAAATGACAAGGTATGGGCAGCGTGAAATACTTTGCGGCATTGAAAAGAGTATGTTCTATTTCTATCTCATGGCATTGGTAAGTGGCGGGGCCGCCTGACTCATGGGACTCCAGGTCTGTAAAAAAGCCTTTCTATGAGTATATATGTTTGCATGTGTTTGATGTGTGTGTGGAGAAAGGTGTGCATAAATTCTGACAAGGCTGTTTGGCCCGATTATCTCAAAGGAGCAAATAATGCGGGATTTTAGGGGGACCAGATGAGATGGCTACGTTTTCTTTAAAATAATAAGTCATGACCATGGATCCCAGAGCAAACATAAAAGAATAATCAGCTGTTAGCTAGGAGGAAGTGGGGAAATGCTCCAGGCTAGAGAGGGGGACGTTCCCGGAAAGAGCCGAGACTGGAAATTGAAACACGTTGGGAATGGGGAAGAGGGTACAGTAGGAAGAGCCAGGCCGAGTGGGGTGGTGAGTTTGGTTTGGGACTGAAACCCAGTGATAAGAGGCTGACTGCTTTTAAGCCAGGGAGAGGCCTGCTCGGATCTGCATCTTAGAAATGATTCTGACAGTGGAGCCAAGGTGGCCTGCCGATGGCAGGGCGGGAGAAGGGCTGCTACGGTAGTTCAGTTATAAATGCCGAAGGCCCCGGCAAACCCCCGGGCCTTGGTGATTAGTGGGATGTGGGTGGTGAGGGATCAGAAGGAGTCAGAGTTAGATGGGCCGCAGGGCTTGATGTTCCCAGGGGTGTGGAAGGAACGAGGAGGCCGGTGGGTCAGGTGGGGAGAAGAATGAATGCAGCTTGGGTGAGCTCTCCACGTTTCCCCTTTAACACTCAGCCTCCCTGGACTAAGCGCTTCATGTCGCCCAGCGGGGCCGCTTTTGGAGGCCGGATACTCGTTTGGAAGGTTCGGGTCTCACGTGTGAGTAGACCCGTCACTTGCCTTGCTTCACAGTCACACTCCCAAGTCTGGGAGGCAAAGCCAGTGACAGCAGGTGCCATGAGCCTGCTGGTCTCACGTGCATCTTGTAGAGAGGAAGCATGGCTACTGGTGGACGGATTTTACAGCGGCTGTAGCCATTTCAGGGCAGCTAGCGCGGCCCCCCTCACCCCCACACCCCTGGTACTTCCAGAAAGGAGACTCAGCTTCATCCTGTGCGCCGTGGGGATCCAGGCTGAACGCTCCCGGCGACTCAGACAGGAAACCTGCGTTATCAGTGCCTGCCTAGCGACTGAAAGGTGACACGTGGGGCCTTCTTTTCAACCCATTTCCTCTTGATGAGAGGAAGGGATTCTCCTGCGAGTTATTACCTGAAATAATACCATATGGTAAAATGTAAACAACATCTGCATATTCATGTAATAATTTCATCTGTTTAATTAGTTCCAGCAAAGCAGTTTACCCTCTGAGACCCTGGCTGTCAGCTCAGCGCTCATACATCCGGGGCTGGCTGTCGGGCTTGACAGCCTTCCATTGTTCATTCTCTTCTCGCACCCCAGCAGTTACTGTAAGCGAATCTTCCGAGGGGTGGGGCGTCTGTCCCCACCGATCCAGATACTGGGGGTGGGGTGGGGGTGGCTGTCAGCTCGGCGTAGGGTTGCTAAAGACAGACTTGACAGCTCAGGTGATGCTGGGGGGGAAAAAGACAGGCAAGGTTATTTATTTCTTGTCCTTTCCTAATTTGGATGGGAGCTTAGATGAGCTCCTGCGGTACAGAGGTTTTCTTTCTTTGCACCACGACCCCGGTGGAAAACTTCTCAGTCAGACCAACGACACAGCACAATTAGGGTCCTCATCCCATTTAGCTAAACATGAAGCTAGACACGGGCCCTCCAGGCTCAGGCATCCATGTGGTGAAGCAGCTAAACATTTGGAAGGGAGCGTGTGGGCGTGCACACACACACACACACACACACACACACACACACCAGAATTGTTGGGCCGTCCTTCTAAATGTAAGCAGTTTGTCTCCCTTTCCCCCCTGGAACAGGGTTGGAAGTGATCTTAAAGGTCCTGTAGACCAGAGCTTCTCCCCGGGGATTTTGTTAAAATGCAGATTCTGAGTCCGCTGGTCTGAGGAGGGGCCTAAGATTCTGCTCTCAGGTGATGCCCCAGGGCTGGTCCGTGGTCTGTGCGATGAATAGTGAGGGGTGAGATGCCACACTCCTTGCAAAGATGAGAGCGAAGACCAGGGAGTTGATGTGACGTGTCCAAGGTCAGCCAGCTCATTAAAGGTCAACCAAGACTAGAACATTCACTTCCCTGGAAGCCCACGGCTCTTCACATACAGCTATTTTTTTTTTTATCTCTTACACATGAACAAATAGTGCTAAGCTTCTTGAGAAGCATGTAGTTACTATATATAGCAACATACATCAGTCTCTCAATGACCAACAATTTTTTTCAACCTCTAAGGTCAGGTTGACATAAAAAATGTGAGGCAGTAAGTGATCACTGTAGTTGCTTCACCTGCTAAGAATTCCAGGATATTGTCATACGTCTAGAGAGGCAGTTCTTACGTCAGGGAATCTGAAATCAGCAAGAAGCCAGGTGATATCTTGAATTCGGGCTGTGGCGAATCTGAGATTTACTGGTTCTTTTCTTTTCCCTCCTAATCAAATCATTATCCAGATGTGGTTTGAGCTCCTTCTGTAAATATGGAAATAACGGATTCTTGGGACATAACTTGGCATTTTGTGATAGCAAGCTAACGGTTGTATATGTTTTTTATATTGATCCCCAAACAGTCCCAACATTTGGATGTGATTCTACTCTTTTGCACCATCAGAACTTGGACGCAAAATTAGTGGAGATGTGCTTTTTCCCCCCACCCCTCTGGGGAAAAGGCAACTCTGCAAAGGATAAAACCATAGAGCTAGTTGAGAGATTTGATTCATCAGCCCTATATCCACATATTCATTTAAAAGACAATGTTATTTTTGAAGGTAGTTTTATACCACAGTCATTTTACTATGGACCTGGCTGATTTGAACTTAAAAACCTCTCACTGTATAGGAGCATGGCAGGCCCTCCCTCTTTGTTTTTTAGCCATAAGGATCGGGAATACCTACCTTCAAACTTGTCAGAAGTTGTGAGTTCATTGTCACTTTGCTGTACATTTTCAGTGTTTCTTTTTTTTCCTCCCTATTCTAGGAAGAAATTGTACAACTAATGGAAACGTTTCCCCCCCGCCCCCCCAAAGTACAATAAAATCATTCTTTTAAGTTTCTCCTTCCATTAAGTGGCTCATATGTGGAGATTTTTATGCAGCCCTAAAGTGATGCCTAAATTAGCACTCAGAAAAGTCAATTATACTTTTAAAGCTACTGTCTATAATTGTTATGGTCTCCTCGTGCATGTGTCCAAATGGTTTCTAATGGGCATTTCAGGGCATGGGGGTTAATGGTATCTTACTGAGGCAAAAATGCTGGCCAAAGCAGGGTTAATTTATCAAAATAACTTTGTACGGTGTTGTTTCAAAGCAATTGTTGTGGTCTCCAAGTCTACTTAACTCATATCTGGTCTTTGGCAGTGTTTTTAAATGGAGATATACTATTAACTTGCTTTATGTTACGCAGCTGCTGTAGATTATTTGATGTTGAATCTACCCAAGGAGAAGATTGACTTCAACTTCTGCAAATGAAAAGAACCCTTATCAAAGATGAAAACATACCTAATTAAGCTATTTTTGATCTCTTATTCTGTCAGTGCTTTTTTCTTTTTCTTTTTTTCTCATGATCTTGACAAAGGAAACTCCCACATCCCGATTTGCTGGTCTCTGACTAACCCAATGGCATTGGCCATGATCAATAACTAATTATTAAACCAGCAATTCTTTCCAGGGCTCCTTGTTAAAAAATTGCTTTTGGCTGAGAGAGAAGGGAAAAGGTCGTCACTTTGACATGGTCGCGAGTCTTTCAAAATCCAGTGGGCCATCCAATTGAATTACTGTCCTAAACTAATTGATATAAATTTGAACAGAAGAATGCTTGTTACTGCAGAATCTCATAATGATATCCTTGGCAAGAAAAGGTTGGGGAGGGGAAAAAAAAAGTATCCCAGCACCAATTACAAAGCGTCCACACATCACTTTAGAATTGGAAATTGGAACAAAAAAAAGTTGGGGTGGGGGTACGTACGGCTGGACAGTTTGATGGCACGTTCAGACTTATCGTATCTACAATATTGTAAACACTGAGGTACTCTTTCCTCGTTTTATAGTCATAAAAAGACAGAGCGTCCTTTGATATATTATTTAACTTCTGTACTGATTATAACTTGCAAAGCATTTGAGTGACAGCTGTCATTTCATTGTTACCTCAAGTCTTGGTTTGAGCCAATCCAGTAAGATGTTGCTTTCTGAAAGATATAACGTTGAAAACTGAGATTATAAAAGATCAGCACAAAAATAGAGCAAACGTTAAAAACTAAACCGTTTCTCCCCATCACCGACCCTCCTTCACCCATCAAGTGGGGAATGACATTGTAGCTTCCTGTGTGAAATGTTTTATGTTTGCCCATTGATTTAAACGTAAGCTTAGACTAAGACATCTGGCACATAGGTTTGTTCTGATGAAAATTTTAGATTTGGAGGAACTGCGTTAATTGAGCTGTAGAGTGAGAAATATCTCTACCTGTCTGTGGGGGAAAAAGTCTGTGATTCTGCTGTTTCTAATGTGCTTCAGATACGAACGCGCCCAATAGGAACCACACGTTCCCTTTTCTTGGTGACTTTGTGGGATTGCCCCCGCAGGCCAGGCCAGCCTCTCTTCCAGCGTCAGCCATTCTCTGTGTATTTATCCTATTTGAGATTGAAGTTCCAGAATTCTTCTTTCCTCTCAAATGCTCTCCGCCTTGTCCAGATGGAGTACCTTCAAAATTCATATGATTTATTTTCCATTTTATGACACTGCTTAAAACTCATTGAATTATTTCCCTTTTTATTTTGCCCAATTTAAATAATGAGTTTTCAAACAATGGCCTGTATGGTGGAAATAAGCTCTAGCACTCAATCTTATTTCGCAATGTCTCTTGGCTCTGTGGTACACTGCAATCTGATGTAATACTTGGAGATTTTAAATGTCTTTCATTGAATGAAAATTAAAAGCAGTGGTCCCGTAGATGTCCTTTGTGTGAAGTCTGTTTTGATAGCGTAGTCCCTTGGCCATTCTAGAAAACCGAGTGCCGCTGAGTTATAAACATCATACCCATAATCAATCAATAGACATTGAGTCGGCAAGAGGCTTGGCCCTTGACGACATGCTTTCATTTTACCTCAAAACAATAGAATAGGGCACGTCTTTTATTTCAGTTTTACAGATGGGGAAAGTGAGACCTATAGCTGTGAAGGAGTTACTCACCGGTACGGGGTAGATTTGAAGCCCTATTTGGGCCCGGAGCCTGTAGCTCACAGAGCAGTCCTGTGATCGCGATCGTGCACTGAGGACTTGGGAGGTTCAGGGCCTGGGAGAGGCCGGGTGCTAATGGGCAGGTATTTCCTTGAACTCGACCCCTGGGAGGAGGCTGGTGGCCGCACTGTCGATCAGGAAGCATGAAGATATTACATGAGTAAGGGATGTGGAGTTCCCTCCACCTTCTTTACGAGCAGAACAGGCCCGATGTTTCAGGGAAAGCATTTGGGGGGCACTCTTCAGGGCGAGAAATGGGGGGCGGGGCTGTAGCGTGAGATTTTTCTAAAGTCTATAGGAGTTTTTGAGCCCCCCAAGAAGGTGGGTACCAGCTTCCCCCTTCTCCGGCAGCAAAGACCTTTGACTGAAAAACATCTGTCTTACACCACCTGACATATTCCACTTAGTCAACTACCTGTTACCTAGGAAGTTTAAGTGGGGATGGAAGTAATGGACCCATCCGTGAGAATTCCCTTGTTTCCAAGAGCAGTTTGGAGGAAGAGTGATGGGGAAGAGGGAAGGATGAAGGGAAGAGTGTGGGAAAGGGAGCTGGCAGGTCTGGGTGGTAAGGGAGGGATGGGCACCCCCAGTCAGAGCAGCAGAGGAAGGAAGGAAGGAGGGAGGAAGGGAGGAAGGAAGGGAGGAAGGGAGGAAGGAAGGAAGGAAGGAAGGAGGGAAGGAAGGAAGGAAGGAAGGAAGGGAGGAAGGGAGGAAGGAAGGAAGGAAGGGAGGGAGGGAGGGAGGGAGGGAAGGGAGGGAGGGAGGAAGGGAGGGAGGAAGGAAGGGAGGGAGGGAGGGAGGGAGGGAGGAAGGAAGGGAGGAAGGGAGGAAGGGAGGAAGGGAGGAAGGAAGGGAGGAAGGGAGGAAGGGAGGGAGGGAGGGAGGAAGGAAGGAAGGGAGGGAGGAAGGGAGGGAGGGAGGGAGGGAGGGAGGGAGGAAGGGAGGAAGGGAGGAGGAAGGGAGGGAGGGAGGGAGGGAGGGAGGGAGGAAGGGAGGAAGGAAGGGAGGAAGGGAGGAAGGGAGGGAGGAAGGAAGGAAGAGAGGAAGGGAGGAAGGGAGGGAGGGAGGAAGGGAGGGAGGGAGGGAGGGAGGGAGGGAGGGAGGGAGGGAGGAAGGAAGGGAGGGAGGAAGGGAGGGAGGGAGGGAGGAAGGAAGGGAGGAAGGGAGGAAGGGAGGGAGGGAGGGAGGAAGGGAGGAAGGGAGGAAGGAAGGAAGGAAAGCCTCAAGAAATGGCCAAGGGCCTCACAGAAGGAGGGTTGGTTCCAGTTATTATCCAACCTAGAGGAATGGCCTGCGATTTCATCCTGAGAGTTTGCGGAAGATAAAGATAAAGGCTATTCCAAGGGACAGGTGAGCCATGTCTCCTGATAGAAATAAGACCAAATATCAGTTCTAACACTCACTTGCAAAGAGATTGTAATTTCTTCTACGAAAGAGGCGCTCAGATTAGATTAATAACGAAATCAACTGTCTTAAAAATAAAAAGGCAAAACTACATCTGGAAAAGCACAAAAGGAATAAAAACAAAGGCTTATAATTTTAATACCAAAGTACAAACCTGGAGGTGTAGAGGGAGAGAAAAGGAGGCCATGACAATAGCGAAAACCACAATGAAGATATAATAATATGAATTTCATATATGGATGACATTGTATTGAGAGAAAAAAAGGAACAAAACCTGTAAAATACAGGAGAATGAGAATTGTGCTGGGACATTTTAACCCAGTAAGTAAGCCAAATGAACACGGATTTGGAATATCAGAACAATATAACATATTATAATAGTATAAGGCTGTGTGAAAACAGACTTTGCATACTAATGCCCCAATGTTCCCAAAAGAACTTTTGAAGCTCATACATTCTAATCAAAGAATTAGGCCTCACCTTCCCCTGAAATTAGATTTGTTTATCTGTCTCTCCTACTAGATTCAGCAACTTAAGAAAAGAGAAAGAACAACCATGCCACTTTAATTTCTCTTTCAAAGCCATCTCCTTTTCAGTCTTTAGGTGTCAGCATAAGTATCCCCTTTTCTGAGAAGCCTTCTGTAAGGCGTTAAAGGGTATCCAGGATTTGTTTTTAGCAGGTATTTTTATCAGACACGCAAACGCAAGAATGACTGTCGTGAAGGAAGAAGTCTGTCTTCACACATTCCGAGAAACAGGAGGTATGCCAGGACACACAGGGCCACCTAGAGAAGCACCAGGGCTGGTCAGGAGGCAGAGGAGTGAAGGGAAAAAGGTGGGCACGGCAGGCTGATCGGGCTTAGCTCTGGCGGGTTTGAATGATTCCAGTGGCCTCTGGGGCGTAGTGGTTTCCTCTAGTCGTCTGGGATCTGGTGCCGGGGCAGTCATGGTGGCCGGGCAGTGGCCGGGAGTGTGAGCGCTGGGGAAAGGCGATAGTTGAGAGAGGTGGGCTTTGGTCTCCCCAAAAGTCAAAGCCTTACAAAATACAGAAAAGAAAAAAATCATGATTAAGGCACCTCTGAGAGCCCATCTCATTATTGTTTCTGTTTTCTTCCTAGCCCTTCTCATATGCCATCTATTCAAAACACCTCTATGTGCTTCTCCGAGATGTAGCTGGGCATGGTTTTTTTGTTTATTTGGTGTGTGTGTGTTGTAGTTTTCATCCCTTCTTGCACATGAAGATCACCTGGGGAACTTTTCTAAAATACCATTGCCGGAGACCCATGCATAGATATTCTTATTTGATTTCTCTGGGGTGAGGAAATGATGGCTGTGCTTGAAATGACGTGCCTGTTACGTGCTGCCAGAGTTGAGAATCACGGCCCAGCCAATGAATGCAAAGCATCTAATGACCAGGAGAAACCAGTTATGCTAATTTCTAAATGTTGGCATTAAGTCTGAGACAGGCGAGGAGGCAGGGACTATTCACATAAATTATTTGCCTGTAAGAACATTTATTTATTTGTGTTCTAAAATTTAACTTAGGGTTACACTGAAGAGTATCATCTGTTTTGTACCTATTGCGATGCATTACTATTTTCATGCATTTATGAGTTAATTTTCTTAATTGAAGAACTTTATGCATTGCAAGCCCTTATTAACTTAGAGTTTTAAAAGTTTTGAGATGTCATCTAACAATGCCCGAATCACATGAGAGAACTCGCACAATCCAGAGAGGAAATGCTAATGAAACGTTAGGAGCTCAAACAGACCTGAGATGGAAGTGAAATTCCTAGCTGAAACTGGATAGAGAATATTGAAAAAACAAACAAACAAACAAAAATAAAGAAAACCAATTGGAAATGAGAGGGGGAGGAAAGCAATGTTGGAATATGAAGTGAAAAGTACGGATGTGAGTGATGAACAAGGTGAAAGCAACATGGAGAAGCAACACAGGAAACACGACGTACAGCCCAGAGCACTGTAAGATACGGGGGCAAGAATCAAAGCCATCAAAGAACACACTGACTGCTCTCCTGCTGGGGCGCTTTCACCCAAGCCGCTGTTGGAGGCCTCCTGCCCTACGAGAGCTGCTCATAGCTGAATAGAGGCAAAGACACAGGAAACCCACGGGTGAATCACACCCGACCTGGAGATGCCATCCAGTTCCATGGGGCTGACGGGACGTCACCAGCTAGCCTTTCGGCATCTGAGCACTGGTTTTATTAAATATTCTGTATGAAAAGATGGCTTTGTTAATTGTGTCTTCATGAATGTTTATTAGTTATTATTGATATCTGTCAGAACACTGCATTTTATACCAGCTGGAGCTGGTTGGTAATTATTTATTTGTTTCCTTTTTGTTGTTGTTTGTTTTTTGGTCTGCTTTCCCCAATAGACTGTAAGCTTCCTGAGAGCACAGAGCATGTCAATCTTGTTCTCTCTTCTCTAGGTACCGCGTGGGTGCTCAGTAAATGGGGGCTGTGCTATGACATAACGCCTGTATCATGGGGGCGCATCGTGGAGTCATAACACCAGCAGGAAAAAGAGAGTATGGAGTTGGGAAAGAGCTGGAATGACCGCACCTGGAGATGATGGGAAAGGCTTTTGGAGAACACGGTCACTGCAATGGGCCTGGGAAGCTTCCCGCAAGCCACGCTATCAGTGCAAGCCCCAAACTGACCCCCCAGGCCCACGTCACGACCACTTGTTGGGATTTACAATATATATTGACTCTGAAAATTGTGACTTGAAGTAGGCGGGCCCTACCTTGGCCCTACACTTAAGCAAATAAATGCACGTGAACCAGCCTCCCCACGTCAAGACAGAACGAGCCCACTGCCATTTCCACTCACAGGGCGACCTTGTTTTGGGGCTCTGCTACTTGCATTTAGATCTGAAAGACAATTTTCAGCTTCTGCTTGCCCTTTCTCAATCAATCAGCGAGAGCCATGGAAATAATTATTAGGCTGGCTAATTATCTTACAAAATAGAAGGTGCTTTCTTTGTCCATGTACATTTCCGTGCCATTCATTACTTCCCCGAATACTAATTATGGTGTTTAGCCTCCATCACTCGTTTGACAACAAGGGGTCAACTGAAGAGAGCTAAGGAGGTGTCTGGGCGTCCACAATGTAAAGGAAACCGCCCAGAGAAGAGTTCAGTAGTAAACGCCTTCGGGGTGATGGCACCTTGCCTTTCAGTCCAAAAAGGACAGGAGTCCATGGAGGTCCCACCATTGGCTGTCTGCTCCCGGAAATGCGGACTGCACAGCGAGTTGTCCAGTGTTTCTCTTCCAGGTGGGAGCTGTTCTGTAGCGGTGGTGAGAGGAGAGAGAGGACTACATTTTATCAGGATTTGGGAGCTTCGCAGGGGATCTTACCACCTCCTATTTTTTCGTGCTCACACTAGCAAATGTCCGAGCGCGGAAGCAGAGTTCTCTCCTCGCTATGATCATTTCTGTCTTCACCCCAAGCCAGCTGCTGGGGAGACTTCATTTCCTTTTCCAGTTTAGGTTAGCTGGCTTCTGGAAGCATCAGCTCAGTTTTGCCCCACAGCTGATTTCTGATGACTCTTATTTTTGGAATCTCTTGTCTTGAATGGGGACATGACTCAGTCGTCATAGCCAGTCTATGCGGGGGACGCTGGCTGGGCCTCGATGAAGCAAAGCCTCCTTCACTTTGGAAAATTAACATAAATAAATACATAAAGTGCTACTGCTGCAGAAATCCGGTATAAGGCCCAAGGTCCAAGGCAGGCCTCACTCCAATTTTAGTTAGGCCATCTGAGGTCTAGGGTTTTCTACTTTGGGGCTCCCTCTAAGTCCTGGGGTTCAGGACCACGAAACAGTGATGGTTGCAAAGCTAGGGTGACTTTGGACTTGACATTTGCCTTCTGGGTGGATTTGAGGGTACAAGGGTCTCCTTTGGGATTTATAATACAGTGTTTCCCCGAAAATAAGACCTAGACAATCAGCTGTAATGTGTCTTTTGGAGCAAACAGTAATATAAGACCCGGCATTATATTATATTTTATATTATATTAAAGACCTGGTTTTATATTATAGTAAAATAAGACTGGGTCTTATATTAAGTTTTGCTCCAAAAGACATATTAGAGCCGATGGTCCTGCTAGGTCTTATTTTTGGGAAAACACGGTATATATTGGCAAAATTATGTAACTTGGAAGCAGGTGGGCTCTACCTTGGGGAAGAAAAGGAATTAGTGTGCTTAAAAAGTTGTCACCTGAGTCTTCTCATGTCCTCTTCACCACAGCTGTGTTATACAGGGGTTCTCGTAAGGTCCAGTTTACAGGTGTGGGGACAGAGCCTGCTGGCAATTTGAGCCTTTCACCCCTTAACCCCGAGCCCCATCTCTGCTTATTTCACACTGTCTCCATCTTCTGCACAATGAGGCCAAACAAGCATCACAGCCTCTTTCTCTCCTCACACTCTTCAAGGGACCCTTTTACTAATGATTCCATTTTAAAGGTATGGTTTATGTCATTGGTTGTCTCCTTATAATACACCCCGTTGCAGGATTGCCCGCTTTTGCATTTCTCAGTCTCCTTTGCAGTCGGCTGGGAGAGGCCATGTGTGCTTTGCCCGAGAAGATACGAGCTGAGGTCTATTGGGGGTGTTCCCGTGAAAGTTGTTATTGCTCAGTCAGCAAGGGACAGACGCCGTCGGCTTTTTGCTTTGATCCTTCCCCTTCTTTCTGCCTTGATTGGGATTGCGCCTCAGCTCAGAGGGTGCAGTAGCCGTCCTACAAACACACAAAGATGAGAGCGACATGTAAAAGATTGCTGAGTGGAAATAAAGAAGGTGCTTTGGTCTGGAGGCGTTATAGAACTGCCATAGCAGCCTTGGAATGGCCTACCTTGGCAGTTCTTAGTACACAGGAAACTCATCTTAGTGGGGTTTCTGTTCTATAAAGCCCCAGAGTGGCTGGGATTCTTCTGGAATGCCAGCTCTTCCTGAGTGACCCCTTTCTCCCTCTGTCTGCCCAGCCCTAGGGCAACAATGACTCCCTGTTTGTGCTAATGCCAGCGCTGCTTCACCATTCCTGGTTGCGTTTCTAGGCCCTTCCATAGCCTGTGAACCAATCTCCTGTATTATTTGGTTTTAAATCATCAGAGTGTCTCTTCTGGTTGGACCCTGATTGATTCATGCATTATCTGGGCTTATTGTTGAATGGTTTTGGTGGTGTTAAGACACTGTTAGGAAAACTGTGCTAGAGAGGGGCAGTCAAAACTAGTCAACATTTTAATAAAGTTTATGTCATCCGGAAAACTGATGATTCTACCCAATGTCTTCTAATAGCCCCATAAGCAATTCATGCTGGAGTTCAGAGTCAGGAATGTGTTTGCTTGCAGACTGCAAGCTCCTCGCAGGTGCAAACTAGACTTTCTTCTTCGTATCCCTGGCACCCAGCACATTGTGGAGTGTATGGTGACACGCAATAAACACTTTCAAATAAACAACTGATAAAATGGAGGGACTTCCATGTTTCTTTTCATCAGACATGAGAACTTGCAGCCTAAGATTTCTTTCCACTACATGGCCTCCGGGAAGCTCTGAGGTCACTTTCATATTCTACCAGACTACTCAGATCACCTTAGGTGCTTGGGGTATGTCTGTTTGCTTTAAATACTTTTATACTTTTCTAAAAATGTTCAGGATTTTGTTTTGTTTATAAACTCCCTTACGTCCTTCATGAGTCCTTATAAATACAGATGTCTAGGAATATGGAAAACTAATTGGATATGTGGTAAGCAATGAGAGAACGTTTTATTGGAAGGCATGACGTTATGTTTATTACTGTTTATTCATTTATATTTCCTGTTGCCTGTGTTCCATAATGCTTAGTCACTTATAGAGCATCACTAAAATCATTCTAATCATTCATTTTCCTTTTTCTAGCTAAGGTCATATGTAACTGTAAATGTTTACTACTCTGTTTTTATAGCCAAGGGAGGCGTTTGTAGAGATCAAAGCATTTTTATTTCTCACCTGAAGGTGTATTTTTCAAGTGTCTGAACTCCAAGAACAGAAGGATTTTTCACTAGGAATTCAGTGAAATGGGTCACTCTTCAGTTCTTTAAGGATGGAACTATTTAGATAAATAATAATGCGTTAATACCCACGTAGGTGCCCCTACTCTCTTGAAAGCACTTTCATCCATTAATTCATTGACTCTTCGTGCCAACCCTGTCAAGTCAATGCTGTTAATGTGCCCATTTTATGGATCAGGAAACAAGCAGAGAAAGATTGAGTAACTCGCCTAGTTCCCACTGCGCACTAACAAAGGATTTGAACCAAGGCTGTTTGACGTTAGAATCCACAGTTTTGACCCCAGCAATAGGCATGCTGCCTAAGAGACTGACTAGAAGTCTTAGGTAGATACGGTTGGCCTCGAATAGATATAAATATTTGCAGAGAGAACAGGTCTGACACATCATAGGACGACTTAGATCAAATTTATCCCATGAATTACAAGCTATACTATAACTCGTATGCTTTCCACTTGATGAAGGGAGAGAGCTGAGGGCCAGAGATATTCAGAGTCTGCCCCAGGTCACACAGCGAGTTAGCAGGACACTCAAGCCCAGAGCCCTGTGATCTAGTGCATGGGGACACCTGTAAATTAAGAGCCATCATGCAAGAGACACGTTAACTGCCTCGACTCTTAATCCTGAGCTCTTTCTGCTAATCTTATGCTCTGCAAACAAAAGGTCGCTTTTCTGAGCTAACTGAATGGCCCTTCAAAAAAAAAAATGTGTAATTTATGTTTCTTTATTTCAAATTCCCTGATAAAGAAGTACATATATGGTGGTAAAGAGTTAAACAAAAAGAGCATGAATTAAAAAAAAAAAAATTCCGACCATCCATATAGGGCTTCCTCCTCGCTATAATGATATTATTTGCAACAAGTCCAAGGCCCGACCTCATTACAAGGGTTTAATTGCATTGTTACACAGTCTCACTTCTCCTCTCTGGCCTCTTTCTCTTTATGACAGCTTTAGAAAGGAATTTCAGTTCAAGGTCAAAGGAAATTAATTACTGCTTTCTTAATCTGTGCTCATCTACATTTAGAAAACTTTGGGCTTTCTACCAACATAGTCTTGTCTCCAATTTGTATAGACCCAAACTTATAAAAGTAACATCTTAGACCTTTGAAAAAAAAAAAAAAACCTGCACAAAAGCACTTTAACAGCACATATTTAATAAATGTGGATCATATCCCAGGAAAGTACCAGGTGTAGAAGAAAAATTCCTGCTATTGAGCAAAGAGAGGCAGGCTTTAAAAGTTGAGAATGATCTTACATAGAAAATTGCATCCAATAATTAGGCTGCAGGTATTAGTGGAGTGTTAATAATGTAATCTAGTAATGCAGTAAAAAAGAATGATCAAAGATAAAAGGACCGTGAGTGTGTATAATGACTGCCAATAAAAGCATGCAGCTACAGACTGAAACACAGCTTTCTGTGGAGCATTTCTGTCTATTGTTGGTTTAAGCTTTAGGAGGAACTGAATGTTTGCATTATTGCATTAACATTCTGAAACGTCCCTTCCTTTCCTTTCTCATTTCCTCATTGGCCAGGGAGATGCCAAATCCCCAAACACGCACCCCTGCCACAATGGCCAAAGCTCAGTTGATGGTGTCATTCAGAACAATCAGGAAGAGGAACGTAGCAGCCAAGGGTGGTGGTGCAGTGGACAGACTGAGCAAGGGGAAGGAGACTCACCCGTGCAGCGTTGCAGCCAGCTGCACATATAAAGGCAGAGTGATAGCACAGACAGGACGAAAGTGGGTAAGAGGCACGAGACGATCATTGGCAGAAGCAGTAGAATCTTAGATTTGATTCTTAATGGAATACCTGGCAATAGACAGATGTGGAATTGATGCAGCAGAGTGCCAAAGAATCATTTAAATTTTTGAAATTCTGCAGTTATTGATAAGGGTCAATGAATTTTAAGGCAGGTTTGCTTGGAATAGGGGCTCAAACTCTGTAGCACCTCTCCTCTTTCCTGCCCCTCTCCCCACCTGCCAGTCTACCCATGCCAAAACTGTCTTTTTTTTATTTTTCAAAAATATAAAAAATACTGTCTGCAGAGCTTTTATTGAAGTAAAATAATGAAGAGTTTCCATACAGGCCTTCATTTGTTTCATATCTCTATTTTTTTTCCTTCAAATTTATTGGGAGTGATAATAGTCACCAAAACTACATAGATTTCAAGTGTACAATTGTATAATACATCATCTATATATTACATTACACTGGGGGTGCAAAAAAAATGTATACAAGTGGACACTTGGGTCAACGTTGCTCAAGCAGTAGCTCGCCAACGTCAGAAGTGTCTGGACGCTGATGGGAACCACTTTGAGTACCTCTTGTAATTGCAGAAGTCAAACGTGACTTGTATTCATCTTTTATTATCAGTATATATTGAGTATTACAATTTTAATGCAGTTTTCCTTTCTTAAAATGAATATACATTTTTTGTTGGTATCCTATCTGAGCTCATCACCCCAGAGTCTGTTGTCCTTCCATACCCATATTTTTAACCCCCTTTACCCTCTTCTACCATCCCCCCCTTACCCTCTGGTAACCACTAAACTATTGTCTGTATCTATGAGTTCTTGTTTCTTTATTTGCTTGTCTTGTTCCTTTGTTGCCTTCAGTTTTATATCTCACAGATGAGTGAAGTCATATAGGTCTCGACTTTTCCTGTCTGACTTATTTCATTTACCATTAATAATCTCAAGATCCATCCATGTTGTCGCAAATGGCAGTTTCATCTTTTCTTATGGCAGAATAGTATTCCATTGCATATATAGAACAAATCTTCTTTATCCAGTCATCTATCAAAGGACATTTTGGTTGTTTCCATGTCTTGACCACCATGAATAATGCTGCAACAAACATCGGAGAACATATATCTTTATGGATAAATGTTTTTAGATTTTTTTGGGTAGATACGCAGGAGAGGGATTGCTGGGTCATATGGTAATTCTATTCTTAATGTTTTGAGGAACCTCCATACTATTTTCCATAGTGGCTATACCAATTTAAATTCCCACCAACTGTATAAGGGTTCCTTTTTCTCCTCTAACACTTGCCATTACTTGTCTTGTTGATGATAGGCATTCTAATAGGTGTGAGGTGATATCTCATTGTAGTTTTGATTTGCATTTCCCTAGTAGCTAGTGAAGTGGAACATTTTTTCATGTATCTGTTGGCCATTTGTATGTCTTTCTGGGAGAAGTTTCTGTTCATGTCCTCTGCCCATTTTTAAATTGGATTGTTTGCCTTTTTGTTGTTGAATTGTATGAGTTCTTTATACATTTTGGATATTAGCCCCTTATTGGAGGTGTTGTTTGCAAATATCTTCTCCCATTCGGTTGGTTGCCTCTTTGTTTTATTGATGGTTTCTTTTGCTGTGCAGAAGCTTTTCAGTTTGATATAGTCCCATTCATTTATTTTAGTTTTTACTTCTCTTGTCTTTGAAGTCAAATTCATAAAATTATCTTTGAACCCAAGGTCCATAAGTTTAGTCCTATGCTTTCTTCTATGCAGCTTTCGGTCTTATATTTAGGTCTTTGATTCATTTTGAGTTAATTTTGGTACACGGTGACAGATAGCAGTCTAGTTTTATTCTTTTGCATGTGGCTTTCCAATTTTCCCAGCACCATTTATTGAAGAGGCTTTCTTTTCCACATTGTATGTTTTTGGCTCCTTTGTTGAAAATTATCTGCCCATATTTATGTGGGTTTATTTCTGGGTTCTCAATTCTATTCCATTGGTCTGTGTGTCTGTTTTTCTGCCAATACCATGCTGTTTTGATTATTGTTGGCCTATAGTACAAGCTAAAGTCAGATTGTGTGATACCTCCAGCATTTTTCTTTTTTCTTAGGATTGCTTTGGCTATTTGGGGTCTCATGTGCTTCCATACAAATCTGATGATTTTTTTGTTCTATTTCTTTTAAAAAATGCCATTGGGATATTGATGGGATAGCAGTAAATCTGTATATTGCTTTGGGTGATATGGACATTTTAACTATGTTGATTCTTCCAATCCATGAGCACAGGATGTCTTTCCATTTCTTTGTGTCTTCTTCAATTTCTTTTTAAAAAATGTCTTATAGTTTTCAGTGTACAGGTCCTTTACATCCTTTAAGTTTATTCCTAGGTATTTTATTCTTTTTGTTTCAATTGCAAAAGGAATTTTTCTTTTAATTTCTTCTCCTGAATGCAATGGATTTTTATATGTTGATTTTGTAGCTGGCAACTTTACTGTATTCATTTATTGTTTCTAATAGCTTTTTGGTGGAGTCTTTAGGGTTTTACATATAAAGAATCATGTCATCTGCAAAAAGTGATAATTTAACTTCTTCCCAATTTGGAGTACTTTTATTTCTTTGTCTTGCCTGACTGCTCTGGCGAGGACTTCCAACACTATGTTGAAAAGCAGAGGTGATAGGGGACAGCCCTGTCGTGTTCCTGAATGTAGAGCAAAGGGCCTCAGTTTTTCACCATGAATTACGATATTAGCTGAGGGTTTGTCATGTATGGCTGTTATTATGTTAAGGTATTTTCCTATCATACCCATTTTAATAACTGTTTTAATCATAAATGGATGTTGTATCTTGTCAAATGCTTTTTCTGCATCTACTGATAGAATCATGATTTTTATCTCTATTTTACGTGGCGTATCACATTGATTGCTGATTTGTGTATGTTGAACCATCCTCGTGCCCCTGGAGTGAACCCCACTTGATTGTGATGTATCATCTTTTTAATGCATTGTTGTATGTGATTTGCTAGAATTTTGCTTAGGGTTTAGCACCTCCCCTCCCCTGCCCCCTCCCCCCGGCCAGTCTACCCCTTGCCAACGCTGCCTTAAACATCTGGATGCCAGCCCCTCTGAAACCTGCTCTTTCTCATATTCTAAGTACAGTCATTTGCATAATGAGGCTAAGCTAATGTATTGGCTGAGTCCCAGCCCATCCCGAACTCTCACAAATTTGAAGTCAATTATAAACCAGCCTAAACTACCAGCCTAAACGGAATTCCTTATATGAAATGAGATTGATTGATTTACAAGTTGAGTTTTATGGTGATAAATGGAGAATTTTTAAGGTTTTATGTTTTGCAAAAATAATCAGTTTCTACAACCAAATAGGTAGATTCTGAACTGAGATTTTCTTAAAACTAGAAATTAAATTTGGGATAAAAACTTCCTCTGGGGCAAGTCTTTTTAGCTGGGCTTATATTACTGCGGATTGTGGAATCGTTTCCTCTCAGCTGTCATTATTATTGCTGCTGCTACTGTTATTAGCACGTATTGTCATTTATTGTGTATGACACATGGAACCTGAAGCCCAAGGCCACAGCCCCAGTAAGTGGCAGAGCTGCGACTGCATGACGGTAGCTCACCGTCGCTCCGATTAAATGTATATTTTTTCTTATGTTGTAGAAAGTTGAAGTCAGGATAAAGGGTAGAGTGGCCTGAAGATCACTGAGAGAAGTTCACATTTAGGAACAAAAATGTTGATGTGTTAGGATGTAATTATTAGCGTGTCACGAGTGAACGAAAACCGTAAAGCAAGCTAGCATTTCCTGTACCTGTCAGAAAGCAAAACCCAATTATCAAAAGTATAGTAAAACATGTTTGAATAGAAAGTTCATGTCTTCCAGCAGTGGTTGCTTAGCTGGATATCCTTGCACCCTTATTTTATTTTTTTTTTGGTGTTCTAAAGTAGTCATCAAAACACTTACATAGGTTACATTGAGCGGCTGTGCACGGATAACACAGGAGCAGGAAACAGGAAAGAGAGGGAAAAATAAGTAGTTCAAACTTAGAGAAGTATTCGGCCCATAACCCTTCATTTTCATTTCCTCTTCTCTAACACTACCCCGCCAGCTTCGCCCACACGCCGCTGCAGGCTGGGTTCGTTGCCAATAGCTAACTGGTTTCCTAGCCCCTGTGTTCTCTCGTCTGGAAGCTCACAGCACATTGTATTACGATTGTCCCTCGTCTGGGAAATCTTCGTGTCTCCAGCATGCGCTGTCATGCCAGGCACATAGTAGAGTCTCAATAATTTCTGGATGAGCACATAGAAAATTCAGCATCATTTACTTTCTTTAGTTACAGATAAATACTCTCTCCAACGATGGTTTCGCTCCTGTTGGCAGCAGCAGGTCATCTGTCCTGCTCAGGAGTCATGACAGTTTCCCACCCACTGAAGGGAGTGTCTGTTGTTTGGAATCTAATGCTAAAAGCAAGTATCAAGTGAGCTCTATACTTCTGGTATATGCCCTACAAACACTTGGCCAGGGTGCCAGAATTAAGTTGTAAAGATATGTAACAAAATGCTATTATATGGACTCTCTCTCTCTCTCCTCTCCCTCTCTGAACACAGTTTTTAAATTTTTTTTTTTTTTTTTTGTATCTGAAAGGCCCTGCAAATGAAAAACTATTCATCAAAGAAGGGTCTGGCCAGGTTAGACGCTTTGGTCAAGCAATGTAATTCCACCTACCTGCAGTGTAATTCACTGCAAAATTAATGCGATAGCATGTAAGGCCATTGTCCCATAAAAGTAATTGTTAACCTAAAGAAAAAGCAGAATTTCCTTCTTACTAACATGACAAGATTAAAACCTTTTAATAAGTGAGGTTTACATGTGATTCACTTCTGATGATTGAAAAAAGAGATCTTGAACAGGTTTGGCTGTATTTTTCAATCATTGGCCAAATCTGAATATACTCTAAAAGTTATAAAAAAGAAGAAAGCTATTCACTTTGTTTAAAAGTACTTTTGACTCTGGGTGGAGACCATACAATACAATGCAATATATAGAAATGTATACTTTAAACCTATATAATTTTACTAACCAATGTCACCCCAATAAATTTAATAAACATTAAAAAATGATTAAGAAAAAGGACTTTTGACTCATGGGAACTAGATAACACAAAATCAGTATCTTTCTAAAGGAAGACTACTAGTTTTTCCAGTAAGTTCCTCTATTTTTTTCTTGTCCTGTATTAGAAATGTATTGTTTTTACAGAACCACCACTAACCTTGTCACTCAGACTGTTTCTTAGTTTAGACAGGAAACGGTCAGATGTTTTCTGTTCTGAGATAGCCTCCAGCTACCTTTCGTTTTTAAAGGGGTCTTAGAGTCCTTGAATCAGGTTCCTATCTCCTTCTCAGGAAATGTCTTGATTTTGGAGCCTGAAGTCTTTCACTCTGCACAGTCCCCTCATGCCTTGTGTCTCTGAGATGTTCTGAAGGCAGGTCTGAGAAGGGACGTGGGTTAATTCAGAAGGCCGAGGTATATAGCTCCATAACCGCTAGAGAATTCCTCAGGCCCTCTCCGTGCATCCCCCAAGTTCTGTTGGCCTCAAGGTGATAGACCCAGACCAGTCCTCTAATCAGTTCAGAGAACATAAGGATGGCAATTATTGCATTTTTAATTAATAGTCTGCATATGTCTACTCTACCTTCGTATATATGTTCAAGCTCATTTGATCGTGTCAACAGCTCGGAATAAACAGGAAGGGCGTTATCTCCACCCTACACAGGAGGCTCAGGGAGGCTAAGGCGTCACACAGCTAAGTAAAGGCCTGAACCGGGCGCCGTGCGGGTCTAGCACTGGTCTCTCTCCCGGCGCGTAGGCACCCAGGCCACGTAGGAGCTTTGTCGGTGGGTGTCCTACTCAGCCTTAGGAAACATTTCCCTTCAAATTTATTTTGACTCTGACTAATGAAAACTCAAGGGATTCCTTGTTCATTAAATTGCTTTTAGCCAGTGAGCTGTTCCACGGGCATAAAACACTTAGGTTTTCTAGGAGTTTCTCCCGGAGACAGCGACGTAGTCAGTGGGTAAAGCCTGGATTTTGAAGCGCGTGTGGCCTGTTTTCAGGCCTTCATTTCATCTTTTAGTGACTGTGTGAAGCAGGCAATTTTATCAGCATTGAGGCCCCTCAGTTTCCTTGTCTGTAAGGTGGGGTCACCTCACTGGTGAGAATTGTGGGGTCTGCTCTGTGTAATACAGCTCAATAAGTGGGTGCTATTTGTTTCATAATTATTACTTTTATTTTTTGAGATCGTGGTGACTTATGAAATTGACTGTCTTTCTCTCTCACTTCCTCCTCCATGAGCTGCGTCACATTCAATACCGCGTGTACTGAAAGGTAAACGTGTATGTCCGTGTCTTACTGGTTGGTTTCTGTCATTTCGGAATGGAGGAGGGGGATGGAGAGAAAGAGAAAAAGATATTTCGTTTCTGAAATTTCTTAAATTTTTCAATTCAGTAAAATACTTGAACAATTACAAAGTAAAAGAAGTGGAACAATGTGGATGCAGGCTGCTCATAAATATTTATTGAAAACCCTGACCTAGGTTTAGACTATTTCTTCAAAATCAATAATGTAATAGTCATAATAATAAATAAAATTAGCCTGGTATTTTTGTGTCACCGTCACCGATTTTGGTGCAATATACAAATTACTTATAAAGTGCCACAAAAAACATTTCCTGATTTCTTAAATGCTGGTGTTTTCTTTAAAAATACCATATAGGTAAGATCACTTGAGAAAGAGCTTCTAGAAAGGGTCAGTAAGCATGGCAGCCCTACCAATTCTCTGAACTTTCTGCTTAGGCTTTTCTAGGAAATAATAAATTCGGAAAGAGATGTTGTAGTAAGTAATGGCTAGATTTAATTTGAAGCAGCACTAGCAAATATAATAGTATTTAATCACAGCCTTTGGGTCATGGTGCCGTGAACTGAAGAAACTGCTCCCTAGGAGACCTTTGAAAAGGTCTGTGTGATGGCTGATACCCACTCTGACCCCCCTTTAGTTTAGGAGAGGTTCTGAGCTCACACGCTTTTCTAAATGAATGGACCTAGGCTTTCCCTTTGGTTTAAGCCTCTGGACCTTTGTTGTTTCCTCTCCCTGGCATGCTCTCTCCCTGCCACCTCTGCCCCTTCTGCCTGGAGGATCGAACTCAACAGTTGAGCAATGTCTGGGGTCTAAGCACTTTCGTGATGCTCACGCCCCGAATCCACATGGTCACTTGATGAGGTAGTTCTGGCTATTATCCCCATTTTACAGATGAGGAACCTGAGGTATGGCAAATGAAGTTAGCAGCCCAAACTTGTACAGCTAGTCACTGGTGGAGTCGGGGTGAAATCATTGTTCGTTTTTATCATTTGCGGCCGTTTCCGACACTATAATAACTTCTACTTAGATGGTGAGCAACATTTAAGCAGTTGCGAGCTGGACTTACATAAGTGGTGTGAGTCTGTCGTACTGTTCTGCATGGACGTTTGAGCAGTAAAATGGTGACCATTGCGAAGGGCAGCTAGGAGCTTTGCAGCCGTGGTGTGCGTGGCCTAAGTGTTAGAAAAGCTAACATGGGCCTTGGAGGAACAGGAAGAAGGGGAGTCTATAAGGTCTTTGACTCCTGTGGCTGATGGGCTATATGAGACCATGGAAAGTTAATCTTTCACCAAGGCCTCCCCCTGCCCCCTCTGGAAAGCACCTACTATGTGCAAAGAGCATATAAGGCTTAGGAAATGCGACTGGCATCAATTCATACCTCAGACGGTTCATGACCCAGAAGTCCATGCACAGAAATAAACACAAAAGCAGGAGAATATAATAGAGGAGTTCAGAGAACGTAGACTGTATGTCCACCTCGGGACTTGGTGGTCATGGGAGAATGGATCTTTATGGAATTTGAGGAGCAGGAACTTTGATTTGTGGATTTGGAACAAAAGATATTCCTTGTGTTCTAAGCAGAGTGAAGCAAGGTCCAGAGGTGAAAAAAATATATATACTATTTAGAGAATAGAGAGCAGCTCTGCTCAGAGACAGCGCCTGGAGAATGGAGGGAGAAGTGGGGGTCTCTGCGGTGGTTGATGGAAAATGTGAGGGAAACCACTCTGAAGCCCCTTTGTAGCAGCCCTGGGGGGAAGACGTCAACTTCTTGGCGCACAGTAGGCGCTGAGCTAATATTTGCTGACATAGTGAGTGACTTGCATGATGCAAAAAGGTAACGTGATTTTTTCAGCATTTCACAATTGCCCATCAGTGAATTAACCTGAGGTCAAATAGGAAACATGGCTCTAGAACACGTTTAGCCTTCAATTCCTGGACTAAACTCCCGATGTTGAAATGCTGGGTCGACTCTCCAGGAGTGTCTAAAACGACCCTGGGCACGTAGCATACTTTCTTATGGCTGACCTATATCTGCCGTCGCGAACTACCTTTCTTCGGGCTGGGCAGGGTCTCTTCTTGTTTAAATCAACAATGAGAAGACCAGACCCTAGCACCTTAGATGTATCCACATATCTATAAAAGTCTAGCAACCAAAAGGTATTATCTCCATTTGGAAGAAGTAGAGCACTTTTAAGGTTCAGAAATATATACATATATGTGTGTGTGTGTGTATATATATGTATATATATACACACACACACATACATATATATATTTATACACACACACACACACACACACACACACACATATGGGTTCTGAAATGGTCATTTTTTTCCCCCTCAGCTCTGCCATTATAGTGATCAGCCAAGCTTCGGTAAGGTAAATACTTTTGGAAAATAAGTGGAAATTTGCTGCAAATCAGTCCTTTTGTGCATGGCCGCGGGAGCATGTTGAAATGTTTGGACACTAATACCCATTCATTTTCTTGGCTCCATAAATAAAAGCCGCCAGCTCTGTGGCGGCCGTGAAATGGTATTCTTCAGGGCCCAGCAGGAACCCCCATCCTTATTACCACTGCAGGGGGCAGGACAGGCCCAAAATAGCAAGACAACTAAATCAAGACATTTTCAATGTCTAACAAAATGACTGTGTTTCAGGAGGAACCAAAAGGTTGGAAAAAAAATTGGACAGCTTTTGTACTTAGTGTAATACCTTTGTTAAAAGAGTTCAGATGGGAAAAAAGGAATCTTTTAAAGATGGCATCAGCATATTTCTGAATATCATTTAAAATCTCCAAAGATCTTATGAAACTGAAAATCAGATGCACTGATGTAATCGTCAGGGGATTCAAGCTGAAGCTGAATTCCTTTTGGGGACCCCAGACCATGATTTCCATGGGGCTGTCAGAAAAACTAGAGGGGCGGGAGGGGGGGGGAATCTTCAAAAGGAGGTCAGAGAAACATTGCAAGAGACATGAGTGGCTATTTTGGTCTGCAAATCTTTCCCAAATTAAGATTTATTTTTTTTCTAAGCATGGTTTTTTAGCTATTATGCTTTCTTTTTATCTGAGAGAAAGATTAGCAAAAGTATTTTCTAAGAGTCCTAGAGACATGGCAATAGCTGGCTGGGAGGGCAGCCGTGGAGGAAAGTGTTCAGAAGATATTTTTGGATCTTCTTCCTCTCTTGGTCAGCCTGCCCTGATGGTTAGGAAGTCCCGTTCACCCATTTTGAATAAAGAATTAATTCCTTTTGTTGTCAGATGAGACCCCATAAGTAAGTACCCAGTCCAATAATAATTAGTACTGAATTCTTTTGCACGGTGCAATGCTACGAGGCTGACATTATTATAAGTAAGCACGTATGGTACATGTAACTCCTATTTCTGATTAAAAACTAGTCATTTTATGTCCTGTGACTCAAGAGATTTGCTCAAAGTGTACACGCCATAAGACTCTTGCCAAATTCTTCAAAGCTAACATGCCACGCACACTCTGAAACACAGGTCTTTTGGATTTTCAACAGTTGATAAACAAAGAAAAAACGACGTCCTACCCCCTGCGCTGTGTGCCCCCCATCTTGTCTTCACACTGTAATGAGAGCCATAAACATTACGTCGCCTAATAAAAACTCCAGTGTTTCAGAGCCGGCTCGGAGACTGTGAACCACATCTGGTGACAACTGGGGCTAATTAATATCTTTATAGGTGTCTTCCATCCTCTGGAGTGTAAGCAGGGATAGTTGGGGTGCTTACATGAAAGCCCCAGGCAGCCCCGCGCTGTTGCTTGCTTTCCCGTCGGAACTGATAACAAGTAGACCAATTTTTATAGGACTGTAAAAGCTGAGTGTGGAGATGGGTCACGCAGAGGGGCGTTTCGCTCCTCTGTTCTGTCACTGCGCTCATGTCTCTGGTTCCGTCTGCTTTGGGCTAGCCTGGCTGGTTAGCTAGACATATGGAAAGGCAAGAGGGGGAAAAAAAAACACTAAAAAGGGGTGGGGAAGCGAACAAATAGCTGTGCTCCGATTTAGACAAAGCACACCGTGACCCATACGCACCAGATCTTCTTGCAAAGATCTTTAAAAAATCTGCTCCATGAAGTATTTGCTTGTGGCACAGATAAGGTTTATCTAACAAGAGCGAGGGAAAATTAAAAAGCAAGAGGAACTAGCACAGTGGTGGTGATACGTGTTTTGAAGCGCACCGCTTGGCCAAGTGCAATGTTACAGCTCTAGGCTAAACATGCAGGTGGTCGAGGGACGTCTTTTTCAAAGGTTACCCTACAAAGAGCATGCCAGCCCTTCTCTGTCAATACGGGCCAGTACCCTGGGAGCTCCCGGACAATCAGAAAATAATGACATCAACCTGACCATGGTTAAGTACATAACATGCTGAAGGTTCACGGGTGTGTAGCCTGGAACAATCAAGAAAAAATAAAGACGCTTGCTTGGCGGGCCCCAGCTGTTATTAGCCATGCTGTGAGATCAAGGAAAGGTAGGATATGGCCTGCCACTTCAATTGGGACCAGGTTAATCTCTCAATTGGAGGAGAAGAGAAACAACAGCAAAGCAGCCCTCAGAAGGAACAGAGGCGACAAATGACAATATCTTTATTTGCATAATCTGTGTTTAACCCTTTCCTAATAGAGACCACATTGCCTTCAAATCAGCTTAATTTTCTTTTGACTGGTGTGCAGAGAACCCTAACACCTTCAGCCAATGAGCGTGCTATCTAATATTCATTTAATACGTACTGCGGAGACTTAGGGCTTAGGGGGGACGTCTAACCGTGTAGATTAAAAGTGACAGGCATCCCTTCAAGGGAGCACTGCTGGAATTTATTCTGGCCCGGCCTTCACTGCTGACTTTGTGGTCTTCAGAAAGTGGCTTAATCTCTGTGCTTTGGCCTCCTTCCCTTGGAGAATGGGTGAAAATTAAGAAAGAGAGTTGGGAATTAAAGAAGCCTCGCACACCACTATGGTTTGAGACATTTTTTTAAGAACACAAAGGGCTGTGTGTGTGCTCGTAAAGGAAACCAGAATTGCTGATTGCACATTCAAATATACGGGCAGCTCTGTGTGAGTGGGTGTGTGTATGAGGGCACGTATTCTAGAAGGTGAGCGGAGTTACGGGGAGTTCTCCTTCTGCAAAGAAACGTGAACGAAAACCTTGCACGAAAGTGGTACGTGGAGCTGGAATTTGTCATGAGGAAGACTGACTTTTTAGCACATGGTTTTTCTGTTCGTTTTTGTATCTGTTTTATGATTTCCTGCCCCATCCCTTTCTACCTATATTTTTTACTCCCCAATAAAGTACGAGGACAAAGACCTTTGCAAATTTAAAATATACTAATTTTCACTTAGAAAAAGCAGATAGAAAAAGATGTTTCAGAAGTGTTTCTAGTTCTTCAAAGGAGTCTGCTCTTTGGGTCCAAGCCCACGGTTCACTGCTTCTTGTGTTTCTCTGGACTTATAAAGAGGCGATGGGCGAAAGACAGGTGCTCCTATAGAGGTGGTGCCATTTTGTACGGCATTAACTGTGGTCCCATCTCCACAAAGAAACTGCTCTGAACAATCAGTGTGAAACATTCTTTCCCCCCAGTTATTTACTTTTGTTTAATTATAAAAGTACTTACTACGGGGGAAAGTATATTAGAGTAAAAAAAAAAAAAAAGGTTCACATAATCTTAGCTTCCAGCTCAAACAGAGTAACTGTTTTGATACAGTTCATTCTCTTCTAATTATCCTTCTATTTAGTTCTTCCTTATAGAGTCAAGATTATCTCATGTGTAAATTGTGTTATACTCGTTTTCACAGTCAATATTACTATATATTACTAGAATCTTTATAAACATACTTTTCATTTGTTTGACATTTCATCTTCTGAGTTGAACATTTTGGGTTATATCAAATGTTTTATTTAATATTAAAATACTACCTACTAGAGTCATGACTCACTTAAATCTTTTTGTTTAAGGCCTTCCATCATTTGAGATTTTTTTCCCTCTTAGTATACATTTCCGCTAGAAAGGCAGAGTAAACTTTTTAAAAGCAAAAGGTTTAGTTAAAGGGTGTCTTTGCAATTAATCCTATTAAAAAATTACCAAAATATTTTTAGCTTTGGCTCCAAGAATAGAAAGGAAAATATGACAATACTTTAAAGACACATTTTAACAGTGTGTTCATGCCTGCTAGTCAGAATAGGCAGTGTTATCACACACGCGTGGAAATTAGGCTGTGCGAGAACTCTGCCTTAGTACTGGAACCAATCCTGACCACCCTGCTAGCTTAGCCCTGTCTCTGGACATTATTTTATCAGCACAATTGACTGAATATTTAGGAAAGCTCTGGTATAGGGCTCTCACCTACCAAATGCCTGGTTAGCTATGTCCTAGGAAACTTCTGGGGCTGCAAGGGACTTTTTATTATTGACTCGAACCCATGGACTCGTATACAGAGTATATATGGTTTGGATCCTGTGAGTATAGCCTGAGAACATAATAGACAAGACTTTCTCTTAATATATATCGTTTCTGTCTTTCAGGCTCTACTCTGGATTAGTGTCCACAGTCCTGCTATGCTTTCAAGTCTGGAATGTTCCCAGTGGACGAAAACTACCCCTGTGTCACACAGCAAATAAGATAACTAATAGGTAAGTGCAGCCTGACACCAAGTTGTTCTTCATCAACATTTATTTTTGCAAGACAAGTGGCCTCCTTGAGAAAGCATGCTCAGCACTTCTGTATCCCAACCCAGTGCTGCCATGTTTATGACGTCCTCCCCAACAAAACAAACTGTGGCTTGCGTTTTCCCACATTTTGATTGTCTGAGGTAGCTTTGGATTTTGAAAAACTCCACGTACCAAGGCCAGTTAGCTAGTAAAATTACATTATACACTCATTAAACATGTGGCAAGTTTATTCAAGGTGGAAGTTGATTACGGGTCATCAGAATTATGAATATTTCAAAACGAAAAAAGGACAGAACCCCAGGAGTCATAAGATTCAATGTGATAGGAAAGTAACCAAAAAATAAAACTTTTTCCCATTAAAGTTCCTCTTTAACAGTATCTGATTATAATGTCACAGATTAGATCAAAGAAAGGAAGAAAGATGGGTAGAAAAACTAGGAAGTGGAGAAGAACTACTGTTACCTTTTTTGGAGACGAAAATGCAAACCCATAAAAAAAATTACAGGTTTGTTAAAATAAGTTGAAGCCAAACTGACTGATTTTTTAGACTGTTTACCTAACGATTTCAGAAGGAAAAACACATTGGAACGAAATGGCAGAAGCATCTATCGTTTGTCAGTCTCTCCATTTCTTTAACTAAAGAATAGATGGCAGTCTTTTGCTTCTGCCCTTAGTGAAAGTCTCATGGAAAACTAAAGATTGCATTTCTGAAAGATTTGGCCAAATCTCCTATTAAACACTGACACGGAAGACTATGGAATCAGTTTCTCTTTGGGGGGTTGGGGTGGGGATCTAAAGACCAATATTCAGCAGAGGTTAGCTTTAATCAAGGCTTAGTCAATAAATGAATTATCATATGATCTGAGAGAAGCCTTGTATGTTACTTCATGTGGCACTATTTCATAGCGCTACCGTTAAATCATTCCATGAAAAATGACAAGCAGCCCAAATTAGGAAACACTTTCTATTATGAAGACATACAATAAATCCCATAGGTTAAAATATCCTTTCTCAGCTTTCTCATTCTTCACCAGCTTTCCTTGGCCAATATGCTTTTTATTTAAATGGGAAATCAGATCAAGTTTAGCAGCTGAGTCATCAATTTGTTTCCCTGGCAAGTAAATTAGTTTCAGAAACACATTAAATCCTATCTCATTTCATGCAAAACTTACCCATCGCCACAATTTGGTGCTGAGTGATAGGTGGACCTCCTGGCATCCAGAGAAGTGTGTGGCATTCCTGTTAGCCATCTGAGCTGTCGCCAACCATCCTGGCCTGGAAACTTCACAGATATGTTTCCTCATGAAGCCTCTCATATAATCTACATGTCACCAGCAGCTGCTATAATTATATACATACTTACAGCCAGCTGCTTTTAAGTCTGGGTGGGAAGAGGGGGGATTAATTTTGGCGACTAATATCCCCACTGAATTTATTATTATTCCAGATGCAATCTTAAAATATTATCTGAATTTTTTTCCATTCATTTATTCTTTCCTCAGATATTTATTATAAAGGAGTGCTATTGTCAAGGTCTATATTGGCAAAACAAAAGTAATGTTATTACTGTATCTTCTAATAGCCAAGCTTCATTAACTGAAAGTGGTGGGATTAGAAGTGAACAGAAATAGAAAGAGGCTCACAAGGGGAAATAACATTTGTTGAGTACATACTACGCATTGTCACATAATCCTCACAGCAGCATTTACGCACTGGTATCACCCCATTTTAGAGATGAAAAAACAGATACTCGAAAAGGTGAGGTCACTTACCAGCGATGACAGCTCCGGTGGACCAGCTGGGAGCTGCATGTGTCTGCCTGACTTCAAAATCCTTTTTATTATCGACATATTACCTGTTAACACGTTGTGTACGGATCACGAGAATCTTCACGAGGGATTTAAACCCCGCCGTATGCAACGTGTTAAGTTCCTGTGATACTGCTTGGATATCTAGGAACTATTTCTAGGAAATACACAGACCCTCACTGAATTCACGAAGACATTCACCATATACATAGCCAATTCTGACCACCTTGCCATCCGCCAAAACTTTCTTCCATTGCCACTGTCTTGACCATTAAACTTGTGTCCCCTGCATCCCCTGAGAACACATTTCTAGAGTTAGCGCGGACAAAAAGAAAGGCTCTGGAGAGGGTCTCAAAAGCCAGAGACTTTGTTCTCATCTCAGGCGTCATCTTCTCTAGCGTCCCTATGATTACTGGCAGATTATCCATGTACGAGAGGTTCATGAAAATGATAAGCGATTGAAATATACTTTCTCATTCAGTTTGTCATGTCGGCAGACTGCTTTCTAACTACAACTTTCATGACTTTTAAAGGAAAAAGTAAGACGAAAAAAACAAAGGTAATGGATTGATTTACCGCTTTTCATCTGAACTCATTTATGACAAATTTTCTTTTCTTTTGAAGGAAGGGGCAATTTGGAGGGTGCATCCCTGGTTTTCAAAGAACCTGGAAAACCTAATGAAAAGAGCTGACTGACCGAAGAACACCGAGAATGGAAAAAAAAAAAAATCTCTGTTTATGCACAGAGTGCTGCATCTGCAAGATTCCACAGCTCCCGGGATGAGCCCCCCACCCGGGGCCACCTGTACGAGTGTGAGCCCCTCAGCCTCTCAGGCCTAGGTGGTCTCTGCGTTCCAGTCCCACAGCCAGCACACATTCTGGCCCAGGCTACATCCGGTGCTGGCTTTCTCAGGTGCCCACCTGTCCATTAGCAATGGCAGTGAGACTCCCAACGCATTTTACAGAGGCGACCGCACAGCAGTGGCTGTTAATGACTTTGGAATCTTCTGTCTTTGACAATAAGCTGGAATCTTGACTATGCAATTGCCTGCAACCACGCAAATTGCCATTTAGAATGAATGTTAACATATACACTGGGGTACGCGCACACAGCGAGCTGCACTCTCCCCATACGATCATGGTGGGTGACATTCTACCCATTTTCAGTGAGCAAATTTGAATAAAATGGCCGCGTAATACATTCTGCGTTAACATCAGTTATTTAAAAAGCCCAAGGATTAAAAGTTAATTCCATCCTTTTAATTCAAGGGACATATAAATGGCATTATGGGTAAAGCCAACTCCTCGTTTTATCAGTCCTTTCATGCTGCCTCCTCACTAATTCTTGGTTGTTCAAATGCTACCTACATAATAAAAGCCTTGAGTTAATTTACTAAGATTTTACACCAGTGCAAATGAAAGAAAGGAAAGTGCTAAACAAGGCAATTAGCACTCTGTTTAGTGCACTCCCAAAATAAATGTAGGCAATTTGCAATTTGGCAAATGGCACTCTACCCACATCCAACTCATTTATGCCTAAGGGGGTGGCACAGTTCATTAGGGGAAAAAGTGTTTATATATATTACGCTATTGAGACCCAACCCATCTTGTACTCTAGCAACAGATGCAACTCGTCCTGAGGTTTATTAGTGTTTCTTGCAGAAAAATGCCAAACTATTATGCTTTCGAATAAATGGTCCAAAAAGAATGTCTTTTGCTTCTACTAGTGAGTGGCTAGCTTTACAAGATGGGGGCGTAGAGACGTGTGTAGGGGATGGTTTGCAAAATCTATAGTCATGAGTTGGAGCTCATCTCCACTTGAGAGAAGTGATTTCCAGTTTAATTTTGCAGCATGCATCTCCACTCTGATGCCACTTGCAGAGATCCGCTGGAATTGTTCATTTGAAGTACTACTGACTGTTTCTTAATTGACAGGACAGTTACTCCAAGCCTTTCTTGTTTATTCTTGTTTGCCTCTTATTAGTGCAAAAGTAATAGACGCTCTTAATGCAGAATTACCACCGACATTAATATTTAAGATGCAGGAATGATAAAGGTTAAACATGTGTTTACACTGCCTTTGTACAAAGAGCTTTACAAAATAGTTCAGAAACAGAACTCTGGGCCAAACTTGGAATAATTGTGCCCAAATGCTAGCCTCTCATTCTTTGGGATTTACTCTTCATTTTAGGAAGACGACATTCTTGTATTTCACTTTTAATCTATTACTGTCAGCTGAACTTTGGATTTCTGCTGGAAAGGAAATATGAAAAATTGACATCTGAAGAAGGAAAGTACAATAAAATCCACCAGCCTTCCCTGTATTTTTGTTTATTTTTGAGTCTAGATAGTTCCACTCAGTGATTAGAAAAAAAAAGACAAGGCAAGGTAAAAGCATTCTTTTGTGCCCTCTAGCTGCTGGAAGCACAAATGGAAAATAAAATTCTCCGATGATTAAATTCTTCTACTCTGGCTTGGAGGAACGAAAACCAAAAAAACAAAACCCACTATTTCTATGAGCTAAAGTTCTTTTTTCTTTATAAAAAGAGAAGTTTACCTTCCTGAATTAATTGCACTTACATTTTCACAACACAAGGCAGAGTAAGGGGGAGGGACTCTTAGAAAGTTAAACCGGAAATCACTTCTCTCAAGCAGCTGACTGATACAACCTATAAATAATGGACTATGTACACTGCTTTGAGCATTGATCATTGATTTGCACTCTATCCCTACAGAAAATTGAGATGACAATCCAGAGTGACTTTCGTTTGTTTGTTTTAGGAATACTGTGATGGCTTTTGGAACTGATGGCAAAGCTAGGACGCCTGTGCATGTTTGTGAAAATGAAGGGGTGTGTGTACTTCATTTACAGACAACCTTCTGCCTTTGAGGTCATTCTTAGCACAGAAATTGTTACCAAAATCAGTCCTTAAGAAAATGGTGAATTTGTGGATGGCAGTTTGGGTTACAGCTCTTTAAATCTAGGCTACATTTCAAATACAAAAATCAGCACCCCATGTGGTTCTCTTGTCAACTGAAGAGGAGAACATTTTATGAAAGACTAAATGGCTTACTTGTGGGATGATTCACAAAGGAAAGTTCTCGATGCCCAATGCAGCGCACAATTCACTTATGAGGAGGAAAAGCCTTGCAGCTTGGTACATACATGCTGCCCACAACTGTGGGAAAAAAAAAAAAAAGAGAGAGAAATAGTTTGAAATGTGCAGAATTATTTAAAAAAAAAAAAAAAGAAAAAAGAAAATCTCTCCAGGTTTCCCAAGAAAACGGTTTTCTAAGTGCCCTACATTTTTCAGTGTGTCCGGGAGAGTAGGTGTGTGTGGGGGACTGAGGGGATGGGTTGGGAAGGGAGTTGAGCTGCTTAATGATTCAAGGAACTAGATGAGAACATTCTCTCCCTGATGTGGCCGTCCATGCAGCTCACAGGACTAAGCTGACAGTCTCACTCCCTTTCCCAGTAACTCCCCATCCAGTGCAGAGCTCGCCCCGAAAGGCTCAGTCTCCACAGATGTTCTGAGTGGCATGTCCTGAGTCGCCCTTGTGTGGTGGGGAAATACAGAAATCAAGCTAAATCGAATTAGTCAGCAGAGGGAGAAAATAAAGGTCAGGTCCACCAGCATCCGAGTAAACAACCTATGCCAATATGGCCCTCTTCAGTCAGGAACTCATTAAGAGCTGATTGTCCTTCTTGGTGAAATCTCAAAGATGCATGGTGCTGAATTATTAAAAACAACATATACAAAATCCAAAAAAAACAAAAAACAAAACCCCAAAAAACAAAACAAAAAAACCCCACAGAAAACCCCCCACAATGCAGTATGCCAGATGAAAAGATAAGAAGCCATAATATCCCACGGAATTGTGTCTCTTGGATAGAGATAGTCCCTAAATCCCCAGCTTTCTTTGTTTTGATGACAATTTTTCTTCCTTGAAGGGAGCAGAAAGTATGCTTGAAGCCGGGCTTGTGTTACCTTTGTCTGCCTATCTCAGCTGGTATTTAATTGGTCAGCAATAGGAGGGAAGCTTCCTTTGAGGTAATGAATATTGACTGTTTATGTTGAAATGTCACTGTGAAAAGAAAGCCAGCACCAAAGAGGGAGAACCCAGTGTGAGAGCCTGAGACACAAAAGAGACACCAGTGAAGCAGAGGCATTGAAAAGCAAAGCAGCTGAAATTCAAAGAATGGATGAAACAGAAATAGCCTACATGTGTGGGAATTTTAAGCGAGCCGTTGACAGGTGAAAAAGTCATTATTTTACCTGTTATAACCCAATGTAATTGTGTGTTTTTCCTAACATGACATACAGGCCATGACTCATAGAAACGTTTTAATTGAGAAACCATCCTCGTCTCTTAATGAATCATTTTTGTCCCATAAAGGGAAATGGGGCAGACCTAACACTTAAGGACTATGTGGATTCTAAACCGGAGAAAAGGGAGAAACGGAGTGACTTCCGCATGGCCCGGCCAGCCCTCTCTTAAAATGCTTAGGTCTTGCATTTTCAAACGAACCTGCTGGATGGGAAAAGTTTGGGGCCTGTTAATTAGAGATTTCAGGGTAAGAAGGGAAGGAAGCATGGTGTCACAAAGCACATACGGTCTGCTCCTTAGCTTAGAGGGACTGAAAACCTCATCGTTTTTAATCATCTGGGACATTACTGTGGGCGTAGCTTTGTAATTTGAGGGTGGCCCTGAGCTGACAGCTGAGATGGGGCGTCTTCAACCCCTTCAGCGTGGTCAAGCTCTCCGCAGTTCAGTTGGGTTTTGCTGGGAGGTTTGGCTTTATTCACCCACAATGGATTTTATGTCATTGTGTGAATTGGATTTTCCATTCTTACATTTCCCCCAAATGATGACCAGCCGGATGAGTAATATCAGAAAAAGACAGCAAACGGGGAAGGGCTAACTGATTTCAATGCGTAGGACGTGCCAACATTGCCAAGTTTTAAAATCTGGGCGGACTCCTCTCCACCCCCATCTTGGGCTTGACCGTTGTGCAAATTACTGATAGCCACAAGTATTGTATTTGTTGCCTTTATATTGTGTATGAGAAGGGAAATGGAACAAAGAGACAACTATGTAACTATTGAGTCACACTCATGGGAAAAATCAAATGACTGAAGAACCCAGATAAACAGAAAACTTGAGTTTCTGGTCCCCATGAATAGGCAGTTGTATTTACAGTGTGGCTTTACTGTTCACGTATTTAAAGTTCACATATTTGAACTTTATCATAATTGGGACCCCATCATCGCAGATTTCTGAGACAAGAGCTCATTACCTTTCCCTTTGGATCGCTCCCAAATGCAGAAAGCGTTCCCTGTTTTATTGCCCAACCATTCAGTTATGTTTTTTAAAAGCCCAATAAATAAAAGATGACATCCTGAGTCACACCCTGTGTCATGCTTGAACCCTAACCTGTGACACCCACCTACCTCGAACTAACAAGCTGCATGGCCCACAAAGAGTGATATTTCTTCATTAGCAAGATCCACTTCACCTTTAAAAACCCTGGGCTCCCCGTTTGCATCCAGCGAGATTGAGACGTCTTGGGTCTCTCAATGACATTTAGGAATCCTCCAAGACAAAAAAGGAAGTCATTACATTTCCAGTTCACCTGCAAAGAAGATGTCATTAAAAGAGGAAAGCAAAATGAAACCCTGTCAACTTGTTAGGGCCCGAAAGGCAACTCTGCCATCAGAAATGGAGTCGGGACGTGATACAGAACCCTGTTACTACTGACACGGAAGACCCCGCCAGTGTCAAAGGCGTCCCGTGCCAGAAATTTCAGGTGTTGCTAAATTCATTAATGTGTCAGTTTGAAAAGATGTGATGTCATCCTGTTGTCTGGTGGGATGAAAACTGGGGGCTGCTCGCTCCTGTCAACACACTATCGTCTTAATTCCCTTTGCTGTGCACCTGATTTTGCCATCTGCAAGGGGTTAGGGGTCATGGGCGATGGCTTCTTAAAAGGCTACTAATATTTGACATATATCATGTTAATCTGCCCTTTTCATCACCACTCCCTACCACCAACAAAAAAGGGAAGATGCTGTTAAGTCAATACTCCTTGTGGTGGCTTGCTTGCCCGATTTTTGCAAATGACGGTAGGAGAGGGTGAGTGAATCTCCCCTGCTCTTTCATTTATTTGTATTATTCAAGATAAATGTACTTACTTTTCTTAATAAGGTCCTGTGCCTCCATGATAACTTTTGACAGGAATTTGATTCTAAGTCGCCAGACGGTGGACTTTCTTTGACAATCCGAGGGACTTCGCAAAGAGCGTCTTGATAAACAGGATGCAAATGATTGCTCTGCATTTGAAATGATAAAAATAATACTTGTTAACTGGTGCCAGAAAGTATGAAGGCGATTACTGTCTAGGAGAAAATCACCTTCAAAAACCTTCAAAATATAGGAGGCAAAATATAGAAGAAAATACATCATTTTGTGAATAAACAAATCACATTTCATATTAATATATCATCAGAAGATATCACACTTATTTTTCTGAAGATATGTGTTCTAGATGATGGTTTTAAAGACCACATTGTAATAATTTAATTTTTTAAATTTCATATAGCATACCAGTATAATCAAATTTCAGTTCACTGTACGGGTTATTTCAAAGAAGTGAAATCACCCATTTCCACACCTCAGTTCAAGGCAATATTTGTTTGCTTAATTCGATTTTCAAAGGATAAGGTGGCTTTTCACATTATTTTTTTCCATCCTGGAAAATGTCAGTCAAACCATCACAAGGAAATGACAATTGTACTTTCTAGCTAAGACCAAAAAAAGAAAAAAAGAAAAAAACAAAAACGAAAAAACAAAAAAACAACCAAAAAACCAAAACAACAACAACAAAAAGTGGAGTGCCTTTGCAGTTTGGGTTCTTCTAATTATTACTATTTCTTTTATTCATATAGAGGCCGGGCTTGGGAGGTACAGCATATTGTTCCTCTCGTGACTTTGCCATTAATAAACAATATAACATTATTTCATGCATGGAGAAATAACGCCGTCACTTCTTTCGATAGGTTTGCAGGTCCACACTGCTGGTGTATGTGGAATCCGGTTGGTCTACCTCATTGTGCATTCAGATTGTATATTTTGCATAAAACAGAAAAGTACTTTCTTAAAGTGCAGAAAAGTAACCCTCTTGCAAACAGATTTGCTGTCAGTGCTCAGTGAAACTTGCCTTTTCTATTTCCCCCGCTGTTTCTATTGGAAATCCAACTATTTTCCCAAGTCTATCAAGCCTGCTTTAAAGGGGATTTTCCTAGTTCTGAACAGGACAACTTTTATTTTTAAGCAATCTATGTACATGTTAAGGCAGCCCGAGTGCTAACAACGGCCATAAATAACACTTGTAAGGAGAACGTATGTGTATGGCCATGATATTGATTTCCTAACCAAGCAAAGACCTGGTTCTTTTCTCTGCTGCCCTACACCAAGATGCGGTTTTTCAGGCCCCCATTTCACATTCCACCCTGTGCAGGCTTTCTATGCAGGGGACAAGAGGGGTTACACAAATTCAGCAAGCAGCTGTTGTGGGAACTCTGGTTCGCAGGGGCTGGTCTTCATTGGGACGGGGAGCACTTAACCTCGTGAGAAGCACAGAGTTTGGTGGGAAGGCTCCCCCTGGACCAGTTTTTCAAGTTGATCCTGGTGGTTGTATTGTCGGTCCCTCTGGGTAGTGGGGGGGCGGGAGGGGGGCACACACTCTGGACTTTCACTTGTAGGAAGAAAGAAAATCAATCTTCGTGCCCCAAAGATGGAATTGCTCATGCAGAAAGTCACTGAGGCATTGGAGTCTTGTAAGGGAGACTCTGAGGAAACGGCTTCAGGCTTCAAGCAAGATGCTAAACTACATCACTGCTCTCCGGAGACACAGGGGGCATGGACAGAAATAGAAAGGGTGTGCGCTGGCACTGGCCCCGAGTTGGTGTGTGCTTTTTGATCAAGAAAGAGGGAAAAAGCAACTGCAATTGGGGATGGATCCATATACTGGAAAATAAATATAACTGAAATGCTTTGTTCTTTATTCATTAGAGTGCGTATGGCCTGTATCCTACTCAGGGAAAAAAAACACACAACAAAAAACGTGCTCAGATTACCATCAATCATTTTTCTAGAAGGGCTGTTGTAACCCTTTTGATATGTATCAAGGTTTGCATAGAGTGCTTTTTGTCTAAAGGTATTATTTGATAGTTGTGATTGCTGGCAATGATGCAACACCCTTCAACCTGAAGATTGCCAGAGCATTCTGCAGCTCAAATCATTCAAAAAAAAAAAACATCTTCTAGATGACATACTCTAATGTAGTCAGTGACTGAATTGCTGTTACTACTTGGGAAAACAAGGCATTTATTGAAAAGAACCATTTTAATGAAGTGATTGTTTGAAGACCAAGAAAAGAAGGCGCAGAAGCTTTTCACGGTCCCCTTCAAATGTAAACACTGGCCTTACTGCGGAATTCTCTTGTTCTGCAAAGGCCCAGCCATTATTTTGGGGGACCCCCATCTGTGACACAGGAAAGTCAAGGATTGCAAGACCCAGCTAAGGGGACCTGGTTGCACTGAGATTGCCTGGATTCTGAGATTTAGACCTTACTTTTGGTTCCTACAAAACCACCCACAATTATACAATTTTACTGGCTCCCCCTGTTCAATGCCCAGAAAAGAAAAGTGTGCAGTCAATACTAACGGGGATGATGGTCTCTTTGATTTTTCACTAGGCTTAGAATTTCCAAAATCCTTTTACTTACCCAATTGCTTTGCATTACGAAGGCGGGGACAATCAAAACAACCCCAGAACCAAACAAAAAGCCCCACTCTTTCCATGTCATTTTCAAAGCATGGAAGCAGGCGACACTGGATATTGACAAGGCATTCTCTGGTTCGACGCCCCCCCCCCCCCTTCTGAACCTCATCTTCAGACTGGTCCCCAGCAGACCACAGGCAGGAAGCAGTGCTCCAGAAAGCTATGAAGTGTAACTAGGGCCCCGCCCCCCAGGCTTTCTAGGAACCTTTATTGCTTGTTGAATGTGGGTTCATGGGACTGAATGCAAATTCTACTTACCCCACATTCTACTCTGGAGAACTCGAGTACCGGCCCCAGTTTCCATTCTTACTCTGTGGGAAAGGGCCACCTGTTTATTTGTTCCTATAACATGCAGCCACTTGGCAGAATGCAGTGGGTCTGGAATGGGGTGTTTAGGTAGGATAGCGGCAGAAGCCTACAGTGCATCCAGCTGTGCTAAAAGATGGAGAAAACAGGGCGTGAGCCTCACATGCTCATCTTTGGCAGCTTCTGACATTGCCTTTGAGGAGGAAATTATGACATTTAAAAGAATCTCCCCAGCTTTATAAAAAGCATGTGAATATCTATAAATATTGATCCAAAATGAGTGCAATGAATAATTTATCATGAAATATACTTTCTTTGTCTTTCAGTTTTTAAAGCAGCTTCGTTTTTTTTTTTTCCCTCTAAAAAAATTACGGTTAGACAAGCATATTTTTCCTTTATCATTTTAGAGCCACTTCTTGAAAAGTGTGTTATTTTCAAAAGATGTTTGAGGTTGGTGGAGGGGAAACCCCAACAATGCACACATTACCAAAATGGAAACGTATTGTAGATGATTTAGTTTCAGGGAAAAATATTCCTTGAGATTTAAAAGAATGTGGATATAATTTGTTGTCATAATTTTGTTGTCTTCGGTGCTTATTCTCATTTTGCAGAATCATTTAAACATGTCTTATGTTTACTTGAATAAAAATAGGGATTTTATTTGTTGGAACTAATGGTTCCAACCAAAAATATAGTCTTGTGTAATGAGAGCAAAACAAACAGGTGCTCTCAGCATCCCTCCCCGTACGGCTACCACGGGGCGGCCTCTGGAAGAGGCACTAAATATCCTCCAACCTCACCAGGAACCGGGCTTTAACTAATCACGATTCTGGGTCTTTTCTGGAATGTCTATCAATATTTTCACGAGGGGTTCAATGTGTCTTTCTCTCTCTACCCAGAGACACGGATTCGTAGACATGAATTCCTCCCATTAATTTCTTGGAGAAGTTTTCTTGGAGAAGCCATTGGTTGGGAGTTCATTTCAGCCTTTCCTGAGGCTCTAAATCTGTTTATAGATACAAGGATTTTATTTTTTTGTTTGTTTCTTCCCTGTTGAGCTTGCCATCTCAGACGCACTGATTTTTTTTTTTTCTGTTGTTGCTGTTTTTATATTTTATTCCTTTTTCATTCCACTCATGTGATGGAAAGGAAGATAAGAAAGAAGCCATTTATCAGTGTGGACATTGTCCCTTTCAGAAGACTTCGGTGGCTGTGGGCTTTTACCCCACATTCTAGTATTTCTATTTCAGTTTGTCCCGTGGACTCACCAGGTCTGTTGTACACACCAGAGGTTTGTGAAATTTGTTCCAAAGCACCGTGAATTCATGGGTGGCCTAAAATCCAGCCAGTGTGTGTGACTTTTTTTTTGAAGTCTCTTTGTGTTTCGCTAAATAATCGTTTCAAAATTAAAAAAAAAGGAAATCAGAAAGTTTTACTGAATTGGGTACATTATAAAACAGAAATGGCATGTGGAGTTTTCCTGAAATAACTCAATGGGAATTCTATTTGGATACGTCAAAATGTGTGTGGGCTCTAAGCTCGCCTCTTGTCCCGACACAGCTTGGTGCCACACGAGAGTGTGTAAGGGTTTTTGGGTGATAGAGGACTTGGGTTCAAATCCAGGCTCTGTACTTGTTGGCCGTTCCCTACGCAGGTAACTGAGCTTCTGAATACTGGTTCTTCATTTCTGAAAAAATACCGCCACCGCCACCAGGAGGAATAATGTCTTCCTCATAAGGTTGTTCAGAAGATTGCATGCGTGCATGTTGGACCTGGTATGAAAAGCTTCCAACTAAGGCCTTTCTCTTCTCACCCTCGTCTGCAGCAGCAGCCTCCTAAGCATTCTGCAATATTTCCCCTAATATACAGGTATTGTGGGAAGAGAGCGCGCCTTGAAACACATATATCTGACCATGCAGCTTCCCTGCTAAAAACCTCCCAGACTCCCAGCTACTCACACGATAAGTCTAAACTCCTTAATCCATGTTCGAAGTACTTAGCACATGCCCCAGTCTTCCGTCCTGGTCTGTCTGTCTTTCCCTCATGGGCCAATCAATGCTGTTTCTTCCCCACACCAGGCTCCTTTTCTTGCTTCAGCCCCTTGGTGAATTCCTCTAATCAAGATTTACTTCACCTCCCTCTCTGCTCCCAGAGCATTTTACACCCGAAACCTTCCTCCTGTCTCTCTCGCCCGTATTGTAAATGCCTTATGTCAGGGGCAGAGTCTCAGTCCTTTGAATAGAGTTACTCAGGCCCTAGCACGTATGTTATCACCTTCCCCCTGTGACTGTGACTACTCACATATACCTCTAGGTAAAGCGAAAATACAATTTCTCATCTCAACTGGGACACTTACTCAAGAGAAATGCCAGACGTGGCAAACGCTGGCACTACGTGCAAACCAGGCATCCCAGAACTCAGACGTGGGCCTAAGATGAACAAGGAATGACTGCGGTCACTCAGTTTTCCAACAGGTTTCAGAAAGCGATGGACACTGGAAGCAAGAATGTACAGTGGGGTCCAGACAGTCTATTCAATCAATGGTGCTGGGAAAACTGGGCAGATACATGGAAAAAATGAAACTGGACCCCCTTCTTATGCCATATACAAGGATAAATTTAAAATGGATTAAAAACTTAAATGTGAGATCTGAAACCAAAAAATCCTAGAAGAAAATACAGGAAGTAAATTCACAGACATTACCCTTAATAATATTGTCACTGATGTATCCCCTCGGGCAAGGGAAGCGAAAGAAAAAAATAAACATGTGGGATTACATCAAACTGAAAAGTTTTTTCGCAGCAAAGGAAACCATCAATAAAACAAAAAAGACAGCCTACTGAATGGGAGAAGATATTTGCCAATGATACATCTGATAAGGGGTTAATATCCAGAATTTATAAAAAACTCATACAACTCAACACCAAAAAACCAACCAACCCGATTAAAAAATGGGCAGAGGAATGAACAGATGTTTCTCTAAAGAGGACACACAGATGCCAACAGACATATGAAAAAATGCTCAACGTCACTAACCATCAGGGAAATGCAAATAAAAACCACAATAAAATATCACCTCACACCTGTCAGAATGACCATCATCAACAAACAAAAAGTGCTGGCGAGGATGTGGAGAAAAGGGAACGCTTGTGCACTGTTGGTGGGATTGCAGATTGGTGCAGCCACTATGGAAAACAGTATGGAGGTTCCTCAAAAATCTGGAAATGGAACTACCTTACGACCCAGCAATTCCACTCCTGGGCATTTATCCAAAGAAATCCAAAACACTAATTCAAAAAAATACATGCACCCCTATGCTCATTGCAGCACTATACACAATAGCCAAGATATGGAAACAACCGAAATGCCCATGTATAGACGACTGGATAAAGAAACTGTGGTACATTTACACAATGGAGTATTACTCAGCCACAAAAAAGAATGAAATCTTAACCATTTGCAACAACATGGACAGACCTAGAGAATATTATGCTACGTGAAACAAGTCAGACTGAGAAAGACAAATATCATATGATCTCACTTATATGTGGAATCTAAAGAACAGAATAAACGAGCAAACAAAACAGAAACAGACTCAGAGACATAGGGAAAAAAAACTGACGGTTGCTAGATGGGAGGGGAGTGGGGACGGGGGAGGAGGTGAGGGGATTAGAAAGTACAAAGTAGTCACAATATAGTCACGGGGATATGAAATACAGTGTGGGGAATATAACCAATAATGTTGTAAAGATTATGTAGGGTGTCAGATGGGCACTGGACTTATCCGGGGATCATTTCATAGGCTGTGTAGATGCCTGACCACTGCACTGTACACCTGAAGCTGATGTAGAATTATATTGAATGTCAACTTTAATTAAGTACACACACACACACACACACACACACACACACACACACGGTGCCAAAAAATGTAAACACATTTTAAGAGAGGAAAAACTATTAAAATTGTAATACTCAATATATACTGACAACAAAAGATGAATACAAGTCACCTGTGACGTCTGCAATTACAAGAGGTGCTCAGAGTGGTTCCCATCAGCGTCCAGACACTTCTGATGACAGCGAGCTACTGCTTGAGCAACACTGACCAAAGTGTCCACTTGTATACATTTTTTGTCCCTCTCAGTATATATAGTCACAGGATGCAAAGTACAGCATAGGGAAGATAGTCAATGGTATTGTAACAGCTACATACGCTATCAGGGGGTAGTGGATTGGTGGGGAGCGGTTATCACTTTGTGAGGGGTATAAATGTCTAACTATTACATTGCTTTGTACACCTGAAACCAAAAAAAAAAAAAAAAAAAAAAAAAAAAAAAAAAAAAAAAAAAAAAAAAAACCCAAAAAGTGGAAGAAAAAAAAAGCAATGGCTTTGCTATCGAACATATCAGCCCACAAAATAGTGGTCGGCGGGGGGAGAGGCACTCATTTCTTGGTTCTGGTTCTGCCTCTTTTTAGGGTGCTGCTTCTGAGGCCACAACCTGGCTCTAACTGTGGAAACCTGAGTATTTTTCCTTGCTTTTCTCAGTCCCTCAGACCTGCTAGAGCTATGCTGACAAAAACCTGGTTGCCAACAATGGGGTGAACTGAAATCTGTTTTTGAGGAAAGGGGTAACTCCTTTAAGGGCTTGAAAAGTTGGGTCCATCTCCTCAGTATGTGCACAGCTGATTTTAATGTAAGCACAGCCACTGTATCTGTTGGGAAGGGTGCTGCCTCTGAAAAGCATTTGGGGGACATATGTGACACATGATGGAATTTAAGAAATGATTAGAGCACGCATACAAGATATTTTGTGGGGATCGCTGCTCCCAGAATACTTGTTTATGGCATAAGTGATCACGGGGTGAGACCTGCCGTCTCCCCTTTAATAAAGTTCAGGGCGCACGGTGAGCTGGCTTTGTCCATGCTATTTACGTCTTGGCCATAAATTTGGAGTTGACGACTTGGAGAGATTGGTATGTTCTACAAAATTGTGTCTGAGATTCAAGCACCAGGTCTTCTTAAAATCTACAGTCTTTCCTGTGTCAGTCTTGCTCTTACTAAGGAAGACATTTTCTAATGTCATGTTAATCCCATTATCTTTAATGGACTGATTGTTACTAAATGTGGAGGGGCACCGCATCTTACAGTAAGCGCCTCCGTTACTTGGATACACTCGTGACAGGAGGAAAATGGGACAATCCGATGATGCTATTTGCACCATTTTATGTAACGTCTACCTCGCATGCACAGATGCATCGTTTGCATGGGAAGGTGGGACACCCAACCCCATTCGCTGTCTGCTCTGACAGCGGCAAGCCTAAAGGACATAAATGCCACATCCCTCAGACGACTGTGTGAATCACTGTCCCTGGGTCCTTCCCTTCTGGGTTTCGGCCTTGGCGCCCGGTGTTCACAGCGTTAAGAGGGTTAAAGGTTCTGGCGTGGGGAATTTATTGTTGCCATCTCACGGTCCTTACAGATGGGATCACTAATGGGTGACCTTGGGGTTCGACCGCTCCAGACCCGGGAAGATCAAGTCTCACCCCCCTCCTGCAAGTGTGGTGACCCCTCCATTCTCACCCTCCCCGGCCTAACCTTTCACTCACTGATCTTTGACCAAAATATTAAGCAAACACCTGCTTGGGTTTGTGGTCAAAGACTGTGGACTTGGAGATCTCTCTTAATTTCATGTGAAGAAGCTGTGGTAATAATAATGAAATGTGGACCTGCGGACACGCTTACAGGAAGCAATTACATTGTGACGGACCGCATACAATACAGGTTCTGTCACAACCCGCCCGCGTACACGGCGAAGCCCTATTAATCTACTTGACCAGGGTATTAATGAATCACCAGTGGGTACACGAAGGCTTCTCTTATTTGCATTTACACTGACAATAGTGCCGGGGTATTTATTCCCTCTTACTGAGGAGACCAAGTTTAAAATGAGTTTTGGAATACGTTCGATTCGCCATTGACAGTAATGCAAAATGCATTCATGTTTAACAGAGGTACCAGGAATCATTTAAATGATTAGATGAGAAAAAGTATTTGGTGAGGTCGGCTGAGATGGATTTCATGCTTTGAGGGAAGCACGGAGGAATGTGACACTGAAAATGACTGAATCCTTAAAGATAAAAAGAAGCAGAGAACACCATTAGCCCTGAATTGTTCCACTGATATTTTGTCAAAACAGGTTCACCTGATATGATACAATGTCCTGAAATATGAAATAACACCAATGAAAGTTTTTTGCAAAAAACTGAGGGTTTCTTTCGCTATGAAGAGTAAGGTGTTATTTAAAAAAAAGACATATTTACTAGTAGTCCCTAGCCTAAATTGTTAGGCCTCATTATTATAAATCAAAATAAAATTAAATAAATGAAAAAATCAATTAAACCAAATAGTTAAGATTTAACTGCTGCTCAGACAAATGTTTTAGAAATAGACGATATATTAATGATACATGACTTTTACACGCTACTTAGAAACCTTTCATTACTTTACAGTTCTGTTTTAGCAAGTGACGATGTATCTCTCCTGTCCCAGAGAACACCAATTTCTCCATAGTCACAGTGTTTGCCTTTATACTAGAGTACTCACAAGTCTGAATGAAATAATTGCTAGTTCTGCGGAACAATATGACCTCGAATCGAGATTTTTTTCTCTAACTTAATACCGATAGCATTTTTATCAATATATATTGAACTCCGTTTTGTCCTATTTCCCATTTGATTTGGGCAGAATTTGCCATTCCCTCCCCCCCCCCCCCCAATTTTAAATATGTGTCAGGAAGCAGAGCCGCAGTTTAAAGCCTTGGATAGCACCACCTGTCTCCACCGCTCTCATTTTTCACGGTCCTGTTTCCAGCCCCTCCTTTCTGGCATTCTCACAGCCCTCCCCGCTCACTCAGCGCCATCACTCCTTGGCTAGACTGGGCGAGGTGGGAAGTACGTGCATCTCCATCTTACAGACAAGGCACCTAGGTGTGGCAGTCACACACGTCGTAACTGACAGAGCCAGGATGCGAACTTGGGCCACCTGACCCCAGAACCTTTCTGGGCCACTGGGCCACCTGCTTTAAAACAACCCAAGCAACAACTCCACTGAGAAAGCCACGCAACGGGGTTTCTCCCTCTGCCACGAAACCTTCTTGGACACGATACCAGGGTCCGCCGAGCAGACACCAGCAACTTCCATAACTTCCGAGACCTGTAAGAGAGTCTCCCTCACTTTCCTCCAGCACTTACCATTGTGTCTGACACTCAACCAACATCTGAAATATGTACAAATAAGGAAAACCACAATGGGAGTGTATATAAATTGTAACAATACATTTTTTCTTATCCAACGTAAACCACTTAGGACAAGGGTCTTTCCTTATTATTTTGGCGTCTGACTCGATAGAAGAAATTTAGTTCATGAAACGTCTTTTCCCCCAGTGAACCATCATGGCTGTCTTGACCAAAAAGTCAAGAACCTGAAACAGAAGTCACACAAGTGGTAACGGACAGAGCCAGGTCGTAAGTGACATAAGCCCAACCAATACAAAGCCTTAGGAGGGATGCGGCAATTATCGGAGGCTTGAGCAAGGGGAGGAAAAAGACGCTGATCCACTCCTTTCCCTGTGTGGCCGGTGGCGACACCATGGGGTGTGTTTCGTCATAGTGGCTCATTATAAGCCAATCAAGAACCTGGGGATGGACCTGACGAGCTCTGCGACCAAAGCCTCAGAGCACCTGTACTTCAGCCGCGTGAGACATGCCTGCAGGAGAAACATTTCAGAAGCAAACTTCTCACTGAATATTACTGTGTTTTCTCTTTCCCCCAAATGTGTTTATTAGCAAAAGGACTCAAATTACTTAAAAATAAAATTGTGAATTAAATGAAAGTGTCTGCTACTAATACTGTGGTACGAGCCTGAAATATCTTTAGCTGAAACTCATAGTTAGACACAAATATATTTTCTTCTCTGGAAGAAAAGGATTTTAGGTCTGTGCTTACGAAGGGGGAAAATACTGTAGAGTCATTACTTATTCCAAGTGGTTTTAGAAACATAAAGGGTTTTCAAACCAGAAATTGTTAAAGCAACAATTGAAAGCTCTCTTAATGGCTACTTATGTATATGCGCATGTAGACATATATACCTATATATATGTGAGCGTGTTTTAAAGGACTGTAGCTTCGAGTTTTCAAAGAGAAATTCAATGGTACAGGAATGATTTGAAAAGAGCATTCCTGAATGAAAAATGGACATCAGTCAACAGCATCAATAAATACAACTTTTTCATATGCAAATGAAAAATTCTAAAGTAAAGAAGGCATTGTTTTATAAATAGTGAGATAATATTCTTGAAAAAGGTTACCCGTGATTACGTAAGTTATCTCCTTCATAAAGAAATTGGGAGCTCCAGTTGCTCTTTTCATTAAAGCGGGCTTCGCATCGAGACTCACGCTGAAAGCCAAACTCTGCATGTTAATTAGAGATAATAAATACTTGTATCACTTAGGAAACTGAAACTATTAAAGACTGCTGGTACCCTCCTACTGTACGTGAAGGGCGGGTAGCTGATATATAACTCACAGTAACGGCTGTAGGGGAAGGTGACAAAGTGACAGGAATGTGGATAAATTCTAAAGCTAAGCCGATGAACAGACACACATTTGGCCACTCACTGTCTTGGGTCCATAAGGGCTGAGCTCCTTATTTTGAGATGATTATAACATTCTCCACTCCCCAAATAAGGAGGTTACTCTTTCTATTTCTGATGGGGGTTGAAGGGGAAAGGGCAGAGTGAGCTGTAATTTATATTTCCTCCAAGCGAAAAGATTAAACTTTTTCCCCCTCCGTGCTTTTTTTTTTTTTTTTTTCCAAGAAAGCACATTGACATCTCGAGAGAAATTACTACCCCAGAGTCAAGGGCAGAAAAAAATGGAGAGACAGACTTCCCCAACCTACGCAGCCCAGAGGGACCAGCTGACGTGCAGAAAGCGGAGACCTGAGCCATTAGAGCCGGAATTGGGGCTGACACTGACCCGTGACACACCCGGCATTGTCCCGCCATCTGCACAAACGTGAACTTTGCCTCCCAAACTTGGCTTCTCAATTACCATGTCCAGCTGGGGGAGAATTCCGTCATTTCCCTAATATCCTTATTGCCACTGGCCTGACATATTAATAGTAAAAATATATGTGCCCAGATCAAGGATTTTCTTAAGCACTTCTGTTTTTATTGCAGATAATGGGCAGGAGGTGAAAGCAGACACAATATAATGTGGAAAGCATAACCCTGATTAGGCACTGATTGGAACGCTGTTCTACCTCACACTGAAAACCTTTCTATTATTAGAACGAGCTGTCACAACCAGTCCTGACTCTCCTATGAGAGCGCCAAGGGCGTGTGAGGCTTCTTGTCCTCGGTGCAAATACATTTATGGTTCAAAGTGCCATTTTCTTTGACTATGTCCTGAAGTCTCCGAGACCTGTCACGTGCATTGCTGAGGTGTTGGTAAAGATGTGCCGTCGGGCTTTAATTTGCTCTCTTTTAATGGACGCTCATTGTTCTCAGCTATTGTTCATTTCAATGTGTTATGCATCGACGAGGTAAAGAAATAAAACCTTTGGTGTCACTATTTGATGATAAATGGACAATATTTGTGAGGCGGGGGGAAGACGGAGAAGTTATTACCTCTCATCTTGAAAGGGAAGGAGGTTTTCACGTGATCTCAAAGTTACAGGTATAACTTCCAAAGCTCGTGACCAAGACTCAAATCCTGGCTCTTTTCCTTCAGCTACAGAACCTTGAGCAAATTACTTTACCCCCCCAGCCATCGGTTTTCTCACCTTTAGAATGGGTAGTACCCCGCTTTATGTGTTACGAGAAGATTCATTGAGATACAGTGTGGAACGTCTCCAGAAGAGCACTTGGCACAGAGTAGCCACATTAGCCAGCATTTAGGGATTTAGTTGTGTTCTAACAATGTCACTAAGTGGTTTTCAAAGGCGCTGCTTAAAAATACACGTCATGACAAGGAGCTCACTAGCTGTCTGGCCAACCCTTTGCACAGTTTTACTCATCAGAAAGCTCCTTCAAGGACCCTCATGTGCTTTTTGTCTGTTTCACCCTTTCTCCCCTTTCTGTCCTCGTTTGTCATCACAGAGAACCGAGCGAATGCTGCTTCTGGCAGAACCCCCACGAGAAGTCTTGGGAGATCAGAGCAGGACAGCTTTCCTCAGAGTCCTGCTACTTTAAATACTCTACTCTCTGCCCTGGGCTCCTTTTCCAGGCTCCTCAATTCCTCCTGTCACCCAGCTTAAAATTGGCCACCATTCAGAACTGCCCAGCCCCACCTTAGTCTTCAATGGCCCACACTTTCCCTACACACACACTTAGCTGCTTTTAGCACAAGAGCCTGAATAGTGCAGGGGTGATGGCCCAGGCTTGGCAGCCAGTAAGAGCCGGGTTCGAATCTCACCCCCACCATTTCCTAAGTGTGTGACTTAGGCGTGTGGGTCAACTTTTACACTCATGAGCTGGAAAGTGTAGACAGTATTTGCATCCTTGTCACATGCTTTCAATCATTTAGGGCTGGATTCTCTTTCCCATCACTTTTGAACTGAGGCCACAGAGAAGATAAAATCAAATCTAGGTGGACTGTCCAGTTAAATTGTTAGCCAGACACCTGGAAACGTGGGTATGAATGACTTAGTGGGAAAGAAAGCTGGACAAGCAGATCCTAGTGGCTGCGTCTGAGGCCAGGTCAAGGACACATGGCCTGGAGACGTTCTTTGAGGTTAGGAGAGTAGCTGCAGGAGCCGTTTACAGGGAGGCCGGGCAGGAGGTGGAGAGACAGCTACTAGGGTCACCGACCGGGCCGTTGTGTGCTGTGACTCGTCACAGGCCTGTTTGGACCTGCTCTCATTCTCTGTTGATTGACTGACCCCTCTGCCTCCCCCTGAGGGGGGATGTGATGCAGGGGAAAAAAACACAACGAAAGTGAAAACTGAAAATAGAAACCAACTTGAGCTGATAACTGACTGCCATCCAACTCAGTTCGCCAGGGTCAGACTCTGGACACCTCTCCAGCTGGGATATTTAAAAGAGCCTGAAGACTGTTATTTCAGCACGCAGGAAAACTAGCATCATTCCATTGTTTGGTAAGGTTCGAAAACCAATCCTGGAATGTTACTCTAACGAACATTAGATTTTCATGGATTTTGATTCAGTGGGATTTTGTTAGGTTAGAGCACTTATTATTATTTTGTTCCTAATGGTAATTGTGTTTATTTTATTGTCTGAGATAATTTGTGTTGCTTCTCCTAATTTACACTGAAATGCTGATAAAGTAGTACTTAATTTTACCATTGTTCTGTTGGTGACCAAATACCATCTGGATATATGGATATATTGATGAAACGTAGCATATATGCACACATTTATAGACACAAGCTATTAAATTTTACACATATGTGCACCTATCCATCCACCCATCCATCCATCATCCATCCATCCATCCATCCATCCATCCATCCATCCATCCATCCATCCACTTACCTACCTACCTACCTACCTACCTACCTACCTACCTACCTACCTATGTGTTATCTATAGAGAATTTCAGACAGACAGAAATTCTGTTATCCACACGTCAGGAGTAGCGATCGAAGAGAGACAAATCCTCTTTAAGTAGCTGGAGTCAATTTTTACCACAGTTGAGGAAAGAGAAAGAGAGGGTAGGAGGCAAATATTGGTCAAACACCTACAATGGGCCATGTATCATGCTAGACAATTTTAAATACATTGTTTCTCCTTAATTCTTACAACAACCTGAAGAGAAAGATATAATTATCTCCAGGACAGCAATGAGGAAGGAGGCTCCTGGAGGCAAGTAAGTCATGGAAGGTTGTTCAGCTTGAACTCAAGCCTGTCTGACTCCAAAACAAAGGGCCAGGGATACACAAGCCTCCAACACATAGTAACAAACCGCAGCTAAGTTCTGCAGCAGGCAAGAAAGAAATAGACAGATAATAGATGATGGATCGGTACATGATAGATAGAAAGGTAGACAGACAGACAGATGATGGATAGATAGATGGTGGATAGATAGATGATAGATATAGACAGACGATGCACTGATAGGTGATAAATAGCTAGAGGTAGACAGATGACAGATGACAGCTAGCGAGCTAGACAGCGGGTGTATCATCTCTGACTCATATTCCCCTTATCCAGGTGAGTGACCTTGAGCAGGTGGGTACTCTTGTGGAGCCCCACTTTCTTTACCTGTAAAATACGGGGTTTGCACTAAATTGCCTCTAATGTCCTTTCATCTGTAATCCTCGACAGCTTTTCCCGCTTGCCCGCTGGCCCAGCCCTGGGGTGTGTATTGCCGGACTCCCTGGAACTCTCTCGGAACGTGGTGAGTGATTTTTGTCTGAGTGTGACATGCAGCGTCCTAAACTGCAAACTCGACGGAGGTAGCAATACACAGTTTCATTCCACAATGGCCACTAATGGTCCCTAATCAAGACACAATCTGAAAGCTAAACAAGCCAACAGCTCCTTTGTTTTTGTGAAGTGAGAACTAAGGGTTATTGATTATTCTTCTGACCCAGGACGGATCTGTATAGATCTGGGGAAGATTGATGGCTCTTTTGATCTGAGGCTCAGCCACGCCTGACAACACAAAGCCACACGACAGCTGTACTGTCCCTGCCACACCTGACCGCACTCCCGGCTCCGTCTTTCTTGTCTTCGTTCCCTTCAAAACATTCTGGTCAATTCTAGTCACCTCATCGCAAGATCTGCGGAACTCGGCCTCGGTTCATGGTTCTCAGCCTGGGCACCTCTGACACTTAGGGGATGAAAACCATCATACAGATAGTTTTTCAGGCTGGATGGTTCTTGCTTCCAAAGCCTCAGAGAAATGATACATCCCTTCACAATAATGGGGTCCAGACCATTTGCTTAACTGTGGCTGCTCTGTCTGCGTCACAGTCAAACAAGTAGCAGACTTGGTATCGTGCAGTCTCTGCCACCCAGTCTGGGGACTCTGTTTCATGCAAAGCCCATATTTCCTCCACTCAATTGTTGGGAGTGCTGCCGCAGGGGCGACCCAGAGGCTGTCACCGTCACTGGAGGTTTAAAGTTAATCCTGGGTGCTGCAGCCAGGTCTCGGGGCGCTGAGGGACTCGGAGAGACCTCCCAGGGCCTCACAGGCCCGGCGGTCAGTGAGTTTCTTGAAACGCCACGCAGCCCCGTCTGTAGCCAAGCAAGTCTTCTTCAAGGCTTTGTGTGGTACAAAAAAGCAGGGTTTTGAGAAGGGACGCACGTCATTACAAAGATGCAGGTGTGAGGTCCTAAACATTTACCTAATTTGGAAAAATTGGAAGTGAAGGCCATCAGTCACCTATTTGTTTGCATAAAGTATCTTTCTGGGTTTAAGTGTAAAGTAGTTAGACAAAATACACACATACATTTATGTACTGGTATTAGTGTGTGTGTGTGTGTGTGTGTATACTGGGGATGCCTCCAAAATGTATACACATTTTAAGAGACGTTATCTATGCTCAAGCAGTAGTTCACCGTCATCAGAAGTGTCTGGACGCTGATGGGAACCACTCTGAGCAGCTCTTGTAACTGCAGATGTCACAGGTGACTTGTATCCATTCATCTTTTACCGGAATATATTATTACAATTAATACAGTTTTTTTCCTTTTTAAAAATATGTATATGTCTTTTTTGGCACCCTCTGTACACATATATATGTAAACACTGTTGATATTTTTATCTACGGTTTCCCCCAGTGTGGTTATACTTATCTAATGAGAAATTTGGCACTGCAATAGTTATAACTACCTTAAAAAGCTGACCACAGGTTAGCCCAGCTGTGTAACTAGGATTTGAGGTGAGTGGGAGGTAGGGAAGGAGAGGGAAAGTCACTAAGAGTCATCGAATCATTCTAGAATATTTCTCTACCGCTGCACGTTGACTTTTCTCATGTGGGGGAGTATCTGGTTAAAGCTTACAAATGACCTTTGATGGCACAGTTCATGGGTCTGTCACCAGGTTACATACAAGTCTTCCAGCTGCTGCCCACTGCCTTCCATGCTGCCTCCAGGTCTCTGAGGTAAGTTAGAAGCGAGGAGCCCCAAGTTAGGGGCACTACTCAGGTAGCTCAGCAATGGTCCCTGATGTTCTGACCCTGCCCTGCTCCCTGTCTCCCATCCAGCACACCGGCTGCCATCAGAAGGCCTTCCAAAGGCAGTGACCCCAGGAGTAGCGAGACTGTGCCCCAGGCTACCTGTGTGCCCCCGGCTACCTGTGTGCCCCGGGCTACCTGTGTGCCCCGGGCTACCTGTGTGCCCCGGGCTACCTGTGCTATCCACAGGGAATCCCTCACTGACCTTTATCCCAGTAGCAGCCACTTCCCCAGAGGACACAGCCTCACCCCTGCCAGTTAGCTCGCCCTGCAGGGGTCAGACGTGATCTCTGAGTGGCCAGAGTTAGGTCATTTACAAACACAGAACATGATACACCTTCCATAAGGCGTCTGGACGAACAGACTGTTTTGTCTGTTGGCACAATTATGGGGAAACGTTTTCAACCTTGCAATATGGCCAAACATACTCGTCTGAAGCATATGTTTGGCTGATATGGTTTACAAAGTGGCTCCAGTTTCACCAGAAAGCAAAACCATTCTCTCTTCCAAAATGTTTCTCTTCGGTCTATATTTCTATAGTATTTCCAGAAAGGATTAGAAATGACTACAGTGAACATAATACTATAGCAATAAACCATTAATAACAAATTAAGGAGAAGTCAAGTTAAAGGGGAAGAAGAAATTTTTGTCAAGGTTGAGGAAAGCTACTGCAATAGAGCACAAAACTTTTCTGTGAGCTTCCTAACGGCCATGGCAAAGAGAGAAACTTGATCAACTGTCTTTAATGAAAGGAAGCCTGTCTGCTCATAATGAAAGAAATACTGTTGTCCTGGTTCTGTTCTGTTAAAGAAGAAACAGCAGGAGGAGGAAGACAAACTACATAGAGACATGGAACACACAATGTCTTCAACAGAACATTAAATAATTGCTACTAGGAACTGGCATCCCACTTATTCAGGGCTGACTTTTCACTGAGAATAACTAGCTAAGTGGTATAGATTTGTGGGAGTTGTTCCCCTCCCCCCCATGCCATTCCCTGCACCCCGCCATTATTTGATTAACGTAGACGGTGTTGGCAAATTATGTCCTCCAGGCCAATTCCAGCCCATCTCCTGTTTTTGTAAATAAAGTCGGTGGGAACATGGGCTGCCTGCATCTATATAGTTTATGGATGCTTTTAAGTCACAGTGTAAGAGCTGAGCTCTAGTGACCATATTACTTGCAGTCTAAGATATTTACAGCCCGGTCCTATACAGAAAAAGGTTACCAACCCCTGGTCTAGAGAAAGACCTGGAAGGTAGGTCGGTAAAACTAAGAATGACCTGCTTAAACTCAGTGACCCTGGGAGAGGTAAGTGCTAAATCATTCTCAGCCATTAAGCATTCTATGTAAATGAGTCTTTAACTAAATATCTATGTATGTCAAGTAAGGAATAAAGAGAATGGAGGAAATGGGGTCCAGGACAGGTAAATTTTCCTTAGGAAGACAGCAAAAAGCCACCACGGGGAGCGAGAGGTATTTTCAGCATAGACAAGCCCGGCTGAGGGGTCAGGAAGGGCGGCTGGTGGAACGATGCCAGCCAGTGCCCCTGGGGTGAAGGCAAATGGTTTGGAGGGCACGTTAAAAAAAAAGAAAAAGAACGAAGACGTGCTTCCTTTCGGAATTTGACCCCAAACAGCTCTGCGGAGATGGAACATGGACTCGAACCCTTGATCAGGTCTCCAGGGAGCACACGACAGCCTGTTGGTTAGTGGTCCCTTCACAGCAAGCTGCCCAGCACGAATACTGGGAACTAATAACGAATGCGGGGGCTTTTGGGTTCAGCGGGCGCCCATAGATCACATTCTGCTTATTTTTAAGAAGCACAAACGTGCATGTATAATTTACCCCCACATGTCAGTGGAATGAGGACATTTTAATCTATTTTTATTTCGGGTCAGGTCTAGCCCTCTTACCTGTGCTGTATTTGTAAAATTAATTGAAGAGGCAAATGAAACTGAAAATATAAGACAAGCTCTAAAGGTCTTTTCTACTTACTCTTTTACAGACCTTAAACTTTGAAAATTTGGGGTCTGATGTTTTTCTTCTCATAAAGAGATAATTTGACAGTATTTCTTTTAGAAAAAAAATATATCTGAATTCTGTTTCTACATATGAGAAACCTCTCTGGCCTCCATACTCAGTTGATTTAAAATGTGTGAAGTATGGAGGACCACTTTCTATATTTAATTAGAAAGGGAGAACCACATTTCAATTCAAGGATATATATTTTGATTTTCATGGGCTTATTATATTTTGTTGAATAAAACTTCCGATTGACATGGATTTTTACCCTAATATGAAAATCTTCCTTTTTAGAAATTAGCAACTTTTTTTTTAGTACTTATTATCAAAAATCCTTTTGCAGACCCAGCGATTCCACTCCTGGGCATTTATCCAAAGAAATCCAAAACACTAATTTGAAAAGATATCTACATCTCTATGTTCAGTGCAGCATTATTTCAATAGCCAAGATATGGAAACAACTGAAATGCCCATCAATAGATGATTGGATAAAGAAATCATGGCACACTTATACAATGGAGTATTACTCGGCCATAAAAGAGAATGAAATCTTACCATTCACAGCAAAATGGATGGACCTAGAGGGTATTATGCTCAGTCTGAAATAAGTCTGACTAAGAAAGACAAATTCCATATACTCTCACGTCTATGTGGGATCTAAAGAACAGAATAAATGAACAAACAAAACAGAAATAAACTCGGAGAGAACTGATGGCTGCTAGAAGGGAGGGGTTGGGGGGGTGGGTGAGGAAGGTGAAGGGATTAGGAATACACATTGGTAGTTACAAAACAGTCACAGGGATGTGAAATACAGTATGAGGAATATAGTCACTAATATTGTAAAAGCTATGTATGGTGTCAGATGGGGGCACTAGACTTATCGGGAGGGGAATCACTTCATAAATTATATAAATGTCTAACCACTACACTGTCCACCTGAAACTAATACACAATAATATTGAATGTCAACTACAATTAAAAACTATATAGTCATGGGATGTAAAGTACATTAGAGGGAACATAGTCAATGTATTGCAACAGCCATGTAGGGTGTCGGGTGGGCAGGAGCCTAATGGGGTTCTCGCTCTGTAAAGTGTGTAAATGTCTCATCACTATGTGTTCTGTACACCGGAAACTAATAATTTAAAAAATCCTTCTGCAGTTTTAATGAATCTAGAACTGAGCAATTAAGGGAAACCTGGTCAATGGAACTAATACCAGAAAATCAGTGATTGCTGAATTACGCAACACTTACTAACACCTGCTGTAAGTTCAGTGGAAAACCTAGATGGTAGAAATTAACTTGGGATAAACCAGTTGGAAAACAGTTATAGAAAACTCAAGGCTAACCATCATGATTACTAATAGAAATATACTAATAAAAGATGAATACTGATGATTCATAGAATCTCTCCACTGTAGAAAAAATGGACAAATCTCTTAGAAATAAGTTAAATAATAAATGTTATATTTCTCAAAAATGTTTCATTGATGAAGACAATTTAGACATATGGTAAAGAGCAAAATATTGAATATCCTTTTACACGTTCAATTTTTAAACAAAAGAGAAGATCTCTTTGATTCCCTGATGACTGACTAGGCATTTCTGCTGCTTCTTCAAGCCTAGTAGGTATAAAGAAATGGAAGTCACTTACATGCAGCAACTATTACTAACTAGAGTAGAAAGAACTAGAAAAGCAACTTAGATGCCCACATGTTACTTGTACCACTTTGTGATTCAATTTGTACACATACCCTGAATGGGAGAAGATATTTGCCAATGATACATCCAATAAGGGGTTAATATCCAGAATTTATAAAGAACTCATACAACTCAACACCAAAAAAACCCAAACAACCCAATTAAAAAATGGACAGAGGACATGAAGAGACATTTCTCTAAAGAGGACATTCAGATGGCAAATAGACATATGAAAAGATGCTCAAAGTCACTAATCATGAGAGAAATGCAAATAAAACCACAACGAGATACCACCTCACTCCTGTCAGAATGGCATCACCCATAAATCAGCAAACAGCAAGTGTTGTCAAGGATGCAGGGAAAAGGGAACCCTGGTGCACTGCTGGTGGGATTGCAGATTGGTGCAGCCACAATAGAAAAGAGTATGGAGGTTCCTCAGAAAATTAAAAACAGAACTACCACATGACCCAGCAATTCCACTTCTGGGTATTTATCCAAAGAAATCCAAAACACTAATTTGAAAAGATATATGCACCCTTATATTTATAGCAGTGCTATTCACACTAATCAAGATATGGAAACAACCAAAATGCCCATCAACAGACGATTGTATAAAGAAACTGTGGTACATTTATACAATGGAGTAGTACTCTGCGATACAAAAGAATGAAACCTTACCATTTGCAACAACATGGATGGAGCTAGAGAATATTATGCTACGTGAAGTAAGTCAGACTGAGAAAGACAAATACCATATGATCTCACTTACATGTGGAATCTAAAGAACAGAATAAACGAGCAAACAAAACAGAAACAGACTCAGAGACATAGGGAAAAAAAAACTGACGGTTGCTAGATGGGAGGGGAGTGGGGATGGGGGAGGAGGTGAGGGGATTAGAAAGTACAAAGTAGTCAAGATATAGTCATGGGGATATGAAATACAATATGGGGAATATAACCAATAATGTTGTAAAGACTATGTAGGGTGTCAGTTGGGCACTGGACTTATGGGGGGGGGGGTCACTTCATAGACGGTGTAGATGCCTGACCACTGCACTGTACACCTGAAGCTGATGTAGAATTATATTGAATGTCAACTATAATTATAATTATATATATATATATATATATATATATATATATATATATATATATATGTATATAAATTTCCCAGCATGTAAAGTACAGCATAAGGAGTACAGTCAATGGTATTGTAACAGCTACATACGAGGTCAGAAGGGCAGTATAACAGATTGGGGGGGCGATTATTACACTGAGGCATGTAAATGTCTATTACATTGCTTTGTATACCTGAAATTAAGAAAAAATGCATTTCTTTAAAAAATGCATAAACTCAATTTTCATTGTTTAAGGGCTAGAAAACCTATGCCTTCATTCTAGGAATAGTTTCCTCAGTGGACGGAAAATAGGAACTAAAAATTATTATGAAGAAAAAAATATTTTACGTAATGCACTTTCCCCTTTAAGGTAAGCCACTGCATTCAGAAATAACTGGCACACCGAATGGTAAACAAGATATATTTAACGAGTTGAAATGATTTTGGAATTTTCCTAACTATTTACAACACACGGGGGATGACAAGTTGTTTACCTAAATCCTATGTGATATAAAACTCTTACCCCTTTGGCAAGTTATCTGATTACAAAAAGTGAATTTTACTGAATATAATGTTCTCAGGATGTCAACCATGCTTCTTGCTGTAAACTCCCAAATATGTCAACGTCAAGGACTTCCATTTCATGAAAAATGTGCAAAATTTAGTCTCAAAGTATTCCTGTCAATTGGGAACAATACAAGCTGTATTTTCCGCCATAAACATTCCATTAAAACGTCTCACTAGCAGGACCCCCCTCCCCCAATTGATCTATTCCTATTTTAAAATAAAAAGATGCAATTAACACAATTCACTAAATCGCAAAAATAAGTCTTTTTCATATTAAGACCCTGGAAGTTTCAAAAGCTATAGCTTTTCTCTTTGGTTTTCTCTCTCAAGTTTTCTTTTTCCATCTTAAAGGAAGCATTATATGATCAAAACAAGAAGACTCCCTTGAACTTTGGGTCTAGAAATATAAACCAGCTAAATTAGATGTCCGACCATTTTGGAAATATGCAGATAATGAAGATGTCACTTACAACGCGCTGCATTGGGGATATGTAAAGAAAAGTAATATCTAGCCGTGATATCTTTGATCATGGCAAGAACTCCGAAACATGGGAACTGTGTTGAGGGTGGTTATTTATCATCAGCCCATTTTCTAGTCCCTGTGCTCAAATCATTTCATGCGTTCTACAAACCAAGCCCCGTCGTTGGGGCTTCAAAAGCAATTTCAGCAGCCAAATAAGGTGCTTTTCTTCAATTTTCCAGCCATTTGTACGAGGTTAGTGCTGTTTACCCACCTGGTACACTGATATTTACATACCCCTTTAAAGAAAATTGGTAGGTATGATTTATGGAGTACTGTACGAGCACAATTTTCCATGTACTGAACCTAATCTGAAAGGGCGCCTGCAAAGGTCGTGCTGGCCATACAAATACCAAGTCTTCTCTTTGGAATAAGTTAGGATATTCATTTTTCTTGGAAAATGTCAGCCATACCCTACTCCAGGGGTTAGTTTATGCAGATAAATGCGTAAGCCTTTAATCTTAGAGCAAAAATACTCTACACAAATGTAGAAGCAGTCCATCTATCACTGTTAAGACCTGTAATTTGTTTTTATTTAAATCTCAGGCCAGGGCAGAGTGGGCAATGGGACCATTGACATGGGATCTCATACATAAGCTGAGATCAGGGCACATAAACACACTTTGACTCTCAGCCCAGGTGCCTGGCACACCTTGGGGCTCGCGCAACCCGGACGGCTGTTTGTAGCTCCCGTGTATTTGTTCCTTTCGCAGCTAGAGGCTTTCTGTGCAGTGTGTGGGAAACTGTCCAGTGAGTTTCCTCGGACAGCCCACATTTTCGCTGCCCATGGAAAAAAAGCAAAAAAGCACTAGCCACAATGCAGGTGATCTAAATTTGGGTTTGCTTCAATGAGAGGAGGAGAAAAACCAACAAATGATATCCTTTCTGACTTTCTTTTCCAAAAAGAATAGTCATGTTTAGAAAAAAATTGCTCACTTTTCCCATTAGTAATCACCCCCAAATCCTGAGATTTTTTTACATTTGCCACTGAGAAGACACCCAGTGAGCAGCCACACGCTTTGAATACATATTGTCATGTTTTATATGCTTGCCTTCTTTTCATGTTCTGTAAAAGCTATTCTGGAAACTTAAGCTTTATCCCACATCACAGTTAGTTCTCGGAAGGCCATTTTCTAATATGACATTTAGCTGGCATGAAGAAATGGTGAAATATGATTATGAAGTGTCTGCCCTTCTTTCTATAAAGTGCGAGAAGAAGGTGGGTGTGTGGGAAGAGTTATTGTGACTTTCCTCTGATAAGATTTTGCAAAGGAGCATTTGGAGTTTATGAGTGGTGAGTGGGCAGTAGAGTGTGATCCCTTGAACGCAGACCAACAGTTGGCATTGATTTTGCCATCTCGGTATTGTCAGAGTGAAAGGAAATTGCACTTTGCTTTTGAAAATGTGGGTATCAACGTGGAGATGCGACACAACATGGTATTAACAGCTGACACCACTGTTTTTCATGGAGAGGAAAACGTAAAAATATACCCCCTGTCCGGGACTCAGACATCATCCTAAAAGTATTTTTTTCTTTCGACTTTAAGGATTTCAGTGGTTTGGTCATTTTTGATCAATTTCTGTAGCACTACTTGTGCTAAGCGGAGCTCAATTGATATTAAATACGTTCTAAATATCAAGATTACAAAATGACCAGTGCTGAGGTTAGCAAACGAGGAGAAAACGATAATGTGTGAATAGCAAAGAATCTCGAACCTCCAGGTAATAAAATGAAACATGACGTCTCCAGCTCAGCACGTCACACACTTCAGCAGGACTGCAGACAGTTTCCGAACAGGGTCATACTGTGATCAGTGGGTCCTGGCCAAACCTCCAAGTTGTCGAAGAAAAACGTAAGCTAGCAGATGCCTGGAGAGCGTACCAGACGCGTTCTCAATCTGCCGGACAGGCCAGGACCGACGGTTTGTCCCTGCTCCCCGGGCGCTTCCTCCGGACACTCGCGGCTCCTGCAGCCTCAGATTCGTCTGCGGCTGCGCCGTCAGCATCCCCATGTGGTCACGTGGTGTCTAAGAGACCGTGCACACTTGTCATGTCCGAAAGTGAACTCCTTGCTCTTCCACTTCCAAACTTGCTCCTGCCCCACTGTCTTCTCCATCTTAGTTACTGGTGACCCTCTTCTTCCTGCTGCCTGGGCCCAGAGCCTGGGGGTTCTTCCGTGATTCCTTCTTGCTCTCACACTCTTGTTTGGGAATCCATCTGATCCCGCCTTACCGTCCATCAGAGACTGATGTTTACGTCCCCACCTCCCCAAATTCCTATGTTGAAACCCTAACTGCCAAGGTGATGGTGTTTCGGCGGGGGGAGCCTTGGGGATGTCATGAGGTCATGAGGGTGGATCCCTCATATGCGGGATTAGTGCCCTTTACAAGAGACGTCAGAGAGCTCTGTCTATGGGTCAGGAAGAGTGTTCTCATTGGACACCACATCTGCCAGGACCACAACCTCGGACTTCATCTGCAGGACAGTGAGAAATAAATGAGTGTTGTTTATGAGCCCCCCCATTCCGTGGTATTTCATTATAGCAGCCCAAACTGTCTGAGACATCACTGTTACAGCTACCAGATTAGTTGAAGTCCCACCATTGGTCTACACAATTGCGGTAATTTCTACCCTCACCTTCTACAGTTTCTTCTTAGCACAACTTCTGGAGGGATCACACCACGTTACAGAATATGCCACTCCTTTGCTTAACACGCGTCAACGGTTCCCTCAAAGTTTTTCCATTGGGCACCAAATCTGAATGCTCACCTGTCACCTGTCAACCTCCACCCTACCCTCATCTCACCTGCCCTTTATCTCCTCGCTCACTCAGCTCTGTCACCTTGTTCCTTACAGTTCCTCAACCGTGCCTCTCGCTGTTCCTTTCGGGTACAATCCTCTTTCCCTGGAAGGAAACACGGCCGGTCCCTCATCTCCTCCAGGTCTAACCTCAGACACAGCCGGTCCCTCATCTCTTCCAGGTCCATCCTCAGACACGGCCGGTCCCTCATCTCCTTCAGGTCTAACCTCAGACATGGCCGGTCCCTCATCTCCTCCAGGTTTAACCTCAGACACGGCCGGTCCCTCATCTCCTCCAGGTCTAACCTCAGACACGGCCAGTCCCTCATCTCCTCCAGGTCCATCCTCAGACACGACCGGTCCCTCATCTCCTTCAGGTCTAACCTCAGACATGGCCGGTCCCTCATCTCCTTCAGGTCCATCCTCAGACCTCCTCCATGATGCATCTTTGATCAGCCTCCTTAAAAGCACGTTCCAGTCTCTCTCTCTCCTGCTCCCACACCATTCTGATCATCCTCCCGATCACCCTCTGCTGCTGATTTCATTCCCACAGCACTTAGCACCATCTGACATCGCATATGTTTTACTTATCTTATTGTTTACCGCCTGTCTCCCCCGAGTCTAACATAAATTCCCGAGAGCAGCGCTTTCCGTCTATTTTGTTTACTGCTGCACCCTCAGTGCCTAGAAAAATGTTTAGCCCAGGGTAGATCTTCAAATATAAATATTTGGCCGCTGAACTGACAAATGCCTTTAACTACTTGTGAGATGCCAATAATTATATTGCTGTGTTCTCTTACTTACAAAGTTTTCCCCAGAATGTATAAGCCTCAGGCCTCCCACAATTGCTCCTATGTATTAGTGTTTCTTAAATGAAACATACGTATGGACTGCGTGAAAAATGCGAGGCCAGAAGTAGCCTCGTAGGAGTTCTGGAAACGTTGGGTCACAGGCATTACTGACTGAATTAAAGTCTTGACCTTGAGTGTGAAAGATCTGAAGGGATGAGGACCCTTAGGAGAGAGAACAGGAAAGTGTGGGCTCCAAGTCCAGCTCTGCTACATACAAGTGGAGTGGTCTTACATACGGGATGGGGTCTGATGACCCCCAGCTTTCTCATCTGTCAGATGGAGACTTGCAGTAACACTATATCCCAGATTTGCAGTGTGGGTCACGTGACACCATGTCACATCTTGTGTAAGCCCATGAAAGCACTCAAGGTGGGCAGAGTCCCATAAAAGTATTTTTCTGAATTACTGTCGAGTAGGTTGCATGTGTCCAGGCAGGAAGACATTCACAGAAACACATTTCACGTCATTTCTCTCTCAGCTGTGCTTTTACACCCTCAGCTCTGGCACAAAATGGGGGGACACATGTTATGTCTTCTGTAATGAAAGCCCCCAAATGGGCAGACAGGTTTATTCTGTATCTCCCACTGCTTTCAGACGCGGCCAGCCATGGGCTCCAGGTCTAGACAGAATTTGCCCTCAAACCTTAGTGCTTTTCCAGAATTACTGATTTGAACTCGTTTCCTTAGCTTCAGAAGTTTGCATGCCGTCCTCCTCCAGGTGTGCTTTTCTGGAGAAGTCAAGGCCTACTCAATTTAGGAAGAGTAGGTTGCCTTGCTCTGGCTAACCTTTTCCCTTTTCTTCTCTTTCCCCCTACTGTAAAGCCCCCATCTCCTTGCCCCTCCCTCTGTAAAGCTCATCAATTGATAATTCATTAAAACAGGCGAGCACAGTGTTGTTGTTTGTGCCAAGGGTGTGGGTGGGTGAGAGGCAGCCCGGGGAGCAGTGCCGGGGTGTCAGCATCTGTACACGGCTGACTGCAGGACCCTTAATTGCACCGTGTTTTTTCTCTGCCCTGTCGGTGGGGAATTCCCATGGATACAGCTGCCAGGCTGCGGACCCGGGGCCCACCCCTCTTTGGCTCAAAGGCTCGTGATTGGGAGACAGGGCAGTTTCTGAGGCCCCCGGAATCTTGCTGCCCCTGTTATGAGCCTGGTGACAGCAATGAAATACCAGAGCTCCTTTCCCAGTGTCCCCCTGCAAAGGGCCCTTGCAGCCAGAGGACTGACATTTCCCTGCATTTCTGCTTTAATTAATGTCTAGGAGATGAAGTTCAGTTCCCACCCCTAGCAGCATATTAGAAGGAACTCAATGCCACGCTTCTTTTCAGGCCTGCTATTTTTACCTGCCGGCCATCCTTTTGTACCTCAAAGAATACAACCCCACACAGTGGAATTCTAGACTACATCCTAGAAGTGAGCATACGATCGCACAAAACTCTGAAGTCCCCCAGGCCTTGGTGTTCACTGGATGCGCCCAGCACGCTCTGGGTGGGGGACTGCATGGTGACAGGGGCAGCGCTGGGTTGTGGGAGGCAGGGCTCCCCCGCCAGTGTTTCTCACTGAGGAGTCCAAGTTTGGGGAACAATGCTATGCTCCTGGCTCACGACTGCCAGCCCTGTCATATGCAAAGGAACCCGGCACAGGCACGTCAAGTGTCGTCTCCCACAAGAGCAGAAGGCTCCTTCCTGACTCAGCCGCACGCCTCTCGCTTCTCCATCGGTGCCCCTGCAGAATGGAGGACCACGTAGTTGGTGCTGGTCCTCTGGGGTCCCCATGCTGCCCTCACCCTGAGCCCTAGACTCTTCTCGTTCAGTAAGTAAACGTCCGTATCACCAAAGAGAAATCTTTTGGGGCTTCGGGTCACACGCAGGTTCTGAGCTGCCATGAGGGAGGCCACTTCTTGCAGTGCTAATGTCAGAACGGGAGTCCGGACTCACCGTTTACTAGTTCTGTGGTTCCAGGCAAGCTCCGTAACCTCTCCGATCTCATTGTCCTCACTGGGCAGCGGGGATAATAACCATCCTCCTTCACAGGCTTGTGGGAAGACTAAGTAAGAAAAACCATACACAGGGCCGCAGATAGCCGCAGCCTCAGCGATTCGGTAAGTGGTTAATCATGGTTACATCGTGCTCTCGCTGCTAAGACGATAAGACATGCCGCGACAACAGTCCTTCCTTTGCCTCCAAGGACCTCTTAAGATTGTAGACTCTTTGGCTTTATAAAAAAAAAAAAAAAAATAAAAAAATATATATATATATATATATATGAAGGACATAAAAATAGTGACTCAGACTGATTTGAGTCGAAAGGGTAAGACAGATTAGAAACTTCGTAAGCACCAAGCAGGGTATTCTCACCCCTAAATGTGCGCAAGTGTTTTCAGACTGTGTTCCTGGAACTGTAAGAGCCAGACGCCCAGAATCAACGGTCCCGCTGGGGTTATCGGGTCCAGTCCTGGGGGCTATTCTGGGTGTTTCCAAAGGGCTCCTGACCAATGAAGGAATGACCAGGGGGAAGTGGGAGTCACATCACAGCAGAGGTGACAGACTGAATGAGAGGCCACGGGGGCCAAGGAGGCTAAGGGTCACGGGGTTACGGCCCCTTCAGAGCAGCCTGGCACCAATCTGGAGAGGGTCAAGGAGAAGGTTCCCAGCCAGATTTACGAGACTGACATGCTACCTACTGTGCTAACGAGGCACCTCCGAGCCAGATTTAGAATGAGTTTTGGAACCAACAGACCGGCTTCTTGGTGAAATTTCCCTTCTCAGGGAAGAGTGGAATTCTTCTCCTGGGAAGAACTGTCTTTCTGGGAGGTCCTTCAAGGTCATTCTCTTGATGGGGAGGTTACACGAGCTGGTTTCTGAGGTCCCTTCCAACTCGAAATTCTGAGAGCGATCTTTTGTTTGCTTGCTGCAGGGAGAGACTTATTTATATGGCTTTGTGTACTCAATGTTCCCTCTTTTTTCATGATATCTAGATGTACTCACTGGGTCTGAAATATAAATTTATGTGTCATGCCTATCAAAGCAGCTTTGTCACTAGGGGATGTTCTTCAGAGAATGAGAAGCATTAAAAATATGTACTTCCCCACCTAAGGAAAAAAAATCCCTTATGCTCTTCAAAAGCAACACAGGGGAAAGGAGTCATACGGAAACCCCAGTCTTGGAACGCGAAGTGTGACAGTCATTTCAGTTGCTGCCACACAAGCACCCAGAGCGGTGTAAACGGGACGTGTTTCCAAGCTTCCAAACACACGGTTAGTCTGCCATTGAAGCATGACCAATGTCTCAGCTACAACAAGCAAACAAGCGCTGAACATGTTAACATGATTTTCTATCATTTCTATTTGACGTGGATTGGGTGGAAAATCTGGGATGCAAGCCATGAAGTAGATTTTCAAAATTGATTAGCATTTTCTGGACATTGGCAGCCATTTCTATGGCATTTCAATGGGAGTTACAACTGGTTAGTGCTTTTGGAAAAATGTGTACCAAATTGCTGTGCAAGCGGAGCGAGCTCCAAACATGGCTGATAATGGGATGAAAGCCTACAATAGTCACACGAGGTCCATGTGACCAAGGCCATTCACTAGTGAGACGAGATGGTGGAAGAGAGGGTGTAAATGGCTCTGTCTAGTTTTTTATTAGCTGTTGGTACTCATCGAACACTGACACCCTACTTGTGACAATGTGTAAAATGGGTTGCCTGCTGGGAGGAGAAAGGTCATTGGATCCTTTGTCTTAACGTTAATCACAGAAAAACTCATTTTAGTTGTTAATGTGGACGCACGGTGCAATTTTGTACAAATTCCATTATAAACATGGTCTTGTCTACTCTCTTTCAAGTTTTGGTGGTTTTCAGAATTGTCATGGCAAATACTCAACCGACCCCAGATAGCTGCTTGCAGGAACGATACATCGGTTGCAGCTGTGCAATTTTTTCATTCCCTTCTAGTTTGTGGCACACAACCACAACTCTCTGTTATCAAACACAGACAGAAAGTTAAGAAATGAATCCTAGCAGGGAAGCGTCGCAGAAAAATGAGACCCTTCAAAGGTCACCGTTTCTTGCTTGTCAATAGCTGACATTTAAGCATTTACTTCCGACGTTGCTGATAATGTGTTTTGAGATAGTCAGGAAGAATTGCTGTGTTGGTATGCAAGTATGTCATAATGAGATGCAAAAATGCAAATCTGGTGGTACGTGCCAGTTCTTTGGAGTGCCTTTGTCAGAACTGCAGGCACCGTGAGACTTTGACAGATACCGTGTCACTACGCAGAGTTGGAGAGCTGATAGCTTTTAAAGAAGCATCTATAACATGATATCTCCAGATGCTAATTAGTGGGAACCTTTAGTGATGATAAATGTAGAGGTCATTTGTTTTTTCTTGGTAAATTTTGACAACTTCATTGAACCAATTATATCAATAGGAGTTGTCGGTAGATGGAGCGAACCGCTTTATCGTTTTTTATTTAATGTGCCACATAAATGCGTTGTACATTCACAAATGTATGCACCAGAAGGCTACCTTGCATGATTGATTTTTTAAAGTTCATTTAAAATGTAAATAAGAGTGCAACCCATTAAGTGACTCCATCAAGTACTTAAAAACTACATGATATCTTTTCAATATGTTATTTCTACCTTTGCATTTTGTGCTTTTGTAAAAAAAAAAAATCAAAAAATCAAAGAGGCTCTGTCGATGATGACGTTGAAATGATTGCATATTAGGAGTTCTTCAAATTGTTAATCTAAAACAATGTTCAAGAATCATAAAGTAATTACAACTAGAGAAATGACATAATGAAGAAGACAGAGAGCAAACCCTGATTCCCAGCACTTCCTTCCCCACACGCAAAGTATCTCCCCAGAATTCTCACAATGGCAACAGGAAGTGATACTTGGCACAATGAATGATCTCGGCCAACAAACCACAGAGTGAGACGAGAGTTAGGGTACGTATCCAACAAATATTGCGTGACTGTCTACTGGGTGCCATACTCTGGCTGGATGTGGATGAAAGCAACACAGCCATTCCCCTCAAGAGTCTTAGGGTTTTCTAGACCACATATCAATGAAATATGTGGGATATAAACCTGAAAACAACAAAGGAAGAAGACAAACAAATGAAGAACCAAAAACTCGTAAGACACAGACAATAGTTTAGTGGTGACCAGAGGGTAAGGGGGGTTGGGGAGGTAGATGAGGGTAAAAGGGATCAAATATATGGTGATGGAAGGAGAACTGACTCTGGGTGGTGAACACACAATGTGATACATAGATGATGTATTACAGGATTGTACACCTGAAACCTACGTAGCTTTACCACCAATTGTTACCCCAATAAACTTTAATTTAAAAAATGCCATTAAAAAAATCCTACAAAAACGAGTCTTAGGGTGTAACGGGAGTCACCTATGAAAACAAACAGCTGCGTTACAAAATGAGAAGGCCACACAGAGGTCCTGTAAGGGGCAATGACATTCTGAGGGAGGGGTCTCACTCCCCAGTGGCTTGGCCCCCTCCGTCACAGCCAGGACACTCTTTTGTCAACTCCCCACTTCACTTCTTGACTCTAAAAAAGGGTGGTGGATGGTCTTCTACTTTATCTGCATTGTATAGGGCAACCGAGCAGCATATACCAGTGATGGAGGGCACGCTGGCACCAGCAGGCTGGGGTGGGGGGCACAGCTTTTCTGAAGGAACAACTCCTCTCTCCAGTCTTTCATTATTCCTAGGACATGAAGGCCACAACTGCCAGGGAACTGGTTTGGGTCAATGACCTAACTCGAAATGACAGCTCCATGAGGGCAGGGACAATGTTCTCATCGGCTATAGCCCCAGTGCCAACGTATCACCATGCCTGGCACAGAGTAGATGTCTCATAAATAGGAGGTAAGTGAATGAAGGCTTAACATGCCAAAGAATATTCTGATTTGTGTAACTAGTATGGCTTGGTAAAAGAAAAGTCACAATTATAAACTATTTTTTCAGAGGTAGAGGTGAGGTCAGAGAAAACCAGCCTGAGACAATCTCCCAATTTATCTAGTAAGCAATGGCTTGCACAAGGCTCATGGCTGGCCAGTATTACTTTCCAGGTGGCGTTACTGCATCAAACAAAGGTCAAGAAGCCAGACCATACGCAGAGCAAGTGAGGGAACTGGGGTTGTTTAACCAGGAACTGAAAAGACTTTGAAGGTTGGGAGTGCTGCCTTCAGCTGTCTGGAGACAGGTCGTACAGATGTCACATGGCTGAGAAACTCGTTTCATTTCGTATATCCTGAACAGCTTGGATTTAGGTGACTGCTCCAGCAAGCTTAAAACAGACAGATTCAGAATAGAAAGCTATTTCCAAGGGCTCCCCATCGGAGGGTGTGGAGAACTACAGAATTGAAGATGCTTTGCTGCCCTGTCTGTCATAAAGGGGACTCAGGCATCCGTTAGATGGTGGGAGTTCCGAGCTGCAGTGCAGGGCCCTTTCCCAGCCACCAGTGAAAACAGATGATGCTAAGTCAGCAGCTGGGCATGCTTGCGATGCTAGCTCCACTCTTACAAGAGTCAAGTCTGGCAGGATCTGTTTCCAGGAAAGGGTGACTCGAGTTGACTACTCAAGAAATGAACTCAGTGGAAATAGAGTAACATTGTGTACCCGTCACAGACTAGTTAGCCAGACCCAGGGATCACAGCACATCATATGTAGTCACGTCCATTGGCCAGGTTTCTGCCACTAATGTTTTAGCCGAGTCTCTTATTCTCCTCTCACGCTCTTCTAACTCTGTTCCCTCCCCTAGTGTCAGCCATTCAAAATAACCGCGCTGTTCATGCAGACACTTACCGCTGGCGTTGAACGTCTTTCTTCTAGAGGAACCGGAAGTGAGTCCTAAGTGTCTTCATTGCTGGTTCTGAGCTTGGATTTAAACTTGGCTGTTGTCACCCCTTCCAATACGCCAGCTTGCTGGATAACATTCAGTCTGCAAAACATGGAATGGAAAACAAATGTGTGCCTTACATTCATGAAATAAAAATGACTTATCCTAACACTTTATGACCAGGACTAAGGTGGGAGTAAGGGCAGAAACTGGTATCGACAATAGGAATAACTATTGTGATGAGTGGGAAAGAGTTATCTTATGGGAGAGCAAACCAGTTTGGGTCTGTTTTGCTCTTTAATAAAACAATCCGAGTTTCACTGTTAATTATGAATTAGTTCTCACATTCCGGACACACATATTCTGGCTGGCTGTCAAGGATCCTGCAGCAATAAATTGTACGCGTAGGTCTCTCCTTGGATATAAAATTTCCATTTTGGAAGAAAATGATACCTCAGACATTGCATTTCAGGGTGATAATTGCACTTCTCAGGGGGTTAAGAAGAAGGTGATCTACAAACAATAATTAAAAAGTTGTGTCCCAAGGGAATGGGGGTGTCAGAGATGGAACTCAAACATATGAAATATTACACTTAGAGCTTGACCTTGTTCCACTGTATTCAGTATTATAAATTCTAAGCACATTTATTACACTTCCAGATTTAGAGGTGCCAATTTGAGGGTGCATTGGGTGGAGAAAAGATAACGTTTAGATTAGGTAACGTTTGATGCCATAGCTTCTTCTCAACACTTGGAAAGTGTCAGGCTATTAACGCTCATAATTAATCGGCTCCAAGCTCTCCTCTGAACTTCAGAGGCACACGTTTGGGGGAGGGGAAGGCAGACTTAGTATTCCCACCCCCCCAGGAACAGGATGAAATGAGGTTAGGTAAGGCTGAGGCTGAAATCACACACGTGTTACACTTTGGTCTACACAATATTTTGGAAGTTTTAAGATTAGTTTCTCTCACTTAAAAAATCAGAAACATTCAAACAGAAAGTTTGGATTTCTGGAGTTCTCTTGGGTTGGGTGGGGGCGGGGGGTGAGGGTTGGGGTGCGGCAGCCCTGCAGAGCCAAGATTCGCTGGAGCTCATTCGTGGCTGCTTCCTTGGAGCAACCAGTCACTCATTGCATTTCTGGGGCTGACCCGCTCCTGTACCAGCTAAGTTTGAGTTTGACCTTGATCCTGAAGGAAGTCCTAGCACTTCCTGTGTTTCACAGATGTAAAAAGCCGAAGTTCCCAACAGGGTGACAGAGTGTCTACCTAGTACGTTCCACATGCTCTGCCAGGGCCCAGAGGAGAGATGAGACAGAGCAGCCCTTTCTCGCCAGGACGTCCGGTTGGCTCGGAGTCACGTGTGTGGAGAAGGACAGCGGGGGCAGCAGGCCTGTGCTGCCGTAGGAGCGCGTACAGAAGAGGGGCTCGCTCCGCTACAAAGCAGGAGGCAGCAGCTGAGCTGGGCCTTGAAGACCCAACAGGTGTTTCCCAGGTAGCAGGAAAAATACTAACCCAGGGGTGGACGCTTCCCAAGTGGAAGCCAAGAGGCGCACGAGCCCACATGGCCGATGGCTCATATGACAGGTCATACCACAGCGTTTGGTCCTTGACATTTATGAAAGGGAAGGGCGGGCTGGCGGGGCCGGGGCAAACCTCAAAGACAGTAAGCAGAGGAGTAACGTGTCAGGGTTACCTTTAGAAAGACGCCTTTGCACAGTGGTTGAAATGTAGGTTCCCTGCAAGGCGGGCGAGCTGTGCTAATGACGTGAAAGAAATCTCGCCTGTGGGTTAGCAGCGAGGCATCTGCAGAGGAAAATCGGGTTCCAGCCAGGGAGGGTGTGTGTCGTTCTGCGGATGGCGGCGGCGTTGTGTCTGCCGTGCTGCATCCATACTCAGCGCTCGGACTGTACCAGACGCCTGACCACAAGGGCAGCTCACCACCACACCAGTGCATAGGTTCTCTGTGCTGTCACGGCACTGCATGCTACCATCTGAACAATCGGGATACACAGACTATGTACGTGGTGTTCCTGCCGACACAAGCAGCCGGGTTCCAAAGAGTGCGTGGGAATCTCAGCACTGCTCCTAGGACACCCTGAAATTCAGCTAGAGGTGACCCTTTCAACTGAAACAGCGTGGAGGGAGCCTGAGGACAGTCCGTCCTGAGAAATGACACTTAGCGGAGGAATAACGGGCCGGGCTGGATCGAAGGCACTGTAATGGCGCCCACGGGGAAAGGGAGAACCAGGAGGCTGGTCACGTGACTGGACGAGGCACAGTGCACGCTGTGTGCCCACGCCAGTCCGGGGCCTGGGCAACCTCGCTCTGGATGGAGGCAGGTAGAGGCATGTGGCAGCTGGAGGTGGCCCTGAGCAGCGCTGTGATGTTCAACGCCAAGTGCCGTCTGCTCGGCTTTCTGAAATGACGTGTGCGCTGTCACTGTGGATCGCAGACAGTAGCTGGTTTTCAACTTCTTTGGCAGGTGCGCAGGTAGGTCACTGGATCCCCTGATGGCTGCGTGAGCATCGAAAGGGAAAGACGGCCACAGCCCAGAGGGCTTTCAGTACACCCTACTGCCGTGTCCTCATTTGTCATCCCTGCTCGACTGTCAGGTACTTGAGGGCGAACACTGTACTTTTCATCTCTTTCTTCCAAAAGCCATGTTCCTCAAATTGGGTTGAGTGGGTCTGGTGGTGCGTATTTTTCATGCCAATGTGTATGGCTAAGTGGGAGTGCCATCTCATGCAAAGATTTTGGAAACCAAGCACTTTATATGAAAACGTTTAGCTATAGTAAGGGGCACAATGCCATAAAGGACATTTCTCAAATGTGTGAGCTTGGGTTGGGCTGCTTCAGGCTATGCCCTTGGACCTGGTAGGGACAGCGGAAGACCCATCATGCCCTCTGTCAAGTGTCTAGTTAGGCAATGTCAGTCATCCAATCAGTGGCCAATGTCTGGATGGGCCAGCTGGCCACTTATGTTCCAGAGTTGGAAACGTCACCCGAATGATGGCAAACTAGCTCCATATACAGTGACTTCCAAGGGGCTGGTAGGGACCATGAGTGGGGAAGCACAAATGTGTCCCTCAGAGGCATGCTCTGGGAGGTGACCTCGGCGCCCAAATGAAGGCTATCACATTCCATTAGATGAAAACCTTGGGACTGTCTCCATTATATACACTTCCTGGCTCAGTGATGGTGGTCTCTCTACCTTGTCACACTGTTTAGTTCCTCACTACAGGCCTTTCTCCTCTAATACAGACTTTTCCCTTGTTCCCTAGAAATAACCAACCCCTGGCCATCCACTCACCCCTCATCCTGCCCCTTCCTGAGGAGACAGATGGTAGGTAGCGAGATCATCTTAAGAAACTGTCCAGTGGACACGCCAATTACCAATCTTAATTTCTTCCCAGCTCCTATGCATGCTCTCTCTCCTCTGAATGTACTTCAGAGGTGCTTAGGAACTATTAGGCACATTAATAAGTAAGTGACTTTGTGAAGGAACAAGTGGAAGAATATCTCATCACACATCAATCTTTGAACGTAATCAACATGGTATCACTCTAGAGGTCTCCTACTGGAGAAACAAAATAGCAGACAACCATCCAGGAGAGGTAGCTGAAAATCACCAGTCACAGCGTCAACAATAGCAAAAATCCAGAATTATGTTTGTCATGACTGGGATTCATTCATGAAATTATTTCCTTTGCTTTATGTCAAGGTTTTACTCTGCTCCATTGATCTGTACGTTGGTCTTTACACCAACTCCACACTGTTTTCATTACTACGGCTTTCTGAAATCAGATCATTTGACTTGTTCACCTTTTACAAAATAATTTTGACCCTGCGGGCGTTACATTTCTTTTTGTTTCTAATACTTGATGACATGACACTTTTACAGTATAAGAATGACGGGTGAGGAGACTCAGTTTACTATTAGAAGAATGGCCCTGGAAGAATATATTCGTATTATTGAAAACTGGGTCTGTTGACAAATTTTTCAGTAATATGAATATATTTTCAATAATATACGGATATATTGCAGGTGTGAATGTATACATACATAGTACGGGTGGATTGAATGTGTGTATCCACGGGATGTCTGTACGTACTTTAGGAAAAATGAATTCTCTCTCTCCCTGTAAATTTGAGGTCAGTGGTACTCGGGATTCTGTGCCAGGCCTGTTTTGTCCCACCCCGCTGCTCCCCATGGGCTGGTCTCCATCACTGCTGGTAGGTAACTATGTGATATATAACTTGCAAGCAGCCCTGCTGTTTGTTACTGGCAATTAATCTCTCTGGGCCCTTTCTTCCATTCAGAAGAAGCCTTTATGTTCTAAATCCAGCTATTCTAACGCTCCCCACTTGTGCTGTGTAGAAAGGACTGAGACGGGCAGATTATCGCAGGGCAGTTAAGCATGTAATTGCTCAAATGAGTTAAAATCCCTTCAAATATCTGTCTTTGTACCTCATCACACCACTTCACCGACTCAAATATTTGACAATTGATGAAGATAAACTAAAGGGGCCTTCATTAGCTACCAACCACCGTGACAAGCTTCTTTCAGCGAAAGGCTGCTGAGTTTTGGAACTTATTATCTACTTAAAAACTGCAGGAAAGCAGAAAAATACTTCAGTGAACTTTAGAATAGAGAAAGCTAGGAGCTTTACATGGCAGCGAGGGTCAGAAAAAAGAGTGCGGTTCGCTAATCTAAGGCCGCAACTTGTTAAAAATGTGGGCTAAGGTGGGCAGATGCACTTATCCCAGAAAGGGAGCGAAATATGATCACATTCTCGTGGCACCATCATTAATGACCGGGTGTTAAATTTAGTGGAAATTACAGAAGTGGAGAGAGGGTGGCAGAAATCCAGTGCCGTGCAGAGGCGGGTCGGAGTGTGGGGTGGCCTGGCTGCCAGGACCACAGCCCCCTGCTCTGGGAGAAAGCCAGGGGATGCACTGAGCAAGCGTCCTGGGAAATACACGGAGCTTTGCTCTGGCAGAGACCCCAGCAAATCCTCTGGCTTCCAGGGCCCTCACTGCTCTGTATGAAGCTGTTCAGACCTGATGCCAAGGAAAACAGGTGCTAAGATGACCAATGGGCGTGAGGGTAGAGTAGAAGGCGGGTGTCAAGTGTGATGGCCTTCTATCTCTCTCACCATTGTGAGATGAAGAGCAAATGATAGCTTCAATTTCCTAATGTATTAAATGGACCTACTGATTCATAGTGTATGTGGTTTTCCTGTGAGGAGTAAATGAGAGGGGCATTTGGTACACGTCGGTCATTACTTTACAAAATGGGGTAGTTGGAATTTTGCGCCATATAGTTTATAGTTATTGTGAACCTACAAACTCTGTTCTTTGTGTTAATGAAAGTAATTAGAGAAAATCAATATTCCAAACACTAAATGTGGACAAATGTGGGAGGAAATTTCTGAAGAATGACGTTTTCTTCTTCACAATGGGTTTCCATTAGCCTACCGTGGAGAGCTGTAATAGCGTGAACGCTATTGGTTTCCAGGCTAATCCATCTGTGTCTGGGGAGCATAGACTCATCCCAGCGGCCCCTGGTCGCCCTGGGCCTGGCCAGACACGACTCTCCTGGTTGGTTCAATAAGGTGGCTGGTTAAACAACAACGGTGAGCAGACATCTGTGAATGAGTCTTGACTTTTTGGGAATTCTACTGTGTCATTTTGAACCCGATGTTGGCTTTTGAATAGCTCAAATTAAACGTTTAAGCAAGACGTTCAAAGAAGAAAACGACAACATTAAACCACTATTAGCTTTGATAGATTGCCCAGCTTGTCTTTTAACATATCTATCCTCTATCTATTGCCACATACCCACACATACACACACACACACACACACACACACACACACACACATCAGGGCTGCATAAACGTCGGCCATGGTTTTGATATTCTGCCCATGTTGACAATTTGGTTTTGCTTGGCCTTTGGAAGGCTCAGTCATTTGGAATGGCTATTACTGTCATGTCTAATAAGTGGATGTAATACAGCGTAACACTTATAATAGAAACAAGATATATCTCTTGAACACACTGTGATATCTTAATATTCCATTTTTGGAAAGTGTTTTAATTTCATATGTTAGAGTGCTATTAGTCATGTATAAAACAAAAAGATTTAAATGATACAATAACCAATTATTGTGAAAGATATTACTATGTACAAATATAATTAAGAATTTGCCAATTATTAATAAAATGAATTGGCAGTAGCTAAATGGAAAGAGTAGATTCGATAAGTCAATTAAAATATTTGGGGGCAAACAACTATAACTTTTTAGTTAAAATAAGGAAATAGGGATAAGATTATGTCAATTCCAAACTTCATAAAATTATTTTGAGCTGGCCTTCATAACAGTAAACTTTAGTAGCTGTACTTATTATTTCTGTTTATAGTCGAAACACAACTATGTTATTTATATAATTAAAAACTATTTAAACTATTCAATGAAAAGACTAATACATGAATCATTATAAAATTTAAAAGGAAAAAGAGAAAAATACACGGGAGCATCTGATCTTAGGCCAGGAATAAGTCTCCAAGCATAAGAACAAAAGAAGAAACCATGATTTGACTACATTTAAAAGTATCAACTTCTCAACCTCTATTTTTACATACATATATACCTATATTTATAAGTTTGTATATTTACTATACATACATATATACACATATCTAACATTAAAAGGTCAATTTAATAAAAATAGTTATTTCTAATAAATCCAAATCAAGATATATAGTCCTCATCAGAAACCATGGATGCCAGAGGAAAATGGCATTTCTCAATTGCTCAAGGAATCGTCAACCTAAAATCCTATAATCCAGTAAAAGTCTTCTTCAGGAATGAAGGGGAAATCAAGGCATTCTCAGATGAAAGGACTTGTCTCCGGCAGACCTCCCCTCAAAGAATGAAAGAAGTAGCTTCTAGATGCAGGAAGGAAGCAATAAAAGAAAGACTCTAGTCTAGCCACATCCGGTGGGAAGAAAAGAACACGGTGAGCAGAACTATGGCTAACCATAGTGATGAGCTACCACTACACATCTACTAGAATAACGAAAATTACAACACCACCAAAAAGCCTGACAATCCCAAGGGCTGGCAAGGAGCTGGATCACGGCACTAGCATAAACGTTTCATTTACTCTGTGTTTGCAATTCAGCTTCATAGGAGACAGCCTTTCCCACCATCATGGCTTTCTACCAGTAATGATGGTGGAAAAATCTGTTTTCTCAAAAAGTTAAACATACAATCAGCAACCCCATTCCTGAGATTTCCCCGCGAGTGTATGAAAAGCATATGAAAGCATTATGTCCATGCAACTACCTGTATTTGAATGGTTTTGGCAAATTTATTCATAGTCACCAAATCTAGAAACAGCCGGATACCCATTCCTCAGTGAACAGAGGAAAATCACGGCGCATAAGTACATACGATGGAGTATTATTCAGCAATCAAAAAGAAGGCAATGACTGATACTTGTAGCAAATTGCAGTGAGAGGGCAAAGTGACAGTCACGGGAGGACACAATTCACTTCTCTTTCAGGAGACTCCGTTGTGGAGGTCACATGTGACAGCCCCCATGTGGCCCCCTTGGACTTACCCTCATATTCGTGCTTGAGAAAAACACTTACAATTTACTTAGGAGTAAATTAATATGACTAATGGAGATTTGTCATCCTGCATTTAGAAATGGAATATTCTGCAAAAAAAGAACCTGTGACTATTTCTCTCTCCTCTGAATAATTTGAACTTTTAGCCCCTTAACTGAAGTTAATCACATTTTGTAGTCACACAACCACCTAGCCAACTGTCCCCCGTGTCTTTCCTTAAGGAAAGAAGAGTCTGTGAGACTGTGCCTTTCTGGGACTCTGTTCCATCTTTGTGTTTACACCTTATATCTCTCTGTCTGGTCCCCAAAAGATGGTTTGCAGCCAAAGATGGGTAAGATATCTCACGGGAGATACAACCTAAGCCAGGCAGAACTGAGTGGGGACCCCCAATGAGCTGCCTTAGAAAAATATGGGAAGGAACCTTGCCTCCCCTTCCCCCTGCCTGGGAAAAGTCATTGCTGGCTCTGGCTTTTCCCTGGCACCTGTTTGTGAGAGAAGTCATGAGAACAATAAAGGTCAGTTCTCTCCACTTATCTCAACGGAGCTGTTACAATATGAGAGACTTGACCCTGAAAAGGTATATACCTTGGGTAAGACATCATGGGATCTTGTGCTTCGGCTGTTTACAGACAAAGGGTGATCGGAATAAACACTATTCTGCTATGATGTATGAGTCTCACAGACTGTGTAAGAAACAATGTTACTTTCATGTATTTGTATACCTATCAATAAAAACCTTCAGTCGGCCTTATTCTGGGCTCCAGTCCTCTGAGACTGAGAGACCCCTGGCCTTCGGAGAGATTTAACTGTATTAAGTCTCTGTTTCTTTCTTAAAAACTTAACCCAAGCCACCCCTTCTCGCACCCTCACTGCCCGTGTTGCGCTGCACACGACAGCATTTGATCTCGAGTAAAAATGTTTTTAACGCGAAACAATATTCCACCGAGATTTAGTTCAATTGGTTAGAGCGTGGTGCTAATAACACCCAAGGTTGCCGGTTCAATCCCCGCATGGGCCACTGTGAGCTGCGCCCTCCTTTAAAAAGAAAAAAAAGAGTCTTAGGTCTGTAAGGATTAAAATTTTATCCTTCTACAAACTTTTTTAAATATCTAGAATATATTAAAAAAGTTTCTAATTCTTTCACAAAACATTTTTTTTATACCCAGAAATATAAAGTAATTTTCGACAATACCAAGCGTTTGGCCAAGACAAACCACGTGTTCACTTTTTTTTTTAATGCTTCAGGTCACATACTTTTTATTCAAAAGCTGGACATATTCTTGTGATACGTTGTGCGCTGGACGAGAGAAAAGAGTTAATCAATGAATTTAATCACTTAAAACAATGTATCCGTATGAAAACATTAAAGAAGCAAGCGAAGTGGTTGTGAGACAACTCCCACAAGAGCGAGCTGATACCCCAAAAGAACAATCTGTGTCCGAGGCTTTACTGGGGGTTACGTCAACGTTATCACGAGCTTAGAAGCTAAGACTCAGTATTTGAAGAACACCTGAGAACAAACGAGAAGTCGATTGCAAGAAGCAAGAGATCGACACACAGAGTATGTATCGATATAAGATGCATGAGAAGGTGCAAGAAGTGCTGAGAAGATGCAACATCACGCGCTTAAAAGTGAAAATGCTGATTTAAAAGTGACAACTGAAAAGCAAGCAGGCAGAACTGAGCAGCTTCACAAAAACCACGTGTTCATTTTGCCCCGACTATTTTTCCCTGGTTAAAACAACAACGTCTCTGCATGTATGAGACAGTTGCTTCTCAGTTGCTACCCAAGTACTATGTGTGGCCTCTGTATCTGCTATCTTTATTTCTTGGGATGTCCACTCTTCTGTGTCCCATAACTGTCCTAGGAACTCATTTGTATACCCAGGTCCATGCCCAGCTGGGAGTGGAGAAAGTAAAGGCTTCATATAGACAGAAAAATTGTGCCACAGCTATGTGGGTGGTGCCACGTCCTGTATTTCCCCCACAGGCATAATATACTAAGGGAGTGATACTAGAAATACGATTTCCGAAAAGTAGTAATAGAGAAGAACCCATGGGGGATATTGGCTATAAAATACAATGGTGTAGATAAACATCCATTGGATGAAGAACAAAGCAGATGCCATAGAAAAACCAATCAGAGGCTTGGAGGACTTGGTTAAGAGCCTCTCCCAAAATGCATCAGACAGAGATAAGCATTTGGAAAAAGACAAATGCTAAGAGAAAATGAGGCTAGAAGTAGAAATGGCAGCAAAGAGAAGATGAAGAGGAGGAAATAGGTCCATCGATGCTTTTAAAGCATTTCAAAAACAGAGCTTTGACGCACACTATAAATAACACTAACGTTTACCATTTATTGGGTGTCTCACATGTGCCACGTACCTCATACCTACTATCTCGTGCCATGGGGTGGGTATCACCATGTTCCTGACCGCACAGCGGCGCCTCCTTCAGTTTGTGCATCTAAATGCAAAGCTGGGACTTTTCCCTTAGCAAATATTTTTGAACGCCTAGCTTTAGGGATGTGACTATGTAGAACGAGGCTATGTTGTGGTCCTGTGTCATCAAGTTTTATATATATATATCAAGTACATGCATTTAATTATGTGTCACAATGTTTTGTCCTGATATATGCCTTGGGAGCAAGAAAATGTGGTTCGGATCAAGTAATTTACTCAAGCAAATTTGGAGGCCTCTTTCTATTCCCAAATAACAGGTTTATAGGGTTGTTTTTTTTTTTTTTTTTTTTTTTATAGGACTCGTCTACATCGTTAAAATTATTGGTCTCTCTCCGGGATACTGTCCAACTTTCGCTGGTTGCTTTAGGCTTGGCTCCCAGCCCTCCCTCCGCGCGATGCCCTTCTTCCTCTCCTCCTTGCTTCCTTCCTTGTCAGCTGGTTGACTAGCTCAATACCTACCAAAGCTGATCCCAGTATCCTCTAGTTCCTTCATGTCACATTTGGCCCTCTTACACCTAGCGGGAGGCCTTTCTCTGACCTTATTAAGATACTTCCACTACTTTTCTGCTCTGCCTCATGATTTTCTGGCGTCTTCTTTCTCCCAGAGTGAGTGTATGCCACTTCAGAGGCTAACAGTGTTTCATGTCTTACTTAATCAAAGCCCTGTGAACGGCTTGGTAACTGGGGGGCTCCACACTCTCCTGTCCCATCTGCCCTCCCGTGAGTGTTTCACCCCTCCCTGGCTTAAACGCCACCCTCCGATGGACATCTTATCTCTGTCCTTATGCCACTTCTCTCCTCTTTGTGTCTGTCTAGCCCTTCTGGGTTTGCTTTCGCTTGCTAGCACCCATCTGGCTTGCACGTAGTTCATTGTGTGCATGCTGTCACTTTGTCACTGGTAATAAACCCTTAGGTATGCCCCAAATCTTATTCTCCTTTCCACCCCCCAGCGAGCCTGTGGGAAAACACAGTGCCCACCCTGGGGGCTTTAGGATCCAGGAGAAAAGCCACAGGACTGCCGGAGGCTAGACCGGGCTCTCAGAAGGAGCAGGAAACACGCCAAGTGCTCACAGCGCAGCAGCGGGCATTTGACTTCAGCGGGCACAGTCCGCACGGAAGTTCGCCCATGTCAGTCCAAGGGCTATTCTTTCTGATCCTTCAAGTGAGAGCTCCTGGATGCAGAAGGGAGACTCCGCCCAGGCACGTGTGGGGGCTCCCCTGCTTCCAACTAGTCCCCAGTATCTTCTGGTATCATCTCTGGGTTAGTGCCCAGGGTCCCTGCAAGGCCCATGTCTTGTTATAAGACTCAACCCCAAGTTCCCTTCCATTTCGTCTCACACAGGCTGCAATTCCCCAGTTAGGGATCGCTTTAACTACGGCAACGTTGCCTAGAAACATTTTACTTCCTGCCTTTATCAGACATCCCAGCAAAACAAAGATACAAAGTTAATCCAACATCAAATGCACCTCTGCAGAGGAAGAGGGTTTCGTTAACCCCTTAGCCACAGGAGAGAACTGATATCTGCTGAGCATCCATTTTTTTGTAGGTCTTTTCCATAGGTTGTCTCACTCTGTCTTTATAAGAATTCTAAAACTATTCTTCGTATATATTTTACAGATGAGGAAATTGAGGTCCAGGGTGTTCAATACCACCCAAGGTAACAATTTAGACCTAGCGAGTTACAGAGCCAAGCTTGAAATTCTCATCTGTTTGGATTCAAAGCTTGTATTCTTGTTTCTATCCCATGCTGATTCAGTGTCAAACAGAAGGCATTATGTAAGGCATTTCATATATATATATATATGTATATAAAATACCGTTAATCATCTTCCATCTTCATCTTTGAGTACCTTAATGCTAGAACTCTATTACTTTGAGTCAGGTCTTTCCCGGACAAGATACAGATGGGTTTATCACGGAAGAGTTATCTCTCCAGTCCAGAGTAATTTAAATAGGCGTCGTTATCTATTTTTAAAATAGCCTGCTAGCAAGCAGGTAAGAGAACTAAAACTTTCCATCAGTTTCTATCTGTCAGGTCAGTTACTATGCGCCTCAGTTTCTTTGCAGAATAAAGGGATTGGCTTTGATCATCTCCAAGGCCTTTCCCATCTTTCATGCCCTGTGAGAAGGGAGTGTGATCCGTTTCTTCTACACCTGGCAAGCCTACAAGGCCAGTTAGGAAGCAAGGAAGACAGCAGCTGAAATGACTACTTTCTTGTCCAGTGTTATAGTGAAGTGTTCTGACCAGGAACCTCTTGGTTGTGAGACTAGGTTCTGGTTTGAACCAAACATTTAACAGGGACGATTTTCCAAGTAAGTGGTTTGGCCAATCTGAAAAGGAAGCACACACGTCGGTGAGTCAATCGACCACTCAGGGAAGCAGAGAACTGCCCTCTAAAACAGGACCAACATTTCAAGTGGTGTTTGAAGCAGAACAAGTTTCCATTTTGAAAGTTTACGCCACTCATTATACAAGACCTTGGGGTTTGTATTTATACGTGAGAAAAAAAATCATATGCAGAGAGGATCACAGATGTGGCAGAATAGAGGTTGCTTTTTAAAATTTTCTGTAGTGAATTCCCTAAAGAAATTTCTTTTCCTATAAGGCCTCATCTTCATGCTCTGTCAGGAAGTCAGTCATTTAGTTATTTGAAGTCGGTTATGAAATACAAATGTATATTTAAAAAATCTACTACCAGGTTCTCTTAAATGCGCTAGAAAAATAAACGCTAGTTTTAATTAGACATTAATCTAAAAGATTATTTCATTGTCTTACACCTCAATGAGAGTCACCAGTAGGAAACATGCCTTCAAGATCCCATTTTGCTGCCCTTTCTAAAATCGCATCATGGAGGTAAATTTCTCTTTAAAATTTATTCTTAATCACTTTAAGATTTTTATATATTTTTTATATTTAATTTAAATTTTTTTAAATTTTTTAAAATTTTTAAAAATTTTACATTATAAATTAAAAAAAAAAAATCACATGTTCCAATCCTCTCAACAGAACAGTATTGGTAATAGCAATTTAGCATTTCTTTTGCTAATTTCTAAAGGGAAATTTAGTTTCTATAAATATTAATGTGAATGTCGTGAATTCAAATTTGATCAAGTTTTTCCTATCTGATGTCGTCAAGTGTTCCGCGTACGACTTGCCCAAGCTGAGCTCAGTCACGTAGTCATCTACACTTTCTTTGTCTTCTATTTTCAGGAAATAGTGAACTCCTTAAATATTCCATCCAATTTAAAAACCGGATGTTTCTTGCTTTAACTATTCTGGCTAACTTTCTACCACAGTCCTAACCCGACCGTCAGCAGCAGCCACTTTTGCAATTTCAGACATTTACACAGACATCTACGCTTGACCTAGGGCCGTATTGATCCACCGGAATAATTGACATGCTGTCAATGAGAATGCTGGCGAAGATTATTGGATATGCAAATAACAAGTCAGTATCTGACATTAGGGCAGGCTCAGATTTGACTATATGCTAATTCAATACGAATTTACTTACGTTTCTGCTATATGGCTGTGCTAAAAACTAAACCTGGGAGGTGATACAAAAATGGCAAAGATAAGACATACAGCTTACTCTTAAGATATTCACTGTCTAGCAAGGAAGCTAGACATTTAACAATTATGATGAAAAAATAACAACAAAAAAAAACCCTTCCAATATTTTATGTTACCCAAAGCTCTGTGGGAACACAAAGGTTGTGATTAAAATCAGAGCCAATCCTATTATCTTTAGTTAGTTTTCAACCTGATATATAACCTAAACATCATGTATTTGTTCTGCTGTTAGGAAAGGTGTCAAAATGTGCAGTGTCCATTTCTTCTCTTCTCATCATTGCTGTGTCAACGCACAAGCACAACAGATCAGAACCGTAAAGTGGGCCCCTGGCATTTACTAAAGTTCTCGCTATACTTTTCTTTTCAAGCTTCGGTTCCCAGTGACACCTCTGACCAGATTACGTCCAGGCTTTCGCAGCGCTGGGGCCGCCTGAGTGCAGCCACCTCGCTCAGTGCTTGTCAACCCGTTCCTGTGTGACCTGTTATAACGTTAGATCAGGGCCAGCACCTACCCTACGCCGAGCAAAGGGTGGTCTAGTCTTTGAGCCTGCCCAAACTTGTTTCCAAAAATCAGAGGTGTTAAGAGATACGAGGCCTGACTGTTTTATGATGATGTATTGTTAATCGCGGAAGGGATGCAAAGAAAGCTACCATCTCACACCCACGTTCAGACCCGCTGGGCATGGCAAGAGAAGGCATCCGTCTGGGCTAGTGGCTACATTCCCAGCCCTTTGCTGGGCGCTAGAGACAGAGATTCATCAGACACAGAACCTGCACGTGAGGAGCTTTCTTGCATTTCTCTCTCTCTCTCTCTCTCTCTCTCTGTCTCTCTCTCTCTCTCTGTCTCTGTCTCTGTCTCTCTCCTCTCTCAGTGTTCATTTAGGATAGACAAGTACTCGATAGACTTGGACTAGGAAACATGGACTCCCATGAAATCCATCCACCCCGAACTACTGGAGATAACATTTGTTGTCATTAACTGAAGGATGGAGTGAGATTTTCATCTCATATGAGTTTTGATGGTCTATATGTTCCTGGGAGACTGGGAAGGGAAATGTGAAGGTTCTGGAGAATGGCGAAGAATTTGACAAATTCAAAATTTAATCATTGCCTTAGAATTTTAGAATCTTAGCCCTTGTATTGCTTACGTTTTCCAGAAGACTGGTTCAACTTTCACGTTGTCTGCACTTAGTAAACAATGCATTTTTATTGTATTATTCATGAGGTAGGCACCCCACTTTTTAACCACTTACTTAAACTATAGCTCTTTTGAATCTGTTTCTTGTTGTATTTTGAAAACTATTTGTGTTTTAGGGTTTTGGCTAGAATAAGCATTTACTGAAAAATTTCTAAAACTTCAGAGAATTGATTATCTCACACATTTTTAAGGACAATAACAGCAACTGAAATATCCAGCTGCTGGACTGTAATTTAGTCCTGGTTTTGCATTTCAGCAACCTCCTGGAAAAATCGATTGTACATTTTTATCAGATTTCAGTTTACTACGTTTTGCCCATCTGTGAAATGTCTATCTGGATGTGCTGCTTTCCCCGAGTTCATCATTTAAGTGCGTCTCCAAATTAAAATTTTACAGACGACAATTCGAACGTGAGCGAGTGACGTTTCCTATGAAAATCTGGCACCAGTGAGGGCGGCCGCTGGACGGTAAGAAGGGAAGCCTCGTGCAATACGCGCTGGCCCGTCGTCTGGGTTCAGAGGATACACTGACAGCCTGGAAGCTGCGATGAAATGGAAAGGGGCTAAGAGGTTTCCGGAGGAGAGTATGATCACATTTCACCAATGCAGCCGCACACCTGGTGAGGCTACAGCTCTGAGAAGTCGCCCAAGGCAGGTGAATAGAAGAACCCTCAACACTGCGGAACTTTCCTGGCCAAACGGCCCTGGAGCGTGGCGTCACCACCCTTATTAAGGGTTCTGCCTACAGGGGTGCGGGGCTACACCTGGTGCTTTGCCATCAATTGCAAGACTCATTGAAGGTCTCGTCCTGTACTACCTACTGCCTGTGAGGCTCCGGCTGGCGTTCAGCTCAGCTAGTGTCTTCACTGCCTGTAAGTCTAACCACGACCATCAAATGATTGTTTCCTCCAAGTGTAGCCCATGAGCCAGGCTTTGCTCACGTGAAACTTCCTGAGCTAATGGCTGCTACTGTTTCCAGATAATCCAGTGACGGAAGCCGACGCTGTGCTCTGTATCAGGGACCCCCCTCCAAAATCTCACAGCCTCTATGGTTCTGTCTCTGACTTGATTTCCTCAGTCCTTCTGCATGGCCCCGACTCAGGAACCAGTCACAGGATTTTTGAGAGCCCTGAGTTGGACAGAGCACTGATTTGCATTCAATCTCCTCAGCAGAGCTGAAGAAGCATTTTCTACCTCCATTTCTGAAATCCAGAGTGCAATTACTACTAATTAAAGATATTCCAAAAGTATAGCAGGCTGAGCAGCTATAGTAATTTTTCCTCCATAAAAATATTTAGGTTCAAGGAATGGTACCTCACTTACTTGCTTCTTCTTCTCCTTTATAATAAAATGTGCCTCTGAGTTCCTATGTCTGTCACTTAAAAGTTATCAGTACTTATTTTTAGGTTGCGTCTTTGCCTTGATCTCACTGTGCCAGGGTCCCAGGAACTGTTTGACAAACCCTGGTCTCTGGGTTACGGTGTAAACAGATATTCTGATGGTCGGCAGGGGCCTGGGAGCTTGCGTTCTGAGAAGGAGCTTCCCTAAGATACATCCTGACGCCATCCCCGGGGGTCCAGCCACGCCCCTGGGATACTGTTAGGGTGACAGGCCGTGACCTTGAGGTTGTACGTTAACTCTTCTGCTCTCGCCTCTTTTTTCTACCCCTCCCTTTCACAAATACTCCACCTCACCGAAGCCCAATGGCCCTTTAGTTTTTATTTTTAATTTTTTAAATAAATTTTATTGGGGGATATTAGGGAACAGTGTGTTTCTTCAGGGAGCAGTGGCTCAGTTGGTTAGAGCGTGAGCTCTGAACAACAGGGATGCCGGTTTGATTCCCAATGGCCCTTTAAATACTCCCATTGTTTGTGGAGCTGAGGTTGGGGAATTCTGGCTGACCAGTGGGGTCTTTTGCTTGTTTTTTTATGTAAACCTTGTGGAACAGCCCTGCCCCAAACAACTTCATGGCAGAGCGTGCCAGCTGCCTGCAGACCTGAGAACTGGCACCCTCTCCTGTCACCAACCCATACCACAACCCCTCCATGTCTGATTTCCCTCTGACAAAAGTCACTGATGTAAAAGTGATTTTACATCACAGACACTGAAATTAAAATTCCTGCTGGTGACCAGAAAGCAAGCAGAAGTAGGTAGGCATACATGCAGCTTGTCAAAGAAGCCTGCATTGATTCCACAAGCATTTGGTGAGCATCTACCATGTGCCAAGAAGTTTCCTAACCCTCGGAAATAAAGGAGTAAATATGATGGAATCCCCTGCCTCTCGAGGAGTTTACAGTGTTTGGGGAGAGACCAAGGACGAGGAAACAGTCAACGATGACAGAGACTTTTGAGATGCAGAGATAGGCAGGGGGTGCCAGTGGAGGCGTGTTTGGGGTGAGCCCTTCTCCTCACCTGGGGAAAATTCCAGAGACTTTCAGAAAGAAGCGAAACCTAAGGTACATCCCCCCTAAGGACTGAGGAGGGAGAGGAAGGGTGGGGGGAAGCATATGGCAGAAGAGCCAACAAACGTGGCAGGACCAAGAAACCAGAGAAAAAGGCATCGGGCCACAAAGTTCAAAGTGATTTGCATGCTGGCGGGAACCCGTCCTGCCGGACGGAGAGAGGCCAGAGGGAAGCCTGTGAGACCCAAGAGCAGGGGAAGGCGGAAGGCAAGTTCCTCTAACAACTTACAAGACCCAGCGCCCCACGATTCAAGAAGCACTGCTGATGACTGACAAGCTTCTCTGTGAAGCTAGTCCCCGCCCACCATCGTCTCAGAAAACTCAGGCAGCTTCCATCATTTTTCCAGAAACTGTCAAGCAATAGCCAGCCTCCCGTGCCAGTCAGTTTTCGTCAGACAGATCATTTTAGTAACTGAAGTAACCAGTCTTGTGCAACAGGCAAAATGGTGGCCTCCACGTAAAGAGCCTTTCCCCTCTCTAACCCCCAGCTTGGAGCTCACCCCTCCTGGCCTTGGTTCCATCCCTGTGTTCAAGGGTGGGCAGTGGGTTGGTTCGCATGGGATCAGGGGATGGCACCCGCTGGGCATGGCGCCCATCCTGTGTGGGGCGACTCAGTGTCGATTTCCCCACAGAGCACAGCTACCTACCCTTCCCGGTCACAGGCAGTGAATGTGCCCTTTTCAGACCCACACTCCTTCCCACCACGGTATGCCTCTTAAAAAGTCTCCTGGACAAGACAGGAAAATGGTTCCTGGCCAGCTTTCCCCATCGTGGGCCACACGTGTGGTGAGCACGACCCCGTGAAGCATGATGGCCCACTTCCCAGGGAAGCTGGGTCCCTGGCGTGCAGCCCCAGCCCCTGTCATGACCGCATTCCCCTGTGGGACACCAGCAGTGCACTGGGCTTTGCAAAATCCAAGGGACGCAGACATGTCTAGGGCCCTCGAGTCTGAGACAAAGGGAGGGAACTAGCACCCACCCCAAGAACTTGCTCCAAAGAAGCTCTTTCTCTTTCCCAAGCCTCAAGCATTTTTATATCCTTCCTGTGGGTGTTAAATTAAGGTTTGGGATTGGTTTTTGACCACCTTCCCTGTCTTAGCAGAAATCATCCACCATTTTTTGGGGGAGGGTCGGGGTGGGGCGGTGAGGGGCCTTTTCAAACAATGAAAACAAGAGTCCTGTTTTAATATCCTGTTATATATCACGTTTGTATTTATACAAAGAGTTGGGGCTTTACCTTGGTAAGGGAGGGACCCTTACATTTGTTTACTAGCCCTGAACCTGAACGTGGTAACCGAGGGCATGAATTCCGAAGTCCAAGTGGCACCACCTCAGTACCTTCTGCCTCCCCACCCCACAGCCTTGCACAGCAAGGCTCCACCCTTACAAGGGAGAGGGTCGTGGTTTCTGGCTGTCAGCTCCCCCAAAGGCTGCCCAAGAATAAGGGGCAGTGCTATTTGAATCGAATTAGACTGGGATAAGGAAGGTAAGTAGAGGCTCCCACGTGGCACGCCGAGCTGAAGGCTCTCATCTGCCCCATTTCTTTATTCTCTTTATTGCCTGGAGCTGAATCGGATCAGACCCCTGACCCATGCACAGGAGGGAACAGGTTGACTGAGTCAGGGAGGGATGGGCATTCTTCGGACACTCAGACTCTTCCCATGTTCTTGACACACGTTCCTCAGCTGCTCCCTACACCGTCTCTGGTGGCACCTCTTTCTACAAACCAATCTCTTCTTTTCAGGAACCATGGAGTAAAGTTGCCCAGGACACGTCCCAGCAGCAGGAGCTAGCGCCGTGATGTGGTCTAACGCTTCCCCTACTCCCCACGCTCCGTCCTCCCTCTTCCATCCACCTGGGATTCTCGCTGCTCGTGAATTCCCATCTGATCACATTTCCCGCCATTGCTTTTTTCCCCTGCCCCACCTTTAGTTTTCTTCCTCCAAGCCTCTATCTTTTTGCCATTATATCTCTGTATTTCCCCTGCTAGGAACTGTGAAAATGTCCTTGGCTCTCCATGTCTTTCATGCCAGTTTGCCAGAGTCGGGACCTGAGTATTTCTCTCTTATCTTGCTCACCTACTATGTATTTTAGACAAGCAGGGGTGGCGGGAGCCTGAATTGGGCACCGGGTCAAGAAAGGCATAAGAGAGGACAGGGTGCCATTTCACTCCCCAGAGGACAACGGACTCAGCCAGGATCACACTGCCCTGGAAAACTATCGGCATCGCCCATTCCCACACCCTTTCTTAGCTGCCCTAGCCCATCTCCACCCCGCACTTATGAGCCATGAGAAGCATGACATGTGATGAGATCAAACCCCTCATTCATCATTCTCACCATCTGGCTCTTTATTCTCTGGAAAAGGCAAGAAATCACCCTCTGGTCTTTTACTTGAACCCCAGTGTTCATAAATTCCCACGGATAACCCCTCACAGGCCACCCTGCCCACCTGCCCCCGCCTCTCTGTCTGCATTCCGTCCTCTCTCAATAGTGACATTTTCAGTGGAGGAAAAATCAAGTCTCGGTTGACTTTGAATCCCCAGCACCACCAGAAGCCTGGTATAAAGTAAAGCTCAATAAATGCTTGTTAACTACAGTGATATTCTTCAGTGATGTCAGACGAAGAATTCTAAAGTGTTTTTAGGTGTCTAAGTGAGTCTGAGGGGGAGGCCAACTAAAGCATGAAGACAGGATGAGACGACGGGAAGGGAGAGAAAAATAAAAAGGAATGAATACTGGGCTGGTTCCTCGAGCAGGTTCCCCGGTCAGTCCTCAGACTGTTGCAGCTTCTTGAACAGCCCTGGAAAGGTGTACAACTCTTGTAAGAATGGATCAACACCAACCCCGGAGCCCAGCTGAGGTTAAACCTGGGCCCAGCTTTTAGGATGGATTGATGATGGACCTGAATCGTGATGGGACCATTTTTTGAGCAATGCAAGACCTTCTGAGCCTCGCCACCCCCCTCCACACCCCCGTACGGCTTGCCACAGGGCAATCTGGGTCAGCCTACTGGTGAGGGCCTCTGCAATTGGGTTTCGCTTCAAACAATATTTTAGTGAAATTGCTGAGAAAGTAGACATCTTGGTATGATCTACTAAGTACTCAATAGATGTTTGTTGAAACAGGAAGATTGTATTTTAGGCCCTACTGTGGACAAGGGTAAAACACACACCACTAGACTCTACTTTGGAGGAGTCTTCCTATGTGGCCATTGTCTCTAGGCTAAAAAGCAGAGGAGAAATGGTCCCCAACACTTCAACGCTCCCGATCTGGAGACTCGATCGACAGTCAAAGGTGAGCTCTCCCAACTGCAACCACCTGCCCCACCAGACACTCGTCGATGGCATGGGAGTCCTGGCTCTTGGTACCAGTAAGAACACCGGACTAGAGCCCCACTCGAGGCCCAGGCCAGAGATGGCCAACGATGGCACGTCATACCCTCACTGGACCAGAGGGGACAATTTCCCTGAGTACGCAGGAACACACCACTGATACCCAATGGACACGTCCTTTTGCCCTCATGGGGGGCCTGGATGCTGGGGAGCATCCAAACACATCTGACAAAGCGTCAGCACCGAGTTTGAATCATTTGTTTCAAAAGTAGAAGAAATAAATAAGCTGGGGCATTTTTAGGGGCCCCCATTTATCTGAAAAATCCAACCATGTCCCCCACTTTGCTTCCATGTATACCAGGGGCTTCTCTGGGGGTGGGAGAATGTGATGGTTGGGGGGGTATTTCTAGCCTTTGAGTTTCCTTATGCCCCACACTAATGGCCAGAATCCTTTCTCCCTCTCCCACTTCTTCAAATCCTTCCTGCATATGCCCTTTCTTTCCATGACCTCTTCCTCCCGCTGCTCAAGGCTTCCTGTTGCTCCTTTGCCTGTGAATGTGTGGGCAGGAGCCCCGGGTGCTGAGGGAATTACTGCAGGGGAGAGAGAGCCCAGCTCCGGTTCTTCTGACTTCCCTGCATTGCCTCCCATCTCTGGTAGAGACACTCTGGCCTCTGCCTTCTGCTGACATTGTCAGTTTTTTTTTTTTTTTAACTGCCTTTTCTTTGCCTTTCCAGTGTATGCTTCCAATATTTTCTGCTGCTTTTCTTGTCTTCTGTGAGAGTGTTCCTGCACCTTGTTTTGCCATCTCTCGGTGTCTGTGTAGCTCCCTGTCTCTGGACCTACCAGATTCTCTTCTGCGCTGGGGACATTCGAGTTCATTCATTTGTGCCTCTCCTTCCCCAGGAAGGCGGGACACAGGGACAGCTGAGGTGGGGCTGGGAAGCAGGGGTGGACTCGGACACCACCTGACTGTTCCATGGACGTGCTCCAGCCAACCCGCTTAGGGACTGGGGAGTGGGGACCCGTTTTGCTTTCCGGTGGTGTGCCACCCCTTTTGTCTCCTCTGGCCTGGCCTTTCCTTGCTTGCTTTCCTTTTTCTTTTCCAACAGCCACCCTTGGACTGGCCGCTTCATGAACCCCACATCTTCTGAGACTTCTCCCCACCTGCCTGGCTTGCTGCCTTCCAGCTAGGAACTGATAACATGGCTGCCCTCTCCAACTGGGGGCTCCATACCCAAAAGGGCCGACTCCTCTGAGATTTCTGAGCTTCCTGTCAGTCTGGGAGTCGCTGCTGTGTCAGTAGGCTCCTCCCCCAGGGGCTCCTTACACCCAATCCCAGCCACTCACTGAGTAGTGTCTTTAGGGTGCCTTCCATTTGCCATCCAAGAGACTGACTCCCTGTCTTAACTTACAAACCCGGAAGGTACAGAGGGTTATTTTACATTAAGGGCTTTTAGAGGAAAAGACACTGTTTTCCAAGTCTTTCCAAGACAACTTACGAGTATCTGACTTATACTTGAGTTGCCATGGATCTGTTTTGAATGACACTAAAATGTTAATGTCCAATTTTCAACGTGTTTTATGCAGACAAAAGAACACGCAGTCATTTGGGAGGCACAAGTGGCAAAGCAGCGAGGAGGAGACGGCAGGAATCCACGAGTTCTAGAAAGGGCTGGAAATTGTCTTGCCAGGCAAGGCACAGCTTCTATGTGTCACAGAACTCGCACCCGAGGGGCCCTGATGGACCCCAGGCAGCCTGAAGTCAGTCAGTGTGACAGCCATGGCGGCAGTTCCAGAAGGTCATGACTTTCCAAGCAGCTGTAGCCAAAACTACAGATCAAGACAAACCCATTCAGCCTTTGGCTAAAACAAAATGGAGCCATTAAGTTTACAGGTTTATCACTGACTGCTTGTGAAAAAGAACAGAGTCCACAAATGCTCCCTTCAAAATAGGCATTCTCTCTCATTACGGTGCAAGATGCCATCGGGCAAAGACCCAGAGGCCCACGGAGCAGCAGGACGGTGCCCCAAAGCTCAGGGGGAGGAAGGACCTGCGAGAACAGCCGATCCCAAGAAGTCAGCTAGGAAGGAAGTGGGGCTGGCCGCGGCCACCCTTGGGATGGGGCGAGCAATATAGAGCCAAGGGGAGGGTGGGGAACGAGGGGGGTGGCTGGTGAAGGCGATGGGAGCAACGTGTTCTGCTCGAGAACCGAACTTTGCCTTGTTTTCCTTCAAGGAGCTCTACAGGCAATCATTTGGGAATTCCCCACGGCGTGGGAAGAGGGTTAGTTAAGACCAAACTGGGGCAGGAAAGCCATCTGTCACATCCTGGGTCAGACAGCTCGCCCTCTGTCCTAGTTGGACGTGTGTTCTTTCTAGGCGTGAACGGGGCATCAAGGCTAGTCCTAATTACTAGGGTTCACCCTGGGGGTGATGGGCCCCGGGCCCAAGTCCGTTTGCTTTGGGAATGCCTATTTTGAAGGGAGAATCTGTGGGACTTGGTCAATTTACTTCTCTTTTAGTACCCAAGCTGGGCTCTGGCCTGGCTGGGCGCCACATCAGGATGAAAGCCTCCAGGGAACAACCCAGGAGGAGACGTAGCAGCTGCACTTACAAGAAGTCCTCAGTGGACCTCTCCGAAACCACAGCCTCCCTCTCTGCCCCCTGCCCTCCCCTTGCACCTGCCCGGGCCCTCCCTCGGGGGTCAGGCCCTGTTGCTTTCCCCCCACTCCCGGCAGATTTCTGCTCAGAAGCTCCTGCTGAGGATCAGGAGGAGGAACAGGCAAGTCAGGCCACCATCACTTCCCACCCGGCGCTGCCGTTCCTGGCCACCGAGTGCCGGCTCTGAGGCACGCCTGGCGCTCGCCAGGCATTCCTGGGGAGAGGCCCCTTGGCAGCCCCCACCCCCAGGGCCCGTCTTCTCGCCCCGCGCCCTCGCTTGCCCCCTCTGTGTCCACAATGGCCTGTGTCCTCTCTGCAGGGCTCTGCTCTGCTCCCCCCTCAGGCACGTCTCCCACCCTTTCTGGATACATATCTTGCGTCTGCATAGGTCTACTTAAAAAAACAACAACAACAAAAAAAGGAACATTGCGTCTGCATAGGTCTACTTAAAAAAAAACAACCAACAACAAAAAAGGAACATTTGTCAAAACGGGGACCACGAGGCAAGCAAGGGCCATGGACCCTATTCCAAGGAGGACAAAATCACCTCCCGCGCCCTCCTGGCCCCGTCTGGAGTGCTTCCATGTCCCCTTTCCTTTCCTCCTGGGTGCCTCAAGGCTCCACAGTCTGAAAAGGGACAAGATCCTTACCCCCCCCTCCCCCCCCGGTTCCTTGGTTCTCTAGTCTGCAACTGGAAATAGCAAGGAGTCCCCATCTAGTCACTGGACTTCGACCCCAAGCCTGGAACCCGGGAAAAGCCCTCTCCCTCCACAAGGAACAGCCTAGCGGGTCTGAGGACCGGCCAATGACCTCTGAGAAGCGTTTCCACTGACGGTGTGGCCAGGCCCTGCAGTCTTTTACTTTGGCTGACTTGACGAATCTGGGCTTCTCTGGGGGTTAGGGCACAGGGTCACCATAGTGCACTCCACACAGGGTCATACGATGACGCCCTTGACTTTGTCTCCTTCCTTCAGATGTGAGGGGACTGAAGGCAGGGGCAGCTTTGTACGGTGAGGGCTTAGCCCCGTTTCTAACCTTGAGCACATTTAGGGAGGGGATCTGTAGGCTGGTTGTATGGAACATGTCTTCTGGCGTCAGCCACGTTTAAGGAAAAAGCCAACAGACTCGGGCCGAGGAGCGGTTCTCCACCTAAGACCCCAGGTCCGGATACCTGGCGTATTTCATTAAATTGTGATTTAGGCATTTCCTGAGCAATCCATCACTGATCCCCAGGAGAGCTCTGCCTGCTGGGGACCCATTTCGAAGCCTTTGCCAGCTCTTGGCTTCTCAAGGTTGCCTGGGTTCAGGATGGAGGAAAAGGAGACGGTCCCAGCTCTGGGCACCTGGCTTTTTTGCAACAACCAGCCGCTTTACTACAGGTCATCCAGTCTCTGACCCTCTATTTCCCCCATTTGATGTTAAGAAATGTCTGCTCCTAAAACTTTCTCTGAGGAGAGAAAGTCACGCAAGTGCCATGATCCTTCTGCTTCTGAGAAGGAGGGTACTTGTCACTGTGTGTGCAAGAACGCTGGGAGAGGGGCCTGTGGACGGGGAGGCAGAGCGCAGTCCTGGTTTCTTAGGGTGCTCAGGAAACAAGAGCCCGTCAGGAGGAGGGAGGTCTGAGGAGAAAGAAGCAGGAAGATTTCCCGCGTGGCGGGGACAGGGGTCTCCTCAGGAGGGGCCACCAGGCATGTGCGCAATGGCAGTGAGCATTACCAAAGGTGTAGCACAGCCTGGCCTACCGAGCTGGGGCTCTCTGGGGCAAAGGGGATCCACGGCAGCGGCAGGGGCCAGGCCCCCTAAGGCCAAGGGTATCTCCCAAGTACTCTACGGACGCATCCGTCTGCGCACTGCAGCCATGAGTGATTTCCACAGGTAGGGGCAAGAGGGTCAGCTAAGCTAGAGACTTGGTGCAGAGCTTACTTCAAAAAGGGAAGTGGGTCTCACTTCAAAACGGGAAAGGTTTCCTGTCCAGCCAGGCCCTGGTCCTGACTGCCGTCCTTCTCTTGAACCTTCTTAGTTCATCGGGCCATCTTGGGCCAGCGGGTCAGGGGGCATTAGCAGCTAAGTGATGAGACACTGCCTAGAAGACAAGGGCTGTGCCATATCTCAACCCTGGAATCCGGCTGACCCGGGTAAAACCTTCCCCAGGAACCTCTGCAATGCCCCAACTTCTCATTTTCTACCTCTTTGAGCCCTGACCTTCAGAAGAATTTGATTCTCCTCCTGGAGAGCTGGCAGCCTGGGGCAGTGTGTGGTTACCAACCATTTCACATCTGGGGCTGGGTCCCCATCGCTCCCCGCTGTCACTGCATGCTCTGGATCAAGGGACCTTGTTCACGTGTGGACTCAAATGACTGCTGCCTCTGATACCCCCTCCCACCTCTGTTCCCAACTGCAAAGCAGCACTATATCCTGCTGGTACCCTAACGTCACCCCACTTCACCCTCGTCCCCTCCGTGAGTCTCTGAAACCTCTCACTGGCCACCATCTGGTGATCTGGTTGGGACCAGCCCCTGGCCTCTGCCGTAATAACTGGGGCTACCAAGGCGGCAGCTTCCAGACACAACCCCAGCCCCTGTGAGCACCCACATCCCCAAGGCCTGGATCTCTGCCCCCCCACCCCGCTCCCCCTTTGCCAGGTCTGTGCTGGTCTCAGGAAGCATCTGACTCTTGTCCCTGACAGGCCATATGGTAAACTCAGAGCCCCTTATAAACGTCAGGTCTCCCACGTTTTGGGGCAAGTTCAATGGCTTCCTTCGTGGCTACTCACACTGGACTATAAAGACCCTAAGCAGCATCCTTTCCTAAAGGTCACTGTTGCTCAAGACCGGAATCCTGATAATATGGGTGAGCGTGCTTTTCTTTTAACGCAATTTCCAACTGGACAAAGAGCACCTTAGTTTCCACCTTCCTGCCAGGTCACAGGGAACACTCAACATTTCCCGGATGCTGTGATTCTCCCAGAGCGTTTTTGGAATGCTGCTTTTCTCTGAGATTTATTTATCTGTGTGAGCCAGGACGTGGGGGTACGGGTATCTTGTTTTCTGCCTTTGTTCTCAGCATTCAACCTGGACTTTGTCACTATGGAGGAAGGTTCTTGAAAGCAGGAACTTTGTCTCATTCACCTTTTACCCCCAATGCCCAGCAAAGCTCAAAACAACCACACACATATGTATATATATCTGATAAAGCAATGAGCTACTGGATGGGTGAATTCCTGCACTAACAGCAGAGGACAGTGGCGTCCAGGAAGTCGAAAGGGAAGTGAGACCCAGCCTGGCCAGGCCTCCACTGCCGCCAGGCTGCCTGGCAGTTGGGCCACTGGGAGGGGGTTTACGGGGACAGTCTTCTGAAGGGACCTTCCCACCAAACCCTTTCTTCCAGGTGTGCTCGGGCTCTACACAGGTGAGCATGCTCTGACAGCAGCACCCGAATTAGATGTCCCTGACCCCCCTTCCCAGCCTGAAGGGTCGCCCGACTCCAACCCTTCCTACTTAGCTGGCGATCACTGAGCAATGGTGAGAGCCATTCAATATTGTCCTTGAGACCACACCCCTGCACCAGGCATCTGACTCGTTCCCATTCCTGCTCATGGACTGTCTCCCCCCAGGGCACTGGGCCCTGGAGGCTGCAGAGCTGGTGGGCAAGAGGACCGCTCTGAGAGGCCCGGAAGCAGTCCCCTCTGTTGCCAGGCAAGAGGGAAGGAAAAGTGCCAATTGCTCCTGCTGGGGTTTCCTGAGCGGCCTGGCGGGTGCTCTTGGTGACGAGGGGCAGACGTGGCACCCTTGTCCCTTGCCTATCCCTGACATGTCTGCACCCACAATTCTTCAGGCAGGTTAACCCTTGTCTTCTCGGAGGATGCTGCACAACCTTTCTCTCAGCATGGGAACCATTTCTGTTCCTTTCTCAGACTTGGCTTCCTCTTGGGCTCCCAGGTGGAGTGACCTAAGCTGGGGTTTAGGGGTTCAGGGGGGCCCCCAAACCACCCCTCTGCCAGGGCTCAATACTGGATGCTTAACTCTCTACCATTAGCGGGGCATGTCCTTATTACTGAACCGACTACACTTAGGCCATATTCTTTCTGGAAAGCACGCCCATTTCCCAACCTTGTACCCCACTTTTCCTGCTTCCCTTCCCTTTCCCTGTTCCTGGGGCTGAGCCTCTGGGAGTGTTGGGACGACAGGAAAAAGAAGAGGCCGGGGCACTTTGGGGCTTTCTGTCCTTCTCCTCTGTCATATTGGACCCCTTTGCCCCCCACCTCGCTGGCCCCGGGCTGGCAGGCCAGTCTGGTTGGCTGCCTCTGCGTTTTAGTCCTCACTGCCTCCCTCCTGACTCAGCCTTCCCAGGTCTCCACCTTCCTTCCTTCCCTGGTACACCCTCACCCACCCCTGCTTTTTTGTTTGTTTGTTTGTTTGTTTTTGTTTCACATCATGTCCCCTCCTTCTTGGCGTCTCTGTCCCATCTTGCCAAGGGCTGTCTTTCTCCCTATTAACTTTCTCTGGCCCCTCCACCCCCCCACCCCGGCCACTTGGCCCTTGGAAATTTTCCTTTCCTCCTTTGTGTCCTTCTCTTGCTGGCCCTCTTTCCTTTCATAAGAACTGGGGCTCCGACAGGTCAGGGGTGGTGGGGTCCGTGGGAGGGCGTGGCTGGGCACACACAGCCCGATGTCCTTGCTGCCTCAGCCTGGCTTCCTGGGGCCTCCTCTGTGCCCAAGGCCGGAGCTCAGTGTCCAGCTGCAGGGCTCCTCTGTGGGCCAGGTGCCCACAACCCCATAGCCATCGCCCTCGCCCACCTCCTTGCTAGCAAACTGCTTCTGGTGGACCACAGTCAGCCTATATAATTATACATATTTGTGTGCACATACGCTTTCTTTTTAAGGGCCTGTTTATGAAGGAAGGCTCTGTGTGCAGGCCCTCAAGCTACGCAGGGGCCTCCCTGAGCCCTGGGATGCTCCTAGGAGCGGCAGGAAGCAGGAGGTCTCCGAGCCACTGTCTCCCCCAGGACTGAAGGCCAGTGAGTGGGCCAGTGGAGGGGACCGGGCTGTGAGCCCCTCCCCCAGGCTGCCCAGTGGCAGTTACTTCCGTTGAGGCTTCTGAGGCAGCCTGGCCGGGTTCTGAGTGGGTTTTGGCAGTTGGCCTGTAGAACGGCCACATCTCCCATGTAGTTCCTGAGTGTAGAACTCTCTGGAAGCAGGGGGCCTCCAGTTCACACCAGGCAGGCCCGTTGAGCCCGCGGAACCACTGCTGCGCCCTCCTGGAATGCTGCCTGCTTGTGGCAGCTTGGGCACCGGCCAACAAAGGGCTTGAGGAGCTGCCTTGACTGGAGTTTTGGGGGGCCTGAGAAAGCTCCTGCCTTTGCCAGGAACACCCCCCTTCTTCCTAGATGCCTGATGTCCCACCATGAAAGATTCGTTCCCTGGGTGAAGCACTGGCTCCTGTTAAAAAAACAAACAACAACAACAAAAAAAAACAACAAAAAAACCCCCACTTCTTTATGGGAAAGACAATGCTTCAAGCTGTCAGCCTCCTTCTGTTCTTTAAAGTGCGTTGTCAGGACCCCCTTGAGACCAGAGGCTGGGATCAGGGTGTGTGTGGGGGGTGGTAAGGGCCCAGGAACATGCCCAGTGCACCTAGTAGGGTGGGAGAGCTGGAGAAAGCATCTGGAAACACTCCCCAGATGTCCCAGTGGGCTGTGGGACCCCAGCCCTGAGGTGCTGCCCCCCCCGAGGCTGCTTCCCCAACAGGAGGGCTCCCAGTGTGTGCGGCCGGGCCGCAGGACTCTGGCTCCGGTGGGTTCCTGGGACTGAGGGGACATCCTGATGCTTCTGTCTTCTCCCTCAGAGACCCGCCCAGCAAACAGCTCTCAGAAGCCATGACATGTCTCTGCAGCTGGAGGCCTCCTGGGCCCAGCATGACCGGAAAGGAAGGTAGGTGGCAACTCTGAGTCAGCATTCCAACAGCCATCACTGGGGTGTCTGGTCTTCCCCCCTCGACCATTTCCTCAATCTGCACGGCTGCTGCCTGGGGTGGCACGAGGGCCAGAGGACACGCCTTGTTTGGAAGGCCAGCGTGGGGCCTCGCCTCCACCTGCGATGTCCCCTTCGCTCCCTTTGGGTGCTGCTCCTGGCTTCTTACTTCTTCCTCCCTTTCCCTGAGATGACACGTCTGCTCCTGAGAAACTACAAGTTGCAAGTGACTTTTTGGGTGAGACCACAAGGGTAGCTGCTCACTGCTGGACCTTCTCCCACTCTTCAGCCTCTGTGTTCTAGAAGCTTGCCTCGGTCCTAAGTTTCTGTTTCTCTGCTTCTGAACACAACGTCCCTACTCCCTCGTCTCTTTTGGTAGAAGGCATCTCTCCAAAGCTTCCCGGTCACTGTGGGTCACTGGTGGGTAAAGACAGTGGTGCACGCTTTCCCCAGGGCAGCTGGGAGCCTTGGCCAGACATCTCTGCACCCACACGCTCTTCACTTCATCTTTGCCACGTACACCGCAGAGTGAGGCAGTTTAGGGGTCGCCGCTCTCCTCCTCACTCCTTTTTGCTCTTTCCAACACACATCTGGACGTGTCTCTCTGTGTCACTTTCCGCTCCTTACCATCCTCTTTTTCTTTTGTTCACAGAGAAGATTGGACCTCAAGTCAAGGAAGGCGCCGGAAGATTGAAGGGCAGACGTCATCTGACGTCCTCAGATTCACAGCCCAGCAGCGCAGGTGATACTGACGGAAAACACCTCGCTCCCCGTACTACTGTGCCTGAGTGCCAGCAATCTCGGTCCCAAGAGCGTCCCCACCCCAAAGCTCTTCCATCGGCCATCACAAAGGGAACCAGTGTAGGGCACTGGTCTCTTCTCCTTTCCCTCTCACCACCTGGCCCTCAACTGGAAATGGCAAGAAGCATCCATAGCGGGTGCCACCACCTGGTCCCCAGAGGTGGTTTCTGTCCTGCCAGTGCCTCTTCTGAGCTAGTCCCTCCTCACCGGCCTCTTGGCGTGTAATTCTAGCCCTGGAGTGTTTGAGCCACGGCGTGTGCTCAGGACCAGCCCTGCCCCATAGATCTTTCTCTTGCTCCCTGGACGGCAGGACACTATTTGTCATGTATCCCCAGCAATTAGCACAGAACTTGGCAACACATGCTCTTCTGAATGAAATTATTTCAAAACGGCGCAAATGTTGACTTTTTTCCCCCCCGAAAGGAGAAACCAGGGAGGTAGAAGAGAGCGTGGGACAACCCTGACGTGCTCAGGAACACAGACGGGGGTGTAGGAGACAGTGGGACGCGCGTGTGTTCCAGGTGGGGACTCAGGGGCCACGTTTGCCTGCGGAGGCAGAGTTGTGGAGACTCCGTCCACACAGGAGGGTTGTGAGGGCCCCGCATGAATTTCAGGTTTGGGGACCACGATAGATACGGAAGCAACCTGCTACGGACACAGAGTTGCCGCTGAGACACTTGGAAAAGACAAGTCCCATCAGACTCTGAGCAAAGAGGAAATCCTTTCTCTGCCCAGGTCAGTCTTCAGGAACGGCTGTAGACATGGAAGTGGGATTTAAAATACCTCTCGACCCACTTTGTCCGTGCACCCTCACGCTGTGCTGTTTCCCCTCGAGAAGAGACATATGCAGGTTAGGTTTCCAGTTATGGCTTCAAAAGCTACAACCTTAAACTGCTCCTGGGCCTCCAATAGCACATGTGTCTGGACGTGTGTAAGTGGGAGGGAAATGGCTTCTGCAGCGAAGGATCATGCGTGTGTGTGCGCACACACATGCGCATGTACAGGTGCGTGCACACACCTGTCTGGTTTTTGCTGGCCCGTGTCAGTGTGGAGGCCCTGCTGTAGGCAGGTGCTGTCACATCTATTGTCCCCACTGCTGGCATTGCCCAGGAATTCCCTTTATTGGTGGTGGCTCGACAAAGCCCACCGCTGCCAAAGCTGCTCGCAGCAAGCCTGGGCCCAGCAGGAACGGATGCAGGGACGGCCGAGCGGCGGTGTGCCCTGCACGGAGGACCATTAGGCCTGTGTCCGCAGCCTCATCCACATTCCCCCAATCTTATCCCTCCTCTCCATCCTCACTGCCAGGGCTGGGAGTCAGACCACCAGCTCTTCTCTGAACCTTCTAAACCTACTCGGCCATCACTCTCCACACTGTGCCCGCACTGGCCTTTCAGAACGTGAATATGATCTGGTTACTCACGAGCTAGAAGCTCCATGGGCCTTCCCAGCACCCGGCTCACTGGCCTGCTGGTCCCAATTTGGTTCCAGCCACACAGGACCATTCGGCCTTCCCCAAGGCACCCCTTGGGCTCTCCTGTCTCTGTGAGCATCACGCCCTCCTCTTCCCAAACAGGCCCACAGCAAGACTCATCAGTATTACAGTGGCAAAGGTTAAAGACAGATCCACGGGAGCAGCAAGAGAAACACAGTTAGTTACCCACAAGGAAGGCAAGACTTTCCGCTGATTTCTCACCAGAAACTATGCAGGCCAGAAGGGATGGGCACAAAATATTCAATGTGATGAAAAGCAAGGACCTAAACCAAGGGCACTCTACCCAGCAAGGCTATCATTTAGGATCAAAGGACAGATAAAGAGCTTCCCAGACAAGAAAAAGCTAAAGGAGTTCATCTCCACTAAACCAGTATTGCAAGGAATGTTAGAGGGACATCTTTAAGATGGGGAAAAAAAAAAGATAAAAAATATGAATAATAAAGTGGCAATAACTACATATCTATCAACAACTGCTTTCAATGTAAGTGGATTAAATGCTCCAACAAAAAACACAGGGTGTCTGAATGGATAAGAAAACAAAACCCTTACATATGCTTCCTGTAAGAGACTCACTTCAGATTGAAACTCTCCCTGCCTCCCTCCCTTTCCTGGTTCCATTTCTCGGGAGGACCCTGACTTACCGTCACTTGCAAAATTGAGAGGGGGCATCTGGATTCACTGAGCACCTGACTGTCATTAAACCAGGTGATAGTAAGAAGGTCAAAAGCCATCTCTAGAGTCAGAAGACTCAGGATCAAATTCCAGCTTTGCTATTTGCTTGTGCTCTGACTTCTAATCCTCAGCGTGCTCATCTATTACATTGGGCTAATACCAAGCTTTTGTGTCCTGAATCAAAGGAGCCAACGTGTGGAATGTTCTTGGCACGTCCTGGTACATAGCTCTTCAGTATATGGTTACAGCTCTTAACCACGCTGGACTGAGAGCTGGAGGGCAAGACTGGGTCTCTCTCCTCCTTTATCTTGAACATCTAAGGAGGGCCTGGCTCATGGAAGACAATATAAAGTTCTTTGCTGAATGAGTGGCCAAACGAGGAATTTATTTAATCCATCTCCCAATTTCTAGATCTGTTATCTCAAAAGTTAGATCATTCTCTACATTGACCATACTAACCTAGAACCCCTGTTCACCTGTGAAGATTGTCTGTGCATTTCTTTTAAACACACTGGTTCTTCTGTGACTGTGGGACAAACTGTACGGACAGCCATGAAGGAATGAGGGGAACTGTTTCATGCCAGCTGTAGCTAACTTTCTATGCAGAGACTTGAAGACGAAGTTCAAGGTTTAGCCACTCTTTCCCTATCTGCAGTGCTCGCAGAGGGCTTGGAGTCAGGGCTGATGTCAGTGCTGTGACTGAATCATGAATATGACACCATGAATAAGGCCAGCAAGACAATGCCCCACAACCGACTTCACGATTGGCGCTCACTTCCCTCACTAACACTGGGCCGTATTTCCCTCATCACAAAACGCAGATTCCAACTGGGTATTTTAATTTCATTGAGAATTTTGAGGGCAGTTACTACTTTTTTGAAGATTTTTCACTTTCGTTGTGGATTCCGATTTAAATCCAGAGAACTAAAGTAGACCAAGTTTTATTTCTGTAACTTTCTGACAACGCCAAACCTGAATCAGATCTCTGATTAATGATTAAGTAGATCGTATTTATTATAAGTTCTTTCCTCCCCCATTTCCATTCTGCTCTGTAAAAAATCTATCATTATATAAAATGTCTACATATTTTATGACCTTACCCTATCTATTTATGATGACCCATGCAGACCAACAGTTTTGCAGAAGCACTTCACCTTTGAATGTGGGATATCCGAGTCCTGGAAGTCTAATATTTTGCTAAGGGGGTGGGGGAGATGGAAGGAAACTGAGCTTGATGAAATACCTGTAACATGCCATTCCCTTTACATACATTAGCACCTTTCCTGGTTGCAAAGGCCCAGTACAGCCTGTGTTACTGCTTCTTTTATGGATGAAGAAATGGAGGCTGGGAACCTGAGACGCAAGTTGAAGGCTGTATGGCTCGGAAGACACGATGGTCTACAGCTCACTCGCTCCGTTCTGCCGTGCTGCCTTCTGGAACCTGAGCAGAGGCAGACGTTTCCCAGACTCTCTGTAAAGCTGAGCGAATAGTGTTTTATCCACTTCCCCACCAAGCCATTCCCATTCATTACACTTCCACACATTGTAGGAAGCTTTTGTTCAGATAACACCTTTACTATTACATATTATAATCGTATAATGTCCAGTACATGGGTTTTGCCCTCACTTTTGTCTCATTCATTTCATTGTATAGAATGATGACCCCCCAAGAAAATGAGTGGTCTCCAGGGAAAACATGACTAAGCCAAAATTAGCAGACACGAGAAGTCTCTCAAGTATTGCTAGTTGATAATTTAAAATTGCTGTCTTTGGAGATCAAAGATGGCAGAGTAGATAAACACTGTGCTCGCCTCACCCCATGAGCACATCAAAATTACAACTAAATTACAGAACAATCAACCTGGAGCATCATCTGAAGTCCAGCTGAACAGAAAAGTGTTGCAGCTAAGGATATAAAGAAGCTTCGCCGAGACTGGTAGGCGTGATGGAGACACGAAACAAGCTGGTCCCACACCCACATGTGGCAGCTGAAGACTGGGAGGGGTATCTTGGCCACAGAGGCTCCCCAGAGGTTCCGCATGAAGGAGCGAGGGACCCTAGCTTCCCACACCAGGCTCCCCAGCCTGGAGTACGGGTGCTGGGAAGAGGAGCCCCCACAACTTCTGGCTGTAAAAAGCAGTGGGGATTCCGACACTCTGGGTGGGATGGAAGGTGGCGGGAAACCCAGACATCCTCTTACTGGGCCCGTGCAGGCACTCACTTTGGACTCCAGAGAAGGGATGGTGACACTGGGGGCGTCAGAGACATATAGGGAGAGATTGGGTTGTGTAACTTTGGGGCGAGGACTGGAGGGACAGCCCCATTTGCCCTGTGTGGGGCCTCCTCCCACACAGGGAACATCTCCCAACAGGTGGACGCCATTTGTCCTGTGTTGAGCCCGCCCCCAGAGGCCAAATCTGAATCTGATTGGCCTGGTGAGCTCTGCTGCTCCACCCTGCTGACTCACTGGGACCCTGCCTCACCCAACTTGTGAACCCCAGGAGGCTTTATCAGCAGCTGAACCTTATGGGAGCCGGTAGACCTTGAGGTGTCCTGGCTTTTTGTGGAGCTACCCCAGACCCAGTACTGGTGACAGCTGTCCTTCGGTCACAGCATGGCCTCTACCACATACCTCCAGGGTTAGCACAGGCAGTGACCAACCATGGATTGCACTGTAGCTCCTACCAGGTAGTCCCCAGCCGGTCACAGGCAGCGGGTGACCTGGGCCTGCACCAGAGCCCCTCTCAAGAGCCCCCAGAACTTACATACTTGGAGGTTGGCTTCAGACCACAGCAGAGAACCACCCAATTAGCCCCACAAGCAGCACACACAAAGGGTGGTCTCAACAGGCACCAGAGCCCACTGGGGCAAATCCTGCTCAGTGGGGTAAGCTCCCCACACAGCAGCCCATAAGCTGTGGACATGGCCAAACCCCATAGCGAGTCAGCCTGAAGTCCAATCCCCCCTGACGTGCCAATAGCAACCAAGGCTCAACTATAACAGGAGGGCACATACAACCCACACAAGGGACACTCCTGGAGCACCCAGAGCAGGTGACCAGGGAGCCTGTGCCAGGACCCCACAGGGTACCTACTACATAAGGCCACCTGGTAAGACTGGGATACATAGCAGATCTACCTACTATATAGAAACAAACACACGGAGGCAGCCAAAATAAGGAAACAAAGAAATATACCCCAAGTGAAAGAACAGGAGAAAACTCCGAAATAGAATTGAACAAAATGGAGCGAGCAACCTACCAGATACAGATTTCAAAACAATGGTTATAAGGATGCTCAAGGAACTTAGAGAGAACTTCAACAAAGAGATAGCAAGCATAAAAATGAGAAACCATAAAAAAGAACCAGTCAGAAGTGAAGAATACAATAACTGACTGAAATGAAGAATGCACTAGAAGGAATCACCAGCAGGCAAGATGAAGCAGAGGATCGAAGCAGCAATTTGAAAGACAAGGAAGCAGAAAACACCAAATGGAATAGCAAAAAGAACAAAAGAATCCAAAAAAAATGAGAATAGTTTAAGAGACCTCTGGGACAACATCAAGTGTAACAATATTTATATCCTAGGGGTACCGGAAGGAGAAGAGAGAGAGCAAAGGACTGAGAATCTATTTGAAGAAATAATGACTGAAGATTTTCCTAATCTGGTGAAGGAAATAGACACGCAAGCCCAGGAAGTACAGAGACCCAAACAAGATGAACCCAAACAGGCCCACAAGCAAGACTCATCAGTATTACAGTGGCAAAGGTTAATGACAAAGAGAGCCATATAAGCAGCAAGAGAAAAGCAGTTAGTTACCCACAAGGAAGGCAAGACTTTCCGCTGATTTCTCAACAGAAACTTTGCAGGCCAGAAGGGATTGGCACAAAATATTCAATGTGATGAAAAGCAAGGACCTAAACCAAGGGCACTCTACCCAGCAAGGCTATCATTTAGGATCAAAGGACAGATAAAGAGCTTCCCAGACAAGAAAAAGCTAAAGGAGTTCATCACCACTAAACCAGTATTGCAAGGAATGTTAGAGAAACAGCTTTAAGATGAAAAAAAAAAAAAAAAAAAGATACAAAAATATGTATAATGAAGTGGCAATAGCTACATATCTATCAACAATTGCTTTCAATGTAAGTGGATTAAATGCTCCAATCAAAAGCATAGGGTGTCTGAATGGATAAGAAAACAAAACCCTAACATATGCTGCCTACAACAGACTCACTTCAGATTTAAAGACACACACAGACTGAAAGTAAAGGGATGGAAAAGTTATTTCATGAAAATGGAAACAAAGAAAGCTGGGGTAGCCATACTTATACCAGATAAAATAGACTTTAAAACAGAGGCTATAACAAGAGACAAAGAAGCACCCAGTAATCCCACTTCTGGGTATTTATCCAAAGAAACCCAAAACACTACTTCAAGGGGACACGTGCATCCGTATGTTCATTGCAGTATTGTTTACAATGGCCCAGATGTGGAGGCAGCCTGGGTACCCGGCAATGGGTGAATGGATAAAGAGGAGGTGGTACATATATACAATGGAATATTGCTCAGCGAGGGAAGGGAACGGGTTCTTGCCATCTGCAGCGGCATGGATGGACCTGGAGGGTATTACACTGAGTGGAGTGTCAGGCAGAGAAAGATAAATGCAATGTGATTTCACTTATATGTGGAATCTAGACAACGGGATGGACAAACAAAACAGAATCAAACTCATAGATACAGAGAACATTGATGGTTGTCAGATGGGAAGAGGGTTGGGGTGGTGGGTGAAAAAGGGTGAGGGACTAAGAAACACAAATTGGTTGTTACAAAGTAGTTATGGGATGTAGGGTGAAGCATAGGGAATATAGTCAATACTATGGTAATAACTGTGTATAGTGCTAGGTGGGTACTAGGCTAGTCAGGGGAGGAGGATCACCTCTTAAATTATATTAATGTCTAACTAAATGCTGTGCACCTGAAATTAATGTAAAATAATAGTGAGTATCAACTGTAACTGAAAAATTAAAAAGGGTGGGGGAAAGGTGAAGTGGTCTAAATTTCCAGGTATAAAACAAACAAGTCACGGGGATGTAATGTACAGCAGAGGGAATATAGTCAATAATATTGTGATAACGTGGGACAGTGTCAGATGGTGGCTGGACTTATCATGGCGATCTCTTCTTTAGGTCTATAAAGATTGAATAACTATAGTGTACACCTGAAACTAATATAATGTTGTATCTATGTTTTTAAACACAAATCTTTAAAAAATAAAATTGCTACATTTATTAAATATTGAGTAAGTGCAAAAGGTGACGTTGGGTAAACACTGCCTTTTGGCCCCATCTATAAGAAATAAGCCACATGGTATGTTATATATTAATTTCATATAATTAAACAGTATTAACTTTGTAAAACCATAAAAGCTTTTAAATCTGTATTAATAATCCTTTTGGAAGAAAATAAGCAATGTTTCTCTCTTGTTATGCTGTTACCTACTAATTAACAGGATGAATCAAATTTCCCTGTTTCTTTCGATGTGCATGAGCTTAAAATACTCTTTTATCTACATTAGGTAGAATGTCAAAACTAGTTTTTGGATTATTTTAAAGTGTGGTAAGATCACAGGCTTTCCTGAAACTATATCCTATCTTGACAATGCATTAAACCTTAAGAAAAGTTTAATTAACAAATGTCAGAATGTGTTTCTTCTTAAAAAGTGATATATTAACAATTCGTTCCTATCTCCCAGGTCTACAACATCTTAACCCTTAAAGAAAAATGCGTATTTTACATTTTAACATGACTTATGCTAACTGAAATTGGATGTTTTAAAATTAAAGTACATATAGTTTAACACAAAAAAAATTAAGCATATTACTGTTTCAATTCATTTTTAGATATACATTCTCATTAAGTTAGAGACTATTAGTTTACCATGTTCATATTATTAGATACTAATTCTAATTGCAAGTTTTTGCACAGATCAACTGTGGTCATCAAGCCAGTTTAAGACGTTGTCTAAAATCTCTGGGTCTCACCTTTATCGTCTGGAAAATGGGGATAGCTATACTTCTTCATTCTGTGTCTATGTTTTTGGACATAACAGAGGAGAAAACACACGCACAAACACTTTGGTAACTCTAAAGGGGCATGCTGAAGGTTTTGTTTTGTTTCATTTGCTCGTACCTTTTTTTCCCAAAGGATGTACATGTGCCAAAAAAGAACAAGAAAAAATAAGAAAAAAAGGCAATATTAGTCCTATTTTAATCTTATAGCTTATATCACATTCTTTGTTTTTCTGTAGTCTGTTTTTTCTGCTCATGTAGAAATATACCCATGTGTGTGAGTTTTCAATGGTTTATCAGTATTTTACATATCACATTTACTTAAATCCATATTGCATATTCAGCTTATTTCTATTATTTCAGTTTTAAGTAATGATATGATGATAATCTGTGTAAATGCACCTTTATACACATCTCTGATTATTTCCCTACGAGAGAATCCTAAAAGTGAAATTGCCGAGTGAAAGGGCATGCATATTTTTTTTAAGGATTTTGCTACATATTTCCAAATTGCCCTCAAGAAAAATATTTCCAATTTACGCTATCACCAGCAAGGGATGAGTATGCTGGCCCTCCTCACGCCCTTGTCAACGCCAGGTGTTTACATTGTTTTCAATCTTAATAAGATGGTTTTATTATTATGAGGTATATTTCAGTATCCTTTGTATCATTCTCCGTTTTTCTTTTCTTTTTGTTTTTTTTGTTTTTGCCCTTTCTCACCTATTTGGTGCGAAAATGCGGGTTGTGAAACTAGAGACTGTCACTCTTTGAACTAGAATTCCTTCCTCTGGAGGCTCAGAAGGCTATTTTGTACAGAAATGTTGTTCGAACTCTATAATTTTCAGCACCCCCATCACTGCTGGTCCCTTGTAGGCCGCAGGCCTACAAGCATGACTGGGCAGCCTAAGGAGAAAGAACATTAATATATTCGTCCTTTTCTCTTCATTCCTGCTGGCCACCTATGCCTTTGGGATGTCTTTGAGATGCTTGATGCTTTTTGTAGCCAGACTTATTGATCAGGGGAGCAAAAGGGAGTGCTAGCGATGGACGGCGTTGGTGCTTATCCGGTTTGCAGTCCGGTCCTCGGGTTTGCCCACACTTCCGGTTGTCACAGGCCTTGATGTGCACGACAAACCTGGTCCCAAAGGGAAAATCCTGGATCTCAGCGGGGACATCAGGACAACCTGGCATTTAATGCATTACAGGGACGTGTTATGGGACACGTTTACAGTCATAATGAAATCGTTTGATTTGGCAGGCACCCTGCTCTTCTGGTCAAGTTGAAGTTCCACAAATGCCATTTATAAGAACGTCCTGTAAACACGTGTCCCCTCAGATCGCTGCAGTAAGCGACCGTGCGGTTCACCCAATTTCCCAACCCTTCTCCCGGGAGAACAGATGGCTTGAACTTCAGGTCTGGGGGTTGGGTAGGGCCATGAGATGACTTCTGGCCCTTTAATTACGAGAAGAGGTGACATGAGGCACTTTTAGGCTGGAGCGTCTACTTGGCTGTGTGTGACCCTCCCCTCTGCCACAGGGACAAGAAGCATTCCAGGTCCCCGAGTGGGGACACCATGCAGCAGCGTCTGCACAGAACTACAACAGGACATGGAACAGATATGGGAAATCACCCGGTTCTACTCTGTGACATGAAGATTTTTGACTAATCGTTTTCACTAATAATTTGTTACTGGAGCATATCCTAGCCCATCTTGACATTCTGAAGAACTTTTTTTTTTTTTTTTTTGCTAATGAACATTTAATGATGACTATAAACCCTATAAAAATAAAAATCATCATTGATTACAGGGAGAATTTAATTTCTGATGAAAATAAAAATAAACCCCGTAAAAGGCATCTTTAAAAAAATGAAATTATTTAGGAAGTCCCCAGTTCTTGTTGTTATTAGCAGCTTTTATGGCAATCTCTTCTACTAAAAATAAAATTTGATATGTTAAATTATAAAGTGAAAAAGAAAAGAGTGCCTGCTATGTGCCAGACACAGTGCTAGATAATTTATTGGTTTTATTTTCCCTAACGCATCCCAGTAACCATGGACAGCAAGTGACACTGCTATTTAAGGGAACCTGAGATGCACAGAGATGGAGGAATTTGACTTTGAACCCAGGCTGGTCTTGTTCTACTATTGCCTTTGCTATTTTCCCTCCTCACAAGTGGTTTTTCACTTTGATTGTTTATGGATTAATACAAAAGTGAGTCACATACTTGAAAAAGATACACACTTTTTCTGTTCCAGCGACAAAGGAGAAATCTGGTTTAATTCAGATGTGGAGTCTTTGTACGTTTGGGGATTGCCAACATCATGGGTTCTGCTGAGACTAAATTACAGTGGGACTGACAATAAAATGTTTCCAGGGACCTTCCCTTTAAATAATATCTATATTTTCCTGGACTCTAGGTGATATCATCTCAAGTTTACATTCAGCCCCTTGTCCAGGTCAATCAGCCCTTTGTTAAGTGTCTCAGCGGCTGCCTTGATTTTCGCAGCAGTTGAAACAATTTTATATTTGCAAGTGGAGACACAAGTTAGAATGTGCTACTGATAAGAGCCCAGACAGAGCAGCCTTCCTGCTCTGGGAAGTGGTGTAATTTTTCCAATGCACTTGTCAAAAAAGCAGCAGCGGCAGATGGAGGAGGAGGAGGAGACAGCGAGAACTGTGGACTGTAGCTGAGCTCGTCACCCCCTTTGCTGTGGCACAGGGACTGCGGGAGCTTCCTCCGCCGAGAACCCCTGGCGGCACCCTGCTCGCCTGCACCCAAAAGTGTCCTGACCTCTCTGGGATGTGCAAGGTGGTGTTCAAAGCTTCACGGACACAGCACCTCAGGAACACAGACCCTTAATTCCAACCAGCCAATCTCTTCAATGTCCTCTAAATACACCTTGTTTATCCAGTCTCCTATTAGTCTTTCTCAGATCAGTGATATTCATAAATGCATATCTCTATCTAGTGTTTTCCTATTCACGGAGTCGCTCTTTCACCTTCGTCATACAGGAGATTGTTTTGGGGTCTTAGTTAAGAATTCAGGAGGGCAGGAAAGTTGGGCACCCAAGGCTCCCATCTGTGAGACTCAGGGCAAGTCAAAATTCCTCCAAGAATCTTCTCTCCAGCTTCTCCTTCTGAAGTACCGGCCTCTCCTCCTTCCCACAGCAGCACACAGCACCCTCCTTACCCACTGCTGCCCCCACGCGCTTCGAGGCACTTGGAAGAGTGTGAACTAGCGGAGAGAGAAAGACTGTGGAGCCAGACAGAAGCTGAGTTGGAAGCCCGGCTCTGCCACTCCACTGTGTGACCTTGGACCAGACGCCTCACCTTCTGGGGCTCGGGCTAATTCACCTCTAACATGGACACAACAGACGCTCCCATGTACGACTGTTCTGCCGAGGAAACATGACGGTGCTCACAAAGGGCTTTGGCCAATGCCTGGCTCAAAAACGGCCCAAACACGGCTGGGCTGTCTTCCTTCCTCACAGGCTGAGACCTCGTCCCATGCGCCTTTTGCATCCCTCATTCACGGAACGCTGAACAGACAGGGAGCGTGCGATCAATACTCTCTGAATTGACTCATATAGAGGCCAGTCCTCAGACACTGCCCCGGAGGAAAAAACTCCTTCACGGGGCAGTCGGCATCCATACCTTACGTGTCAATCACAAGTGTCCTTTGAAGTCCAGGGACATCTTTGATGGAGCAGAGTTCGAACTTAGCTGATACACACGGATGTGCCTGAGTCCCACCAGATTCCAATAGGGTGGGGACAAGCCTGGAGGTGACCCGAGAACTGAATCCACCTTGGCACCTTTCACTCCATGTGGGAAAAATACCATGGGTAATTTTAGCTGAGGAAAAAAATAAAATCCATCTTGTGCATGGCACCGGTTAGTTCGGAAAGGGCTGGTGAAAAAGGAGAATATTCACTTATAATTAAGGACCGAAATATGTTTTCTGCTGCTGTCCTGAGGGTTTTTTTTTTTTTGTATTTTGTTTTCCTTTTCCCTTTTGTTTTTGTGTTTTCCATTTGCCTACTGGTTTTAATTAATTTTGCCCTAGATTCATGAGTATTGTGAACCTGAAGAATTTTTTTTTTTTAATTTAAATAAATAAAAGCCTGCAAGTTTCCCCCAGATCACCAGGCTTTAATATTAAATTACTGTTTTCTGGCAAAGTCATCTGCAAAACTCTGATTTTGTTTCTTTCTCTGTTCCCATCCTGATAATTGTGGCTGAATTCCCTTGTCTTTATATGCCATATATTCTCCACCTGGCAAAGGATTCAGACAGATACAGATAATAAATACCCCGTAGACACAGACAGAGAAACTGCTGTAATTGCTTTCATAATGACTCTGAGACATCAAAGGAAGGCAAATAATGGTATTTAACACTGTTTCCATTCTTTAGCTGAAATGTAATTTTATAGAGTTATTGTCAGGCAGTAGGAACGTACAAGTACAACTGTCATATTCGGCTCATATTAATTAGCTGCCCACGAGAGGGCCAGGCACGTAATGGCAAAGTTCTCCTCATTTCAGATGGTCTGATATTCAGACAGAACCATAAGTACAATGGCTTGATTAACATAGTTGCTTAGATCAGGTTTTCCCTGGGAGTGTGTCAATTGGCATTTTGAAGAATCAATTAATTAGCACTCCAAATAATCCATTCTTGGGTTAATGAAAGTGTTTTGTACAGCTGCAAAAAAAAAAAAAAAAAAAAAAAAAAACTACATGAAGAAAAACTAAACCTTTCCAAAGTGGCAATGAAAAAGATTTATCTGGGAAAATTGTGATGTCCATTTTGAAATGCCAAGGAAAAGGTGTGTTTGCTTTTAAAGCCAGGAAATTGACATGTACGGTTTTGAACCACAGCAGGCATATTTTGGCTTAGAACAAGGAGGGTGGTGGACGCTCTGATGGCATGGAAATTAGAACTTTCATTTTCACGATTTTGCCCTGTAATCGTATATTCCCTAATCAGGGTAAGTCATGGCCAGCGTTTTTATTCCATTATCCACTATTTACCCCTTGACGGCAATACGCTTATTAACATTTTAAAAATGCAGCATCACACAGATATTCCTGCTTTTTAAAGTTTGAGGTCTAATTCTCAGACCAATGAGCACTACAAACTGAAGAAACAAATTTATGTTTCATCGAAGCGGTTTAACTTAGACAAAACATTTTTTACAATGCAGTTTAAAAGATCACAAACCAAACTGAAAATCTGAGACACCTTTGCCATCGTGAAAATGTCACGCTTGGCACAATTTATCCGTCCTCCCCTCTACTTAAGGAAAGTGCTGGTGCTGTTTTCCTCCCTAAGTCTCTTGGATCCAAATTTTACAGAACTGACTTTTGGGGCAGGCCTTTCTTATCTCTGAAATGATCTTAACCAAGCCTAGCAATGAATAAAATAGTTTGTTTATCTGGTGTTTCAGCTCTCTTCAGCGTCCAAAACTTGGTGTAACTTATACATAGAATAAATTTGATAATAATTCCTCCTTCAGGAAATTCTACCTTTATCAGTATTGCTGATATAGGTTGTTTTTCAGTCATGTTCAAGGCTCTTCACATCAAAGATGTAAAATAGATATTTGTCAAATTAAGTAAAGTTGTAATATCAACTCAAAATTATTTGGAATTAAAATGTGAATTTAATCATTTCCATGAGTGGAAGATTTTCTGTAGTATGAAAAATGTTACTCATTTTTCTCATTACTAAGTGATTTGTTTTCATTACTAAGTGATTTGTAACTTTCCAGTTCAGTCTCATTCACAAGATACGACTTTGTAGGTAAAAATCACCAATATTTAAAAGAGACCGAAACACGTATTTTGGTAATATCAGACTTGGCTTGCTTTCCTTCCCTTATATTGTTCCACTTAATAATCACTACTGGGATTTAGATGATATTGAAGGACATTTTTCTGGATGAGAGTTGTACAGCTAGTTACATGGTAACGGGAGGTCTCCAAGGGTGGTGTAGCCTCAAAATCAAACATACACAGGGGAAAAAGTAAACACACACACACACTTCAGTAGAAGCGAGTTCATGTCTTCCTATTAGGCTGAATAACTCCTCTAATCTTAACTGCTTGCTTTCAAAGCTTTAATGAGGCCAGTGATGTGGCTGAAGGAAAGATCCCCCTTTCTTGAGATGCTGAGGGCCACAGGCCACTCCTTCCCATCCCTCGTCCTGCAGGATGAGGAAATGGTGGGCAGGGGCTTGTTTCTAACACACTGGAATGGACACTCGTGAGATCCAGCGTCGCCTGTTTCTTGCTTATTCTATATTTCTCGCTGCTCTTAGACATGTAAAATGGCACAGTTTCATTGTCACTGCTCACTGTGGACTTCAGCCAGAAATGAGATCTATTGCTTATTTTGCTAATCAGCCCCTTCCATATCTGCATGCTCATTTTCTGATAGCTGATGAGGCGACAAGGTCATTGGACGTACAAGTACTTATTTAAAAACAGACATGAGAGTGAGATAGAGGTTAGTTGGGTCTATCAGAGCTGTCAATCAATTAATGAAAATTATTGAGCAAGGACACTGTGGGGAAAGAGAACAGAAGGAGGGAAAGTGACCATGGAGACACAACATAGGGAAAACGACAGAACTCACTAAACGTGCTCACGTGAGTGCTAAAAACAGACATGCTCACATCCCAAGTGAGAGACGGCTCCGAGAGACTCAGGCACTGGAGCCTCTGCTATTCCAAGGGCTGAAGGGCTGACAGCGCAGGGCTCTCACCCAAAGGTATACCCTGAACAATGCCTTTTCTCAGACAGGGAGGAGAGCGGCAGAATGCCTGATGAATATTTTATTAACGTGCCAAAGACCTGTGGCTAAGATTTCCAGTAATTTAAAGACACTATTATCCACATCAAAATTTGGGGTAAATAGAGGCCAAAAGAGTGCAAACAGCTCCCTTATTCAAGGAGAGGAAATATTAGATTTCTACTTGTATGACAGATGTGGAGAGTAAAACTGTGTAATACTAGAAGGCACTTTAAAAAGCTGTCTCTGCTCTGTCCACTGTTTGCTGGCACCAGACAAGCCCACACTGTTTATCGGCTCAAAAAAGAAATAATTCATAACTTGATCCTTGGATCAGAGGGAGTGGACAAATAGAAAAATATGTAAATGAGAGGAATGAGAGGAATGAGAGGAATGAGTGAGAGAGACAGACAGAGACAGAGACAGAGAGAGAGACTGACTGAGGAATGAGGGCAGAAAAATTGCCAATATGCTTGTGTGAATGAAAGATAGTGAGGGAGACAAATGGAAAGGCTGCAAAGTCAAAAACGGGGACATACTGACACCAAATCTCTGCAAAGCGTTCAAAATTCTCCAGCTGCCACGCTTTTAATTTGCTACCATTCTAATTAAAATGCAAATTAAATTTATAATTAGCATCAGTGCTTTCTAAAGAAACCTTCTTGTGCGCTGCACAAACATATGGGGTGATGCTGTGGTGTAAAGTTTGTAAAACAGAAGTAATGGCACAGAATTGGGGTGGGGGCGCGGGGGAGGACTTCGCTTTTTCCCGGGAAGTAAGTTTTATGCAGAGGCGGGTTGGTTGGAGCGGATGGCAGCCTTTCTCAGAGGAGGATGGAAGTGGGTGAGTGTCCCATTGCAACAAAAGGATTGCTGAATATGGGAGCTCAGCCAGCCGCGCTGTGCCTCTGTGTTGGATCAGGTGTCAAGGGTTACCCTGCGTGTCATCGGGGTTGTATAGGAGATGCCAAAAGGCAAAAGGGGTTGGACTTTCTCATCAAAAAGTCTATGGTCAAAATTAACCGCTGCGTGCTTCCAGATAATTAATTTAAAAATTGATGGGGAACAAAGTACCAAAATTATCTCATGATTTGCCCATGTATTATGTTTTCAGAGTAAACTCTCTCCCCAGCTTGCTCTCCAAAGCTGAGGGGGGGGGGATCCCAGAAACGCATTGGCCAGATGGGGCGCTTCCTCTGCTGAGGCTTTAGCCGAATGTACAGGTTGTATCACTATAATCCTTTAAACATAAATATATAAATCTGGCATCTCTGCAATTTTTCTTCAGACATAGGCTTGCGTTCACTGGAATTCACGAACAGAGACACGGAGCTCACAGCTGCAGGAGGAGAAGGAAAAAAACCCCACGAAGCTGATCTTCTGGTCATCGTGTTTTGGTTCACGGGAATCATTATGAATGGAAACAAAACTAAAACTAAAACTCAAAATCTGCGACCCTCACGGCAATTGTTCTTTACCTCCCAGTGGAGGAGCCTACCTGGGCCCAAGTAGCTTTAATATTCCAGCAGCTGTCCTTTAGCTATTAATTGGCCTCTCCATCAGATATTTTAAAATTTGAATGTAACAGGAATGAACGGATGTGTGTTAAGCTGTTATTAAACTATAATGTAAAGCAGGATTGTAGGAATATTTTTATATGTCACAAAGTCAATTAAAATGATAAGCCTGTAATATCACAATGGGGGTCCCATACACAACTGCATTTCATATGTACAACGGGGGCGGGGGTCCTAATCTCCCTAGCATTTGGGTGGGAGGGCAGATTCTTACATATTCAGAGGCCTATCTGTGCGTCAGTTTCACTGGCGACACTGAGGTCCGTTTTCAGCAAAGATTAAATGGAAAACTATGGGGGAATAAATGTCACCTGACTTGATTTTTCTTTAGTATTACAAACATGGCATTAGGCATTCTTAAAGTTAGGTGCTTACCTAAATGAGCTGTCGATGCATTGGAATAAAAAGTCAATACCTAGGACACTCAGGTGTCTATATTAAAATCTGTAGTCAGGGTGCCATCCTTAACTTGAATAAAAGTGATGTGGTGTCTCAGCGAAAAATATCGGATGAAACTGAAGACAGAGGAAGAAGGAAAACGATCGTGGACCATAATAATATGGTACTTAACACCCCCCCCCCCCCGATTCCTAATTGTAGGCTTTAAAATAAAGATAAGCTTTGTGCAGGGGAGTATTTTTGGGTTTTTTTTTCCCTTGCATACTTAGGAAGAAATATTTAGAAGTACAGTTGGTTGGATTATGTTGGAATGCCTTACAAAATGTGAAATGCTTCCCCAAATGTCCTTGGACCATCGATTCTTCTCTGGGCAATGGCCACTGTCAAAAATGGGACGCGAAAAGATGACGTGGTTGACAGGTTTGACATAACTCAATTAATCAAGACTTCACCAAAGAAAGAAAAATAATTTTACCCATACGGTGATGAAAAGTGTCCTCTTACAGCCACAGAATGCAAGTTCCTTATTTCTTCCTGGTGCCTAAGAGGAATGCAGGCCTCCTAAGTAAGTCTTCTGTGTGAGGGACAAAAGACCGAAAACTGTGGCATAAAAGCATTGCTTTGTTTCATTTCTAATTGTTATCCCTCTCTTATTCACAAAATGAAGTCACCTTTGTCGTGGTTTCATGAACCGCTGGGTAATCAAAATTATTATGCCGCCACCTGTTGTCTGTTAATTATTCTGAGAAGATACTCATAAATCATAACACCGGACAATAAATCAAACTGTCAGTTCCCAGGTCAAAGGTCACCCATGAAAAGTTATAGGTCACCCACGGGGTGTGAAAGAGCAGGGTTTTAGAGCATCACTCATTGTCAAGCACTGTTGGGCAAAGTGCCATCGGAACAAAGGGAAACGGGAGTACAGAAGAATTCCCGTCAGGGGACGGGCTCCGGCCAGAGGCACAAGTGGAGTCGAACCTACGAGACGCAGGGAGCGGCCAGCAAGACGGCCCGGCCGTGGCCCAGCTCAGAGCCCGGACCCTCGCTGCCCACGGTGTTCGTTTTGGGAAAGTCTGAAGAGCTGCGGGTTTGGCACGTCGTCTTCTCTCTTTCTTCCGCCGTGGAGAAGGCACTGGAGAAGTTTCTGTCCTGTTCCATTATTCATCACGCCAGTCACAACACGTCAAACTGCCGTGGACGGGACGGTGCTTCAGAACGTCTTGCTTCCTAAATTAATTTGGTTCGGAACATGGTTTCCTTGTGCTGTGACGAGAACTTGAACTGCACTGAACATTTCCAACTCATTTATCTTCAATCCCCTGTATTCGAAATATCTTCATCACTGCAGACCAGCGTGCGTTGATGGATATTCTTGATTTAAAACCTGGCCAGGGGTAAATTATTTCTGATGTGGTGGAAGCAACTTTAGGCGAAGGTATAATAAAGACATAATGATAAGGCAGCTGGAGAACAGAAGTGATGTTTCAGTTGGGAGATGCACTGCCTGCTGTTTGAATGAAATTCTGTAACAGGACTACTGTGCCTTCATTAAAAATGTCTCTCTAAAATATTAAAGTTTTTCCCTTTGTGTTAATGTGGTATTTTCTGCTCAGACAACCATGGCTTTCCTCATGAGGAACAGGAGTCGCATGGCCCTGAGGAAGGCACAAGAGCAGGCTCGATGAATTCAGGAATGCGAGAACCAGACACTGGGAGCCCAGAAATGGTTCTCCCGGACACGTACAGCCATGGCTTGTTGAACTACGGGAATACATCCCGAGGAATGCATCGTCCGACAATTTCCCCATTGTGCTCTTACACAAACCTAGATGGCGCAGCCCACTACACACCTGGGCTACATGGTAACCTGTGGCGTGTAGGCTACAGATGTCCATAGCATGTCACTGCCCTGACGACTGTAGGAAACTGTCACGTGCTGCCCTATGACATTATGATGGCTCCATGTCACCAGGCCACAGGAATTTTCAGAGCCATTAAAATCTTACGGGACCACTGTCGAATATATGGTCCATCACTGAACAAAACGTCATGCGAGCATGACTGTATTATAGTCTCCATTTTACAGGTGGGGAAACTGAGGCTCAGGGGCATTAAAATGATTTCCCCAAGATTCCAGATTAGTAAGTGATGAAGCCCCAAATCAAACCCAAGTTAGTCTGCTACTCTACTACATGACATACCTCTCCCAATTTATTTGTTTTCTCATTTCAAACGTTTTAACATCCAATGAGTGGCCTAGGAAGCGCATTTGTTGAACTAAAAGCCAAATGTTTCTCTGTAAAACCATAACAGCTCCCCAATTTTTAAAAATATATAAAACAATTCTGTTGAGAATATATATATTTTTCATGACGAATAAGTTAGGAGCACGTATCTGAGAAATGGGTTCCCTTTGTGTGTACCTTCTCTCCAGAGGGCTCAGAACTGGATGCCGGTGAGTTAATTCACCTAACACCATAACAGACAGAACTCCCTTGCAGGCAGCGGCTGGTATGCTTTCTACCTGGGTGTTTTCAACAACAGGATTTAGGAAAAACAGATGTTGGGAACAAAAAGCAGGACTTAGCTGCTGAGGGCAACTGTTGCCTAGCCAGCAGGAATCAAGGAAAGGAATCACTAGGTGTGGAAGTCATGGGAAGACGAGGAGAGAACCAGTTAATACTAAGATGACAGAAAACAAAGAGGTGGGGGGACTATAAATAATACAAGGAAGAATCAAAACATGAGAAACTAATCCCAGTGCCTTGTTCTGACAGCTAAAGCCTGTCCTTTTCTTGTGTGTTTCCATGTCTGTTTAGAAAACAGTGGTTGCTGCCTAAAAGTTTTCTCTACCAAATGTTCTTACTTTGAGGCTGCATATTATAAAAACAGCCTTGAAGCATTGGAAGGATGAATATACTTTATCTGAAATTCAGGTTTTTTTAAAAAAATTAACTCTAAAGCCCAACAGCAGAAAGGCTGCAAAAGCCCACAGCTTGTGCCTTCTTATTTTTGTTTCCTTTATAAAAAAGTTTTTAAATTTGTTTTTAAAAGCACCTTAAGCTCATTTGAATAATTTAAGTTATATTTCAAAGTACCAAAAACATTTAAAAAACAAAAAAGAAAACCACGCCAAAGCCCAACTTTTAGAAATTCCCATTAGATGAATATTATTTTGTACATATTTATATGCCAATGCTTAGACAAAATAGTATATAGCAGAAATTTTTAACAAAAAATGCTTTAACATTACCTGTACATTATAATAAAACTTATTACACCTCATTTTCTTGAATTTAACAGAAGAAACTAAAGAAACTGCTGGACTTCACATATCTATATTTCATACTTTTCATTACTTCTTATATGAACTCTTTAAAGAGACAAAAGAAACACAAAGAGAAAAGAAATCACAAAGAGGTTGAAACTGTCTTTTCATAACATGTTTCAATTTTAAATGATGGCAATTGGTCCTCTGCTCTGAAAGAAGGAAAAATTGTATTGTCACGTTTTGTAGGAGTTTTCTTCCCTCATCTCCACTTTTATTAGTTACAAAAGTATTTTTCTATTTTCAGGGTGTATAATATTTAGATTCTGTTCTACAGTCATACTATTCAGAGTTGTTAAATCTTAACATGAATTGGTTCAAGGATCACTTTTTTTTCTTAGTTTTTTGTTTCTCAGTTTTTCGCATTTCTTTCAATCAAGGCTGTATTTTGATCATCGATGACTCTCGTACATAACCGGCTTTTATCAGTAGGTAGCTTTGGTTCTGTTGTTGAACCTCATACAGCTGCTTACGTGAGCTTTTACATAATTGCAAATGTCCTTATACTGAAAGAGCAATTTACCTGGATATATTTTTTAAGGTAATTTTTCATCCCTCACGATTTTTTGAGGCCTCATTCCACTATCCAATCGTGAGAATTCACCCCTCTTTTTATCACAACTCCCAATGCTATTTTATTATTTCTTTGGTTTTCAGTGTCAAGTAATTTTTGAAGGAAGAGTTAATGGTGTCACATTTTTCTACCTTGTTTACCTGATGGAAGCTTTTACATTTGAAAGATAATTATATTTATATTTTATATTTGAAAGGCACGTTATTTTCTTGGGTTTAAAATTTGGGGGCCAAACGTTTCTCTCTCAAGACTTTGTAGCTATTGCTCAATTATTAGTTGGCATTGAATATATAGATATATATACATACACATGTGCATATATATATATATATATATATATATATTATTTATGTACACATATGTTTGAGTATGTGTGTGTGTCAATTGTATGAAGCCATTCTGATTTGTTTTTTTTCCTTTTATAACTGATTTGCTTTCTTTGCCTAGATCAGGGGTGTCCAAACTATAGCCCACGGGCCAACTGCGGCCCGCAATCCATTTTTAATTGTCCCGCAGCAAATTCCAAAAATATATTGAGTTTACTTAAATAAACCAGGCGAGGCAATACGTAATTTACCTCGAGTGAGTGGCCCGGCTGTTTGTGTATTTTACTGCATATGGCCCTTGGTGAAAACCATTGAAAAAAGTTTGGACACCCCTGGCCTAGATGATAGATTATTTATTTCTTTGCCCTTCAAGTTCTATATTTAACCAGGCTCTGCCTCTGAACATGTAACTTTGTATCCGGGAGATAATATACCATTCAGATAGGCAACTAATTGTTTGCTTGGGTTCAGGTATGCCCACTATCCATAGTCTCTTCGATTTTAGCCTAAGTCCAAACTTGCAAAAGTGAAAATCACTATGTAATGGTAGAACTCTGGGAGATGGGTTGAGGATACAGATACCACATACTTCTTTTTCCAATTGCACTAGAATCGTCTGCTTCTTTTCATCACTTCACTTTTTGAGGTTTTAAGATGCTTCTTTCCTGATTTGGCTGTGGTTGGTAAATGATGTATCATTATTACAATTAGTATTATTTACGTAGGAGGAAGTGGGAAAGGCGACCATCTTTCTTCATGTTGCTCTCTATTCCTAGAAACTGTGTCTGCCTTTACTGTACGGAAAGGAAATGCATCTTGTAGGAGGACACGTTTCAACATGTGTCGGAGTTGGAGAAAACGGACCCATTTGTGATTACTGCAAAATGGCTACCTGGTTACTGATTTGCAGATACCACACAGATGGATAGACAGACAAAACTGGAGCATGACGTACTGACGGGCCCATGAGTTCTGGGGAAACATATTGGCTCCTCTGGTCAAGTATCTCAGTAGGCACTGACCAGGGGAAAGACTGAACGCCACAGAAATTGTAATGTCTTACAATGAATGAGACGGGGGTTGATGGGAGCTGGGGCCAGCACACAGGCCCGGGACATCAGAAAGGAGGTATGAGAATGACAAGGGACAGGCACCTTCAGAGACAGGATGAGACGGATGCCTTCTGAGACCTGGATGTTTCCAGTTGTGCATCTCCCTCTGAGAAGTCTCCCAGTTGGATGAACACCCACAAGTGTAGATCTGCCTGGAGAATACGACTAGTAAGAAGCTTTGTTGGTGCAAATTTACCAGGCCGGGAGGTGTACTATTCAATCCCCCAGTTCTAATGCATCAGTTTGGTCTGCAGACGTTTAAGAACCCCGGCTGTGGTAGGACTTTTCCTGCCTTTGTTCTGATTTTCTAACTAACTTACATTTCTCTGGCAAGATGAGTGTTTGTAAACTGCCTCAAATCCTTATTTAGCAGAGGTGAGGTATAAATGAACATGTATTACAATGCCTTAATTATGTTATTGTTTATATGTTTAAGCACCAGGTTCTCTAATTTTGGGTTAGTCCCTGTGCATTTGAGTGTTACCTAGGAAACCAGGCACATCACCACCACTTCCAACGGCTAATCATTTTGATCATCCATTGATATCACTGTGACATCATTGATAGGACTTCTGGTAATGCTTTTTAAAAGACGAAATTTGGACTCAACTTTGAAAATGTTGTTAGTAAAATGTCATTTGATCTTGGTGGTGGGGCAATGAGGCAGAACATTTTGCATGTTTGCAAAATAAGCTTCATTTGGATGCATTTGGCTTTAGTGATTATATTAATTAACTTAACAGCAAGTCTGAAGATTATTTATGATGCATTAAAAATGATCGGTCCTTAATTGCTTCTCTGGTAGAACAAGGGGCCTGAATTCCAGGGTAAGGTTTGTAAAAGATTTAGCTTGCTGGTATGCAAATTCAAATTTTAGAAATGGTCCTTTGAAAACAAATGAAATCTCATGATGAGAAACAATTATGCCTATTGTTTCCCTCAGAAAGCAGAATTCAAATGTTTTGTCTAAACCAGATCTTTTTTTCTAGTTTATTCTTATAAAGCATTTCTATTTTATTTTTAAAAAGATATTTATTCACTTCTATTAATGTATTTATTTATTTAGTAAAAATATACCAAATTATTTTTTATTGCCTATACTATCTAAACCCTAGGCATCATGGGAAATATTAAAATGAGTCACATATTAAATTGTTGGCCTCCAAGGTTTCAACTCTTTGAACATCCTCAGCTAATTTTATTTCAAAACTTGAAGACTGTCGTGTTTTCAATTTAACATTTACTCCAATGCCTCTGCAGACTTTTTTCTCTCCCTACACAAACTGAGACTTGGGCACTTTTTTCTGTGAAACATGATTTTATCTTCTCTGTTAGGCTATTCACGCACCATGAGCAGCACTGAATCTCTGGATGAAAGTTTATGCGGATTCTTCAAGTTCATTAACCTCATAGACCTTGCATTACCTCTTACCATCAGTCAATTTATCACACAGGGAACTGTTTAAATCTCCAGCAAGGAATAAGCAGAGTGCGTAATACTGAGTGTGTCGCATGTAAAGTTTAGCTAACTGGTAAAGACTAGATTAATAATTTAGTGTAGTCTTTTAAACGTCATATGTATTGTGTTTTGTTTTCCTCTGTTCTGAAGATTTCACTTCTCTGGGTAGGAGGCAGGTGTGCAGTAGATCAAAAGTTAGTGCAAGCAGTAGGGTCGTCTACATATCTTAACCAGCAGTAGTTAGTTACTTCAGGCCATAATTATTCTAGCTACACAGAACAGGTTCGCACCTATGTTTTTTGGTCCTTAATGCATCTAAAATAGAGTCTGAGGCTGCACGGTTTCTATGAATGTCTGTATAACGTCTGTTGGATAACTGTCTTCTCATACCCCGAGGATTTTTATAGGCAATTTGCATTCCACAATGAGAGAAATCAGCTGGAGAAGGTTTATTGTTTTGTATAGTAGAGAGGAGTGTGAAAACACCCGAGCTCTACAGATGGCACGTCTCGTTAGCCTTGGACATATACATGTGCAAGGATTGCTTTATTTTAACTAATATGGCCACCAAAAGGGCTATTTTTAGAGGTGAATTCACAGTTTGGTTGGATTGCAATAATTAGTAGAATTTCTTTAAAGATAGATGAAGTACTTATTGGAACTCCTGGCTGGAGTGACTTTGTGATACTAGGAAGGAAATTTCCCCTTGTGTGAATCTCTTTTAAACAGGGAATTGTAATAAATCTATTATGCAACCAGCCTGATTTTTAAATAACTCAAAAGAGAAATCAAGGAGTGCAGAGCCAGTGCCACTGTGTGTGAAGTTTGCAGTTGTGGCAGTAATATTCAGATGAAAGCATATGCCCACGTGAGCTCAAAAAGCTGGGTGATAAATCAAAAGCCTCTAAAGAGAACCTCTGAAAGAAAACCACATGTTCTTAAAAATGCGTAGGAACGAACAATAAAATCTTGTCAAAACTTCAACATCGCCACAATTCATAAACGTAGCTTGAGTCTTACACCATTCCTTCTTTAAGTTGAGTATTTACTTCTAAATTTGACACAGAAATAAAGGAAAGATGATTTTCACTGACCGATGAATAGTACTGTAGCCCAATTTGAATAAGTATTTACATTTTTATGCAGGTACAGTCACCTATCTCAGCAGTTCTCAAATTTTTGGTCTCCCAGCCCCTTTTCATTCTTAAAATGTATTGAGAATTCCAAAGGGCTTTGGTTTGTGAATATTGACCACGTTAGAAATTAAAACTGATAATTGTTCTTAAATGTTAATCGCATGATTTAAAAATAGCACCAATGCACTCATGACATGTTAACATATGAGTACATTACATTTTTAATGGAAAAACAAAAAATAGAGTAGTACTGGTTTTCATTTTTGCAATTCTTCTTACTGTCTGGCTTGATAAAAGACAGCTGGATTTCAGGTCTGCCTTTGAGATTATCTGCTGTGATATGTTCTTCTGGTTGAAGTATACAAAGAATATCTAGCTTTACACTGACAAGTAGTCGGAAGAGGAAGAGGTGTTTTTGCAGTCCTTTTAGATAATTGTGGGTATTCTTCTTTAATATTACACCAAAACTTGACAATCAGTAGTTTTCATAAGATTAAGTGAAAGTAGAGTTTAAATTATTGTCATAAACTCGGTTGCATTAAAATTATCTGATGCACCTTAGAATGGATGTTGAACCGACACATGGTTTTATATCAGCATGCACTGGTCATTTGTAAAATGTTTGCTCACTAAATTATGTGGATATTACAAAGCTGACATAATTTATCACATAGTGTAAAAAACCTGCACATTCATTAACCTCAGGAATGATAGCAGATGCCCGAGGCCTATGGCTTCAGAAACATGGATAACAGAGGGTCTTCGAGGTCACCAGGATGAGCGAACAGAGCAGTCTCCATCGTGCATGGGATGATAAGGTGCTTTCTTTCTCTCTGAGTCTCTAAAAATGGGCCACTTCATAGATAACTTAAGAAATGGGTTGTATTAGTACACTCAGCACGGCCTCCAAAGTCCAAAGAGGTCTCCCATGCAGAGTGAGGTGGAGCAACCATCTTTCACTGAGTGAGACATTCCATCAGATGCCAAATCACCGGGTGTCCAGAAACTTCTCTGAGGTGGCAGGCTCATGGATTTTCATGGTATTTCTTTCTTACTTCCTGGCTTGTATGTGTCCTAATGAGTTACTTAAAGCGTTTGCTACTTCCTGCCCAGCGGGTCCAATCAGCAATGTGGCTGTGGATGAAGAGGAGCGGTGTGACATTTTGTGGGAAGTCTTTAATTTTTAAAACTTGGTTTCTTGGGTACAGTGCTCTCTCAGGCTATTTCTCAGATATCGGTCTCGTCAAGCTGTGCGTTTCCCCCATTGGACTTTTCATGTACGTCAATTTCTAGACTTTGTGTCACAGAATTGGAGACCTCAGTGAAAACAACATACTTTTTGGTGTTTTGCTAGTTCAAATCATAGTAGTGCATCCAAAACATATCACTAGTGGAAGGGGTGATAATGATTTTATTGCATTATATGTTTTTAAAATGTGCTATCAGACTTTCTAATCATAGGCATGTTTCCACTGTTCTCTGTTAGCATTGTTTTTTTAAAATTTATTTCAGTTCTTACATTTCTCCGAATTGTGTGCATGTCCCATTTACATTTACAGTTTATAGTACTGTAATAGAGTTCAGCAAAATAAAGATTTATATTTTTATTACTTTCAGGTATTCTTAGTTTAAAGCATGCATGGTTTTCTAAACTACTTTTTTTTTCCTGCCTCAGCTAGTCTTCTGTGTTGACCAAACAGCATATGTTATGTGGCCAGTCATTGAAATTGCATGACCTTTTCCTTTGGCAAACTACCTGAGAAAATAAGTGCACATATATTTTGGGCAAGTTATTAAACCTGACAGTTAAAAAAACCACACACATATTTTTTCTAAACAAATACCTTAGCCCACTGCCATCTATATGCCACTCCAAGACACACCTATTTGTAAGACTTTGTATTTGCCATGCTTCACATTACTCTGAAATTACAGTCTACACAACTGATTATCAGACAGAAGTATTGAAAAGAAGACAAAATATCTTTCATACTTTTCCAAACCTGATGAACCAAGAGTTTCTTCTCTGCTCTTCAATCTGTCATTTCTCTCAGATTAAACAGCTAAATCGAGCCACCAATGAAGAAAACACTGATTTATTTCCAGTAAAGGTAATTCCCATTCTGATAACCTCAGCCTAAAAGCAGAAACCTCTTATGGCAGTTTCTTTGGCTAAACAATTCTGAATGGTCCTTTATGTTCAGAACTGCTTCTGACCTCTGAGCATTGGGGATGATTAGTGAATTTTCAGGGTCCACGTGGCTGTTGTGTTTTTACTTGCTGTTACATTTCAATTAAACAGAGACTATTCTACTAGAAATTTTCTATCACTCACTGTTATAATATTGGCCTAATAGATGATTTTCATGCTCCATACACAGTGTATTAAAGAGGAAAACATTGATGGATTAATACGCTCAAGAATTGGAAAATGTTAAAAATGTAGGCTCTCCGAACCATGAATAAAGGGGTTAAAACATCTCTAAAAAAACACCCTATTAGTGGACACTGGCAGGAAGACACATTCAAATTCAGAGAGAGATTTGAATGAGGTAATTTTGTAAATTAATACAATTACTTGTAAAAATTAATGATTTAAGAATATTTTATTACGTTTATTAAAATTGAGCTATCAAAACATTTTTAATAACTCATTTTAAATTTAACTAAAAAGCCATATTTGAATTACATTTCTTTCCCATGTTTGAATAAACTTTAGCTGATTGTCATTTGTGTTTGTTCTTTCAGATGGAAATTAATGTTACATTGTTTTGTGGAATTTAGAATGGTTTAATACTCATACTATTTAAATTGAAACGTCAGCAGTATAGTTTTGGGTAATTATCAATACACACGTGTGTGCAACCAAATATATCATATAATTAATAGGATTATAACATCCTTACCGTATTCCAGAAAGAGAAGGGTTTTCAAAGAGGTTTGCGGTAAAGAACAAACTTCACTGAAACATGTCTTAGGACAATTTAGTCATGAAGACTGACTAGAGTGACCTCTGGTCTCCTGTTATTTCAGTCCTGCTATTACCAACTTTTCTTTTATCAATATTACAACAAATTTACATTATTTAATGTTAGGTTTCAGGATGTGTAAGAGTGCACGGTAGGTACCATGTATATAACTCTCATAGTCCTCCAAACAGCTGTCAGGTGGGTATTCATTACCTTCACATCACAGTATTTAAGGAAATAACACAAAATATTTCTAAAAGTTTCATGTACACAGATTACCAGGTTAATACTGGAAACGATTGAAATGACCAACAATAGGAGGGATTTTAATAAGCTATGTTGTAAGGGAACTTACGCAGCTATTAGAAATGACGTCAGCAGAGTTTTCATCAACTTGAGGCAACACTGTTATTTCATTAATTAAGAAATATACCAAAATACGGATCGACAATTATGCCAAAACATGCGCACAGAAAACAAGTGGATTGCACTTAATTGTGAGTTGGGGTAACCTCTAGACAGTTTCGCATGATTCTAAGCCTTTTTTGTGTTCTCTAAATTTTTCCCATAATTATCCCATCACCTTCATTTTTAAATGAAATCTATAAACACAGAATTTCTGTTGCCTTTTCTGTAAAGAACTGCTGAGTTTCCACAGATTTTATACTACGCAGACACCTGGGGGATGGGATGGGGACGGTGCTGTGTGGTTATTCTTAGATCCCTGTGACAACACCAGCCGATTTCGTGATGTTTTCTAGCTGGCACTTCATCAGCATATTGATTTTAACGTTTTATCGACTCTTCTAAGACACCGCTGGGCAAGCCGTAAGCTCTTTCTGTAAGCCATCGTTCCCTCTGCTCTTTACTCCTTGGCTTTGATTGAGCTATTGAAAATTTCTTATGTGAAGCCTGGTCCCAGTGGTGAGAGAGAGTCTAGCCTCTCAAGAATTCAGAAGTCAAGCTACGTGCTGTTTCTTAAACTTTTGCAAAGCCCCGTCACTTTGGGGAACATGTCAATTCTACAGGCATTAACATTCCCGACACGGAGGCTTCCTCTCCGCCCCAAACCTCTTGGCTCGTACGGGCCTGTCTGTCTGGACCGCCCTCTCCCTCTGGCCGTGAAACACAGGCCCTGGAGCTGCAACCTGCATCAGGTCTGGGGCTCATGGCTGAGGCTGCGAAGATGATGACGTCAGCCCTCCAAGAGCTCCCAGTCTCATGAGGAAATGACTCTGGATTCATATCTGTCGGATGGAATAAATGCTCCGAGAAATACAAGCCAAGGGTGGTCCGTTTCTTTCAAGAAGTTGGACCAGGACCAACATGGGAGTGGGGAGGATTTATAATTAGCCCTGAAGATTCAGACAAGTGGAAAAGAAAACTATGCACAAAGGGAATACAGGGCATGAATGAAGAGAACCCTGTCCGCTATTCCCAGAGAAAATGGCGCAACCGCAGCAAAGGTGAAAAAGTAGCTTAGCCCTCAGTGCTGGAGAGAGGGGTCTGAAAGCCCGCTCAGCATCATACTTCTCGATCAAGGGCAAATGGAAGGGCGCTGGCGATTCTTAGAGCATCAATTTGATGGGCAATGTAAAAGCATCCCCATACATGAAAAGATGCTCACCATCATTTATCATTAGAGAAACAAAAATCAAATATGCAATGAGATGTAATCTCACAGCCATTAGGATGGCTACTACAAACAAACAAATGAAAACAACACAAAAATCATAGAAAATAACAAGTTTTGGTGAGGATGTGGAGAAATTGGAACTCTTGTGCACTGTTGGTGGGAATGTAAGATGGTGCAGCCCCTATTAAAAACAGTATGGTAGTGTCTAAAAATAAAAAACAGAATTACCAAGTGACCCAGCAATTCCAATGCTGGGTATATGCCCCAAAAAGAACTGAAAGCGTGACTCGAGCAGATATTTATACCCTCATGTTCATGACAGCCAGATTCACAATAGCCAAAAGGTGGAAGTAACTCAAGTGCTCAAGGATGGATGACGAATGGATAACAAATGTGGTCCATCCAGACCATGGAATGTTACTCAGCCTTAAACAGGAAGGAGATTCTGACACCAGCAGTAACACGGATAAGTCCTGAGGGCATAATGTTAAGTGAAATAAGCCAGTCACAAGAAGACAAGCCCTGCACGATTCCACTTTTATGAGGTACCTAATGCGGTCAGATCCACGGAGACAGAAAGTAGAAGGGTGGTGGCCAGGGGTGGGAGGAGGGAGAAATGGGGAGTTGTCGCTTAGTAGGTACAGAGGTTCACTTTTGATAGCTCAGAAGTTCTGGAGATCGAATGCACAATACTTAAATGTACTGAACACTAGTGAACTGTATTTTAGCATGATTTTTAAAAAGTCACCATTGTTAAAAAAAACATGGACACATATATATTAAGATGCCAACTTTGCTTGAATTTTTCATGCAAACCTGAGGCGGGGAACCTCCTGTGTGAGGGAATTCAGTGCGTCCAGCAGCTTCTCCTCACAGTACCATATTTGAAAATGCAAAACACAGGAACAGCAATCTGGGAATCCTCTTTGACTCACTTTCTGCTTCTTGGCTTATGTGCGCTAACTTCTCTCACACCTGCCTCTCTCTTGCCAGTTTCTGGTGCCACCCAAAGAAAAGTCCTTCTTAAACGTCTCTGAGGCTCCTGGGATGGTCTCCGAAGACATTTACCTACTTTCTGTATCTTCTCCCTCCTAATGGTCTTAAAAGAGGTCTACAAGTTTAAGTTTCCTCAAGTGCACTTCTGATTCTAGGAAAATTTGCACTGGAATTAGCAACGAGAACATGGCTGATATTACTGAGTACTTAATATTAGGCACCAGTCTATGAGCTTGCTACGATTTAAATCACCTCATCCATCCTCACACAGCAACTCTATGAAGCAGACACTTCCATTATCCACGATTAGTACTCATCCAAGGTCATGTAGCTTTGAAGTGACAGAGCTGATTGAAGCAGAGCAGTTCCGGTTCTAGCATCCTGCCCCTCTGTCTGGTGACTGTGTCTATTCTCCATCCAGAAGCCTCCAGGAGACACAGGAAACTTTATAAAATGACGTGAACCCAACCCTTCCTGCCTCATGTCCTGGGTTTCATTTAAGTGAACACTGCATTCCAGGCAAACTATGTTTAACTGGGTAATGATTTTTCACCTCCTGAGAGCCCACTACCAGGCATCTAGCTTCCTGTCAGAATTCTATTTATCTTTCGAAGCCAAATCAACTGCAATGGTATCGTGGAAGCGTCCCCAGTCTTTTTTTCCCTACTCTTCTTTGCCTTGGTCAAGCCTTCAAAACAAGAACTGTCTGAGTTATTCAAACAAACATTTTCTGCACCTTGTACCATCTCCTTCGCCACACAATAAGAGCCTTGAGCCGGAGCAGCACGATTTTGGGTTTTGACAGTCACACAGTGCCCAGTACAGTGTGTGACACAAAAATAACATGTCTTGAATTAAACACATTCCTTGAACTGCCTCCATCACATCCATGCCATGTGGGTCACGAGTGCTCTCCCATTAACGCACGGTCACGTTCTGCTTCCCTCCCCTACTCCACGAGCTCAACTGTAAACATTTTTCTTTAGCCTTTGGGGACCATGTTTTGAAAAAGTCTGTTTTTGGTGTCACAAACTTTCAGGAGTCAAGTAGCTTATTACATTGGTGATTGATTGTGTCAAAAACCAGGCCTGATCTCTGTGGGCCTTGGAGCTCTCGGAGTGAGGGAGCCCCTTAAGATTGTAAGTGTGTGCACACCAACTCACCCCTTGAGTACCAGTGGGATTTGCAAAGTACAGAGACGTAGAGGAACAAGAGTGAAAAATCGCCCACCATCCCAGCAGCTCCAGTGGTACCCTGGCAAAGGGGCATCAGAAGCATCCGTTCCCAGGCGAGGAGGGCTGGCTCCATCACAGCCACCCCCACCCCCACACCCACGAGAAGCTTCGTCCCTGCATGAGGAACGGCCTTTCCTTTATGAGGGGACGTCTTGGCTTCACCCTCTTCTCTCCCGTGTCCTGCGTCACTGCCCCAAGCCCAGCCTGCCCACCTGTGACAGACGTGAGAAGAGGTCCGCCCTGGGTGTGGGCCTGGCCTTTCTCACTCTGGCTCCATATGCTGCCGACCACGATTACTTAGAAAGTCATTATGTTTACACCGGGAAGACTGTTGAAGCCCACAGAACACACGCAAACAGTCTGAATGCTAAGCGATATCAAGGTGTCTCCTCAGGATTTGGAGCCCCTGTGGGCGGGGTGGGGGGAGGGGGCTTTGTGGGTCTCCCTTGTCGCCTTCAAAGGCAGATGGAGGCGGCCCTAAGCTGAGGCGGGCCGGGGCAGGTCACCTACAAAGTGCGCTTGAAGAGATGGCCCAAGACTGAATTTCTGGGCCTTCCAGGCACAAGATTCCTTTGCTAAGGACTTGCTACCCTGCCAGGTCTGATGGCTGCTCCCTATAACAGTGACTCAGGCTGTGCCATCCTCTCAAGACTCCTGACCCTCCAGGTTCAAAACCAAAGGCCCTGCCCTGCCCTGGAGACCCCACCGCCCTCGTGTCACCTTCAGCCTCAAACTCGGCCTCTGTCTGCCTGGCTCTTCTTTCTGCCTGGCTCTTCCATCCTGCAAACACCCACAGGCTCTCGGGGCCTGCCCCCCACCCCTCCAGTCAGCCACATGCTTTTTCACTGTCACAATGCACCCTCCCCTTCTAAGGTGCTCCCCTCGGATGAGGTATTTACTATTTGTCTTCACTAGAATGAAAACTGCAAGGTCCTTTGCTGCGTCCCCAGAGCCTAGCACACTGCTTGGCACATAACAGGAGTTTGAAAAACAGCGGTGTTGTGAATGGCACACGGGCTCCTAGGAGGAGCGGGAGGAGAGCAGCTCGCAGTGTCACGTGGTTTATCACCAGGCGCACCTGCTGGAAGTACAGGTACGTCAGGAGCTGCTTCGGCTGCATTAGGGTGGAACAAGGAAGAGTCCTAACTTGGAAAAGGTCTCTGGTACGTGCAGTTCTAGGTCCCCAGAGTCAGATCAAAGGTGGTCTCAATCGTATATATTTTTTCTACCAGTGTCCAGTAGCCAGGGATAGAGAACAGAATTTCAAGGTAGAGAACATTGTTTTAAGACTATTTTCTTTAGCTTTTCATCGCGGCCTGACTCCCAGCAATACTGGCATCTATGAGGTTCATAGCAAGGCGACTGACTACCCATGAGAGACATGAAATCATAACGTTGGGGAAATGGGATAAAGGTGGGGGGCCATTTGGGAATTGTACTAAGGAACTAGAATCTTTGCGTTAACTATTGAGTAGTAAAATATCTCAGAAAACACAAATACCCCAATGAATCTACCAACTTTACCCCAAAAAAAGAGAAAAATTGGTTTCAAAAAAGTAGAACTAAAGACACTAATTTAGTCAAGAACGTTCTGTCCTACCTAGAGCCGCCAGGAACTCGTGACGTCCCAGGAGCCACGGAGGCTGGATGCTGATGGAGATTGGAATGGGTGCCGATGGAAAGTCCGGCTCCTTCTCGCAGGCCTGCAGCTGGACCAGGACCTAGTGGGGCTGAGAAGGGGGAACGGCGTGAGCCCTCACTCCTTCCCAGCGTTTCCTTCCCCTACGGCTCGCCTAGGATTTGTCCCCACATTATTCTCATGTCACCTGTTATTGTCATCACTAATGACCTTGCATGTGTAGCACATCTGAAATTCTCTTTATGGTGCCAAAAAAGAAAAAAAAAACAAAAAAAAAACCAGATGCCCGATACAGAGAATTACACGCATTGAATGACAAATACCTATTTCTAATGAATATAAAACTACCTTCAGGGTAAAAATAAATCTCCTCCCCAAGTATCAACATTTTGCCCTTATTAAATAAAAGAGAGAATAAAGGAGAGAGTGAAATGGGAGTGACTGGCACTTTTTAAACTTGCACCGTCTTGCTTTACATATTAAGGCTTAGAGGGCCATGAAGTGACGCAGGCAAAGCACCTGCTGGAAGAAGGGGTTCAAAATGCTGAAAAATGACTTGTTGCCTAGTGGAAGGTTCCTATAATTCACGGTCACATTTCAGCGGCTAATGTAGTTTGTGATACTTTATAATCCTTACACATTCCGGAGCTGGGGCTCTCGGAAGGTTAGACCTAAGGCATCCACTTCAGAAAAGTTACATAAACAACTGGGAACCTTTGGCAGGGAAAATATACACTTTGAACATGTTGAAACTCTCCATATTAAGTCAGTTTAGCACTTTGATTAAAGAGTTTAATCAATCACTATCCTAAGCTGTTTATTAATCACTTTATCAAGCAGTTGATGCATTGCCGGTTTTAATAGAATCCATTTATTTTGATTTCTACCTACTTCATCTTTCCAAAGGGCTTTGCGAATCAGCTGTGATAAAAAGGAGAGGGAGAGGGAAATGGTGAGACAAAGAAAGTGGGAGAGGGTGGCTACATAAAAAACCTGGCAAGAAATCCCTAACTGCTCCTAAATGTACTTTATTATCAACACCCTACAAAGATTCGACCAATTTATTACAGGTGAAAAAAAACACACACACAAAAAACAAAAAAAAACACCACACACACACACACACACACACAACGTTCTGGAAAGTGAGTGTTTGGGTGAACCACACGGTTTAGCTCAGATAAACACAGGCCATTCGTTTGCTTTCACACCTGACACCCTCATGATATACGATTCTAATAAGATTAATCTCACCCCCCACCCCCCTGTCCCCTCTTTGTTCCAAGCTATTTAAGACCTTCCACTTTTCTTCATGGACAGTTTCCCCACCCTGGGTTACAATTTGTGGTTCGAGTTAAAACCCTTGTTTCCTCACGACAAGGAAAACAAGATTTGTGAGAAGAAAACATTTGTTATGTGGCTTAAATTTTACTCAGAGGCGGTTGCGTCCCTGACGCCTTTCGCATGAAAGGAAGTGAATCTTGGAAGGAGGCATCCACGCCGCCATCACGTCCAGATGCTGGATCCTTCCTACAGCCAGGACCTTACAGCCCCCTTCATGCTGTTCCTAGTATTCCCAACTAACTCATCAACACCAGTGCGAGGGATGGGGGGAGGCTTTATCTGCATTTCTTTTTATTCTATTCTTAGCGGTTCCCTTCCCAGCGTTGACAAATAGCATCCATTTCAACTGTGTATTTCCTTTTTCTTCTGTTTAAAAAATTCTGCCAATCACTTCCTCCTCTACAGTTTTTCCCCAAGAGGAAAATAACATCATGGGGGACTCGTTACTTGTTAATATGAGTATCCCAGGCAGGGAGAAGTAAGCAAACGTGTGCTACATCTCTACATGACAGTGTCTGTATTTCCTGTATCCTGTACCCATCCTTTTGACAACCCTGGGCATGAGAATCCCCGGCCTTTGGAGCTGTGCCGGGCAGGACAGTAGCCACTACACACACGTGGCTACTGAGCCCTTGAAATACGGTGGATTCAAATTGAGATGTGATGTTATAGAGGATGAAGGCTGGGGATGGAATTGAAACCACCACGAATGACTCTGTCATAGAGACGCACTTGACTGAGTAGACGGGGCCAACATTTTCACATCATCTTCTATTATAAAAAAATGAAGGGAACGCTACGTTCGCTTGATGTTTATTGAGCTACGCTAGGTGTCAGGGGTATAAAGATAAGCAGAACCGTCCTTGCTCTCAAGGAGCTACTGTCCAGTTGGGAGAAGAAGGGGGGAGAGGGGGAGGGGGGGAGAGAGAGAGAAAGTTCTATGCAGTACTTAAAATGATAAAGCAGCGTGCAAAGCATTACGGGAGCAGAGAACAGGAAACCAAACCTCTGGAGGAGTAAAGGATTCATTGTGAGAACGCCTTGTGCATTACGCTGGAGACCTGGGGAGGTAGCTGGGAGTTGGGTGGGGACTGGTGGGGAAAGAGCCACCCCCAAGTAGAGGCAGAGCTTAGGCAGAAACAGGCAGGTTAGGAAAGCAGCATGGATTATAAAGGGATTACAAACGCCTCAGCATAAACGGAAGGAAATGACCGAAAACAGAGCTGGAGAATCAGGAAGGACTTCCCCTTGGGAGGTTCTGAGTGCGGTGGGAAGGATGCAGCCAGCGATCCCACAGAGCCCGGAGAAATCACTGGCAGATCAGCCATGGAGAGACGGGGTCACACTCACACTGACGATCTATCACTCTGGGGCAGGGAGGGAGGGGGGATATGGAGGATGAGTTTCAGGAGGCCAGGCTGGAGGGAGACCCATAAAACCTCTGGCTTGTGAGAAACGACACGTTCAAGACACAGCTGGAAAGTGAGACCCCAGGAACCAGCCATTGACTGGATGTGGGGTACACAGGAGGACGGAGGCTGGGGAAACAGAGACTGTGACCCGGTGAGAGGAAGGAGGCTTAGGGGAAGGAATGGCGAGTGCAGTCTTTGATGCACTAAGTTTGAAACGTCTGTGGGCAGCCTGATTAGTAGAGCCACCAGTGGCTGCCAAAGTATGGAGGTTCCTGAGGCCCCAGACCGGTGGGAACCAGGAGCTGGTTTCTAACAGGCTGAGCCCCTGCAAGAGGGAAGAAGAGCTGAGGTCAAAGGCACAGGTTGGAGGTTTTAAACAGAGCAGGTCCCTGTTACTGGCTCCGAGTCAGGGGGAGGAGACGGGTGTGGCTGTAGGTGTGTTTGTAGACAGGCCAGGAGATCGAAGATGGTTGACTAAAGAGGTATGATCGTCCACTGTGCGGTCCAGGGACCTGGTGATACGAGGGACGATACACATCCCACAATCACCGTGGGAGGATGGTTTGTACTGTCAATACGGGGAAGGAGGTAGTAACTGGCCCAACACAAGTTCAAGGACGGGTGGCAAGTGCTGTGGGCCTGGCTGAGTGGCTGTCCACGTGCCGGGAGGAGCAGTGAGGGCAGAATGTGGCCGGTCCCCAGGTGGGCAGTTACCTGGGGCGCTTGCTCTGAAGACCGGGGTGGCTGGTGATGTAGCCGGTCATGGTGGGACCCCAGCTGGGCGGGGGAGGAGGAAAAGCCACACTAAATTTCATCTCCTTATTCATTCACTCCTTTAACACGTTTGTCGAGTTCTTAGAACGTGCAAGGCTTGTGTTGAATGCATGTGGTACATTCTTGTTTTTATTCTTAGATTTGAATTGAGCACTAAAGCTGTGTTAGGGGCTGACGAGACCAAGATAAATGTCACATTCTGGCCTCGAGAGGGCCCTAGTTTAGGCAGGTGACTGGCAGGTGTGCCAGGGTTCTCATTAGCCTGTACGTCCTGGGACAGGGCCGTGTCCTGGGGGCGCAGCCTGGGAAGGGTGTGGGGACATCTGTAAGTGGAGAGTAGGTGACAATGAAGCTGAACTTCAATAGGCAGCTATGTTCCCTGTGACAGGAAAGGAATTTCACAGGGACCGGATACGTAGGTACTCAGAGAGGTAGAGGCTGGCTACAAGGTAGGAGGTGAGCGGGGGCAGTGAGAGGCCCCCAAAAGATTGCCAACATGTGAGGCTGCAGGTGGACATGAGTGGAGGTCGTGGGGCCCCACACACGTCCACGTAAGGAATTCAGACTCGAGCCTGAAGGTAAGGGGGATCTGAAATATTTTAAGGATGCAAGAGATAAAGTCGGAGGTCTACAGTGGGGAATGTTGCTTTGGAGACGGTATCACGAAGGCTAACACAGCAGCACCCACTCAGTGCCAGCTTTCTGTGCCCATCCTGAGCGACACACACCCCACAATCACTGTGGGAGGATGGGGACTCTTGTGCTCATGTTACAGCTGGGGCCATGATCACAAGCATTGGAGGTGACAAACATGACTCATGTAAGAATCCCAGCAAATCATCATGACAGCCTCCAATTATCACAGGTGTACTGGGGTGTGTGTGTGTGTGTGTGTTTCTCCTTAAAACAACCTGACACACAGTGAGTTCACATCCTTCCCCTAAAGAGCTTCCCCTAAGTGGTAAAGAAGGGATTCCAGTGCCGCCTGTGTCCCTGAGAAGCTGTCACATGATTCGTCTCCGTTCACTGTCCTGACTGAGCTCCAGCCTTTTCACCTCTCTGGGCCTCGTTCTGTTCCCCTCTAAGTCAAAAGTGTTCAACAAAATGTGTTGCTAGGTCCTTCTAGCCACACAGTCCTCCGGGGAAGTGTTCCCCGTGGGAGCTCTAGCCTGCAGGAGGGAAGGCTGGTAGTCAAGGTGTGCAGATGGCCAGGGCACAAAGGGGTCGCTCGGCCCCAAATGCCGGCTGCCATTCTACCTCTGTGGCCTCGGCAGCCCTGGGGCGGGGCTGTGTTGCCCTCCCTTCCTGGGCCGTCCCTCCTCTCCGTCACTCTCACGTTACAGGTGGTGGAGGGTGACTACCTCTGAGCTCTCTTGTCACCCAGGTCTGGGGTCGGCACAGCTGGGTCACCCATCTTCCAACAATAAATCCTCTTCCCACTGGCTCACTGGTGGTGCAGCACAATGACCGAAGCCTCTGAACAACAGTTCCAAAATTAATTATGGCTGAACAAGCTGGCCGAGCAGCCCGCTTCCAGGTTCCCTGGGTGAGCGATCGGTGGCCCAGCTGTGAGAGCCATTTCCGGGCGGGTATCAATTGTAAGGGAATGCCCATCCCGCTGAACTGTGGTGGGTCCAAAAATGCTAATGAAGCAGGGACATCACTGCAAAGCAGCAGCCTGGGGCCTCCCTGGGAACTAGCAGAACCTTCCAGGAGCTGGAAACGAGCTTCTGCTGCCATGGTTTTTGTTTTCATCTCATATTCTGCATTCAGGGCAAATAAAACACTTCGGATGCGCGCCTTCTTTCTTCTTTTTCTTTCTCCTCTGTGTTCCCCTTCCTTTCCGCCCTTTCCCCTTCCTTTTTTTTTTTCCATATTGTTTCAAGCCATCTGTGTTACGTCCGTGTATGATACATATGGAAGGAAAATGGATACCGCTAAGACAAACGAGTTTTCTAGAATTGGACATTGAGGGCATCGGGTCTGAGGAAATGCAAGAGGAGAAACAGGGGAAGCAGCTCAAGGGGTTCCACATATAAGGTAGTTGGGAATGTGGATCGGAGGAGAAGTGGAGACTGAAAGGAAAGACACAGGAGTCATTTAAGTTTGGGACGAGGGAGTAGAGAACGAAAAAGAGCAGACGGTCAAGGACAACATGCGAAGAAAGTTTTGGAAACTCTTTTATGCCTTTTAAGTGTCTTGAATTAAATTATTAGCATCGGATAGCAGATTTGAAACTGCACAAGTACTTTGTTTTCAGCCTTGTATTGCTTTTTACAGCTTATTAATTTGCAAATAATAGACTCAGGCACTTTTGCACGGAGGATAGAACTTTCAGAGCTTATGAAGCAGCTCTGAGATCAATAGAAGCCTCCATTTTCTAGAACGTTTTTTTTTTCTCTCACTAGCTCTTCCCTGGTAACTATTCTTATTATGCATTTAAATAAAAGGATAGTAAGAAAAAAATCAACACCAATAAAAAAACCACAAGAATTCACTGACACATTTCACCGCCTTGAGGGATAAGAATATACAGCAGTGAGCGTGACATGTAACATGTCTGTTCTTGTGTGGCGTACGTCTGAAGGTGTACAGTCGCCCGCTGCGAAGACTTTGTACTGAGGTTTCAAAGTCATCACGCTGGCACTCAAAGGCCAACGGGAGGGGTGGCATCTTCCGCCTTTTCACTGGAACTCGAGTGTGAAGGCACTTTGATAGTTGGGTTGGTGTTTAAAAATGTCGGTTCTGGGAATGCATGCTTCTGAATGGATTTTCCATTTCCTGATCTCATATGCAGAATATAAATGGAAAACCCTATTTTCATGAGGGGTAAAATGGGAAATCTGCTTTCGCTGCGTTCTCAAGGCTGCAGAGGCAATGTTGAAAACTGTCAGTAAGGATACGACTGGGAAAACACAAATAGCTGACGGGTATTGGGCATTACATTTTGTGCTGAGCACTTTATGTGAATTACCTTCTGCAATCCCCACAGCCGACACGACTATACCCATTTGATACATGAAGAAACGGACGCTTAGGTAAATTAAGTGTGGGGCTCGGTGTGCTAACCACTGTGGTAAATAATCTACTTTCATAGGTAGATGTTGATTAGAAGCAAAGACATAGAGCCTCCAAATAATAAACGAGAAGTGAAATGTCTCTAACGGGATGAGTAAATAAATGGTAACTTGACACAGACACCCAGGCCAGCGGGCTGGGTGGCAATGATGGAGTTGCATTTCTATGATGTATTATTAGGTTGGCGCAAAAGGAATTGCGTGGTTTTTTTTTTTTTTTTTTGCAATTTGTAACCTTTTAAATCACAGTTCCTTTTGCGCCAACCTAATACATAGGCCATGATAACCTCTACTCTTCTGTGAGGGAGCGCCAATAAAAAGATTGTGGGTTGAGGGTTGGAAGTGAAAAAAAAAAAGTCACTGTAAATTCAGGAAAAAAACATTGACATAATTTCCAACATTTCCAATTCTGCGACTGAGCTCCAGTGGGAACAGGTAATAATGATTTAAAAGTAAACCAACACAATTCCACGGATACAACACAATTCAAAAACTGTTGCATAAAGCCTGTGGTACTTCGTTGGCAAATCTACAGTAATTATATTTTAAGGAGTATTTGTAAACTTTCGTAATTACCTAAACAAAGACAAGTAAAAGACACAGGAGCTGTATTATGATAGAAAAGCAGGTGTGCCATTGAAATAAGAAAATTATTTAGAAAATGTCTTCACATCCTTAGAGGGAATTCTCTGCACACAGACTCTGCCTCAACTCAGGGCAATATTTTCGCTCCTGTGTTTTACAATTTTCCTAAACAAACTGAATTTCCAGAATGGAGTTACAGCTTTTGTTTCCCCCAGGGTGAGCTGGAGGGGGGCAGGGTCTAGAGTGGAAGGTGGCACATAAAGAAATAAAAAAGAGAAGTTTCTTTCTTTCTTTCTTTCTTTTTTTCCTCTTCAGTTTTGACTCAAAAAAGAATCTGGAACAACTGTGAAGAACTGGTGGGCTTTACAACTCTATAGTCTGGGGGATTTGAGAGTACATTTCGGGTTGATAGAAACTCCTCAAAATGTTTCACTGGGATCTGAACATTTCCGGTTTATCTCTTCTGTCCACCCTCTTTTTTTTTTTTTTTTAACCATTGCTTTTACTTATTTACTTATTTATTTAAATTTCAGTGTTATTGGTATATGATATTGTTATATTAGTTTTAGGTGCATGCTATAGTGGTTCCACATTTATATACTGTATGATGTGATCACCACACTAAATCTAGTCACCATTTGTCACCGTGCAAATTTATCACAATATTACTGCCTCCCTTTCACTTTATTTGCTTATCCCCCAAGCCCTCCCCTCCGATCAGTTTCTGTCTGCCATCTTTTACTGAGATCTTATTATGTGCCAGCCCTGTGCAAGGTGCTGGAAATGGAATGTTGAAGAGGAAAAAGAACGAGGAGGCAAATGTGGATAAATGGGGCTAACGTGGGGCCAACCAGAAAGGCTAGACAATAAAATAGCACCATAAGGAGACCACGGAGTGGGTTCGAAAATTGAGACATAAGCAATGCATCCAACATGTCAGGAATGATATGTCACATGGAGCAGATCTGTGTTGAATGCTTCACTTAGGTTTCTTACAAGGTCTCATTTAAAAAATGTTTTCTGTGCAATATTTTGGGGGGACCATTGATAGTCCATCCGCATAGTCTGTACAAGTTGGCTCTGGGCTGACATGGTTCCATTGCATTCTGGAATGGAATCGGACAAAGGCAAGGTGAGGCATTTCCTTTCTCCTCTCATGGCTCCCATTTGGCCACAAAAAGGACTGGGTAGTACGTGCCAAGTAATTTCCAGAATTCTGTTACATCTCAAGTAATTTTAATAGCCTTCTTGGGGCAAGCAGAAGGGAAGATCCAGTTTTTAACTGCTTCCCATTGCTTTGCCTCAATGATCACATGTTATAATGGGATGAGCAAAAATTTCAGCCTCAATAGCATAGCATTTAGTGAAATTCGATTTTACCAATATCCCCACTGGAAACAAGAATGCTGGGAAAAAAAACAACAAAAAAGCAAAAAAACAAAAAAGAGCTTATCCCAGAGAGTCTGATATTAATTATGCTGAAGATAAAAAGAAATCCTCAGAAAATTATCGAATTCCAGTTTTGATGGACAAAATTAAGTGTGATGTAATATGCAATACTTTATCTGAGAAGCCATTGCTTAGCGCAACATTAGAACTCTTTGAGAAACATTTAAAAGACAACTCGATGTGAGTCCGTCTCTGTCTCTTTTCCCAGATTGACACATGTGGCCTCCTACATTTAAAATGAAAAGTTCTCAGACAATCCTAATGACGTTGTCCGTCAGACAGCCAGCTCCTGAAAGGGGTCCCTTCACCTTTAAGGGATGCACGTACAATAGTGATATGTAAGCAGCTCAAAGACTCAATACCCCTTTTTTCTGCAAAGCAAGGCTGGGTTAGGAAAAAATCAATATGTTGGAAGTAAAGGTCAGCCTGGGAAAAGTGACATGAAACAGAACTGAGGGAACAATATCCTTCATGAGGAGCGTTTGAAGTTTCTTTTCCCCCTGTGCTCGCTTCAGTGCAAATATATTTTATCCGAGAAGAGAAGGCGGTATTCTTCAGGAAAAGTCATATTTTAAATATTTATCTATTCGACAGCATCCGTATTGCATATTACCTTTGTCCTATTGACTAATACTCAAAAAGAATAGCGTGTACTTTAAAGCACACGTTGTGTGTGAACTGGAGTTGCCAGATTTTTTTTTTCTTTCCCTCGTAAGCAATGGGATTCGAACACACACATGCATTTGCCTACCTTTTTGAACAGTTCTCAATTTACTTTCTCAAGTGGGCCAGATGTACTGCTATAGTCCTTAAAAGGGTCAGGACCATCTCCTTATTTCCCCACTCTCTATACTTATTGCTTGGGTATAGCTTTAAAGTAGCCCATGAACCCTTTTCACTCTCCCAACACATTTACCCACAATTAACAATCAAGCCGTCTTCCCTTCATTCAGGCATCCATTCTGCCTGGCCTCATTTTCCCTGCCTCTCTCTTGATCTACCATTGTGCCGAGAGCTGTTTGTGCCATCTCAATCTGCCCCCCTCACCAGCCGCACAAGGATTGGGGGGGAAGAAAGCGCCCGCCATTCAGATGTTGAATAGCAAATTGCTCTTGAGTGTCCTTGCTTCCCCCGGCTCCCCCCCTTCCTCTGGAAGGACAAGGGGGGCGCTGAAAGCAACCATACATTTTGTTCAGTGCTCTTGAAAACAAGCGTTTCACACCTGAAGCCTTTCACAGCAGCCCAGAAGCACCCCTTCAAACCACTTAATTGCCAATTGCTTCAGAGTCCCTGTAAAAAGTCCATTATGTCAGCCAGCTCCATGGCGGTGACAAAGTATGCGAAATGAAAGAGTCCTCCTTCTTCCAGGGCCAATGTGGCATTAAATATCCCCAGATCTCTGGTTTTCTTGTCGTGAACAGGCCGTGATTGGCTGCCGTTGGACGATGCGCAGACACCTTCGAGCATTATTTGAAAAGGAAAGATGCAATTTTCCTTGTGTTCTTTGTCAAAATAAGATAAAAATAAAGTGGTATCAGAGGTATCCAAGGAAGGGATCGTCACACACTCATCTGCTGCATTGGGAGTTGGGGTGAGGGATGGGACGGCATGAGAAGCACCTGTGAAAATCACTAAGCCTTCTGGTTTCTGTTTCTGGTTTTCATTAGGTTGAAAAAATTAAAGGGGTGCAAACTCTCCAAGTTAAGAGGCTCTCGCCTTGAAGTCTAAAGAAACTCACAATAAGAGATTCTGTAAGAAAAGTATGCTCACCTCGAAAACAATGCTACCGAATGCTTATTCAATGGAGAACTGCTTCAAAGTTGATTTTCAAATGGCTGGGCCCTTTCGGAGATATGTCTGCACCCCCAGTTTTTAGCACAATTTGCAACAATACAATCAGTTGGATGAAGAACCACACTGGTAAGCATCCGAGTAAGGAGATGAAATGTTCTTGGAGAAATGCATTTCTCGTCATTATTAGGGGCGTAGGGCTCTCCAGGTGAGGGAGACATATTAATGGCATATGATCTAGTCAGAGAGCCACCAAGCCTGATGGTGGAGGCATGGGGTCAACTTGTCAGGAATGTTCAAATGACGTTCTTCTGTACAGACATTCTGGGTTACCAAACTCTCACTGCTGTTCTCCCGCACTTGGGAGAACTGATAATGGAGGAGTTTGAGTAACATGTAAGCATGTCTTCCAGTTTCCAGATGGTGTGTGTTTTTTTTAAATGCACTTGTGTCCCTCTGCTTCAAGAGTTTTCCATTTAATCTTATACTTTTGAACTGGGTTTCCTTGTAGAATTCAGGGCTTTCCTTCCTATAAAGAGCAGAGTGGAAAGTGGAGGATGAGAGGAGGGGGAAATGTGTCTTTATTCTAATGAAACATAAAGGCTGGCTTCTATTTTGAGCCAAAATACCTCGGAATGTGGTGATGGAGTGACTCGTCCTTATCACCTGTGAGCTTCCTGTTATCAACCAATGGTCAGACATACTTTTGTTGGGAGTCTGATTTTTATGTTCTAGGAGGAAAACACTGAGATAAACCACGTAAGCATGTATGCATGTTTAATTGAATTTTATTTAATTAAAGGCTCTATGCATGTCTGTCTCTCTTGGTAGATTGTGGTCCTTGAAGCCAAGGACACCATCTTATTTGTAATCTAACTGTAGCGACGTCTATCAAACAGTTGCCACTCAATATGTGTTTGTCACATGGGTGTCTTTTGAATGAATGTTCTTGGTCAAAAAAACCATCTCCCACACGTCTCAGTCTTTTGGCACCGCCGTTTGGAAATGGGAGTCATGGCTCAGTGAGACAATGCACAGGTAGTCATTTTGGAGGTGTCCTCATTGTATCACTGCGTCCGGATATTGCAGAGGGATTTTAATTGCTTGGTGAACAACTACAGGCTTTTCAAATGTGTTTTCTTCTTCCCTTTGTCTTCCCTTTATTCTACTTACTCCAACTTCCTGGCGTTTTTGAAAAGACGTTAACAATTTCTCTAAAGGAATAGGTTTTATGTAATTGCTTTAGCAGCAGAAACACCTTTCCCTATGGCACAAACAATCCATTTCCCATGATAATGGCCTCCCCTTAGTTAACATATTCAATATGGCAGCTGCGTTCTTCACTGTCCCCTGGCACGACTGTGCCAACCTTCTTTGCCAGTTGCCTGGCCACATCTGTTGATACAAATATCGCCAATACCTCCTGGTGCCAGATTTGTAACCTTGCATAATTTGGGGCTACTCTGGCCATTTCCAAAAGGGGACAATAAGAGTTTTCTTAGTCTTGAAAGAACAACTAACTCTCCATTGGCAGAAAGAAGGTGGTTGAATTAACTCCCCCTGGCAGAGCTGGAGTTCACACCTCTGGGAAATCTTACACTAAGGAAGTTTAAATCTGCGTAAAATTGTTTGAACCACTTTCTGCAGTCCAAGGAAACTTGCTCAAATGTGTCTAGATTATTACATGCTTTCACACACACACTGAGCAATGCTTGGAATTTTAGCTACTGGAAAAAGGTGGCTCTAATAGTTTTGCGTGTTCATTCTGCATCCAGCACTCTACATGTGTTATCTAATTTAATACTCACCCACGTGTGTTATTTAATTCTATTAATGATTGCCCCGGTGGGAAGCTGTTATTATCCCAAATTTATAGATGGGGAAACTGAGGCAATCATGTTCACAGAGTTATAAAAAGACCATTTTTCTTCCCACTCCCTCAAATAAAACAACTGCTCTCCACTCACTGGGAGCGCCAGGGAATTGTGGGTGACAGTAAACTGTGTGCAACTGTAACAAGGTGATATCGCCATATAAGCAATACTTTAACTGAGATAGGCTACATGTGAGCTCCCATATGACCAAGTGAATAAGCAGGAGAATTTTCCAAAATGACCATAAAGTTGATTTGCCTAAGACTAAAAGCAAAGCATTTTGATGGGGTGGGATGGGTGACTGGAGTGGATTTAGGATAGAATATATAAAGAAGGCTTGATCATATATTCTATCGACTTTATATTTAGTAAAATTGATATTAGTCTTGGCTTTCAATCTGTGGTCATTGCTTACACTTTAAATATTGATATTATATAAGCTCCATCCTTTGTTCTCTGATCATGATTATAATAATAGCAACAACAACAACACATCCATTAACAACCTACTATGCACGGATATTTTATGTGGATTGATGTATTGCTCTCTCCCCAGAACCCAATGAGTGGATAATATTATTATATCTCCTATGGGATAGGAAAACAGAGGCTCAGGAATGTCAAATGATTGTGCACAGTTATGTAGCAACTGAACAACTGAGTAGACATGTAAGTATAAACCCTTGGCCATCTGCTTCTGAGCCTGTATCCTAACCACTATACCCCACAGTGTGCTCTCCATAGGATCCCTGAATGAACTCATCCACGCCCAGGGCTTCAGCTATCCCTAAAACATATTGATGAAGTCCCACTCATGTCATTGCCCAGGAATGTTCTAAGGACAAGCATGTTATCCACACACCTAAGGAGAAATCTCACTCATGCCCCAATGTGAACTTATAGTCTTCCCAAACCTCTTTCTTTATTTTGTCTCTTGATAAGTGACATATGCCATCTAATTGCTCGAGCATGAAGCCTAGAAATGACTCTAGTCCCATCTTTCCAAATCTCCCTGAGTGATCTCTGACCAGACTCTTACCTCCTCGCAAACCTGTCTCTCCCTCTCCTTCTCATTGCCACACCTAAGTCACAGCTCATCCTTGAGCAGCAGCTGCCAGTACCTTATAGAGGCCTTTTGCCAACAGCCTGGTCTCCAGAAATCTACTGTCTGCACTGGAACTGGAGTGATTTGTCTAAAGATGATTCTGACTATATTCTCCACTGTTGAAATCTATTAAGTGGTTCCTGTTGACGCAAAATCATCTTCACCCAACACACAAGGCTTTTCATAATCTGAATCCTCTTCATGGGAATAATTATCTTCCCATTTTTCTTCCACGCTAGACAACTAGCCTCTCAGAGATAGTAGCCATGCATTGCCAGCACCCAGACTGGTGCCTGGCACAGGGCTGATGCTCAATAAACGGTTTGAATGAATGAATACTGCTTAGTCAAAAGAGTCTATCAATAATGGTTATAACTTGGCTTCCAGTCAAGATGGTGGAGCAGGCAACCATGTGTTCGCTTCCTCCCAAAACCACTTCAGAGTTACAACTAAACTATAGAACAATCATTGCCTGAAATCTAACTGAACAGAAATCCTAAACTAAGGACATATAGAAGAAGCCATACAGAGATTGGTAGGAGGGGCAGAGACACAGAATCGGCTGGTTCCACACTCACATATGGCAGTTAAAAATCAGGAGGGATATCTCGGCTGTGGAATCCGCTCCCCCCAGGAGTGAGGGGTCCCAGAAGGAGAAGAGAGAGAGAAAGAAAATGAAAACCTATATGAAGAAATAATGACAGAAAACTTCCCTAACCTGGCGAAAGAAATAGACAGACAAGCCCAGGCAGTGCAGAGTCCCAAACAAGTAGAACCCAAAAGGCCCACACCAAGACACACCATTATGAAAGTTCAAATGGTTCAAGACAAAGAAAATCTTAAAAGCAGCAAGAGAAAGGCAGTCAATTACCTATAAGGGAGCTCCCCTAAGACTGTCAGGTGATTTCTCAAAAGAAACTTTGTAGGCCAGAAGGGATTGGCAAGAAATATTCAAACTGATGAAAAGCAAGGACCTATAACCAAGATTACTTTATCCAGCAAGGCTTTCATTTAGAATCGAAGGACAGATAAAGAGCTACCCAGACAAAAAAAAGCTAAAGGAGTTTATCACCACCAAATCAGTATTACAAGAAATATAAAAGGACTTCTTAAAGAAAATAAAAACTACATATCTATCAACAATTATTTTAAATGTAAATGGATTGAATGCTCCACTCAAAAGAGACAGGGTAGCTGAATGAATAAGAAAACAAGACCCTTACGTATGCTGCCTATAGGAGACTCACTTCAGATAGAAAGACACACACACACACTGAAAGTAAAGGGATGGGGAAAAGATATTTCATGAAAATGGAAACAAACAAACAAACAAACAAATCAGGGATAGCAAAACTTATACCACACAAAATAAAACTTAGAACAAAGGCTATAACAAGAGACAAAGAAGGACCCGGTTATTTATCTGAAGAAACCCAAAACACAATTTGAAAAGACATATGTATCCATATGTTTATTGCAGCATTATTTATAATAGCCCAGATATGGAAACAACCTAAGTGCCCATCAATAGACAAATGGATAAAGAAATTGTGGTACATATATATAATGGAATACTACCCAGCCATAAAAAAGTATGAAATCTTGCTATCTGCAACAACATGGGTGGACCTAGCGGGTATTATGCTAAGTGAAATAAGTCAGACAGAGAAAGACAAATACCATATGATTTCACTTATATGTGGTATCTAAAAAACAAACAAACAAAACAGAAACAAACTCATAGATACAGAGAACATTTTGATGGTTACCACATGGGAAAGGTGTTGGGGGAATGAGTGAAGGGGGGGGAGGGATTACGAAGTACAAATTGGTAGTTACAAAATAGTCATGGGGATGTAACTACAGCATAGGAAATATTGCCAATAATATTTAATAACTATGTATGGTGTCAGATGGGTACTAGATTTATCAGAGTGATCACAAGTTGTATAAATGTCTGATCACCATGTTGTATACTCAAAACTAATATAATATTTATGTCAACTGTAATTGAAAAACAAAAAAATACAAAAAGAAGAATGGTTACTATAACTTCATATTTAAGATCCATAATGCAAACATTTTTGAGCAAAGTTTGGTTTATGGGCTGATTAGAAATTTTTTGCAGGCCTAATATATTCCAGGATTGTTTGCAAGTTAGCGATTAAACTATTCACGCAAGTCTTCATATAATTGCCCTTACACCACTGAGCTAGTCTTTTCAAATCTGAGTAAGTCATAACTTATAGAACACTATGTTCAATTCATTTGAAGGCACATACCTGACTCTGACGTGAATTCTCTCTTTTATTCTTTAAACAGAAGCCAAGTTGTTGTTGTTTGTTGAACCAGTTGCACATTTTCCCTGCACTGCAGACACCAAGTTAAGGTTGCTGGTTCACAGGCAGGATTTGGCAGTAGGCACAGAGAATGGCTTTGGCAGACTCAGTTTAATTGACATAAACTTGAGCACTTGCCGCCCCTCACATAGAAATTCCCAGAGCTGTTCTTAACAGGCCTCACAAATCTAATAGTAAAAGGATTTGCTGATGAGAAACATCTGCCTTAGGGCCTCGTGAAGATTCCATGGAAAGTTATACTTTCCATGCTATAATCCGTATATAGATTTCCTCTACTCTGTCATGGGGAAAGCCCTTGAAACATTCCCCGTTTCATCATGAGCTTTTCACATACCTCCTCTCCTTAGCAGGACCAATTACACCGTGTTCTTGTTGGAAAGAACAGAGAAGCCATGAAGAGAATTGGATTAATCCCTACCCCATCATTCCCCTAGGACCTGAAGCTTCGGGTATCTTTAGACGTGAATATAGAAAATGCCAAAAGGACAACCTTTACTCATTGCAAGACAGACTGTTTAAACACATAAAAATTACATTTAAAGTAATATGGTTCTCGATTTTTTTCTGTGACTTATTTCGCTTAGCATAATAATCTCAAGATCCATCCATGTTGTTGCAAATGGCACTATTTCGTCTTTTCTTATGGCAGAATAGTATTCCATTGTGTATATATACCACATCTTCTTGAAAGCTATGTAACTTTACTAACCATTGTCACCCCAATAAACTTTAATTAAAAAAAAAGAAATACGAATATAGCGAGTTTGATAATTTTGGAATTTTTCTGATTTGTATAGACAAATCTGATTTTTGAATGCAAATAACTCCACTCACTACTCTTCCAGCAGTATATCCCAAGACCATAGCATCTTGGCATTAAAGAACGTCAAGGTCAACCAATATAGAGCCATCCAGTGCTGGACAGAAAAAACACAGCAAGTGCTTCACGAGTGTTAGATTCAAATATCTGATGGAAATTTAGGAACCACATTTTCTAATGAAAATGGAGGACGCAGATGTCACCAGGAATGAAGCATGAGGAAGTATTAAGGAAGAAAGCAAATTATGCAGTTAGGGGAGCTGGAGTCCTATTTCTGACACCTACTGCAGAAGCCCTGTGTTACACTACATCTTGCAGAAAACCAGCAGAGCTTCTCTGTGTGATGCATATTCTACAACCCTGATCTCTTGGTAGGAAAAATCTAATTTTAATGTGAGCTTCGGCATGTGGTGTTTATGGGAAAAGTTGTGTGTGTGGGTGTGCGCTTAACTACTCAGGAGGGATGTGAACTATGATTCAAATTTCAGAAGGCTTTCCTACTTTTGAATACCAAGAAACCAAAACAGTCAACGGGATGAATCTACTTACAAGCCAAGAAAAGCAACAAGGCATTTTCATATCACAAAAGTAGGGTAAATTTTTGCCATGAGTTATTTAAGAAATGCTTTCCATACCCTGAGCAGATGATCTAGTTCCTGTCCAAACTCGACAGTTTCCTTTTAAAGACTAAATGAAGCATATTGTGATTAAAAACAAATGAAAACCAATCGGTAAGTTTTCAATTGGATAGGTCTTCCGTCTTGAAATTCAAGGAGACTGGTACAGTGTTTAATGTTATACTGTTCAGGTACTGTACAATATCAAATAAACATGATAAAAACTAGGTTTTGTAACTTAGTCTTGATTATCTGTAAATATATGAAATGGATGAAAATATAAATTTTCATAACCATTTTATAATCATTTAGTATTTACACGGTTCTTGTTGCTGCTGAATTTTGGAAAATGGAAGGTTTCCATTTGCTAACTGACCTAAGTCCAAACTAATGGCAGGGCAACACCCTTTGGAGGCCAAGTTCATGATCTTCCCTGGCCCCTGAATGCTGACCTGTTGCTCTGAGATGAGCGAGTCAACAGGGCATTTGGAAGGAAGAAAGAATCTAGCCCTGTATTGTCATGGCCCCACTCCTACTTTTGCTGGTTGGCGTGGTGAGTAAGAATTTCTTCCATCCCTTGATGCTTGTAATAGAAATCCCTGGGTAGAATGTAGGCATGCAAAAGCTCAGATACCCTTGATGAGAGTTGATTCATACATTTGGCACCCACTGGTACTTTTTTCCCAGTCCAAGGACCTGGATAATTATCTTGTTTCATGGTGGGTGGTATCTCACTGCCAAATTATTCTCTTAAGAGTACAACTCTACCAGGATTTTGCAACTAATGGCCTGAAATTTTTGGACTAATTGATTTAGATTTGTAATACCTCTTTGTTTTATGTAGAAACTATCGGGCTTGGACTTGGCACTGAAGGACCATTGTAGCCCTGTAACTTTAAATTTGTGGACTAATTGAATTAGATGTATAATACTTTTATTGTTTTATGTAGAAACGATTGTTCTTACCAGTAAAAAAAAAAAAATCAAAAACACTGTAGCCTTGCAGTTTCTCCCACGGAAAGTAACCTCTACTTTGCGAATCTTCCCGATAGATGGCTTCTTGAGTGTAGGGAGCCAGTCTGTTTCGCTAGCTTTACGTGCCTCCTACCAGCACAGGCTGTAATACAAGGATTCGATAAGGGTTTCCTGAGGAGAATCCTGCATGTGTGCCCTTGTTTCTGTTGGAGATTATACGGATGACCACAGACCCACATTCTTCTACAATAATGGAAGAAAAAGCAGAAATGGTGGTCTGGCAACCACTGTTCAAGTTTTGTCTTCACTGCTTATTAGTGATATGATCCTGAGCAAATCACATCTAAGCTTCACCTGTGAAATGGAGGCTTTAGAAGCTACTGATAAGTGAAGATACAGTGTTATCATGATAATCAAGGGGGAGAATCTACATGTGAAAAAATGCATCCCTTCTAACCAGACTGTACAATAGAAATCCAAAGTCTAATTACAACGACACACTACAGTGGGAAAGCCGTTTTCTACCTGATTCGTACCACTGTTGCTTCTGAGATCTCAAGTTTCCTGCTGAGCATGATACTGGGCTAAGCCCAACAGGGTTACAGCTGTCATCAGACCAATGTCGGAGCTCATTGCCTCGTCGTGGATTCAGGAATTGATTTATGGGGAGAGAGAACACTGAGGTCTGGTCTTGAAGGATGAGTAAGATTTCTCTGGGCAGAGAAGGCAGGCAGAGTAGTCTCAGAAGACGTCCAGAGGTGGACAGCAACAGGACCCATTTGCAGTCATCTACACGACTAGACTCAGAGGATGGAAGCCTCAAGTGATTCAGTCTCGGATTTAACTAAGTTTTTTTGAGAATCTCTCTTTGACAAGCACCGCCTGGGGCTTTCATGTACATGACCTAATGGGACCCTTCAGCAAAACGGTGTGATAGGTGCCCTTACCCCTCTGTGACAGATGACCTGTGGGTAACCATGCAGATGACCACAGAACCACATAGATAAAGTAAAAGAGTGAAGTACATCATTTGGAGCAAAATACATATCTGGGTCCACGTCTAACTGACAGACCACTAGTGTTCAACTCTTGGTAAGCAGACACTAAAGGGCAGAGAGGCTTGGCGACTTACCCAATGTGACAGAGTGACCATACAGTGGGTTGGCATTCAAATTTGGGTTTTCTGAACCTAAGTCTGGTGCCTTTCCCACCATGGGATTGTCCTGCTAGAGAAACTGAGAAAGCAACCTGGCATGATGGGTAGTCTTCAGATTGCAAATGGCCTTGAAGATTAGCCCAAGAACTTAGACTGTACCCGATGACTAGCTGAAGACTTTGAGCAGCGTGGTGAAACAGTCAAAGTGGCTTCTCGGTTCTGCTAGAAATGTAGGGACATGGTTGAGAGACTACGTGCAACATAGAAGTGATGCTCTAAGGCTAGAAGGAGCAAGGCAGATGCAGAATAGAACAACACAGGAGTGGAATGTGAAAAATGATATAACTAGCAACTGACAGAGCCACCGATTGAAATCAAAGACGGTAGGTTCCTAGGCTAGTGAGGTTTCCCTTAGGCCATCCTCCCTGTCCTATATGAGAAACCGAAAGGTACAGATGGTAGTGGAAACCATATGAATGGTTCAGGGAAAAAAAGAATCCCATGATGGAATCCATGTTTGTTTAGCACAATTCACCAGGGTGCAAACGGCCTTCCATGCCTGTCTCCAAACTGAAGCAGAGACCCACTGCTGATTCAGAAATGTATCAGCTACTAAGATGGGGAGGGGCTCCAAATTTTAAGACCCCCAAAATCAATCCAAGTGAGGTGGAAAGTTCAGTTTGGTAAGTGAGCCTAACTTTGCGTGAAAAACGTAGCTAGATTAGTTTGAAGGAGACACTCTTTTCTGTGATCTCATCAGTTTCTCTGTTTTAATGGGCTTTTTTGCAATTGCTTATCTGCCAATACCCTGATTATACAGTTGCCCTTATAACTGCAAATGCATATTTTTTTTCCCTGCAGTAGAACATTACAAATGCTGCTTTGATTTTACAGTGGCAGGTGTGATGGAAAGACAAGTGCCAAATGCTCAAGGTACATCTGACCTGGCTAAATTGAAGCATCATGAATATTAGTAATGAGAAGACAGAAAAGTAAACTTCAGTAAATCACTGTTAATTGAAAAAAAAGTTGTTGAATACAGAGGCAAATTGAGACTATGAAGCGGTCAACTCCTTCTGGTAACTTCCAAGAGTGTCGATTCAAATGCAATATTGGACAAAAATTGATAAAACTGAAATGACCAGGGTAGCCTTTAGCTCAATTTGAAAAATATTTATCTAGGTGTTTATCTTATTAAAAGAGGAAATCCCTTAAAGCATGTTGGAAAGAAGACAACTGCTCTCTTACCTAATGGGACCCTTGGGTATAAATGGTTCATACATGATACAGTTAGAATGCAGCAAGGCAAATTGCAGGTAATACATAAAATGCAAATATACCTAGTCTAGCAAATGCTTCAGACATAATCGGAGCTGCGACCATGTTCTACGTTTCACAGGCCGCTCCTACCCCCTGCAATTCCAAAAAAGTCCAGACATCATGTGGAAAATACTACAAGGTGGGACAGGATAGTCAGTAGCAAATATTAATCAACACACCGCATTTCCCTAAATGATAACAAAACTTAGGCTAACTTGATTTTTTATTGAGTAGATATTTTAAGATGAAAAATTGTTTGGGGTTCTTTTCCAGTATGAACCCTTCATCTAAATATGCAAATGTCTGTCGGGTTCTTCTCTCTCTCCCTCTCTCTCTTTCTCTCTTTTAGGATACTGCACTTTGCACTCTGTGAAGCCCTTTGACTTGAAGAAATAGTGGGCTAAGTCAAGGCCCTGCCATCCAGAAGGGTTGTGGGCATGGGAGACATTGGCATTGGTGTGTAATGTGCTTTATTTCATAACTGCAAAGCAACACGCGACTCACAGATCGAGTCTGTTTACACACGAGCTCCGTGTAGGGGTGGCAGGCCTGATGGGTCCCAGATACCCCCTGCTTTCCAGGTGGGCTACAGTCTGGTCCATCTTTTATGCTCTGTACTTTGATTTGATAATAGTGTGAGATAAAACTTAAAGTCCCAGTAATGTTTTTTTCAGCCAGAGTTAAGTCAGATAAACTTGAATATTCAACTTAATGTTTATCCGTGGCCTTACTCCAACTTAAGAAAAAAAAATTTTTGAGTCCTAAGAATGTTTAGAAACCTTAAACTATTAATCACATTTGTATTTCTTTTTCCTACAAGGGGCAATGTAAATATATTACATGGACCCCAAATCATTATTATCAGAGTAAGAAACACAATGTTGCATTTGGTTTTAATATAATGCATGTGGGAGAAAGAGCTCACCGCGATCATTCAGTACCATCTTTTATGTATTTTTTTTTTTGCCTGGAATCCTGGATGGGGTGGGTCGTTTTCCTATCGCATTGCTTCCGCTCACATTTTTTCCTTTCTTTAAAATTGTCCAAGCTTGTCTGTTGCTATTTGGGGTTGCTTGACCCTTCTGATCAGCAATGAGTCCCAAGGATGGAGAGAAGCTTCCTAAAGTTCTGAAGGAAAAATGTAATCAGCAAAGGAATCATTTCTGTTGTGATGGAAAAAAAGGAGGCCAGTGCGAATGATAAAACAGCTGTGGACCACCAAAAAAGTCAACTGGGATTGGAAGGAGGTGGACCTAAAAAAAAAAAAAAAAAAAAAAATTTGCTTCGCAGGCATAGCTTTAAAGGGAAAATGAATCCGAAAAGAGTTTTGAAGTGCTAGAATGCACTGCCTAATAACTTTAGATAGTCCATTGAGTCTTCCGGAATTTTTTTTTGTTCTTCTTCAAGAATAATCTGCTTACATCGTTAAGACCTCAGCTAAGCTCAGTAACACAAATTACCAGATGTTGTATCCCCTAGTTTCTCCATCAAAAGACCAACCACCAAGCTTGTTGAAAGAGAAAGGTCATTGTCCCTCTCTGGCTATAAAACTATTTTTGCAACTCCTAACAAATGAAATGAGAATACCTTTCAGCTGTCCATGGAATGTATATCCCACCCCTTCGAAGTCTCCCTGTTTCGCTTTGTTATTTTCTAATAATGCACTCATGTGTAAGCTAATAATGTGAACAGAGGGAAAATGAAGAGACTTAAAAAAAGGGAAAAGCAGAATGAATTAGGGCAATTGAGGTCGCTCTGTTTCATTTTTGCTGGAAGGATTTCAGCCCTAGTTTTTACCTTATCGCTTATTACACAATTTATGATAAAATGAGATGCGATTCCATTCTTATCATTGTGCTATAGTCTATTGAACATGCATATATGAATTCATTTCAGATTTAAACACTATCTTAATTATAAACGGAATAAAACAGGCTACCTATCGGGATCTCTAAATTGCATTCTAACAAATAGTTTCATTTTTATCACATTTCTACTGATGACATACTGGGTGTCATAATGCTCAAGGAATATTCCTTTCTTTATGCAGTGCCTTAATTGCGTCAAAGTATTTCCCTTTCGACAACTAATAGTTTTATTTCCTGACTTACAACTTTGAGAACTTTAACCATGGGGCACGCCTTGTAATATTTTTCATGATGTTCTGCCTAAATAACAGTACCAGGAAATCATCTACTAATGACATAAATGTCGCACAATGACAACAATGTTACATGCAACTTTGTATTTTCTTGTAATGTGATCGTTATCTGTATTCAGGAACATGTAGAAAAATTAGAAACAAAAGCCACTCACCAAACTGAAAATATTGCGAGAAACAGTCCAATTGTGTTTTAAATGAAATATAAATTTAATAAAATATCAAATGCAATTTTTAAAGAAAACACATATTTACACGAACCTAAAAAAAAGTTTAGTCTTATGTTTCTATTTACTTGCTACAAATGGTGAAAATTGCTGGGAAGTTACGTTCACGATTAAACCTATAGTTTTATAGTTAGTGTGGTTCGCAGTAAATCTGAGTTACTGTGATCAGATAGCTCCTAATGACCAGAGGATGACACTGTATATTCTATAAAAACACTAATATGAGGATATTTTAAAATATAAAATAATCACGTTTAGGAAAACTGATATTAGAAATCGTAGGAAACATGCGATTTCATAATTAAACTTGTATTTGGATATGTTGCATCTGTTGAACAATTCCTAACTTAAAATGACTTAAATGTAATTTCACATATCAAATAAGTTACCATTTCAGTGACAACAGGTGAAAGCAAAATAATTAGCACTTTGATGTCAATTGTTTACGAATGTGTTACGTTTACCAAACAGCCTCATCTAGTCACTAGATATTGCCGCACTTCCGCATACTACTCAAAGAAAGTGACATGTATATATAGAAACACACACACATACATACTTCGTATTTTGATTTGCTTCTTTTTAAAGTTCCCCTGCAGCATCTGAAAAGTAAATTTGGCCATTGGTTGTTTCGCATAAAGCCTGGTGTCCTTTAAAGTTTGCACTCAGAGCATTAAACAGAGCAGCTGTGTCAGGTACTCCAGTCTGTCCAGCAGTGTCGTCTTGTAGACACTTTTTTTGAATAGCACAAATGAAAGACGGGTCATTTCTCGCTCTCTTTTACTTTAAGCAGGGGGGGTTGCTCAACACACACACACACACACACACACACACACACACACACACACACAAATACAATTTTTAGGCATTTTTTTTTCAATTTAAATGATTTGCTATCACAGTTACTCCATCTTTTATCTCTAAAATAGTTTCAACCCTGTTAATGTGTGCATGTACTTTTTTTCTTATCAGCCTCTCAGCAGCATTTGTGATTCATAGCAGCCATCAAAGTGATAATAAACTCATTCACAATACTAACAAACACGGGGCTCCCAGTTATTTACGAGGCAAATTCACTGCAAGGCTGGGCTGTGGAACAGGGGAGAATCAAGATGGTGTTGATTGATAAATTGACAGGTTAATTTACAAGTGGATAATAGGAGTTAGACCCAGAGGGAAAGACAGAAAGTCTAGCTTGGTTGCACTGCCATCTGTCTTATGCTCAGAAATCTGCAGGGCTGCTGGCTGACAGAATGAAATCCATACACATTCCTTATAACTTAAAGACAAAGAGCTTCCTTTGCTGGGGCTGGATGGGTTGCTGCGATGGTTCTTCACACAGCTGACCCTCGGTATGTCAGAAACAGTGCCGCGTCCCAGTGTGTTTGATAAGTACCACTTGGCACAGAATCTAGAATCACCTATTCTGTCCGTTTCACATGAGGTTGTTTTCAAGATGCTTTTTCACAAACAGTGATTGTTGTTTGATGGTTGATGGTCGAAATGGATTCTTCCAAGTTTCAGAGGCCTTTGGTGTGTCTTTGTTCCAGGGTGTATATCTCCACCACTCACCCCAAACACACCTTTCCTTTTTCATCTTTGGTATTAGATACTAGCCCGCCTGGCTGTGTACCAGGTATGGTATAAAACCAGTTGTACAACTCTCATAGTAAATATTCGCATCATCCCTTTCCTCCTAGTTTTATTACTGTAAATTGTGAAAATAGCTGAGAATGACAAAAATAAGTTCATACAGTACTTTGTAAAAAGAATTAGTACATTTGTTGATTTCTCTCTTCAAGGAAACATTTGATTTTACGGGTCAGCCATGTATGTTATTAGTTTTGAAGGAAAAATCTTCGACGGTCAATTATTATGATTTTTTAATCTCACAGGTCTGGTATAACAGAAAAATTCCATCGTAGGTTGTCAGGATAGCGCTTTTTTATCGGGCTAATGCCACTGCTAGTTAGAAAGCACAGACAGCAAATCTGTAACTATTGCCACATTGGTCTTTTAAAATTAGCTTGCTGGAGACTGTTAGCAGCCCTGGCGGGCCCCAGGCCCCCTAGAAAGCAGCGTTGGGGACCCACTGCCCAGCACCTCCAACCACAGGGCTGAAACTCTTGGGTCTCGACCCGAACCCGTTCTCCCTGTATCTCCACACTGTAAGTAAACACCCTTCTCAGATTCGAAAGTTCATTTAGTATTAAAACTTGGTAGATTCAAGCAAATACTGGGAGTTCAACACATTTTGAAAGGAAATTCAAAAAAGGCACCAAAGAGCATGTCTGCTCAGCTTCCGTAATTCATTACAAAATGCCAACACTAATATTATTTTTAAACAAATTGTCTCCTATTAATCAAGGTATTAAAATGAACTATTAAAACTATGCCTTTAGTTGAATAACACGAGAAAGCCCATGGAAAATATCTGATGAAGAATGAATGCCAGAAAAATAAAAAACAAATAACTCTGCATGCATGGAATTTTATGGTGTCATAAGGTTAAAAATGTCCCCTTAAAGGGTAAATATCCTTTGAAAAGAAAATTCATTTATGTGTGAATAGGAGGTTGAATGGCTTTTATTGCTTTGTTTAAAAATAGACAATCATCTTGGTAATTTTTTTTGGCAAGTGGTATATTTTTCCAAAAAGACTCACAAAAGATCACAATATGTTTATATTTAAGGCTGCTAACTTTTGTTGATATGGTGACTGTTTTATTAAAACGTGTCTTTTGTTCAGAAAAATGTTTAAGTAGTTTTTAAACTTTATCATATACAGAGTAAACATGAATTCTTTCTTTAGATTGAAGCAAGGTATTTTCTAAGGACTATTTCAATTTTGTATTATACTCGTATATATTACCTTTCTATTTAGAGAGTTAGTGACAAAGAAAATGTTATGTAAAATAGAGAAATAATTGATGGCCAGTTTACACAAATGGGTGCTTTTATTCCGCATTTCTATAGGGAATCTAATAAATGTGCTTAAAACTCAGTCTAATAATTTTCTTCTCGAAATTCCACTGGTAAAACTAGTATAGAGCAATAATCTCCAACATGTTATACTTTTATAACTTAAAGTACATGTTAACTTCCTAAAGATTTATTTTCAGTTAGTATTTTTTAAAAACCCGTGATCCCACTATGAGGTGGCCTGACTCTTTTTAATCAGAAATGTGTTAATATAGAAGAGAGTAAAACCCAATGCAAGGATGGTCAGGCACTGTTTATAATTTTAAATTTTCAATAAGGCTCACTCCCCACTGTGCAAACTAAGCAGAGGGTTTCTGCCTTTTTCTCTCTGCAGGTACTGAAAGAAAATCTGAAGTCAAAAACCAAACTCAAACTGCCACCACCACCACCACCAGAACCACTACAACAAAAACAACAACAACAAAAAGATATTGGATCTAATATCCCACCCAATTTCTGAGTTAAGCCTGTGACAGGTATGTTTCGAACCAAGACTATTCAGACACATTGATTTTTGTTGTCACTTTCTTCTTATTTCATATGTCACACGAAGGCTTGGAAATCAGATGAAGGTAAGAACGGTCTGCTGGTCATTGTTCCTCAGGAGGGATTTTCAAAGCCAGCCAGCTGTGCTGGATGCAAGTGGCCGGCTCAGAGCTCCAGCCTGCCTACGGGGGAGTTGGGGTGAACTTCAACTCCCCACTTTACTCAGATTGCTAAGATGCCTGGTTGTCAAGAAGGCATCTATTTAACTGAAGTCTGGTAAATCTCCAAAGTAAAGCATTAAGGGAAGAAAGGCAGCTCAAATCATCTTTTTCTCTCTGACTTCAAAGTCCTTTGAAAAGGACGTGAAACTCCCGATTCTGGTAAACAAATTTCATGAAGTAAGTCATGCAGGTAATGCTTTCTTCAATTGTGCGCTTCCAGGGTAACAGGTTGACACCCAATCTTTGTGTTTTGAGGAGTTTGTAATAATAAATAGAAATCAATGCTGAAGACTGAAGGGTGCATCAATTATCTTTCTTTTATCTCACAGATTCGTTCCATGGTGTGTCTATCGGTCTCCGTGAGTTTTTTTCACATTGGAGAACGTACGGTATCTAATTGGCAACATAGATTCTGAGTGCTGATTGAGCCTAAATTATATTTGACAGAAATAATAAAAAAAAAGGCTTTATTTTATGTGGAAGAAAATATTATCATGGTCTTTGACTTTGAATAGGGAGATTCCTAAGTTTTTTTTGGGCATATCATACTTAACAAGGAACTTCAGAACAGGTAGGGAAATTTTAAAAATAAATTAAGAAAAGGGCTATACAGCCATTGGGTCCAGGAAAACAACAAATTTTTTTTAAAGTGATCAAAATAGTTAAAATATAATAAGCGTAGTGGATAAATGTCAAAACTGAAAATATTTAGAAAAAGATATTTTAGGGAAAAAAAGTAGTTTATTTTAATTCACTACAGAACTATGTTCCCTCCCTCTCTTCTTCATTCACTACAGAAAAAGGAAGTTCAAAAAGGATTCCTGAAGTTGCAGAAGGGAGCTGGTTCTGAACCCAGAGGGTGGGCGCTCAGCTTCGTTCTGAAACAGACGGAATCCAGAGATCCTGCTTGGACAGACGGCGCTGATTCCACTGGCAGAGCCTCAATGATGAAACACTGCATGGAGATTTGGGGAGGAGAGAGCAGCACAGAGACCAGCCTAGTGTAATGCACAGATTTCCTCTGCAGAGCAACGATTCCTTTCCAGCTTGTGGGTCGATCCATTCTTTAGGAAATTTTATTTGAGCCCATGGGGAGAGAGCACTTGCTAAGCTGTAATTTCCTGTGATTTGAAATATGGCTGCTGCAGGCCACCCGTGTAGGGTCACTCAGAAAAAAACAACAAAAAAACAGGGTTTATCTTTTCATCTTGGCCGAATACCCAGTCATTTTATAACTCAAATTCCTCTTAAGATAGTTTCCTTTAAAAATCTGCCTACGTTGTTGTGTGGACATTTTTGGGCAGTGGTGTAGTGGACTCGGTTAATTTTTTATCAACATGATATTTTTAGCCTAAATGAAATGTTTCTCCTAGTCATGTTGTTTGAAATATTGAATTAAATTAATTCATAGAGAAAAATGTTCATGTATTATAATAAGTGAACATTTACAAAACTAGGATTGAGGTCAAAACACTAAATCAGAGAAATAAAAAAAGGAACTTAGAATATCCCAGAGTAAAAAAAATCATGTAATAAGTGTGAAGTTCTAAACGTGCGTGATCCTGTAGACCTACCTTCGCCCTGATTTTTAAAATTTTATTTCATTATTAGTTTCCGGTGTACAAAACAACATAATGATTGGACATTGACGGGCCTCACAAAGTGATAACCCCACCCAATCTACTGTCCTTCTGACATCATACACAGCTATTGCAGTACCACTGACTATATTCCCTATGCTGTACTTTACATGCCGTGACTATATACGTACACATACATACATATATATGTGTGCATATACATATCGTTGTTTCCCAAAAATAAGACCTAGCCAGACCATCAGCTCTAATGCATCTTTTGGAGCAAAAATTAATATAAGACCCGGTCTTATTTTACTGTAACATAAGACCAGGTTTTTAATATAATATAAGACCGGGTCTTATATTAATTTTTGCTTCAAAAGATGCATTAGAGCTGATTGTCTGGCTAGGTCTTATTTTCAGGGAAACACAGTACTGACTGTCAACTGTAATTATATATTATTTTATATTACTTTCAGGTGTACAGTGCAGTAGTTAGGCATTTATATAATCTATGAAGTGATTCTCCCGGTAAGTCCATTCCCCATCTGACACCCTACGTAATCTTTACAATATTATTTATATATTCCCCACACTGTATTTCACATCCCCGTGACTGTGTTATGACTGCCCATTTGTACTTTCTAATCCCTTCATCTTCTCACCCATCCCTGCCCCCCTCTCATCTGGCAACCATCAGTTTTTTCTCGGTATCTATGAGTCTATTTCTGTTTTGTTTGCTTGTTTATTCTATTCTTTAGAGGCACTATGGAAAACAGTATGTAGGTTCCTCAAAAAATAAAAACTAGAACTTCCTTACGACCCAGCAATTCCACTCCTTGGTGTTTATCCAAAGACATCCAAAAAATTAATTTGAAAAAAAATATATGCACCCCTATATCTACAGCAGCACTATTCACAATAGCCAAGATATGGAAACAACCGAAATGCCCATCAATAGATGATTAGATAAACAAATTGTGGTACGTTTATACAATGGAGTATTATTCATTCTTTCATAAAAAGAATGAAATCTTACCATTTGCAACAACATGGATGGACCTAGAGAGTATTATGCTAAGTGAAGTAAGTCAGACAGAGAAAGACAAATACCATACCTTCTCCCTAATGTTACAGAGGAGAAGGCTGAGATCCACAAAGATAAAATAAGGTTCTGAGAAATCATGGGTAATTCATGTCAAACCAGTGGCCAGGGCCCAGGTCTGTGGGTCCTCAGAGAGGCTTGGTTCCCACACCAGTAGGTTGGGGACAGTTTCTGTGGCTGTACAATGACAGTGGCTACAATGAGCAAGGAAAGGCACCTTGCCATTGGAGCCTCAGTGTTTGTATCTCGAAAATGGAGACAACTGCACTCTCTCCTATTCCTAAACATTGAAAACAATGTTTTAAAATTATAACCGAACATTGAGTTAATGGGGGAAAAACAAGAGAAGAGTGGATGTGGTATCATTTATGATGACTGTTGATTCATTCCATACATGGGGGGACGCCGGCAGTGGTCGTCATCCTAAGAGCAACGCTTTGCAAAATTACGGGGTAATTATGGTGTACCATTACTCCTATGAACACACACACACACACACACACACACACATACTCTCACACACATGGACATGGAGTCTTTATCACAGAAATCCTTCTGCCATGTAACTACTTTGAATTTCATTCAACAGGATCAGAATTTGGGGTGTAGGAGCCAATCTCCCTGGGAAAGAAATTAAAGTCCATATTTTCCTTCTGAACCTGATGTCTAGTGCCCCAAAACCATCCTTGGTGGACTTTTACAATGTTTAAATCAATCCGGAGGATCAGGCAGTGTGTGAGTGTGTGTATTGGGAGGGGAGGCTGGCGAGGGAAAAGAGCCAGCAAGGAGGTGAAACACAATGAGAGGAGGTGTAGGGGAGTTCAATAACTTCTCCAGGTGGTGTTGGGTCAGTTTTAGGTAGAGGTCATGGTCAAAATACCTGGGAAATCAGGACTGAGTTTAGATCATGTGTAGTCCCAAAGGCAACGGGGAGGAAACTCCTGTGAACGTTTGGGCTGCTTTGGCAAGACTAGGTGAACTTATGCTACAAGAAACAAATGGATTTCACTAAAATGTCACCAACTTGCAGTCCAAGTTAGGTAGTAATGTTACTTGTGGTGTTTCTCTATAGCTGTTGGGTGATGGGGATGGTGGCGGTGGATCACAAAAGCATTTACACAGCACTTATTATACTCTAAGTAAATTACCATCTGTCGCAGGGTTCTCCAGAGAAACAGAACCAGTAGGACATAAAAGGAGAATTATTATGAGGAATCAGCTCATGTGATTATGGAGGCTGACAGGTCCCATGACTGGCTGTCTACAAGATGGAGACCCAGGAAAGCTGTGGTGTAATTCAGTCCAAATCCAAAGGGTCAGCGGTGAAGACCCAGATGGCCCAGCTCAAGCAGGCAGGCAGGAAGCAAAAAGGGGCACTTCTGTCCTTCCTCCACTTTTTGTTCTGTTCGAGCCCTCAAATGATTCCATGACCCCCCACATTGGAGAAAGCAATCTACTTCACTGAGAATGGGGATTCAAATGCTAAACTCGTCTGGAAACACTCCCAGGCACACCCAGAAATCATACTTAATCTGGATACTCTGTGGCCAGTCAAGTGAACACATAAAGGTAACCATCACACATCTCATCCTCATGGCTACTTGTGAAAGATGCTGTTACTGTTGCCATTTCCTAAGTAAGGAAGTTGGAGACATTGTATAAGTTACCCAGAGTAAAGACTGAGTAAGTGATGGCACCAGGATCCAAACTCTTGGAGTCTGGTCTAGAGACAAATACTTAATCACTACACGGTACTCTGTCAGGAAAACAGAGATAAATTTTTATTGTGGATGATTAGCAAAAAGCACTATGCACTTAGTAAATTGCCAGGAAAAGCTTTTGAATTATTGGCACGATGTCCATTCAAATAGATAATATTCCCAGAATTGTTCATCTGACACGTCTTTCCTCTCTATAACCTACCTTCATTCAACAGATTTTATTCAAGTTTTCACATTGGAAATAGTTCACATTTCTTGAATTGGTATATTTTTTGATACAAGAATTCTCTAGCACATCACATTTCTCTGTTGTGGCTGCTAGGAAACTCAGAACTAAGTTTTATGTCCATTTGCTATATATATATATATATTTCTGTTTCTCAGACAGCGCTTGATAAATGGTGATGTGTGTTTTGGGGGATTTTAATGTTTATGTGGGTGATTTTTTTTTCTCCAGTCATCTGGGGAAGGAAGTGATGTGGGTGAAGAAATATTTGAATCGATGAATTGAATCGATGAATCTGTTCCAGAAAAATCTAAGAAGTGAGTTGGAAAATTGGCAGTATTTTTAAGCCACTTCTTTCTGAAGATGGCTAGCTCATGAATCTACACAATGTCACGTTATGTTTTCTAGTTATAATAATAACACATATCCATTACAGAAAATCTCACCATATAGAGAGAACCACCACTACCATGGAGATCCTTTCATGAATAACTAATAAATAGAAATAACTATATATAATTGTGTGTGTATGTATGTGTGTGTGTGTGTGTGTGTGTGTGTGTGTGTGGTGTGTACAACCTACATTCTGGCAAATTTGGGATCATACTATAGTATTATCCTTATAACCTGTTCTTCCCACATAACAATATATTTCAACTATTCCCCACATCATTATGTGTTTTCCCAATTATTTTCAAAGGAATTTCTTCACTGTTGGTCAGACTAGGAGTTCACATCATGCCTCTAAATGTTTATTTACACGCAGCACCATACATATTCCCTGCAATCTTGCATAAACCCCCCCTACGTAATCATGTTCATGGATTATTATGCAGGGAGTTAGTTCTCTTTCCCAGCCAATCTGAGACTACCTTGAATAGGGGACATGCATTCTTATCACAAAATCACGCCGCCCATTTCAAACTCAGTGTCCAAAACTCCGCCTCCTCCTCTGACGTTACCATCATGGCGTTGCCCGTGGGGCGTCTGAGACAATAGCTGTGGCTCCTGGGCTTCTGTGCGAGTCCAGAAGAAACTCATCTCAGAGATGAGGAGACACCATTTAACTTCTCCCCTGGCCCCCGGCCGCCAGTTCCGAAGGCTCACACACCAATGTTCTCACTTGTCAGTCTGCAGAGAATACGAGCTGCATGTAAGGTAACCACATGGCCGGGCTCTCCTTCCACAGACATGCAGACATCTCAGGAGCCCACGCCTGGGTGCCTGGGTGCCTGGGTGCCTGGGTGGGGAGACCTTTGATTCACGGTACGATCCATCATCTTAAGATCTCTGTTCTCTTTGGACTAGTCATCCTCATCTCCCCAGAAAGTCACTTCCTGTTCCCACGGAGCTCTCCAGTGGCCACTCAGGCCACTCAGACCTCCGCCACGCCTCTCTCTATTCCAGGCTTGTTCTACACTCTGCTTATGTTTTGTTTTCCAAGCAGCTCCCTGGCATAGGATCTGGGAATCATCAGAGCAGATATGAGAAAGGACTCACACCTCATCCAGGTACCACAGGTTACCCTTCCCTGAGTTCTGGAGAAAGAAAAATTCCCAAATGAACTGTGTAAAGGGACGAAGTCACTCCAAATGTAGCAACTCGAGGTAAATCAGAAACGGGGGCCTAGAGCCAGAAAGGCATCATAAGAGAGACGATTTGGGGGACAAGCTCTGGCCACCATAACTGAGGCTGAAGGGTATATGTTGGGAAGATAGGTTGCCAGTTATTCCAACACCATCCAGTGGAAGGTGAATCGGAGTTGAAGCCAGTATGTCACTAAAATTGCACTGCGCACAACTGAGAACTGTGATTAACTCAAAATAAGAGGATTAGTGCACACATTTCTGGAACACAGCTATTACCTCAGGCTGTTTACATCTGCCTGCCACAGCCAGGGATGTTCTGAGAAGCTTAAATTAGGTGTTATGGCATTTTTGGAGAGCACTGGACGTAATTAGATGTGTGTGGAAAATCCATTTTTGACTTGTGCAGGAATCTTGATACTGGGAAGAGGAAAACAGCCTCATAAAACTTAAGAGAAAAATTCGGAATGCTCCATGATTGCCGTCCAGAGGAAAACCGAAATCCCACTGAGTATTTTTAACACTTGGTTCCCAGCCTGAGTCTCCAAAGAAACGTCCCCGTCTTACGTCGTTTCTTCCGTGGCCTCTTCCACGTCAGGTTAGGATCTGTCAACACCCGAAGGCACTCAAGATGCACTGGGCTCACACACAGGGTCCCATCGTTCACAGAGCTTTTTGATGAAGTGACGTTATCCTCAAAGAGCAAGACTGTTCTCATTCTCTGTGATTTCACATCTCCTGGAACGCACCCACGATTATGCTGGGACCCAGAAGGCACTGGGGTCACAGGGATGGTGTCCTTAGATGTTATCTGATTTGGGGGAACAGGTTATTTTAGTGCTGGAACCCACTTTTCCAACAGAATCTTACATTGATCCTTCATGTAAATGCTGTTAAATGAGGTCAACCCACACCTTCTCAGGCTGCCTCTCAACACATTTCCTTTTTTTTTTTGGCAACTGTGGAGACACAGGACTAGAACCGTCCATATGGTTCTGTTGATAACAGTTTGAGAATGACTGACCTGATGTCACCTTCTAATTTTTCTTGGGAAACTGAGGGTCAGAGAGATTAGACATCAAGTGTTAGGTAAAGCTGAACTCAGGTCTCCGGACACTGCCCACTCAGCCTTGCCTTCGAACACGGCAGGAAACGAGACTAAATAGGAAAACCAGAAAACACTGCCCCAGGACACGAGGTGCATGTAGACATAGGAATGTTTGGTGCTGAGGGTTTTACTCATGCCCTCACATTTCTTCCGGTCTTTGTTTTCTTTATAGTGTCTCAACCATCAGTGAGTCCCATTGGTACACGTTGAAATCCACGGCAGGAGGCTCTGTTGGACGTTAATTACCATCAGTGTTCCTTTACGACTCTTCTATTCATGGCATTTTGATGATTGGCACTTGCTTGATAAGGATATGGATCAAATGGATGAAATTAAAAACAAACACATCCCCAAAGTGACAAGGGCATCACATGTCAACATGTTGCCCACCTGGACGCTATGGTATGCCCTTCCTCTCTGAATCTCACGGCAGAGATTCAGAACCAAACAGAAAAAGACCAGCTCTTTTCAGAAACACTCGAACACACCGCCAGGTGTGTTACCAATTTGAAATTCAATAGGGCGGATAAATAGAAGCTTGTCAGAATTCAAGGTTATTACACTTCAGGGAAAAGTGTAAAGTTAATAAAGATTCCCGGAATTTGCCATCACGGCATGGTATTGCCGGCGAGGTGGATGGTTAATAATGGTAAGTAGCAGAATGAAGGTCGTGGGCCGCCTTTTGCTTCTGACGGCCTGGCCTTGCTGCTAGAGATAGAAATCGGTGGACTATTTTTTGATAGTTCTGTTCAAAGCCAGTTGTAATTGACTCAGGTTTCACGTGGGCAGGACAAAACATGTCAGAGGGAGACACGCAATCGAATTATTGAATCATAGAATATTGAACGTGGGCTAGCTCTGGGGCAACCAGTTTTTAGATTGCGAGGGAAAATTGGTGAGTACAACACGCACCGACATTCGTCTGCCTGGACATATAGTGTGTGGTTCCTCTTGAGTTGAAGCAGAAGGGGAGATTCAGCAACTGTTTGTTGTGGCAGAAAATCACCTCTGATTGTTGGTGAGGTGGAGAGGGTTGGAGTTAGGCAGATACAGTCAATCTCAAACGAGAAATCCTGACTTGCGTCGTGTGGGACTGTGTTTGCTTGATGAACCTATTATAACTTCATCCACGCGCTCACTCCAAGGTAAGTGTTCCCCCCCCCCCAAAATGACAAAAGCAAAAATAAAAATAACTAATTTGAAAAATTATAACTAGCAAGTTTGAAGGCAGTCCAACTACAGACCTGTAGGAAATGTCTTTTATTAACAGTTTTCCTAAAGATTGCTAAGAGGGGCGGCTGGATGGCTCGGTTGGTTGGAGCACGAGCTCTCAACAAGGTTGCTGGTTCGATTCCCACATGGGATGGTGAGCTGCGCCCCCTGCCACTAATGACTGAAGGCGGCGGCTGGGCTTGGAGCTGAGCTGCACCCTCCACAACTAGATTGAAGGACAACGCCTTGGAGCTGATGGGTCTGGAGAAACACACTGTTCCCCAATAAAAGTTTTTTAAAAAAAGTATTTGGGGAAAAGAAAAGAATGAAATAAACCTTGGAGTGATTTAAAAAAAAAAGATTGTTGAAGATACCTTGGTGTTTCCCTCACCTTTCTCCCCTAAGACACACTGGGAGTCAACTCTTATTAGCACAAAGGTGTCATGAAAATGCTCAGCGTGGACCAAACCATTGGATCTTTTGGTGCCCGCTATGAAACTCTACACACGACACACATGAGACATGGCAGAGACTCTCAATGGCATTGACCTTGGCCTAATGGAGACCTGGGCCCCGATTCTCTCTTCTGTCCCTTGCAAGCTATGTGACCTTTGTCAGGTTACTGTTTTTCTCTGTTTCAGTTTCTTCAGGTAAAAAGAGGGATAAGTGTACCGGCTTCACAGAGCTGCCACGGTGATTAAAAGACATTAAATGAAAATACATACCTATGAAGCTCTCAGTAATGTCGCCATAGTTATTAGATTGCTTATCCCCCAAATCTCTCTCTTACGATGGCTTTCTGGCTCTAGCTCCCATTTCTAATTTACCTCAAGTTGCTATATTTAGAGCCACTTTGTCCCTTTAGACAGTTATTTGGGGATTTTTTTTTTCTCCAGAAGAACTCAGGGAAGGGTGACCTGCGATACCTGGATGAGGTGTGAGTCCTTTCTCATATCTGCTCTGATGACTCCCAGATTCTAAGCCAGGGAGCACCTTGAAAAGCAAAGAGCCCCATGAGGGCTGTCCTAAGAGTTGAAAGCCCAGGGGGAATTCTGTAGGTCACTGAGACTTCAGATGTCACTAATCTGTGTAATGAGCAACGTCCAAGGTCCAGCTCTTACGTTAAAATCCTCCATTGTCAATCAAGAAAATATAATAAACCTGTTAACATATTACACTATCTATGTGGAATCAAGTTTTCCTTAATTAAGTCATTTCTAAGTATGGTACACCATTTTATCTCAGGCAGCCGGAATTTTTAGAACATTATAAATGTATATGTGTCCTGATGTTAAAGGGAATGTTTTCAACCTTTCAAAGTTGACTATGATGTTAACTGTGGTTTTGCCACATGAATAAGTCCCAGTTGATTGTGGTGCACAATCCTTTTAATGAGAATATTTGCATTTATATTAATCAGAGATATTAACTATAGTTCTTTTATGTAGTATCTTTATCTGACTTGTAGGTACACATATTACTGTATTATTAAGAACAATAGTAAAATAATTTTTAATTATGTTACCGCACAATATTTTCTCTTAATCTACTGATATATTTATTTTCAGCTTTTCAACATGTGTGCGTACACACACACACACACACACACACACACACTCCACATGGATCAAAGCAAATAAAAATGTAGGATGCCCAGTTAAATTTGAATTTCAGGTATGCAATGATTATTTTTCCATGTAAGTATGCTCCATGCAATATCTGGAACCTACTTGTACTGGAAAATTGTTTGTTGTGTATCTGTAATTCGAATTTAACTGCAATTCAAAACATTCTGTACTTTGATGACTCTACCACAGGCCAAACTGGAGTGGTTCAGTTGAGTCTGAATTTCTGGCTTCCCTTAGGTCTTTGCCCATGTTCATGGATAAGTTCAATCACCAAGACTAGAAGCAAATGGACATTCTTGCCTTATTGAGAAATTGGAACTAAAACTCCCACCTAAAGTCAAATGGTCTTAGAAGAGGCTATGCGGAAGAACCCAAGTAAATTCATGAACATTCTTCGGGAAAATCAAAATCTCAGTGATTTCCCTAACATATACAAAAGCCACACATTTGAATGCTGAATGGGACTCAGGATATCAAAAATGTCAAAGTAATACCTAACTTTTAACCACTGCAAACTAAGCATCGAAGACCGTTTTCACATCTGTCCCAACCCACACAGTCTAAGGCCAGAGTACAAGGACTGCCCGCACAGCCTCTGGTCTCAGTGTCCCCATGAAAACCTTGCTCAGCCCAGACACAGCCAGCTGATAGCTTGAGGTGTCAGCATTCACCATGCTCCTCGCCCAGGTAACTCCGGAGAACGGCTTTCTGCCACACACACACACAAATCCTCACTGACACTTGGAAGAACTATCTGTACTCAGAATTCACCAAATGGAAGTAACTTCTCAAATTCTCATTTAGATCCCAACACGCCTCTTTGGAGAAGCTCAGAGGCAGTCTGTCAGGCTGAGGTGCAGAGGGGGAAACTGAGGAAAGGGGGACCATCACGTCATCCCTTCCATACTCATACTTCCCTCATTCATTAGCCTAGCCCTGCAAACACATGCATTCCACAAAATTTCTTCCTTCCCTTTCAATAAAAAAATAGAAAGCCCTTAGATTTTTGGAGGAAGAGGGCCCACTCTATCTACTGAAGTCACCGAATTATAGTCTTAGCCCAACATGGCACCCAACACACATGTTATTTATTTGTCCCAAAACATGATTGGCATTGGTGAAGCCAAAAAAATAATAGGGTCTCCTGATTCACTAGGTCTTTAGTTACTTGACATTCTGGCCTTACCAACATGGCAGAAATTTTATGCTGACAACCAGAGTAACTACAGGAGAAAGCAAACGAGAGAAAACATAATACTCTTTAAAGGAGGGAGCGTGGTAAAGGGAGAGAGTCACGCTGTCGTCACCTCATGCTGTCCCTTGATCGGAGTTAACTCATCAGCCAGTTTCCTCTCCAGTTGCCCAACCAACACTCACCAGAATCTCTGCTGGCACTTTTCATCCCTGCATTCCTAGTTTTTAGGGACTGAAACGGGTCCTTGCTTTAGGATGATTGGATGAATAGTACACAGAAGCATGAACTGGGTACAATCATGCGAACATTTCCCTGAACTTTTTATGGAGGTCTGATTGCAGAGACTCTGACCTCGCATAAGCAGGAACGAGAATTCACTAGAGTAATTCTACCACCCAGAAAGCATCTTCAACCAACATGCTGCCATATTTCATTCATGAGACTACTGGGGAAAATGCAAATACACGTGGCTACTGGGACATATAATATCTGACGAGCTGGGTATCGCTCATCTTTTATTCTGTTCTACTGTTGTATAACTCTATGATCTGTCTCTAACATAAAATTTTTCCCCAGGAAAATACTTTAGTACCTTAAACTGTCCAAAACCCATTTGATGTCTAGACATTCTTTTTTCTATCATCAAATAACGAGTCTCTGGGGAAAGACTTTTCCTACTGATGTGCTCGATAGATTGTTCTCGACTGGCCAGTTTCCGTACTAGCAGCGTTCCCCATTCCACCTGCACTTTAAAAGACTTCTCAAAGTCACGTCTAATTAACACTGGCTCTGTATATAAAAAGGCTTGGTAGTGACTTCTTATACTCAATGCAGGTAATTTTTTTTTTTTTTAGATCTTTCCCATCTATTTAATACATTGTAAAAATGACAAAGACTCGTATCGAAAATAGGCATATTACTTAAACCCTTTCAGTGTCTCTTTGCTTCATTTATTTATTAATTATTATTATTTTGGTAATTTTTTTCACCAGTGACTTACAGTCCATGCTCTTTGTAACCAGCGGTCCCCTTTTCAAAAATCAAATACTTCTTATAGTGGGAATTTTCATCCCTGAGAAGTGTATTTTTAAGTCCCTCTGAATCCAATATTAAGGAACCAGATTATATCACTTGCTGAATGTCTTTCTCAGGATTCTTGTTGAATGTTGTAATTATGTACCCAAAGATATTATTATAGTTTTGAAAATAAAAAACAAAAACTGTAGATGTTTGAATTTGAATCGGTTTCTGAGCAACACTGAAACTCAGGGAAATGAAATGGGGAAAAAAAACCATTTAAAGGCTTCCTGGGAGGAAACCCTTATCCCATCGGTCACGTGAATAAACCCGAATCCCTTGAGCATCTTATTAACGATTCCTCATTAACCAGACCTTCAGGCCTGCCAGGCACATGGCGGCCCAGGTATCTCTCTAAAATCTAAGTCAGTTGATATTTCTCCAGTTCATCACAGTCTTGGGGAGCTGGCGGCCTCAGGAATAAACTTGGGGTGCACCAGAATGACATCCGAGTCCCAAACTCTTCTGGCCTCGTCTCCCACGACATTGTATCAGTTCCACCACTTACACTCCCTACTCTGACAGCACAGCATGCGTTTCATACCTCCGTGTCTGTCCTCGTGCTGTTCCTAAAACTCCCCCGTGCAAATGCCACCTATGTGTGGAGTCTACTGGTTGCTGTGGTCACATTGGTTCTTCCTTCTTCTGCTCCAACTGGAAGATGTGTGGTCTCTTTGGAGACAGATTTTATTTTACCTTCTGTCTTAGTTATTGACTCATGGTTTCCTCATGGCAAAGTATAGTGCATTCTCTGAGAAAAATTAGGTGCTTATTCAGCTTTGTGTTCTCCCCATACCTGGGCCAGTACCATTCCGGTAATGGATCCTCCACGCGTGTTTGGTCAGTGATTCGGAAATGAGGCTCCTTACTCAACTGGGCATCTTATTGGAATCAAAAATCATTTTAGAGAGCAATGAATTTTGTGAAATTTTTGTCTGAGGGTGAGACCTATCTGGGGTTGCCCCTTTATGTAGGATCTCTCACTCACTAATTTCGGGGTATTGTCTGCAGTCACCCCCTTGCCACTGGTACTCTAGCATCTCTGCCTATCCTCAAGGTAATAGATTGCAATAGTTGGCTTTGTCCTTCATCTGTATTCCTTTCTCACTCATGACCTCAGATTCCCCTTACTTTCTTTTAGGTACATCCAACCGTTTAAAACATTGTTTAAACTATTTTTATTAAATATTGAATGGATTATTTTTAAGTGGGGAGGGGTTGATATCTGTATCTCTACTAATGGTATTCCATTCTCAAAATGGAAGTCTGATTTCCCCCCCCCCCCGCAAAATGATTGGAAGCATTCCTTTGGTCTCTCCAAGAAGAAAGATTTTTGGAAAAGAGTTTAGTTCAGAAGAGGGACCCATTTCCTAGGTCTCTAAATTGTAAAAAGCAAACAAGATAACCCCTCCCCCCCAAGTCCCCAAAACAAACACACAAAACCAACAAACAGAAGAACCCCTGACACAATAAAATGTAGGAAGCTGTACCAGGAATGTGGACTATTGTTTTCAGGATGCCACAGAGCTGGGAATGGAGGATGGTACTAGGCAAGAGCCATGACTCTCTATGACCAGACTCAGTTGATTTTCTTGATTAAAAGTCCCTCTGGTTATTTTAAGCTTTTGATTAGATTCCAGAATCTGGAAAAAAAGAATTCTGACAGTTTTTGCCAGATTATTTGTTGCTTTTGTGGTGGTACAGACTTTTGGACTTCCCTGCTCCACCATTTTTGCTGATGTCTCAGTGAATGTTTTATCGTTTTGTTTTTTAACTCCCAAGTGAAAGAATCCCTTCTGTTTATTTCCTTTTTTTTTTTTTTTTTTTTAAACTAAAAATGCCTGCAGCAGACATCTGACAAGCTTCAATTGCATGGAGTAAATACATCAGGCTAGGACTTCTCCTGACAGAAAAATGGCATCTACGGGACCTAGAAGCAGGGTTAAAGGCAAGCACTCCAGCTGACACTGCCTCTTTCTTTAACCAGAAAAGCAAACATCAAGTATATGACTTTTTTGCCAATCAAGTATAATTATCAATAAAGAGAAGTACTTTTGTATTTGCTGTACTTTCTTTGAATGACTTATGAGTTTACCTGTTTAAGTGAGTGCACTTGATGAAAATTTTCTAGCACAGAAATTGCAATGTGTTCTAATAATTATTTTCCTAGAGAGCTTTACAAGTGTATCATGTACTTATGTAGTACTAGGTCAATAGGAAATGGAGAACCACCAAATTTTAATGTTTCAGGCCTTGACTTTACTTTAGAATACATTTAAATGATAAATTATTCATTGAAAATGAATATTTGGGGAGCTAAGTGCTAATTAAGAAAATTTTTGCAGATTGTTCCTCAATTAGTTGATTAGCATTAATAGAAGTATATTTGAATGATGCAATTTTAATGGCTTAATTTCACTAATGTGCTTAATAAATGCATCAATTCAAAGAACAAAAGGAATTTTGCTTCTGGTATGGACATTATTTCACTGGTGGAGGGGGCACTGAGTATTTGAACCCACTTGTTTCTTAGATTGATAAACCCATTCTGTTAGAGTAAGTAAAACATAAGGTTTCACTATAGAGGTTCACACTGCCAAATCCCATTTCTGTCCACTCCCTAGAAGCTCAACTTAGGGCACGTGAGGTGTTGTTTTGGGGGTTGTATGCTCTGACTAGCGATTTGTGTCTTAAGGAAGTGTGGTAAGCAGAATTCCACAGAGGTCCTCCAAGATTCTGTTATACAATCAAACACTAACCTAGGTACTGCTGGGAGGGAGTCTGCAGATGGAATGAAGATACTAAGACGCTGACCGTAAAGTCTGGAGATTGTCTTAAACTACCATGGTGGGTTCAATGAAATCACACGACTCCTTAAAAAACAGAAGGAGGGGGCAGAAAAATCAGAGGGACGAGGCAGAAAAGTGGGGCAGAAGCAAGATGAGGTAGAAGGGATGGCAGAGAGATTCTAAGCGTGAGAAGGGACTCTACCTGCCACTATTGGCTTTCATAGGGCGACAGGGGCCCATGAACTAGAGAGTGGTGGTGGCCCCTACGAGGCGAGAATGTCCCACATTACTGGTCAACAAGGAAATAGGAACTTCAGTCCTACAACCAAACAGAACTGAATTCTTCCAATAACCTGAATGAACATGGAGGCAGATGCATCCTCAAAACTTCCAGAAAGGGGTCTAGCCCTGCCGACACCTTGATTTCTACCATGTGGAACCCAGAGCCGCGAACCAGCTCAGCCATGCTATGTCTAGACTTCTGATCTACAGAACTGCGACACGATAAATATGTGTGGTTTTAAACTGCTGAGTTTGTGGTCATTTATTGTGGTAGCAATAGAAAACCAATACAGAAAGCAATGTACAAGTGTAGGCACTAGTTATAAAGTATCCATGGCAGAGGCCATGGTATTAAAAGTGGTGACGGCTGCAAGTGTCTAGTTGCAGCGGCGTCCAGGGCTGGTATGCTACCTGGTCCATTCCCGTACTTCAATCTCATGTGTCTTTTTGCTGCATAATCTCTCTTGGTCCCTGTCCATTTCCTACGACCAGTTTTGGCACAAACTCATTCTGAGAAATTCCTCTTCTGCTTAAATTGCACAGAGTTTGTTTCTGTTGCTTGCGATCAGAAATTTGAACTGCACAGACACTGGAACTAGAGACTGGCTTGTAAGCAACGGGTCACATGGTTAATAAGGGTATTTAGAGCTCATATGATCTTCTATGTTGAGAATACGGAAACCTACAGTACGTAACAGAAAACCACCAGTGGCAGACCGTGGTCATATAGAATAAGGTGCTTCCTGAAGGCAAATTTTGGAGTGTCCATTTTTCTGCTGCCGTGAATCAAAGATAAGAGGAAAGCAAGGTAGCTGCCACAAGAGAATAACAAGCTAAAATCCTGAAAACACTTTGTTCAAGGCACCAACTGCAATCGAGGTCCATTCCTGATCTCATCTCAAGCTTATGGAGGCAGCCAAGGTCTAAGCGTCATGTCTGAGCTAAATTACAATATCTACTGAATTTAGACCTTCTCCACACCTTTTATGTCAAAGTTACGAAAATGACTTGGAAAGATCAGAACCATAAGAATTAAATTGAGGGCATGTGGGAAGATTTAGAGATCTTAACTTCTCTTGGGGATCAGAAGACTCCCTCACCCCTTGTTTGATCTCCTGTTGACATGGAGCTGAGGTAACCGCAACCTAAATGTAGTGTTTGATTTGCAGACACTGGATGAGAATGTCAGTTAAATCCAAAGCTTTACCAGATCTTAGATTAACATGGCAACAATTGAGAAAAAACAGAATTAACATGAGGCTGTATGGGGAGATTCTGAGGCCTTGCAACTGTCTTGGAAACAAGGAGAGAGCAGCCCTCTCGGCTCACTGATGAGATGCTCACTGATGCATAAAAGCATTTTACATCATCTATAGATGATGTAATACAGAATTGTACACCTGGAATCTATGTAATTTTACTAACAATTGTCACCCCAATAAGTTTAAAAAATAAATGTAAAAAAAAAAAAAAAAAGCATTTTACGTAACTCTCCTGCCTAAGTTATTTTTCTTACAAGCACATGATTCTTCTTAGCCATGTATTCTGGGTATTACTAAATCCTTCTTGCCTCCCCAAATGTAGCAAGCATTGTATTCCAGAATACTGCTAGAGAACATCACAAAATCAAACGTTCATAAGAATGCTTTCCCATTTAAAAAAAAAAAAAAAAAAAAAAAAAAAAAAAAAATATATATATATATATATATATATATATATATATATATATATATATATATATGGCTTTACTAATTCATGTTGAGCAAAATCTGGGAAATGTGTATAGGAATAGATCTGAGCTTGTTTTTTAAATGAGGGAGGATCATTACTTTTGATTTGGTGAAATTAATATGAGTTCAGTGTGCTGGCGGGATTCCCTGGAAGTGATTGTAATTGTTTGCTTGGGCAAATGCCTAAAATCTGAAACCCGGGGCTCAAAGGTGAGCTGCAGAAAGACAGAAAGCAGATGAAATGCCAGAGAAACCTGGGTATAGCACATAGAGGAAGCTCGCAACGCTTTGGGAGTCAGAGGCATGGGCTGCGTCTGTCATACATGAGTCCCGATCGCTTCCTAACTACGTCCCCCGAGAAGCACCAGAAGACACTCTGTTTACCAAGAAGCTGAGAAAAATACTGTGTCATGAGAGCACCAACGTCTATGAAACACACTTATTGGTACAAGATGCTTATGAGAGACTGTACTTGAAATAGGTTCCCGGTTTCAGTGGGTGGGAGAATTGCAGACGCCAACTGTTCTCATTTAATCTCCAGCATAAAAAGGCCGACAGAGCCCTCAGCCTTTGTTACTCATTATTAGATGTCTTAAGACAAAGCAGATTCAGAGTGGCTGGAAGTTTCTTCAATGGTATGTACAGTAGGTTATGTATGTTGCAGGAGGGTGGAACTTTGTGTCTGGGGAACTTAGGCCAACCTTGCGAAACTATGGTATAGCTTTGTCATTCGAAACCTAAGGCCAATATCTGAACCAGTTTCTAGACTGGCACACACATGGAGGCAGAGAGCATCACGGTTGGACCTATAATAACGTCCAAGTATGGATCGTGATTCTTCTCCAAGTCTTTCTAAAGGGATGTGGAGCCATGTACCACTGGGAAAAGGGAAATAGCCAGCCCTTTTGTGGATTAGTAGATACTAACTCACTGCTAACACTATTGCTCACAAAACCCCCATATACCACTGTGCTCCATTAGATAGAGTGGTGGCCTATGATATCAGATAATAAATCAATATCTGGCTTTAATGGACCACAGATTCATTCTGTTTCTCTTTCCTAATTATTCAGTATATATTTGAAATTAAAAATTCTGTATTTGAAATACAACACAAACACACACACACGTGCGCACATACACGTACATACTGGCAAAACCCCTACTAATTTTTATGACCCATAAAGTAAAGGTTATTATGATCGCATTGTGTCCCCTGGAACTTCCTGGTCTTAATGAAATACTAAATTAAAAGCAATATCCCATTCCTGAGGAATCTTTTCCTCCAGAGGGTGATTTGTGTGACTATCAAAGATCGGAGAAACGCAGGCGTGGTGATTCCTCGTATAACTCCACTAATCTCTCCAATTGTGCAAAGTGATGAACCTCACGGAATAAGCACTAATGATCTTCAATGAAATGGATTTGACTCCGATGGCCACTGCTGTGGTTTTCCTGCTGGAGAAGCTCAGCACACTCACGCTACCTGCAGGAGGTCTGTGGATTTGGGAACGCTTTTCCTCTCTCTCCTAATAAATAGAAAACCTCGGCAGAGGTTTGTCTGAACAAACACAGACAGCCACGTACCCTGTGTTGCGTCTCCTGGTTTGGACGGTGTCCCATGAGTTTGCAGAACCCCTGACTGTCTCTACATCCCAACAGCCATTCTGTGGGTCTACTACATGGTAAGGCCATATGCGAGCATCCAGAGATAAAGGACTAACAGGCAGTTTAAACGCCAAGGCAGGACATGCAGCCCCTAAGTTTGGAGGTAAATCTCACCAAAATACAAGGTCTTATCACCACAGTGGATTTTCCAGTGACCCACGGACCTGCCTAATGGTGGGTCCATGTGGTCAGGCGACTGGAGGCGCACGTATCTGTACCAAGGGACTGTATGGAGGAGGAACGTGCCCTTCAGAAAGATCACAGGTTGTGTTGGAATGCTTACCAAAGGTCACGGCCACTGCAGAAGGGCCTTTTAATAATCAGTAGTGGTTTTCCTGCAGCATCCTCCCCCTAGCGCTCGTTACATGTGTCAAGTGGCTGTGGAACAGGTTAAACTCTCAAATGGCTTAAAAACATGGCCATTCCCTCTCCCAAGACCATTCAGGTCTACTAATGGAAGTCCAATTGCCCATCCACCACGAGTGATGCTAAAATACAAAATATATGTTGCAGCCTACAAAGACCAGCCAGGTACCTGATAACTGGATATTCACACTGAAATCCTTCTAAGGTAGAGTGCATCATTTTTTCTCATTGAAATCGAGATTTCATATAGATTGCAAATACTACTCGTATTTTCTTAACACTTGTATAGTTTTATATACGTGTATGTATGTCATTATATATGTATTGTTATATATGTATAGTTTTGTGTCTATTTCTGTAACAAAATATAAACTATTGCTAAGTCATCATAATACTGTTTTCCAGTTTTCTTTCCATCCTTTAACCAAAAAGCCACTATTGGTATTCATGAGAAGATAAGGGCAAGATGGTATTTTTTCCTGGAACATGATTTTCCCCGGAATGAGCTACTGTTTATTGAACTTAAACAAGTACAAAATTCATTTGAATTTTACCTTTCACAAGGCTCCTGACACTGACCAGGAAGCACCCTTCTGCACGTGACACTGTGTTAAGTGTGAGGTAGACTGAGTCACCAGACACAGGGCCCCCCCACCCCCAAGTTAGCTTGCAGCCCAAGAGAACCAGCATGATTATCAACAGACATGACCATTCACAGACTAGAACAGACATGGGGGAAATTAATATTTTTATCTATTCACTTGATACGGCATACAATGGTTGGGTGTCAGGAGGAAGATTTGGGAGAGAAATCATATTTTTAGATGAGCGAAGGACATGGAAAACGTGAGAGCTCTCTTTCTCCCCCCTCCCCAGAGAGTGTCATTATTCAACTTGGTGGCAAACTTTACAGATTCAAAATGAGTTCTTCCTCTATTCATTAAGATAGCATCACGAATGTTTGGCACAGACAGCATATGTCTGTGCCGGCCAGTGTGCTATGTCTGACTGCTAATAAGTCTCTCCTGCAGTTGAGTCTTCTGCGTTTATGACATTTGTGCTCCTGGCATACTAATTTTATCTGACATGATACAGTTAGATCCCCCGGATGTGTCTACATATTGATCAGTTTCATATAAATAGTTGGTCTTTGTCCTTTGCAGAAAGCATCCTAGAAGTAACTGTTGGGCGAGTAATGCCCCCAAACTGCATTTAATTGTATGTACGTTGTCTAACAGATACAGTTTGAGCTCTGAATAATTAATGTTTGATCTCAGAAAATGTTTAGCAAGTGGGTGAACTGTACCAGCAAATGAAGACTTCAGAAGGAAGTTGAAATACCATCATTCAAAGCTTTGTGCAAAATTTGACAAAAATAAAAAATAGTTCACATTATTCCTGCCAAATCCCAACTATACAATCACCAGATCTTCACAAATAAAAGGCATGTGGCAAGCAGCGTTCATTGCCTCAGACACCAGGCCTTCCACACTCGCCATTCTCCCCCCCACCCCCAGTAGCCACCGACTGTGAGAGAAATGGTTCCTGTCTCCAAGGCAAAGAAGAAAATCCTGGTTGGTTTGAGTTAGCCATTGCAATCCTATGACCCTGTCACCAACAACTGTTTCAGAAGCGACCCTGTGACACAAGCTCTGGCCAATGAGACTTCAGTAGAGAGTCTGAGAAAGTTTCTCTTGCTATTAAAATGAGAAGAAACATTTAACGCCTTTGGAAATCTTTGTGTGAGAATATGGTGCTTGGCACTGCTGCAGCCATATTAAAACCAATAAAAATAAGTCACGAGAAAAAGGGCCAGCATGTAAGGATTTGCGAAGGAGGACGACCAAAGGAGCCCGGCTCACACATTACATCACTGAGCCAGTGAATTATCCCTGAACTGCCCTGCACTCAGACCGATTACTATGTGATATATGAAAGTCATTATTATGTAAACCACGTTCTGTTAGTTCTTCTGTACTTGCAGCTAAAACACCCTAACCGACTTAATAAATGTCTTCATTCCCAAAAGAAACTAAAAGTGCTATTCAACTGTATGCAAGTTAGAGCGACACAGTTATACAGATAACATTGATGGCATTCTATCAGAAAAGCAAATTCTTCATCAATTTGGGCACTTTGTCACTGGAGTGTTGTCACAGCACTGCTGAGAACCACTGGGAACGCGCTGCAGTGGCGACAGGGAATTCTGCCTCATGGTCCCGTCTGCCATTGATGGAGATGGCTTGGATATCGGCGTTATTTTCATCATCGTCATTAATATAAGCTCCAGTATGAACAGCTGCTGCTCTCTGGGCCTCCGTTTTCTTATCAGCAAGGTGAAGTGATTATATGCGTTAGTTTCTTAAAAATCCTTTCTTGTTCTAAATTTCTATCCGGGTTTGTTTATGTCAAGATCAGAATATGTTTCTTGCAAGAAATAATTTACAAAAGCTCCTAGAATCTTGGGAAGGGTTTTTTACTGACTTCCTTTCCTTTCTAGGAAATGAAACGTACTTTGATACAAGTACTGCACAGGCTCTGGGAATAAAACACTAGACAGCAAATGTAGATGTCACCCATACCCTCACTGATCAATGGAAGAGAATCGTTTAAAAATAATTACAAATATAAACATTCGGTGTGATCCAGAAGGGCTGAGAATCCATGCCCAGGGAAATCGACTCAATGCTGGGGCTTTCGAGAGATGCAGGACTCACCCATCTGAACGGGTTGGGGGGTTAGCGAGAAGAACAGTGTGGTTGAATGAACAGCGGAGAGTGAAAGTTGAATACGTTTGAGAAACAGAGGGGCGCTGGGGAAAGATGTGTAAGATAAAGCTGCATAGAAAGGCAGGAACTGATCTAGGACACAGGTAAAGATTGTGTGTGTCTTCACCGGGACAGTAGTCACTGCCTTTTGGGGTAGAAGAGACAAAGTGGGAGGGATTTACGCTTTCATCTCTCTTGACGTCCCTGCTCTCCTGTCCACTCCTGAACGGGGCTCAACCGCTCTCCGAGCACAGTCTATCTTTGTAAAAGCTACATCGTCAAGACCTTCTCTTTGGGGCTAGGTGAACTCACCTGTGAGGTTCACTAGTTTGGCAGAAGAAATCGAATTGGAATAAAGAGGAATACTTTAGGAATTCTCTGGTGTCCAGAGAAATATTTTCTAGGCAACTGAGTGTCCGTATTGTGTTTTAGTGTGGTAGTGACTAGACAACCAGATGGAATAAGCGAAGTTGACCCCAGGAAGAAACAGTATATTGATGTATACTTTTAACACACGAGAAAGACAATGAGTCAGTTTGAATAACTACTCGCACCCATACTAGGCAGTTACTGCCTGGCCTAGGAATTTGTATCAGTGCAACCAATAAAAAAATTCAAATGTTTTCCATTTATCCGTAAAGAGGTCTATACCCCGATGTTCACTGCAGCATGACTCATGGTGGCCAAGACATGGAAACAACCAATGTGTCCTTCGATAGATGACAGGATAAAGAAGATGTGGTCTATATACACAATGGAAAACTATTCTGCCAGAAGAAAAGATGAAATAGTGCCATTTACAACAACATGGATGGATTCTGAGATTACTATACTAAGCCATGTAAGTCAGACAGAAAGTAGAGAACCATATGACTTCACTCATATGTGGGATATAAAACTGAAAGCAACAAAGGAAGACAGACAAAGAAACAAAACCTCATAGACCCAGACAACAGTTTAGTGGTTATCAGAGGGCAAAGGGGGGAGGGGTGATAGAAGACGGAAAAGGGGGTCAAGTATATGGTGATGGAAGGAGAACTGACTCTGGGTGGTGAACACATACGCAATACACAGATGATGTATTATAAATTTGTACCCTTGAAACCTATATAATATTACTAACCAATGTCACCCCAATAAATTTAATAAAAATTATTTTAAAAAATTCAAATGTTTTCTTACGCTAGACATGTTGACATATTTTTATCCCAGATAAGCCCTCACTGAATTTGACTATATAGTTCCTATCTGTTTAAAACCAAATAGTGACTTATATATAGATGAAATATAATTGCTCACATTTTATAGCAGTCAGATATCAGTCCTAATAAGATTCCAATATTCGTTTCTTACTTAGAAATATTTTCTATAAATTATCTTTATTTTAGAGAGTGTTTTATTTTTATTTTTTTTCTTGAGACTTCCTAGGGATTCTGGGTATTGGTATCGACTCAAACCCTGAAATTCACTTGTTTTCATTTAACCAGTAATCATTGAGTGTGAAATCTATCCCTGTAAGTGTAAGTGTGTTTTTTGATAAATATCGGTTCTGTGGCATGTACTCATGTATCTCTACATTTCACACCAGGGACGTCTGTCTTTTTCAAGGAAGAAAACGGGGAGCCTGACAATTTTTCAACTTGTACAAACTGATCAAAGTAATACCTGCTACATTTCTAAATACAGTGTAAAGTATTTACTCGGCTAACCACGACATACTTGAATCGATTTCGAAAAATTAGCAGTGCAGAATAAAAACTGGGAAGTGGTCGAGTATTACCTTGGTGCAGACCAAGCCTGAGACTAAAAATAACTAGAAGAACTGAACAAAATAAGACAACAAAAATCTGTGGAAGCACTAGGGAGCTACCAAAGCACACAGCACTTTCCTGCCAGGAGCCAGGAAGAGAGGAACGTGTATAATAGTAGGCCTGATATTCTGTGATGTTTTCCACTTAAGTCATTTGCCAATTAGTAAGGGACACAGGTCCAAGAGGCTACAGAATGGAGCATGGCAGGGCGAGGGTAGGACTCTGAGCTGAGCGTTTGGCAGTCTTACGGGACAGAGGAGACTGAATCTTGGCGTGTCATGCTACCCAGGCAGCCAGGAGTTGAGAGACCAACATGCCAGAAAGAATTAAATACAAGTATACAAGTATTTAGGTGAGTCTGAAATTGCGTCCCACATTTCCCTTCAAGGCATTTGATGATTCAGAACTAAGAAGCTAAAAAGTCAGACACCAAGGAGCAGTTACAAGTGTAGGAAGCCAAACAGAGATTATGGAAGTGTCATTAAGTGGAGGAGATCAAATCAGAAGTGAGGAATCTCCAAGGAAAAGGGGCCATGATACCCCAGAGTTTCAGTGAGGGCCATCAGAGAGCCTTAATTTATATTAAGGGTATCACTATCCACAGCTATGTACAGTGTGGCAACTGAGCATATCAAGTGGACCTAGTCCAAACTGAGATTTACTGTAAGGGCAAAAACACATCAGATATTGAAATCTTAGTTAAAAAAAATTAAATATCTCATTAAAATTTCTCCATTGATGATGTGTTGAGGGAACAGTATTTTGGATATGTCAATGAAGTAATCACACAATTACCTTCCCGATTTTCTTTGTGCTTTTGAAATGTGCTATTGGATCCTTTGAAATGATATACGTGGCTCACATTATATTTCTATTGGATAGCACTGTGCAAAGGTGAATCAGAAATAACTCGCCCTCACAGAGACTTAATGTGAGGTTTCAACTTGAGCACTTCCACCTAAAACCATAGCTTCAAAAAAAAAAAAAAAAAAAAAAAAAAAAAAAAAAGAGAGAGAAATTGATAAAAACGAAAGGAGAAATAGATAATTTACATTGGGTGTGATTTTTAACCACCTTGTTGAGCAACTGATAGAAAAAACAGACAAACTTGGAAGAGTATAGATAGATCATTTCAATCACATGATTATCAAACTTGACCTTACATACATACACACAAATCTACACTCAATTTAAGACCATATTCAGAGTCGTAAAGTCAGGACAAATTTCTGAGGATTGAAATCACAGAGTATATTCTTTAAGCACAGTAGAATTACACTAAAAAATCAATAAAAAGGAACACAGCAAAAGCTCTAATACTTGAAATTTATTAATACATTCCTACAGAACCCATGGGTCAAATAATTCACGATGGATGCTAGAAAATAGTTTCTGCTAAATGATAATGAAAATGCAACTTTTCAATACATATGGGATGTGACTTAAAACGTACACAGGAGGAAATGACTCTTGAAAGCATATATTAGAATAGAGTGGCCCCCCCCCAAAAAAAAAAATCAATGACATTAATGTCCCCTCTGATGAAGTTAGAAACAGAAGTGCAAACAAAGCTCCCAAAAAAGCAAAAGGAAAGAAGCAATGATTAAGAGAATTATATGCACAAAATTGAAAGGAACACACTCTAGAGAAAACAGCGAAGTTAGAAGCTCACATTTTAAAAGACTGCTAGAAGAAAAAGTAGAAAAAGACAAATTATCAAAATCAGGAATGGGGTGGGGGGAAACAATACCACAGGTATACATGATGGATGGCAAGATCCTTTCTCAACCGTTTCCCCAGCTACAAAATGGGAGGGTTGCCTAAGTCCCAGAGTTCTTGACAAGATGAAGATGTGTCTGCTTCTCAGCGCAGAGCATGGGACCTGGAAACGTTTATAGTAACAAGAGGCTTCTACTGTGTGTGAGGAACGCGTATTTAGCGACTAGCAATACAGAGCTGAGTGACAGCAGTGCCTCTGCAGGCTCACCAGAGCTGGGTGCTGCAGGGATTCAATGAGACAGCGCCTGTAAAGGTGCCTAGTGCATAGCAGGAGCACACAACACACAGGCTGTTCTCCTTTTCTTATGGTTTATTTTATGGAAGTGGAGTCCTGATATAATACTCAGAGATATTTAATGACTCACAGACCTAAGTAAGTGATATTCGCATCTTTTTTTTTTTTTATTAAATTTATTGGGGTGACAATTGTTAGTAAAATTACATAGATTTCAGGTGTACCATTCTGTATTACATCATCTATAAATCCCACTGTGTGTTCATCACCCAGACTCAGTTCTTCCATCACTATATATTCGATCCCCCTTACCCTCATCTCCCACCCCCCACCCCCTGCCCCCCTTACCCTCTGGCAATCACTAAACTATTGTCTGTGTCTGTGTCTATGAGTTTCTGTTTCTCATTTGTTTGTCTTGTTCTTTTGTTATTTTTGGTTTATATACCACATATCAGTGAAATCACATGGTTCTCTGCTTTTTCTGTCTGACTTATTTCGCTCAGCATTACTCTCTCAAGATCCATCCATGTTGTCACAAATGTTCCTATATCATCTTTTCTTACCGCCGAATAGCATTCCATTGTGTATATATACCACAACTTCTTTATCCATTCATCTATCGAAGGACATTTTGGTTGTTTCCATGTCTTGGCCACCGTAAACAAAGCTGCAATGAACATTGGAGCACACGTGTCTTTATCTCTAAATGTTTTCAGATTTTTTGGGTAGATACCCAGGAGAGGGATTGCTGGGTCATATGGTAATTCTATTCGTAATTTTTTGAGGAACCTCCACACTGCCTTCCATAACGGCTGCACCAGTCTGCATTCCCACCAACAGATATTCGCATCTTAATAGTTTGCCTTCAAAATTAAAACAACAACAACAACAACAACAACAAAATTGCTGCAGGGTGTGTGGGTGTCATTTGTACCACTGGTTGTTTTCCAGGCATCTATTGTGGCCCGTGGGCATTTCTTCCCACCACAGCCCACAATGCTCCCCACAACCTTATGAAGATCTATCAGCTGAATGAATGAGGGCAAGCACACGCGTGTACGCACGCGCGCACGCGCGCACACACACACACACACACACACAGTCCTGCAGCTGCACTGCTCCCTTGCTGCCCAGGTGCGAGCTGCGTGGAGCCCTTACCCTGTAGGCGTGGCCGAGGGCAGGGGCACTACATCCTGTCACCCGGTGACAGCACCTGACAGGCACACAGAACACTGTTAGGACACAGTGAAGCAGAGCGGCTGCGGCGCTTGCCCACCTGGCAGCTGGATTTGGGAATGAAACTCATGCAAGGTGGGGACCGAACTGCTCAGGGATGAGGAAGGGCGGGGCCGCTCTCCCTGCTGGTGGTGCTGGTGGTGGCAGTAACAGGAGTCATCCTCGTGCGTGGTTGTGTGACGGTTATGGCAGCGATGGCATTAGCAGTAGCATCGGTAATGATACTGACAACAGCAACCAGGGCAGCAACCACAATAATCATAACTTTTTTTAGGGAAGACGGTGGAAAAGGGTTAAAAATCCCAGGAAGGCGACAATGCCGAAGGGCCGGGCAGAAAAGCCAGGGCAGAATGGAAGGGTGTCAAGAAGAGGTGGCCAGGGAATAATAAAGTAAGACGGAAGCTAAACCAGTGACCCTTGTCGGCAGTGAAAAGCGGCAGATTAGAAAATGTTTCATGCTAATTTCCATGGAGATTTCTTTAATTTATCGAAGATTGCTTCCCGGCCTGGCCTGGTGCATGCTGGCCGCGTCCTTGGTGTTCGCGTCACCAGGGCTGCGGGCTGCGCGGGTCACTCCGGCCCCACAGAAGACGTCTCTATCAGCCGCACCCGCCCACGTCTGCCCTCTGTCCCTGTTCTGCCTCCCCCCACCCCCAGCAGTCTTAGGATTCTTGTCACATGATGGCTTCATCGGGGCCTCTCCTCCTGATCCTTTCAAGCTCCTTCCCCTGCCTGGCACATCAAAGGCGATTTGTGGGTCACCGAGCCGGGACTCTGCATATAAAGTCATCAGCCTGCCCGGCACCACCTCCATCATTTGCCACATTGTTCTTTTGCAAGAGGCGGGGGATGGCTGGGGCCGTTTAATAACTAGATTAGCAGTTAAGCGACAAATGGCAGCGTTTAAAGATATAGAACAGAAGAGCAGAGACAATCTCAGAGTCCAGTCACACTCTTCCAAACGAGCCTAATGGCATAAGATAAAGGAACACATCACACAACTTTAAATGGTTTACAGAATCCGTATTATTTAGCAGTATTGTTATATTAGGATTTCACTGAAAATTTAAATATTAAACCCTCTGCTAATTCGTTCACAAAATTAGAAGCTGCACTTTTTGGGTACGTGTATATGTGTGCACACACCTGTGAAAGAATACCTTTTACGTTTATCGAATAATGGAGATTCAGCAGCTTTCGCCCTAATAGTAGAGTTCATTTTAAATGGAAGGTGCGTGCAAATGGATGGACGTGTGGCTAGAGTGTAACTTGTAAGATCCAAAGCAAGCCCCAAAGCGAGGCTCAGGATTTCCATGGGTTCCCAGGTAAAGACTGCTCTTGTTTGCAGAATTATGCAGGACAGATTGCCTCTGCCTACCATTGCACTCGGTTCCCTTCTCCTCCATCCAGCTTTCTTAAGGCATCTTAGGGCACAATTTCCACTGACGCTGCAACTAAAGCCTGAGGCACTGGCTTCCGGGGAGGTTTTGTTGGCGTAAAACAGTTCTGCCAAGTCATTTTTGATCAAAGGCTCTTCTTCCTCGCTCTTTCTGTTTGTAAATCTGCACTGGCTTTGCCGTCTTGCTCCTGTACCCGGATTGATAGCTTCCAGGCTGCACGTCCAGAGTCACTGTCACGCTTCCTTACTTTCTGTAGGGACAACTGTTATGAATGTGCTTTAGTCACCTCTTGAAAGGTCTGGACAAGTTTCTTTGGCGTTCATTATCTACTGTAAAAACGCAAGTTCCCCATAAAACTTGCCTCCTGATGGCGCAGAAATTCCCAGTCGGTGAGGCGCTTGGGGAAGCAGTGCGGGCTGTGCATTAAAATGCAAAGTATGTTCCTTTTGCGACTAAATGTTAACTGACAGCAGCGAACAGTTATCTGTGCTATCTTATACAATATCATACACAATACAGTAAGATATATTTATATCGTACAATATTGAAAAAGAGATCGTTTTCCTGTGTCACACAGATGAATTTGTAAGTACTATATTTAGCTATAGAAAAGTTCTTGAGGCCCCTTTCCAGAACTGTTTAATCACTGGAAATGATCAGAGCTGACAGAGCAACCATGTGACATTCCTGCCACCATTTCTTTCCTCCGGGCCTGGGCAGAGGTTGACAAAGACACCTGTTCTGGTTCACGGCATCTCCATAGCTTCTCCAACGCACCAAACCCATAGCCCTGGGCCTACCCATCCGATAGATGGTGTTTATCACTCCTGATCCCAGGTAGTAGATTGCGGGCCTGGGAACGACCAATGCTGTCCTTAACGACCAGTCCCTAAACACTGAGAACGTAAAGTTTTTATGCAACGGCCCCTGTGACAAGAAGGCTGATTTAGTGGGTGTCCCAACCCCAAGTGATTTTGGACAGATATTCAACTCTACTTTCCTCTTCCGCTTTGAGAATTCTCAGAACCTCATGCATGGAAGGTAGAGACCCTTTAGATCAGTCGCTGCGTCTAGAAGTGTTGCCTCGTGAACTGGCGTTGGATTTTGAAAATGAAAAAAGGCATCAACATCTTCTAATTGGCTGCCACGGTTGCCACAGTTGTTAGCGACAGGTGTGCAAATATCCACAGTGAAGATCTGTGATCCATAACCAATTGTAATATTTTTAATAATAAATAGTATACCAAAACCCTTCTTTCCAGCTAACAAAATGTGGACAGGCTCTTAAGGAGTTTTTCTTTCTTTCTATCCTATTTTGAACATGCCTACATTTTGTATCTCAGACATGACAATGAAGCATGGCGTCTACGGTGGATATATTGGTCTAAAAACGGAGCATGTACGTGAAGTTAGAGGGCGGCAGAGTTGATAAGCCCTCAGGCGTAACGGTGGGCACGGGTCACTTCTATAAAAATAGGGCCTTGGCTCGCATGTTGGGTGGAAAACACCAACATGTTTGTTGTACTGTGTTCTCATTCAGTTCCTGCATTTAATACACAACTTGGTCTCTTCTATTCATGTCTCTTTGTCACTTCCTCAAAGTTTCGGATTCCTCTTGCATTTCATTCTGGCCTTAATGACTATATGTTCCCGCAGGATCAAAAACCATCATCTAGAGTTAAATTTAGGAGGGCTGGTGAAGGTTCTATCATTAATTTCATACATATGCAATAGCAAAATTAAGTGTTAGCCAGGGCTGTCAGTGTTTGGCGAATTCCTTCGTGTATGCTAGAATATATTAACCGGCCCTGTGTCTGGGATATTAGATATTCACACTTTGTAAGAAGATTTTCCCAAAGTGATTTCACCCCCTTTGTTGAAGGGTTGTATGGATTGTCAAGATAGGAAATGAGCAAGGGGGATTTCCTATCACATCCCATTGCTCATACCAGATATGTCACCACTTTCCACCGTCGGTACCGACGGTCTTAGCGGACTTAGAATCCTTAGGAGACACTTTTATTCTTACATTAATACTGATGAGAGCTGAAGAATAATCCAGGAACCATTTATTAGTGTCTTAATGCAGATGATAGAAGCAAAATAGTCTTCACACTCAAACAAAATTTGAGGACCTTTAACCCTACTTGCCTTATCTGGATAATCTTATTTTTACCTAGTGTGGTCATCTGCCAAGTTTCCTTTGATCAATGCTGATGCTATCTCCAGTCTAGCTTGTGTTTTTTGGAGTGAAAAGATGGGCCGCAACAGCCCAGCCTAACACGAGAGGCCCTGGGTGCAAACAGAACAGGAAATACAAAATAAAGAGGAGATATTGCTCCAAGAAAAGCTCTTACATTTTCAGTATATACGTGTGTTCTACCGCTTCTCCCATTTACTGCCTCCTCTTGCTCTACCTCTTCACCCTCCCCCTCCACAAAAAAAAGAGGTTTGAAGACTGAATGAGACTAATACCCCAGTACCCTGAAATGATACAGGGAACTCACTTCCTGTTTTTAGAGCCCAAGAATGAACGGGTAGTGAAAACAGTTCTCAGAGTAGAGCTCGCCTGAGGACAGGGTTTCTTAGCCTCTGTACTGCTGACATTTCTGGGGATCATTCTTACGTGGGGGATGTCCTGTGCATGCAGGATATTTAGTAGCATCGCTGCCTTCTAACCCACCCCGACCACTCCCCATGAGACAACCAAAACTGTCCCCAAGAAACTGCCAAATGTTCTGGGGGGAGGGATTATGTGGGAGGAGCAAAATGGCCCTGTGTTGAGATGGCACTGTTCTGGGCGACCTCACCTTTTCGGTCTGCTTGGCATTTTCCCCACCTCTTCTCGTCACCATCCATCCTTCTCCTGCAATGCCCATTCTAGATTCCTCCTCCTCCTCTTTCACGTTTTAGCTGAGAAGGCAGCTCCTCTGGGCGATCCTCTCTGACTTGCAGAGATTGAGGTGTCCTGCCATGTGCCCCCAGCCTAGCAGCCATCACTCTCCATCACAGGGCCCCCATCCGCCCTCATGGACCGTCTGGCCCAGCCCAGTGCCAACATGGGAGAAAAGGCAACCACGAGGTGACTGTTGATCAAGTAAAAGAGGGAGATGGAATTACTGGTATGCTTTGCGTGCACGAAACCCATTTATCAACCTGGGCAAATGCCAAAGCAATCTTCCTTTTCTAAGCACATCAGAAGTCCCTTTCTGACCCGCCTTCTATGACTCCCTCCCTCCGAGGCAGCATAATGAAGAATGTAATTTCAAAGGTCACTGGCTGCCTCGTTTGGCTGCGATCTTCCCAAAGAAGTCATTTAGGAATTGGGGGTGATCAAAATGTCAGCTCTGCCTGGTGCCTGTCATTTCCATGGGGCATCGTCCCCTGGTCCCCAAACCCTGGGGACAGTGTTCCCCGAGAGAGCAGTAGCAAATGAAAGCAGACCCCTCCTGGCACTCACGTTTCCTGCCCTGTTCTCCAGGTGGTCTGTCTGCAGAGAAAGGGGGCTTGGCCGGCGACAGACCCTTTCTGGGGGTGCGCGGGAGATTTCCACCTCCACGGCCAGCACCTCCACGGCTCCTGCTTCATTGAGATTTTCCTCTTCTGTTCCCTCTCTCACTCTTCTTGGGAAGCGAGCCATTTCAAAAGGAGTGAGGTGACTCTAATTTTGAGCTTTGAGAAAGCACACAAGCAAAATTTGGATACGTACGGACGCATGGACCTAGCGTATCAGCAACGACGACTCACAAACACCGAAGAGAACCATGTCTGAATGGGATGGCCTCTCCCCTTCCAGCCCAGGACTCTCTCCCTCTCCTTGGCCAGATAAATGACTCAACATGGGAGGTAGCTTTCAAAAACATAAAGGCACGACCGAAGACCGAAAGGTAGGGTAAACAGGCACCTGGAGACAATGAGATGAGTCTCCTGCTGCCATCACACACCACTCAACCTTTTCCCCAAGTACTCTGACCTTAGCACCAGGTCAGAGGGTATAGAACCATTATTTTGGAAGATGGATCCATCTACTCCAACCCTCTTGTTATTTTTCCTTAAGTAAAAAAAAAAAAAAAAAAAAAAAAAAGAAAAAAAAATATATATAATAAAATAAAAAACTGGCTATCTCCTTGACACAAGCTACAACATGGAGAACTTGAAGACATTCTGGTAGATGAAAGCCAGACACAAAAGGACAAGTCCTGCATGCTTCCACTCAGGGGCGGGACTTAGTCAGGAGACAGGAAGTAGAATGGTGGGTGCCAGGGCCTGCGGGAGGTGGGGCTGGGGAGCCAAGTGTGTCGTGGGTGCAGAGTTTCAGCAAGGTAGAAAAGTTCTGGAGATGGATGGTGGTGATGCTTGCACAGACATGTGAATGTACTTAATGCCACTTGAACTGCACACCTAGAAATGGTTAAAAGGGTCTATTTTATGTTATGTATATTTGACCACAAATTGAAAATTTAAAAACCTTAAACAGCAATCTTGGCTTGAATAACTGCACTGGCAAAACCCCCACTTCTTCACCAGGAAATCCAATTTAATTTTGGGTGGCACTAATCGCCGTAAGATTTTCCTTTTTTGGACTGAAATACATTTCTTCTGAACACTTAGCAGTGACCTTAGTGTTTTCCTTTTGAGCCGTGTACTTCATCCACACAACTGTGTTTAAACATCAAAATTTGGGTACCACATTTTTCCTACGGTCCTGTTCTAAAGAAAGAATTCCTGTTTCTTTTCCAATGGCTCTTCATATGGCAGATGTTTTCAGACCTGGCCTTCATCAGTCTGTGTTTATGTTCTACTTAATTGATATTCCAATTAAAACATTCTGCTTGGAACTGACCACCCATCACCAGAGATGAATATATAATAACCTCCATGTTTCTGGACACTATGCTTCTATTAATACATCCTAATATGGCATTCTACTTTTGAACACTCATGGCAAAGTTCTGTTTCAGTTATAACTGCCGTGTGGCCACTGATGACATTCCCCTCTCATAAACTGCCAACCTCTAGATCCAGGGTCTATTCACTGATTCTTTGTTCCTTCGTCCACTCCTCTAGCAATGGTATAAAGCCAGAATTCTGCTTGTGCCAGGTGCTGGGCTCTGGAGGTGCCATATTGATTCCTGCTGTCAGAAGCTCACAGACTTTTGTGAGTCGGCTGGAAGAGGTGGTGGACAGCAGGCAACAGGAAGCTGATCATTAGCAGGCAGGAGAGAGAGGAAGTGGGGGAGTGCGGAACGGATGCAGGATGGTTAAGAGGCACATGATCCATCATGGCAGAAGGAGGCTTAGGGAAGGCTTCCTGGAGGAGACACGTGACAAGGGGTTTGGATAATATTCTCGTCTTGTTTGCTAGATCCTTCAGAGGCTGGCCCTCGTCTATTTGAGGCTTACTTCTTCTCCCCTTCCCTCTTAGTTACATGGATCTCACATACTATGAAATAAAGAGATTACCCAGCTATGACTAATTATAGCCAATCCTGAAACTCGTTAGTCCACCCTTTTGTCTAATTTAACTTCTAGTGCCACAGCTTCCTATGTGGCCTTTCTGTCACCTTTGACCAGCACTGGCCCTCATCTTCCAGAACAAGACAAGGGTTGTTTTCATTTGGATATCCTCCGGTACCCAGGAGGTGTTCGGAAAACGCCTGTCAATGAGTGAACAGCGACCGAGCGCGCACCACGTGTGCTAATGCACGGGCACCTATGGAGGCACGTATCTCTTCATTTGGGTGTCTCAGCCTTGCCCTTAGGGAGCTACTGGCTAAAGTAATCTGAACCTCCAGAACAATGAGCTCAAAGTAGATCACAGTCCTACACGTACAAGGCAAAACTATAAAACACTTAGAAGGTAACGTAGGAGAAAACCTAGGGGACCTTAGGTATGGCCATGAATTTTTTAGATACAACACGAAAAGGCACAGTTCATGGAAGAATTAATTGATAAGCTGGACTTCATTAAAATTAAAAACTTCTGCTCTGGGAAAGACAATGTCAAGAGAAGGAGAAGACAAGCCACAGACTGGGGAAAACAGATTTGCAAAAGACACATCTGATAAGGGACTATTATTTAATATATACAAAACAATTCTGAAAACTCGATAAGAAAACAAACAATCTGATTAAAAAACAACAGGCTGATGACCTTAGTAGATACCTCACCAAAAAAAGATACACAGATGGCAAGTAAGCATATAGAAATGTTCCACATCATATAGAATGGGAGAAATGCAAATTAAAGCAAAATGAGATACCACTGCACAACTATGAGAATGGCCAAAATCTGTAACACTGACAACACCAAATGCTGTCAAGGACGTGGAGCGGCCACATCTCTCCTTCGTCGCTGGCGAGAATGCGATATGGAAGAGCCACTCTGGAAGACAGTGTGGCCATTTCTGATATAACTATATTCAGATTCTCACCATATGGTCCAGCTGTCACACTCCTTGGTATTTACCCAAAAGAGGTGAAAACCTACGTTCACACAAAAACCTCTTCAGAGAAGTTTAAGGGATAATTGCCAAAAGTTGGAGGCAACCAAGACGTCCTCCAGTAGGTAAATGGATACACATATTGTGGTCCGTCCGGACAACGGACTATTGTCCTGCACTAAAAAGAAATGAGCTATCAAGCCATGAAAAGACATGGAGGCACCTTAAATGCTTATTATTAAGTGGAAGAAGCCAATCTGAAAAGGCCACATTCTGTATGATTCCAACTATATGACAAGAAAAAGACAATATAGTGGAGACCCTGAAACAATCAGTGGGTGCCAGGAGCTAAGGAGTGAGGGATGAACGAAGAAGAAGAGCAGAGAGGATTTTTAGGGCAATGAAAAGGATAAATATGCATCTATCCCAACCCACAGGATGTACGACCCCGAGCGCGACCCCCACTGTGTGGGTTCTGGGTGAATATGAAGTGCCAATATCGGTTTAGCGAGTATAACAAACGTACCACTCGGGGGGGGGGGTGATGCTCATAATGGGGGGGCTGTGCATGTGGGGGGGTGTATATGGGAAATCTCTGTATGTACCCTCAATGTTTCTGTGAACCTAAAAATGTTGTTAAAAGATCTTAAAAAAAAAAATAATTGTAAGTTCCCAGAATTTCGAGATCATTGTTGAATCTGAATCTGAATTTCAACTAGAAACCTGAAAGTTCGTGGTGCTTACATTCTATTAGGCAGACAATAAACGAACACCTAATACTTTCTTTTTTTTGGTCGAGGGTCGCTGATGCCAAAACAAAACAAACAAACAAAAAAACAATTGGATGGTAGTGGGGTGGGATCCAGAGAGCAGTGCTTCCTATTATTGGTCAGGAAGCTCCTTGGGGAGTGACAGATGACAGATCTAAATGAAGTCTCTGGCCACAGGGCTGAAAAATTTGAGAAAGAACAATGCATACACCTGTAAAATTTCTTTAGCTTTTACTGGACCCTTAAAAAAATCACACAAAATTTCATAGAATGAGCATCATTGTATTTAAAGAAAAATGCAAACACATGCTCCAAAATGAAGAAAAAGAGCCATAAATGTAAAAAAAAAAAAAAAAAAAAAAGCATGTTTCCTGGCTATTCATTATGAAACACCTTTACTTTCTCTTCATTTTCCAAATTGTCTGTCATATTCTTTTGCTTTTATAATGAACAAGAATTATGCATTTTATAAAAAATCAATACACGATATAAAATACAGTCTTCCTCAACAGAGAAATGTAAACTTCACAAGCTTAGATTTTAGGGGAGCAACTAACAGTGGGCTCGAACTCAGAGTCAGCTCACTGGGCCAGAGCTGTGCCTCTACCAGGCTTAGAAACAACCCAAGATGGAAAGCAGGGACTGCATTTAGTCAAGTTTCCCCGGCAACTTCTTAATTTTTACCCAAGCCCTGACAAAAAGGGTCTACAGCATCATTTAAAACGCAACAGAGAATTGAGGAGTGGTTAGCTAGCTATCCAAAGCTAAGATACATCCTGGACAGGGGGCAGAAAGGCAGGGAGGGAGAGGGGAAGAGAGGGAGAATATCATTTCACTGTTTTCAAGTGCAGTGAAGTGAGACGGAATCCCTTCCATTCTAGAATCATTCTCTCACAGTCCAGTCACCATCAGTTACCTGCCATGTAGAGAGCAGGGATAAAATGATTCTCCTTAAGGGTTCTTCCCCCACGTGAGTTTTATCGCTTAGCTGGAAACTGCAGGGAGAGAACGCGGCTCTTGGCTCCTAACCTAATGGAAATGCGACAAGAAACAGTGGGAGCCTTGTAGCAGTGTCTTTTCTCTTGATATTTCCTGAGCACCTCTGGAGGAGGCTCAAGGGCTGCTCAGAGCTCCGAGAAAAAGCTGAACCTGGAGAGACGTGTCTGCATCACTTTGAATCTGAGCCTTCCACACCACCCACCCCTGCAGAGGGGTCACGGGCCTTCAGTTGAGTTCTCTGGAGCCACTGGAGTTGTGTAGCTAGAGTAAGTTTTGTTCATATTTTATCTGAAAACAGCAAAAATAGATACTGACTTTCTTTCTTTCTTTCGGGCTTTTAGCTCCCCAACACGCCTTTATTTATTTAAATGTATTATTATTATTTTCTGTGGCCTGAGACCGTCCCACTTAATGCTCACTCAGAAATGCTAAGTGTAGAGCAACAGCACGGCGACGAACCTTAGCCGTGTTTGCAAGGGATCACGTAGGAGTCCTCCTTTTGGTTCCAATGACTTAATATCCCCCCGGCCCCTCAGGCGTGGGGAGTGCTTTTCCTCAGGATTCAAGTAAACGGCTTTTCCTCACACTCAGGCTATTTGAATGGGGGACGCTGGCTGCTCGCCTGGGTCTAGCTGCCGGCCGTGTGCGCTGTTGTAAAACTCATAATGAGACTCTGTATGGAGAACGGCAGGAGATGGGTTTTCCACACTTTCAGCACGTGGTACGTAAAGTTTTGTAGATGGGGCTGGAGCCAGGGTGTCTAGAACACGAAGCTCTCCAATGCTCTTGCTTTTAAGTGCAGCAGTTGGCTTTTCAGAGCTGGTCACCCTTGGGAGTCTGTCTACTAACAGCACTGCCTGACACGGGGGCTGTATGTCACGCATGTCACAGAAAGTCTAAATGAAATGGCAAGTGTCCTCATGGCTTCGATCTCCTTTTGGGTAGCAGCACACAGATGGATCCTCCCAGAAGGAGGTGAAAACCCCCCTCAGGGCGCCAGAAATAAGGATCCAACCCATCCTGATGTACCCACCGAGAGGCATCTCCTGCCTATGGCATCAGCTCGAGTTTTACTAACAGGGACAGTTTGGAAGCGGAGATTGACATTCATTTTAATGAGGAACTTGTCAATCAAAACTTAGGCCACAGTCCTTTACTATTGATTTCAAAGTAGACTCCTTTAATAAATCTCAATAGCAAATTGACTTTGGTACCTGCAAGGAAAGTGAGCGTGTTTTTAGAGTCAAACTAAATTTTGTTTGACTTTTGCAATTTTATGTTTGCATACTTTTCTTTTTATGCTTTTTATAGTCAAGAGAATGACAGACTAGAAGACATCTGGAATAGTCACCCCTCCCCCCACTGTTGCTGTCAATATTATGCCATAAATATATAGCGTGAACGTACTTATACTTTGTGATGTAGAGTACCCTCAGAGACTCATGGAGAAATGATTTTTCATAAATGACTTACCATCCAAAAGCATAAGCAAGCTTAACATGCAAAGAATCCCCATGAGGAATCTATGTGCAAAGTGAAGGAGCTGCTTGATGGTGAAATATCTCCTGTGTAACAAGCTGCAGACTTGAAAACTCACGTTCTAGATCTAAGGATTTCTATCCAAACGCGTGTACAAATCCTCTACCTTCGTACCCACTTATAAGTGGCTTTCTGATTGATTTAGGCTCTTCCCATAAAATATGGGCAGAAGAGGTTTTCCAGGACCCCACAATCTGAAAATGCAGCCCCAAATTCCATTCTACCACTTTCCATTTCCTTACCCCATTTGGTTTTCTTACACTTATCACTATAAGACTTTGTATCACATATTAATTTGTGTGTGTGTGTGTGTGTGTGTGTGTGTGTGTGTTTCTGTCTGTCTCTTCTTTTCCTCCAACTAAAATCAATTGGAATTGAAAGTCAGGAACTCACTCCCCCCCGGCCCCCCCCATGGTTGTAGCCCCATTGCCTGGGCCATAGTATACACTCAATAAACAGTTTTCGAATGAATCAATGGGTGCTTTGCTGAGGTTATGTAGATAGGTGGCACCATTCATGCATCGAGCTGAAGCGGTGATATCTAACACGCATTTATAGATAGAGTCTTTATGAGCTGCGAGGAAGACAATTTACCAGATGGCCACAGTCAAATAGTTAAGACTGAGAAGCTGGAAAGGACTCAGGCTCTGAAGCTTCCCAGCAGCATGGCCCCAAGTAAGTTGCTTCATCTCTCTGAGTCTTCCCGTCCTCATCCATCACAATGGGTTTTGTTAATGATGATAGCACTAGCAATTTTATGACAGCTGAATGAACAAATATCTGTAAAACGTTTGCTGAGGTGCTAGGCACAGAGTAAGATTACTATTAATGTTGATTATTGCTGTTATCATTACTATTGTTGTTGATTTATTTCATCACTGACATTTGAGGCTATTCTCCTTGCAGTTATTCTATGCTAAGCACGGCAGTTGCTGAAGCAGAAATGGAGGTAATTCATTACTGCTTTTGCCCAGGAGATGTCTAATGGCCACCAGTTAGAAGTTCTGCCTTCTTTAGATGGGACTCCACACGCTTCATTTGCAAAATAGGTGCTTACATACACAGTATTTCCCTTTAAAATCACTTCCCGGCCCAGCTGCCAGTTCTCTGATTAACCAACTCTCTCTTTAAAGACTTGAAGTCATGAAGTTTATTTTTTGTGACATTCACTCAAGTATAGAAACAAGGATTGCCAATGGTTTTCCATCAAGTCTTTCCTTTGGTTTCATCATGCAAACGTGCAGATGTTGCCAGGTCTTTCCTTGTAGAAAAAAGGTTCTATTGACAGATAACATCTGCTATGAGGGACAATTCTGATAAGTGCCATTAAGCCAATTCCATTATTTTGCTATCATTTTCCACAATCTTCTGGGCCTTAATCATGAGTATTTAACTCAAATGAGAAGATAATTTTGGGTAAGTGTTATTCTCTTAAACTTTTCTTTGTGAGGCTTAATGCACGTAACCATCCACACACTGAGTTTAAAAATGGAGTACATTCCAAGTTCTTAAAACCTTTCAAAGTTTCTAATTAGACCTAGAATAAAACCCAAACTCCATTTACGTTCCACGAGGCTCTGTGTGACAAGAGACTCCCCACCGCTTTCGTCTCTTGACAGAGCCCTTTTCTTTGTTTCCCTGCTCTGCTCCTTTGGCCTGCTTTTTTGTTTTTCTTTTTAAAGAGATCACTGACATATACTACCTTACAACTTTAAGGTGTACAATGGATTGATTTAATATATTTTTATTGCAATGTGATTGCCATTGTAGCCTCACGATCCTGTCCCGTGACTGACATGACTCATTTCCCACCTCAGAGGTCTTCAGTTGTTTTCTATCCGACCTCCTCCAGCCCAGATATTTGCACGGCTTGCTCCTTTCTAGCATTCATGTCCCGACTTAAAAACTCCTTGGATGTTGTCTGCCATCCACTACATGCCGGTAAACAGTCACCTTCTAACGCACCCCCTTATGTTCACCATTGAGCTTATCGTTATTTGAAATTATAGTAATATATACATACATGTAATTATGTATACATATCACATGTATTTTTAAATCACTTCTTTATCTATCCCCCAACTGAAACTCAGCACCTACAAGACCCGCCTTCTCCCCTATCATTTCTTTTGTGTGTAGAACCACATTTGCAGGCCAAGTGACTAGTTATGGGGATTTAGAGGCTGGGGGAATACGGAGAAGTTTCTAAAGGGATTTTCACTTTCGAAGCCTTCTGTCTCCTTAGAGAATTAAGCCACTGGTGTACGAGAAGATAATTTAACAAGACAGTGTAATTAAGTGATGAAAGCAGTAAGTACTGGGAGATCTGAATATAGAGAACTCGCTTTCCACTGATCAAGGGTGGATTGATGGAGGAGGTGGGCTTTGAGGTGGCCTGGAAAGATAAGCGGGGTTTATAAAAGGAGTGGAGTCATAACTCAGCTTTTTATGACACAAATCCAAGCATAAGTCATTTCATTTTAACTACAAACTAGGTATATTCAGTCAAACCCAAGCGAATCAAAGGAAGACAACGTTATGTTGTTTGGATATTTTGCTGCTGTCCTCACAGTATTTCTATGCATGAGACGGCCCTCCAAATGGGGCACTGCCCACCTTTACAGCTTTATCACATGCCCCTTGCCCCATACACCCCAGAGGGACTGCTACCCCACCCCCGCAAACTCCCTAGAAAGTACCCTGCTCATTCTGTCTTCTGGACCCTCATGTGGGCTTCTCACTGGGCCCCAACTCTCTCCTGGCAGTGCCTCCTCAGCTAAAGCCTTCCCACCCTTCATGCGAGAGCTCACAAACCACCTCTCAGAATGCCCCCCAGGTGCCCTCCAGGCAAGCCCAGGTCCCATGCCCGGCCTTGTACCCGTCCTGTACCTCTTTCATATGCCCCAGCGTCATTCTCTGTCACCACACGTGGAACGATGCCATTCTCCCTAGACGACACACTGCGGGGTGGCGGGAATTCTGTCTTTATCACGTCTGTGTCTCAGCGCCTAGCCCATCGGAAGAGCTGAGTAACTGCTTCCCAAATGGATGAATGAATGACTGCGGTGGATGGGCAGACAGCAGTGGTCCGTAAGCGGGATCCTGGAAGGCTGAGCTTAACGTGAAACCATTTCTACAGCCGTAGAATCTTGCTTAATGGAAACCACCATGAAAATACCAACCCCACCTTATTTACAAGGTGCCTCGTTCACTACCACTGCTAACGGGCCGTCTCGATGGGAAGTTGTGTGTAACTGCCAGTACGGAGCCAGAGACCGCTGGCTGTAAGGCTGCCAGACCAACGAGGCAGGCACTGGACTCTGGGGACCTTCACCCAACAGGGTTATTAAAAGAATCTACAAGGGTTAATAGATGGGTGGTGGCTCATTAAAACCAGCTCTAAATGCTTTGCTTTGACCACAGACGCCTAAGATGGACCATAGTGGGGAGCCTGGTAAAGTCTGAAATGTGTCCTCCTTCAGGCAGCGTTGTTAGAGGTGCGTGGAGCAGACGCTCTGAAGAGTTTGCAGCAGCAGCTCATGTAGGCCGAGGCCCGTCCCAGACGCCCGGCCCAATTCTGGGTGCGTCGTACACACTGCTGCCAATACTTACAGAAAACCCTCGAGGTTTACGATTTCCCGTCAGTACTTACAGTGGCGGGGACTGAGGCTCAGAGGCCTGGCCACGGGGAACACACTTTGGAAGACTCCCTCTTCCCGTACACGACAGCTGACAGACTGGCCCAAGTGCTCTCATGATGCTTCTTAGGAGGAGAGACCGTTGGCTGGCGGGTCTGGTCGTCTCCCTCCCCTGAGTCTAAGACATTCACACTATGCACCGAAGAATGTGTTTCCAACTCAGAGCCGTCTGGCTATGTGCAGACTCCTAAGGTCTCGGTAAGGTCATGATGGGATCTAACTGGAAGAGCTGACACACATCCAGCCAAGGGGAATCGTGCCTGGGTCTCATAAGCACGTGAGTGACGGCACTTATTGCCCCGAGGCATTTGGGGTGAGTGGCAGTTTGGGGACCCTTGCTCATTCCTTTCTCCCACAATTAATTTACTGAAAACCACCCAGCCTGGTGGTGCCAGGATCTATGGCGACCTGCAGCATTTCCAGATCTGTGCTCACAATATTGATCGTTTTAAACAAAATCTTTCAGTTTGATAGTGTCCTACTTCAGCAAATTCAAAACCTCTGGATTTCCCCTGAATAGCCTGTATTTTTTAAGTAATTCATTTGATTTTCTCTCTTAACCCATGTCTTTGGAAGCGTGTTGGCTTTATTTTAAGGTCGGTTGGCTTTTCTGGCAGAAACAATGCTACCAACAATATATAGTCTTTCCATCAGCTTCTTTCAACCTGACAAATGCCAAGTTTTGACAGACAGTTATCTGTAGGCCAGTTGCTTTTCATTTCAGCATTGCATGTGGCTGTAATACGTTTGAAGACACATGAAGCCTCTATTAGGTATCTCTATTTTAATAGAAATTTGACTCCGTAAGTTGCTGTGATCTAAATACAGTGGGATACAAGGACCTCCCGCCTCCTGGGATGAGGCAAGTGAGCGCTGGCCTGGTCTCCTTGCTGTGCCGTTACTTGGAGATGCCTTGTCAAGTCACTCAGGGGGTTAGGTCCCAAAACAGAGTCACACTTCAGTGAATGGGAGGGAGGTGGCTTTCTCAGAACAGACGGGGCTCTACCTGTGTGGTAACAGGTAAGCTTCATTCTAGGTGTAGGAAAGGAAAGTGGAGGCCTGGTGAGGAAGACCCAGCCCTGCTTCCTCTTTCTGAGCAACAGGGACCATGCCCTCCCGCCCCCATTCCCAGCCTGTGGGATCCGCAGCCACTGAGACCAGGAGGCCCACTTCCTTAGCATCGTACAAAATGCCAGTGGAGGAGAAAAGTTTTGGCAGGCAGTGGACCGGCAGGAGTGAAGGGGCTCGGGATGCCATCCTCACTGCGAGGGTATAAAGGGGTGATGCCTGGGGAGAGGAGGTGCTACAGCAAGACAGGGAGGTACATCTGGGGTTGCAGCATGGCGGGGGGTCACATGAGGCAGGGAGGAAAGCTACACTGCGAAGGCGGAACCGGAAATGCACTGAGCACGTCCCTTGTGCTCTCCACCGATGATGGCACGCGACGTGGCATTTAATGTTCTCCACTGCCTGCACAGCCCAAGTAGTCGGTGCTCACTGGGAGACACAGACGGGCTGTCACAGCCCCTCCTGGCAGCTGTGCCAAAGCAACATGCCCCCCCTTTCCCAGAGGAGGCGACTGGGAACCACAGAGCCGGGCTTAGGTAGCAGAGGACCATGACACTAGAGCAACATAATTAAATCCTTCTCAAAATCTTACCCACAAAACCAGTACAAAGAACTAATCATTCATTCATTTTCTCTGGTCTAAATGCTTTCATTTCAAAGGAGGCTAAATATAATTAATGTAAGGTTTGATATATTTGCTTATTAGTAAATGAGTCCCCAGCCCAACTCTGGCTTAACGTGTTACAAGTCTCCGTGGGGAGCCGGAAGGTCAGGCCATGATTTAGTCAGATGGGACCAGATTTGATTTTATGTCCCATCCTCTCCATACCAGGCTGTTACTTTTATGCTAGATTTCTGAGTCCCACCAATCAATAGAATTAGTCCCTTTCTCTCTGTGCTTTCATTTAAACATCAAGGTGAAATTCAAAGGCTCGCAGAGACTAGTTGGGTCATTGGAAAGACCACCATCTTCTGGGACTTGCCTTTGTTTTTCTGTCCTGCAGTGGATTTCACTGCCTGGATTTGGGGTGTCTGCGGCCCAGCCTCCCTCGCAGCCTGCTCACGCCCGCGGGAGAACTGCAGTCGTGGGCTAAGGTGACGGGATGGAGAACAGGCTCCCTCTTTCCGAGCTTTGTCATTGCAGTCTTGTGCGGGAACCCCCGATGACCAGCAACAGGACACAACACTGTCGACTCATTCAACAACAGATTACTAATTACTTCCTTTACTTGGCAACTGAATTCATCTAGAAGCACAGCCCGATTAGAGCAATCTCAAAGGATCTTAAACGCCAATGCTTAGGAGTTTTTTCTTCTTTAAATCACAAATCCACAAAAGCATACACGTGTGCACACACCCTTGCACACACACACATACTGATACCAGGAACCTATACATGAATGGCATTTGGTGACCGCTGCAAATTAGAAAGGACTTTAGTCACTGATGTTTGTCCTGGTAGAAAAGAAGGTAAAATTAACATGAAACGTATTCACACTGAAGCAAACCATGAATGAATTTTCCCTTCAGCTTAAACATCTTTGAAAGATATGGTGGGAATTAGATATGACTCCACAAAAAGATGTCGGTGTGCTATTCTTTCATCATTATAGTCTGTTCTGCTGGCATTTGAGGGATTTTTTTAATTTTTAATTTTAATTTTTTTTTATGGACCTCTAATCTTGCTTAGGCTGATGCTTGTGTTCTATGAAATGAATTTTCATTTATTTGTATATCCCCCAGATACTTTCCCAGACAGTTATGTTCCAGGCATTCTACTAGGCACTTGGGGAGATACCCAGAATCAGACATAAATTCTACCATCCCAGGAGCAGCCGTATGGCAGTTCATTCAACAAAAGGTTAATGATTATTTGCAAATGTAAATATTAATAAGGGATGATCCCTTCTAGAAAGGGAGAAACAGAACTGAGTAATATATATTTCATTCTTTTACATAGTATTCTATTATCATTAACATTCTAATACATAATATTTATATTATAGTCTATTATATATTGTATATATTCTATCATTCTATTATATATTCTAATTATATTCTATTTTAATTAACATTCTCATATATATGAGAATGTTAATATATGAATTAACATATATATTTATACATGTGTGTATATATAAATATAAATATATATACATATAAATATATATGTATATGTATGAATGAAGACATTTGCAGAAGGGAACCATCAGAAAGAAGGCAGAGATAGTAGGACCTGTGAGAATCAGGAAGTCTTTTAAGCGAGGAGGGTCAGGATGGATAAGTGACAATATGTGAGCAAAGGGCAGAGGGCATCAAATTTAATGAAGAGGGGAAAGGATGACCACTGACAAGTGGAGAGGAATTAGAAATGTCTCGCTGTGACGACAGTGTTTGCGGCAGGGAGTGGGGCATTAAAGAGACAGGGTGAGGCAAGCTCTCATGATCATAAAAGGCCTGTGTGCTTCACACATGGATTTCAGAAGGTCGTAACAGTAACACAGGCAGCAACCATAATTCTTAACATTTATTGAGAACAAGCCACGCAGTGCGATTCTGTTCCAAGATGCTACACGCGGAGTGATTCCTCTTAACAGAGTCTTTTGCAGAATAAAACTTTTTAATTTTGAGGAGGTTTTAATTGATCAGTTGTTCCTGTTATGGCTCATGCTTTCGGTATCAAGTCTAAGGACGCTGAAGATTTTCTCCTAGGTTTTCTCTACAAACTTTGTTTTACATTTTACTGCAGTCTCTTGCAGTCCAGGGTAGTGGACTGTTAGTTTGGGTTTCAGTACAGCTCACTTAAAACTTGAATGCATTTCTTATCTAATTGATTCCATTTAGAATGGAATATAGATTATACCAATATTGATATACCGATATGTTAATATATCGAATTATGTCACTATATGAATTGTGATTTTTGAGCAAAGTCCTCATATTTGCATATTCCTTTAATCTCACACCCACTCTCGTCCTCCTCCCTCTCTTTCTACAACACTGATCCAGTGAAAACCCTCTGCTGACCACGGTACTGGATGCACGCCACGCTGTGTACTTGTCCTGAAATATTCACAAATATCTTACGGAGAAGGGGCTCCGATAATTATGTTTAATTTTTCTAAGAAAAAAAGAGGAGACTTAAAAGCTTAAAGCACTTGCACAGAAAGCACAAAACCAGCAAGTGGTAAAGGCAGAAGACTATAAATGCATACAGTCGGCCTTCAGAGGCCCCCTACCCTGGACTGAATTGGGATGTATAACTATTCTTAACAAGAGAAATGACACACATCAATGACACTTGTATATAAAGCATTACTACACCAAATGTGAACAGAAAAGGCTGATTATAACAGACGATCACCCTAGTGGTTTCAGAGACCAGGTTTTCTTTCTGTTTACTAAGGTGACAGCCATGGGAAGACAGAGAGACACAGGGTGACCTGTGAGGATGGAGACAGAGGTTGGATTGAAGCCCCTATAGCTGCTGGTAGTCACCTGAGAACGACACCTGGCTCTCAGACTTCTGGCCTCAGAACGGTGAGACGATACATTTCTGTTGTTTGAAGCCCCCTAGTTTGGTTTAATTTGTTATGGCAGCCCTGGGAAGCTAACGTAAACATGGTTTAGATTTTTAATCGTACCTTATACATTACATACAACATAACTGGTTGGCATTATGGATTTTTAAATATGCCTTGGCTTTAGTCAGTGAGCTCTAAGGAATGAGACGTGAATACGTAGGGGCAAGGGTACATTTTGGAGATCAAATATGATTTTGGTAAATCGGAACATCTTTAAGAATTATGTAAAGGGCCCTTCAAAGCATCTGTATGAAGTGGCGCCTGATAAGTGAGTCAGCTGGTCTGAGAGTTAATCAAAGGGTGGGTCAGGGGCCCTAACCATTGGATCCACAGGAAAGATCCATTCCCTCTGCCCACGTCCCGAGAACGGGCTTCCTGGCCTGCAGCCACGGCCAACGCTACCCTGTGGATGGTGTCTTTTTGCCCAAATGGAAAGAAGAATTTTTGATGATACGTACTGCCTTTTTGCAAGTTCAGGAAGAATAAAACACGTATATGAAGGAAGAGAAATACCACCTGTAATCCTACCACCCAGAGATACAAAAATCAAATGTATGCGTACGTCGCCTACATTATGCGTGGTGAAGAATTACATTTTTCCAGACATAAAAATGTATTTTTTTATTTTGCAATGTATTACAGGCATTGTTTTCTGCCGATAAGGTCCTATGGTTTCACTGCTTATATGGGAAATTAGTGAATGGAGAGAACGTAATGGAGGACACTTTAAGTTGCTGCAGTAATTTTTGACATCTTGAATCATATGATAATCACGTTTGTGCACATATATTTGTAAATCTGATTACGTCCTTAGAATCCATATTCTTGCAGTGGCCGGTGAAAGGTTTATCGTCTCTAGTTATCCTACAGGTATGCCATGCAAGAAGTGAAATGTGAATTCTGGAAGGTGTGGGCTCTGTGTAACCTGACTGTTTCCCAAACCAACAGTTTCCTTAGGTCTGTCCCCCTCCAGATGCCGTCATTTATGGGGACAGAGCACTTCAGTGACAAATAAAGAGTAGAAGGCATGGCCCTGCCAGTAAAGAATCTCATAGCTCGAGTCAAACATAACATGTGCAATGAGTGAGTGATTTCACTTTTAACCACACATGCAGTCATAAGGGTGTGTGTGTGTGAGTGTGTGTATGTGTGTGTGTGTGTGTGAAGGTCCAGGTCACTGATGAGTAAGTGTAGCAAAGTCAGTGTGGATAGGGTGAAGTGTGAACTTATTGGGATGGAGATGGAAGACCTGAGCCCCTGGGGACATATCCACCAGGGGCCTGGGGTTGGAAGTGAGAGGGAACAATTGTGGGAGGGGCGACAGGGGCTTGGAAATGCATGTCTTTCCTTCTGGGAAGCCTCCTCTCGCCTGTGTGGAGACTGCAGATATCCCCATGACAGCTTTCAGAATAGTTCCGCCAGCAAAAGTTTACAGGTATCTGTACAACATGGCACCGTGGAAGGATTTTTTTCCAACGTGTGAATAAAACCATGAGGGGACTATGGGTAATGCTACAGACTGAAACTGGTGAAGTGTGTCTGAGACAGACTCAGGTAAGGCCGTAGGGAGAGAGAAGGGAAAGATGCCTCCTCGCACAGAAACACAGATGCTTCCTAGACAGTCATTTCTTTCTGCTCATTTTCAGCCCTGGGGACCAAGCCAGTAGATCCAAGCTTTCTTCCCATTTGTTTAACAGCTTTATTGAGACATAATTGACACACAATATACTGCAAATGTTTAACATGTGCAATTTGATAAGTTTTAACCTATGCATTCAATCTTGAGACCCTCACAACAATCGAGATAATAAACCGATCGACGACCTACAAGTTTCCTTTTACCTCTGGTAACCCTTGTTCCCCACTCTATGCAACCATTCATCTACCTCCTGCCACTATACATTCATTTTCCTTGTCTAGAATTTTATATAGAGGGAAACATGCTAAGTACAAGAAGCCATTCACAAATGGACCACATATTATGTGATTAGATTTATATGAAATGTCCAGAATAGGCAAAACTATAGAGACAGAAAGTGGTTGTTTAGGGCGGAAAGAGGGAAAAAGTGTGATTACTAATGAGTACAGGGTTTCATTTGGTGGGGCAAAATAGTTTTAAATTAGATTGTGGTAATGGTTGTACAGTCCTGTGAGTATACTAAAACCATTTGATTATACACTTTACATGGGTGAATTGCACAGTATATTAATTATATCTCTATAAAAAGTTCAAAAGTTTAAAGACCAATCTGGGGAGAATTGATATCGCAACAATCTTGAGTCTTTGGACCATGAACACAGTGTATATTTTCTTTTATTTGGGACTTCTTTAATTTTCTCTCAGAAATATATTGTGGTTTTCGGGTCTTACACAATTTTCCCCCCAGATACGTCCCTTAATTTTTCATAATCTTGATATTATAAATGGTATTTTCTTATTTCAACTTTCAGTTTTTGGTTGCTAGTGTGCAGACATACAACGAATTTCTGTATATTGATCTCGTATCCTGGGACTTTGCCAAATGCATTTATTAGTTGTGATAGCTTTTTGGTAGATTTCATAGAAACAGACAATCACACGATTTCCAAATAAATCTCTCATTGATACATCTTTCTGAAGATGAGTGTGCACCCCAGACCCCTATTGTTCCGCTCTCTCTATCTCATCGTGTTGCTGCTGATAACAGATTCTCAGATGCTGAGTGCCACGGAGAGTGCTCTGAATATTGGACATTATACTTTCCTGATTCCACAGGCTATCTCTTAGGAAAAAGGAATTCGCAGGCCAAGTAGCTGGCTCCGTGCCTAAGCAATTAGCCAACTCTCTCTCTATACAAGAGCGTTTCGGTCTCAGGTTCTGAAGGCTCCAAGTCTTGCCCATGTCACTGTCTACCGATGGCTGTGAGATCTCACGTTGAGGCACAGAGAAACATACTGTGTTTCCTCGAAAATAAGACCTAGCCAGACCACCAGCTCTAATGTGTCTTTTGGAGCAAACATCAATATAAGACCCGGTCTTATACTATATTATATTATACCTGGTATTATATTACATAAGACCCGGTATTATATGATATGATATGATATTATAAGACCAGGTATCATATTATATTATACCCAGTGTTATATATTACATATACCTGGTATTATATTATATTACATTATACTTATATATTATATTATATTACAAAGACCCGGTCTTATATTAATTTTTGCCCCAAAAGACGCATTAGAGCTGATGGTCCAGCTAGGTCTTATTTTCGGGGAAACACGGTTCATACCACAGGGTTTTCTTGTGAAGTTCTTTTTCTTTCTTTCTTTTTCTTTGTTTAATCTGGGAGACTATAGGCTACATACGCCACATAAAGTAGTATTAATTGCCAAAATTAAAAAAAAAAAAGGTTGATTTCAAATAAAAACATACATTTCTAATATGCCTTGAAAAGTAGAGGACCTAGCAATAGTGGATACATATTCCCATTTGTTTGGGTAAGATAAATGCTACTCCTGAGTCACTCGACTGATTTAGCTCATTTACCTGGCCCTGGCGTGCGTGTTTGCGTTTCAGATTCTGCCTTAGTCAGGGGGACTTGCCCTGCCAGGGACTCGAGTGCACTAATCCATTCATTTCTCTCTCAGCAGTCATTGAGTTCAGTGACTGCACACCAAACACTACCACAGTTGCTTTCCACAGACAGATAAATTAACACACACGTCCTATTTCCAGAGAGCTCGCAGTTTAGGGAAAATAACTGAGACACAGTGTACCTTACATTCCGCACATGTTCCTAAGTGAAGATAGAATGAGGGTGAGGGGTGGCCATGAAGTGCTCTCCAGAGGAAGTAACACTTGCGCAGAGTCTGCAAAGTACAAAGAATTGCCAGGAAGAGGAGGAGGAGGGAAAGGTGTACTAGGTGGAGGGAACAGCATGTGGAAAGGCCCCGAGGCATGTACTGAGAATACACATTTGAGGGCTTGAAATTCATTATGCCTGGTAGGAAACGATGGTACACGTCTCCCAAGAAGACATACAAATGGCCAACAGATATATGAAAAGATGCTCAACTTCACTAGCTATGCAGGAAATGCAAATCCAAACCAGGATGAGCTACCACCTCACACCTGTTAGAATGGCTGTCATTAACAAGACAATGGATAACAGGTGTTGGAGAGGCTGTGGGGGAAAGGGACACCTCATACACTGCTAGCGGGAATGAACATTAGTATAGCCGCTGTGGAAGGCAGTGTGGAGTCTCCTCAGAACATTAAGACTAGAACTGCCACATGGGATGAGACGATGGCGAGGAATTGGAGCGAGAGATAACAGCTCCCAAACAGAAGTGCCTATTAGAAGAGAACACTGCTTGCTGTTAAACAGATCACCCCCAAGGAAGCACAAATCATTTACTTAACACAAGTGGGTAACCACGCTCCAACCGGAAACTAGATCGCCGGCTGCCATATAAGATCCACAAGACCTATCGCCATTACTCGGTCTCTTCTGAAGAGTTCTGGTATAATACGGGGTGTGGGGGGGTTGGTCACCCATTTCAATTCATTTTATCTTTTCATGTGTATTTGTTCCTTTTGTAGCAACCATGCTCGTGAAACCTCTCAATGTGAGTTAAAGTTACAGAGCTCTGTGGAAACAATGAAATGGATGATACATCAGCATGAGGAATCCCAGTGAAATATCTGAATTTTATGAAATTCATATTTCAAACGTGGCATTCCAACAGTGGGGTTTCTTCCACGCTTTATCTGTGCTGATTCTGTCCTTAGTGAGACCATTTCCTATCCGCACTCAATCCAGCTCAAAATCTGGCAACACCCAGGTGAGATACGCTCCCCATGAATCCTTACGAACCCCGTAGCATCCTCTGTGAAGGGGTGGTGGTTCCCAGTACGAGGGGAAGCAGGTAGGCTGTGGTGAGAATACCGTGTTTGATGGAAAAATCTCTAATATCAAGTCTAGATGGGGGCACAGCGGACAAAGGAAGAGAAAGGAACTATCAAAGGCAGGGGGGACGATGATATTGGAACAAATGTGAATTTATTACTGTTTATCTTCAGGAAAACAGAAAAAAACAAATAAATTGTTCATATCTTTCCTCCTTAATTGCTAGGTCGACCTCAGGGGGGAAAAGAGAGAAGTCTAAGTTAAATGCAAAGCATTTCTGGAGGCTCATCCCCGCCCCCGTTTCCTTTCGGCTGAGTACCCCTGTGGTTTCTGCGTTTCTGAGCAGAGAGCGCCAGAGCTGCTCTAATAGCCCTGGAGAAAGTGCTTCGGGAGGTATTTGCAGAGAGCAGGGGACCAGGCCACAGCCCTGTCTCCTCGGCATGCCCCAGATATTGAACCTTCCAGTAACTACAATTACAACCCAAACCACAAAATGTAGATTTACAGATTGTTTTCAGCAACACCCATTCAGATTTACTTATATTTACACTAGAAAAATTAGGGTAAGTGCTATTGTGACCAGAGACGCAGCCCAGGATCAATAACCAACCAATTCTTGGCTAATAAAGCACTTCTCTAAGGTCTACGGTTGCTCTGTTCTGACTTTGAGGTTGGCCTCTAATGCCTGGTCCATTGACTTTTCCCGTAAATATGTCTAATCGAGGTCATGGAGGATTCTAAAGAGAAATGATACTCTGGGTTTGGTAAGAATTGCTAATTAACCGAGTATGTAAAACCTGTCTCTGCGATGGCAGTATTTTCTCCTGTGGTAAAAATGTATTGGTGACAAGGAACTGAAAGTCAAATATCAACTTCCACGTGAGGTATAGTTTGTGTTTGTGTTTGTGTGTGTGTGTGTGTGTGTGTGTGCGCGTGTGTGCGTGTGTTTAATCCCAAACCCTAATGGTTCCAAAGTCCTCTTTAAGAAAAGGTCTTAGAATAACTGTCATAAGTATTTCCTGAAGTTATAAAACCTTTCCCCAGGAAAACAATTTGTGGACTATTTTCACGTTACATAGGAATTCTTTAATCATGCTTGACCTCCGTTTGTACAAAGTTCTCTGTTTTACAGCCACACAAGATAGCACTTCATAGTAGAAAGGTCAAGAGAGATTAATTTGGTTCCTTGTACACTTGAACCATTCATTTCGTTCTGGTGACAGAGCAGGGTATTTAATCAAACTTAAAGGAAATAAAATAATGGATGACAAGAGAAGGGAAATAGGGAGAGATCTCGAAAGGGTGTCTGAGTGTACATTTCCAGTTGTGAGTGTCACATCATGACGCCTATTCATGCAGAGCTCTCGGGGAAAGCCAAGGCTGCCTGGCTCTCTGTGTCCTTGTCTGATGTCCCCTGGCCCCCCGCTCTTTGTCATCTCTGTGCCACAGACAACTATCCCCCCACTCAGTTCATTAGCGTCTGCAACAGGGTGTGAAGGCTGTCCTTTCCATTACCACAGCAGCTCTGGTCTAAGTTCACACACCTGCCCCCTTCCTACCTGCCAGGCTCCAGGTTACCTGGAGAAGAAGGGGCGGGTGGGACGCTCCTCGTAACGCAGGTGCTGGCGCTGGGGGAGAGGGCATGTGGAAATGCCTGCCTTGCAGACAAATACCCCAGCTTTACTGGCCTCCTGGGACTCTCTTCTCCCCTCAAATTTCTTGCTTTTCTCCAGTTTTAATGGAAGAAAGGCATATCTTAGCAGTGTTCCGTGTGGGTAGAAAAAGGCTTGGTGTGTTTAGGCAGAAACTTAACATTGGTGATGCTGAGGGTTGTGTCACGAAGACACTCTTAGGTGGTTTGAACCATGATGTACGCGGTGGCTAAATGATATTCTTTGCCTCTGTGTACCTGTGTGCCGGCTGGACCACTCTAGACGCATTAGAATAGTATGTTCTAAATGTGATATAACACTTTAATACAAGTTCATAAAATAAACCAACACTATATGTTTACAGCCAATTACTCATTTGATCCTCAGGGCACACTTGCCAGAGAAGAATTATTTTTCTTCCAACATTACAGATGAGAAAATTACAAGCTTCCATTCTCTAGGAGTTCACAGTTATATTGAAGAAACACTGAATTCTACTAGTGTATGACAAGGGCCGTCACACAGTTACTTGGACAGGTGCTAAGGGAGATTGCCGACCCCAGGTTGCCATTAAGGTGCATATTAATGGAGCAGAAATCAGAGAATGGGGAGCCCTCTATTATGAGGTCTCACTGATGAGACCCCAGCCCTTGATCTTGAAATTAAGAACTTTTCTCCATTAAAAAAATTAAAGAGATAAGCCAGAAACTAGAAGGAGATATTTGCAACCCATGTAACAGGTAGAGGTTAAAGAAATATACAGAGAACTACAAAGAAAAAGACAAATATGCTTAATTAGTAGGACAAAAGAACAGGAATATTAGAGAAGAGGAAGGGTATATTACTATTGAATACGTTCAATGTACGTGAAACCTTCATCTTAGTTTTATTAGTAAATCATGTGAATGTTAAGACTGCCAAGAGGTATCATTTTATGCCATTACACTGGCAAAAATCAAAGGCGTCTAAATAACACTTATATAGTGCTGGTGGGAGCATTAGTTAAAACAACTACTTAGAAAACATTGTATTAATAGAATTATCTTGTGAAGTTAAATAGTCACGTATCCTAAGACCCAGCACGGGGGTTGCAGGAGACATGTGCCTGAATCTTTGCAGCAAAACAAAACACTGGAAACAGCCCAAATATCCATCAATAGGAGAGTGGATACATAAATGGGGGTCTAGTAAACACAGTGGAATCTCTTCAGTAATAATGAATAAACTCTAGCTACAAGCCGCAACATGGGTGAATTCTAGGAATGTACTTCTGGAAATATGATACTGAACAAAAATAGCAACACCCAGAAGACTTCATACAGTATATCTTCATAGTAAATCTTCCAAACAAGGGCAATTAACCAATATAATTTTCAAACATGATGCGTATGTAATAGACGCATTCAAAACAAGGTAAAGGGAAATAAACACAAATTTTGGGATGATGAGTTCTTCTAGAAGGAGGCAGAGTAATGGGACAGGGCCCACAGGTGCAAGTTATTTGTGATAAAAGCTGTTTGGCAACTATATTAGAATCTCATACATTGACTGGAAAATTAGACTGAATGACCTATAAATTAGTTTTCAAAATGATGTAAAATGCTGTTTGCTAAATATAATGAAAACCAGAAAATCAGGCAAGGTACATCTTTTTATCCCAAATCAGTAACACCAGAAAATACATTAAAAAGAAAGCAGCTAAATCCCTAAAAGCACATTATTTTGAATTGCTCAAAGAACACAAGCGTAGTCTCCCACACCAGATCTTTCATAAGCCTACAGTATGAGATCAATATAGTCAAACTTACCAACTGCGACGAAAGACAGTGTTAAATGGTACATGTACAAGCTCGGATACTCAAATGAAATAAATCAAACTATTCTTTAATTTAGATAATTATTTAAACGTACCCTAAAAATATCAGAAACAGCACAATAAATATTAAAGATAACACTGTATTAAAAATAGGAAGAGTTATCTCTTTGAGGAAAGATAAAAAAGAATTCATGGGAAATTCAACAAAAGGTTGAAAAAGAACCAAACACACACCCAGGTAATTAGAAAGAGAAAGGGACAGAGTAATGAACTTGAGTAAGAGGTGACCTAGTCCTGCTTTAGTGATTAGGAAAGCCGGCGAGGGGCTGCTCTGGTGTTTGCTTTCATCTTTCTTATCGATTTGATTATACAATAATCCAGCTAAGGGCACCTTAGGATAGTCATTGGAATACTGGGAGGTATTTATGAATTTTTAAAGGCATAGTTCTGAGTCAATTCCCAGTTCCCGACAGCCCCTTTGCCCAGATAGCGGGGCCAGACAAAGTGCAGCAGAGGCCACAGCACCTGCCTTCAAGGAGCTGACTAGCCCAGGACTCGTCTGGCATGGGTATTACCTGCCTAACCTTGCCTCTGGCAGACGGACTCTCCTGGTAGGAGGAGAAGGAAGAACCAGGCAGGGAAATTAGAGGTTTCTGACAATGACCCTGCCCCAGCAAGGAGCTTCTGGGAGGGCCAGAGGTCCCTCCTTCCCCACTCTCAAAACTGGAGTGACAGATATGGTAATGTATAGCCAGAGGGAGTCAAGAATCAGAGTAATTACTTGATAATCATAACAGATAGTTAAAAAAAGATAGTTAAAAAAAACCACAAAACAGATTCCAGATGGCAGAGTGGGTCAACACGGTGCCTGCTTCCTTCCATAAACACATTAAAATTGCAACTAAATTATAGAACAATCAACCTGGAGAACCATGTGAAGTATGGGTGAACAGAGGTTTTATAACTAAGGATATAGAGAAGCCATGTCGGGACAGGTAGGAGGGGCGGAGACGGAAACAGGCCCCTCACCTGTGCATGGTCAAAGAGAATCAGGAGTGATTACCTCAGCTGTGAAAGTTCCCCCAGAGGCGCAAGAAACTCCAGCTCCACGCAGGCCTCTGCAGCCTACAGGCTGGTGCTGGGAAGAGGAGCCCCCACAACATCTGCCTGTGAAAAACGGGGGATTCTGACCATCCAGATGGGACCGGAGGCGGCGGGAAACCCAGGCGACCTCTTAAATGGCGGCGCACAGATTCATTCCCTCCCAGGCACTCACCTTGGGCTCCAGCGACGCGATGGTGACTCAGGGTGTGTCAGACACATGCGGGGGGCACGAGTTGTCTTGCTTCGGAAGGGGAAGGCTGGAAGACAGTCACCATTTCCCTGGGAGGAAGTCTTCCTCCAGAGGAGCCAGGTGCCATCTTTCTTGTGTTGAGCCCGCCCCCTACGCTTACGGCCAAACCGGAATCTGATTGGCCTGGTGAGCTCCGCTGAGACCCCGCCCCACACAACGCCCCCAACGCCGGAGGTACTTTCTCCAAACAGCCAGCCCTGCCTGCATTGCACTTTTTCTTGGAAAACTATAGGAGTTTGCAGGTCCCAGGCAGGCAGGGGCTGGCCTCAGTGAGCTCTGAGACTTTTGCTGAGTAGCTCCAGGCTCAGCACTGGCACCGAACCAGAATTTACAATAATCTGGTGACCACAACTCTTTACATTAACCTGGCACCCACAACCCACACAAGGGACACACCTGGAGAGCCTAGCACAGGCCCCACCGGGCACCTACTACATAAGGCCACCCAGCCAAGACTGGGAATTGTGGCAGATCTACTTCATCAATAGAAACAAACGGGCACCCAAAATGAGGAAACAAAGAAATACATTCCAAATGAAAGAACAGGAGAAAATGCCAGAAAAAGAACTAAACAAAATGGAGGTAACCAACCTACCAGAGACAGAGCTCAAAACACTGGTTATAAGGATGCTCGAGGAACTTAGTGAGAACTTCAACAAAGAGATAGTAAGCATAAAAAAGGACATAGAAAACATAAAAATGAACCAGTCAGAAGTAAAAAGTACAATAACTGAAATGAAGAATGCACCAGAAGGAATCACTAGCAGACTAGATGAAGCAGTGGATCGAATGAGCAACTTGGAAGACAAAGTAGAAGAAAGCATCTGATTATAACAGCAACAAGAAAAAAAGAATCCAAAAAAATTAGGAGAGTTTAAGGGGCCTCTGGGATAACATCAAGTGTAACAACAGTCGCATCATAGGGGTACCAGAAAGAGAAGAGAGAAAGCAAGGGATTGAGAACCCATTTGAAGAAATAATGACTGAAAACTTCCAGTACTCAGGGCTGGGAAGGCCTGTGTGGGGCTGGGGTTTCTCACTCTTCTGGAGGGGAAGCTATAACCTTGTGAAGGATGTAGACATACAAATCCAGGAAGCACAGAGAGTCCCAAACAAGATGAACCCAAACAGGCCCACACCAAGACACATCATAATTAAAATGTGAAAATTAAAATGTTTTTATATTTAATTGGGTTACATTTCTATTCTGTACCAGACAGAATGAAATTGAAAATGCCTATCATTTTGCAGTATCTAAATTTGGTAAAACATTCAAAAGGCTCAAATGCAGAGAATTTATTTAATGAGTTTTGTCTTTGAAAAATAGCTACTCCTAAACTGACAATGGAAGCAAGATGACAGTGTTTGTAAAAATATTTTAATTTTTTTTTTAAAGAATTACCTTATGACCCAGCAATCCCTCTTCGGGGCATCTACCCAAAAAAATCTGAAAATATTTATCCGTAAAGGATATATGTACCCCTATGTTCATTGCAACATTATTCACAGTGGCCAAGACATGGTAACAACTGAAGTGCCCTTCAATAGATGATTGGATAAAGAAGACATGGTATATATACACAATGGAATACTACTCTGCCATAAGAAAGGGTGAAATATTGCCATTTGCGACAACATGGATGGATCTTGAGATTATTACGCTAAGCAAAATAAGTCAGACAGAAAAAGTTGAGAACCATATGACTTCACTCATATGTGGGATATAAAACTGAAAGCAAGAAACAAACAAGACAAACAAAGAAACAAAAACTCATAGATACAGACAACAGTTTAGTAGTTACCAGAGGGTAAATGGGGAGGGAGGATGGTAGAAGAGGGAAAAGGGGGTCAAATATATGGTGATGGAAGGAGAACTGACTGTGGGTGGAGAATACACAACGCAATATATGGATGATGGATTATGGAAATGTGTACTTGAAACCTATATAATTTTACTAACTATTGTCACCCCAACAAATTAAATAAAAAAAATAAATGTTAATCACATATAAAAATATTTAGCCACCCATTTATATATTTCCATACAAAACAAATTAGAAATGAAATTGTTATCTAGTAGTGTGCTCTTAACTCACCAGGTACACCTGCACGTGTAACAAACGTATTTTCTTAATTAAAAATGGCATGTTCTATATAATAGCAACAGTATACTGTACCAGCAATTAAAATTATTAATATAAAATTCAGCTCCATAGAAGATTGTAGGCAATTTTATGAAAAAGTTAAAAATAATACAGCTACATTTAAAACACACACCTTCCTCAAATAACATCAGTGATACGGTAATAGAGATAGCAAAAAATATCTGAATGTGTAACAAGTATAATTATTCTCTCTCGTTTCATGTTTAGATAATCAATATAAAACATCTTAAAAATAGACCCGGCTTAATCTTTTTGTTTCAGACAAAAATTTTCTTCTACAAAATAGTTTTTGAATAGAACTATTTTACAGCTCTACCAATAGGGTAATATCAACCTGTGCCAATAAGTAAAAATTAAAGTATATAACTGTAATTGTTTTCAATATTTTCCTTTCACACACAGTGCTTCTTCAAGGACAGTCGATTAGTTATATAGGGTCACCGTGTGCCCGAGGGTCTGGAAGGCTCTTGGAGCCCAGCTCAGTGGGGCCTGGGCAGGCATGAAGCCATTGAAGTAACACATGAGGCGACCAGGAAGAGGTGAAACAGAGACTCAGTGACTAGTGACTAAGAGAATGACACAGCTGATGGATGATGCTAGAGTCTCACAAGCAATGAGGAGAACTGTGTGGATAACCACAGTGCGAATGACAGACCGTCAAGGACTTAGGGAGACGGGACACGCAGGGAAGCCGTCATCCTGACACATTCTGACGGTCGCCCTCTTCGGAAGGCAAGGCTGAGAACACCCACCCAGTTTACTGCTGGTAAGGAAGAAGCCACCGACAGTTTGCAAGTGATGGATTTAGGATATTTCAAAATATTTCAAACAAATCTCCAAATGAATGAATATGAAGTTGTATTTCTCTCAATAAAAGTCAATATTTTGTATTTCTGGAACATTTCAGGTGCACGGTAAGAGAATTTGAGAGGGAGCAGGAAGTCAAAACAAACACCGAAAAACTTGCCAGTTTTACACTGACAGCCCACAGCAAACAAACCCAGTCATGCCAGCTCCCAGCATGTCAATTTAAGGGGTTCTGACTTATTGAAACATCATGTGTTATCCTGTTCTGTTCACCTTAACGTCAATAACTCACGTCACGCATACACCCACATCTCTTGCAGATTCTTGTTTTTTCTTTATAGTTTTAGAGTTTGGGGTTGTTTTGTAAAGCCTGCTTAGGGAAATAGTGCAAACCTGTTAAGAGAACCGAGGATTTAGGAGCCATTTGTTTGTAATCTCTCAGAAAGTCTCAGTTTCCTCATCTCTAAAATGGGAATTAATTAAGCTCACTCACCCACACAGCGATCTTTTGTTGAAGTCTGTCACATACTAGACACTGAATGTGTCAGGGCTCAAAGACCAGGGAGAACATCAGATGTGGCAAACCCACCATTACAGAAACATGACGCGTGTTCTGGTGTAAGTTGGTTTAAGGAACCATGGGACACAGGAAAAGGATTCATTGCAAAAAGAAAAGCTGTCATTGGAATTGACTCTTGAAGTTGGATTTTGTCCATAAAATAAGGGAAGTGTTTCCAGGAAGATGCGAAAGCATATACAAAGAATGGAAATGCAAATACAGGTTCGTGTGTACTCTAAAATATAAGAGCTGTAAATCCACGTAGAAAAGTAGGGAAATTCTTCATGATGTTAACCACTTAGATAGAGAAGCAGCTTACTGCTCAACAGCTACCTATTTTTAGGGAGTTGGGATGTAGGAGGACAGTTTCTCTGGGTACCATGTTTTCGCAAAGACTCCGCATACTCACCCCAATGTCAGTGAAAAGACATGGCGCCACCTGGAGAATGGACTTAAGCTGAACACAGGCTGAATTTCTTACCTGTGCAGCTAATACATAAAAAGCAACTGATCACCTTGCAAGGTCAGGGCACCTCCTCCATGGAAGTCATTTAAATGTACAGTAAATGTCTGTGTGCTCAGTCTTACTTGGAGTGGAGAACGGAAAAGGGTCGTCTGAGATTCGTAGGAATTACACGCTCACATACTGGGAGGACGGATGAAATGAATGACGACGGAGGTTTTAGAAAAGCGTATGCTCTCAAAATAAACAGCCTTTAGCGATCTCCCCTTAGTCCTCTTTAATGCATCTCTGTCCAAGCCCATTGGGGCTACTAAAACAAAAGTACCATAGACTTGGGGGCTTACACGACAAACATTTACTTCTCCCAGTTTCCGTGGCTGGAAGTCGGAGATCAAGGCAACGGCAGATTCAGTGTCTGGTGAGAGTCCGCTTTCTGGTGCATAGGCCACTGTCCTCTCACTGTGCTCTCACGTAGCAGAAGGGGTCTCTTTCCTAAGGGTGCTAAACCCCGTTCCTGAGGGCTCCACTCTCATGAGCCAATCACCTCCCGAAGGCCCCACCTCAAACACCATCACATTCAGGAGTAGGTTTTAACATGCGAATTTTGGGGGGGACACAAACATTCAGTCTATAACAATTTCTGTTACCTCTGGGTCAAATGAAAATACACGTTAGCTCTACTTTTAAGACCCTTTCTCAATCTAGCTCCAGCCCCACTCTGCACCGGAAGTCTTTTGCTTCTATCAGACTAAGTTATCATTTACCTTCCCTTTCATTTTTCTGCCTTCATACTAGTCTCCCCAATTCAGATGGACTTTCCTTTCCTTTCCTTTTCTCTTAAGCCTCTGTAAGAATCCTACTCAGATCCCAAAGATCTTTTATGAGTTAAACAAACAATCTCTTTGAACCACTTTTAGTAACATATTACATGATGTCAAATGAAATAGTTATTTTGCACACAACCAGTTCTTCCCAGAATGTATATTACTACAGATAGATGATTTTTTCATTTTTGATTGATGTGCCTTCCTTTGACTACGGAATATAACCAAGATGGGATAATACACCACTTTGGGAGTGTGGCAATGTTTTGAATTTTTAGTACTTGTTTGCTCACTGAGTACTTTTAAACTCTGAATTATTTACATGCTAAGGGGATTATCCTGATAAATATTACATACAACACTGACAATAGGACTTGCGTTTCCCTCATACAATCATTCCTTTTGGCAGGAGGTGAACATAATGCTTAGACCTCAAAGAGCCACTGTGGTTTTTAAAAGGTCATATTTGGCCAGCCATAATTTATTCTGTGTGTCTTTCAGGAACAGACAAGAGTAATTCAGTTGACAGAACTTGATTTTTTTTTTCCCATAAAAGATTTCACAGATCTTCATAAGGAGGTATAATTTCTAAGGTACACAGATCAGGAAGAGGAAAAAATCAATATGGCAAATTGGAAAAATAAAAAAAGTAACAAATTTGAGAAGCTAAACCAGCTCAGAGGATAAAAACCAAACAGATGTAAATATATACCTAATTCTCAATGAAATAGCTTAAAGGTTTGATGTTTTTTCCTTAGCTTTCTATTTGTGAACTAAGAACTTTAGGAAGTAGAATTATAATTAATAAGGCATTTAGGGTGAGTAACGTTGGAAAACTTTTTTTTTCATATGTTGGATCCAACCCAATCATTTTAAGATAGAAAATAAATACACTTCTCCTTCGCTGAAAATAGTTAATAACAAATAACATTTTCCCGAAATATGAAAATAAATTGACATTTTTTAGTATAATTTTTTGTTGTTGTTGTTACTCACATTTTTCCCCCAGAACTTGAGCTAGAGTCTCTAAAACATTGAAAGGAGCCTTTCAACTTGTTTGAAAATACAGGAGCTATTCTAAACCTCTTTCCAGAGTTTTAGTACAATCCATGCTTTGAGCATTTCCTGGTTTTGAAAATATGGGATATTTATATTTATCTTGGCATTTTGTGATGACTGAGGATTATGTCTATGGGTTCAGAAAATCGTGTAGTATTTCTTTTTATTTTCCCAATGAATTCAGATTGCCTTTTAAAAGTGAACGATTACAAACATTGAAAATGGCCACATTTCCCAGAAGTGCGCATACCTTTGCAACCAGCACCCATGTGAGGAATGATGAAAGAATGTGAAAAGACCATAACACGTGTGATCACTTCAACGTGCTCAACTGTTTGACTTCTAAAACCCAAGGTCTTCCATTTCAGGGCACTCACTGGGAGACGACCAGGAAACAGGCCATACATTTATTGATCCAGCAAATCAGTTTATGTAAGGATTCAGGGCCCTATTTTTCTTCAGACACCGTATCTGAAGTTAGAAATGCATTGTTCTTTACACAGTGTTATGAAAGGCAGTTGTGGAATTGCATTTGACTCGATGTCTCTAAGTAATGGAACCCATGCCTGCACAGTTTCTTCCACGTGTCTTATTTATGTGATATATCCCTCAAGGGAAAGTGCATGCTTTCACACATAAAAATCACACATGGAGCTTCAATAATGCTTTAAATCTTTGCCTAGCTTATTGACAAAAGTAATATCACATTGTTGGACTACCAACGAGATTGAACATTATGCCCACTTACTAGCCATTTGTGTTCCTTCATTCATAAACGGCCTCTTCACCCATCTTCCTCTTGGACTCCTCTTCTTCCTTTATTGTTATTAAAACACATATTGGTCCAATTCTGTGGCTCGCATTTCCATTTTGGTTTCGCTTCATTTTGTGGTAGAGAACGTGGCTTTGTTCGGTTTTAATTGGAGGCAGTCAGAGGAATGAGCAGTTTCCTTTCGCGCATTCTGATCGCGATAGCATGCTTAGGAAGCTTTACAACCACACCGACAAACGTGCGTCTTTTGCTTTTGCTGCTTACCAAATGCTGCCTTCAAGGATTTGTCATTCTTCCTGTGTAGTGGACCCAAGTCTCCAAGTTAGGCATGGCTCAAGGAGGACGTATTATCTTATTTGTTGTCCACAGGAAATCATTAGGGATTGTTTCCCCCCATCACTTATGAATGTGCTACAACCAAGAGTTAGGAAGCAAACGCAGCACTGGGTAAGAAAGTTCTCATTCTAATGTAGGTCTTCCTCCTGCCGATGTCTCGTCTTAAATGCCACCTGTGCTTCCTCAAGTCACCCAGCTTCAAGCACAGGGTGCCTGGAGACAGTCTCGCTGCCTGAACTCAGCGTGGGGGAGGGATAATAAAGGGCTGCATAGACCATGCTCAGGAACGGTGATTTTATTTGTCTGGCCTGGGCCATCACCGAAAGTTCCTGAACAGAAAAATGGTATAAATGTGGATTACCTGCCTACGAGATGCTAGTTGATTGGCTTTGGTGTCATGGGGAAAAAAAAAAAAAAAAGGGAGGCCACTTATTGTTTCTTACAGAGTTCATGGAGAAATCCAGAGGTTTTAGATTGGAATCGTGATAGCAGGAATGGAGGTGAGGGAATTGTATGCGATAGGTCAGTGGGGAAGGCGGAATGCCTGACTGGGGGAAAGGGGTGTCACAAGACAGTGAAGGCGACCTCGAGCCTGGGAAATACTTGGAGATTCTTGGAAATGTCAGTGGCCATACTGAGAAGTGTCCAGAAGGGTCACTGGTCGGAGCAGTCTTGTGTTGACTGTGTCACTGCCTAGAATACCCACCTTGCCTGGCTCAACAGCCATATTTAAAACGTAATTTTCTGTAACATTCCCACGTAACGATTCCTTAGCAAGGGGAACAAATTAAAAAAACAAAAAATCAAAACGTCAAAACAGGGTTAATTGCACTGGGTGATAAATTAGTATATTCTTCTATCGCAAATGCATAACTTGACTCTGGTCCTGTAGCTGTCGGCTCCAGTTCTTACGCGACAGCCCCTCTGCTTGGTATGCTCCGGCGCAGCGGAAGACAGTTTGAATATTTCATATGGTTTAGTTTACCTGTCTGCGGAGGTCACCCCAAAGACGTTGGATGTGGATTTCTTTGTAAATAGTTTTTGACACAATAAAGTGTCATTAAGCTCAATACTATTTAATGCAGTCTAGGTACCCCAGTGACTGGCCGGCCACCCCATGGATCCCAGCTCTGCCATTTTCTCTTTTTGTGCTCCAGCCAGCTAGTGGCCCCTCCTCCTCCTTTAGTTATAAAAGGAAGTGGCCGGCAGTCCAGTTCCAGCTTATTGGGGGGTGTTCAGGGCAGAGGAACAGGTGTGGGCATCTCATGAATCGAAGGGAAAAGCCCAGTTCTGAGGCTGATTTCTTATTCAGCCGCTCGTAGTATCAGCCTGTCGGCCAGCTCCCCACAGGCCCGCCCTGTACCCACAAGTATGCCTGGTACCCACAGGGGTCTGGGGAGCAGAATAAGATGCATCTAAAAAGCCTGCTTTCATTGGCATTTTCTTATCAAGAACTCAAGTGGTGAATTTCAGGGTCGTTGGTTTCCAGGGGAAGGGAACGGGCTGCCTTTCACTGTCATAAAAGTGACCCACTGAAGCAGCAGGACACTTTCTTGAGATGGAGAAGACTCTGGAATGGATTTTGCTCTGGTAAAATTGGTAATGCTTGCCACAATGCAGAGATCTCTTCCCACAATAAACAAAGCAATTAATGTGTCTTTAATTTGCACCTAACCAAACAGAAAGGGTGCATTTATTCCATGTGACATGCAGACGAATTTTTCTCTAAAAACAAAGTTTCATGCTGTGACTACAATTAGTGTAATTGTCAGCTCTTCTCTCAAAACAAATATGTATTAAGAGAAATGCCAGTACTGTGCCCTCCTCTGGTGTGAAAATGAGACAATCAAAATCTATTGTAATTACCTCAGTGATATTATAATTAGCAACGATTAAGTTATTCCACGCTGCTTTTTTCCTCTTGGCTACAATTAAAAAAGTATATATCTTTCTACTGCACATTACAGCTGATCATTTTACCTCAATACATGTCTGGTAAGTGGATAAATTAGAAGTAATTTTAAAGCACATCTCCGTTAAAACATATATCTTTCTATTTAACTGCCTTAACCCTGTAGATGCATCTGTGTTCCTTGCTGCGTGCTGAAAAAAGCACTTTCTCCCCAGTTTCTTGGTCAGAAAATCAACTATAGTTTTAAACAGACAGTTTTAGACAATGGATGTTTGGATTTATTTATTTTTTTTAATTACAGATATCTGAATGACATGATATATCATTCAGTTCTTGCCAGGCATGATCACTTAGCTCCAAATATCCGTGAAACAGGCAATAACCAGTTTTAAAAGAAATGGCTGAAAAGCCAGCCAGCCTATACCATCACAGCAAGAAAAGGCCCTGGGTTAGATGGACGTCTTTCTAGTTGGGTTTGGAGAAAAAATAAAGTAGGCCATAATTATAAATACACCTTCTATTTATCACTCATATCTTCTTTTTTCCTCATAGCTTCTTTCATGCTATCTCTTCCTATTTTTTATTGATGGAAAAAAATGCGTTTGTGAGATAATGAAGATTTGATGACAGTTTGAAGCTTGACTCGGTTTGCTGGGCAAGTTACTGCCTTCATTTCAAACATTTAGAGCCAGACTCTGGTGTCCATATATCTTATGACCAGAGTTTCTGGTTTCCTCTCTGATTTTTTGATTAACTGAGACCAACCCCCAAACCTGTGTCTCCTTTGAAACATTTATAATGACCTTGCTTCCGAAGGACTAAATCTACCCTAGGAGAGAAATGTTAGAAACACATTGTTTCTCTTTTTTGTACTGCTACCTCTAACCAGCTTTTTGTATTATTATTGTTATTATTTAAAAATTTTTTTGGTGAATTTTCCCCCCAATACATATGCATATGATTTTTGGATGTCCAGGGATATCGACGGGACACATCCTGCCCAGAACACAATGACCAACCGCGATGTTCAGGCTTGGCAATTTTGCCAGGCATTTGCCATTCTGAGGCTAAAGGTGGGGAAAAAAAAAAAGAGCTTAAACAGGATTCATTTTCACTATTTCACAGGGAAGATAACCGAAGCAGAAAAACACATTGATCTGGTAAGGCACATGAGCTCCTAGATCTTTCTGGAATGCTCTCCTCAGGTGACGCAGGGCTTGCGCAGGAGGACAGGATATGGAGGGACCAGAGTGGAAAGCGGGGGAGTTAGACTCACCGGGCTTCAAAGGGACCACGGCCAGTTGTGAAATCATCCTAAGCCGTCGATTTACACGAGACACCGTTTTGAAAAGGACGGTTAATTTTTAAGAATTGGGGCCACCATGGGAATGTAAATTAACATATGCCCGTATTCTAAGTAACGCGAAAAAATGACACTGCGTGGGGCTGTTTTACAGGCCTTCCTGTTCTTTCTACAGGGCCAGCTCCATAGGTGAGCCGCCCTTGCAGTCATATGGGAGGTCACTGCGCTTGTTTAATGTTCCGCAGTAGAGGTCTGGGAATTCATCATCATTTTTTGAACAGGGGACCCTGTAGTTTGTCCTGGGTGCTGCAAATTAGGAAGTTCATGTTGCCTTCCTATTTCTCTGCCCTCCCTGTAGCAGCAAAAGTAAGTTCATGGTCGACAGTCACACTTCCTGTCACCTGGAGTAGTTTGAGTGACATGGTTCAGAACTGGTGGGTTGTGTCAGCCACCCCAGCGGACACGCACGGTCTGGATTTCCATACTTCAATATACCAGGATCACGCACTTATGGGGAGTGGGGAGGGCGGGTATATAGATAAATAATGTTGCTTATTCCAAACACATTTTAAAAAAAATTTTGTCAGACACGTTCTTCTTATACACACAAACCCATTAAAAAAAATTAAAGAGTCGCATGTAGTGTTACACTCACTCACACACACACACACACACACACACACACACACCCCTCATACACACATTGGCTGTGGACAAAGGGGCTTTTCAGACCCAGACACTGTAAAATCTCTCCCACGAAGCTAATAACGAATCTGTTTCACTGTCATAGTGATAGAAAGTGCCACCCCTTGTTGATATCCATCGTCACGTGTTGGTGGCATGTGGGAACTAGAAAGCGGGGCACCCAGGATGCCCATCAGTGCCTCTGTTTACCAAGTGGCGCCCTCAGGAACAAGCTGCTGCACGCTTGACTGGCTCTGAATACCTGTCACCCTACGCAGCTCCACTAGTGTGAGTCTGTTAAAGACTTCTTATTTATTAGCGTGTTGACAGCTATTTTAGGTTCAGTGGATATTGCTTTGCTGGGAAAATGAAGCAAGAGCATGGGAAAGGAGACTCTTCTGCCTTCCAGTGTTTTTGCAGTAATGTGAGAGCGATGGTTGGAGCCAGCGTAGGACACACTTCATGAGCCCGCCTGGTATGAGGGGACATGGTTTATTTGGAGCCAGACATTGAGGTTTATGGAGTGAAAGGATCAGGCGACACGCGTAGGAAACGTCCAGGAAGTGCTCTTTTTCCTTCCAGAACATGATTCCTTTAGCCGATGCCTTCTTTGCACCCCAGGAATTCTCCCTGAGTGCTGAGTTCCCATGCTCCACACCCACTCACTTCTCTCTCTGCAAACATATATTAGGCTTCCGTGTCGTAGTTGCTGCCTTGTTCTAAAGTAAATACTACATGACCAAGACTTGTCTCCTCCACGCCACATGTTCTCTTTGCTTTCAAGTGACTGTGGTCTGAATGTTTGCATCCCCCCAGATTCATATGTTGAAACCTAACCCTCGTGGGGGGGGTGAGGTCACGAGGGGGAGCCCCCAGGACCAGGATTTGCGCCCTAACCAAAGGCACCCAGAGTGTGAGCTCCTGCCTTCCTCCACGTGAGGTTAGACCGAAAAGTCAGCCATCTAGCAGAGAGCAAATCCCGCCAGACACGAAATCTGTTGGTGCTATGATCTGGACTTTGCCGCTTCCAAACTGTGATTCATAAATGTGTATTGTTTATAAACCACCCAGTTTATGGTACTTCTGTCATACCGTGTTTCCCCGAAAATAAGACCTAGCCGGACCATCAGCTCTAATGCGTCTTTTGCAGCAAAAATTAATATAAGGCCCGGTCTTATTTTAGTTATATAATATAAAACCAGGTCTTATATTAATTTTTGCTCCAAAAGACGCACAAGAGCTGAAGGTCTGACTAGGTCTTATTTTCGGGGAAACATGGTAACTGCCCAAACGGACTATTATACAAGCCCACTGATGGTGTATTATAATCAGGGCTATTTGCGTCTCATTTCTCTGTACACAGTCTACACTGTCAAAATCCGAACTTTTTAATTTGTACTTTCATATCTCATATGTAAAAAAATCCCGACCCAGTCCTTTTTGAAACGAGGCATGGTCTATTCAATGAATGAATGCAAGTGAATATACCATTCCAGAAGTTGTTGGCCTCATGATAGTAGTATAGTATTCTATAGTACAGAAGCATATAGTAAGACCATTTCACTTTTGGATTTGGATACTCTAGATTTTAAATAAAATAACGTTAGGATACTATCGTGTCTACCACGCGTAAGCCTCCAGGCTAGACTGCCTGGTTCTCATCCTGGCTTTGCCATTTCCTGTCAGGCATCACGTGGGTTTCCTCAATGATGAAAATAAAGAAAACAATGCTATTCATTTCCTTGGGATAATTTAGAAAGAAATTAGTTACCGTGCATAAACATTTGAAGAGTGCCTGGCACATGGAAATTGTTTGATAAATATTAGCTACTAATACCGGCCCAGGTTATGACTTTTCCTTAGTTGTGTTCTGTTTTGCTACCCAAATGACACTGCTTCCTCTTGATAAATTCAACCTTCTGATTTAGCCCTTTACTACTTTTGGGGCCATTGATCGTCACTTAATCCATTAGCTACCTTTCCCGAGCTTTGTTAACTCTAAATTTGACTAGGGTTAGATGTCATTTCTTTCCTTCCCCTATCATGTTTTTGCATGCACTCACTCCATTAAATTATCAATAATTTAATAATTATTAAATATTGCTTTGTGTTGTTGTCACTGTTTTTCACTTATCTGCCTACAAGCTTCCAGAGAACTCAGGAAATTTTTCTTTGTACCACCTTCCCTACTTGAAGCATCCGATCTGTGGATAAGGTTTCACTAAATTTTTGTGGAATTAATTGTATAAGTTCACTTTTATTTTGTCCAAATTATCCTTTCAGCTCTGAATTCATTTATTCGAAGATACACTCCCTGACAAACCTTCAATTTGGTGCTCAGTTACCTGGCTGTTTACTATAATCTGGACCAGAGACCCAGTATGAGAAGTACATCCTCTGAATGGTCACCAGTTCAGCTTTTTAACAGATGGAGAACATCTTATAACTCAAAGTATCTCAGTCGAATCATAGTAGGCATGCAATAAATATTTGCCAAATAACATATAAGCAATAGTATCAATTAGCATTTGTTTCACAAAAATGTGATATAGAAATGAATATTTACTTATATGAGTTTGTAAATATTTTGACGTTCATGCTGTGTGCATGCAACACTAGCTTTATGACGAAAGAGTCATTTTTGTTTATGTAATCTTAAAATGATCTTGGAAATGAACCAGACTGATATTTCACTGTGTCTCATAAAGTGTCTCAGCAGCAGATTCTGTACATTATATGTTTAGATTATATACAAATATAGATGTAGATATACTTTTATTTGTAGAGGACAAGAGGATGATATTTGTTACACAAATATTTTCAGTGAAAAATTATCTTTATGGTTCAATCCTGAAAAAATATAGAATAGCTGTGTTTCAAACATATTCTGAATATGATTTAATGTATAGTTTATAGAAAATACCATTGTACTATAAGTATGTAATTTGACAAATATCATTACAATAGCAACTATAGGACAACAAATGAGTATCGAAGTTATAAGATGTATACTTTAAATACATACAACGTTACCTGTCAAATTAGTCCAATTAAAAGAAGAAAGTGTACTCAAATAAAATAGCGGGAGCAAAATAAAGCATATTCTGAAAAGAAAATATAGCTCCCAATTAGAAATCCTCCCTTCACATTGCTGTGGAAAGTTTTCATGTCACTGACCCTACCGATTTCTTGAAATAGGTTAGCCTGTGCGAAAGAGACAGGAGAATTCGAGTTTCTTTCTTGCTAATAAGTCTTATGAGTAATAACCATAGCTCTCAGTTCAAAAGTTGTTAACCATATCTGCCTACAGCAGAAGTCGATGTGAATAGGAGGGAGGAAACATGTACAAAGAGAGGAGGAAAAAATTACAGTAACATTTTCTTGCTCTGACTTTCAGAGTCAGCACACTTTTTTTTTTTCCTTTCAGCTTCCATCCTAGGACCATAACATGTTTCTTCTAATCAAGTTTTATATTGCAAATTGTTTCTTAGATCCTTAGAGAAGCTCAGGTGAAGGAGTATAGTCTTTTCCTCTTTCAAGCCTTAAAGCACACACTTCCTTCCTAGTTTTTTGCGAAGTCTGTAAATAGGAGTGTCTCGTGACAATGATATGTTTACAATCATTAATATTTGTTTGTGCAAAGCTTGTGCCTCCCTCTATGATAACATTATCACACTGCTTTGCAGAGATTTCTTTTTTTATCTGTGTCACCATTAGATTATCAACTGCATAGCAGCAGGGACCATATACTTTTTTGTTTTTAACTCCTTGTAAATTCTACAGGTGCGCTCCCTGAACTAGCAGCGTCAGCAGCCACTGGAAGCTTGTTGGAAGTACTGAATTTTGTGCCCTATTTCAAGCCTGCAGAATCAGTCGGCTTTGACAGGATTCTGGGCGATTCCCATGCAAGGAGCGTACTTCGAGAACCACTGCTCTAACTTAATGCACAGACCATACCGTGAGAGGTGTTCAGGCAGTGTTTATCTCATGACTTAATTTACATGTTAATGATCCTGAGGTCTATAGCCTGTTGGTGTGGGCTCCCCGGGAACGTTTTCCCCTTCCCGTCTCTGCATTTTAGAGAGCTCAGGTAGAGTCTCTGTGGCCATTTTACGTGCCTGAGAAACTTAAAGAAATAGGGAGAATTCGGAGCTCTTTGAGAATGGAGCTGTGTGCCAGGGTCTTACGCCCCCCACCCCCCAAATCCATCACCACCACGCAGGTCTGACTGAAGGCTGCCAGCCCAGACCCCACAGGGACGCTGCCACGCTGCAGGTATCCATCAATCTCATCTCTCTTTCCTGCCGACCCAGGCTGGTGGAGACTGGCCACAGAAATCACCCATGACCCAGATCAGATGGAGATAATCCCCACCGCCTGGCACAGAGGGCAGGGTTTCTCTTTAAAATCCTTTCTCGCGTGTGTCAGTTACCTGAATTGGGTATTGAAGGCCTTTCACAATCTAGACTCTCCTGGTCTTTGAATTCTCTCTCTTCTCCACAATTCCACCTGCCCCCTCTGCTTTCCTTACTTCCTGGTGCTTACAGAAACTTGTGGCATGTGCTTGCCCAGGCCCCTCAACCTGTCTGCAAGGGAGCTTCTAGCTTTTTAAGGTGACTGCTTTAATATGAACTCGGCGGGTAAGATTTGCTGGCTGTTCTTTGGTGGTCTGCCACACATGTACCTCTTCAGCCACTATTTCAGGATAGTGCAAGTCTCTTATCTGCCAGTCTTTCCGACGGAATTCTTTGAGGGCAGCTATTATATCATATTTGTCTCTGGGTCCTCTGGGAGCCATCAATCAGTGTTTGTTGATGAACCAATAAATGCTTGTCTCACAGGCTTTGCTGAAGTCAATAAGTGTCACCTGCTACTTCTTTTAGTGTGACTACTGCCACTACTACTGCATTTATAACTCCAGTGATAAAAACTGCCACTACTACTGCTCTTAATGGCAGAGGCTGCACCGTATTTATATCTGCACCCTTGCATCTCACAGAAGGAAGGGCACAGCATGTCCTCAAGAAAAGTTCACTGAATGAGTGAGTGTAGTCTTTCACGTGCAAAAATCTGCACAACCATTCCATGAAAGGAATGCAATTATCAGCATGCCCTTTTAGAAATCACTAATGGGCTTTTATAAATTTTACTCTTTAGTCACATAAATCAAGCACGGGTTACTTGATTCCAAACGGCACACGCTTTCTATCACAACAGACTGTTGCATGTGTGTTCCTGTATGTCAGGTGGTCGCTGAGCACTCTAAATGTAAACATGGCACATGTGGTATATGGTTCCCAGTATGTTACAGATTAAATAAATCTTTTTCTGCTGTCCTGGAAACGAAATCAATATGTATGATCATGAAAGAATACACAACTGACTTAATGCAAAAGCTTTTGAATCTCAGTCCGGGAATTAACGGAGCCAAACATGTCTATTATTTCTTCACATGTATGTTTGTATTTATAATTGCGGAAGTTGAGAAAACAGAAAGTATAGAAAAGAAAAGGGAAGTCCTATTTATTTCATGCCCAATAAAAGATAGCTTGCCAAAAGTGGTGATGCTGGGTTGTTATGCTTTAATTTGGAAAGAAATATGGGGCAGTCAAATGAGATTTTTTTTTTCTCTACCAATTAGAAAAAAATTAACTTTATGTTGATGGAGAACAGATTTCTTCTGTTTTGCTTTTGTTACACATGCTGGGAACTCCAATGGAGATGAAATTGCACTGCCTCAAAATTCTGTCACAGAAACAACTTACTACCCATATCTGGACTTGGAAGTAAATTTTAATTCACATTTGACCAAATTGCTGATCTTTTCTAGTATTATAATAATTTTGGTATGAATGAAAACTTTGTGATTGAGGATTGCAACCTCTTATTTCTGATACTTGGGAGAGTACTACAGTGAAACGGAAGGAAGAATTAAACTATTCATGTGACAGTGGTGTCACTGATGGTGGCATTCAGTGACCTAGAAAACAGAGTGCCACCTAGCTAATACTATTTTGAAATTCTACATAATTTTACTCAGTATTTTAAAGTTTTATCTATGCTACAAAAAGACACAGATGGTGTACAAGTCTTTCATTCCATCTTCATTTTATGAACATTTTGAAAATATTATCAATAAGGTGAAAAATCAATTATTTATAATAAATCTTGTTGTTTGTTCTCTATGAAGCAGTTTCCTATACATTTTTGGAGACGAACAGAAAGAATGGACATGTTTTAAAGAGAAAAAAACTTAAAATATTTGCACAATCAGTGATCTTTTTCTGGCTTGTACTTTATGTCTGATATTTGTCAAAACCCAGAAAATACTGCCAGCAAGAAACATACATTTTAAGAAGAAACCAATGCTTTGGCTAACTACGGCCATGTATTATTATTCTTTAAAATTCTTCACCTTATTATTTTTTAAAATTATTCACATTACTTTTCTTTTTGTGTGTGTGTGTGTGTGTGTGTGTGTGTGTGTGTGTGTGTGTGTGATTCAATATTATTTAATTCTATCACCCTATACCAGTTGGGACAAGTTGACAAAAAGGAAAGGCTTGAAATAACAGTAAATACAACGCAAAAGGACGGGGAGAGCAAAGCAGTTAGAAAAAGCATATTTTATTGATTTTATTATTATATTTAGTTCTTCACATTCTTATTATTCTTAAATCTTCATATTTCCACTTCAAAAAATTTAAGGTATTGTCCATAAGAAATTAGGACAGAAAAAACACTCTTCTATGTGAGCTGGCTGTAAGAATTTAATTTAAATCAATGCTCTTCAAAGAGAGGTGCAGAGGACTCAGGGGTGCCAAGAAGGTCTACTGGAGTGTGGGAAATACATCAAAATGCATGATTATTTTTATCTGTACTAAGAAAATGAAACATTACTAATATTGAATATGTGGGTTGGCACTAGGGGGCTTCACCATTTTTTGGTCTTCACTCCACGGGTGAGGCAGATTTCTAGAGGAACCCTGACTCAATGTTTATGGTCAGCAGATCAGGAGATACTGCAATTCACATGTTCCTAGCTTCAATTCACTCACTCTCATAAGTGGACAAGTGGCTAAAAAAAATCCTGAAAAAAAAAAAAATCTGGTAACAAGCAAATAAGGTAAACGTACGGGTACAGAAAGAAAAAGGCAGAAGTCAATAGCCACACCTGGAGATAAATAGGAGATGGCATTTTGGGAAACATTTGGAAATATTTTCACTGTTACGGATGTTGTTTATCAAATGATATGTGTGCACGTATAAAACCCCCATATCAGCGACGGTGGCCACACACACACACCTATGCTCACACCTACACACAGACACAAAACCTCGGAAACATAAGTTTTCTAACCACTTAAAATGTCCTTCAAGTTACAATTTCCGTGGGTTTTGGACCCATTTATTAAGCACATAAAAATGCAACACCTTTTGATTAGCTTGCATGATGAACTGATTGACAAAAAAAAAAAAAAAAAAAAGGGATAAAAATTTGTTGAGTTTCAAGAACAACTTTTGCATAATTGGTGGATGATATCGACAGAATGTGGCAAAGTTTTGTGAGATTATTTTCAACTTCAGCAACCATTATACACGGGTAACTGGATTACACGGAACTTAGAATCAGACTTTTAAGTTTCTGTGGACTTTTAAAGAGAAGAAGTAATTGTTTTAGGTATTCTATTAATAACTGGAGCGAATGCCAAAAGTTGTTTAGACTTTTAATACACGAAATAAATCTCGTCTCATGATTTTTTCCTTCCTATTCCTCTGTGGGTTCCACTGCATACAAAATATACGTACAGGACTCAATGATGTGATCTAGAAAAGAATTCCTAGGCATATTCTGAGACTGGGTGAGTTTTTAGGCCACTGGGAACTCTCGAGGCCATTGATATTTGATCTTATGCTGCTCTCGTCTGTTGTTATTTGATAGCACGTGATTACGACTTGGTAGTGTGGTACCGTATTGTTAAAAGATGATTTATTGACGGCATTAACAACAAGAACAAAAAAGTTACAGTAGAAACATTTGGTCCTGAAAATGTAGTGTGGTGTTTTTTTCTTGTGTGGAGAGATTTATGTCATTGATTTGCTTACAGAATATTGTCTAACCAATGCAAAATCCTATAAAACCACACTATTTCACATTAATTAGGAAGAAAAACCTACCTACTTTAATAATTACAATAGAGTTGTAATTTTTGGTTAAAGCCAGGCAGTATCTGCTCTTTTCTGATAAAGATACTGACTTAAATTAAAGAGGCTCTGAAAAGTCAGCTTTCATGATTTTCAGTTTGCATATACAAATAATTCCATTATTATATGCAAACACATGCCTCTTGAGTGTTTGAAAATTTTCCCTTAAGTACATATTCTTGCCTACTATTTTTGTGTGCACTGATGATTTGTCCAGCAAATTATTTTACGTGAAGATTTGTTTCCATCCAGCCTCAGTCTTGTTTATGATAAAATCTAGACTAGTGAGATACAAACTACTTCGTCTCTAAGGAACTTTTCTCTTTAGTCCCCGAACCGGAGGATTTAAATCTTTCATTTCTGCTCCTAAGTCTCCCCGTCTCCGTCACAAATGAGGTCTTTCCTGGCATACCCATTTCTCCTACCGCTACTGAAGTGGAGAAATCTAGCTCTGCTTTTCAACTGAACTGTCTCTTTTTTCATCTTAGAAGATTGGTGGCCATGAAGTCAGGACGTGTAGATCTTAAAAGGTCTCCGGGGGCAATAGGTGTGGAAGAAGCTGTTGAACAAGAGAACTGGGAGTCCTTTGTCCTCGTTCTGGGAGCAGCCCTGAGTGACGTGAGCAGCGCTCAGTATTGGGTTTTGATCAACAAGATCCAGGTGAAGAGAGGAACTGTGAGGCTAAGGTTTAGAAAAGGTGGCTTAAGAAAAAACTGTCAACCAAGCAACAAGGAGCTTGCTTATTTCTCTCCTGCCTTTCCTTATGTTCAAGTTCATATCAAATAACCTGTGTACTGAATTATGTCACCAGGTGGTCAAATCCCGTGTGTGTGTGTGTGTGTGTGTGTGTGTGTGTGTGTGTGTGGTGTTCCTTGCCCGTCTCCCCTGATATGGAAGGAAGAAGTCCTGCCATTTCCTCTTACAGGGTAATAACATGCAGAAAAAAAATGAACACGCTCTCCACACTTTGCAATGTAAGTTTGTTATCCCATGGTGTAACGCTACCAGCTTCCTCAAAGGCAGGCAAGTTCCTCCCTGTGAAATTCCACAGAAATCCAACGGAATCACAGATAAATTATCGCTAGGATCCACACAGAAAGCTGTCGCTCCACACATCCTGGCACTGGTATCCTAGAAACCCTTATTTTCATTTGCTATAATGTTACCAGTCCCAGGGCAATTCGTAGCCCTTCATGCCCCTTTTTGGAAAAGAGGTAAATGGAAGTGGGATCACTCAATTTTCAAAGATGGCCAAATATGGTTGAGACTACACAAGCGGCCCAGTGTCAGAAAAATCATTCTCCACATTGGGATGCTCGTGTCATCTTTCTGTGTGTGTCTGATGAGGTGAGTGACACATGTCCTACCTGGAGGAGCCTGCCAGGTAGATGGGTGATAGAAAGTCTTAGGTCCAGTGAGGGCACCGCTGCCACTGAAATGCATTTCTGCTAAAGCCCTGCCAAACTCAGACCGGTATCCGCTGGTCAGCATCCTCCCACCAGACTTCGTGTGTACCTTCGTGCGTGGGCTAGCGTGCTTGTGAGGGAAGCACGGCTGATCCACTGTCACGTCCTCAGCTCACTTAATGGGAGCAGACACTACACTGGCCTCCATGAAATTTCTTAGTTAGCAAATTCAATCTCCATGGAAAAAAGTAACCAAAATACATTTTAAATACTATATAGAAGACACACACACACACACACACACACACTACTGGTTGACGAGAATATGCTTAAATTCCAGATTAATATTTGTTTACAATAGGACTTGTCTCTAATACCTTTAAATTGACAAAAGTGAATGAGAAATAAATATTATCTTTTACAGGCAGGGGAAAATCCCAGTCAGTGCTTCTGTTTCCACCCCTGAATGCTTTTTCAGCATTCTAGGAGAAAGCAGTCAATAAATATCCAGCCTTGTCCGTTCCCTTAGGCATTTCCCCGTGCCTTCACCTTCTAACCTAACTTTCTCCTCTCCTTCTTTCCTGCTCCCAGGATTCCACTGGGGCCTGTTTCGAATCCAGTGCTGTCTTCCACTGGAGCTTAAAATACTGGTGAGCTGGAATTTCATGTGTAGCTTCTCAACCAAACTAAATAAATGTCAGGTTGAAGTCACTGGCTGTGCGATGGATTTATATAAAAGGAATCAAATTTGGAGTCTTCTTAGTAATGTTGCAATTAGAGTTACTTTTTCTCTAGATTCATGACTCCGTGTACGTGTTGCTAAGAGTGTGGCTGTCACAGTGTCTGACACAGGACAACGGCATATAGGAGGAACATGTATGAGGGCTTTAGGCTTAGTTAGATTTATATTTGAATCATGGTGTTCTACACTAAATATCTGTGTGATCTTAAGCAAGTCACATAACCTCTTTGAGCCTTAGTTCTCTCACCTATAAAATGAGGGTAACGCGCTTTCCTGGTAGAGTTGACGCGAAGATTAATTAGGACACTTAGTGTAAAACAACGAGCACATTTCCTGGAACAGAGTATGTACTATGAGTGTGAGATCTTGGTAAAGTTTCTAGAAGATGAGAAACAGCCCTGCTACTCTCTGATGCTTCCATGATTATATCCTTCTACTCTGTGATGCATCCATTCACATATTCACACGTTCACCCAACAAGCACATTTGATGGTTAGTGTTGTACACTGGGTCCTGTGCGGTACGGGGAACGAAAGACAACAGAAGACTGTTACGAACTGAAATTGTGTCCCCCCACAATTCTTATGTTAAACCTCTACCCCAATGTGCCAGTGTCACTATATTTGGAAACAGGGTCTTCAGGAGGTAATTAAGGTTAAATGAGGTAATTAGGATGGGGTGCTAATGAGTGATGATATTAAACGCCTTTTCATGAGCATATGTACTATCTGCATCTCCTCTTCAGTGAAATGTGTCTTCCTATTTGTTTTTTCCTACTTTATTTGGTTTTTCTATAATTCAGTTCTGAGATCTTTAAAAAAATCTATTCTTGACATAATGTTTCATTGAATATGTGGGTTGCAAATATATTCTCCCAGTCTGTAGCTGATCTTTTTATCCTTTAACTAGAATCTTTTGCAGAGTCTAAGTTTCAAGTTTTGATGAGGTCCAATTTATCAATTTTTTTTCTATTATGGTTAATGCTGTTGATATCAAACCTAAGAAACTCATCCTGAAGATTTTCTTTTTTTTTCCCTAAAAAGTTTACCATTTTATATTTTACTAAAGTCTTTTTAATCCAGGGTAATATGTTGGTAGTTTGGTTTTCAGTATAACTCACTTAAAACTACGATTTTTCTTATCTATTTGATTCCATTCAACACCATATACCACGAGTTATAGTAACAGTAGTTTGAGATGTAATTCTCATAATTGCAAATTTCCTTGAAACTCACTTCCCTGCTTCTCCCTCCCATGTACAAGCCAAGAAACAGCTCTCATCAGCTGACATTTTGATCTTAGAATTTCCAGCCTCCAGGACTATGAGAAAATATGTTTCTATTATTTAAGCCACCATGTCTGTGATATTATGTTATTGTAGCTTCAGCAAACTAATAAAAATAAAAAAAACCTCTAATTCCCTACAAACTTAAAAAACTGCTAAAAATGTACACTTCTTTTGTTATTTAGGAGACAGTGTAGAATGTTTGATTATTTAAGAGTTAATGAAGTGTTTGAATCTTCAATATAGTGGAGGTGATATCCGCTCAAGGAAGAGCTTAATGAATAGGCATGTGAAAGATGTATTTAAAAAAAAAAAAAGAGAGAGAGAGAAGTCTATCCTTCCTTTCAATCAAACGATAGTTGTAAACTTGCATTTCCCTTAAAAACTATCACTGAATTATTAGTAAATTTTCCATATCTAAACTATATAATTAAAGTGAATGACCTTGGGATTTCCATTTCTGGGTAGATGGTGTAGACATACATTTCTCTATTCCTCTTAAGTACAACCAAAAACAAACAAACAAACAAACAAACAAACAAACTCTGAACAATACCAATAGGACAAATATACAAAGACTCTGAAATTTTGAAAACAATTCCATTTACATTAGCATCAACAACCAAAATAGTTAGATATCAATTTAACAAGAAAGTGCAAGACTTGTATACTGAATGCTATAAAACATTGTTAAAAGAAATGAAAGAAAACAAAAATAAATGGAAAGACATCTCATGTCTATGAATTAGTATCTTTAATGTTGTTAAATGTCTATACTCTGTGAACTTATCTACAAATTCAGTGCAAGCAATCTCTAGCAGATCCCAGTTGCATTTTTTCAGTAACTGACAATCTGATGTTAAAATGGAAAGGATCCTAGTTGAAGAAGATACTAGCAAATGGAAGGATATACCTTGCTCATACATTGGAAGGATTAGTATGATTAAAATGTCCTTATTACCTAATGCAATATACAAATTCAATGCAATCCCTATTAATATTGAAATTCTTCTCAAAATTAGAACTCATCCTAAAATTTATATGGAACCACAAATGACCCCAAATAGATACAGAAATCTTGAGAAAGAACAAAGTAGGAGGTATCGTATCCTCTGACGTCAAACTATACTACAAAGCCACAATAATCAGAACAGCATGATTCTGCATATAAACAGACACACAGATCAGTAGAGTAGAATAAAGAGCCCTGAAATAGATCCTCCTACGGCAAAGGAAGAAAGGAAATACAATGAGGGAATGACAGTTTCTTCAATAAGTGATGCTGGGAAAACTGCACAGATAAATACAAAATGAAAATTGGATCACTTTCTTATGCTGTATACAAAAACTCAAAATGGATTAGAGAATTAAATGTAAGACCTGAAACCATACAACTTCCTGAAGAAAGCATAGGTAGTAAACTTTCTGACATCACTCTTAGCATTATCTTTTTGGATATGTCTCCTCTGGCAAGGGCAATGCCAACAAAAAGTAAACAAATGGGACCACATCAAACTAAAAGGTTTTTGTACAGTGAAGGAAACCACCAACTAAATATAAAGACAACCTACTGAATGGGAGAAGATATTTGCAAAAGATACATCTGATAAGGGGTTAATATCCAAAATACATAAGGAACTCAAACAACTTCACACACACAAAAAGCGACCAATCTAATTAAAAAATGGGCAGAGGACCTGAATACACATTTCTCCCAAGAGGACTTACAGATGGCGAACAGATATATGAAAAGACGCTCACATCATTCATCAGCAGGGAAATGCAAATAAAAACCACAATGAGATATCACCTCAAACCTGTCAGGACAGCTATCATCAATAAATCAACAAACAACAAGTGCTGGCGAGGACGTGGAGAAAAGGGAATCCTTGTGCACTGTTGGTGGGACTGCAAATTAGTACAGCCACTATGGAAAACAGTGTGGAGGTTCCTCAAAAAATTAAAAATAGAGCTGCCATTTGTCCCAGTGATTCTACTTCTGGGTATCTATCAGGAGAAAAAAAACAACACTACCTGGAAAAGATATATGCAGCCATATGTTCACTGCAGCATTATTTACAATAGCCAAGATATGGAAGCAACCTAAGTGTTCAGATGAACAGACATAGAAGATGTAATACATATAAAGAATGGAATATTACTCAACCATGAAGAAGAATGAAATCTTACTAGCATTTGTGACAACATAGATGGACCCAGAGGGTATTATGCTAACTGAAATAAGTTAGACAGAGAAAGACCAATACCATAGGATGTCACTTTCATGTGGAATATAAAAAGCAAAACAAATGAACAAACAATGAAGAAACAAACTCATAGATACAGAGAGTGGTTGCCAGCTGGTCACCAGCTGGAAAGGGGTTGCGGCGATAGGTGAAAATCAGGAAGGGATTAAGAAGTACACATTTCCAGTTATTCAAATAGTCTCAAGGATGTAAAGTACAGCAAAGGGAATAGAGTCGATAATATTATAAGAACGACATATGGTGTCAGGTGGGTACTAGCCTTCTCAGGGTGATTACTTTGTACAGTATGTCACTGTCTAATCACTATGCTGTCTACCTGAAACTAACACAATATTGTATGTCAGCTGGAACGGAAAAGGAAATTTCAAAAACAATTCCAGAAGTTTCCATGCTGTATGAGTCAATGTATAAAACATTTTGGAAATGACAAAACCATACAAAAAAGAGAAGCGATTAGAGTGGTTACTACGGGGAAGGGAAGGAGTGTGGGCAGGAGGGAAGTGAGTGGGTGCGACTATAAAAGGGAACAAGGGTCTTTGTGGTGATAGAATGTCCGCACCTTCACGTACAGATATTAATATCCTGGTTGTAACATTGTAATCTAACTTTGTAAGATGTCATCATTGGGGGGAGCTGGTTAATGGGCACCTAGGATCTCTTTGTTTTACTTCTTACAACTATATGTGAGTTAATAATCCTCCCCAAACAAAGTGCTGAGTTAGAAAATGTGAATAACAGTAAAGCCTCATTTTGTGCTTGAAGGAAAAACAATGACTAGTGGAAAGCACGGAAGTCATCACTAGGTGTGCCATTTACAACTGACTCAGTGCTCTGAACCTCCCATGACTGTAAAGACATTAGACACAGATTACTCATGAAATCCATCATAATTAATTCCTTCAGTGTTCATACACTCGTGGTTTCTGTTTCCCGAGGAGCTCCAGTCTAATTTGACATTAATGGAGATGGAAAATAGTGAAATGATTCTGAATTTATAGAATAATGTACACCAATCCCACAGAATCAGGCTTTCTGTCAGCGAGAGGTACTTGTGGCTTTATACACCGAGACCGAGGAGCTCCCACAGCTCAGGAGGACCAGTTCACCTTCACGATGAATTTCATATGAACCGCATATAAATTTTCTGTAGGACACCGTAATAATGGATGGCATCATGCATTGGTCCAAACCTATAGATGTACAACATCAAGAGTGAAGCCTAATGTAAACTGGGGACTTTGGGTGCCCGGGGCATGTCAATGTTAAGTTCATTCTTGGTAAAATAAATAAATAATACACACACACACACACACACACACACACACACCGTTGATAATGCATATGGGAGCAGGGGATATATGAGAAACTTCTGTACCTTCCCTTCAACTTTGCTGGATCTAAAACTCCTCTAAACATAGGAAGCTTTCATTAAAAAGAAACCCAATAAAACATAAACAACCAGCGTTAAGAGCCCAGGAAGAAACTCTTGCTTTTGTAGTCAGTTCCTTTTTGACAAAGGCGCTGAGACAGTGAAATGGAAAAAGGATGAGGCTGGATATTTTCTTCCCACCATGCACAGAACTAAATCAAAACTGATCATAGATATAAATGTAATAGTTAAGACTATAACAATCGTAGGAGAAAATATCGGAGTAAATCTCTGTGAATTTAGCAATGGTGTCTTAGGAACTACATCAAAAGGATAAGGGTAAAAAAGTAAAGAAACAAAATTGCTCTGTATTAGTTTCCTTCCACCCTTTGATGGGAAATCTCCCCAGTTAAATATCCAAGCTTATTACTTACAAGTTCTTCTTGCCACATAGTCATAACAAGGGGTCCTTTCCCGCTAGTTTAAAATATGTTCCCATTTCCTTCTGATTCCTAGCCGGCAGCACCTTCAGTATCCATATTTCTACCAACAGTCTTTTTATGCCAATTTAGGCATTTTTCAAGATGATATAGGATCCCTCGACCATGGCCTTATTTCCTTCTGGGTTCTCACCAGCAGTCATGAACAGCGTATTTCTATTAAGAGTTTGTTCAAAGTCAGGAGATACTGTATGCTTTAGACATTGGTGATGGGGAGATAAAGTGATACAGTCCTACATTTATTCTCAGGAAAAAAAAATACATATACCTACCCAAAGATTTGTCCATGAAGATTCTTAGCAGCCTTATATCATTAGATAATAGCCCATATCTGAACATAATTCAGATGTCCACCATCTCATGAATGAATAAACAAAATGTGGTGTGTAGAATTCAGTAATAAAGTGGAATGGAATACTGATACACACCACATTACATTATCAGCCAAATATTTTCTAATAACACGGTTACTTCACCTTAAGGGAAAAAAATTGCTCATTTGCTTCACCAATTATCAAATTCAGTGTGTGTGACAATGCTGAAATTAGAGAATATGTTAGGGTACTATATTACTTTTTATAGTCTAATACATTATTAATGTTGCAAGCCAGTTAGAATTTATCTAAATATTAACACGTTGCGTACGGATCACGAGAATCTTCATGAGGGATTTAAACCCCGCCGTACGCAACGTGTTAAGATAGGCAGTCTAGGACAAACATCTTTTTTTTTTAGGACAAACATCTTAAAGTGAATTTCTGAAAGGAGACATAATGTTTACCACACTATATTTTATTGAATCTAAGAAATCATCTATTTTAAGATGCACAGTTATTTTACAAGCTACTAAGAAAAAACTGCTCCCCATTAAGTTATGACAAAACCTCACTTGTAGGATGCCTTGCGATGTGACAAAACGCAACTCTTACTGAGACGTTCATTTATTTTGCATTACCCCCAAATATATATTATTGCCAATATCCCAAATGAACACCATTTGGGTTTGGAGGTGATGGTTACTACTGGCTTTAAATGAGTCAAACTGATCAAATTGATAGAATTTTCCCCTTGTAAAACAAACAGGTTTTATTTTCATATCTTAACAATAGGAAGGACCATCTTCATCTACAGTTTCTTTAAAAATGATTGTCTATCCTCTTCATCCATCCATCCATCAACGTAATACTATAAAAATAGGATTTTCAACGTTACATAAGTGATCCACTCAGTTGAATATATTCAACTGTCAGTGGTGATGAAATTATTTAATTACTGTCAACTCTGCTTTAAATAGTACTGCTAGGGAATCCTAGAACACTGGCAGTCAAATGTAATTTATTAATCAATTCCATAGTACCACTCAGCTAAGCATAATTTTACCAATTAAAATAAATTAAATAACTAAACCTAGAAGGGTACATTTGTGTCATTAAGAATTTTGACCTTATATGGAGAATCACAATATTGATGGCCAGCTAACAAAACTTTTTCTAGAAGAACAAAGCTTTTTAGTGCAGAATAATTGGCTTTATATTAGTACAATCTCTGAATAGTTATGGGATTTCCTCTCTCCCTCTCACTCTTTCTCCATCCTTTCTTCCTCCCTCTCTCTCTTGTTTTTTCCCTTCCTTCTTTTCCCTCCTGTCTTTCTTTTGCCTAAATATAGAAATTGTTTGCTATTTTCCATGGATATTTTATCTTATGGTGCTTCTTAAAATAGGAATAATTTTTCCCCTTTTCCTCACAATTTAAAGGAAGAGTTATTCATTCAACTAAGACATATCGATGAAACCTTAATTTTATAGTTGAATAGACATTTCAAATTAATTTGTGTAAATATTATTATAGATTTCAAAATAGCTTGTTGTTTTTCAATGGTAGGGAAACAAATGTATCTTTGCTTTTCGGGGCAGTTGCCTATGGAGGGGACTTCATGAAAGTTACACATTGGACATACACCAAAGAAAAATTTCTACACTGACTTGATGAAAGATTTGAGATTATTTAAAGAGAGATAACCTCTTTATCACAGACTTGAAATATTTTTCCAGGTGATTGGATAAAAGACACGGGTCTACAGAAGCTGAGAACTGCTGCTGGGGACAAAGTGGACACCATTTGTTCATAAGGTGGCCAGGAGTTCGAGCTGACTGGACAGCACCTAACACACACAGGGGAGGTTTTAGTGCAAATTGCCACTTCAATAGTAGGGGAATTTCTAATTGTATCTTTTATCATTACATGATAAGTGCGTTTGGATTATATTTATCAAGTTAGGATTTCCATGAATATGTCATTTCCCACAATTTACAAATCCACTGGTTATATTTATTAGTTTGGGACTCCGCTAACCAAGTAGAATAGGGCAAGAGGCTGATTTCCATCAATCAAGCAAATGTGAGAAAGATAATACAGCCTGAGCCAAGTAGGAATACGGTCAGAATCAGGTACCTGGGGGATCAACCTGCCTTGAATTCTATAAGCAGCAGCAAAAACATTGTATAAGGATTTCAACATGGTCACTTACTAGTTGTGAGACCTTGGGAAGAGGTCAACACTTAGTAGTTCCATCTCTTCATCAATATAATGGAAATGACATAATCTTTGTTTCCCTTATAAAATTGTTTTAAAGCTATAATGTAAATATGTCTGTTAAAATAATTTATAATCACTGAAGTTTTCATCTCATATAGTACTCATAAAACACTAAGAGTAACAACGATAATAATCAGGGGAAGCTGAAATAATTTATTGAATATACTCCATAAATTAGGCTCATATATACCATGTAATTCAGTTCTTCATATTACGTAGAACAAACATATTATCTATCAATAACAAATGGAATCAGGAGATGAAACCAGGTTACTTGGATTCAAAGCTAAAAAATGCATTCAAAGTGGATTAAAAATGCTTTTTCCAAACATCCACTTTTTAGGAACGGATTTAAGATGATAAGTTGGTAAGATTTAGTTTTACAGTTGGTGAAGAGTTGAACGTCTTCCCCTTAATGAATGGCCCTGAGTGGAAAGAAAGGAGGTGATGGCCCAGGCTTTCCCTTCCTCCCTCCGCTGGGCCTCCTTGGGGAGGAACAGGCTGGTGCTGAGGGAGACTTGAGGTGGCGTCCAGTAGCTCTCCTACCAGGACATGGATGAACTTCAGAGCCAACGGGGTGAGGGTATCATTTGAGAGAGGATATATCTTTACACTATGTCCTAGATTCCCCCTGCCAAAAAAATTAACTATCTGAAACATGATCAACCCACATGCCAAAGTGCATATTCTAAACCCAATTTAAACCTCATCAGCAGTTTAATGTTATTTGTCCAAATATTATATAGCCTTCTAGTGCTTCCCCTGCCATGACTGTAAAATACAAAAAGGGCAAGGTGACATAAGCTAGTGCCATCAAATTCAGTCTAATGCCTGTCTTGTACTCAGGTTCTCCCCAGTGACTAGCTATTTTCTCCAGAGATGTAAACAAGAGAGTTAACAAGAAGCCTGAGCAGGATCAGAGGGGAGTAATGGATGGTTATGACTGTAAGAGTGAAATGCCACCCCAGGTAGAACAGCAAGCAGTATGCAGATGGCATGCAGAGGACGGAGCCATGCGACTCCTTTCTCCACGCAAGATTTCAGAATGAAGCAATGCTTCATATATGATCATGGGCTGCCACTGTAAGTTTGGGAAGATCATTTGTGCTCTCGTATTTTGATAAACCCAAATTCTTCTAGAATGGAGGAGAGAGAGAGAGAACAGAGAGACAGAGAGAGAGAGAGAGACAGATTGATTACAAGAGCAACTGGGGAAGTATCAGTTTTAGGTGACACAAAGAAGAGTGCTTTGCCACTGTTTTCTTTGTAAAACTGATGAATTTCTTGTTGAATGCACATTGGGTTTTAGTTCACACGACGGGAGCAGAGTTACAGGCATTCGCCTCCGAGACTGTTCGATGGTTCCAGAATTCCTCGGGGCACAGACGCGTTTTCAGTGTTCACTTCTGGTAAATAACCAACAATCTCATACATGCTACCCCTCTGCCCTCATTAGAGAGTGCTCCTCGAAAAATGAAGTGCGCGCGAGGAAATTCAAAGCAGAGCCGGGAGAGAAGGTGGAACGGCAGCCTTCATCCCACCCTGGTGTTTTTTAATCTGGAGAAAGGTGGCATTCTGGAGGATGAATTGTACTCTACATACCACTGGGCTTCTCCTATCCTCTGCTATCGCTAAGGAAATTCTATCTCTGTTGGCTAGTATATTTTTTCTTTTTGTAAATAAATGTTTCTTGGTGAAAGCAAAAAAAAAAAAAAAAAAAAAAAAAGAAAGAAAAAAAGTGAAGGTAAGGAACAGGATGGAAGGATGGAAACTAACCACTATGAACATAAATGTTATCACTGGTACCCTGTCTCTTGCTCCTTCTCTCATTCCCTCGTGCGTGGTATGTACAGTTATATTTGTTTTGAACTCAAAACCCATCGAAAGCTTTGATCATGTGACGAATCTTCTTTTAATGACCGTTAACACAATTTACCTATAAGACTGCCTAGGTTTACAATTGTTCACAATTTGGTATAGCACTAAATAGTATTGGAAGACAACTGAATGACCTCTGTATTTGGATGAAGAAAGAAAACCCACCAAAACAATGCCTTCAAACCTAACTTGTCATTTTCAGAACTTGCAATATGACTTTGGGTTCCATGGGTTCCATTTATCAACTGGCAGAGAGCAAATAATGGCTCCAGTTTCTATGGGGTTGCCTAACTGCACTATTGTCCCCTGGTCTCCTGGAAGGGAAATGGAAACAGAAGTTGTGTTGGCCCGTGTGGCACTTGGGAGTGACAGGAAAGAGGGAGCAAGTGAGAATCTCCAGACTGGAAGAACCACCTCGCTGCCTCCGAGAGTGTTTCTTCCCTTCACCTGAGCTTGTCATGAGGTATCTCATCACTAGCAGGGGCCCAGCTCAGCTGGCGGGGAAAGGAGGGTACTTGGTGAACCGTGCCAAGTGGAGGCATCTTTCCTCACTGGGTTTGCTCCGATTTCACCATACAGACATTGTCTAGGAAACTGACTGAAGCAGAAATGCTGCCCAGAGTTCACGAGAATAATCTCCCAAGAACGTCAGGGCTGTGTCAGAATCAGCTATTTTAAAATTCATCCCTAGAAAAGTATGTCTATGATTTAGACGTTAAAAATGCCGGCAGCCGAGTCGCTGCTTACGTGGGCTACTTTCATGATGGGGTGCAGAATTGAAGGGCAGACGTCTTCCAATCCGGGACTTGTAAATTAATTCATTCATTTAACAAACATCAGTCAAATGCCTACTGTGTGCCATGTGCTATACTTGGCTCTGAGGACAGAGGGATGCAGACACCTCCAGCTGACTTCTCTGTGCATTAGTGATAACGGCAGATACAGGCATGATCAGAGCATTTTTAAAAACAATTTTTTAATGTTCTCACTTCCAAATGCCCCAGATCCTTCTGTTTATATCAGATGCAATTATTTAGTAGAAACATAATCTGAAATACATGAAAACTCTTTGAAAGCATATTATAAAACTAAAGTTTCAGCCTGCATGCCTGGAAAGCGATGTCTGGTGTACGTACGCATACGTCCAATTCACAATAACCCCATCAATGTCCACGAAAGCCACTGCACCTTCTCACTAGGTTACCTTCTACCTCCTCGTCTCTAGATCTCCAGGTCCAGCCTACCGAGACACCCATCTATGAGGAAAAGGGTCTGACTTAGTCTAAATCGGTAGCACCCTGGACAGCAACTAGAGGCATATTTAATATATTCTGACTTCCAGCCTGACTGACATTTGGCTTTCTGGGTACTTCATGACAGCAAGCTTTTGTTGATAGGATTTCCACACATGTCACTTCCCCTCACATTTTGTTCACTAAAACAGGTCAAGTGGCTGTCCCCAAATTCAAAGAAACACACCAATGCAACTCTATCAAAGGATGAGAACTGTAAGGATGGAAAACAGCCCAAATGACGACCCTGTCTGCCATTTCAGTCACCAAAATCCGGCGAAATATCGTTTCGGTCGGCAATGTGTTTCCTCCATTTTCAAGACAGACAACCCAAAGGTTCTACCCGGTGATCCAAGATCTGTGTGGCTTATAGTAGTCTGTTCATTGGCAGGGATGGGGAGTGACAGGTGGTGGTCTCATTAGGTGAAATGTGACAGATCTTGATCCAGACAGGAACGAGAAAGACAGCACAGCTTCCCCTCAGTACACAATGTAATAAAAGGACACTATGCCTACAATAAACCCTCCACTTGAGACCCAGCAAACACTGCAATCCTGCTGGCAAAACACCGCTGTGCACTTTGACGGGTGCCGATGTCACCCCTCCCGGCTGCTTCTCTTTTCCCTGGTACCCCATAGATCTGGGCTCTACCCCTGAATTTCTTTCCTTTTTCCTATTTTTCTGTGGCTACGTTTGAAGTAGATGTTGGGGGGCACGTCTCTCTTAGAGGCTGAAGAGCTGTCTCAGCCCACTTGTCATCCATAAACAGTAGAGGTCCAAGCTTCTTTCCAGGTTTCAAAACTGTAGAGTCTCTCCTCTTTCTTAAAAAACATAAATATTTTCTCTTGAGATAACTGTAGATTCACATGAAAGCGTTAGGAAGAATGTAGAGAGATCTGTGTTTCCCCCAATGGTGATAACCAGGAAATTGATATTGATATAATCTACTGACCTTATTCAGATTTCTCCAGCTTTCCATGTACTCATTTGTTTGTGGCGTGTGTGTGTGTGTGTGTGTGTGTGTGTATTCAGTTCTGTGTGATGTGATCACGTGAGTTTTTGTTTCTCACCCCACAGTCAGGAGGAGAACACTTCGTCATTACCAGGATGCCTTGGGCTGCCCATTTGTAAGTACATCCTCCACCCGACCCCTAATCACTGAGAACCACTAATTGGTGTCTCCAGTGCTGTAATTTTGCCATTTTAAGAATATCATATACATAAATTTTTTACAATATGCAACCTTTTGGGATGGGCTTTTCTCATTCGACGTAATCCCATTGGGGTCCACCCAGATTGTTGCATGGATCAACTATTTGGTGTTTTTTAATCGTGAAGTGGTATTCCATAATATGGATGAACTACAGTTGTTCATTTTCCTACTGAATGGTATTTAGATTGGTTCCAGTTTGGAGTTATTACGAATAAAGCAGTTGTGAACATTCATTTTTGTATGAACATACGTTTTCATTTCTCTAGGATAAAAATCATAGAATACAATTCCTAGGTTGTAGGGTAATTAGGTATTTAGTTTTATAAGAAATTGCGAACCTGTTTCTCATAGTACCATTTTACATTCCTACCAGTTTCTCTGCATCCTCGCCAGCATTTGGTATTTCATTATTTTTATTTTAGCCATTTTGTTAGGTATGTAGTGATATCTTACTGTGGTTTTCATTGGATTTTCCTAATGGGTAATGATGTTAAATGACCATTCATGTGCTTATTTATTATCTGCATAGCCTCTTCAGTAAAACGTCTCTTCATATTTTTTTCTCAAATTTAATTGTTTGGTTTCCTATTGTTCAGTTCTGAGCTTTCTTTATATGTTGTAAAAACTAATGTTTTGCTGAATATGTGGGTTGCAAATATATTCTCCCAGTCAGTAGCTTATCTTTTTACCCTTTATTAGAATCTTTTGCAGAGCCTAAGTTTTGAGTTTTGATGAGGTCCAATTTATCAATTTTTTTCTATTATGGTTAATGCTGTTGACAGCAAATCTAAGAAACTCATCCTGAAGATTTTCTCCTTCTTTTTCCTACAAAGTTGATCATTTTACATGTACCATAGTCTTTTAATCCAGGGTAATATGGCAGTTTCAGTAAATTGGTACTGTTGGTAGTTTTAGTATAACTCACTCAAAACTTTATTATTTGTCTTATCTGATTCCTTTTAGCATCGTATACCAATAGTCAAATTAACAGTATTTTGAGACGTAATTCTCATATTTGCAGATTTCCTTGAATTTCACCTCTCTCTCTCTCTCTCTCTCTTTCTCTCTCCCCCTCCCTCCCTCCCTCCTTCCCTCCCTCCCTTCCTCCTGCCCTCCCTCCTTCCCTCCATCGCTTATTCAGTGAAAATCCTCTGATCACTGTCCTGAAAATGTGCCATGCTGAGTATTTATTTATTTAATATTTATGACCATCTTATGGAGAAGAAGCTATTTTAATCATTTCTAGTTTTTTTTTTTTTTTTTTTTTGTTTTTTTTTTTTTGTTTTTTTTTTTTAAAGAACTGGTGACCTAGAGAGTTGAAAGAACTGGCTTTAGACATAAAACTACCCGTAGCAAGTGGTAAAGGCAGACTACAAATTCCTACAGCCGGACTTCAGAGCCCCCCTAGCCTGGACTGAATTGGGATGTATAACTATCTATAATAAGATAAATTATACACATCAGTGATATTTGTATATAAAGCATTACTACACCAAATGCGAACAGAAAAGGCTGATTATAACAGATGATCACCCTAGAGGTTTCTCAGATCATCTTTCCTTCCTATTTACCAAGGTTAATTACAGCCCTTTCTTGTGAAGTACTACGGGCGAGTTTCACAGACAAACATGTCTATAACACTCCCACCTTTCCCGGATGATCACAGCATTAATATAATATATCCTCGGAGCCCTGAAACATAAATTGGAACTGAAGCGCCAGGAAGCATGACAAATAGCAGAATGACAATATACTGTTTCAGTGCTTACAATTATGGACGGTTACTATCAGGGTCACTGAACTGCTACATGGATGGTGAACGCTGTGGGCCCAGGAGAGTGGTTCTGCTGGCGGGAAGACCTTCTGATTCCTTGGATGCCTCTGTCCGTGGAGTACAGGGGGACAGTCCCAGGAGGTCCCAGGGCTGTGTGTGGGACCACTGCCCAGGCTGATGCTACAGGAGGACATCCTAGGACCACAGAACTACCGTGTTTCCCCAAAAATAAGACCTAGCCGGACCATCAGCTCTAATGCGTCTTTTGGAACAAAAATCAATACAAGACCCGGTCTCATTTTACTATAATATGAGACCGGGTCTTACATAATATAAGGCCGGGTCTTATATTAATTTTTGCTCCAAAAGACGCATGAGAGCTGATGGTTTGGTTAAGTCTTATTTTCGGGGAAACACGGGACTTTGTTTAGCCATCTCACGTGTCGCTTTCCTTTGCAGAAACATTCTAAAACCAACATTTAAGGAAACTCGACTGTTCCATTCACAGAGCTATCTGAAGGGGCTGTTAGACAGGAGCCCACAGGGGTGAAACTAGATATTTTCCACATTCATATTTGGTTTTGAAGTCAGAGGATGCTCTCTGAAAGTACTTCTCTTCGTCTTTCTGATCTGAAAACAGAGCTTAGGACTATAACCCTGCCCTTTCCTGTAAATGTGAAATACAATCCATTGTACAATTCGAATCTTCCCATTCAATTGAAAAAAAGAGGAAAAAAGGCTGAAAAGATTTTTAAAGAGAAACACTGACCAAGCAACTCAATCCCAGATTCAAATCAACCAATCAACAAATAAACCAACGTTCAGGGCTGATTCCGCTCACTAGATTTTACGCAGGTATTCTCCATGCCTTACAACGGTAATAGTTTGAAATATATTATATTTCAGCTTCCTACCAAATTTGCATCCACCCCTGGTGTGGTCCTTTGTTTCAGATCTCATCCTGTATGTTCCTTAACATTTGACCACTAGCTCTTCATTGTAAGAGAAATTGCATCTTTTAGAGAGCACTACAGACACGGAGACATACAAGAGAGTTAACCGTCCAATGCGCCTATTTCCTTTCCCCATAAATTAGACCGCGCTTTCCTACTGAATTTTGCAAGAAGGAAAACAGACTCCCTTCAGACGATATGAGGAAGTAATGCTAAATCTCCCTTAAGATTCACTTTGGCTTCTTACAGCTGGATGTTAGTACCTTTTTATATGCAATTTTACTTCATTTAGTCTTTAAGGTTGTGCCTGAGGTTAGTTTAAAAGGTTAGTTAAATGTTAATGGATGTTAATGCTGCAATTAAATTGTTAAATCAATTGAAAACTGTGGCTCCATCTCTATCTGCGTTAGTGCTGGCCAGGGCTGCACTGGCGTATAAATTAAGAGCTGTAAATCTAGTGAAGTCTAATTAGAGACCAAATTTCTCATTTATCTTATTTTCACAGGACTGTAAGCACTGATAGATAATCAACGAAGGGCTAAAACTTTTTAACATTAAAAAACTATTTTATCTATTTCAGGATTCAGGTGACTGATTATAATTCAGATCCAATTACTGTAAAAGGTCGTATGTGAAATGAAGTTCTTTTAGACACTCTAAGTTTTATTTTACAAGTTTGCGTACAGCTCAGTGCCACCCCCATCCCCAAAAGCAAATATGAATTCATGATTCAAGACCCATGTTAGGGGCATCTTGGAGTAACCTCGGTGCTCAACAGTGTGTTTAACAGACTATTGCTTAAACCAAAAGGAGGAAAGATGGATTTGTATGCTTTGTGGCAGATTCGTCAGACAGCAAATTAAGCCTTCCTGGATGTCTAAGGTGAGAATTTCTCATTGTTGTTTCAAGTGGGTTGGCTGTTGCCATCTTGCTTTCCCTAAGTCTGAGAACACGTGTGTATAAAGAGCTCAAATGAGAGGATTTGTCCAGCCTAGTTCTCTTCAGTTCCTGTTACAGTAGAACTAGTTGGTTGAAATGACTGTGTAGGACTAGACTTAGATCCACTATATTTGATCATACTTTAAAAAAAGTTTTCTTTTCACTAGTCTCTAAATTATGCCCCTTCGTGATGTTATTTAACCACAGTTTTGGATCTATAAATGCTGACATGAAGACATGTTCATTGCACCTGAGCTGCAACGTCAATTATTGCCTTTCCAAAAAGTAGGCCTACCCCTAGGTTTCAATTTGTCAAACTGTCCCTTTGGTATTATTATTATCATTTTAAAGAGTTTATAAAAAATGTCATTTTTCTTGAATGCTCATCTCTTTAGTAAAACTCTTCTGCCCAGGAAAATACTGCTTTAGGAGAACAAGTTATAAATGGGTGTTCATCTCGAAGGCCTCGAATGAAGATGTAAGCCTTGCCCTTCCTTGTAACATGAGTCAAATTTCAGCACTGATTAAATCGCAGAAGACCGGAGAGCAAATGGCAGAGCAGACCGAATGCTCTGAACTTCATGCTCTCTTAATTTTGTCATGAATTCAGATCTTCTGAAACTCCTGATCACAGACTCTAGGAAAAATGCCACGTTAGGTTGCCTGTCCCCTAAAGCCAATGAAAAAGGCGTTCTATTGTTTTTTCACCCTTAAAGGAGCACTGACTTCCTGACAGCATGTTGTTTGTTCTTTGCCAGCATCCCAAACTCAGGAACTCACTGGTGGGAAGCCAGCTGAACCCAGATCCGTCTGTATCCATGCCTGCCAGGGGGAGGGGGCCCTAAGAGCTACCCAGGAGCAAACGGCTTTCCATTTAAGTACTTGGTGTAGAACATGGAGATCAGCTCTGTTTCATTCAGCTGCGTTACCAAAAGGCCCCATTCTGGCCTTTTTTGAGGGGTGAGAGGTATCGCTCTGCTTGTGGAAAGAGTCTGGGGAGCTCTTTGAGGAGGAAAACTAGGATGAGATATTCAATCGGCCCGATCACCAATCTTCTGGGAACAGGATTTTTTTATTTTTTTTTTAATAAGTGTTGACAGGTAACTATCCACTGAGACTAGATAGAAATCCAAAGGTTTTACTGAATGATCTCTGAGAATGATCTACAGCTGAAGCCAAAAATTCTGCTGTGAAAGATAAATTCTTTTCAATTACAGATTTTCTCCCATTACAAATGCAAACATGTTTCAAGTCCTCCAAGCCACGCTGGTCTCTGATGTGACCATGTGATGGCTGCTGGAGGGCAGGTGAGGGAGGCTGGAGAGGTGGGGCCTGAGCAAGGACCCCTCCCCCAGTGGAGAGTAAGAAAAATGATATAGATCCAACGTCTCAGTTTTGGAGGCAACAAGCAACTAAGTGCAAACCCAGCTCTTTCACATAGGCTCTGGGGCACTGGGCAAGGTTCCCCACGTGTCTTGGCTGGTGTTTCCCCACCTTTTTCTCGGCCCTTCTCCATCCACGTCCCTGTGGCTTGGACTCCCATCTGACTGCAGACGTCCAGGAAATGTTTGTATTTCTAGCTCTATCCTGACTCCTGATCCCCAAAACACCTTTATTCAACAGTTTTACTGACGTATCTACTTAAATCCATTCATTCATTTCTTCATTCATTGTTGAATGTCAGTGATATGCCAGGCACTGTACTAGGCCTTAGAAGTTCTACAGGGAGCAACACAAAATACTGGCCCTTTAGCATTTATATTCTGGACAGGGATATAAACAATCAAAAAGTAGAAATCTAACACAATTTATACACACACACACACACACACACACACACACACACACACGTATATATATATATATATTATGGGAAAATTCAAGGCAGAGTAAAGTAGAAAATGACCGAACACGCTATTTTGGGATGATGGGGCAGGGGGCAGAGAGCTGAACACAGGTTGGAACAGGCCCTTCTTATCAGGTACTGCAAAGGGAACAGGCCAAAAACAGTATTGCTAACTCACTGCCTCTCTCACCGCCTCTTCCCTCCAAACCTTCTCTCCCTTTTCCCCATTTCAGTCAGCGACACCGCTATTTACGTGTTGGTTCAAGCCAGAAACCCAGGAGTCTGTTTGATTCTTCTTTTCCTGCTATCCACCCCACTCTGAATCCTATTCCTTAGCATCTGCACTTGACACTGAGAAGTAGGCCGATATTAAGACCCTTCTTACAGAGGAGGAACTGACACCCCGTGGAGTTAAGTGACTTGCCCAGGGTTTGACAACCAGGCAATGGTGGAGCCAAGGTTCATTTGAAGTCACACCTCCTGACACCCATCTTTGCTTTTTCCCCCCTCTGCCATAAAGGGACAAGAGCAGTGAGTTTTCTGTAACTTCCTGGGTGAGTGTTAAAAATTTGCTTTGAGAGCGGCCGGAGGGCTCAGTTGGTTAGAGCGCGAGCTCTGAACAACAAGGTTGGTGGTTCAATTCCCACATGGGATGGTGGGCTGCACCCCGCCCCCCCACAATTAAAGACTGAAAACGCCAACTGGACTTGGAGCTGAGCTGCGCCCTCCACAACTAGATTGAAGGACAATGACTTGACTTAGAGATGATGGGTCCTGGAGAAACACACTGTTCCCCAATATTCCCCAATAAAAACAATTAAAAAGCAAACAAACAGAAAACAAAAAAACTCACGTTTGAAGGTTTGGGGTACGAGACGTTGGTCTGTTTCTGAAACACGGCACATACCCACCCATGTCTTTCCAGTAGTCAACGTAAGATAAAATGACTACACACTACACACTACTGGTGGTCACCTTTCTATTGTGTAACCAGACAGCCAGTGGATCTCTAATTTTCTATCTTCCCAAGTGGTCTTTGTTATCCCTGTGACTTCTGAACAGAGAGGAAAACGTAAAACGTAATTGCGGTCAACCTTGCTAATTAGAAATATCACACACACACACATATTTGCTGTTTGGAAAGAGAAATGTGTTTGAACGTGTTTTGTCTGGCCTTTCATCCCCCTTGAATCGGGACGTTGGTGTAACCCCCCTGTGTTGTTATCTCTCACGAGCGCTGAGTAGCATGTTCCAAATTTAGAACAAGAACCTAAATTTTCTCAAAGCACTGAAGAAGCAGTAGAGGCATGGCCTGAAAAAACCTGACCCAGAGAAGAGCCACCTTCAGACAGCCCTGAAAGAGGTGACACGAAGAACCCCATTACTTTTATGGGCTTGACCTGATCCCTCATAAAACTTTCCTGTGCGATTTCTCAGTCTAATACGAATCCTGGAAACACCCAGAAAGGGAAATGAGACCCTTCCGGCTTGTATTTAAACCCGACCCCAAAGCATATAGGTTTATGGGCCTCATAAACCTGATGCAACCGGAGCAGTTATGAATCAGGACCAGGGACTGTGACAAAGGGTCATTTGTCACCAGTGATGACATCACTGTTGTCACCTGCAGCATCGTAGGCTATGGCTGACCATTCCTGCGCCCAGACGCACAGCAGCCCCTCCAGAGACCAGCAGACATGTCGCCTATGCTGGCTGCTCACCGAGGCTCTGCCGGAGACCAAAGGTAAGACGATGTGGCATTTCTAGGGGTGATTTTGTAACGGAGGGACAACTAAACAACTAAAGAACGGGGGCTATGAGACACCAGGCCATAGTTCTTAGGCCTTGCTTTCCTTTTCTTTTTAAAGTTATTTATTGTTTTCAGTTACAATTGACATTCAATATTATTTTGTATTCGTTTCCGGTGTACAAGCATAGTGGTTGGATATTTATATAAGTTCTGCAGTGATCCCCCCATTAGTCTAGTACTGCCCTGGCATTATACACAGTTATTACAAATTATTGACTATATTCCCTATGCTGTATCTACATCCCCGTGACTAGTTTGTAACTGCCAATTTGTACTTCTTAATCCCTCCCCCTTTTTCACCTACTCCAACTCCCCTCCCAGCTGGCAACCATCCGATTGCCCCCTTTATCTGTGAACCTGTTTCTATTTTGTTTGTTTGGGTTTTTTTGTTTTTGTTCTTTAGATTCCACATATAAGTGAAAGCATATGGTATTTGTCTTTCTCTGTCTGCCTTACTTCACTTAGCATAATACCCTCTAGGTCCATTCATGTTGCAAACGGTAAGATTTCATTCCTTTCTATGGAGGCCATAGTTCATAGGCCTTGTTTTCGATTCAGCAGTCCTATCCTAGGATATTACAGAGGCCTATGAGTTTGGTTTGGGAATTTGAATTTATCTATAATATTGACGTCCCTCTTTTCTTTCTTTCCTTCCCCTCTGGTTTTGTAAAAAGTGTGCCTAGAAGGAACGGGGGTGGGGGTGGGAGTCTTGGAGAACTGCCACAGCCCCAGGTAGCTCACGACACCCAGGGTGTCATCATTAGCCCCCACCCCACCCCATTACTAGAATACGGGGAGCACAGCGGGCATCAGACAGGAGACAGGAGCCTGGAGAGGCAGCCCTTCTTCTCAAAAGTTAGTCCGCCCGCCTTCCCAGCAAGGCAGCCCACAGGCTCCCTCAGAGAGGAGTGTGAAGGGAGGAGCCGAGCCCTTTCCCTTTCTTCCTCCGTTCCTGGTGCAAGCCGGCCCCACCCCCACGCCCGTCCCATCTCCTCACGGCAGCCCAGGCCAAGTTTGTTGCTTGCAGCAGAAAGACTCAAACGTTTCGTGATCCGACTGTTTTCAAACAGGCTGGGCTCCTGTGAGTCTCCCCAGCTGTGACTAATAGCAAAGAGAAGGGGGAAAGAAGCTTCTCGGGCCTGCAGGCTTCAGACAGGCAGGCTCTGGGGGAAACAAGAGAAAGCCATTAACTAACCACAGTGTTATCTTGATTCTCTCCGAGAAACGAGCTAGGGACGCCTAATGAACTAGCCTTAACGGTTCAAACTGAGTGTGCCTCTGGGAGCTCCTACAAGAACAAACAGTGTGACAGATCAATGCCTAGTTCCTGTATCAAGAGAAAAGGTTATTCACTCCTCTAAGGAATTAGAGGATTAGGATATCTCGATGATATACTTTCTCTCCTTTACAAATTTTAACTTTCCTTAGTAGATTCAGGCAGACGCAGTGGAGAGTGGTGGGGAGGGCAAGGCTTGTGTGGAAGCGTGCTGAAACAGACGGGTTTGAAAGTTCATTAACGTGCGAGATTCTGCCCTAAGACGGAAGAGCGTGTCTTTTCACACTTTCTAAATCATAGCTCAATGTTGTTGTTGTTGTTATTGTTCCATGTAACGTAGATATTTCCAGTGAAATCATCCAGCCTTCAATTCCTGAGCCTCTGACTGAGACGGTCAAGGTTCAGGCAGGCAGAGCTCGTCGTTTTCGTTAAAAAATCCCCAAGTGGCTATGGGCCCAAGATTTTCAAAAGGTGACTAGGTTTCTTAGCCAAATCCTCCAAGTTGTTCATTTTCTAGGAGGCTTAAATGCATCAGTTATCATTTTGAAGAATTTCTGGGTATGAAGCGATGTGGAATATACAATTAGTACCATGTCACTTCGTAATGATTGAGACTGGACTGTGTGGCACAAATATCACCCCCAAGGGGGGCCGAGGGCAATGCCAATTGCACCCTTGGACAAAACTGGCCATGGCTTCCAGAATTTAAGAAAGAAAGACAGGGAGGGAGGGAGAGGGAGAGAGAAAAAGAGAGAGGGAGGGAGAGGGAGAAAGAGAGGGAGAGGGAGAGGGAGAGGGAGAGGGAAAGAAAGAATGAAAAGAACGAAAGAAAGAGAAAGAAAGGAGAAAAGAAAAACAATGATGGTCAGATCAATGTCCCAGTTTAGGAAACTATTGCTTAGGTCATACTTACACCTGAATCTTGCTTCTCTTTATTCTTACAGAAGCCTTTCATTTGAATTGGGTCACAGAATGTGTGTGTGTGTGTGTGTGTGTGTGTATGTGTGTGTGTGTGTGTGTGTGTGTGAATTTTCTACCAGCTGTGTATCCTCATATGATGGTCATTTGGCTTTAATAAACAAACTTGAAAGCAAGCTATCTGTCCTCCTGGTATCTCACTATCTCCTAGATTTCCAAGTGTTCTCTGGAATTACAATCTAATTAGAGTTCCTTAAATGTGAAAGGCAGCTATTTATGAGAAAGATTTGCACAGAACCACCCTCTTCACTGCCTCTTAACCATCAACATGCTGGCCTATTGAGCAAAGCTAATTATTGGGGAGCAGTATAATATATAGTTCATATTTCTGTTCAAATGTACTCCTTCAAAGCCTCAAGATGTGCATACTTTGACCCAGCAATTCCAGTCAGTTTTTCTAAGAAAATAATCGAGGCTATATGTTGAACTTTACTTATAGGAATATGGGTTGTAGCAGCTGTTAAAATATGCTTTTCCAAACTAGTGATGTCCCTAACCATGTGAGAGAATCACTCACTGTCTTGCAAAGGTCCTTTTGTTCTTTCATGTAATACCATGGGCTTACTAAGAAATAAGTTCTTATTATGTAAAAGTGGGAAATTTAGGTAAATCTCACATGAATTGTTTTAATGTGCGAGTCTGCCATACAAAATAGCACAGACTGAGTGGCTTAAACAACAGAAGTTATTTCTCACAAGTCTGGAGGTTGGAAAGTCCAAGGTGAAGGTTCTGGCAAGGTAGTTTTCACTCTGAGGCCACTTGGCTAGTAGGTGACTGCCATCTTGCTGTGCACTCATATCACTTCTTTGTGTATGGAGGGAGAGGGGGAAGCACATGGGGAGAGAGAATGAGAGAGAGACAGAGAGGAGAAACATTTCTTTGGTGTCTCTTATAAAGACTCTAACGCCATCCGATCAGGGCCCCACCCTCATGACTTCAATTAATCTTAAATATTTCCTTCTCTAAATACAGCCACACTGGGAGTTAGGGCTCCAGCATATGAATTTGGGAGGACATAAGTATTCGGTCCGTAATATGCAGTTTCCTAGTTGGTGGGAGCTTTTCTCAATGAGAATTGTTTACATAAATATTTCCCTGAGTCTTAAGTAAGACTGTTTCATTAGGTCAAAGAAACTTCACACCAGTAACGTAGAGAAGGTTCCCCTTGTTGCTTTGCACGAGTCAGAAGGTCTGCGCTCTACCCTAACTAGCTGTGTGACCGGAAACAACGCCTGTGACCTTTTTGGATCTTGATTCCTACATCTTTAGAGAGAGAGGATTAAACCAGATGTCTTCTCAAGTTTCTTTTAGCTCTAAATTCCATGCATCTGGGGCTGTTTCTTGTAGCTCTAGGTTCTCACACCTGTGATACAACTGTCAGAAATTTCATAATAAAATAACATATTTTACAAAATTTATAGGTATAAAAATTGCATGTACAAATAATTTATGCACGTGTACTTATTTCCTCACTAGGTTCATTTATACAAATGCTTATGGATTATTGTTATAGTCAACAGAATCCACTATGAAGAATTCTCTTTAATTCCATCCTTGAAGTTGGAAGCCAATGGGATGAAATACAACTCAAATTTAAGGGAGAAATTGGATCCATATTTGGAATTTCAGCAAAAACAGGAACCAGGAGGAACATTCCAGGAAAATAGTGTAATTCATTTTTATGAGTAGAATATTAGCAAACATATTTCAAACTCTGAGCCTTCTTAATACTTTTTGTATTCATATTTATTGCCTAGCAATTTCCTCCATATATGCCGTAAAACAAAGACAGTTTTGTCTGATGAGCTCCCACGACCAATTATACAGACAAGTTGGTAAGGACACAAAAGGAAAAAGGGAAAATATAAATATCGGATTTTCTGTCAACAGGTCTGTAAAAATCTCAAAGGTTAGAGGTTATCAACTTTGGTTTGACTCTCGGGTTATTCTTCAGTTCGCTGGATTTATAAAAGAACAAACTGCTGATGGTTTTGTTGGAGGAATTGAAACAATCAGTGTCAGAAGGGGTTGTAATTCAGTAGTGAGTGAAATCATCCCCTTAGTCAAGAGTTTAGAAAATGCTCCAAGAGACCCAAGTTTCAATTCAAGTGTTTAGTATTTTAATAGGTAATTACTTTAAAAGACACTCATTAAACAATTTCCATTAATAGACCCCACTGGGCATAGATGGCTCAACTCTCTAAGGCTTTCTGGGTGTGTCTTTCCTTTTGGCATTTAAAAATATTTTATAAATCTTTTTTCCACCCTGCTTCTCACTGCATCCCCTCACTGTCTCGAACATAAAGTTCTACTCCTAGAACCAATGTAATTTTACTACACTAGACTAAGTTGGGTTTTAAGAGAGTAAGACAGACTCGATGATGAGGAAAAGAAAAAAACACAGCACTTCCATAAAGGGGGAACTACAGTAATTTTAAGGAAGAGGAAATGTCTAGAAAGAATGCTCTCGTGGTAGGGCTATTTCCAACCGAAGTTTAACCTGGGCAATTATCCGGAGAAATGAAGCTGGATAGATAACCAACTTGGCGAGGCCCAAGTAGAAACAGAAAATTTGTAATTAAATATTTGATTATCCTGGCTCCATAGCATTATTTTACATATCTTTTTGATTTTATAGTTTACACAACTAGTGATGCATTTCATGATGACCCTATAAAGTGGGGACTGGGAGAAAGACTAGGGCTTTGTAGCCCTACAGAAGTGGGTTCCAGGACCCCACATCTTGTGCCTTCCAACGCCACACAACCTTAGGTAACTTCCAATCTCTCTTTATATCGTTCTATTTTATGTTTGTCACTGACATTTACTACTAGCTGATCTTTTATTGTTTGCTGGCTGATTTCCTGTTTCTGCCCAAGATTCTTTTCTGCCGTGTTGATCGGTTTCCCAAGGCCTGGAACCGCACCTGGTACGTAGCAGTTTCTCACACAAATTTGATACAGGAATATTGAATGAATGGATATGAATTAATGAGCTTGAGTTGCCTCCTCTCACTTGGGGGTAGGGTTCCTAATCCGGAGCTATCCTGAGCGCACAGCAGGAAAGCCCAACTATAAATGGTTTGCCTAAGAAGTACCCCGAAACATTCATTCCTTTCCTTCCCCTTCTGTTGCATTTTTTCCGATTGCGAGTTAATAAGAAAAATGAAAGTTTTCATGAGTTGAACTTTTGACATCTCCTTCTCTCTCCCTTCATAAGAAAACATCAAATACATCTCCAAGAAACATGTAAGCCTGGAAGTTAAGTCCTTGATTCTCAACAAACTCCCACCCACTTCCTTTCCACAAAACAATTGTTAGGATTTTGTGATTTTTATTTTCTCCAGGGTGTGTCTATTTCTCTTGGTGGTTCTCTTTCCGAGAGAGAGAGAACTTTTCAGTTGGTGTTTGTGTGGTTGTTTTTCTTAGTCTTTCCTCCTCCTCCACCTCCTTCTTCTTTTTTTTTTTTCCTAAGAGAAGATAATCAGATTCTCATGTTACTACTAAGTGTTCTAGCGGATGGAAAAAGGTTGCCACATGAGGTCACTGCTGTGTGGATGAACTTGTAAGCCCTGACAGATCAGAGAGCATCTCAGGGAAATATTATAGGGGCCATCAAGGCCGCTTCGAATTTCCTGATTGCATATATTACAACAGGATAAGCTCCAATTACTGGAGTCCTCGCTTCAATATAATGGACAATTGGAGCTGCACGGGGATTCTCATCTCTCCGAGCAGCCAAGTCTATCTGAAAATATGAAAATAAAGGTAACTATCTATAATTGGAAATCAAGGGAACTAAGGAGTCAGGCCGTATCATTTGGGGCAAGCAGAAGAAACAAAAGGGTTTTGAGAGTTCAATTTAGACTTGTAGCTGTTCACCCAGTACAGTGCAGACTTGAAATGCATAGCTTCGGATTTCTTTTTCCTGGTGATAAGTTAGATAAGATACGGAAACTTAGCCTTAATGGCTTCCAACCTTTCTATCTGTGACCATTTACAAATGTGAATGCTTCAGTGACCTCAGACCCAGTTGCTTCTGGAGCTGTCACAAGTGGGCCTTCCAGCTCAAACAACAGCAAACTCAGGCAAAAAGTTTCTCCACTGTCTATACGAGAGGAGTTGCACCAGAAGACAGCTGTTTGCCACAGCTGTCTGCTTACACGGTCATCTGAGGGGACAGTGATTAATGAACCCACTTGGGCCGCGTGGGGCCCCGTTCACTGATCCATAGTTCCAGCACAGGTATTGATGTGAAACTAATGAGAAATTTGATGCTCAAATTTGAATGTTTATTCCAATTACCAACCAACAGATCCATTTTTTTTTTAAAGCTTAAAGCATTAACCTTTTGTTAGGAATGGACAACGTCAAACTCTGGTTTTACACTGTGTGTGAGAATTTGCAGACTGAAGTGACTGGGGTCTGTTTGGAAAAATGGTCCTTTCATGCACACAGCTTTCTTTAAATATTACATTGAGTTTTCAGCCAAGGGAGGAAGGAAAGAAAGAAGTGCCTTTCGGGTACTTGTCACACTGGCAGCCACTTAGCCCTAAGCACAGGCATGTGATGAAAAGTCCTCCCAAGCCGAATCACTATGGCCCTCGACGGAAGGTGGCTCAGTGCAGAGTCCAGACCAAGGGCTGTGAGATGCTATGTCTTCTCTGCGCCGACCACACCGCACCTCAGTTGCAAGGTGCAGCCCTGACTCTCTCTCTGTAAGAGACATTAACCTTTGCTCTAGAAACAGGGCACCTATGGCACAGATGGAAAAGGGCATAAAAGAAAAGATTCACTTAAAAGAATGAAGGCATCCACGCCAGAGGAGAGAAGACCATGGTGGCGGCAAGTACACTGCAGGTCTGCAATACGCTTATGCTGAATGTTTACTGCCCACCCCTGTCTGGCATCCATGGCACACTGTTCACCATATAAAGCTCCCTTTTATACCACCCGGACAAGACTGACGCCCACAGCCTTCCATGCGGAGAGCTAGGAAGCGCGGCCAGCCCATCGGAATCAACAGGATCTATTTATTTCCCAGCCCAGAGTGGAAGGGGTCAGTCTCCTCCTAGTACCCCCCTTGGGGTCTCTGCTCATTTATAAGCCTGTCACCCAGAATTCCCGAGCAGTCTCCTCTGCCTAAGTTTCCTCCACCTGACATTCTGCATTGCTTATTCATATTTTTATCTTTCGCTTACAGTAGACATACAATATTATATTAGTTTTAGGTGTACAGCATAGTGATTAGACATATATAGAACTTACGAAGCGATCCCCCCAGTAAGTCAGATGACACCATCCGCAGCAAGTACACTATTAGCGACTCTGTTCTGCATGCTGTACATTACATCCTGACACTTGTACATTTTCACTTATGTGTTTGCTTATCTCCTCCCTCTACACCCAATCCAGAAGTGAGTCCCACAGGGGAACGACTCTGGCAGTTTTGTTTACTGCTATCCCCAGCCACTGGATGGGTGCCTGACTCATGTGGGTGCCTGGCACGTGGTTAAATAAACAAAAGAATGATTTCATTAAATATTAGTAGGGCTGTCTTGTGGGAAAATAATTAGCTCTACTCTATGCAGCCCTTTGGTACGGGGGTAGCTCAAGTGGTGCAAGTTTTGGAGGGTTGATTTTGGCAAAGTATAAGGAGGAAATTCCTATCAGCTGCAGCAAACACAAAAACAGGCGGCTTTCTACGTGTGCAGTTCTTTCAGAGCGAGCGACCCAGAGACATGAGTCCATCAATTAGGAGAATAGTGGAGGGGATGTGTGAATCACACAGAAACAAGACTGGACCACCTCTGAGGTCCCTTCCAAGTGTTATGTGACATACCTGTTCCTTCAGAGGTTGAAGGTCACGGTGGAAGATCTATGCTGTTTCACAAAAGCCATTATGCAATGCCCATGGGCGTAGAGGAGGTTGTCATGAGATTGAGGCCACTGTCCCTTTTGGGAGAATGCTAAGAATATTCCTATACCATTCTTGTTAGGCCCTACTGACGGAAGCGTGGGGGCGCCTTTGGTATAATCTGGCCAGCAAATGATTGAGGTTATCGCAATACGTAAGCTCTACCTTCCAAGCCAGGGATCCCCTCAAAGCTGAGCAAACTATTTCAGACTATTTGAATCTCTTGTAGGAAATGGTAACTTTATTGCATGAGAGGGAACCATGGTGTGAGGGAAGAGTTAACTGTTCTTCAGGAAGGCCTGACTTTAAGCCAGGATATGGCATTAAGCACACAGAAAATTGGGCCGAATAATCCGTTTAGACTCTTCGAGGTGCTGAGCTGACATTTTGATATGCTGCAAGTTGGCAAGTCGACGTTTCATAGTTTATCTTCAAATTCCACATTTTAAAAGTCATATTTCCCACTTCCAAAAAGACTATACCTGCAACCACCTTAAGCCATAGCTACTCAATAAAGGGAGAATTTAATGTCCTACGTTTTGCGGAAAAAGGGACCCCATTTCTGCTTAAAACCTATGCCTAGGTCGTAATAGTCACAGAATTTCATAAGGACAATAAATTATGAAACGATAGCAAGGTGTAAGGTATTACAGACTCAGTGCTTTTGAAAATAAAAGTTGAATGTATGGTTCAAAGTATCAGTTTTAAAATCAGTGGGGGCTATTTTCTGTGGTTTGGTTATAATGTCAAAATATAATTAATTATTTTTCTGTTCTTAATCAGATCCCCCAAAAATCTTAATTTATTGAGAACACTTCCCTACTGGGATTTCTAAATATAATTGAAAGAGAGTTTTGAAATCTAACTAGTGTGCTATGATAACTAAAGGTAAATAAGTTAGGGAGGGGGTGGAAAGGAAAGAGTCTGAAAACTTATCGTAGATACACGTAATAATCATAGCATAATAAGTAGCGTCAGGCCGCTAAGCCACCTGTATATTCGTTTTCTTTCCTTATCACATGGACATCTGTTCTCCTAAAGTCTGTCCCTTTCCTCAGCCTAGGTTTGCTTCTATAAGCTCCATCAATATCCATCATTTCTCCTGTATGCGACCCAACGCAAGTAGAATGACCTGTCCTATGTCACCACAAGGGCTGGACTCAGCGCATCACATTTAAATGTCCCCACAACCTGATGTAAAGTGGGAGCTCAATACAATTTGTCAAATGTAGGAATTATTCCTGAGTCTCCCTTTCAGTATTCCCACCACATCGATTCTCCAGCCTAAGCTCAATCAGCCCAACTATGGGAACTCATGCTCTATCTAGCCCATGGCTTGCTGGGGCACGCGAGACTATAATTTCTCTCAACGCAGAGACCTTCAGTAGACACAGAAACGGAATGGAACAAAACTTCTCAGTACTACACTTATGCTTAGCAGCTACGATATCTTACAAGAAGTTCCAAGAGCTGCTTGGTAGTATAAGGACGCTCATTAGTCACTGGCTCATAAGTAAGGCCCTTTGTGAGGAAACACAACTGCTTCCATTTTGCAGATGGGAAATGTTGAGGCCAAATGTTGAGTCTTCTTCCAGAACTTGCCAGTGACGGTCACGAACTGCGGTTATTTTGTTAACTCTGCTCATTAACCATCACATAAGCTTCTCAGGTAACAAAAGACCCAATACAAGTCCCGTGCATCTGTTGCAGAGAAAATCCTCTACCCGACAATAGGAATAGCATTTTCCAGCAACTTTTATGTTCTACTTTTCCTGTGTCAAGTAATGATGGGAAGACATCTGCCTCGACAGAAGACCTTAGCGGCCGAATCATTTATTACGTGCAAAAGCATAAACACCACCAGATTCACTCTCTTCCTCCAAAACAACGAGATTGGATTAAAACAGAAGTTTCTAACTGTGGTGCCACCAATAGTCTGTGTCTTATAAGTTGATGACTTCTGAAGAGATGGTCTCTCTTATTTCTATTTGCTATATTTCCTGCCTAATGTGTGTCTGCATGTAATGTTCCCGGATTTGAAAGCCTCCCCTCACCTTTGTAGTGTGTGTGTGAGAGTGTGCTGTCTCTGTCTGTCTGTCTGTCTGTCTGTCTGTCTCTCTCTCTCTCTCTGTGCAATAAAGCGCCTGACCTCTGCTTTGGTCCTGGCCCCTCTGGCGGCCAGGGGGGGTCTCTCTCTGAGGGGTTTCTGTGCACCAGCAGTCAGGCGGAACCTGTCTGCTGGCGTTCATCCTGTGCACTTGAAAGGGAGCACCATCGAGATGGGCTGACCTTGCTGGCCTGGCAACCAGAAGGGAGCATGTGTGGGGGGCGCCTGAGGGGGTGCTCATGCCCTGGCCCGCTTTGAGGCTGTTCATTTCAATGGCTCTGCTTTAACTGTCGCCTTGGATTCTTTACTGACCACTGGCAAAGGGGATTGTTTCCTTGGCCCGACTTCAGAGGCTTGAATCCCTTCACCTTGACTTCTCTTAGAACAGCAAACCCAGGGGCGGGGGGAGACAAAAGGCTGAAAGACATCACAGGCCCATGGTGTTCCTAGGACATGGGTAATGGCTGCGGCCACATGACCCAGCTGCCAGCGGCTCACGGGGTGTCTGTTTACAAAGCATGTAGCACTTTTCAGGTGCAAGACCTTTTAAAGTGACTTCCCAGTTCTACCTCTGTAGTTCCAGAACCTTGGTCACACAACACGTTATTTTTGAAAGTCACGTCCTCCCTAAAGGAGAATAATTACAACGACTTCTTAATTATGGATAAATTTCAGAAAATCAATGATCGTAATGCCCTTTGGTGATAAATAAGGGTGGGACTAAGTACGTGTGTGTTACCTACTTCATGTTTTTAATAAAGCAAAGACGTATCGAGTGTCATTTTTCTTTGGCTTTAAAAATTCTATCAGAACTTCAAAGATACCTTTTCGGAGCTTTCGAAGATTAACTATTAGCCTTTGAATAAAGGATCAAATACCTTGCATTTCACACTGCACAATGGAAGGCCACACTTCCTCTAAGTGTTTCAGAGGCGAGTTCAATTTTGAAGGGAAGTTTTCCATTCGAGATGTATGAACAAAGGCAAGTTTGTGTCCTGGGAGACAGGCCCAGGGGACTTCTGCTAAGAGAGATGAAATGATCCTGGGGTAATCAAGCCACCTCTGCGGTCCCTTTGGCCAGTTCGCCTCACTCCCGGGTGTTCTCCATTCACCGGGGAAAAAGTCCAGCCCTGGTCAAGCAGATGCTGATTAAATGAAGTCGGAAGGAATGTGCACAGCGACCTCCGAGGCCTGCAGGACGGTAGAAACTAGACAACGCGCGGGAAAACGCTCTGAAAATTGTAAGATGCTCCTGCCGTCACAACGACGATCTTTCGGTCCCTACGACGTGTTCGTGGTGAGTTTGCTCTAGTTCGCTTCTGTCCTGGAGAAAGCCATCTCAGAGCTGGGACCTGCCTCTAATCTCCCTGCCTCTTTTGAGGTCTAATCTGTTAAAATGACAAAATACTTTAAATAGTCTGAGAAGTGGCCATTTTATACAACACAGTCGATTCAGAAACTGAAGAAGCTATTATGTTACAGCTATGGCGAACTGACACTGATTTAGAAAGAAAAAACACACACAGGACACCAAAAATCTTTTTTTTTTTTTTTTTACGTGATTCATAAAATCTTTGCTACCAGTGACATTGGGTTATGTTGTGTGTAAAACGGAGGACATTCTGAGAGGTAATGTTGCCCCTTATAAGCTGCGGAGGGGATCCAGGTTTTAGAGTCTGAGGCAGAAATATTGCCCAAAGGAGAGATAAACTTGGAGACCTCTTCCTTAGCAAATGGAATATCCTTAACATGGGCCAAAATGAAGTTGTGGTAGCCTAAAGTCCCCAGTCCAAATCAATTTGTGCTTGGATCTTGTTACACACCAGATAAATGGCCAGCTAACAGCCGGGTTCCCCAACTTCTCAGTAACATCTGGCCAATTTTCACTTGTGGCTGGAGGTTGAAACCATGTGAAATCCTGTGGTTACAGTCATTTCCACCAGGAAACTGTGAGGCTCTGAGTGGTATGTAAATGAAGACTTTTCCGTGGGGTTTATTTTTATTTCCAAGTTGGAACTTGAGGTTTGGTCACATACGAGGACCAACGTGGCAAGGGGGCGTTGTACACACAGCTCCGGAAGTGAGTATTGTGAATGTTTTCCTTTCCCTGGGAAAAAAATGTTCTGTTTTCATTTATGGAATTTGGGGTCTGGGAGACTGTCTTTCAGAGAGAAAGCAGCGAGGAGATGAAAATGGATTTCTCACTTCCTCCCAAACATTACCCTTGAGTATTAAAGACCCACCGTTTTCTGAGCAGGTTCATTTACGGCATTGAATCCAGACCACAATCTACAAAACTGGCATTATTCTTTCCATGTAAAAGAGGATGTCATGAGGCCCTGAGTGGATTCAAACAAACACACAAAACTTCAGAAACTCACCCTTTTCTTCCTCCACAAAATACAGCTTCGCCAATGGGACTTCAGCAGTGCCCTCCCTTCCTCTCCACTCATAACACTGTCTGAACTGTTTTAGAATTTGGAGATGCTGGTGTTTTAGGAAAGGAAGAAGGGCCCCGGTCAGCTCCCCTGGGGTTTGGGCTGAAGTGTTTTCTAATCATCCTCCACACATTAGCTCTGATACTGGATACTCAGCAAAGGGGGCATCTTTGCAACAGTTTGTTCTCAAGGTTGGTGGCCTGGAGTCAGGGCTTATCTGTGCGTTCCTTCTCAGGAACGGGGCCAGATCAATACTGCATTCTTTCAGACCGCTCTAAACCCAGCGGGGAAGACACTCACCCTACTGCAGCCCCCTGCACCCTCCTGGAACAGATCAATACCCCGACAGTGCTGAGCTTTGTTCCTTCCCCAGCTCTAAGATGTTCTGCTTGCTCTACACGATTGCTTAAAGGCCTGCATTCCCTCCCCCCGGGGAACAACACCACCCCCTCCCTCATCGGCAGTAATACCATCACTGTAATTGAATTGAAATAGCAGCGGCAAACCCGGGATCCGGGCTTCGTGGGGTTTTATCTTTTTTGAACATCTCTATTAGTAAAAGGTGTCGATTTGGCTTTAATATGTAGTCGGAGCTTTAACACGAACCTACACTTATTTCCACTGGCTTGCAAAACCCACTGAGATGATTTTACCAGTGGGGATCGTAGAGGGGGCTGTTTCAGGGGAGAGGAAGATATAAAGTCCTAAGCTCAAGAATATTAGCTTAAACTTTATGCGGCTTGAAGCCCATTATATCTACCCCATGCCGCCACAGCAATTGTCTTTAGAAGGCTCTGCGTCTTATTTACTTTTGAAGCGATGCTGGGTAAAAATGAAATATTTATTTTTCTGCTTTCAGCCAACATTGCATTCAAGAGTAAATCACACAAACACTCAGCAGATCCCATTTTTCCAAATCGTATTTGTTCTTGTTGCTGCCTGCTACGCAAAGTTATTGATATGGCATAAAACTTGACCATTACACATTTCTCCTCATACTTATCTCCCTCCAAAAAAACCAAAACAAAACAAAAACAAACAAAACGACACAAAAAGCCCCAAAAATCCGAAAGAGCCACAATAGCAGAAAAACAATTAAAATATGTCTTAGACGATGTACTAGATGATAGCATTGAAATAGAAGAATGTATATGAAAACCCACTAGTTGGCCTGAAGAGTTACAAGCTGAGCACTTCAGGGCATTTCCTCGCTCCAAGCAACCGCTGTGTTTGGGTCCCGTGAACCTGTCCAGGGTCCTGAACTCCCTTCTGCCCCTTTTGTGGTCTGAGGCTTCAGCACACAAGTCCCTTTGCCCTTCCCCTCAGACGCTTCTCACTCTTCTCCTGCTTTTCGTGTCTCTAAATCCTCCCCACCCTTCCAGGTGTGGTGCTGATTTCAGCCCCTCTGGGAGCCTCTGAAAACGGTCCGAGCCAGTGGACACAACGGAGGCCGGCAGTGCATCGGTGAGGACAGATGATAGGACGTGAGCAGCCACAGGCAGGTGAATGGCCAAAGTCGGCCCATTACTTGTTTTTCCTAAAATGGTAATTGGGGTAACAAATACTAATATTCATTAACTGACCAACTGATCCATGAGTGGTCAAGGTCGTCCTTAACAATCTTATTCTCTCACTGGCACACTGAATGAATGAATGAATGAACGAATGAATGAATGAATGAATAAATAAAAAATATATATTTTTTCACACTGAAATATTTTTAAGAATGGCGGGAAGGGGTGGGCCTGCACACTCTGACTGGTACCTTTCTCTCTCTCTCTCTCTCTCTCTCTCTCTCTCTCTCTCTCTCTCTCTCTCTCTTTTAAGGAGGGCGCAGCTCACAGTGGCCCATGCAGGGATCGAACCGGCAACCTTGGGGTTATCAGCACCCCGCTCTGAGCTAATCCGCGACCCCCACTGGCACCTTTCTTGAAGTTTGTCTTAGAGAACTCATAGATTAATGATGGCCATGTGCCGCGTGGTGTCAGGTGTCCAGGACAGTCCCAGACAGAGCATTTGTAGCCACAGGCTCAGCGCTATAACTTATACATGTCATCAGGCACAGAACGTATACGGATTAAAGTGCTGGCTGGTGGAAGACATCCTTTCATAGAGACCAGGGATGTCCCCTGGACTGTCCATGCACCATAACTATGAAAAAAAAAAAAGAATAAGAAACATACCAGAGGGAAATAATTCAGAACAGCTCCAGGATTGCAAACTAGTTAAATTGTCACTTTTTATGGCAGACACACCAAGCCAAGTTGCTTTAGCTAGTAGCTTACTTTAATTCACTATTCAGTCCTTTTCAGGTTGGATATTTAAGTACAGCTCCGGAATACATTGGTCGGCTAAGGTATATAATTAAAAAGTCCAGCTGAAATATTCTGATGTTTTAAGCTGGTACCTATAAGGCCGAGAAAGGAAATCAGCTTGTCAGACAATTGACTGTCTTAAGGGGAAAAACAGAATTGGTTTTCCTTGCTGAAAACACTCAGAATGACAGCCACATAACAATGTAATGATGTGAAATACAACACATACCATATATAATGTGCAAAGAGGAGAGAGAAAGACAGAATGGAGCAGAGTACATAATCTCTCCTGCATTCATGCAACCAGATTCAATCGAGTCCGACGCATTACGACTATAGAAGTTACATGACACATGTACAAGATTTTATGAAATTTATTTAAAAAGCACTTGCCTGAGGTATTGATGTAGACAAAGAAAGCATAGGGAGGACAAAACTCATTATACACGAGAAAACAGGTTGCTGGTGAGCGGTGGAGCCATAGCAGTGTAGAAAGTTGAAAGAAATTAAAATTGAAGTTTTGAGAATTGTTCATGTAATATATTTTGAACAAAGAAAAGGCTTGGTTTCATCCTTCCTTCCCGCCTTCCTCCTTTCTTTCTTCCCTCCCTCCCTCCATCCCTCCCTCCTTCCATCCCCCCCCTCCATCCTTCCCTCTCTTCTCTCTCCATGTCTCTCTTGCTCTCTCTCCCTTGATTTCTATAAGAAGAGTTATCAAACTCCTCAATTTGGGCACCCATGTGACATGGTGGGAAACACGATTGAACTGGCTAGTACTTTGCTGGTACCTTGGGAAGCTATTCATTTTGGGTCATTTTCTCGCTGGTATCGCTGTGACCACTGGAACTGTCCACCCAGTTACCCACTGCAGCTTGATGAGACTATGCGGCATAAACTTCTTTTTAGCTTTAAGAATGAAACGTGCTGTGCCAAAGGAAAGAATTATTGAAATCATCATTGCCTCGAGTCTCTCACGCTTCCTGCCTGCTATTTATTACTATTACTACTCATTGAGTATCCGTTATGTTCCAGGCACAGATTTTTGAAATCCCTTAGGATGGCTAAACATCTCTATTAGTTGACTGTGTTTCATCGTTTAGGATACTGTTTTCAGCATGGTCTTAGGATTTTAATTTTATTTTTCCCCCCAATTTGGATAGTTCATTCATTCTTATGATATTATAGTAACAGCATGGTTTTAGCTCTTATATTTAATTTTTGGTATTTTTAAACCCATAAATTCAAACTGGCTTAAAACAGACTTTATCAATCACAAGAACCTAACTTCAGGAGAAAAATTAACCTAACACTAATTGTTCACCTCACCAGACAAATCTCAGAGTTTGATATGACATGGCTAGAGAGGCAAACAGTCTACTGAACATGGTCTTTAGGTGTTTTTCCTACTTCCTAAAGTTAGAGCTTTGCACATTTTTTTTAAAATTTGTTTTGAGAAAAAATAAAATTTACAGAAATTTGTAAAAAAACAAAATGAAACAAAACAGTACAATGAAACTACAATAATTAGTACCAACAACCCAGAGTTAGGTCAAACTTCACAGGGCGAGGACACAGCTCTTCACAGCAGTGCTCATTTCTGGCACCAGTTATATGTTGAGGGGTCCCCAGGGCATCCCCACCTTTGATCAGTTGTCCTCGAACCTGGAGGTTCCCACAAGCGGCTCAGGTTTGATAACCTGCTAGATTGAGTCACAGACGTCAGGATAGTTCTATTCTTATGATGACAGTTTTATTACAGCAAAAGGACGCAGATCGGAAACAGCCAGAGGAGAAAACACATAGGGCAAGGTCTGGGAGAGTCCCAAAGGTGGAGCCGCCATCGCCTCTGGGGACATGTCGCCCGCTGGCACCTCAATGTGTGGCAAACACAAAGAGTACTGCCAACCAGGGAAGCTCACTCAAGGTTTAATGTCCATTGTTGTTATGGGGGCTTCATTCAACAGGTGTGATCGACTGAATTGTTGGCTATATGACAATATTCAGCCCCACTCGCCAACCAAAGTGTGGGCAGATACCCTGTGGTTCAAAGCCCCGAGCCCCTAATCACAGGGTTGGCCTTTTCTGGCACAAGCATCTTCCATCTTGAGTAACCTCATTAGCATGAACTGCCTAGGTGCCCCCCCTGACTCCCCAAGTTAGCATCAACTATCAGAATCGCGTGCATAATAAGGACAGAGACTCCCAAATAAAGGAAATTCTAAGTGTTGAGAGTCTACTTACTAAGATCCAGGGACAAAGGCCAGCCAAATCCTTTCTATACGTTAACTATTATTATTTTGCTAACCCATAACAACAGAAGATACAAACTTTTAAATGTGTCCACATGGATCTCTTATAAGAAGGATAGTCTCATAAAAGAATACATCACCTACAGTACAATTACTCAACTAAGGAAATTAAACACAAATATAACAGTATTATCTAATATGAAGTCCAAATGAAATTTTCTGCAGTTCTCTCAATTCGTTTTTCCTTTCAGTTCAGGTTCCCCTCTAGAATCACACATTTCCTTTAGTTGTTATGTCTCACTATATTCTTTTAAAACAGAAATGGTTCCTTCATTTTTTTCATTCTTTTCTTTCGTGACACTGACAGTTGGGAAGAGTATAGGCCAGGGGTTTTACTTAAAAAGTCCCCTAATTTGGGGCTGTCTCATTGTTTCCTTATATATTGATTCTCGGGGTGCATTTTTCTGGCATGAACCCTATGGAAGTAATTTCACTGTGTCCTCAGTGAACCATATCAGGAGGTATGTGACACTGTGACTTAGGCTGTTTACACATGATTTTCCTATTGTAAAGATCTCTTTTGTACTTTTGTAATTAATAAGAAATCTAGGTGGCGATATTTTGAGATGACGCAGATAATCCCAAACATTTCATACCATAGATTTAGTATCTATTCACGATTCTTGTCTCTATGAATGTGTGTTACCTTCTATTCTGCCATAAATAAAAAACCATTTCCTTCACCCCTGCTCTTCAAATGACCCAATCCAAATGTACCATATGTTTCCTCTGGAAGTTTGACTGATACAGGTACCAATATAGGTGTCAACTCAGCTAGCGTGGAGACGTAATGTCACAAAGCAATGAAATAGCCAAGGCAGTTTTCAAACACATGACGAGCTGCCTCCCAAATCTGTGATCTTTTAAACACACCACCCTGTTTCCAAATGTCCAACCACTGGGAAAGTGTAATGTGGGCAGCCAGCCAGATACCGTGTTTCCCCGAAAATAAGACCTAGCCGGACACTCAGTTCTAATGCGTCTTTTGGAGCAAAAATTAATATAAGACCCGGTCTTATTTTACTATAATATAAGACTTGGTCTAATATAATATAAGACCAGCTCTTATATTAATTTTTGTTTCAAAAGATGCATGAGAGCTGACTGTCCCGCTAGGTCTTATTTTCGGGGAAACAGGGTAGTGAAGAAAATTTGTGTTGGGGATTTAAAGGGAAAAAAAAAGAATTGGGGAGTTTTCAGAGAGAAGGAATTAAAGAGGAGGTAGAACCCCCTTAGCACGTATAGACAATGTGAGAGAAAGTCAGTTATCCTAGACTTAGCAAACATTGGGGGCTTACGGCCATACGCTCCCCCCATGTGCATCCCGAATGACATGACATGTAATCTGAGACCTAAAGGGTGATGAGGTAGGATGGACAGGAAACCACTGCTGGGAGTAACGGGAGGCCACAGAGAGCCCTGGACCAGTGCTGTGTACACACACACACACACACACACACACACACACACACACCCAGAAACCCTTGAAATCCATAGGCACAGTTAAATGGCGGTGAGGGAGCTGGGCCAGTGTAGGGCTAGGATGTGGAGGAAATAACTGTGTTAAGGAATGTTCTTGCCTTTCCCCTTTACTTAAGCTGTGATGATATTAATATAATAAGTGACACTCAAGATGTTTCTCCCATAGACAGGCCTATGGTTTCCTGGTGATGCCTGGGAAGGCATAGCTTATGTGTGGGGCTGGGAGCCCTTGTACAAAGAATGTAACTTGACTGGGTTAGAACAGTCAGCGTGCCTTTTCCAAAGCCTTAGCCCAGAACCTAACTACTCCAGGGACCTCCCGCAGCAACGGCAACCATGCTTCATGCGAAAACGCTAAGCTGCCCCCAGGGAAGTTTCTCATTGCGAACAAGTCACTTAAGTAAAGACCCTTTAGACTGAATGAGTCATCTCAGGTGAGCTCTTTGCAAATCAGCCTGATGTATTTTCTCCTTTGACGCCTGGGCTGTCAAATTTCACACGGGTGTCAGACAAGGTGAACAATCTAGTAACCTGTTCATTTGCTTGAAATCGTGACAGCAGTAATCTGATCGGCTTTGCCAGACTGTCTCCCTGTGAACTGGACAGTGGTTTCTCCTGTGAAGATTGTGTGACACATTCAGACAAGTGTGTGATTATTACAGAGCAGACAATTGTGGCATCTGGGTAACGGAGACAGCCTGGTGCTGTGTGAGAAGCCCACACTTGCCACCCTTTCCATCCGTGTGCTATGACGCTGGTATGCTCGAAACTGTCTCCAGGTCCCTTATTTCCTTCTGGGACTACCTCACTCACGGATTCCTTCCTTCAGCGGCGCTCAAGCATATTTATCAATGTTCACCCCTGTCTGAAGCTATTCCAACTGGAGTTATTTCCAGGCTAGGCTGTGAAAGCTACTCCTTAACAAAGGAGAATGACGACAGACACGTCCGAGTGTTGGAGAAGGGTTATATTTAGACTTTTTTTGATAGACTAGGAATCGAATCTTTCTGTCCTCCTTGTATGCGAGCCAATTTTCCTTGTAAATTCTTTAAGACATATCATGGAGTTCTCGATACCCAAACCTGAGTCAAGAGGACAGTGTGAGAATATTAAGACATTAAAAGCATTTCAATTTAGGTAAATCTGTTTTGACAGCTGCTCATATGCAAGCTGGCTCAAATATCTAGTGTGTCTAGAAGATGACAATTTGGGAAATGTCATTTGAACTCTCCACGTAAGTACACCAAGAGCGAATAGACCAATAATTACAAAGAAGTTGTCATGAGATTTTTTTTCTTCTAGTAGATTCCTTTCCTCTGAAATAATTTCCACAATTATTCAAACTTAATTAGAGTCAGGGTTGGGACATATCAGCTTTACTTGAATTACGGCCAATCTTAATAAACTGTTTAGGATTTTATCTTTTTCTCTTTTCATCTTTTTTTTTTTTTTTCCTTTTTAAGAGGAGAGACAAAACATTTGATCAGAACAGGTAGAAAAAACATGGGTAAAAGAAAACTGAAGTCTCATTATTGTAAGGTAATTTTCAGACAATCCTCATTTTGAAATAATTTCAAACAAACCGTCTTCTCAAATTTAAACCTTTGGTCCAGATAAATAAAAAGAAAGGCTGCTAAGAGAACTGGTTGGTCAAATTCGAGAAAGTTGGTCTTCATGAAGAGCAAGCTAGATATGAGCCACCCTCCCAGTGTGCAAACATAAAACTACGAAGAGGGAAGATTTGCACAGTCAAGAGGTATGACGTGACTTCTCAGGAAAATTCTGGAAGTAATGAAAGGGGAAGCAATCACCCTAAGTGTCAAAGAAACAAAGCATGTTAGGTAACTTGCATGTACTTGATGGGTTATTGTTTTGGTGCCCTGTTGTCTAGCTTTCTTCCTTTTAACCCCATCTACCTCTGTGCCATTCTTCGCTCTGTACAGTGAATTTGTCTTCTCGCCCCTCTTCCGCCTCTGTCCCAATGCCTTGATATATTTCAATAGCTCCCCTGTGTGTTATGAATAAATGTTCAAACGCCTTTGCATAGAATACAAATTCTCTGTGATTCGGCCATTTGCTGTAGCTTCCTGCCAACCCACAACCCCCAACAACCACCTCTGCCACGTGTCACTTATTGTTAAATTTCTACTCTCCTTTAATATGTGGCTTGGTCATCACTCCTGCAAACTTTCTCTGACTGTCCTCTCCCCTTTCTCCACTGCAAGGTAGCGTGGGTTACTCCCAACCCTAGTGCCAAAATTGAGTGTGCACATGCAAGAGTCAATGCAGGAAAAACATATTGAGATGCAATTTGTCCACAATAGACTAGAAGCTTCCTAGGGCAGACACAATGTTACCACCTGTTGTTATGCCCCAGATAACACGTGGGGGGGGGGAGAAATAAACATTGTTGTATTAAGCCAATAAGATTTTGGAGTTAGAAAATGACAAATCTCTCCAAATTGATCTATGAACTCAATACATTTCCTATCAAAATGACAGCATATATTTGTAAAAATTGATAAGCCTTTTCTAAAATGTATACCAGTGTGAAAATGTGAGGGATCCAGGATAGATAAGACAAGTTTTGGAAAAGGACGAAATTGGAGGACTTCTATTTCCTAATTTCACAACGTTACTCTAAAGCCACAATAACCGAGATAATATAGTTCTGAAATAAGGATGTGAATTCAGATCAACGCCACAGAATTAAGAAGACGGACATTTATTCTTACATGTGTGGTCAGGTGACTTGTGACAAAAATGTCTAGGCTGTTTAATGGGGAAGCAAAGTCTTTTCAACAAACAATTTTGAGATAACTAGATATTTATATGCAAGAGAGTGAATTTAGGCCCTTCCCTAATGGTATTCACAAAAAGAAATCCAAAAAGAAATCCAAAATGTACCCAGGACCTCATCATAACTGCTAAAATGACAGAATTTCTAGAACAAAATACAGAAGAAAATCTCCCCGGCCTCGTGGGAGAGAGAAGGCTCCTACACCAATTCTTTCCTTCCTCAGAAGCTCCAACCCCGCCTACGACTTCACTTGAGCCTTAGCAGCTGTTTGTTTTAGGAAAGTTGACAGTGGAGAAAGGGATGCCACATTCCTGTCACCATGTTTCAGAATCCGACCCTCTCTTTTTTCTCTGACATAGCGTCACCGTGCAGAACAAAACACCCAACCTTTTATTAACGTGAGCAAACTTTTCCAAAAATATTTAGTTCTCTCTATTGAAATGGACACCACTGTAAAGAATATAATCTAACTCATTATCTTCAGATCCTAAATCTAATTCTTTAAAAATCCTCCGTGATGCACATATGCTGTATGAATAATTTCACGGCTCTTTCACTTTGACCTTTGGCTACATTAAACAAAGCAATCATAAGATTTACAAATGAGACACGTAAGAAATATATAATGATTAAAATTTAAAATACATAATGTAACCTTTCATCATAAAAATGAACGTTCTGCTAATTTGATCTCAAAAGTATATTGATTAAATACATTTTATAACTAAGAAATATAGGATAATCTAATTAATATGTGTCTGAAATGAAAATATTTATAACAATGATCTCCGGATCATAAGTGTTAATGCATCTTAGTGAATTCTCCAGTTCATTTAGTAATTGGGTCTCATTGTTAGCAAACATTTAAAATGGTATTTTCCATAGGTGTTTGTAAAAACATTTATATTTGCCATTTGAAGCATTTTTCATTTTTTTCCCCTTTATGCAGGTCAATTTAAAATCAGTTTTGCACCCTCTAGTTTGTTCGTCTTCACTGTCGTAATCATTGATGCTAATGATGGTTTTCATTTCCTGTCAGAGGTGTGGATTTTGTCAACGACCCACCTACCATGAATACTGGAACTAAACAGATGTGCATTGCTAACCATATGTAACTAAGTGAATAGAAAGTCTTAGATGAAATTTTATGACTCTCTGCACACTTTATAGATGCTTAGAGTGTCTTATACGCTTTGATATTTCCAGAGCCTGGACCATAGCAGGCACTCAATAGATGTCAAAATGCATTAATTAACTACATAATAATTTATAACATGATTCTCCAGTTTTAACTTATTTCTATAATTTAATTTTTATCACTTATAAAGCAAATGCAATATCAGTGAAATAAACTTTGGCAATGTATATGTAAAATAAAGCAGATATTACCCAAGTTTACAGGATCCAAAAATTAGCAGCAATTGATTTAATGTGAATATGCATATTTTTATCTATGTACCTCTCTTTTGTTTCTAAAATAATTCTTTTTTGTATCTAAATATATATACATACACATATATATTATATTATGATATCACACCTAATTTAATAATTTCTCTATTGTGGGCCATTTAGGTAGTTTTTGTTTTTTCTGTTATAAATAACGCCGAGACAAACATTTTGTATATGTATCTTCATCTATATCTTGAGTATTTCTTGGTGAAACGTTCTTAGAAGCAGGATAAGTACATCATAGGATTATACTTCTGTAGACCTCTTGAGAGACACTGACAAACAGGGATGGTTCTTAGATAAATGCAGGGTAATGTTATTTACCTTGGCTGTTTCAGAGAGAAGCATTTGAACCAGAGGTTTGTAATTTAGGCACGTAGAATTCACTCTTCATCAAGATGGAGAGTTGAAGACTCAGAGTCACCTCAAAACCAAATAGACTTCTTCTAGAAGACTGACTTTTATTCCTCTGGCATTTGCACGTGGTGGGTTTACTCTCCTGATGGCCCCTCCCACTCTTACGATGGGGTCACCTCTGGGCCCCAGCTACTGCTGCCGCTGTCACTAGCAATGCAGTTTGTGGAGTGTTTGCTGTCTTCCTCCCACATCTTGGTTCTGGTTTTTTTTTCCCCCGAAGATTTTACTGGGGAACAGTGTGTACTTCTAGGACTTTTTTTTTTCCCAAGTCAAGTTGTTGTCCTTTCAATCTTAGTTGTGGAGGATGCCGTTCAGCTTCAAGTTGTTGTCCTTTCAGTCTTAGTTGTGGAGGGCGCAGCTCAGCTCCAGTTCCAGTTGCCCTTGTTAGTTGCAGGGGGGTGCAGCCCACCATCCCTTGCGGGAGTCGAACTGGCAACCTTGTGGTTGAGAGGATGTGCTCCAACCAACTAAGCCATCCAGGAGCTCAGCAGCAACTCAGCTCAAGGTGCCGTGTTCAGTCTTAGTTGCAGGGGGCAGAGCCCACCATCCCTTGCGGGACTTGAGGAGTAGAACTAGCAAACTTGTGGTTGAGAGCCCACTGGCCCATGTGGGAATCGAACCGGCAGCCTTCGGAGTTAGGAGCATGGAGCTCTAACCACCTGAGCCACCGGCCAGCTCCATCTTGGGTCTGTTTTACGAACCTCTATTTTGAATGTATTCTTTTTCATCTCTCTTAGAAAGGGCCAGGAGCCTGGCCCGAGTTACATGAGGAGAAGTCTTGCCCAGCTGGCTGTGTGCTTCGTTCTACGCATGGCAGTGATTGGAGCTACGGTCTCCATCAACCATGAGTGTGGGTCCCTATCCTCCTTGCACTTTATCCATCACTGGTACCCAACACTGCAAAGCCCAATAGTCCTCACCACTAGCTCTGCTCTGTGTCTTCCCGCTGTCAGAGAAATCCTGAGATATTATTGCGCTTGTGTGGACATATATGGGTCAACATCATGGACCTTCTAAACTGTTCATCGGTTGTATGTATTTCACTCCACTTAATCTGTTACTATACATGGGGTGCCAAAAAAAGGTATACACATGACTTGTATTCATCTTTTGTTATTGGTATATATTATTACAATTTTAATACATTTTGTTTTCCTTTCTTAAAATGTGTCTACGTGCTTTTTTTTGTTTTGTTTTGTTTTGTTTTGGCACCCTCTGTATATTCACAAGATATGTGGTAAAGTTGTTATCTGTTGAGAACCTGTTTCCTTCTTGTAAGAGAACAGAGCAGTTTAATGGAATGTTCAAAGGAAAAGTGGGTTTCTCGCGGAAGCTAAAGAAAAATTCAGCACTTCTGACAAGACCAGAAGATAAAAAATACCAGTGAAGGTAGACTGGGGACATTTCTGATATAAATGTGAATACACTATTTCAGTTTTGGGAGAAATTCACATCTAAAGCTTTTGTTATGGAAGTTGTTTTGACTGAGAGTGTTAAAAAGGAGAGTGTGTGTGTGAGAGGGTTTTCATTTTCTACTTATCCCTCTGCTGAGCAGAGCCTGAAAGAGGAAGTGGGCCCTGTTTTGCTCAGTTTTCAGATTTGTTATTTATTTAGTCTACTGCCCCCAGACAGCAGGGACCAGAGCTGGTGAATTTTACCATTTGCCGTCCCTGCCCCTTGTACCTAAGCACAATTTCAGGTGCAACCTGAGTGCTGACGACTGAATTTAAATTTAAGTGCACACTTTCCTATTTCAACTAAGTGACGGCCTTAGTTGAAGAAAAAGCATATGGGACATATTAATCTCAATAAAATAGACATGTAATGCCATTGAAATAAACTCTGTGAAAGTAACTGCACATAACCTTACATATTTATGTTATCAATTTTTTTACAAATATGTATTTCATGAGGAAACTCCTAGATAATTATCCTATCAAAGAGAACTAAAATTGCATTCTTTGACTTTCCCTGTTCATCAAAATAGGAAAATAATTAGGTTTTTGAGTTTGTCCAATGATGAACATAGTTTCCTGAGTGTCCCAAGGTGAGTATGACATTGCAGCCATTCTTACTAAGGCTGGATATTTCAATAGTACCATTTTGTTTTCTATTTATGGGTATAATCAGGAGCTGGCAACATTACTCTCTGCTCCCACACAATTTATGGGGAAGGAACATGCCTTTTCTATTTTATAAAGAGAATTCACGAGAGATTGAATGAAAAATCACATCCTCAAAAGAATGGCTCATCCCAGTGAATATAATGTCCAAATATTTTAACCCATAAACATTTTGACTTTTTTTTTTCTTTCTTAACTTGCAAGAACATTATGGCAGGTGAGAAAGAATCCTTACAATGAGTTTCTTTAGGAGCCGTGTGTGAGTGGGGACAAGCACAGATGTCTTTATTAGGCTCACGTCTAAGTAGCTGCCCTCTGGGGGTCTCCGAGGGTGCGCTAACAGGCTGACGCCTAATCTGGGAGAATCTCGGCGCTCATTAAGGCGCTCATTAGCAGTGGGTGACCTCCCAAGGAGGAAGGCGGTACTGCGATTTTTGTCTCAGTCCCTGTGTTTACTCCAGGTTCCTCAAAAGACACCACTGTTCACACGCAGATGAGGAGACGCTTCCACTAAACATCTCCCTGCAACATGCAATTTCCACAATTGGAAGGGGTTTCCATATATGGCACTTTTTTTCCTTCTTTTCTTTTTGTGCGTCTGGAAATCGGTGTATTCTGGCTTTAACTGAACCACTTCCCTAAGTCAAAAAGCTGCCTTAATGACAGAGAAATTTTCAAGTTGTGATTTTTGGTTGTGTGTTCACTGTGGAACACGATGAAGTTACGCAGTTTTTTTCTTCTCCTACTGCCATTTTACTTGCGAAAAGCTCTTGTGAAAAGTCTGTCTTTAGCTCTGGCTTTTTCAGTTATAATTTCTGCCATAATTTAGGTCATGTGACAGGAAACCCAGCAGCACTGTTCTGGACAGCAATGAAACATTTAAATATGTGCTGGATCATGTGGTGGAAATTGAGAAGTTGACTTGCTTTTGTCATAGAAGTTTGATTTCTGCTGAGGGCGACCATGGTGGAATTGTAATTCTTTTTATGTGAAAATTGACTCTCTCTCTCTCTCTCTCTCTCTCTCTCTCTCTCTCTTTCTCTCTCTCTCTCCATATATACAGAGGGTGCCAAAAAAATGTATCCACATTTTGAGAAAGGAAAACTGTATTAAAATTGTGATGCTCAATATACACCGAAAACAAAAGATGAATACAAGTCATGTTTGACCCTTTGACTTCTGCAATTACAAAAGCTGCTCAAAGTGGTTCCCATCAGCGTCCAGACACTTCTTATGACAACGAACTACTGCTTGAGCAACGCTGACCAAAGTGTCCACGTGTATACATGTTTTTGGCACCCCTGGTATATATGCACACTTTTGCAATAGCCCTGAATATCTTACCGTAAGTGCATGAAATCAATTTCTTAACCAAAAGCAAAGGCTACACAATTAAACATTTACTGTTTTATGCAATTTCATAGTGAATGAAATAACATTTTTCATTAAAGTACACTGTGCAAGCACTTAAAACTAAATTAGAATCAGGAGCTAGGAACTAGAGTTCACTATTATCTCTGTTGTGTTGGTAACAAGTACAGTCATAGAAAAAAGAGAGAGCACCAAATGTCCGCCTTTCTTCCAATCTATGCGTATGTCGCCATTTCCTCTACATTCATTTGGGAAATTAAAAGGAGAAAACTCATTTTAAAACCTTTCTTTTTTTTTTTCTTTTTTTTTTTAAAGAGAATCCATTACAAACTCAGTGACTTTGCATATTTTCACTGATTTTATGTCCACCTACATAGCAAAGTGCTTTTTGTGACTCACTTGGGGGAAAAATAGCCTTGACCCTCACTTGGAGTCACTTGCTTAATAGAAACTGGCTCAGGGACACTGTAAATGTGGTTAAGCCACAAGTTAATTAAGTTTGACACCGTTGCTGGGAGTTGGTAAAGGGTGAAAAGAGAATTATAAAGTTAGTGTTTTGTTATCAGGGGGGATTGCCTTTTGTCAAAAAAAATATGTAAAAGTTATAACCTTACATTAGGGAATTAATTTACATAGAACCGAGAGCAGTTGGTTTAAAATCTTGGTTCTTCACACCTCTCTGATGTTTTGTACACATTCTCTGTGCCATTTCATTCCCTGACTTTTCAATTAAAACTGAATGTTTAAAAAGACACACACACACACACACACACACACACACACACACACACACGGTACGGAAAGGAGAGCGCCCAAATCTCAACCAGCAAAAATGCTGCAAAATGTCTCCAAAATTCGAAAACAGCATGTAGTACCTGATAAATCAAATGAAAGTTTGTTATTTTAAAGTACCAAACCAGAAAACTCAATAAAAGGCATCAGAAGAGTTTTGGGGATTTTCAGATGATATTAGTTGGATTCCATTCAAGCAGAAGAGACTGAAATGGTGTTTTCAAGTTGTGAGTTTGCAGCAGTAAAGTACATGCTCTTCTTTTAAAAAGTATCCCTCTCATTATATGGACGCAAAATATGCAGCTAAGTATAAATATAAATGAAACTGCCCCTTGGCCTAGCGGTAGATGGGGAAATAGCCCCTTGGTGGCAGGGGACGAAAGGTACCGCTATTTGCAGGAACCTGTCCCCTGAGCAGGGCTCCTGAGGTGGGACTTTTATAGGGGGCGTTCCTTTTGGGAAACTGCTCCTGCGGCCCATTCTCTGTGGGGACCCCTTCCTTACTGTCGTGACATCTCTCCTCGACTACATTCAGGACACTTGTGTCAGCAGTGCAAGGATTGTGGATTCAGGGCTCAAACATTAATAAAGGGATTTGGAGAAAAACATGACAAAACTCCTCTGACCTGTACTAACAGGTTCCTAAAGTGCCAATCTACTCGGATGGGTGGGGTGGGTGGGTGGGAGAGAGGGAGAAAGGGAGAGAGGGAGTGAGGGAGAATTACGCATTTCAGAAATTCCTGGTCATTGATGTGACCTGTCAATTTCTTGGGCTGCGATTCTGTCCCAAACCATCATTTGACAACAATTTATTGGAAATGATCGTTTCAGATCTCACTCATCAACCAATCTCCAATTATGAAAATCATTTCACTCTCACAGTATTTCATATGAAAGAGTTGTTTTAATGATGGATTCTGCGATGTATAGTTAAAGCTCTTGAGAGAGTCCTGAAAGCACTTTCAATTCAAAGACATCACCTCCTAGGGGTAGAAACTGGTGTCAGACGGGTGAATTTAGACCACAGGTCTGGTCTGTCCATTCTTAAATTCCATTACTGTTATCACTGTTATTATTTTTTTTTAAATTTTGAATACCTTCAGGCACGGCAGGTCGTCCCAGCTGCCAGAGACATTACCTCTCTTTATACTTTCCTGATACATAATTCATAAAAGTGTGTCGCCTGATCAATTCCACCCAGCTATTTCACTTTATAACGGCTGATTCTATTTTACTAACCAAAGGACCATATTGTTTAGCAGCTATGCTCATGCTCACACCTTCATGTGCAATATCTTCTAAAAGCAAAACAAAACAAACAAAAAGAACAAAATGGTGCTTGAAAAAAATACTATCGGTATTCATTTTTCCTTTCCTGCGTTTCACTATTTTCCTTATAGTCGTGTAGCCCTGCTGTCTTTATGTGGCTTATGGGGTGCTCTGTTAGTTGACATGTTTTAGTCTTGACTCATGGCTTAAATAGCTTTTGATGGTGATCAGCCATTTCAAGCTGTAGAAAAGCTACCCTCCCTATCGCATCTTTCACATCTTTTTGTTGTCCCCTCTCAAGATGAGACTGTGTGCTTTGTCTTAGCTCAACTAGGTGGCATTTGTCCTATGGCAAGCAGGATACGCAAGTTATACTGCAGTGATACCCAGTCCTAAAATCTTAATGGCTTGAAACAACTAAGGTCAGTTCCATACCCAAGGTCCCTGTGGTGACACACACGCGCTTACTCTTAAGGGACCCAATTGAACTGAGCCTTACACCTTAACTCTGGTTAGTTATCACACCAGAGGGAAAAGCTCTCTGGGAGGTCTTACCCTGGCCGTGAAACACGTGATCTAGAAGTAACACACATCACTTTGCTCACAACTCATGGGCTGGAACTTTTCACATGGCCACCTACTCACTTAGGGGACAAGAGTTTCTCTCCTACCGCAGGCCTGCAAGGCAGAAACCTCTGCCTTTCCTTTCCACCTCTCTCTTTTACCATTTTATATTCTGTCGTCTTAAAGGATTCCTTTTTCTTTCTGTTCAGTGCCATTTCTTCTTGCCTGAACCTCCAAATAATTCCTAGACCACTGTGGCACCAGTGAGCAAAATTCTGACCTGAAAGCAATTTAACCAGAGTACACTGATAGCCTACACTTCCTATTAGCTAAAGGCTATTAAGAATCAGCCATGTCATCATAAAATCTATTATTATGATACATTTTCTTTCCTTCATTATTCAGAGACAGTGGTCTTATTTAATTACCCGTATTTGTATAAAGTCAACGTGAAGTGATTCTTTTGGGATGGTGATTATTTTGCTGTAATACATCTGAAAGTATCCGATCCCGTTCTTTAGGAAATGAAGAATGAAAGAGATCTATCCATTTAACAAACAAAGGAAAATCTCATTCTAAAATGAAAACATCTCGCTTCATTTCATTTTGTATAACTGGATTTACAGTACTTTTTTTTTTGCAACACTTTTTTCTCTGGAAGTGCAGTCTTTTAGCAATTGGAGCTTGGCTGTACATTTCCTATTGGATTCTCTCAATGTACGTTTCTTCCTATTTATTTATTTGGTCTGCTCTCCCCCCCCCCCATTGAAATGTATCGGATGCAGTAAGAAGTCATCACAAAGGAGAAAAACACTTCCTATTTCCGACTACAACTCCCAATTTACTATCTCTCATCCTTTCCCTCAGTCACATCATTTTCTTAGTGAAAAAAACGTTAAGAGCCAAAACGACAGAATCCATACAGGTCATCTACGCTATTATTAGCGACTCTGGGACAAAGGACGCATACCATTTACTAAGGTTACCCAGGTATTTGAAAAGCTTCTTAGATATTTTGGCAAGAGGCTGCTCTGTTCAAAGCCATCCCGCTTTGAGCCAGATTCGGGACAGATAACATGTACAGGAGAACGTTTTCAATTCTGGATGTCAATTTCAATTCTTGATGTCAATTCAATTCTTGATGTGTTAAGCCTGCAAAATTACACGGATGCCCATAACGGGCTTTTATTCAAGCGATGAGCGAAACGGGTGGTGCTGAAGCTCAGAAAGCCCCCGTGGTAATATTCACGGAGCCCGAGAAGGGAACGGCAACTGGTCACTGGCGTTAGCAGGCCACTCTTTTCCAGCCTGTCAAGCGCCAGGCAGCTCACGGGGTGTGTGTGAAGTCATTCCAGAAGGCTCACCATGGGAACTGAGGGAGAGCCCTTTGGTTTAAGGCTCTACACAGCTGTGATGTCACAGGCACAAAGACAATAATAAAATGTGGCTAGTGTGGTGTCAGCTACACCTTGGCTCTTTTGTCTTCTGTCTCTCCTCGTATAATTTTGTATCCTTGTGCGAATCGCCTCATTAGGGAAAGAGACTGAAAATTGGGGTCAGGGTATTTAAACCTGACCTGTGCAGAGGCCAGACAAGGCCGGGGCCCACCGAGGTTTCACTTCAGAGCCTCAGACCACCCTTGAGGTGACACCAATTCAAGCCTCATTTTATAAAGGCCTTATTAATTATTGTCCTTATAAGAAGGAGAAGAAGCCTTATAAAGAAATGTGTCATTCTCCGTGTAGGAGTGGGCAGACAAAAAAAGGAAGAGAGAGGGAGAGGGAGAGGGAGAGAGAAAGAAACAGAAGATCAAAAGGGAGCTTTTTTTTTTCCCTTTTGCTTTTCATGCCTCCAAACCTCAAAGGAGGTGGGGGAGCAATCAGGCTTGGGGTCTCGTGTGCTTTCTGGCAATTAGACTCAGCTGATGGGCTGAAAGGGATTGAATGGCAGGGTTCAAGGCCCTTCTCCCGAGCTGCAGACAACAGGCTTTTCCAAAGCAGCTGAGCAGCAGACACCATCGAAATCATTTCAAATGGAGACTTAGAGAGAGGATTCATTAATTCACTGGCCTAAACAATTACGGGAACATATAATGTCTCTATAAACACTTTGATAACAACTGTCATCTTAGACCTTCATTTTCCCTATCTTATTAGAGAGTTTCAATGCCATGTTGGAAAGGCATCTTTTATTTCTCCAATTACTAAATTATAAACCCTTTTGCTGAAAATCACCCACCCCAAATAACTGGATATTTCATTTTTAACATTAGCCTGCAAAGTCCAAAAGAAAAAAAAATACACACACACACATACACACACATTTATAATATAAATCTTCCACTCTCAAACCTGTAAGCTCAGGTTGTCATCTGGCTTAGAGAGAGAAGTGTGTCCTCTGGTTTGATATTTCCTATGCATCTTCTCATAGTCCTTAGTTTTTTATTTGCCTAATTTTTAATCAATTGAGAAAATAAATTTCTTTTTAACATTGTCAGTGCTATCTAATTAGAGGGGATGTAAATGCAATAATCTAGCATAGTGCATGTGTGTGGAGTGCTTACTGAATTTTTTTTTGGGGGGGCACTACATAGATTTAGTTTTTTTGTTTTTTTTTGTTTTTTTTTAAACAATATTAAGTCTATGAGCTATTTGGCCTTAGGTACAGCTGGACATTTTGAAGCTGCCAGAAAATCAAAGTGCTGGAGCTCCAGTGCAAGCAGCAAGAAAGAATGACGCTGAATTTCAAGAACTCTGTGACTGTAATGGGATCAAACAATTATGATGTTTGGTCACTACCCAAATGAGTGGTAATTTGCAAAAGAACACCATTAACTGGTCTTTCAAAAGATGGGGCCTGTTTTTAAAGCCGTCTGTGAACCGAAATCAGCTCTGTAGCTCCAGTTTTATTTTCTCCATCATCTTTTCACCTATAATACCTGGTAGGCTTTCACTTTCAGGTGGACCTGACCCTGGCGCAGCACCTGTGAGCAAAAACAGCCATTGCTCTTTGCTCGCCCACATGAAAAAAATGTTTATATGTGTGTATGATCACACTGGGCTGCTCCACAGGGCAAGGGTTAAGTACTTACATACTGTCGACCCCTTTCAAGCAGGGGCTGAGAACTGCTGCTTCTAGGCAACCACAGCAAGCACTCGAGGGCTTTGGCGACCATTGATGACAAAGTAATAATACAAAGAAATATGGCCGCCCTCAAAGCATCTTTCACCCACGTGCAGTGGGGCACTTGTTGCACAAAGGGCTGGTACTCTGTTTGACATATTTGGAAACTGAGGTAGCTGGCTCTTTTGCCTTTCCCAGAAGCGCCCAGCCTGCCTGGAAACCGAGCCCAAAGCACTTGAATCGCCCACCCTACTTGGGAGACAGTGGCCATCTTGACTGACAGGAAAATGGCGCTTCCTGTGGCCCCAGTTTGCTGGAGTGCTCTTGGGGGCCAAGCGGGGAAGACAGTGGGGTCCTTCAAGTAGGCACAGACCTAGGATTCACATCTTCCCTGGCACATCATACCCTCAAGGTCTAGCAGATGCTGATAGTAAGCATACAGGCGGGCATCAGAAGATATCCTGGGGGAAGTAGGTTTGCTCCAGAAGCTCTGAATGGTGTCCTCGACTTCTCTGGAGTGAGAGAGGGGAGGCTGCACAGGTGTATGGGCTGCCATGGAAATAGAAGTCCGGGAGTTTTGGGTATAGTCACCTGAGATCATCCTTCTGCAAACACTCCATTGTCAAGTAACACATACAGGTGGGCATACTTTTGAAAAGTGAAATTTTAATTTTATGTACATTGTTCACAGGGGCCAGAGTGTATGCTGGTTCTTATGTTTTTTGTTTTTTTTTTTCTTTCATTCTCTGCTGCAGAGAATGAGATCAGCAAGCCCAGCTCTGCCTTTACCTCAATGCGGGTGGCTGAGGGTTGATGACCACGCCTGCCGGCTCTGGTACTGGGCATGGGGTACGGGGTGGGAAGGGGGGGCTGGGGGGTAACTGACATTTTCCCAGAGCCGACTATGTGCTGATTAGCTTTCTAATCCAATCGCCTCCCTTCCTTACAGATGAGAAAATGAGATTCGGGGAGGTGTACTCCTTTACCCAAGTTTGCAGCTGGTAATGCTAGCCCGGGCCTTGACCTGGCTCTGTTTTTCTCCGAATTGTAAGTTCTTTCCACTTCACCAGTTCATTTGTTAATTAATTCATGTACTCATCCATCCATTCCTTCACCCTTCCATTCATTCAAAAAATATGTCTGACAACCCAAATTTCTATTGACTGAGGAACAGATCGTCAAAATGTGGTCTATACGTACAATGGGATATTAGCCAACCTTAATCAGGAAGGAAATTCTGACACGAGCTACAACATGGGTGAATCCTGAGGGTATTGTGTTCCGTAAGCTACGCCAGACACAAAAGGACACATACTGTTTGGGTCTACTCATGTGAGGTCCTGGAGTAGTCAGATTCATAGGGACAGAAAGCAGAAGGGTGGTTGAGGGGTGCCAGGGGAGGGAAAGAGGGGCCGTTAGTGTTTCACGGGGACAGAGTTGCAGTTTCACAAGATGCAGAGAGTTCTGGAGCTGGATGGTGGTAAATGAGTGTAGAGGACTGTGAATACACTTCATACCACTTAACTGTATACTTAAAAAGGTTAAAGGTAAGTTTTATGGTATGTATGTTTTACACCGATTTAGAAAAATAATTTGAAAAACTATCATATTCTATACACTGTACTAGTTCCAGAGAATATGGGGCTGAATATAAAGCCTACTTTTATAATTAAGGAAAAAACAAACAAAAAAAAAACACCTAAGCAAAATGGAGGAAATTTTTTCCCCCCTCTGGCTCAGATTTAGCCCAGACTTGTCCTGCAGACACAGGTTGAGTCTGAGCTGAGCAAAATAACATTCACTGTTGAGGGTAGGCAGGATGAGCACACTTTTTTATTTTTCTGCTTATCCAAAGAGAGTAATAGACTCAGTCACAATTATATTTACATATATCGGTAGGACTTGCAGGGACTGACATTGAACGAAGTTGAGAGATTTCAATGTCTTTAAATTTCTTCGAATTCTTACTTTGAGCATTCACTGTCCTTGTGTTTTGTTGTTGCTTCATTCTATTATAACTGAAAAACAGAGTTCTCATGGAAACTTTAAAAGCAGTAAGTCACGACACTTGTTGAGACACATAACTATCTTCTAACAGAAGCAGGCTGAGTACAGGTCATTTCAGAAAACAACACTTACATTTCCTTTACATCTATCTCTGTTAATTTCTTCTAAAGTCTGCTTTGATCTACGTATATTCTTCCTCTTGTTTAGTGCCAATTAAACGTGGAATTTGCCTTAGGGCAATGCCTTCCTTTCCCTTTTCCTGGTATGTCTTTTCTCTGAGCACAGCACCAGGAGATGTGGGTTGCTGTCTGGCTGTGTGACACCCCAGTTCTTCCCTAGCATTTGAAATATTAATGCTCAGTGTTAGGTAGCACATTACCCAAAGAAGCACTGGTCCAGAGACTGGAATTAGCTTTCTCGTTCCTCTCTCCTAGGAGGTTTTGTGGTTGTTGATGTTTTGCTCAAACGTACATATTTCATAGATTCCAGAATTTAATGAAAAAAAAAAAAAAAAAAAAAAAAAGGCCAAGCTGTAAATTTAAAACTTTTTGTCTTTGCAGCAGAGGTTTAAATTCTTTATGCACTTGCAGTCGTTCTGATGAACTGTTTTCCTATAAAATCTCTTTTTCTCCACTACCAAAAAGAAAAAAAAAAGAATGCCAATTTCGAAGGGGGCCAAACGAGACGTGTTGGTCTGATTGAAGAGGGGTGTGACCAGAGTGTAGGGGTGAGGGTTCTAGAACCCATTCAGATTGTCTTGCTGACTGCGCACCCTAAGATATCTGAGCCATTTATGAGGACACTTCTCTGAGCCTGGCTGGAAATGCAGATGGATTGAATTGCTTGCCAGCCAATCCCCTCCTTGTTGGGTACCTGACAATCACCTTCTCTTTGAGATGGAGCATGTGACATTTGTACGTCCCTGTCGTGCACGCTTGCCTCCATGCTTCTTGTGACCCTCCCAAGTTTTTCTCTCCATTTTTCCTCCAGAGAACAACCACTCATCTGTTTTGGCGCCACCCAAATTCTTGGAAGCCCAGCCCATGCCTACTGCCATCATGATAAATAATCTTCATTCCTCTTTCAGCTGGTCGCTTAGCCCTCTAAACCCTGAAGCAGATTCATTATCTCGTACTTTGACAATGACTGGCCACCCCTGCCTGTGCCTGCACTATTACTCAAAATATACGATGCAGTCTGACCATTTCTTATTGCCAGTGAAACACTATTTAGACACCACTTGGAATGCTAGCATTGATTCAATAAACATTCACTGAGTCCCTCAGTGGGGGCTATCCGAGATGACCCTGTCACACCCTTTCCGGGAAGATACCTGCAGACCAGTAAGGGGTAAGATGGACACATTCACATATGGAAAAGAGGACTAAGAAAATATGTTATGAATCAAGAGCCTGCTAGGGGCCAGGCACTTTGCATTCATTATGTTTCTGAGTCATCACTGCAGGCTGGTAAAATGTACATTTTACCTTCATTTTATCATAAGGTGAAACTGAGTTTCAGAGAGCTTCATCGAATCAGAGCTGATTTCGGAGACCATGCCCCTCCCACTCCAGTCCATCACCTAAGTGCCACTCAATGAAGGAGCATTGGGGTCCTCGATGAACCAGGTGACACTCTAGATGACACAAAGCAGAGGTCTCCCTAACCGCGGTGCTGCTATGGCCTGCTATGAAATGCTAAGAATATTTCATTGTTCTCAGCATCAAAGTAAACAGTGCCCACTGGCTCCCAACTATACCCGCCTGGTAACCACCAAAAGGTCAGAATGTGGCTGCAGCCAAAATGAAATGAAATCCGTCACACGATTTCTCTTTTCTCCCAAAACCACTGCCTGGAGGTCAGAGCTCACGATGTCCCAGCCGATATGTGGTGGAAGGACCTACACGTTGCTGTCTAGTTAACTGGCCCCTTTCACCAGACAAGTCATTTACACCTTTCCCAGCTTCAGGACGATAGTCTGCAAAACGAATGTGAAAAGATGGTCTTTGATTCTAACAACTGATTTATGATTCAAAAGCATAAAAGTAGCCCATGAGGACTGATCAGTCTCCTGCGAATATTATAAGCTCTTTGGAAAGATGTGAGAGAATTCCTGTCACGTGAGAAGTGTGCTAGACCTTTTGTGAGAGGAAATGTTTTCGTGGATGATATTCAGCAATCCGTGAGAGCGGTGGTAGGTGTTGGCGCGGAGGGAGTTAAGCGAACGTGCCCCAGAGCCATCCAGAATTTTCAGCCAAGAGGGTGTTCACTCTGCTGTGAACCCCAATTAAAAATAAAACCCTGGCTGGGCGAGCCTGCCCCACCCTTAGGATAAACAAGATTTGACTCACCACAATTGGACCACACTAAGTGTGTGTAGAGTAATACAGTATATATGCCTCCTCTGGGGAGACACAAAAGAGGCGGCTTAATTATCATCTAGCCAGAAGGATGGGGCACAGTTAACACCTTTCTGGGTGGGCTGAAATTAATGACCCCTTCCCCCACTATCGCCTACCTCCAAGCCCCTTTATAAATGACTACACAACACAGTAGTTGGTATTCAGATCACAAGAGAGGGCATTTAGCCAAAGCATTTGTCTACAGGGTTTGATCTCTTTTTAATTTTATTCAGATTTACAACTGTGTTATTAAGTGAGATAACTGGATTCTGTCTGAAGTAGACCAGGACCTTCCCCACTCCAATCTGCACATCTGAAGTTAACATTAATTTTCTAGATTGGACGCAATATTTTTCCCTAAGTGTTTCTGCAGGCCACTTTCCCTGAGCTCCACTGAACCCTCCGTTGTGGGGGGCTGTGTGTGCAGCCTGCCTGCTCACTTCAGGCGCAGACAGTGGGCTGCGGGGACAAAAAGCCTGGACGTGTGACGTGTGTCGCAGAAGCTTTAAAATTTCACAGATGGTCAAATGGCTGGGGAATTTGCCCTCTCGTTGGACAAGGAGAGAACGGCACCATAGCTAATAATGATAGGGGAACTTAATGTAGCACTTTTCCTTTGAATATGCGTATATGGTACATGTACATGTTGGTATATCCACCTATATAAAGCTGAGTATCATTTTCTCTTGAAATCATGCTTTTGTGAGTCACAAAGTAATGAGCGCAAAGTTCGGTGATGTCCCAGATGTGATGTGACGTCATTTGGTCCTGTGGCAATCCACACCACAAGCCTGAAATAGGGGCACTATTAGCCCCACGTTACATTTGAGGAAAGTGACCTTCCAAACCTAAGGGATTAATTCAAAGTTAATGAGGATCAGCGTGAAGGCTCAAACCTAGTTTTTTCTGGCTCTACATTCGGGGGCATTCAATTATATTACTCTGCCTTTTTCTGGAAGTCACGTCAGGGCTACAAAGCATCTGCCCGCTTCGCTTCTCCCTTTGCTTTCTCCCAAGCAGCATCACGTGTACTGTGGTACCTCGGTTTTCGAACATCTCCGTTGACGAACATTTTGGTTTCTGAACACTGTAAACCTGGAAATAAATGCTTCGGTTTTCGCCTCAGAAGGTGAACATGTCACTGGGTTTCCACTGAGAGCAAGATCCTGAGGCCTAGCTGTCGGCTGTTTTCAACGTTTCAGAACTTGAATGGTCTTCTGGACGGATTATGTTCGAAAACCGAGGTACCACTGTACTGGTTAAGAGCATTGGGTTCAGCTTTCACCTGCGAACTCTGGGCACTACGTGGGTGAGGTATTTAAGGGGAATTTTCCCAGGACTTGGGTGAGGTATGTCAAGGGGAATTTTCTGAGGACAAAACAATGCAGGAGGAAGTGCTTAGAATACAGTCTGCTCTCAATAAATGACATGGGCTGTTTATGTGACAAAATGTTTGCTTCTTAGTATGTGCGTATGGCATATCGCGTGATTCCTTCCTCTCCCGATTCAATAAATGTTCATTGGGCACCTGTTGAAGGTCAAGATCTAAATACGTAAAGTAAGAGATTTCATAATTGGTATCCTAATACACTCCATTACGAGACTCACCCACGTTGTTAGACAGGAGAAGGCCTAGGAAGAAGCCTCCTTTAAATATTACAAAATAACAGAACCTCTCCATCCTCCTACCCTGAGGCCCACAGGGGTCATCTGGATGAGACCCTGAGGCCAGGGATACAGCATTTGAAGCCCTAAAAGTTGTTAGGCAACATATTCTGAGCAGATGGAAAGGGAAGGTTTAGGGAGACAGGCCAACTACATGTGCCCTAGAAGGTCAGGAAAAAGCTCAGCGGGTCAGATTCTGCTGGATGCTTTGCTGCGGTTCCAGCTGCCAGCTCTGTATTAGAGATCACCCAGAGCATATGCCCATTCTCATACTGGAGAAGCTGGAAGGTACCGCGCGACTTCTGACAATCAGTATGAACACTTCATTATCAAAAATTAATTTCCTCTCACAATGACTTTTTATGGAATAATGCAGAAGTCCACAAAATGCTTACACGTACTTGTGTTGATGAAAATGTCCCCCTTTCTTTTTCAAAACACTTACTCCATGGTTCCTTCATTTATTCGACAGATGTTTAGTGAGTCGAATACTAAACAAACTACATGCCAGGCATCGGGATAAATGCTTGGGGTTCAGCAGTGAGCATACGACTTCTCGGTTCCAATGCAGCCTACACTCTCATGGGGCAGACGGACCGTCATCAAGCAAACACAGTCATGGCCAGCTAGAGACAAAGTCAAAAGGGGTAGAGAAGTGGCTTTATGGGAACAGACGATGAAGAGATGTGACTTGGGCTGGGGGTGGGAGGATTCAAAGAAGGCCCTCCTGGAGCACAGGTAGCTTGAGCTGTCTGGGACCTAAAGGACGAGGAGAAGAAACCAGATGGGATGAGAGAGCACCAGAGAAAGAAGGATGCTCATGCATAAAATCCTGATGTGGGAAGAACAGTATCATATCAGAGGTCTGGAAAGAGAGACTCGGGCTGGAGGAAAGAGAATGAGGAGGGAGGTGGAATTCAGCGGGAAGGTGAGCTCTGGTCTGACCACACAGCGCTACCTTGATGATTTTCTTCTCTCCCTCACAATGATGGGAAAATTTTCAATGCCCAGAAGCTGTTCTCATTTACAATGTCCCATATGAAGCCAACACAACCTACAGTCTTTTCTGACTTCCACGTCTACAGTAGCTACTGCCTTTCTCCTCGTCTCTCATGCTGTCTGCTTTATTTCCAAAGCACATGCACTGATCCCGTCTGGGAACTCTTACATAAATATTTGTTTCCTTATTTATTTATTTTTTGTTTCTTCCCATCAGGATGCAAGCTCCTTGAAGACAGAGGTGTTCACAACTGCGGTTTTAGTACCTTAGACAGTGTTGGAATACACAGTCGGATAATTAAGTTCACAAACTCATCCTAGAAAAAGTGCTACACACCTCATTGCTGAATATCACTATGGTCACCTTCGAAGTCCTCCCTTTGGGAAGCTCTGCACTGACACCAGCGCCTAGTCCACCCTTCAAAGCCATTTTGGAACTCTTTTTCTGGAATGACCTTCAGAGCTGTTGTCATATTACCCTTGAATGTCCTGACTGTCATCAAAATGTCTTCCTTTCAATATTTCCTTTATCTTTGGGTAAAGAAAGAAGTCACTGGGGGCCAGATCAGGTGAGTAGGGAGGGTGTTCCAAGACAGTGATTTGTTTACTGGCTAAAAACTCCCTCACAGACAGTGCCGTGTGAGCTGGTACATTGTCGTGTTGCAAGAGCCATGAATTGTTGGCGAAAAGTTCAGGTCGTCTAACTTTTTCATGTAGCCTTTTTAGCACTTCCAAATAGTCAACTTGGTTAACTGTTTGTCCAGTTGGTACAAATTCATAATGAATAATCCCTCTGATATCAGAAAAGGTTGGCAACATCATTGCAACATGTTCGTGAACTTAATTGTCAAACCTCATGTAGTAGGGGCTCATTAAATAACTTTTGAGTAAATAAATGTCGGGATGAATATCAGCACCGGAAATAAGCTGGAGCCAGGCCTGTTGAAAGGACCATTTGATAATTCTAAGGAAGGTCATATGTTTTTGGCAGCAGATAAGAGATGCATATACAGACACAGAAAGTGTTGGACTAAGCTGAAAAAAGATTTGGATATTTTATGGTATGGATTCCAATTGTCAGTTTATTATAGAAAAAGTTAGGAGTGCACTGGCATCAAATAAATATGGACAGCCCGCCCGCTATTCACCACTACTGTTCGAAGTCTGCTGAAAATATCTATTGTTTCAGAGGTAGTCTTTGCTTATTAATGAATTCAATTTCTCTCCGTGCCTTCCCTGAACTAAACATTATTGTCTGACCTGACAAAGCAAATCCATCCTTCTCAACACTCCAAACATTATTATTTAATAGACTTGGATAGAAACAAAATCATTAGGTATTCTGCAGAGAGCAAAATTAGGCACGTCAGGAAAATTGTCATCAAAAGCAGAAAAAGGAAGTTGAGTAGGAGAGAGTCACAGAAGAGCAGGTTGGCATTCGAGCTGGTATATGGGAAAATAAACAAGTAAATATAAATAAAGAAGGAAACCGTGTTTGCTTTCTGCGATCAAAAGCTGTGTGAAAGAGTTGGGTTTTAAAACTCATCAAAAAAGAGATAAGATTTGTGGTCCTCAGATGTCAGGCAGGAGTGGGAGGAGGTGGTCAGAAGGTACCAAGTTCCCGCTACCAGATAAGTACCAGGGATGTTGTGTACAGCAAACCCTGCTGTGTGGTGTAGATGAAAGTTGTTAAGAGAGCAAATCCTGAGTTCTCACCACAAGGACAAAAATATATATATATTTTCTTTTTTTGTTATCTATATGAGATATGGATGTTAACTAAACTTACGAGTACTGTGGTGACAATCTCACAATACTTGTAAGTCAAATCATTGTGTTGTACACCTTAGACTTCTACAGTAATGCATGTCAATTATGTCTCAATAAAACTGGGGGGAAAGCTGCATTTTGAGGACAGGCGTGAAGGACGAAACGAAGTGAACACAACGAACGTGCTGAGAGAGATATCCTACAGGTGAAAGGAAGTCTGGGAAACAGAGAAAAGAAGGGGTTCAGGAAAGGTATTCAGTGACTGAGGGAAGTTGGTCTGAAGCTGAGAGGTGGTGAGAGAAACGGGTCCATTTCTATTGAATTTCTCCGCGTTTATAAGGCCCCTCGATATGGTACAGCAACGTCATGCCATTGCAGTAAGCAATTCATCCCCAGTTCTGTGCAGATAGAACAGAAATTGCACCATTTTGACTTCCAACTGGTATCCCCACTTTTCTTCAAGGGATGGAATTACCTCTCACTTTTACAAACATCTTCCAATTGCAAGAAAGACAGCAAGCAAATGCCTAGCCCTGGCTTGCAAACAGCGTGTCTTCCGTTCGTTGGATTCAGAAACTGTCACTTCTGGATTTTCTTTGTGAGAAACAGTTCCCATAACAACGTGGGAAGTGGGACCTCTGGGGGACCGCCTGCAGAGCTGTGGGATCACCTCTGCCTCCAAGGTAGGGAGGAGAATGCCAGCAATCCCACACAAGCCCCCCTGTGGATGCACAGTTGTATCTGGAAATGGGCCAATCCCTGAACACCCCCCGGCAAACCTACTCTTCACCCAGGTTACTGTAAATTAGGCAGCACCTCAAATGGCAAAGCTGTATTTTTAAACCTATCAGCTCATGACTAAAAGGAGTATTGCAAAATATTCTTAGGGTCTGAAAAATAGATGTGTGTCTCGGGCATTTTACCCGATAGTGACAAATGCTCCATACATTCCAAACATATTGTATAAATGTATGTGCACAAAACATGTCTGTACATATTAAGCACATGTGTATTCCTTATCAAATATTATTCATCTAAATTGACTAAAGAATATTGCTTTAGGAAAAATATTAAGAACAACAGAATTTAGGGAAACGAGCTTCTTTGAAACAGTATCTTCTCTGTTAGTGTGGACCCTGAGCAAATATATTTAAAATGAAGTTACAAATTCTGACAGGAAGTCACTAAATTACATAGTCACACACAGAAATGCGCAGAAATATTCTATTCTTAATAAATCCACTTTGGAGTTGCTTTTAGGTTTTAAATAATGTTTGTTATGATTATCTATTGCGGTTAATGATTACGTTATCTTTAATTCATTAGGAACATGTAGCAAGACCGAAAATGATTGGCTGGGGCACAGCACTGTCTCAGAATGTAAGGTTGCGACAATAGATCACTTTTTCTTCACATTATTTTATACTTCTGGGTCTGCTGGAATAGCCCAAATGATTCCATTATACAGGTATTTTTCATAATAATATGAAATTACCTTTACCTCTTTCATAAATTGTACATAGGGATTTGTGCTGTAGCCATTTTCTTCTGTTAGTTGAAATGAGAATTTGCCATGTGATTTTTAACCCCAGCTTTCCCAACTATACCCATCTTATACTTGAAAAAATAAAAAGATAATGGGAAAAAAAGAGACATGCTATTGCTAACTAACACACAAGATAGAACTAAAAGGGTTCTGCTCAGTAAGAAGGTCTTGATTTAATTTTTGCCTGTAGTATATTTACGTTGGTTGGCTTTGTGATATCACAATATAATATCATGAAATTTTTCATACATGAAAGCTTTAAGAATCCAGACTTTACAAATCTACATTCTTTCTCCTTATGTGAGCAGTGATTGAATTAAGTTTAACTTGAGCCTATCTATACTGGAGGACAAAAGTATGCTTCATAAAACTATTAGGAGGTTTATGTTTTAATTCTTCTTAGTCTAATATGACATTGGCATTTTGGGAGAACAGAGTATTTTGTATTTGGGGTTTGTAGGATGTTTCCTCATTGTCAGATTTAGGTTATACCTTTCCCTTCAGAATATTACATACGAGATCTTGTGTTCTCACACGTCATATCTGTATACAGATATTATCCATCACCCACTCTAGGTGCTATCTGATTTCCACATTGTATGGTCATTATTTTTTCCCTTACTATTATTAAGTAATTTGGGAGAGATTTAAAAAAAATTTCAATAATCCCCCTCTTCATCAAAATATCCCCTTCGGATTTTTCCAGTCCTTTTTCCCTCTGTTTTATTTAAGGAGTTGCGATTGCTGCCTTTGACACTTGACAGTTGCAGGTGTCTTTATCTTTCTTGGATTTCGGAATGCCCATTTGTTGGCCATTGAAGTGACCTCGATTATGAGATAGATTCTTGAAAAGTTGTGCATTTGGTCCCTATCGTTGTTTTTTTTTGGTTTTTTTTTCCTGTTTCAAGGATGAGAGCTTCTGTTATTATTTATTTATTTATTTATTTATTTATTTATTTATTTATTTATTTATTTATTTTTTTAGCTCTCTACTTGTCCAAGCTGAAATCAGAATTCTCTGTTCTGGGCCTTTAAATGCTTAATCCATCTGCGGCCAATTCTGGTATATGAAATTAGTGTACTTATCTTTATTTATACTCTTGTTCTTTCATATTTTATTCTTGTGTACGTCATAAGGAAAGATAAAGAGTTTGAAATTGCCTGTATTTCTTGGCGAATGAGGAATTTCACAATTTCACTTTTAGCATGTCATCCCAAAGGAGAGTCGTAGGATTCTGCAAACGAAGAATTCATGGGGACTCTGGGACACAATTTGGAGCAATACAGAAAACAGCTTTCTAAAAGGCACCTTCGACACTCTTATGGTATTTCAAGTGTCCTCCCCTTTAACCCCCAACCCCATTTCACTGAGCGACTCTTGCTTTAGGCCAGCGGAGTCTTGAGTTTGGGTTCAATTTCTACCCTAGTCTTGCTTTTTATAATCGTCTCCTCTTAGGTCCTATCCTTGGTTGGTTGCTTTCTTCTACCTGCAGTGAGATCTCCATCCATCTACTGCTTATAGTGAAAGGGTTTAAGACCTGGGGTCAGAAGGAGCTGTGTCTGAGGCCCGCTTGTAAGACTTTGGTTAAGTTATTTAATCCCTCAGACACTCAGCTTCCTCACCAGTGCTGTGTCACTACTAGGTCATTTTAATTGTTATTGGCTTATGATGTGCTTCTCCTTTTTAAAAATATTCTCCCCGAATCTGATTTTTCTCCATGGTCACCTATCAATATGGGTCTGCAATTTTCAGTTTTTCATATGGCCACCTAGCTGCTCTGACCACAGACTCTCTCCCCCTTTCCATTTCCAAGTCTTCAAACACCATGTAAAAGTTGATGATTTTCAAATTCTTTCTCCAGTCCTGAACTTCTCTGAATTCCAGCCTCGGTCCAAATGTCCATGCGAAATCTTCAATGGACTAGCCAATAGTTATTTCAAGCCGAATGCATCCACTGACCCTTTGGTTTCCCTCAATGATCCTCTTCTCAATAAATGGTATCGACCTTTATCCAGCTATTTTGAACACATAATTTGGAGTCACTCTTTACTCCTTTTGTCCTCTAGCCCCTATCCAGCCTATCAACAAATACACATATTGAATCCTTTAAAATATACCTACTGGTACACCCTCGTCCACACCAGTCACCTCTCACTGGAACCACTAAAACTGTCTCCTAACTGATATCCTCTGACCTGTCCCATCTGGATTCTGTCATACGTTCTTCTAGCCCCACTGAAGCTCCTTCCACTCCTTTTAAATGTCATGCATCTGTCTGTCTCATCAGCCTGGCTCGTCACACTGTAGCCACTTCCTCCGGGGACTTTTGTTTCCCACATACCTTAACTGTATAACTTGATCCATTTTGCAAAATGCAAACTGAATGCTGCCTCTTCCATAAAAGTGTTCCTGGCTCTCAAAACAAACAAAAAAATACTATGTCAACCTTGGAAATCCCATGACATAGTTTTTGTTTTTTGTTTTTTCTTACATACATTTTTCTACAACTCCTTTCAAACGACCTATTAATAGTTTTAAATTAGAAAAGTGAAAGGGGTTTATACTGAAAATTGAAGCATTACGGAGGGATGAATTTTAAAGGAGGCGTCTTTTTCTCTTCCTTCATCCCACTCTCTAATTCCAAGAATTATTAATAACTATTGTGAATAATTTCTCCGATTGGAAATAGTTTCCTGGTTTTGTCATATGCCTTTTGACTTGGCTGTTTATAATGCTTACTTTGCTGAATGCTTAAAAATATTGCCTACCACTTCCTTCTATCCCTGTTAAAATGCAATGCCCATGAAGTGATCACAGTATTTTATTCACTGAAGGTGTGTAGCTACTCTCTAAACTGGGAATAAAAACGTATCAATGATAGAAGTTTAAAATGGTGCTTGCAGAGCAGTTTGAACTATAATACAACCACATGCTATGGAGTCAAGTCAAACTTTAAGCATGGATTTCAGTAAATTTATTTATATGCCCTCAGCAACATCCCACATCACGCCAAACGCTATCCAGCTGATTTATAACATCCATACCCAACTGCCTTTTTAAGAAACCATTTAATTTTAAAAATTACATGGATAGAGTTTTTGTCCTTGACCTTCTTACAGATATTACTGAAAAATCAAGCTAAAAACTCTCCCAAATCTCATAAATTACCTCATTCCTACAGCTTACATCATCCTGCCTCTTCCTTGACAGCTGAATTAATTTTGAGAAGTCCCGTGGAGTCAGCCCCGGCCATTCATTATCCCAGGCTTGTGGCAGAGCCCTGGGTAGGCATTTGCCAACTTGTCCTTTTAATCGTCTCCTAATGATGAATTGGCCTTGAGTGATTCTGTGTTCTCTCCCTGTCCCTTTACTGACTCCCTTTTCTCTTGTTGGCCATTGTTCCCTCCTCTAGGGACGTTATTGGAAGCCACCGCGTCACAGCAGAAACAAAGACACGCTTCCTGATTACCTCCACCACCTAAAACCAAGCACCTCTTCCGCGCACAGTTCCAACTTTATCACGTCAATTGACACCTCGCTGGGCTTCTGTCTTTCCTTTTCTCTTGGCAGTTGTACTTGTGGAGCTGAATCCATCTGACTGGGATCCCAAGTCATAAACCCCAGACGGAACCACTGGCCTCACGATTTCTTCTCCCAGTCATGGCCGTGGCTTGAGAGGTCCCTTCCACTCCCACCTCAAGCTTTCCCTCCCCTCAGCCTTTGCCTCTCATCATGATAGAGCGGACACTTCAGACCCTTTTTAGGCCCACGGCTGTATCCCTCAAGATCCAGCCAGGAAAACAAAGACCCCACCAGGTATTTCAACAAACAGAATTTAATGTTGGTGATATACCATGTTTCCCTGAAAATAAGACCGAGCTAGACCATCAGCTCTAATGCGTCTTTTGGAGCAAAAAGTAATAAGATCCGGTCTTATTTTACTATAAGACCGGGTCTTATATATGATATAACACAACACAACACAACACAACACAACACAACACAACACAACACAACACAACACAACATAATATAATATAATATAATATAATATAATATAATATAATATAATATAATACCGGTTCTTATATTAATTTTTGTTCCAAAGGACGCATTAGAGCGGATTGTCTGGGTACATCTTATTTTTGGGGAAACACTGTAGGTGTAGAGGGACTGACAAAGCATAAAGGAATGTGATGACGCAGAGATACTAATTACAAGAAGAAGCTGCCAGCTGTAGGGCTAGGGAAGAAAAGGAGACAGATGGGATTGTCATAATCTAGAAACAAAGGAGACTCCATAGAACCGGAAAGGAGTCTTCTGAGAAGAGGACCCTCCAATTAGGTCCTGGTTCCGCTCAAGTAAGGCTGGTCCTGGGTGTGCAGAAAGCAGCTGGGGCTTGAAACAAATGGTTCTGTTATGGTGCAGGGGCATTGCTGGGGTTACGCTGACGAGAACAGGATGAAGGAAATTTATTCTCTGCTTCTCCTGCCTCCCTGTCTCCTGCTAGTGTCCTGTTATGGAAACCTAACAGGAAGTCAGGTGACAAAGGAGAAATAAACTGTCCGCTCTGTCTTTACAGAGAATATAGGAAGCTGAATTTGAAATTAAGAGAAAATAGCTTAAAAATTAATACTCCAAGCTCCCTAAGTTTGCTTCATCTCAAACGACCCACCGTTATTTCAAAATTTTTACACATGCATTTCTCTGTCTGAAATGTCCTTCTTCTCCCATTTTACTTGCTGTATTCATCCTCTGATGTGATTTTTTTTCTTTTCCTGAAATTTTCTTTACTTCTCCCATTTGTAGATGAGTAATGAAATGAAGGCATTTCTCTCTCAGGATCCTGTAGCTCTTTACACGTGTGGTCGTTCCAGGCATCGTGTTCTGTCTACAGTTAGGAAGTGTGTCTGTTACATGGGGGTTGGAGCTCCTCAAGAATGGGGATGGGCATATACAACAGAGTCTGGCTCAGAAACAATGGTTTATTTGTGTTGTAACAGGGACTTGTCTGGAAGTAAGAATTTCAATGGCCAGAACCCAGGTATGTGACCCAACCCACCTGTAAGGGAGGCTGGAAAATAAGTCTTCCCAGGTTCCCCCAGCAGGATGAGGCATAAGGATTAGTGAGCACTTAGACAGTCTCTGTCACACTCTCTACCTTCAAGTATATCACACACAGCAAAGAAAGTCATGTAAAGCAAAACCACACGGAGACACACACATATGCACACATTGCATTAAATGTACCATTCCTGATTCAACCCTAGTTATGGATAAGATCGAAAGCTGATCACATCAGAGCATCAATTACTTTGTATATCAATTACTGTATATCAATTACTTTGACCGGTTTTCATAGAAATTATTGAACTAGGAATTACGACAACAACGAGACTATTTATCTATAGAAGGAGACTGAGTCATCTAGCTCTACAAATAATGATTCATAACATTTTAAAGAAACGGAACATCCTGCCATTTCCATTTCCCCCAATGGGTAGCTAGAGGGAAAGCTATGACAATTATGAAGCCTTATAATCAACTTGGATTTTATCACTTTGGGGGCATTTTATCCAATAGTCCATTTCACAAGTATTAGTGGTGTTTTCATAAATTCTCACCTCTCGAATATGGATACTACCCAAATGCCCCAAACACTAGAATGGAGGAAGAGATTGTGGCGTATTCACACAGTGGTCAGTGTAAGCCATGAGAATGAACAAGCCACAGTGATATGCAACAGTATGGATGAATCTCACAGACATCTGGTGTGTGCAAGAAGCAAGACGCAGAAGAACACATCATGTACAATTCCACCGATGTTCAGTAACAGACCAAAGTGATCTGTGCTGTGTGACCTCCAGACCAATGTGGACTTTGCTGATGGAAGCAGGTGAGCAGGAGGGCAGCGCCGAGGATGCGTCTATACTGCCTTTCCTTCATCTGGGTGTGTTTCGTTTACACACGCGTGAAAGGCGTGCTCTTCCGCGTGGATATCATAGTTCCAAGCTAAACAACACAAAAGCGGAGGTGAAAAAGATTCTCTTTGGTCACCTTGCTCTCTTGCCCTTTGAAGTAAGGTTCTGCATATCCATTTTACATGACGGCAGAAAAACGGTACCTGGTCTCCAATACGCAATGCAGCTAATTACGATGGCACATTCAGAAAGCAGGAGTACGGGGCAGGGGCCACTTTTCAGACGTGAAAGTTCAAGTCCAAGGCCATACATTTGCTGGCGTGCAACCTGAGCTCATTATGACGATAGTGCTACATGGCGTTACGATGCAAGGGATGTGTCATTACCATGCAAGAGATAAACCGTGCTGCGCTATTTAGTTCCTTCTGGACGATCCAGATTTCAGCTGGTCCAGTGCTGTGATTCCATTCCACGAGGGGTGTCTCGTGTCTGTTGCATCAGGTTTTTCTAACCTCAGGTTGCTTCCTTCTGATGCTGGACAAATGGAGTGGGGCCCCTGGGGAAGCAGGGAGAACGGGCATCCCCGTGGGTGCTGCCTGGTTACCTAGCAGGAGTGCTTGCACATCTTGTCAGTGTTTCTCTCTCTTCTGTGACCAAACATAAAGCACTTCTTTTACAAGAAGCCCAGATTGCTTTGTGGCTTGCTAACCAGTAGAGGTTGAGTTGCTTACGGTCAGCGCCCTCTGCCCTCCGGGGGTCACCAGGGTTCTGGTTCCTGCAGCCCCTGGGTGGACAGACCAGCAGCCTGGCCGGGGAGAGCCAGGGAGGGAGGAAGGGCCAAGGATTAGGAGGCACGAGAGTTTGGTGCGAATAAGCCGAGTAGTCAAAGCACTCACTGTCCCTTAACCAACACCAACAAGGGAAGTGACCCGACCCTTTGCAAACATTGCACTGACGCAAGTTGGATGGTGGCTGCACTGGCCAAGGCTGCAGATTTCAATCTGTGCTCAACTTTTTATCTATCCCTCTCTCCCTGTGCCAGCTTCCCCAATGTTTCTCGACATCACATTAACTCCCCTCCCAGTACAATAATCGACTCCAATCTGCTATTATCACGGAAATAGAAGAGGTAAAGTGCCTGTAATAGGATCCAAATCAAATCACGTTTTCAGCCGGCTTTTGCTGTGAAGCCAAGGATTCCCCAGGGAGATTCAATACAGAGAAACACCTGCAGACACAGGCTGAGGCTTGGAGAGTAGATGGAACACGACAGGCCCGGCTTGCCTGCAGCCTCTCCTTAGTTACAAGACGGTCACCTCAGAAGTAATGACCTCAGGCAGGCTCTATAAACTTGTGACTCAAAGGCAAAGCCAAGATGTGACTCTCACTGTCTCGGACCCATCCTGGAGCACCATGTTGGCTCACGATTCCCAGGACCACAGCAATAGTCCCAGGTTCTTTCCCGAAGCATTTGCTTTCGCTGGGTGGTGGGGCCATGACTTTCTGCTCGTTCTGTGAGCAGTCCACCCTCCAGGTAAAAATTACATGGATGTACTACTCCTCACTCTTTAGAAATAAGAAAGGCTGAAGGAAATTGAATTGAACATAATTCAGGTCGGGCAGGGGGAGAGGTGAGAAAAGCCCAGATCTTTCCTTCAGGCATTTCTGCACGATACTGCACACATGTCTCTCCTGCTGCATTTCCCAGATGTTTGGAGGTCAAGGTTCTTTAGAGAGAAGCCCTTTCTATATGTGGGTCTGTCAGTGCACATGTATGTTGCTGAGTGCCCCCCAGGCACATTACTAGTTAAACCGCAGTGCTGTATACATTTGTGATCATGCCACCCTTCTCCTCTGAGCTCAGAATCTGACACTGACTTGGCAGGAAGATCTTAAAAAGTCAATGCCCACTTATGTGCCAGAATCTGAAGATTTCGGCTGCCCAGACTAATTGATAGTTCTGGTAAGCAAGTCACCGGATAAGCAAAAAGAGCAATTATCTTCCTTTCACAGACCTATTAACAAAAATCATGGTGGAGAGGCCCCAAAATGAAGGGTTCAGTGGGAAAGTCCTCCCACAGGAGACTCCTTCAGTCTTCTTCGATGGTTTTTGCCCTTAACCTTCATCTGAAAAGTAGGAAAAAGAGTCCAGTAATAATAAAACCAGCATTGGAATCAAAGGTGCTGAGTTTGCATTGACATTTCACCCTCACCAGCCACGTGACTTTGCGTAACTATCTTAATGTCTCTGAACCTTGAGCGTCGCCCATGAACGGAATGTCTCCTCAGACTCAGTCATGAGAGTTACACGAGGCCCGGTATGCGGAAGCACTTTGTTATTTCCAAATCAATATACTGGTATAAGAGGTGACAAATTTCCTAACAGAATCATGTGATCAAAAGTAAAAAGATCAAAACAAAGAACATCTCTTCGGAATGTAAAAGGACCGAGGGAGAATTGTGATTTGAAATAGGGGTCCTTTCTCAGAAGTGCGTGTGCTCAGTTCCACAGGGAGGTGGGCCAGTCACCAGTGTGTCACTCACTCCACTGCGGTCAGCACCGGGCAGTGTCACATGTCACCGATGCTAGTGGGAACGACAGCCACCGTGTGGCCTTCCAGGACCAACTCTTTGTCCCTAGGATGACTGAGACTGTGGGAATGGCTGGAAGCAACTTGCAGGACCTAGAGCGTGCAGGGGGCCTGAGTTATGGCTCCAGAAGGCGGCCACGTCCAGGCTTCTGGTAGGAAGACCGGGGAAGCTTTCTCAGTAGAACACTTCCTCCAGGGAGGACGCCATGAGCACGATTTGTGTCTGGGCTTCCGCATGACCTCAGACCCCTTACATTATAAGATATACCGAAGAAAAATGGTTTCATGCTGAATGTGCTATCAGGGAAACACTTGGCTGGGTGAACCCTGGCACGGCTGTTTCCTTGAGAGCCCGTGATGCTCTCTCTTCTATGTGGCAGCCTTCCATCATGGCTCCCGGATAAGGGGAGGGTGCGCAGTGAGCCTGCCAAGGTCAGATCGGGCTGCGTGACATACGACAGCGTGATACAGGCACATATGGTACCAATGGCCCCCTGAGACCAGGGCAGGTCTGACTCTGCATAATTCATTCTTTGCAAAGAAGGACTTTCATTCCATGTAGAACTAGCTCCAGTTTAACAGGCACAGCATTGGAAGCTATTTCATACGGATATATCAAGAAAATCACGTGATCCAGTTTGAGGTTTGAAAACTCAGAATCCTTTATTCTGTCCATTCACCCAGTGTCCGGGGAGCCCCGAGGACACGTAGCACGAGGCCTGCTTGTTTCTGTGCTGTGTGTCCAGGATTGAGAGATAGGAGGCCGATTAGGTGACAAGAGTTGAGGTGTGCATGGAACACACGTGAAGAAGAAAACAGGAGAAACAGGGCCGGACTCTACCCGGAAGATCCTCGGAGAAGAGGCGGTGCTTGAGTGAAGATGGGCAGGGGATGGGGACGTAGAGCAGAAAGGTGCCGGATGGAGAGGGCACACGGGGAAGGCAGTTCGAGGAAGAGAGAGCAGCAAGTGGAAGGTGATGGAGGCGAGAAAGCAAGGAACGGACACCTGTGTGTGCACATGTGTGAGCTTGTCAGAGATGCCGACGTCAATGGCAGACACACATGCTGTTACAAAACTGCCTTATATCCCCAACATAAGGGGGCACAAACTCCAGGAGCCACTGACTTTCAAACAGCTAAGGTGTGTGGGGAATGGTCACCAAGAATAGCGGACCCAGGGGGGCTGCCCTGGGGTCCCCAACAGGCCGATTTTCCTTTCTCTCCCCCCTTCTCCCCCATATGCTGAGCACCTCTCCAGTCTTTATGCCATTTCTTTAAATGGCTCTGGCTGTTTTATGCAGAACTTTTTAAAATATGTCATTTTATAAAATAGCTGAACAAAATTTTCTCAACTGTTAAAAAGCAAGTGATAGCTGATACTCATAACCACAGAATTTGACTCCAGAAATTTGAATCCAAGCCTCTGGGTTCTGTCATTTCTATTATGACACACATTGCGTAGAAGAGTCCATTTATGTCTGTTATGTATCCATATATATATGCGTACATGTCCCATTAGATATTCCTGCGGTAATCTGATATATTGATGGTTATAAAATAGCTACCATTTATTGAACACGTATAAGTGTCAGGGATTCTAAGTGCCTGTCATGAATCATTTCAATGTGTATTAGATATATTAGTGTGCAATACACCACCATGAATCCACGTGTTACACACATTTCCCTCTTTCCAATTTGACTTTCAAAGAGAAAATGTATAGTCCTGTTTGACGGCAGAATTATCCTGACTGAGACTGTTTAATTCTTTCTAACAAACATCTAGATAAAATGTAGGCACCTAAATCTGTATTCATACTCTTTTCCACAGAAATACTGGTTATTATTTTCATTTTATAGGTCTAGAGAATCAAGCTATTGGATTTGAACTTGATCTTGGACATGCCTTTTGAGAAATGCAGGAACCCCTTCTTTTAGGCGTGTGGCATGTAGGTCACTCCAGTGGTTTCATCTATAAGACGCTTAAGGGTTGAATATGAGGAGAGAAAAAATAATCTCCAAGGCCTACTATACAGTTGTAATTGTTATTTTCTTGGATTTTTATAATCTCTTGGCAAAAAGCTTAATGTTTGGTTTAAATACACTGTGAGCCAAGGAGAGATTTTGTATTTTGTTCCCTCGTAGCCAGCTGGGTCACTTAAAATAAAACATCGTTATATCTGAAAATCACTGAGCTATACCTGTCCTCCACAATATTCCCGGAAAAACAATTCCACGTTGTGGATCTTTTTGGGATAAATAAAAAAATTCTCCACATCACAATACCCACAGTACCATTTATATCGTTAGAAAATTATAGTGGGGACTGAGAATTTTTGACTAATTAGGTTTCTGGGATAATAAGAGCTTTTTAATAAGGTACATATCATTTACAATATTGCTAATGAAATGTGAAAGCGATTCAGTACCCAGTAAGATAATGGCTAACTTGTTTTAATTGTTAACATTTTTTCTTGCCTTCAATGACACAGTCATTATTTCACAGTCACCACTTATCATGAAATCCAAGAGGATTAATGGTTTCACTTATACTGGCGAAAATGTTTAAGCTGTCCCGATTATCAGTGCAGTTGGAAAGAATAATGGTTATTTGTCATCGCGTTTAGCAGGAGAATGAATTGTCCCCTGGATAGTGGTGCCATTAACCCTTTGAGGAAGTGGTAATAGAGTTTATGGCAGAGCTGAGAATGCCAAGATCTAGGATTGGGCATGTGTTGTCACCTAACCACCTAAAACAATCGTATCCTCTCCTGGCAGAATGGGAAACAAACAGCCTAGCTGGCTACACAATTTTGGATATCTGAAATTACAACTAGATAGCAACCGATCTAGTCTCGTGATGAATGAGCAAACTGTTACATTACAATCAAGAAAAATGTGATTTCCAGAAAAGGAAAAAAAAAAAATAAGATTTGTAAATTTCTTGCTCCTTACCTCTTCTTCTGTTAAAGAAATAGAAAAAAAAAAATGTGGAGAACATATTTCTCTCATGGTTTCTCACCCCAATCCTGATTATGTTTTAATTCCAATACTATATTTTAATAGGCCCTATGTCTACTTCAAAAATTCTCATCATACCTACCTTGCTTAGCCACAAAAAGTAATAATTAAGGAAAATATCTCAATTTTTAAAGTACAGCATAGGAAATATAGTCAATAATATTATAATAACTATGCGTGGTGTCAGGTGGGTACTACACTTAATAGGGTGATCATTTCATAAGTTATATAAATGTCTAACCACTAGGTTGTATACCTGAAACTAACAATACCGTATGCCAACTAGAACTGGAAAATTTTTAAAAATTAAAAGATCAATGTGACCTGCAAAAAAAACGTTTTTAAAGACTAAAATTATGCTCCTGGATGATGAAGACTGATCGGAGTCGGTGCTTAGGAGTCCGGCCTTGGATGTAGTAAAAATTTAAGTGTCCAAACACCCACCTGCTGCATGACGTCTAAACGGCTGGCTGCAGAGCGAATGATTTCACTCAGGGCTTGCATAGTAAAACAAAACAACGGGATCACAAAAAAATGCAGGGCTATATTCAGAAAAAAAACAATATTTGCCTTCAGGAAAATGAAGAGGATTTCTCCCCTTTTGGATGATGGCATGGTTGGAATGTAATAAAGTGTCTCTCCCGTCAGGTCGCCTGGCAGACTAACCAGTGCAGGAAATGGCCCCTCACTGGCTCTCTGGCTGAGGCACTGGGGCAGCTCTAATTTACAAAACGGAGTGCAGCCATTAGTGCATGAGCTTCTCAGGGGGCACCTAGGGCAGACCTGGGGGTGGTGCTGGGCAGGGAGCTGGCAGCAGCAACAAAAGCAAAGCATGTTTTAGGAGATACAGCTTGGCTGCCTTATCGTGTTACAGACAAAATAGTGTCCTGTCTCCTCTGAAGAAGTGGCCACAACTCAGCCCTGTCAGGCACTGCAAGGGTGGCTCTCAGTACAGGATGGTGAGAAATTTCTTCCCTAAAGACACAGAGTTCTGGAAAATTCTATTGCTTTCAAAAGCCCCGAATTTTAAAAGGAGGCAGCAACAAGGAGACCATCATCCCTTCCAGCAGGGCCCACACCGGCCAACAGTTTTCTTTATAGAAGCTAATTCTTTCACTGACACATTCATGAACCAAGTTTCAAAATGGGGCAGGACGTTTCTGGAAGTAAAGTGCAGGCAGTTGGGGTGTGAATAGAAATTATATTATTTAACATTATAGGGGAAAAAATTGCCTCCTCGGCTGCCTTCCAGCCTTGGAATCAAGACGCTCAGTATATGGAAGCTTCTAACCTCATCACTATCATTATGTGTGATCTATCGACAAACGGATGTTTCTTGGAGATGGGAAACAAGACAATTTCTACAGGAGCCCCCTGAGGTATACTGAAACTACACACCGCAGCCGTTTGCAGATGTGAGAGGTCACGGGAAACGGCTGCCGGAAGATAAAAAGAGGAAAGAAAAGAAAAAACTAAATAAGTAAAACAGGGAAAGAAAAACAGGAAGCGAAAAAAGGAAGGAAGAATGGAATCATGGGACGCATCACGTTTGAATGTTCCAAGGATGGGGATACAGGCATAGAGCTGCGTACTGTTTCCCCGAAAATAAGACCTAGCTGGACCATCAGCTCTGATGCACCTTTTGGAGCAAAGATTAATATAATACCCGGTCTTATTATTTTTTTTTTTAAGACCGGGTCTTATATTAATCTTTGCTCCAAAAGATGCATTAGAGCTGATGGTCCGGCTAAGTCTTATTTTCGGGGAAACACGGTATGTGGCTGACAAAATTACAGAAGGAATTTCACCAGCAGATCCAATTCAGTTTCTGAGGGACACGATCAGATTAAGGTCCTCCCTGCAGACTGGCATCTTTGTTTCCGTCACACTGCTTTTCTGAGGTCTCTGACTTCATTTGGTGAAGGGCAATTCTGGTGGAAAATGAGGCAGCCTGCGAAGGGTGACTTCCCAGGAAGGCAGCACCCACAAAACACCCCGCAAAACACCCGTGAGCCTTTCATTTCTTCATGATGGAGTTCAGCACCTTCTAAGTGACAAAACCAAATGGTGCCATTGCCTTTTCCAGCCACCCAGATGCTTGATTTCAAAATAGTCCAGGCTAAGATAAAAATGCAATGCTCATCCGTGTCTCTGAAATCAATGTAAATGCACCAAGTGGGTGAGTAGACAAAGACACATCCCCCTGCTGCCAGGTGGGCAGGTTAAAGAGGGGAGGCCCTCGTCCCCAAGAAGGTGAGGAGGGGGCCTGAAAGTCAGAATGTTGCATGCGTTTGAAAGGCCTCCCTTTTTGATTACCTCCTTCAAATCCTGTCTCCTGGGCACAGCCGGATGCACTCAGGAGTGTACGTTTTAGTAAGTGCCTGAAATGAATGCAATTGGACCAAGTTTTCCTCTGAACTCTTTCACCTTGTGTTCCTCAGATACTTAGATTTTTAGTTAAGGGGTACATAAATTTTGGACCAAAAAGAGAGAGAGAGAGAGAGAGAGAGAGAGAGAGAGAGAGAGAGAGAGAGAGAGAGAGAGAAATGAAAAAAAAAAAAGATTACTGAAGTCCAGAAAGGCAGTTGGTATCCATAAAGAAGACATGGGGATGGAAGGGAGGGTTCTTTGATAGCAGTCATAGGAGCAACAGTTGTTACAAACTGAAGGAAGTGAATTTCGAGACACACTGGTCACAGGGTACGGCGGGAGCAGCTTGACTATACTGAATGGCTGCCTAATCCCAGTTTTTATTTTTCTCAATTATAAGCACCTCTGTCGTGCCAGCTGGAAGCCAATATCCTGATTTCCCCTCAGTATTTATGATTCTGGAATTGCTACTCCCTCCGTCTCCTCCAAAGGCCACATTTTTAATTGACATATTCCTGGAAATGTATTAGGTCAATTTCACCGAGAGGGTGCCAAATGTATGTGAAATTGTAGCTCGTTCATAAAATGATTTCTTAAAATGAGTGTGTGTTGAAATTTCCATTGTTGCTTATACTTGAACCATCAGTTACCTGCACACACAAAAAAAATGTCTCCTGTTATTTAGAAATTTAACTTCAGAAATTCCTATCATGTCTCATTCCCTTAACAACTAAACAGAACCATCATACATAATTAGGTGTCCTTAACGTGCCTGCATCCTGGAACGGGGTCATCATTTCACTAAAAATCACACATGCTCTGGTTTGTGAAGCAGAACTAATGGAAAATCAGGTGACTGAAATTCCCTTCCAATAATGGGCTCACCTGGTGATAGAAATGATTGTACAGGGCACCAAAGGGCCATCAAGTGCCCTGATTAAGACGCTATATCAGTTAATACCTTGGCACCTTCAAAAACCAATTGTACTCCTGGCCCCACATAGCCCGTTGATAATAGTCAAGACTATTCCCCAAATCTGTTTCCACCAACTTGGAAAAAATCACCAGAATGATACATCAAGAAAGAAAACAAAACCCTAAAAGATATATTTGCAGAAGAAAGCATGAGTGCTTGGTAAGTAGAGAATAAGGTGAAAACACTGAGCTGACAATCTTGCTGATGTATCTACCCGTTTGTTCAACTTTTGAAACCCTTAATAATTTTATCTGATATTCTTTGGGTACTTACTGTGTACGTCCGAGTTCAACTAATCTAATCTGCATAATAATCCCACACAGTAAGAACGGTTATGACCGCCATTTTACAGTTACCATCCAAGTACAGAGAGGTTAAGTAAGTTGCCCAGTGAGACACAGCTAGGAAGTGGCAGGACCGACACTTGGTTTCAATCTGGCCCAGTGCCTCATGCCTGAACATTTGTGGGTACTGCCTTCTCAAGATGTCGTATGTGGCAAACAGCAATGATAGACATGCCTTCACTCTCAGGAACTGGGGAGGCACCAGTAAGACGAACCAGAGGCCATATCTGGATCATAAGTTTTATGTACTTGCTTTTTCAAAGAAACAAATGATCTGATTGGGTTTTAGATAGAGAGGATGCATGTTTTGCGGGGAGGATTAATGAATAGATAACACGGGTTTGGGGTGAACAAGACAAATTCTTTCTCCTAAACGTACCAGTCAAATGACCTTGGGGAAGGTACTCTGCCTCTCTACATGCAGTTTCTTCATCTGTAAAGTAACAAAATGCTCACTCTTCTGAGTTGCTGGGACACAGTGGTCGGCTCCAATATATACACAGTTGTTTTTTGTCGTTGATGCTGTTTTTGCTATTGAATTACTTGGCTTCCGTGAACCCAAGACGATCTGCTCAGCTTGATTCGGACCTCATGTTATCCTACAGGTCTTTGTTTTGCGGACTCAAAAAGTAGTTAATATTTTTGATGTTCACAACTGTCATACTTCCTTTAAGAAAGTATTTTTGAAAAAATTTTCGGTTTGTTTTAATTTCTAAGGCAATTAGGGGCACTGAACATTAAGGATTAATCACAATGTATTGGAGATATTGCTTTGCTACTTACAATTTTTACTAGATTTTTCCCATTATGAAGCTTCTAAGAAGTGCGTTAAGTCTGGGAGACAGAAAAACTAAAGCAAATAGATAAAGCCACAAACACGAATTCACTCAGCGGTTAACTGCAGAAAACGAAAATTCAGTTCCATTTTACGTATTTTGTCTATCACTCAATTTATCCAGAAACTGGAGAAGGTGGTTATTAAAATACACCAACCCATGTCAAATCACAGTTTACATCGCTTTGGAAATTTTATGGTGATAACGCTTGTGTTTATACACAACACACTTTTCCACCATTCTCTCAATGGGGCAGAAACTCTAGCTCTTAACGAAACTTCCTCATGAGTTGTACTGAAATGACTACCAACAGATTATTCCATGCGTGTGCCCATGTGTGTGGCAACTGTTGTCACACCCTTCTAAAATCGTCCTCATGTCAAACTTCAAGTGACAGATCAGTAAAGAGGAAAAAGTTCAGTCTAAAGTGAGGTCTTAGGCCCCCCAGACTCAGCTTAGTTTTGAGGTGATGGGAGGGGCCCCACCACACGTGTCAGCTTCCACACGTTATCTTGGACCTTTCGGGGGTTGGTCCAAACTGCTTCCGCTTTTTGGCAGTTCATGTCCAGTACTGTTGTCCCAAAATAGGGATCTAGGGAAGATGGTAAAAATGCACGAGAAGGAAAGTGAGCAAGGCTTCAAATAGAAATGGTAAGGAGCTAAGTCACAATACTTGTTTCCAGTAAGACAGAGTGAAAGCAATAGCTTTGGTTTCCTTCTGTTTGTTATTGTTAAAGTGATTGCATTGTTCTGGGTTAGCTGAAACTAGTAGGTCAATTCCACCCTAAGGTTAACTGATGAACACACACAGAATTGGCACCCCCGCCATTTGTCCATTTACCCTGATGACCTACTTGCTTACCCAGGATTATGAAACTCTGCAAACTTAATAAGTGATTTCTTCCAATCTACAGTATTCTAAATTGATCATTGCAGTTCAGTTCCCAAATAGGATATTTCCCATTGGTGCTAGGTTATCTCATTTCTTCTAAGATACGTGAGGAGTTACGGTATGTTTTACTATGGTTCAACTGGTTATTTCTGGATGCTACACTTTCGGATAGGTGTGCTATAATCTTTAAAAAATTAAAATTATGAATGTCATGGATATTTATTAAAAAATAATGCTGCAAGATTTGTAAGGACTGACTCTCAAAACCAACCAAGTTTTAAACTGTTGATAAACTTGTTGGAGAAACTGTGTGACACAGGAGTAAAAGAGTCTGATGGATTTAGACAGATCTGGGTTCAAATTCTAACACTAGGTGCGGGAGGGCAGATAAATGGACACGCTACACCTTCAGTTCCCTATGTATTATGGTGACTAGTACTGCTTGCTTGGGGTTTGCTATTGGGATTACGTGAGATAATTTAGATAATACGTCTGCTCCACACTTCAGAACTCAATAAGGGGTAACAACGCCGTGAGATAAGTCATGAAGGAAATGGGTGAGGAAGCCACAGGCAGGCTCCCAGCAGGCCCCTCCCTGCCTCGTGCATCTTCCCACGACGTGGGATAAAGTGGGACCATCAAGCTCTCCGCACGCTGGGAAGCTCTTTCCCAGAACTGCCTGCTGTGTTGTGGGTCAGCAGAGCAGTGCTCTGGCGTTTAGGAGCGTGTGGGAAGCCTGCTCCGCGAGTTAGCGCACACAGATGCTGGGGGTCCCATCACCAGCCTGAGCACTGGACATCATAACTCGCTCCTTTTCTCGTTCACTGACCCCACTTCCTCTCTACCTTATAAAAATAGAGCAATAACAGACTCAAAATTAAAGTGCGCGTGCGCACACCCCCTCCCCCCGTAAGGTTCCTCCCACAGGAAGCTGCCATCGCTGGGGCATCTCATAGACCAACCCGAGCTGCTGGCTGACTATTATTCACTGTGCAGCTCTGGCCAGACGTGCTTGTGCACAGTCACCACCCCGCATCGAGCATATTATCATTTATTTCATTGTTCTCTGAAGTGCTCAGACATGCAGAGTATGGAGAGCACCGAGGCGCCCTGGTGCAATTCAATTTAGTCAAATATCAGACATCCACGCAGTGTAAACGGAACATGAGAGAAGAATCTGATCCAACTGCCTCCTGCTGTAATTGACTCGGCAGAGCCAGCCTGTGTCATTAGTCCTATAAACAGTTGCATTTACAACAATAAAACTGAAAAGCATGGAAATTAAAAGCTGTTAGGAATTTCTCTGGTGTGCATTTATCTTTGAAGAAGTGTGCACACTCTCTAAACAAATTTTTTAATCTCTTTGGTAAACTGGCATCAGAGCCACCTGTCAGCAGGGCCTTGTACCTCAAGTGGCGATCGAGTCTGAACTCGGTCAAATGAAGGCAGGAGACAGTCGGGTGATGAACTAACTGAATAGTCCAGTGCAGGAATTCAGTGTTAGTTTAACGGCATGGCAGCCAGCTTCTGAACTGTAATCTAGGGTTATAGCTGGCAACCGGAAGTTATTTGGGGAATACTGTAAATAACATATTCGGTGTCCTACAGAATTATGCAGCTTAAATAACTGTTAACCTGAAAGCTCAATCTGTGCTTTCTTAATAGTATTTCTCCTCGGTGACTGTACTGTGTGATGGACAAGTGCCCCCCCAATAGTGTTTGGTTGATTAGCGGGCCCCTGTCACACAAGCAGGAAGCATTCTGCAGAAGTGACCTTTTTCCTCACCACTCCCATCTCCATCACCATTAAAATGAGGCATTGAGCGTGTCTTCTGTGCATTCCCATGTCAACAGTAAGGAACCAGACTGTCTTTCTCTCTCTGATGATATGCCGCTGGACCACTTAACCAAAAACTGAGAGAGTGTATTACAAGGTGAAAGAGCAGAGTTCAGAGGTTATTAAAATTCTCATTAAGAGATGTTTCTATGCACTGACTATAGGTGAATTAATCGATATTTCTGTCTGAAAATGATCAGGCTTAGTAAAGACGGCTTTAATTGGAGAGATGCGATTCACCGAGAAGGAACATTTATGGGTTTTCATGGCAGCGGCCCTCGTAGGTTACGTGGTTTGTAGCAAGATGTGCTATGACAATTGAGATGACATGGGCGCTGACATTTCAGGTCTCCCTAGAGTAAGCGGCTTGGAGAATATTTAGGGTTGGTCTAGAGCTCCTCAAATCCCAAACTGGGACTTGTGGCTTCATACACACATAAACTGAGAGAACCAGGATCATTTGTGCAAGATTTGCTCTTGTTGCTTTAATGCCATGTTGTTCCTGAATGAGAGGGGACACCAAACTCTCTGGGTTGTCAATATATCATAGAAACTTTCCACTTTGAACATGGAGGACCACTTTTGCAGACACAAACTCAATTACTGAATTACAGGAAAGAAAGAAAAAAAGAGAAGGTTTAAATAATCCAGACTTCACTGCTACCCAAAGAGGGGCATGAAAGATTCGAACACACTTTGCTTTTCCTGGCATTTTTACTACCAAACATTATTTTAAATCAAATTTCTATGAAGAGTGTGTCAGTCTATTCAAAGGGCCAACGTGATATAATCTCTCACTTATAATTGCATAAATCTATATTGACTAAAACTAAATATAATTAGAAAATAATCATAAATCCTTTATAAAAGCCTAAATGACTTATGAGATCCATGTGTCATATTAACATTGATTTTCACATCCTGACATTGTAAACAAAAGAGAAATTGTGACCTTCTGAATCTACCAAAACTCAATAATAGCCACATAGATTTAAGTCACTTAAAAAGCCACCAATTTGGTCTGGGTTTAAAAGTTTAAAATTATGAATAATAAACAATAATGTTGCTTATCGAGACCTGGACTCAATTCACCAATAGGTTTCCTAAAAAGCTGGAAAAAAAAAAAATCTGTCCTCATAACAGACACCTTACTGGGAAATGCTAGCAATGAGTAATTCTACAGTGGCTTCCAGCACATTGGACATTGAATCCCAAAAGCATGATTCCTCTGTTCACAATGCTTAATTAATAATTTAAGAAGTATTTATTTATTTTTCCATCTACCCTCCTGCCCCTCTGCCTTTTGGTAACCATCAGCTTGTTCTCTGTATCTACGGGTCTGATTCTGTTTCATTTTGCTTATTTATTTGTTTTGTTTTTTTTAGATTCTACATATAAGTGAAATCAAATCATGTTTGTCTTTGTCTGTCTGACGTATTTAACTTACCATAATACCCTCTAGGTCCACCCATGTTGTCACAAATGGCTAAATTTCATTCTTTGTTGAATAATACACACAGACACACACAGACAGACAGACACACACACACACACACACACACACACACACACACATCTTCTTTATCCATTCATCTATTGATGGACATGACGGTTGCTTCCATATCTTGGCTATTACTACTAGTAATGCTGCAATAAACATGGGTGTGCATATCTTTTCGAATTAGTGTTTTTGTTTTCTTCAGATAAATACACAGAAGTGGAATTGCTGGGTCATATGGCAGCTCTAGTTGTAATTTTTTGAACAATCTCCATAGTGGCTGCACTAATTTACAATCCTACCAATAGTGCATGAGGGTTCCCTTTTCTCCACAACCTCCCCACATTTATTTTTTATGTTTATTTTTGGTCAAGATACGGAAAAAGGACTCCCAAAATATTTTTTTTGTTTTTTATATTAATGCCGTCACAATGTAAAAAGAAAAGGCAAACAGCAAAATCTGAAAATATCCTTACGCAGTTCTTTGTTTGTATCTGGATTCAGAATACGGCCTGCACATCGGTAATCTCTTAATCACTCGGTCTCTGCATTGGTGCAGCCCTGGGTCTTATCTGGGTAAGTGTGTCTCCACGGGGTCCCCTGCTGATAACTGCACAGATATTCACATGCAAAGCAAGTCCTGAGGATTTCTCCTCTCCCCCAAGTTTTATACTTTGGTCAGAGGGTCTGTGTTGTGATAAACAGATGTAGTATTTCCCTTCTCAATATTTTTATTACCAGGAAGGAAGAAATAATATGTAGCTAAGATTTCAGAAGTCAGTGAAAATTATAAAACCATGAGGGCTCCAGAGGGAGGCTCATATTGGCAGCTTAGGTGTCCAGGAAAACAGGGTGATAGAAAGGATGGGTCTTTATCGTCAGCTTTACGCGAATTCCTCAATTACTAATGGAGATATTTCGGTGGTTTTATATTTTAAGACTCCTTTTTTAAAATATATAAATTGTAGGAAATCCTCACTACTAAAATGAAATATCTGTGGAACTACATAGTGAAATGGAGAACAGTAACTATCATAAGAAGTGAGGATTCACGTAGGTCACGTTAGACTGAGTATTTTACACCGAATAATGACTCTGTGAATAAACTGATATCTGATTCCATCACCAGTTTGGGTGACGTCTGTCCTGCCTGGTACGGTTGCACAGTCACGTACTAAATTTGAATTCTGAATTACCATTAACATTAGAGAAAGATCAAGAAAGGCGATTCTGAGTCCACAGACGCACAAACAAGCCAACACTGCTAGGAAATGCGTGCGGCGTGGAGTTTTTAAAGCTGTTTTCATGCCTTCCTAAGTGAGGAGTAAAACATTCCTCCAGCGCCCATGGCCTTCCTCAGTCTGCTCTATGGAGTCATAAGCTGAATATGAAAACTTTAAGATGAGTCTCAACTCTTACAAGAGAGGAAAGACATATTTTTGTTATGAGAAAAAGTGACAGGAACATCCTGAATATAATAATAAACAAGATGAAAAATGAAACTGCTGTAGCCACCAAGTAATGGCTCACTTTGCATATGTAAACGGAATAAATGGGAAACTGGCTCTCTGCGTTACCAGCTCTGGCTTCCTTAAAGACTTGCTTGCCACACCTCCATAGATACTGCTAACATCAGCGACAGAACATGACTGGGTCACAGAGCAGGGTTGGGGAGATGCCACCTGCCCTGATCTTATGTACAATCAAATCACCAGGACCAGCATTTGGAGCTGAACTCACACTCCCACAGCCTGAGCCCTGATCACGCCAATGCATCGTTTTGAAATCCTGAGACCTCGGAGATGCCAGATTTCTCTCTCAGGAGAAATCCTATTTAGCAAACAAAACGGATGGATGGATGGATGGATGGATGGATGGATGGATGGATGGATGGATGGATGGATGAATGGATGGATGAATGAAGGCAGGAAGACAGGAAGCCAAAACACATGCTTGGTCTGCCTCTGTGTGATGCATATGGACAGGTAGGGACCTTAGAGACGGCCCATGCCTCCTTCTCTTCGGAACATCACGACAGTTAATACAGAAGAACTGGGCTCATCCCATACACTTCCATCGCCAGCTAGAAAGCGTTTCCTGAGCAGCAATTAAACACATGCTGTGGGACCATCATAAGGGCCGGAGCCAGGGACTTGGTGACACTGACATGGAGATTCTCCATCTCAGGGTCCTTGGGCTGCCACTTATCAGGGTGAGGGGTGTCCGGGGGCTGAAACCCACTGCCAGGCGCTGACCTCCCTTCTGTTGAAGTGGATCTGTTCTGTCACTTGCAGCGAGGACCGCGTCATGTGTCAGGAGCACCCCATAACCTTCGTGCTAATTCCCATGACATCCTCTGTGTCTCCCTGTAGGATTCTGGGAACAGGTCTTTCAAGGAGCAGGGAGAACAAAAGACTCCTCGGCACATTTGAAGACGGCTGCTTGTGTGTGCCTGAATGTAGGGTCGTGGTTTGAAAACGGCTGAGAACCCCCTACCTTGCACTAAAAGGTTTTCAATACACAGACACATTTTGTAAGAGGCAGTCCTATGAGCCACGTTCAGCCCTGTTCATTTGTGTATTCAGTTCAATTGCATCTCAATGAACTGGTTCTCGATTGAATGAATGCAAAAAAATTTCTAAGATGTCATTTTCACTCTCCCATTTTCTTCTCTTTTAAAAACTATAAATTAGCCACCATGGATCAGAACTTTGTTATAGGTCAGAGATTTCAGATGAGAACAGAGGACTACATTCAGGAAATTACAATCCCAGAGTAATTCACATGTAAAACCCCCCGAATGTTAAAAATTCCCCGCAGATAATTTTTTTTTTTTTTTTAGCTATTTTTCAGGAATAAAGATTGCAGTGATACAGGAGTCATGTGGATGTTGGTTGGAAGAGTAAGCATTTCTGCAGCTCACTTCATGTAGATTTGAAATCACTGTAGCAACTGTTTAATTGGTATGTCAATGAAGACTCTAATCTAAAGAGGAAATGAAGTTGTGTTTGTGTGTGTGCATGCGTGTGTGTGTGTGTGTGTGTGTGTGAGAGAGAGAGAGGGAGAGACAAAGAGAGAGGGAGTATGTTGTGCCGCTATTGCAAGGAAAAGTCTAAAGGCTCATTTGAATTGCGATTGCCAGACAAGCTGCAGATATTGTGTTTACCCCCAAAAAAGACCTAGCCAGACCACCAGCTCTAATGCATCTTTTGGAGCAAAAATTAATATAATACCCAGTCTTATATAAGACCTGGCATATTATATTATATAAGACCCAGTATATTATATTATATAAGACCCGGTATTATATTATATTATATCATACCCGGTATTTTATTATATTATATTACATTATATTATATTATACCTGGTGTTATATTAAAATAAGACCGGGTCTTATATTAATTTTTGCTCCAAAAGACGCATTAGAGCTGATGGTCCAGCTAGGTCTTATTTTCGGGGAACCACGGTATATATAACTTTATCTAAATATAAAAACAACACGAGGAATCCAAGGGAAATCTATACTGATATCAGGACTAATATTTGCAGACATTATAGACTCAGCTCTCTGTCTTAGCCCCAGTGATAAATAACCGGATGTGGCATAATCAGCCATTTTCATTGACGGGACTGAAAAGTTGAACCCAAAGTTGAACCCACAATTAAAGTGACAGTCTCAGAAAGTTCTTGTTGGATAATAACTGCAATAATTTTCTAATGCAATCCAAAAAAATCTAAGTTGTCTAAATAGCTTTATATTTTACACTATACAATATAATCATTACTAATATTTTATTGATAATCATTAGTAAGTTGATAGTTAATTATTCACTATTGATAGCTCAATTAATTCATCAAATTCAACAAAAATGTCTAGGAACTTAACTCATCTAATCACACGAGTGATTGAATATTCTCCTATGTGTCCTGATACTGTGCTAAACAGACCCCATATGTCATTGCTAAACCTTGTAAAACTGCGTCCTGTATGTGTTAGTAACCTTATTTGGTAGAAAAACAACTGGAACTCAGAGAAGTTGAGTAACTTGCACAAGGGCACACAGCTAGAAAGCTGAGAATCCAAATCTTGACTTCCTTCCGATACCATATAGCAAATCTGGTTTTACATACCTTACGGTGACAATACAATTTATAGATCGATGTTTACATAAGAAGTACGAATTACCAGTCATAAGAACAGTCGCCGGGATGTAAAGTACAGCACAGGGAATATAGTCAATAATAGTGTAATAACCGTGTATGGTGTCAGGTGGGGATGACATAGAACCAGAGGGATCGCTTCGTAAGTCATATAATGTCTAATCACAGCGTTGTACACCTGAGACTAATATAATATTGCATGTCAACTGTATTTGAGAAAACTGAAAAAGAAATAAAGGACTTACTCCTACGCCACATTAAACACAACACCCCAGGCAGAAGCACTTGTGTCTAGCTTCCGGCTTGGTTCCTCCATCAGGGAGCAGCCAGGGCGCGTGTGTGCTGCTTCTTTCTCCTTCTCTTGAGCCCTCAGTGTGCAGGCCAGTTTCTGCAAGGATCTGAAGAGCATAGGACGTCTTAGCTGCCTCCAGCCAACGCGGAGAGCAATGACAATTACGGCCGTGTAGTCCTACTGGTGGTTCTTACTGGTGGCCCAGAGATGTCGCCATCTGACGTCAGCAGTTGATTCTGATACATATAATGCCCGTTAGGACTACGTGTTGGAATGACATGTGCCGACCGTCAATTTGGTAGCGTGTTTTGTAATCAAAATGGGCACTGCCAGTGTTGCCTGGTAATTCCTGTTGCTGAAAATATATCAAACCACTTTCCACACAGTTTGTGTTTGGCCAAACCCTAGCTCTCTTAATTCTTGGGCCTCTGTGTACTTTAAGGAATATTCAATCCACATGTTTCTGATGTGGTTTCATTTAACTCACTAAACTGTTGCCTTAAAGAAATTATACTGATGTCCAAAGGCCTTTAAACATAATTTTACGAGTGCTTTTCCTTTTAAAATGCGATTTTCCAAGAAGAGTCAAAGAAGCAGAAGAGAGGACTCTATGTTACATGCGATACTGTCAAAACCCTACAATGGCCCTCAAACTTGGCCAGTGTCTCCCTCCACTATCAATTAGTGTCATTACGATTGAAATTGGAAGTGCTGCCATATATTGAAATACATTTTAAATGCATACTAAAATCTCCTGTATACTAAATGCATACTAACACCTCCGGTGGATTATTGGTTAAACGTAACATTGGTAGCAGAAAGGACAACACATTGTACTTTATAGAATCAACACAACTACAGCCCTTCAAATCAAGTACTCTCAGCACAATTAGATCTAAGCAACAAAAGGGAAAAGGTAGGCATGCCCAGTTCAGGAGCTCTGTCTACCCCAGTGCCACTTCCAGATCTGTGCTCAGCTGCTGTCTGCAGCAAAGTGATTCTAATTCCTACATGAGGCATGGTTTAACTACTTAGTTTTCAGCAAATACCTTTAATCTGGTGCAAATTTTAAAAATGAACATGTTAAAGTAACCACAGCACTTTTCAAACCGTCAGAAAACAATTTCTGGCCTCGTCAGCTCCAGGACAGTGTTACGTCGTCTTTCAGAGGGGAGGGAGTTTGAGAGAATATATGATATATTAGAGAGTGAATGATTATTTACAGCCATGAGGCCAGCCCATGTTTCAATAAGACAAATGGCCTTGGAGTGTTCCGGTGGCAACCAATGATAACTCATGATCCCGAGACAGAGTGGGTGAAAATTACAGAGAATTGATGAAAATCAGGAGCAAGGGGACAAATGGCTTTAAAGAGAAGAATCTGTGATTATTATTTCCTAAGCTTTCAGTTTGATAGAGCTTGAATCTATTTCCTTTGAGAAATCTATGGAGCCGTAGCCACTGTTATGTCAGCGTGAAAATGGCTGCATTTGTTTCTTGCCAATGGCAAATGATTAACTCCTCAGGATGGAAGCAGGAATCAGCCCCGAGGGAAGACGCATTTCCAAGGAGATGGCTCATGTGGTTTACAGTTTTCCCATCGGTCAAGTGCATACTCGATTCCTAAGGGCGCTGCTCACATCAGTCCTTCCTACGCCGTTGCTGAAGAAGCAGTCGAGTTCCATCTAGTTTAATGAAACGCACACATTTGCTTCCGAGCTGGGAGGGATTTACTAAATAATAGGAGAACTGATATTGTATGTTGGTTTGCTTTGGATTTGTGATTGTAATGAATTTATTTGGGAATGAGAAAGGACACTAAAAACCCAAGTAGGATTCACAATACCCTGTGTACGTGAGGGAGGCCTCCAAACTGATTGCAAACAGGGCTGAAGGGCTGAGATCACAATTTATATTGGTCCCTTGTGTGATACAGGCTCTCTGGGATTGCCTGCAAAACTGCATTATATAGCAAGGTGCTTCCTGGGCTATGTCACTGGGTCACTTCATTTTGTCCCCTCCAAATGAAACCTTAGTGCCACTGTCACATTATGGACTTTTCAATGATTCCATGATTGTTGCGAAAAGGGTAGGAATACCAAACACCCTCCTTAACTTTCCCCCAACTTTTGAAAAACTGAAGGAAGTACCTGCTCCAGCTCTAATTACTTTGGGGTGTTTATACATCATTAGAATCTGAATAATCCACAATGGAATACGAGAGCCACACATGGTCATTCTGAAATGCATTTGTACTTATTGTAGTTTAAGTGACAGGGTGAAAAATAAGTTATGTTTCCTAAAGCTGCATCACCCATGACAGGTGTACCTAATTCCTTCCTTCATCCAGGGGGATGTAAAACGATCTTAGATAATTCATCAAAGATTTGGCTTTAATGTAAAAATGTGAGTGCTCTACTTGAACATTTCAGCACTCCTCCAATGTCATTTGAATTAGACTTTTCAAAAAGGAACTAGGAAGCCATCCTGGAAAGTATTTGAAAAAAGTCAAATTTTTTAGGAACGCAAAGAAAATCATAATGCTAAGCCATGCCCATTGTCCTCCTCCCCATGACAGAAGCCGTGTCCACTGCCCTCCTCCCCATATGACAGAAGCCGTGTCCACTGCCCTCCTCCCCATATGACAGAAGCCATGTCCACTGCCCTCCTCCCCATATGACAAAAGCCGGGTCCACTGCCCTCCTCCCCATATGACAGAAGCCGTGTCCACTGCCCTCCTCCCCATATGACAGAAGCCGTGTCCACTGCCCTCCTCCCCATATGACAAAAGCCGGGTCCACTGCCCTCCTCCCCATGACAGAAGCCGTGTCCACTGCCCTCCTCCCCATATGACAGAAGCCGTGTCCACTGCCCTCCTCCCCATATGACAAAAGCCGTGTCCACTGCCCTCCTCCCCATATGACAAAAGCCGGGTCCACTGCCCTCCTCCCCATGACAGAAGCCGTGTCCACTGCCCTCCTCCCCATATGACAGAAGCCGTGCCCACTGCCCTCCTCCCCATATGACAAAAGCCGGGTCCACTGCCCTCCTCCCCATATGACAGAAGCCGTGCCCACTGCCCTCCTCCCCATATGACAGAAGCCGTGTCCACTGCCCTCCTCCCCATATGACAAAAGCCGGGTCCACTGCCCTCCTCCCCATATGACAGAAGCCGTGTCCACTGCCCTCCTCCCCATATGACAAAAGCCGGGTCCACTGCCCTCCTCCCCATATGACAAAAGCCGGGTCCACTGCCCTCCTCCCCATATGACAGAAGCCGTGTCCACTGCCCTCCTCCCCATATGACAAAAGCCGGGTCCACTGCCCTCCTCCCCATATGACAGAAGCCGTGTCCACTGCCCTCCTCCCCATATGACAGAAGCCATGTCCACTGCCCTCCTCCCCATGACAGAAGCCGTGTCCACTGCCCTCCTCCCCATGACAGAAGCCGTGTCCACTGCCCTCCTCCCCATATGACAAAAGCCGGGTCCACTGCCCTCCTCCCCATATGACAGAAGCCGTGTCCACTGCCCTCCTCCCCATATGACAGAAGCCGTGTCCACTGCCTTCCTCCCCATATGACAGAAGCCATGTCCACTGCCCTCCTCCCCATATGACAAAAGCCGGGTCCACTGCCCTCCTCCCCATGACAGAAGCCGTGTCCACTGCCCTCCTCCCCATATGACAGAAGCCGTGTCCACTGCCCTCCTCCCCATATGACAGGAGCCGTGTCCACTGCCCTCCTCCCCATATGACAGAAGCCGTGTCCACTGCCCTCCTCCCCATATGACAGAAGCCGGGTCCACTGCCCTCCTCCCCATATGACAGGAGCCGTGTCCACTGCCCTCCTCCCCATATGACAGAAGCCGGGTCCACTGCCCTCCTCCCCATATGACAGAAGCCGGGTCCACTGCCCTCCTCCCCATATGACAAAAGCCGGGTCCACTGCCCTCCTCCCCATGACAGAAGCCGTGTCCACTGCCCTCCTCCCCATATGACAGAAGCCGTGCCCACTGCCCTCCTCCCCATGACAGAAGCCGTGTCCACTGCCCTCCTCCCCATATGACAGGAGCCGTGTCCACTGCCCTCCTCCCCATATGACAGGAGCCGTGTCCACTGCCCTCCTCCCCATATGACAGGAGCCGTGTCCACTGCCCTCCTCCCCATGACAGAAGCCGTGTCCACTGCCCTCCTCCCCATATGACAGAAGCCGTGTCCACTGCCCTCCTCCCCATATGACAGGAGCCGTGTCCACTGCCCTCCTCCCCATATGACAGAAGCCGGGTCCACTGCCCTCCTCCCCATATGACAGGAGCCGTGTCCACTGCCCTCCTCCCCATATGACAGAAGCCGTGTCCACTGCCCTCCTCCCCATATGACAGAAGCCGTGCCCACTGCCCTCCTCCCCATATGACAGAAGCCGTGTCCACTGCCCTCCTCCCCATATGACAGAAGCCGTGCCCACTGCCCTCCTCCCCATATGACAGAAGCCGTGTCCACTGCCCTCCTCCCCATATGACAGAAGCCGGGTCCACTGCCCTCCTCCCCATATGACAGAAGCCGTGTCCACTGCCCTCCTCCCCATATGACAGAAGCCGTGCCCACTGCCCTCCTCCCCATATGACAGAAGCCGTGTCCACTGCCCTCCTCCCCATATGACAGAAGCCGTGCCCACTGCCCTCCTCCCCATATGACAGAAGCCGTGCCCACTGCCCTCCTCCCCATATGACAGAAGCCGTGTCCACTGCCCTCCTCCCCATATGACAGAAGCCGTGTCCACTGCCCTCCTCCCCATATGACAGAAGCCGTGTCCACTGCCCTCCTCCCCATATGACAGAAGCTATGCCCACTGCCCTCCTCTGCATAGCTCCTAGTTCTGCTAAGGCAGCTGATGTCCTTGCAAACCCATCTCAGGGGAATCGGGGCCTAGAATGTGCCTTGGGGCAGAGAGCTGGTCCTTCCCGGACACCACAAATAGTCCAGTGAGCAAAGCTTATTTCCTGACAGATACGCCGGTGCCTACGAAGGAAGACTGCCCTCAGAGTCACAGCGCAGTGGCTCCAGATAAGCCTGAGTCAGGTCGAAGCGAGAATTTCCAGAATGCTTTGCTACCTTTCAGTTCTTCTGCGTCACCTGAGGATGGAGTCAGCACTCTCTCTGACCTCAGCTGTCTCTAACCAGACCCGGAATCTTATCACTGCAGGAACTTTCTCTTCTGTGGCGTCACTGTGCAAAGAACGCACTTGTTTCTGCACACACCGCGGAAGTATCGTTATTACTTTGGGGGATCTATCTTTCTAGACTGTGAGCATCTTGAATCCTGCTCTGCATTTTCTTTTATCCCCAAACATGTTATTATGAAAAACTGGAACATACGGAAAAGTTGAATATTTTACAACGAATACCTACATACCCTAATGTGATTCTATTTTTGAGATTTTATTGCACTCACTCTGTCACATATCTATGCATCTATTCATCTTTCCCCCCACCTGTCAATCCATCTGGTTGTTTTTATGCATTTCAAAGTAAGTTCCTGATCAATAAACTTCACGCTATACAACTCATTGTACAACTGGAGTTTAATATTTGTTTAAGGTTCTTTGAGATAAAATTGCATATATTCAAACCCACAAATCTTAAATATACTGTTTGATGAGTTCTGACTAATACACTCACCTGTGCAAACCAAACACCTCTCATACAGAACATTATTACCAGAGAAATTTTCCTCATACCACTTCCTATCACCTTTAGAGGGAGCCGCGATTCTTTTTCTTTTCTTCCTCCAAAATATTATTTTTGTTTTCCAGTTTCAGGATTTCATCCAAGAACTCTAATGTCTCTCTTTGTTCATTTCCTATTTTTGAGACATATTCATGTTGCAAAAAGTTATTGTTTTTTTCCTTTTTGGAAAGTCAAGTATATACCTGTGTATATACCTCAGTTTATGCCTTCTCTTAGTGGTCACCTGGTATTCGGTAATTGTCCCTAAAGCTGATACTAACTTCTTGAAAAGTTTTCTCATGGTTATGTATTTTTTTCTCTTGGATAAATAACTAGAAATGGGATTGTTGGGTATCGGGCAGATAGATGTGTAGCTTTAAAAGAAACTGCCACAATTTTTTCAAAGTGGTTTTTGCTTTTACTTCTAACAATAATAATCGAGACTCCTGGTTGTTCAACATACTCTCCAGAATTTGGTGTTGTTACTGTTTTTAAACTTTTGCAACATGGTGGGTGTGTATTGGGATCTTTTTATAGTTTTAATTTGAAATTTCCTGATGACTTATGACATTGAGGGCATTTTGATTTTCTTGCTACCTAATTCACATATTTTTCCTTATCAAGTAACTATTAACATTTTTTTGCCTTATTTTATTTGAATAGTTGCCTTTTTATTATTGATTTGCAACCATAACATATATCCCCCAAAGCATGTTTTCTTAGATATATGTTTTGCAAATATTTTCCTCAAGCTTTTACTATTGATTCATTTTCTTAACGGTGCCTTTGATGATGTTTTTGGACTGTGGTGAAATCTGAATCCTGATTTTTTTCCCTTTCATGTCTATTGCTTTCTGTGTCCTAAGAAAATTTTGTCTGCACTCAAGTCACAGAGATAGTCTGGAGTACCTATACGGATATATGAAACAGACATTAAGAGAAAAATTGTTAATAAGGAAAAAGGACATTTTATAAAGATAAAAGTGTCATCAATCAGAAAGATATAATAATTATAAATATATATGCACCTAACAAGACCCAAAATACATGAAGCAAAACTGACTGAACTGAACAATTATGCAGCAGATAAACAGAAAATAGAAAACTTGATCAATACTATAAATCAACCAGATATAGCAGACATCTATAGCACATTCCACGCATCAGGAATAAGACTATTCTCAGGTCGCTGTGGACTATCCTTCAGAATAGACCATATGTTAGGCCACAAAACATCCAAATAAATTTTAAAAATTAGAATAATACGAAGTTTGTTTTCTGATTACGATGGAATGAAATTAGGAATCAATGACAAGGAAATTTGAGAATTCTTAAATATGTGGAAATTAAACAACATTCTTTTCAATAACAAGTGGGTCAAAGAAGAAATGAGAAGGGAAATTAGAAAACATTTTGAGATGAATGAAAAACATAGCATAAGAACTCACAAGACTCAGCTAAAGCAGTGTTTAAAGGTGAATTTATGCCTATAAATGCCTATATTTACAAGGAAGAAAAATCTCATCAACTTAACATTCCACTTTAGAAAATTAGAAAAGAGCAAACTAAGGGCAAAGCAAGCAGAAGGAGGGACGTAATAAAGACTGAAGTGGAAATTAACAAGACAGAATAGAAAAATAATAGAGAAAATCAACAAAATAAAAAATTAGGTTTTTGAAACTATTTTCAAATCAGTGGAATTGATAAAACTTTAGACTTACCAAGAAAAAAGAAAGTAAACTTAAATTACTAAATCAGAAATAAAAGGCGGGCATCATAATAAAAAGTGTACATCACTACCAACTTACAGAAATAAAAATAATTATAAGGGAGTACTGTGAACAATTCACACCAACAAATTAGATAACTAAGTGAAATGGACAAGTTCCTAGCAAGACAACTACCAACATTGACATATGAAGGAATAAAAAGTGTAAACAGACCTTTAAAAAGCAAATGTATTGAATTAGTAATCAAAAAATTTCCCATAAAAAAAGCCCAGGCACAAATGACTTCACTGGTAAATTCTATCAAATGTCTAAAAAAGAATTAATACAAATTCTTCCAAAAAAACAGATGACGGCGCACTTCCAAACTCCTTCTATTAGTTCATTACTATCCTAGTTATACTTTTGCCTAAACTGAAATGTTGTTTCTAAAGTTCATATGACAATGAAAAGCACCACGGCTAACCAAGGTAATTTGGGAAAGAACTAAGTTGGAGTACTCACATATGATTTGGAACCTGTCAATGATTGTTTTCGTTTCACTGTCTCTGTTATCTTGGCTGGGTGTTCAGCCATCACTTAATCTTTATGGGTAAAAGCAATTTGACCAAACAAACAACAAAAACCTTAAAAAATACCTGAGGGCTTCTGGTCAAGAAGGCAGAGTACGTAAACGCTGCGCTCACCTCTCAGGACAACCTCAACACAGCTAAACTACGAAACAACCATCACTGAGAATCACCTGAAGTCTGGCTGAACTGAAGCCCTGCGACTACAGAACTACAGACACACAGAAGTCACGTGGAGACCGGCAGGGGCGGCAGAGATGCAGAACCAGGTGGTCGCACACCCAGGTGTGACCAATAAAAATCAGGAGGGATATCTCGGCTGTAAAGGTTCCCCACCTGCCCCCCCCCCCCCAGGAGCGAGGGATTCCAGCCCCACACCAAGTGCCGACCCCAGGGCTCCAGTGCCGGGGAGAGAAGTCCCCATAACTTCTGGTTGTGAAAACCAGCGGAGATTGTGGCTGAGTGAGACGGAGGGCGGCCGGAGTCCCAGGTGCTCCTTCTAAAGGGACCGCGCAGGGACTTACTTGTTGACAGACTCACTCGCTCTGAGTTCCAACGCTGGAGCAGCTGCTCGGAAGGTAGGTGACAGGGACAGATGAGAGGATCGGAATTGTCTGGGCGCAGCGTGAGGGTTGGAAGGACAGCTTTCTCTCAGACAGAAGTGCCGGCAGAGGCCATGTTTCCTCTGTTGAGCCCTCCCCCAGCCCAGAGGCGCAGACGCAGGCGGCTGAGGAAGCTGAGTCTCCATCAAGCTGACTGACACCATTGGCTCTGCCCTGGTGATTCTGAGACCACGCCCCACTTGACCAGCAGGCCCACCCAAGCCACTTCCAGTGGCTTTTCCATACAAATGGCCCATCTTTGGTCATGCTGCAGACTTTTAAAAAATCTCTCAAAAATTCACACCCCCAAACAAGCAGCATCTGGCCTTGGCATGCCCATACTTCTTGCTAAGCAGCCCCAAGCTCAGCACTAGAGGCAGCTGGCCTCAGTTTGTGGCTTAGCCTCTCCAAGCCCAGCACAAGTGGCAACCAACTGCAGGTCACCTTGTAGCTCATGCCAAGTGCCCCGGGTAGGGCATAGGCAGAGGGTGACCTTGGCATGCACCAGAGCCCCTCCTAAGAGGTCCTAGAACCAACACACCTTGTGGCCAGCTTCAGACCACACCGGAGCACCACCCAACCACCTCCACAGATGACACACTGAAAGGGCAGACTGTGCAGGCACCAGAGTCCTGCTAAAATGAATCCTGCTCCATAGGGTCAGTCCCTCCACTGTAGTCATGGCCAGTCCTCACAAACAATCAGCTTGAGAATCAATCCCTCTCACTGATATACTAACGGCAACCAAGGTTCAACTGCAACAGAAGGGCACACAACCCACACAAGGGACACACCTGGAGTGTCCAGCTCAGGTGACCAGGGAGCCTGTGCCACTGGGCCCCACATGGCACCTACTACATAGGGCCACTCTATCAAGAATGGGAGACAGAGCAGATCTACCTTATACATAGAAACAAACACAGAGAGGCAGCCAAAATGGGAGACAAAGCAACATGTCCCAAATGGCAGATCAGAACAAACCTCCAGAAAAAGAGCTAAACAGAAAGGAGACAATCAATCTACCAGACGCAGAGTTCAAAACACTGGCTATAAGAAAAAGCGAAAAAGAGAGGTAGTTTCATTTTCTCATCTTTGTTTATCACTTGTCTCACTGATCATCCTGTACTCGTGTCTGTTTGTAAGCTCTCACCCAAATAGAGAAATAGGAAAGAGAAAGACGGCTGAAGGCGGCAGCAGGTGTGATATTTATCATCTGAACCCTCCCCACAGTTCTGCGTTTCAATGTGGGCCCACATCACATCTTGTGCAGAGCATTGCAATAAGCTCTGTGTGTCTTAACCCATTTTTTCAACTTAGCTCCATGTTGAGCACATAAGCCTCCCTACTTGGATGTTTGATCAAAGCTCTTACTTACCAGGGAAAGGAATGACTCCCCCTGGGGTAGGGTAGCCACAGAGATTGCTGCTAAATTGCCACCGTTTTCACCAAATCACCTTCCAGATACCATCTCTCCAGTCTGCCACCTAGAGAAGATATTAAGCAAGGAAGCAGAATGAGTCAGTGTATCTCATTGGGGGCCAGGTCACCAGGCCTGATGTGGTGAACTGAATTCATCTGTCAAGTCTGGAGACTTTCTTTCTGGAAGGCATTCCTTTGAAAGGAGCTGATATCCTAAGTCCAGGCTTGTTGAGTGTAAAAATGCTTTTCCCAGCAGTGAATGTGAATGTGTCTGTCAGACGTGACCACGTCTATGAAATGACTCAAATTATGTTCATCATTTTTGGTGCTTTAAAAAGTGTAATTAATACAATTTTAAAACTTTAAAAGGCACGATATTTGAGGGTGAAAGCTTATTTTGGGAGCTTAAATGTAATCAGCCAGCTTGACTCTGATGCCAATTCATAAATATAAAAGCTTCACAAAACTGTTAATAACATCCATATTTTACATGCCCAGATTACAAAACATTGGATATCTAATTAAAACATAGGACATCATTGCAAAAATTATTTAAAATAACACCAGTTTTGGGGATCAACATTGTAGCTCACACATAAAAGTCTGGTTTTAGTAATCAGCAGTGCTCAAATATTAGGAGATTACATGCCTTGTTCTGCATTAGCAAATTAGTAACTATTCTTTTGAATGAACAGATGCCACATACTAAATGTATGCTCTCTTGGATGTGTTACTCGGTTTATAAACATGTTGTATTTAGTACAAGGGCAATGAAACACACGAAAGTGACCCTCTGTGGACATTCTAATATTTAAATTACTTTGAAGCTGTAAAATTCTTCAAACAGAAACTGGAGAAAGAGATTTTTGGCATTGATAAGATCTGGTTTCCAATAAAGGCATGCTCTTATTTGAAACTTTCTGAGTCTCAGATCCCACATTTCTGAAATGATATAATACTTCCTTTACTGGGTTGTTAGGAAAATTAGATGAGTGTGTATACACAGTACTTGGCAATGAGAAGCACTCGACAATTTTGGCTTCCTTGTTCATAGCTTTGCAAAATTGGCTTTTTAAGAACGGCTGCTTCAATGTATTTTACTCAATAACTATAAAAATTGTGTGTACCTTTGTTACTTTCAAAGCTTAAAGGAGCAGTCTCTGTTTTTCTTCCAAAGGGTGGGTATGCACACACATACCCAAATATTTAAAAGTCCTCCCCACTTTTATCAATCCACTGTCTTTAAAGTTTATCTTTGCTTTAATTCATTCTTACTTCAGGTATCTCCTTCCATCATTTAGAATACATGCACTTCGGGTTTCTAATTTGATTTGAAATGAAAGAAAACATAACTGTCATGAACTTATACCATAAATAGAATTCAAGAATCATATATGGTTTAATAAAGCCCCTCTAACATGCCTTAACTGGAAATATTCGTTATTAACAAGAAATACAGTGATAGAGTTTCAATATAAAAATATTGTATAGAGATTTCAAATAAGTTATGTAGTTATATTTGCATCTCTCAGACTTTAAGCTCCTAATAAGTGTAAGCTAAGAACAGTGAATGTCATAGGAAAAAAAATAGTAGTTAAGAGTGTATACTCTAGAGTTGAGATGCCTGGCTCTCCCACTCAACTACTTGTTTGACCTTGAGCAAAATTCGATTAACTTCTCCATGCCTCAATTTCCTCTTCTCATAAAGGTAATAATAATAGTACCTACCCTTCGGGGTTGTTGGAAGATTAAATGAGATGGTGATGTAAAGAGCTTAGAAGAGGCTGAGGCTAAATTTGTTAGCTGTTCTTCAAGCTATTACTCTACCCATTCATGCAAAAATGAAACTATGAATCTTTTCTCTTAGACACACCAATAGTTACAAACAAACCAACAAACAAAATAGACACAATCATTTGAAAGGTAAAAGCTGGTTCTCCATGATTTTGTTTAGTTAGAATAAATCGTTTTACTCTAAATTCAAGATAGGGTGGCAGAGAGCAGAACAAGAAAGAACTTAAAACTCTTCAACTTTTATGTGGGTAAATGCAGCTCTAATTTCCTGGCAGATATTAAAGGGACACTAACTTAGATTATTAAATAAGCATTTAACTATGACTTAGATTTAATAAAACAATTATGTACATTAACTTACGATTGATCATTATTAAACGTATAATTAGTGAGATTAAATAACCAAAGAAAAGATAAAAGTCTTTCATTACTCTATTGTTCATTCTCAATATGTAAAATTCTAATAATCATTGGCATATAATATAATTATGAAGTTATAAATATAAATTAGATTACGTGAAAGGTGGATTTAAAATCCTTATGCATTTTATCTAGTTACTATAAATTTAATTATGGGTAAATAGTTAAACTATAATATGGTATTTGAGAGTAAAGCTTTTCTGACTAAAAAAAACCCTGGAGTGCTAATTTCAAGCTGTTTAATTTTACAATGCTTGAGCAGGGGATGGTGAAAATTAGAGAATAAGACAAAAATATAATTAATACAGTATGGCTACAGTTGAGTTTATATACACAAAAAACTTTGGAAAGATAAGATTTGTCATAAGACTGAAACAATCTCATCAAGTTAAACTATCTTAGTTTTATGAAAGTTCCTGATGCCTTACTCTCTGATAAGACAACCTCCTCATTGTAATTAAACTGATAACAATCCCAATGACATTCTCTGTCACAATCACGCCTACAAATATGGCAGTGGGACCTGTGATGCAACTTACACTATAAAAAATGTGGAGACGATTTTAGTATCTCCTGATCATCAAAAGCCTCCAAAAATATATGCATTTTTCTTGGTTGGTACTGAAACCCTCATTTTCTAATGGCCAAAGAGAACTTTTAAGAGACTATAAGAGAAAAAGCTTCATATTAACTTGAGTTATTTTCATTTCAAATATTATTTTTTCCACTCATAGAAAATAATTTAAAATTTGTTTTGGGTGAGTAATCCAACTCATTGTTAAAACGCGTAAGCAGAATGGGCAGAATAAATAAGGAAATTTTCCACTTCTCACCTAGTAAATCTATCAGCTACTCAAAGGGACGTAGATAAATTGTTTCAGCCTAGATGAGAAATCCTCACTTAGCTACACCAATGGACGCAATGGCCGTCAGTGGGAGAAACTGCAGGATGTCACCATTCATTGTCGTGTTCCCACAACTGGGGGTGTAATAGTGCCCACCACATTCATTGTCGTCAGTAGGAAATCAAGCACGTATTTAAAGCTCCTAGAACAGCTGCTGGCACATACACTCTGTGTGTAGTGTTGGTTCTAATGTACTTTTTGACCATTTTAGCCCTGCTCTGTTTTATCTTAAGCCTGCAAATGTGGGTTTAATATCCTCTTGATGTGTTATATTTAGGAAATTTTATTTACATTCCTGAAAGGTTATAGTTTTTGGTTTAAGAAGAGTTATCAATTTCTAGTTTTCTTTTTTCTTTCGTCCTTTCTGTCTTCCCATCCTCCTCCCTCCCTCCTTCTCTCCCTCCCTCCCTCCCTTCCTTTCCCCCCCTGTTTTTGTAATGTGTGCATCTAAATAATGTGTTATCATTTGGTTAAGACTATAGCTTCTGGAATAAACAGACTTAATTAAGTTCACGTACCACTATAGCATTTATTAGTTACCTGACCCAGGGAAAATAATTGATCTCTGCAGCTTCAGTGTTTTGTTTTTTTTTCATCTGTCAAGAAACATACCGGAAGTAATGCTCTCAAATGATTGTGAGTGCCACCTGGATACCCATGTAAACTCTCATTGAGTAAGCCTTCAGGCAGTCTCAGCCATTATTTTTATAGGGTCGTAAGAACAATAAATATATATCAAATCACCTTATTATATTTTATATATATACCAGGGGTACCAAAAAATGTCTACCAGTGGACACTGTGGTCAATGTTACTCAAACAGTCGTTCGGTGTCATCAGAAGTGTCTGGACGCTGATGGGAACCACTTTGAGCACCTCTTGTAATTGCAGAAGTCACACGTGACTTGTATTCATCTTTTGTTGTCGGTATATGTTGAGTATTACAATTTTAATACAGTTTTCCTTTCTTAAAATGTGTATACATGTTTTTGGCACCCCCTGTAATATATATCTATATAGACACCCACACATACATAAATGACTATTTAGGTCGATTTTTAAAATATCTAAAAGTGTGGTTCAACATCTCCTACAATAAGTGTGTCCTGTTTATTTTTCTTGCATTTATGAGAATGGATTTGTATTTTTGTCTGTGTTATTTTGCATATGATTGTTTATTGCTTTTATTGCCATTGTGGACAGCACCTTATATATAAATAGGAAATTGCTTCTTTCCCACTTAATGACTTCTGATAAAATCATATTTGTAACAATACTAAGGCTTTCCTTATATTTGGCTTGAATTGTTCTATAAAACCTTTGTCCATTAAAAAAAATGTCTTCTGTGCAGTTTCTATAAATATCATCTAGTTGTGGTATCTTTTCATTTGTTTATTTTGTTTTGTTTTGAATGTCTTGTCAGAACTTTCCTTTGTAGCACTAATATTTTATTGTTACTTCTGGAATAGTCTTTTAAATTCTTTAACTGTTTTCTTACTGTACTTTTAGCTTAGTTTTCTAGTCTTTTGGGGAAACTGTTTTTTGATTGGTTTGATATGGGGAATTTTATTCGACTTCTTGGATGGCTACCCCTCACCCCAGTAGTTTTTCTATCTATCTATCTATCTATCTATCTATCTATCTATCTATCTATCTATCTAATTTATTGGGGGTGATAGTGGTTAACAAAATTATATAGGTTTCAAGTGTACATTTCTATAATATATCATCTATATATCACATTGTGTGCTCACCACCCAGAGTCAGTTCTCCTTCCGTCACCATGTATTTGACCCCTTTTCCCTTCTTCTACCACCCCCCCCACTCCAAAGCAACAAATGAACAAGACAAACAAAAACTCACAGCCACAGACAATAGTATTTTCAAGATAACCATCTTCGTCTTATGCCAAATTTGTCTATCATTACTTTTAAGGTTTACAAAGATATTCTTTAATTTACATTTCTATAAATACAAAAGTTAAAAACATGTTCTTGTAATAAAAATTAGAGGAATTAGATACATGCTCATCCTTCCAGCAACACCCTATGTTCTTTTATTCTTTTTTCTTCAAAATGTGCTTTTAGGCTCATTTTGTGTTACTCAATCATTGTGTGCTTCATAACCTTTTTAAAAGTAATACCTCTGATTTTAAACTTCAGTATTATAATCAAATTCAATATTGATATCAAGAATTAATTATATTTATATGAATTCAGTCTTGTTTTGTTAAGTGAATTTTATATGGAATTTGTAATTTTGACTTATCTCTTGCTTGACAGTACATGTGAATATCTATCTTATTCACATATTATTTCAAAGTGAGTACAAGTTTTATATTTTCTCAGCTCTTACATACTTGAAATTCATAGTAAAGTGGGCTATTTAGAACTATATCAAAAATGTCCTCCTTGTAAAATTTATAGGCATATTTCCAGCCTTTCATCCTTTAGTGCTGCAAAAATGTCTAAGTTTAACCTAATTTGCTTTTTTGGGGTGGTATATTTATAAATCAGAGAATGTGTTTCTTAATCTTATGACTATAATTTTTCCTTAATAAATAAAAATGTGATTGTCCTTTCAATGCATTTGTAAAGAGCATAGTTATGTTACTTTTATCTTAATACTCTTTTGGATATTAAGAGGGTACGTAAAGAAAATTTTCTTCATGCTACTGTGTTTTAATTTATTTTTTCTTCTGTGTCACTCTTCTGAAGGATGCCTAAAATTCTTGAATAATTTTTCATTTTTCTTCCTCTATCTCTTTGTATCTACTTGCTGTTTTGAAGCTCATTATCTGACATCACGTTTAAAGGAAAGTAGTGAAAGGAGGAAGAAAACCACACTCCAGCTCTCAAAAAACAGATGGTGGCCATTCTCCTGTTTGGTTGAGAGTATATTCCAGGTCTGATTGTTAAGCCCTAGGGAGTGAATGACAGTGACTTTGGGTCCTCTCTCAGGCTCGCAGGTTTGCTCTTCTCCACTAAACAAAGAATGGTTATGCTAACAGCTCTAGTTTTTAATCTATTTTAGCATTCCTAAAGTTAGTCCCAATTTCTTTCAGATACAGTAATAGCTGATGAGTCACTTGTAGAATTTAGAATTCTTCTATGATGAAAACCAGTCAATTGCTCAGAAGAGGAGTAAAGATATCTGCTATTTAAAAACAAAAATATCCCCCAAATCCTCTATCCCCAAAATGGGGTTCCATGCATCTCCTTCATGTTATCCTCCAAATAAATACTTTAAAGAAAACTGGTAGGAATGTTGTTTATAATACTGTGAACTATAGGCTTATGACACACTATCAGAGTATTAAACCTAATCAATCATTCAGTTCACTGCAGAGTCCTGTTCTCACTAAACCTGAGGGCATATTTTAGAGTCTACAAAGGAGTCCAAAGACAACGTGTCCAGAATCTGGGGATCCTTCTCTAGGCACAGATGAAATCTTTTGGTGTCATTTACAGTTTTACATCCTTTATCTTTTTATATATTAATTTCTGTGATTTCACTTCTGTAAGTTTTTATCCACTGTTTATATGTCTTCCCCCCTCCCATTTTTTAACCTTTAAACTATCTCTCTATTTCCATTTAAGCTGTGTTTCTTACAGACAGCACATAGATGGGCCTTGCTTCTTTGTAATTTGACATTCTCTGTATTTTAACGGGAGTGTTTAGACAATTTACATTTAATGTAATGATCCATTTATGTGGGTTTAAGCCCAAGTTCTTGCTATTCGTTTGTCCTATTTGTTCTTTGCTGCTTTTTCCTTCTTTTCCTCCCTTCTTTTGGGTTGAGTATATTTTTTGTTACTTCATTTTATTTTCTCTATTGGCTTATTAGCTATACATCTTTTATTTATTTAATTTTTTAGTGATTGCTCTTCTCTCTCTGATTTTAAGACTGATTTATTTCTATTCATCTATTTTCCACGACTCTTCCATCATTTCTATTGTGCCGTGAAGCACATCCTGGGATATTTTTCCTTCAGTTACTTTTTAATTCTGTAATTTCTATTTGGGTTTTTTTGTAGTTCCTATTTCTCTACTGATATTTCATATTTTTGAATTCATTCATGCATATTTTTCACAACCTCATTAAGTATAGTTATGACAGCCTCTATAAATTTTTATTTACTGAAAGGACTTCTGGCCATGGCCAAATAAGGAGTTCATCTAATCCTCTCCTAAAACAGCACATATAAAGGATAGTTACTAGACAAATAAATAAAGAAAAACAACACCAATCTTCAGTAATCATAAGAAAGCTGGAGTGGCCATGGTAATATAAAAATATTACAGTAAGATAGGAAATATTACTAGAGAAAAGAGAGGACATTTTATTTTGATAAAGTTCAGTGCATCAGGAAAACATGCCAATTACGACAGAGCTTTAAAATACCAAAACAAATTCTGACAGAATGAAAATGTAGTAACTTTATCATTAATGGTAGAATATTTCAACTGCTCAGTCAAAATTATTGATAGAACACCTAGGAGTAAAAAATATAGGACATCTCACCAACATTACAATCAATCTGACCTAGCTGAAATATATAGAAATCTCTAAAAAGGGATTACAGAACATAAAATTTCCCATGCACAAAAGGAACATTTTCGAGAACATACCATATGCTAGGCTACTAGACCAGTCTTAATAAATTTAAAAGATTATAACCACACAATGTTGGTTATCTGATCACAATGGAATTAAATTAGAAAGTTAAAAAAAAAAAAAAAAACAAACAAAAAAAAAAACAGAAAGAAATCTGGAATATCTCCAAACATTTGGAAATTAAACAACAAACATCTAAATAACCCATGTGTCCAAGAAGAAAGCACAAAGAAAAGTAGAAAATATTTTGAACTGAATGAAAATGAAAGCACAACTTATGAAAAATTATGGGCTGCAGCTAAGGCAGCACTTAGACATTTTTAGTTTTAAGCGTCTATTTTAGGCAAGGAAAAAAGTCTCAAATTAACGATCTAAGCTTCTACCTTAAATAATCAGAAAAATAACAGCAAACTGACCTCAAGGCAACCCAAATAAGAAGAATGATAAAGATTGGAAGTCGGTGAAGTAGAAAAGAGAAAAATTAAAGAAAATCAATGCCCTCAGAAGTTGGTTTGTTAGAAAGGTCAACAAAATTGGTAATCTTTAGCCAAACTGACAGAAAAAATATAGGTATAAATTATCAAAACCAGAAATAAAAGAATAGACACTATCACTAAACCTACAAAGTTAATATGATTATAAAGAAATATGATGAAAAACTACATGTAAAGAATTACACAATTTAAACGAAAGAGACATTCCTAAAAATACACAAATTATCAAAATTGAATCATGAAGAAGATAACATTTGAATAAATTGATACCAGGTAGAGAAATTGGTATATAATTAAAAACCTTTCCAAAAAGAAAATTCCAAGCTCAGGATTTCTTTGGTGAATACTATAAAATATTGAAAGAACACCTCTCTATCAAACGCTCTTTCAAAAAATAGAGGGAGAGGAAAGATGTCCCAACTCATGCTACGAAGTCATTATTACTCTGAAACTGAGGTCTGACAAAGAGGTGCCACAAGAAAGGTACAGACCAGTAGTCCCCATAAACGATCATATTTCGTTTAAAGATAAATATTTCTCTTTAACAAAATATTTTAAGAGACGCCAACAACATACAAAAAGCATCAAGCATCACGATAAGTGGGGTTTATTCCAGGACTGCAAGCTTAGATTAACAGTCAAGAAACAATGAATACAATGCACCATATTTTAAAATAAAGGGAAAAAAAAAGGATCACTCAAGTAGATGCAAAAAAAGCACTTTACAAAATTCAACAGACATTTGTGATTGAATTTCTCAGCAAACTGAGAGTAAAATGGCACTCCCTAATTTCATGAAAGACACCTGAAAAAAAAAAAAACACAACAGCAACAACAAAAAAACTAAGGGCTAACATCAAGCTTTATGATTAAAGACTGAATTCTTTACCCCTAAGATTGAAGACATGGCAAGGATGTCAACTCTTGCCACGTCTATTTAACATTTTTCTGGAAATTCAAGCAGGTACAATAAGGAAAAGGAAAAAAAAAAAAGTAAATGCGCTGGGTTTGGAAAGGAGAAGTAAAACTTTATTTTAATGTAACCTGCAGGCCTCTGTAGAATTGACAAGTCAATCCTAAAATTTATATGGAAATGAAGAGCACTTAGGATGTCCAAATTAATTCTTAAAAAGAGGAACAAAGTTGGGGGAGTTACAGTACTTTTGTTAGTTTCTTTTGCCATATAACAAACTATCTTAAAATTAGAAGCTTAATACAAAAACCACAGCTCTATACAGCAGAAGTCCAGGACGGCATGGCAGGTGTCTCAGAAGAAGGAAATTGAGGGCTCAGCCATCATCCTTCTCAGCTGGATCTCAGATTCCTCTCAAACCCACCTGGGTTTCTCGTCTCAGCGCCTTCTCCATCGATAGGAAGCAATACTGTGCCCCATCTTTCTCTTACATTTGAAGTCTCTTTCAGACATTCGCATCTATCTGTCAGAGAAAACTCTGTACTCTTAAAGCTCCTGTGATTAGACTAGTTTCAGCCAGACGAGCTCCTTTGGATGAATTCAGTCAACTGATTAGTGACCTTAATCACACATGGAAGTCACTGCTGCTGTGTGATATCATATAATCAAAGTATGATATGTGTTTAATCATATTCACAGTCAGTCCCGGGGATGAGGTCAGGACATCTTGGAACACGCTATAGGCATGTTTCAAAGGTTTTGCCTTTCAGATGAATTCTTTAAAGCCAATGCATTGTTATAACTTGTGAACAATATCCCTGAAACATCTCCTGAATGTGAAGATATACACATCTACCCTTTAATTATCAAAGAAGGGATACTATAGAAGATTTGTTTTAAGTAGGAGTAGAGATTTATCTTCCTTGGTACTGAGCTGTGTAGACGTGTAGTAATAAATTACTCCTTAAAGACGCATGGTGTTGTTAGGATTTTGCCGAAAGGGAGGCACACCAAGAAGGAATATTTTTCTGTTTACTTGCATCCGTGGACTCCTCTCAATGACTGATACAATCGTGCAAGTACAAAGGGCAGTGCCCTGAGCTCTATGCTGTGTTTTCCGTGCACTAGCTGTTTGCCCACAGGCCGGTCGCACCACCGCTGCGGCCTGAGCCGCGAGTGAGACAGCAGCGCTGCTCAATGATGACAGACACTCTTTAGGCTGGCTTATGTGCGACCCTCCGATGCTTTAGGGACAGGTAACGATACATCACAATTTGGACGGCTGTGGGTGACTTCACATGCCTTTCATCCATCGTATCTATGTCATTTATCGCTGGAACTGGGACACCTCTGAGCGTGAAAGGTGGTGCTGTTATAATTGCACTGGAAAACAGGCGTCGGATAAGATGCTTTGTGCTATCTGGGACCTGTGGTCACCTGCCCATCCGTGACCATGTACCTCACACATGCAGGAAGAGGTCTGGGCTTGCTAGTCAACTAGCACAATGGTAAATAACGACAACAATAGCATGATAACAATGGGAAGAGCTAGTTAGTAGGACATTGCCAGGATTTTCCGTTTTGGTGGTGGTGGATTAATTTTAAAACTGGGTAACTGTTTTCAGAGACATGTTTTCCCATCAGCTAGACATAGACACACGTGTAGAGTGTGTGCATACACACACATGTATATATCTGTGCACCAATGCTCAATGGGTGTCGCCATGTATTTTCATGGGCTCCAGGGGGGATCAATTGCCTGAACACGTGCTGTATCCTACACCCAGGCCTCCTTGCTTTCCTGTAGGTAGTTCACCACCCCCTTTTGAAGGGAATTTTTCTCCAGTGGATCTTCAAAGGTTTTGTCTTTCTGGAGATCAGCGTAGGAGCGCACTTTATTTCCTTAAATGGGATGTGGCACTTTGCTTGGTACCTCACTCCACACACTTGTGGGATAGGCGTGGCTTCCGTGGGTCAGCTTGTCAGGTAGTACATTCTCTCTACACCAGACATCCGAATGTGTGACTTTGCCTGAGTCCTTCAGTTTCTTCATTTGAGAGACAGCGATCCCCTGTCTCATGCAACTGTTATGAGTTTTAGCTCATGCAAGCAATTACCAAAAATAAATAAATAAATAAATAAATAAATAAATAAATAAATAAAAACAGTAAGTGTAAATTTTGTAAAACTGTTCTTGCAGAGTGCCAACCTTGTATCTTGGACCCCAGTATCATTCACAGCTATGCTGGAGCAGTTTTTAAATACTTTCCTGACTTTAGAATGAACCTAAATTTGGTTCAGATATCTTCCTAATGTGTTCCTTTAAGAATGAAATATAAGCCTGAGCATTCCTATATGACAAAGATACACTTTTTATAATCCCATGCCATATAAAATCCGACCTCTCCATTCTTTGAGGGATGATTCTCCTAAAATTGAGACAACTAGTAAGGAACAAATAACTGAATAACATCTAAAGATAAATATAATTCATGAGCCTATTCTGTTAGGAAGAAAGAAAAGAAGGAAGGGAGGAAGGGAAAGAGGGAGGGAGGAAGGAGGGAAAGAAGGATGGAAGGAAGGGGAGGAGGAAGGAAGGAGGGAAAGAAGGATGGAAGGAAGGGGAGGAGGAAGGAAGGAGGGAAAGAAGGATGGATGGAAGGAAGGGAAAGAGGGAGGGAGACAGGGTGAGCGCACTTGATAATCAGACTAATAATTTAAACAAGAAAGAAAGAAAAGGCACTGTTAAAAAGGGAAACTGAAAGTGCCAGATTAAGCCTTTCCCTATCTTCACAGAGATACCTGTCAGATGGACTTGGCCCCGGCCATCGCCACAGAGGCCACAGAAAGCCATTAGCAAGGAATGAACAGAAAGAGTGTTTGGTCCAGGGGAATTTCAGCTCCTGCTTAATTTCTAGAAACAAGTCTGAGTTTGGGGCACGAGAACCTACAGATGTTCCACTTTAAAACGCTATGAAATGGTCTCCTACAAACTGTTTCCCCTCCAGGAATCCCCTCTCAGATGCATATTTAAAAAGATGATGTCTGAGCAGCATTATTCCCCAATTATAGCTGCTTAAAACGAAACGCCGTGCACCTGCCCACTCACAAAAAGTCCTTCCTCGTCGTCTTGGCCTGATAAATAATTCAAGTGGTATGCTCCAGAGACGGCCAAGAATGAGTTTCCTATCTTGTTGCAGTAAAGATATTTCCCTCATCTGGAGACATCTGAAAAGGTCCCTGAAATATATGTTTATGTATCAATTTGAAACAAAATGAGTATCATGTGAGTATCGTGTGAGTAGATGACAAGCTTCTGGAGGGTGGGAATCAAGTGTTTTTAATTTGTTGTTTAGGGTACGTTGCTCATTTTGGATAGCTTTTAATGAAAATCATAAATTTCCAAAGCCCACTGTGACACAGAAAACACTGTAAAGTTGCACAGTCATATTTTTCTTTCCTCTCAGCAGAGGGTATACGCAACAAAATAGGGGTCACTTCTGCTATTAGTCAAATGATTGCCCTCCAATCAATTTGAGGGGGCTCTCTGCTCCTAGACACCTTGAAATCTGTCCTGAAGTCCACAAATACTACTCTTCTTCTCTTTTTGAAAATAACTTCCCATCGAGCAAGCCGAAGAAAAACCGGAGTTTTTCCTATGTGACTCATTTTCACCAGCACAAATCTCCTTGCATAGAAAACAGTACTAAGATAGCAGCCATCTGAAAATCCGTGTGATAAAAGCATGTGTCACCATGTGCAAACGGGGAAATGTAATTGAAAGTAAAATGTTTAATTAAAATGGACATCTCTGAACCTGCTTCTGGCACCAGCCATCTTGCTGAAAAATTATATTTGTTCCACCGGCAAGCTGGGGGAACAGTTCAAGAGACTGTGAGTGCCAGGTTCCATCCAAAAGTAAATGGGGTGAAAATCGGAAAGAGAGCTTGAAGGCTGATCCTTTAGTTACTGGGCACGGCCCCAACACAGGTGCCTTGGTACAGACCAGTCGGAACCAGAAGACCGGCCATATGTAGCTGTTTTTAAGTCAATACTAATTATAACAAAGCATCCCCTCCCTCCAAATAATTGTCCCTTTCACTCCTGTCAGCAAGGTGCCTTAACAATTGTGCTTTCAGATGCTGTGGTCTTTTTGTGCCGCCTGAACTGTGAGGATACTCAACGTCTCTACAGTTATTTCGCCTTTGAGACCACGGAGATCTTTTTTCTCCCCCTCATAAAAGCCACTGATCCCAGATAATCCTCAGGCTTGAGTGGGGATGAGCTTCGCTGACTTTTTCAGTTCAAATGTGAGAAGAGAATTTGAAAACGAGATTCTGTCTGGCGTCCAAGAGACAGCTTCTCCTCCCTGAAGTCTGGGGGTACCTAGCAGTCGGTCTGGTTGGGGCGCTCGGGCCTGCACGGGGCAGGGTCGGTCAGCCAATCAGTGTCGCGGTCGCCGCAAAAATCTCCTTCTTGGAGAATTACTGTGGCAGTAAGTGCAGTAAGGTTTTTTTTCTGTTGCATCTCTGTCACTATCCTCTAAAATCTCAGCTGCCAACAGTGGACCCACAGCTCCAACTTTTATCCTTTCCCCCCACCCCCCGATGTTATTTAGGCTTACTTGCATTATTTGTGTATCTATCTACCTGCTCGGGAACCCATCCCTAACAGTGAAGGCACAAACCCACAAACAAATACATAAATAAAAGATCTGTAACTGTAAAACTCATGGAAAATGTCAATAGCTAGGTGTGGGGGGGAAAATTCGGAAGTACTGATCACTGTTCTGTAATTCATGATTTGGGTCTTAAAACGACGCCCATTGTCTAGACTGAGCAACCATCACGGCATTTGATCAGCTTTTCCTACCTGACCTTGTTTAGTGAGTTACTTCCTATAATATGTTCTTTATTGCCCAAGGAATGCTCTTTGAATTTACTTTCTTTATGGCGTGATTATAAATCTTCATGACAACCCTAATGATTCATCTCTTTTGGCACTGGGCAGAAGGATAACCATTTCTATAATACACACATTTCATTTAAGGGAAACCAGAAGGAGATTTATCAGTCAGAGCAGGGTGTTCAGGCTGAACTCTGTCACTGGAACCATTTTCTCAGCTCCGTAAACACTTTTAATTTGGGTACACTTTCTGCCTTAAACAAACCACAATCCTTTAAAGAAGAGGTTGTTTTTAATTTGTACACGATTGAAAGCACTATACTTTTCTTCTATTAACAGATGTAAATTTTAATTTTAATCATAATATGGGAATATTTAGTTAATGTTGAAATATCCGTCAGGTTGTGTCACATACCTTAGGTAAAAGAGACTGCTTAATTTGAACTCTGGTAACTATCTCCTGGGTTTTGCCATTTAATATTAAAAATTAAAAGGCTAAATAATGTAGGGGCATTAAAATGAAAATGAGCCTCTTATTTATTTGGGGGTGCCCAGTATCCATCTAGTAAATAGGCACGTTGACCAGGTCTTTGGGGTTCAGTCCTAAACTTCAATCTTTCCAGCAAAATGCTCCACATGAGTGGAAAATCCCTGAATTCTACGAGCTAACTACCTCTCCTAAAACGTTTCTGGGATGGAAATCTTTCCCCATGGCATCTGATTTTTGTCTATCAGTGGTGTTTGCCTCCATGAAATGTTCCATTTCCATAGTCTTATAAAAACAGAAAACTACATGAGCAGATTACAAGCCCATATAGGAGAAGCCAACGACAGAGGGGAAAAAGCCTTCTGCAAAAATATTTTTGAACTTCAGACGACCAGACACATGCCTGGTCTGCGGAGCTGGAAGAAACGGAAGACTTTTCTTTCTTTCTCCTTTCTCTCTCTCTCTCTCTCTCTCTCTCTCTCTCTCTCTCTCTCTCTCTCTCGCTCTCTCTTTAACAGACATATGCAGAACATTTGTTTCCGTTTTATTTCTGCTGTCATAATATGATGGTTTTATTCAGTTTTTAAACATGCTTCAGCTGGAAACACTATATCTTTAAATCAGGCAACCCTGGCGTCTGAGAGAATTCCCTTCCTGCGCTCCCTCACCTTACCCAGGTGCATGTTAAATCAGTATTAATGACAATATCATTCTTGTGCAGTCATCTCCTGCCTGCAATTTGGTTTTAATTACCCGCCACGTTGTCTTTCCCCCTCACTGACAGCCATTAAATAGGGAATGACACCAGAGTCATAGTTGTGTGGAATATTCCCATAGCCAGATTTCATGCCCCTCATAAAGCAGGCTGCACTGCCTCCTAGTGGCGGAGGATTGAAAGGGCCGTCGTTGAAATGGCAGATGGTCCAAGCACTTTTCAGGTTAATTTAGAGACACACTATTTTTAAAGGGGTGGGGGGAAAAGAAAATTAAAATAAAATTTTAAAAGCGCTAATCTATTAAGGAGAAGTTGTGATTTGGTACAGTGCTTTTTCATTGAAATAAAATAAATCGACACACTCACTATTTAAGCCTTGTTTGTCTAAAATGGTGGCTCAGAAACAACGAACTTTTCACATAAAATGTTGACCAACGTTCTTGACGCAAGTTGTTCAACAAAGGTGAGCTGCAAGTGAATGAGAATCTCAGATTTACTCTTTTGAAGGCGCTATTTTCTCTTATGCAAAAGAAAGGGTGTTTCTTTCTCCCTTCTCATTCTTATTTTTTTCTTTTTCTTTCTTCTTTTTTCCATTTTACAAACTCCTTTATTGTTACATAAGTTCAAAACATTCCTCGGAGCTACAAATGCACAAATACATAGAAATAGTATCTCTCTCTGTGAAATTATGAAGTTCTTAAGTGTTTTTAAAATAAAGTCCCTTACGCAGGAGTTTAAAATTGGAATTGTTTGTCGAAGTGTTCAAGGTAGAAACTATACAGATGCTTTGAATTGAAGAGTCCCATGTAATGGCTATCTCATTTTGCATTACATTTTTTATTTTTATTTTTTGCTTAAAATAAATGCGAGGCCATGTGCATTTCACGGGAAGGACAGTGGACCTCTTGCACTACAAATTTAAAATATTGCTTATAAGCAGTATAGCATAGCCCACTTGGAGAGGGAACAGCAGTAAGGGGCCAGCTGAGTTTTTACTTTGTGTATTTTCCCCCCACTAACTTCGCCTGGGTTGGAAGGCTGTGGGTCCAGGCATTGCTCTTTCACAGTTTTTCAACAAGCATAATTTACTCATTTTACGTGCTGCTCAGTGAGAGTCGTAGCTAACGGCTTTAATTAGAATTTTAAGCACACATAGTATATGCAATAACTTGTACATACATTTATTATGTGTGTTTGTGCTTGTCTGTTCGTGTTTATAAAACCCACGCATAAAATAGAGATGCAGTAATTACAGGGCATCTCACTCATTTTCCGTTCTCCAAACCAGCACCTCGATGTTACGCATAAATTCATTTGTGGTTATTGCTCCTTCTTTTTAAGAATAACTCTTCATTTACATTTTTAACAATGAAATCCGGAGTATTTTGTTGAAAAAATGGAAGCACTGAATACTGCATTGACGTAATATTAAAATTAGTTAGAACTTGATCTCAAATTTTCAAAAGAACATTGGAGTAAGAACATTTTTGTTAAACGAAAAACTTTCAATTGCCTCATAATGCACTGGGGTTTTAGTGCATCTGGTAGCATCACCAGAAGACTGAAAAATAAATATTGTCTTTAAAACTTAGAAAATTCAAATATATTTTCAAAGGGAAAATGTGCCCATTTGATTCATGCTTTTCTTTCAAGAGACTATTTGATCATGTGAATGTTGCCTGAATGGATTCGATTTATTATTTTAAGGAATATTTTGCATCATTAAATAACATCTAGGGAAATTATTATTCCTTCCAGACCAAAATGGGGAGCTTATAAATGCAAAGAGGAAGGCTTAATCTCTGATACGGCTTATATATATATTGGTTTACAGCTATATTGAGTCCAGTTAGGCTGATTTTTTGTCCCTAATATGAAACTTGATGCTGGGAAATCTGATAAGTGAGTTTCATTTCCCTGGAAATTTATTGCCTCTATATCCAACTGCAAAGAAACAGCACAAGTAAAAACAATGAGGCATCTGTATGCAAGACGTTAACGAGGGTCGCTATTTTTCTCACAAAGATTCTGCGTCAGAACAAGAGGTACTGAGCTATTAAGACGACAAGGCCTGCTATTCCTTTGAGGATCGATCGTCATTCCCTTGGCCTGATGGGTGTCCTGTGAAATCAGCATGTACTAGAGGCATTTTGGATCAAGAAGAGGGAACACCGCTGGGGAATGGGGCAGATGCTAAGCGCTGGCAGCCTTTTGCAGCCCGACCCCCACCTCCTCTGGGCTTCTCCCCACAATATGCGTTACACATTCTCACCTCCACTCCAGGCCTGTTTCTTGATACATTACAGATGGCACGACAGAAGCGAAAGAACTTTTCAGAGAGAAAACAGTACCATTACATTAGTTTAACCAGTGACTAAAATTGTTCCCTGATGTAAAAGACCCAATGATGGGTGTCACAGGCATGAGGTAACAGTGATATTAATGAGGTCGTCTGAGTGCCCTCTTGTGTCACATCCGATGCATAAAGGACCTTACTTTGTGGTGGGAGCGCAGCAGGGCAAAGTTCCAAGTAGGACACAGAAGGGAACGGCTTGTCTAAAGTTGACCACCAGGAAGAACAGAACTGGCTGATGAGGCCTCATCCGTCTGCCTGACTGTAAAGCCAATAGTCTTCACTCAACAATAATACAGATTTCAAGAAACTTACATCCTCAACTGGAATTTGTAAAAGATGATAAATCATGCGATCCCAGACATAAATGGCAGATAATGTATATATATAAGCAGGGGCCGAGGCCATCCTTACCAGGAAGTCATTGTCAGCTCAGACGTGACAGGAGAGGACGGAAAGGCACAATTTTGTGGTGTCAAGATGCTGGAGAAGAGCATACCTGGGGGTTGGGGGAGGGGGAGAGGTGGCCAACTTGAGAAAACACGCCCCCATACAAGCAGACACATATATACACATACACAGATAGGAAACGGAGGGTAGGTGCATTATTTGGCAGGACAGAATATAAACCGGTTGCACTGAATAATTTTTTTTCTTTTAAGACAGTGTCTCTCCAATTGCTTATGGCTCAAAAGGTTTGGAAAACTTGAGTTAAATAAAACCCGGCAGGTTTCTTTAATGCAGGACTTTTCAGAGCCTGTAACATTCTAACGTACAATGTGAATACCTTAGAAAAACGCATACTATGTATTTCTTGAAGTAATTTAGCCTCAAATGCTTACTTATTTATTTTTTTAGTTCCTCTCTCAGAACAGGGTTATATAGTCATATTGCAGAAAATGTCGCGGCAGGGAGGAGGGTAAATTGAGCTAATGGGCAGAAATCCTGAAATACTTGATCAAGACCGATGATATCCTAGGGGCAATGAGACGCCACCAAGGGTCTCTGCAGGGGGGTGCTGATTTCTGCTACAACGTTGATGACAGTTCCAACCCCCAAGGCTGAGACAGTGAGAGTAGCATATTCTCTAAACACCGCGAGGCCCGACTTGTCAAAACAAATACTATACGCTTCCTTCTTGGTTTACAGCATAAGCCTGTGCTTTGCGGTGCAGATTTACTGGACTCGGTCCAAACACTGTGGTTGGAAATAACCCACACTTTACAGGTTTTATGGAGTAGTGGGTTGAGATTTTAATCTCGCTGAGCATTAAGGGGAGCAAATCAAAGAGGCTGGTGTAGCCCACTCAGCGAAGCCTCTCCAAGGTCTGGGAGCACATATGGCACCTCACAAGAGGAGGAAGAAAGCAGGAAAAGGGAGCCCACGTGACAACCAGGGCAGCCTCGGGGAGCACGCTCAGACACTTGTGGCCCTGATTTTATACTTACTGTCCTGAATGTGAAGGTTCTAGACCCCTCCCCAGAAGACAGTTTTCTAAACACTGCCCATTTTCATGCAGATTTCCAAAAGCATCCATGAGTATAGATATATGGCACAGGTTTTTATCTGAAGGATGTTCTCAGCTAATGGACCATAGTTAAACCTCGTGAGGGGGATGGATGATAAAAGCCAATGTGTATAGAGCAGGTGTGTGTGTCCGACAGTGGCTCCAGCACTTAAAACATATTTATACCCTGAATTCTCATAACAACCTCCGAACAAATATCATCCTTGTTTCACTAATTCGAAAACGATGCCAGAGAGAGGATAGGGAGATTGTCAGGGTCTTGTCACCAGATTATGTGGTTAGTTAGTTGGAGTTAGTTAGTTAGGCTCAGTTGGGGTGTGATTAGGTTAGTGAGTTTTCAACTCAGTCTGACCAGATCCCTTGCTTTTCACCACTCTGCTATTCAGCTACATCCTGAGCAAAGATGCCACTTACAAAGACAGCTCTGTCCCTTCCGGTTCAGTACTATAACAGTAATAATAGCTAACAGATTTACCTATGTACAAGGTGCCATATTAAACCATTTACATTGTGTATCTTATTGAATTCTTGCAACTATTCTACAGGACAGACTTACTAACCCCACTAGATACGTAAGAAAACAGACCCACAGGAGGGACGCGACCTCTCTTCAAGCCTGCACGGCTAGTAAGAGGTAAACCAACAATACGAACCCAGATCTGAGGCAGTTGTCATCACTATTTATTCTAATGAACCATATCCTCTGGAAGTTTGTTAGGTTAGGTAAGTTAGAGATGATAATCACAGAATAGATCTTGTACTTGGTGCTTGTTCTTCCCCCAAGTCAAAAAAATGGGGGAAAATATTTATTACTCTCAGATCCCAGTGCTTTTGTGAGCTGTATTTATTTTACATAGACTGGTGTATCTATTATGCATCCATAAAACACATTATGGACTTTTAAAATTGCTATTTTTATTCTCTTCTTTCAGAAAAAAAAATGTTCTAATGAAACAAAAATCATCCATGAGTGTTTTTCCTCAGTCAAATACTAATGAAGCTCAACTGCCCTATTTATAGCATTTTCCCCCCTGTATTGATCAAGGCAATTGGAAGAAAATGGATGTGCAAGAATGACAGGTTATATAAAATAACATACTAGTTGACTACTCTAAAAATTGAGAGTCGGAAACACTACAATAAAATGAAAGATTCTTACACCCAAACGATTTCGGATGTTGTCATCTTTCTTTGAAGAGATCGATTGAGTATTTCTTTATGAACTTTGCTACAAAAAGGAATGGCTTTTAAGTAAATACTATGTGTAATTTCTTTTTTGAATCAAATATTGAAATACTTCATAATGAGTTCTCCGATGTCCTTTTTGTCCTTGACAAAGTTTTCTCCAAATCACTGGAAATACTCACATGTGCTTCTCAGATTCCGATTTTCTTGCCTGTGATAAGGATACAGCCCTAAGTCATTATTTCCTAATAAAACACTATCAGGAAATGAAATGTTAGTAGAGTTTCTGCTCCACAAACTGTTTACTTTCAAGTTTGTTTGGAGATCTGTTGAATACCAGTGAAGACCTTTCTTGGTTGCAGAACTTATCAGAGTTAGTGATTCTTGTATTCTGTGAAGGGGGCTCTAGGTGCTACATTTTGAAACTTGTCTGTGGAACATTCTTAATGTGAAATCTCTCTCTCTCTCCCTCGCTCTCTCTCTTTCTCTCTCTGGATGCTGGTGTATGTATTGGTAAGAGATTTCTTACCAATTGAAGAAATTCAATTGATTGGAAATTCAAGTTGTTATAAAGCGTGCGATGGTCTTTATTCTACAGAAAATGGGGAATCATCAATGGTTTTGGGGAAGACAATTACCATGATGATAGTCTTGTTTTAGAAAAACCATTCTATTAACATAGGAGGGTGCATTTCAATGGGACAAACCTTAATTACAGTTCGCAGGGTAAGAAGTCCAGAAATGAGATGATTCCCGGTAACAATGGTTTTTGACAAGAAAAGGAACCGAACAACCAAAGACACTGAAATGCGAATCAATAGGACGTGATGACTTTGAACTTTTTCAGGACAGCTCGTTTTCAAACGCAGATGATTAGGAGAAGAATAACACGGCCCATAGAAATGGAATGATGGTTTGTGGGGTTGAACACGGTAAAAGAATCATTTTAATATGGACATTCCATGTTGTAAGCACCTCTCTGTTGCAAATTTGCATTGTTCTAGTATCTCTATGATGTACAAATATATATTCAAGAGCATCATGAAGAAAATGATGCTATAAGCATTTGTATTTGGTATCTATCGCCATAATTACGTGTAACAAACTACCCCCAAATGTAGAGGCTTAAAAACAAAACAAACAACCATTTATAACTTGAGTCTGAAGGTCAGCTGGAAAGTTGTACTAATCTGGGTTGGGCTCATTTGATCTTATTTTGTCTCACGTGTCCAAGGTCAGCTGCAGTCAGCTGTGGGTGGCTAGTCTACAGTGGCCTCAACTGCAGTGATGTTCACCTTGATTTGTCTCTCACATCCTTCCATCAGGGTTGTCTGAGTGTGTCCTCGTGACAGCCGCAGAAGACCAAGAGAAGGGGGGGACATGCAGAAGTATATTTTTAAAAATTTGTTCCCCTTTTTTTGAGCTAACACTGGCTTCTCACAGTTTCTGGTGAGCGATTCTATAACGTGACATGGATGTACGACATCACGCTCATCACCAATGTCTAGTTTCATCGGAAACACTACAGATGTGCCCCTTTACCCGTTTTTCCCTCCCTGCCCCCGCCCCCCTCTGATCACCATGGATCGATTGTCTGTCTCTAGAAGCTTGTTTTCGTTTCCTTTTTGTTTTCTATTCCACATACAAATAGAACGTTCACTACTGTCCCACGAGCATGGGACACACAGCCGAGCCCAGAACTGGTGTAGGAAGATTCCGCCAAAGGATGTGACATACTGAGGCCTGTTGAGAAGAATACACTTAACATACAGGTGTTCGGAGTCCCCTTTATGGTGTCGCTAAAGAAGATAAAGAATCGGATGGTTCTTGTTACAGTAACGTAGCAAAGGGCTCTGGAGTCAGCTTGACAACTTTTCTAGTCTGTGGCCACAAGCTTATCCTTGAAATTGGAAAACTGTCCTAATGCTCTTGAATTTCTTCCACTGACACCCACACATCAATACCATACGTAAACGGAAACAGGACGAAAATATCACCGGAAGTTTTCTCTGCTTATTTTTCCTACCTCAAGTCATTTATATGGTCTTCTGAACACAGATTGTATATTCCTACTGAAGATTATCTTTACAAGGGTTGATGTGTGTATTTAAGATGTATTTTATTTATTTCAAATGGTCAGACTATTGTTTTTTTTTCTGAAGGTATTTCTTCCTCTCACATTAAATACACAATGTTTAGACATGTACTATTTAATAAGTATTGGCTTTATCTTCACTTTCACTTTATTCCTGAAATATTGGGGGAGATGAACGTGATTTTTAATACTGACCACGGCTTTGAAAAAGCATTCCCACAGCATGTTCAGCTGCGGGATACCATGCTGACAACATATAAAATTGCATTCTGTACTTTTCAGTTTTCACTCAAATAATAGTTGCAAATGAGCGAATCTCCAATGTTACACGAAGGCCTTCTCTTCCTCACATTGCAGGCCCATCGAGGTATGAGAGGTACCATGTTTCCACGAAAATAAGACCTAGCCAGACAATCAGCTCTAATGCGTCTTTTGGAGCAAAAATTAATATAAGACCTGGTGTTATATTTTATATTATCTACATTATTTATGTTATATTATATTATATTATTATTACATTATAATATAATATAATATACCCGGTCTTATAATAATATAAGACCGGGTCTTACATTAATTTTTGCTCCAAAAGATGTATTAAAGCTGATTGTCCGGCTAGGTCTTACTTTCGGGGAAACACAGTATGTTGATTTTCTCAGGTTAGAAGAACCTTCCCAGAGATGGGTAATATTACCTTAATTCCCTACTCTTTTTCCTTTTGGTGCTGTTTAAAAGGTTGAATTCCTTTGAAATTTATATTTTAAACACTTGGTTTTAAATGACTTTATTTCCTGAATGCCCTTTTTTTTTAAGTGCTCACTAGCGTTTCTTCTTCAGACAAAATCATTCCTATCTTCCATTTATGTTCTATCAGGAAAAGAAAACCTGCTATCTAGTCATTTTCCCTCAGTTTTATTGCTTTGTCTCACCAATATATATGCAGCAGTGTTGAAGACAGAGTAAATCAAATTAATAAGGAGGAGCATAGTAGTAACGTAGGAAGAATACGTATGAAAATCCTAACAAAGGGGTGTATATGAACAGATGGGGTAAAAAGGTCCACCAGCATCCTGATACCTGAGTTTATTATTCTTTCTCTTTTCATGTGGTTTCCATCTGTTGCTTGAGAAAAATTTCACTGAGGTCCAGTCCATAGTACGGCTAACTGGGCTCTTTAGAAGGACCCGACCCTCAGCGAGCGTCTGGGTCTTACGTGTACATCTCGGATCCGATTATATTTCCGATTCTGGCCCAGTTCAGGAACTTAGAATCTGACCATCTGTGCTTCCCAGTTTGTAGGTTGGAGGCCGTTACCTGGCTCTCTGTCACCTGGCTCTCTGTCACAGCTTGCTGTCCTTCACTTGGGAGTAAACACAGATGTAGCCACTAAGCTAGTTTTGCCCAAAGTTCAATCATGATTTTGCCATATCAAGTACCACCTACATTCTTATGTAGGTAACAGTGTGCATGTGTAATACTGAGTCACCTTGTAAAATATTTAAGTGTTTTAAATAAAATTTTGGCTGACTCATGAAATGGGGGACAACTACTATTCTCTGAACTGGAAAACAGATAGCCATAAAAAATGCGGTGTACAGAATTGTACATTGTAAAACTATGTACCTTTGCTAACATTTGTCACCCCAATACGCTTTAATTTAAAAATCTATAGTGAAATCAAAGCTACGTTTCTAAATATGACCTAGATATACTTTGGCAGGCCCAAGGTCTGAGCTTTAAGTTTTCATTTGTTTAAAAAGAAAACAAATGATCAAGCATTTAAAATACAAGCATCAGATGGAGCCTTCCTTCTTGAGATAACCAGAAAGACGCAAACATCTTTGAAAGGACAATTGCTGTCGACCTAGTGATTTGTCATTCACTCAGGGTTTCATTGGCGTGCCATTTCTACTCTCTGTAGCGGCAGTGTCTGCTTTCTACATTTTGGAAACACTGTGTTAATATGATGTCAGTCCAAGATGGCAACCCGCATTACCTGGCGATGTCTGGAGTCTGGTAGGAGAGGGAGGTGTCATAAATAACACTTCTGTGTTCCGCCCCACACACAATGTCCAATCACAGATTCTAATGTGTCCTTTTTTTTCACTGTTTTATTTAGAGCCCTCTCCAAGACCTTGTTCCAAGCCCAACAGTCCTTTATGAACTAGTTCAGGATGCTGGCTTTTCATATGTCCCTTAATGTGACTAATTTGGCTCTCAGAGTTAAGCAACCGGAGAGGCTGAAACTATTGTATACAGTATCTCTGATGAGTCAAGTGAACGTTAATTTGTGAGACAGAGCACTTCCGCCCTTTTCCCTTTGGCTTCAAGGTTTATTTCGAATTCATGAAGTTGTGTCTGCACAAAAAAGCTTTGAACCATTAAAGAGAATTATTTAACAAAATTTCTAAAAATGCCAGCGCAAATTGGTTTGTCTTGAAATTCTGAGGCTTTGTAATTTCGCCACCAAGAAAAAAAAGCTTAAAAAAAAAAAGGCTTGAGGGAGAATATGAATGTAATAAATATTTCATTTTGGTACCACACTGGGCATTGTTCTCCAATCTCAGGCCTTGCCAGCAGTCAACGCAGTAGTAAATTTCAGCACCTGTGGACCTGTTTCGGTAATTTACGATTTCCATTAGATTTCCATTAGAGATGGCCTGCAATGGTTCAGGCGGTTCATGCACCCCAGCCATGAGCGTGCGGTACAAGGGACCGTTTGCATGTAGCTGTTGGGTAGCGTGTACTCTCGTTATTGCATCTCTTCCATTGTTGCGAGCATTTGCGGGCTGCTCAGAACACAGAAGGATGTTTAGACCTCTACCCTTTGGGATTCCTCTTCTGCCCACAATCTACACCTGTTTCCTTCCTCAATTTCACAGATACTGAGTGAGTGCTTGGTCAAGGCAGGGTCCTGTGTCACTGGGCATACACAGACGAACAGGAGATGGCCCCTGCTATCAAAGGGTTCCTATGGGAAGAACAAGTCATCAAAAATTGGTGCGATGAAGCATTGCATTGTGGTATTATGCTCAGCCACATGTACAGAATGAGTGGTGGTGCGACCAGAGGCTCCAGAAAAGGACTCCTAGAAGAAATGCCGAGACAGGAAGAGGCAGTGCTGAAGACAGGAGGTGGCCAGGGGACCCTCGGCAGGCGAACTGGTGTGAGCAGACACGCAGAAGCAGGAAGCGTCATTTCTCCACACAGGAGGCTGGGACGTCTGGAACATGGGTCGGCAAGACAAGCCAGGAGCAGAGGGAGCCATGAGCGTTCCTGGACAGCACTTGAGGGCTGACTGTAACCATGGTGATTGTAACTAATGGTGACGTCCCTACACATTACGATGGGATTTGCTCTCAGCGGTTTTGTGTACTTTACCTTTTCCCTAATCTGGTCAAGCTATTTGTCAGCCTGGTAGTGGAAGAGAATTAGAATTCTTACAGCAGGAGCGAGGTGACAAGGAAAGAGCTCACGCTAATTCCTTGACATCTAAAGTGGGATATTTGACTCCACGATGGGACAGCGGGCGTGAAAGCCTGACTCTGCCACAGGGCTGGGGTGGGAAGATGGTCCACTCTCTCCACCTTGAACAAAGGGCAGCCTGACAGACCTGGTCTTAGGGTGTTACTGGGTGCTCCAAGTGCAAGGATGAAGGACGTGGCGGACGAAATGAAAGTCCTTAACCCATCAGTTCACTGTCCAAGGACTGTGGGCAGGAGAAAGGAAACCATAGAAAGTCATGAAATGAGAACACTGGTTCTTACTTCCCTCCTACACCTCGATGTGTGGAGCAGCGAAAGATGGCAGTTTGAGTTCAATGCATATCTAGGGGACACATGTGCACGGGAGCACCACAGAGGAAGGTGGCATGTTTTGTTTTTTAGGAGACTTCTCACAGGCAGCCATTCCTATACGATGCTGGCAGCAGTGGTGGCAGGGGGTGGTGACAGGGAGCAGGTGGGGAGCCAAGCTGAGGGGGTGCTCCCCTGCCCTGGGTGCCTGTTCTTGGTGTCACAGCACTAGGAGATGCCTTCGCATCCCATTGAGGGCAGAGCAAAGACCAAGCTTGCAGGTGGCCCAGCAGAGGCCTGAGCCTGAGGGAAGGGACCTAGGACGTGACCTTTGCAATAAGGGCCAGATGTCTGAGGCTATGAACACCAGCATGGGGCTCGGAAAAGCTCAGAGGCACAAATGTCCTTGCTGTGCCCCAGCGAAGCCGTGGGCCTGACCAGCCATTCAAGGGCCCAGTAAGAATCCACAGGGCTCAGTTTGACTTGCTTTGCCCCACTCTTGGCCACCAGGAGGTCACCTAAGTCTGATTCCCCTAAATACAATTTTGGAGAGAGCAGAGGAAAGGAGAGAAAAGTCTAAGAAACTGAACATTTTACTTAAAATCACTGAGCATGTGCCGGAAGGCTGACTTACATTTTTACTATGGGCTATATTTGGCTTCAACTAAAATTTGTTCTTTTTTGGCTTTTCTCATTGGATATAGGATCATTAAGAAAAATAGTTCAATTATTTAAAAAGTACATTTTAGTATTTTTTATATTGCACATCAACCTTGACATAGAACTTTTAATGAGTAAATAAGCTATAGGTCACAAAAATGCTTACTATCATTTGATTTAGTCACTTTATCTATAGTCTGACAAAGTCTAGGAGGCTGGCGAAAAAAAGAGAGATAAAGAATCTGAAATAAGGACAATCTTTCTGGCATAAAGATGTTCATTTACAGCATTATTTGTAATGGCAACAACTCTGTCTCTAACTTTAGGAAATTAATAATGTACACCACAGAAAAAACATAAAGGAGAATATTATGTAGTCGTTAAAAGTTTTATGAAGAATTAATAGCATTAGAAAATGTGTATTTACATCTTTAATAATATAAGATTCATCTGGAAATAATTTACTGTTCAATTAAATAAAAGTACAGAACATCAATAGAAAATACATCCAAATATCAAATTCATTGCTGAATATAGGTTCATGAGTGGTTGTTTTACTCTCCAGTTAAAAAAAAAAATCCTTGTAATATATAGTGCACATGTACTATTTTTATAACTTGAAAACCTAAAACAAATTCACCTTATATTTAAAAAAATAGTGAAGGAAGAGGCAAGAAGAAGAGACACGGCATAAGTGTTCAGAGGAGTGGGTCCTTTATTCCCATTCTTTGACAAATGTTGATAAATGGGGAATTAGGAAGTAGAAATTGATGTCCATCTCTGACATAGAAACAGACGTGCGTGGAGGGAAGATGACATAAAGACACAGGGAAATTATGGCCAAGAACGCCAAAGACGGCTGGCAAACCCCATAAACTAGGAAGATTCAGAGAAAGTTCTAGAGTGTCGGAGCATGTACCTGCCGACACCTTGGATTTCAGTGTTCCCACCTCCAGAACTGAGATAATAAATGTATTGTTTTAAGCCACCCAGTTTGTGGTAGTTTGTTATGACAGTCCTGGGAAACTGACACACTAGTATATCTATATCTTTATATCCATATCTACATCTATATCTGTCTATATCTGTAGCTTTCTATCTGCATCTACGTGTATATATCTGTATATTTATACCTATATCTGTATCATATCTCTGTATCTCTCTCTATCTCTGTATCATCTATATCGATAGCTACCTATTTTTTATTTACTTGAGGATATATGTGAACAAGAAATTTGTTGTTATATTTTCCAATTTTTGTGGCACAGGAATTAATGCAAAGAAAGCTCAATGTATTCTTTAAAACACATAGGAGGAAACTCACTGACAAGCACACACCGCAGCCCCTAACCTTTTATCTGCTGCGAATCATACCTTCGGAAGCTGCCGCTCACACTCTGTGCCTCCCGGAATTCGCAGCCTTAGTGGCTAAACACTGCTTTAAACCCCATCTTAACTGTCCTGTGGGACGAGGTTCCCCTCTGGAAGGGGACGATAGGAAACCCCACTGTGATAATGTCACTCTTCAGGTTGCTGAAAATCACTGCAAAATGTACTTGTAGCAAGACATTGTCACAGCAAGACACCTGCCCTGGAGTGGCCCACAGCCTAAATGACAGGTCCTAGAAAGCATCTGAATTGAAGCTTGGGGGAAGCAGAACATCTATACTTAGATACTGTGAGTTGCCGGAAAAACTAAGAAAGTCACACATTATCGCCGAACGTCTCTACAAGATACAGTGACACGAGTATTTTTTAAAGCGAATCCCATGGACAACATACAATGCGATGAAAGAGAATCACTGAGGGTTCAGGGGAGGGAGATAAGCATTATAAATATTTTCACAGATAAAAGACCACAAGCGACCCGAAATGGGGGAAAAAAACCTCAATTGAATTGAAATGAAGACCCTAGGCATCCATCTCATTTGGGTGTTTGTTTTGTGATAGAGAAAGACATAAACATCATATCATTGCAATCACCTTCTGGCATTAATGATAGGGAATATACAACTCCATTCATTAGAACAAAAAATACTAAAACACAGTATGTGTGTGTGTGTGAGTGTGTGGACGTACACAACTCTGATTTTCCCTTCTCCATTGTTTTCACCTTATCCATACATCCCAGGGGTGCCAAAAAATGTATACACATGACTTGCATTCATCTTTTGTTATCAGTATATATTATTATAATTTTAATACACTTTTTTCCTTTCTTAAAATGTGTATACATTTTTGGCAGCCTCTATATATACACATAGCCATATGAAGTCAGAGGAAATACAAATTATTATTGACTGGGAAAGAGTCAGAAAAGACATTTGGCCTGAGCCTTGAAAGACAGCTGGGATTCGTTCACGTGGAGAGGAAGGAAAGGGTACATCAGGCATGGAAATAAGAGGGACGCTGAGGACGTTAACGGGAACAGAAGGAATTCAATTTGGCTGCGGCATAGGGCATGGAAAGAGCAGGGGCCGGGGCTGGTCATGCAAATCATGATTACAGTATGCAGAACCAAAAAGGTTTGGAAATTTCAGAAGCTTCAGAATGGTCTTGTCAGGGCATTTGTCCAGGATGGTGACTCTGCAGGTATCTTAGAGGGAGAAAGAAAGCAGAGAGCCCGGACAAACCGTCCATTCTGTGGGTGTTCACAAATGTAGACTTGCTTGGATCCATCAACACAGAATCGAGCATAGTTTCAATGTCCTAAAACCCTCTATGCTCCTGCAGACTTTATCACTGGGTTGGACTTCCAATCCTTTGGAAGTTGAGTATGGCCACGTGACTTACGTTGGCCAGAGAAATCTCAGCAACAATGAGATGTGTCACTTCCGGGTAACATGTAAATAATTGGTGAGTGAATTCCTGCTCTCTCCTTCTGTCATGGCGATTGGCTCCGCTCTGAAGGCTGGATGCTAATGAACCTGTTTCCTGAGGACCGTGACCTGAGCTAATGCTCCACCCACCAGGCAAACATGAGATGTGCCTGTGGTGTGAGGGAGAAATAACTCCTGCTGTTGTAGGCCATGGTGATTTTTCATTTATTTGTTACTGTGACACAACTTAAATCCACCCCGAGTAATACAAAGTGTGTGTGTGTGTGTGTGTGTGTGTGTGTGTGTGTGTGTGTCTCCAGCATCATGACACCATTTTTTATGACCGAATGTGAAAGAAATCAGTGTTACTCCGCTTGAGCACGCATTGACTCTACAGGCTAAAGGAGCACGTTTTGGAAGCGATCTCAACATCTTCGTCAATTTACGTATCCTCCTCTTGCTGCGGTGAGCAATTCTACATCTACGTCTCTTCAGGGCTATGGACTCAATTTTCTGTCGCTTCCTGGACGTTTCCATATTGACCATCTACAGCTTTACTGAAACCGACATGTCCCCAAAGAAATAATTCCTTCCCCCCATTTGCCTTCATGATTAGTCAGTGTCATTATCATTCCCCACTCACGCAGGCCATTATCGCATGGCACCTGAATTGCTCCTAGAGCAAAGGGCCCACCATGCTCCATTTATTATGCTCCCAAAGGTCTCAAAACTGCTTTCATTTAGACCTTCTTTTTCTTTGTCACGAAATACAGATTTTTTTCCCCAGTCTTTCTATCTCGACCAATAATTCCACACACTATGCACGTTTCTAAAATAGACCGTATCATTATCCTACTTAAAAGCTTGCGTGTTTTCCCATTGCTTTGAGCCTATTAAGCCAGACTCCTGAGAACAGCGTAGAAGGGACTTCGCAACGTGACGATGTGTTTTCGTCACGCTCCTCCTCCCACCCCCACAGCTCCGGGAACAGAGAACTGCATTCCCATGAAAAGGCCTTTCCCATCTTCAGGTCCACGCTTCTGTCTGTACGAAATGGGTCCGAGATGTTTCCCTTCTCCAGCTGCCAAATGTTACCGCATCCACCACACACGTTCTTGGCGACGACGTTCTTAGCTACGGCAGGCCGACTGTCACCTCTTGTACACCTCCTTGCACAGCAGTCACCATTCTTACCGCAACTGTCATCTCATTATACCACCGTTTTCATTCCTCTTCCTCCCAGTGAAAAAGTCAGCTGCAGGAATGGTGTGAGGTTCATTTTGTCTTCTGCCCTTGGCATAATACCTGACAATAAGCAAGCTCTAAATCAGAGCTTTATTTTTTTTTTAATTAATCTCCATTTTTATTTATTGTTTATGCTCATAACTCAAGATTGAAAGGATAGGACAGTTGGTGAAAAGGTAAGATAATGACCTTTACAAAAGCTCCAACACTGCCCACCCCTTTGCAAGGAAAGAACCAGAACAAAAATGTTCTAAGTTGTTTATAAGAAGCAGGAAATCAGGATGCTTGCTACCCCTTGACTGGGAGTGAGGTTACAGATAATTTACGTAATACACTATTTTGCACATAAAATGCACTCACCCCATGGCAGCCATGAAAGACTTTTAAAAACTAGAAGCTAAGTTAAGTCCTTGACTATTGGCAGATATAATTTTCAAATGATCCTTCTAGGAAGCAGATGAAACTTATTCATAATTTAATACATAGCAAAGAAGCTACTGAAAATGAATCAAACACAAAACCCTTTAACGTACAATAATCTAGCGTTAGTATATACTTATCTCAGCCTGCTTTCTCTAACCACAGAATCTTTAATATTTATATGATACTACATGCTAACCGAAGTGTATACACATTTCTTGACAGCTCTGGGGGGTGGGCAGGACAAATGTCCCTCTCTCAGTGACAGAGAGGACAGATGTAAGTGAGAAGATGGGAAATGCTGAAGATACAGAGCAAACTAGTGACAAACATGGACAAATCACTTTCTTTCCTATTCTTTTCCCTTTCTTCTACTTAATGTGATTTCATTCGGAACGAAAACATAAAGTTTTTAGAAAATGGTTAGCTCTTTAAAAAAAAGTTGGGTTTTGTCTGCACTATGGTAGGGAAGCAGAATTAATACATAGAAGGCCAGTGTAAAGCCACAGGTGTTAAAACAAGAAAACATTTTGGCTGAGTCTCCATTAAACTGAAAATTCAATTAACACTAACCTATGCTGGCTAATTGGGTTTTTACAATGATAACAACGAGAATAAAACCTGACCTTGAATTTCCACAGCGTCTTTCCTTTCTAGAGCTCAAATGCCATCACAAAGATGATCCCATGTCTGCGATGGGCCTGAGAGCTTGTCGTAAAGAACACCTACCTATCCAGAGTGCACTGGGCCTGCTGAAGCCTCTTGAAAGTAAGATAAATGAGGAATTTGCATTGATGCCCATTTGCTGCCATGCTCATCAGCGACCTTCATCGTAAGGCCTTTAATTCTTAATTCATCTGGTATTCTAAATTTATCATATGTTGTCCCGCTTTCATTTTATAACCTATTTTACAGAAGAAGTATATAAACCCTATGCCAAGTCTCATCTTCCCACCAATGTCCTATAAATATCAAAGTATCCCTGGTATTTACCATGCAAAAGTTAATTCTAAATGCTTTAGCTAGAAAATAATATTTAGAGACCAAAATGCTGAACTTACGAAGGGCAACCTCTTTCCCAGAGATACTAAATGCAAATAAACTTTTTTTTTTTTAACCCCTCAACTAATTCTCCTTTTCCCCAGTTCCGACCAGGAGGACATATTAATTCATTCACCCTAAGTTAATGCCTGTGAAAAAAGAATGAACCTACTTTTCTCCAGAAAATGTCACTTATCTTTCAAGTCTTTCCAAGTTGAAGACAGAAATCCATTGACTTAGATGGAAGATTCTAGCGTAACAAGCACATTGTTTATTGACGTGCTCAATCAACTGGACAATACTTCACATTCATCAAGCAGAGAGAAACTTGCCCCAAACACGGCCCACGGCACAGTCCGAGCACCCGCAAACCTGGCCCGTGTGGGGGCTGGTGAGAGTGTTTCAGATGGTCTGTGCTCTGCTTTGGTTTAATCTTACTACTGTCATTTGAAGGTCAAGTTCTGAGTCAATTCAATTACTTTTGCAAAGTCACAAAGTGTAGGCATTTTTTCCTCAAGATTCAGGATCCGGTTAACTACTGAGGAGCTCAAGAAATGGTAAGTTTAACTATAACACATTGAGAGTGAAGTGGGGGGACGAGTAAAATACGTAATTGAGAAACAAGGCATTCAAGCCACAACTGAAACATTGGATAGTACGGTCACTTCACAGTCTCATTTCATACTGTTTTATTGCCACCATTCAATATATTTTCACAAAATAGGTGCCATGGCAAACATGTATATACATTTAAACATATGACATATTTGAAATAAAATTGAATGCGGTCTATACTCAGAAATTGTCTTAAAAAAAGAAATGTCCTTTATTTATAATTCTCAGCCCCTGACTTCATACCAATCTTTCAAATGCTACAGGCACGTAAGGAAATGAAGCAGAGCCAAACACAAGGAATGTCGTACCCAGTCATATAATAAAAGTCAAAATGAGTAGATGGTCTACAAGACCAAGTTCATAAGAAAACCGGTGGTAACCTCCTCATCTTAGAAAGAGGTCAGAGGGAAAAGGACACAAGAAGACTTATCGGATGACAGTCGCAGTGAAGGTTTCTAAAGCATAGGATTAGAAGAGACTCATACAGTCACTTCCTAATTATTTGTTAGGCAGGAAGCCACCAAGTCTACTGAGAAGACAAATGCCATCAATTGCGTGACAATCCAATGAAAACAACTATTACATTTTAGAATTGTGAGTATTTTTACTGCCACGATTGGTGAAAAAGAGTTGTTATTTTTCATGGGCACCCTTCAAAGTCAAGCTGCATGAGCCTCCTTTAGAACGCACGTATGCCAGCATCACCCCCTCTCTACTATACAAATTGAGTTGCATTCCTCATTGCTTCTTTTATTTGTAGCACATGTTGCTGGTGGTGGTTAGATAAATGTTTCGGTGGACGATAATTTGGTTGCCCTCCAGCATTTGAATGTCTGGTATTGTACAACCAAGGAATTGGTGTCACATTAATGCAATTCTTATAATCCAAGTTCTCTCACGCTGCACTCTCCTTTAGATGAAACCAACTAATGAAATGTATTGACCCTCCTCACGCACTTCTGAAGCAAAATGACTAAGCAATATTGAGACGACGTGAAATACAGTGACATTGATTGTGAGGGCCGTGTTTCCCAGTCACACTGGTGGCCGATTAAAGCGTCACATTGACAATAGAGCCCCTTTTGAACAGGAAATTAATACCAGCTTGGTGGCAAAGAGAATCTTCTTCCACAAGGAAACTCACATCATCTTTAATCTTCCTTAGGGGGGAGAAAAGGTCACATCTTTTGCACTAGCACAGCCTTGGGTTTTCTTGTTATGAAAGAATAATCAGAAGTGTCATCACTGTAATCATTAAAAAAAAAAAATAGGACGCCTATTGTATTTCAGGCTTATTTTGGATATGAATCACTCTCAAAAATAAGGAGACAATAAAGAAAGAGGAAGAAAATTTTGAGGCTTTCATTAACTCACTTGAATGAGCACTTAAACATTAAAAGGTTAAAATATTACTTAGCATCATTCTTTTTCTACACATAAAACAAGAGAAAAAGCAGCATAATTCTGAAATTCTAGCTTTTGAGAATATACCTGAACATTTAATTCCATCAGGCATATGTTCCTCTTTGTAGAAGGTACCATATGCCACTATTCTAGGATTCAAAACGTAAAAGGACCTACAAGATAAAGGATCAAAGTGTGGACACACTTGATCTGCCAAAGCCCTAACATCCTGTTTCCCCCCTTGTCATGGAGGACGGAAATGATTGCTTCAAGTTTCAGGTTTTCTAGCGCTTCATTAATTTCCCTTCCAACCTCACTTAATAATTCACTCAATAGATAATACAACGTTGACATTCCTTTTAATAGATGAGTAACTACTGCTTGCGTAGGAGAGGCATTTCAGTGGGTTTCCTCCAGCAGAAGGGGTGTGGGAGGAACGAGAGGGATAAAGAAGGTGGGGGATGAGGTGGGTATGTGACGAGGGCTATCTTTTTAAAAGTCCAACCCTGGTAAGATCAAGGGTCGATCACACGCAGACCTGCGTTCTTCTTGCTGAACGCAGCTCCCATATGCAGTATCGTTCTTACATTGTCTACCACTCCACTAATGCTAGCTTTCACTGCCACTGGGTTCCCCTCACTAGTACCTTACAACGTCATTGAAGGGTAATTCCTAAGTTATACGAAGAGTAATTTCCATCTGTGGCCATTCTCCTCTTTCCCCTTTCCTGCAGGAATATCTTTGGTTATGATTTGATAGTTTTTAATCACATTGTGTTCTACTAAAAAGAGAAAGTGTTTTAGGAAAGACAACTTCAGTCCCCCCTCCCCACCCCCACCCTCCCTACACTGGTCGCAGTGGCTCTCTGCTTAGGCCTGCCTGCTCTTCTTACTGATTTGCTCAGAAATCTCACGAGCTATACAACGCCTGCTCTATTTCTAAATTCACTCATAGGGGCAAGGAGAGTTGTTTCCTTTATCTGCTAATGTGTTAACACAAGAAAGTAAATGAAAAAAGGAAAAACACACACACAAAGGAAATGTTTCTTGCTCTACCCATGCCTTCAATACTTCTAGCTTTCAGAGTTTAGATCCCACTAACACATCAGTTCACGTCCAAAATGAGTTGAGTAAAAAAAACAAAAACAAACAAACAAAAAAAAAACAAAGTAAAAGAAATGACATAACTGTTGGGAGAGATGTTAAAATATTCTGACAATTACCATTGGCGCAACCTTTAAAAGACTATTGTTGAGTTTTAGTTCTCTATATATTCTGGATATCAATCCCTTTTCAGACATGTGATTTGCAAATCATTTCTCCCATTCTGTGGACTTTTTACTCTGTTGATAGCGTCCTTTGAGGCGCAATAGTCTTACATTTTGATAAAGTCTAACTTGTCTACTTTTTCTTTTGTGGCTTGTGCCTTTGGTGTCATATCCAAGAAATCACTGCCCAATCCAATGTGATGGAAGACTTTTCCCTATTTTTTTTCTAAGAATTTTACAGTTTTGGCTATTAAATGGAGATATTTGATCCATTTTAAGTAAACCTTTTTGCAGAAAGGACTTGAATAGACATGTCTCCAAAGAAGATATGCAAATGGCCAAAAAGCATAGGAAAATGTTTAAAGTCACGAATCATGAGGGCCATGCACATGAAAACCACAATGAGATACTACTTCACACCTAGTAGGATGGCTATTAGCAAACCAAACAAACAAACAAACAAACAAACAAAAAGGTAATAACACACATTGGAAAGGATGTGGAGAAATTGGAACTATTGTGCACTGCTGGTGGGAATGTAGAATGGTGCAGAGGCTATGGAGAACAGTATGTAGGGTTGTTCCTTAAAAACTTAGACTCACCATGTGATCCATGATAGATAGATAGATAGATAGATAGATAGATAGATAGATAGATAGACAGACAGATATAGGTTATATAGAGAGAGCTCTTTGAAGATGCTAAACACACACACACACACATATACACACGTACATATATATGTATCCAAAATAATTTGAAACATGGAAACAAAGACGTATTTGAACGTCCATGTTCATAGCCGTATCATTAACAAGAGTCAAAGTGTGGAAGCCTCCCAAGTGTCCATCGATAAATGAGCAGACAAACAAGACATAGTACACAAACAGTGAGATATTACTCAGTCGTAAAAAAGAAATTCTGACACATGGATGAACCCTAACGACACTGTGCAAAGTGAAATAAGTCAGTCACAAAAAGACAAATGCTATAGGTTTCCACTCAAATGAAGTACTTAAAATAGTAAGTTTCAGAGATGGAAAGTTGAATGGGTGTTGGCCAGGGGTTGGGGGAAGGGGAAATGGGGAGTTAGTATTTCAAGGGTAGAGAATTCCAGTTTTGCAAGATGAAAAATGTGTGGATGGCTGGTGATGATGGTAGCAGCACAATGTGAATGCACTTAATGCCGCTGAATTATACCTAAAAACAGTTAAAATAGTAAATTCTATGTAATGTATATTTTGCCACAATTAAAAAAATAAATAATTAAAAAAGAATTGAGATTTTAACAAATTCTAGAACAGGAAAAGTCTTCGATATCTGGTTAATAAACCAATTACTTCATTCCATAATCATTGAGTACTTTTATTTCTAGATATTCTAAATTTAAAGAATATAAGGAATAAGACAAAACTACGGTCCTCTGGGTTCTTACAATCTGAAGAAAAATCACATAAAGCAGCAGTTACTAAATGTAAAATTTGAAAATTGGAGTATGCACACCGCCGGGGAAAATAATCTGTTGAGACACTGTAACATGACAGGAATTCTAGCTCTCAATTTATTTTTCATGTGCCAGCTTTATGGAGATATAATTCATGTATGAGGCAATGCGCCCACCAAAAGCATACAACTCAACATTTTCCAGTATATTCACAGAGTTGTGCAACCATCACCACAATGAACTTTAGAACATGTCCATCACCCTCAAATTAAATTCCGTCCTTATTCACAGTCACTCCCCATTTTCCGTAACCCCTCTATTTTGTCCAAGATGTAGGTAACACCTAATCTACATTCTCTCTGCATCTCTTGTCTATCTCTATTGATTTGCTGCTGCTGGACATTTTGTAGGAAAGGAATGATAAAATACTTGGTCTTTGTGACTCTTTTATTTCATTTAGCAAGATGTTTTCAAGGTTTATCCATATTGTAGCATGGATCAATAACATGAATCGTTTCTTTTTATTATCAAATAATATTCGATGATATACAGAGACCACATTTTGTTTAGCCATTCATCAGTTGATGATGTAAGTTCTCTCCTGTTTTTGGCTGTTAATACTGCCACAAACATTCACACACAAGTGTTTTTTGTGTGTGTGTGGACATACGTTTTCATTTCTCTGGTGTGTACACATAGAAATGATAACTCTCTCTTTAGCCGTTGAGGACCTGCCAGGTTATTTTACAAAGTGGCTTCACCATTTTGCATTCCCACCACTGACATATGAGGGTTCAAATTTCTCCACGTCCTCAACAATACTTGTAATTATCTGTCTTTTTTTTATTATAATAGCCATGCTAATAGGGGTGAAGTGGTATTTCATTTTGGTTTTGATTTGTATTTTCCTGATGGCGATGTCTATTTTTAACATTCCTTAGCATTTACATTTTTGTGGCTAATTTTCATGAAATAGAATACTTTGAGATAACACAAAGTGCATACACTTTTGATTTGTATGTGCCTTTGTATGATACGGGACACATGATCAAAATTCTCCATTGATGGTGTATATGATCGGACTATTTGCAGAATGAGAAATTAAACAACAGATGCTCACTCAATTATTAGTAAGCCAAGAGCACAGTGAAAGCAGAAATAAAGCAGTTCCCAGAGGTAGGAATGTGGCAGTTGAATCTTTAGGCACGGGTGGATAGGTAGCTGTTGGTCTCGTTGGGGGAGCAGGGAAGCATGACAGGGCAAGAGAATATCATTGTAAAACACCAACAGAGGTGTGAGAAAATTTGTCAACCTTGGTGAATTTCATATATTCTGAAGTTGCTTGAAAGTGCAGAATATCCTTGAAGGAGTGAGAAAACACGGCTCTGGAAAGGAGGCGAGGACCAACGTGTGAAAGTTCTTTGTGTTCTACGCATCTCGTGTGCAAAAGGGAGTTACTGAAGGTTTTGAGCCTGGGGACGACATGGTTTGATTTTTTAAAAATTTATCCCCACAACTATTTAAAAAATGATGTATGGTAGTTAGTGCAAAGACAGATGTCAACCCAGGTGAGAAATGATCAGGACCGAAGGTTTAAGTTCACGTCTATTAAAAATCTCCATTTTTACCTCTGTTTACTTCTTAGGTATTCCTCACTAATTTTAATAGTAACAGGTTTTATTATTCATTTAAATCCCAAGACATATATTTCTATGCATACTATAATTCAAGGCACAGAGTTTTCCATCATATTTATTCTATAGACAAGAAATTCTTCACCTGGGATCTGGAGACCCCTTGGGAGTTAAGGGGTGGTGCCTCGGAGCCTGTGTACTCCCTGACATGGCATGACAATATGTTTCTGTGTGTGTGCACCCACGTGGGCATTTTCCTGGGCAGGGGGGGGGGGTGTCCGTAACCTCTATCTAACGCTCCAAAGGGTCCTTCATCCCTGACAGAGATTGGGGAGCTTTATCGCCCTCAAGCTAAGGAAAAGGGGTCCAGAGTTGGGCTAGAAGTAAGAACAGGGAATACTGGCCTGGGATTTCCTGGAGTGCAGGACGTTCTCACCTTCAGGGACTTGAAGGATAAAACAACTGACTCCATGCATGTGCTACTTTACAAAAGTCGTCAGTTAGCAAGGCACTGAGTCAACACACGGAGTTTTCAACCCGCTACCCAGACTTCTGTGCTGACTTTGCTTAAAGGGACTAAATGTGATGGTCCTGCACAGGGACCCACACAGATTCATGTGTGAGTGTGTGTGTGTGTGTGCGTGTGTGTGTGTGTGTGTGTGTGTGTGTGTGTGTTTAAATGGACCAGCATCAAAAGCCTTGTCAGAAAGTTGAGATCAGAAGAGGGTAAAGGGTCCTGGACTCTTGTAAAACAAAACAAAAAGAAACAAAAACCCCAACCATCTGGACACAGAAGGATTCCTTCTCATTATTTTATACAAAAGCAGGTCGTAGGTTTATAGGTTGCAGATAAAATACAGCAAAGTTTAGGGCAACTCACAGACTGAGCTTTTTCTTTCTTTTCTGTTAGCAACCGTGAAATAAAGACTAAACATACTTGTTGTTCTGAGAGCTAAATCTTCTCTAGCATTACAACTGTCAAATGGCATTTCCATCTAGAATTATCCTTTCCTGGAATGGGGTCTGGATGGGAGAGGTAGACCCATGGCTTCTCAGAGGAAAGTTTTCAATGGGTATTGTTTGTTTTTCTGAGACACAATTACTGTGTTTTAGAACAGCACGAGTTAATTCAGCGGCCGAAGGCCATATTTGTGAAATACGCACGTAATGCCAAACCCGGGGACTGGCACGACAGCCATAGATCCAGGTGACTGACGTTTGCCCTGTGGCTTTTTGCTATTTATAACGTTCCTGCCATGGTGGCTATTTCATCCTAGGGAGTCTTCACTTGTTACAGTTTCCAGGTCCACGGAAGGGGCCTGCTAACACTACCCAGTGCCTCTTGGAAGCAATACTGAAATCAACGGGGTCTTTTGTAGTTCCCTCTAATGGAGTCTGGCTGGTGAATTTACATCTATATATCAGCAACGCTGTCTTCTGCCCTACATTACTAATGCCAGAAAATGGCCGCTATATAATTCATCAAAGGATTTCTATACACTCACTCCTTTATTATCTTTTCTCTTGCAAACTGTATAATTCCCCTTCATTCCACGTCAGGGCGGAACTTTAATCTTGCGTGGCTGCGTTCTGGGGGCTTTTACATGAAAAGGCTTGAGCAGGCGTCACTGCTGGCAGTGAGAAGGGGAGCAAACAGGGCTGGGGATCGTCTTACGGCAGGGACTGAAAACATGGCAGGAGACAAGATGTTCACCAACAGATCACAGCCTGCAGAGATGGGTTTAAATATCTGTTGGACAAAAATTAAGGTACCCCATTCCATTTACATGTGTGTTTATTTTTCCTTCAGAATTCTCACCCTATCGTATTGACTTACGCTCCTGGCCTCAGCCCCAACATACACAGGGTAATGCTTTGTCCTCTGTCATAACAGAGACTAACAGGAGTGGACGTCTGTCAATGCAGTCAGGGCATTGCCCATAGCAGGGTAATAACGCGACTCTCGGAAATGACAGGCAAGTCTACATGGTTCCCAACGCTGAGATGTCTCTTGGAGTCTGCCCCAGGGATTCCTGCTGGGAAGGAGCCCAAGTACGAGGTTAGACAATTAAGTTCGTGAACTTGTGGCAACGATATTGCTCACCTTTTTGGATATCAGAGGGATTATTCATGATGAATTTGTACCAACTGGACAAACAGTGAACCAAGTTTACTAATTGGAAGTGGTGAAAAGGCTGCGTGAAAAAGTTAGACAACTTGAACTTTTCGCCAACAATTCATGGCTCTTGCATCACGACAATGCACCAGCTCACACAGCACTGTCTGTGAGGGAGTTTTTAGCCAGAAAACAAATTACTGTATTGGAACACCCTCCCTGCTCACCTGATCTGGCCCCCAGTGACTTCTTTCTTTACCCGAAGATAAAGGAAATATTGAAAGGAAGACATTTTGATGACATTCAGGACATCAAGGGTAATACAATGACAGCTCTGATGGCCATTCCAGAAAGAGAGCTCCAAAATGGCTTTGAAGGGTGGACTAGGCACTGGCGTCAGTGCAGAGCTTCCCGAGGGGAGTATTTCAAAGGTGACCGTACTGATATTCAGCAATGAGGTATGTAGCACTTTTTCCAGGATGAGTTTGCGAACTTAATTGTCCAACCTCGTAGAACCTCCACTCAAGGGCAGATGTGTCATTGTCAAGTGTACTAGGAACAATGACTTAATCCTGAGAAACACACCGATGGGATAAAATCAAGGCTATTTTTAGACAAAATAAAAAGACAGAGGTTTTAAATATGAGTTTAAAACCTGTACAAAGATTTCAAAGTGCGGGTTAGATACAGCGTGAGAAATTTTATTCCAAGGTCTGGCAAGTGCACCACGCATGAGGAGGAGAGACGGTGGTCACGTATGTCCTCTGACTAGGAGCGTTAGGATCAACAGGAACAAAGGTTTTCTGACCACGGTGCAGAAGAGTTGCCTTTCTCTATGGAGACTAATGAAATAAATCCTCCAAGGAATAACTGAGGAAAACTCAGGACTGTAACCGAGACTGACCTATCTTCCTCCTTGTGTCCCCAAGGACTCACCACGTTGCCTGATACACAGTAGCGGCTCCATACGTGGCTTTGGGATGGAGAACGACCTTGTGCAAATAACCGGATTTCTCTGAGTTTTCATTTCCTCGTCTAGAAAACGAGTCCACATGGAGGTTAGGAACTCAGGCTGTGGGTGGTCCAGTGAGAGCACTGATTTTAACTGCACCCATCTCGAAAATACAAGCATAATGGGGAGGGGGTTCCCGGCATTCTCTTCCCTGTGTGGGCCTGGGTTAGGGCTGCTCTTTAGAGATTTTTGCATGAGATTTAGGAAGCAGAAGTGAAGGGTCAGCCAAGACATGTAGGAGGCCCCCGAGGGGGAGATGCACGGCCCCCGAGGAACCACATGAGACCAGCATAACCAGAACTTAGTATTCAAGCGCTGATTCCTAGAGCAGGTGTCAAGATGACGAGTCTGGACACAGTTCCCGGAACCCGATACCGCAATTAGGCCTTGGGGGAGACTCTTGGGGGTAGAAACAACACTCACCACCTTTGGCATTTTGTCCATGTTGGAGTCTGCATAAACCCATTTACTTTTCTATGTTTATATCCTCGCAATTCTGTACATTAAGGGGGGATGAGTTTTGAGGACTATTGCAAGAAAGGACAAAAAAAGGGCTTGGGTAACGATCACGTTTAATAGAAGATAACTGCCAGCCATTAGAAATGGTTAAAACTCTTTTCCACCATTTTCATTTGTGTTTTATATCGTTTTACATTACTATCCATGTTCAAAACACCGGAGATGTCTGTTTTCCTCTCTAACTGCCTGTGACAACGGATTCTTAAATCCAAACGGGAAGCCCAGACTCGCTGGTTTTGCATCCTTTGTCATTTGTGTGACTCTAACTTGCCCTTCAGGACTCAGGCCACATGTCGGGGGGTGGGGGGATGGAAAATCATCTTCTGGGACCAGCTGGAGGTTGTTTTACTTCTTAACCTGAGATCCACAAATGGGACTTAGGAGTTGTAGGAGCCCCCTAAATAATATGTAAAATGGTATATATAATTGCATATGTGAGTTTTCTGGGGGAGAAGGCCGGTATCATTTATCATATTTCCAGTAGAGCCCACAATTCAAAAGTTTTAGGTTGTAAAACTTCTGAATTGTGGGCCCTACTGTAAACACAGTTTATGGCTCCATCTGAATCTGTATTTAACTACCAAGAGTAAGTGGATAAATTGAGGGACTCCTCAGAAGGTCACCATTTTTATCCAAATGCTATGTCTTCCTAAAATTATTACTGCTCATTATTTCACGAGAAATGATTTTAAACATTTCAACCACCAATATCACTAAAATGAGTACACTCCTTATTTGTAACTGAAAGTATCTAAATAATGTAAACTCATTAAAGAACGACTATAAGTACAGCACATGAAATAAAACATATTGAGGCAAGTTCATCCTAGCTTTGTAGAGAAATACAGATTACATGTAGACAGATGGAACTTTTCTTGCCTTGATGGTCCCCTTAAGTGATTTTTTTCACCTCCATGGCTTTACGTGCAGTTCAAATTTAAATTCCTCCCACATCGATCTCCAGGCTCATGAGGACTGCACTGGGGTTCCCTGGAAGGTGAACCCCAGAGCCTGTGCTGAAACAGGCAGCTTATTCACAGGGAACCACAGTGAGAAAACAAAGTACTGCGGATATGCACATGTACACACAAAAAGACTTGGGAGGAGGCATCTTTCTGGAAAGTTCAGCAGAGCTCATTACACATAATGTATAGATGTTAGATGTATTGCATAATTTACAGCAGATGAGTGTGAGGAAACACTACCGCCCCCCTCTGCCTGTATGAAAATAAGGTTTTTTCCTTTCAATGACTGTATAGGTTTTCTCCCTCCATCGGCTTGCTTCTGCCATGCTGCTCTGATATTTCTGAACGCAAAGCAAGTATGCCATTTAAGAAACGCCAACTGGTAAGGTGGAGGTGTCCTGGGCTCATGTGCAATACACTTGAAAGTAAAAAAAAGAAAAGAAAAGAAAAGAAAATTAAAAAGGATAAGAACTTTTCAATCAATTTGATAAAAAATTTAAGTTAATTAAAAGAAGACTCTATTTCTCCCTCGCAGGCCACACTGATCTTTATTATTAATGCAGAGCAGTGTTCCATAGGGGGGGTAACTGACCTGGAACACCAGGAATGGTTTCATCCGGAGCTTAATTTGTTATAAAATCTTTTCTAGTATTCTTAAAATGTGGCCTCTGTCACTGTCTCCCTCCTACTCCTCGGCTAGTTCTGAATTCGGAGTACGCCTTCCTTTCTGTCTTCACGGAGAATTAATTTGCAAGATTGTCTTTAGCTTAAAAGGTGTTTCAAAAAAAAATCATTTATGGGATTTTCACTTTGCTTTCATTTTTTTTTCTTCATGTTCTATTGATAGAAACTATTGTCAAAACATCACACACAGGCTATCTTCTCTTCTGCAAGAACAGTCTGAGCAGAGAGAGCCAAGAGAAAGGAGATCAAAGGGTGTCACACTGTAACTCAAATTTGGAGTAGGAGAAGATGAAAATATTCCCCAATAAGAGTACTAAGTGTAATGGAGTCCTTCTTTCCTCCATTCGCTCATGTGAATAAATACATATTAAGCGCTTCCTGGACGCCATGCATTGTATTTGATACTGGAAAGATAAAGGTATCTAAGACAGTTCCTGCAACCAAGGGGGTGATGGTACTTAATACCTTGTACTTGTTGTCCTAAATACCACGAGGATAACAGGGAAATGAAGCCGTAGTCCCTACTTTCAAGGGATCATGATTGCACACACATGTATAAAACAGAGATGAAGATGGAACACTGGGCCAGCACACAGCACACGTGTGTAAAGGGTCTGATGTGAAAGCCTACGTGGGCCAAGGGTCAGAAGGAGACGTGACTCTTGGGTGTGAAGAAGATACGACGCAAGTTGGATCAAGAAGGATGGGCTGAAATTATGGTACATTGATACTATTTATATAGTGCAGCTAGTCAAAACGGTAAGCTAAGGAACAAGTGCCCAGGAGAAACTGTTGAGGAAGGAAAAAGAAAGTTGTAAAAAAATATGGACGGTGGGATTCATTATCTGTAAAAATAAAAGTCAAAAGCTCTTCAAAGTGATGATGGACTGAATTAGGACAGATGGTGAGAAGGGGAGGACGTGGCAGACAGTAAAAGTTGTCAAAGCCATACAGTATTTGGGGACAGGGAAAGACAGGGCTACCGCAGTCGATGAGGAGTAACCATCTCTATGTTATAATCTGCAGACCAAGAGCCAAGTCAACGAACGGCAGGGTCTTCCCTTTGAGTACGTGATGACCCAGCAGTGGTACAGGATAGACAGGGAGTGTCCACAGCCCGGAAGTCTGCCTACCTCCTGTGTGAAGAAGATTCTGGAGAAAATGGCCGGCTTTATTCTTTAACCTTTGTCTTCCACTTCACTGTTTCATAGGTCATGCCTGCCCCCTTACACATTACATGCCATCCATTCCTTGAGGAAGAGGTTTTGGAGCACTTCCTGTGTCTCTGGCAGCTGGAAACAAAACCAGTATTGCCCCTGACCTCTTAAAGCATGGCAGAGTTGCAAACGTGCTTGACCATTACCGCGCTGAGTCTTGTTGACGCTCAGTGAGCTCCTCTATATTCTGACTTCACAGCTATTCTCTTCTATCCTTTCTACCTACCAAATACTACCCAGCCCCAAATTCTGTTTCATCACACTCTGTATTAACTATAGTTACAAAAGAAACATGGTCAGGGATTCTGTGCTCTCCCCTGCATTGCAGTATTCAGCCTGCTGTTAGTTATGGAAATGCTCAGGAAATGAATGAATGCTATTAACTTCCTCACAACTTGATTCCTAATTCACCGTTATATTTATTGAACTTAGAAGTTACTTGCTGATGAAGCTAGTATTCATGGAGAGGCGGCACGATTTTCATCTAAAAATGAAAACTGGACTTTACCATAACTTTCAGGGCATGCTGCTGGGTCATACATAGAAAATAGTTTACCTGCATCCTTTCTACACTTATCTAAGTCATCAGCAAATTGAGGATGGATTCGTCGGAATTCTATGAGTGTTTCCACCCTTAATTCGTTTGGTTGACGCTCGAGATGCTTTTGCAGTAACTTTCATGTTCTTTCCACCCAGGAGTAAATCAAGAGAATCTGAAGGTCACAGAAACACATTCTCTTTATTTTGCCTATTTGCATTCATCAATATGTCTTTCCTCCATCTGCCAGCCAAGAACAACCTCAGCAGTTAGTGGTGCAATGGGAGCTATTCACGTCCAAGGCTGGTTCAAATCCAACAGAGGTCCAGAGAACAGTTTTTGATACTTAAAACCATAAGTCTTTCCTTAGAATTTATTGCATATGCATTAGTGCCTTTCTCTTAAAAAAAATTAAAGACAGGAAACACATATGTGCATGTTCAGATAAAAGCTACATCACTGTTATCCATCCTATGGGACTCTGTCTCCTGAACCACAAATCAAAGTACTGACAAAGCTTTCCGTGCCATTGCTGAGTGTCAAAGGATGTATGTGAAGGGGAGGTTACATAATGAAAGGCTGGAACTTCGAAACAGTGTGGTGACTAAGAGAGCTAAGCAGTAACGAGAGTCAGGATTGCCCCCCAAAATCCAAAGCATACGACCCTCATAGGGGACTCCTTTCAATGCAAAAACGCTGACCTCTGTCATGTGCACTATCAAGATTTTGAGTTTCTTGATTGGAAGTATGTATCTTACTTTGGATCCATCATTGCACGCTGTGCCATCCTGGGGTGTACACCCACATTCAGGGGTGTACTCCAGCATGGCCAAAACAATGGTTTAGCTACCATCTGTTCTGACTGTCAGCACCATACCACAGCAGTTACTAAATATTCTTCTAATTCTCTCTCTCTCTCTCTCGCTCTCTCTCTCTCTCCTTCTCACAAAGGTTGTGTTTATTTTAGAGCACTGGTTTTTCTCCCGGAGGAAATAGAATACGTTGCAGGAGTAAGAGTATATGTCTTTCATACTTGATACACCATGTTTTTTCTATATTATAGACATATACACATATATGTACATATTAGTATGTGTCTATATATACAGAGAGTGCCAAAAAATGTATACACATGTTAAGAAAGGAAAAACACTATTAAAATTGTAATACTTAACATATACCGATAACAAAAGATGAATACAAGTCACGTGTGACGTCTGCAATGACAAGAGGTGCTCAGAGTGGTTCCCATCAGCGTCCAGACACTTCTAATGACGGCGAGCTACTGCTTGAGCAACGCTGACCACAGTGGCCACTTGTAGACATTTTTTGCCACCCCTGGTATATATGTTATGCATACACACACACACACACACACACACACACACACACACACTCTGTAGAGCATATGCGTGTGCAGACATAATGTACATATACACATATATACATACATACATACACATATTATGTATCACTTCTGTATAAAATATAGAAGACACATAGTGAGTTGCTGTGCAAAAACCCATGGCCTTACCTCCCTTTTGCAGTGTACGCCATTCCCTGGAGGGACACCCTGTGCTCTGGAATAAAGCACTCCCCTTTGTTGCTCTGCCTGTGTGCACTGAAAGCAAAACCACAAACCTGGAAGCCCATCGCACCTGACGGGACAGCTCTACACAACTTAAATGCCCTCGGCCAAGTGGAACAAGGGGGACTTGGCTCCAGGAGACCCCGAGTCACTTCTCTAGGATGCTGGGTTGCGTACTGAGACGCAGAGAGCGGTCAGCTGAGGGCAGCGAACGGAAAGAGAAAATGGAAGTGAAAGGAAGCAGCGGCAGCTTCCGGGCGCCAACGTAGATGCCATGAAAGAAACCACCAGATACGGGAGGACGGGATGCAGACCAGCGGGCGTCGGCTTTAGATTCCAACCAGGCTGAGTGAGTCTCAGTTTGTCGGTTTATGAACCTCACCTCTCTCTGGACTGTACCCACCACACTCCTCACAATTCACTACACTGTTGTTCTAGTAAGCACACATCCGACTTGGAACGAGGACTGGATATTAATTGTCTCCCATTCTTCGCAAACCCCCCCACTCATCCCCTCCTCAACTCATTCAATAATTTGTAGAAAAATAGAAGACATTAGATAAGGCCTTCCTCAAAGCCCACGTCTTCCCAGAGCCACCCTCTCCCCCTCTCACTGTGATGGAAGAGGTGTGTCTAACACTGGGTCTGATTCCCCAGAGGGACTCCTGCTTCTGTCCCCTGCCATCTCCTTGGGCGTATTTTCCAGAAATGTTGGCAGGATCCTCTTCATCCACTGAGAATCCCCATGGTTCTAAGCAGCGTTGGCAAGGTGATGCTGTACGAGTGTATGCTGTGATGGTCTGTCGCATCTCTGGGCTCTAAACTCATGTCAAATATCAGACTTAGTATCTCAGCTTGGGTGTCTGATGGACACAACTTAACACAACTGCACACTTGCTTTCTGCTCTGCTCTCTGGCTTCCCCACCTCTTTCATCTGCAGAGCTGTTGCTCAGGCAATTAATGAGGGTCACTTGTGACCCTGATGTCTCTCGTAGCCACCTCCTTAACCAGTAGTGCCCTTACTGGGCCCTATACAAACACTTAGATTGATTTATCTGCTATATTGGCAAGTGGAAGCTGGGAAAAAGAAAGAACAGGAAATATGACTCAAAAAATTTGTGAAATGATACCCAATATATATATATATTTTTTAATTATGTAGAAATACATGGAAAAATTATGAATGCCTGTATGCTACCCATGTCACATAATAAAATAGCAAAAGTGAATGCTTCTTAAGCCCCTGTCTTCAAAATGGAATGCTTGCCCCTTCCCATGAGAATTAACCCTATTCTGAATTTGCTTTTTTATCATTCCTGTGCATTCCTCTGAACTTTTATTACAAATTAGTATATTACTAATTAGTAATAGAGATTTTTACATGTTGTCAAAGGGTTTATCAATGATACCCTACGTGCTCTTGGGCAATTTGCTTTTTTGGTTTTTCAGCATTTTATTTCTGAGATGCAGTCATGTAACTTCCTCTGACTCTGGTTAATTTTCATGGATGAAAGTACCCTCATCTTTGAACACATCCCATTCTTTCTCATTTTAATCTGCTGCTTGATGTGACATGGTTTTCAAGTTCATGATTTTCTAAGCAATGCTTCTCTGGACATTCGTTTTCATGTTGTCTGGTATATGTGTGTAAGAGTTTCTATAGGATATACGCTGAGGAATGAAATTGCTAGGTGATAAAATACAGGCATCTTTAATTTTACTAGATATTGATCAGTCACTTTTCAAATAGCTTTAATCAAATATCAGCAGCAATGGGTAAGAGTTTCTTCATTTCATATCCTTACCAACACTTGCTATTGTCACACTTAATATTTTCCAATCTGGTGGGGGTAAAGATGTATCTCATAAATTATTTCATTTTATTTCCCTGATTATTAACATGCTTGAAGCTAGTTTCATATATTTATTGTCCATTCATGTTTCCTCCGCTGTGAATTACTTGTTCAAATCTGCTGCCCAATGTATAGAAGGTTTTTGTTTTCTTCCTTAGAATATTTTTCCCAGAGACTGTTCCCAAAGAAGATAGTGGGAAAGATGTCTCTTCCATGAAGAGAACAGAATACATCATGTTAACTTGAACTTGGCCACTAGATATGCTTTTATGCTTTGAAAAGATAAAAACAAAAAAACAAAAAGAAGGTAAACTTCATCACTGGACCATAATGGTACTTGAAATCTCATTCAGTGACAGGTTGGGCACTGAGAATGACCTCTCTTCTGGCAATAATTGTACAGGCAGGGTCGCGTTGACCGTGGTTGTCTTCTGGTCTGGACTGCGCCCCCATATAGTGATGGGGAGTGCCTGCGATATGTCCAGACAATGCACCGTGAAGGGGCTGAGTCCGCCCCCCACTGATGTGGACTCATCTCACTGAGTATAGACTGAGGTTGTGCTCCAGACCCTACTGGCTCTTCCAAGCAGATGTGCGCAGGTGGCCGGCAATTTCAAATGCTTCTCTATAAATAAAGTTTATTAGGGGATTAGGTGATCACTTGTCAGTCCTGAAGGGAGCAGATAGGACCCCTGAGCCTGAGCACGCCAAGATCTGAGGGGTGCCTCTGGCATTTCCTTCTCCAGGGGTGCTCTCTTTTCTGGTTCTGTGTCCTGGACCTCTAGAGATTTCTGACTTTTTATTTATTTTTTTACAAAATACGCAGCCCATAAGCAATGTAATGTATTAGATTATACAGAGCATAATAAAGCATTCATGTTTTCCTCCCTCAACAGATAGAAAACAGATGTGTTTCTGAAGCAGCTCAGAAAGTGAAGGTGTAAGGAAGGAAAAATCCTATTTTGTAGCCAAGAAAATGAAAGAACTATATTTTCAGAGTAGGGTCATGATGTGCATACAGGCTCACCTCCACACCTGGGGAAGGCCATTTTTCAACATAAAAAGTAGAAAAAGTGAGTGATGCGTGTGAGTGTAGTTTAGCGGTGCCTGATTTTCCCAGTTACATTGAGATGAACATACACATTAATGATAATTAGAACGAGACCAAACCTTCTTCAGTAGATTGAAGGTCCGTCCTGTTACGTGAAGCTTAGATGACGGAATTCTCTTCTGTGGATTTTACAGATCACATTACAGTGGGAAACTGAATGAATATATTTGAGTCTCAATTTCCTGCTGTGTCACATGGGGAGTTGACCATACCGTTTTGAGCTCAAATACTAGCCTTAGAACTAAAGGAAAGAAAAAGTATAATTTTATAGCATCACTGTAACAATAAAAATTGTTACTAAGAGCCAGGGTGTTTTTCTTGCCTTTCCCATGGTTATAGAGCTGGTAAGTGAAGTTAGATTTAACTTAGATCCTAAATCCAGTGTTATTTCTGTTAATATACTTTGCCTCTCTTCTTGGTACAGCGAAGTTCAATGGTCAAATTGAGTCAAAGTTTATGAAAGTGTTTTGAAAAACTGAGCATGCATTCAATCGTATGACTTATGGTATTAATTCTTGAGAGAGAGAGGGTGGGAGGGGGAGAGAGAGAGAGAGAGAGAGAGAGAGAGAGAGAGAGAGAGAGAGAGAGTATGGTTCAGCCTCTGTCAATCAATTGAAAATAATTTGCACAGTCAATCATTGTGCTGGGTGTGCAGGGTACAGGGCGGGGTTTCCTGGCCTCGCCAGTGTTAACATTTTGAGTTGCACAAATCTCTATTGGGGTTGCCCAATGCATTGCAGGATGTTTACCAACCTCCCTGGCATCTCTGTTTCTCTGAGTTTGTTTCATTAAAGATTCCACACATAAATTAAATCATATGGTATTTGTCTTTCTCTGTCTGACTTTCACTCAGCATAATGCCCTCAAGTTGTAGCCATGTTGCTGCAAATGGCAGGAATTCCTTTTTTTATGGCTGGGTAGTTCTATTATATATGAACATAGCACGATTTCTTTACTCATTCATTCATTGATGGATACTTAGGTTGTTTCCATGTGATGGGTATTATAAATAAAACTGCTGTGAACATGGGGGTACAGATATCTCTTCAAGAGAGTGATATTATTTCTTCTGAATATATACCCATAACTGGAATTGCTGGGTCACCCGGTAGCTCTATGTTTAATTTTTGAGGAACCTCCATATTGTTTTCTGTAGTGGCTGCACCAATTTACAAGCCCACCAACAGTGTATGAGGGTTCCCTTTTCTCCACATCCTCGCCAGCACTGTTATCTCTTGTCTTTCTGATGATAGTAAGTACAGCCTTTAAAAAAAATAATAATAATTCCGTTCAAATGCACTGACAAAATTTTTATCATTCCAAAGTGTAACCTGAACAAGAATAACAACAACTAAACTAAGAACAAATTCAGGTGGTCACTTAAGATTAGTGCTGAGAGGAGTTTCCGACCCATCTGGTCTGACCACCTCTTCTCAATAGACAAGAAACCCAGGCCCACAAAGCAGGAAGGATGAGCTCAAACCAGCCTTCCGAGCTGGGTGTTGTTGAGGGAGATACAATCTTACCAGAGGAAGCCCCTTCTTGGGTAATTTAACATTTTGCCAAATACTGACAATGCTGTTGGACCACAACTCAAGCCGTGGTACGTTACAGGATTCCGTTTTGTTTGCCTGAGTTGACAAAGTTTCTCAGTGAGGAGTGGAAATCAATGTCGCTTCCCCGGTAGGAGGCCTTCTGTCAGAGGGAGGGTGGCAGCCAGGAGCCGCTGGTTATTAGCCTTCAGGTGGTCACTGCCTCCTAAACACAGCCCTGGGGGAGCTGCCATTTTCTGGAAGGGCTGCCAAAAGATTTCCGTACAAATATGGAAGTTTGAGCCTTTTGGAAGAAGCTTGGAGGTTCTGCTGCGGCAAATGCAGCCCACCGCTGTGAAGATACCCACTGTGCCTCGGAATAGATGCAGACAGTTCAGTCAAGGAAGAAAATGTCTGAGGAATCTTCATTCCAGTGGAGAAGTCACCTGTCCCACTACCGCTAGGCCTACTGGGAAACCAAGTCGGGAAAAGCAAGTAGCTGCCTTTCCCTGTGTGTGTGTGTGTGTGTAAATGCACATTCAACACACAATTACATTTTTAAAAAATACTCATTTCCTTGATTTAGGAAGGAAAAATCTAAGTGGAATTAGCTTGTCAACGTGAAAGCATTACTGGTTATGATTTATTTCCGAATGTTGAAAGTATTGGGGGTAGGGAGGCACCCTTGGCCGATAATGTGCAGAATTCCGTACCCAGCTAATGACCTTTTACATATGGATTTGAGCACACTCAGTGGGTACAATACAGTCCCAGTGTCCCGGCGGGTCGGGTCTAATTGATATCATTAGAGCTCCGTCCTTTCGCACGTGGCCTTGGAGATGTCGGTGTAACCAAGAAAGCTGCTTTTGATTTATTTTGCTTTTCTTCTTCATTCTTTACCTCTTTTCTTTCTTCCTTTCTCAAGTTCTGCTCAAAGGCCAAACTTGTGAAGGTTAAAAACCCACAATCCAACTGCCGGGTTGGAACATTCTGGCTTGCAAATCTGTCTCTAAAGTTGGGACATCTAACGAGATGCCCTTGGCATGTCTAATGGGTAGTGAGGGAGTCTTTTTTTTTTTTTTTAAGGGGCTAGTCTATGTGTAAGACACTGAAACATTTCAGTCACTTCTCAGATGTTTCTTGTTCTCGTTAGAAGAAAAGTATCTACTAGCCCCAGCTGCAGGGGGAAAAAAAAAGAAAGAAAGAAAAAAAATCCTCGAGGTCTCTAAATGATCTTATAAAACTTTTCTTTGTTCAGGTTCAAGTTCTGTGTTCCCTTAGCTCTGATACAAATTTTCACCACAGCCTTAAATTCACAATGAAACTTTTATAGTGATTGACTCTTGTAAAATGTCCTTAGGTTTGACTTCTCTTTATTTAAGCTAAAACAATCCAATAAATATGTTGAAATTGATTGTAGTAAGTAAAGCTTATGTGTTTTAGATTATTTTGAAATCTCTCCATCTGTCAAGAAAAGAGATTCTGAAAGCCATCAGCCAGAGATCAGGAATTCCAGTAGATTCTGGCAGGAACCAACGTTCGAGTGTGTCGTCCAATCTCACAGATTCAATTCTGTAGTGTATTTATGTCTATCAATGGGATTGGGTTAAAAATATTAAACGCATTATTCTTTGACGTTTCATTAAAATGAAAATGTGAAAAGAATACCATTCAGGGAATTTTATTCTTGAGATTTTTTTTTAAATTAAATTTATTGGGGTGACAATTGTTAGTAAAATTACATAGATTTCAGGTGTACAATTCTGTTATTACATCATCTATAAATCCCATTGTGTGTTCATCACCCAGAGTCAGTTCTCCTTCCATCACCATATATTCGATCCCCCTTATCCTCATCTCCCACCCCCCACCCCCCACCCCCCTTACCGTCTGGCAACCACCAAACCATTGTCTGTGTCTATGAGTTTCTGTTTCTCATTTGTTTGTCTTGTTCTTTTGTTGCTTTTGGTTTATATACCACATATCAGTGAAATCACATGGTTCTCTGCTTTTTCTGTCTGACTTATTTCGCTCAGCATTACACTCTCAAGATCCATCCATGTTGTCACAAATGTTCCTATATCATCTTTTCTTACCGCCGAATAGTATTCCATTGCAGAGGACTTGAAGAGACATTTCTCCAAAGAGGACATACAAATGGCAAATAGACATATGAAAAAATGCTCAACATCACTAATCATCAGAGAAATGCAAATCAAAACCACAATGAGATATCACCTCACCCCAGTCAGAATGGCGATCATCAACAAGACAAATAGTAACAAATGTTGGAGAGGCTGTGGAGCAAAAGGAACCCTCATACACTGTTGGTGGGAATGCAGACTGGTGCAGCCATGATGGAAGGCAGTGTGGAGGTTCCTCAAAAAATTATGAATAGAATTGCCATATGACCCAGCAATCCCTCTCCTGGGTATCTACCCAAAAATCTGAAAACATTTAGAGATAAAGACACGTGTGCTCCAATGTTCATTGCAGCTGTGTTTACGGTGGCCAAGACATGGAAACAACCAAAATGTCCTTCGGTATTCTTGAGATTTTTGTGTGTGTGTTGGTAGCTTCTCATATTTATTGAGTTCAGGGTAGATTAGGGAACACTTTCACAAGCTCTTACTTAGTTGATGTTCAAAAGCCATGTAAGGTATGTAGAGATAGGTGTAAAGACTGATAAATAGTTTGCTGATGTCCATATAGTTGAGGTCGAACGCAGACAAGTGCCCAGCCCCTATTTTCTAGTTCACGGCTATGTCCAGTAGCAATAGCTGTCTGTTTTTGGAGATGTACCAAACTCTTGGCGCGACTTGCAAAGCTTTGCAAAGTTTGCGTTACTAAGTCAGCTTCTTCTGCCCAGGCTTTATGTCATTTCATGTTCTGTTTAAATCAAACTTACTATGTCAAGTTTTATTTGTTTGTTTGTTGCCATAGACCTTCTCTAATATTTTCCTTCTGCTTGGAATATTCTTCTTAGAATATTGACATTTGTGCTAGGGGGGGAAGTTACATTCCCCAAATGGTAAACAGTGTTCTCATATTGTTGGACTTCTCAGGGCCTTGGATATGCTAGGCAGTGCGGCCAGTTTCCCAGAGGCAGACAGACTAATAGAATCTGCCTAACTTAAATAATCGTGGGCCATTAAGTGATTTGCCCAAGCTCATGGAACGTCCTACGCACTCCACTGTCTGGGCCTCCGGGTTCTCAGCCAGGGCCCAGGCCCTCATGCCACACTGACTCTGCTTTCTGTAGCAGGCATTCATCTGTTCGCTCTGGTCCCAATATAGAACTGGTGGGGACCAAGGAAGTCATCAAAAGAAGCTGACATTGCAAAGGAACTGAGGATGTATAAAGAAATACAGTCTCTTCCCAGCATGCTTTTCCAGCTGGTAATTGAAAGAGAGAGCCTTCCAAAGCAGAGAGAGTTTAAGGACATATCTTCAACATGGTAGAAACTTCCTCAGATGCAGGGTTCCTCCAAATCAGTAGCAATGACCAGCATTAACTTTACCAATGGATGGTTCCACACAAACTACCCAGGTGCCAAAAAAATGTATACACACGACTTGTAGTCATCTTTTGTTATTGGTATATATTGAGTATTACAATTTTAATACAGTTTTTTTTCTTTCTTAAAACGTATATACATTTTTTTGGCACCTTCTGTACTATAGTCAATAAGATTAAAATAGAAATAGATAAGCCCACACAAACATCCTGCTTGAGCCAACTGTTAGGGAACGTTTTCCCTCTATGACACACATTTTAAAGAACATTAGTACCTCCTAAGTCTTATAAATAGACAGAGTCTGACCATTGCTGAATTTCAGGCAGAGAAAATAAACGGGAAAAAAATCAGACACAGCAAGAGATCACAGGGAAGAGAAACTGTATCTTCAAACCCAATATTCTTGACACTTCTGGGCTCCTTGCCTGCAGACAGGGCAGACCTTAGTCCACACTACACCTTTATGCAAATTAGAAAAAGTTGCACCCCCACCCCCACCCCCCCGTTGGGCAGAAACAGCCCCATAGCGAAGGCACCCCTTCTTCCAGGAAAGCCCAGCCCTCTCCAGGGCTCACAGCTTGGTGAGCAGAAGTCAGACTGCCTTGCGGCCCCCACCTGCCCCCTTAGCTGGTGTCCTAGTGCAGTGAACCCTCTAACAAGTGCTCAGGATGCAGAGAAGCCCGTACTTCCCTTCTCTCTCCTGCCTCCATCAAAATATGATGTGTCGTGCTCAGGTAGAGAGAGAACACAGCGCTTCAGGGACCATTACCACCTAATCCATTCTTAGGGGCAAGATGTGTTCTTCTACAGACGTCCCCCTGGGGTGCAGCTCATATGACTATAAATTTCCCCAGGAGCTTCCAATTTCCTTGTGAGGGTGCTACATCCCCTCTCCACCCCATCGATCCCATTCTGTGGAATTCTCTTCCCTATTCATCCGGCTTCCCTCTACCCTACCTCTCTTTCGGCACATGCCGTCTGACCTTCACAACCCTGCACATATGTAAGGTACAAAGACTTCCTCAGCCCCATCCACGATAAATCAATCCCAGAGGCTGCATTGAATTACAACCGTCTTATTTCCACCGCCATGCTCCCCTGCCTTTACCCTTCCCTACCCCAGTGGAAAGAACCTTCATTTTCTGGGGAAACCAGATAAATGGGTTCAGTTAGCAGACACAGAAGCCTCGTGCTGTTTCTTTGGGAAATCGGGGGGCTAAAGTGCAAAGGAGCCCGTCTTGTAGGTCAAGGAGGGGCAATTCGCTTTAAAAAGGTATAGTTGAGAATAGATCAAAATGAAACACAGGTTTTCATATTCTTGGGCAAAGGACAGATTGTGCAGTGAGGTCGACCTGAGACTAAATCTTGGTTTGGTTAGAACTCAGGCTGTAGATAATTCCTGAGGCGCACAATGGGATGGACAGCGCCCCCTACTGGCCTTGCTGTGGGAAAAGAAATGGACACGTTTGTTCTGAGGATGCTAGACGCGGCCCCTGCTCTGCCCCCGGCGCCTAGCCATTCTCTGTTCCTATTTCTTCCCCTCTGCCTCCCGTCTTTCGCAATGGCGCCTCTCTTCCTTCCTTCTCTTCCTCTTCTCCCAAAAGAAAGGGGTACCTTTTTTCCACCTTGCTCTTAAGAGCATTTTCTTTGGCTGGATGATGTGACAGCCCTTCCCCTCCTGTGAAGAGAACTATTTTGATCAAGACAAAACCATCATGGGCCCCGACAGGAGGTCACATGGAGCCGCTGTGTGTAGAACCAGCCCCACAAAGAGATTGCCCTTCGTGAAGAACTTCTGAATTGAAAAGACTATTTCTATTCACCACGATATCTTTCCAACTTAACAAGGGGAAGTTAAAAGACTTGCACCTGAACTCAAGGAGCATCAAACTTTACATATTTTGCTTCATGGTAACCCTAAAACAGTGACCTATTCCTGGGAAAAAAGTCTTTCATGGCCATTTCAAGAGAAATATCCTGCAACTGATTAAGGACTTGACCCAGCCATAAAGCACGGGAGGGACCTTTTTTGGGTGATTTTCCCCCCCTCTGAGGTTATCATCTTTGGGTCAGTAAGAAGGCATTTATGTCTAATAGATTTATACTGATGAAAAGAAAATAGAATTCTACCTCTCTACAGGGTCTCCATTCAGGACCCTTTTGGGGGCCAACTCAAACCTTGCAGGTGAACAAATTTAGTACTTTTCACAGCATTTTAAAGAAGTACTCTTTTGCTTGCAATTAAGGAAATATATATATATATATATATATACACACACACACATATATGTATATATATGTATATACATATATACATGTATATATATATTTGGTATCTGAACATTTTTATGGAGGTCTCCATGAGAAATGAGATTGCGCCAGGGTTCAGCTGGGAGTGAACATTTATCATGTCTGTTTCTCCGTCTCCTGGTTTCTTTTCTTTTTCTGCCCCCACTCCTCTTTGGCCTTACTAGATACTCTGAACTGTGGAAAGCACTTCTGACAAAACTCCAGCAAAACACAACTGCCTATCCATGAACCAACCCCTTCCTACGCACTGACATGGCAATCCAGTTAACTTGTTATGTTCCCACCACTTTCCTGAAAAGCCATTTGTTCAAATGGAGTATAAAGTGGAAACCTCAACAGCCTGTGCTGACCTGACAGTGGGCGTGGCTGCCATATTTTCCATTTTTCAAAATGCAATGATTAGTGCCTGTTAAAAGGGGAAAAAACATCACTACCTTGCAACCAATTACTGGAACCAGTATGTCCAATTTTTCAAGACTCAGTGCCGAAAGGAAGTCCCTGCTTTGAGTGAATATGACGTGACTATCACGATGACACTTGCCAACGCTAGGATATCATCAAGAAATGGTTTTTAGTCTTTGTATAACAGGGAGACCTCTTCATTGAAATTCCTGGAGGGAGGAGAGCTCAGAAGTTTTTGATTTTAATCAATTACATCCTAGGTTTTGAGCTTTGCATTTTCTATTCTAGTTGAATTTACTTGTTTGTTTTTAATGTTGAATGCAGGTAAAAATGCACTCATCTGTCAGGATTAAGCCACCTTCTTTCTCCTTCTGTGTGGTTGTTCATCTCTGTCCATCTCTGTCGACTGTGCAAATTTTAATTCTGTAACATGTCCACTGTGATGTAAGTATCATACTCTCATTTTCACTTGGAGGAAACAGCATTCAAAGTGGGTGACATTTCCAAATACAGACAATGATTTAACGGACAGGGCAGGCTTGGTTCCCTGGCCTCCACTTAAATTCTCCCTTTGGGTTCACCATGTGGTTTTATAAAAATACAACTGTATTAAAATAATATACTCTAAGCAGAAAGTGAACCCAATCCTGGAGTCCTAGCTACGCAATTTAGATTGATAGCAGTGGGAATTCTTTATACACAAGAGTCAATTAAAATTACGAAATTGGGCCCAGGGTAGGATCAGGGACATTAACGTTCAGAAAACACTGACATTTGCAGCAGAAACGGGCCAGGCACTCCCTTTAGGAAAGACATCTTACTACACCTAAACGTGCCTCTCTTCTCTCCTGATTTCAAAGTAAGGAGCTCAGTGCCTTCGTTTCCCCTCACAGGGCTGACTGATGGCTAATGGACCATCTTTCCACGGTTTCCGTTTTCTCATATTTCATTAAACGCACAAGACTCTTGCATCGCCAGTCACTCTTCAGGGAACACCTGTTTCTGAGTTTTTTTTCTTTTTTCTTTTGAAAACACAAAATTTATGTCTCTTCTCCGTTTTCCAGAAGTTGCACGATGCCTGTAGTCCCCTAGATGGACAAGTGTCTCGTCCACCAACACTGATCCTGCACTTTGCCTGTGTCCTCAGCCGGCACGAAGTTCAGTGTCACAGGCCAGTGGGACATCGTGTCCCCGAAGCCACAGGTCTCCCTGGTCCCAGCCTCGGTGTCTGCTTCCTTGCCAAGGAAAGGGGCGTCGTCTAACCTTCTGAAGGGAAACCTTCCCCTGGTGCTGCTGTCAGTCTCCTCAGAGCTTTGCAGCTGGTTTCTCAGTCATTCCACCATGGACTGCGTCTTGGAAGCAAGGAGCAGGAGAGACACAGCAGCTTCCTTTCTCTTGATACTCCTGGAGCTAACTGATTTAATTGTGATGTTTCACACATGGGGAATTGGAGTGTTTTGAGTTGTCAGAAAGTTGGTAAAAATAAAAACGTTAAGACCAATCGAAAACCGGTGTGCGCACGCGTGTGTGGTTTCCTCAGCAGCAGCTACTTACTGAGCATGAATGATTTTGCTCAGGCGCCCTGGTAAGGATCATTTATTTAAAAACGTGTAAAGCATGGCCCTTGACCTCCAGGACTTCAGAATTAGTTTGCAGTTAGGAATCCCACCTACAAGGGGCTATTTTTCTGGTTGCCAGGCAATGAGTAATCTATCGTCTAAATTTAGCAAAACTTGGTTTCATTATAAATAAAAAAGAATGTATGGCTATTCCTTGGAAAATGACTCACGGCCCTCTCAAGGGCCAAAATTGGAAAAAACGATGGAGAAAAAATAACTCCACTCTTTTTAAAGGCATCGAAATTGTGTGACGGTTACTGAGTCAGTACAGATTTTAATCCCTTCCTGCCATTTGAGGAGTTACATGTATTCCAGTGAGGAACAGAGGAGTCTCTCTCTCTCTCTCTCTCTCTCTCTCTCTCTCTCTCTCTCTCTCTCTCTCGACATATATATATGTAAATTTATGTGTAAATTATGTAGTTATAATGTATAATTATAAAATTATCTATACATTAGTTATAATACATAATTATATATAACATGTAATTATAAGAGTAATACCTATTAGTAGAAATTTTGATTGCTAAAAATACCTATGAAGAAAACTACCAAATGACCTAGTCTTTTCACTACATATTGTTAAACAAAGAAACCAACTAAGTGGCCCTGGCAAGTAGTAGCTAACAGCTAGACTGTCATGTACCCTCCTGAACATAAACGTTCCACAGAATACCAATAATAAAGTAGACAAGGGCACTATGAGACTGGGGTGAAATTTCACAAAAACAAGGCCATCCTGTAACCACGCTTCGCTATACAACAAAAACAAGGACATCACACAGCCGCCAATAACCACAGTCTTTTGTGGTTGGCTAATATCGGTGAGGAGGGCAGCGACGACCGTTTTAGCTCTGCTTCATTTCTTCCATCTCCTACTATAAAACATTGAAATATCCACTCCCCAATGTCCCTGTTTCCAGACAGAGCCCAAGATCAGAAGCAGCTTCTCACTTCCTCATGCCCTCCCCAAACTACCCAGCAGGAGCCCAAACCTTATCCCAACACCTAAGCCCCTCCCAGCACCTTCTTATAAAGAAATACGTTATGCACCCTTGCCCATGTTACAGCAAGTCCATAAACCTAAACATTTGACTGCGGGTATATTCCTGGTATCGTTAGCTGGAGCCTTCCAAAACAATACACGGTGTATGTAACTTTTTTATAGAAAATGAGGATCAGACGTAAGCTTTATTTTTTTTTTTTAGCTTAACAACTCTTACTTTATTCATCTTTGTAAAGATGATTTTTAATGTCTACTTGGTATGCTATTTTATGGCTGCAATTCTCTTTTAAAATATATCAAATGTAAGAATGAAACAAAAATCTTATGTTTGACAAGTATGCCATGAAATGCTTCTCAGCTTCATTGAGATATTGTTGATACACAATATGTAATTTTAAAGCATACAGTGTGGTGATTTGATACACACACACACACACACACACACACATATAGTGAAATGATTATGAAAATAACACGTCCCTCACATAATTACCTTTTTGTGTGTGTCGTGATAACATTTAAGGTCTATTGTCTCAATAATTTTCAAGTATATAAGACAGTACCGTGAATTAGTCACCCTACTGAACTTTCGATTTCCAAAACTTACTCATCTTATAGCTGGAAGGTTGTTTCCTTTGACCAACATCTCTCCATGTGCCCCAGCCCGAGACCCTGGCAGCCACCGTTTTACTCTCTATTTCTACAAGTTCAGCTTTTTCAGATTCCATATGTAAGTGAGAACCGACAGTATCACCACATTTTTAAATTATGATTTTTATCCACGCAAGAACTCTGTCAAGTAAGCTATATATAGTATTTGCTCAGTTTAAAGATGAGCGAATTCAAATTCAGTAAGAAATGACAATGCAGCAGTAGTTGACAAGACATGGACTTCATTCTGTGTGATTTAGTATTGGTTATGTTCTAATGTCACACATGCTAATCTCTTCTAACTTTAAACCTTTTCAGGTTCTAGCTTGCCCTTTTTGTGCATCGTATGGTATTAAGACCCAGTTTTTATATTATTATGATTTTGCTGATGGATTTATCTATGCTTCATAAATCTGATATCAGGTTTAAAATTCCTTTAAAACAGTTTATGACCTCCAGTGTGGCGAGATAATTGATTGCATTACGTGAACAGTCTAGAAGTTAAGAAACTAGACTTGGATGCCAAACAGCTGGGTGAAAATCCTGCCTCCAGCACTTACTTACTGGGCTGGTCTTGGGCATTTTCAATAATGTATTTGTGCCTCAGTTTCTCAGATATAACAATAAAGATAGCAGTATTTTTCACAAAATTCTTGATAGTCATTTTTACAAATTCACACCTGCTTTATAGCTAAAACTTCCCAGTTTTAAAGACAATGCAAATTGTTTCATGTGTAATGGACAGTCCAGCGTAATTGTTCAAACACTGTAACTGGGCTGACACGTCCAGCCGATATTATCCATGACCTTTAGCCAGTGGGCTACCCCTCAGGGTCATTTCTCCATCCACAGAAGGACAATAAATGTCCACTTGCCACGGGACAGGAATTACACTGTTTTGGGGACCTCAGATCTTATACAGCCACTGAATGGAACTATCTAAATAAGGGACTCCAAGGTGAGTCCCAGAGTTCTTCCACTATGGGGACAGTACAGGGATACACGCACAACTCTGGATAAATACAGAAAGGTAATGACAGTGAATAGTTGCATAGGCTCAGGTAGTATTCCAGTGCTTGCTGGAAAATTACATGGGTGCAAACATCAGGCTTCCTCTTGATTTCAGAATTTATTTTTTTTTAACTCAATGAATTTTAAACATATAAGAACAATTGCTAAGGCCCAGCTAATGCATGCCCTACCTTCAATGTCACATTAAAAGAAGTATATGAGGAATGTGAGCCTTGGGGAATAATAACAGAGTAACACCTATGTGTTTACCTAATAGCAAATCCTCCCGCAGAGATAGATAGGCCCATTAAACACAGTTCAGGGAACTAAAGAAAATTCAGTGTTATCTGTGCCATGTAAAACTGACCTCGATTTGAGTGGAGCAAGAGAGTTGGGGTTTTTACATTTGTTACTCCCTGTAAAACACCCTTTGTGGGATTTTGAAATAATCTATTAAAGGGAAAGTCAAGGAAAAATGTAAAGATAAGTTCATTTAAGTTGACAGTGACACTGTACAATTGTGATGGTACAATTAGTTGATTTTGTTACCAACAAGATTTTGCTTCTGGCCCCCAAAGCCTACAAAACCCCCACCTCCAATCTCCATTCCAGGACTGAGAGTCTGTGAGTTATGTGCACCCCCAGGTCTGATGGGGGGGTGCACAGGACACTGTAGGTGCTATTGTGGCATTTCTATCATCAACATGCCCACACTCCAAATACATTATAGTCATATGATATACATATATATGTACACATACACATACATAAAGGGAAATGATTATGTATACATAATCACCACGTCATACTCTAAATATAATCTATAATGTATGATATATATATACATATATATACATACATATATAAAGGCAGATAATTATGCATATATATATAAATCAGCATACCCATACTGATATATATACATATATGCATACATACACATATATAAATGGAACCGATTATATATATATAAAAACACCATGTCCACACTCTAAATGCAGTATAGTACAATATATATAACATAGATATACATATACATATATACCTATATAAAAGGAAATGATTATGTATATATAATTGCCATGCCCACATTCTAAATATATAACATATATGATATATATACATATATACACATACATATGTAAAGGGAGATAATTATGCATATATATGCATGTGTATGTGTATATACACATATATATGTATGTAAAATCACCATGCCCATACCATAAATATATATTATAATAAAATGATACATATATAAAGGGTAATAATTCCAGTGAGTAAACTATTTCAATAAATCCTTCTCTATTTAAAAATGTTTTTCCTTTATCAGGTCTCTGTAAGGAAGCCACTGTATTAAAAGTGAGTATTTCAAAAGCTACGAAGTACAAGAATTGTTCAAAATGAAGGGTGCTGATCACCTCTGCATCCTGTTTCCCTGGAAACATGAGACATGCGTGTGAAGCTCCAAGGCAGATATGCGAGCATACCCAGGAGTGGCCGGGACAGTCTCTCCCAGAGCCTCCAGAAGGAACCAGCCCTGCCCACACCTCATCTCCCACTTCCAGCCTTCCAAACTGTGAGAGAATAAATTTCTGTCACCATGTACCAAAATTAACTCAAAATGGATCAAAGACCTAAACATAAGACCTGACACAATAAACTGCATAGAAGAAAACAGGCACTAAACTTATGGACCTTGGGTTGAAAGAGGATTTTATGAATTTGACTTCAAAGGCAAGGGAAGTAAAAGCTAAAATAAATGAATGGGACTATATCAAACTAAAAAGCTTCTGCACAGCAAAAGAAACCATCGACAAAATAAAGATGCAACCAACCGAATGGGAGAAGATCTTTGTAAACTACACCTCTGAAAAGGGGCTACAGTAATATCAAAATATATAAGGAACTCATACAACTCAGCAACAAGAAAACAAACCATCTGATTAAAAAATGGGCAGAGGACCTGAACAGACATATCTTCAAAGAGGACATACAAATGGCCAACAGACTTGAAAAAATGCTCAACATCACTAATCATCAGAGAAATGCAAATAAAAACCACAATGAGATATCACCTCACCCCAGTCAGAATGGCTATATCGACAAGACAAATAGTAACAAGTGTTGGAGAGGCTGTGGAGAAAAAGGAACCCTCATACACTGTTGGTGGGAATGCAGACTGGTGCAGCCGTTATGGAAGGCAGTGTGGAGGTTTCTCAAAAAATTAAGAATAGAATTACCATATGACCCAGCAATCCCTCTCTTGGGTGTCTACCCCAAAAATCTGAAAACATTTATCTATAAAGACATATGTGCTCCAATGTTCATTCCAGCTTTATTTACGGTGGCCAAGACATAGAAACTAAAGTGTCCTTCGATAGATGATTGGATAAAGAAGATGTGGTATATATGCAATGGAAAACTATTCTGCCATAAGAAAAGATGAAATAGTGCCATTTATGACAACATGGATGGACCTGGAGATTATTATGCTGAGCGAAATAAGTCAGACAGAAAAAGTCGAGAAACATATGATTTCACTGATATGTGAGATAGAAAACTGAAAACAACAAAGGAATATGACAAACAAATGAAGAAACAAAAACTCATAGACACAGACAATAGTTTAGTGGTTACCAGAGGGTAAGGGGGGGGAGTGGGGTGGTAGACGAGGGTAAAAGGGATCAAATATATGGTGATGGAAGGAGAACTGACTCTGGGTGGTGAACACACAATGGGATTTATAGAAGATGTATTACAGAATTGTACAACTGAAACCTATGTAACTTTACTAACAATTGTCACCCCAATACATTTTAATTAAGAAAAAAAAATTTCTTGTTTGAAGCCACCAAGTTTGGAGTCCTTGGTTACAGCAGCCCTAGGAGACTAATACACTAAATAATCTCAATTAAGATATTATATTTTTTTCTTATTTGCTATTAAAAAAACCCCTGAAAACAAAAATGTTAGTGGCTCCACAATTTCTTTTTGTTTATCTCTACTAAATAAAACCCAATGAACCACATGTTGTCATATAAAAGAATGTGTTTGATTCAACATATTTTCTAAAATATATTTAAAGAGTAATTTGTGCATTTAGACAAGACACACTTTCATTTTTCTAAGTCTAGATGTCTCTTAGGGATTTGGAAATTCTCAGGAAATCAATTAAAGCATAGGGCTATAAATTTGGAATGACAACTCATAGAGCAATGGGATTTAAAACAAAATCTCCAATACTACAAATCTAACACTCTATCTTGAAGCGGGTGAAGCAATTCAGCTGAGATTTCCACGCTGCGTAGCTGTTAAGATTAGGGAACTCTGGGGGATCCAGAACCCTTCTATCTGAATTGAAATCTGCACTCCCCAATTTTAGCCATGAGAACTTGAACAAGTCAATTAACCTCTGGATGCTTCAATTGCCGTTTTCATAAATATGGGAATAAATGGTACCTGTCTTATTGGGCTATGGCGAGGATTAAATGAGTAAGTACATATAAAATACTTAAGAACAGAGTCCAGCATGAATGAAACTCTGAACAAATGTTTACTACGAAGGTGACTATATAATGCATCTTGCACATCTGGAGAATTACAAAAGTAAATGAGGCTCTATTATAATTAGCCTAGATAACAGTGTAATCTAAAAGTGTCTGGGGCAAACTGAAGCATATGATAACCAAAGCTTTAATAGTCCTACGGACTGAAAAAGTTCATCTGGAAGGACCTAATATAATTTTGGATAAAATTTTAACTTCCTTAGAAAGTCCTTACAGATTTCCAAGTCCACCATCTTTTCTCTGTAATTCCAAAATCCAATCCACTCTGAACCCCAAAAGTTGTAAAAGCTTTTGTTCCTTTTTTTGTTTTTCTTTTGTGTTTCATAAAACTGTGAAACTGTGAACTTAAGCGGGGCCACTTTCGGTCTTTATTTATTCCACTTACTAAGAATATTATTATATGCTCCATGGTCTGAAATAGTAATGTACCAGAGATATATACAAACAAAGTATGCACGTGACTTGTATTCATCTTTTGTTATTGGTATATATTGAGTATTACAATTTTAACACAGTTTTTTCCTTTCTTAAAATGTGTATACATTTTTTGGTATCCTCTGTATTTAATCTAGGGGACAACCCTAAGCCTAGCTGGGTGCACCCTATTACCTTTCTAAAATCAGAAACATCCCAAATCCAAAATACACCTGCTATAAAGGTTTCTGTAAAGGAAATGTGGACCTTGTACTTGTGTTTATTTAAAATAAAAACTTTTGTTAAAATTCCACTCTATAAATTGGCCAATTTATTAGGCATTATCATATTCAATTAAAAATAAGTTAGGTACAGTCTGTGTCAAAAAGAACAACAACACTCAATTATATTTAAATTACCAGAGGATGTAGGTACATAAGCTTTTGCCTGTGATACAAAGCACATCGCCTGGCTACTTAATGGAAATGCAAACACTGAGTGTTAGACGTGGGAACTTATCAGGGAGGGCTGCAAGGAAGAGGAGACACTCAATCTGAGTTTTGAAAAGTGATTAGGATTTTATTAACCAAAAAAGAGGAAGGTGTGTTTTATCTCAAGGACCTAAGAACATTTGCTACATTGAAGGCATGGCAAGTAGTAAAGCAAAGACTGATTAGAGGAGGTAGTAAAATCTACCAGAAAGATTCATTTCTGATGCCTGAGAAGAAAAATAACATTATTTTAACTCTCTTGGGAGAGAATTCTTTCTCCTGTTATTGAGAGAAGAAAAACAAAGTTTTGGGTAGATAGTTTGTATAAAATATTTCTTTTCTAATAAAACCACGTATTTTGAATGGCAGAATGTGGCATCTGTGATTTGAGCCTCTGGGGTCATGGACAGAGGCTACCAACATATAAAAACTTCAAGCCCTGTGGGCAGTACTTTTTCCTGGAAGATACAGGACACTGAATATATAGCTTTGGCAAGACTGTAATGTACTCGTAACCAACTCATCTGCTACAGGGGCCAGGGGAAGCCAGTCTTTGGGGGCCAGGAAGAGGGGGGGGGGCAGAGAAAGAGAAGAAGGGAGAAGAGAATATGGCCCAGTAGCAGTCTAACCAGTGTTTTCTGTTTGCTTTGCACCCCGGGACTCAGGGCCAGGCCAAACGATCAGGTCCCAGAGTGAATTTTCTAGTTACCGTGGATGATGCATTCAGCCGGCCGTGGTGACGGATTGTTGGTATTAGCGGTCTTGAGTGTGATTAATAAGCCTGCTCTGGGGGAATGGCACCACTAAAATTGAACGGAGGCGATCCTACTAAAATCTGTTAGGGGCGTTCCTTGGGGAAACACAATGGTACAAAGGACAGACCAGGAGTAGAAGCATCAGTTCACCAGCTGTAGCCACACAGATCCAAGCAAGATGGCAAGGTCCCACGAAATAGGTTGGTTCTCAACCACGAAGAAGCCTGCATTCTCCCTGCAGAGGCCTGGGTATAATAAGCACCACCATGGATGTTCAAGTGTGTGCATTTGCGTGAACTGTTACTTATATGGATAAAAGAAAATCAAAACAATATCACATTTGCCATTGAGTGTATTTTTGTTTCAAAATTTGTTAACTGCCAGGTTTGGAAAAAAAAAAAAAAAAAAAAGGAGAGGCAGAGAGAAAGGGTCAATCTTTGGTCTATTAACAGATGTGTTTAACGTTTAGATACTAGAGCCAGGGTTTTAGACGACACAAAATGAAAATCTATTTCCTTACGACAGTATATCTCTCATCACCATTAAAAAACAATAAAACTGTACAGTGGAAAAGAGGAAACATTTAAAAAGTTGGGTGAGGCTGTGTCATATATTAAGAGTTAGTATCTGAGAGTTATGTTTCTGGTTACGCAGGTATCAGGAGACTCAAAAAGGGTAAACCATCTCTTTGTCTACTTCTTGGAGCTACAGAAATTATAGCGTGTGCTTCTAAAATCAGACACACTGACAGCCCATCCGAAGGACTGACGGCACAGACGTGGGGAGTGGGCAGAGCAGCAGGGGCGGGCAAGGTGAAATCACTGATCAATGACCTTGTATAATCAATAGGGACTTTTCGATACTCTAGTGAGGAATGTCAATACCACCTCAACACCACTGCCGCTCAGGGGAGTCTTGGAGAACAAAACCTTTAGTGATAATAGTAGCACCATATGAGGGTCTACCAGATGCGAGGCCAGCACCTTCATTCTACATCAGATTCTCTGCCTACTGTGAATACAATCCTAGCAGTCCAGACCTTTACTTCTAAGCAGACACTGTGGAATCTCTTCCTTTTACAAATGATTATTATTTTACCATGCATACTTAACGTCCATTTCTTCCTGGTTGCATTTAGGATAATTTTGCCATGGAAATAATCTATACCTTGACGACACGCTACAGTTTGCAAAGTACTTTGTATATGTGATTTTAGTGAAGCATGCCAACTTTTTGAAATACATTAGGTGAGTCCAAAAATTTCCACCCCTGCTCTTTTTCCCCCCACAGGTTACTGAAGTCTGGGAGATGGAAAGGGGAAAAGGTGAGGATTCTCATGCCCAACAGATGAAGAGACCATCTGAGACCTGGAACTTGTTTATGGGTAGGTTAAAGAATGGGGCAAGTAAGGTGTCAATTCTCTGTCCCAACTGATTATTCCAGCACTTTGTAGACGAAACTCATATTTTGCTCAAATGACAGAGATGTGATGCTCGTTCTTTGTACCTGGGTAAAATCTGTTGTCTTGCAGACCTGAAGTGCATTTAATAAAATTCTTGCAGACCTTATTCATTTGTTTGTGCATTTCATTGTCAACACAATTACAAACCTCATCCTGTCAGATACAGCTCTCCTACCTTTAAAATCTGGTCAAACCCACGAGAGAGTAACATGCAGGTAGCTTTTATTAAATACTAGTTCCTGAAGGTATAAGCAGATTCTGCCAAAGAGCTGTCCCCAATGCCAAGTCAGGTATGCACTCAATTCTTACAAACCCATCTCTGCATTTTACTGAGTTCAAAATAGTTGATATATATTTACTGTTTCAAGTGACAGAAACATAAAGATGCACTTCGAAATTTTAAAATAAATACAGGTTCACGGATGCATGTGACTACAGAAGACCAGTAACTACCTACAACACGGTGATAACCCATCAGTATCTCTATTTATAAATTAAATTTCTCAGTTTCCACGCGATCCCTGGACGCTGCTGCATTCTCGTGCTAACAATTGTCGTGAAAGCACCTCGCCCCTGCCAACCCTTGGGGAAGCATACTAAGGGGTTCAATACACACAGAAGCAGAAGAGAGAAGGGGGTCTGCAGGGCGCACCAGACCATGTCACTAGGACCCCATTCCAAGCACCCAACATGGCGGCCCAGGCATGGCAAGGTGGGCACACAGCAGCTGGAGGGGACGTAGGCTGCGTGCCTGGGTGGCATGTCCACTTCTAGGTAGGTCTGTCTGGAGGGTCAAGGTGGTCGTAGCACTGGCCATCTATTTCTCTGGCATCTCTTTTGGACAAAGGACTAATCCTCAAATGAGGAGAAAGACTACAGGGTTTGGATCAGCAGGGAGGTGAGGCAGACAGTAGGAAACAAGCTCTTAGCCATCCCTTATGCAACGTGGGCTCGCACTGCCTCAGAGTCTGCCCCCTCTAAGCAACTTGTACCCTACATGAATCACCTCCAGCATGGGAAATATGCCACAGCCCAAACCTTCCACGTCACCACGTTTAACTCGGGTTCTCCAAAAGCAAGACATGGGAGCAGAGGGTAATGTTGGAGGTCTCCCCTTCCTCTCCCCTCTGGTTCAGACAGCAAGAGTCCGTGTGACCTAATTCAGGGGCTGGTCACCCATCAGCTTTCTTTGAAGTTCTCCCCCTGATGGAGTCATCTTGGGCAAGTCGCCTAACACTTTAAACCTCAGTTGCCTCATCTGTAAATAAAACAGGGTTCATCATAATAATAATACATATGTTATTTTATCAGAGGAAATAACTACAGTCTTTCAACACGAGAAAACTCGCAATAAATGGTATGTATTAACATTTGAGGTTAGCGTTCGCATGGATCTATAAAGTATTTTTATGCATTGCTCCAAAGGTTAGTCTGCAGCTTTTTGCGACTGGCTGCCTGCTGTTTTCTGAATGGGGTTACCACTTCATAAACATGCATTAATAAATGTTGGAAATGCAAAGAAAACCATCTCTAACTGAATCAAAGGAATATTAAATAAAAAGAGCCCATTCAAATAAATTTTTATTGATTATAATTCATTCAGCCCCCCACCATTCAGAAAGAGTTCTATATTAGGCAACAAGTGGTAGAATTGATCATTATTTTCACTGACTCTTTTACCAAGATTTATTTCGTTTTATTGAATCACACGATTCTATTATGCCTGATATTATTTAGCATAGAGCTGCCATTGGTTGGCTCTCTGAAGGTTTTGCTTTGCCATTGGGGTCATGAGAACCTCTCTGTATGATACAAAAGGCTCTGTGTGTAAGGTGTTATTTTTATCACACCTAGAAAGGAATAACTCTTTGCTGCTTTGAAAGGACAGAGAAATCCTGTTGACACAGTACGTGCAGTTCTGTATGTGCAGTTCAGCGGTGAAATTACTGGCCTCACCTTTTTATTCTGTCCAGCCTGGGGCAGAATCAGGAGTAGGAAGAGAAAGTCTGAGCTTTCCAGTCCCTTATACCTATGTAGCTATTTTTTTATTTAATTAAAGTTTATTGGGGTGATAATGGTTAGTAAAGTTACATAGGTGTCAGGTGTACAATTCTGTAATACGTCATCCATATATCACATTGTGTGTTCACCACCCAGAGTCAGTTCTCCTTCCATCACCATATATTTGATCCCTTTTACCCTCATCTACCACCACCCTCCCCCTTACCCTCTGGTAACCACTAAACTATTGTCTGTGTCTATGAGTTTTTGTTTCTTAATTTTTTTGGTCTATGTAGCTATTTTAACCATAATAGTTAAAGGGTTTTTCGTATGAGTCATATTGAGGCCACAGTAACTCATTTCAAATTTCATATATGGTTACATGGGACATATCACAAAATTGATTGTCTTCTATAAGAGTTACCCTTGATTTTCCTCTTTGCAAACTCAAGCCTGGTTAAGTTTGATCTGAAGTGGTAAATAGTGCTCGTCTCAAAGTCTCATTGGAAAGGAATGTTTATAATCTACACTACACTGCCTCATTTCTAGGCCTGTGGACTGTATTTGTGGAGTTTCCACAAAGGTTCACTTTGTTCAAAGAAAAGAGATCACTTCTAACCTTCTCTGAGAAAATCAGGTCACCTCTCACTGTGAACCAACTCTGTGTATTGTTCACTTCTTGATGTTACCCAGTATCAGGAATTTTCAGCCAAAGGTTAAAAACAAACAAACAAACAAACAAAAAACTGACCAAAAAAAATCTGTCAAAATGTACGCGAATCATTTCTGAAGATTTAAGTAGGGTGAGCCCTGGGCCAAAAGCACCTGAGTGAAAAAGGAAGGAGGGATTCCTCAATGGTCCACACTTACTTAAGACAAAGATGTATAGGAAAAGAGGAGAAAAATCTGCTGTGTTTATGAGCTGTAGGCAGTCAACTTAAGCAAGAAGAGAGTGTGACTATTAAGCTTTCTCAGGTATGATCGCAGATTGTCAAAAAACTTTTCTAGATTAATTCACTGGGCAGATGAACACCAAAATACATTTCGGAAAATCTGACATCATGCAAGCTTCTCTTACCAAGGGTGGTGCTAACTTGCCAAAAATTGTATGTAAAACGATTGCTTAACTGGAGATACTGGACATACTAGTAGGAGCTAAATACTTGTGCCTGTCCCGAGTGTAAATATGGAAGGCAACAGACCTTAGAATTTTTATCATGTGTGCCTGAGAACACTGATTTCAAGTACAAGCATTTAAAACTAAATAAATATATAGAAAGGCTTATAGACAAAGGGAAGAAAAAGTTCCTCTTCCGAGAAAGGGACCGGTTTCCACAGGGAAGGTGAGGGATAGTTAGGCTAGCGCACTGGTCCCAAATCCAGCGGCTGTGCTAAACTGGGCTGACAGCTGGGTTAGACACAAATTTTCACATCCCAGCAGAGTTAAAAAGGTCCGTGAAACGGAGAGCAGAGAAAGGAATGTCAGAAACAAGGAGTGGAGGTTGAAGTTAGAGCATGAAGGGAACGAGGGAGAGAAGGCAGGTGGAGAGTCAAGTGGAAAGGAGGGCGCAGTCCTGAGCAGTGGCCGAGGGAAATGCTCTGTTACCAGTGCATTTGAGAGAAAAAATAAAGAAAAAAACGAAAAAGGTGGATCCGAGTCAAACGGGGCCTACTTTCTGGGTGACACCGGTCCTTTAACTCAAACTGGTCTTCAAACGTAGATTAAGGCATTCAATGAAGATGGTTTCCCTACAGCTCTTGAATCGTTCCGTTTCACTCGCACTGAAATACAACGTGTAGGCACAAGATAATACGATAATGAATCCTGGTGGATTCATTGTGGCTTTTTATATCTTCTGGACATCTCAACAGAACTTGGCATTAATGGAGGTGTGTGGAGTGGACGTAAGATAACATTTTATCAAGGTGTCAATAGATTCTATGACCCACAAAATCAGCAGTGGACATTTTTTTTTCTCAAATAATGGTGCTAAAGAATAACAGGACTGTGTCCAACCAGCATTTGACACCGTGAATTTTCTAAAATGAAATCTAAAAAATTGTGTCTTCTAGGAACACATTCTGTTAAGTATGAATTCTTTATGCAGATGTGAGTATATGTGTTTGTTCATACAATAAAACTTTATGATTCTGAAAAATAAATAAATAAATAAATAAAGTAAATCTTAAAGTTAAAAAAACAAAAAACAAAACAAAACAAAACACAGAGCAAATAAAACAGAATCCCTAAAAAAAAATAAAAAATTGTGTCTTCCGGTGCCTGTTTTGGAAGAGGGGTTATGTGTCCAAGAGTTTATTGATAAGTAAGAACCCAGGCATTCATGCATTTTAACATTTACGTTTTAATTTCTAGGAAAGAAATTATTTTCTAATTGTTGAGATGTTATGTCAGAACTTTCAGGATTGACAGTCTGCTTTTATCACATGCTGTATCTACAGTGTGACAACAGTGAGTTTTATGCAAGTGGGAGTTGATAAATTTCCACCTCCTTTCTTTCAGGAAGTGCTGTTTTTTGCTGCTGTTGTTGTTGTTTGTTTTTTTGTTTTGTTTTTGTTTTTGTTTTTTAACAATGTAATCAAATGCCAAATCTTGAGCAGTGCCAAAGGCACTTATTAGAAATACTTTGCTGCTAGGGGACTCTGTTTTCAATGCCACTTGAGTATTTATGAATTTTTCACAAATAAATTTTAGTGAATTTTATGTACTGCATAGCTTAGAAGCAACAGGCTATACCGCCCAGCCTCGGGTGTGGCAGTTTGTGTATGTTCACTCTGTGATGTTCCCACCGCGATGGAATCACCTCAGGACACCGTTGTCAGAACATATCCCGTTATTAAGTGGAGCAGGACTGTAATGGTTGTGGGTTACGTACAAAATGTCTGCAGATGTTTTCCTTTGGATAATCTATTTTCCAAGACAGAAATAACTCGTTCCTAATGTTTTCACAAATAAGAGAAGAACATATAGGACATACACCCGAAACATAGTCAGGAAGATAAATATATTACACCAAGTTCAAGATAGACTCAGTATTTCCTCTGTAAACAAGTCAACCCAAAGTGATAACATGGAGATATCAGCCAAGTGAAGTTCACATACAATTAGATTAAATTGTGAAGTCAAACGATCTTTCTGCACCCACTCCCCCATTCCTGGAAAAATAATGCTTTCTCCTTTCTCATCACAGTTTTGTTGTGCCTAGGTAAGAGCGCCGCATGGAATAAGCTCTCACCGAGTAATTCATTTCTTGATTGTTTCTATGCTAGTACAGTTACTATGCTAAGCCAACTCTCCGAATCATGGAAACAGAAGGCAGAGGCAAAGTCTGCTAAGCCTGGTCAGTACCCAGCTGCTCGTCCTTATTTCCACCTTCAGATTAGGACTACCGAAGAGCGTCACAGAGTATCGGTTTGCAAAGTTATTGGTAAATATTCAATCTGTGCAAGCTAACTCGGATGCGAGTAAATGAGGTGCAGTCTGTGTAAGTTGGTGAAAAATAATCCAAAATGACAGACTAATGGATTTTTGTCCTTGCTGTTCACTGCTTCCCAAATGCAGAGCTTGGCTAAAGCTTGTGCGTACATGTGACCATCGGATGCCCACACGGAAATGAAACCAATTTCTAGTATGAGCACTCACACAGTAGCATCTGTCATCAGAGGAACGCACATCGGCGGAGGGAGCGAGGACAGTGCAGCCACCCTGGAGGGGAGGGGACCTTTCACCCAGGGTCCCATGCCTGTGTCATCATGCTCTCTCCACTTCTCACTCTCTCTCTTACTCACTGTCTCTGGGGATCAAGACCAATTCACAGAGTGGTACTGGCTTTGTGGGGGGTGGAAATCGATGACCTAATCTCTTGGTCAGAGCAAGAAGTGTTGTGAGGGCAGTTAGCAGAGCAGGAGATGGAGAGGAAAATGAAATAAAGGACATGCTATCAAGGGATGGGGGTCTCATTACGCTTGCCGAAAAGTATGTTCAATATGCAGATTGCTGGGCAGTGGCAGAGTGGAGCTTTGCACAAATATGAAATTGGAACGGGGCTGGAAACTGAGGACACTGGAGCTCTTTCTGGGAGAAAGGAAGGCAGGATAATAGAGGGCATTTCCATCTCCATTGCTACCTGTCATTTGTCCATCACCGAAGTCCACCTGGTAGAGGAGGTTACAGCCAAAGTTCTTCATCATGATGAAAGCTTCCGTGAGGCAGGGGCCATTTGCTTTGTTTTTGGAAGCCAAACTGTTTTTAGGGAACCGAGGAAGAAAGGGAAAGGAAAGAAAGGAGGGAGGGAGGGAAGGAGGAAGGGAGAAAGAAGAGATGGAGGAAGGGCAAGGAGAAGGGACAGACAGGAGGAATTGAGGGAAGGAAAGAAGGACACGGAGGAGAAAGAATAGAGACAGGGAGAGACCAGACAGACTGTTCACGCCTGGAGGAAGGGGCATCTCTGGGTCAGCCTCAGCTTTGGGCACCCGGCCACTCCCTGTTAGTCATTACAGAACGAGACCTGCCAAGATGAGAAATGACCAGAGGAGGGGCTGGCTATTAGGATTAATTGCGTGGAATCGGAGCAGTGGAGCAGGTCTGCGAGGCATATTGGGGTGGAGATAACGATGCCAGTAAGCACTCCTGACTGTTTGTGGTGTTTTTTTATTTTTTATTTTTTGTAGAAAGTCAAAATTTAAACAATGGTACCCACATTTTCATCCCAGTGTAACACATTTCAGAAATATTAAGTAAGACCTGATAATGCCTTTTCAGTGTGTTAAAGATTTGCATAAAGGAAGATGCATCCTTGAGCATTTTATTGTAGGCCACCTTCCCTGTTCCTTTCCCCGTTGTCCCTTAAGAAATTGGTTTTATTTTTTGATATTTATATTGACCAAGACTAACTCCTTTACAAATTTAGGTTCCTTTAAATTATTCTAACCAATAATTTCAGGAAATTAATTATGAAGTGATATTTTAGCATCATCTATGCTAAGATGAGCCTGGATGTGCTTGTCTCTGAAATGTCACTTGGTTGAAAATCAACACTTTAAAAATGATATAATGGTCCCTTGTAAGTCAACTGAAAAAAAAAAAGGGGGTTTCAGGCGATGCATGTATTTTGTTGTGGTGTCTATGAAGAATTATTACAAAATTCTATCTGGCCGTTGTATTAAAGTGTGGCCGCGCCCCAAAATCCCTTTGCAGGTTTTCCTTGTCTGGAGTCCAGAGTTCTGGTCAAGATGATCCAGTCATTATGCCATTTTCCATGTAACTTTTTCACATTATTTGTGGATAACCTACATACTTCAAATTCAGATGCCCCATAGACTTTCTTCTGCGTATGAATTATCAGCAGCATTTTCCCATTCAGTGCACACTGACCCTTCCCTCCAGGCAGTCTACTGGAAATTAAATATTTGTTGATGAAACTCTTCGTACACCTGCAGTAGTTTCCTACTGCCGCTGTAAGAAATGACCGCATTTACTGGCTCACAGCAAACCAAGTTCATTAGCATACAACTCTGAAGATCAGAGGTCTAAATAACATCAGTTGGCCGGGCTGGATCTTCCTAAAAGTTCTAGGGGAGAATCCAGTCCTGGCCTTTTTCAGCTTCTAGAAGCTTCCCTCATTGCTTGGCTCATGGTCCCATAACCCTGGAAACCTCTGCTTTTGTCATCACACTGCCTTCCCTCTGAACTTGACCCTCCTGCCTCCGTCCATAAGGACCCTTTGATTGCAGTGGGTCCTCCCAGATAATACAGGGTAATCTCATCCTCAAAAAAAAGACTGAATATAATCATATTAGCAAAATTCCTTTTCCATGTCATTCAGTCAGGGACTTGGGGAGGTGACTGTTCTGCCTTGCGTAGCGCTCAACATTCAAATAACTGAATTCATTTTCTCATTTTAGCACATTTAGTTAAAAAATAAAAAGGAAGGAGATTCTGTTTCCTTTTGAGTGCACGTAAAAACATACTTTAGCTTAATTTTGGTTGAGTGTGTTAAAAATAGGAACGTGCTTTTCTGAAGACATAACTTTCAATTTACCAGAAGCTGTTTATTCAGTGCCTCGAATGTACCCCAAGGAGCTCAGGATTGGGGCTAGGCCTGGTTCACCCCCAGGTGTCTGTGGAAGTCCAGGGCTTTGATTTTTTTAAAAAGTTATTCTAGGGCTTATTAATAATGAAATACACGTAAGGGAAAAATACCATCTATTTTATTCTAGGGTCTCTCTGAGGAACTGACCATCTATTGCTGTTTTTCCTGCGTTTACTGCAATATCTGTCATGTAGATTTGCAGCCAGTGTTTTCATTAATATGTTACTGGTTAAATGGTTGGTCAGTACTTTGGCTCAGTTCCCTTTATAATCACCCCAAATTCCATTTTAATGATGGGGTGGAGAGAACGATGGCAAGGCCTCAGCATTCCTGGTGGATCCCTGGTGAGAAAGAGACCAGTCTCTATCAAAAGGCAACTCTGGTGAGTGGCAACCCCCAAAGGCAGGTGGCCGTTACTGGTCGGGTCCACTCACAAGAGAAACTCAGCTCATCCCAGGGATTAGAACCCAAGAGGACGGGGCCACCCAAATTAGGGTGACAACCAAACAGGACTGAGCTCTGGCTTTAGTGTGGAGCTAACTGCTGAAAGGGACGATAACGCTGGAGCTCAGCAGAGATGAGAGAAGAAATCCTGATGGGGAAAGGACAGATGGTATCTCAGCGAGCAGCTCGTGGCAAGAGGGACCTGTGGCCTCCCTGGACGGACTGGAGGTCAAGGCAGCATTGAATTTGTAGATGGGATCATGGCTAAGACTCAGATCTGCGGGGGGGGGGAGGCAGACGTTGCCCCCGGTCTTTTAAGAAGTATTTGCAAATCACGGCCATGACCTTCAATGACATTAGGCCTGCATCTCTTTGGAAAAGGTAACTTAGAAATAGAATAACCTGGAAACAGTGGATGCGACTTGCTGGCGAAGTCATGTCATTGTCAAGGGACTGACAGTCAGAATGTCAACACCACATTAACTGCACACGCAGTTCTCCCAAAGCCTTTGCTTCCCGAGGCAGGGATGAGGTGGGATGCTGGAAAAGTGATTTGTTCCTCTCCTCAAAGTCTGTGTCCTGGATCTTAATGAAAGTCACTGTTCCTTTAAACGGGCCACGTGGGTGTGGGCTGAGCCCGACAGAGAGCAGAGCCCTTGTCTAATTTAGAAGAGTGCGGGCGTCCTTGTCAAAGCCAGAAGCTCCAACTGGAGCTGCCTTTGGAGCCTGACCCCATCAATCAGCGTGGCCCGTGGTCACGATTTTCTAGGAAATGTGGAAAATCATCATCTACAGGAAATCTGCTGCCGGAAATGTCTTCATTTAGTCCCCATTTTAGTTAGAAATCTGGTGCACGTCTTCTGTGGCTCGTGTGTCTTTAAACTTAGGTGTGAACAATATTTAGTCCAAGAGTAGCCTAGTGGACGGTAGCTGAAAATCCCTATAAAGGATCATTTGTTCTTTTTAAGTTTTCATTTGTATTTGCTTTGAATAAAAATGCTGGGGGTAAATCAACATCTCATAATTACTGAAAGACCCCACGTGTGCAAGGAACTTTTGAAACCCTGGCAGGCATGGAGACACAATCCTGGCCTCCAGGGTCTCTCGGTCTTGCTAAAGACGATCTTGTTCTTGAAAACACATCTAAGGTTTGACAAGAAGAGAGATTCTGAGGACCAAGGGAGGAGAGGACATTTTCCAGGCATAGGTCACGCATAGGCAGAGCGGTGGAACTTCGAGGGGATAGGACCCTTTTTATGTGGCCGAGTACCCGGGTGTGCTTACCCCCGGGGATGCCAGTGAGCAGAAACAGCCCGTGGGACCGGAATGCAGGTTGGGATCAGACTGTGTGGGGCCTAGATTGACGTCATCATGGAGGGGACAGCGCTCGTGGACACGTGGACCTGGGGGTACTTAGAGAATGAGGAGGGGATGACGTCCCATGGCTACTACCGCACTGGACTTGCTAGAACTCTCTCTCTTGAAAATGAAAACACAGCCACCGTGTTAAGTTATGTAACACACGTGTCATTAACACACATTCTTAGGATCACACCGCTCCGTAGATCTCAAACAATCCAATTCCTTCACTATTATTCACTCCATATCTCGCGAGTGTCCCCAGCCAGCCTCTGTCTGAACAGATGGACTTCACAGCCCCCCGGGTCTGGCAGCTAGGTTATCACTAGGCCCTTCCTTATGTGGAGCCAAAGCTGTCTGCTCTCAGTCTTGCTCTCTAGGACCACATGAATCGTTCTAAATTCTCTCATACGTTAGAGACCTGCAATTATTTTAGAAAACTGCCTGTCCCTTTGATGCATTCTTTCCTCCATGCTGTTGCTCACAGGACATAATTTAGATTTCCTACACTCTTCTGGGACATTTGCTCATCCATCAAGCGCCTTTTCTTAACAAAGTGGGCTCTGGAAATGGCAAAAAAAAAAAAGAAAAAACTAGGTGTGATCTGATGAAAGAGACTAGAATGTAACCAATTCTCCACCCCCTGCCCCCCAGAGATCTATAGATCTGTAAGAGCTCTTCAACTATAAATTATTGCGCGGACACCCCAGGACAGGCATAGAACACATCATTTACACGTATGAATATCTCTGTTTTCCCACTGAGGCCACCGAGCACCACAGATGACATACAACCGACCTAAGCGCATCCACACATCAAGTGATGGAGCAAAACTGGACGTCTAAGCAGCCTCGCTTTAAGGTCCACCTCGTGTCATTAGGCTGTGATGTCTTTCATTTACTTGCCAAGCTACGTCAGCAAGTCTCTGTGAAATGAATGAGGACACAGTGTTCTAAAGAGCACACCATTCGACTAGGGATACATAAGAATGATCAAAGCCTCTCAGTCCCGTTCAACCTCCAACTACAGCTTGAATTTGTAAATAACCATAGGATGCATATAAGTCATCACAGCAAATGGAAATCACACGGTGGTTTTCAGGGTGTGATGACGGCAAGGAATGCCCTGGGCCTAGGAAGGCTGAGTTGAGAGGCTGCAAGAGGAAATGGGACACTAGAAGGTAAGCTCTTGCCAATTCAGCAACTAAAGTGTTTTTATTTTTATTTCCAGAAATATCTAGAAAATGTGGGCGCCTGTTGTGCCAGGCTATTTTCCTCGTGCTACAGGGGTCCCAGGGTGACCTTTGACAAATGACCTTGGGATTCTTCAGCATCCCGTTGGCCATGTTGCATTTTGTTCTTGTAAATTTGACCTATGACATGATTTTTAACAAATAAGGAGAAGACGACAGACACTCTTGTTATTCAATAGTGACGTAAGACAAACCTATTTCCTAATATGCTAAGAAAAAATTTAAAATAGGATATGTTTTAGCATTGGCATGAGGAAGCTGAGACATCACCCGTGTTTGGAGCAAATTATGTAAATATTTTAAGGAATGTGTTTACTTAAGGCATTTTGGAGACTAATCTTGACATGTGACCTATCCAACTATTTAAGGTAATAAAGTTGTGCTGTGATGCATTCTACTCTAACTGTAAGCATTTGTCTTAGCGACTTGGTATATAAAGGTCAATACAAACTAGTAAGTTTGTTTTTTTCAACTTCTATTACAATTTCAGAACACAATATTTCCCACATCCTCAGTATTGCATGTATTTGTTGTGGTAGCCTATATTTGGTGAATGTCTGTGGGAAAAAAGAAATTATTTCCACTGACTCATTTGACCTAAGAACACTAATGATTGACTAGAGCAGGACAAAATCGAGTCATTGGATAACGTGACCCTGTACTGTGTCTGAGATTCTGATATTTCTGCCAATGATACAAAACTCAATTTCAAGTGAATCTTAGAAAATTCAAGAATTAGCATATGATTTCTATAGTCATTTCACCTGCCACTTTGAAAAACAATGCGTAGGAAATATGGGGAGTATTTGGGTTAAGTTATCATGGGGACAATCGAGGGTTAGAACTTTTTGCTAAGTTGAGCATGACTCTTTCCCTTTCTTTTCAGCCTGAGTACGCAAAAAAGAAAATATGATTCTAAGATAGGCTTTTTTAATTTTATATTTTAAATATAGATATATAATTCTAGTAAGCACAAGCATAGATTATTTAATAAAGGGCCACTTCATGGGGAGGTGTTTCATTTCTGCTTTTAATTGATAGTGGACTGATAATTGCTGGCATCTTAATGAAAATATGATTGGTCAAGGGAGGGACCAAGTGCTGGTTCCTCTGTGAACAAGGTGGCTTTGCAAATGGTGAGGCCCTTTGGAATCTCTATCTCCTCATGCATTTAAACAGGATCTGAATTTAATATTTATTCTTGTGAGAGGTATGTTTTGTGTGTTTCAAACAGTTACTGACGGTGCCGTGAAAGAATAATGAGGTGTACGCTTAGCTCCTTCTGGTGAGATGAACTTGCAGGACATGTGACTGCAGGTCGGTCACCATGGGACATTGTCAACTTTGGGAAAATGTACCGTGTGTGACAGCTGGGTGACTTCTTGGGAAGGCTCTAATGTGGGGAAAGGCATAAGCAAAACCATGTACCCTGGATACAGACCGAGAGCAGCTAATGCTTGTGCTACACGTAGGAGCCATCTCAAAAAAAAGCCACAGGCAGATCCTGGCCCTTGCTTCTAAATAACCACATGTCTGGGCGCCCCCACCCAGGGTGTGTGGGTCCTGGAAATACGATAAGGACAAGGCTACTACCAAACTGTTAGTGATATCATCCCTGAGGAGAAGCATGTTCAAAAGTGGATGTTTCAGACAACGGCAAAATCAGGCTTGGTACCGATGCTATCTACTTTTACTTAGTTCACCAAAGTGGCCTGGCACTCACATACCCGTACGCATGAGGAGCTGTTAGGAGAGTGTTGACCTTGAAAACCTTGACCTTGAAAAGTATGCCCACCAAAACCCTCTGACACCCATTTTTAAAGAAGGTTAACTCGTTTCTAGAAACAGCTCTAGCATGCATGTCTCATGATTCTCCCCAGAAGACACTGCATTGCATGTCCACCTTCTTGAACTACTGGTTTTCTGAATTCCTCATGCTATTTTTTTTTTTTTTTCTGTATCTTCACATACAGTCTTCTCCAGAATATCTTTTCCCTAATTTCGGATGGGCCAACTTTTAATGGTCCTTCAAGATTTTGTTCAGATGTCGCCTCTTGTATGGTCCTTTCCCAGAATTCCTGAAATAAGAAACACCTTCTTCTGTGCTTTTCCCATATCACCTGTGCCATCTCTTACCTAACTGTACAGTTGACCTTTGAACAACACAGGTTTGAATGGCATGGGCCCACTTATATGCAGAGTTTTTCCAATAAATATACAGTTGGCCCTCTGTATTCCTAGGTTTCATATCCACAGATTCAACTGACTGTTTTCGATCCACAGCTGCAAATTCATGGCTGCAAAGGGCCAACTGTATGCATTGTTCTATGTTATTTTATATAAGGGAATCGAGCATCCTCAGATTTTGGTATCTGTGGGGGTTCCTGAAACTAATCTCCCACAGATACAGAGTGATGAGTAGAATTAAGTTTTGGGGGAGTCAAATGTTATATCTGGAGTTTTGGCTTTCTGGGGCTCAGCACTCACAACCCCTACGTTGCTCAAGGGTCAAACTGTAATTATTTCCTTATATGCATAGTCTCTCCTGATATAATGAGTATATAAATCCTATGGTAATAACCGTTGCATCCTTAGAGCCTATGTGTAGAGTTTCCATCGCCATTCAGTAGATGTTTATGAATAAATAAATACACACATCTCTAAATGGAAGAGCTTTTGCTGTATAGGAAGAACATATGGGATGGCAGATAATGAAGTGGTCATCTTCTTGGAACAAATAATCTGCCCCACATTTAAATTTGTTAAAGTGATACTCACAAACTTCCTTCCATTCTTCTTTCTAATCATTTGTTTTCCAGATCTTCATCGAATAGTTATTCTGTGTCAGGCACTATGTCAGAGTTAGAATAAAAAGAGGATTTCTACAATCTCTTGGAGCCACCACAATTTAGCGGGATTGACCTTCAGATACAGAGACGATTATAAAATATTATGAGGAAACAGTATTGAAGAACATAGAGGACGGCACCTGGCAAGGGACACTGTGGAGGTGAAAGGTCATCAGAAAATACTTTCATGAGGTGACAGTAGATTTTGGTGGTTCTATAATCAAGTCCAGAAAAGAAGGAAGGGCCAATGTGGTGAAGGTGGTATGTTAAGTTTGAGAAGGCTGAATTTGAGTGCCTGTGGTCTAGGTGGAAAAATCTAGAAGCCAGGAGAAAATAGGTCTCATCATCAGGGGAAAAGTTTAGACTCAAGTGATAGATTTGGGAGAAATCAGCATATCGATGGTAAGTGAACCTTAGAGAGTGGACACAATTAGCTGGGAAAGTGCATGAGTGAGAAGAACAGTGGAATCAACTCAGGACTCTAGAGAAGACTAACATTTCAGGCTAATACACAAGGAGAGGATGGAAAGGTTTGCCAAAGTGATACAAATAGTACAAGGAGAAATTCAAGAGGTCCAGAAAGTTCATTCAAATCAACATTCATTACATTTGACAATTTACTGTAACGGAAGATCCACACCATCCATGACACATTAGTCTCTGCTTAACTGTTTGTTCATTGCTGTATCCTAAGTACCCAGAACAATGCCAGGAACATAGTAAGCTCTCAGTATGTATTAGGAATTCACTGAAGACTCTAAGAATGGGGATTTCCATGCAGCATGAGGTCAAATGCCAGATGCGTCCCAGAGAAAATATATGGCGAGCGGTAAAGATTCTAGCAGTATAGACACTTCGTTCAAATGTTTTAGATGGTAATTGGAAGAGAGGTACTGAAAGGGCATGAAATAAAGTAAGCATTATTTATTTTGGGGAGGGAGAGACTCAGAATTATTTATAGACTGAGATAAATCAGAGATTCTGGGGTGAAAGAGTATGCCTACGGGAACAGAGTCCTAGGGGTGGGAAACAAGGCAGAGAACCAAGTCAAGAGCGTGGATGAGTGGATAGTTAACAGGAAGGGAAGAACATGGTATTATTTGAGAAGAAAAAAGGGGAACACGTGGCAGAGGGCAAATCTGTTGGTGGAAGACGGCAGTGAAGCAGCTGAGAACAAGGGGAAAGGAGTCAAGGGCAACACTTGACATGAGTGAGAGGCTTCGGGTAGACACTAAGGGGGTCGGCCAAGAATTAAGAATATTAGTGAGTCCGGCTGACATCAGAGGCCATGTATTTATAGGGTTCTGAGCTGAGAAGTGGATGATTTGTTTTAATAAGCTACTGCTGCCAGGCAAAGTGCATCGAGGCATATTTTAAGAGCACTCCTTATTTGAGGTTTGGCTGGGTGCACTGGACATAAAGGAGGATGGAAAGAGATAGATATTCCTTAAGACAAGGAAGCTTAGCAATAGAGAAAACCATGCTGAGGCTAATGACTAAGTTCAGTGGAAGTGAAGGTCTGACAAAAATGATGGCCATCTTATCAGAGAATCGGCCACTGAAATTTACAGGTTCTACATGAACCTGCCGTAGGAGATGACAGCATTTACAATGTGGCCTGGAGTGGGGGGGTGGATGTGAAGTAAAATGGCAGCAGAGGTATCTGACGTTAGGAAGCTCCCCAAATCAAACAAATCACTAGGCAAAGGGTAAATGCACCGACATAGTGATGCTTTGCTAATTTCGTGCGTTACTATGATACCTCAAGCAATTTTGAAAGACTACAGCTAAGAGGGTGGCTAGAGGGCTAAACTGAAAGAAAGGACTAAATAACTGGCTTTTTCCAGCAGACGCCAAGTGAGTTTCTAGCTCTTTGTATCCACACACGGGGATAAAAATATTTACTGACTGTGTCTGAGTATCGTATGCCGTCATCTGGAGAGCACTTGCCTCCAGGTGGCTCTGTACCCCAAAAAGGGATCACATAACCTCATTTGTAACTCTCATATCCCTTTGGTCCTACACATGCACATGTGGATTTAAGAAAATGGTGCGTCTTTTATATGAAGATATTACCTAACCTCTAGAGTCCTTAAAACTTTCGCACAGTGACAGACGCCTTAGTGGTTTCTTTCAGTTTTATTTTTCCGAGGCAATTTATCTGGAATAATCTCTTAGGATTAGGAATCCTTCCCAGTTTCTTCTTTAGGATCTGGGGTCTATGATGCATTCAAAATGAGCCTGTGATGGGAGCTAGTTTAGCTTCGTAAGATATGCCCTCAGATTATACTCAACATTTTCTCCCCTTTAAAAAACACTGGTCGTAAAAATATATAGCTGGTCAGAAGTCTCTCTGGAGGCATGGCATTTCATTAACTCAAGGAGACACCAGAGACATTTCAGAGCTAAATCTGACCCAACAAAGACTAACATTTTGTAAGATTAGAAGCCTAGACGCTTAAAGCGCACTGCCAGGCCACACATTTGTAGCTTTTTCTTGATGGACTACTGTCTCCTTCTTTTATAGTTTCATTCCTCTCCTCCTCTCTTTTGGGTAATGTGAAAAATGTAAATAATTAGGGTTTCAGAGAGATCCCATCCCATGTTTTTCTGAAACCAGTTGAAGGAGTTTTGTGCTGCATTTGCCATGTTATCCCGAGGATGCCCTGAAATTGAATGCAATTTTTAATGTCAGCTGCATGTGTGGGGCTCTGTGGAAAGAAAGGTGATCAAAAGACTCTCCTGGCTCAGGTGCCCTTTGTCTCAGAGGAAGGTGAGTCACAGCATCTGGACATGATGGAACGAATGATTAACATTACCAGTGAGAATGATTAATATCTTCTCAAAGCACCTACTTCCAGATTATCCATCATTTCATTAGAGTGAAAAAAAGTTCCCTGTGAAAAGGGGCTGGCCCTTTGAACCATGAATAACTCGCCCACCCCTTGACATGTTTACTAATTGAGTAGCAGAGCAGGCTTAATACTTTAATATATTTATACTAAGCAAATTATGACTTTTTTTCCAACGCGCAGGGTGAGTTCGGGATTGTAGTAAAATAACAAAGTGCTTTTGTTTGGCAATTAAAGGTCATTTTATGATTAATACTAAACTTAACCCTTATTCTTGACAGAAAACATTAATTTTTTTTGTCATAAACCATTGACCAGATTTCTTGTGAAGGGTTTTTGCTATGCAATATTGGTTAATTTGCACTGTAGATGTGACATTTAAAAGATTCCTCATTAACCGGGGCCTTTGAAAGCATCTAGTTTGAGCGCAGGTCCTACGACCATGGATTTATTTAGTATTTTAGTTAAAGAGAGATTATGTATTCAGGAAGCGAAAGTTCAGGGATGATATCAGACGTTCTGTATTTTCTTCATCCCCCACATAGAATTAAATAGAACCTTAACTCCAAAACTGAGCTCGTCTCCCAGGGTCCTAGGAATAGCATATGAAAACTATACTGAAAGCCATTTCGATTCATATGGCTTTTTTAGATGGGGAATCAGGAAAATGATTTGTACAAGTCAAATAATGGATCCCTTTTCTATTACCTGAACTCAAACTATTTATTTCTATTAGGTTGGTGCAAAAGTAATTGCAGTTTAAAAGGTTTAAAATAATTGCAAAAAACCGCAATTATTTTTGCACCAACCTAATAGTTCTATTTCAATAGCTTGGGTAATACCATGTTTCCCCGAAAATAAGACCTAGCCAGAAAATTAGCACTAATGCGTCTTTTGGAGCAAAAATTAACATAAGACCTGGCCTTATTTTACTATAATACAAGACCCGGTCTTACATAAGATAAGACCAGGTCTTATATTAATATTTGCTCCAAAAGATGCATTAGAGCTGAGTGTCCGGCTGGGTCTCACTTTCAGGGAAACAAGGCAGGCTTCTTTATTTCATTTTGTTTATGGACAAATTCTAGAAAAACGTCAAATTCATATTCATCTTCAGGAGACATCTCATCTCCATCCTGCTCCATTCCCAACTCCATGGATTGTTTTAAGAGTTTACTTTTCAGCCAGCACTTCTGGGTTATAAAAACACATCGAACCATATGGGAAAGGTCCTTAGTAAGATGGTTTTGAGATGGTTACTTCAGCGCTGTTAAGTGTAGACAGCACTGTGTTCCTGGTACCTAAAGGGAAGGCATTTTTGGGGTAAACACACCAAAAGTAAGGGTTTAGGCCAACGTTGCTCCGCTCACCAGCCGTGGGGCTTTGGGGAGGTGTCACTTCTAGTGTCTTCATACACCGCTAAGCTGAAAGCTTATTAGGCTAAACAATCACTTGATTCATGACACAGAGTCACTGAACAATTTTTTACCTAAATTTTCCTATATTAAATCTTGTGTCATAATCAGTAAATTCTTCTTACATCTCCCCAAATGATAACCCATTTTGGTATCGTGCTAAATAAATATTGCACATTCTGTGGTCTGGGGTCGTGGATGCAAACATATCATAAAGCCTCAATCCCCAGAAACTAAATTGCCTTAGTTAAAGTATCTCTTAAACATTTTGTATATTGTTATGAATGGAACCAACTGATTTGAAACACATTTATTTCAGGGGAGGCCCAAAAAAGAAACTGCTAGAGAACACAATTTATCTCTCACGTCTACAAATGTTTTGTTGCTGCAGTGACCGAAAAAATTACGGATTATTAAAACCAAATATAGGTGTGTCCACCATACTATGTCATGGAAATACACCCAATGACATAAGACCCATTTCCTAAGCAATGGTCTACAGGACACTATTCTGTGAGTCTTTCAGAACCATGAATTAAAAACAAACTCAGAATCTTGTTAGAAATACCAAGCTAAATGAAGTTAAATAAATTTCTTTGCAATAGTTTTCAGATCCTTGTGAAGTTTCAAGAAGACAATTGGGTTTATAATACTTCCCAAATAAAATTAGCAATAAAATCTATCTATCTATCTTTCAAATTAATACTAAGTAGAAATAATTGTACGTACACAAATATGTATAAATGTGTATCTCTATATATTACTATATATTTGCTTCTCTCTCTATAGTACATAGTAATAGATAATGACGGACAATATTTAAAAATTGAGGATACTGTCAGGAAATATTTGTTGTTAGTGGGAAAAAATAAATGACCCCAATGTTAGATGTAAAATCCAACAAGAATGGCTGTGAACAAAATGTAAAAATGTAGAAATAACTTAGGATTGGTAGAATAATTCATTATTTATGGCTACATCTTTTGACTATTTACTGTACACAGACATGTATGGCTGAGTCTAGGCTAAGAAAATGAGGTGGGAGTCTGGCCATTGGCTATATCTTTAGTGAGCGTAGACCAATGACTTGGGTGGAGTAGTGGCTTCGAGACACGTCAACGCAAACCTCTTTTCATGCTTTGGCAAAGCATTAGAAGATAGGAAAGCGACTTTAGAAGGTGGCAGTAAGGACAGCTCTACTGTGACCTGATTGGGTGAGCTTGACACAATCCCCTAGATTGTGCCAGTAAATACTTTCAGTTGAAACATCCGTGCCTGTGGCCAGGAGGAAACCACCCCGATGTTTAGGAAGTTGGTCCTACCTGGCTGCTTCTATCTATAACCAAGGTATTTCATTTAGACAAATTATATCGATGGATGCTTCAAGGATTTCTTTCTTCCATCCTACTATGGTCCAACATCTCCAGAGAGGCACAGAGTTTCATTAACTCAGAGGCATTAAAGACCTTAGAAGAGATCAATCTGCTCTGAGATGTAGCTTGTCACTTCACAAACTTAATTTCCTGTGTTGTAGTTGCTACTTCTGCAACCAACGCCGCAGCTCTTTTGGGACTGCCAGGCAAGTACTCAGGTGACAGGCACTGAGGTACAGAGGACATACGGATATTGTGGCCATGCATCCTGAGTTTAAGGGCTCAAATGCTGGCTCTGCCACCTACTACCTGTGTATTGGGTCAATTTCAACACCTAAGACATAGGCTTGAGCCCCGATACCCAAAATGTGGCATCGATGAGAGTAAATTTGGACTTTAGATATTTTAAATATTTAACATTTTTCCTTCATTTGTTTTCAGCTCTGGAATATCAATGTTAAGTCCCGTTTTACAAAAATTGGCTTTCAGTTCACCATGTTTAAAATTAATATCCAGTGAAGCCACAGCTCTAGGCTTGGATAGAATTCCTTCTGACGTCCCTTTGCCTAGCTACGTGCCAGTGCTGTGCCACGCCAGGGAGACTTTTTGGTTGGCCTTATGGACATGACCGTATCTTGACCGTGAAGGAAGAAATCATGATAAAGAAAATATGATAGAATACGAGTATTTGTCCAATGGCAGAAAGTTCCCCTGCCTTCCACCAGTGACATAGGACACATTAGAACATATCAATTTGCTTTTCACTATAGACAGCCAGTGTGTGCGTGTGTGTGCGTGTGTGTGTGTGTGTGTGTGTGTGTGTGTGTGTGTCACAGCATTACAGTTGGGAATATTTGAAAATCCTCTGTTGATATCCTCGTACATAAGGAAAGAGAAAATCAGGGGAAAAAATCTGGCAAAAACCTTTGGAAAAAGGGGGCAAACTGACGTGAAGTGGAAACCAGAGCAAATAACCAAAGACCAACTCTTATCAAAAGTTTCTTTTCTTCCCCTTTTCTTAAATCTCTCAGGAATCAGTTTAGTTAAGTGAGAAGAATGGAAACTCGTGGACCTCTGTCCCATTGGCTGTGTAACTTGGAGCAAGTTACTTAACATCTCTGGACCTGCGTCTTCCCACCCGCAGAAGAAATCACCCCCATGACCCCATCCTGATCTGTGAGAATTAAATAAACCTCAGAAGGCAGTGTGTTAGTCAGACAGAGGTCATGTCACAAATACCACAAATCTTCAGGACCGCTCGCTGTTTCTGGAGTGGCATGGACGGAGTATTCCCCCACGATTCAGCCTCAGCTTGTCTTTTGCCCTCAAGGTCATGACCTCTGGGACTCAGGTGCAGGCATCCTGAAGACTCTAAGCGTTAGTTACCAAGCTGCGCTTTCAGAAGGGCTCTGCGGCTCCAGCCCTCCCCACGCCGACTCTGGTGGCTTTCTATCCCCCTTTGCCCTCTCTGCTCCACTGCCATCGTCCTGGCTTTTCCCTCTATGCAACTGCTGTCCAGAGCAGCTGCACCCACTACCTCTTCAGCAGTGGACCGAGGAGCGTATTAATCATATTTCTGAGGAGGACACTCCGCTATTTATCTCCCTGACACCTGCAGCGATGGGCCGCCCCGGCTGCCCACAGCCCATTGACTGGTGAGATTACACACCAGCCTGCTCCACTGCCTTTCCCTGCCCTCTCCATTGACTGGCTGCTCAACAGTGGAGTCGTGTTTGTTCAATCAGACATCACTGATGCCATTTTTGTTCTTTCTGGAGAGGGCGTGTGGATTTTTAGTTGAAGTGCTGCATCTGTGGTCTGATTGCAAGTTAAATAAAACCGAGACGAAGGATGCTAGAAAAGATTCTCCCATCATGCCTCCCCTACTGCCACCAGCTACCAGGGGAGTTACGGGGACGTGTGGGCCTCCGCCAGCAGCTGCCTTCACTGAATGTATGACCGGGTTTCCAAGCCCCATGTTTTGTTGTAAATAGTGTACAGATGTGCGTTTATACGTAGCCTTCACTGCACAGTTTAGAAGTTCTTTGCCCAGGCACTGGCTCAGCCTCCGCTCACTTCCACGGCACCCCTTTCTCCCTTCTTGTGTAATCTCGCACTACAAGTCCTGGTTTGTTTGCCTTCTGCATCTCATAGCTTAACTGGCCCCTTAGCGCCTCACTTTTTAGCCCTCTTATTTTATTTCAAAATGCAAAGGAAGGGGGGAGGGTAGCAGGGTTGCGTAATGACTGGAGTCATCCAAAAATGGAAACAGCATTAATAATTAAATTAATTGCCGATTAGCTAATCAGTAAACTCCATAATACACTGGCGGCAGAGGGACAAATGTCTCTGCCATTACACACCAAAGTGTTTTCAAAAGCACTGTGCTCTTGAACGCATTTCCATTTCCGACATTAAAAATTGGCTCAAAATCTGCCTGATTGTGCTGAAGAGGCAAGTTCAAGGGAAAGAAACATTCAATCGAGAATTGTCTGAATGCTTTTTTTTCAGCAAGTACTTACGATGTCCCTACTATGTGCCAAGTGCTGTACAGGTAGCTGAATTTCTTCTGGTTTGCACACACGCACACACACACACAATTTTATTTGCTTATTAACAACAGCACTAAGATTTTTAATCTTCATGTAAAACTACAATGCAAACCTTGCAAACTGACTCATTACATTGCATGTGTGGCTTATATGTCCTTCATTAGAAGGTGGAAACTTCCATCATCTGCCTTGTGTTTAGGATTGCTGAAAATGGTTGGGGGAACAGCAATCAAGGCCATTAGATTGGGGGTCAGGTGAGAGTCCTGACTATGCATAACAGGTATGGTTTTTTGTTGTTGTTGTTCCCCTGAGCCCTCTGAAACTCAGTTTTCACTTCTAAAAAAATGGGGATAATACCGACAACTTAGTGGATTGTAATGAGAGTAAATAAAGATACACACTTACAGAGTTTTACTGCACCTTTAAATTCCAACTTCCAAGAAAGAAAATCGGATTGACATCACTCATCACCATTCGGAAAGAACCCTATGCCCTGGGCCTTTTACCACTGTATCACTGAGTTTCCTCTGGGGACAGGTGATGCAATCAGTGGCCATCCCCTGGCAGGGACCAGCCCAGAAGACTCTCTGTCCAGGGGGAAGTGTGGCAGTTTAAACGAGAAGCGAAAGCTGGGCTCCACAGACAAATTGACACATACAGCTCACTGCAGCTATTTGCATGTTTTTTAACAAATGAAATAAATTGGTCTTTGCTCTGTGTTAGTACATTTGGAAACTCTCACAGTTGGGATCAAGGTAAATAGAGAGTTGAGAGAGAAAAAGAGAGAGAGAGAATTTAAAAAGAATACCCTAATGGAAGCCCAAAGAAAATCTTTTGACAGTATCCCATAATTTTCTCTAGGACATCAGCAGATTCTCTGCCAATTAACTTTAGTTTAGAGGGGAAAAAAAAAATTCCAGGCTATGTTGTAGAAAATTTCTCTGCTGGCAGAGATAACATCTACATAACCCAGTGAGGCTTTTCCACTCTAATTGTAATCAGGTTTTGAACTCGACAAAAAAGCTTGACAGAGGTGAGAAGACACCCTCGGCAAGCAGACTCGCGTGACCGTGTAGCCACTGCAATCTCCGAGAGGTTGCAATGTCAGTGCCACCCTCATTATGGACCTTCAGCAACTGAAACAAGGTCTGGGCCACAGAGTCTCCACGGAGGGGAAGGGACCTTTCAAAGAATGCAATGCAATGGCGGAGAGGACCCACGAAGGCGGAAGGGACACTGAAAGAATGGAGTAAGAATTAAACGCCCCGGCGAAGTCAGGAGATGAAAAATGTTTACCTTCTGGCCCAGTTCACAGTAGGGATTTCAGAGCCTAATCTCCCCGATTCAACAGGTAGTTCCAAACGTAAGACCTCTTAGGTACTCTGAATGACCTGCAGCACGACAAAAATACCCATGTCTAAGGAAGCTCTTTCTCACCAACGCTATTCTGGATAGATTTCGCTTTTCTCGGGACTTCACGATTGGGAGTTCCAAATAAACTGGTACAAATAGCCCTTTAAGTTACGGTTTTGAGGTTTTCAGCAGGTAACAAAAAGGGAACAAGATAACATTTTCATTGATATGATGAGAATTTTGCCTGATAATTCAAACAGTGACTAATGTCAGGCTCGCTCAGCGTGTGTAACAGCCGTGAGAAGGGGTTCCCTCTAACAGGCCCTCATCAGTGTTTGTCCAGAATGCCTCTTACATAGAGGGGATTTCTTTTCATCTGTTTGCAAGTTTGGAGATCAGAGATTACCTAGCTCAGGTGAGCATAAAGTCACCTGCAGATAAACGGCCTGAAAATGTTTCTAACATATAATTTTGTAAGATCCTTTCTCTTGCAAGTCTTTCTGGTTGAAAATTATGCACTATGGCTGTTGCCCAACTGTTTGGGTGTTGAATTTCTAGACCAGGCCAGATAAGAAAATAGCTGTGCCTTGATGACGCTCTCCTGGTTTGACAGTGTCTGTATCTATGATTAAAATCTTACTGCAGATCCAATGTTTCTACTTGCCCGGGGCCTTGATTTCACTGTTTGCAAACAGGCAGTAGAGAGATAGAAAGATTGGAGCAGAGTCCCTTCCACAATCCACTTGATTTGGAACATTTTATGGAAGAAATTGGGATGAACCTACTCTCCTAAGAGTCACTGTATCGTCCTGAGGAAGACAGAACACGTGACGGAGTGTGGGACGGGATTTTAAAAGCAGTGCCTGAAATTTCATTTGAGCAAAGCACACATAAAACTGATGAACATAATTTGTGGGGCCCGGTACAAATGAAAAGACAGAGCACCTTGTTCCAAAAGGTGGTAAGCATTTCAAGATGGCGGCAGCAAAGCATTAGGCCAGGCAGAGTATCGATGTGAACAGGCGGCCCTGTGTTATTACCCTGCTTCTAACAAATCCATGATGTGATTAAATGTAGCTATTTCTCTTCAGTGTTTTCTAAAGGATCAGCAAAGACTGATTATGAGACTAATTAATAAAAAGAACTAGCAAAGTGATTCTTAGCCTCTAGTCCACTTTCAAATTTCAGAATCCACTCAATATTAGACCCCAGCTGGCTGTTTGTAAACCCCCTAGACTTTCCATAAAGGCCTTAGTTGTGTTGAGGGAAATGCAGAGAGCATTATGAGTGTTTCCCTTTAGGAATGAAACTATGCGCATTCGCGTTGTAGGGGCATTGTCCCACTGGGGACAGTGTGCAATGTCACAATGTCCTACAGCCTATGCCAGGTAGCCCAGTGGAGGCACCGGTTGAATAGCCTTTTAGTCATTCGAATTAGGGCATTCAGTTCAAGAAAAGCATGATGAGCTCTATATGCACAGAGCTGAATTAAAGCCGGACGATCCCAGGGCCAATCACATCACAGATACAATTGCAAATGGTGTTGTCACAAAGAGGCAATAAGAGCAGCTACTGCGCATGTTTTTGCAGGGCTCTCAGAAGCTAGCCCATGGGAAGAATTTAGCACACCGGCACCATATAGAGTCTCAGTGACTATGGTCTCTCATTATTATTCTAAAATGAGAGTCCTGCATTCATTTCCATTTCCATTAAAAATGTAGAGGAGAATGTTAAAACTGCCTCAGTGACTGGTGACTGTTGTCTGGACCTTTCTGGTGAATCTGAAGAGTCCTCGAACTCTTGAGGTATCATTTGCCCATTTGGGGGTTTGGCCATTCTGGGGTCCGTAGAAGTTGAGATAATGTCATGACCAGGACTTTGGGGCAGAGGGGAATGATAAAAACTGAACTTTTAAATTGCAAAAGGTTCAGATTTGCAGAAAAATGGCAAAGATAGTACAGGGCGTTCCCATATATCCCACACCTCATTTCCTCTATTATTAAAATCTTACATTAGTGGAGCCACATTGTTAAAATTGGAAAATCAATATGGACACATTATTATTATTAACTGATTACACTAAAAAAGTCTACAGTTTATCCCGATTTCCTTAGTGTTTACCTACTTTCCTTTTTCTCTTTTTTGTATCACATTTAGGCTTCCACGTTGCATTTAGCTGTCATATCTCCTTAGGTCCCTCCTGACTGTGACAGTCCCTCAGACTTTCCTTGTTTTTGGTGACCTTGACCGTGTTGAAGCGCACCGGTGAGTTCATTTGTGCAGTGTCCCTCGAGTAGGATTTGTCTGACGATTCTCTCATGAGCAGACTGGGGCTAAGGGCTTCAGGAAGTTGAGCAGAAAGGACAAGTGCCTTTCTTATTACATCACATCAGGAAAGCTGCTATCAATGTGACTTAGCACCAATGATGTCAACCTTGGTCACCGAGCGGAGGCGGGATTTGTCAGGCTTCTCCACTGTAAAATTACTCTTTTCTTTTTTGAAAGGGAGCATTTTAAGAGCTAAGAGTTCCTGATTCCAGCAGAAGAGCATGACATAACCTGCCTGAGTGTAACGCCCCTGCTCGTCTGTAGGCAGCCATATGGCATTCGTCTATCATGGAAACTAGAATTTAGAAGGCACATAACTATTTGATGGGCCCACAGGGGAGAAGTGGCCCAAGAACGTCAGTATCTGGACATTCTGTCACTAATGTTTATATTCATTTGACACAGTAATCATACTATGTTCACAGAGGTTAAATACATCACCCAGGCTGCACAGCTAACAAGAGGTCAGGATTCAAACCCAGCTTCTTAGACACTGAGCCTCTCCACTGATCTTGTTGAAGGTATGAACGTCTAGCATGAATGGATCTCTTTAGGAAAGACTCCAAATTTTAAATCATATTAAGAGCAGCCCTTTTATAGGAGTGTGTTCTCTGCTGCACAAAGACATGAAAACAATTAAAATCTGAATTTTTTTGTAAGTGCTAATATTCTCTCAATTGCCAAATAATCATGTGGACATTTCATTTCAAAGGACTTAGCAAGGGGCTCCTCACTGAAGCCTTGGCTTGGATCTACTTTTAAAGCTCATTCCCTCCAATGGACCAGACTGGAATTTGACAAAAAATGGGATCAAGGAAGCCTCAAAAAAAGGGCGGGGGGTAGAGATTCACTTGTAAGAGCATTATTTAAGAAATACAATTTCAAACTCTTGTCGCGCCATCAATAGCATCAGTCTGAGCAGGCCTCTGTTCTCAAGTCATTTCCGGACTTGGCCGCGGGAGCTGCAGTTGCCTCCACCTGGTGGCAGAGGTGGCGGCGCGCATGCGTGCTCCCGCCAAGCCAGTCTCACCTTTGCCTCGTAGCTCGCGTGGACCCTGCTCCTGGGCTAAGTCGGCGACAGGAGCGCAACAACTTGGATGGGCAGGGCGACTGTGATGAGCAGTTGAGAATGCAAGAATTGTAGAGACACCAAGGACGGAGACACCCAGAAATCTATTCTTTCCGGCAGCAGCCAAAAGACACCCCCTACGAGTGAGACCTGGACGAGGAGTCTTGGTTCTCCAAGATAGCTGAAGATTTCATTGCTATATACCAGGCCAATCATGGTTTTTCTAATGATGGTGCGTCTAGCTCTACTGCAAATGTCAGCGCCAGGCTTGCAGAGGCACCCACTTATCCCAAAAAGGGGAGAACAGAGAAAGGCTGAAACAGGATGGTTTCATGCTGAACGAGACAGAAATACGAATGTATATGTGTCTGATTTGCCTCCAGACATTACAGTGGATGCATTTATACAGCTCATGTCCAAGTGTGGCTTATTATGAGAGATCCTCAAACAGAAGAATTCAAGGTCAAGCTCTACAAAGACGATCAAGGAAATCTTAAAGGAGATGGGCTTTGCTGTTATTTGAAGAGGGAATCTGTGGATTTCGCATTAAAACTTTTGGATGAAGATGAAATTAGAGGCCACAAATGTCGAGGTGGCAAAGTTTCAACTGAAGGGGGAATATGATTCCTCAAAGAAGTGCAAGGACTACAAGAAGAAGCTGCCTCTGCAACAAATGCAGTTGGATGAGAGACCCAAGAGGAGAGCTGGGCCATCCCAAACCTGCCACAAGTGATTCATCATCAGCAAAAATAGGTTTCAGCCGATGGATTTTTGGGCTGATCCGTTGGTGCTGAATGAGATCAGGGAAGACTTTGGAGTAGCGTGTTCCAAGTTTGGACAAATTAGGAAGTTCCTTCTCTTTGCCAGACAGCTTCCGGGATCCAGAGGAAGCTGACTAGTGTATTCAAACCCTCCAGGGATGGTGGTTTGGTGGCTGTCAAATCTCTGCCCAAGTGTGGGATGGGACGACAGATAATCAGGTGGAGGAGACCACCAGAGAAAGGGAGGAAAGGCTGAAAGGATGGGAGGCTTTCCTCAATTCTCCAAAGGCCAATGAAGGTCTTCAGCGTTCAAATTCCATCTGTGCTCCAAAGGCCAGGCCTTCTCCAGTAAGGTATTTTTCAGGGCACCCTAGCACATCTGAAACGAATGCTCAAGAAGCCGCAGCTGAAATTGCATTTGAAGAACCCATCGATGAGAAGAAGTTTGAAAAAAAAGAAGACGGGGGAGAATTTGAAAAAGATGCTTCTGACAAAGACGCTGAAGAAAGTGGCCCTGAAAAAGAGGCTGAAGAAGGCTGCCTTGAAAGAAAGCCTGAGGAAGGCTGCCCCAAAGAGACCGTGAAGACGACGACTCTGAAAGAAAGTCTGGAGAAGCCAGTCCCGAAAAAGAGTTTGAAGAGTGTAGTCCTAAAAAAGAGTCCGAAGAGAATAGCCCCAAAAGAGAATCCAAAAAGAATAAACTCACAAATGGTTGTGAAGAGAATGGCCTTGAAAAGAAGTCTGAAGAGGAAGATGGTCCCCCAAAGAAATATGAAGCCTGCTCTGAAAAGCAGTTGAAAGATGGCTCCCCAAAAAAATTTGAAGAAAATAGCCTCAAAAAAGAGTTTGATGACGATGGCTCTGACAAAGAGTTTAATGAAAACGTTCTCGACAAAGAGAAGAAAATTACTCAGAAAAATCAGAACTTGAAGACAACAGCTCAGAAAAAAGTTTTTCATGAGGAAGGTTCTGACAGAGAGCTTGACGAAGAGTCAGATGAAAAGGAAGGAGAGGACGATGCATACGAATAAGTTTGTGACATGAGTCTGATGAAAAAGAGCATGAAGGAGATGCAGAGGCAAAGATGTTTGAAGAGTCAGAGGAAAAAGTAGATGCAAAGGAGGAAGAAGATACAGATGAAAAGATGTTCCAAGATGAGGAGTCCAAGGAGAAGTTATTCGATGCGAATTCCAGTGAGAAGTTGTTTAATGATTCTGACACGAGGAGGACTGTGGGTAGCTTGAGGAACGTTCAGGAAAAAGGGCTGTGTCCACTGGCAGCAGAGTTGTTCTCAGTAGTGAAGATGATGAGCATGGTGATGATATTTAATCCCTTAAACTTGGCTTTTGAGGGCACCTCCTCCATCTACATTTTGCCTCTGCTCCAGGGTAATTACTAGTAGGTCACATGAATGTGTTCATGGTGGTGGGATGCCATCAGATTCATGCACGGTCATCTTCATTGTCACCTCTGCTGACTGGTTTTAAATCTAAAATTGGCTGTCCAGTTAACACTTCAGAGTGTAATGCAAATAAACTGGAGACTCGTCCTTTGTCAGATTTGTTCAGTGCACGCAGAATACTATTTTTTCAAGTATTCTGGTTGAAATGTGCAATATTCAATAATAAAAATAAGTTGTTAATATGCAGAAACTGAAAATTGGACTTGAGTTAAACAGCATTTTAAACTCTTGCTATTGCTTTATTCATACTTAGGTTCAGTTTTTTAAGGATTTGGAGAATCCCGTAGGAGTCTCGTTGCTTCCAGCTTATGTTACCACTTAGGTCCCTATTTCTGCTCTAAACCGAACAAGTTAGTGAACTTGTCAACAGCACTTAGGAGTTTTTCCCTGCCCAGTCCTTGTAACTTCTGTTTTCCTTGACTCCTTCTTTCCATGAAAACTGACTATTAGAAGTGCAAGAGCAAACGTCCTGAAGTCCACTGCTTCCATTACTGAAAATATAGAGAGGAGATTAGAATTCTGTGCACTGTTTGGACCCCTCTAGAAAGTTGATTAGAGCTGTGGGACCTCTCCCCAAGATAAGTGTGCACACTACACAACTTTTTGTGTACAGTTTTGGGAGGTTCATAGATCCTTTGGAGTTTAAAAATGTTTTTCATCATGAATACTTTCTGTTTTGTGTTTTTTCTAGAATCATTGTGCCTAGTACTGTGCTAAATTGCTTAGTTCCAATAAAATTTTGAGTCTTTCTTGCTTATGCTTTTAAAAAAAAAAAGAAATATGGTTGCAAGACACAGACATATTTTGTTACACCTTTGCCCACAAACTTATTATTGTAAATGATAATTGTTCAGAACAATGGAAATTTAATAATTGCACATAATAGTATTTCCTAGGTGGTCTTTTTTTGTATTCTACAAATAATCTAGGCATGAAACACATCTTAAGTACATGCCAGACCACCTCCACCACACACACACACACACACACACACTCACACACACACACACACACACTCACACACACTCATACACACATTAAAGATATCACATATATGACGGCAACACTCAGTGATAAGCTCTGAGTCGTCTTAGCCCCAGGTAATATGTGGTGTTGGCAGGGTCTGTATACATTAACACATTTTGACATCTTCTTTCTTTAGCTGTGAGTCAATCACGTTGTATAAAATCCTAATCAGAAATTGCTTTTCTTTTTCAAGCTCATGAAGCTCAAACATAAGTACTGGTTCTTACCTACCCTAGTTGAAGAACAAATTTTGCTTTCAAAGATGGACTTGAAGTTATCATTTAGGGACACACTGATTTGCAAGAACAAATACGATTTACACACCTGTAGCATGAGTCGTATGAAATCTCATACAAACCTCAACCTTCCTTCTTTTTCATTGATTTATATACTGTTAATAAAAATTGCATCTATTTAATATGTACAATATGATGATGATATAAATGGTAAAATAATTACCAGAGTCAAGCAATTAACATATGACCCCCCCTCACATAATTACTATTTATTGTATGTCATGAGTGCCCCTAAAATCTACTCCCTTAGCATATTAACCGTGAACAATACAGTATTACTAAGTATAGTCTTCATGCCTGTATGTTATACCTCTCGGCTTATTCATTCTATGTAACTTTGTTCCCTTTGACCTACATCTCATTTATCCCTCCCCTCTCACACCCCTGCCAGCCCATAGTAACCATCATTCTACTCTCTGCTTCTATGACTTTGTCTTTCTTTGGTTAGATTCCAGATATAAGTGAGATTATACAACATTTGTCTATCTCTGTCTGGCTTATATCAGGTAGCATAATACATTTCCTTTATTCTCATGTCTGAAATATTTTGTTAGAACATTATGTATGTGTATATAATGTATATGTATAAGTATATACACATATAATGTATATGTATAATGTATATGTATAAGTATATATGTAAGTTTATATATATATATATATATATATATATATATATATATATATATACACATGTATATATATAATACATATATACGGTTTTGATTTGCATTATCCTGACGATTAGTGATGTTGAGAATCTTTTCATGAACTTGTTGGCCATTTGTATGTTTTCTTTTGAGAAATCTCTATTCAGGTCCTTTGCTCATTTTTTAATTGAATTATTTGTTTTCTTGCTATTGAGTTGTTTGAGTTTTTTATATATTTTGGATATTAACCTCTTACTGTTCATATGGCTTGCAAATATTTTCTCCCATTGCATAGAATGTCTCTTCACTTTATTGATTGTTTCTCTTGCTCTCAAAAGTTTTTTTGTTTGTTTGTTTGATATAATCCCATTTGTCTGTTTTTGCTTTTATTGCCTGAGCTTTGGGTTCATATCCAAAATTCACTGCCAAGAGCAATGTCAAAAACTTTTTCTGTGTTTTCTTCTAATAGCTTTATTCAAATCTTATATTTAAGTCTTTAATACATTTTGACTAAATTTTGTATATGAAATGATTTAAGAGTTCTATTTTGTTAGGGACTAGGAAAACAAAAGATGAATGAAACTAAGATTTGGCTTTTTGAAAAGATAAACAAAACTGACAACCATTTAGCTGACTACCATGTTTCCCCAAATTTAAGACTTAGTTGGACAATCAGGTCTAATGCGTCTTTTGGAGCAAAAATTAATATAAGACCCGGTATGATATGATATGATATGATATTTATTGTATTATATTATATTAAAGACCCAGTCTTATTTTACTATATTTACTATATTATATGAATTTTTGCTCCAGAAGGAGCAGTAGAGCTGATTGTCTGGCTAGGTCTTATTTTCGGGGAAAGACAGTAATTAAGAAAAAAATGAAAGAAAGAAAAAAAAAAGAAAAAAATGAGAGACAACTTAAATAAATTATAAATGAAAGAGGAGACATTATAACTGATACCACAGAAATGCAAAGGTCACAAGACTACTGTGAACAATTACATGCCAACAAATTGAACAACCTAGAAGAAAAGGATAAATTCCTAGAAACATACAACCTACCAAGACTGAATCATAAAGAAACAGAAAATATGAACTGACCAATGATAAGTAAAAAGATTGAATCAGAAATCAAAAACCTCCCAACAAATAAAAACTTAGGCCTGATTGCTTTAATGGTAAATTCTCACAAACATTTAAAGAAGAATTAATATATCTAATTTTCTCAATAATTTGAAGGGGCTTATTTTACGGGGTTGGCATTACTCTTATACTCTTACCCTTACTACAAGAAAGGAAAATTACCAATACCCCTGATGAACACAGATGAAAATATCCTCAACAAAATGCTAGCAAACAGAATTTAATAGCACATTAAAAGGATCATACAACCTGACCAAGTTGGATTTATCCTTGAGATGCAAGGTTGGTTCAACATACACAAATCAATAACTGTGATACACTACATTAAGCTGAATTCAATATAATACTGGAAGTGATAGCCAGAGCAATTAAACAAGAAAAATATATAAAAGACATCCAAATGAGAAAGGAAGAAGTAAAATTTGTGGATGATATAATCTTATATATAGAAAATTCTACTCCACCAAGAAAACTATTACTATGCATAAGCTAATTTAGTAAAGTTTCAAAACATTGATGAAAGAAATTGAAGAAGACATAAACAAATGGAAAGACATCCTGTGTTCATGGATGGGGAGAATTAATATTTATTAAGTGTCCATACAACCTAAAACAATCTACAGGTTCAATGCAATTCCTATCAAAAATACAATGGCACTTTACACAGAAATACAAAAAACAATCCTAAAATTCATATGGACCACAGAAAACTGACTGGACTAAGCAATCTTGAGCAAAAAGAACAAAGCTTGGAGGCGTCATATCACCTGATTTCAAAATTTACTGCAAAGCTATAATAATCATAGTACTGACATCAAAATAGGCAGAGACCAACGGAACAGAGTAGAGAGCCCAGAAGCAAGTCCAGCATTAGCGATCAACTGATCTTAGACGAACGTGTAAAGAACACACAATGAGGAAAGAAGGGTCTTCAAAAAATGGTGCTGGGAAAACGTGCAAACCTCTACCTTTCACACATGGGTGCCAACGTGAGACAAGAAATGTCAGTGTTCAGATGCCACCCCACATTTTCTGCTCAACCATCCCAAAATTACTCCCTGGGAAAAAAAAAAAAAAAAAAGACCAATCCGGTGAACTCAATCACCTTGCTTCAGTGAAATTTAGACCAAACAATAGGTAGCAGTGACCTGCAGTCCCACGTTCTAAAGGCAAATCTTTCTGGTTCCTTTCTACACAAAATCCAGTATGTTTTCTTTACTCTTGGTCAGCATTTAGTGTTTGTCTTCGATCACGTTGGTAGTAATGCTTTGCATATGGAAGCCAACATTTGGTGCATCGACTGTAAAAACAATCTATCTGGAGCAGGAAACACTCGGTCCCTGATAATAAATAATATGTGACTTGGTATAGAACATGGCAGCAAATGGAATGGTGCTTTGTCACTATGTCCGAGTTTGCTGAAAATATGCCAACATGATAACGTCATTTCAGTGTGATTTAAAAAGTAGCCCTCGATACTGGAGAGAGCTGGGTCAAATCCTGACTGTTAATGGCCACGTTCTCCACGATAAATTGCTCAACCTCTCCTGGTTTCACTTTCCTCATTTGTAGGATCTTTTAAGGATCTGGTAAGAGTATGTAGGTAAGTACTTAGTAAAATAACTAAGGGGTGCAAGCACCTAACAACTGGTAGTAAGGAGATTATGAATTATCATTACAATGGCAGGCTCATCAGGTAATCAGAAGTTTCTTCGAGTGTATTCTGTACAAAGCTCCTGATAAAACACATAAAGGAGTTATTGGCTGTGATCATTTGCGGAGAAGCTGGACTTGTTGCCTGGAGATTTTCAATACCACACTATCTGTACTACAGAAAACCACTTAAAGTTGCTGAACCCAAAGTTTCCCAAATATAGCTCACCAAGGCACTCTTTCTCAAATGACCTCCATCAAAGATCCAAATGATTTACGTGTTCTTCGTACCACGCTTTACAAAATCCTGAGATAGTATAATTTTAACGATCTGTTGATATTTAAGAAGAGAAAAGCCATGGTTTGAATACAGGAAAAAATGAATCAAAGGTTATGCTTTTTCAAATTCTAATTTTAAACTCAACTATTTTTATTAATGAGATATCAGACGTCTTTGACAATCCTGAAAGTTGAATTTATAATGCCAAAAGAACATCCAGACTGAATCGCCCCCCTCCCCAACACACACACATAAGTTATACACAAAACAAGATTTTGCTGGAGCAAGGTGGGACGGAGGGGAGATGGCTGGGTTCTGAGAGGCTGGGGGGCCCGATCTGTGGGGCAGGGACCGTATCTTACTTTAGCACCCTTCCCCTCCAGTGCAATGGGACTAAACTGGCACATCCTTCAAATATTAGAGGATTAAAGTAAAATCACACAGGACTTGATTACTAAACAGACATCTTAAAACCTAGAAAATGTCATGATAGGGAAGAATAATGCAGTGCTTCCGCACGTACAGTTCATCGGTATATACAGATCCCACCACTTTGTCTAATGACTCCCCTTATGTAGCTCAGCATATTTCCATCGACTATGTATACACTCACACGTTTCCTATGTACCAGCGAATGTATGCATACATATCTAGAGTGTGTATACATATACATGTACTACAGTATGTTACTGTGTTCTCAGATCCCCGCCATCATTCAATGTCGTGCCAAATAGCACTACAGGCAAAACGCCAGATCTTTTCACTTCCCCATGAAGTCATTTGGAACATAGCTGAACGTGGCAAAATACATTTGCCAAGTTATGTGCATAAAAACAGCCTTTGATCTTTCAGAGTCATAAATATGTAATAAACTACGATTGCCCTTCGATCCCTCCAACATCAATCTTACCTTCCCTTTTTATGGGTTCATCAAAGTAAGATATGATCAAGGTACAAAAGAGTTAAAGAACCTATTTATTTTAATGTTTCCTTGGAGAGCAGGCTTGTTATTGTGAGTACAAATTATATATATAATATTTCATGAATGATGTTGAAGCATTCAAAATCACCTCTGCTCTTGAAGTTAACACAAAACTCTGGCTCCCTGCCAATTTTCCCCTCATCCCCTCACCACCTCCTACAAGATACAGTGTCATTTTTCCAGGCTAATACTGGAGGGCTTCTCAAAATTCTATTTTTTAAGTCATAAACTGGATTCTTAACAAAATCCTTTTTTCTTTTTCATGTCCAGGAAATGGCACCCTGAGTAGCTGTTTTGCTTAAAGCATGCTAACCAAAATTAGGGATTATTCAAATTTTAAAATGTCAAGGAAGGTTTATGGAGAGGAGAATAAAGAGAGCAGGGAAACCAGGAAGGGATTATGTTAGCAAAAGACAAGACATTTTGTTGTTACTGTTTAATCTTTTAAAGTACATATCACTGGCTTTTATGCCCACTTGTGGTTTATTGAGTGTTTTTAACATCAAGCTGAAAACATAGGTTATATCAGGTGATGAGATCTTTAAATTGACTACTGTGAAATATTGTAGGAAAGCAGAAAAATTATGCAAGCCATAAATTGAGTGAGTGAGGGAGTGGGTACTAAAATCTACATTTTTTTCACAAGGGACAAATAAGATTGAACTAAGTGTTCCAGTCGTTAGAAGGATGTAAGTTTTACCTCACAGCAGAACAAAATAATTATGAGTTCATTCTGATGTATTTAGAGCAGTGAAAAAAGAATGATTTATGTAACGACACATTTTCACAAGTGAGAGTTGTACGCTTTCTTCATAGTAGCATAAAATAGACTGGGTGTTAGTATATGATTGGTAATACACCAGAGAATTTTCTCTAATGCACATAATTATTCTATCAGGGAAGGAAGAAAAGCCTCTAAAATAGTTCGATGGAATTCAATAATGTGGAAATAATAGACCACAAGATTTTAATCTATCAGTTGTGTAAATGATTCATGATATGAATTTGGTTATAAAAAGAGAATGAGCACGTTTACCATACCAATACGTCACCTGAGGCAGATAAAAAAATGAGAACCTTTTTTCCTGAAATAGGAGTATTTTCCTATTGGCAAAAAAAGAACACTAGGTCATACTAGGTCTATCGGTGAAGTTGCACCAAAAACGATCAGGAATGAATTCTATCACCTATAAATCTATGGTTGAGAGTGGTCTTCTTTTAACTTTTTGCTTGGATGAAAAACAAAAGCCGAACAACAACAACAAAAACCCAAAACAGGTCTGTGCTTTTCCAGAGGAACTTCTGTTGTGCTTGAGCGTGGGGAGGAGACAGCTTTCTGGAATGCTTCATGCAGACTCCCCATGGTCCTGACCAGCTCAAAGCGGGTGCCAGCTCTCAGTGGGGAACAGCACCTGACTTCCCAGCGTCCATGTGAGGCCAAAGCTTCCTCTTGATAAGCGCACACAGATGAAGGGAGCTCACGCTTTGGGGTTGGACTAGAGACGTCTCTAGGCTACTGGAGACTCACTCCATTCCCGGTTACTTAGGGTCTGCCCAGGGCACGTTTAAGGGCATCTCTCACGGGACGCTGATCTCTCATTTATCTCTCACCCAAATCTTGTTTTCCCCCATCCTTGGCTGATAGGAATATCTTTAATCTTTAGGCTCTATACCCTCCCTTTCCACGCTCACGTAGAACTCATGAAGTCGCCACTTTGAGAAGGAAATCAAGAACACACATCTTGAATGTTTTTCAGCATTTCTCTTGTTCTAACAGACCCAGTGTGACTGTGTTATTTTCAATTAAAAAAAACAACAACATTCTTTTTCATGACTTGTTTCATGAAACAAATATTCAGTGATGCTTTTCCTAGTCAAGGATCTGAATGAGACCCACTTGGGGAGAAGATGTGTAATGCATAGCTCCTGTCCTCAGGAGATGCTATCTTAACGTGGGGAATTACACTCTGTATAGATGTGGCTAATATTAGTAATAGAGAAATCTATAAGGAATTTCACTATGGTGTGATAGAGAGCTGTCTAGATTCAGAGGAGAAAAAGAAGGTTTCTGGAGAGAAAAGGGAAATGTTGAGTATGTCGTCAATCACGCCAGCCTCAAGATTTAAAAAAAAAAGAAGGGAAAAAAAAAAGGTTTTAAAGGCAGACTAGAGACAGAGAGGTGAGCCATGAACTTGAGTCAGGGAGTCTCGACTTAATTTGGCAAGCAATGGAGAGATGTTGTCCAGGAATCTGTTAAAAGTCTTTACGTTGTGTTGTATTTTTAAGATTTGTCTTTTCACATTCAAACTTCAATAGGGCAGTGAGAAAGAAGGCCAACAGATCCTACCTCGAAAAGCAACAATATATCTGGATGAGACAGTCAAAATGAACCTTCTCAGTAATCTGGAATTCAACCAGAGACATAGAACAGAGAAGTGTTTATTCATGAAAACTACCCAACTTCTGGTAAGAAGAGTGGGACTCTGGGATATCTGGAGCTGAGACTCGCCCATCCTCCCTCCCACCTGCCAGCACGGCCACTGCTGGAGTTTATCCAGGGCGAGTGTGTTGTGACAGTAGTAACTTTCCCACCACTGGTTAAGGGGCCTCACTTGACGTGGAATGTGGTCATTAAATAACCTTGGGGGTGAGCAAACAAGAAGCGTCAGAGACTCCATTTGTCTGAAAACGTAGGGCTATTTGTGTTAAGCAACAGAATAAAAAGCACATCCAGGATGCAACAGGTAGTTCTGGAAGAGAGCTGAATGGCTCCTGGAAAGGTATCCAGACTACTCAGGTTGACCCAGGGCTTGTGCATGTAAAACAGGTCACACACACCACACATATTTGGCCAATGGCCTGGGAACAGGGGATTTAGGACAGAACCTTGTGGAAACTATGTCTGGGCACACCAGAAAATGAATACTGACTTAGCAGGTACAGTGAAGGCCAGAGGCCAAAAAAAAAAGGTCAACCAGGTATTTATCCCATTTCCAGCAAACTGGTTATTTAAAAATGAAGGCAAAATAAATACATTGCCAGATAGATAAAAAACGATGTAATTTGTTGTTAGCTGACCTCCCTAAAAATAAACACTGAAGGAAATCCTTTTTTTGGAATGGAAGTGACATCAGGGTCACTCAGATCCACATTAAGAATCCAGAAATGATAAATATGTGGGTTAATATAAAAGACTCTATAAACATACACTTTCTCATTTCTTATGTTTTTAAAAACTACATAGGTTGATATAAAATTATAAGTGCTATTTTATTGGATTTATTATATACAATAACAAGAAGAAAAAGGAAGAAAAGTAGGTATGGTAGAGCAAAGTTGCATGTTTTACTGGATTAAATTAATATTATTCCAAAGTAGATTGTAATACATACCATCATCCTTAGAGCAATCATTAAAAATATAACTCAAAATAATATATAAAATATAACAGAAGTGAAAAAATATTTATTTAATCTACAAGAAGGCAATAAAGGAGGAACGAGAGGATAAAAATGATAATATCCCAATGGAAAAGTGGCATGTAAAAATTCAACCATATAAAAAAATGATAATAAATGTGAATGGACTCTTTATTTAAAAAGCAGGGATTGCCCGATTGGATTCTTAAGAAGTAAAAAAAGAATTATAATCCCTCCACCATACACTTTAAATTCAAAGACAAAAGCTGGGTGAAAAATGTAAAAGTTGTTTGAAGATAAAGATACACTTAAGTACATCAGGAATATGTAACAGTGATAAATGTATCTACACATCTAGCAATAGAACTCCAAACATATGAACTAAACTAATGGAAAGGAAATAGCATTCAAAAATAATTGCTAGAGCTATCTATCAATTGCTCACCCTCAATTATTGATAGGACAAAGAGAAATTCGGGAAGTTTCTAGAAGAGTTGGGCAAGACTATCAAACAACTGGACCTAACTGATATACGAGCATACAAGCATTTCACTCAACTACTGTCAAACAGACATTCTTTCCAAGCATACACAGAGCACCATCTATAATAGGCCAATGCTGGGCCACAACGTAAGTCTCAATAAATTCAAAAAAATATATTGATATCATACAAATATGTTCTCTGACTACAGTGGAATTAGAGAACATCAGCAGAAATCTTGGAAGTCCCTCCCTTTACCCCCACAATGTTTGGAAATCAACACACTTCTAAACAATCCAAGTAGATAGATACTGTGCAAACTTCAGAATTTAGATACAAGTTTAAAGAAGAAAGCGAAGAACTGTATCGTTCTGTATAGAATTCCACTGAAACTTTAAAAAATTATTTTAATTGACAAATACTTCTCCCCGCCCCTTCTCACTGTTAGTAACCATCAGTGTCACAATTTTTCTGATACATATCTGATTATTATTCTTAGAGTAGAGTCCCTGAAATGGGATTGTCAGGACAAAAGATAAACATTTTAAGATCTGTGTGCATATTGTGAAACTGCTTTTCAACGAGGAGTTTCTGTTACTTGTAAAGCCTATTATTGCCATGTTGTGACTCTCATTGCCTCTTATCTTTTAAACCATCACTATGCCTCATTCAACGGGAGAGAAACAATAGCTCCTGGTTGAATTTGCATGCTTTCAACAACTATTTGTTGCATCCCTACCAGGTCTCAGGCATTGTGCTAGATAGACTCACGTTAGAAAGTTAACAAAGATGCTGCTATTATAAAGAAAAGCACCAACCCGTGAAATCAGACAAGGGAGACCAGGAATAAGTGATTCTTCAAGTAAAATAGAAAACCTGGGATTTTAAATGTTAACGAAGAGGCCTGTTCATGTTATTTAAAAAAATTTTGAATGTCATACATTGGCCAAATGAACTTGGATCCCTGAACACATTACTGAAATGCATGTGCACCAAATGCCCCACAAAATAACTGGATATTATACCGTAGTTATTGTACCTTTACTGGTACTAAGACACTTAACATGTTAGCTGGGAGAATTATAAAAAAAAAAAAAATGTGCCTTTACAGTTTTCCTATCGTATTGGCTTCCTATTGCTGTAGTAACAAAGTACCATTAACAGAGTGCCTTAAAATGACACACATCTCTTATCCTACAATTCTGGAGGTCAGAAAAAATGAAATGTGTTTCACTAGGTCAAAATCAAGGTGTCTGTAAGGCTGTGTTCCCTGTGAAGGCTTCTGGGAAGAATTCACTCCCTGCCTTTTCCAGCTTCTGGAAGCCACTTCCTTTCCTTGGCCACTCCCTCCGTCTCCAAAGCCAGCAGCTTCTTCCAACACTCTGTCTGACTCTGCTTCCAGTGGCACATATTCTGTGACTCTTCTAAGGACCTTTGTGATGACACTGGGCCACCCAGGCAGCCCAGGACAATCTCCCAATTTCAATGGCCTTAACTTAATCACATCTGCCAAACCCCTTTGGCCATGTGAGGTAATATGTTCATAGGTTGCATGAATTAGGCCCTGGACATCTTTTGGGGGCGGGGGGCGGGGGGCGGGGCACTCCTCTGCTTACGTCAACATATTCCATGACAACGTAAGATTCTGTTACACATTGTAGTTAACATGTGATAAATGCCAGGGTACTCACTTTGCAGACATCCGTTGAAATTTGTCATGCTTTGTGATACACTCCCAAAATACTGCATCTTTTTGATGAACTGTGGGAGAATAATAGTTTTTCCTTTCCTTAATCACTTGCTACTCTCATTTTTCTCATTTCAGACTGAGGTTAGTGGTTATATAAAAACACACCTAACGAGAATAATAAGGTCAGGCTATTTTGTGTATTAATAACTTTGCATTATACATAATATATTTTATTCTATGGGACAAAAGGGCCTTCCCAAGTGAAAAAACTAAGTACCAGTGTTCAATACTCAGTCAAGAAATTAGATGGCTAGGATTTGCTCTGCACAAGAAAACACACGTTTTCATTCTCTCATTTCCCCCTTTTACTATGTGACTTTAGGAAAATGTCATCATGGAAGTAGTGAAGGGCTTGGGAGTCAGACCAACCAGAGACCAAATTCTGGCCTTTCTACCTGCCAGATATTTGCACTTAGGTCATTTATTTAATATTTCTGAGCTTTTATACAATGGACATTGTAATACTTACCACACAGGGATACTATAAAGATTGGATAAAATGAGGTATGAAAATGATTAGCATGTCACTTGTCCTAAAAAAAAAAATCAGCTTCCATTGCTCTACTGTCCTGGCTTTTTAAATGATGGCATTCCATCTACTTATATAGACTCATCTTTATGTGAATAGCTAAACAATTTGAAATTATGTTTTTCTAATGATTGAAAAGAAAATTAAGACAACTGGTTTTTCCTTCCACTAAAGTCTGCTTTTCCTGTTGGGAAAATAAAGGTGGCACTGTGTTTGTTTGCAGGTAGGAAAAATATATCCTTTGAATGTTAATATATATCCGTCTATATCCTATTTGTCCTCAGGTACTTTTGAGGTAGTGTGATATGTCTCAGATTATTTATATTCTGCATAAGTGATGGGATTTATGGACTCTCGTTCATACTTGTTCAGCAGTGAAGAGCTTATTGGGGAAACAGAGCTAGACATCATTAATAAATGATGGACATTCTACACACAATTTTGTGTTCTATGTATACAGGCAACAGATGACCCTACTTTGGGATGCCATTAGAACTTTCTGAGGCAAGAAAAGCTACTTGCTAGAAGAAATCTTCCTGGAAAAGACAAACTGTGTCTTTAAGTCAGCTTGCAGAAAATGTTCTCCCAGAACTTCCAGGAGATAGCTATGATACTAATTGAATTGCTACATACTTATTAAAAGTTTAAAGTACGTGTTCACATTTTCTTTTATTTGTTTTTATGACATAAGGTGGGTTTCCAGGAATATAACCCTGGCTCATAACACTGCATCTTTTGTGTAACAAGATCTGATGGATATGAGTAAATCTATAAGTGGCATTCAGGTGGCAAGTAGAAAAAAAGCCATAAGTCACCTAAACTTTAGGAATTCATATAATATGTAATTCATTCTAGTTCGTGAACTGGAATGCACAGCAGGATACTTGAGTAGAAACTAAACTAGTCATATAATTACAGTATTGGGAATTTTTGAAAAAGCTGCTGGGGAACCTCATTCTAAACATGAGAAGCAGGAATGTTACAAAATGGAAAAACCATTTAAAAACTGAGGAACTGAAAAGGCAACACACTGACACATCGAAGTTTTCCATCATTCCATTTTGAGTTTTTGGCAGATGTCCGAATGAATATTTTTCCTCATTTGAATGTATGTTTTCATCATTTAAATGAACCATACTTAGGAATCAATTGTCTATATTCCTGAATCTTTCAATTTCATTTCATCTGTTTTATTTTTTAAGTTTTGTTGAAAGAGTAAAAAGAAATAGACAGAAATCAATGACAAAGAAAATCATCCTCTTACTATCATCAGCCATTCTTAAAATCAACAGAGGATAACCTCTGGTGCCAAACAGATGACCAAGCTTTAGAGAGTCTGCTGAGAGAAAAAGATAATTGTAGATTTATACCCAATCCTTCATTTGATGTTTTGTAATATTTAGCTAGCCAAATGTTCTTACATAACTTCAAAATATTTGCACTGCAAGTCATTCTGGCAGTTTGTCATCAAGAGGAAAGGACCGCACATAATTGTGGAGAAAAACTTGAACAATCCAACTTCAGTACACTCAAGAGCCAGAGTAAATTCAGAAACCGCAGTGACAGGACGTTACTTTTTTCCAGGGACATCTGGGTGATACTCACATCCCTGACACTGCAGGGACCTGGTTGGCTCAGACGAAGTTAGTTGTCTAACCCTGGACCAGTTCACAAGGAATCAAGGTCTTGCAACAGCCACTGGTCTCCAAAAACCCACTTTGTTGGTGCAACTTGGGACATCAGAGAAATTAGGTAGGAAAGCCAACCCATTAGATGTCTTCTAATTGGTACTATTTGGCGTGGAGGTAATAGAACTCTTTTCAGATATCCTAAATTATTGCTGCAGCCATATGTGTATTTTCCACATTTTGAGTTACTAAGAGAATTATTTTCCACAGGTTTTAATAAATTGATGGCTGATTATAGTAACTGCAGTAGTAATGAGAGGTAACTACTTTAGATCCCACATGATAATAGAGAAATCTTCCTAAAAGAAACACAGAAAGAAAAAGAAAGAAGAAAAAAGGGGAGAGGGAGGGTGGGGAGGGAGAGAAGGGGAAGAGAGGAAAGGAGAGAAAAAATTTTCCAAAAAAAGAAATGGGATGGTTTTAAAATATTGAGAATTCGAAGACTGAAAGATTATTGTGTCAGTTCCAATGAAAGTTATTTCTACACTGGGCTAGAACTGAAAAAAAAAAAAAAATCAATACATAATAGTTGTCTTTTTGTTGCATGTGAAGGGCCCTCCTTAACTATCAGGAAGGACTTGAATACTCACATTTGGTGTACGAAAATTCAGGTCATAGTTTCACTTACATGTTTAAAACAAGGTCATTAATGAGTTTCATGCGAAGGACCGTATGGGGTCCTTACTGTATTAGAACTTCCTAACCTTTATTAGAACCAACAAAGGCTGGAAATTGTACATTAAGGAAGAAATGTTTGAAACTGTACAAAACTTCCGTATGTCAAAACCTTTTGGTTTCTTCTGTCGCAGTGAGCTAGCTGAAAATATCTTTAATGGAACGGAACCTCCCAAAGTTAGAGGGTTGGCTTCGGCGCCCCACGCAGACTTCAGAGAACATGTCTGGGAAGCACTAATTGGGGGAGACAGTGTAGCCAGTATTTGTGCCCAGAGCGTTGGAAAGCCCAAAAGTAGAACATTCGTCACCATGATTCCACCCGACACTTGACTGAAAGCATTTAGCACTAATTGGCTTTGTGCCTGTCCAGACAATCTAAAAAGAAAAGAAGAGGGGGCAATAGGTATCTGTTAAACAGAATAAAGAGCTTTTGTCAAATGAATACACTTTGCACTATTGTGGCTTTTGGAGGGATGGGTGAGGGGTGAAGGGAAAGGAAATGGAGGAAGGGTAAAGGATCCGTGTTTTTTCCAACAGCTAGAAAGCTCTCTCTCTGTCTCAGCTCACACAGGTCTGGACGGCCCACACCACGCGGCCTGACCGTGCCTAGTCATGGAACAGAAAGATTTTATGTGCTTACTACTAGTAATTCTTATTCTGAACCAGTGTAAAACCTCCTGGGCAAGTAGGGAGCAGATCTGAGTCTCTTTTCCCAGATTATATCTTAGAATTTCACCTCTACATAAAATAAGCTTTCTGGGTTGCTTTCGCCTCTGCTTGTGGTTCAGTTGAAAACAAAACAAGACAGAAGACCCGAGCCTGTTGTCACAGTTGTCTGACTGTGCAAGTGACGAGGCTGAAGGAACGAAAACACTCTGGGCTCTGCGCTTGGCTCCTGTTTGAACTGAAGTCGGAAGAAAGCAAAGCAGCAAGAAGATGTTCTAACAAAAAACACACAGTCTTCTGAAAGCTAAACACAGCTGGGGCTCAAACCGTGCTCTCGTCATCGTCCTGCGGCCTTTCCAGCGTTGCCATTGTTGTTTATCATGATCTGTTTGGATTATCACTAGGAAATGGGGATATTGGAGGCAGAATAGATGTGAATCCAATTTCCAGGGCTGTGGTTAATCAGAAAAGTTAGTCATATTTTTCAAAGACCAACACGATGGATTTTATGAATAATCCCTGGTTTCTAAGTCATTGGATATTTGCTAAGCTGCCTGCAGTCTGACCTTTACCCATTTGACTTTCTAAATAAATAATATGTGACTCAAAGATTCGTTAGGCCTCATGGAAAAGGGGCAAGACTCTAATAGAGGTTATTCAACTAGTAGCCCATCCTCCGGCCTCTGCATTGACAAAGGAACGTGGGATTTGGGGACCACCACTGGGCATCCATGTTTGTAAACCATTTCCTTATTTACTGTGTAGCATTCTTCACTCCTTTGGATGGGCTCGTAACACAAGTGTGTTCTAGGACGTATAACAGAGTAGGACATTAGATTAGATATTTGGCAGAAATATCTTAGTAAATGACCACAGGACAGCTCAACAGACAAGCATAGTTGTCCTCGGGAATGTGTGGGGAACAATAAGGTGCATTGGCCAGGTGGGAGTCCTACACTATTGGATTTTTCTAAAATCGCTACCATTCCTGTGTTCAGAATCATAAGAAAAAGAATGCATACCGGAGAGATGGGTTTTGTCAGCTTCACAATTCTACCTAAGCCAAGTAAGTCTACTGCATTTGGTTTTACAATTCTTTGGCTTTCTCTAGTTCAGGATTCTGTTTATTGATGTTATGAGAGCTCTTTCAGAATTTTTATATTTTCACTTATATAATCTAAATGTACTTAGGACTTATGAATAATGTGTTAGCTCCTATTTTTGTTTGAATAATGATTTGACATGTTCATTATTTTAACAAAAGCAATAAGAAACATAAAACAAAGAAGAGAAAGAAAACAAAAATTTTATAAATCTGCCTGCATAGAAACAACTATTGTTGACATTAGGGGAATGTTACTCCAAACATTTTATTTCATATGTATGCATCTAAATCTAGATATAAATATAAATTCTAAATATGAATATAAACAGGGAGAGAGGCTAAATTTGTGGAAAAGTGGATAGATATGTGTGTCTGGATTATATAAATAATATCGTAAGTTACATCTGTGCAATTTTTGAGATTGAGAACTTTTAATTTTATTGAAGTTTGTAGAATAAATAGAAATTGTGATGGAACTGAGTCACTCAACTTCAGATAAATATTTTATCACCGTGAGAACTATCAGTTCCTAAAAGACATTAAAGATTACAGAAATAGATAAAGAGTAAAATACACTAGAGTCATTCTGTTTTACTGAAGCAAAATATTTCAATTTTAAGCAATATCTATTGACCCAAACCATGAAAATTAGAAAATGAGCACACTTTCTTCCACATCTAATCCCCCCATTTCAACATCTATATGTATGTTGAAGATTGATGATATTTTTATATTATGCTCAAAACTCTATTCTGTTTGTTTCAGTAACTGCCTCAAAGGCTCTCACTAGCTATTTTTATAGTATTTTTATTATAGCTAATCTATTTTTGACTTTAAGTGTTTTTTTTTGGTGTTTTTTTTTTTCCATATTTCTGTTGGTTCTTGACTGGCTAAGACCTGTTGTTCTTATTTTTCTTTTCTTTAATTCTCCTTTTTTTTTTTTTTTTTAGTATTTATTTTTATTTTGTTTCCTGGACAAGGTAGCTTCTAAAAGTTTGCATGTTTGAGAACGGGTGGTGCCCATCTGCTAACACAGTAACTAGAGTTTAAAATGTGTGTCACCTGCATTTCCTTCCCCTCAGTGCTCTGTAGCTACGACCCGGCTCTCTTATGGCGTTAAATGCTGCGCACACTTTTTACTAGGACTTCTTTATTCTTCTTTTGAAAGATTAAATTTCATTAAGGTATGTCTGAGCGTGTGTTGGGGGCAAAGGGGGTCCCAGGAAGTTCTGCAGGGTTTTAGTCTGTCAGTTCCATCATGAAGTAGGCTATTGGTGTGTCATCCTCGCGGCTGAAGGATGGCTTGGTGAAGGGGTCATAGTACTGAGGTTAGTTATTGTTATTGCCTTCTGGCACTGCAAGTTGTGGAAAATTTTCATGTTCATCACTTCGGATTAATTTATCACCTTGTCTCTGAAATGTTTACATAATTTATACCCTCATTAGTAATTTGTGTGGTATAAGGCACTGCTTCTATTTTTATTTCATAACTGCATTCTTCCAAGTTTTGTTTTATGGGTTTTTCCTTCTGTGTGTGTGTGTGTGTGTGTGTGTGTGTGTGTGTGTGTGTGGTATATGAGTGTGTGTACATACACACACCTTGCTTACACAGACAATTCATTTTTCCTCATCTTATTCATACTTAATATAAATGTCCCCATTACTCAGACTTTCTGTATACTCTAATTGAGTTGGTAAAACTTTCATGTCACTATCCATCTCATCTCAGAATGATTTTCTTTGTTTGGGAAAACTCGATGCCCCACTTTCATCTAGGACAAGCGTGGCCTATGGTCTCTGTTCCAACTAATCAACTCTGCTCTTGGAGAATGAAAGTGGTCACAGACAATACATTAACAAATGAGCATAGCTGTATTCTAATAAAACTTTATTCATAAAATCAGGGGGCAGCCCCACAGGCCAAAGTTTGGCGGACCTTTCCTTGTATCTAAGAGATGGTTGAATGTCTTCTATCAGGGTCCGCTCCAACCTGTGTGGCTGCTACCTGTTTAGTGAAGGAATGGCTGCAGAAATCAGATGGATGCCCTAATTTGCGACAGATCCAGAAAAACAGTGATTCCTTGCCTCCACCAACATTTCATGGGAACAGGTGGACCTTCCATCATAACTAGAAACATTTCTTGCTGTTACCTAGGACTCAATGCTCATCCTTTATTTGACTGTCTCCAAATTGTGAGATGTTAATAAGAACTCTCAGAATTTTGTGGACTCATTTATCTCTAGTCCCACTTCTTAGGAAGGGGGATATAATTAAGGTCTTTACTGAGATTTTATTATTCCTCTTGGCCGAATCTTTTTGCAGTTTATGACAGAAGGCAACCCCCTTTTCTTAATGAGTTCTTGCTGGCAAACTCTTTCCTAATTTGTTTTATTATTTTTGTGGTATTCAGGCAGAGAGATTCAGGGAATTGGTTTGGCTGTGCAATTTTTACCTGGAAATATTCACGTTTATTTGATCACGCTCCTCCTCCGATGTTTCCCAGCCACTTGGGAGAGCTCCCAGCTCCCTAGAGGATTGTCAAGTACAGGTGCCCAGGATGCACCCAGCTGCAGCTTCTGCAGATGGCCGTTTACATGCCATCCTGCGGCTCACACTGCGGCTGCCAAGATTCGCTCCACTGAGCAGAGCTCTCCACACCTTTCCACTGTTGCCACCAATCTGGTGGGCAGGTGGTGGGTAGACAGCCCTGCTGGCATAGAACTCTGTGGCCCACACTTCTCCCAGGGATAAGACTATCACAAGATAGAAATAGCCAACACATATTCTACTGGAAGTACCAGAACAATCCCAGCTGTCATCTGAGGCAAGGCCCTGCTCACCCACCACCACCATGACGTCTCTGAGAATCTCGGCGGCTCAGAGGACAGCACCACACTCTGAATTTGCGGAGACAGGAGAATTAGTTTCCCTCTAAAACCTAACTAACATCTATGGATCAAATCCCGAATGGTTAACACTGAGGTTCTCACAACCTTCAGAGAAAACAGGTGTGATCTTGCCAGGGGGAGCCCGTAGGAATACATCCCATAACACCAGGTAGCCAGCCCCTCCTAACTGACTTCTTTGTCTGTCTCTACTGAAGCTCCAGCCACACCCATTCAAGTAACACAACTCTCAACACGCACATATCCCTTAACTCTCAAAGGGAAACTGCAACATGTGATTGAAAATCATAGTTAGAAACCCTATTTCCACCAGAAACAATCAGCAGAAACTCAGGTCTGCTAAAGGATGCACCCAATTCACCTGACTCTACAGAACACTTCACCTTCATTCCAACCACAAGCATTCCAATTTTCTCTGGGGGAAAAAAAAAAAAAAAAATCACAGGTATATTCAAGTGTGAAAGTCAGAAAATGTTAGTGGAGGGGTGAGGGGTTTAATACGTCCATGGACTAAGTCAGTGGTCAGTATTTGCCAGCCTCTGCTTAGACATAGTTCTTTCTCAACATCACCATTCAAGTTCATGGTTGTAAATCAAAAAAGTCATCAGTGCATTCATCCACTTCTGTTTTACCAAGAAGCAGAAGTTGCCAGTGACTTTGTTCTGGAGAAGAAAATGCTCAACCAGAACTGTGGGGTTGTCAGTGTGGAAGAAAAAGGACTTACGCCGCATTTGTGCAAATGAAGTTACAAACATTCAAACTGTCTTCGGCTAAAGGGAAGGGTTGGCTTCATTGCACATTTTCCTCTTTTAATTTTTAAGGTAAATATACCACATATTTTACTTTTTCCTCTCTAGCTATGGCAAGAAATTATTTTAATACATTTTCATCTCTTTCATTAGCCATTTCTGGCTAGAAGTAGAAAGAGTTATTTGCAATTTTTGGACCTTAATCTGTGTCTTATATCTACATTGGATTGAATAGATGCATCCTTGATTACCTGTCTTTCAATTAGTTGCATCGAGTTCTAATCTCCATTAATTAATGGGGAATGAAGAAAAACCCAGTGACAGCCATGACTGCTTACTAAGCAAAGGAATTAAGCTCCACGTATGTACTAGGACCAGATATAGCAAAATTATTTTTATCTTTCAAGCATGGTGGCAGACTAGCCAAGTTCTACATGAAAGGCTCGCCCTCATGCTCCCCCAATCCTGTCAGAAAATGGAGCTGAAATAGCTAATGCAGCTATTAAGAAGGCTGCAGCATTGAGAGGTGGGCAGAGGGGACTTCAAAAGCTAGAGCAGCTGTGGTCCTCGAAGCATTTGCTATGAAACCTGGGCGCCAAGTCTCATTTTCTCTCCTTTGAAGAGTTCTAATTGGGGAAGAAAAAAATCAAGCATTTTTGACAAGACCTCTGCCAAAGAAAATGATGGGAGGCAAAGATGAAAAAGAATGTCTCCTGATTGTCCTGTTACTTAAAAGTCTCCAAACAGGAAGAGTACCATTGTAATCGCCGATGCTGAAAGGTTCATTGGGGATGGTTCTCATGGGTGACGGAGCGAACGTGAGGCTGGTTTGGAGTAAATGTATGTTCTTCCCCAAGGATAATGGACGAGGCACTTAGGGGAGGTTACACTATAAATTAAAAAAAAAAAAAAGGTTCAAAAGAACTGAAAATAAATTTGTTGTCACACCATCTAAACAGTTACTTTTTTTGATACTATGGATTTAATACAGGAGTCCTAGGGTCTGTGAAATCCTTCAAGTTCAACACTTAGGAATGGCGGTGAGTGCCCTCATTTTTCCTGAAGTCATTTTATCATCTCAAATCTCACTTGCTAGATTAGCTTAGAAATGAATGGGTTCAATGCACAAAACAAACACAAAACGAATAATAAATAACAAATGGACAACAGGAAAAACACGACCAACAACCATTACACATCCTGAACCTGGTCCTACACAAAAACAGTATATTTGGAATATCATTACACATGTCATTTGTAAAGAAATTCTGGGATGAAAGCCATTTTTGTAAATATCCATAGTCTCATTTTCTGTTGTATCCAATGATGTACTTATAGGAAAGCCCATAGAGACATGAATTGATTTGATTTGATCGGATAGATATCTGTCCAAAAAGGGGAAAAAATCAGTTAAGTGAAAAATAACACTTAAAAGTACCATTAAATTGGGGTGCTTTTACCTAAATAGGCAGAAAATCATACCCAAATAAAATACAACTTTTATTACTTTGTTTCGTATTTTTTACTAGTTTAATCAAGGGGCATTTGAGGAATACTTGACTTGACTAAAAGAACCTGAAGCTGCTTCAAGAAAAAACAATTATAGAACTGTTTAAGTCAAATGTATATTTTCAAACTATGTCAATTTTAAACGAAGCCCCATTCTATTAGATCATGGTTCCTTGCTTAATAAATGTGTATTAATTACGTGACTGTCAGATGTCATCTTCTGAAGAGCTGGTTATATAAGTGAGATAACAGCTTTCAGAAATCTTCCTTCTTCAGGGGTGAGTCAGCCCCATTCCCAGGGGCCTAGCATGCCTCTCCCCAGCTGCATCTGTAGCATATGAATGGCTGATGCTCTTAGAAAAGCGAGCCAGGTTTTAATTTTGCTTATTTGTCAGTACTGTGGGATTTTCTACTCCAAGATTTAGCCAAACTTAGGACACACGGTTTTAAATGAGCACCCTGGAGATCATACCTTATTCAAAGACCTTTTACAGGTGGGGACCAGCCTTAAAACTCAAAACCACAGAATTTTTTTTTTCATTTATTTATTCATTTTTTATTTTCTCTAAGGAAGGCGCAGCTCACAGTGGCCCATGCAGGCATTGAACCGGCAACCTTGGGTGTTATCAGCACCACACTCTAACCAACTGAGCTAACAGGCCACCCCAAAACCACAGAATTTTTAGAACGACGAGGAAACTTATTTTAATCTAGCTTCATCCTCCCTCCACTCCATGGAAAGACTGACTAAGCCCTACTAAGCTCCACGTTGTCCTGTCCAGCGGGCATTCTGATCCCATTTTGTCTTCCCTCTCAGAAGCACTCACGATTATGAAACCAGGCAATGTTCTTTCCCCTTAGACTCTGTCAACCCATTCTCTCCAGTTTCCTCACGACTCTGACCCACCGTCTCCACCATCTTTGCCGGCATATTTAACTCTCCTCATCACTAATGTGATACCCCCCATGGCTCTGTTCTAGAACTCTCTCATATCCCTTTGACCATCTATGGATGGTCACAAGCTAAAATGATTTCAGTTACCATCGTAGAATGATGACTCCTAAATCTAAGCCTATGACCTCTTCCTAAACTCTAGTCCCCATTATCTGAGTGCCATCGGGACTTCCTGAGTTGGAGGTCTACGGGGTCTTTATATTCAACATGGTCAAAAAGACAAAACCTAGAGCCAAACTGCCTGTATTCCAAACCTGGATCCACAACTCGCTAGCTGTGGGGCCATTCTGTGTTCCTTCGCCTCACTTTGCGTCAGTTTCTTTAGCTCTGAAATGAACAATAGCACCCCCCGACCACACACACACACACACACACACACACACACACACACACACACACACAGAGAGTTTTTAGGAGGATTAAACGAGATATGAAAACTCTTTCCAGAACACAATCCAATCAGGTTGCTGCCCCGCTACAACCTCTTTAACCCTCCCCTTAACTCTGGGTAAAGTGTGTGACCCGAGTGTATCCTCCATCACTGTTCTCTGTACCGATGAGCAAAGCCAGATGGGTCCCCTGTCAGGTCTTCTACTGCACACGCCCTTTCCCACCTGCTTACTTTCCTGACTCATAATTCTTTTCTCGCATTTTTCTATTGACCAGTACTTGTCCTCTCCCAGAAAGAAATAGCTGTCTCTCTGTCTTGGTAACCGGTCTTTCTCCCTGTTATATCTTTCTCATAATCTTTACTCTTAAACCTGAAGTTGTTTCCCTCCCACGAGTCGTCTGTCTTTCGCTTGTTTACTCAGAAGTTTGAGGATTAACTTTCATTGGACCAACAATGGGCAGTGTCCCTGTCACTGGACACCGTGTTGCCAGGCCGAGGTCACGTCCTAAGAGCCAGGTCAGGTGACAAGGAAGCCCCGCATCCCTGCCCATCCCTGCCGTGTCAGAACCACTGGACTCCAGAGGTGTGGTGGTTTTCCAAACAAAATATGAAGCTCCCTTACCAGACACTGAGCGTCAAATATATTATTTTTCTGAACATCCAAATGTCCATTATACACAATTCCAAAGCCAATGACTTTTTGGACTTTTTATCTTTCTTGGTAACTCATTCTGCCCACCCTTTCTAGTACAGTTAAAACATAAAAATCTAATAGCCTATGAATACATTTTCTTTCTAAGGACAGTAATAAATTTTAAATCCAAATGGCTTTAGTACATCAAAGATGTACCATCAAGGTGTAGAGAAAAAGCAATGTTTTATCTCTTGAATTATTTAAAAGTTGGACTTTTATCAAGTGTCATGCTGCCATGTTTTCAATCAGATCTTCGTGAACTTGAACTAACTTATGCAAGCTCATCAGTAAAGTTTTACTAAGCTCTCCTGGTTCAGAGCTACACTCCAGGTCGATTTTATTTAAAGTCTACTGACAGCCTGCAGTGGGAAAACATTAAGAACCACTTAAATCTGTTACTGAATACCTCCTCGGGAATATACTGGAAGGATACGCTAAGTCTGCCTTCACTTGATCCATTACAAACTCCCCTTTGGCCCTATTTTCACACAGGTGTCTCGCTGTGACACGAAAAATCCTCAGGATTTACGATGATGAAGAGTAATTCTCTCTGGTTCCCATCAATTAGCATTCAAATCTAAAATCAACAGACTACTGAGTTTGTAGGGTCATGGTTTAAAGTTGAGTCTCCCTGGCTCTGGCATTAAAGTAGAAGACATGGACTCAAGGAAATCCAAGGAGACTTCTAGAATGAATGTCCCTGTGAGAGGTTATTAACACTGGTATTTGGCATATGGTCACTTGAAGCGAAGATTGAAGGAACCTAAGGGGCACCTCCTCTAGATTTGGTGAAAAGTGAATGACTAAGAAAACTCGTCCATGTGGATTTTTAAATATTCTCTAACAGATCTTGAATTGGTCTCTACTTTGGAACAAACATCCTAATATACTCAATTCTTCACAGCAGAAGTGGCAAGAAAAACCTCCCAATTAGTTCCCCGGGCCCTGCCACTATTAGGACCATGAGCTATTTCATGGAGATAGATGCCTGTTTCTAAATTCCAGCTGAACCCGGGCCTTTTTTTGCAGCTCTGTAACTCTAAATTTCTCATGAGCAGAATGGGATGAAAACCATGCCTATTCCAGACGTTATTGCAAAAACTGAATGAGAAAACGTAACGCAAGCATTCACTACATAGCCTCATGTTGCTCAACTTCTCAATAAATCAAAGATATATTCAAGAAAAAAGAGATTTAAGCGTGGGCGTAGGTTACATAGTTGTTACACATAAAATGTTTGCAGGTGACCATTCTGTTTAGATGTGGAGCTTTACTGTTTGTCTACCGGGGAGAAAGAAAACCTCAGCTCTTGGTGTATGCTGACTCAAGCACAGGCAAAGTAATCTTTTTGATGTCTTTGTCCCCTTTTTTTTTTTTTTTTCATGAGCTACCTTTTTTTTTCCTGAGCTACCTTTTTTTTTTTTTTTTTCCTTTCCCTGAGCTACTTCTGGATAATTAGGTGCTATTTTATCTAAAGGCCCGTAAATTTTCATTTCAATCACAACGAAATACCATCCCTTACCATTTTAGCTGCTATTTTTGCTGCGCTCTTACTGGGACAAGCATATATGGTCAGTGACTAGTCTACAAATGATATCATAAAGCACAGTTTCCTGTTCTGACATGTGTGTGTATGAAAGTATTGATTAAGCTGGGTCAATCTACGTAACCCACACAAACAAGACTGAAACACAGCAGGCAGAAGGACAGGGGGCTATGGCAGAGGAAGACTGACAAAACATAGTTCTGGGAAGGACAGCTAAAAACGGCAGCCATGTATGTTTTGTTTTATGCCAGCGGGTTTTTATGCCCGTGGGTTTTTTTCTTTTTTCTTTCTTTCTTTTTGATTTTTAAATGTATAATCCTGACTCAACAGACCTTATGGAAGTGTTCTCAGGCTGGAGGTATGTATTTATTTAATGTGCTTCACACTTTTTTTTTTTTTTTTTTTAAATCAGCGAATGTCCAAAAGAATTTGCAGGGGGCCTGAAAGGATGGCGAAAGATGCATTTCACAATTTATGGCACTTTCTTCACTGAATCATCACCTCCGTTAGTGGTACCTGTTTTTCAAATACTCCATGTTTTTGGAGAATATTTTATGTATGGGAAACCAGTACTGTTAATATCAAGAAAGTGGAGAGTTATCAGGGACAATAGTGGTTTACGTTCATTTGTCTCTGATGAAGCACTGGGCTATTCTTACTATCAGAAAAGAAAACATTAATTGTGATGACTCCATATAAATTACAAAGCATTGGTAATAATTTTAGAACTGAATACACAGTTCCATCTTGGGATAACGCTCATGGTAAAGCAATGCCTAGAATATTGTACAGTCTGGAGCCTGAAGACAGATGCACATGGAAAAGCAATTCCTACCAAACTGTTATACAAGTGTGAAAATTCCGCCAGCCTCAAGCGATAGCTTTGCACCGTCGCACAGGAGAAGCAGCACCCCAACAAAAAACTTCTGTCCTGGAATTACTCTGGAAAGCTAATTCAGTGTGTTAGTATGGTCTCCTTCACAAATGGGACTTTTCCGTAAATCGCTGAGATTTGGGGGCCAGCGTCTGAAACCTGCTCTGTGCTTTTGGCTCAAACCCAAGCACTCTCTCTTTCATCAATAGGCAGAATTCATTCAAATGGATTTTCCGCCTCCAAGTAAAGGTGAGAAAATACAGAAAGGCCAGGGATGGAAATAAAAGAAACCCTACCCCAGAGAATGGTTTCATAATTATAATAGCTCATTTTAATCACTGTGATTGTTTAATATATTATGAACACAGAGCTAAAGGATAATAATTGTCTTATCAGTCACCATCTCTTTGTTATCTCCAGCGCTCGTTTGGGATTTTGCATCTTATAGCTCCCCTCGCTACACCTCCCTCACATATCAAGTGGCCTTAATTACGTGGGCAGTCAGATGCTCTGGAGACAAAGCAGGGGATGACTAAACATTAGGTAAGAAGAGATGCTTGCGCCTTCCTTTTTTGTTTCTGCACAAGCCCCTGTAGCTGAAGCCGCATAGGCAGCTTTCTGCATCTTTGAGACACTTTAAATGTGAAATGAGTAATTTAGCTGAAAAATTTCAGTTATTTTTTTTTCTTGCATGCTTCATATGCTGGGTTAAAACCATTAGCATATAACAAAAATCTGAGCAGATGCAAGCAACAGATTCCTTAAGGAAATCCATATTTTTACATATTTTGTAATAAGGAAACTGTCACTCGCAGATGGTATCAAGCTAATACTGGCGGTTTGCTTGCTGATAACATACTAAAAAATAAAATTAATTGTATTCTATTTGATGACAATGAAGTCATTATCATATATACTGCACTCTTAAAGGAAACGGATCCAAAAGATGAGCTTCCTGAATGATTAGGTTTATTCAGTTGTTTTTTGTTTTTTGGCCTGGCCAGAAAAAAAAAAAAAAAAAATCCAACTTGGATCTTAGAGTTGGAATTCCCCTGCACCTGGCACTGAAATACACTATGGTTTATAAATGTGGTGAAAAAAAAAAATGCATTGAATTCCTAACAATATTAGAGAGAAGCCTAGTTGTATAAATATAACACAACAGAAACGCCCAATTCTACCTCCCAAAAGAGACATGTGAACTATTGAAATTATTCTTTGTTAATTCATGGTGAAGATACTTTCCACATTTCAGGTCAATTATTGCAAGTCATACTTGGAAATATGTATAATAAACTTTGACATTAAAATCTAATAATGGTATCTATTTTGGTATATTTGCAGCTATTTTTCGTAATAAAACAGTGCTTTTTCTTGATGTACCTTTTTATCTGCCATCTGAATAGCTCCTTTCACATAGAAGTTCATAATTAGAACTCACAATAATTATATAATAAGATAGATTTACACTTAGCATCCTCCTGTATTAACCCCTCTTCCTTCTCAATACGACATGGGAAATCATCGTTACGGGGAGTATATTTTTGACTTGTATCATAGGTTACATCCTTTTACTTAAAAGCAAACAAAACAAAAGGAGAAAGAAACCTATATAATGACTCCTATGCACCAGTAGCACCCCCCCGAACCCATCGGTCTGTGAATTTTGTTGTACCCCCAATCAATGTATCATGCTGAGGTATTTTCGTTGGTGGTGAGCTGAGATTATAATACCATTTGCTATGAGATATGGGTTATGGTATTATTTTCCAAGTTACGATTTATTCCTTGTATAATGACATAAAGAGAGTGTTCCCCGTATTAGACAAGACTCAATTGTAGATAATGTGGAAGAACAACCATAGTACATACAGCTCATTCTCTGAAAGGTTTGAATGCCTGGAAGTCAACTGAACAGGTCTTCAGAGATCATGACAAAAATAAAAAAGAATTATTTTTAAAAAATCTATGAGGGTATAAAGTATATGAATAATAGAATAGATTCATATACATTAAATCTAGATACCATAAATGTTTTAACAGAAGGCAATTTTTAACCCCGAATCAATACTATTTTTAATCATCAGAAGTTACTTAGTTAACAACCAGCTATTTAGCTTGTCACGAGCTAAACTTCAGACGATGATAATGACTGTGTAAATATCTATACGTCTATATGACATACAGGCAGGATAGAATACATTGCAAAGTTATTTGTGGTGACATAAATAGAGCTGACTATGTGCTTTGAAATCACAGAGGTGTTGGATGTCATCTCAAGATTCCTTGAGTGACTTACGCTTGGCTTTACTTTAGATGATATATACAGAGGGTGCCAGAAAAATGCATATACATTTTAAGAAAGGAAAACTGTATTAAAATTGTAATACTCAATATATACTGATAACAAAAGACGAATACAAGTCACGTGTGACTTCTGCAGTTACAAGAGGTGCTCAGAGTGGTTCCCATCAGCGTCCAGACACTTCTGATGATGGTGAACGACTGTTTGAATAACATTGACCACAGTGTCCACTTGTAGACATTTTTTGGCACCCCTGGTATATTAGGTTTGCTAGTCTATAAAATAGTTAGCCATGGATGCTCTACGGTAGAGCTGTGGTGTCAGACAAAAGTCACAGACATGTGAAAATTAGAGAGACCTTAGAGATCACCATTCAAACTTTTCCTTTTGCAGATAAGAAACTCCAGGCTCAGAACTACACCTTGATGGCATAATTGGGACAAGAGAGGTCCGAAGGCCTAATCACAATTGTTGCAATGTATATACTTGTGATTTTTGATAGGGGATAGTACAGGTCTGATAAGATGTGATTCACAAAGCAAATGAACAACCAGATCAAAATGGATTTCAAAATCTCAACTGATTTTGATCTGCTTAACTCATGGCGAGGCAGCTACTTTAGTAGGAGTGAAGAGCTCAGTAGTTTCTGTCTATTCCAGGACGGCTAGAAGGCTTTTTGTTTTGTTTGTCAAACTCACCAACAGATACAAGAGGCAAAGAGGAAGTAGATTTAACAGAAATCGAATAATCAGTCATATAATTTTATCTATACAATTTTATATGTTTAATGTAAAGGCTGCTCTCATATAAAATGAGATCTGGGAATTTTTTGTGATATTACAATGCTTCAAATCACACTCTCGAGTCTTTGTATTGTCTTTGTCCTTCATCCTCGGTCTCAAGATATTAGGTACAAACTATTAATAACTGGGATTTAAAAGCAGAGGTGATGTGGGGTAACGATAGTCCCAGATTCACATCCTAATATCAGGGCTTGAGTTTCAGCTCAGCCCCAATGGGCAAGACTGTCAGCGTCCATGAGCCTCAGTTTTTTGAGCTGTTAAATGGGGATAAAAATACCTGTTTTACTTTCCTTTGCTGAGCTATTAGAGTTCTCCAATGAGAGAGTTTCCGTGAAAGGGATTAGGACAATTAGCTTTCTCCAGGTCTGTTAGGATTTCTGAAAATTACGAGGAGGCAGGACGCAGAAGGTAGTTTTTTCTCCTCGGCCATGGAAAGCAGCTGCTCACATTCCCCAGTTTGGAGAGTACAGGGTTGTGAAGCAAGACGTTAACAGACTGGCACTGGCTGGAATTGCCCCCAGAGACCTGGCAGGGGAAGTAGATTAAGTAATAGTATGTCAAATACACATCAAGACGTATACGAGTTGAAGTTTCAAACAAATTCAGCTTTGCTCGCGCAATGCTGGGAAGCCAACAAGTGTGTCTTCCGAATTTGATTGGCACGAGGTCTGCCCTGCCTTCTGAAGCATGAATATCATACGTCTTTTCAGAGTCGGGACCTGCACACAGACTTAAAAAGCTCCCCCCACCGTTAGAGCACTTTCCCCAGGGAGGAATGCATGACATTCCAAGAACAAAATGACATCCTGAGGGTAGTTCCATATCATAGTTAAACTGAATCCGATGGTGTTACATCCTCACGCCCCGTTTTTACCAACGACACTGTTGGTTAGGAATGCTATTTTATACTTAACTGTTTCATCTTTAAATCCCTCAAAATACTCCAGAGCACTTAGCAGGCACTCGATATACATTAAATAAACCAGCAAGTCACTAAATTCATTCATTTACATAGTAAATATTCAGCGCCCTTTACGTAGCGGGTGCTGGATGAATCCAGGAAGGACCCATTTTTACACTGAGTTATTTTATTAAGCGTGTGAATGCAAAGTTTCAAATGCACCCCAGCCTTTCAAAAAGTAATTTCCAAGAGCAGAATAGGTATTCCACAGAAAGAAATGCTACAATTCCGGACTTGCTGTCACAAAGCATAAGATGGCGAATGGCACCCTGGCTTGTTGGGGAAACACCCGCTGTGTCACCCAGAAGGAACACAGACCTCCTTTAGGGCACAATGCACAGGTATTCCTGGGAAGGTGGCAGGCAAGGGGAAAAGCTAGGCTGAAAGTGGGAAACTGCAGCCCACTGAATACCTCCGCCACTTAGTAATTGCTGCTGTCTAGGTACTTATACATGGGCTATTAGGACCCCAAATCGGTGGGTGATGTGTTTGATTATGTTTTGTAAGAGGAGGTATTAGTGTTGTTGGTAAAATAAGTTGAGTGCTTTAGAGGTTTAAAAATACATACTTCATCCTAAGGAAGCTTAATTCAGGAAGGATATTTTCTTGTTCTGAATTATGCAATTTTCTAAGTAAAAGAGTCATGAATGTTTTTAGTTCAGCAAGTTTGAGTTGGCATTAAAATGAGTCCATGAGAATGTGCCAGGACCCCATAAATAAACCCTAAGCATGAAATGTCTGATGTAACCATAACCCTCAGGTCAGATTCCTTTTAAATATCAATGCACGGCTGGAGTTAAAACGATGCCACATCTTAAGTGGGTTCTAGCTACAAGCAGTAAGTTTAAAAAATTAAGTAACTGTTTCCTTTCATAAATGTTTCCTCCAAAGGGTACGTTTATGTGCATAACCCATAGATGAGTTAGAGCATCGAGTTTCATCAGGAAAAGGACTTGGGAAGAGAGCGCACACATTCAAAACAATACAAGCTCTCTGTATACGGCCTTGCATGTTTCAAGGTAACGTGACATCCATTACCACACTTCAGGCGTCACAATAACCTTTCAAGGCAGATTAGTACTTTTCCCAGATAATAAGCCAAGAGAAGCAAATTGACATATGTTTGCTTCCGATGGGGTATAATCTTCTGGCTTTAACACCACTGCTTTCTGAGTATACCACAGAAATAGGCCATGACCACAGGGAGCATTGGTCTGGATTAGAAAGATCTCTCTGCTTAAGCCCCGAGATCTTGGCTCTCTTCTCTCATTCTCGCAACTCAGGCCTGAGCAGTATTTTCAATGTAGGGTGTGGGTTTTCCCTTTGTAGGAGCAGATCAGGCTAACAGGTTGTAAGGCTTTTCAAAACATTATTATTAATATCTTTCATATTTATTTGAAAGACATCATCACTGGTAGTTTCAGGGAGGTAGGGGGCGTGCTTCGCCTGACTGGTTTGCTGTTGAATCCACAACCTAAGAGACAGTTCTCAGCACTTAGTGGTAGATCGTGAAAAAATTGTTCCTGAATTCAAGGATAAGAGACTGAATCCTGCACGTGCGCGTAACTCAACTTGGAAATGGTGGTTTTTGGAGCCATGGAGTTCGTTCCTTCCAATCTGAGACTTTTCTTCTCTGCTTATTTACAACACTGGCACTGAATCCAGAGACTTTATCAATAAATAATTTGCATTTATCTTGTGTTCTCTAGTTGAGCTACTGTGTAAATCTTCTCCTCGTTTGATGTTTTACTTTTGAGTGGTAATAATTCATTCTCATGAGGCTCCTGAATCTTCTAACATGCAGAGCTACTCAAATATGTGCGAAAGACACAAGGGACATTAATAGATGGAACCCTCCCTGATACACATCCCAGGTCACGTTCAACGTAGCACGTTTCTTTTATTAGCTCTGTTTCAGTTTTCTCACCCCAAAATTTGAAGTGCAAATAAATACATACTGGGCAAGAATATTGTACTGAGTGTCATAGTTGTATTCTAGGGAAATCAGTGCTGCTTTAGTTATGGCAGCGTTTTCTTCGAAGTACCATTCTGTTACTCTGAGTAACCTACATGCCCATCAATGGATGAATGGATAAAGAAGTGGTACACATGTACAACGGAACATTACTCAGCCATAAAAAGCAATGAAATCTTGCCATCTGCAACAATGAGGAGGAACCTAGAAGGCATTGTGCTGAGTGAAATAACTCAGACAGAGAAAGACAAATACCATATGATTTGACTTATATGTGGAATGTACACAATAAAATAAGCGAACAAACAAAATGGAAACAAACTCATAGATACAGAGAACATTCTGACGGTTGCCAGATGGGAGTGGGGTTGGGGAGATGAGTGAAAGCGGGGAAGGGATTAAGAAGTACAAATTGGTAATTATAAAATACATACAAGGATGTACATAACAGCATAGAGAATATAGTCAGTAGTGCTGTAATAACTATGTGTGGTGCCAGATTTATTGGGGTGATCACGTTGTAAGATATACATGCATGACTACTGTATTGTACACCTAAAACTAGTATAATATTGTATCTCAACTGTAACTGAAAAATTAAAAATTATTTTAAAAAATTAAAAATAGATCTACCATACGATCGAGGATTTCCATTCCGGGTGTATGCCCAAACAGGGTATGGAAGAGAAATATGCACTCCCATGTTTATTGCAGCATTATCCACAACAGCTGAGACATGGAAAGTTCCCATCAACAGAGGAGAGAATAGAATATCATTCAACCATGAGAAAGAAGAAAATCCTGCCATGTGTGACAACATAGATGAATCTTAAGGAAACTACGCTAAGTTAAATAAGTCAGACAGAGAAAGACATATAGTGCATGGTATCACTTATAGGTGGAATCTAAAAAAGCCCAACTCATAAAAACAGAGAGTAAAATGGTAGCTATCAGAGGCTGGGGTTAAGGGAATAAGATACGTGGTTTAAGAGTACTAACTTTCAATCAGTAGTAAGTAACTCCTCGAGATCTAATGACAGTAGAGTGACTATAGAGAGTAGTATTGTATTATAATCATTAATCTTGCTAAGAGATTAGATCTTAATTATCCCAACCACAAAGAAATGATAATTATATGATGTGATAAGACGTGGTAATTATTGCTACGCTGGCAACCCTACTGCAACATATAAACATATCAAATCAGCATATGTACACCTTAAATTTACAGTTACACGTGAAACATTTTTCAATGAATTTTTTTAAACCAATGTTTGGTGCTTAATTTTGTCCTTATTTTATTTCATTGCCATTTTTTGAAGGCAGGGGGTAAGGTGGATGACTTGTTGCCCTATTTCGTTTTAAAGTGATGATTCTTATTTTATGATCGTTCTATCATTGTCTTTGATGAGGTTGGAATTTCAAGATCTAAGGCCTATTATGTAAAATGTTCATATTTGACTACTTATCTTACCCATTTAAAAAGGCCATGGTTTCAGTTTTCAAAATAATGTTAAAGACATGTGTGTTTTTTTCTCACCTTAACCTTCATTTTTCTTGCAATGTAAAATTTTTTCTTCTTATGAGGATTAGATAAGAATTACAGTCATTCTCTAGTTCCTAGTTAGAGGTCCTTCAGCAATGTGTTGAGATTTTCTGCGGGCCAATTTTCCTAAATGTATCATCCGGGACCCTTGGAAAAGATATTGATTCCCTGGTCTATCTCTTGGAGATTCTTATATGGACCATCCAGAGAGATTATTAACGGGTTTTTCAGGTAAATCTTATGAGCTGGCAAGTTTGGGATCAGTGATACTTTAGGGACAGAGACAGAAATCCACTTGAACACTCACTGTGGGGGTGGGCACTTATTTCATTTGGCCAGAGTGATCAGATTAAATATAATTTTTATGTCAGCTCAAGTCCTGGGCCCACGTCGGGAAAACGCTCAAACATCTGCTGAATGTGATGTTTTAATCCCTAATTGGTGACGTTTACTGTGATTTGTGGCACTTGTGATTCCAAATCATTTTTCTGACACTTGACAGAGATGGTATGCGGTACTAAACTGCTTTCACCTGCTGAAATAGGTTGCATTTTAAGCAGGGTTAACTGGGGTGCACCATTTGGAAGTAGTTTGCAAAATGCCTCAATTCTCTCGGGGAGGCAGCCTGTGTGCCCTGTGGTTCCTGAGTGCTTTCAAGGCTTAAACTTGCTCTCTACGTCAATCAGCTCGGAACCAGGAAAGAAGGCCGGATACTAGTTCTACTCACCGGGACAGTTTTGGAACATTATAGACTTTTGTCGCCATTTGATATCATTAGTTCTAGAGCAGAATGTGATGGCATGCTGTGAAATATTGTGTCATTCTCAGAGGCCAATCGCCTGGATTGCACAGCAAGCACTAATCGTTAATTTCAGCTCAAGCCGATAAAGATAGTGCTAGAAATGGCTGGAATCACCATAGTCAAATCCTGCAGTAAAAAGCTGGCTTCTGACAGCTTGTCCTTATCAATATGGGAGACAGACAAATGTCAAACAGTTTGAAGGTTTAATTTGTTTAAAGCGCGCATCAAAACTTGACTCGTTCTGTGCAGGTTATTTATATATTTGTTTGTTTACTTGTGGATGGAGATAGGACAGGACCAGGAGGAGAGAATCTTAAAATTCCCTGAATCTGTGTGCTGGCGATGAAAATATGGTGCCTATGTCATGTTGTTGCAGTCCGCAGCACGTGTACTTAATTTATCGTTAATTAAGTTTGGAAGTCATTACATGCAAGGTACTATCTGTTACTTACACTTTGTGTCATACTTTCCATTATTTCACAGAAGCAAAGTAAAAAGAGAAACGGTGATGAGGGAAAGAGGCAGTGATAGTTTTAAGGAATAAGGTCAATTGAAACTCACGTTAGTTTAGATTGCAGATGTGCCCTCTCCCCATGGCATTGCCTTTATAACTTTTGCTTGTGCAGCTCAGACCTGACAATTGGAGAAGGGCCCATCAGGAAATCCTGGGGCCCTGAAAAGGGGCTTCAGAAACAAAGTTCTTGAAATTGTGAAACCGAAGGAAATTGATGTCTCTAATAAATTAAACTTGAATAATTGTACTATATTAATTAATTGATAATAATAGCATTAAAGAAAGAAATAATAATGATAAAATATTCCTGTTTATAGTAAGAAATTGAATAGCTAAAAAAAATAGAAAAATATCCTACTAGGTGACTTTTGGGGAAAGGCTGGCATATTACCTTACAATATATTTCCTATGCATAGTTTTACTTGTAAGACTTCTTTTCTTACAAATTTCAGAAAAGCCATCATTAGCTGACATTGACTGAGGTGCCCCCAGTTCTCCGAGGAGGTTGGGGGTTATGAGGAGAATGCTATAGCTTGATTCAGAGCTTAGATCGCATGGCCAGGATGCAATTTTCTCTCGATCTATCCTCTGGCCTTAGGAGTGTCCGTCTTCTCATACAGGCTCCTCCCTGGATAAACCAATATGGCTGCCAAGTTCAAAGAACTCCTCACGTTTAGGATGACCTTACCATGGTGAAATGTTTCTACTGAGTAATGCTTAGAGGAGGCTTTGTTTTGGAGTGGAAGGACAAAAATGGATATGAATTCTGATTTATGTCTAAGAACTGTCTTCTCTCATCTGATCTTCCTTTTGGTTCAATGAGACTAAGGGCCACTCATTCCAAAATTGTTGGAATCAATCACTTTTTAAATTTTATCCGTCACCTCAGGATGCTCATTGGCAGGAAGAATATTATATTTAGGGAAGCATTTACTCTTCAAATACTTCTAATAATAATAATAATAAACTGTTAATAATGTTGATAAAAGCAGTTAATCATTCCTATAGTTTTAAATAGCTTTTTCTCGGCCTGTAAAGACAGAACTTCGAGCTTGCCAAAAATTGAGGGGTCAGAAACTCTGAAATGAGACGTCACATGCATTCGTGTCTTGAACCACAAATGGGGATGAAGAAACCACGTGGCAGGGCTGTGTGCTGGAGGCTGAAATATGTTAACACACTGAATATCCAAGTGCATTTGCACTGCTTGAATGCCATAAAAATTTACAAAACCACTCTGAGTAACACACAGCGCACATTTACTAATATTAGGTGTACAGATCATTATTTTTTTTCTGAACATAAAGGTAGCCACTTTTCACTCTGATGCACGGTCCATAGTTTCTACAAAATTTCCTTGAAATGCATTACAAATCACAAAAGATAACTCCACTGAGACATGGGCTACTGCTTATTTATTGTTCTGGGTTCATGGTCAAGTCCGCTATCGTAGTGAGTTTATGTTGCCTTTCTGTAGGTCAGCATTGTCTGGTGTGTTGGGAAGAGCACAGGACCATATATCATAAGCCAGAACTACTTGTGTGATCCGGAACAATCAAGAAACATTTCTGGGGCTCATTTTCATCACATGTAAAATGGGGAGTTGACATTATAGGACTACTTACATCGTTTCCTCTTTTAAGGTTCTACTACTCTACACCGTTAACCAATTTGGTCAACATCAGACAACACTTTTAAAGAGCAAAGAGGCAGATGGGGACCTATTGCTCACTGGCTGGCTGCAGAGACTGCATTTCGACAGAGACTCTAAGTTGGGAGCATAAACAACAAATTAAAAAAAAAATCACAGCTACATAACATTTGGAAATTTGAATCCTTTTCGGTCTAGACAAGTCAAAACACTCTGCCCTAAAATGTAAATTACACCTATATAACTGCCCATAATTCAGTTCTAATGCAAATAAAGATCACACCATTCAATGACATTACATATTTTATGGGAGGTCACCTATAATAACTTTCCCAATCAAGTGATTTGGAGGGCATATTGTTGAATTTAATTCAGCATTTAGGCCCTTTATTATGCTATTTCTAATCAAGCACTTGAACTGGAACCATCAGCTGATTCTTCCTAAACAACACTTAAGTGTTCACGTTAAACTTTGAGGGAAATGATAATTTGCATATTCCTAATCCCAATTTAATTCCAAGCACAGCGTTTAATTCCAACTATTGCACTTTGTAAATCATTCCTACTCTCATTATTACCATTGCTACTATTACTGTTGCTCAGATAACATTTATTGAGCACTAACTGTGTGCTGCTAAGAAACTTATCTCAGCTCGTCCTCACCACAGATGCTACTTTTAGCCTCATTCCGTGGCTTAGAAAACCAAAGCTTAGGTAGTGTAAACAATATACCCAAGACCACAGAGACGCTAACTCCAGGAGAAGTCAAACCAGTATGAATTGATATCAGACTTGTATTTGTATTTCTAAGTTTTTGAAAGTTGAAAGAAACCAACATTCCTTGAGCGTGAAACAGGAATGTCAGGTTCAATGTCATTTATTGGATAAAAATTATAGAACACTGTTTCAGTCCATTCAGGCTGTTGTAACAAAATTACCAGAGACTGGGAGCTTGTAAACAATAGAAATCCTGGTATAAATTCTGAGGTATAGCTCTAATCTAAAAGGTTCCCCAGATAGACCAAGACATGTTGTGAAAAAGTCCATCTTTTCCCTATTTAAGTTTGATGCCACGTTTTATTGTGCAATAAATTTCCATATGCAGTGAAGTTTCTGTCTAAATTACCTATTTTCTTTCTTTGGTTGTCTACTTATTAGTATAGCAAATTCCATACTGCTTTAATTTAAAGGGTTTATAATATGTTAATACCAGGGAAGGCTTGCCTTCCTTTTTGTGTTGTTTTTTTGCTTGTCTATTCTTTAACATAAAGGTTGTTTTTGTTTGTTTGTTTGTTTTTTTCTAATTTGATATGTATTTGTAATTGAGATTGCATTAAATTTCTAACTTAACTTAGGAAAACCTGATGTTTTTTATTAATATCCTATGAGCATAAAGTTTCATTTAATCAAAATGAATAAGTTCTAAATATCTGCTGTACAATATTGTACCTATAGTCACAATAATGTACTGTACACTTAAAAATTTGTTAAAAGGGGAGACCTCATGTTAAATGCGTTTGCCAAATTAAAATACATATATATATTATATATATATAATATATACACACATATTTGCTTTTATATCTTTAAAGGAAATTTTGAAACTATTTTTAATGTAAGATTTGGACATAAAAACAGAAATGTTTTAAATATAAGGATTAAATTAGAAACTATTCTAATAAATAACACTTTTGTTTATGGGGGTACTAAACTATGAATTCCTTTTAAAACTGTTACAAGAATAGTCTTCTCTCTCTCTCTCTCTCTCTCTCTCTCTCTCACGCACACACACAAACAAAAAACAAAAACACAACAAAAAAACAGGCAATTATAGATTATAGAAATTATAGATTATGAATGCAGTCTGTTAAAATTTATTTTCCTTTGTGAATTCATGGGTCTTTGAGCATTATTGGAACGTTAATTTGACAAACGCACTATATGTAATATCCTTAGGTATCTAATGACTTTGCTAATTATTTATCTGCTGAACAGACAAAAATGTCTCCCTCTTGTGTCGCCAATTTTAAGGCTGTAAATCAATCAACCAATACAGGCAAACTTACTTTTAAATTTGATTTAACTGAGGAGAGTGGGGAAAGTACCTTAAAAATGCACCTTCTAATAACTTGTAATGTAAAACAGCATTGGTTTATATGCTAGTATCATTAATTATCTTTTCTTAACAATAGCAAATCGGTTGGAGAATCGTAGATCTTCATTTACAAGACAGAGTGGTATAACAATATTATATGAAATAGAGTGATTTATTGAACTTGGGAATTTCAGTAAAAGGCCGAATGGCTTTCAGATCCAGTAAGAACTGTCTCTTTGATGATCACATTTGATCTAGTGGGAACTGTCACTGTTTCCTGCCAAGAAAAAATGTAACTTCTGCAAAACCTCCGTGACTTCCTGTTCATTGCCGAGCTTTGTGAATCATTGATTCCCACTCTTTCCTTGAAAATGTATGGGAACCAGGAGCCATCCCCGTAGTTCCTGACTGGCTGCCCGTGAAGCAAAATAAAGAAAGACTTAAACTTCACAATTCCCAATAATGAGCAATCATTACTCAAATTACTCCAAGCACTGATTAGGTTTAAAGTAATGAAGAAACCACCATAATCAATCATCATCAACCCAAGGGAAGTCAGTCTGTGTGGAGAGACCCTAGGAATTAGCGCAGGGCTCCACCTACAGGGGTCCGGGGGCAGAAGAACAGAACCGCAGGCGGCTCGAGGCCACGCAGCCCTTCCTCTTCACGCTGCTCATGCGCACCGCCTGTCCGGAATTCTAAACGGAGGAACACTACGTGCAAAGTCTCGTTTCAATGGAGCCGCCTTCAAAACAAGCAGGCCTCCTGGAAACACAGCCTACATTGTGGTGCTGTCACACATGCCATCGTTAAAAAAATAAACAGGAGGATTAGAGCAATTATACTGACGCATGGTAAAGATTAGATGGATGGATGGATGGATGGATGGATGGATGGATGGATGGATGGATGGATGGATGGAAGGATAGATAGATTATAGGGAGATAATAGGGAGATAGATGATAGGGAGATAGATGATAGGGAGATAGATAGACAGACAGACAGGCAGGCAGATAGATCGATCGATAGAGAGATAGAGAGATAGGTAGATGATGTGATAAAATTTCCAACTATGCTATAGGGTAACCAACCACCTTTGTTTAACAGGGGTGAGGTGTTCCTGGAATATGAGGTTCTCAGTTTTCAAACAGGACAGTCCTGGCAAACCAGGTTGAATTAGTCACCCTATTACAATATTAGCTTTTCAACAGGGCGACATTTTCAAATTCAATTTATACCAACCATGGTGGCCATATGTGGGAAGGAGGGGAGTATCAGTAACAAATTCTAAGGGAATCCCTTTTGGCTACTTTTTACTGCAAAAGAGAACAGCTTTCTAAGTGAGCATGAAATGTTCTTGGTAAGCACCTGAGCAATATTTGGTTTCCACCATTTATTCAGGAAAGTTGCAGAGCCAAGAAACTTATCCTTGCCATATGTTTTCAGTTTGGCTACACTTGACAATTTACTGGGATTCTGCATATCTGAGAAACAATTATAATGGCACCTTTAAGTATGAGTCAATTTAACAGAACCCAGCAAGGTCACATAAAAAAGAAATTAAGGTTACCAAACATACGTAGAAAATTTGTGATCGCAGATGGACATACATATATACTGTTGGGGGGGTACGTATATAGTTTTGAATATGGGTGTTTGTTGGTCCACTCGGAAGATAACTGACTGTATTCTGTCCAATAGTATTTTACTAAGCAGATATTATTCAAAAGACAAATCAACTGATTACCCAATTTAAATGTGTATGTGTGTGTGTGTGTGTGTGTGTGTGTGTGTGTGTGTGTGTTTGCGTGTATGTGTGTACTTAGCTATGGTCTGATTTCTAGTACATAATGAAAATAAGATACAAATTTGTGCAATCCTTTCCTAGTTCTTTTTTGCAATATTCAATTGGTTAGAGAAGTACTACTAAACCAGGGAGTTTCAAAAAGATGGATTATATTTTAAAGCATTTTGGAAAATATTTACGAAAGTTTCATGCTAATGGTGTTCGTAATTGAACTGCAGTGTCATGGATTGCTTCTTAGCGCTAGGTTCTCAGAGACACTGACAGAATGAGTCTTCTTATATGAAAAATTTCTACATTACCCTCATTTAAAATGTATGTGGACCATCTATCTTTGACAACAATAATAAATTATTTCCATGGTAACCAGAGATAGAGCCAAATGGATGTCATCTCAGCATAGTAACAAAGGAGACTATAGAGGAAGTTCCTTGTCAATGTTTGGTCAAGATACCGCATTGTAAACATTTTAAAACTAAATTATTGTGACTGTGACTGAAGATTATCGGGCTATTAGAAAATGAATTGACAGCGGAAAGGTAAATCATCTTTTTGGCAAAATGAGAAATAACAAGGCTGGGAAAGAAAATATCACCTGTATAGGTTTTTGTACAAGAACCAGAAACGGATATGGGCTCTTAACAGTAAATTAATAAATGAAGACTTCATAACTAATAATAATACTTTATAATAATACTAATAACCCTTTGTCAAGCTGTCAAACATCCAATGAAGAGTTTGTACTGAAAGATGATGGTAAGACATAGATTTAGTTACCATTTGCAGCAGTCAGCCATAGCATTTATTACGTCAACCACTGTTGGTAATTTTGTTAACTATGAATTTTAGAATGTCCCATTATTCTGTAGATCCATTCTTGTCTATTTTCTCTCTTTAATGAACTCTACCTACTTTTGACTGGAAAACAGTCAGATTATGAAACTGAATTCTAGTTATTTGAAATGTTTACTGACCCCTCCACCCCCAAAGGCTTATTTAAAACTTCACAACATTTATAGGAACTATTCAGTCTCAGTGATGGCCCTCACTAGCATTGTTATGCACATAACACATCCTTTCTCACATATAAACTCCATTAGCTTCCAAGATCAAACACTTAATTCAGTATTAATCAATGTAAATCATGCCAAACTACAAAAGGATTGCATATGTTAATAAGTTGGTGCTGGGACTACCAAAAAGACACTAGTCAGTAAACTAATTATTTAAAAAATTTATTGGTTTTTCCCTATTGATTGATTGTTGGACATATTCTCTCATGTATTAATTCAGTTTCTAAAGATTAACCCTCATAAAAATATTCATAAGTGGGGGCCACCTTAACTATACAGATGCTCATGTGGCCTGATTTGAAAAGCGAAAAACTGGGAAAAACTAATACTAGGCTGTAAATATTATGGTAGGTTAATATAGTAATGATACCTATCATTTACTTGCCAAATAATTGTTAGGTGTTTGGAAAAGTGCCAAATCGATTACTTACATTATCTCAAACCCCTTCGATATCCTCTGCAGTAGATATAATTCCCCCATTTTACAGATGACAAAATGAACCTTCGAGATAGTATGTGACTTTCCCAAAACACCCAGGAGATAAGAGGCTGGTTCAGGATCCAAACCAGACTTATCCCGGAGCCTGTCCTTACCGATACAATACACTACTTCCCATATAATACAACAGTTAGCGTAGTTAATGCAAGTTACGCTTTTCGAGGGTCTTTACTGAGCCAATGAGAGCATGAGGGGCATTGAGATATAAAACAAACACAGCACAGGGAACAGAGTCAATCATAGTGTAATAAAAACGCATGCTGCCAGGTGGGTACTCGACTTACGGGAGTGGTCATTGCACAAATTATGGGATATAAATGTTGACCCTACGTTGTGCACCTGAAAGTTATATAAAACTGGGTGTCAACTGTAATTGGAAAATGTAAATAAATAAGTAAATAAGTAATAAAACCCTACATGACATACGCATTGGTCCAGTGGCCTCTGGGCACATATTATGTTCAAGGCACTTGTCACCTGAGTTCAGAATGACACAATGAGATCAACTATTAAAAAAAAAAAAGTCTGGAAGGGGACATGAAAATGGATTAGTAATGGTTTTTTTTCTGGGGAGCAGAAATATGGACCATTTTTCTGTTGTTCCTGAGTCTTCTCTGAGTTTTCCAAGAGCGCACACAATGAGAAAGAGCCTTGTCAAGTCCCAGGCAGCGTGATTACACTGCGGCCCCACTTCGGTCGCTTGCCTGGCCAGGCCGCCAGACATGAAGACACTCCTGCTAAAATCGATTGCACACCAAGTTTATTTCTTGTTCGGATATTAGATGCCAGGTTATCTATTTATTATTGGCAACTGGTAACAGGATCAGCTCAGCCCACACAGGGTGCTCGTGTGTCCGTGGCTCCCTCTGCTCTGTGGCCTTTTCACACCAGATCCCCACAATTCAGCTCCTTTAAATAGTGTAATGTGTCCACGCGGGTTCCCCTCCCTCACTGTGTCCTTGACATGGTCACTTTGGAAAAACAATGGGCTCCTACTAAAACCAACCAAGGCCTTTCTATATCAACCTTGCAGAAAACAAGCAATTAGAGGAATACCAAGAATTCCAAGTTAGTGAAAATTTGTAAACATGTATTACGCATCTAATTCACTGTCTTATTTAATAATTAAAACATGCGTGTGTGTGTGTGTGTGTGTGTGTGTGTGTGTGTGTGTGTTCTCTATTCCAAACACTCTATTCCTGCACCTCTCACATCAGTGGATTACCCACGTTAAAATTCTGTATCATGATTTGTAGTTGCTCTCCCCCCAAAGCCAAAGCTGTCATGAAGCAAAGAGCTGTGACCTGCCTACCCCTTCACCCCCAGCCATCCCCCCTCTGTGGGCTCATCTCCTCCATGTTGGCCCTTGTCCCCTCTACACCAGCGGCACTGCCTCCAGCGGGATCCTCCAAACGCCAAGTCCACTCCCAACGACGTCTTCCTATGCCCATTCTTTCCACCTGCCACGCTTCTTCCAGCTCTGCTAACTTCTTCAACTTGTCTGAGCTGCCGTGAGGCCTGCCCTAGCGACCTCACTACCGGATTTAAATTTGACACCCCTCTCCCCCCCCCTCTTCATCCCCTTATCCCCGTTCTGTGTTTTTCCTTGTTTCAATACAGAGCACGTATAACCTTGTACCATTATATATTTTACTCATTTATAATCTTCCCTGTTGATTGATTCCCTCCCATCATTAGAAGGCAAGCTTCTCATGGGCAGACGTTCTTTTATTCCTATGGTTAACTGATACAACGTCAATCGCTCAAACAGCCACAGATACAGCACAGCCTCTGGCATATAACAGGTGCTCAATAGACAGTGACTAGATGGATGGATGTTACTGCTGCCTGATACAGAAATGGAAGTAAGACCGGGCTGCTTGGTCCAGATGGACATAGAACATTCAAGTCCAATACCAGCTCTTGCCAAGTCACTTCAGTTATAGCCCTATCTGACCCACCTAGGTTTTTTTTTCTTTTTTTAAGAAAATGAACAAATAGCCACCTTCCTAGTCCTGTGCTCACAAATCCACCTTACAAGTTCTAACTGTGAAACCCTCATGGCGGTTGATATATACTGTGTTCCCTACACGGTGCCTTTCCATCGTGGGTAAACTTTGTCCCTGACCAGACCCTGGAGGAAGATGCCCCGGTTTCTTACATCAGCCCCAAAACACAGTCTTCAGCCCATCGTCCATTCTGCTCTGAGACATGCTTCTCTGTTTTGCTGAGCTCGGGTCCATTTTAGCAAAATCGTGATCAGAGAGAAGGAACTTCTCCATCCCCCCGCCCATGGCCAATTAATGATGCCTCATTAGACAAATCGCTTGGAACGCGGATGAGGTTTTCCTGAACACAGAGGCCAGTCGGATCGATCGTCTTCCCACCTGGGCTCTTGAGCGAACAGCCAAAGGTTAGCCCAGTTCTTGGGGCCTCCATTGTGTCAGCAAAAATTAGCAAGGAGGTGGCCAAGTTGTCAATAGAGCATGGAGACAATTAGTTAATGATTAGGGAGCCAGTGGTTGGGGAATTGATAACAAAATGAGCCGTCTTGGGTATATTTGCATGCATTTGGAAAATCTATATCGCACAGTGAAAAGTATATTACCGCAGAGAGAAAAATGATGTGCCTTGAAATCAAATTAAACAAGAGAACTTACTGGTGGGCAAAAATATGCCCAACTTGGAAGAAGGTCATGATCATGTCAGAATAATGCAATAGCACCAATTAAACAGATTAATTATCAACCCCCAACTATGCTAATTCCTTGACTTACACATAAGGATTTCCCTCTGAATTTGGATTCATTCATTCATTCATTCATTCATTCATTCATTCATTCACCATATACTGAGCACCCATTACATCAGGGGAAACAATGTAAAATTATATAGGCTTGGTCCCTGCTCTTAAAGACATGAAATTGTGGTAGGGAAGTCAGATTTAAAAAAGAAACTATTACTATAACTATAACACAAATTGTTGTAAGGATGTTGAAAACATTCTGAGCATATTCAGGGGTAGGGGAAGGGAGACTCAGATTGTCAGGATAGATTAAATAGAAATGTAAAGTATATGTTATATTTTTCTCCTTGGAACATGCACGTTCTGGGGCATCCTCTGCAGATAATGTGGTGTTTCTAACAGAACAAGGCCTGGGAGAGGCTGGTGGGGCCTGAACTTCTGGAACTGTCAGAAGTGGGGAAGTTAGTCAGCGTGGATTTATCCTGCTTTATTTAAAATTCTGCTGCGGCTTTAGCCTAAGGGTGTATCTACAGTCACTGGAAATGACGGGGGTGTCTGAGGTCATTTTTCTGACAGTTTGCAAATCATTTGAACCTGCTGTTATCATTTCAACAGCAGCAGTGGGAAATCGTGCAAATCCAAAGGCACGCTGCAAGTGCGACTGGCGAAGATTTTCAAATGTTGGCAGGATCTCGCCAAGCAGAGATGCCACAGCACTTCGTGTCACCTTGGACAAAACGCTTCTATCCAATGCCAAACACTTGGGACTTGTCAGGGAAGTCAAATCATGAAACCTCAGAGACAAGGGCTCTTAGAGCCAGAAAGAGCCGTCTTGAAATCATCTCGTCTGTTATCATTTCAGAGCGAAACCTCCCAGGCTGACTTCCTTAGGGCAGAGCCGGCTTAGAACCCATTCCTTCTGTCTTGGGTCAGATGGTCAGGCCACGCCAGGAAGCTAAAGGTCTGGTATGACAAGGCCAGAGGAGATAACATTTCAGAGTCCCCACCTAAATGTAAATCTGCTACATCCACAGATGTAAGGATGAATCATTCCATTTCAAACCAACATTGTTTCTCTAACTCCAATACCCAAATTCCCCAGTTAAGTATACAGAGGCTGCCCAAAAATGCAGGGGGTGCCAAAAAATGTATACACATTTTAAGAAAGGAAAGAAACTATTAAAATTGTCATACTGAATATATACCAACAACAAAAGATGAATACGAGTCACATGTGACGTCTGCAGTTACAAGAGGTGCTCAGAATGGTTCCCATCAGCGTCCAGACATTTCTGATGACGGCGAACTACTGCTTGAGCAACGCTGACCACAGTGTCCACTTATATGCATTTTTTTGGCATCCCCACTATTTCTGCCAAATTTATTTTTACTTATAATACAGGCCCATTTATGTACAAATACATTGATTATCCAGCCAGTTCTTCCCATAGGAAAGCAGAAAACTGATTTAGCTGGTGGTTTTCATCTGTTAATTCTTAGTGCAAAGACACATCTGTTTCCTTTTTTTGTTGTTGTTTTCATTTGGAGGAAATATGTGAGAGGGTGATTTTAAAAATTAAAATGTCAACTCATTCTCCTAAATATAAGGTATTTTTAGTATTACTGCAAAGTTAACATCTATAGCTATGAATTTGTAGTAATTTCTCTCCACTATTTTCTAAATGTTTCTGCTGACAGGGCTAATATAGACACAAATAAAGGCATCTACCACTTGGATTATTAATAAAGTATGAAATTCCATTTGGACTCACCTACACGATGCCAAATCAATTGGTCCAGTTAAACTCGCAGTCAAAGTAGTCAAAGAATCAAGGAGTAATTTGGTTTTATAGAGATAACACTACATGTCCCTTTGCAATGACCATTTGTTGTAATTCCACTGAAATATTTGACTTCATTCAGCTGGTGGGGGAGGAAGGTGGGAGGGGTTACAGTTTTCCATCTTACCTTTTCTGCAGTTATCCATAATGATTTTTAAAAACTTTACAAAAAAATAACCTGTTGATAGTTGGGCATATGACCCATAGATAAAGACTGTATTTCCCACCTTTATATAAAGAGGCGATATGGAAATTCATTATAAGGATTGGGCTCACACAGTCAGGGAGGCTTAGAAGTCTCACAGTTGGCTGACTGCATCCCAGAGACGAGGAAAGCCAGTGGTGGGGCTGTTGTCTAAACCCGAAGGCCTGAGAACTGGGGGGCAATGGTGTATGTCCCACGAGAGGGCAAGAGGAGGCCTATGTCCCAGCTCGAACAGCCAGGCAGTACACACGCGCCCTCCCTCATGTTGCTCTGTCCAGCCCCTCAGTGGGTTGGTTGAGGGCCATCTGCTTTATTCAGTCTACTGAGGCAAGTACGAAGCTCATCAAGGAACACCCTCAAAACGCACCAAGAAACAATGTTTAACCAAATATCTGGACATGTCAGGACCAGGTCAAGTGGACACAAAAAATCAGCCACCACAGCAGCTTGTCACTGAAAGTCCTGTCCAATGAGATGAAAGTGGAAGTCGTGAGTCTAAGACGTGATCCGGAAGTGACGCCTTGCAGTCACTGCTGTCCCTTTCCCCTGTGGTGTCACTGCGATGGGGAGAGGAGGACAGCTCTAGGGAGCCCTGATCTGACAATCACAGAACCACCACGTTAGCCCTGGGCTGCCTTCGTTTTCAGAAAGAAACTCCCGCCCGGGTTAAGCTATTGTTATTTCGGGTATTCAGTCACTTCCGGTTGAATCTACTCTTAACTCTTTTATGGCGGAAAAAGAGAGAGAAGAATGGCAGGAGAGCAAAATACATACATGTATGTTCAGCATTTCCCATTGCCTTCCTTGGGTTATTGGAAGGAATAAACCATTGATGTAATAGCTGTTACGTTCTGCATTTTAGGAAGGAAAAGACTGACACTCAGAAAGGTTAAATATCTTTCCTGAATTCATAAAGCTACGATGAGACCAAGCTAGATTTCGACCAAGTTCACTGACTCCAAACCACACTCTGAAGGGTACAAGTGATGCTTCTCACAATCTATTAGCAGTTGGTTACCCCCGGGGTGGAGTGTGGCATCATTTTTCAGTGCCCAGGATCTGTAATGTTTCACACCAGATTTTAGTGTCATAAAACGCCTGGGATGAAAGTGAAGACGCCATGTAAAATATATTCACCCCTTGAGGAATTTCTTAAGTCAGAATATTACACTCCTGTCAAAACATATAGAATGCTCATTTTGAAATAACTAAATTCAGTGTCAAGAAATGATGTGCTCTTGTTGCAGTATCTTTTGGAAAATAATCCTGGAGTGAAATTTAGCAGGTTTTCTTCTTCTTCGGTGAGAATCACATCCACAAATGTGTACTCTAATCACCACATCAAAGTGACTGATTTGTGCCTGTCCCAGCCTTCTCTTTGCCTTCTTATTATGCTCAGAGACTTGGTTTTGGATTATGTTCAAGTAGTTTCTTTTCTAGTGTAGGGGTTTGCCACGGTTTATTTTAGCTTCTTACATTCTCTCAAGCCTTTAAAGATGATTCCTTTCTGTTTCAGGGGTTCTAACGGAATTGTCTGCCCAGGACTCTTAACATACTGTAATAAGAGGCTTCCACTTCATTGGGTTACAAGAGAACACCAGGAATTGAAAGAGGAGCCTTCCGAAGACAGAAATACAGAGGGACGCAGGAATGCAGGTTATCTTCTGACCCACTTGCCTGTCCCTTGATGTTCAGATACTTAGTTTTATGTGCCTCAGTGCTTTCACACACAAACATCCAATTCTTTTCAATTTAGATCGAGTTGTCAGCACCTTTGCTTTCTGACCCTGAGGGTTGGGTGCCCTAAGTTTCAAAAGGAAACTGACGTTGAAAAGAATCAGAAGAGATTTGTAGATATTTGACTCCTCTCGCTCTTCTTTCACAAATTATAGTGGCTTAAATTCTGACCAGGCAGGTTGATCTGACTAGAATGAAAGTTGGTCATGGTTTTGGAGAGTGACACAGACAAGCGATGATGTCGTCCTCAATTCCTTCTTCTCTCTGCTGGTCCATACCCCTATTGACTTCACCTCAAACACAATTCGAATTTCCCTTTTACCCTTCAACGTCACTGAGCTTGTCCAGAAATTACGATCATAAAAATTTCTAATTTGGTGCTCAATCCAGTTAGTTGGTGTTAAATCATCATATCAGTTTGGCTTGACCAGACAGACTAGCCTACATATGTTTATTGCCTGGCTGAATGACCTGATATGTTTAGTTCTATACAGTACGGTGCGAAAAAGTGTTAAATTCTGGTATCACACTTGAGTCTATTCAAGGAATAGTTCAAATTTTATTGAAACCTATATTTTAATGGTCCAATTAGCAAAAATCATAATATTTTCACATAAGTAGCCTGCATACCATAGTTCTACATCTTATGAGTCTTCCCCAAGGAATATTGGAAAGTTCAAGTATGCTTGAGGGAGAGATTTAGAACTCCTCTGCAGGATTGTGTTACCATCTCAAAAATGCTCTTTGATTTAGAACTGGCAGCTCGAGTGTGATTATAAATTATAGAGTAAATCATGATGGGCAGGGGGAATAAATATTACACCTGTGGTGCTGCAAGACAGTCGCCAGACACCAGAGAGCCTTAAATCAGCTAGTCTTACTTACTTTCTGTTCTCTGTAGAATAGTGCCCGAAACTGGGGGTTCTGATGGAGCACGTTTAAACATCCTACGGCACTGTTTGTGTTGCTATGTAGGAAAACTGTTTGCTGCAGTTGTACAAAGTCATAGATAAGGATTTGGCTGCATCACTCTTTCTACTGAGAAAGCACTTCCATTTCAGTGAGTTCAGAATACTTAGGATTATTGAAGCTAAATCAATTTTCTAAGCCTTCGGAGGGTTAAGAGATGTACATTAATATTGCCCAATCATTAACACTCAAAAAATAGACTGTGCAAAAGCAGCTGTCTTAGGCTCAGTCAGGCAGCAGAAGAATTAACAGGGCCTTCCTGTTGTTGATCTCTTGGGGCAGCTGGACACTCAGTGGCAGCTACAACTACACTGAGCTTGGTGAACGGAAGGCCATGTAACGGAACCCATGCAAAGCACCAGTGTCGCTACCATCGTCACGAGACCATCGGGCAAGGAGGACAGGGAAAGAAGACTGACATGCACAGAGCAGCCCATCGATTTATTTGTTTGTTTAATTGTATGAGGTTTTTTTTTTCCAGCTTTACTGAGATATTATTGACACACAACAATGTGCAAGTTTGTGGTATACAGTGCATTGTTGATTTGATACACTTGCGTATGGCAAAATGATTACCGCGTGGGGTTAGCTAACACCTCCCTCACGTCACATAGTCACCATTTCTTTTTTTGTGGTGAGAACATTTAAGATCTACTTTCTTAGTGATATTTTTGGCCCACTTTAGCTCAGAACCACACAGGGAGAGTGACCCTGGGATATGGCTTTCCCACCGTAGCCAAGAAGAGAACAGTATAATCCAGCATCAGAGGTTCAGTCGAAAGAGTGAAATAAGCAGATATCATCTCTAGGTCTGTAATTTTTTCTAGTGGTGTAACCTGAGGTAAGGCTTTTCATCTCGTTGGCCCTTACTTTCTCCTTTGTACATTATGGAAAGTATGATCATTGTGTCTCCCAATGTGGAAAAAAAAATGAAAAAAAAATTATGTTTGGAAGTAAAAGACAAACTAAGTTAAAAATATAAAGGAAAATATTTATTTTTCTTCTTCATTGATTGCCTTATATTAATTTCTGCAGCATGCAAGGTCCTCCCAAACTACCAAACTCCTAAAAGATTTTTCATACTGATCAATTATATAATATTTAGAGAACAAGCAAAGGAAAGAAATAGCCCTTGAGCTAGATCTGGGTGTAAATGCTAACTTCCAAACTTACTTTCATATAACCTTAGGCAAGTTATTAAGTTTTCAAAATTGTAAAATTGGAAATAACCCCTACCCTTTAAAATTATTCTGGGTATTATAAATAATACACTGGATATTTACCCAGTGTGTTATTATTTTTGTTATTATTATAACTCAGCCTGCAGGTTGTAGCATGTGAGAATGAAACTCACCCCGAGACGTTTATCTGAATTCTTAGAAAGTAAATTGACATGTCCGTATGTACTTGTATGTCCACCACAAAGTGCTGACCTCAGACAATTCATGACTTATTCACCCACTTAAAAAAAATCTCTCGTGCCTAGTACAGGGCTGACTCATAGTGGGCCCTCCATAATATCTAAAACAAGACATGAAGCACAGGCAAATTGGAATGAGCTGCCATTTTCCCACTCCAAAATAAACCCATCAGACAGACATCTCCTCTGATTGAATGTTTGGAAAATCTGCATATTCCTCTTTAGAATTCTGATGTGAGAGTGGGGGGAAAAATCTGTAAAACTCGGAGGGGAACAGAGCGGTCCAAAATAACCAGTGCCAAGCACTGGTTCTGAAACAGTGTTGGCTCCATCAACACACATTGTTTCCTATCACCTAACTGTGGATAGTGCTTCTCCTCTTAAAAAAGAAATATTTTAAGTTAGAAGAGTATTTTTCTAAACTCACCAATATCGAGTCAAAGAGCTGTTTTGTCATGAGTAGCTGATTCAGTTAGTTTTTTGATAATATGGATTGTGTGATGGGATGAGTCAAAAAGAGATACTTTGGGATCAAAGTCAGAGCACTGATTTTTTTTTTTCTTTTTGTGAACAGAACGAGTTCTTGGGATTTGAGACATATACCATAAATATTAAAAGGCATTAAAACTCTTCTTTCTCACTTATTCTTTTTAAAGTTTCCAAGAAACACTTTTCAAATGCATGGCATATTCCCCCAAAGTATTCATCTAACAATGTATTTTGCCCAAGATGGCCCCGGTTATGTGTTGAAAGAGCTGTGATGAAGTTTTACTTAGAGGCTATGCCATGACATTGATTTGATTTCGACTGAAAGTTTTTCCTTTTACACCTTTTCTAACATTAAAGAACTTGGGAAGAATCAGCCTGGTAGAGGTTGCTGTTTATTTGCTGTGGTGAGGACATTAGAGGTCCTATTATTCTGCACATTAAGTTCGCGAACTTCCCACTGTGCGCTCAGACGAGCTGCATTATCCTCTCTAGAAGGATGAACAAAGGGACGGATCCCATGGTCTCAGTGCTAGGGACGGCTATACCTTCTTGAATAAAGGGGTTATGTTTTCTTAGAGACAAAACCCAAAATACGAATTTTTAGAGTTCTTTTTAGGGACACTCGTAAATACCGTGTTTCCCCGAAAATAAGACCTAGCTGGACAATCAGATCTAATGCGTCTTTTGGAGCAAAAATTAATATAAGACCCAGTTTTATTTTACTATAATGTAAGACAGTATTATAATATAATATAATATAATATAATATAATATAATATAATATAATATAATATAATATAATATAATATAATATAATATAATATAATATAATACAATACAATACAATATAATACTGGGTCTTATTTTACTATAATATACTATAATTTACTATAATATAACACCTGGTCTTTACTATGTATTATAGTAAAATAAGACCCAGTATTATATTATATTTATATTATATTATATTATATTATATTATATTATATTATATTAATTAACATAGTATTAATTATTATATTATATAAGACCAGGTCTTATATTATAGTAAAATAAGACCGGCTCTCATATTAATTTTTGCTCCAAAAGATGCCTAGAGCTGAATGTCCATCTAGATCTTATTTTCGGGGAAACACAGTACTAGTATTTGAATAACAACTCTCTATATTCCTAGAGAGTGCTCTGTTAATAAAACACTTTCACATTACTCTCATTCATGTATTCACTGTTTCAGCACCATTCTAAGGACAATTCCATTTTCTCTCTCTTATACAAGAGAATGACACAGAGAGGATACATAAGTTGCCCAAGAAAACTCAATTAGTATGTGGAAGAGGTTCATGACCTTCTAAGTTTTCTGACCCCAAGAATACGTGATGCCCTTCTACGTTTTCCATTCGTGAAACCAGTGAAGTCACTGCTGACAACTAAATTCTTTGTCTCCCTTGACATTTAAGTCAGAACCAAACTAGAACATGCAAACTGATGTGACCCGATGGGTGGCCCCCATTCATGTTATGGGGGGTCCCCATGTGCTCTGTTGGAGGCCATTGCTGTGAGTAGAAAGCCGGAAATGAACTGCATCTCCAACAGAAAAAGCACATCCCCTCTTACTTATTAAATCATCTGGCTTAGAGGCAGCAAACAGGTTAAGTTATTGACTTACAAAGAATCGACCATGATTTTCCCTTCCATTATGAGAATTATGAGTTACTGAGACCCCACGCAATAGATGTAAAAGTCAACCACAAAAACAACAACAACAACAAAATGCCTTAACCAGCAATGACTGTTTTCTTCCCACATTAACACCACCCCTAATGCAGCAATGAAAGATGCTCTTATCAGAACCAGGTCAGACAGATATAAAGCCCAATTAGGGAAGAAATGTATTCTAGAGAGAAGAAACTGCCACACGGTGCGTTGTGGTCATATGGCATTCAGTGACAAAATGACGCATCGCTCTTGGTACATCACACTCCAAACTGGCCCCACGTTTCAAAGCTCTACTGTCCACCACTGGAAGTCTCGATCTGCCGGAATTTTAATACAACTGAAAACAAAACCCACCTCTGTTTCCTGCCCCCACTGTTGATTCTCTATCACATCCAGAAAGTTCATTGAAAGTAGAACATAAAACGATGTCGCTCTTCTTATGATCGTCCAGTACTTCCCATCGTATTTGGAGCATATTCCAAACTTAGCTTGATCGGACCTGTCTTCTCTGACATCATGTCCCCTCCACCTCAGGGCACTGCACTCCCGCTCCCACCCGTGGCCTGTGCACTGGACATTTCCTTTATCAGGAGTGTTCTGCCACCGTCTCCCCACCCCTTTCTTTCCTCTTGTATCTCAGCCTCAGATTAAGTATCAGATCCCTAGCGAGACCTTTTCTAATCACGCTATTAAAAATATCTTCCAACTAACGTTGCAATTTACTCCATATAATTTTCATCAAAGGAGTTATCACTCTTTGAAATTATTTCTTATGGACACATAGACTTGTTTGGTGACTTACTTTTTGTTCTTCATCACCACACGCATGTCCTATGAGAAGGGAACACATCCATGAGCTGTGTGTCTGTACTCTCTGCCCCCAGAACAACGCGTGGCATGAGGAATGGGGTGTGATGGGCAACGAAAGGTGAGAAGATTGATGTACTGATGTACGGTAGGGCCCTGTGAGTTACTGCAAGTTAGAAGGAAGGGCTGGAGGTACCGGGACGTGGATGCATTAGATGGACGCCATGTGTCCCTCCCAGCATGGGACAATTTACCTTGGAGCCCCATCGGAAGGAATCCCATACCTTCTACCTCTGTAACATGATTCATGAGGAAGCCCACGCTCCCAGCTCATCCAGGAATGCCAAACCCCAGTCCCGAGGAGAATGGACACCATCCAATATGACTCAAGCATCCAGCTCGCCCCAACATTCCAGACCCTTCTTTGGAGCCTTTTGGAATATATGATCCATCATGAGTGAAACTCCTTTGATCTACACATATGTAAATGCTTCCCTCACTTTCCTGCTCCAACCAAAACCTAATGGAGAACGCCTTTTCCCCATCCCACTGACCTTTTCAAATTGTGGCTCTTTTCACTCTTGTGTCCCTCTTACCAACTGACTGTAGGGGGCACAGGTAGACTCTTTGTGCTTTTCTAGGTCACTGTCACTTTCTTACATGCGGCTTCTAATAAAATAATTGGTGATGCTAATATGTGGATCGATGTCGACGTCATACCCCTTTGCCTCTCAGTTCCTTGAGCAGCTCACAGCTCCCCCGCAGGGATCTTGTTTCATGTCCTCTACCTCAGTCTCCCACGATGAGGTTCTGCCGTCAGCAATAAGTTCTACCACGGGCATCATGCCCATTCCCTGCCTCCAGTCCTTCCTTCTCACTTCTAATAACCCAGAGGCTTCTACGGTGCCTCAAACTGGCACCTTTGATGGTCCATCCCACCTCATCCTTCACCATCATATTTCTCCAACCTCGGTCTCACCTATAGTTTCTGCCATTGGGAAAATCGCCATATTGGAGGTTTGCTTCATACCTCAAGGCTCATTATTACAATCACCTCATCTACAGTTGTGCTCGTGGGCATAAGTAGCCAAACGGTGCCAGCCTTCTCGAGGGAGTGAGCATATCCACGAACCCCTAAACACCAACTCTGTGATAGTTTCGGTCAGATGCTGGTTCATGTGAGTGAAACGGGCCATTTCTCTCTCTGAGTCTCAACTGCACGTGTCAGTTGGATTGTTGATGACACCAGCGCTTGTGTGAACCTCTTTGAGTTATTGCAGCTGATAGAAACCCCAGCTCCCTGTCAGCTCCCAACATAAATCACCCCAAATTATACGCATGGTTATCTTTCCCACTGGTGTGAGAAAATGAGTTAAAAGAAATGAAGAGCTACAACTTTCTTTGAGAAATACAGAAACCTCATTCACATTATCAAGATGACCATCATTTTTTTTTTTTTTTGAGGCTAAAAGAGTTAAGATTAGGGACTTTCAACATGGTAAGTGACATTTCAACAGGTTAAGTGACATCATGATCACTTTCCCCCAAATCAAAAGTATATCAGCAAATAAACTGGAACAGGAAATATATGTTTCCTAAATACATATTTAGCTCACTACAAGCCAGAGGTAAGGGGGGTTTGTTTGACATTTCAAAAATAAAGTTAGTATTACACCCAGTAAGGTCCTATCTAGATCAAACGCAAATCAAATTCCAGAAAGTGCTTGAAGCATTTTAACTGAAATAATCAAAGAATGTATTAAAGGTGTTTAATGCTGTTTTGGAATCTTCATTAGTAGTGATATTGTTAGTTATGTGCATTTTAATGAATATTCCATAAAGTTTAAGAAATATTACTTCAAATGAGAAACAAAAACTCATAGACACAGACAATAGTTCAGTGGTTACCAGAGGGTAAAGGGGAAGGGGGGTAACAGATGAGGGTAAGGGGGATCAAATACATGGTGATGGAAGGAGAACTGACTCTGGGTGATGAACACACAATGGGATTTATAGATGATGTAATACAGAATTGTACACCTGAAATCTATGTAATTTTACCAACAATTGTCACCCCAATAAATTAAAAAAAAAAAAACTTTAAAAAAAAAAAAAGAAAAAAAGAAACACTACTTCATATGACAGAGAACAGACATTCCTAAAATGCTATCTGGCTGCAGACAGCACAGTCCTTGAGAGCTGGGGAAAAAAAGACCTGGGGTAGGGAACCCCTATTTCCAGTACACACAGCCACCCACTAGCTGCTGAACCCAGAATTGTAGGTTCGTCTTCTGCAGAATAACGTGTCCGGTGATGCTTTCCTTGCTTGGAGGGTGGGGGGGTCATGACATGCAGAGTTTGAGAAGATGGTTTATAGCTGCAGCTACTTGATGCTGACATTTTTTGGGGGTGGGGGAGAAGTAAGGGACAACTGGCCGAGGAGTCTCTCCTTTTTAATTCATCATTGTAGGGAGGGGCAACCCTGATGACTTTTGCTCCTTGAGAGATCAGGGCTCAAATGAATCAGAAGTATGACAGGGGCAGTTTTACTGGTGAGTAACAAGGCTGGGGGGGGGGGGTCATCCCCACACTTACATTTAAGGGAGCATATCACAGTGCAAATTGGGTCATCTCAGGAAATATAAAAGCATTATTCCTCTGAGATCTGAAAAAAAAGTAATTACTTCTTCCACCAAGCATGATTCTTTTCAATAACCTTCATTTTTGTTCCCTGGAAATGAAAAGAGGTTTATATTAAAAAGGCATTTCCTCTGACTCTGTGTCCTTGAGCTGCACAAAATGTAAACCATGCCCTCCCGTCTTCTGAAGAAGAAAAAGGGGGCTGCAATCTTTCCTTCTGAACATGGTCCCTTTAAATAAGGAGATGGAGTCCCATCTTTTCAATCGGCCCCACTGTTTGACTTGCCCGTAATAACACTTGAGCTGAAATTGTACAGGTGTGCCGCTAATTTAGTAATTATTGACATGGTGTGGAGCAGGAAATGACAGCAAACAGAAGGAACCGTTAAGGAGAAATGAAATAAAAGTTGTTCATATCATTGTTGAATAATGGTTGAGATCATTTTGTGCTCTAAGTAGGCCCCAGGCACCTTTTTCCATTTTCCTGACACATTTATAATTTATGCTTTGTAATAGTTCCAAATATTTTTAGGACACTGGACTTTGTTTGAGAATCTTGCTGGCCTGAATGAGAATCACGGAGCACACACACAGACGAGTGGGGGATGTGACCTGCCACTGCTTTTCCCATGTAAGTGACAGCCCCTTTCTCTCCAGCCTGTGACTTCTCCTAATGCTGCCCCCCCACTTCTTCTTTTTAAATTTGCATTTCTAGTTATTGTCTCCATAGCCCTAGCCAAGATCTTGGTTGCTTGGATAGGCAATGCAACCCACGGCGTTACAAGTGTAGATGGTATCTTCATTCATTTATTTATTTTTTTAAATCTGGAGCCTTGGTTTAGTTATGAGAACTTCCTCAAGTTTGATTAGCATAGATTTGAATGGCTCGTTTTTTTTAAAAAGGTGTACATTTGTGCATAATGCAACTGTGCTAGAATAATGTGTGTGTGTGTGTGTGTGTGTGTGTATTAATACACACGTGTGATAATAAACTGGTCCTAAAAGCATTGAGGCCGGAGTGTCCACATTTGGAAAGGATTTGCTAGAAGAATATAAATACTGACTCTGAGAAAATACAGTGTATCGTTCCATAACTCTGATATTGGAAGGTAAGAAGGACACCTTTTATATGGGGTAACTATGTTATATGTCACTTACTATTTGGTGACACTTATATATCAGAACATAATTTGTCAATGCTAGTGGGAAAAAATTAATAGCATCACAAAACATGTTACAAAAAAGTTGTATGGTATTATAGTTTCCTTAACATATTCTGTAATCAAATCACCACAATTTAAAAAATTACTGGAAACTTTGATTTTAAAAGGAAGCATTATTAGTTTTTAAAATGCTTCATCCGTAGGGGAACAGATACACAATATGATCAAACTATGTAAGATAAACATGCATAGAATAAAGGATGGAAAAGAAACAGACCTTACTGTCTTGGAGGATGGAGAGCTGATGGGACCAACTGTAGCTGATGCACTGGGTGGTCCAAAACCTGTTAGATTGGTGGTGATGGGAAATCGGTAGGCTGGAGGAATTAGTGGCAGGTGGAGGAAAGAGAAACTGTTACGAGGCTCAGAGTCATGTGTACTATTAGCAGTTCACTTTGTGCGTGATGCAATGACTACTGAGAAAACTTTCAATGCTTCAAACACAGAAAAAAACTTATTTTCACTCATAGAACGGTCCGCGGTAGATGCGTCTAGCCAGGAGGTAGCTTTCCTTAAGGGACGGTTCAGGGACCAAGGATCCTTGTCCTTTGTAGCTTTAATATCCCCTAGAACCTTTGTGGCTCTGCCAACCCCTAGAGTGAAAGAGAACGTGCATGAGGGACACATGCTTCTTAAAAGCTTGAGCTTGAAGCTACTGTTTCTCTTCAGATTCCACTGGTGAGGACGAGTCATGTGACCACCCATGACTGCAAGGGATGCTGGGAAATTAGTAGAGCTGCATGTGTAGCAAGACAAGAAAACAGATTTTTGGTGACTGGCTACATATATAAGATAAAAGTCGTGTGCAAGCCAGAGTTACAGTGAGTTATAAAGAGATGGCTAGTTGCTCAGGGAAGAAGAAAACAGAAGCAAACATTGTGAGAGAGAGAGAGAGAGAGAGAGAGAGAGAGAGAGAGAGAGAGAGAGAGAGAGAAATTGCCTTGATTCGACATTCTTTATTGTTCGTTTTCTGAAATCCTCACAATATTCCTAGTATTCCTTACTATGTGCCACCCTTTAATAGTTAGAAGAGGAAAGAGATTTAATAAAAACAATATTAATAGGTCTCCTCTATAAACAGATTACATACAATACTTTACAAATAGATTCATTTTGTATATTTTATAAATCTATCGGTGCAATCTTTTTGTAGGTTCAAACTAAAATTAAGAAAACTCAGACCAGGATGTTATTAAACCTCAATTATTTCCACAATCCTCTCTCAGCGGCGTGCAGGGTAATGAAATGCTAACGTCCATGTTGTGTGTCATTTTTACTTGATTTCATTTATCTTTTTGCTCAAAACTAGGATTTCTCAACAACCACTTCTCTTAGCATCTCTAAAAGTGACAGAAATATTAGCAGTTTCCTTTGGTCATATCACGGGCCAATGAGGCAGCATTATCTCCGGAACGTGAATCTAATTGAACTAAAACTAGGAAGGGGAGAGCTGAGTTCTGACGTGTTTCTTTTCCTCTCGCAGGCTGGAGGGGGACATTTCCGCTCCAAGAACAGCCCACTTCCCTTATTACGCCAACAGCAGCGCACAGGACTCAATCACATGTCCCCCTCAGGCTGGCAACAATTAAAAACTAGCTGCCATACGACGGTATTTACAGATCTGGATGACAAACACAAGTTGGCACTTTTCATCGAGATAGGCAAAGCCTGCCACACATACCGTGGGACTCAAATGTAACGGTCCCCTTCAACATCTGACATCTTTGAAACAAGCGAGGCTGTTAAGGAATGTCTTCAATGCCACTGTCAGTTTCACTAGTCACAGCTTTTATTTTTTTCCTTCAAGCCACTGCCAGATCAGTTTGGTAGAAGTTGGGCGATACAAGGTTTGGGAAGAGAGAATATTATTGAAGGAAAATTACTTGGAGGAAGGAAACGTAGAATGTGCCTTGCCATTTACAAATGTCTACATGCTTTCTTCTTTTGGATAACTTCCCTTCCATGCATCTCTGCAATATTACTATAACATTGCATCAGATATGTAGAAATATTTGTTTTAATGCCACCCGATTTTATTTTATTTTTCTTATATCTGTGTTTGAATCCATCTGATATTTCAAGGCAACACATAGGAAATGGCTTTGCTATTGAACTGGGAACAAAAGATACAGAGGAGAAGCATATTAAAATGTTCAGAAAATCCTAAACTGAAATCTGTTTACAAAGCCACCAGCTGTCACTTCCTCCCCCAGCTACCATACCCTCTACCTACCCCAAATTGCCTCTTCACACTCGTCGTCCTTACTCTATGGTCTATCTGTTCTGATATTTTGTTTTAGATAAAAAACGTCTACCGATAACAAATTTTTTATCTAAACATACTGTACAATTGCTATCATTAGCAATTAAATGCAACATGCTCCCTTTCAAATGGACTTCAGATTGGATATTTGTAATTCAATCTATTCAATAGTAAAAGTCAGAGAATTAAACTGAAATAACCGGTTCAGATCTGCAGTTTCTCTGCCTACGACAGGAATCGCAAGTGCAGACCTGAGGCTGTTGACTGGAGCAGTTCGAGCTCAATCACGAAAGTGAAACAGTGAAAACTCGAGGTTTGCAGTTATGTATCCTGCTCCGAATTATAAGTGGCTATTTCTGGCATGTCATGCTTGCAGTTATTTTCTCATCTCAAGGAAATGTTCAAGTTGGGGTTCTTCAGGAGCTAGCGCTTTCAGGAAACCACTGCTAGTCTCCAGGCCCCACCCCACCCCCATGGACCCCTCCTCACACTGTAGTGTCAGCAACATCTGATACCCTTTTTGGCACATCGGGAGAGGAGCCAAGGATTAAATGGGCCATGGAGACCAGACTCCCTTTTTCCCCATCTCAGGGCCAGGAAGCCAATGTGTTTCGTGAATTCCTGTGCCTGGTGAAGGGGCCTGGGGGTGGGGTACACCTACGAGCAGCCGTCTCAGTATGGAAACAGAGAAGCACGTCTGTCTGCCAAACTGCCAACCTGGCTTCTTCCAGACCCACTGGGTTCTGTCCCATTCACGCTGTGTGTGATTTCTATTAAAACCCTATTTTCTTAAATCAACAAGGGCCTCAGCCTAGGGAATAGGATATCCTGCCTTGGGAATCCGTGAGCTCTCGAAACGAGATAGATACACTGAATCACCCACCAGCAAACGGGCTCTTCTGGCAAAGGAGAGAAATGTGCAGCTTCGAGCAGCATTAATCAAACCTGAAATGTTATTTTTAAGGTGTCACGGAATCCACATTGACTGACTGGTCTTTTTAATCTTAATTTTGAACAGTTGCTACTCCAATTAAATTCTACCACCTAGCATTTTCAAACAGCTCCTGGTTGTTTCCACAAACTCTGTTAATGGACAGCTGTTTCTGACAGCCCCCCTGAATTGCCAGCGCTGTGTGGCTGCCAGAGCAGGAGGCCCTTTCTGTATTCTGCTGCTGGCACCAGGGGATATGCAAATGAGCACATGAATGAGTTGTCACCACAGACACCGTGCTAGGGAGACACTCTAAGGTGCAGGAGCTTAGCAGGCTGCAAGTGAGGCGGGGAGGGGAAAAAAAAAAAAAAGCTTAGATTTCTTGAAGTGAGTTTTCTTTTTTCTTTTTTTTCCCGTCCCCTGTTTTCAAGTGTCTCCAGATTATTTTCACTCTGTGGGATTCATTAGATTTTGGGTCAGGAAAGTGCAAACTGTGCCTCACCAATCACCAACAGAAACCTGAAAGTTTGGGAGTGATAGGAATATTTCAGGTAAACACCGTTAGAACTTCTGTAACACAAGCAGCATATTATATACACTTCCGTGCTTCAAATCGCTTCCCTTCCGAGAAAGGAGGGGGGACACAAAACTTTTCTTTGCCACAAGGATGTGCTGAAGAAGATTCTGCTTAAGAGTCCAAAGCCTGGTTCTAATGTTCTGAATTCTTTCCAACAAGGAATTCTCTGAGATGTCCCACCGCTGGGATCAAATCATTACCCCCAGGGGGCCCTGTTCTGTCTCTCGGACCTTCCCGATCCAGCAGATGTTGGAGAAATGCTCTGGCCGTTGTTCTTTCGGGTTCAGTCAGGGAAGTACAACCGTGATGAGTGATGCAGACGAAGGAAATTGCTACAGAGGTGGGAAGCGGGACACAAAGTGGCCGAGAGCAAAGACAAGTCGAAATCTACAAGGACAAACTGGAACCCACGAGGACGAATGGCTCTGTCGCGGCTGGCAGTGCCTGCAGCCTTGGGGGTTTGGGCGATATATAGCAGTTAACCCCCTTGGCTACATATCGTTACATAAACCTGGCCCACGACCGGAAAACATGAAGGAAAACACATAGTGGGAGCTGGAGGAGAGGGGGCCAGCTGCTCTCTCGAGCCAGGGAGGTGGCCAGCGGGGCCGTGACAATATGTACAAACTAACAAGGAGCCCAGAGCCCCACTCCCACATTCTGACCCAAAGCCTGCCTTTTCACGCCACCTTGCCAATCACGCACACATTACTCTGCGGCCAACCCTAATTCAAACCATCCCAGGAGGGCGACTCTGGGGATCGTATTTCCAGCTCTGTGGGGTTGAGCTATAAAAAGCCAGCACAGCTGCAGAGCCAGTGCCACTCTGCCTTAAGAGTCCACTGTGGTGTGTTTGACTCTAATTCTATCAGGGCTAATACCAGACACATGAGCTGGAGGACGGAGGAGAGGATACAGGGAAGAGCTGGAGCTGGAGATGGAGTCAAGTGGTTCAATTATAGGAGGAGCTGGAGTGAAGATGGGTAGAAAATGTACCACCGTTCGGGGCTTACGGAGTAAATCGATATTATACATTGCTTTTACTTAAATACTATTAGTCCGACATTGTGACAAATGCCATCCAGGGCCAGATGCTGACAGGTGCAAAGAATGACAAGGATGAAATACTACGATCTCAGTTATACCTGGTGATCACATACTCTCTGGGACTCCTTCTGCCTTCAATGTAACAAAAGATAAATTTAGACCTCATTTCTGGCTGATTTCACATCAGTAGGGCCAAGTGGATTTAAAATTGCAAATGCTTGAGATACAGTTTGCATACATTTTTTGGTATAATTTGCATACATCATTATTAGCTTCAGGAATACAACATAGAGATTTGACATTTATATACCTTACAATGCGATCAACACAATAAATCTAGTCACCACTTGTCATCATGCAAAGTTATCACAATATTATGAATTATATTGCCCTTGATACCCAGGAGACATTAGACAAGCTTTCACAAGACAGCAACAGTCACAAGACGTTCTATGCGGTCATCAGAGTGGATTCAAAACATTTCTAGGTCTCATGTTGTTATTCACTACCCAGAAATAGTTTCCCTTAAATCAAAAACAAGCTTAGAGTTCACAGCAGTTACTTGTACTTATGATTTTGTTTCAAAACACTCCAATTTAAAATGAGTTACACAATTAACCCAAGGATGACTGGCCCTAGGGACTTTCTGGAAACACACACACACACACACACACACACACACACACACACACACTATAACATTCCTACACTCCACTTCCACCCCTAATAAATCTGATACTCCTGACTTGTTCATGTTTATTTACAGACATCTCTCTATACATATAGAGAAATACGTGTATATACTTTTTTTTACAAAAGGTAATTACGTATTTATTCATTTGCAATTGTATGAGTAAGAATAGAAACACATCACTCTTTATATGCATTTCACTTTGTCGCTTTACCATAACCTTATTTAAGCATTCCCCAATTGATGGACATTTAGGTTACTCCCCTAGCCCCCCTTTTAAAAAACAGCATTCTCTCCTAAAAGTTGGTGGCACCTCTTTCTTCAAGGCTCTTTCACAACTAAGTGTCCTGGGTTTTATGTCTTTTAACCACCTGAAGACCAAAGAGAACATTACCTAGAACACTTCTCTCATGCCACAAATGTTTGGTTTCTTCCTTTCTTTCTCCTCACCCAGAACAAGCTAATACAGCAAAAGTGAGGTCCTGCCTTCCCAGTCTCCACCCATTGCTGAACCCACCGCACCCGAAGAAGCCAAAGATTTCATTCTTCAGCTCTGCACGGCATTGCCAAAACAGTTCTTCAGTTTCAAAACTATATTCAGAATTTGGCAGATGGCCATACTGAAATTTTCAGAAACAACTAATTAGGTAAATGTCTTGGTGTGAACCTACTAATTAGTTTTAATAGTAATATTGTACAATAAAGAACGCTCAGCTCTCCCTATGTCCGTGGGAAACTCTGCTCTGTATTTCTCATGTCCAGATTCCTTACACGCATCTCCCTTTACGCTGAAGGATCCCTGTCTCCTGGGCAGAGCACCCATACCTGGGATTCACCTGGCAGAACACGATTACAGCAGGCATTTCGCAGCCGCTCGCCAATGTGTCTCTTTTCTGCACTGATTGTGTAGCTTTGCACTTCCTCTCTTTTTAATCGATTAACAATCAATGCTAGTGGCAGAATCATTTGTTTCCCATCAGCAAGTCTTCCATCAGCTTTAGCACTTTATCGTGTCTTGGTCACGTTCTCCATAGAAGGCTTGAGGAATCCGAACCTTGGATCGATAGGTTGCTTAGCATAACGCAGCCCAGCGAGCAGTCAGTTCTGCTTGGAAAGCTGGGTGTTTCATGCCGGGTCACCACTCCCTCTGTTCTGATGGCGAGCGTCACTGCCCTGCTGGAAACTAGCTTCCTATCAGAACCCAGGGATTACTGAGTGTGAATGAAAGTACAGTAGCCATGCAATTATTGTTTGTGGCACTCTTGTAAAAACAAGCCTGTCCAATCTCAAGGACGCAACTTGGATTAGAGTGACACTCTCCTACCCTTATCTTCATCGCACATCTTCATAACTTCCTGGAATTCTGGGATAATAGCATCCAGCGCATCAGGGTTGCTCTTGTTTGTCTCTTTGCCACTCTAGATTGTAAGCTCCTTGCTTATCATGTATATCCTAGAAGATGATGAAGGAAAGGAAGGACGGAGGGAGGGAGGAAGGAAGGAGAAGGGGAAAAAAGGGAAGAAAGAGACACTTGGGAGGCAGTATGCTGTGGACAGTTAGAACTTGAATAAAAACCTAATGTGATAATTACAGATGTGAATGCACCACTCACTCGCCCAACATGCAAACTCTTAGTGTTCACTCTATGCCAAAGGAAAGGGTTGTACAGAGGACTGGGCAGGGCTCAGGAGACTGGATGCTTTGTGATATTTAAAAATAGGGGCATTTCAGCGGTGAACCTGGTATATTCTAGAAGGGAAATGGTGGACGTGGCTGATCTTTGGCAAGAAGCCTCCGGCTTACCCAGCTCCTTCCTTTCACATCTCATTTGCTGTCTTCACCTAGCCAGTTCTCAGGAAGTATTTAGAGAATAAATGCTGAGGTCAACAAATTCTTGGTCAAAGCCTATACTGTCTGTCCTCTGTTTTTAACAATATACGACACTGATCATAAGAAAAGAAAAGAAAAAGCTATAGTCCGGGAACAGTAGCCTTGGGTGAGATTAAATGGGCCCCACAAGTCCAGAGGGCACTGAGCTTTGTATCATGGCCACTTGAATTAACTGACATTTTATTATTTTATTTTACTTTATTCTTTTTAGACTTATTTGCTTTATTGAATAATCTTGTAGCTTTGTGCATTTTTTCTTTTAATTTCCTTTAAAATATCACTGATATAAAAGACAGGAATCATGAACGACCTTATCTATCTACCATAGGACAAGATATGCAGTTGACATTCAATAATATGAGTTTCTTTATGAATAAAGGACTCATATATACTATAGGCTAATTTGTATAAAAAGTTGGTGTTTGTAGAGCAAGGCTTAGAGAAGATTCCAACTGATAACATCTGGTTAGTTACATAGTTAAAATGATACACATGTCACATGTTGCTTTCACATTATTAATATATTTGGCATTATGAATTAGAATGTTATAAGCACACCATTACTTCTTGATAATTTGGAAGGACATATTACAGTAATGCCATTTTCCATGATGTTAAAGGAAAGTTCCTCCCCCTCCCCCTCCCGTCCCCCTCCCCCTCCCTCTCTCTTTTTCCTTCTCTTGGTGGTGGAAGGAGGGTTCTCTACTCTTTTTTTAAATTATTATTCCATTTCCATACCAAACCTAAAATTATTCTCATTTTTTGAAAGAGAAATGTGGAAACAGCCCATGAACTTGAAAAATGGCAGGTATCCTGAAACATGCTTGAATATTCCAAATCTTGAAGTAGAGAGTTCTGGAGGCCACACAAATGAGTCCTATCCTCTGAGATAGAAAACAAAATAGAGGAACAAGTCCAAACAGGTCTCTGGTCCATGAGCCTTTTTAAACCACAAGGAGGCACTGGAGCCAGCGACGCCCCTGGTGGAACAGCGAGAGGTGGGGGAGGCGAGGGGCCTGACTCAAACCGAGGTTCCATCTCTCGCTGCCTCCAAAGTTCTGCTCGCTGATTGAATGCGCTGGAATTCATTTTCTCAACAGACAAATGGGCATACTACTACTTTACTGTTAAAGTTTTCTAAAAGTTAAATAATACTTCTATGGAAACTAATTCGTAGGACAATCATCAGGCATATTACATCATCCATAATGCCTGTTCTCCTTATTCACAAATACACCAAATATTAAGATTAAAACTATGCTGCTTTTTTTTTTTTTTTTTTAAAGCTGCATGGATGAGGTGGGACATTTAATAAATATCTCTGAATGCCAAGCCTGATATTTATTGACAGAAACCCAAAGCAGAAGAATAATCGCTGACCTTCCACGCACAGAATCATGAAGCATTGATTGACAGAAGCACAAGCCACAGAACATTTTGAAGCATCTCTTATTTTGCCTGGCTATTTTTCAGATGAAAAAAAAAAAAAAAAAAAAAAAAAACAGGCAGAAAAGTACTGGGTGTTTCAGAGAAGTTATTTTGTTGAGTAGTCATTTCAGTTCAGTCCGGTGTTAGTGTTCTCATTTTACAAATAACCTGAAGCTCAGCAAATGTAATTAAGCCACCCCAAAATACACATGGAGAAAGGAGGGTGCTGTTCGCTCTCTCACACTCGATATGCGCTCATCTTCTCATTCTACAGATGAGAACACTGAGGCCCAGCGTAGGCAGGTGAGAATTGGAGGGATGGGAGAGCCCTTAGAATCTGCCATCTCCCTATTTCACTCCTGCCTCTGCCCTCTGCTGGCACCGTGAGCTCTGACAAAAACAATTAACCTCTTGAAACCTCCGGAGATTCTAAACAGTATATTTATAATTGACTTGTTTAGCATTTCCTAAACTATGTCCCTTTGGTACATTTGTGCGAGCAGATGTTTAAAAGTGTTAAGTAAAAAAAAAAATATTGCAGTGATAGAGTAAGTCTTACCAACTCGGGTTTAAAACAAAATTAAACAAGGGGCTCTACTGCAAAATCCTCAGCGTATCGAAAATGCTAATTGCATCAAAATCTCCAAGGGAGGAGAGAGCAGACAGGAAGCCTGGATGTTCCCTAGGAAATCACTTGGAAAGTTCAGCTCTTTGTGTTCCACTCCACTGGACTACATCTTCACATTTCTAAAAGTGCTCTGTTTTCAATTGTTATTTAAGCGTTGCATCAATTTTTCATATATAACCACCATATAGATCAAAGTGTAGAACTCTGCCCTGAGAAGTTTCCTACCTGCCCCCTCCTAGACACCCCCTACAAGACCCCCCAAAGGAGGCACTATTCTAACGGCCATCACCATGGTTTAGCTTTGCCGACTCAAAAACTCCATGTCGAGGAAATCAGAGAATGCGAATCTGGGCGCCTGGATACTTTGCTGCATGTATATTGTTTGTTTTACTGTTGTCATCATTACTGCTTTTGGCGCTTTAACAGCTTTATTGCGAGGCCGAATTGACCTATAGCCAACTGCACAAATGGAAAGTGTACCAATTTATAAGTTTGGACAGATGACGGCACCCATGAAAGGATCACCACAAGCAAGACGATACGCAAATTAAATGATATTGTATATAAATCAGATGATACAAGATGTACTGTTTTCCTCTGGTTTCTTTCACTCAGCAAAATTATTCTGAGATTCAGCCACGTAACTGCACATATCCATACAGTCTGCTCCTTTTCACTGCTGAGTACTATTCCATTACGTGGATATACCACCATTTGCTTAGCCACTCACCTGTCGTTCCCAGTTATGGGCTGTTATAAAAAATACTGCTATGAACAGCCACGTACGGCGTTTGAATGGAACAGATGCTTCCATTACTCATGGGTAATACCTAAGACAGGAATGACTGAATCATATGCTGAGACATACGGTGTTTTAGTTTCTCAGAAAGTGCCAACGTGTTTTTCAAAGTGCTGATAGCTTTTTACATTCCCTTCAGCAGCATTTGAGAATTCCAGTTCCTCCACATTCTCTCCAAGAATGAGTATAGATATGCTTTTCTACTCTAAATAGAACAGTCATTCTAATAGATATGCACTCGTATGTCACTGTGGGTTTATTTTACATTTCCCTAATGACAAATCATGGGCAGCATTTTTTTTCATGTGCCCATTGGCCATATCTAACTTGGTGAGGTGTCTGCTCAAATTTTGTGCCCGAAGATAGATGTTTAGTCCAAATCCCTCATTTAACATTTAAAAATATTTATTGCGTGTCTACTATGTGCCAATCAATCTTGGTTGACTCACACTCAACGCTAGCAATGGTTGCGGAACGGACTCATAATTCGGGGCATCAGAATCTCACTTTGTTTTGCTACAATGATTGTGCAAAGAAATGTATGCATGGATGCACCAATACTGTTTTTCTTTTTTTCACCTGGAAGATGTTTCAGTGGTGTTTTTGAGTCTAGAAGAATGAAGAAAGGAAATACTGCATTCAGGATATAGGTAGGCATCTATCCCACCTGTGATTAATATATGTATTGACAGAGTACTGAAGTCTCTAATCATGTGTCTGTTGTTGTTGTTATTATTATTAATTATTTTATTTATTTATTTATTTATTTATTTATTTATTTATTTTGGAGGGTGGTTGGGAGAAGTTAGTATATATCACAAGGCTTCCACTGCTAGTCAATATCTAGAAAAATCCCTCACTGAATGTACTGATTCTCTCCAGGTGTGCCTACTCCTTACAAATGTCAGTAGGCTGGGTGTATGTCAGGCTAAGATGGGACTGTGAGGACAATTATGAGGGGGCAGACGAGGGGTAAAAGGAAACAGGGGTCAGTATATACTAGGAAGAGACAGGTAGACACATTGAGTTACGTTATCTTTGCTTTTCATACTTTCCCTTGCAATGAAAACAAAACAAACAAACAAGAATATTTCCATCACCAGAAAGCTTCATTTACATTCACAGAAATAATACTTTAAACATCAAGAAATGCCAAATGTGTGTTACAAGTACGCCCACCTTCCTTGTACAGAAAGAGAATCGGTTATTCCCACCTGGCCTTGGTAAAAGCAGCAAGCTTTCATTTTAAGGACTATGAGAGATGTGGTACAGAATGCCCCCAAAATGCATTCTTGTTCTGTGGATGCCTGTTTTGATTGTGTTCTTACATTGCAAGAGTGAGCACCACCAGCCTATCCACCCAGCAAAGAGTGGAGAAGCTGCTGTCCCTGGAGATATCTGTGGTACCCGGGATGATGAGAGGGAAAAAAAAAAATAAAGCAAAATTCAAGGTATTGAAGTCAAAGCTACAAAGAAATATAAAAGGATAGACAGGCATTCGAAAACTCACTGCAGGGGGTTGAAGGCAAGAAAGAGGGGGGCGAAAATCTATTACAACAAAATAATAAGTCTTTTTTTAAAGTTTAAGGGGAAAAATCATCTTGTTTTGTGAAAAGATGGCGAGACATGATCATTGATCTTTTTAAGAGACAACAAAAAAATTGGCCGTCAACTGGATAAAAGAAAATGAAGTTCCATTAATACAATCTGTCGAAAGACAACTCGGATAAATTGATCAATGCAGGACAAATCATTTCTAACCTTTCCCCCTATTTGGAGAGGATGTTTTTCAAGAGAGTAAACAACATACATCATCAAATTCAAGTGCTTTTTAGATGGCTTTTCCAGCAACAATGGAAATGGAGAATTTCTGGAACTAAGCGTGTAATGCTTTTTTTATTTTTATGATTATTATTATTGGTCGTAAGACTATCAATACACTTGGAGAGATATGGACATAATTTTTTTTTTGGGGGGTAACTTCTGTGTTGTAGTTTTTCCTTTAATTTTTGTTACATTTATTGGGGTGACATTGGTTAGTAAAATCATCTAGGCTTTGAGTGTACAGTTCTATAATACATCATCTATATATTTCATTGTGTTGTAGTTTTTCCTTTGATTTCTTTACACTTCTTTTTAGAAAATATTAATGTATAAGCTGTACTGGTCCTGCTACTGCGTCCAAAACCCTCCATGAAAGGGACTGTCACCTTGAAAACATAATGACATTGTTTGCAGATCTCTGTATTAAAAATTTTAAAACAAACTGGTTTTCTCCTCAACATTTTTGTTCTCAGTTTGAAGAAAGAGCAAAAGAAAAGGAAATATTTTCATTGGTTTCGCCTGCCATCCATCAAATGAATAATTTAAACACATCTTCCAATTTAAAAACAACCTTTGCAAAATATATACTACTGTAGAGCTTCTGAGATAACTTTCTAATACCTTCTAGTAAAATTGTTTTATTTTAACACATGGCATTGATTATGTACAATTTATTGTAAATTTAAAAATTTTGGAAGCTCAATAATGATATGGAAATCTACTTGGTACGATGCATCCCACATGGGTGATAAGGAAAGGGATTTCAGATAATGTAGACTAGTATTAAAACTGTATTTACAAAATGCTAACTTCTATTTTTTAAAACTATATTTATTGCCATGTTTTCAGGCAAGCAGGAATTTAAAGTCGCAATCACCACATTTTAATAATGAAGTAATGATGCTGATGTTATTTCTGGGTGTTGGGCGTCATATAAACTGGAAAACGTATGAAACAAATGTGTTTTGGGTTATTTACGAAGGGTCCATAATGATACATATTCATATATATGTTTGTATATATTTATATAAAGATAATTTCTTCCTCAACCTGAAGCCCCAGACAATCAAAATAAGTAAGTAGCAACATAAATAAATACAGACACAGAAGGGCAGGTAAAGAAGAGGGAGAATTTAGGTTCTCAGTAGCTAATACCCATTAAAATATGGTCCCGAGGTCCTAAGAAAATTGCTCTTTATGGTCCTTCTCTGGATACCTGGGAGGGAGCCAGCCTGCTTCACAAAAACTTCAGTGAATACACCTTCTCAATCTCTTCAGCAAGAATTGCTCTAGAAATTGATGGGCCCCCTTCCTTGGAGAAGAATCACCTTTAGGATCAGGTCAAAGAACAGTGGGGACCATCTCTTCTGTTAGAAACCTAACATGCCTTATAGCAACTTACAAAACGCTTCTGGCACACCTTCCCCACCCCCCCACCCCCCCCGAAGTCACGTAAGAAAAAAATAGAGACACAGAGATGTCAAGATTCCTAGAGAAATAAAGAAAAACATGATTTACAAACATGCTTTAAAATTACAAAAAAAAAAAAAAAAAAAAAAGTATTCTGTGGAAACGTGAAGAGTCAGCCTCTTCCGATAAAGTCATTTAATCTGAATGATCTTTTGAAGAAGGTTGTTGTCCAAGAGCAAGTTTGGGCAGCGATACTTTTTAGAACTTGTATTCTAGATGTAGCAGCACGTGAAGCCCTGGATGATTTACTGTCTTATCTTTCCCTGTAGAGGTGTTTTATACCCAGGAGAGGGCTGGAAATCCTTCCATTTCACTTGTTTCAGGAAGGTGGAAATGACAGATCACTTTAATTTTGTCTATAATACGGAGAGCATTAGGCTAAACACATTGGAAGCTTTCAGTAACTGAGTCAGAATGAAACAGCACGATAGGACAAATATTAAATTTAAGGAATTTCCTGATTTTTTCTCCCCCAGTATGGACTGCAGACTGAAGTCCTACCCTGGCTAGCATCTGGATCCTGGTTAGCAGGTCACAATTCATACTCTGTCTGTCAGAGCCTCTTTCCCCTTCTCTGTCCACCTCAAGCTTTTCCATCACTACATCCTACAGGCATTTCCGTAAGGAGAAAACGCAATATATTGTAACACATGCTCATCTAGTTACTTACCTGGAAGCACAAGCACTCCTAGGTGACAATGTTTCTAGATTTTGTTATAAAATCTAATAAAACACTTCAACCACAAATAGATGTGTGAGGACTTCCTATAATTGATTCCATTTCCATTCATTCATTCATTCATTCATTCATTCATTCATTCATTCATGCATTCGTGCATTCATTGGTTGGACAGACTAACTTACAAATTTATGACTCTGTCACATCTCAGGTAAGTCTGTAGTACTTATAAGATATATGTGAGGAGAAACGTGACTCTGGAAGATCAGATTCAATGACTGTGTGTTTTAGAAAACCGAGAAGGATTTAAATAGAGAGGAACCTAAGACCAGAAGGTTCTACAGGGAAAATGAGGACATTTTAGTTAGGGAACACCCCCACCGTCCAAAGCATTGTGCCAGACACTTAACGCTGACTATTTCATTTACTCTTCACACCATTCCGATGAGTTAGGCTTGCTCCCTATTTTACAGATAAGCCAATTCAGTCTCACTGAAGTTCAAGAATTTGCTCAAGCAGTGAGAAAAGGGCAGGGCCCAGGTTGGGACCAGAGGTCTCTGACTCCACTGAGGTAATTAAGAACCATCGCAGCATGTCATCAATTGTGTTCCAGAAAAGGGTCAGGTAGAGAAACCAGAGGTTTCCTAACATGAGTAGTGCTCTATTTACTATGAAATCAAATTAATTTTACTACTGTTTTTATCCCAGAGGAATACAGAAATAAAAACAAAACAAAACAAAAAACCCAAAAATAATAAATTCCACAAAATGACCCTAAAAGGATGCTATGTTAAATATATGGGTATACATGTTACTTCATTCAATCAGTTGCTCACTCCCAGTGCAAAGGAAATCAAACCTCCCAGCTAGACTGGTACATGAGGACACGGAGCTGACTTGGTCGGAAATTCTTGATGACCGGGCACCCCTTTTTGGATGATGGCAAAGCTATCAATCAAATCAGTTATTTGGGGGAGCAAAAGTTTGGGGTCAAGGGAGAGAAGGAAGATCGTCTGAGCTTAGTTTCTAATCTGAAAGACACTAAGCTATTTTTACACTGTCATTTCCCCACTTCGAGATGCCTGCCGTACCTCTGATTCTTTGAAGCAGTGAAACTCAGAGCAGCTACGAGACAGCATTTCTTGCTAAATTACGTCCTTGTGTATCCTTGCAATAAACACCTATTACCAAAGGCAATCTGTGTGTGTCTCTTTCTTGGAACCTTAAAGAGCCCGGCTATATATCTTGCATTTCCTGCAGAGAATTATCCCCAAACACCTACGTGGGTTTGAACACGATGAAGTTTCCATTCTGACTAGAAATGAATTTGCATTGTTCAGGTTGTACAGCTGAGTCTCACTTTTGAGGGTATTTTTCCTTTTTTTTTAAAATTTAATAGAAAATCCAATTATTATGTAAATATAAACATAGTGTAATTGCCGCAAACAAGTGAGCATAACAGTGAACTAGTAGAGCTTCTGGAGAAGGTAAAGGAATTAATGATTTATGAGTGTCTCTCAGGTATAACTGACATAGACAGTTCACGGAAATGTTGTTAACCATTTCCACCCAACATAATGTTGATGCCACTTTCTAATCATCCAACTAGATGCATGTCAATGAAGAAAAGGTATTTTCAGACAGAATGTATCCCAAATTCATTTCCCTTCCTTTTCAAACTTATTAAAGACAAGGAGCTACAAACAACATTATTTAAAATGCCTCCCTTTAGAATGTTCCCGGCAGATGTTTATGGAGAGAAAATGCTGGCTCTCTCTTGGCAAGATACAGAAGAGACATTTCTTGAGGGTTCGAGTTGAAAAATTTGTCTTTGCCATTATGTCTCTAAACATCTGCAAAAGCAAAATAATCTTGATTATCATGTTAACTGGGAGAAAAGCAAAGTACATAGCCTCCGAATCTAGGAAACACTCTTCAATGGAGTGACAAACAGAAAGGTTCCAGTGTCATTTTCCTTCAGTAGGATTTCTCTCTGTGACTTGTGATTTCCTGAGTACCATCTTCTTCAAACATTAATAAACTTAATTGATTAATGAGAGAGAATCTAGCAACTATGAACCTAAAATTCTGTTTTCTCTTTAAACTGCTGTTTTTCTACATTTTTCCTTCTATGAATACTATCATTTTAAGAGTATGACACCCATTGGGAAATTTAAAATACAACGGAAACACATGCTACTGGGGGAAACTTGTGCCTTGTTTTCTGATATCCGAGTGTAATTTTGTTTTAATTGAAATTTTTCTCCATTCCTTGTAAATTCAGAATTTTTTCTTTCTTTTAAAAGGATGTAAAAAATAGTATAATTCAGTTTCTGAGACCTGAGCTGAGTTTAATTGTTAACGAAAAGAAAACTGGGCACAGAACCTGATTTAGGGAATATTTAAAATGTTTACAAATATTGTAATGCTCACTGTACTTTTCATGTTATTCTACATCTTCTTAGCCCCTTCTAAACTTGACCGTTTAATTCCCCAAGAACCTGTATTACATTCTTTGTCTCACACAATTTTGCTTGTCTGTGCTTTACGTTTTGTCTTTGATTAGCATTGTTTTTAAAGCCCTTTTACTTATTGATCAAGCCTTACATTTCCATATTCTGCTTTGATGATATTTACTTTTCTTATTGCTTCCCCCTACTTCTTTATTTCAATTTTTTTCCATCTTTGGCATTCTTTCTCGGTTTTGAAGAACAGAAGCATTTGTCACTAAGCTTCATCCTTGAGCGCGGCTTTGGCCGTCTCCTAGAACTGTCTTTTGCCAAATCCTTCTAGCTGTGCAGCTGGTTTCTGCCTTGTCTTCTTGATGACAATTCTGAGAATTAGTCACTTGGGCTCATGTGGACCAGCGTATCAAAACCACTGGCGAGAAGATTGCTATTTACTCTTCAGACACCCACGTGAGCCACAAACCATGGTTTCAGATAGTTTATGGGTAAGAAGGCTATTTATTGACTCACAGATATTAACAAATAGTTAGAATTTCTACTATCCCCTCTCCCTTCTTTGTCTCTTTGTACTCAGAATTTATTGCATAGTGTGATGGGTTCTAGCGTCGCAGGGCTGAAAGATCCACAGTTCTTGGCTTTAGGAATCTCCCAGGCATGGAGGAACAGTGCAAGTCAACACTTTTGGATAGTGTTTACCTTCACGTGGTGTATTAGTTTCCTATTGCTGCTGTGGCAAATGGAGTGGCTTCAAACAAGACCCATTCATTAGCTTAGCATTCTGGAGGGCAGAGGTCTACAATAGTCTCACTGGGGGAGACTGCTTTCTTTCCTTTCCAGCTTCTTGAGGCTGCTCTCAATGCTTGGCTACATGTAGTTCCCTTCCATCTTCCAATCCAGCAATGCTGGTGAAATCTTTCTCATACTCTTCTGCTTCCTTCTTCCCCATTCAAGCACCCTTTTGATTATACTGGGCCCACCCAGAAAATCCAGAATAGTCTTATTTCAAGGCCAGCTGGTTATCAACCATAAGTCCACCTGCTAGCTGCATTCCCTTTTGCAATGGAACATAACATATTCACAGGTTCGGGATACTCAGATGTTGACATCTTAGGAGAGAGGCTGGGGGTGGGGAGCGAGCGTCATGCCACCTCCCGCACACAGGTAGAGATGTGTATTCCAAAAGCATTGTTGAACACACGAAAGAACATTCACAAGAATTATATGTGACATAAGTCTAAAGCTGAATCTAAGGTAAAGGAGGCAGGAAAGAGTGTCACTAACAGAGGGGACAGTGTGTGCAAAGGAATAAATTGAGGTGAGGCAAGTCAGGTTACTGGACTTCGTGCGGAGTAATTTCACAGCTCTGAAATGCAAGGTGCTCCGGGAGCCAGCTTGTGAACTCATGGATTTATCCTTGGTACTCCTTAGGGCCTGTGCTGCATCCCATTCCACTGCTTTCGGACACACGGGAACCTTGGAATTGGTGCTACAAGGGGCAGGACCTGGGGTCTCATGTTGGAAATAAGGCCGTGTAGGAGATAAGCCTCAAGATCGCATTTATGTGCACACATTTGGGAGTTTCTGTCACCTCAGCAGCTGCGAGGGTGTGTATATTCTTGTCACTTGTCCACACTATGCAAACATGGTGATGACAGAAAAATAACAATACAAAAGGAAGCCATTGAGGTAGCAATAAAAGGAGACACAAACACACTCACACACACACACGAATGTATATAGATATCCAATAAGAGTTGATGACCATGCAAATATAATCTGCTGGAAGATCTTCAAATCCACGTGACACCTCTGTGTTTCACTGTCACGTAAGTATGTTAAGAAATTCTCACTTACACTTTAAGCTCTACATTACACACATAATCTTAAACTTGACTTGTAAGATGTTATACCCATTGGCGCTCTTACTCTAAGAAATTCTGAGAATAAATAGCAAACGAACTATGTAGGAACTGTCTGAAAATGGAAAAAAACAAGAACTGCTTTTATTTCGTGCATTAGCAAAACGGGAGAAGTACAACTACCCGTGTCACATATACCTCTATATTCCTGAAAGAAAAGTGAAATGGTACTGGGGCGGCAGGGCTGAGCCCTTGGGAATCAAATCTCCTGGTTCTCTCAGGTAGCTTCTGAGGGTCAGCTCCTCGTTTTCCCATGACTATGAATTTTCTTGGTTCATTGAGCCTTAAGTTATCGTGTCCTTGAATCCAGTCCTCACAACCACCCTTCGCCTACCTCAGGCTTTTCTAACTCCCTATCCATGGCCAAAGCCCAAGTTCTCACCATGTGACAGCTTTATTCTCTACCACCATCATCCGGGCCCTCGAGTGGGGCCAGCAATGGGCCCCGACTTAGTCCTAACCTGCTGGATTCTGATTCAACTAAGTGCCAAATGTCCCAGATAAAATAAAAACTCCTGGCAGGACCGGACCTATGATATTCCCTGTTATTTTGTCATCAATGCTGTTTAACCATCCATTTAATCACGCAATGGACTTAAAAACCCTCTGTCCTTGTTAATGCTGTGTTACTACAAGTAATAATCCAAAAGGCAGAAATGTGCCATGCGTAACATTTCTTTTGTAAAATTTCCAAGCAAAGATATTTGATAGAATCCACAAACTAACCCAACTTTCCTTTTCACTTGCTCCAGCTTTCCTCTCTCTGTCTTTCCTGGTGGCCCCACTGTCAAAGGTCTATTGTACCCCAGGCACTGCGTGTGCACTTGGGATCCATAGAAAGATCGATGTGACGTAGAACATGACGGCCAGGGTTCTGATTTTTGACTTGTTACGACGTAAAGCGTAGAGACCGAGGAAGGCAAAGAACCGAAAACTCCGGGCGAAGGAGGGGAAAGCACCTAAGACTATTAGCTATAAAGCGATGAGAGTTGTAGGAGCAGGAATAGCGAGAGAAAAGAATTATGTTGGATGAGAGAAGGTGAAGAGAAGAAGGAAGTAGTAGAAGAAAGTGGTGCCAGAGAAACTGGAATCTCAAGTACATGATAGTTGAGGAAAGGGGATATAAAAAGTGTTTCCAAGTATTTCATATGTGGCTCCCCTGCAAATAAAATAGTTTATTTTTACCTAGATTGTGCTGTTAAACTTTGCTTTTTGCACATGACCTAGCTCTCACGTTACTAGTACAGAACTACAAATGCATAGAATATGTACCTAAAATAAAAGTATCTGGACATTGTATGATGTACTATGTATTACATTTCATCAATCTTGTCAAACAAATATAGTTATAATAAATAATATTCTTTATAATCATTTGCTTGAAATAGTGGCAGGATCTAACTGTATTTATTAATTAATTTTTTAATTACAGTTTATTGAGGTGACAATTGTTAGTATGTTTAAAACTTTTGTTTGCCCCCTTGGACCTAATATGTACAACATATTTTTGAGTTTCATTCCCCCTCCTTTGTGTCTGTGTGTGCACACGTGTGTGTGATTACCGTCTCTGAATCAAAGAGCGTGAGTATGTAACCAACTCCGCATATAAGAGTCTATGGACGCAGTGTACTCGTGATAACTTTATGACGATGGACACCAGCCCATTGTCATCAGCCCAATGACAGACATGGCTGTCTCCACTCCCTCCTTCAGAGACAGCATTAAGATCCAAGTTTCTGCTCCTTAGCCTTATTGCTCCCTAAGGGTCCTTTGGAAACCACAACAAAATGAAACAAGAACAAAACATCCGGCTTTACCTCAGCCATCTACTCCTCTGCTTCTCCCTTTTTCTATTCCTGATTTTCACTTCCCTTTTCTAGCTACAGCCAACGGCTATAGGGAGTGAAATTCTCAGGGGTAAAGGCAAGAAGTACACATACAAACTCACACCAGATGTGTGTCCAATATCCACTGAAAGTGGGCGGTAGGAATTGCCCCTGCCACACTTCCTCTGCCTCCTCTGGTGACCAGGAGCATTGCAGCGAGTGTGCTGTCCTGAATCCTTAGAGATGGAGTTGGGTCTCACCACCATGGGCGGGCTGGGGGTGGGTGGGAGAGTGGGGGGACAAAAGGGGGGGCTTTCCTTCACTGGGGCAGCTCCATACAGAATACGGACACCCTCCTTCCCAGGAGGAGGGATGGGGGGCACTTCCCTGAGAACAAATGTGCTTTTCAAAGGTGCAAAGGTCTGGCAGGGGAGAAAGTGGGGGGAAGGGGCCCTTGATATTGAAAACAATGTATTTTTCCTTCCCTGTCAATCACTTTGCCCCGAGGTTTCTCACCCATGGGATCAATGGCATTAATTGTTCTGGGGGTGGGGGTGGGGGCGGCAAATGCCATCTAGGACAAAGAAGTCATTGCTCAGCTTGAATTTCACATTAGCTTTTTTTTTTTTTTTTTTTTTTTAAGTTCCTGGTCTTAAAAGCACAGCTTTGTTGAGCAAATGAAAGATTTCTAAATATCAAAAATGCCCCTCCACATACAGAGTTTGAGGGGCTGGTCAGAGAGGTTTACTGTAAGCCCTGGAAACCTGAAGGAAGTGCCTGGTGAAAGGAAAGGGACAGGTCGCCGGGGCCAGGAGGAACTTGGAGTAATGAAGAGGACACACAGCTAAGGCTCAGATGGTATTCGAGTCCCTTCAGGGAACAGGAATCCCGCGTCCCAGGTGTTAGGTCAGGAGTCCGCTGAGGCAAGAAAATGGAAATTCCAGATGTGAAGATGAGGCCGTCAGAATCAGAAGCGGCCAGGCATTTGCTTCCTGTTTGGAGCTTTGAACTTGGTCACGTTCCTTTCGTCCAAGCAAAGCGTAAGGACAGAGAGAGGGCTCGTCTTAGGTTTGGTGACTACACGTAGAGGAGGAGGGAGAGGCAGGTGTCTGGGTATTGTTTGCAGGGCAGGATACCACAAGGGAATGAAGTAGCTGCTTTGGGGTGTGTTACACGTGAAGAGTCTGAGTGACATCCAGGCACAAACATTTATCAGGCAGTTAGACAGCCACGCCTGAGGCTGAAGGCAGATGTCAGAGCTGAAAATACAGATCGGCCTAGTCCGTCTTTGGCAGCTGATGTGATGCCAATGGGTTGGGACTTAGGTTCCCAGATCTGGCATCACCCGGAAAAGTTGTAAAAGCAGAGATCCCCGGGCTCACAGCCCCTGGTGATTCTCACCTCGCAGGTCAGGTGGGGTGGCCAGGAGTGCACATGGTTAGAAAGTACCCTGAGGAATTATTCCGAGGGGTGTCCAGTTTTTGCAACAGACGCATTGGACCATGTTGGGGACGGTGCGGAAAGGGAGGGGAGCAAACGGCAAAGCAGAGGTGTTTGTGGAACACGACCTTAAGGAGAAGACTCGGAGAAGAGGAGCCTGTGAAGGAGGCCAGAAAGGAGTGATCAGACAGGTTGCTGGGGAAGCAACAGAGACAGATGTTGGAGAATGAGCCTTCCTACCTCCCTTTTGTACCACGAGTCACTATGACACTATCATTCTTCCGGTATTATTTTCCCCAAGATAAAAACGTTCCTTTTCTGTAGACTACTTCTCAATAGACTTTCTTTTTTTTTTTTAACCATACTCTACTGAATGGAAAAAAGCATTTTATTAAAAGCAGTAATTTGTTAGTGCGCTAAATGATCTTTTATAGTTTCTAAAACATAGTGTCTTCTTGATAAAGCGGGTCCGAGAGTGAATTATTAGCTGCTGGCAATCCTTGCCCATGAACAAAGACATAAAACACACAGTATCTAAGTCAGCTAATGGGAAGTGGCTGGGGTGTATTTGCTAATTAGCATGCCACTGTTAGCACCCTGCACCTTTTCTTTGTTTCTTGTGAAGGTTTTTTTCCTAAGGAAAAAAAAAAAGTATAAGTTACTTGCAAAAAAAAAAAAAAAAGTTTTGGGACTCAAAGCACATCCCTTTGTATAGGCGGAATTTCCACCATGGCTTGCTGAGATATCTTCACTCATCTCCTGTGAGGTGATGCTCACAGAATGAACCCCGAGGCTAAAGGCACAGGCAGAATCTGAGCGCGGGAATGAGGAGGCACTGTATTTTCCCTCTTTCCCACTTTCCCAGGCCCTATCCTGGGCTCTCCTGGCGAATGTGACCGGAAAGAGAGGAAATGAAGGCATCAGCCATAAACCCATAGCCGCCTCCACACCTGGGCTTGCACACACCTGAGTGAGGCTCTCATATATCTCCGTCTTTCCTGTTAAAGACATCTGACAGAAAGCTTGGAGGACCGCAAAAGTCTCCAATATGTTGTCACTGAAAAGCTGTGAGGAATTTCACAGCTGACAGCAATGCATCTAATTACTGAATTATTAAACGGGAGGCCCCTGCCGAAAAAGCAACGTCCTGTCACTCAAGAAGATAAATCCATGTAAAAAGTAGAGGTACAATTGGGTCACCTCCCTCACTTCTACAGATACATTTGAAATATCCAAACTCAATAGGCAACGATACTTAATTGCCTCCGGTACCTGCTTTCAGTTGAACTTGAAATATGAAGGCAAGTGTGTTTTCATTGCCTGTACTACTTACTGGGAACAAGAGTCTCAACCTTCTGCTATTTTGCCTGTTTTTCCCCCATGCCCAAAGATTGTTTTCTGAACTTAGTCTGTCACTGTACAGACATTACATGTGTGAGATTTCGGGAGAGGAAATCAGTAAGTGGGGGGTACAGGTGAGGGGTCAAAGTTGAATAGAGTGGCCACTTTCTGAGACAGGCATTTTCTGTCTGAGCACCCCCGCCCCCTGCCTGCCCACACAGAAGGCCAATAACTGGTCTAGTTTCCATTTCTGTGCATATGTACTCAAAAGACATTTCCATTGCATCACAATAACAATAAAATAATAAATAAAAATGATCGCACATTCATTGCTTGTCAGGCACTAAGCTTTACTTTTTTCCCTATTGTATCCCTATATTTATGAGTTAGATGCCATCATGAATATCATCATCCGCTCCATTTTAGAGAAGGAAAAACTCAGTCATGGAGATGTTAACTCATTTACATGCTCAAAATAACATGGCTGGAAAGTGGATGAGCCAGGCTATAAAGCAAGAAAAACATTTATCCTTAAACTGTATACATATGCATTTCTTAATTGGGCAGTTTCCTTTTTTAAAGGATTTTGCACAAAGAGAAACAGAGGATGGTAAAGTCATCTGCCTTTTTCTATATTGTATTTCAATAGGATGTCCATTCTGTTAAATGAACAGAATGAGAAAATCCCCTTTGGTGTCATGTCCCTGCCAGATGCCCTCACTGAGCCCCTGAGCCTCCCTTGGCAGAGCACGTGCCACATTTAACGGTGTTTCCCTTCCTATCCATGCCCTTTCCACCAAAGGAGGCAGCTAACGGGCGGGAGTCCTTTTACATTTCGTGTGCCCTTGTATCCCCAGTGTATGAGTCGAGGTTCCCCGGATCAACAGAACCAACAGGAAATGAAAGGATATTTATCATGAGGAACTGGCTGTGAGATTATGAAGGCTGAGAAGTCCCACCGTCTGCCATCTTGAAGGTGGAGACCCCGGAAAGCTGGTGGTGTAATTCAGTCCAAATTCAAGGCCTGCGAATCAGGGCAGCCAATGATGTAAACCCCAGCCCAAGGGCAGGAGAAGATGAAATGAGTGAGGTGTCCCTCTCAAGCAGCGAGGCAGGAAAAATGGGCAAATGCCTCTTTCCTCCATCTTTTTTCCATGCAGGCCCTCAAATGATAGAATGCTGTCTACCCACATGCGGAGGGTGATCTACTTTCCCGAGTCCACTGATTCCAACGTTCAACTCCTGGGGAAACGCCCTCCCAGACACGGCCAGAAATCATGCTTAATCTGGGCACCTAATTCAATTGGACACATAAAATTAACCACCACAGTCATACTGGCATTTTTTCAGCTTCTCCTCAATAAATGTTTCAGACCTGCATCCAGTTCCTTCCACTGGAAAGAATGGGGTCTAATAATGTTTGAGTCTGTTTCACGCCACTTGTTATTGGCTGGAGATATTGACCCGTGTGATTGCCAGGCACCTGTCTCCAGGTCAGGTAGGAAGACCAATCCTGAAGAATGTTATGATGGGGACCCCGCCCTCCGGAATCAATCCATAAACACCAGGTTATTTCATTCCTCCTGGATCTTTGGTTTGTGAAAAATGATCCCGAAGATAAGCTTCTCTAAAGAAGTGATAGGAACTCATTGACTCAGGTTAAAACCATAGGTTTCTATGCACCTATGAAATCTAATATACCGGGGGTGCCAAAAAAATGTACACAAGTAGACACCTTGGTCAGCGTTGCTCAAGCAGTAGCTCGCCATCATCAGAAGTGTCTGGACGCTGATGGGAACCACTTTGAGCACCTCTTGTAACTGCAGAAGTCACACGTGACTTGTATCCATCTTTTGTTATCGGTATATATTGAGCATTACAATTTTAATAGTTTTTTCCTTTCTTAAAACGTGTATACATTTTTTTGACACCCCCTGTATACAGTCTCCACTTCTTCAAAATGTCATTTGATATCCTCCCCTGTTTATACCAAGCAAGCAAGTTGGACTCCAGACTCAGGCTGGCACAGTGGTTAGAAAGACGGTCTTAGCGCCAAACGCCCGAGGTCCAGATATCAGTTCTGTTTCACAGATGCTTTGGGAACTCTGTGCCTCAGTTTCCCAATCTGTACAGTAATAATATAAGTATGTGACTTTGTATATATTATTACTGTACAGATTGGGAAACTGAGGCTAATTCATACACCTGGAATTCAAACCATAGATCTCTACTGATCATACGAAATGTCAATTTATTTTTTACCAGCTCATCTACTCAAGGACTTGTACTTATTATTATTTGCATTCTCTGTACCTAGCCTATAGTAGATGCTAAGTAAACTTATGTTGAATGTATTTTGATTTTTGTCAAAAGATTGGCCTGTCCTGGGAAAATACCCAAATTCTACAGAAATAATATCTTATGGCCCCGAAGGCAAGGTAGTTTCTAATGGAAAGCAATGACCAAAGTGCCCCATTGATAAATTATATTTTCTTCCAATGTAACTAAAGAAAAGTGTACAATGGTTTGCTAAGGACGGCTTGAAAGCCAGAGGCCTAAACACGTGTGAAAAATGTTCACATCGCATTTTTAGACTTATTAGAAACAGTCTAAATAATTACCCAGTCAAATCACTGGTGTCTTTTGGCTCTCATCCAGGACAAAGGTCAGGACCCAACATACCAGGACCCTGCCTGGCACAAGTGATTGACAGGACGAGGAAGTAGACTGACACCTTTCACATGGGAATCACAGCTTGTTTCAAGTCTAAGCAAAACACCTATTGGGATTTTTTTGGGAAAAGGTAATTGTGTTCTGATTCAGATTTTTTTGTTCCCAAAGTTGTTTAATTGTCATTTATTTATGTGCGTGTGCTAAAGCAGCTGTCTACCGTGAAAAATATACAGGTCACTCGCTGCTGGTTAAAACAATCATAGGATATGGCTCTGCTTTCTTTTCATTGCAGCATCTATTGGATATTTGGCTACAGGGTACATTTTGTTTCCAGGTTTGGTAGGTATGACACGTGGAAGCTATTTGCTTGTAAAACAATAAGAAGTTACCAACCTGCACATTAGATTCCCCTCGCGAGCTTTTACAAAAACCCACCCCACCACCGACCAACTGGGTGGGGCTCGGGCATCAGGATTTTACACAGGTTCCAGGTCATTCCAATGTCAGCCAACGCCGAGCACCACCGTTAGTCACGATCGTGTACGTAGACAGACTCACACAGTGTATGCCTTATGCATTATTGATGCTCGTTGTTGTTGTCTTTAGACTTTTGGAAAACCAAAAACGATATTGTTCCACTTTCTACTAGACTGAAGTTGTTCATTTCAACCTGAAGTATACAATCTGAATCCATTTCCATTCCCAGTCTCTTCTGAATACAGAAAAAGCTCATACTGCTGTCCATTTATTGAGATATTTTATACACATTAATATTTTTAAACATTTATACACATTAATATATATTTTGGAACAATTTTATTTAATATACTAATATATTAATGTAGAATACACTACGTAATGAAATATATTAATTCCATTAATATATTCTCATATGCATGAGAGAAACCCCTTTGAGGAGCCCACCAGAATATGAGATCCTGGGTGTTCTCCTTTACTTTACCTGAATAAACATTTCTGAAGGCTTATTTCATTCCTAGTAATAAGGACACCGGGATAGTGTCCACACACCACAAAGAATCCACAGTCAGTGGGGAAAACAGTGTGTGCGCAAATAACTATAAAACTTGGAGATGACTGCAGCAAATGCGCTGTTTCTTAAGTACGATGAGGTTTGATCGACAAAAAGTCTCAGGCAGGAATCGAGCTTGTGCTGGAACAAGAAAGGCAGTTGGGAGAATCCACGTTGGCAAGAGGAAGATGGGTGTTCTCCACAGGGGCGAGAAGAAACTCCTAGACAAGTGCAATTTGTATTATTTTTGGAATTGGGAAGCAGTCTGCTCGGGCGAGGTCACTGGTTTTATACCACCAACCCTACTGTGAAAGAAGGGCTTTCCTTGGTGGCTCAAGAGAAGTCAGAATGAGACACTAATTTCTGAGAAAGCTTTCCAATTGACAGTAATAAAGATTGACCAAATTCAGAATGATGCTGGCTAATTATATTTACATCTTTTCTTTATTTTATAAAAGATCGCAAAATCTTTTTGAATCATGATTCTTCACAGCATTTTTCTATAATTTTATGACCACTCAACAATACTTATTATAGTTACATTTCCCCAATTAATACGATACACAAGGACAAGTAGTCCCAAAGGACATGTACAAACACAGGACTCCCTGGACCATAAAGACCGAGTGGAAACAATTGCTTTCATAAGTTTATAGTTCATTGCATGCACAGGTGTTTTTGTTTTGAAGAGGAAACTGGAGGTAGAAAGTATGATTAATTCTCATGCCATTCCAGAGTGCCAGATGAAGAGATGTTTCCCCAAATTTCAGAGAGAATGGAGCACGCAGATACGTAGGTCATGGCGACAGAACGTGTCCCTGACCTGACTAGGTTACCTTTGCCGAAATGCCTTCCCAGTGGAGTCCAACGTGGGCCCCCATCCAGAGCATTAATATGCAGACCTGATCTTTAGGTGGATTCCATGTTCTCTACGTTACTTTGTCACAGAAAATCCCATCCTAGCTATGTCACTGGAAAGTCTTCTAGAGTTATTCAGGAGTGTTTACATGAAACCCAGAAGGGGGGTTCAGGTAGCTACCCAATCCAAAGGATCTACTATAATGCAGTCTCCAAGCACGTGTTAGCATGACACCCCCACCCGCTGCTAAAACTCCTCTCATGGCTTCTCATACCCCAGGCCAGAGCTTTCCTCTTGGCTCTAAACTTGAGTATGACGTGACCCAGGTTACCTCCCCACCTCCCTCACTGCCTTGGAGCCACACCTGTTGGTTTGCTGTCCCTTGGGCACGCCAAGCAATCTCCGCGTGACCAAGGGGCCTGCACTCGCTATCCTCTGTGCCTGGGATGCTTTCCCGTGTAATCCACGGCACCCCCATCGTCCTTTGCGGCCTCTTGTCCGAATGTCACATCCTCAGAGAATCCCTTCCTGACTCCTAGACCTAAAACTAACCACCCAATACTCTCTGCTCCCTTCCCTTTATTTCTGTTCATAGAGCTTATTACTCGTACCATTATGTTATTATCTCTATTTCTTCCCTCGAACATAAAAAGCTATTTATTTTACAGGTGAAGAAACTGAGGCTTTGACTTGACAATTGAGAGACTTAGATGCGGGAGTGAAACCCAATGTTTTGAAGTCAACAGATGGTCTTCCATTAGATTATGATGGAAGGAGGGAGGGAAGGTGGGAAGGAGTGAGGGAAGGAGGGAGAGGAGAGAAGAGAGTTCAGGGTAATTTCTTTGTAATATTTGAGAGTGAAGGACAAAGAACTGTGTAAATTCTAACTCATAGCTCTGTCCAGCATGGGATGAAAGGTCTGAACGCTGCCGAGCAGCTGGTGCCAGGAACTGACCAGGGCTTGGTGACACTGTTTTAAATGAGTGCAGGTGTGACTTAAAGGAACCAGAGAAGCCAGACAGGATGGAGGTCACCCTTTGGATGCCACAGGCTATTAAGGTAATTTGGGGGCTGAGTCGAGGAAGATGTGGTTTGTTGAAGCACAAATCCGAAGGGAAAGGGAAAGCCTTTGAAAGGGGGTGAGGGCAAGTATTCCTTTGTCCCATTGGGGGAGGGCAAAGGACACCCAGCTGGACACAATTAAGTCTGCAAGAGGTCCCGGGGGTCAGAGGCAAGAAAGAGCAACAGGTAAGAACTGACCCCTACGCCAAGTCTGACACAAACCAGTGAGAGCAAAGACTGTGTTGTCACTTTGCATATTTCTAGAAGCGAGAAGGCGGCTGTCCACACTGGTGTTAGTTGAGCCATATATTGAGAGTATCACCTGACATAAAATAAGACGCCCCCTGAAGGACTTTGGAAGGACTGGTGTTACATGCAGAGTGGGGACCCAGGCCCACTTTATGCCAAAGCTAAGGTGAGGACCCCTCTCTGTGCTTCCATCATGCTGCTTATACCACCTTCATATGGACCGACAGTTACGCTCTCTTCATCTCTGCTTACATTCCCTTCTTCCCAACCCTTACGGATTTCTTCTCTCCAGGGCAGAAACCTGTCTCTCTCATCTCCACTCCCCTCAGGTCTTTGCATGGATGTTAGCGTACATTGCGTTCAAATAATATTTGGTCAAATGATGGTGAAAAAACATCTTTGAATCAAGTATCTGGCTCTGGCCACTTGAATGAGATCTCAGTGGAGTCCACAGAGTAACCGTGTGCCCAGGATTATACGCATGGCCACCCCACCCGTCCACAAGGCGTCCATCATGCAGGTGATTTGGGCAATTAACTCCCACGCTCAACACCGGGCAATAGTTGTGTCCGCCAACAGTGGTAAGCAAGGGGACATGGGAGCCCCACCTTTGTATCTCAAGGGCTTTCTCCTTGGGTCTACAATGAGATACAGGAGTTCTGTGCATTAGAGGATTCATAACAGAGAGACTTCTTTTAAAACGTGTTACTTTAATTCCTTTATGAGATAATGCACGTCCACTGTGGGGAAAGTGACAGGGAGTTTCTGCCTACCAAGTATGTGGTTTCAGTCCCTTTGGTGAATTAATGTGAGTTCACATGACCCTATAACCCCAAACCATCACTGTTCCTGGAGAGCTGTTGGGTGTCACAAAGTTTAGAGAACATTTTGGCTTCTCCAGCTGGAAGCCTGCACAGCAACTGAACTTCAAAGCCCAAGGTGGCTGACCAGGCTGCACCGACTCCTATGGTCTCATCAGAGAAGCTTATACAATGCCCTGACCCCAGCTTCACAAATAACTTGAGTCAGGGGCAGAAAAAAAAAAAAAATCACCAATGTTTTCTGTCCCTGCTACGTAATCAACTTGTGCTGATGACTGTGACACATTTTAATGACAGTCCTAAAATATTCTAGTGAATGGACCTCAGAATATGTAAGGCGGGTGTGATGGTTAGTTTTACTTGTCATCTTGGCGAGGTGACAGTACGCAGTTATGCAATCAGACACGAAACTAGGTGCCGTGAGGATATTTTGCAGGTGTGACTAACATCCACAACCAGTTAATTTTAAGTAAAGGAGATTACCCTCAATGATCAGGGTGGTGTTCGTCTGTCAACTGAAATGTCTTAAAAGCAACGCTGGGCGTATCCCTAAGGAAGAAGGAAAGCAGCCTGCGGATGCCGCCGCTGTTCTCAGCCTGCTGGCCCGCCCTGCAGATTTCAGATTTGCCTCACCAGCCCCATAATCAAATACGCCAATTCCTTGGACTAAAACCTCTCTCTCTCTCTCTCTCTCTCTCTCTCTCTCTCGCGCGCGCTCGCTATTTATCATCTACCAATCCATTATCTACCTATATCTATCTACCTACCTACCTACCTACCTATCTCTAGCTATTTATTATCTATCTATCTATCTATCTATCTATCTATCATCTCTAGCTATTTATCATCTATCAATTTATCATCTGTCTATATCTATATATCTGTGTCTATTTCTATATGTATCGATCGTCTATCTATAGACATACAGCTTCTGTTTCTCTGGTGGAGCCCTAGCTGACAAGGTTGGTATGTATGAGCATCAAACACACTCCTGCTGAGGGTACATGCCTGTACTAGTTCGTGATGATTTTTTGCCAGCATCTTGCACAATGAACTCATGCCACAGAACACAAGAATGATAAGATCTTTCAAACTAGAATTCTGCAGTCTGAGGTGCCTCATCACCCTCCACTTGTGGATTAGTCAGTTGCCATAGAAACCTCAGGTAGGTCCCCAAACCCTGACTCTATCACAATAGGCAGGAAGAAGGAACCGGGTGCGTTGTTAGTGCTCCTACTGATACGGAGTTTCAGTGCTAGGGAACTGAAAATGGGCTGAATGGAGGAAGGGATTTAGCGCACCATTTTTATCAACCCTGTTTTAATCCTGTGGCTTTCTGGTGGGCTTCTGAGAGAACCAAAGCACAGAATGAAATAGTGCCTAGGCATGCACTGGCATTGCCCACCGTCAGCTAAATGTGTTTCTGATATCTTGCTGAGTCTCTGTATCTCCTCGAGTATTGCTATCATGCCCTTATATATGCACAGCAACATTTCAAATTTCTAATCAGACTTGAAAGCTCTAAGAAATCTAACATGAGATGTTTTATTAATGACTGGAGGTAGTCCCCTCAGCTATTCTTTACTCTTCACAAGCAATTACCCAAATTGATCTCCACCTCCCAAAAGAAAAATAAATGTTTGTGCCTTTGTATAGCAAAAATGTTGCAAATATAAAGACATGTACAATAACTACACAATTACAAATGTGTGTGTGTATGTATGTGTGTGCGTATATTTATATATACACACATATATATACACACTTATGTATTCATTTTAAATAGTTGACATTTACATACCTTTTAATATGTCTATAATTTTGAATTCCCTTAAAATGCTTTCCCAGTTTGGCTGGAAAATTCAAGAGAAAAAAATCAAAACCAAATATCTGAGTGCTAAGTGAAATTAGGTATTGATTTACAAAGCTAATATACAGTAGTTAGAGGGCCATTATAGATACATACACACACACACACACACACATACACACACATGCATATATATAATGTATATACATATATGTATATATTTGGTTACACAAATACATATGTAACCGAAAGTCTCAGGTGTTGTAACACCAGTATCTATTGTGAACTGGATGCAGAACTAGTTTTTAGGCGTGTTGATCAGCAAAACTTTACAGAAGATATGGAAGTTCTTAATTATTTAACGAATACTGAACCTTTGCCAATAGAGGGTTTGAAATTGCTTTCACTGACATGCAAGATATCCCTAAAGAGCCAATTGAGAAGTAGGGATTTTTTTTCAGCCCTCATGAATTACTTGCAAGAGATCACAGGACGGACCCAAGCACTATCTCAATATATTTAAGCTTTAAAAAAAAGAATACCTGCAAGGTGTATTACCTAATTCATGCTGTATATTGTTTCAGAAAGAATTGAAAGTAGATTATGGAATGAGGGGCTTTATACTCCAGTTTGCCCAGCAGACCCCAGTTTAGCTTGCTGTCCAAAAATCATTAATTACAGTCTCCTTTTCACTGTCAAAAGTGTACCCGTTAGGATGATAAACTAATTGGCTTCCCTACTTAAAGGACATCAGAACATATACCAAATAAGGAATAAGAAGTGTGGTTTGAATTTTCATTACTATTGTGTTTGATTCCGTTGTTGCTTTCATAGAACCGATGCAGTATTTACAAAACTGCTACTGTCCAAAAATAAAAAATCTTAACAAAAACTCATAGACACAACAATAGCTTAGTGGTTACCAGAGGGTAACGGGGGAGGGGCACGGTAAAGGGGGTCAAATATATGGTGATGGAAAGATAACTGACTCTGGGTGGTGAACACACAATGTGATATATAGATGACGTATTACAGAACTGTACACCTGAAATCTATGTAACTTTACTAAAAACTGACACCCCAATAAACTTCAATTAAAAAAAAAAATCTTAACTCTTCCCAAGTAAAATGTGCAGTAGTCACATTCGCTGAACACAGCAAATAACAACTAAAAACTAATGTGAAAACTTTAAAAGCCCCATTCACTAGAAATTAGAATGTATTCTTTAAAAAAATAATTTCTAAATCATAATGGAAGTCAAAATAGCAGTTAGAAAATAATAACATGCAGAGTAGTAAATAGGTTTTTTTAAAGACTGATGCAGCTTCGCCTATATTTGGAGTGAATTTCATATCCTAAATGCTTTCATTGTTGGGCAAAAACAATAAATGTAAATAAACAAACAAACAGAGGATTTGCTTATAATATTTTCCTGAGAGCAACTAGATGTCCAAGGAAAGCAAAAGGAAATATATAAGAGAAAATAATGAATTTGAAAAAAACATTTTAAATAATAAGTTCATGAGATAGTTTTCTCTTTTAAAATACCAACCAAAGGACATAGTTTGTCCAAGGAAAAGTAAGAAAAAAGAGGGAACTCATCGTATGAATAAGAAGAAATGGAAAATAACCCGTTACTCAGACCATTTTATAACGAGACAACTATGAGCAATTCTGTTCTAAAAAAAATACATAAAAATGTGGATATAATGAAAAGTTTTGTGGGGAAAATTAAATGTCAAAATTTGACTGAAAAGAAAAAAGAAACATGAATAAGCCAATCACGATGAAAGAAATTAAAAATGTCACCGCTTCATCTCTAAAGCTCAAATTCATATTCAGATTTTTTTTTAACCCCTTCAAACCTTTAGGCCCTTAGACTTCACATCAGGGTCACGCCCCTGAGAACTTGTACATAAGAAAATGAAAACCTTCCACTTCTTTTTCCAAAGCAAACACAACCTCGACATCAAAGACGGAGCAAGCCCTCCATGCAAAAATTCGGAAATAGATTACTCCTTCTAATCAGTAAACGCAATTAAATAGGGCTTACTGGATAAATGCAAAGATGGTTCAAAGTTAGGGATTCAAGTTAAATTAGTCATCCTATTGAAGAAGAAATTCCATTTTGGAATCTTGACATATGCCGAAAGTTATTTTGCAAAATTTCACATTCTTTCCTAATTTAAAAACTATTAAAACTAATACCCTTTTAATAAAAATGATTAAAATGAATGACTGACACTAAATACTAGTATTTCAAAATGGCCTACAGAATGGGTCTCTGAAACCAGCCGCAATCTCCACCCCTACCTGGAAATGAGGAAGTAAATTCCCATCAAAATCAAGATCACATCCAAGATGTGTACGTGTGAAGAGAGCACCAAAGAAATGTATCAAGAAGTTGACGACGGTTATCTCAGAGTGTTAAGGTTTTTAGATGATTTCTATTTTTCCTCTTGATAACCTATTTTCTAAACGTGTTGCAATGACCATGCTTCCCCCTTACAACGATGTAATAAGTGATGTTTAATAATAACATAATTGAAGGTAAAATCAACCAAGCTTAAGAACATAAAAATAGAAGCTCCTATAAACGTGCTTATCACGCAGTTCTCTGCTTTTCCTAGAGGCAGGGCTGATGGCATCGGACGCGCACCAGGACCGCCAGGTAAAGTGTGACATACGTCTGTACAAGCCGAAATGCCTGGCCTCCCACCCGCCCTGTCCCCTGACCAGCACTCAAGCTGCTGGGACCTTTTCTAGACCATCAGCTTTAGCCCACAGGTTAGGTTCTTGCCCAGCATAGCAGGAGGCCTAGGAGCCACTGTCCCCGCCCCTGTCCCTGCCCCTGTAACGAGGCATCCACTCTGAATGGTCCTTAGGCCCATGCATTTCAGTGGCTATTAAATATTTTCAGCATCACATCCTTATCCTCGCACGTGTCCCATACTGGGCTGTGAATTCTACAGCAGCCATGCCACCGCATGGCATGAAAAGTCAGGCCATCCCCAGGAATCTGAATGAAAAGACAAGCCAATGGCTCAGCAGAAACAGTATTCCAGAGAGGAAAACGGAAGTCTTCCTCGTCTTGGTTCCAAGCAAGGCTCGGTACGCTGAGCGAGCTGCTAACATAGCCAGCAAGGGGCCCACGCGTCCCTGCTCTGCAACCAGGAGTTGTCAGGGGCTCCTTCTTACAGCGCCGAGTCCAAGCCGATCACTCTTCCCCCATCTTGGTGCTCTGGCAAATGCCAGGAGACCCTGACGGAGTCATCCATGAGAAAATGCGACTGAGGGATTAAACGAGCTCTTATTTCTCGTCACATGCTGCTCCTTGGCGCATAGTGCTGTTCAACCTTTTCTCAAGCACTTTGCACATGTCGTCTCTTGATTCTCCAACCACACATTACAAGACAGGTGTTCCCGAGACCTGTTTCACCCTTCCCAGGGAAGGCGTTCGGTGCAGAAGCATCAGGTCGCTTGTTCAAGGTCAGACAACTGCCAGTCGTCAGAAGCAGCTTCTGAAACACATGCTGTCTGATGTCAAACTTTTAATTCTTTAATATTTCAAACGCCAATTCTCTTAATCGTGGGGCTCTCCTGCTCCTCTACGATTGAAGTCTCTTGATCCAGCTCCTCAGCCCCGGCTCTCACCACAACACCCTTGCCCCAGGTGTAAATAGAGATCTGAAAGCACATGGGTCTTCAAAGGAGCAATGACTTTCATCTGCTATAAAAAGAGTCTCCGTGGCCGTCTGTTGCCATTCAACTCTCTGCACCAAACCTACACGTTCATAACCCAATCCAAGGCCCCGTACGTGGTGCTGTGAAAGGGAAACGGTGCCACAGCTGTGAGGCACACGCGTGCCACTGTCATGAATTAGTAAAGCAGCTTCAGGAGAGGGCCCTCTGCCTGTCTGACCTGGGCCATGCCAGCGCGGGGAGCAGCGCTTTGCCTTCTCTTCTCCTTTTATCAATAATGTTTTCCCTTTACTCTGACGTCAGCCCTCAGATTGCTCGCTGCGAGGGGTCCCACCTTTCATATTTCCTTTCTAGTCATAATATTGCTTCAGTCGTAACCTCGGCACTTTGAGGAATAATTGTCCCTGACAGAGGGTGAATCACTGACAGAGAGTTGATAAGCATTACATACAGATGACAGAAGTCAGGACATATCGGATTACTGCTGTGAATATAATAAAAGAGAGACTCAACACTCTGGCAGCTCAAAGACAAGCCATTTCATAAGTCTCTGGTGGGGCTATTATCTTCCATTTACTGCCACTGATAACCAGGCTGTGAGCGTCTCGCTCCGATCTAGTTTCAAGTCATTAACATGTTACTGACCAGACGTGGTGGGGGCAGCAGAGCTGATAATCAGGATTTGGGGGCACTTGTTTTTCAAGTTTATCTTCTGCATCCCCCTTGCAGCCTGATAAGGGTGAGTGTGAGGGGCCTCTGAGCCTCCTTGGAGGAGGCTGAGTGCGGCCGCACTCCCTTTCATCGACACCTCCTCACGCGTTGGAGGCAGCCACGTCCAGCCGAGGACGTGACAATCCACTGTCTCCACTCCCCTCATATACCTGGGCCTAAAAGCCTGGTGCAATAAGCGGCCGGCTATTTTTACATTTTGGGGCTCTGGGGAGATAAGATTAGTATTTTTTCCTAGCAGGTCTGATTCACCTGGACAGACAGATCAAGAGTGGGTTGTCTGCCGGGATAGACTGCCAATAGCAGTGGGCACACTCAAGGTGCCCCCAGAATCAGGATGCAGAGAGCATTGACGGGAACTGTGAGAGACTCTGTTGCTAACCATGCAGGAAATATTAGGTGGGTGCAAAAGTAACTGAGGTGTAAAAGGTTAAAAATTGCAAAAACTTCAATTACTTTTGCACCAACCTAATACATTCACTATGTCAGAGTTTGGGATATAAAAGCTAGAACGAAGAAGACAGACGATCAGGGAAAGAAACCATCAATGGGGGTTGTTCTGTTCCTGTAATTGGCTTTGCTAGTGTCACGGCTGAATACAAGAGTCTGTTCTGTAACATGGTCCCTCTTAAATAATGTTGCCTGGCGGCTCGTTGCAGGCTTGTGTCTGCTCCGACTCAAGAACCGTGAGCTCTCGTCTTCTTTCAACAGATACCCATTTGAGTGACATGTTTATTACCTTTATGTTGACATACAGCCAACTGTTTATCGGTAACGCACAGTGTCAGATCGACTAGATTAATTCAGGAGTGCGTGTCGCCTGCTAGTAGCGGGCGCAGGAAGGAGGCAGGCTGGCCTCTGGGTGAGGCGGACCTGGGAGAAGCAGGAAACGGCCTGGGTAGAGCTGGCACATGAAAAATATCCAAAGGGTTTGAAAAATTCCGGCGGAGTTTAAGAAACAATTTTTATCAGAAAGTCAGTCTGTGAGGCCCAATCAGGAAGTGGAGTGCCATTCAACAATTCCTGGAAAACCACCACCACCTGCGCTGGGTACCAGACCCTGAGTGAGAGTCCAGTGGACCACCAGGCACCATCGGGCAGGTTGTGCACTGCCAAAGTCCAGGAAACAACGTTCACAGAGGAGTTTCTGTGAACGCCACCCCTTTGTGTGGGGCAGTGACAATCTACCTGCACAACTGAACTCAATGGCTCTGGGTCGGAGTACAAAAGCAAAAAGCCATGCTTTCATACCCTAGCTGCTCCAAGCTTTCTTTGGAGAACTCGGATTCTGAGAATCTGAGCCAAAGCCCAGTTGACAAGTAGCCTCCAGTGAAGAACAATGGTTGGTTCAGCTCAACCTTGTAAGACAGTCGTGAGTTTCCATTCTGAGACCCCAAAAATGGTGATGCTGAGTTTGCTCATCACTTCCTGCTGCTGGTCAGATGGCTCAGAAGCTGGACCACGAACTCCCGGGCTGATGGGTGACCTTTTCTCGGTAGATACACCTGCGGGCAAGATAAATGAGACCAAGACTGACAACAATCAGATCCAACCGACACGCGGTGGGAGGTTCTGTCCCATGACCACGCAGCATCCTCTCTAAACATGCTGGTGTGTTTCCCAGAAGCCCGCGGCAGCGCGAGCTGGCCACTACACGGTTAACCCAGGGTTTCCACCAACCCACACTCAGCTTCAGGGCGGGCCACACATTCCGAAAAAAGGAGTATCCGTGAATGATCTGTTTCTTCCATCGTGGCTTTCCATGTGGACGGTTGCTTTCGGGTGAGGCCTGAATTGCCATATCCCGTGCTTCCGGGTTCAAAATCTCAGGGCTAGGCTGCAGTTAGCTCAGAATCACTCCTCTCTTTAGGGGAGGGGTCCATTCTACAGCAGAGCCTGGGGCTCGGCTGTCAGCAGGTGGGTTCAGCCCAGGAGGAGAAAACTGGAGGGGAAGGACGAGGACCGCCAGGGTGGGCATCGTCAGCCTGTGCCAGCCACCAAACACGGCAGCCTCAAAGCAGCTCCTGGAGGTCAGAATTATTATCTCTGTGTGGGGAGCCATGGTTTCTTGCAACCCTGAACCTTGCAGACTGGCTCGGTTTCTGCCCCCATAACATTGCCTCTGCCTTATCTGAGAGGCGCCTAACGGCTGCTGAGGAATGTGGTGGAAACGGCCAGTTCCTGGACACAGAAGACTAAGGGCTTTCTGAACAATTGGTAGGTTCTGTCTCCTTGAGATATTTAATTTTGTGAGTTTCAGTGACCTTGTATCTTCTATGTCAAAGTAAAAGATTTACTTTCGCTGAGATAATACATATCTTCTTCGTTTAACTGCACGTACTCAAACTGTATATATTGGTTAGAGATAATAAACTCAGGGCTTCAGCATGACTGAAGACTGGCCGCATTAGCATTTGTGTGTGTCTTTTATTTCATTCCCACTCCCCCATTCAGGTACTGATCGACTCGTGGCGGCTGGCCCGTCACATCTCTGTTTTAAGGAGGAAGTGACTCTGATTTCAGAGTTCAATAAGGTCCCTCAGCAAGTAAGTGGCAGATGCAGGTTTGAGCCCAAGCACCTGACCAAGGCCAAGTTCGCTTGACTCCTGTCAGCTGGCCGGAACTGGAACCCATCAGTTCCCTCTCTCCCATCCCTCACCTTCCATAGAAAAGTCCAGCTATGGACTAAAGAGGAAGGTCCATCCAGATCAGCAAGATGTAGGACTCAGAATATAGACAGGTCAGAAATAGGCGTTATTATCAGCGCCATCACCTCCTGAGACACTCTGCAAACATTCACACAAGTAGCCCAGAAGCAGCAACAGCCATCAAACTCTTGGCCCAGGGAGACCCAGTTTTCCCTGGGGGAGAGGGAATAGTACAGGGCACCGAGCGGCGGTTTTGTATAAACAGAGTTCCAGGAAAGTCCTCCGGACAGAAACCCAGCATTCAGGAACACACAGGGAGGATTCTTCTCTCGGGGAATTAGGGCACATGGAGGGTTGAGAGTGGGGAGCACTAAGGTGAGAGAAAGATTTCCAGGAAGGAAGTGGGTTCAGTGAGGAACCGCCTCCACAATGGACTTCGTTCTTCTGATGTCCCTTCCAAGACGTGACCGGCCCCTACACTTGGGTTGTGCCTGGAGGTGAAGGCCCTTTGAATGGGAAATCATTTTATAGAGACCAGGTGTTGGGAAGGCTGATGGAAGTTGCTTCTGGAGCTCTTCCCCTAGCCTTCTGTATCCTTTCTCCACATGCCATCCCTTCTAGGCCATCAACAGGCAAACGGATATTCAGAGATGCTACGAATTGCCTGCTGGCGGTGGGGCCTATGAAAACACTGTGTTCCCTTCAGGTGTGATAACCTATGCGAAAACCCAACCAACCACTTATACCAGGACCTTAAAGGAGGCCTGTGTTACGCGACCGCCTGGCAGTGTGATGGGTGGTTCCAAACACCTGCTCTAGAGGGAGACAGTCTTATTCCACCAGTGGCTCTGTCCCCACTGCCCAGGGACCTCTCACAGTCTGCTCTCATACGAAATGGAGATCACGATAAAGTTGCCATGAAATTAAACAAGTTTTGAATGTCATTTAAATTTGGGCTCACAGTAGAATCAGTAACAGAGGCTGCTGTGGATATTATCGTTACTGTAATTAACTTGAATGCCCAAATGTGGAATTTCTGGAGCTTTCCCCACGTTGAGTTTAGAGTCAACAAGATAACTGGTTAGAAGAGACCCCCAAGAATAGGATGAATCTATAGAAACTGAGTCCCCGGTTTTCACATACTATTTATAAACGTACTTTTAAACCATGCGGAAAACTACTATCCTATGAAATGAGTTGTGCATTAACGCATTAGTCCTTTAAATGCGACCTCTTCATGGCACATCGAGGCACAAGGTATTATCAGCAGAAACACTGCTGACTAAAGTTATGGTACGTAAAGTCATCCAATACAATTGTTTAATTTTGGATCATTAGGAAAACGTAGGTTGGGGTTGATTCAAGAAAGATACAATTTGTGGAATTAGTGTCTGACCTATAAAACCATGGAGCCAGGATTTCACAAAATAAAATAATTTTATAGTCAGACAAATAACGGGTTCTTCTGTCATTGCAAAATATTCCTTTATTTAGTTTAGAAGTTAGGAATTGGTTCTGTTTGGGGGAGAAAAATAAAGCCAAGAGGGAATCAAAATGACTCAGGATTATTTTTAGAAAATGCTTACTTACTAACTTTGGAATCAGGTTCCATCCATCAAACGTAAATGGATTGGGGTGGAAATAGTTAATAGAACAGTCATTAGGCCCATAATTGTGAAAGATTTCTGCACTCTGAAAACCATTTTCTTAATTATTTTAGGTTAACACGTGCGTCCACAGCTGGGGGAGGGATGAGGACGAGTAATCTGAAACCCCAGCTATGGTGCCTGGCCAGATTTGAGATAACATTAAAGATTTTATTGCTGATACATTATAAATTATTTCTATTACTGTGGTCCTGTGGGTATTGCATTGTCAATGCACTTTTCCTATTACCTCACTTAATGTTATTAACACACTTTGGGGGATAAAATTACAGTTTTATCATGGAAACCTTAAACACTTATATCCAAAGGACTGAATCGAGTTATTATCTTTACTGACCAGACGTGTTTTATTGTCATTTTATCACTCATAAAATCTGAGATTCAATTTGATTTAACTATTAACTAAAGTTGGTCCACAGGAGTTTAAACCCGGCTGTAATATTAATGTATTAATATATAAGATGACTTCATTTTATTAAAGGTGAGGTAACTTAGAAAACCTCTTTTAATGTCTCTCTGTGGCTCAGAAACTTAACCTGACCCGCTGGCACTTCTGTTCCACCAACATCGACAAAAATTCAAGATGATCTTCTCAGAGTATGTTGAGAACCATCTCTCACTTGCTTCCGGCCTTTCTTAAATGCTTGGGACACATTAATCGGCCACAAAATGGCATCGCTCATCAAAGCGTCAAAAGGCAATGTCCACGTTTAAAACAAAAGGCATTATAAATTCACCGTTGTTAAAGAAACATGGTTCACACTGAAGAAATATGAAGCAGAAGCCTGTAAATGGGTCATTTCAGTAGCTCCTGAAACAAGGGAGGAGGGATTAGCTCGCCCAGATTGAGCCGTCACTCAGAAAACAGGTAAGACCATGGGTTCTTGAAGTTTTTATAACCTGTAGGCTCTGTGCCTACAGGTTAGAAGGGAAGTTGTTGTCAGCCCGATTTCAGTGTTTCAAAGCATTGCTTATCTTGTTTTAAATGGCAGCTTGATGTTGGTCAAGCACTTTTAAAAATAATATTTGAAACATGCTATATATAGCCATGGTAAGAAATCGTACAAAAGAAAGTTGTTTTATTTAAGTCTAAAGCTTTGCTCTTTCCACAATACATTATTCCCAAGTGTTAAGTTTGGGCTCCGCTACTGGGAATGACCATTATGGGGACACACTGCAATTCTGGAGCTCTGCAGAGGCAGGATGGGGTAGAGACGTGGGTTGGCCAAGTGTCCAGTATTCTAATCTTTAATTTTAGCACCTACAAAGAAGAAACAACACTGCCTCCCAGAGCTGCCGAGGGCTTTCATTATGCAAGTGTCTGGCATATAGGAGGTGCAATCATCCAATCATTATCTCTATTCCTATAGCATCACATCAACAGGAAATCGGGCCCGTAGAAGAGAGCATATCACACCTGCACACCTCTTCTCTAATCTCACACAATACGTGGGTTTATTGAGCATTTATTGAGCAAGACACCACAGGACATAAAAGAAGCATAAGGCATAACTAACTCTGGTTCTCAATGAGATGGCAACCGGGTCACACAGTGACATCAAGTAGAAAGTCGATCACGTACTTATTTCCCACGAGTTTATTTGGAGCTTGGTCTTACATGCTTTGTTCAGCTGAAGGACAGAATAGACCAGGTAACAGATACTAAAGCCGTACTATTTGAATGGCACCCTCAAACCCACGGGGACTCACTTCACTATGGCATGCAAAACATAAACCTCTGTCCATTTTGCAATGTGTTGTGGGACTTGGGAATTAAAAAAAAAAAAAAAGAGTCCAGGCCAAAGGAAGAAGCCTATCTTTTCTTGAAAGCTAACAATTTGCTACTTTGAATTGTACAGGGCTAGGCAAGGGGGCAAGAGCTTGAGGGTGGGGAAACATTATTACACTGGCTTCACTGAATGAATTCGTTCATTCAGCCAAAATCTTTCCCCACACTCTGATATAGCAGATTTGTGCCAAGAGCTAGATCTCTGAGGTTTTACTCTGGAATGACGTCTGTTCTCTGAGAGGTTCTTCACTATAGGGCAGCCCTGCATGTGTGAAATGACTGCCCTTACACCATATGTGCTATAAAACGTGTATTCACTTGACTTTAGGTATCTTCGGACTAGGTTGTGTTCAGTTATACTACGGAAGCCAAGCACCGTAACAGACTCAGTGGGTCTCGAAACACCAGCAAGATGCTTATGTCTTGGATTCCCTTTGTCCTGAAGTCTCATCCAACTAATGGCGCTCATACCTGGCTTCAGAAAAAAAAGATCTCGAGCTCTAAACCACACACAGATTTAATACAGAAGGTGGTGCCCCTTCCCGAACCCTATTAGATTAACAACATTCATGGAGATTCCATATGACAACGCTAGCGATCAGATGAGTACATGCAAGTACCCAGTGCTGCGTGGGCATACACGCAAAACCCCCACGGCTACAGAAATGACAGCTTGGTATCAGCAGCTGGTGCTTAACTGAAAACATTAGAAAAATATTAACATTATATCTGTACTCCCTGTTTTTATGTTTATTTTCATCACAAGTGAGAAAATAACCCAGGAAAAATACAAAAGAAACGTGAAACAAAGGTTCAACACTAACAATGGTAATGGAGGAACTGGTGCTTGAAATTTAATTTTCTGGGGACTCATTCCGCTCTTCAAATGAATGAGCAGTATTTTTTTGGTTCCAGGGGTCAGAAATTCCTCCCATGATGTTGAATTTAGTTCCCAGTCAACCCTATAAATTTGATTAACTTGGAGGGGAAATGACATATGTGTGGGTCTTTGTGGATGTCTGTGTTTGCGTGTTAGGGAAGACGTGTTAAGATTTTAAAGTGCCTCTACATACACCGAGATCAACTGCAGACCCATCTTCACACGAATGTGAAGCTAGGCATGTACATTTTTCAACAATGACACAAGTCCAGCTCTAGTAGAGTGGCCCATTCACACCAAAGCCGACACCAAAGTATGGGGAACAGTTAGAAGAGGGTGAGTCAAAAAGCAAGAGTGTCTATGTGATTTTATGCAAGTAAAATAAATTAAACAATGTACAAGTTTACACCTCAAAAATATGAAGCAAGAAGGGACTTTAAAGTTGATCTGCTCTCTCGATTCATTCCGATCAGAATGAAATTTTCTTAAAATTTTCTCTGGTGACTCAGAAAGCCACATGAAGGCAGGAGATGAGGTTTACTCAAGGATTTCCCCCAGAATCATGTCAAAGGTAACAGTCCTAACACATTTCATGGGCCCTAAACATTACTTGGCGTGTAGTTTAGGGGATCCATCTGGCCACTGGCAACCAGGCAGCCACGTCTGCAAATGAGCTTTCCAAAGGCGGGCAGTGCATTGAAGGTTCGCACTGCACAATAAATATTAAGTGTTCTACTTGCTATCAGTGAATTCACAAAAGAAACAAGTTGCAAACTTGTAGGTCCAGAGTCTCTATCCTACAATTACAGCCGCTATTTTTTTGCACCCAAATTCAAGTCCTCAAGGTGGACTACATCCTACAAAAGAGTGAAAAATGCTCTCCTGTGAGTTCCTTGAGGTCAAGACCTGTGTTTTATTCTGAGGTCCACTCTGGCACAGAGTGAAATGGCTTTCATGCAGTAGATTCCTGATAACTTTTGACCATATATGTCCAGGAATGAGGGCTCTCTATCAAGAGGGCAGCTCTAGCACATTGTAAAAAGATTATGTTCATGTCTTGCATCCATCCTCAGGGATTTAGCAAGAAATTGTATTCTAGAGCCATCAAAGCCTCGAGAAAAAAATCCTGAAGAGTTAAGAACTGTGCAGGCTTAATGTGAAAAGGCTACATACTATATGATTGCAACTACTGTATTTCCCCCAAAATAAGACCTAGCCGGACAATCAGCTCTAATGTGTCTTTTGGAGCAAAAATTAATATAAGACCTGGTATTATATTATGTTATGTTATTGTGTTACATTATATTATATTATATTATATTATATTATATTATATTTTATTTTATATTATATTATATTATATTATATTATATTATATTATATTATATTATATCATATCATCTATACTATATCTTATATCATAGCATACTATATTACATATTACATATTACATATTACATATTACATATTACATATTACATATTACATATTATATAAGACCACGTCTTATATTAAATTAAGACCAGGTCTTATATTAACTTTTGCTCCAAAAGATGCATTAGAGCTGATTGTCCAGCTAGGCCTTAGTTTTAGGGAAACACGGTATGTGACATTCTACAAAAGGCAAAACTATGGAGACAGTAGAAAGATCAGTGGATGCCAGGGGTTTGGGGGAAGGAGGGCTGAATAAGCAGGGCACAGAGAATTTTTAGTGCAGTAAAAATACACTGTGTGATGCTCTGTAACGGTGGACTCTATAATGGTGGAGACATGTCATTATATATTTGTTCAAATGCACAGAACATACAACACCAAGAGTGCTGTATGTAACTATGGAGTGATTATGACCTGTCTATGTAGGTTCATCAGGTGTAATAAATGTGCCTCTCTGCTGGGGGCGTTGAGAGTGGGGGAAGCTGTGCATATGAAGGGGCAGGGGATTGTGGGAAATCTCTTACTTTCTGCTCAATTTTGCTGTGAACCTAGAAATGCTCTTAAAAACAGTCTTAGAATAGTATAAAGGCTTTAGAAAGCCTCAAATTTCATTACAAGTCAAATGATATGTACATGCAAGATTTAGAATTGTGGCGCTCGATTGTTGCACGGTGCTGAGTTAGCACCGTAACGATGGCTGATAACCTGAAAGAAAATAAGAAACGAGTGATGTTGAGAAATGTAAAAGCTAGGTGTGAACAGCAGGGCCAGGTCAGGTGCCCACCTCCACTGCCAGCCGGCCACAGGCATGGCTGTCTTTGTAGGCAAGTTTTGAAAAATCTTTGATGTTGGGGTTAAACATCTGCAAAATGGGAATTGTAGCCTTTACTGTTCACGCAGACTGACTCTGAAGAATACATGCGATAAAATTCATAACAGTACTTAGGACTGTTCATTGATTGATTCATAACTGAAACCCCAGAATCTGCCAATTGAATGTAACTGGTTAAGATCTCATTTTTGCTATTTAGTAATAAATAGAATTAACAGAAAGGAAATTACCTGTTCATATGGAAATTTTAATTGAATATGATAAAATATTTCTATAAACAGTGAGATAAGTGAAATTAATTAATATTTATGAACTTTTCTTCTCCGGTGATGTTTATAATTTCTCTCTGCCTAGCACGGTTAAATTGTATTTCTGAGATCACACAAAAGACTCCTTAAGTTTATATCAAATGCTCACTTTAAATCCATCATTGTCTAATATGTGTCATAATGCAATTAAAATATATCAAGCCCATAAAATAAAAATATAATCATAGAGAATTAAAATTGTAAGCTTAAAAAAAGAAATTTTAAAATGCATATTGCTGGACTTATATGAGCTTATATTAATTACATGCTAATTGGATTATGTTACTACTAAAATTCTAGTGGAAATGAAGCCAACACTTCATATTATTGTGTCATTTTATAATATAGTTAACATAGTATATAGTATTATATTACATTAATTATATTATATTAATTGCATTGTTTTTGGCACTTTTCATTGAAAATCAGAAATGCTAAAACACTACAGTTTGGTACAGTGAGCAAAACTGTATTTTTGTTTTCATAATACAACTTTGCTATTTCCATATCTCCTAGTGAGGCAATTTATTTATTAAGCATTAGATTTCAAATAATTTTCAGTTGATAATACATTGAAACAACACAAAATTTTGCAGTAAAATAACGATTGTTCAAGGTATTTTTATGCTAACTTCTATTATTTATGGGTATTAAAAATCTACCAAGTTAATACTGAAAATAAGAATTTCTCTTAATCCTACTGATTAAAATTTCCCCAATTTAATATATAAAAATAATCTTACATTAACATATTAAACCTCTTTCAGATAAATTACGCATGGAAAACATGATCAGATATTTTAGGAAGTGACAATGTTTGTCCTATAATCTGTACATATTCATTTCTAATAAGAGGTAATTCCATTTAATGTGCTCCTTTTCCAGTTTGATATTTGACATCAATATCTCAGTGTTTATAATAATCCCAGCATTTATGTGCAAGCATATTGATTAATTTGTGTAGTGGCTATGTTGGCTGCTATAAGAGGCTCTTACATAAATCCAAAAAAAATAACAAAAAAAAAACACCACCAAACAGGCTTATGGAAATGATAATAAATATTGTCACTGACTGTCATTAAAACATGCTATTTCCATTTCTGTTGGAGGTTAGAGCTAAAAGGGCATTTAAGAAGACAATGTCCATTTCTGTAAGCATATTAACATTCTGAAATAGGTCCTGCAGATTTTAGAGGATTGCATGTTCAGAGGAGGTTAAATTAATTTGAAAATCTTTGACAAACTTTTGATTGTAATTCACTGTAATTCTGGCAAGGTGAATAATAATAGTTTTGGAGTTAGCATCCTAACACCTCTGACAAACGTGCAGTCTTTAGCCTTTTCCAACTTTGACTCAGACCTTTCCCCAAGGAGGTGAGGAGAAAGGCAAGAAAGGGTGAAGGTCAAGGAGGGGTGGGAAGGGAGGTGGAGGAGAGAAGGGATAGGCATCCAGAGGAGAAAACATCCCTTTGCTAATTACATATCACAAGCAATGAAATTTCTCAGGCTAGGAGCCCACCAGGTGCATTTCAAAGAGAAGGGTTGAGGGGAGTGAGTGTCAGTCAAGGCAGATATTTATGAAAGATGACAGTTTGCAAATATCTCAATCTTGGACAAGCCTGCGCCAGTGACACGGAGGAGCGCAGCAAAATTGGACGAGTCAGCAGCCAACATTTATTTCATCAGGACTTGTCCAATCTCCACTGACGGTTTGATAGTCTGGGGAGAGCGGGCAACAGTGGGCCTCCTTTGGCTGGTTACTCTCAGCCCGTCTGCATGGAGCAGTCCCAAATGTTCTAATAAATAAGGAAAGAAGGATAAAAGGCAGAATTGAGAAAAGCTTTGTTTGCAGACCTAGCACACGACTGGATTTTAGCTATGACAAAGAGGAAGCATAGTAATTCCAGGACTATTGACTGACTCTGCCAGCTGACAGTGAGAGAACAGTGACTCTCGCCACTGGAGACCTTCATCTTGGTACAAGCATGCTGTTGGTCCAGAGGAGGGAAGAAACGATGGTGTGAGATGCCCTTCCCACGAGAGCTGCCTCACGGTCCCTGATATACTGAGCATAGTGAACTTGGTTAGAAAGAGAAGGCTATACGTCTTCCCCAGGGGGTGAAATACTACACATTGGCCAGAACAAATGCTAAAATAAATGCCAAGGGGGAATTTTTCACAGTATTTCAATCAAGCATGGATGTCAGAATCAGGCTGTTGGGGCAGGCAAGACTGGTTTTGATGTTACAGTGTATCAGAGGCTGCCACCTGGCCAACCTCAGCCAGTTTAGATTTCAAAACACTTTTAATGTGCATATTATAAATGCTGACATCAAAAATCCGGGGATTTTATGTAAAAATCATAATGTTCAGCTTCCCGGGGGAAACAGTGAGATCGGGCAACATTAGGTGCCAAATACTTTGGACCACAACCTGGAAGAGCTGAAAAGTGGCTGCTGCATAAAGAGGAGGAATCATTGCCCAAACTCACTAATTTCCCCCAAATTACAAAAATGCAGCTACCAGATGATGCTGGGGAGTTATAAAAAAAAAAGTGATCACATCTTGCTAGGATTTAAAACTTAGAAGAAGGGACAGCACAAGATGAGTTTTCTGCCTTTGTGGCATCGGCGTTTCTCTGTGGCTTTGGCCACGTGCTGTGCATGGTAATTGAAGTTCTGGAAAACAAGCCATATTTCTGACCAGAAAATGACAGAAACCAGGGCAGCCACACCTTGGTAGGGTGAGGGGGGAGTCTTGGAAAGAGGAGAGGGTGAGATAAAGAGCCCCAGTCCTACATGTATAAACGCTGCGCCCCTCTCAGGACCATTGAGCAGTATATTTTTGGGCCTCACTCCAAACAGCACAGCCAGGGCTAAAACAACTGAACTGAGATCGGAGGGGCTGCCAACTGTAGATGATAAGAAAAATCAATATTTTGCAATCAATATTTGCTATCTAACCAATTACATATTAAAATAAAAGCAATGAAACTCCTGTGAGATATACCATGTTTCCCCGAAAATAAGACCTAGCCAGATCACCAGCTGTAATGCATCTTTTGGAGCAAAAACTAATATAAGACCCAGTCTTACATAATAACATAATATAGTATAATATTATACAATATAATATAATACTGGGTATAATATAATATAATATAATATAATATAATATAATATAATATAATACCGAGTCCTAAAAAAAAAGTTCAAACTTTGAGAAGCTGGTCCTAAAATTTATGTGGAACTTAGAAGAGTCTATGTTTACAGAGAAGAATCAAGAAGTAAAATTTACACTACCTGATTTCAAGGCTGTAGTATTGGTGAAAGAACAGATATTCAGATAAATAGAACAGAACAGAGAGCCTCGAAATAGACCTGCACATATATGGCCAATTGATACTTGACAATGGGGAATGAGAACTCTTTACAACAAGTCACACTGAAACAACTGGACATCTATATGGAAAAAAGAAACGCTTGTATCACAAAATACACAGCATTTACTGGAGAAGAACCGTAGATATAATTAACGTTAAAGGTAAAACCTACAAAGAGTGGGGGAAACTTTCACTACTTTGGGGTAGCCAAAGATTTCTTAACTTGGACACCTCACACACAAGCCATTAAAAATGATAAATATGGCTGTATTGAAATGAAAAGTATGTGTGTTTATTTACAAAAATAAACATCAAGGTACAGAATGATAGAAAAATATTTGCCATGCCCATATCCGTAAAGAGCTTCTACCCAGAAGAGATAGAGAACCCATATAATTCAATAATAGAAGAAACGCAATTTTTAAGAAGGCAAAAATTTGAAGACTCTTCACCAAAGTAGACACATCACCAAAAGATACCAGTGCCTACCCATTAGACTGGTCCAAATTAAAAAAAACAAGAACAAAACAAAAACAAAAATAAAACAAACAAACAAAATAAATAAACAACAACAACAAAAACTGCCAACACCAAGTGTTGGTGACAATATGGGATGATAGGAAACTCGTGGAATGTAGAACAGTAGTTATTCTGGGAAAGTCTTGGCAGTTTCTTTAAAAAAAATTCAATGTAAACCTACTTCTAAGTAGTTATCTAAGAAAATACTTCTACTCCTAAGTATTTATCAAAGAAAAATGAAAGCAGATGACTTACACAAACAATTCGATACACATGTCTATGGCAGTTTCATTTTGAAGACCCAAGACTGGAAACCACCCAAATGTCCATTAGGAAGTGAGTGGAAAATGAAAATGCAGTTTATACACACGGAAATTCTCCAAGGAGGTGGTCTTGAGTGGTTTTGCTTCCTAAGCCTGAGTACCATTTTCCCTTTGGTGCCACGAGGGTAATGATGAACCGCTCACAGAATTGCTGTGAAAATGAATGTAAGTCACCTGATTCGCATCGAAGAAACGCGACTTCTCTCTCACTAGGACGCCAAGAATGCAAAGCCTGAAATTACAATGGTGAACGGTGGTGGGTGGAAAGGGGGCTGCTTATTCCTTAGGAGGCCAAGTTCTATGCACAGCGTCATCACTCGGAGGGCCTGAATCCATGCCCCTCACGCCTAGGGGTCTTGCCCCAATATCTGCTGCTCCCCTTCTTGACGCAAGCACCATTAGGGGGGAACAAAGCACAGCGTCAGAATACATTTGGCTGTGTCATAAGCCTGTGTCATATGACTCAATGTGAAGGGAAATGACGGTGTGCTTCAGCTGAGAAGGCCAGAGGTTTGGGGGCACCCCTGAGTAATTAATTAGCAGCTAATGCAGTCCGGGCAGGCACACGGGACCTCTGCAGTCGTCAGCGTTTATGCCCACTCGGAGGGCAGCCCCTTTATGCAAATATAAAAGGATAATTATCACAGAGGGGAAAAAAATGGAGCAGGTATTGTTTATTGCAGGGAGGAGGAGGGGGTTTGAGTGCACAAAGCGGCCCAGCAGCGTGCAGCTACTTCAAAGAGAAACAGAGCTGGAAACCCAAGGCTCAGCTTCCACGCCCTGGACCATCCACAGCAAAAGGGACACACGCGGCGATGAAGCGCTGCACTGTATTTATAGAGGCTTTCTCTCGTTTCTTCTTTAAACATAAACAAAAGGGAAATCACAGCACTGACTGGCTTCGTCCACAGCATACGGGATACATTACGCCTCGTGACAGGCTTGAAGCCGCTTTGTCACCCCCGGGAGCGCGGATGCTGCGCTGGGCGGAGGCCCAGGGGCCGCGCGCAGCCGCAGAGACTCGCGCGGGCCCCGGGAACTGCACAGAAGAATGGGGGAGTGGAGGGGGCAAGGCTGGCTAATTGAAAAGGGGACCACTTTCCAAACCCCATTACATGTAACGTGAGAAGTGTAACGTGGCAGGAAGCAGGCAGCGCCTGTGTGGGCAGCTAATTGTGCTGCTCGGTGGCGCGTTAGAGCAGCGCGCGCCTGAGACCAGAGCTACTCACGTGCTTCGCAGGCGCCACGTCCTCGGACTTGGGGGCTTTGGTTACAGGAGGGACCAGTTGGGTGACAGCGTCCCCCTGGATTCATGTTTCACTGAAATGAGCGCATGCGCAGATGCCAGGCCTTTATCTTACCCTGGCAGGGCTGGGACGAGTCGCTTTGGCCACTTACACAGAGCTGTCTGCTTAAAGGAGACGTGAATTCAAGGACTATATAGATTTCAGTACGTTTGAAAAAAACTTAAAAGGAAGAAAGAATAGAGAGAAGAAGGGAGGGTGGGAGGGAGAATGAAAGAAGGAAATGAGAGAAAAGGACAAAAAGTAAAAGAAAGCAAGAAAGCAATCAAAGCAAAAAAGAATGATTTTTTTTGGTATTCAAATATTTTTCCATAAAACATGGCAATCATCATAAATGTCCCTCCTCCATTGTTATTATTTTTACACACAGGCATCAGAAATAACGACCAACTTCCTCAGTAGAAATTAATTCTATTTTCAAGGAACATGGCCCTTGGATACCCTAATATTCTATTTATCCCAAACCCCAATATAAGATGCACGTGCTGTTGTATATTCAGTGTTTTTTGCTGGAACATTAGGTATTTACATAGAAAATTATCAGATTCAGAAGGAAAACGAATGAAATATTTCACGTATTCAATTAGTAACAGCTCAGTCTTTGACAGATACACTGTAATAAACTAACAGAAGTCAAAATATTTTTTAAAAAGATAAAATTTACAATTTTACAAGCCATATATGTTAGCTGGTCCTGATTTTCTGATAACTGGTGTCCTGGAAATGTTGTGGGAAAATCTACAAATTCTGACGAGATTATTTTTGAATTTAAGTCTAAGACGTAAAAATGAATCGAAAGCAATTTGGATGGATGGGACAGACCACATGGCTGAAAGCTTACGGGTCTGGGAGTGAGACCGCTCAAGCTTGCAGTCCCATTAGCAATAACTTAGAACCTGTGTGACTTTAGGTGTGTAACTCAACCTCTTCGAGAGGCCGTATCTTCATCTGTAAGTTATGAACCAAATCTCTATTTTGAACAAGGACCAGAGAAACGATGCATAAAGGGCTTGCATACAACCAACATTCAGTGGTTTGCCTTGGAAATCAGAAGTACTATTCACATTTAGGAGGAAACTGGTGGATAGCTTCTGCTTTTTAGCTAGACCTATTCAAATTATACCGCCCAAAGTGCCAATGCCTTCTTCCAAATACATCCTTCCAAGCTTCAAGCAGCAAAGACAAATGACAGACAATCTCTCTCCTCTGCCTCAAGACAATGTACATTCCGCAAGGAGACATGAGTCGTACACCAAAGTGGCCCTGTATTGAGTGCTTGTCCCAAGGGACATACTGTATATGCAACTCGATGCGTCTGTTGCTGTTGTAATTGGGAATCGAGAAAGCCATCCTTGTGTAGACAGAGCCAAAGCCCTGCGCAATGTCAATGAGATAGGATCACAATGACATTTCTAGCGTGTTAGCCAATTAGACATGGGAAATATGTATGCACCACTCCGAACCACCTGGGTTCCAAATGGACCACAGGAGGAGGTCACCAAAATGAAAACAATGGGGGGGGGGAGGGAAGGATGTGAGTATAAAGGCAAGACTGGCTGAAAACAACAGCACTCAGGAAAAAAGTCCCCCCAAAAGTGGCTGTTGAATAGTTTTTACTGAGAGTTGCAATGGTTACCCATGCTCCCCTATTTTGGAGAAAACTTTACAGATGCCTTATGGGGAGCTTAAGGAGGGAATGCTACAAATCATCTCAGAAGCAACAAGAGGTGCGAAAAGTAGCCCCTTGCTATGATGCCACCAAAAAAGAAAAAAAAAAATAAGTCTATGTTCTCCCAATGAGGTTTTTCAAAAATGAATTGCGCCATTAAGTGCCAAGAAGAAAATTAGCTATGAGCGTTTAAATTTAAAATGATCCCCTTTTTAATTGTAAAACAGTGGCACTTAACTGCTATTGATCCTGCAGAGACGCATTAGGGAGCAGGGTCACCATAACTGTTAATATTCACTGCTTAGCGAAAGAGCATCAAAGGACATTTTAATGTCACAGACTTTCTCAGGGAGTTTTTAAAGAAGGTTTGACTCAGCCAGCCTATGAATGAAAAGGACATGAGGTAGACAAATGTAGAAACAAATGTGATAGCAATTTTCTGCTAATCAAATCATAACTCAAGATTGATTTTTTGGCAAAAGTTTATGTCATATAGATTTCCAAGGCTGGTCGACATTTAAAAGTCAGGGTATATATTTCCTATAGACTGGGACTTTTCAGATGATCGTCCAATAGGGAATTTTTGTTTATTTTTGAACACAGAAGTGTAAGAGAGAGCCTCCCTTCTGGGGAAGACCATTTCATTTTTTTGCATACTTCAGTAGTAAGGAATGTGAAATGTCAATGGCATTTTATTCAAAACTCAGTCTGTCCTACTTTTTTGAAAGGTGTATTGGATGAGACAATAAACCACAAGTGAGTCTTCAGTTTTTTAAAGGTAGAAAGGACATTTTTAGAACACATTCAGAGGAGGTTTTCTCCTTTTGTCTGGGGTCCTACAGTGAACTTGAAAATATTGAATTGGTGACACTGTCAACTTCTAGAATGCGGCACTTCACCAAGATGGGAAGTGGGACAAAGGTACTCGCTAGTAAAATGAAAGCCTCTTATTCCAAATCCCTCTGTTGCAGTCAAAGAGAAATGTTAAAAAAGGTAAATTGAACATTGCATTGGACTTCAAAAATAAGTGTTCATCTTTATTTCTGACCAAACTGTGTCCTTGCCTCCTTCCAATGGGAACTGATTACTATGTCAATGGAATTTTGCTAAAATAATATTATCGTTATTTTGGTTCCTAGCTCAAAAATACACCTTAATTCCCCACCAAAAAAACAACAACAACAAAAAACAAAAAAAACAAAAAACTTTTTTTAGGGTGTCAATTTTTGCAAATAAAATCTTGCAGGAATTTTCTAAATAGAAAGGAAATTAACAAAAGGAGATACATGGTTTCTTTGGATGGTTTAAAGTTTTATTGTTGAAAAGAAGGTGTTTCATTCTGTATGGAATCACGGAGGTGTCCTCGGGAGCATCTGGGGACAGGTAGAAAGCCACTGGCCTACTGAATGTATTCATTCTTAGGTGCAGGTACCAGACAGTGACCAAGTGTTTCTCCTCTGGGATGTCACACTGGGAACTAAGGAAACTCCAGGCATTAAGGGCGTTGCAACTTAGGAAAAACAGGCAAGAGAAGAGGAAATTCTGATGTGAAAACTGCCCTAATAGAGTTCAGCTCAGAGCAGGATGGGGACGCAGAGGGTACGGATGTAGCCGAGAGCTGAGGAGGGGGTTCCCGAGGGGTAGGGCTCTGAGGGTGAACTGGTACTGGCAGATGAAGACTTACTCGTGAGGCATTCAGGCAGGAAAAAGAACACAACAACAACAAACAAACAAACAATGAAAAGTTGCAGAGCTCAGAGTGAGTATGTGAACGGCACGAAGCGCATCCTGTGAAGGAGTGTGGATTTTAGTGTTTAAAACAATGAAGGAACCATAGAAAATTTCTCAGCAGGTGAATGATGCGATCAGATTCGTTATGGTTACTAGCTCCTCCTCCCGCAACAGGGACTAGAAGGAATAAGCAAGGCTGGAGGCCAGACGCCAGCTGGAAGGCAATCCAGGTGGGAAATGCAAGACACTTCACTACAGAAGGAGCCCTTGGGATGGAAAGAAGTGTCATCTGATGATGAACTAGAAGTGAAAACAAAGGAGGAGGTGAGGGCCCAGAGCGCCGCTTGGCTTTCTGGCTTGGCTGAGTACGTGAATGGCTGCCATTCGACCATTTACTGTAGTTACAGTTCCTGAATGAGTCTGCTCTTTGGGTCTCATTTGGGATTTGTGAAGATTACCTTCAAAAAAAAAAAAAATGTACGTGTCCTCCAGGCAATAGCTTATAGGTCTGGAGTTCAGGAAAGAGATGTAAATTCTAGCTATCTGAGGTGGATTTAAATTCTGCCTTGTCCAGGAAGAGTCTCCAACTGTAGAATTCCCGTGACGGCCTTCAGGAGACTCAGAGCTATCTAAATATCTTGTGTAATTATGCGTTCCCATGTTTACATTAATAGGGGATTATTCATTATATCAAGTAGATTCTCAAAAGGACCAGTAACCCTCGAAGAACTATCTGTACAGACAACAGAAAGAGTCAGATGTGGAACTCTGGTCATTATCAATATTTAAAAAGAAGAAAAATGTGTTTGCACTATTTAGCTCATGAAAGTTATGAAGGTTAAATGATGTAATGTACATAAATATATTTTATAAAGTAGAACAAAGAAGAGTCTGTATTAATAAATCGATGTAAATAATCACAGAAGAAAATTTAATAATACTAAATAATATTTTTGTCTCCTAAGTATTAAATACAGTTTAAAATAATTATACATTAATTTAATTATTTGTTTATGTGAAACAAATGGCATCATAGTAAAATATTTGGCAGAATTTAAATAACTAGGCTACCAAACTTCTGTAATTAGCTAATAATTCTAGCCAGAACAAGTTAAAAATTATAATTCCCTAATTCTGGTGACAATAAACCAATCATTTTTAGAAGACGTGGAATGTAAATATACCGATATTTATTTAGAAAGACTGTTTCTAGAAAATGATCAGAAAATGATGGTAAATCAAAATAATTTATTTTAGAAAATTAAGGGAATTCGAATTAAAGACTCTGCCTAATATCATTCTAGAATAAGAACAGTTTACTTCTTCAAGAGACTTTTTGGTTTCGCTTTCACATAACACTTTCTATTAGAATCTATATTAAATATTCATAACCTAGGGCATAACTTCATTTTTTTTGCACACCAATGATCAGTGCTCTGCTGTTTAGATTATAAACTCTCAGAATATACTAGCCTTTGCAATACACGCATTAGAGGAAGTAGATCAAAATCTTTATTCTGTGTAATTTTCATATGAAACTCTAGTCCATGCAGCCTTACTTCTGGACAACTTTTACAGAAGCAAAGTAATTTTGGTTCACAAAAATGTGAATCAAATCACTGCAGTTGGGATGGCTAGAAAATGTGCTGGGATGGGAACGGTATGAACTGTAAAGAGCGGAAAGAGGTATTTTGTTCCTGTCAGAGCGATGAAAGGAGCAGGTTCTCATAGGGAAGTCTCCATTTTTCTGTGGTAGCCTGAGGGAATTTTCTAGAAATGAGTACAGAGTAATGGTTCCCATGGCAAGGTGGCTTCTTCCTCACCTGGAGGGGCCTCAGCTCCGGGCACCTTCCAGCACTGACAGGGTCCCACCAAGACACGGAAGCCCTACAGCTGAAGCATCAGGGGCTTTGCAGGAAATCTGCCCCCAGCCTGGGAAGCCACGATGAGCCGTTGGCTGGTCGTCTTATGGGTCCACACGCTCAGTCGGTCCATCCCGTGTCACAGGCTCAGGAAATGTACCTTCGAAATCCCAGTTTCCCAGTGAGGGGAAAAGCATGGCTGTGGCTTTCTGGATGTGTCCCTCCCGTTTGCCCACCTTATGTAGCATCTTTCACTGTCGCTTCAGCCCTCCCACCCCATAGCGAGGTGGTTATAGTGCCTGTTTGCTCGGGAAGGGAGCTGAGTTCCCAGAGGCTCACTCTTTGCCCCTCGTGCTGCCAATATGATAGATGAAACGTCTCCCAAATCCGGCAGTCGGGACTCTTCACCAGTCACAGGTGGCGGCTCCAGGCCTAGCCCTGGAGTTTCGGGTATGAGAATATGAGTTGACTGGCCTCAACCTACAACCTGACAAGAACTAGGAAGTCACAACACCTCTCTGTCTGTTCTGACAGGTAAATAACATCGAATTAGCTCCCTGGAAGTGTAACGTTATTGAAAAAACAATCAAGTCGCATCACTACCTGACAGCCAAGAGAGTCCGAGAATGTGATAAGGGTGTGAAGTATCCATTCCAGCCTCCCAGACAGGAAGAATGGAGCACCTCACAGTGAAAAGCTTCAGCAAGGTTTGCAGGTAGGAGGATGGTGAGACAGAGGCCAGACAGAGACAGAGGTGGTGGTGGGATGAGAGCATCAGCATCCAGGAGTTGGGTAAAAATAGGGCTGTCAGATAAAACGCTGGACGCTCTCTTAATAACCAAATTCAGATATACATTGATAATTCTTTGCATAAGTAGGTCCCAAATATTGCCTGGGACATAGTTACCCTAAAATATATCATTTCTTATGTATCTGAAATTTAAATTTAACTTGGAGTCCTGTTTTTGTTTCTGTTTCTTGGGTTGTGTTTTTGTTGTTTTTGTTTTTTTAATTGGTAAGTCTGGAAACCCTAGATGGAAAGCCAAATAAAAGATAGATCCTAAATTAGCCAGGACCACTCAGTTCAAAGACATAGAAAATCATGCCAAACTATTTAAAGCAGAAAGAAAACTCAATGTGCAAGTATATGGCCAATCAATTTTTTTATTATTATTATGGTGCAAATACAATTCATTTGGACAAGGAAAAGGTGCTGGAACCCCTGGATATTTTAATGAAAAAAATAAAACTTGACCCGTGTTCCATTATGCACAATAATTAATTTGAAAGTGATCATATACCTAAATGTAAATGCTAAAGCAACAAAGCAAACAGAAGAGCATCTTTACAACGTGAGGCAGGTAGAGATTTCTTAGGATCCCAGAAAGGAATTGAGCATAAAAGAAAACTTGATAAACTGGTGCCTTAGATTGAGTTCCCTAAGGGCAGAGCCTGAGACGGGCAGTCCTGTGTGAGCCCTTCATTGAGTGCACGCGTGCAGGTGACCTCCGTAAGGGAGTAAGGGACATAGGATGTGGCAGAGGAGGACGCTCAGAAAGAAGCAGGGTCAGCTCCAGTCCAGCCTCTGCCTGACCCCACAGGAAGCTCAGTGACACAAATGGCACCTCAGTGTTGTCCCATATGGAGGTAGGGGACACACCAGCCAGTCCTTTGTCTGGGCCACTTCAGAAGAGAGCACGGCATCCAGCTTATTGCTAGATGAGAAGCCTCCTGAGAAGCCTCCTGCCATAGGCCTTTAGCAGGCAACATTCCCATTAGCTGGGAATGGGTCTAGAACCACTGCATAGCGTCAAGGTTAAATATTTCCAATGCTCAAAAGGCATCATTGAAAAACAAACCGTCACATACTAGAAGAAAATTGTTGCAACTCATGCCTCTGAAAAAGGGCTCATAGCCAGAATATATAAAAAAATCCCCACAAACCTATGAAAACAACCCAAGTTTTAAAAATGGGCAAAGATCATATATGTGGGATACCCTAAAGAGTCCACAGGAAAAAAAAAAAAGCTGTTTTAATGAATAAATGACTTCAGCAAAGTAGCAAGATACAAAGTAAACATGTACGAATCAGTTGCATTTCTATATGCGACCAATGAATTATCTGAAAAGAAATTATGAAAACAATTTCATTTACAATAAGACAAAAATAATAAAATACTGAGGATTTAACTGAAGCAAAGAGCTGAGACTTTTACAACAAAAACTACAAAACAATGCTTAAATGATGAAACAAAACATAAATAAACGGAAACACAGCCAGTGCGTATGGATTGGAAGACTTAATATTGTTAAGATGTTAATTCCTCAGTGACAGATTGGGGCAAGGGCAGAAAATATAAGCACATTAATATGTAGCTGCTTCAAAAGCAAGAGAATGTTTTGGAGATTTTAGATAGCTAGAAAGAGGATACGGAGATGGACAGATAGCAAATCCGCATTATTTGCAGATTCTGCATTTGCCAGTTTGCCGACTTGCTAAAACTAATTTATTTGGAACCCCACAATCAATACTCGTGGCACTTCTTCAGTTGTTTTTTAGAGTGGCAAAAATTTTGAGTCACCCAATACTTGATCAGTTTCCTGCTGAGGCTGACTTGTTTCAGCGCTCATACTATAAACAAGGGCCCTTTCACCATGTATCTCACTAGTGTTCACAGTTTTGGGCCTTTTGTTGGTGATCTGAGTTTTTAAACTGCCCCCAGCAAGCAGAATGCTGAATTCTGGCTAGTGGTCTAATGTGCAATATGGCTACGATGTATCTTACGGAGACAACGGGTGTGTTAGGTGAGCTCCACTCAGGCTTGCGTACTGGTGCTGAGGCGCGCACCGTGAATAAATAAGCAATGTGTATGACATGAGACACTTAAACATAAACAGCAGAGAAGGAGGCTATGTATGGATCACGGGACACAAGGTTGTGCCCAGAGGCTGGCAGAAACCTAACCCTGTATTTCCCCTGGGAGCAGCCGTCAGCATTCACCAAGTGTTCGGGGCAACTTTCTGGTAAAAACTACCATAAATAATGAGAACTAATTGTACATATGCACAAATTATATGTAAGCGACTGTATGTATACTACCAAGTATATGTAACATTATACAGCACACAGAGCACACACTAATGAGAATCAAATACACACACACACACACAGCGGGTGCCCCAAAAATATAGACATGTTTCAAGAAAGGAAAAAACTGTATTCAAATTACGCTGATGGGAACCACTTTGAGCACCTCTTAAAATCGCAGAAGTCAAATATGACTTGTATTCATCTTTTGCTATGGGTATATATTGAATATTACAATTTTAATACAGTTTTCCTTTCTTAAGATGTGTATATATTTTCTTGGCACCCTCTGTGTGTGTGTGTGTGTGTGTGTGTGTGTGTATACACACATATATATGTGTGTATATATATAATATATATAATATTATATATTACATATTTTATATATATTTATATAAATATTTCTAGAAGAACTTTCCTTTTTTTCAGACAGCATCATACCCCCTTTGCATTTCTCTCTAGTACCTCTGCACTGTCAGGAATATATAACCTTGCTGTTTGTCAGGGTGTAGAATTTAATATAAGGATTTGGGTATATGGGTGCTGGGGTGCTTAGAGTACACTAGGTTAAATAACCCAAGAGAATAACTGGGGTGGCGGGGTAGGAAAGTGGCTGTGGGTATCAGAATGTGGAAGTTAGGGGGAGCTCTCCATGGTGCTGGTGCTGGAGCCCGAATGAGAGAACAAGCGGAAAAGCTCAGACCTCTAAGAGAGCATAAAGAGGGTGATTCTCTGAGTGGCAAATGAAGGTGGGGCAGAAAACACCTGCACTGTTGGAGCAGGCCTGACAGAGATGGGAAGCAATGGGCAAGATCCAGGCCCTCCTTCCTCCTCCAGCCTGGTCGTGTCTGTCTATCAGCCCCTATTGGCAGCGCCTATAACAGGGGCCAACACGGGCAGCTGGCAAAGCCGAGGCGTGGTTTCTGAGTCTCTCTGTCAGTGGCCCAGAAGGCAGGTGGAAGCTGGGAGACAAGGTATAAACCACTGGCATTGCATAAGGCGCCTTCCCCTTGGCCTCCAATAGCAAATGCCCACAAGAAGAAGGATTCTAGTTTGAATTCACTCAAGAAACAAACTGGAGAAAGTAAGTTATCTACTTATTGCCCTGGGTATATTTTGCACTGAAGGAAGGAAGGAAGGAAGGAAGGAAGGAAGGAAGGAAGGAAGGAAGGAAGGAAGGAAAGAAGGGAGGAAGGAAAGAAAGAAGACTAATACAGACAACATTTTAAGAAACAAAAGAGCGTTGGCAGTGATCTAATAATTACTCTTATAGAGTCAATGTAAATTAGTACCTTCATTCACTCAGAACCATCATTTATTAATTCCTGATATGTATATTAGTTTCTAGATGACTTAAGCATAAGTCAGTGTTTCCACCTTTTGCTCTGTGTGTCTCATACAAGTCCTTGAACAGAAGCAATACAGTTTTGACCAGAAACATGGGAAAAGTGAGTAAGTATACATCGTATCTCAGAGAATTCTAGTCAGGGGTACACTCACTGACTTTTTGAACACTGTTTCCTACATGTGTGCTCTAAATCTTTTTGTCACTGAAAAAGTGAACATTTTCTATGAAGTAAAAATGTCTGCAAGAGCTCTTGTCCTGTTAGGCTGGCTGGAAAAGCACACTAGGAAATGAGTGAAGAAATGTGTTGCTAAAGCACATGATCTCTAGTAGCAGTTCATCGCTGAGGAATTAAAAGATTAAGTTTTGTGAGTGAATGAGACCCAGTTTGAGTCTGAAGTCACCAGAGGGTTTCAGTTTCCAACTTCACTGCTTACTTACCAGCTTTCACAGAGGAAATCTGCAAAATAATAATGAATGCATCTCTGCCTCGGTGGTTGGGACGCTGACTCTCCTCTTTTAAGTGTCCATAGAGATCACCTTTCACAGGGACCACAATAGAAGGGAGACGCAAATAACAAAGCGGAAACGACAGGGCTGTGTCTTTTTACCCGATGAACTGATTTCCTGCTCCTACTTATCACACTGCTATGGAAGCACAGGAACCAGCGAGAGTAACAGAAAGACAGAGAGAAAAAACACTCTCTTGCAATGTTGAAGCATTTATTCATTTTTCCTCAAGTATTCGACCAAAAAGGAGAAAATATCATTACTTGCAACTCACCCCCTTCCCTATATTCCACCCTGCCATAAAAACTCATGAACGGAGAGGATCCATCACACACGCGTGCACACACACACAGGCTCACATAGGAGGCAAATTGTGTTGCACTGAAGGTTAGTCCTTGCCCTCCCGTTGAGTGTCTTCAATCCAACCCCAACACTGAGAGGTGTATTTTAGCCACAATTGTGTTACATGATGATGTTGGTGGTCATGGTGGTGATAATAATGACATTCTTCTTATTATTATTATTTAAAGCAGCTAATACTTAGTAAGCATTTACTAGGTTCTAGTTCTAAGGATCTTATGCATATTTACTCATTTAATCTTCACAACTACCCTCTAACATTGATAATTATGTATCACCATTTTATAAAAGAGGAAACATAAGCACAGAGAGGTGAAGTAATTCACTCAGTGCCACACAGCTAAGAATGGCGGAGCAAGGATTCAACTGCAGGCTATTTAACTCCAGAACACGGGTTCTTAACTAGTTGGATATTTAAATGATTCATTTAAAAGCATCTCAGGATTTTGAAATGTTGCTCCAAACTACATCACGTAAGCGCAGTGGGGCTGTAGTGTCACACTGGAAAATGAATTTCAGAGAGCTGAGTCCTACCAGCCCGTCTAGATAATGCTTACAAACATTTATCTCATGATGAAGTCATTCTATCAGGATTAGGTCAGGAATTTTATCCCACAAAAAAGATAATTTAAGGAAATGGGAGAGTATGGCATAATCGATGGGGCAAATAGAGAAATAATAACGAATACATTGCAAAAGAGTTGTTCTCATCACTGGAATAAGAAGAACTTAGTTGGGGGTTGGGATCCCACTTTTATGAAGGACTACAAACCACAGAGGCAAGTTATGTTCTGTGGTTTTTAACTAGCGGCATCGCTGGAATAAAAAGTCTCCAAACGAAAGCAAAACGTTAGTCATCGCATCTTGTTCTCACTAACGAGGAAGCAGACACTCAAACAGGGGAGGGCAGGTAACGACTGAGACAGTGAAGCCAAACTGAGAAGTGGCTTTGAGTTCTGTCCTCTCCTTGGCTCCTGGAAGGGGAGCAGTGATGACATTCTAGGTCATTCAGGTCACACAGTCCGAGGCCCTCACCGTGGCTCCGTCACTGACTCTCCAATGTGACTTCAGCAAATTACTTCAACTCTGTGGAAGGGTGACCTTTACACCGAGGTCATGCTACTGTTTGATGGGTAAATGAGTGAGATAATGCATATAAAGTGCTGAAGACAGAATCTGGCCCAAAGCAAGGATTCAGTAACCATGGCCAAAACGATTCTGGGGTGATTCTTGAATCTTCTCTTTCATCCCCCCCCCCCCCAATCAGGTACCAACAACATGCACGTGACCATTACCAGGTCCAAGCTGTGGCATCTCATGATTAGATTATTGCAATAACCCTCTAACTGCTCTCTTGCTTCTTCCCTTGTCTCTTTCAGACAATTATCAGAACAGTCAGCAAATTCTGTTAAAATAGTAGAACATATCACTCCAAGACTCTCCAGTTAGTTTTCCATCTACAAAGAGCAGAGCGCTGCCCCCACCATCGTCACCCCTTTTTTGCTGGTTTCAGGTCCTACGATTCTCCTCGCGACAAACATTCTCTCCTTGACCAAACTCGAGCCGGGCTCCTCTGAGCCCTTTCTCAACTAGGTCTCAGTCTTGCCTCTAAAGAACCGAACAAACATCAACATGGCTTCCAACAGCTCAAGGCCACAGCCCTAGGATGACCTTAGTCCCCTTGAAGTGTCTGCCGGAGAGACCTCAGGGCTGCCAGGAGACTGGGCCCAGAAAGCCCTGCGGACAGGGCTTCCGTCTCCCAGCCTGTGTGTGGGGGGAGGAGCCCAACTTGGATCAGCTCCACTGAGCAAACGCTTCCCGCTTTGCACCTTTTCACTTCCCTGCCTCCCCCTAGCGCCCTCTCTCCTCACACTCCTTATTCTCCCTTTAAAACGCCCGTGGACTCTCTGAAAACGGAAGTTGCGTTCAGTTCCCACTGGACTCATCTCCCTATCGCAGGAGGATGCTCCTGATGAAAACCTGTCCTGGCCACTTTAATGCCAGCCGGCTGCTCATCTTTGACCCTCACTGCCTTCGGGGCACCCGGGGCACCCAGCCCGCTGAGCACAGCCCTGTCGTAAGGCCGGCTGACCTGCTCTGCCTGCAGGAAGACGCTTCCCAGTCCCAGATGCACTGCCCCTGCCCTCCCCTCCCTCATAGGTCTCTGCTAGGACGTCACCCACTCAGGGAAGCCTTGCCCGACACCCCAGAACGGCCTTTCCTGCCCCTGGCTTGGCTGTTTGCTCCCCAGCACCCACACCACTGGGCACACCACATGGATCCCATTTATTTAGTTCTGGTTGGTCTCCCCGCACTGGACAGCAGGCTCCATGAGGACGGGCAAATGTTCACAGCGATGTGTGCCGTGCTGTGCAATAGTGTGTAGTGCACAGGAGGCCCTTCATAAGGGTTTTTCAGATCAAGAGAGTTTAAAAACATTAGCATTTATTATTTCACAATCAACATTATTACTTTTAAATGGTAGCAAGTCATGAACTGGCCGGTGAAGCAATTCAGCCAAAATGGAATAAACTTGAAGTTTATTCAAGTACCTGAAGCTGAAGCTGAACAATAATGAATGTCAACTGCAAGTTTATATATATACATGGTCACAAAAAGCGGAGTACAGCATTAGTAATAGAGACAGTGGAAATGTAATGGCTGTGTGCGATGTCAGCGGGGTAGTGGATGTGAGGGATACAAATGATAAATGTCTAACTAGTACATTGTTTTGTACACCTGAAACTAAAAAAGAAAAAGAAGAAGAACACAGATTGGGCACTAAAGAGGAGGACATCCATATTTTGCCCCAAAATCCACTTAAATGAACCCCTGCGGGTGGGGGGAGTAAGAAAGAAGAAAACTGTTGTTTCTAAAACTGATCTCTGCATGACAAAAAACGGACCCCATAATAACAGTAACTATAAAGGAAACGTTTCACGACGTATCAGAAAATATTTTTCTGTGGTCACTTTCGCCATGTTTTCTGAAGTAGCTATTCTGACAAACTGCTATTTAGCTGTTTACAAGGGGTGATTTTGCTCACCCCTCGGTCCCTAAATGAAAGGCCCAGAATAGCAAGGTTGTCATCACAATTATCTCAAAATTGGTGGAAAAAATTCTGCCAACTTGTTTAGGTCATGTCAGCAACAAACTAAATAGAGTGGTCCCCCTTTAATCTATGGGGGATACATTCCAAGACCCTCAGTGGATGCCTGAAACAGAAGATGGTTCCAAACCCTGAATCTACTATATTTTTCCAATCCATACACACCTATGATTAAGTTTCATTTATGAATTAGGCAATTTCACAGATAAAAGATTCCTTCATCCTATAGATTTTAGCAACCTCAGCATACATTTTTTTTTTTCCTTTCCTTGTTAAGTTGAGAACTTTCACCTTTTCACTTAAAGGAAGCATGCTATCCGAATTGCCAGCATCGCTACTGTGGCATGTTGGGACCTTTATGAAGTAAAATCAGGGTCACCTGAGCGCAGCATTCCAATACAGGGCAGCGGACCAATAACCGAGGCGGCTACTAAGTGACTGACAGGTGGATAGCGATACAGTGTGGACGGAGACACTAGACAGAGGTGGGTGGGACAGAACGCAACAGTGAGGGTTGGCGCAAGATTTCACCACGCCACTCAGAACGGCACTCAGTTTAAAACTTGTGCATTGTGCATGAGTGGAATTTTCCATGTAATGTTTCCAGACCACAGCTGACTGCAAGTAACAAACCGCAGAACGCGAAACCGTGGATGAGGCGTGACTGCTGTGGCGGTCTCACATCGCAGGGGTTGTTTATCATGTGTTTCACGTTAGTCATCACGTAGGACAGCTTAGCACAGGTGAACAACTATGGGGAGAAGGTAGAAACATTTCTGCAACGAAGCAAGTAGCATCGGCTCATGCTGACACCAGGAGGGTGAACGGGTGACCTGTAGGGACAAGACTTCCTGTCACAGGGAAGGCATTTCCCTAAGGACCTGGAGATGAAATCTGGCGCCAGGGTAACTGCAGATGAATCTAACCGCAACTCTAGTTTCTTATTCAAATCTAATTCATTACAGAAATTTCCATTTCTCGAAGAACTGAAATCGCTTTGCCTGGACACTCTCTCCGACCTGAGGGTCAGTGACACACCCCGTGCACACACTCTACTGCCCTCACTCCTCTGGGAAGACACCCCCAGCCCACATGCACCCCACCACTGGCTTCACGCTCGGGGGTGTTGTCAGGCACGGCGATGAACCGTCTGACAAATAATGGCATCAGCTGTAAGGTGTAACTGCGACAGCCCCCTGCCCTCATCCCACTACACGCAAGTGGAGTCAAGAGTCCTTAGAAGCTTCCGTCTGTCCTGTCATATACCTCAGCCTCAGGGATGAGAGAGCGCCCGTCTACCCGCCAAGTGGCACCTGCCCTCTCACCTGTCTCCAAGGCCCCCGTGTAACAACTGAGTCTGAAACTTCCCTATCAAGGAAGGCCCATCCCTTTGAGGTGTAGCTATGGAGAGCCGATCCCTCCACAAGCCAGCACAGTACCTTTGAGAGGGGAGGAAAAGGTACCTGTGCCTGTCCCCTCTGGGTCAGGGTGGCTCACCTTCGCACACCAGGGCCTGGATTACCATGGTCCTCTCGGCTCCAGAGCCGGGCCACCAAGACTGCAAGTATCCGTGTCCCTGCTCGCCACGCGACAAGCTATTTATAACTGCAGGACACCAGACTTGCACAGAGCAGTGTGATACTTCCCGAAAGGCACACCACGATTTTAGCAACCTCCTACTACACAGTGCCCACAGACAGGCCGTCCTTGCTGGGGAGGGGAGGGAAAGGAAGATTCGGGTTTGTGTGCTTTATCTTTCTACCTGGGACGCCATGTAGAATCTTAACAGGACTCTCCTGCTCTGTGCCCGTACCCCACCCCCAGCTGTCTTGATTAGCTGCTCTGCGTATGCGGGTCAGATGTGGGCATTAATGATGGCTAATTTGCCCGAGGTTGGTGCAGCCCCGGCAGCAGACTCTGCAGGACCAGCTTTTGCTGCCATATGGGCGGAAGCAGCTGTTTCAATTACTTTCAGTGCCCAGATGTGTCAGACGAGCCACCAGTCCTCTGTGGGGTACATCAGGCGCACGGCAGCTAATTGCTTCCATCGCTGTGCAAGCATGGTGCTGGGTACTGTGAGAGGGGGTTTTGGGGACAGTCGAGTGCCAGCTGTCATCACAGCTCACAAGGCCGGCAAATGGAGAGGCTGTGACTAGATTTCAGCCTCCGCTGCTGGCCCACGGGACGCCTGAGATGCCTGCCTTTGTCAGGTGTGCACCGCACCAGGGCGGACCAAGGCAGGTAATGCGGCCCTGCCTTGCGTGTGATTTCCTCTTCCCAGGCCATAATATGCCAGGAGCAAATGGGACGCTGGGCTGTGCTCCATGGGCACCAAACAAGTCAAAATTATACGATTTCAATCAACATGCCATTCAAGTCGGTCATTTGAATCTGAAACTGCAAGGCACGTTTTCAAGGGTTAGCCTCACCCCCCTGCCACCCCGACAGAGCAATGAATGAATCAATGTGTGTGTTATGGTTTCTGGTGTATCAGATTGAGGAGAGAGGAAGGGGAAAGAAAGGTCAGCTACCACCCACTCCCCTACACCCTCCGTGGTTCTTGGGAAAAGACAGCAGAAGAAACAAATGTCAGGCAAAGACGTGAGAGCGATGAGGAGAAAACCTGGGCGACATGGGAAGCGGCTAGCATCATAATAATATATCTATTTGGGAAAAGAATAAACATTTGTTTTGTGCTAATTCTATGGTAATCAGGGTGATTGTACTGTACTTAGCTACAGCTTGTTTCCATGGTTATTCCAAGCAGTCTGTGGTTATTACCGGCCAAGAATAACCCACACAGCTCAGTTTGAGACCGTTCACCAGAAACATGAGTTTTCACTGTCTCATCCCAACCATTTTGGAGCCCCAAATAAGTTTGCTTTCTCTCTGTTTTGTACTAGGTGGCATCTGCTCTGTAGTATGAAATGGCCTGTCCCCCCCTGCATGTGGCTTTTCTTCCCAAACCCTTTTTCGCCGTAGGTCTACAGTGTAACGAACAGAACTAGGCATTTTTCAGATTGAGCTATTGATGACTATATATGAATGTGACTTAGCAAAAACATATATTGAGGAATCGATGTGCCATCTGTGTTGAGGAACGTGTGGGGGTGGCCGGGCCCGGGGCCTGTGCACTAACGATCTCAGGCACAATTAACCCGAGTTTCAACCAACGTGTAAACATGGCCCTCCCTGCCTAAGTGACACCTGCGTTGCCTGTTCCTTCATTCTAGAACGTGAGTACTGATGCCCCTTCTCAGGCTGGACTCTCAGAGCCAGCCACGGCATGCGACTTTCGTCATTATTATTGGGGGTGGGGGGTGGTGTGCTCCTGTGTGTTCAACTCAATACTTACCAAGAATTATGTTTCATAAGGAAAACGTCAATGGGAGGAGACTGAGGACAAAGGAGCACGGACCGAAATATCTGTGATCACTGAGAACCAGCCAAATCGCATCAGCTTCTCGTAAAGTCAAGGAGAGGTGTGGGCTTCACCTACCTGCCGCTGCCAAGGAACACCTGGCAAACGTAACGGCAGGAAACCACAGTGACTTCTGGTTTCTTACGCGTCCCAGGTTGGTCTGGACAGTTGGGCTGCCCAGGCCACTCACAGTGACGCCTCAGGGGGTGGCATTCGCTGATGCTGGGTGTGGCTGGAAGGTGTCTAGCAGGCCCCCTGCACCCACCTGGGCCTGGCACCGAACTTCCTGCAGCCCTCCCTCTCCCTCCAGACAGTATCTGTCTCTAGGGCCTCACCACAGGCTGCTCTGCAGCGGGGAAGCCCACTCACTCCTCCGTGTTGACCTGAATTCCAAAAGAACAAAGTCAGAAGCACCTACACTTAAGAGCTCGGCCTGGAGCTGTCACGGGCCATGGGATCACACCACATCCAGGGCTAGTCCCAGTTCAAGGTGGGTGGAGAACGCTCCAGCTCTTCACAGGGGAATGGTTTGTACAGACAGAAAAGGGGCAGGAGGAGGGTTGTGGGGCCTGTTTTAAAGACCCCACACCCCCAGTGTGTGTGTTCAGGGTGAGGGTACACAGACAGAGAATGAAGAGAATCTATTTGAAACAATACATTGGACCGTCCTTGTATTAATTTCATGCAATGTTTTAAAAAAAGAAATCAAAGCAAACCAAAAAAAAATCTGTTAATTCATAGAATTATCATCTGCTTTGTTAGAGCACATAAAATATTGAAACAATGAAAACCAGAGGTTTTCTTGTTTGTAAATCTTTCTTCGGAAGACTGCCAAGTGGTATTGATTAGGATATCCCCCGTGTGTTTCGTCTGCCGTTTTGAATGGTATGAATTGGAAAGCACGGTGCGCTCTGTCACAGAGGCCCAGAATTGTCCCTCCTGGGTGCCTCGAGGAAGGGACCTCCAGATATTCTCATTTGTGTCTGTGCTCAGTCTTAGCAGAGCTGAGCCTGTGTATCGACGCTCTGGTGACTGCTTCTTCCTTGCGGCACGCCACCCGTCTCCCGGGAAAACGCCACCTCCATCTGGTTGTGGAGTCAGCCATGGCTCAGGAGTGACCCCATTATCACAGCCACACGCATCCAGGGGGTTGCAATTATTTAGGTGCGCCTCCCTCTGAGAAACTGTGCCCTTAGCCACAGCAGGGGAAGCAAAACTGGCACTGTTAGCAGACTCGGGACTAATTCAACTTGAAACTTGGAAACAGACAGAATGGAAAAGTAACCATTGCGCATATTGGTTTGCAGCCAAGGCTACACGTTAGAATTACCTGAGAAGCATGAAAACAAATAAACAACACGTCAGGTGCTGGGGCTCCATCCCAGGCCAAGTGAATTAGGATCTCTGGGGGGTGGGCACCCAGTGGTGATTGGGTTTGAAAGCTCTTTAGTTGAAATGAAAGAAAAGAATAATCAGCTGGTCCATCATTTTCACTTTTAATAAACTAAAATTTTGTATTCGATAGATCAGTGTTCAAATGCCAGCACTCTTACTATTCATAATAATAGATAATATTTATTGATTGATGACTCTCTGCCAGATACTCAAGATATAGTGCTACTACTTAATCAACATCCCTATGAATTACATAGGGTTATACCCATTTTCCAGATGAGGAAACCAAGGCCATGAAAGTTTAGGTAAACTGTCAGTCACCAAAGAAGCAGAGATCCCAGATGTGGACACAGAGTGCTTACTCCGCAGTGTACACTTATGTTTAAACTTTTTATTTTGAGAAAATGGAGTACCGGCATGCAGTTATGCAGAAACAACAGACATCACCTGTACCCGTTATCCACTTTTCCCCACTTTTACGTATTATGATACATCAGATCTTAAGTATTATAGTAAAATATCATAATCAAGAAATTGATACAATTCAACATCAATAAAACCAACTAACCATATTTAGATGGCATGTTTTACATACACTTGTGTGTGTGTGTGTGTGAGAGAGAGAGAGAGAGAGAGAGAGAGAGAGAGAGAGAGAGAGAGAGAGAGGAGAGAGAGAGAGTCTGTTGCACTATTATCACGTATACAGATACAGGAGACCACAATCAAGATGCAGAATGGACAGAACGGATCCCTGGTGCTGTCTTTTATAGTGAGTCACCTGCCCCTGTCTCCCTGTTCCCTGAACCCTGACAACCACAGCCACTAATCTCTTCTTCAGATCTCTACCCTTTTTCAATTCAAAAATGTTAAACAAAGGGAATTGCACAGTATGTAACCTTCTGGCACTGGCTGTCTTCACTCAGTATAGTTCCCTCATGATTCATCCAAGTTGTCAAATGTATCAACTGTTCATTTTTACCGCTGAGTACTATTCCACTGTCTGGATATGCCAGCTTGTTTCACTACTCACCGCTGAAGAACATTTGAGCTGTTTCCAGGTTCAGACGATTGTGAATAGAGCTGCTATTAATTTTCACGCACAGGTTTTGTGTGACATGAGATTTCATTGCTCTGGGATAAATGTCCAAAGTGCAATTGCTGAGTCGTATGGTGAACACATGTTTCCACGTGGAACTGACAAACTCTTTGCCAGAATGACCGCACCATTTGACATTATCACCAGCAATGTATGAGTGATGCAGTTTCTCCACATTTTTACCAGCACTTGGTGTTAACATTAGTTTGTAAATTAGTCATTCTGATAGGTGTGTAGTAGCCTCTTACCTTAGTTTGAATTGGCATTTCCCTAATACGAATTTATTAACCATCTTTTGCTAAGCTTATTTGCCATATGTATATCCTCTTCAATGAATTGTCTGTTCATGTCTTTTGTGGATTTTCTAATTGGATTATTTTTGTTTGTTTGTTTGTTTGTTTGTTTCTAGTAGTTGAGTTTTGAGAGTTCTTTACATATGCTCAATATAAATCCCTTGTTGGATATGTGATTTGGAGATATTTCCTCCCTGTCTATAGCTTGTCTTTTCATCCTTTCCATGGGGCAGACATTTTTAATTCTGATAAGTCCAATTTACCAACACCTGCTTTTCTGACGCCTGCTATTGGTGTCACTGCTAAGCACAAAGTTTGTGACTTTGCTCAGACTACTCACATAAATTCCCTAGGTCTCAGAATCTTGGCCTGCAGATTTTGGCAAACAAGATCTAGGTTATAGAGCGAGAGTGAGGGTACATCAAGTAATTACACTCAAAGTGCACGCCATGGTGGTGGGCACATTACATGCTGTGAGTAAATGGCAGCTGCTGTCACAAAGATTATTCTGGGACAGAACATGCCAGAGAACGTCTCCCCTCGCTCTAGACATGTCAGAGTCTCAGTCATCATACTTGTAGTGTGCTTTTCAATTCATCCAGCTCCTCCATTAATTTATTGGAGCCTCAGAACAACCCTAAGTAATTTTTCTTATTATATAGATGAGGACATGGACGCTAAAGGCACTTATTCATGTTTACTCCCCTTCTTGTCACAGATGCAGGGTACATACCCGGTTCCCGTGACCCAGAGCTGACACTGTCACCATCGCACACATTCCCTCCTTTGAGCCTCATTGGAACTGAGTAATTAACTGCATTCAACATTTTCTCAACAGAGAATAGTCTCTATTCCAAAGGCCAAGTGATGAGGGCCGGCCCGGTGGCTCAGGTGGTTAGAGCTCCGTGCTCCTAACTCTGAAGGCTGCCGGTTCGATTCCCACATGGGCCAGTGGGCTCTCAACCACAGGGTTGCGGGTTCGACTCCCGCAAGGGATGGTGGGCTGTGCCCTCTGCAACTAGCAACGGCAACTGGACCTGAGCTGAGCTGCACCCTCCACAACTAAGATTGAAAGGACAACAACTTGACTTGGAAAAAGTCCTGGAAGTACACACTGTTCCCCAATAAAGTCCTGTTCCCCTTCCCCCAAAAAAATAAATTAATTAATAAATTCTTAAAAACAAAAAAAAAAAGGCCAAGTGATAGGATATACGACCTTTCTCCCTAACTCTTCCTCTGTCACAAAGGAACATCACAAAACCGACTAATCCTGTGTTTAACATCTGACAACTCCCAACTCTAGGAGAAATTGCCTGATTTCTTTTTAAATTCTTTTTTTTTTTTTTTTTTTTTTTAAAGTTCTAGGAAAAGACTGTTGACCTGACTTATCTGTGGAGCTTTATACGGGAGCTTTCCCCGGGTCAATGTACCACGGCTGGAAGGGCTCCCCCTGCATATTTATCTACAACACATGTCAGTAGGTTGGGGGATTTGCAGACCCACCAGGAAAGGCATAATGGACCTGAAGACGATGAGAACGTGAAGAAATTAACTAATGAATCCGTTAAAACATTTGTACCTCCCAGCAGACATGGGTCCTTCTCCCCCCACATATATATCATTCCCAAGGTCCTGGGCTGCTCTAACATGACTTAGACATGCGTGCGAGAGTGTTTCCCTTCTTTTCAAGTACTGGATCACTTCTGTTACTACCATGTAGGACCACAACTGCTTTCATTCCAGCCCTTCCAAACTGGAGTGATCTAAATGCTAAAGGGCTAGTTTATCCAGAGGCAATTTCCTAGGCCTGTCTTTCCTCTCAGAAGTATTTCTATTCCTTGTACGGTTGAGTCACATCAAGCCCCTTATGCACCTGCAATGGAAGATCTAAATTTTAAATTAACTAAGCTCTGACCATTTGATATACAATGAAGGAAAACCAGAAACAACTTCAGCAAATCTCTCATTTAAAAAGAAAAGAAAAGAAAAGAAAAAAATGTAGAAGCAGCAAACACTGTTCACGGTTATACTGTGGCATTTCCTTCCCATTGGGATTGAAAGGAGAAAACTGGTGTCTGAAAAAGCCTTCAGGTGTCCATTAGTTGACTTACGTTCTTGATAATGCAGTAAATTCTCCCCTCAGCCAGTCTGGCTTCCCCACCCTTTGCCCACTGTGGTACTTTCTTCATCAAATATCTTTCCTAGCCAGACACCAACATGAGAATAGGGACAGTCTTCCTTTAAGGGATGCTCTCTTAGAATTGCATTTACAGTTGGTGTGAGTTACATGGGTCTAGAAGAGACATAAGGAATGGTGTAAAGCGGTACCTCCAGACCTCCAGCACCTGAGTCCACGCAGGTTACAACTTGTAACAATGTAGACGATGGGGCATGAACCTAGACCTACGAAATCTTCAGGTGTGGGACTCAGCAATTCACCTTTTAATGTGATGCCTCGTTAATTTGTAAGATTTGAATGCGGCTGCTATTGGAGATAATCAGTGAAAGTACTTGTAATTACATCTTAATCCTTTACGTATCTATGGGAAAATGATGCTCTTTCTAAGTTTGCCAATGATCAGCTATATATACACATATCGTGTTTCCCCGAAAATAAGACCTACCTGAACAATAAATTGCAGTTAAGATTGTCAGCCAGATGGACACATTTAGTACATTATGATGATATTCCAGAAAAAGATGACATGACTGTATTTAAATAAATGTAGATTGCTGTACATGAAAAAATAAGACATCCCCTGAAAATATGCCCTAATGTATCTTTTGGAGCAAAAATGAATATAAGACCCGGTCTTACTTTCGGGGAAACACGGTATAAGACCTGGTCTTATTTTCAGGGGAAAACGGTATGCGGCCTAGCCATGCCTGTGAGTCTGGATTTGCACTTTAGTTCCGGTTTCTTAGACCCAGACTTAGAGGCTCTATTTGGGGTACAACTGAGAAAAAGCACGAGAGGCAACCCCCACAGAGGGCTGAGCCAGGCTAACGAGGGTCTGAAGAGCCCACAGAAGGCAGGGAGTTTATGGGACTAGGCACTTGTATGAGACACGGTGAGTGTAATTTTTTGTGATTCTTCTGGAACATCCCTATTCAAAAGGAGAGATTCCAGATTCCAAATCTGTGCTCTAACATTAGGGTGGGACAAAAAAATTGCCATTTGCTGCAAAGACTACGAACTACACACAGGAAGTGCCTCCCTTCATACAAATACCATGTTTTCATAACAACAACAACAAAAAAGTCCGATACTTGCAAGTAACGCCAACAAGTAAAAGGGGTAGAGTGGTCTTTACGATCAAGTGAGGGAACTAACAATCACCCGAGGAGCCCCTGGCCCATTTGGTATTGATTAGAACCCGGTCTTCTGCCATCAAAACGGATGCTGATGTGTAGGGAACTGAGAAACTGGAACTCCTTTTTGTCCCATTGCATCGCAAGTGACTGTTCAGTGGTAAGGCAAATGGTTCCTGCCTTGCAACGATAAAAATGCTTTCTGCTCAGTGAAAAGACGACCCTAAAGGCTAGTACTCCGTAGGGTACCAAGCATGGTTAAGCAACCTTCGCAATATGTGTCTAATATTTGTTTTCCATTCACTAACTACATATGTATCCTTGTCTCAGGTCCTTCTCTGCAAGTGAGAAACTCTGACCATGATCACAAGGCATTGGAATGAAAATTATGTTTTTTCAATCTCGAAAATGGCACTTTTTGACTACTGACATCGGCCTCACTCTTTCCTATTTGCTTTCAAATAAGCCAGTTTTACTGGAGTTTTCTTGAGGGACTTCCTGAGACGCCAGGAGTAGCTGGCGCACTCAATGTCTCCACATTTTTATACCAAGTTGCCTAAAGCTACAGACCCTGTGGGCATCGGGTCTGAGTCCCCAGGGACGACGGGCATCGCTGACCCCACTGCTTAGCTGTGGCATAATGAAGACAAGCTACCTTCCCGCAGGACACGGGACTCTTACTGCATCCCACCCCACCTGACCTTAGCCAGTTTCATGGCAGGGGCTGTCACATAACCCCTGCCACTCACTCTGCTCTTAGACAGACAGGGCTCTGATGTTTATCAGTGAGAGAAACCCAACTACAGCCAGGTTCACAGACCGGCTCACGAAAATCAAATGCTGACTATACCAACAGTGGGCACAGCTTAATTTTTGAAGCAATTAGGAACAGACACAGGTAATAACTACTCTCTCTCTCTCTCTCTCTCTCACACACACACACACACACACACACACACACACACTTCTGCTCCTCTGGCACGTCACCATTCTTCTCGCTCTCTGTAGACAAGCTTTCTTCATTAGGTGGCTGCCGGCAGTGGCCACTTTTTATGCCTTAGAATTCCTCCCATCAGAGAAGGATGATCTCTCCTTTAAAGTTCCAGTTTGAAGAAAAAAAAAAAGAAAGAAAAAGGAAACCAGAGGAGAAGTGTATTTGCTCTGGGTCAGGCTCTCACCCTTGTCTCAATCGAATGTGACAAAGGTCATGGAGTCACACATGCAAACGCCAGCTCTCAGTAACCTCCTGGCTGGAAGGTGGTGGCCAGTCACCCTCCCTGAAAGTCACAGGCAGGGCAGAGAAAACAAGAGGTGTCCACCGCAGGAGGCGTCAGCGAGATGAGGGGTCACACAGGGTTGGGGACATCAGAGGAAGGTTCAAGGAGTTGAGGGGATACAGCAGGGGTGGGGTTGGGGGTCAAGCTGCATGAGGGGAACACGGGCTCTGCAATGAGGAGTTTGGGGTCCCAGTCTCAGCTTTCCCACAGCTCGGGGCACCTGAGGCAATGGCTTCCCTGAACCTCACTTTCTGCCTCTGAAAGTGTCACTAACGATCTCTCCCAGGCTGTGCTTTTGACAGAACGCAGGAGACAATTTAGGGAACACATGACGCATGCGCCTTGCACGGCTCGCGTTCACGAAACAGAAATGGTTATTTCATCTAGAAAAGGGGAAGCTTAGGGACGGAGACATGACAACCGCCTTTACGTTTTTAAAAGCCTGTCATATGCACATGGGCTTCAACTTCTGTGTACTCGGGAGCACAGCGCTGCTGTCAAGGAGCTGCAAGACAGTGAGTTTTACTTCAAAAAAAAAAAAAAAAAAGGAAGAAAAAAAGAACGGATTGAAAGCATTAGTGGACTGGGGAGAACTGAGTACATTTCTCCAAAGCTTGTTTTTCAAGCAAACCTTGGCTTTCTCCGTCCCAGGGACAAGGTCAAGAATGTGTGAGTCATTTGAAGGTTGGCTTAGAGGGCAGTGCCTGCAGGTCTGTGTTTCTGTCGCCAGGACATGAAGAGCATGGAGCCCCAAAACCGGCGGTGACGCCTCCAAATACAGGTACTACAGGGCACCCTCACATGTCCGCGTCTGGTCCACACACAGCCTGCCCAGGGAAGTCTACGTAGTAACTGCACCTCCAGCGCTCGGTGCTATTTCTAAGCTATGATTTATATCTCTGATGTGGCCGGGGACTTACAACCTGCTGTACAACCGGAAACTCGGCGCCCTGCTTAGAAACATGTCGGACATGGTCTCCCCATTCTCAGGTGGCACATTCAAATTCCCATTCACATTTTCATTCAAATTCCCATTTCCCAGGTTACTGGTAAGATGAGGCACCTTTTATAACGCGCCCGAAAGAAAAGCATTTCCCAGAGAACTAGGTAGGCCTGCATCTCCTCCAGACATGTGGGGTGAAGAGAAGCACGGAGGAAACTGGGGCAGAGAGCGGGGACAGTCAGTGAGTGTAGTAGAAAGTGCTGAGGGAGGGTCCCGGCATTTCCTCCCCTTCCAAGGGAACCTAACGCATGCTCTGTCCCAGCTTTCTTCTACCAGATCCAGTCATTGGCGCCAATCGGCTCACCCCTAGCATATTTCCTTTGACCTTCAATCTCCTTTCTCAGTGTTTCTTACTTGGGGTTCGGGGTGGGGGGTTCAGTAGAAAGCACAGGGACCCTCAGCCTCCCTCAGGCTCTCTGGCAGCTAGGAGTGTAGAATACGATGGGGACCACACCCCACTTTGGGGAACATGTCAGTATCAGTCCCAGCAGCCCAGGATGACACTTTTGGACTCCGTAATATTTTTGCCCCATGTGCGGTCACTCCCGGCTCCCTAGTTTCTGTGGTGCTGTGGCCAGAGCAAACAACTGTGTGTGTGCATGTTACTTTTTTGTAAAGAACAACCAAAGGGTCCAGTATTTCTAAGTTTCTTCCTGTTCCGAATGAGTTTATCCTTTTTGGACTAGTCCTTCAATTATTCTCATTTTCGCCTCCAGCTCACTGACCAGTGGTCCAGTGATGGAACTCTTCTGTGTCTTGACTAAGGTGGCGGTCACGCCAATCTACACAGGTAATAAAATTGCGATGAACCACACACACACACACCAGTGAGCGCCTGTAGAACTGGGGAAATCTATCGGTAGATTGTAACAAGGTCCATATCCTCGTTGCCCTATTGTACGGTATTTATGCGGTTACAGGGGGTGGGGTGGGGGATTGTACAGGGTATATGAGATCTCGCTGTATTTTTGCTGATACCCACACGTGAATCTGCAATTTCTTTTTTTTCAGACTCAAACATTTACAATGCATCCAGATACAAGGACTGGCTGTGTCTGAGCCGGCCCAAGCTTCATAAATATGTGACAATGGCCGGACATGCCCCTTCGCTACGTTCCTCCTGGGATCCAAACTCCCGCCTCGTGGGGCATCCGCGTGTTCTGTTCCCCCGGCCTGGGACCCCTCTTCCAGTGTGATGTGCTCCATGAGTGTCCTGCGGGAACTTCTCAGGGTGCAGATAGAAAGATCAGGGGCCCTCCTGGTGGGAAGCTCAATTCGGCCCAACAGAAGCCTGAAGAAACCACGGCCAAATCCCGCATCTTATTCTCCGTGTGTAACAGTGATTCTCAAAACACAGCCTGGTGGCTTGGACAGGACAACTCACATTCTGGGTCTAGAAGCTCTAGTTCCCCAAATAGTTCCCTGTTGGTCTGGGAGCCTCAGTCACCCATTTTACACTTCCTGCCAGGGAGAGGGGGACCCTGTGGCATTTCCCAGAGAACTAGCGTGTCGCTGCCATCAAAACCGCTCTGTCACTGTGGATGTTCAACAGGCTCCTCATCCCCTGCCACACGTGCCTCTCCTTCCCAGCAGCCCTCAAGTGTACACAGGATGCAGGACGTTGTTAAGACAAACGCACATTCTCTTGCTCTACACGAGGCGTGAGAGCAGCGGCATGGCTTACGCCAGACACTGAGGGTCTCAGGAAGCCACGCGGGCGGGCTGGTCCTCAAACTAGACTGCTCATCATAAGAATTTGGGAATGCTCAGAATAGCTGCCAGCTTTCCAGTGGGAAAGCCAGCGAACGCTCTAACGCCAGTTCAGACTTCCAACAGGTCCTCTAGACCTCAACAAAGGGAGTTTGTTCTGCCACTCTCCAAACCGACAAGCAAAAAGCTGCATTTACCTGGCTGTATTCATCCGGTCTTATCACGGCCCCAGGCCCTCTGAACTATTTGCCAAAGCCCCATCTGAGGTGAGGGCTTTTCTGGGCAAGCTGCCTGCCGTGCTTCTGACCTCCCCTCCACTTTCCAAAGGTAGATCCCTCCAGAAAGGCTCTGCGTGGCTTCACGACTTGGAGTCTGGGCCAGTTTGACCCCCTTCCAAGAGAGGTACCTGTTCTTGTCCCTCCTTGTCCTTTGCCCTTGTCCCAGGAGTCCTTTTGTCCTTAGAGTATTATTGACGGGAGCAGACATTCCCTGTAAAGCAAGCACTACCCCTACAAATTGCACTCAAGTATGTTAGGTCATTAAGCCATGGTGTGTGTCTGCTGTCTTTCAGAATCAAAGTCATTTCAACAGGTAGACGGGTGATGTGAGCAAAACTGCAGGTAAAGAGAGCTGCCTGGCTCCGCTACACAGGTGTGTGCACAGGACTAAAACGAGACGAAACTTCCCAAAGGCAGTTTGGAGCCAAAGGTGGAAGATTTTGAATGCCTTGCTGAGGAGCTGGGGCCTTCAGCTCTGCTGGGAAAGATGCAAAGGAAACGTGCCCGACTGTGAAGAGCCCCTGCCTTATCGGAGCTGCAAAGCCACTGCCAGAGTCCAGCTGTGAGAACCGATACCTTCTAACCAGCACAGAGAAACAGGCCTCCATCGTGTCTGCATTTCTTGATTTAGGTACACGGGAGCCTGACTGTTGGGAAAGTGAACGTGGCCTTGAGGAGAAACTTACACCAAGGACAGAATGACAAGTAGGGGAAACTCACGCTCCAAGCGTAGGGATGTGATTTAACAAAAAAATCTGTCAAGCTTCCTGAAAACCAGGTGGTAAAGGGAGATTGTCAGTAAAAAGGATTCAAATGACAGGAGAACCTTTTCTAGTACTGGCGCCTGGGGGTTGGGGAGAACTAGCTTTGCTGGCAAGCGAGAGCTTTGTCCATATGGGGCTATCGCTCCCAGGGTCTCCAGACAGCTCGTATGATGTTACTCTCTTCATCACAGGCTCTTAATCAGATGTTTGATTGAATGTAATTTTATTTTAAATTTCTTTTCGAAAACCCCTCAGACAAATAAACTTACAAGCTACGGGAGGGGAACCCACCTTGTTAGGTCATGGGTGGCCCAGGTGGGTTTGGCAATTGCAGACGCCTTACTGCCATCTCATGGGGCACCGTGTCACTGTGATGGTAAACAAGGTGACACAGGTGAGGGAACTTCATCAATGGAACCCTCTGTAGAATAGCAGGGATTAGAAATGAATCATACATTTGTTTATTTGTTCAAACAAAATACATTCAGTGCCTCTCCTATGCTATGCCCTGGGGCTACCACGACAGACAGGACAGACGCCATCTCTTCACACACTGAGCTTCCAACCCTGGAAGAGAAGAACCAGAGGCACAGCTCAGCAAGCGTGACAGTCGAGTGACTGAGTGTCACAGCGGGAGGACAGCATCCCAAAGGGCCGCAGCGTGGGACCCACACAAAGCAGAATTTCCAGGGGAAGTAGCATCTAAACTTGAAACTGAGGTTAGCCTGGCAGGCGGGGTCCACGACAGACAGAAACAGGGTCCAGAGGATGGAAGGGTAGTCAGTGCCCTGTGCATTTCAGCAGGGAAAGCAAGGGTGGGTGCAGAAGGAGAGAAGGGGTGGAGGGGGCGCGAGGACAAATCAGATGGGCACTGGGGAGTCGGTGCGATGGGAATGAGGTTTGGGCTCTTCCCCTCTATTTGTCATGGTTGGGGGGGCGGGGGGGCAGGAAATCTTGCATATCACACACGGCGTTATTCTTCGCTCTACAATGAATAAATCATCCAGGGTATCTTTCTGTCTCTCAGGAGCTTACATCGCTTAAACTTTTTAGTCCGTAGTATTCACAAGGGAATTTCCCCGTGTCTGTAGTAGGTCCCCAAAAGTACTTCACTGCGGTTTCCTGAAATTAACCCTTCTCTGAAAAGGTAATGTGCCCACGGGATTCCTAGGGTTTGGCCTCCCATTTCCTTTCCTTATTTTAAATTTTTGATTCGCTTGAAGTTCTAAAATGCTGTTTCATGAAATTATGTGCTCACTAGTGAAAGCTGAATTGTGATGCCAGTGGGCTATGTGATTAGATATCGTGCACTATTAATAAAATGCGTGTTTGCACTATAATAAAATTACAAATTACCACTATTTTTAGGTCAATTGTGTTTTGCCCCCTTCGAACTCAATAGTTGACCCTCAGACTGCGGAACTTTGAAACTTGGCCACTCTGTGTCCTCAGAGATGATACGGTGTAGAGTTTAAAGCACGAACACCGACACAGGTTTGGATTCTTCCTTTGCTGCGTGTACCCGACCAGATGCACACCCTCTCTGTTCTCCAGGGTTCTCATAAAGAAAACAGTAGCACCTCCCGGGTTGTTGTAAGAATTGCATGAGACAATTATGTCAAGATATCCAAACAGAGCCTGGAAGGGAGTAAGTGCTCAAGGTAGGTTGATTACTGGTTCTTTTTTATTATTATTATTTCTTGGCCATGCTTACATAGCATTACTAGAGGGTAACATTTTTCTAATGAGCAAATTTCTGGTGATTAAACCGTAACACTTTGAGCAGCCACACATACCCATTTTTGAATATTTTGGGACGGAACTCTTGCTAACTGTGAAATCCTGTACTAACACATACAAAATCATTGCAATTACCTCTAGGAATCATAAAACCATTATCTTCAATATCAAATTTATCATTAAGTTTCAATAGTAGTGTACTCAGGAAGGCAGTTTACCCTTATACTATATGGCCCTAAAAAATTCTTTTTCTATAATTGTTACATTTCTAAAATGTTGTTGCTGTTTTTTCTTTTTTCGTTTGTTTTGTTTTTTAATCCTCTCTTACTGCCAGGCTATCAGCTGGTGACCCATGTGGCTGTGGGTTTCTATGCCTCCACTCACCCCCCAAAATTTGTATTTTGATTGTTAAGACACTGTGAATTAGAAAACCAGGGACATAAGTTTGTTGTGTATTAAAAGTATAATGAGGGGGCCAGACCAGTGGCTCAGGCGGTTGGAGCTCCATGCTCCTAACTCCGAAGGCTGCCGGTTCGATTCCCACATGGGCCAGTGGGCTCTCAACCACAAGGTTGCCGGTTCAACTCCTCGAGTCCCGCAAGGGATGGTGGGCAGCGCCCCCTGTGACTAAGATTGAACATGGCACCTTGAGCTGAGCTGCCTCCCAGATGGCTCAGTTGGTTGGAGCACGTCCTCTCAACCACAAGGTTGCCGGTTCGACTCCCGCAAGGGATGGTGGGCTGTGCCCCCTGCAACTAGAAACAGCAACTGGACCTGGAGCTGAGCTGCGCCCTCCACAACTAAGACTGAAAGGACAACGACTTGACTTGGAAAAAAAGTCCTGGAAGTACACACTGTTCCCCAATAAAGTCCTGTTCCCCTTCCCCAATAAAAATTTTTTTTAAAAAAATCTTAAAAAGAAAAAGTAATTGTGGCTTTAAAAGAAAAAGTATGATGAGGATTTCTATGGATTTCTCCAATTTTTATGGTTTCTACTCCTCCTGTCCCCCCAAATTCCGACCAGAACAATTTCTCTTCTAAAGGCATCTTAAAACGGAAGAACATGTTTGGCTTATAATTAGAGAACAGCACGCCCTCATTCACTCTGAGGAAAGTCTAAGACTCCATGCACTCTGAAAAATAATGCAACTCAAAGTCATCTGCTTACACCATGTAACCTGGACTTTAGGACGTGGAGATGTCTACAATATTTATGCTAAATTTTGAGGTCTCACTTAGAAGTGGCATGACCATACCTGTATTATGACTTATTTAAGTGCATTCATAAAAAGGGATTTTGCCTGTTTGGTCAGAAACCAAATACTACTTTTGCACACACAAATGTTAACCACACCAAAAACATTCTACTAAGTTTCTCTTCCATCTGATCTTCTGCTGAAGTGTTTGGGCTACATTTGATTATTCCGATTGAGAGATCAGAGGAAAAATTAATGTACATAACCATTCCCATCTTCGAGATAAGATCTGTGTTTCTAAAAGAGTGATTTTTATGGCTAGCTTGACAAGGTACAAGGAGGTCACTCTGTGGAGGGCTGATGGCGACTCCAGGTCATCCGTTTTGCTGTCCGCCCAAATGACCACTTGCTTGATGTCACGTCGGCTTGCACCTGTCCTAATAGCAACAGCAGGCGGACAATGTGTTTTAAATGGCTTTCTTGTTCCTTGGGCTGGTCTAATAGCAATAACTGCAGAAGTAATAAATTGCCAAGTTGGGTGTTTAAAGGTTTGGTGTAGAGGTCACACTTTCATGTTAACTCCACGGATTAAAAAGGGAGACTGCTCAAATACTGTTTCTGCTTTCAGAATCTGAAAAGACAATTAAGATCATGGAGGGACTGCCAAAATTCCAGAAGAGAGCTGGAGTCATGGGGTGCTGTTTCAGCTGCTAGTGCTTTCTCGTAACAATAACAACAACAACCAAAACCTCAACTCAAATAAAAGTTTAGCTAAATAAGCCTTAAGGAGGGAGTTAAAGAGGTAAAGAAAGAGAGCGGAAAGCCCAGATCAGAAGTCTGAGGGAGAGTCTTGAAAGCTGGGCAGGAAGCGAGGTCTGGGCAGGCAGTGGGCTCGGAACCCACGGGTCAGACTGAGCTCGGAGCAATTCAGTTATTCATGTCATTCATTCATTCACTTGTTCATGGTGCATCTATCATGAGTGAGACACTGTGCTCTGTGTTGAAGAAACTGGGACAAATAATTTCAGTCTTTGTTCTGAAGAGATAGATACAATATACTAGCTGGTAGATAAATTAGGAAAAAAGAAAACAAGAGGGGAAAGGGAAAAGCCAGGCCAGGGAGACTCAGGGGCCACAGACATTGCAGGGACTAACTAAGCAAGAAACGTGAGGAAAAGCAGAGACTTTTGACAGACCAAGGACAAGTGACAGAAAATCTGTCAGCTCTGGAAGGAAAAATACAAAAAAATCTATGAAAAAAAATGTTGGCATATATACAGCAGTCTGTTGATCCCAGGCACCAAGGAGTGACAAATATAAGCTCCCTGAGTCTCGTTGGCACGTGGTGGACGTGTTACCTGCTCAGCATCTGTCTCTTCTGAAGGAAGACAGCCCTCCGTGTCTGTGTCCTCGTAGCTCACCTGAGCCTGGTGGCACCAGCGCCTGTGTGCTGTGTGGACGCTGCATGTGACGCCAGCATCAGCCTCAGGAGCCTACGTGCACATCAGCTTAGCCAGGCAGCACCACGCACTGTTTTCTGTTTGGGCAGCAGCCAGTCTCAGCCCCTGCCGACCCCAAGCCTGTAAGTCAAACCCAAAAGGAATAACTGGCAAGAACGGGGTCAGTTTCCACATGAGCTCCAGGTTTCATCACCTTCCCCAATTGCAATATTTACAGCAGCTCCCTCGTGTTTCTGCACCCACTTAATAGTTTCATCCTCTAACTCCTGGTGCAAGCCACTGTTCTCCACGCTGGAACTACAGCAGAAAACGAGCAGACAGGGCCTTTTCACGCTAGTCAAGTGACCAAGTTAATTACAGATTGCCACTAGTTATTAAGACAAGTTGGGACATAGAGTAATGGGGGGTGGCCAATTCAGGTCTCCCTAGAAGGTAGCATGTGGGCCAAGACTTGAAGATAAAGAAGGACCCAGCCATTCATTCAGCAGAGCTGGGGAGGGAAGGGCGCTGCTAGCAGAGGGAACTCCAGGTGTACAGACCCGGACGTGGGAAAGGCTCCGCACGTTCACAGAACAGAACGGAACAAGGGGCAGCGACGCGGGGTGTGGGCGAGGAGCGGCAAGGACCTTGTGCCCAGGGCAAAGAGCTTAGAGACTGTTCTAAACTAAACCAGACACCTTTGCAGCTGCCAGAGCAGGGCATCACTGACGTTTGAAAAACCTTGTCCTAGCTTCTGTGGGGAAGATGGACTGGATAGTAGCACGGAGTCTAGGAAGGAAGAGGACAGAGGAAGCGGAGATGAGAAACTCATGGGTACGATCAATGCAGATACAATTTGGCAATGTGTCATCGTCGGTGGAAAAGGGAAAGGAGAGGAGGACTCGGGGACGATGGCCTCACTGCTGTTTTGGGCAACGGACAGAGTGAAAATGGCAGCCCGTGTTAAGATGGGGCATACTGAGGAAAGACAAAGCGTGAGAGAGTAAGTGAAAACCTGAAACGTCGACAACCAATACATAAAGTTTTCACCTGATGGAAAACTGTCTCCCAAATCAGGGCTTGCTCAAAGTTTAATATGAAGTTATTTCTAGTCATTAATAGATACGATACCAGTGAGCTAGATATTTGATAAGATGACCCAAAAAAAATCTCTTTTAATAAAAAACCCTCTAAGTAGCCTCAAGTCAGGCATAGTGACTGGTTCATACTAGATGTTCAGTAAATCTTTGTTGAAATAAATCCAAATGAAAGTCAAGAGGTGGGGAAAAAAAACTCAGGTCGGGAATAATAAGGTTCTTTCTAGGCTCTGCCAATTCCCAAAGGAGTGACTCTGGGGGAGTTAAAACTCTCTGAATTTTGAGAGTTCCATATATTCTCATATACGGAATGAGGACAGTAACAGATCACAAAATATTGTGCAGAAAAAGCTGCACAGAAGAGACCCTCAAGCCCCTGTACCCCTTCCCACAGCTTCACCTGTATTTTTCCTCCAAGTTTGAGTCTGTATGCATTTTTGGACAATCTCTACATCTGCTTCGATTCATTTGTCTTAGCATCTGAGACTGCATTGTGCATAGAAAAGAAATTCAATTCCTCTTTGCTGATTATCGGATTCCTTTAATTAAACAGAAACCATCAGAAAGGACACAGACGTAGCACAATGTACCCCGTCTACGGATTCTGGCCCCTGTCTTCTTCCTGAAGGTCCCCCTCTGCCCTCTCCTCATTGACAGACAGCCAAAGAATGAAAATTGGCCTTGCAAGGTATTGTGAGCAAAGTGAAATGATTCTCTTCCAGTATAACAAAACCTATAGGCAGCTCTAAAATATAATTTCCTTTAAGCTTTTTGACAGACTTGATATAAATTTCAGTGCACAGGGGGGAGGGGAAGCAGGGGTCACTTTAAAAGATAAATTTCCCCATATATGTCTGACCATAGTGTATATGTTCAGAGGCCCCCTTTTATAAGAGAGAAAAAAAAAAAGGACGATGCTTTTAAACAATCAAAGGTTACAGTTAGCTGTCATTCATGTGGTTTCATTTCATTTCATTCTCTTACGCATATTGAAATACCTCAGGAAGATTTATAACCCTGGTTCATACAGTCAGAGTTCCAGTAAACGAGTCCCGTTTTTGAAGGTTAAATATTTATGCTCCTATTTTCCTGCCTGACACAGAGAACAAGAGTAAACCTACATCAGCCACGGAGCCATGGTGACAGGCCAGGTTAGGACAAGAAATGGCAGTTGGCCCGACACCCAGAGTCTCTTCTGCTCTCTTATATTCTTAGAATGAAGGAGTCAAAAAAATATGCATGAATAAGTGATGAATGAATGAAACCTCCCAGGTAACCAGTCCCACGAAGCAGAAGTAAATCTTTCTAGAAAAGACGAGTCCAAGTTTGTCTAAAATTCCCCACATATCCAGCCTAGTGAGGCAGGTCTTGGTAGAAGATAGTAAGTTTCCTTTAGAAGAACAGCAATTATAGTGAATGAAATACTTGTGCACGCACTTGAGCTTCACAGAACTCTATGGAGTGGACAGACGGAAATTATTGTTTTACTTTATAGATGGATAGGAGGCTGTTTTAAGTGCATGAGTGACAATATGTCACAGGACGATGATAACAACTCCATTACCTCGGTTCCTATTATGAGGATCTATCCACTGTTGGATTCTAATTATGACAACAATAACGACAACTATTTATATAGTGAATTACAGCTCAACGCGAGTCCAGCATGTATCACATTTGACCTTTAGAGCAATCCTTTGAGTATTTTTTATCTTGTCTTAGTTTTCATCCAATATTTATTTGTATAAAAGCAAAATGGATATGATTTGTCGAGGCCAATAAAAGGAAAAAGAGCAGTTCCTTGACTCTTCACGTCCACACCTACTCCCCGAAAAGAAGTCCTTTTCAGCTCTCTCTTATTGCTTCTTCTATGTATCCCAGTGTTTAAAAATGGTGTTTTTGCATTGCTGTTTCTCAACCGTTCTATTTTCGAAATTACGTATTGACTTCTATGAAACATCAGAATTAAGTACTGAACTTCCTCCCCCAACGCACACACACAAATACATACTTCCCCGCTCAATTTCTCAATAGTGTTATAAAACAATTTGGCTAAGTCAATATTTAGTGAGTGTATTACCATGACCACTTAAATATTGCCTACAGTTATGACAGAAAGGACTAAATTTCCTTTATGTGTCAGTTTTGCTCAACTTCTTGCTTTTGTTTTTCTCCGCCTGAAATTAATAAAGGCAATATATTTTTTCATAGTTTCCTGTGTAGCTATCAAAAAATGTTACCCCAAAAACTGTTACCCCAAACTGATCAAGTAGTAGTATAATATTATCGTTAAAACAAAACAAAACAAACAAACAAAAAAACCATACACACTCCCCAACCCTCAGGCCTTTTGTCCCAAATTGAACAGTTTGTTCTCTGGGCCACTGCACAACTGTCACCGGGGCATTTCCTGACATCTCTGGGTACCACACCCCCGTTTAATGCTTCTGTCCCCCAGACTTATTTGAGAAGAGCACATCCTCTGATAGCTTCCTGAGAAAGAAGTGTGAAAGATAAAACTGTGAGAATTTTTAAAGCTAAAATATATTTATTTTTTCCTCTCACAACTGATTAATGGTTTTGCCTGATCTTAGGTTGAACAAAAATTGTACCCAGAATTGTGGAGACATTCCTCCACTTTCTTCTCTTCTGTCTTGCTGCTGAAACAGCCAAAGTCATGCTGCTTATTCATTCTCTGTATGTGATCTGTTCTTTCTGTACGAGAGCTTTGCAATTTTTCATCCCTGAATTTCTGAAATGTCAAAATATGGGACCTGGATGCTGTCTTCTCTCATTCATTGTTTTGGGTTCTTAGTGGAGACATTTCAAATCAGAATTCTTATCCTTAGATATTTAAAAATCCACTTATTTTATTTATAATTTTATTCTCTTAGTTTTCTCTCGAAATCCTGTTAGTTCAACTGAATCTCCTAGGTTTAATCTCTAATTTTTAAACCCATTTTTCTTCTAATTTTCATGTCTTTGCATTTTTAAAAATAAAGGTAAAATATATACAGTGAAAGAAAAGTAATTTAGGTATAAAACTGGGTGACTTTTGATAAACGAATATTCCCCATACGACCATGTGACCACCCACAATTTAGATATAGAACGACCCTCACCCACACTTCATAGGCAATCTCTGCTTGATTTCTATCACCATAGATCCAACAGGAAATGAACTTAAAATATAAAGATATGAACAGGCTAAAAGTCAAAGGATGGGGAGAAATACACTCAGCTGACAATAGTCAAAAGACAGCTGGAGTGGCTATTTTCATATTAGATAAAGTAGATTTTATAGGAAAAATATTACTACAGATAAAGAGAGACATTTCCTGATGATGAATGAGTCAATTCATCAACAGTACATAACAATCCTTAATGTTTATGTATCGAAGAACAAAACTTCAAAACATAAGAAGTAAAAAGAGAGAGAAATTCAAGGAGCAATATTCAAAACCCTATTTGTAGTTGGAGATTTAATCAATCTTCCTTAATAAGTGACAAAACTATTAGACAAAATATCAATAAGAATATAGAAGATGCATATTGTCAACATATTTGACCCAACTGACACATAAAAATTCTACCCAACAACAGTAGAATACACAGTTCTTTCAATTACACACAGAGTACTTACCAAGATGAACTATATTCTGGGCCATAAAACAAGTGTGGATAAAATTTTAAAGATTAAATCATACAAAGTATATTCTTTGACCACAAAGGAAACAGACACAAATCACTAACAAAAAGATATTTGGATAACGTCCAAACATTTGTAAACAAAATAATATCCATAAAAATAACCCATCAAAAGGAAAAGTAGGAAGTATCCCAAACTGGATTAAAACAAAAACACAACATACCAAAATCTGCTGGATGCTTCTAAAGCAATAATTACAGGGAAATTTATAGCAATTAGCACCTTATATTAGAAAAGCAAAGGTCAGTTTCCACATTAAAAAAGAGTAAGAAAACTAAAGCAAATTAAAACAAAAGTAGGAAGAAAAAAGAAAATAATAAAAATCAAACTGGAAGCCAATGAAATAGATAATGTAAAATAACAAAGAAAATCAATGAAACCTAACTTGGTTCTTTGAAGAGGTCTATAAAATTGACAAACTTCTAGCTGCCTTATCAGTAAAGAAAAAGAGAAAAGGTATAAATTATAAATATCAGGTAGTATCATTTCAGATTCTACAGGTATTAGAGAGATAATATGGAAATGTAAAAAACATTATGCCAACAAATTCAACAACTTAGATGGATTTAGTCAATTTCTTGAAAGACACAAACTACCAAAGCTCATTTAAGAAGAAACAGGTCATAAGAATGACCCTATGTCTGTTTAAAAAATTAAATTCATGGTTAAAAACTCTTTTGCAAAGAAAACTCCAGGCCTAGATAGCTTCATAGGTGAACACTACCACACAATTAAGAAAGAGATAATATCGATTTTTCACAAACTCCTCCAGAAACTGAGTAGAAGATAAGGTTTCCCAATGTATTTTATGAGACCAGCATTACTGAAAGATCAAACTCTGACAAATAAATTACAAAAAAAAAAAAAAAAAAAAAAAAAAAAACAGAAAAATAGCCTTCTTGAATAAAGACGCAAAAATTCTAGATAATGTTTTAACAGATTGAACCCGACAATTTATACCAATGATAAGACACCATGACGAAGTGGGGTTTATCATAGGAAAGCAAGGTTGGTTTTATATTCAAAGATCAATCAATGTAATTTACTATATTAACAAACCCAAAATAATAAACTATATGATCATTTCCACACATGTGAAAATCAGCATTTAGCAAACTTCATTTCTGATCAAAACTTTTCAGCAAACTAGGCATAGAATGGAACTTCCTCAACCAATAATGAGCTTCTATAAAAACGTATAGCTGTCATCATGCTTAATGGTGACAGACTACGTGTTTTCCTCTTAAGAGCAGGAGTAAGACAAGAATATCTACTCTCACAGTATTCATTCAACACCATATGGGGATCTAGCCAATTGAATAAAGCAACAAGAAGAAATAAACGGCATCCATATTGGACAGAAAAAAAATAAAACTGGATTTACTCACAGATTATGTAGTTCTCTAAGTAGAAATCTGATGCAACCTGCAAAATAGATAGAACTAATAAGTGAGTTTATAAAGACTGCAGGATATAAAATTAATACACAAAATGTAGACCTAGAAAAATACTAGCAATGAGTAAACAGAAAATGAAATTTACCAAACAATACCATTATAATTACATGTGAAAAAACTTATGCTGAAAACAATATTCACACATGTATACATGTGTCAAAATTGAATAAATTGTACACTTTTAATACCTCCGACTTTTTGTCTGTCATATAGACTTCAATGAACTGTTAAAAATAGTTATGGTAAAACCATCTTTTCTACATTATTTTATCATATCCTTTAGCCTTCACATGTTACAAACATATGACTTGTTTCGGTATTAAATCCTTCCTTGTTTGTTTCATCAGCCCATAAAAATTAAAGCAGCATACAATTTCAGATAAGATGGGCACATTATTTCTAGAGACAGTTAATCATATTGTTTCACAAAGTCAGCATTCTAACACTTGAGCCGGCATTTGGCATTTATCTCCCGGCTTCTCACTTGTGGTTACAAGAGAGCTACAGAAGCTTCAACCTCACACCCTCACACAACAATGCCCAGAGGCAGAAAAGGATAGTTTCTCCCCATGTGCCTTGAAGAGTAAGAGAGCAGCTCTGATAATTATGCTCTCACACAACAAAGACCAGAAGAGAATTCCTTCTTCTTTTGAAGCACTCATTAAAGCAAATAAAACTTAACACAGGGTGACTTAGGAAAGAGATTTTCTTGACCAGAATTGCTTATATGCCCACTCCCAAAACCCTGCCAGACGAAGAGATCCCCATCACTGACTTATATTAAACAAGATTAAGACCCTTCCCTGCAAAGACTGGGGCAGAACTTGACTTTCCTCTAAACAGATAAATTCAAGAAGGTGAACTAACAGTGTTTCATAATCCAACCCAGGAAGAGCCAAACCTAGTATGTGTGTCACGATCCCTGCTGACGCCCCCCACACACACACACACTCACACACACACACACACACAGAGCAGACATCAATAATCTATCACAATATCTTTGTTACTGAGCCCAGACATGACCTCAGAATTCCGATAAACCCTGTACTCTAAGTAACCACAACCAATCAATCAATCAATCAGTAGTCACATGTGAGATGAAATACTTTTGCATCCTTCCCACCGCCGAGAGGGATCATATCTGAACTGTTGAGAACCAGTGACATTGTCCCTACGTTTTGATCTCCAGTGAAGACACTGCCCAGCCTGCTATCCCTACTCAGTCCCATTCTTACCTGTAGACAACAGGCTGCCAGGTCTACTATACACGGTACAGTCCCCTGTGGCTTTCCTAAGGCTGTGGCTTTGGGCAGTATTTCAACCACATTCAGAAGACCCTAGAGTGCTCAACATAAGAAATGCTGCTAAGAATTGAAGAAAAAGTACCAGTAGGAGAGTGTTCAGATGACTATCCAAAATGAACGACCAGACATACTGTAGGACCAACATCTGGGTTCATTCGTGTCTCCCTGAAACGGACTTGATCTCCAGAATGGGAGAAGGGATGTTCCAGCATAACATACCTCCACCTCACCTCACTCAGGAAACACTCAGATATTAAGAAAAAAAAAAACTTCCCCTTTGCCATGCAGTCTTTGCGTCCCCTCCTTCTTTATTGAGAAACCAATAAACCTTCCCAACAGAGATTTGTGGAGTTACTCAACTACAGTAAAACTTAGCCGTCACCTATCCTTTCCAGAAACTTCTATCATTGTCCTCCCAACCCATGTGAGATGACCAACTTGGGGAAATGTGGATGGCAGCGGCCAGCCGGCACACAGGGGATCAGCACCTGTGATGGTCTCACTATCCCAGAAGGTTTCGCGACGCTGTCTGGGGCTTCCTGTCTGCCAGTGACCCTAATTAAGTCCCCTCATATTGCCATAAAATATAATTGAGAGAGAGGAGGCACTGGATGACACCCTATCAGTATTTGCTGTGTTGCTTGTGGAGAAGCTGTCTAGAGAGAGTGCCAACAAGAGCTGCTTCACGTTTCTCCATAGAGTGTGCTTGAAACTCACCGTCCGTAACTTACTTATTTTTTCTCTGGGATGAATAATGACTCCCCGGTCGCCCTTCACCGCCGTGATTCAGCCTAAAGAGTTACTAAGCCACCTTCGCTACCCCTCCTTCTCTGAACATTGTTCCACATGGATGAGCACAAAGAAATAATCAGATAGGAGCTTTTTCTTCTAAATGAGGCCTCTTGTTTGTAAACTGAAAGAGCGCTAATGCAGTTCCACCTCGGCTATGCACCACACATGCCCATTCTGCCGAGGCTTATTACCGAGCGGGAGAATGGAAGGTTTTGTTCTATTCTTCGGGCCCCTTGTGTGTGAGAGGCCTTTCAAGAAATGGGGTACTTCTCCCTCACTCGCAGTCTCTCGCTCTCTGTCTTGGCCCCTCTCCGTCTCTCTCTCTCTCTCTCTCTCTCACACACACACACTCTGTCTCTCTCTATAATGCCAGCATTAGAGGCAAGCCGCTGGCTGGGAACACGCTTTGATGTTGACCTCTTGCTGTCACTGACAGACCTGCACTGGTGGGTGAGTAGTGGGAGCAATGAGGGCATGTGTGGGAGAGAGGAGGATGAAAGGGGGGCGGCCGCCCTGATAATGTGGACAGATTCCTGCCTGTTCACGTACACTCGACAGGAAGACAAATGCAGGGCCGTGTGATTACAGAGGTTATGGACTGGCTAAACTTCAGAAATGACCATTAAAAGCACTGCCTCACATAAAGAATCAAGGGATTGTTCAGGGTTCTGGGAGGGAGGGAGGGAAGGAGAGGAGGCAGAGAGACAGCAAGAGAAGAAGGATGGGTGGGAGGAAGGAAGGAAGGAAGGAAGGAAGGAAGGAAGGAAGGAAGGAAGGAAGGAAGGAAGGAAGGAAGGAAGGAAAGATGGAGGGAAGGAAAGAAGGAAGGAGAGGAGAGGAGAGGAGAGGAGAGGAGAGGAGAGGAGAGGAGAGGAGAGGAGAGGAGAGGAGAGGAGAGGGGAGAAGAGAAGAGAAGAGAAGCAAAACCACCAAAGAGATAAGAACATAGGACATTCAAATTACATCCTCACAAGGCTGGCGAGCCAAGGGTACAGGGAAGCCCGGCCCACACAGACCTGGAGTGACAGCCTTAGGCGCACTTGCTGCCTTTCAGCCTTGGGCTGTGTTACTGTGATGACTTGTGCCAGATGTCAGGAATACAGCTCCGGCCCAGTGATAAGGTTACAGTGGTGACACAGGCAGGCCCCACACGAGAACGTCATATGAGCAGTGTACTCTGACCTCCATGGACCAACATGGCAAGAGACACCCCGAAAGGGTGTGTCCACAAGGGAACTAGTACCCTCAGTGAGTTCTTGGCTTCTGAGGCTATGTTCAATTGCATCATGGCATTTTCGTGGCTGTGAGTGGATTAGATGGCTTTTCCCTGCCAGGTTCTCAGAACAGATCGGACCTTGTTCTCCTGTAACCCACACTTGCTTCCTCCTCCCTCAACCACCTGTTTTGTTAATGCGACCATATAAAAGGAGAGTCCGTCAATGTCACTGATTTTCCAACATACAGTGTCAGCTCTCTCCAGCAAAGTTGGGACAGTGGAATGAGGCCGAGAAATTCAACACTAAATCCTTTCTCCTTTTTCTCTTTTCTGTTTTATTGACTCCCAGAGTACGTTATTTAAAATGTATCCTCACCAAGCAAGTATTGAGGTCCTACTATGTGCAGTATCCATATGAAAGAAATCTACAATTCAGAAGTTGAAGGGAAAATTATTTCATTCTATATTCAATCTGAATGACTAAAATGACTCTCTTAAAATAACATGTCAAAAAAAAAAAACACACTGATTTTTTTTTTAGGAGAATTTCTTTTTAAAAAAAGAAGAATTTCTGTATTTTTCCCACCACATCTATTCCTCGCCTTTCAGCTTACATGAGTGAAACTTGCCTGAGATGAGACAGTTGGCGTATGTTTGCATACTAATCAGAGTATTCACGGGAGCTGTTTGCAGGTAAACTCTGGATGTGGTCAGGAGCTAAACAAACTGCTTGCTGCCAGTCAAAATGTCACTCAGACAAGACCTTGTTCTCCTTTAAGACAGATTGACACACAGCTTGCTTCTAAGATGCCTTCACATCTAAGCCTGCCTCTCCCTTATCCCACCATTCACAGGCTAGGAAAACAACCCTGAGTCCATTCGGCTCTCTCCTGGGTCCCTCAGGAGCGGCAAGAAGGTGGTCTTGGTCAGGAAGCCTCAGCTCAAAGCTTCCTTAGGGGATGGGGTCAGCTGTCTCACAATCAAGTTCACCACAACCTGACGGCCTCTGGGCTACGAATTGGATTCATGGTTATAAAAAGTGGTTTGCTTTCCATTGCTTTCAACAGATGACACACAAAGGGGCCCACCTGGGTTGCTGGAACCATCCGCTTTAAAGGATACATAGATCTCTAATGATGGCCTATGTGTTTGGTTAACTGCACATTTTGATTCTGAGCGCTGTTTTCAATCATCCCCTGATGTGGAATCTTACTCTTGTGAAAATCACCAAATAAAGAAAGAAAAGAAAGCAAGCAGAAAATTGCGTGGGTGACAGTCTCCCCGACTCCCCGAGCCCCAGCAGACACTGCACCCCACCCTCACACAGCAGCTCATCTCTGGTGACTTCCCAGGTCTTCGGTCCACCCCTCAGTTATGAAATCAGTGAAACTCTCCAGGGAAGAAGACCCAGAGAGAACAAATGTGGCAGACAAGATGGGGGATCGATACCTGCAGAGTCTGAGAACGTAATGGGCCCTGGAGGTCTGTTAATTATCCGACAAAAATTCTGTCTCAAGAAGTGGGGGAAAAAATGCATTTTAATAGCAGCTCTATAATTAGCTGTTTCTCTTCACAGTTTCTTGTAGTTTCTCTCTTTGTCTGCCTTCACCGTTATTTCCTTTAACGATGTCCACACGACGTGGCTCCCAGAATTGCTCTGCCTCTAATTATTTACGGGAAGCACCAACAGGCTGAGAGAAAGATGGCGAAGGAGGAAAGAAAGATGCCTGCACAGGATGTGTTGACTCACCACTCTTTCCTTCTCACTCCTGGGTACTGTTTTCTTCTTTTCTAGTCTGCATAAAACACTGGCCTGAGTGTTATTTGATGACAATGGTAGATTTTGGGTCTGCGAGCTTGCTTTTAATACAGACCCACGGTTTGCTCAGCCTTTGGTAAAAAGCAGTTCCGTTCCATCCCAGAAATCCCCGTTTTGCCAAGATGGAGCTGGTGTGACGTGTGTGTGTGGAGGGGTAGGGAGAAGGGTGTTTGGAAATCTAAATGAATGTCCCACCAAGCGAAGAGGGGTGTTTGGATGCTACGAGTGAACTGTACAGCAGGGAACAATTCAGGCAAAAAATGTCCAATTCTGGGAAAGCAAATGAGAAATGAAATCCTCAAGTCAGGCAAAAACAAGAAGCAAAACTTTCTAGGATGGTCAGGGTCAAAGCCATTACAATCTTATCGAGGCAGGGGAGTCACAGCGATGGAAGGTGTCACACAGATATCATGTCCTCCAAACTGAAATTGTGCGCACACCTCTTTCTGAAAGCCCATCTCGAAAATGTGAGACTCAGAGGAAAGCACCAGAAACTCCGAACGTGAACTATGAATAGCGAGAGCTCTCTACTCCACCGACCCTGATATAGGGGAGAACAAGCTCAAGGGTCAGAACGTGGGGTGGGGAGGCAGCAGTTTCAACCACAACCCCCCACTCGACTGTGGGTCACCTCACCGAGCATTCTCAGCCAATCGTCATTAGTAAGTGATCGCAATACTATGGGTGAGATGATGACATGGGACTTGAAAGAAAAGACAAGGGACTGACAGGAAATGTCTGAGGTTGTGACCATTGCACCCCTTCTCTTCTACAGCAACCCATCCAAGTAGCTTCCCGGATGAAGGAAAAGCCACAGCACTCTGGGGCAAAATGCAAAGTGACCTGTTAAGCATCTCTCTTTAAAACCACGGGTGGGTCTGACCCATAGGCCTTTTCTGCATTATCGCCACGGAAGTTTTCTTCAGGGATCAATCGATTCTCACTTTGACAGGACACACATGGGATACGAAGGAAGGGTCCCCTTCTCCGGGAGTCTAGGGCTTCCCTCTGAGATAAGCATGGGACAGCTTCCTTTCAACACAAGAACAAGTCCAAAGTCACTTGTGTCATGCTAGACCTCTCCAGCAAGACTCAGAACAAAATTAATTTCTCTCCGTTCTCTGAGTGGTAATGGTTCTTGGTAATAGGCTCTTGCCGTAGTTTATTGGCCCATCTTGTAGTTTATTAGGGCGCAGCCTGTGTCAGGACTTCCATTAGAAACCCATATTTTCTGGGTTGAGAGATCAACAATAAAATTGGGCTATTACTGAACCTTAATCTTGATATTCAGTCCCCGCTCAAGAATGTAAGAGGAGAAATTAGAGAGACGGCTAGAGATAGAGGGAAAAATACCCATGGATGTGGCATCATAATTCCCATACTTATGCATTTATCTCAGCAGTTTTGTGTGTTGTTTTTTTTTATTATCAGCCTCACTTATGTTTCATTATGTTTCCATTTGCCGTGGGACACAGTTGACAGAGGAGAAGTTATTTGGGAGAGAAAAATTAAAGGTTAGAGTGAAATCACGTTTTTCTCTACAGTTATATCTATATGTTCGCTAAATAACCATATCTTTACTTTTTAACTTGCTACTGAAATCACCTATAAAACATGAGGTTTAAAAGCCAGCGGAGAAAGGACAAATGGTGTTTTTTTAATTTTTCACCTTTCTTTCCCCTCTTTGGGCCATAATGAGCCATACGCAGACTTCTGCTGAGATGAACTTTTATGCTTTTCTTCAGCTCAACAAAAACCAAAGAGTACCAGTGTTTTTGTTTTACTCCTCCCAGACTGAAGAAAATTGTTTAAAGTTGTTTAAAGTGCCTCCCAGGGCAATGAGATCTAACAGAAGATCACTTTGTAAGGGCCCCATTTCAAAAGGCATGGTCTGGCTGTAATGTCCACGACAGAGAAAAACCTTCGCTTAAATTACACCACAGCTCTTTTAAATGGATTTTTAAATTATCTACCTTTGCATTTCATCATGAATGTTTCAGGGAAATTATCCTGAGATAATGCCAACAAATGGCTGCAGACTTTCGGTTTATAGTTGCTCTTGTTCATTTAAGCTTCCCAGCAGACCATATCAGGAAATTCAATGCCTGGCAACTCAGGCTTGATAACATACCGTAACTGGCATTTTCTTATTAGACGAGCACCCAAATCAGCTTTCGTTTGTAGCAATGACCTTAATGAAGAGAATCATGATTTAAATCAGAGTCTTTGCATTTTAAGGATCAGATCTCGATATGGTAGTGTTAGCCAAAGGATTTTTTTTCCCCTAGAAAATTGGCATAATCTCACCTTAATTTTATTATTTCAATTGTCTATCACATTTTTTTTTAATTTCTCTCTCAAAGGAAGAGGCTTCCTTTCATCTACTGAGTATATACGTATATGGACAGGTAAAGAATGTGCACATACACACGTTCTCATGTACGTAGTAAGTATACTCGCCTCTGTCTTCACTGAAGGATTCGGTTTTACAGCTGCAAGAGATCTTAGAAAAAAGATCACCAAATGCAACCTCCACTATCTTGAGTAGAAAAGCTGAGGGCTTGGAAGCTAATGAATTTGCTTTGGATCTTTAGCTGGTGAGAGGGTAAGCTTGAACTAGAATGAGCCGCTTGGTAAGAATTGCACAAAAAAGATTCCCCTCCCCTCCCCCCCCACACACAAAATCACCTGTTAAAGATGTTACCTATGGCATGTGTTGATGCATCTGACTTAAAAAAAAAAAAAAAATTGTGCAGTCAACCGAAATTATTAATTAATAAATGTGGACTGAAATTTTATCACAACGTTGCTCTGAGGGACCATTATCATAAAATTACCTTGTGCCATACTGCAAGGACCTTTAGTACTCTAAATGCATACATAAAATTTGACAACATATTGGGTGGGATCCAAAGTAAATCCACCATATCTTATACCTCAATAATGAGCGGCTGCAAGAGTAAGAACCAACGCTTGGCACTCAGTCTTTGATTCATTGAGAACCTTTAACCTGTGCCATTTCTTTAACTGTAGTTGTCTTCACCCAGTGCTATGAAGACGCTTGGCAAGAGTGAGGACTTCAGATACTGGAGTATTATCATCCCGATTTCATTGATCGGAAAATGAGAACGGTTCCTTAAGTGAAAAAAACCCGGGTTTTCTAAGCATACATCAATGTACTCTTCACTGTGCTATCCTGCTTTCCTGACAGCAGTAATTATTATCAGTAACATGCACTAAATACTGTGTTGCCCCGAAAATAAGACCTAGCTGGACCATCAGCAATAACGCATCTTTTGGAGCAAAAGTTAATATAAGACCTGGTCTTATTTTAACATAAGACCAGGTCTTATATAATATAATATGATATGATATGATATAATATAATATAATATAATATAATATAATACCGGATCTTACATAATATAATACCCAGCCTTACATAATATAAGACTGGGTCTTATATAATATAATGTAATATAATACCCAGTCTTATATAATATAATACCAGGTCTTATATTAATTTTTGCTCCAAAAGACGCATTAGAGCTGATGGTCCTGCTAGGTCTTATTTTCGGGGAAACAGCAGAAAAAGTGAATGTGACTCATCAATTATGGTTATAATTGTAGCAGTAATAATAATAGCTATTATTTTTGAGCACTTACCATCAGGGGCTGCTCTGAGCCACACCTTGCATGTACAGACGTGAAAATCTGTACGGTAGGTATTAGCACACCAAGTTCAATGATGAAAAAACAGGCTCAGGAAAGCGACCTGATTTATCTGAGGTCATGGAGCCTGGAAATGGCAGGAGCAGGATTTGAACCAGGTTGGCTTGAACCCAAACCAAATGTTCTTAACTATTTCCTGTGCTTCCTTCATGGACATGCGTGTTCAACAAGGTGAAAGCATATTGGCAACAGAAATACAAACAGAAATGAAGGCTAAGGTTCCATTCGTATAGGAGAAAAAGTTGATAGAAAAAGTTAACATGAGGAGAGGCTGTGTGTGTGTGTGTTTGAAAGAGCGAGGTACAGATATAGAGAAACATGTATCATTTACATATAAATGATACACACGTTTGTACTTATATTTTTATTTATGGATGTGTGTGTGAAAAAAACATGGAAAACAAATATGAAATAAATATTAAATTATTTTTAAAAAGAGGAATAACACAGATAGTGTTAGTAAGATCTTTCACAAAACACTAAAAAATTCACACAGGCATGAAGTAGAATATTTGCATAAGTTTGGTGCAAGAGACAGAACTGCAACCAGAGTGTTACAGACAACTTTTTATCAGGTTAATTGTTAGAGTTGCTTCATTTCAAGGAAAGTGATTTTTCCCCCAGTATATGCAGATTGCTATTATAATAAGCCACTTTTTTTTTTAAACGAGGGGAGGGACTTCAGCTATTCTTGCAAGAGCGAAAATTTCCAGGAATTATCCTTACTGCTATTATAAATTAATAAATTTTAGTAGTGCCACACCACAAATCTTTGGCACTGACCTATATAGAAACATTAATATCTTATGATATTGATTTCAAAGACAAAGTCCAGAACCTTATGGTAAATCTAAAGGAAGTTTGTCTCTCATGATAGATGCTGCCATAAGAGTCACCTAATAATATCCAAGCAGATCATAATCTCACTGGAGTTCAAGACGGGCCCAGTAATCACACACATCCCCTCCGGGGTTGCTGGTCACACATGCGCCCTGGGCATATTTCCTACAAACAGCCGCCAAGAACTCTGCTGCGTCTCGTGCACTCCGGAATTGTCACTGACGGACTGAGTGACAACCCAGCACAGGCTGGGGAGATGCGCCATTCTGATGGTTTCAGAGGTGCCCCTCCCCAAGGATGACTGTAACAGGACAACATGAATAGTCTTCGAATCAGAACTATTTGGTGCAAAAGTAATGGCCGTTTCACAGGTTAAAAATAATTGCAATTACGTTTGCACCAACCTAATATCAGCAAGCAATTGGAAAAGACCCAGATAGGGTCCTGGAACAAACGTGCTCTGGGGGCTTTGCTAGCTCGGCAGTCTCAGCGCTATTCTTTCATGTACTGTCCCTGGGTGACTGTGCAGGACTGACCAGCCCTTAAAAACCCTGAGCAGCACAGCAGGGGTTAAGAAAAGCAACGCTTCCCTGTTTGCCCTCCTTCTTGCCCTTCCCTGCCCCGTTTGCTACCTTCATTCTTCCTGTAATTCACAAGCTGTGGAATGTTTTCCAACCATGGTCCTTTGTAAGTAAAATCTGGCCCGCAGCATGTATACATGATCAGAAGCATAAATAGGAGCCGTCAGTGAGAAGCCAGCCTCTACAAGTGCCCTTACTGTAGGGGCAGGAAGAAGACAGCGGGACTCCGGCTTCTAGCGTCTCGTCTCCTCCTAGCCGTCAGCCATTATCGCAAACTGGCCGGCCTGGGTACACACTGGAGACAGATGTTTTCCAGTTTGTTTATCTTTTCCCTGTCACTTTCGCTGATACTCTCTGCTCTTCTTGAAGGGCTGACCTTTCACAAATGTTGGTTTTGTTTTAGAAATGTCCTATTGTAAATAAGAGGGCAGAGTTCACAGAGCAAAGGCCGACGTAGCTGGAAGGCTCTGTGGGGGCCCAGGAGTCCTGTTACATGTGCCAGAGGCCAGCATTAACCTGCCCTCAGCCCCCAGGAGGAGGGGGCGTCACCCCCACTTCCCAATGCTTCCTCCAAGCTGAGTTTCTTAATATTCCCCAGGGGAACATAAGTACCAGCCAAAACAATGTGTTGGTGGGCTCATGTGCTGGGGGTATTATGGGACATAAACATCAGTAAATACCTGGGTAACTTCTATGGGGCAACGTGGGGAAACAAGTCAATATTTAACGGTGCTGGTGTTCATCACTGGAAAACATTCTATTCAAGATTCCTTTTTCGTGTTGGTTCTTTCAGCTCAGAAACTCTGGAGGACAAGGGCTGATTTGGCGTGTAAGGAAGTTTGTTTGAATAAAAATCACCGTCAGACATGCTCCCGACTCGATTTCTATTAGACATGGGATTCTGGTTGGGTAAATCAAATGACTTCGCTGAGCCACTTTTTTATAAGCAATAAAATAAGCATACGATTCCCTCTCCACCTGCCTCAAAAGGCTGTTGAAACTCAAGGGAGATCACGGATATGAAAGCACCTTGTAAACAAAACACTTGCAAAGGGGACGTGGTCCTGGGGCCACTATCATTCACCAATTGTTTTTCTAAGTTTCATCTGATCAAAAACAGGGCACATTCCAAAACGAGGAGAACTCCAATAACGACACACTTCTGGGGCCTAACACCCTGGGGCGCAGATCGTAAGGGAGACGATGCTGGCCAGCTGGGAGACCGAGAACTCGCTGTTTGAGGTACCTGCGTGAGGCTGAAGTCACTGAGCAGGAATTTCCTCTTCCTCGTGTGTCAGAAAGGCTGCAAATGCTCAGTGCTAATGAGCTCAAAGCCCACAGTGGCAGCCCCGGTGATTTCCAGGGGTCGCCCCTCTCAGGCACGGCTCAACTGCCAGGACACAGGGAGGGCTTTACAGTCCGTTGTGTTCTTCTCCAGCCGCCTCCCATCTAGCAACCATCAGTGCTTTCTCCATATCTCTGCGTCTATTTCTGTTTTGTTTCCTCATTTCTTCTGTTCTTCAGAAGGTGAAGGGACTAGGAAGTACAAATTAGTAGGCACAAAATAGTCACGGGGGTGTGAACCACAGTGTGGGGAATATAACCAATAATGTTGTAAAGATTACGTAGGGTGTCAGATGGGCACCGGACTTATCGGGGGAATCACTTCATAGGCTGTGTAGATGCCTGACCACTGCTCTGTACACCTGAAGCTGACGTAGAATTATGTTGAATGTCAACTTTAATTAAATATATGTACATAGTCACGGGATGTGGAGTACAGCGTAGGGAACAGAGTCAGTGGAACTGTAACAGCTACATACGGTGTCAGAGGGGTAGTAGATTGGGGGAGGGGTTACCACTTTGTGAGGGGTGTAAATGTCGAATCAGTATTTATTTTGTACACCTGAAACTAATATAATAAATTAAATTAAAAATGGATAAAGATACAAATAAAAGACAAAAAAAACATTAAAATGTGTTCTTGGCATCACGTCTGGATGGGAGCCACAGCCGCCAAGCTTCTTTCAAGCCGTCAAAGATCGGCGCCGAGGGAAAGAGTTTCTCGGACATTGTGAGAACATCCGTCTCACGCTCTGAGGGGGTTTAGCTCAGAGTAGGTGACGAGGCCTGAGGGACGCTCGCTCACAAGCCCATCACCCTCTCGGTGTCTCCTGATGATTTTCTTAAGCACCTCACCTGCCTTTTTATTACAGTAGTTGAACTTGAGATCTTTGGACTCTGTGTCCCATTGCAATTTTTGCTTTCTAGTGCTTTTCATTTGCCAAAGAACCTCTTTAAAGAACAGAATAGAAACCAACAGTTCTTCAAACTGGTTCAAGGGGGAAACTGGTGCGTGGGTGTGAGCTCCGTGCTGTGCTAAGAGCTGGCATTGGCTGGGTGGAGGGTGCTCGTTCACTCAGTCCATCTTTCACCTTGGAGACCTAGTGCAGGCCTCTTGGCATGCCAGACTATGCCCTGGCAATGTGGTGGGGGTGACGCCACAGGGCAGTGTTTCCGTGACACATCGTCGGCCACGACATGAGCAAGCGCCCAGCTGCAGAAAGCTTGGCTGGCTCCTGTCTTGGCTGCCCTTTCTCTCTCATGTGGCCTCAGAGTGGCAACATTTTAAGGCAGAGCCTTAAAGTGGGCACGAGATTGCCGCTTTGAGATATTATGCTTTTTGCAAGCTTTGGGGCACACACAGAGAATTAAACACACCCCCAAATAGCACTGAGTAGCGAGAATGACACACTGAAGGGAGTCTGTGATGGAAGTCTGAGGATGCAGCAGGACCACAAGCACAAGAATTGATGTATACATCTCATGGGCTTCTCCCTAATGAGTATTAAAGACAAGCGGGGGGGGGGGGGGGGGAATCAGACCACATTCTCTCTTGACAATCTTCAGTCAAAGGCACTTTATATTTACGTGCAATGAGCTACTTATGTGCTTTACAGACCGTTCTGCAAAAGGTTTGGGCCTCATATTAAACTGGATGATGTATGTGAAAGTACTTTATAAGCAGAAAATTGTTATGAAGATTTTAGCTATTAGGAAAAGAATGATGAGTAAATAATTTCAATTAGTGAGGCTGGAATTGCACCTCTCTCCCCCTCCTCCCTAACCCTATCATTGGGTGCAAAAAAAAAACAACAAGCTAGGATAGGAAAGTTTTAGGAGATGGGTTTTTTGTCATTCACTTAATAGTCACAGAACTGTGCATCAAACAATAAAATTCCATTTTCAACACAAGAAATTAGCAAAAAATAAAAAGATGGAAAACAATCAGTGCTGACAACACTACGGCGAAATAGGCAGTAGTATGACGTGTGAAAATATTTTGAGAAAGTGTTCTGACAATATGCATTAAACTGTTAAAGGACCTACTATTTGATACAATAATTCCACTTTTGCAAATCAATACTACAAAACAAAAACGTTGGTCATTATATCCATATATCTATAGGTAGGTAGGTAAGTAGGTAGAGAGATGATAGATGGATGGATGGATAGATAGATAGATAGATAGATAGATAGATAGATAGATAGATAGAAATAGATATATAGAAATGTTCATTGTAACATTGTTCGACATAGCAGAAAACCAAAAACAGTAAGTCAGTAACCATTCTTGAACAACACAATTTTAATGTGTTTATACCAATGCTTTGTCCTCTGGATGCACTGTAATTTACTGAGCCTTACACTTATTTTCAGATGTTTAAATTGATTCTAATTTTTTGCCATTATAAATTAACACTGCCAGAAGCAACCTGGCACATCAAACCTTTGCCCACAACTCTGATTATTCCTATAGTTTTTATTCCCAGAGAAGGAGATGAAGAATATTTCCAACTGTGATCAGAAGCAAAGATGTAAGTAAGGCTATGAACCGAGAGCTACGGTCTGCTGTGACTGAGTGCCGAGGACGTGGCAACGAGAGCAGACAGACTACAGAATGGCCCAGCTTGGAAAGGCTGGGGGTTTTTACCCAAGAACAAGAGGGATGCTGTTGATGGCATGACAATGAAAATACTCTCATCTCCAGACTTTGAAACATGAGACTATATCAGCAAAAAATAGCCTTCACTGAAGACACACGAGGCGTCCACAGGTAATAGCCAGGCTCCTAGCAGAGCCACATCCTAAGGAAGAGTCCACAAGAGAATGAAGGTGGAGGGGTGGTCTTGCTGATCACAGATCTGGAAATCAAGAAGACACGATGGGAAAAACTGGGGAGGGAGAGAAGGAGAAGAGTAGCGTACGGGGTCTCTGTTGGGGACACACAGAACGGTGGGGGAGATGGGAACACACAGTGGCAGAGCCTGGACTCCTGGCAACAGCAGAGGCAATTACCGATGGGACATGTTTGGCCATGAATTCAAGCACAGTGGTTCTGTGTTTATCCTGATGCTGCCTCGGGAGGGCCCCTCGTCTTCTGGGGCTACTGACCCCAATGGTCTCAGCTCCGCCTTATGAAAAATAATTTTTCTGCCCTAATTTATGAGATCACCTTCAACACTGGCACCATGAATACATCTGCATTGGATAACTCTATTATTTTCTGTTGATCTATTCTATTGATTCACGTACCAACGTGCCTTGTTACATTACTACCAGTTTAGAAAAGACAAGTCCTCCTTAATTATTCTTTTCTCTGTGCTGGGTTATTCCAGTTCTTCATTCATCCAGTGTACATTCTAATCACATAAAGAAGTGCTAAAATAATACCATTGGCATTTTGATGACTTTGTTAAAACTGTAAATCAATTTGCAAGGAACTATAATAGTCTTGTCTCTCTTTTGAAAATGCTTCCTCGTTTACTCAGGACACTGTGTGCTCCTCAAGTAGCTCTCTCTTCTGAATTTGATGTTTCCATTGTATTTCTAAATGTCTATTGCTTATTTGTAGGAAACCTATAGGTGTTTCACACCTATTTATTTGATATTTAGCTACCTTAATGAACTCTCTTATTAATGTTAATATTTTTCTAAACAGTCATTTTAGGTTTTGTATATTAAAATATTATGTGCAAAAAACAAAACTGTATTTCTTCTGAGTTAGTTTATCATTTGTTTTATTTTGAATATATCCTGTGTAATAGAGAGAACATCATTAATATCTCTGTCTTATTTCTGATTCTCAGGTGAGTACGTGTGGGACGTGTTGTTGATAAGAATATGGGTATTAGTTGTTTAAAATGTGTAGACCTGGGTTTTTAAAACAACCATATCTAAAATTGATTTATTCTTTTGGCATTCCCTGGATAAGCCCTATGTTGTAGTCTTTTAAATACTGTTTTATTCCATTTTTTTGCCTTCTAGCATTTTTTTCTTAATGTGTAAGTTTTTGTTTGTCCTTTTTTATGATTATTGGCACGTCTGGGTTATTTAGTCCTCTGGAATTAATAGCAGTATTTTACATTTTCTGAAAAAGAAAATAATTTATTGTACTGAGTGCTTCAATTTGTTTAGCACAGATTTATACAGAGAGGCCTTATAACTTCCATGTCCACATTTTTTGTTAGACCATTTCTCAATTATACTTTTCTTTACATCTACTATCTATTTTATTATTTTGGAAAGAATTTTAAGTCTGCCTGGAATTGTTTTCTTCATAAAAATAGTCTCTTAGATTTACTTATCCATTTATTTATGAATTCTACCCTTTACCAATACTGCTTTTTTATAATTATAATTTTATCTACTTTATTGCATTGAATGATTAACTCATTTCTTTTCATTTTGTCTTATTTAATAATGCTATGAATTTGCTTTTTACTGCAGTTTTGGAAGCATCCAGTAACTTTTATAAGTGGCATTCCATTTTTGCTTTTAAAATGATGGTATTCATAATTTCTCTCTTGACCTGATATTTAGATTAGTAACTGAATTTTATAGATTGATTGATTTAAATATTTTTTCACCCATTTAATTTTTTTGGAATATTGGGGGATTCTTTTTTATGACCTAGAATATAATACTTTTTTCTCCCTTTAATTTCTCAATAGATGCCTAAAAATGGAGTATTTTGATGAGCAGAGTAAAAGCATTTATGCTTGAGTTGTTTTTTAATGTTATTGTACGCTCAGCTAAATAATTAGTAATTAAGACACATTAAGTTGTTTTGCCCGGCACCTTACCTATCAAAGTGGATTTATGTATTTTCTCCTCAAATAATATTCATCTTTCATTTCAGATACGAACACTGGTAATCAGCGGCTGGTGGAATATTTGTGTTGCTGCTTTTATACACAGCTCTGTTTTGCAGAAAGCCATATTCATACATGGAAGTCACATCATCTATAGACTTCCCTGTGTTCACCTACAAGACCTCAACTACCCTTATTAGTGTCACTCCCACCTAGTGGCCATTCTCAGAATTACAAGGAGAGGGTCCCAGCATGAAAATCAACATCGGTTAGGTTTCAGGTCTTTCACAGGCAGCCTAATCCATAGAGAGAATTACAATAACACATTCGGAAAATATTTCACTACAATAGAAGGATGGTAGTTATTTAGGCCTGTCGTATTATATTAGAGTGAAGTAAATTCTATCATTTAAATTCCAGAACACTGTATGTATGTTTGTTTGTTTGTTTGTTTGTTTGTTCTGCAGGGCTGAGAGGTAAAAATCATATACTTGAGGTAAAAATCATATACTTGAGACAACTGTGTTTCCTCAAAAATAAGACCGAGCCAGACCATCAGCTCTAATGTGTCTTTTGGAGCAAAAATTAATATAAGACCCAGTATTATATTACATTACATTACATTTATTATATTATATTATATTATATTATATTATATTATATTATATTATATTATATTATATTATATTATATTATATTATATTATATTGACCCAGTCTTATATTATAGTAAAATAAGACTGGGTCTTATATTAATTTTTGCTCCAAAAGACACATTAGAGCTGATGGTCCGGCTTGGTAGGTCTTATTTTCAGAGAAACATGGTAGATGTGCCATATATTCTGCATAGACAATAAAACACCCAGGAGTAACTCAAACATTCGTGTTAGAAGTCGTTAAGAATAACTTCTTTTGTTTCGGTCTTTAGGTTACCCATCTAAATTTCAGTAAACGTCTCTGTTCAGCTTTTCCTGATCACCAGGCTATGTCTGACAACATGACACTCAGTGATGCATGTGACAGCTGACATGGCTCTATTACGTGGCTCTCATGTGAAAAATCATGACGGGGAATGACAACAGCTCTAACATGGCAGCAGTTATCGAAACATAATAATAAATCCCACGTACAAGACTGATGGTGACCCAAATCATATCAGTCTGAGGACAGTTTGAAAGGAGAATTTGGACTTTAAAACAAAAGTGCTTTGGAAACAAGTGGATGTCCAATAGAAGAAACAGCTCAAGCATTTATTCCCAGTTAATTTGTATAATCAGCTCAACAACTTGCAAAGCCAGTTTCCTCCTTTCCCTCGGCTTCCTCACATCTGTCTACCAATAACTTAGCTGTTCAACTAAAATCATCATTCCTTATACCCTAATTCCTATAGGGATAAAATCATCCAATATTGTAATCTCTCATGGATTGCAAAATAACTGCATTTGTATTGTAAGGCCCTCCAATGTAAGAAAGCTTTTGTTTGTTTTGCCAAGCTAACACTTTACTTATTTGTCTAAAGAGTATATTCGCATCTGACCTGTGTCTTCCCTTCAGTATTCTCCTCTGGAAAAAAGGGGGAGGGGGAGGGGCAATAACCTGCCCCAATTGTACCTTAAAAGTGTAAATAAAGGCAAGAATTTAAGGTATTACTCATGGTAGCATTATGGTCTTAAAATGGAAAGATGGAAACGCAAACCATTTGTAATTGTTTCAAATGTTATGAAAGAAGGGTAGTGGGCCTTTTCATGTTTTTTGTTTTGTTCAGTTGTTTAGGTTCTTCTGTAGTTGGGGAAATTTCGTTTGGAGCTAAGCAAAGAAGATATAGAGAAGACATATGGCCAAAGGATCAGTTTTTTTTTTTAATTTTTTTTTAATTTTTATTTATTTATATATTTATTTTTAGTTTTTAGTTTCAGGTACACAAGACAAAGCACTTAGACGTTTATCATTTATATCCCTCACACTGTGTGAACCTCCCTCCCCCCATCCACTACCCCTCTGACATCGCACAGAGCCATTGCATTTCCACTGTCTCTATTCCTAATGCTGTACTCCGCTTCCTGTAACCATATACATACATATATATACATACATATATATATATATATATATATATATATATATATATATATATATATATATATAATTATAGTTGGCATTCATTATTGTTCAGCTTCAGGTGTACAGTGCAGAGATCAGGCATCTACACCATCCCTGAGGTGGTCTCCCAAATGGGACACGTGTCCATCGGACACCCTACAACCCAAAGGATCAGTTTTAACATGGGAAGCAACAGAGAGCAACAGAAATAAAGGGAGGAGTGAGAAGGCCGCCCTCACCACCAAATCCTAAGGCACTCTCAAAACTACCCAGATCCCAGCTATCACAAACTGTTCTACATAAAGACAGTCAGTGGGCCATAGGACTATAGGAAACGAGCGCCATCACACTAACTGTCTTTATGGAAGCATGTTATCACATAAACCAATGATAAACATTTTGATGGATACAGATCTACGGCCACGCATATGAATTAATAAAACATTAACTGCCATGAGAACGGACGCTGCTGAAGGTGTTTGGAGCTCATAGCGTTCACCCCTCCTTAGGAACCTGGGGAAGGGCTCACGTCCAGGCCTCAAGTCCAATAACTACAGACTGCGGTCCTCCGTCCAGCCAGCAGCCCAGGCGACCTCCCCGGGACTGACCAGGCCTCTGGTCTGTGCACCCACAGTGGCCTTTGCCAGGCCAAGGGCATACAGCGGGGACCCACTGTGCATCAAGTGTGTTAAAGGCTCCGGAGGGAGGCGGAAGGCCCTGCTGCGTTGTGGCTTTCACTGGGAGCACAGGAAGGTGGCACCGGCGAGGCCTGACCCTGACCCCAGAGCCCAGCTGCTCTTGTCATTATTATTAGTTCTCTATTACCTCCACGTAATGCCATTGCAAGAGCAGGGACATTGCGAATCGGATAACATACGGAGAGAAGGTTTGGGGGACTGTTCAACCTGTCTGAAAGCGCACAGAACAATTTTTTAAGGCGCTTTATCCCTTTTATTTCCTAGTTAAAGTAGTGACGTCTTTCAACTAATTTAGTACGAGTTTTGGGTAGTAAGAGTTCGGGGCCAGGACTACAAAGCAGGCATAATTTTCCTTTAAAACGTTAGTGCTTCCAGGAGAAGAAAGCATGAAAGACATAGTGAGGAGCACGCCCGGGAAGAGGGGGCAGCCCCTGCCCCCTGCCCCCTGGCTCCGTCCCACACAGCGCTGTCCTGAGGGGCCCTCTCTGTGTCCTCCTCCGTAACCCCCCCACCCCCTCGTCCCATGAATGGAGACAAATCGCTTTTGGCTACAATACCACGGGGCTTCGCTTTGACCTGCCTGGTACAGTGACCCTGTGTGGCTCGGATTTTTACATACAGCTGCATAAAGCAATTTTCATGTAAATTTCTAGGTAAATCAGCCTGCAGTCGGTCTATTACATGGACACATACACAGAAGCCATTAAGTTTGACAGAAGATTAGAAGTTGCCCTTCATTCTTGGACGCCTTTCCCGGCGCCTTCGACTGTGTCTGGATCAGGAAAAGAAGAGGAAGGGGAGAAATGCCTGGGTACCCCCCATGAGCAGAGTGCTCGTATCTGCCTGCACACACACCCCCACCCCAGGCTGGACGCGGTGTGATCAGAAAAGACCTGCCTGGGAAAGGAAGAACACTGGGTATGAAAATCAGCCCTCAAATGAGCAGAGGGAGTCAGGTAACTCTCCCGCCCTGCCAGGGAACGAGCTGGTCACCCCAGTACCCTCACTTCATCTCACAGATGCACCGGATGAAAGTAAACAGCCCCCATGATCCCCAGGCTCCCCCTCCCACACTCCCATCGGTGCAGGCAGGCTGGCTCAATTAGCTCACAGCAGGTGGAGAAGTTTCCAGGGTCAGAGGAGCAAATCAGTTCTTCAGAGGTACCTTTCCCTGCGAGCTGGGAGCGGGGCTCTCCCTGCCCAGCCAGTCACAGGACTTAGCGGCCATCTGCCTGCAGTCTTTCCAGGCCCTGCATCTAAATGCATCCCTGCCCAAAGGAGGCCCATTTCTAGAACATGTTCTTTTAAGGCAACAGCGTCCGCAGAGCACAAAGAGAGAGATGTCACCAAAACCCGGCCCAGGCTGTTTGTTTATGCAATCTTTAAATAATTCATCTTTCTCCCTATTGAGCCCGAATGCGGCATGTCAAAAATAAATGTGTCGCCTTGGCCTGTTGTTTGCAGCACAGGACTGTCAAGCGAGTAGAAAATATTACAGAGACAGAGGGAGATACACGCAGGAGTGCGACCTTTAACTGTACTACCTATAACCAATCTCATCAAATTAAAGCGCTGTATATTTTCCTTAATAATCTCTGATTAGTCTGAGGCTATGAGTGGACACGAACACCCACCATTGCTATGCAGCGGGATGTCTGCTTAGCACCAGCAAAGCGTTTGGGAATAAGTGAGCAAAATGCTTTAATTTGATAGGGTTACAATCCTGCAGGCTCTGGGGTGAAAGGTCCCCAACAGCTCCGCTCACACTGAATATGCAGAAATAAAAAAGTAAATTGCTTACATCTGCTGCCGGCGGCAGGGAAAATGATCTGATTGGACAGTCTGAGGGCTCTCCATCTCTTTTGGGTTGGAGAGAGGGTTTCAGAGCATCAAAAGCTTGTAATTGGAGTAATTCTGAATTAATGGACACACACACACACACACACACACACACACACACACACACACAACATTTTAAGGCAGCTGTTTGCAGAAGCCAGCCTGTTTAGGAATGCTTACAGATTACAAAGGAGCAACTTTAAAAATAACCTCTCCCCCACACATGGATGCTAACTACCGGTTTGAATTTGACAACAGGTAACAAGTATAACGTTCTTATCTGGCTCGTCCTTCTGCCACGGAGCCTGGGGCTATCAGACCTACACATCTACTTGCCCACTTTGTACATCTTCCTGAAATAGATGTTGCACGCGGTTCTCCTTCCTGCATAAAAAGGACGGGGGAAGAGCTTCACCGGGATGCCTAGCCGTGAACACAGAAAGCTCAGGTTTTGCCCTGCTGTGTGATGTGGGATTTAATCTGCGTATTTGATCAATAAGAATCAAAGGCAAGACTCAAGGTCTTTTGGGCCCAAGCCGGTTCAGTTTCACACAGGATGTCACCCTGAGGAGTTCCCCGGGCACTATCCGGGAACCTGCCTCCTGATTCCATTCGGCCTGGTTCCCTCTGCAGCTTTGCTCAGTGTTTTCTGCTGACAAGGCCAAGGCTGCACTTGAACTCTGCTTTCATTTGATTTTACTGCATAAGCTTCCAACAGCTTGCAGATCTCAGGAACTCAGCCTAGTCCCATGGTGGGCAGGCTCCCGTCATGCACTGAAAGCAACGGTGGCCTCTCCTAATGGAGAGAAGCCCCCAGGAGGGAGAGTTACTGAAACCGAAAGACGGACGAAGGGAGTGAATCCTGCGAGGGCAACGTTCAAGCTGATTCTCAGGCGGGCACTGATTGAGAAGGCAGCCTTGGCCGGGCAGCACTGGAGCTGAGCTGGACGTCCCCGGATGCTCTGGGATGTGCTCGCCTTACACGACAGCTCCAAGCTCCTGATGGTGCAGTCGTAAACAGAACTGATGGCCAAACGCAATGTTTTTTCCACATTCTCATGACTGTCCAGGCCTCTTTGACAGCAACTGAATAGCCTATTGCTTTCTGCAAGCGTCAGGTTGATAGATTTCATACTGCCATCAAACAACCTAAAAAATATCCTGGTTATCAAATTTTAGAGATGAATACATATACTCATTCACACATGATTTTTTGAATGTGGGCAAATCGATAGATTTGATGCCAAGCCACACAAAAAGAAGTCTGGGTTCATCCCTGCCCGGCATACTCCACGATATGTAGAGACAAGGAGTCTTTTTCATTTTTTGCTTTAGGCAGGATGGCTCGGGGTTGCTGGGTGGTGCTGTGCCTCGGTCCCTCTTAGAAGGTTTTCTATGAGCACGAGGTCTTTCCTACCAAACAGTCCGCTGGTCTCTATGGTCCTGAAGTGTCCTTTGTCTACTGGGCGCTGCTACAGTCTATCGAAAGGTTCTTGTCAACAATTATATGTCTATTAAGGAGGAGTCCATCAGTGTAGGCCCAAACAGCCTGGCCTCCGGGGGCCAGCGATTGACAGGAAAGGGGCTGTATCCCATCCAGCCCTTTTCTCCACAAAGCACAGTCACCTGGGCCAAATCCCTGTCTGCGAAATGTCGCAGGCCTGCTGTGAGTCCCAGCCTCTGGTTTCTCCACTTTCTAAGCTCGTACTCAGTTGGAATGAGTAAAAGACTTTTTAAAAATCTGAACAAAGGAGACTGATTAAAATGCTATTTAAACTGGGTGGTGGGGCAGATATTTCATATAATTAAGAATATTCGGGGAGGATTGTGCATGTAGGTGGACGGCAATTACTCCTGAAAATTGTTCAAACCGGAAGGAAATTAGTAAGGGACACTTTAAATTAGCACGACGGTAATTAATATCTATAAATACTTTCCACCAACACAAAGTTTAGAGTTATTTACCTAATTCAGGACAAAGGTTGTGATATTAGCCAACATATTTTCATGGATATTTAATTTACAAATCTTACTGCAGAGTTGTAGTTATTACCACAAAGGGCTTGTCTTTTCTTGTAGGAAGAAAGACTGGGAGTTCCCTGTGAATGTCGTAAATTACCCTGTTTCCCCGAAAATAAGGCCTAGCTGGACAATCAGCTCTAAAGTGTCTTTTGGAGCAAAAGTTAATATAAGACCTGGTATTATATATATTATATTATATTATATTATATTATATTATATTATATTATACCTGGTATTATAGTATATATATATATGTATGTGTGTGTCTGTGTATATATATATATATATATATATATATATATATATATATACACAGACACACACATACATATATATATATAAAATATCCGGTATTATATTTTATTGTACCCGGTCTTATAAGACCGGGTCTCATATTAGTATTTGCTCCAAAAGACTCATTAGAGCTGATTTTCTGGCTAGGTGTTATTTTGGGGGAAATACAGTAAAGCACCCCCTTCAGAAAAAACCCACAATGGGGGGTGGGAGAGGAGAGAAAGAAAGAAAAAGAAAGAAGGAAAGAAGAAAGGAAGGAAGGAAGGAAGGGAGGGAGGAAGGAAAGAAACCCTAGGTAAGGCTGTGTTCTTGAACTGACAACCCTCCTGCATCACAAAATACACTAGTTGTCCTACAACAAAAGGCAGCATCAAACCCTCTCCACAAAGGCCTCAGACATGCAACACTGTTTAAAGCAGATGTACTATTTAGGGTCTCTGCGCTGTGTAAGATGCACATTTAAGATCTGTGATAGCCAAGGTTTGTTAAATTTACAAAAACAAACATTGTCCCCTTTCCTTCAAATGACTCCCTGCAATTCCCGAGCTCCTCACTCAGATGGAGAAATTCCGGAGAGAAAAGCATGATGATACAGGCAAATGAATTCAGAGATACTGCACAATGACACCTCGCCCTTCTAAACCAAGCCTCCCTTCATTCTACCCTGTATATTTTCCCTAACAACAAATAATTCCAATATTGGGGGTAGAGCAAAGAAAAGGTGAAAAAGAAACCCGAACATCCAACAAAAGTTTTTTGAGGGTTCGCGTAAAAATAAATACAAAATAAAATTTAAAAGTACTGAAATGAATTGCGATGTCTCAGGTCTCAGTTCCAGGCATTTCTGCCCATTTCTTCTTTTTAGAGTCAAACAGAATAGATGAGAGGTACGCCAATCACATGACCTATCTCCAGTTTGAAGACTGTTCCCTATAACTCACTGGAATCCTTTCCGCATTTTGTGACCACAAACTAATGGCTTTTCGTGCATATTTAGTTTTATAGGTGCTGTTGATGTTCAAACCCACTTACAGATATTCAAATCTCCTCTGCTATATGGATTTAAAGGAGACCCGGGGTTCATTTGAGATGATCGCTCAGGGAAATTAGAGATAACCTTAACAAAATGTTCCAAGAGCATAAAGAGTGAAATGGACCAGGTCAGGAAGCCATTGTACGAAAAGGTCCCTGAGTTGTTAGTTCCACAGCAGACATCATCGTTGCAAGGGGGCAGCCGATCTTCTCTTCTGAAAGTGCCATTATGTGTATTTACAAAATAAACAATGCCTGCAAGTTCACGATTGCCATTACTAACAATATGCATTATAGCAAGCCGTTAAATAAATATACATGCCATAGATGTCTGCCAGACCCATCACGCCTTTTTCCTCCATCAGATCCACGGCATTGTCTTTGTTGTGTTTAAAAAAAAAAAAAAAAAAAAAAAATCACTCTTCATGAAGCAGCCGCAACAGCAGAAAGAAATCATTATTTAAAATAATTTACCAATGTTCAGACGCTCCGATTTTAAATCAGCTAAGTCAGCAAGTGCAGAGTTTGGGCGAGAACTTGGTCTCATTAGACTCAGGTTTGCAAAGCACAACCAACCACAAAGCAGGATGAAAGTTCTCCGTGCGTCAATAATTAACTCTCTCTCATAGGAAAAGACAGACAAATAAACAAATAACACGATCTGAATTCAAAGTGAACAAGTTGTTTGGTGTGAAATGCTTCCAGCAGGATACTGCCCTAAACACTATGGCTTGCGTGCATGAAGATATTTGCTCACGGACAAATTCTTTCATATCAGGAGATGTTTAAAAATGACAGGACTAGAAATCTATGTACAACTGCCCAGAGGCCTTAGCAAGACTCTTTGGTTGAAGCAAGTCTCTAAAATGTTTAAATTACATATTTTTTAAAGTATGCATTATTCCCGTCTCTCCTTAAGTAATACTCAACTCAAAACTCAGAAAGAAAAAAAAAAAAAAAAGTATTCCCTTAAAGCAATACTCAAATTGGTAAAGAATTATATATTAAAAAACTAGTGCTTTTAAGAAAGACTTTAAATGTTCCATAATTTGTTTAGTTAATTTTTTAAATGCAGAAAACCCTGAAGCAGGAAAAATGTGTGGCGTATTATGTATACACTGTATCTACATATATGAGTGACATTCATATTTCAAACAAAAAGGATATTAGCATTATTTGCTAAAATAAAGAATATTTAGTCCCCTCTGATTCTGTCATTTAAAGGGGAGACATAAAGGCTTTATAGGGACGATGCATAGATGACCATTAATTACAAAGACTGTATTGGCCCAAAAGAAACACTTTGACAGTTCTAGGTATAAGTCGATGTTACTTTGTTTTTACACAGAGGCTTTTGCTGACAGAGTGATAACAAAACTTTTCGGACATTTATTTTGTCAATCTTTGCCAACTTTCCATCAGCAAGAGAGCAAGTCTGTGACAGGTGGGGACTCAGAAAGCTGAGGGATCTGACAAAGGTCATACACAGCCTTCCCGTGATGGGTGCTGGTCTTCCAGCTTCCCTTCTCTCACAGAGGAGATGGGATGCCCGTGTGTCCCATCCATTAGAATAAAAACCAGAAAGAGAAAGAGAGAGAGGAGTGAGACGAAAGAAAGAATAAATGAGAACAACATGTAAGCAGATCGATGTGCAGTATTTAATTTTTTGCTTGGCTTTTGGTAGAAGAATAACCTTAGCACATGCCTCAGTACAACTCTACGGGGGCCTCGGTATGCTTGGGAATTAGCTCTCGTCATCCTGGAGAGTCCCAAAATGTGAGTAAATTAAAACAATGTGTGTCTCTGGAAGGCCAGGCTGTGTTTCACTGCTTCAAACTACAGAGGAATAAGAGAGCCCACACGTGTCTGTGGCTGACCGCTCTGTATTTACAACTGTTTTTTGATACAGAAACCAGCCTAGAATATGTAAAACTGACACATAGTATAAACACACTGCTCAGAGAGAGAGATGGGTATACGGAGTTGCTGTGTTAAATACATAGGAACCTGACGGGCGTGAATATCTGAATATCGTGCTATGCTTTTGAAAAATAACCCCAACCCATAAAAGACGGGGTGGGACGATGTCATCCTCCTCTTTCCAAATAAAACACCAGTACGCTTTATTTTCCACATGTTTTAGACACGTATCTATTTCTAAAGAATATTTCTCTAGGCTTGCTTGTCTAGAAATGCAGGCCCTTCTCTCTATTGCAAAGATGCTAAAAGGTGCCCAGAGGGAGTGGAATCTCTTACAGATGAAAATCTTCCAAGTTCAGGATTCCCTAACAAAATGTATTTTTTTTTAAAATACTAGGTAAATGGCTTTGATGCCGTGCATTTATGATGAACACATACTTTCATTTTAAAATGCATAGGTATCTAAGTACAAAAGTAGGCTTGTATAAGGAAGAAAAGATTTTTCAATAAATTGCTTTGTGGAAACGTTTTATATTCAGTTCAGTAAGGTATTTTTTAAGTTTTAAACAAATTCAGGATATCCTTAAATTTCGAAATTAAAAGAAAAAAAAAAAACCAGACCTTTCATCCTCCTTTCACACACACACACACACACACACACACACACACACACACACACACACACACTTCCTACAGCAAATTTTTAGAGGCCAATAAGGAAACACTGAGGTATCGCCAGCATAAAAGTATTTGCTAATTATTCTTGTCCATTTAATTAGAAAGTATTATTTCCTGTTTTTCAAATCAGCGAATTCTCGCTGAACAATAGAGTAGGACACACCTTCAAATAATAATTAGAAAAAAACCATCTACTTCCAGAACATTTAAGGGTGAAATTCCTGACGCTACTGGTAAAATCCGTGGTATCTTACTGCCATCTACTGACCATTGTTCACATGTCACGATTTAAAGGTACAGGTTAGATTTAAATGTACAGAATTAAACAATTTTAGAACCAGAACACTTCGAATCTACTGGAACAACTCATTACTTTGAAGGTTGCTCCAAATGTTTGAAAATACTTCCTTAATCTGAGATGAACTCTGTACCTGAAAATATCACCTCCTGGGCTTGGCCTGGCTTTCCGTGGCTCCAATGTCCCTCATTAACCCTTCAAAATTCTGAGGGCAGGACTCAAATCCCCTCTCTCCCTCACCAACCCACCCAACTCTCTCTCTCTCTCTCTCTCTCTCTCTCTCTCTCTCTCTCTCTCTCTATCTCTATCTCTATCTCTATCTATCTCACTCTCACTCCCTCTCCCTTTCTCTTTCCCCTTCCTCCCCCCTCTCTTTTCTAAGCTAAGAAGCCATCTTTCCTGCGTATCTCACATGGTTTCAAGTCTCCTTGCTAGCTGGATGACTGTCTTCTGAACATACTTCACTTACTCTTTAAATGTTAACTCAGAAAGAAACAACTTTGCAGGACAGGTTGATCACCTCCCTTGCTCTGCAGGTTCTATCTTTGTCAATGCAACCAAAAGTCATGTAGCTATTTTTGGCAGTCGCAAAGACGACTTCATGGTCTGTACTCAAGAAACGTTCCAGATCTTTTCTATCTGTGCTGCCTGATGCTAAGCTATATCCTTTTAATAGATTTATGCAGTTGTTTTTAATCTAAAAAATTATCCTTATATTTAGTCATATAATATATATTCTTATTAGAGGTGGCTCACGGTACCAGCCTGCCAAAGCATATTTGAATCATAATTCTACTATCTTTTCCAATTTTGTGGCGGTCATGCAGGCGTTAGTTAGCAGTACTGTTTAATTGGCAACCCATCAACTGCCCCTGTCCACACCACTTGGTACATTCCTGTAGACATCTTCCAGTGTGATCAGACACCGTGTGGAAAGGTTTCATGGCCATCATGTATATGCACAGCACAGAGCCTGGCACATCATAAAACCTCAACAAATGATAGCTCTTCTTACAATTATCATCAATAAAAGTAATTAGTACAGATGCGTGATATAAATGTGACCGACGATAGAACTTGTCATGATGCTAATATCTGTTACAGGAACAAAGGCATTCAATCAGTTACAATTCTTTGCTCGAAGCCCATCTTTCTCCTTTTCTACTCTTCACAGCAACGCACAAACAGGCCAACAGATCAAAGACAATCTGATCACCCTTCCAGCAGTAAGCTCGGCTTCTAGAGGAGAATTCGCCTTAGTTAAGACGCACGCACGCACGGGAGCACAACTGGGAATTCACTTGCAGAACCCCCCTTCCCGCGGCACCCCACCTTGGCTTCCAAGTCTCTCCTGGTCTATGCCTTTCCTATCGAGGAGAAAACAATGTTATGAATCAAAGAGGAGGTAGAAGGAAAAGGGAAGGGGAACAGCCTCTGGCTTCTCCCTTTGCTGTGTCAAGGGTTGGGGTCCCCGGCACTGAGCTGGGGCCTCGTTTCCCCTGGGCCCCTGTTCCTGCTCTAAGAGTAACCAGGGCACGATACGCAAGTCCCGCTGCCTTGCACGTCTCAGGTCATTTGGGGAATGGCATGGACTGACACAGTTGCAGTACCTATCGCCTGCTTTCTGCTCTTTGGAATAAGCTAGAATGGATATATTTAGGCCAGAATTATTCCGCTTTCACAGAGTGCTGTATGTATTGGGGTCTAATACTCCCCTTTTAGCTCCTGAAAACTGGAGTAAAAATACTCACTTAACCCACAGCACCTCTGAAGGGCTTATTGAGGAGGTAAATGTCTCTCCCACCAGGAATATATAATCACCAAAATTTTAATCTTGTAAATTCTAAGAAAAAAAAATTAGTTTTTAAATATTAAGAACAATTCATTTTTTAAAAAAAAATCCATTGATAGATGACAACCTGAAAATGATTAAAAATTAATAAGTAAAGAAAAACCCTATTATCCTGATAAATGTTACAGGAAGCATCTAAAACTTTCAACTGTTTATTAGGTTCTGGAATAGCAAATGTTTATGAGAAAGTTATAAAGTGTGGGGGGGACCAGAAATTAGCTAAACAGGCACCAACAAAGGCTGATAAAAGCCCCTCCTTGGGCACTGGGGAGCAGCCACAGAGCAGACCTGTGTCAAACCATCACCCTCTCCTGATTTCTAGGACGTTCCTAAGCCCTTGGAACCGGAAGTCTACACCTAATTCCTGGCTTGAACCAATCCAGACAGCCGGTGCCTGCAGACACACAGGAAGCCATGAGTAGCGGTGCTTTTGGAAATGCGAATGGAAACACACACACACACACACACACACACACGGAGGGGTCTATGTGTTCTGCTGCCCGCCTCGCCCGCTCCAGTCTCCTGCGAGCACAAGATATTCAACCACAATACTTACCTGCTGTTCGCCTTCCACCAACTCAATTACTTCTCTTTTCTGTCTTCCTGAAGCTTCTCCAAGTATAGCCTCCTTCGCCCCCCCTCCGCCCCCTCCGCCCCACTCAATCGCAGATTTTCTTTCACTGAAGTTTTGATATCACTGATAACAAATGTATAATGTTATCAAATTAAAGATTAAAATACACGTTAATAACGCAAATAGGATAAAGGGCTTATAATATAATGAAGACCCGAGCGTCCTACCCCACCCCACCCCAGTGCTGTTCCCCAGAACTCTTTTTTTTGTGTGGTTACTTCTATAACCTCTAAAAATCTTGCTTATACGACTATTTCGTGATTCATCTACTGAAGACATTATCTATTGAACTGTGTATTGTCCCAACCTCCCCTCTTTATTAAAACAGAAGCTCGGTGAGAGCAGGGTCTGTTGTGTTTTTTGCTCAAGCTGTGGATACATGTGGAACAACTGGAAGTTTTACTGTATCTGTTTTCCATTTTATTCTTTATTTAATTAAGTAATTTATTTATTTATTTATTTATTTGTCTTGCAAAGAAGCAGCAGGATGAAAAGGACGGGTGCTGGCACCTCCTCAACCATCTAATAAGGTGTGACTCTTTGGCCTGGTGCCTACTAAACTAACTCTCTCCATTTCATCAGTCGTCGGGATCACCACACTTATTCTGGGGGACAGAAAGCGAGAAAAATGCCATTTTTCTCCCATTCCATCAATCAGAGCTGAGACTGCTAAATTTTTCTGGCTTGAAATTCATCTTTCTATGTTTTCATTTGTAAGAGAAGGAAAACAGATAATTATGATCCCCTATTTAGAGTCTCAAAAATATTAACAGATTAATAAGAATTCAGGGAGCACAGAAAATAATTTTTAACAACCGCGCTTGCAATGAAAAGGAGATTTCGATTCTCTCAGAAGCCACCAGGTTGCTCTCGTGCTTTCTTGCTCGTGGCAGATGTACTCTTGCACATCCCAAAGACGAAGGACTCAGAAAAGAAGCCAGCATGCTGGTCAGCCACCGTCCCCGCAGAACTCGCTACATGCTACTCGCAAAACACACACCTGCAGTCACCTGCTGCCCACGCACACCGTGGTACAAGCAGGACCCCAAATACACACGCACACACCAGACACAGTATGTATTCCTACATCAGATTCACTTTGCTTTGTTTTAGCAAGAGCGAAGAGGACGAACAAGCCAAGAAACGAGAATAAACACACCCAGACACAGGCGCACACTCATCTATATACACATTGTGACGCATCACAAATTGTGGCTCTAACAGGAAACCAGTTTGTGGGATATGTTTGCAAAAAGGAAGCCGTTGACTAGGAATGGGGTTCTTTTCCTTCTGAGTGTGTCTCACCCAGGGACAGGCATATCCCTGGCCTTCTGTGTATGTTTCCTATGTCCTATTAGAATAAGAGAGTCACCCCTGGGGGCCCAGTGTGTTAAAATAAAGAATGTATTTCGGAAGCAATCGAAAGTTGAGAAGTTTCCAAAGTAACGTGTCCCTGACACGCCTCTCGCTGTGTATACAGGCGCTGCCGGTCACGTGTAGGAGAGGAAGTCCACGCCGCAGGTGAGGGACCCCAGCAGGTGAAGGAACGTGCTGGGCATTTTCAGCAACACAGGTGGGGGTCACAGGCTCGGGTTCAGCGTGTGGGGCCCTGGGCACCCTGTCTCTCTGAGCCTTACTGGGGCATCTGCGATAAATGGCGAGGCCGAAGCTCTCAACCCCAAGCCTGGCTCACAGTAAGCGCACAAACAGCGTTGACTGCCATTTTTCAAAGTCAACACCTGATCTTTGGATGTTGTCACCGTGATGCCCTAGGGACTTGGCAAAAGGGGCCAAATTACATGCGTAAGATGTTCAGAGTTTCTTTAGTCAGGTAGAAATAAGCAAAGGTAAGATCAAGCTATCTGGAATTAAAGGCAGGTATTTTAAAGCTGACGTTGCCTGGGGTCCAGGATTTCTGTAACTACTCTGAGACTGAGAGTCAGGCCTGATCGCTCGTTTTCACAAAGGAGGGAGCTAGGCGACGGATTCCAGCTGGCTTACCATGATTCAGCTGCAAAGGCACAGGGGCAGGAAGATAAAGAAATCTGGATCGAGAAGATCTTGTTCAACTTCTTACTTTTCAGTCACAAATCAATGAAGCCCTAAGACCTAAGAATCTATCCACTTTGCTTTCTTGTCAAATGTTGAAAATTGTCCATGCAAACCGAAGTATGGTTAAGTGTTCATTTTCAGAAATGGTAACAGTCAATGCTAATGACGGGTCAGGACATTTTCTAGAAAAATCTTCAGTCTTGTAGAGCCCCCGTGGAAGGTTCATGCCACAGCTTTTCCTAAAAGCAGTTCGGCAATGTTTCAAGGGCCTCCAAAGTATCCCTCCCCTTGAATCATATAATTCCATGACTAAATTTATACCAAGAGTCAGATGTATGCAAGCATCTGTATCCTAAGATGTTTACTATGGAATTCATTACAGTAATTTTTAAAATAGAAAAGACAACATACTTATCCAACACAGGGGCTATTTGTGGCACATATTTATGGTAAAATATTCCACAGCTGAAAATAACAATATTTTTTTTTTAAATAAGAGAATTCTATGGTATATTGTTAAGCGAAAGGGGAAATTACAAATAGCGTATCCCACATGGTTTCTGTTTTGTTGAAAAAGAAAATGGATGATATTTTTATAACCACCAAATTGTAACCCTTCCTGGTAGGATCCAAGGGATTGTCTCCCCTCTTTTTGGCTATGGTCCAGATCTTCTCTGATGAATTTATGCAATTTTTAATCTGAAACAAATATAACTGAGGAAAAATATAAATATACATGGTGAAGACTAAGGAAGAAGGCAACGTCAGGGCTACATGGGGAGATGTCAGGGTGACAGGGAAAAGCTGCGTGAAGACAACTCTTCAGATTTTTGGAATATAGCCAACAAGTTCTCTCGTTAAAATTATGGCCCCATTTTAAGAGCACCCTATTCTTTTCCCTCTCTTTTCCTTCCTAGACTGCAGCTGTCTTCAAACAACCTAGGAGTAATTAAAATGTGGCCCACGGACAAGTTTCCGCATTTTGATAAATACATGTTGATAAAAGGCAGACAGGGAAATGAATATGTGTTTCTTGTGAAAACACTCCTCTCCAAATATGCTACAGCATTTCCCTGTGACTCTGCGTTTATGGTGGATCGCTAATATACTTTTGATTAAGAACAATATTTGTATCGTATATCATCCACTTGAAAGAAAAAAGGATCTGGCCCCAGAAGGCAAACCTATGCGGAAAGCTTGGCCTTGGTTCGCTGTGAATTAGGGGCCCTGCTTCCCACCACTGGGCAGGAGCCAGCAAGGCTCCAAAGCTGAACCAAGCACAGAGATTTCTAATATTTTAGGAATCCCAACGCCTCCAAATGAGTCACTATTTTAGCCTAAGCAACCCCTGTGAAATCCGTCTCTCAATTACGGAGGTGAAGAAGGTGTTGATGGACTAGATAAGTTGAACTTAACCAAACATGTGTTCAATGTATGAATTTCCTGAGGCCTGACAGGGTAGGATGCTGAGACGAGCAAGTGAAGAGCGTCATTTTTAATGTAACAGGATACTGCAGTGAAATTTCAGCTGAAGCACTGAGATAATAGGTACCACCTTCCAAAGAGATGGCCAAGACTTCCGTGCAACATTTTGTTTTTTATTGTAGCTAAAACTAGTTACAAGACTATTTAATGCATCACCTACAGTGAGTGCCAAAGGACCTGGAGCGTTTCTGAACCTAATCAGCACAGGGTTGGTGGACAAAATACAGATCGCCCAATTAATTTGGGATTTTAGGTAAACATAACATATATTAAAAAAATATTTTTAGCATAAGTATGTCCCAGATATTGCGTGGGATATACTTATACTATTTTTTTTCCTTGTTTACCTGAAATTCACTGTCAATGAGCATCTTTTCTTTCTTTCTCCTAAATTTGGCAACCCTCAGTAGAGTAACCAGTGATACCTCCTGCAGACGGGGGCTTCAAAAGCCCAACTCAGAGAGCTAACATGTGTATTCCCGGTTGTTTGGGGGCCCCAGTCTGGTGGCAGAGCATGGGGTGTCTGATGCTACACTGGCACAGGCTTACACCCCCAGAATTTGTCAGGAGACAAAACGTCTCTGTGTGTCCTGTGGTCCAGTCGTGACAACACCAGAGAAAGGGCTCGGTTTGCTCTGTGTCGTCCCAGGGAATGACCTGAGAAAAAGGAACCTGAGCAGAAGGTGGTCAGAGGTCGTGATGGAGTCACAAGTGAGCAGGTGGAATGGGAGGCATTTGCTCTATCACGAGAGCTGCAGGTGAGACAGATGGTCAGAGAACCGTGCGTGTGTTCACCAATATGGCGTGATTGGCACGAGAGAAAGAGAAGAGGAAGGAGAGAGAGACACACATACACACAGAGACAGAGAGTGAAAGGAAGCGATCTCGGAACAGGAGAGGTTAGTTGTAAGTAAGTGCCCTGATGGATAGTCCAGAGCTTAGTCTCTGGGACAACTCCAGTCCAGTAAGAAGTCCCCACCCTGCTGTCCCCTTAAATCTTTCCCCTTCGGGACTTCAATCCTGTGAGCTTCCTGAGCAAGACCGGAGGAAGTGGAAGCGTCCAGTGAGATGCTCAGGCAGGCGGCCAGCTCTCCCATCGTCGGAATCCAGACGGAGCTGGAACAGGAGGGCCATTCAGAAGAAAGGATATATTCTTCTTCGCAGGACGAGACATTTAAATTATTAATTTGAGGCAGTGTTTTGTGACTCTGGTGATTAGAGAATCTAACAGTGAGGAGAAAAATTATAGGCGAACGATGGCTCGACTATTCAGAGTGGATTTAAAGGGAAATAAAAGACGAAACTAAAGAGCCTTCCTACTGCACCCCGAGAGTCCTGCTTGGTGAATGGGACGACTTCACTTATTTTTATTAAGGTTCACGTGTATTCTAAGAAAAGTCTGATTATTTGGGGATTACTTTTCGTTCTTACATTTTTAATGTAAAGCTCTCAGTAGGGTAGCCAGTGATACCTTGGAATGTCCTGGATTTGGGTGACACACAGGGGAAAAAATGGTTGCACAAATCTGAGACCGATAAGACTTGGCTCTTTGCTGTTATTGTGACTATTTGTTTGCAGAATAAATTTCGTTTTACTTTGGGAAGGGTCCCCACTCTAATCTACGCCCAGGAAGTACAGAGGAAAAGAAGTAAATGTTCTCTGGGCCTCACTCTGTACGCTGTATCTCAGTTTATGCCCACAACCACCCACTGAGTTAGCCATGATTCCCAATTTACAGATGCAGAAACTGAGCCATGATTCCCAATTTACAGATGCAGATAAGATTCCCAGAGAATCTTATCCAGCTAGGAAGAGGAGAAGCCAAGATTCAAGGCCAGGTGTGACCCTTTGAAGTCTACCAGTCCTGCCTGTGTCATCTTTGGCCACAGAATGGACCACTGTGGCCTGAGCACCAATTCCCATGGACCAGCTGGAGAGGTTCCACCTGCATAACTTCCCATCAGCCCCTGGCCTGGGAAGACTAACCCCCAAAAGTGCTCCCACCTGAAACTCCTCTCCAGCTTATGCAGTCCATGAGTTCACTGCACCCCAATGCACTGCACCCCACAAAGGGGTCATAAGGTGCCCCAGCGCATGACAGAGGGGGCTGTGGAGTGTGCCCTGAGCCCCGGCCCCTGGAGCTCAGAGGCAGAGTGGAGATGGAGCAGTGGCCAAGGGCTACCTCCACCCCGCTCACCTACTGACCGAGGCTGTGCACTGTGGCCAGGCTCGCACAGCATCGGGGCCTCATTTTCTTCAAATACTAAGACGTGCACAAGGTCTCTTCCTGCGGGACAACCTCTGCCTGTTCCCTCCACAGAACACCGGAAAGAGTCACCCCCAGGCCCAACACTAAGTCCTCTGACCCTTCCGGTTGGGGAAGAAAGGGCCAGGAGCAGGAAGGTTTTCCCAGACCCTCTCCATGGGACTTCGCAGAAGTCACGAGAGGCCTGGGACACTCTCACTGTTTGGTTTCCAGTCAGTTTTATATACATATATGTATATATGTATATATACAGAGAGAGATAGAGAAATGCCAAAATCGGGCTAAAAAACATGACACATCTTACTATAATAGTTTACACATAAAAGTTCAGTAAAATGATGAACACATTTGTCTCTCAGCCTCATCAATGCTCTGTGACTGTAGGTTTCACTTTACCTGAAAATGCCCCTCCCCCCCGCCAAGTCTCACCCTGAGGCCTTATCTGAATGGGAGGCCATCCTGAATTTATACCACAATGGGGGTCTTGCCCCCAAGGTCCTCAGTAACACACACGGAAATATTTAAGGTTCTTCTGTCACTTTCATGATGAAAATGCCACCTGTCATTCAGCGATTTCTCAACAACCCATCTAGCAAATTCTAAAGTTGAGACATCAGGATTGGAGACAGACTCACTCTCTTTCGTCGTTAGCCGTGATTCCTCCTAGGAAGTCACAGAAGGCGCCGCACCTGGCACTCAGTCTCTAGTACGGGCTGGTTATCTCTGGACTCACAGGGCACCGTCTAACATACCCGGGTGAAATCAAAATGATGGGTCAGAAGAAATCTATCAGCGTCAACTCTGAGACGCACAGGAAAGGAATGGAGTGGCAGGAGTTATGACCACAGTAGCGCTAATCAAATGTCTATTGTGCTCCGTGAGTATGTGCGACGGTTACACACGTGGCCTTTGGAGTCAGACATACCTGGGCTCGGTTCTTACCTGCCAGGTACAGGTAAATAGTCCCGTCTTCCTAAAGGCCTTTTGTCAGCCATCAGGAGTTATTAAAGACAATGTGGCATGTCGCCTGGTGCCCGGAAAGTACTCAACAAATATTAGACAATACTGGTGGTCATAGAAGTAGTAGTAACAGTGATGAGAAAGCGCAAGAGAAACGACGACAAGGCTTTTGTCGTCCATCAGTTTGTGTCTCAGGAGGCAAACATGACTCGTGACACAATAACTAGAACTGAAACGGACCCTGGGGATTCTGTCAGCCACATGCTGAAGGTGATACCCAAGGAGCCAGGCCCTTGTATATTCCTGTCCCCTACGGTCCCCTAGAGCGCAGGTGGAACCTTTGATTTGCTTCTAATGGATACGGAAAACATCCTAGGGTGTCACTCTCGTGATTACCTTACGAGATTTGATATCTACATATGGCTCGAGCAGACTAGAGGAAGAGACATTCTCCTGCTGACCTTTAAGAAGCAAACAGCCATGTTTTGAGCTGGGGGGTGGGGTTAAGGGGGCCCCATGGCGGAAACAGCTTTATCCTTCTGGCCTCTTGACCACAAGTTTGGTTTGTTCTCCCTGAAAGGTCCAATGATTCCACTTGTCCTAAAAAGACACATCAGTATTGCCATTTTTTCAACAGAAGCACTGATTTGCAACCATGAAGCAGAGCTAGATAGGGAAACATTATATAAAGAGAGAACAGTGCGATGAGTTGCGTCCTCCAGGAAAAAAAAAAAAAAGAAAAATCTTCCCATGTTTATTAATCGCGTTTCTCTCTGCTTTCATCTGGGGGTGGTATGGGAAAGTGATGGGAGTTAACGAATGACCCAAGTGCTATAAATCCCTCTACTGCCGATAACAGGCAAACTGTGGTTTCATGTAACCATCAGATGTCGTCTGCAAGGCTTAATCCACCAGTGACAGGAAAAGCTCCATTAATTTGTATACTCTTTTTGTTCGTGATGAAAGCCTTAAAGCTGAAACTAAAATCAATTGCTCGTAGTTCGAGAATCCTCTCCCTGCTCTTCCAGAGTGGGGGTCACTCGGCCTCTCTGTTACCGAAGCTCCCTGCTCGTTTTCCAAGTCTGCGACTGGCCCATAAAAAGTAATATGCTGCTGACGCCTGACCTGCACACGCGTGGGATAGGAGCAAAGAGGAAATGGGCCTGTTTCTGCAACTCTGAAATACATTCTTTAGGCAAATCACCCTTTCCAAGCAAAGCAAAGCTGTCTCTGCGATGAATATTTCCGTTTGCTTTGTCTCAAACAATGGCTATTCACGAAAAATTCTCATTGAGCCATTTTTGGGGGAAGGGGGTATTTATAAACATCACAGCAGCTTCTAAACAGGAAGAACAACAACAGAAAAACATCCGACTTTTGGAAATGTGCTGGTGGGTTGTTGTTGTTTTTTGTCTCCATGAATCTAAGAATGCTGCCACATGCAACTGTTAAGCGTGAACATATATTTGGTGCATATGCTTTCCATAGAGGAAGATGGTTTAAATTCCTTATTTTTCCTCCCGGGCGTCAGGCAATCTTTCCGAGTGCAGTCAGCGCCCTGGATCTGGGACAAGACGTAGCTGCACTGCACGTGTGATTCCTCACAGGGGGCAAAGGGGCTGTTTGTTTCGGCCCGACCCTCACGCCAGCCTCAGCCTGTGATGAAGGAGGACGTCTGCTACCCCGGGCCTGGCTCATGTGGGAAAACTGCAGACACGGCCACAGGCAACTCTCAGTGCATCGCGACAAAGGAAAGGATGGAAATTGGTTCTTACCAGAAACATAAATAAATCGATGCAGTTTTTAATTGAGCCCCTCCAAGGAGACGTAGGCCAGACGCAGCATCTGGCTTGGAGGTTACATTCGTAGCCAGTTTTCTTGTTTGGAGACTGACACTCGGGAAGCGTCTGAAAGGCCAACGTCCTCCTGGATACACGCGTGAGCCCTGACCCTGGCACCTGGGACTGAAGGACTACTTTGCAAAGCAGTTTTCAGTCTCCAAATTATTTCATTGTAATGTACGATTTAGAGACCAAGATAATGCAAAACTACACCCATGAGTGCCCACTGGAGAGAGTACCTCGCTCTGAGCTGTTGTTATTCTGGGAAGAGCAGAGTTACAGCCACAAAGTACCCAAAGGCTAGCACTGAGTTACCATTCCAGTAGCTCGCCAAGCAGTCTTATCACCGGTCGATAATCTTCCAGATTCTGTGCCTGAGAGGACACAAGACCGAGCAGTCGTTGCTGAAAAAGCCCAGAAAGTAGAGGAAGCGAGTTCTTTTCAACTCAGCTTCCCGTGGCTCTTCAGCCCTGTGTGAGTGGGAACCCCGACACAATGCAAAACCGCGAGTCTCAGTCGGGAAAAGACCACTCGTGACCCTGAGCCTGGCCACTGCCACCACAGAGCCAGGCTGGGCACGCCGGGCCAGGGGGGATTGGCCTGCGGTAGAAGACACTGCTCCATGTTCAAAGCGACTTTGAAAGGAACCAGCATTTTAAGAATATAAATGTATACAAATGATAGAGACAAACCTGGAAGCCTGCTAAGATGGGAAAGTCCAGCAGGACATCGGGAGGCCCGGGAGCCCTGTTTGCTGGCATCTGCAGTTCGATGGTTGTTAGAGACAGAATGTGTATGCGCCCCTCAAAATCCAAATGTTGGAGCCCTGACCCCCAGTGTGGCTGTTTTTGGCTATGAGGTCTCTAAACAAGCGATTAAGGTTAAACGAGGCCATGAGGGTGGGGCCCTGATCTGATAGGATTAGTGTCTCTCTCTCTTTCTCTCTCTCTCTCTCTCTCTCTCTCTCTCTCTCTCTCTCTCTCTCTCTCTCTCTCTCTCCACCCCCCCCCCGACCCCCTTAAATGCACGCAGAGGAAAGGTCTTGTAATGAAACAGTGACTAGGCAGAGACTCTCACCAGAACCGAACCGCCAGCACCTTGATCTTGGACTTCCCAGCTGCCTCCAGAACCAGGAGAAAATAAATTTCTGTTGTTGAAGCCGCCCAGTCTGTTTATTTCACTATGGTGGCCCGAGCTGACAAATACTTAAGAGTTTTGTGCCTGTGTTTGTCATTCTGAGAAGGGAGGGCAGAGAAAGGGAGATTCTCCCTGGCAGGCTTCCAAGCATTTGTCATCGTCCCCACACTGTGCCCAAAGTCACACAGAGGCCAGTATCTGCAGCAATAGGAAGACCCCCAAACATGAGAGCGGTCCCCAGGCAGAAGAGGCCGGCTCAGGCGTGCAGGTCTCTCTTGGCCCTGCACCCGCTCCCACAGCCTCAACCCTTGTTTCATGGGGTGAAGACGAGGACTGAATTAAGTGACACCCATGGAACCCTTAGCACAAAGCCCGGCTGTAAATGTCAGTAGCTGTTCTCATTAGAGGAGACTGTGGAACATTTGGGTAAAGACGCAAAGAGCCTCGACACAAACTTGAGACGGAAGGCAGGCCCTGCATCTCTGCCACGCTCTCCGGAAGGAAGGCAGTGTATCGCCCTGAGCCTCAGTTTCTTCACCTGTAAAATGACCATGTTATCTAACTCGTGGGGCCCTTGGCTGTGTCAGATGGATGTGAGTCTTACACTAAGGCCAGGTCCCCTGGGCCCCAGGAAACGCTTGACTCTGAGGCCCGTGCCAGTGTGTGTATGTCGGGGGGACAGGGGGGTGGTTCTGAAGCTCAGGCCCTGGCTGGACTTGGGGAGCAGAGCGCTGGGCTGGGTTCCGGGGACTCAGCGTTCGGTGACACGTGTGACCTCAGACAAGTCATTGCCCCTCCGGGCCTCAGCTCCTTCCCCTTTAAAAGAGGAAGAAACACGATTACTTGCCAGCGCCTCAGGATTCTGGGACTGTAAATGGTTCCTGCTCCTTCCTCGGAGTCCGCATTAGTGACGCGTGGACATGGGGCGATTTCATCCTGTGCTCTCGCCGGGATGCTTTGTTTCCCACAGCCTCAGCCCCGCACAGCAAGGCTGATGTGTGTCGGGACTGCAGTCACCATGTTTTTATATGTTACAAAAGCCAAGTTAATGCTGAGAACTCACTAACGGTACTTTTCCTTCTTCCAATTCCAAGAAAATTGGATTTCTCGGGTGTGTGAGAGTTGGTAGCTCACTGCCGTTAGGTAGGAGGGGGTTATTTGAAACCCAGAGAAAGTGTTATAATCTGGGGAAGTGTCTAGGAGAAGGGACCCGAAGACCACATTTCCGAAGCTTGCACGCAATGCACCTAAGCCAGCTTCCTCGGGCTAGTCTTCCACAAAAAGGGCCACTTACTCCAGAAAAGGCCACCCGAGGTCCCACAATGAGGGGCCAGGCGTCAGGAGAGAACGGCCCCTGACAGGACGCACCCTGTGTCCCCGCGGACAGCCCACACTCGGCCCAACAGCCCTTCCTGCCAAGTTGCTATTATGTAGGCATGAGGCTACGCTCCTTCTTAGCGAAGCGAACCCAAGACCTCCATCCGGTAGGAATGGACACTCTGAGCTTTGACGGAAGCTCCCCAAGCTGTGAGAAGTCACAGGGAGGTGGGAGGGAGGCTTATAAAGTGGGCCCCCAAATCCTAGCCCTAACCCATAGGGAAATGATTCTTCACAGGGGAAAGTGAACAAATCCTCCCCAATCGGGAACCACTCTCAGTGTGCCAGCAAAGGGACCAAATGCAGCATATGAAACAAACTCAACCACTGATGGTCCTGTATTGTGTGTTTTCTCTGTCTTTCTGGATGATAGATAATAAGTTAGATAGATAGATAGATAGATAGATAGATAGATAGATAGATAGATAGATAGATAGACAGACAGACAGACAGACAGACAGACAGGGATTGATCGATCTAATTCTTGACGAATAGACACAAAAACATAAATAGCTCCTATAAAAATATAAACAGTGGAATTACTTTTCCATTCATTCAATGTGCCAACAATTCACTCTCCTAGTTGAACACTCAGCAGTAAACAAGAGATAAAACCCTGATCGCCAAGCAGCTTACAGACTAAGGAGTAATTTTATTTAGTGAATAAATTTATGTGATTTTTTGTGGTTTTGAATTTTCTACAGTAAATGTCTATTATTTTATGGTCAGCACAAAGTATTCATAAGAAATCACAGTGAAACCTCCGTGCTTACACTCTTTAGTTTTTTCTCTCTTTGTGGCCACTTTCCTTCCTTCCCAGGTTTCATTTACAAAATCATAGCTTTGAGTCAAATAAATATAAATTCAAATTCCTGCCCTGCTACTAGGCAGGGTATTTAATTTCTGAACTTTCATGTTCTCATCTCAAATGGGGTGTCCATTGTCCCCCCGCCCCGAGGCTTGGCGTGTGGAAGTAGTGATTTCCACAGAGAACACAGAGACGTGGGCACGGAGGGAAGGCCCAGCAATGGCTAGGGCTGTACCTCCGAGGAGCCCTGGCTTTCGAGAGAGAGGATGTAGTGGTTCTCAGTTCTCCACAAGAGCGTCACGTGTGGGCAATGATGAGCAACGGAAATGAGGGAGACCTTGGCTTCAGTCCCATCTGAGTGGCTTTCCAGCTGCAGGGTCGGCGGGCAGCTCCCTAACCTTCCTGAGCCAGTGTCCCCACCTGTCGGGGGTTTGGGGGGAAATGAGAACATCTTTCTAAGCTATCGTTAGGAAGATCAAATGAGAGACTGGACGTGCTTTGGGAACTGCACTGTTCACTGCAGTCGATTATGTCACGTGCATGGCCAGCTGTGTCAGCGACACGGCCAGGTGTGTCACTACATGGCCAACGGCATTGCCAACCATGGTCTCTGCCAAACCAGAACTCAAGCCTTCTGGTGAGATTCCAGAAGGAGAAGATACAGAAGGAGCTGAGCTAGCCGTACATTCTTGCCGCATCCTGGGAGCAACTGAATTTTCCCTGACGTGTTAGCCCTCTGGTACTAGGCGCTGTTCTCCAGAGGATTCGAATGGGGTGGTCACTGGACATTTGCACAGGAGACCACTAAACACCCTTCCCATGAGAAGGCATTTCCAGAACAGACTTATCTACCAAACTCATATCACCCTGTCCAAATACCTTCTTCTTAACCCAGTAAATATTCACACTCAAAACGAGACATCTCCGCTCTGCCAGGCAGCTGCCTCATATGTTATCTCACCACATGGCAACATCCACCGTCCAATACTTTCCCGGGACTGAAACAGGGTCTCCTTATAACCTGTCCTCGCCCTCCCTCGTCAGTCAGCGCCATGCCCTGAATCTCGGTCTCCTATGTCCCGAGTGCCACCTTCCTCCCTTCTTTACAACTCCTCCAGTGCTCTCTTGTTTCCTGGGCTTTCGCAGAGGCGACCGCTGCCCAAGCACACGTTTTCCATCCTTTGCTGAACTCGTGAGCTCAAACTGTAACGGAGCTCGAGTTTGCAGAGTGCCTCCCCTTCTGGGAACTGCTTATGGACCTGTGCCTCGCGTTTTATTTTGAAGTGTGCCTGGCATCTGTGCCCCCCACGCTGGGAGGAACTGTCATGCTCCACTCGTGTTCGGGTCTCTCCTCCAGGATGGGAGCTACTCGTGTGTCTTGTACATTATAACCCTGGCCCCCAGTGCCACGTTCGCCCCATGGAGAAGACAGTGCTTCATAAATGTGTGTTGAACAAACGAGACAGGAAAGGGTGGTGAATGCAGGCCGGGGGGGGGGGGGGGGGGGCTGGCGTCTCTTTTGTTTCCCCTACAATTTTATGGCTCAGAGAGCTTGTTTCTTCTCTAGCCAGAGTCTTTCCTGCTCGGTCGGTGCTTTGCTCGGCTCTTCTGGGCCATTCCAGGGAGGATGTTTAGCCTCAGATAGAAGAAGGTAACAAAACATAAGGCAGTTTTGATTCTGGAAAACATCAGTGGCAACTTGTGGTAGAAGTTTATAACCGTGTTAAGGTGTTATTCGGTTGCCAGGACTTAGAAAAGAAACGAGAAGGCAAAGGCACCCAACGAGGTGTGGTGTGAGGAGAGGCGTGTCATTGCCGATGAGACGCTGCCAGGAGGGGCGCTGCACACAGCAGCTCCTCTCAAGGCCCCCGCTCACCAGAGCGGGCTTGGCCTCAAACCCAAACGACGTCCTGAGGAGATGAGGTAAGTTCAACAGACAGGGCAGGGGGTGCGGCTCAGAAAAACATGGTTCATCCAGGATACAGTAGATGGAGACGGGACAGGAGCTGGAAAGCCAAGGGCCTTTCCGGTGCCCAGAAGCCAGCAGGCGGCCACTCCCTGGGGCAGCCATGCAGAAGGCGTCCAGGGCGCTCTCTCCTGCATAGAGCAAGCGCGGCTCCTTGGGCAGAGTGACACTCTAATCTACGGTACAAGGCTGAGAACGCAGACAGAGAGAGACGTTGGGACGCCTGTGGACGGGCAAGCTGAGTCGTCGTTTCCCTTAGGCCCACGGATAGCCTCGGAAGTGGGGGCTGCGTCACACGCCAGCCTCACCTCTTACTAGCTGGGGCGTGACCCCTCTGGCCTCGGTTTCCTCATCGGTGACCTGGCCTGGCCTGCTCACCACCCAGATAACGCACGTGGTGGGAAGGCACAGGATGGCATGGTGCAAGCACGTTTTCTAGAATGAACTCTGAACTCTGAACATGGCTATGAAATCTGTACAGATGTGTGGAAAAGACAAACGCATCACCACGATTTGGGCAACCTTCGCTGAGCATTACAACACCAGCACTTCGCTGAATGCGTGGGAGAGAAAGAACAAGGATAATATGGAGGGTTCAGAGGAATCCTGGGCAGGGTTGGAAGTGGAGAGGGACATTTGGGGCCTGGGAAGGGATGGCTGACACAGTCAGGCTGTTCTGACTTTGCACGCAGGCGTGTTGGGGCTGTCGGACCCCAAGGCAGACACTTGTGGAAACCGGTGCCCACGTGGCAGCAGGAGAGAACAAGCCCACTCTCACCCACTTGGTATCACTCCCCTGCACCATTAAACGAGGGCCCCCCATCTCCACGGCAACACCAATAGGAAGCTTCAGAAGAGGGCGCTATGCGGAGCAGATCGGAAAGGGCTGCATGGCAACGCCGGGGACACTGGGGATACGGCTCGTCCCCTTGAGCCAACACCAAGGCCACGCCTCCCGGACCCAGCTTCGTTCTCACCCCAAACCTCTCTTCTTTCAGTCTCTTCTTTCTCGCCAACCCAGGTCCTAACCCGGAGGGCCATTAACAACCACCCAGCACATCTTACATAAGCAGAGATATTGACCCAAAGGTCTTGGCTGCATTTCAGCCCAGGTATCATTGCACCCTGCCTACCAAGGTCACTGCCTGCCAAGCGAGTCATTACACACCGGGACACTGCCTCCCAACAGCTCCTCCCAGCTCGGTGAGAAAGTAACGATTCCCCCGGGGGCTTGGCCAAATGCCAGCTCCGCTCAATTGGATTCCACACACCAGGACGAGAGTCTTTCCAGGAGACAGGGCAGTGGGGCTGCTTCATGTTTCAGAGGTCACAGGTTCAAATCCTGTTGAGGGGCCTCTTTCAATAAGGCCTCTGTTCATGGGCAGGGGGTGGGTAACAGGCCTCATTTTTTTTTTCTTTGCCTCAACAAGTGTCCCGCTGGGAAAGGTAACAGTAGGTCACCTTACCTGCCTAAGGTGAGGTTAGCACCCAGAGCCAAGTCGGCCCTCTACCGTCCCCTAAGATAACGGGCTCCATTTGCAAGAGCTGCAGCGTGACCTCTCTTTCAGCTGCCTGGAGAAAAAAAAAACAGACCTTCCTTCCCTATTCAGCCTTAGGATTCATGCAGCAATATAAATTACCACGATTCAATGAAGTACAGTTGTATGAAGGCGGACATTAAATCCAGGCGCGCGATATATGAAATCATATAAAATGTCTGACCGACACATTTCTGACATGGCGGCCAGTGCTGGAAAACGTTTCTTGCTTATATGCCTGCTTATTCTAGAGGGGGAATCCTAACGCACAAAAATCAAATGGTGATCGCCACAACCACCAAATGTTTATGACGAGCTAGGCACCGGGGTGGGGCCTCTTCATGGGTCACCTCATTTGCTCCCCACGACACCCCTTTAAAGCCATCACTACTGTCACCTCCGGGGTACTGATGGACAAACTGCCCAGGGTCACACAGCCTGTAAACAGTGGTGCCTAAGCTTCTGGGCTTGAATGCCCTCTGCTGTGTCTCCCACCACACAGAGACGGACACAACCCTGAGAGGTGAGGCTGTGGGTGATTTTTATTTTCCTACTTAGGCTTTTTTAAGCTGTCCACGTTCTCTAGCTGAGAGTATATATTACATTTCTAATCAGGAAAACATGACATGTTGAAGTCTTCCTTGTTTTACACTGTCTGCATTTCCAACAAAGTAAAAACGAAAAAAAAAATCTCAGTGTCAAGGAGCCTTTTGAACAAAGTTCTTTTTGGAGTTTCTAGGACCAGAAAACGTGGCAGAATAAGGGAATTTGGCAAGTTTCTCCGTAAAAACGTCATCTGTTTATAAACCTGCTTTCACTTCATCTTAAGCACTGTCTCTTTTTTCTCTCCCTCAAATAACAAGGCCTCTTGCTCCTTGGCCGAAGAATGGACAAGAAACTCAGGGGCAAAAAGTCACATGTAAATGCCCAACCCTTCCTCGCTTCACGAGGGACGATGCAACTGGCCTCTGGGTATAGCGATGGTAAGGGCCCCTGAAACTGGGCAACATTTTAATAGCATGAGATAATTCCCCATCTAAACTGTAAGAAATAGACTTGAGATCAATACAGGGTGAATTAGCAGTCAATAGCGGTCACGTACAACAGAGAAAATATGATTCATTTTTTAGAAGGGCTAAGATCTCAGTTTATTGAGATGCTTTTGAAGACTGGGTACCTGAGGTTTAATTTAATCGACAAGTGGGTTTGTGGAGGAAACACAGACACTCAAAGGCTTTTGAGTTTCTCTCTCTCTCTCTCTCTCTCTCTCTCTCTCTCTCTCTCTCTCTCTCTCCTTTCTCCCCCTGTCTCTGTCTCTCTGTCTCTCCCCCTCTCTCTCCCTGCCCCCCCCCCCCGGCACCTGCAGTAACCTTATGGTGGCACTTCCTGCAGATGGTTCTGGAACCCCAAGATCAGCCGCAGACAGCTGACCTCACACCTTAATGCATGAAAATGAAGTTTCCATCTTAAGGTATGGGGCAGTAATTAACCTAATTAACCATTCCTCCTCGGTGATGAAGTTAAGGGTGTCACATCTCCTGGCATACTTTTAATTTCAGATGGGCTTTTGAGTGTGATTTTTCCTCCCAGTCAACTGCCTTGCCGTATGTCTTTCCTCTTGCAGAGAAATACAGTTTGTTCATCAAGAATGCAATTTTGGTGTCCTGGGGTGCTGGAGATATGAACGAATGTAGATTACCTTAATATGAGAAGCGATGGCTCCTGGCGTCTGCCTGAATGTGAATGCCGAAAGGAACACAGAGGTCACTTTCCTCGGTGGATTTTGCTATTAAGTTTGAACGGCAAGAGGGTTGGATCTAAGCCTTAGTGACACTGGACAGTGTTGTCATAAATACAAATTGATTTTTAAATAGTTTGAAACAGTGCTTAGCAAATAAATTTCCCACTAAATACGTGTTCCTGGCATGCGGAGGAGAGGATGGAACATTTATAAATCCACGGCGCCCCCCCCACCCCCATTCAGCAATCCGGCAACGGATGTCGCCCTGGCCTCAGTCACCGCAAAAGTGCTCCAGTGAGGGTTTTAGATGAGAGATTTGGGAGAGGAATGTCAACATCCACATGCCTCCCCCCACACACCCCCCAGGGAATATTTTGTGGTCGGTGCCTTTCAAATCGATGCCTGAGGGAGCCACCAAGCCCAAAACTAAACTCTAATTCATTTTGATGCGTCATCCTCCAAACACTACCGAGTCATAAGATGTTTCCTGAGGGTAGAGTGTTATTTCCTAAAGAGAAGCAGGGTTTGGAGGCTGGACAGGGAATTCAGAACTGACTTTGGGCGGGCCCAGACTGACCCCAGATGCTGCTGCCCAGGAGGTCAGAGCCACACTAAAAGCTGACACAAGGGAAGCCATAGGGATGAACTCCCAGTGATGGAGAGCGAATATTCTAAGAGCCCCGGAGCGTCCTGCTGCCCGCTCAAAGCTTAGCCTGTCACGGAGAATCGATAGAAAGAACAACCAGTCGCCGAGATGGTTCATGCTCCGGCAGGTGACTCAGCATTAAAGTATTCGGGGAGAGGGTAGGGGGGGCAGAACTCTGACCCCCTCCCTGCAGGTGGGCTATTCAGTGCCCCGACACTCTGCACCTGTACACCTGCCGGGGACCAGGAACCCCACTGGGCATGACGCGAGGGCAGGAGCAGTGAAACAAACAAATCTGTGAAAGAAACAGTGGCCCCGGTTTAGAGAGTTTCACACAAGCGACATGTCTAGTCACCCAACTGATACAAGGCGGGGATAGGATTCAAAGCCCAGGGTGGCCGACGGAAGGATGTCTCCTTTCTGCTTTGCCAAACGCATGCAAACGACAGAACCTGGGCGTTGGACGTGATCTTGACTTTTTCTGATCTTTCTGGGTGTTTTGGTAATAGCTCAGCTGTCCAGACATTTAGGAAGCCGGCTGTTCTGAGAAATTAAAATTCTACTTTAGCAAACAGACTCTAATGGAAATAACTAGATTGTCAACAGCCGCTCACTGCACAGCACGTATTGGTCCCTCTCCACCATGATGTGACCTGTTTGCAACCGGTATGTGACTTGATTGTAAAGTTAACAGACTTGTTTGTAACAACTGTGCCACCTGTCGTCCCTGTTCTGTTGTAAGTTCAGTCTCATCAGACAGGATCTTCTGGCCACGTTTTAACCCCAGAGGTTTAAGTCCTCAGTAATATATGTGTATATGTGAGCATACGTGCGTGTACACACATGTGAAGGCATGTGCATACTTGCAGGTATACATGCATGAATGTGAAACACTAATGTAATACAGAATATGGTATATGATAAAATTATATGGTGAGTATATAGTATGTACTGTATGTCATATGTAACATATCATGTATAATGTAAAATATATGTACGTTATGTTCCATAATACAGTAATATTTTATAATATATATTACAAGGTAAAATTATATTATGCATCACAAATTATACATATTACATATAACATATATTTACCAAACAATTGTATCATAATATACCATATTATAATATACTGTCATTTAAACACGTATAGTTAGATACATCCTACAGCTACATAGCATGCATACTACATGACATACACACATACGATATACATCACATATAGATGCATGTATGTACGACAGAATGAATGAAGGAAAGCACAGAGGTCTGAGATTTAAGTGATGTGAGAATGTCCGCAGACACAGCTGACACACAGGGCTTGGCTCCAGGCTCTCTCTCTAGCCAGCCTATGGCCTTGTGGGCACGTCCCTTAGTTACCTGAGCCCAGGTGAAATGAGGACAACTGTATGATACGCTAGTGTTGACACTTTCCACGTCCAGGCACAACGCTAACACTTAGCCTGGTCAATCCACCCTCCCAAACCCTCTTCTCTGGGTACTATCATTGGCCTAATTTCGGTGAGAAAATGGAGACACAGGGAGGGTATGTATTTTCTCAAGGTCTGGGCCCAGGCCTGCTTAAGCAGGGACCAAACGACAAGGTGTGTGTAAAGCAGCTTGCACAGCACCCAGCACATATTAAGTGCTCAGTAAATGCTAGCACGCGATTGCCTCCCTCTTCTCATCTCTGGCTAAGCACGTATACGGCTAAAACTTGACGATATATTTATTTCCCTTGTAAAGAGTGGAAGAAGCAATCAGCTTGCATAGATTTTATTTTCAAACTATCTATAAATAATAAGTTAAGGAAAACTCGCCTTTCTTATTTAAAGGCCTAATTTAGATTCTTTATCAACATGATTTAAAATGCCTTTCACTGGGAAGCCATATTTCAAAGACTTTATTTATTAGACTTCTTGAAAGTGTGTTTTTAATGCACATTCTGACTTTTTGCCAAACCTCTTCTCTGAAACAGTAAAATTGGAGCAGCCCCCTCTTTAAAGAGTTATATTTATTAGATTTTTACATATTGATACAGTGCAATTTATCAAAATAAATCTAACTGAGAATTGGCACATAAATCTTTCATTCTTCCAACATTCTTTGTGTCCAGACTCTCCACTGTAATTTCCCTCTGATAAATGTTCAGAGAGGTCTCATAGCAAGGAACTTTTTTCAAAAGGTTCAGAGCTATATCTTCAAGTGTATTTTTTCTGGGGTCTCTTCACTTTCATCACCACTGGGGCCCCACTTGGGCCACAGGGCCTGGATGTGCTTTATCTGACACTAATAATTAAATGTAATTACATTTGAAACCTAAACAGCTGTGAACGCTGCAAAATGTGCAGGACACGTGAGCCAACTCCTTAAACCACATTCCAACCTCTTGGGAAAATGCTGGAAGAAAGTCCCCATTTTGCATCCGTGCATGCTAGAGCCTTAAAAACCGTTCTTCTTTTTGTCTTTTTATAGAAATTAAAGACAATCCCTTCAAAAGAAGATGCCTACGTCTGAAAATTTGCTGGTCAGGTTCTGAGTAATTTCAAATAGTACACGTGTCCCATAAATCACCGGGGCGATTCTGAATGTTCCTTTCTTTTCTAGAATGTTCTGATATCTACAGTGATATGCAGCAAACACCAATGTAGACACTCAGGGGTGCTGACATACGTTAGGTTTGATATATGGGTCACCTGTTTGACAGAGTAGAGGTAAGACATTCTAGTGAAAAAGAAGACCTGTAGTCTCCCTTTGCTAAGATACCGATATTTCATAATCAAAATATTGGGGGTGATTGTGTGCCATGGGGTTCCAATTGTACTCAACAAATAATGACAGATTAAAAAAATGGACAACTTTTGCAGTCTAACGTGACCTTCTTTGCGGAGGGGGGAAAATGAAGTATCTTGAGTCCATGTTTACACTGCCCTTGTCAGGGACCAAACGCTTGCCCCCCCACCCCCCATTATTCACATGTGAAAGCCTTAATGCCCAGTGTGATGCCATTTGGAAGCGGGGCCCTTGAGAAGTACTTCGGTTTGGATGAGGTCACGCAGGTGGGTCCTTCGGTGGGATCCGAGCCCCAACGAGACGAGGAAGAGAGCCACGTCTCCTCACTGCGCCATCAGGAAAACCGTGCGAGCACACAGCGAGAGGGCGGTCATCCGTCAGCCAGGAAGCGAGGCCTCACCACAGCCCAACCCCGCGCACACCTTGAACTTGGATTTCCAGCCTCCAGAACTGTGCAAAATAAATACCTGTTGTTGAAGCCGCCCAGTCTATGGTATTTAGTTGTAGCCACCCAAGCTGATGAAGACAACCCTCAGAAAAGGAACGTCCTTTGAAAGATGAAAATAAAGAGGTGCTGGCGGCCAGGCCTGGATGAATAGCCACAGCCTCCCCTGCTCCAGTGCCCCCCATCTTCCCACCTCTGTCATCTCCCATTGTGCCCTCCTGATACCAAGCCACAGAGGCCACACTTCCGAAGGTGGTGTCCCAAGCCCTTTCCAATCAGCCCCACGGATTTCTCCAGCTGCTTCTCCCGGGACCACAGCTCTGACTTGGGCACCCTGGTTTTCCTCTGATTCCAGCTCCAACTGTGTGCCCTAACTTTGGCCCCAGTCAATCCACACGTTTGCTTGCTGCGGATTCTTCTGCAGGTACAAGGCCAAGTCTAACCCTTGTCTATACTGGAAATAATCACCTGGGTAGGGACCTCTGGGATGACGGCAGGCAGGCAGGAGGGAGGGGAAGGGAGGCGGGTGTGGTGAGGGCGGCCTCGCTAGTGCCTCCTGCACGTGTCGTCTGCTGCCTCCGCTCACATGCCCCTGGAGACTCAGAGGGACTTTCTGAACAAGAGCTGTCACAGGGCCATCCAGGACCTGTGCACTGCAAGGGATGCTTTCTATTCTGAGTAAAAGGAAGAAGGAGAACTAAACTTTTTATGAACCTACTATGTGCCAGACACCATACTAAGTACTTTACATATTCATTTTCAATTGCAATTCTGAAAGGCAGATTCTCTCTCTCTCTCTCTCTCTCTCTCTCTCTCTCTCTCTCTCTCTCTCTCCTTCCCTTCCCCCCCACCCTCCATTGTCAGATAGGCAGTAGAATGGATTCTGGGCTGAAAGGTTACAATTAGCTTGGTAATAGAATTTTTCTCATGTGTTGCTATTCTGTTCTATCTTTATCTTTCTCTCTCTGTGATTGTACTAACGAAACAAAACAAAAACAAAACAAAACAAAAACACCTCCTTTTATAGGTGAGGAAAGGGAGGCCCAGAAGAATTCAACCTCTTGGCCACAGAGGAATTTAGATCAGAATTTGAATCTAGATCTTCTGTTATTCAATCAACTCCTGTTTTCGCTGTTCATTTTTAACTGGAATCACTATTGTGGAAACTACTGGACCCGGCACGGAGGTACCAGGAATGATACGACACAGGGGTGGCTTCCTGTCCGAGAGAAAGGAGCACAGCTATACACTGAACTAAAAACAACAAAGGGCAAACGACATGCAACAAAGAAATCCGTATCATTCCTTTGTCTACACTGCTTGAGGCGCAAACATTATTGAGCATCTATTAAACGGCAGGTACAATCTAGTGACTTTCTCGTGTTTATGCTTTTAGACCCTACAGAACTCCTGGGATCAGTGTTACCTGGATGCCCTGCGTTGGGTAGAAGGGAGTTTAATTAATACGTCCATGTTTACTCAGCTGGTACAAACAGGAAGTCTTCAACCACATTTCAGCGGCTCATTCAAAAACTGACGCAACGTTAGAGTGTTTTGTTCATGGATATGTGGATATATCATTTCTATTTATTCATTGATGCATAAATTCAAAGAGCTCTATGGCCAAGGAACTGGGACAAAACTTAGATCAACAAGACACGTCCAGTGCCACCAAGGAACTTTCTAGTTATGGCGTCTCTGGCTGTGAGAAGTGGAAGGACTGAAGAGGAGAGAGTCCAGCCTCAGGGTGAGCTCTCGGCCCTGCCACGGCGTCGCACAATACGGTACTGAACGGTCCGTGCTTCGCAAGTGTATTACGTTGCTCCGGGAGTCACTATTACATATGTTGTACGTGTCTACGCACAGTCTCATTTAGCACAACTTTCCTTCTGAAAAAAGAGAGATCCTCGTTTTACGTACCTTCATTGTGAAGTGTAGTCAGGCCTGAGGAAAAAGGAGGGCAAGCTGCACTTCCAAGGTAGGGATTTGGAAATCGGGGTCTGTGTGTGAGACCCCACAAAATCAGAGGGACAGAACCCAGCCAGGCGTGTTCCTTCACTTGGCAAGGCGCTGCTGAGAGAGGAGCAGCGGGAATGGAAACATCCTGATTCACAGGAGAAAAGGAGCCCTTGGCTCAGGCAGCACCTGAGTTCATTTATTATTTATCACTTCTCGTCTTTTTGCTATTTCTAAAGGCTAGTAATGCAGAGTCCTAGTGTATCAGACAGGTTCGCCCTCTCTCTCTTCCCCGTTCTCTGACAGGCGGTAGGATGGATTCTGTGGAAAGGTTATAATTAGCATGGTCACGGAACTTTCCTTGTGTGTTGTTATCCTGCTTTATTGTTATTTTTCTCTCTGCGATTGTACTGCAAACCAAAAAAGAAAACTATCAATACTAGATCTTTATTTGGAAGTTCTATAGACGCCGGTGAAGGACCTATTTCCCTGCGGAGATAATTTTGGTCACAGCGACCTGTGTCTTCCTGATTCTTGAGAATAATCCCATCACCGAAAGCATGGCCACATACTCAGGCCAAAGTGCTAATTCTGGCCTCAGCCTGGAGTGTGGCGTAGCTCTGGGCCCGCCCGGGGTTGAGAGGCTCTGGTGTGGAGATTATTTATGAGACAGGATTTGTTAGGGAGGAAAGACTCACTTCGGGCTATAAACACATCATCCAGCAGATACTATGATCTGATAGAGAATCGAGGGTTTGCTTGCCATTTTTGATGTTTCCCAGAGTTCCACAAATCATTGTCACAAGAATATCTCTCTAGCAAATTCTCTTCACTACTAAAGCAAGCCAGATATATAGAAGGCAAATTTGGTCTCATCCCCAAAATAAAGTTGTGAAGCTCACCTGGTCCTTAAGGTAGTCTCTAAGGTGGCCTCCAGTGGTCCCCACCTGCTCATATACACACCCTTGTGTGAACCCCTTCCTCTCAGCGTGGGCTCACTTCTCACCAACAGCTACTGGCAAAGGTGCTGGGATGTCATGGGTTTACTGGCACTCACGGCTGTAAGCGACACCATTAATTCTTGGCTGGGCGCTAGCCAGGGACTTTCTACCCATGTTGATCCCAACATGACAATTTACAATCTGAGAGGGAGGGGGAGGGGGAGGAAGAGTGGAGTGAAAGGGGGAGAGGAAGGGGGAGGGGGAGGAAGTGAAGAAGGAGGGAGGGGGAGGGGGAGGGGTAAGGGAGGGGGGAGGGGAGGGAGAGGGAACACCCAAGATAGAAGCCACAGTCTTTTTATAGCCTAACCTTGGAAGTGACTTGGAAGTAATACCCATCACTTCTGCCATAAGGCATTCATTAGAAGCAAGACACACACTCGAGAGAAAGCAAAGAAGAGGCACTTTTTGAAGGGAGAAATAGCAAAGATTTTGCGGGCCTAAAAATTACCCTAGCCCCCACCTGACTGGGTAAGCAGGAAATTCTGATATTATTTGGACCACGTCCCCTCTCCCAGATTCATTCCAGAATCCAAGGAACTTACTTGATCCCATAGAAAGAGGATAAAAGCCTCTAATCTCTAAAACTATCTTGGGCACAGTAAATACCATGGCTAAAGCCTGCGAGGTCCCCTGCAAGCTACCTCTGCTGGTTCTCACGCACATTGGGCCACGGTGTGGTCACCAAGGCAGGAAACCCCAGGGTCTAGTCAGACACGACCTTCATCCTTCTCTGAGCCCCATCTCCCCACCCCCACCCCCATGCCCAGAGGGCAGCCACTGAGTGGTTTAAAGGTCTCAGCTGCTTGAGTACTAGCTGAGTCCCTACCAGCCTGGGGACCACCGTTCTCTCCGCCTCGGGGATACTGAGCACCAAAGCTTTGACGAGCTTCTGTCTGCCCTGCTGCTCTAGAAACAAGAACATACAGGCCCTGGCTGCCAGCCCGGAGGAGATGGACACATAGGGAGGACGTGTACCTGTCTCAGATGTTCTACAACGTTACTGACGTTTTTAAGGTACTGCGTACAAGTTACACGCTGAAGCACAGAACAAACAGTATGTTGTAAGGAGTTGAAGTGTTTAAAAGTGTTTATTTTCCAGAACACATATAATAAAGCTTGAAATGTTTTGCTTTGAAAGAGAACTTTTTTAGCTTTGAAGCCGAAGAGGTTATGCCGCTCCTCAGTGGACAAGGTCTTCTGTCACTGACAGAGCTCCACAAAGGTTTTATACCCTGCACATGTACTCTAAGCTCATTTTGAGCCCTGCCTGTTCACAAACACTGTCTCTTCAATGCTACTACAAGTCGGTCCATAAATCATCCCTCTGGGCAGGGCTCTGCTTTGACATAAGAAGCCCATAAAACAAGGTGTCAGATATACTCAGAATTTATTCAGAAATTACTCAACCACCATACACCTCACCCCCGTCCCCCAGTGAGGTGAAAAATCCAAACCTCCTCCATGCTGTTACATCTTGTAAGCCCCCTTCTTCCCCCCTCATGCTTCTCCCACCAAAACAGACATCAGAAATCGCTGCTCCTTTTCACTCCTCTCTACTTCTTTCAGCCCTCTCCGAGAAAGGTCAAGTGCACACAGTATCTATTCCAAAGGCTTCACAATGGTATTTTAAAGGGCAATTTAGCCAATTATTATTTTAAAGTACACTCTTTCTTGGAGAAATAGCAGTCTGCAGAGAATTTTCTCTAAGAAAGGCAAACATGGAGGAAGACTTTTTCTCCAACTTTGAAACTTTTCAAATTGTTTTAAAATAAAGGAGCAGTCGTGGTCTGTGAATCTAGAATTACTAGTCTTGGCTTGCAGTGGCTCTCCTGAATCTGGAAAACCTGAAGTTCCCTATGGGCAACCCCTTCATTCATACAGGGACATGTCTGAGCCTCAAACTGAGACTTCTGGGGTTAACTCCTTGCACACTAGTTTGGCCAGCTCAGAAAGCCAATTCAGATATAATGCTCAGGCTTCGAGCATTTTTAAGTATGGATCACTGCACGTAAAGGTCACAAGTAGATCTGAAAGTCAGCATTCAAATGATATGCTGATTTGGATGACAAATAAGGCACGGCCTATTTGGTGACTGTGCCAACAGATTGTTGTGGGAGCACTTTTATCACACAAATGTCCACGCTGACAGAGAACATGCCTTTATCCTTATTTTATTTTTTAACCTGCAACTGACTAGCTTCCAACTGGGTAAAAGGAGGCCCCAAAGTATATTATAAACAACTGAGAAAAAGTGTTCAGGCTACTTAAAGCATATGAGAATAACACATTACTAGACACTTTAAAGAATAACTGAAGCGAAAGAACCAGAACTAGACTTACTACTTTTTCATTATGGGGCGGACTAAATTACCCATTATATAGGAACCGCACATAAAAGCCTTTCTCCACATCAAGTGATAGATCAAAGGAAGGGAAGATGAGGGGTCTACAGGCATGAACCACACCTCCCGAATCCTGAGACCAGAAGTGAGCAGTCTGCATTTTAACTACCTCTCCTTGACATGAAACAGTATTCATGTGTCTCCCACTGAGGAAAGTCAGGTAGGCTCAGCTACAAAGATTTTCTTCCGTTCGCCCCCCTCCCCTTTCCATTCCGTCAGAAGGATGACAGGTCCCTGGCTGGGCTCAGGTGAATCTAATTTAAAATCTGGACCAGGCGAGTGAGGGCATCTGTCAGCATCACAGCATGGGTCCGCGGCATATTTACGGTTTCCATGACAGCCGGCTCATCCCCACCACACCTGCACTTGCCTTGCCCCCTCACCCAACCCCTCTGCATGGCAACTACCCAACCAGACAGTCTGACTTCCAGTGAATGATGAAAGCGTGCCACTTCCTCCTGTCACCCCACTGCCCTCGCCCCGCTTCTTTCAGAGTCTTGAGGAGCCATCAAAGTGTCATTCCAACTATCATTTTGCAGTAGAGCTACAGGTTTATCAATATTCAAAGGAAGCCACTTACCCATTCAACAGACATTACCAAGGGTCTCCTATGGGCCAGCCCCTCAGCCTGCCACTGAAATACCATCACAAACAGGCCAGTCCAATCCCCGATCTCATGCAGTTCACTTCTCTCACGCTTTCCATAGGGGTAAGCTTCTTGACCTATTAGCAACCTTCTGTGTCTATTAATTTCCTGGAAGGTTTGGGGAATGACAGCTAAGTCACTGCTGAGGATTTCCCTTGCAGAGATTCTCAAGGCCTAACAGAAAGAGAGGACAACCCTGCAGGAGTTGTCCAGAGTCCACGCATCACCCCTGAAACAGGAGGATGGAATGGACCCAGCAAGACCTCTGGACTGGGACCCGAGAGAGGTACTGGACACATCACTCATTGGCCACTTCTTCATCAGGCCCAGTAACGGCCCAGCATCTCCCACAGCTCTGGGCACATGGAGAAGAACTGACCGGATGGGATCCAGCTCCCCAGGGGCTATTACAGTGGGGTGGGGCGACAGCAGATAAACAGCAAACAAATCCACAGGTGAAATATTGGCAGGTGACGAGAAATTCTATTAAAATAAAGATAGGAAAGGAATTCTGGGAGCTAAGCCCAGCCCTTCACCCCGTTAGCCTCAGTGGCTTCATCTATAAAATGGGTATGATTCTGGATAATGTTCAGAGTCCCTTCTGCTGTAATAAGAACGCCGACCCCAATCAGCGCCAACCACCCAAATCTACCTGTTCACTTCCTTTCTGCACCTTCTCAGAACATTCCAACCTGTCCACATGTTTGATCACTCATGCCCAGCCAGGATTTTTTAATAATCACTCACATTTAGGGGGCACTTAAAAGTTATAAAGAGCTTTCCCAGATACTGTCTCATTTAATCACATCATCTCTGCACACACGAAGACCAGGTCAGATGTTGTTCTTTCTTTTAATGGATAAAAATGTTCGAGGCTCAGGGAAGTGAACTAATTTGATGAAGATCTTAGAAAAAGACACAAGCAATTAAGCTGACTTCACAACCAGGCTTTCTACCTCCAAACTCCATGGCTGCACAGAGCCCTGATTAGGAAACAGGTGTGGAAGGAAAGAACTGAGGGAGAGAGGGGAGGGGAACAAGAGCCCTGCTGGTTAACGAAAGGCAGTCTCGGTGACCGCACGCGAGCGTCCTCCACACAGAGCTGACTTCCTGACAAGTGCAGCCGAGGGAAACGGCCCTGGAGGATGCCGTCTGGCCGAGCGCCCCAGCAAACAGGTCGGCGATCCGACCTCGACAACTGGCCTGGGGGCCCCTGTCAGGCCTGCGTGCGGGGGGTGGATTAGAGACAGAGACACTGTTTGCTGGAAGTAGAGTAAGAAAGCTCCGAGGAACCTGGCGCAGGCGGGAAGTGAAACAGGTGTGAAACCAAACCCTCCTGTCCTCAGAGGGGGCTTCCTGTCCAGCTATTTCCATGAACACCAGGCCCGTCCCCGGTGACCAGTTTCACGCGGGGACTCTGAGAACGCACATGCCCGTGCAGGGAGGCAGAGACGGAGGCGAGCCCAGGTTCCCTCCCTTCCCCTTGCAGGGGAAACCCAGACGCCCTCAGAGGACCATGGAACCAGCTCTTCTTTTCACCCTGAACCAAGGTCAGAGGTTAAGGGCCTCACAAGGCCCCCTAGGGCATCCGCAAACCAACGCTATAGGTGCTGCACACGGAACATTTACTACTAAATGCAAGAAAAAGCGAGAATGTGTATTAATTAGAAGCAATTAAGAGTTGAGTCTTAATGATGTAGCTAAGTATTAGCTACCCAGGAAAAGACACAGTTTATCAAGTTTACTTCGATATTTTTTATATACCTGGTATTTTTTATATCACCTTGATTTCACAAATCACACCATCATCACCATCACCACCAATGAAACCCTCACGTCCACCTGGGGAGATGTGTCTCAGTCCTTGCAGTAGACAGAAGAGGCACCCCCTGACCCCGCAGCTCTCAGAGTGGGGGTGTGGGTCTACCTGCCTGCGAAGCGCCCTCCCTTCAAAGGTGCATCCACTCTCTGCTTATCAGGCCACACCTACCAAAGAAAATGGCCTTTGTGAGGGGACCTGAAAAGCACCAGTAACCCCCCTTGCCCTCACTCCACCGAAAATATTTCTCATACCAGGCTATGAAAAGGAACTCTTTGTGGAGGGAAATGAACACACTAAACCATTGTCATCTTTTACTTGCTTTTCATTCTGAGAAGCCAGGTAACTGTCCGTTCACCCTGGAAACCCTGAGTGATGCAGGGGGCACGCCGCCGGAAAGAGGCGGTTCTGGAAGAAGTTAGGTCAGGAGATGAGGCAGTTGGGACCAACAGTTGTCGCAATGAGCCACGCTTCCTGAGGCTGGGCCCCGCGTGGAGTCCCCTGCACACGGACTCGGGTGGAACCGTGATGTGTAATAACCGGAAGAATGGGGCAAGGCCAGGTGGGCCAGGTCTGGGCGTAAGGAGCCCGCGCTCCCACTGCCTCCTGCAGGGCGCTGTTCTGGGGAGCTGTGGTGGGTACGTGATACCTCCCTGCAGGGTGCTGTTCTGGGGAGCTGTGGTGGGTACGTGACGCCTCCCTATGTCCCTAAGTCCCAGACCTCGGAATGTGACTTTGTATTTAGAAACAGGGTCTCTGTACGTATAATTTGGGTAAGGATCCTGAGATGAGATTATCTGGAATCATCCAGGTGGGCTGTAAATCCAGTGACAGTGTCCTTATAAGAGAAAGGCTGGGGGATGTTTGAGACACAGAGGACAAAGCCACCCGAGGCCGAGTTTGGGGCGATGCAGCCACAGCTAGTGACCATTTGAAGCCACCAGAATTGTCCTCTGGAGCGCCTGGAGGAAGCACAGTCCTGCCCGCACCTTGATTCCAACCTCTGCCCTCCACAACCCTGAGGGAGTATGTTTCTGTATTTTGAAGCCGCCCAGCTTGTAGCACTTTCTTGTAGCAGCCGCAGGAAACCAGCACGTAACCTGAGAGATCATGCAAAAAGCATACCTGTCCTGTCGGGAAGGCCACGTGGAGAGGACACCTGAGACTACAGGTGAAGGACAGGGGCCAGCATCCTGGTCAGGGCTGCGGGGTCCCACCCTGGTCTCCGTGTCGCTACAGCCCTACAAGAGGCCAGCGGCCGGAAGACCTGCCCCGCTGAGCTCACACAGACATGGGGAATAATAAAGTAACTGTTGTTTTAAGCTGAAAGGGGAGGCATATTATACAGCAACTTATCAGTAAAAATGAAGCATCACAATGGAAGGGACACCGTCACCGGGGAACGCGTGTGAGGACAGTCACGCTGACCATCATGTCACCACCCTGACCTGGCTGTGACACAGACATCGGTCAGCCCCCAGGGCTCAAACCTCACGTCCCAGCCAGTAAACGTGACTGGCCAGGCAGGGAACTGAAGAGGCCACAGCGGGGAAGATGGGCCAAGGAAAAGTGATGCGTGGGAATAGCACGTGTGTTAGCTTCTAGAAGGATAGGCTGGAAAGGGAGGAAAAGTGATACCTAGAGACCAAGGCTCGAACGGGCACCGGGAAAGCAGGCCACGGAGACAACACACTTTGAAGGAAGGCGAGAGGGCTTTACGGCAGGCCCACGAGGCGAGGTGGTCTGGGTCTCCCAGAATCCCCTTCCTCGTACGCTCCCGGTTTGGTCGGACCACAAAGGAGGTCTGGGGCAGATGTGGGCGGTGCAAGGGAAGCAGCAGACATTCTGTAGGATCTTAGTACTTCTACTGTTCTCATTTAACCCTCACTGACACAGAGAGGGCGTGAGACAGGGTTTTGAAGGTCAGCAGTACTCTGAATGACTAATAATAGTAAAACCAACAACTGACATTTATTGAACACGTCCTATTTTTTCAGTGCTGTGCCAGGTATTTTACATACTCTCAGTAATCCTTGCAATAACCCTAGAGATGGCTACTTCTACCTACAGTTTTCAGCAGGAGACCATCTTTACTAGTTCGCAAATCTAAAAAGTCGTGGCACTTGATTCAAAGCCATGTCTGTCGCCCTGAGTGACAGACCACTAATCCACTCTGTCTCTACCACAGCAGAGAGGAAGCAGTAAAGATGTGCCTAGTTTAGCGTCTGGTGATGGAAGACTCTTGGGGGTCATGGGCAGAAAGAGGACACACCAAAAAAGGGATTTGCTAAGTGTGGGAGGATAGGTAGGGAAAGAATGGATGGGAAGGTTACTTGGGAGATGTTGACGCTGAGATGGTGGGAGATTTTGAAAGGGTTGACACTAATTTTCAGGGTAGAATTATACATTTATTTTGTTTCTTAAAGAATATTTGATTTGTTTTGGACTTGTAGGTAGTTACTCCCGTCTTATAAACAATCTGCCTGTGGATGGGAAATCACATAAAAAACTGCCAAGTGAGCCATCATTATAAGTCTGTTACTTGGTGGGGGAAGAAATGTTTCACTTCTCTGGTGGGAAAGAAAGAAAGCGTCCTCCTGAAGCCATCAAAGCCTCTAAGTAGCTTGCCAGAGAACAGGTCCAGTGCTGGAGAAAGATTTTCTACCTGGAGGTTGTGGAGAGACAGCAATTCTGGGGGCAGAAACGGACCAGAGGCAGCACAGCCCATCTGTAAACTCTGGGTAACCTGGCGAAACCGGACACCAGACAGGATCCAGGAGCTGGAAGTCGCTTGATGGCCAGGTGACACGGCTTATAAAGAAAGGGGCCAAGAGGCCAGCACATGGGAAATGAAGTGGGCGAGTGGAAGGTCAGGGAGCAGGACGAGCAGTAAAAGTTGAGTGATTTCTTGTGTGATTAAGGGTTTATTTGGTGTTATCTGGAGTTAGAGGGAAATACGATAGGGGAGCCCAGTTTCCAGGCCTCTGCACATGCCTATCCCAGTTTGCTAGGAAAAAAGCAACAACACTCAACACAGGTTGTACGTGGAGATTATTGTTTCAACCTCGATCTCCCCCTGTAAGGAATAAAAGGTCTCCTTTTACAATCACTATCTGAAAACATAGTAGTTTGGGGAACTGCGTTTCCTAAATCTCAGAGGGGTGGGTACAGAAAACAGATAGGTGTGACTGCCTTTATTCAAGCAAAAACTGTTATTTCCCACTGAAACATGCTCAGATAGTTTCACATTTCTAGAAAGTCACCTGAGGTGTTCTAAGACTTACATTTTTTTTCATGCTGCAATTTTCCTTTCGTTATAAGCAGTCATTTATTTCCAATAATCACACACACACTCCAAAATCAATACATTTCCCCCGGTAGAACATGTTTTGGATGGCCATTTCATTATTGTAAGAAAGATACTAGCTTTAAAAATAGGTATATGGGAGAAGGGTTTCATATGGAAAGGTAGAATAATATCAGCCTTCACAATGCAATAAATTTAATTGCAATTCCCCCCACTAAAAATGGGTAGATTTCTTATTTTTCAATAGATTTGCATTTTTTCTATATTCTCAGATTTTTAACAAAGTTAAACAGATCAAGAAGACTCAACTCTGACCCTTTAAAATTTCAGCTGTACGTGTTCTTGGATCATTAACTAAATTTTGAATAGTGCGTGCTGGGATGTTCACAGCTATGGCAGCAGGATTGAATAGCCACAGGCTTTTTGTAATGTCCCAGAAAATATTCATAAACCTTGACGTTTATTCTCACAAACTCATAAACAGACCTAACTTTAGGGACTGTTGGAATCCTCCCCCCATTATCTTCCAAAATGAAGATTTCAAATGATAAGTTTCAGAGATTTCCAGAATCTTATGAACCAAAGTAGTTTTCCAAAATGTCAACAACTTGAGAAGAGAAACCTAAGACAGTAACAAAACTCACAGAGAAACAGAAGCGAATATCCCCTACTTCCGTCCATTCAAAGGATGGCCTCAAGGCTGAGCAAAGAAAATAAAACTGATACTTTAACAAAACAAAAAAACACACACAAAAAGAACCCTGAGAGCTTCTAATGCATTTGGGAGCAGGTGTCCAGGCAGCCATACAAAACTTAGGGTCACTGCGAAGGAATGTCAAAGCTGAGTTATTAAGTTTAAGCAGAAAATATGACCTGAAAGTTTAGCTTCGGACAATTGAAGGATGTCCCGGGAAATGAGTGAAATATTTTCTCTCTGAGTCCTGGGGTCCGCAGGTTGGGATCCAGCATCTGGGGCTTATTACGTGTGTTTTAGGTGACAGGTGGCTTTAGGAAATGGAGCCCTCGTAGAGCTTTTAAAATATTTTCCTGGGAGGGTAAATAATTTGATGCCTCGCTAGTTCCCCTTCTGAGGGCTGTTTGAAATACAAAAACACATCCTAAGCCACATCAAAGTTGTTTCATGTGCAGGCAGAGAGAAACCTGCCTCAACTCTGACACCGGGCCACCTCTGTTTCACTTCCGGCATTTTGAATTCTGTTCTACGCACAACTGGTGGAGATCAGTTACCAAGCCCTATTGTAATATTTTTAAAACTAATATTTATTGGTCGTCTTTTTAATACTGGGTTTTCATGAGCCTGAAAACTTTTATTGCCCCATTTGTTCCTAAGGGGTAGCCACAGATGTTGAGCCAGAGAAAATAACCTCAGATTTGGCATCAAAAATAACATGATTGAGGAATCATTTCAACTTTTACAAATGAAAGAAATGTTCTCTTGAATGCTTGCCAAGTCAAGGGTCATTTGCTGAGATCAAAGATGATGGATGATTTATGCGTAAGTTTTTCCCTTTGTCTTTATTTTTATTTTTTAACTGTTATTGCTGTTTTTTTTGTGTGTTTTTTTTTGGTTTAGTTTTTGTTTTTCTTGCTTCTTCTTGCATTTTGTTCAAAACTATAGTTTGATGCTATGAAGCATCTAGACACCCCACTTTTTCCCATAGGACGCATCTTAGAAAGTTACTCAAAACCTCTAACACTATACATTAAATGTTAAATATTCATTCTGGATCTAAAATTGTAGTATTATAAAGATGTTATATTTGGTATTAAAATTCAACTGAAAGCAATTCAATTTTTTTTAACTTTAACATCATGCTATAAAATACACCCAATGTACTTTTACATACATATGGACCCTATAACCATGACCATTCCATCCGAGGTAGAGGACATTTCCAGTATGCCGAAATCAAACAGCCAAAAGTTTTTTAAACTTAATTTTAACTGACATTTTCTTTTTAATACAAAGTGACATTTTAAAGAAAGTTTTAAAATAAACTTTTCCACATGATTGGTCAATCTTTCTTTTATTATTTCACCCCATTCCTTTAGGCTATTCTTGTTGGCAATACCAAGTCATTCTTCTCTTCATTTCAGGAGAGGGAGAGAGGGACAGAGAGAGACAGAGAGAGACAAACAGAGAACGAGAGAGAGAGAGAGAATAGCTAGCTAGATATAGTTATAAATATATATTTTGTACATGTAATACACATAAGTATCTCAGCTAATAAGCCCAGTTCCCCATTCTCCTGTCTCCTTGCAAACACAGGGATGGAATGAAGCCTTCCACACATCTACCCGAGGGGAAAGGGGAGAGAAAGCCTCCCTCAGCGCCACCCACAACTGTTCCCATGGAGTTCCCTGAACTCCAACCCAGCCCTGAGCTCCCATATTCTTAGATGCTTGTTACAGAACCCATAATTAGCACTGGCCTCAAAACACATGTGTTCCCATGAGTGTCTCCCCATCTCAACCAGGCATACGCCCAACTTTAAACAAAGACTGAAATGAATGATGGGCATAAAACCAATTGGAATCTCACATGGCACTGGAATAAAAGAGAAACCATGTAAGGAAATGTGAGACGAGAGCAAGATAAGCTTTCTTTCTTCTGCAGTTCTGGAATAAGATCCTTATTCGGTGTCCTGGAATCACACCAGACAAGTTAATTGCCCTTAACACTTATAACCTGGGTTTTTTGGCGGGACTTTTTTGTTGTTGTTGTTATTTTTATTTTGTTTGTTTTTTTGTTTGTTTGTTTTTTTGTCTTCTTTGCACATCTCCAATGCATTTCAAATTTACAAGTTTTTAAATTAGGACCTTGACAAGTGATATGAATTTCCTTTCTTTTCTACCCCAGTGAGTGTATTTCCGTTTTGTTAGAACTGCATGGATCTGTCATGTCTGTCGAAGGCGCTTCGTGACCCAGTGGATTCATTCACACACTTTGTGTTGTACAGGTCTGTATGTTATTTTTTTATTATAGAGATTCTTGAGGACAGCTTTTTTTCATTTTAGTGCACTATCCTTTGCATGCAGTTCTGGACGTGGAGTAGGTGCTTCAGTAAATATTGCTGAGAATCACAGATGCTCAGGATTTTAAGGGCTCTTGGGGGTCACCGACAGCAGAGATTCTCCAGCTCAAGCCCTTTGACTTGCTGCATCACAATCACCTGGGTCAGTTTTAGGACCCAGATCCCTGGGCCTTTCCCCCAGGGGCATAGTTTCCTAGGCCCTGCTGGGGGCCCAGGAGTCCCAATCGTTTAAATTGTCCAGATCATTCCCGCTTGCTACCATGCTGAAGAGTTACTGATTTACGCTCATTTCTACCTGATTTAAAAATTGACTTGATTTTCAGGAGAGAAAACCCTCACGAGTTCCACACGTTAGACTGCTTAAATCTTAGAAGCGGTGTGCCCTCAGAAATGATTGTATTAATTCCCCTGACTATGTACTCACAAAAAAAGTTTTCTTTTTCATTTCTCAAAGTTATGGAGCTGATTAGCATAATGCCAAGAACAGGAATTATTAGGTTGGTGCAAAAGTAATTGCGGCTTTTGTAATTATTTTTAACCTTTTAAACCACAACTCCTTTTGCAGCCACCGACTAGAGCTCCTGAGAAAATTCCAGGGTCTCCAGCATCTTCACCCCAGTGAATCCTACTCAAAAGGAGCCCAGAGCCTGCAGCATTCTTTTCATAAATAGGATCTCCTCAAGGGCCCAAAACAAGATCTCCCAAATAACTGCCTTGTTTTCTAAACAGCATGCACTGTGATTTCAGTGCATCTATAGTTACATCGTCAGGAACACAGATCATCATAAGAACTAGGTAAATATAAAACATTGTATTGATAAGGGGTCTATTAAATTCAAAGCATCATGTAACAAAACATGCTACACCTGAAGACAGACTTAAATAAATGTTAAATGAGGCACTTTACAATTTCTTCATCACCAGAGAAAGTCAGTATATTCATATAAATTAAGAAGAAGATGAATAGCTTAGCTAAAGAAATGCTTACTGGAAATTAGGAAGTTCAGAGAATTCCATAGCAATATAAAAGAATCCCAGGGAGATGTTTTTCCATCATGAAAAACTTGCAGACTTATAATTTATGTCTTTCCCACCTGCCTCTTTCTTTTTTTCCCTACTTCCTGCCCCAGGTTTCAGCAGCACTGATTAAGGAAAACACATTTGCACCGAGGTTACCTTGAGTATTTCCACTCTGCTAACAGACCCCATTTCTTCTCCTGTAAATGCAGGTGAACTTCACAGTAATTTTTAAGACAAGGCTAATCTTTCTATTGAGCTGTTGGAAGGAGAAGCGACCATGAGCCCAGAGGGGAGGTAGCTTTTCCCGCCTTCCTTCCAAATAGCTGGCCGCCCCCACCCAGGGAGGACCCTGGTCATCACAGTTTGCTCTCTGCTCTAGAACCGGCCCAGGCCCGAATTGCCGACCTCCAGTTTGACTGAGGGTTTGGCTTATACACACTCTCTCCATTTACAGGGAATTAGTTTCTGACTCTGGATCTGGATTCAAAACTACTATTTCTAAATGCAGGTATCTTTGAAATGTAAAAGGTTATGGGAAAAGGAAAGAATATTCTGGTTCAAGTAACACAGTGAATACTTAAAACAGTAAATGTCGATGTTTATCCTGAAATAATGGCATTGAATTACGGTTGGGTTTCCGGGTCCCGGGAAGAGGGAATGAGTGGACACTCTCTGCCACGCCTCTCCACACCTCTCCTCCCTGATCCCTATGAAAATGCAGCTAGAGAAATGAGAAGGACAGAGAGCAGCTATTGGAAGACTCTGGAAAGTAAAGACTAGCAGACAGAATGGGGAGAAGACCAAAATGCTTCCCCATTTCCCTTTTCCTTTCTCTGTGCTTATACAACCCACCCACCAGACCGTCCTGTGACTGTAAGTGTCGTAACAACAAAAAGGGACAGCAGCCGAGACCCACAGGAAACGAAAGCCTGGAGGGACAGGAAACTTCTCCAGTCACAGGGATTGTGGTCCAAGAGGGGCGGCCAAACCACCCTGAGCCCGTCCCCCGCATGCCACCCTCAGCGAGGTCTTCTCAGCTGGCACGCTCCCTGCCAGGCACCTGCCAGGCCAGCCCGCCCTGGTACAGCTGGCAGTCAGGCTCTCTCCTGCACATCTGGTTAGTGCTCCACTCCTCACTTACGGGGCCTCCGACACCAGCACGCTAGGACATGGGGGTGGGATGTCGGTCAGTTTTCTGACACCAGTTTATACTTGAACTTCAGTGTATCAAGAAAACCCAGCTGCAAAGCTGCAGTGCATCTACAGTAAGGTGGTTTTCCAGATAAACCTAAACACCCCCTTTATTTAGAAGCACATAGTTAAGTAAGACAGAGACGGAAATGGCCAATTTGTTTCTCCGCAGTATCAGAAACTGCAAAGCTGCCAGAAAAGGTCTCTTCTGGCTGAGCCATCGAATGTCATCTCAGCTTTGTTTTCTCAGCTCAGATAAGGACACATAATCATGAGGCAGTTATTTCATACACTGTGTTTCTCGGAGAGAGAGGAGCAGAGGGCCAAGCTGACATAGATGACAATTCCAGACGCCTCCTTCTGCCCATGGGGAATCACCCTTTTTGTGGCGACAGTAGAAATGCAAAGAACATTGGAAACGGCCAATCTGAGACGGTGTCATTCTGTCTGGCTGTCAGAGCGAGACCGCCCAAGTGAGGTCGTGCAGCCCAGTGACCACAGTCCCATCGGTTCATACACCGCCACAGAGGACTTCACCACGTGGCCGACTCCACCTCAGGGAGCTGCAAAGCCTGTGGAGATGACCATCCAAAGCTCTGGCTTCACCAGGACTTGACCAACTCCTATGTCCAGGACCCAGAGTCCACATCAGTCCCACCCTTGAACTTGCCATCACTCCAAAGAAATGGCATTCCGCCTCTGACCGTGACGTCTGGCCCTTCCAGCACCTTCACCTGCTCCTTAACTAAGTGACAGTCTCCTCACGGGACCTCTCTGTCACCGCCCGGGTACCTGTCCTTGCCTGTCTGTTCTCCTCCTCGGCCCTATTGGAAGCCCAGGGCTGAAGGTCGGCACCTGTCCCTAAACAGCCTTTCCAGGCCGTGTACGCCATCCTCCCGCGGGACCGCCCTTCGTGCTCAGCATGTCCCCCTCCCTGGTCCTGGCCTCCCTGCAGCCTCTGCCAGTCTGGATGCCCACACCGAAGCTCCACAACACCCTGAACCATGACCATCATCGTTACGCTATGACTGGCGGGTTCCTGGCTGAGCTGCACATGCAGGAGCCGTATGCTGGACGCACGCGCAAAGGGTGGAGAAACGTGAGTGAGCAGGAGGACTTCCTTTGCTACCAAGCGGCAGTTCTCCCTGGAAAGAGGATCGTGGCTCCCAAACCACTGCCATCTTTCAGGGCCCCTGAGACCCTCTCACTCCCAGCCCACAAAATGGCACGATTCCAAAGGTACCTGAATGGCTTCAGTGTCACCATTATGATCAATTATCCTGAAAGCAGCAAAGAACAGATGCAGAAGTTAGTAGCCCTTTCTGGATGACAGAATGCCGGAGAAACAAATCGATGCTGCACTGGATACAGAAAACTACCACAATGTGGGGCTATGAAGAAAGTTCGGTGCTAAGCCCCAAGTGCCCTGATCTGGGGACTTGTACATCGGGCAGACGCTGCAGGAGCGCTATGTCGATGACAAAAATCGGGCAGAATTTGCCATTGAGCTGCTGCACGTAAAGCCAGCTGAACACGGCACGAGACGGAAATCTGAATGCTCAATTAGCATTCCAGAACATACCCGAGGAGTTTCAAAGAGCTAGCGCTGCCATGTCATGACAAGGAGGCAAATCTTATCCCAGCCAGCCCTTTCATTATCCAGGGCTGGGAAACGCTTTCTAGGAGGTGCTGGGAAATGCTCGACCTCCCATGCACCAGGGTCTGTATCCAGCCAGGAGTCACTATGTGCCTCTCTGGTTTCTCTGAAAATCCCTAGAGCTCTTCTCCTTGCTCGTCAGCGAGACTCCATTGCCCTCGGATATATAACATTGCCTTCCATGCGGTTTGCTAATTTCTATTTTTATTTTTAAAAATGGATTTTATGGGGAAGTCTGTGCATTACACGGTGGGTTTACCTGGTGGCTTTTGACACAACTATGGTCTTCAGTAACAAGGCAAATGCAGTGACTAAAACACAGCGCCCAGAAACACCCCCTCACCGTGGCCACTGGAACGTGGCCCCAGCTTCCTCTCTAACAAAGAGAATCCACCCGCAAACTTCTGGCTTCCCCTGAATATTTGCACGTGGCAAATAGGGGTGCAGGCAGCAGATCTGCAAGCCTAGTCCTACTGAGATAATAGTAAAACGATACATCTAGCTGCTCAAGTAAATAAATGGAGGCTTGCAGGGCTACTGAAATTAAATTTAAAAAGGCGAGAAAAAGGTATACACACGGAGGGGGGTGAGGGGTATTTCTCCATGCGTTTCCCAACAGCAGTGAAGACCCACGTTCATACACAGCCCGAGTAGCCAGTGGGAATGACTCCCTTCACGTGGGTTTCATTTGCTTTGGAAATACACGTGCAATGGGCATTTAAGGAGCCACTCTGAATTGCCACCGCCCCGTCTGTCTGAGCAGCAGTAATCTAATTCTTCTGCAAAACGTGCTGCGTGTGATGGACAGGTCTCCAAGGATGGTTCTGGATGTTAGCGTCCATGAAAATGAGTTCTGAAGCATCACCACACCCCCACGCACGCGTGGCATCCCAATCACCCACGGCTCATAGAGCCATTTGCCCTACGTCTTGCTGCTGACGGATAACAGATTCATTTGCTTCTGGCGAAAAAAAGAAAATAGTGAGAAACCGCTGGTGCATATTGATGGCGTCCTCGAGAGGCCCTAATTGGGAAGAGTGACACGCCACTTCCATTTGCCGTGGAACTGAAGCTGCTGTCACTCTCCTTCCCTCTGCAGCCAACTGGAAAAATGCACCCCAAACTGTCAGGTGGCCCCACCATTCTCTCTTGTCAGAACCAGGAAATTAAAATCCATCTCCTTGAGGAAAGGGGGGTTTGCTTGCAAGCGCCACTCAGTTTTCGCACTGAACGCTAAAGACCATCTGATTAAAAGGGTTCGCTTGGCGTCTGCTTCTACTGTGTTTGAATCACGCAAGCATGTTCTTCTGCGCTTCAGTATTGGACGCAGGAGTTTAAAAAGCAAACGACATGATGAAACTTCAGTGTTCAAGGGTAGGACGAAGTCACTCCGGAGACGTTGGCCATGAGCAAACGTGAACCCCAGCTCACAGGAGAGCAGAAGTCACGGAACCGGAGGCCCCGGTCATTTTCTGCTTGCCAGTTAATTCAATGGGGAAAATCCTCCAGGAACTTCAGCACTGAGGAGCCTTTTCTTGCTAGTCCAAGGTGGATACTTAGTGTTGGGGCATCTGTGCTAAAAGCAAGGGCCTTTTTTCGCCCCCGTGAATGAGGTTGGAGAAAAGACGTTCGCTGGGCTACACTGATTTTGTTTTCTATTAGTAAGAACAGTTCATATATTATAGTTGGGTGATTTTATTTTACATACAACAACTATTTTTGTTGAGCAATTCCAGCTTTTGGAAATATCTGGGAAAGACCTGCTTTGTGTGATAAAGAACGGGCGCCGGCTCCGTGTATAATGCAATTTATTTCCCTTTTTTAAAATCTCCCCAGAGTGGCTAGGGTATAACAAGTGCCCAATAAACTCTCAGTTGAAATGGGAAATGGATCAGAGAAAATAAGATGCTTCCATGTATGTCCTCCTTTGGGGTGTCCCAGGATACACTTAAAACAACATGATTAAATTATGATGTACTAGACCCTGACCTTATGTGCATTCAAGAGAACTCACATTCTGTTCGACGTCCTCAAATACCAAAGAACATACTTGCCGGCTGCCAAATGCTTTCCAAACGGGAGAGACACCACGTGTCTTAGCTGGTTTGCCTAGAGGTCAAATTCGCCTGCTCTTGCCAAGTCTGTCAGTCACCACCCTCCAGACGGCATGGCACGTTAGTCCGCTCTCCCCTTACTCAGCCACCCACTCCAGAGAGGGTCTCAGAGTCCCAAGCCTGGAACTTGGAGCCACCGCCAACATCTCAGAGCACAGAAACCTGGCAGAGACTGAACAGAGCTGGGTGAAGCGGGCCCCTCCCAGGCAGGGGCCACTCACAAGCATTGCCACACATGCACCTCGCTTTCCAATCAAATACCCTCCCGTCACCATCTTCACCCCCCCACCAACCACACATATAACCACAAAGTGTGAGTGTATAAATGTGCACATGAGTGTACATACGTTTGCACATACAAATCACCTCCTTTTACAATTCTGACTTGCATAGTATTGATCAAATTGCACTAAAATGCCATCTCATTTTATTAAAAGGGCTTCTCAAAGTAGGCGTATCAATGTATACGCCCTCCAATAGGCAATGTGGGCTCAGTTATTCCAAATCCTCACCAACACGTGGTTGTTTCAGCTTTTAAAAAATTCCATTTTCCACCTGGTTTGGGGGCTGTGTTTCCTTTATGTTCATTTGTACTAAACCAAGCATTTCAAAGGAAGTTTATATATATATTTCATTCAGCCTCTAGGTCCTTGTGGTAGGAGAATTTTTAGAAGCTACCGTGCAGGAACCAAGCGTATCAGATAGGGAAAGGTCAGAAAACAGAGCTGATTCAAATTCAAGGAAGTGGTTACTACGGAGACAGAAGAGGTGCACAAGCAAAGCTGGGAAGAGAAGTCCCGGAGCCACGAAAGGGGAATGAGTGTCACGCAGGTGAGAAAGGTACCAGCAGGCCCACTGGACCCCTGAGTCTGCTCTGTCTGCACCAGTGCAGGGTCGGGGAGCTAGTGCCGGGCCCAGGAAGAGGCAGTGCTGGGCCGTCGCTGGACGCGGGACAGCTGCCTGCTTCCTCTCACCTCCAAATCCTGTGCCAGTGTCTTCCACTGCAGAAAAAACTAGACCCAGCTGGTGAGGGTCTAAGAAATGTCGTTGGCAGGCGGTTAGCCCCGTAAGCACAGAAGAGCAGGGATGAAATTCGGCAGGCAAACAAACGTCCAGCAGGCCAAGTGACCAAGTTGCTCTGTCTTGAAGCTTTTAGGATCTCATATTTGGCATTCTAAGGTATCATATGATGTACCTTTAGCGTGGTTCATTCATTATAATAACTACTGGGTGGCCCACTTTGATGTGGAAACTCATGTCTTTCAATTATAGGAAAACAATGAAGTAAATGGAACCGTACGTGTCAGCAAAGATCCTTCTTATAATGAGAAAAAAAAGCAAGTTTCAGAACATAATATATATTATTTACGTGAAGTTTGAATACATACAAATCAGTATTACATATTGTTTATGGATACAGTCTTAGGTAATAAAAGTGAAACGGCATGGAAAATTAAAATACCAACTACGATTACCTTTACAAAGAAAACAGGGTAACAAGATTAGGAAGCAGTACAGGGAATTTCAAGTTGTATATTGTGTTATGCTGGTGTTTTAAAGCTAGGTGGCAGGGACATGGATATTTTCATCCTATTACCTATAACATTTAGTGTAACTCAAACATTTTGTGGCATTGAAGGAAACAAAGAAGACTGAAAAATCAAGTCACTTTCAAAGAATTAGGAATCGTGACATCAGACTTCTTAAAACGAGCACTGAAAGCTAGAAGACCATGGAACAATGACTTGCGATATTATGAGACACTGAATTCCAACCTAAAATTCTATACCCAGACCATCAAGCAAGGGGGAGAGGAAAACACACACCTTTACATTCAGCTAATGTCTCAAAACATACTTCCCATGCAACTCTTATCAGGAAGCTATTGAAGGGTACGTTTTACCAAAACAAGAGAAGAAATAGGAAGAAATGGGCTCCAGAAACAGGGGATCTGACACAGGACAGAAGTAAATCAACTTCCCAGGATTATGATAAAAAATGACCCAGGATTATAGCTGGGAAGTGGGCCGAGGGCAGTGGTCAACAAACAAACTAAAAGCAGGGTGGCAGGCTGTGTAAATAAAGTTTTATTGGAATGCAGCTATGCCCACTCATTTCTGTATTGTGTAGAGCTTTTTTTTTTCTTTTTTTGCTATAATGACGGAGTTGAGTATTTCCAACAAAAACCTAAATTATTTACTATCTGATCCTCTACAGAAAATGTTTGCAGATTCCTGGACCAGTGTGCAAGCTTCCCAGTTTGGAGCAGGGAAATGGAGAGAAGTCTTTAAGAAGGAAAGAAAATGGAACTAATAGATCATATTACTGGATGTGTTTGAGCTTATGGAAAGGCGCTTACAGCTTTGTTAGAGAATTTAAGAACAAGTGAGTGATAGAAGCATAGGAGCATAGAAAATCAATAAAATGAAAAACAATGCAATTTTTAACTCACAAGAAAGCCAGAAGTTGCACAAAAGAGTGTTTGTAAGCATGGAACTGTAGGTAGCTTATCTGAAAAATATTTCATAGGCATAATAATGTAAACACCTAATATTGATTTAGCAATACTAGGGGGATGGAGGAAGTAAATATAAGTGAGCGAGAGGAAAAGTAAAAGAGAACTAAATACTAATCCTTCAGAGCAGGATATTAACAGATGATATATAAAATTTCAAAAATCAATATATAAAAATGTAATGTTATTTAGAAATATGGAGGTAACCGAACAAATGGAAGTCTTTCATTATAAGACTTAGAGAACTATTTTCCTTTGCTAACTATATATCTGATTACTATAAAACAAAATTTACAATGAGATGACAACAATGGAAGGGACGATTCATTTGTTGAGGTCGATTTAGAGTAAATAAGCCAAGAATCACAAATCGCAATGCCTACGTTTTCCATGGACTGTTCTCTGGGGTTTACCCGCCTCCATTTTTAAACAATACACAAAGAAATACCAAATTAAGAAAGGAAGAAAAGGAGAGAAAAAAAAAAACAAACACAGAGGAATTGGATTCCACAAGGTTTCTCTGAAATTTTAGCCCATCTGTATGTGTCTGTGGGATGGTCCCACTGAGGAGACGGCCAAAGCAAGTACAGAAGTAGACTTACAAAAGTGAAAAAGTAATGCAGCAGGCTAGTAATTTGGGTAGAAATTTCGGACATTAATTATATTAGGGTGCTGTTCATATAAGGATTGTTAACTATATTTACAGTGTTATTAGTGTTAGGTTCTTCTGGATGACAAACAGAGAGAGAAAGAGAACACTGTAGAAAACCTGCCCGTAAATCTCTGGGTAACCACATAGTCTATGAAGGAAATGAGGGCCCCAGTAAAAGTTCCAAGCACTGTGGCAACACTGGCATTTGTTCACATCCCAAAAGCCAGTGTGAACTGCTGATTTCACACACTGAATTCTAGTTTCATTTGTCACACACTGAAAAATATTGCTTCCCACAAAAGAACAAGTGTTTTCAAACCAAGTCAGCGTCAATGAAGAAAGTCGTGACATCAAAATACATGGTTTGACAAACGCCCCAGGCCTGCCCTGACGGAAGCATACAGCAGGGCTGTGAGCTGTGCTCTGTACGCTGACGGAAGGCATTCTTCAGGAGATTGCAGCAACATACCAATAAGGGGTAAACTGTGTATATTCAGAGCCACTTTTCCCGATTACTTTTAACCAGCAGGAAGGTTTCTTTGAGAATTTGGTTCGTTGCTAATTGATAGAGAAGCCACTTCCCACCTCCCCCCACCTCCAAATCTAGCAGAGAACAGTGTCAACATGGTTTCCTGGCATCCACGAGACATTCACTGGATCCATTTGACAACATACACAGCTTGACTTTTCACATAACTAGACATTACTAGAAGAAGAGCTGTTTGTGAGAAAAGAGTCATAGTGTACGGTGCCCTATGTTCTAGTACTTTCCATCAAACAGCTCAGGAAGATTGGCAACACACACACCTGGTTGGAAAAAAAAAAAAAAAAGACTTCTATCCAGAATTCAAAAGGACTCGCAAAATAAGAAGACAAGCAACCCCATCAAAAAGTAGGCAAAAGCACAATACTTATATTTTTGTGTTTGGCTTATTTCACTAATGATTTCAAAATTCATGCATGTTATGGCATCTATGAGAACATCGTTTATTTTTAATTCTGGCTGACGAATGTCCCATTGCGTGTATAAACCACATGTTGTCCATTCATGCTTCTGTCCATCCTTAGGCCAGTACCACGCTGTCTTAATTACGGTTGCTTAGCAGTAAGTTCTGAACTCAGAATGTGTGGCTCCAACGTTTTCCTCATTTTCAAGGTTGTTTTGGTTAATAAGGGTCCCTTAAATTCCATGTGAACAGACATTTATCCGAAGATATATAAATGACTAATACGCACACAAAAAGATGCTCAACAGTATTAGTGATTAAGGAGAAGCAGATTAAATCACAACGCAATGCCACGTCACACACACGAGAATGGTCATAACGAATAGAAGAGGTAATCATGGGTGTCGGTTGATAAGGACATAGAGAAACCAAAACTTGGTACATTGCTGGTGGAAATGTAAAACGTTGCAGCCTGATTTTTAAAAAGTTGTAGTGTCTCAGAAAGTTAAACACACAGCTTTCATATGACCCAGACATTCTACTTCTAGGTATATGCCCAAGACAAATGGAAAAATAGGCCCCACACATAACTGCACACAAATGTTCATGGCAGCATTCTCCGTAATAGCCACAAATTGACTAATTGTCCATCAGTTGGTGAATATATAGATGAACTGTAGTATACCCACATGCAAGGGAATAGTAGTCAATAATAAAAAGAAGCAAACTACTGACACATGCTATATCATGGACCCATATCACAAACATTATCCAAAGTAAAAGAAATTAGACACAAGAGACCACATATTGTACCATGTTTCCCCAAAAATAAGACCTAGCCGGACAATCAGCTCTAATGAACCTTTTGGAGCAAAAATTAATATAAGACCCGGTATTATATTATATTAACTATATTATATTAGACCCAGTCTTATATTATCTTACATAAGACCCGGTCTTACATTAATTTTTGCTCCAAAAGATTCATTAGAGCTGATTGTCTGGCTAGATCTTATTTTCAGGGAAATACAGTATTACATTTCATGTGCCCAGAAAAAGAGAATCCATAGAGATAGAAAATGCATTTCTGGTTACCTGGGGCCGGAGGCAGGAACTGGGCAGGTGGGGACGGAGGATGAACTACGAATAGGTATGAAAATGTTACTGGGAGAATGAAAATATTCTCAAAATTATAGCGACGGTTGCAGCACTCGGTAAAGTTACTAAAAAAATCACTGTATTTTGGACTTGAAATGGATGAACTTTATGACATGAAAAATACACCTCAATAAAGCTGTTGGAAGATGAAGGAGGAACGAAAGTGCACGATTCACTGTCATTAATTACATTCACAATGGTATGTGACCACCGCTGTGATTGACAGAACTTTTCATCACCCCAGACAGAAACTCTGCACCCATTCAGCAATAACTCCTCATTGCCCCGTCCCCAGCTCCTCGTCACTTCCAATCTACTTCATGTCTCTGTGAATTTGCATAATCTATACTTTTCATATAGGTGAGATTGTATAATTGTACGTTGGTGCCTGGCTTACTTCACTAATGATTTCAAAATTCATCCATGTTGCCTGCAGTAGCACATCATTCAGTTTTCTGGCTGACTGCGGTCCCGTTGTAGGTGTGAACCACATGTTGTCCATTCATGCTTCTGTCCATCCTTCCGCCAGTACCACACTGGCTTAATTACGGTTGCTTTGCAGTAAGTTCTGAATTCAGAATGTATGCCTCGTCCAACTTTCTTTCCTCTTTTTCAAGATTATTTTGGCTACTAAGGGTCTCTTCAATTCCATGTGAGTTTGAGGATGGACTTTTTGATGTCTGCAACATAAAAGTATCACTTTGTGTGGGACTGACTGAATCTGTAGTAAGAAGCACCGTTCAACCGTCTCCCCACCTAGACAACAAGTGTGCCGTCAGAATCTGTGACGACTTTGGAACTCCGAACGGCATGAAAGGCTTGGAACTTCCAGGGAAAGGCTTGCATGGGAAATTGCGGTTAATTTTGATCAGATTCCCCTCTTAACTCTGAAATGGCGACTCAATGCCCACACCGCAGCCCTGCGGCGGACAGCTGTCCACAGGTAACTCGAGCAGCTGGTAAGCAGCTCGTTGGAGCCGGGGGTGGGCAAAAAAAGGACTTTGCCCTCCAAATATTAGGAATCTGTCCTCTGATCACTAATCACTGCTTCTGATTTTAGAGGTACAAGGAGATGGGCAGCCACTGTTACACGCATCCACCACAAGCTGAAGTGACTTCCAGGCCATTGAAAGGACTAGCACCCTTTATTTTATCCCCTTCGTTTTCCTCTTCCTTTCCGTTTTGGGAGGCAGACATTACATACTAGGACCTTCAAAAGCAACCGCATATATGGGGGAAATTAGAAAGTGACCGCACATGTCAAGAGCAAGCCCAGGCTCAGAAACAAGCTGAAAAGATCTTAAGTTTATGCCTCAGGCTGTCCCCCACACAGAGACAGCCGACAACAATTTAAAAACTAAACAAATAAACAGAACAAAACCCAGAAAACCAGCAATCCCTGCAGAAGGGGCGACACTGATTTCCAGAGTTCCCACATCATTAGATTCGAATACCCAGTTTTCAATGAAAAATCCTAAGGCATATAAAGAAAGAGGAAAGAATAGCCTATTCAAAGTAAGGGACACGACTTTCACTTGATGGCCCGAGAAAAAAGAAGCGAGAAGACTCAAATGACTGAACTCAAAACGGAAGGTGGGAACATTACCACCTATTCCATAGAAATACACAGGATTATAAGAGAGTACTATGAACAACTGTACACTCAACAGGGAAAAGTGCATCTGTTTGTCCAAAGCTGTGGCCATTTAACTAACGGTCGAGACCCCAAAGGTCAACACGGGGTACCCTGTCCTGCCCCTGGAGGTGATGAGAATTCTGGGACTCCACACACATAGTTTGAAAGCACCTGACGTCCTGTTCAGACCTTACCTGCTTTAATAGCCCATGACTCCCGTATTTTCTTTCCTTATGATGAATTAGGAAACAAAAGAGCAATGCTCGTTTTAATAAATCTGAATTCAATAATAGCTGTATTTATAACCTACACACGAGCCAGTCTAGCCAGCCTTCTCCACTGTGGGGATATTTCAGCGGTTCTGCTGCTAATGCAGCCTTTTTAAAATGCAAACTACTCATCTCAAAGCAGTTGGATGCAATTGCAAATCCCTGGCTTAAATAGCGTCTTTCTTCTTCCTCATCAGTTTTCCTGAGACGCAGACGGGGGGTGCCCACATCAGGATATGCTGCACCCACAACATCCTTGCAAGGGGGTGTCTTCAAATCGGAGTGGAATCTGCTGAGGCAGCACCCCAGGAATGTCGCAGGAAGTCCCGATGAAGGGGAATGTGGGCTCCAGAAGCCCCGACTGTGTTCATTACAAATGCTTACATCTGTCAAATTCCAAAGCAGGAAGTGAATGGATGGTGTGTCTAGAGATTGTCACGTCAGCCCAACGGTGGTGCACTCGAGAGGCAGGACCAAGCCCCTGAGTAATATTCTAACACAGGTGAGGCCGTCTCTAACTCGTCACTGGGTCTGCACGAACGTGAAAGGGGAATTCTAAGCTACATGTGGTAGTAAGTCACATATTTCTCTCATGTGGTTTACTTAACGATATGGTGGCCTGGCCAGGTGAGAAAGGGTTAATTATAGCAGGCTAACGTAGGCTGAATTCAACCCTAAAATGGTATCTGATTTGTAGGTAACGTAGGGGTAGAGGTTGGGGGATGAGTTCTAGAAGCTCGTAATGAAGAAAAGTGCAGCCAGAGACAGAACCAAAAACTTAAATTTCCAGGAAGAAGTCACATTCTGGACAAATAATCAGCATGGGATCCATTTCAAATCCGGAAATAGGTCGTCTGGGGAGGACCAGGCTGGTAGACGCAACGAGCAAGCTCGAGGGAAGTGTTATCAGCAGTTATGCAGGTGCCACCTTCAGAGGAGGACCGGGGAGTGTGTGTGTGCGTGTGTGCACGTGTGTGTGCACATGTGTGTCTGTGCATGTGTGTACACATGTGCACGCACATGCTTTGTGTGTGCACACTCGTGTGCATGTGCATGCATGTGTGTGCTTTTGTGTGCACGTGTGTCTGTGCGTGTGTGCGCACATGTGTGCACATGTGTGTGCAGGTGTGTACGTGTGTGTGTGCATGTGCGCTTGTGTATACACATGTGTGTGCGTGCCCTGTGTACGTGTGCGTGTGTGTACATGTGTGTGCATTGTGTGCGTGTGCCTGTGTGCACGTGTGTATGCTCACGCACGTGCATGGGGCAGGAGAGAGAAAGGGCTCCATCTGAAAGACTAAGAGCTGACTTTGTCCTTGCAGTGCTATTAGGTTGAGGACCTAGCAGAGGGAAGACACCTGTGTCCAGGAGATCCACGGGGCCGCCTGGCCCTCAGACGAGGGTTTTGTCCTCGTGACCCTGAAGAGCGTAGCGCCGAGCACACAGCCAGAACAGAGCCACACGGAGACTAACCTGCGTGGGATGACGCCTCTGTTGAGCCTCCTTCCATCCTCCCATCCAACAGGGTCAAGCTCCAGATCCCGGCGGGGCACGCACGGCCCTCCAGGCCAGACCCCAGTTAAGCCACGGCCCCGGCTGCCCCTGCTTCTCAGCAAGCTGTGCAGCATCCTGCCCTCCCTGCTTCTCCACTCAGGCCTCTGGCGGCACCCAGACCAGCCCTCCTCCCGCCCAGCCCCTTCTCTATGTGGCCGGGCCTGGCTAATGGCTTCCTAACCCCTATGACGCAATGACAGCTCACTAACTCTCTCGCCACGCCGACCATGCTGCATATTGTCTGCTTAGTGGCTGTCTCTCCCTTTGTCTGTGGTGGCCCTGAGGGCATGGACTGACTCTCCACCTTTGCAGCCCCAGTTGGTAAGTCACCACTGAGTGTGTGGCACACTGTAGGAAATTCATAGTAATCATAACGGTGGGAGACAGACGCCGCAACAACCCTACAAAGTAGGTGTCTGCTTTTTCTTATTTTAAAGAAGAGGCGACTGAGTCCTTGGGAAATTAATCATTTGCTCAAGGTCAATGATTTGGCCCAAAGTAGTCTGACTCCTGAAAACAGGCTTCTAAATTCTACAAAATAATTCCATTAGGATCCGCCTAAAGGAGGGGGCACAGGAACTGCAAGGGGCTCTGGAGGCACCCACTGGATGCCCCCCCGGGGAGACCCAGGCTGCCCTGCACCCCGCCTAAGGCTCTGCAGGCTGCTGCTGGGCTCCCGGCTGCTGTGAAGAGGAAGGGGCAGGTGAAGGGTCTCATCCACCATCCCCTGCATCATGGGCCGCACGGAGAATGTCATGTTCATTACCGCCTCCGGTCTTCACAGCACCGTGAGGTGAGTTTTATTCCAGCCTTTTAGGTAAGGAGCCTAACACTCAGGTAAGCTACGTACCTTGACGAAGGCCACAGGGGTCGTATGGAAACTGGGTCAAGGTCTGCCTGCCCCGAAAGACCTTGCTCTTTCTATGCCGTGTTACAGGTACTTGTGTAGCAGCATCCGAAACCCCAACGGCCCCCACGGGAACCAAGGTCTCCATCTACCAAGAGGCCTGGCCAGTGGTGTCTCCCATCTCAGAGACGTAACCTCTTCAACTGTTGTTGGAATGGCTGGAAACATGAAAGGCTCAACGAACTTGCTGTCTGGAGCTTTGAAAACTTCAAGAATTCTCAGACAGAATTTTTTCTTTTAACACTAGATAAATCAGACAACTGAAAACTATTCTCATGGGTCTATTACAGAACACAGAAATCACAGATTGCAAAAATGTGATTTGATCCCATCACAAACGCTTCAACTAAAGGTAGGACTGATTCAAATGTTTGGGCTACCTGGCCCCTCATTGGATAATGGAAAAAGATTAGGATAAAAGGTAATCATCCAAAGTCCTGCCATATATCTGTAGTTTTGCTTCTTGCCCCGACCCTTCCCACTATTGCTTGCACTGGCTGCAGTGACCTTGACATCGGAAGGACCGCCATCCACGGGCTGAGTCCATGAACACGTCGAAGTGAATAAGGAATTCGTTCTTCTTAGTTACATTTGACTGGCAACAGATATTTTATTATATATGTGTATAAGTCCTTCTAAAAAGTAAGCTCCCTTTCAAATAATAAAATGGAGTGCCTTATGATGGAAAAAGGAATGCAAATACTACTAATAATAACAAAATTTTATCATGAACCAAAATTAAGTTGAAAAGGGAAAAGAAGCCAGCCTACCAACTTGCTCTCATTCCAAGACTATCTACCTTCTGGCCATTTCGAAACTGGACCAGACCCTGTTACAGCCACCTCGGGCAAGGGCCAAGCGCTCCCTGCCTCATCCTAGGCGTTAGGAATTCTGCAAATGAGAGTTCACAGGGCTTCGATCACAGACAATTAGTTGTTGATCTTTGCATGCCGACAGGCCTGCAATCTGTGCTACAAGTTTATCCCTCCCAGGGGGAAAAAAAAAAGAAAGAAAGAAAGAAAAAGGACGGACGAGACAAGAGGATGGAACAAATACAAGCATCTGTAGCGACCTAACTGGGCCCTCTGGGCCACCAGCAGGCACGGAATTAAAACAAACACAGCCTTGCGTTGTGCCCTTTCAGGACCGGCCCCGCCCTGGGTCTGTCAGCTTTTCCCCCACCCCCTTCCCTGATTCCCACTGTGACAGGATCTAATTATGGGTCTTTCTCAAGGATCACAAGCCAGTTTTCATCTGCAAAGAAGAAGGTATTTTGCCTCCAAACTGGAGACGCTGTTGGACGCTGGTAATTAGTGTGACTTGTTAATGGAATTTGGCTATGATTAAGCAGTGATGGAGAGTGGGTTTGGAGCCTGTCAGTGGGTAAGCCTGGGAGGGCGAGAGATGGTTAATGAGACACCTGTTGCTGGGAGCCCCCTGGGGTTTGTCGCAGCTGATTGGCACCTGGACGTGCGGGCTGGGCTGAGCCTGGCATGTGGTTGGCATCACAGCAGGGCCCACCCCTCCCAGCAAGTCAAGACTGGCTGCATCTCCACGGCTGCAGTCACGTGTTCCCACGTGATCTGGGCTGACAGACGCTGTGCTCTGACTCCCAGGGGGCAGTGCACCCACCAGCAGGAGAAAGGTCCCCACGTGGGATCTTCCACAACAACTGCTCCCCACCAAACACCGGGCTGGGCACTGGGCATTGGGCACTCCACCGCTCATCCAGTCTCCTCTGTCCCCATTGTATAGATGAGGAAACTGAGGCGGTGCACACAGCCACCTCCAGGGCCAGCTGCTCTGTATTCAGAGACAGCACCTTTCAAACCTTAAAAGAATCCCTGGGCAACTGGAGGGACCATTTCCTAAGAGCTTTTTGGCACTGCCCACACTTTGAATGTACATCCATAGGATACTTCTCGTATTTGATGCCAAGAGGACCCGTAAAAGACATAGGCTTATTGTGCATTTTAATTTTATGATTAAGACCACATCATGCTTTATAAAGGAGGCAGAGAGAAGAGACATACATAGTACATCTACTCCTCATCTTTGCCCCAAAACAAAGCCTGACACTGAAGCTATACGGGACCTCTCTACTTAAGCAAGTGGTGAAGGGGGTAGCTGGACATAGCACAAAACGGGGGGGGGCAGACATGAAAAATTACAGGAGGCCCACACTGCGCACTAAGGCATAGGCAGACCATTGCTGGGAGAAGAAAAGCCTCATCTTGGGGATGCTGTTTTTTCCAAGAAGTTAGGGATCCAGCCGCAGCCCTCCCCGCTTACACCTGCCCCTGCCCTGCCCGCAGGTGCCCTGTCCCAGTGCACTTGACAAACACGGCCCTTTCCAGGTCAGCCACCAGGCCCCTAGGACAAAACAGCACTTTGTTCTTTCCCGACAGTTGTTTCAGGTTGAATGTTGAGTCAAAACACATGTGGAAAGTCACAAGGGCACCCGCAGCCACCTGGGCCAGGTTAGGCACCAGGCCGCCCCCTGACCTTCCGAGGACTCAGCTTACAACTCAGGCCACATTTTCTCAGACATTCAGCGGAAGCTTTGCTGAGCTCCAGAAAAGACCCAGGGCCTCCAGCGAAAGTTTGGACTAACTTGAATCAAGTTTGGTGAGTACAAATATACCTGAAGAACAGAGCAATCTCAGATGCCTTCCGGTCCCAACACTAATACCCAAACCAAATAAAACTGCATAGGTAATTCACAAAACAGAAAAAAATAAATAAATAAACAAAACAAAAAAGTACATTGTCTGAAATTCCATAGATTCTTGAGGGTAAAATGGTTTTGTTCTGATTACCTCGATAACCATTTTGTTTCTTGGCTTTTCTCAACTGAGGGAGATTTGGCAAGAAATACAATCATAGCTCAAGTATATTTTCCTTATATTGAAATGATCAGGGTGTTAATTTATTTTTCTAGAGAAATAAAAGATTTAGCTGATGTGGGTCTATTTTATTTCAAATTTGATAGAAAAAGGTCATATTAACCACAACTTGACCTAATAATAAAAAGGCAAGAAAGACTCAAAGAATAAGTTATTTAAAATTTTTATACATGCTTGCTTTCTTCACATTCATCCCCATGACATCAGAGTATGCATGACATCAGAAAAGTATGCTTTAGGCTTTCAGAAGGATATCAAATTCTCAGATCCGTCTCTCCATAGAGATTCAGTATGTATTTTGGTGAACAGCGGGGAAGGGACAATCACATGCCAGACATTCACAGGAGATGCAGATATGGTTTATGGAAATCTTTTTTGTCAACTGTTACAATTTTCAAGTACCAAAAGGTGCTACATCTCAAGGATCCCATATGAAAAAGGAATATGCAAGATGCCTTAGGACGGCATGAATCAACAGCAGATCTACAGACAGATGGGTTGGGGAGAGAAGCCCAGTCCTGCAAGCTCTGGCTGTGTAGCCTTGGACCAGTGGCTTCACATCTTCGGGCCTCAGTTTCTCCATTTAATAAGTCAGCCAGAAAAAGTAAAAAAACACATGATTTCACTCACATGTGGGATATAAAACTAAAAGCAACAAAGGAACAAAACAGACAAACAGCCAAAAACTCACAGACACAGACAACATTTTAGTGGTTACCAGAGGGGAAGTGGGTAAGGGGGGAGGTAGATGAGAGTAAAAGGGATCAAATGTATGGTGATGGAAGGAGAACTGACTCTGGGTGGTGAGCACACAGTGTGATACATAGATGATGGATTACAGAATTGTACACCCGAAACCTATATAATTTTATTAACCAATGTCACCCCAGTAAAATTTTAAAAATAAACAAAATTAAAAAAATAATTTGGAAGCAATCATATGACCTTGAAATATCGGTAGGATAAACACGAGGTCTGGGAAGTTCCTGGTACATGGCAGACACTGGATGAACGCTGGAGAGGGTTGGTTTTTTTGTTTGTTTGTTTGTTTTTGATCACTGTCCCACCTGGCACAACCCACCCAGAATCTCACTGACCAACACCCCCAGCTTCAGCACCTTGGAGAGCGTCCATTAACCACTTGGTACCACACCGATGGAGAGCCACAGCACCCATCCAGGGACCAGCCCCTCTGCTTTGGACGAGTTGTTCTGATTCTCTCCATCACCATCTCATTTGTTGGTTTCTGACTCACAGGTCTCCCTAGTTCCCTCTGGGACACCCGCTCCCCTGACATCTGCTGTTTTCATGAAAGTCACCGTGATCCTCTTAAGACCTAAGTCACATCAGGCCAGTCCGACTCGGATCAAACCGAGTGAAGCTGGAGTCCGTCCGCTCACCAGGCCCCGCCCGACCCAGCCACCGTCGCCCTGCTGGCTGACCTTCCTAGCGCTTGCCGGCTGGCTCACGCTGGTCAGCCTTCCCGGTCCCAACACGACAAGTTCAGCACTTGCTGCTCTCCTAATCAGAACGTTCTTTCCCTAGCTCTCCACCAGGTTCACCCTACTACCCCATCGATTTTCTGCCCAGAGAGCCCTTCACAGACTATTGTATAGAAATGAGCAATTCACACACACCTCCCTGGCACTTCTGACCTCCTCACCTTGCTTTATTTTCCCCACAGTACTGATCACACTCTAACACACATCCAACACATGGCTGTTCTTAAACATTAATATCTTGCTTCCTCCCATAAGGCCTTGCTTTGTTTCAGGGGCCAGAAACATTACCCAGCACACCATAAAAAAGATGGTGAGAGGCAGCCAGTCGGCTCAGTTGGTTAGAGTATGAGCTCTGAACAACAGGGTTACCGGTTCGATTCCCATGTGGGCCAGTGAGCTGCGCCCTCCACAACTAGATTGAAGACAACGAGCTGCCGCTGAGCTGCTGGTGGGGTGGCCGGAGGCTCAGTTGGTTAGAGGGCGAGCTCTCAACATCAAGGTTGTTAGTTCAATTGCCACATAGGATGGTGGGCTGCGCCCCCTGCAATTAAGATTGAAAATGGCCACTGAACTTGGAGCTGAGCTGTGCCCTCCACAACTAGACTGAAGGACAACGACTTGGAGCCGATGGGCCCTGGAGAAACACACTGTTCCCAAATATTCCCCAATTAAAAAAAAAAAATTTCAAAGATGGTGAATAAGTGATAAATAAATAAGCAAATGAATGAATGAATGAAACAGTTCCTGACAAAGTGTAGGCCCTGCATGACTGTCTGTCGGGTGACTGAACTGGTTCCTAGAATAAGGCCTCTCTCTAAAGAGGAACCAGCCCAAGTCCGGGCTCTAGCCTTTGACTGCAGCAGGTCCCCGGGGGAAGGTATCAAACCAGACGCAGCCAGGGACAAGAACTAAGGCCCAGGAGGCAAGTCATCAAAACAAGATGAGCTTGAACCCATGTCGCCATTGCCTGTCCCCACTGTCCCTTCACTGGGCCCAGGGCCCCCTACAGACGCCAGGGCAGAGAGCGAGGGCGGGAGCAGCGCTGGTCACATGCCTGTCTGAGGCACGCCTGTTTCTGTGGACACCGCAGATGCCCGCATGCGGCCACAGGGAGGAACAAGGCCTCCTTAGTCCTCAGAGCAGAAGAGTGGGTGGTGACAACCTGCGTGGTTCCCAGTGGAAGCGCCTGGAAGGAGGCCCCATGTGCTGAGTGCTGGCTGCTTTTGGGGCCCCGTTCGGTGGGGCCTTACTCCTGACGTGGTGTGCAAGGGTTCAACAGGGCCTCTTGAGACCCTCCAGCCAGGAGGCCAGTGCTGGGCATGCCAGGATGCCTCTGCCAGCGTTTGCCCCATAAGAGTCCCATGCAGAAAGAGCCACGGGTCCTAAGGGAGCAGAGTCCCCAGATGAAAGGGCAAAGGTGCATGGAGCCCAGCCCAGCTGGAGAGAAGGCCCCTCTCTGTCCCCATGGTAACCAGCCTCAGCCACTGGGAATGTGTGGAAGGGACAGGCCTCCTTGGGAATCCACGGAGCTCAATTCCAGAATGAACATGGAGCCATGGCCAACGGGGCCTGGAAACATCCACAGAGGCAGGGGAGCTGGCACACCGAAGGGAAGGCCCTGCCACAGGCAGGTGAGGTTAAGGACTGCAGGAGCCCCCCCACCGAGGGTCAGCAGAATGTGAGCAATGCAAGGGGACGCGTCAGTGCTGTAACCTCACAAGCAACCTGGAAAGCCGGCCCATCAAATGCCACTGCACAGCACAGAATGCTCAGAGATGTGGGTTATACTGAACATATAACATATTATAATAAACGGCCCAGCTAGTTCACATCCTGGAGACTGGGTTTCATCATCCCCAACTGATCCTTTTGGTTTTGTTTCTAAAGTTCCACATTTGAAAACCCTTTGAGCTGTCATTTTTGAGGGCTTCATGGCACTGATGGATATTAACTGATTTTATAATTAAGATCCCTCTGCAAGGCCAGAATTGGAAATACCAACAATTTTCAGCATGTGGCCTGAAGCAGGCCTATACCTGTCAAGGTGTATATACATTACATTACGGCACGGTACCGTGTACTAAGCAGCACATATGTTATTTAAGTGAATTCTGAGAGGTAGGCACGGTTCTCTCCACTTTTACAGATGAGGAAAGTTGGAGAAATTAGGTGTCTGTGTTAGCTGATGAGGGCTGCCATAACCAAATACCATAGGCTGGGTGGCTTCAACAACAGAAATTTATTTTCTCCTGGTTCTAGAGGCTGGAAGTCCAAGATCAAGGTGGCGGCAGATTTGGTTTCTCCTGAGGCCTCTTTCCTTCACTTGCAGACGGCCACCTTCTCCGTCCTCACAAGGTCTTTCCTCTGTGTGCGTACCCCTGGTTTCTATGTATCCAAACTTCCTCTTTGTAGAAACACACCAGTCTGCCTGGCTTATGGCGCACTCTACAGGCTGTGTTTTGACTCCATCACCACCTTAAAATCCCCATCTGCAAACACAGTCACATTCTGAGGTCCTCATGGGCCTTCACCATGTGAATTCGGTAGGGGACACAGTTCAGACCAGGGCTGTGACCGTGACACCCTGGTTTGCCTGGGGCCCTCGGGGTACGCTCGCTGTCCCAATGTCCTTATCACATAGCACCCTTTCACTCTCAGAATCATCCGGGTTCAAATGATCAATTCTACGCTCTGTCCACCGTGAAGCAGGATTCGTAAAACATCTCGAAAAAGCAGCGCAGGTGGAGATGTAACTCTGCTGGACTCACCGAGCCTGCTGTCCCTCCTGCCTCTCAAGTGCTTCCTTTGTACGAATGTGTGGCTGCCCCATGGGAACCCTGCTGACCTGCTCCTTGGGGGACCAGCCAGAGGGGGGCAGTGACTCGGCAGGCGATTGGCAGCCAGCGCGCGGCGTCTCCCCAGTTTGGAAATGGAACGTGGCCTGTTCGGATGAACATGGGCAGATGGGCCGCTTCTCCTTCCCCGCACTCCTCGCTTGAGTTTTGGCTGACCACCTTTACTACTGTTCTCGTGTTCCAAAAGGAAGAACATTCTTTGATTCCAAAAGGAAAAAGGAAAGCAAGTGCGCACGAGCACCTGGGCAGTCCCGGGGGCTGTGCCAGCCTGAGCTGGTGCCAGGCTTCTGCTGGTGCTGACTGCACCCCCCACCCTCCCAGAAAGGCCCAGCAGCATATGGTGCTTCCCTCGCCTCCTTAGCATCCTCCACGGCACACGCGGGGGGGACTCCTCTCTCCTGGGGAACGTGTGCCGGCCCCTCGCTGGGACTGCACTGTAGCATCTGACAGACTCCAGGTTGCAGAGAGCTGGGCTCCGCCGCTGCTGGGAGCCGGCGCTGTCTTTTAACAGTTCATTCAGCGGAGAAGGAAAGATGGCGCCCTGCGGCTGTGGGGGTTTCTGCCCGGGGCAGGAAGGAGGGGCCTACACATCCCATGGGCAAGCCAGACTTTGATTACTAGATCTATCCTATTGCGATTCATCATGATAAAGTGAAAAGGACAACAACAGGGTCCATACTGGGCGTGTTTGCCACGTGCTAGGCTTTGTGCCAACATCTTTAAAACCAACTTCTAATCAAACCATGCCAACCCGTGCGGCTTGCCTCCGAGGCAGAGGGCGACATGTCTGAACTCAGCTCTGCCTCTCCCTCTGCAGGTTCCCTCTTGTGATCTGTTTTGTAATTATTGTTAGGATTAGCTCCCTTAAACGCATTCATAATATTGATTTTGCATTAAAAGAAACAACAGAAACAAAACCATGTCTGTAGTACAGTATCTCAAAGTGCAGTCTGAACAATCCTTCTTCCACAGAATAGTAATAAATGCCCTGCCTTCTTGCCCTGACCCTTCTCCAAACAAAGGGGGCTTCGGGGCCTTTTGTGTTAGAAACAATGGGTTGCTCAGGTTCATTTTTTGCAGGACGAGTTCCAGCCTGGAGTGTATTAGTGTTACTTGTGAATCTGCCTGGAGAGAAGATAGCATGTAGTGTTTCCCAAACTGAGTACCTTATGGAACCCTTTCTCTGTCTGAGAACCTCATGGGCCTGGTCAACTGGACACCACCCTCCTGGAAATGCTGGCCTCTCGATTCCCCCAAATGTCCATCCGGACGTCCAGGCCGTGCTTAATCGTGCTTCCCCATTATTATTTAGCAGGAAGATTTTCTCCTCCGATAGGTAGTGGGTACCTTTCTCCGCCTTCCGTACTTCCAGACCTAGGCTAAACCCTCCCGGCCTTCTCCTTGGCGAGCCAAGATGCTGGAATTCACTCTGGCTGCCCAAGGAGCTCCTGGCCCCATGGCTAACTGCGTGCAAAGCACACATGAACACGAGGCCTGCTCAGCGTTAGGGGCTCTGTTTTCATGCTGAAACGCTTCTGTGCTTCCTAGTTAGACTGCAAGCTCTATGTGGGGCTTCCCCCCTTTATTTAAACCACCAGCACCTGCCACTGAACTGGGACCATGACTCGCCCCACTCTGGCCACAACCTTCCTTTTCACTCTGGTTTTCATGGAGGGGGAGCAATGTGTCCCAGTTGTCCTGGACTTGGCTGGTGTCAGCACCGACATCCCACACGGCCCAGGAACCCACTCACTGCCAGGCAAACTGGGACAGTGGGTCACCTACCGGCCTGCCCTAGCATGCATGAAGGCTTTTGCATCCTACATCTTTATCCTCTGCCTGAAACCAACTCATCCCGCGGTTGGCCTTTGGTGGTCAGATCCAAAAGCCTGGCCCTCATCAGACGTCCCCTCATCACGTCCCGTCTCATACGCCTCTTCTCCAGAGGAGTCGAGCCAAGTCCCTTGGCCTAGCAGCCTAACTCATCACCCACGACTCACGGTCTAGTTCTCAGTGTAGCTCTCTCTCTTCTGGGTGGTTCCTAAGGGCAGGGCCCGGTCACGCTCACCCATGGGTCCCACCTGTGCCCAGCGTACTTCCTCACAGCAGGGCTTCGTCAGACGGGCAGACATTCAGGCAGGAGGTGCTGACGGCTGGACTGGCTCAGATCCTGGGGCCCAATCTAGGACGGCTCAGGCGGGCAGGAGCACGGTGGGGCATCTGAACTGACGGCACTCATCCTACGCCAGCTACAGCGCCGCTGAATTCTTCAGCGGGCAACGCACCCGGGAGCCCTCTGCACAACGGGCAGGGCTGTCTATAACCCAGCAGTTCCTTTCTGGAGCCAGCCCCCCAGCTCTGCAGATTGTGTGGGCAGGAGCTGGCAGCAGTGCCAAGTACCTCCCAGGAACGGGAGAAAGGGACCCTGTGAGGGCATCCAGAGTACTTATCATCACGAGCCCTGCTCGGGAAACTGCAGAGGCCAGATTTTTCAAATGAACGTAAAGTGAATGAAAAGGAACTTGGACAAGTTGAATTCACTAAAATCAGAGTAAGCCACCCTGGCTCGAGCTGTCAATGACGTGCTAGGGAAACACTGGGAGACTAACACCCTGTCTCGGTGACTCAGCGCTTGTCTTGAAAGTGGTAACATGCAACCAGGCCCAGGATGATGAACAAAGCACATGTGGGTGACAGTGGGAGCTTTCAAATCTAAGGATGAGCAGAGCTCCTACTGATTTTTCCGAACACTGACAATCTTTTTTTTTTTTTTTTTTTTTTAAATCTGAGTAGCAGTTTTCCAGCTTGTATCAAGTATAAGAAAGGATGGCTTCCACTGAGTATTCTTCCTGATTATACTACATGATACTGATTTTCAGGAAGCTGCCATATGAACAGAAAATCTCTACAGAGAGAAAGCTGTGTCTGTGTGTCTGTGTGTGTGTGTGTGTGTACATATACACATATATACACACACAAAAATGCATATATAATACACGAGTTATTTTAATTGCTTACTGCTATGTAAGTAATGTATTACTTTATACACACACACACACACACACACACACACACACACACACACACACGGAGAGAGAGCTGGAAACCAACGCCAACCCGATACAACCTGTCCCATTCCCCAGAAAAGCGCACATCATGAGGGGAAAGGTCAGGACCACCACTGGACCACCCTCCTCATCTAAAGTCAGCTCCTCTGAGGTCACAGCGATTTGAGCAAATGTCAAAACGCTCAGCAGTCTGCCTTCTCGTCCGCAGCTAAACGACTCATTACCAGGAAGGGCTCGTACTTCCCCCACCCCGTTCAGTGGCAGAGACTCACTGAGGCATTCTAAGACTCGCAGATAGTCCTCTGGGGCCTCAAACGACGGCCCTAAATGGGCGAGCTGAAGGTTGTTTGTTTGGTTTTAATTTAATTACAGGTACCAAATAAACAGGGCGATACTAGAAAAATTAAAAACAATTTTAAGGCAAATAATAGAGTCAGCAACACCAGCAGTAAATATACAGCAATCTGTCCTCTGATCCTTCCTTCAGATTCTTCTTAAAGCTCCTTTCACCCGGGGATTTAAATGAGCAGTTATTAATTCCGATGGCATGTACATCTTCCCTTGGGCCTGCATTCTGGAGCTCCAGAAATATTCACATAGGCATCGCTAAGCTTACTAGACTACCAGTAGCCTAGTGTGCATAATTCTAAAATACCAGACGAAATAAATAAAAGCAAACTAGACTTTCTTTTTTACTAGCAGAAGGAAGAGTTTAGACAAACGCTGAACACACAAGGAGCGAAGGACGGTCTTGAATTCTAGTCTTTGGTCCGGCCCCAGGCTAGTTCTGTGAAAATAAGTATTTAAGGCATCTTTTGGAGGCTCAGATTCCACCCCAAGTGCATTGATGGAGCCAGACCAAATGAACTTAACATCTCTTATAGCCCTAACAGTCATCAGTCCATAAAGAAGGAAAAAAAAAGTAGGACTCAATTAATCAGCATTAATTAAGATACTATATTCTCTAGTGGACATCCAGTCTTAGAGAGAACTACAGAATGAAGTTTTTAATAACACAAGTAGTGAATGTTCACTGTAGAAAACCAGATAATAATGTCAACCTTTCTCCACCCCCCCAAAAAATAAATCCCTAAAATCCTAGTACCCGGAAATAACCAATCTCAACATTGTGCTGTTTATCTTTCAGAATATTTCCTACACAAAAATATAAATATACATACACATAAATGAGACACTGTATCTCGGTTTTGTAGTCATGTCACATAGCTGGCGAGTACATTAATTGGCATACGTTTTCTAGGGGCCAGGGTGGCATTATGTATCAAAAGTCTTAGAAATATATGTATCTGTGACGGAGCAATTACACTCTAACAAAGCAAAGAGTCAACTACACCAAAAAAAATGTATAGAAAAGAATGTTCGCTATAGCATTGTTTAGAATCGGGTAAAATGGAAACAAACTAACTGTCCACAAATAATCAGGATTGTTAGATGAAGTACATGGTCCCTTGACACAATGGAAGACAATGCAGGCTTTCAGAGTGACCCACAAATGTATGTTTAGGAATACGGAAAACTACGATGTACGACCAGTATTTGAGGCATTTCCTCTGATGACCGCAGGTCACAGAGTTTACTGAAATGTTTTCTTTAAAAAGAAAGCCCCAACGAAGCTGCCGGGATGGCACAGCGCCGATCTGGGCTGCTGACAACGATTCTGGGCTCCCCATATGCTCTGCGGCTTCCAGAAATGGCAGCCTAACATTTCCCGCCTGCTGGCTCTGGTGGGCTGGCAGCATCTGTCACTGTCCCCATCCTCTGTCTCCGCTCCACCTCCCAGAGCCTTTGCCCATGCTGACCAAGGCCAGAGACTCGCATTCTTGCAGCCAAGTTATGGAAAACCTGCTGGGGCCCTCTGGGCTTCAGGATGGCGGCAGCCTCCTTCCCCTGGGGATGGGCAGGCGTGAATGTGGCCGGCAGACGCAGCAGGACACGGGAGGCAAGGCACGGGAGAGTGGGGGACACCCAGAGAAGGAGGCCCGCAGAGGGAAACGACGCCAGAAGAGAGAAGGCTCCGGGGCGAGAACAGGCAACGGGAAGCAGGCGTTTGAAACTAACCATAAAACGCATGAGAATAAGATGCTCTTGTGATTTCTTTCCTTTGCTAGTGGAACCAATGAACGACGGACAGAAACTCCAAGTAGAGCCAACCAAGTTCTGGACGTGATTCACGGTTACCTGGGAAGGGAAATCTCGCTTTCGTTCCCTTCTCTCTTCCCTCCCTTCTCGACTATCCTGTTTTGACTCTCCCCCTTCTCTATTTTCCTAGTCCGACTAAACACTCCCGTGGCCTGGGCTGGCGTTAACAAGAGGGGGCCCAGGTGAGAGAAAGGTGGCTGGTTCACCTACAGGGAGAACGTGTACGACACGCCCTGGTCTTCCACTTGTGGATCCCCAGTGGGAGGTCAGACTAAGAGAACGCCTCCTCCTCTCCTGGTCACCCCAGGGCGACGGTTTCACTGTTCCCATCCTCTGTTGGGCATTGCCTGGCCGTCCATACCTTCCCTTCTCTGCTACCCCTTCACTAACTCCAGGGACACTGATCCCTTGCGGACCCTTTTTATGCTTTGGAATTCCACTCAGCAGAGAGTTCAACTGACCCACTCCCTTCTCTAAGATGAAGTATACTCTCTCTCCACACATTTCCCACCTCTATATTTTCTTGTTAATGTGCGATGACAAACAAGTAATTAAGGTGCCTTCTAATTCACGGACATAGTAAATCTGAGGTGCACTAAGAAATCAATCCAAAACCTGCGCGGGGTTCTCCTCAGCTGCCAGGTACCACTGCCCCAGCCTCAGGCGTCCCTCTGCGCCCCGCCACCACCAGGCCACGTTGCTGCCAGGCGCTTCTGTGTGCTCCCAGCTTCTGGTTTCGTAAGTGGAGGCGAGAAAAGGTCGAGGAAAGTCCCGGCACTACACGAAACAAATGGAGAATGTAGATTACCACGCTCCCCGACTGAAGAGGAGTCCCCACCATTTCAAGGTGGAAGAGGGGAATCCAATGAACGGAGAACCTACTATGTGCCAAACAATAGGCGAGGTGCTCGTGTTGCCCGGGAACCATTATCTCCCCAGGGGCAGAAGACACAGCTCCTGTCCTCACACTAGACGCCTGCAGACAAAGCCTTCACGTGGTGAGGAGCGGATGGACCCCTGTAAGAACAATGGATGGGCAGGGAGAGCCAAAGGGTGGCAAATCAGATATGCACGCACTGATGATAATAAAGGTAATTTGTATTTGTTAAGTGCTTACCGAGAGCCAGGTTCTGTGTCAGTGTCTTTCAAGTTCAAGGCCTCGAGTATCAGAATTGTCTCCAGAGATGACGACACGATTTGAGCTTTAGAATAATGATCGAACTCAGTAGCATTTGGTCATGATTCCAGCATCATTGGAGAAAGGGTGAAGGATGAAGGAATTAAACTAAGTGACTTTGAAATTAGTTACCTATTGGTATACAGAATGCCTACCTGGTGGTCCAAGTAAGGATGAGGTATCATCTCCTAACTGTTGTGGATGCAGTGGAGTTTATGAAAACCCAACAATAATAATTAGTCCTACTAGTTTAAAGCCTCCTAATTCTGGAACATAATTAACACTAATAATGTAATCGATATTTAGGATATAACATGAATTATTACCAGTATTAGCTGTGATCATTAATAACTTTGAGGCACTGTGCTAAAAGCACCTCATTTATTACTTCTAGTAATCTATTCCAGAGGTTCTGAGTCTTATTTTACAGATGGGGAAACTGAGGCACAGCCCAGTGAAATAATCTGTACCTGGTTTCACATGTGGTGAGTAGGCGAGGTGGGACTACATCCTGGTTCTACTGTGTTCTAAGCCCACGGTGTCTTCACCCATCACCACACCAGGTAGCTTCGGTTACTAGTTTTAATAATAAAGAAATCAAAATTTAAAAAATAATTCTAGGGTATGTTTCACTATAGTATAGTAGTTAAAATCTAGTTGAAAACTAACTGTATCATTTTCTTTCTTTTTTTTATATTTCTGGTAATCAATAAACAAGTGAACGGTTCCGTTTCCAGAGGGTTTTGTTTACAGGAGCTGTCATCCCTATTAAAATTCTATCTGAACTTGAAAACTACTCACAGGGCTTTCAACCACCTGACTTTAGAAAGGTGGGGTTGCATCTTTTCCCAACAGCCCTTTGTCGGCAGTTCTGACACATGTGAAAGACAAAATTGTTTTTCTCTTGCCCCTGCGGCTGGAGGGATGCACTTCCGGCCTGACGTGAGACACCTCTGCTCAGAACAGGTGCAGGGGCCCGTGCGTGGGGTCAACCCTCGGTGTTTCCTGGGGAATTTCCATGGAAACCAGGCCTGATGGACTCCTGGGGAGCCTCCAAGCTGCGTGATGAAGATGTCACAGACCAAAGGGAACGTTTAAACACCGAGGGCTGCTTTGCCTCCCTCACAATGCAGATAAATCCGTTCGTTCTGCTCTGGCTTTGACCCTCAATGCAGGAGTCAGGCCCTAACCTGAAGCCAGCTGCCAGTGACTTAGCTTGTTGCTCTCTCTTATTTCTGGGAGTTGAGATATGGTTCAAATGATCAAAATATTTTAAGGTTCACCAACTGTTTTCTCTGAAAATTGCCACTTACCCTGCCCTGGGACCAGTCTCTCTGTTGTTGTTGTTTTGGTTTTGGTTTTGGGGGTCTCTTCCCCTCTATCCTGTGGGTTTTCACTATGAGTTGATGAGTTTGTATTAATATATTGAACCTGCTGAGCATTACAAGTGGAGGCTAAGCTTGTATGTGTCACATATTAGGTGAAGTAACTTCAACAACATGAAGCTAAACAGAGGAAATGGGGAGTCTAAGATTTCACTGAAGGACTTTAAGCCAAACTCCATACTCAAGAAAACTCTGAATTTTTGCCCAGCACATTTCTCACCGAAAGGGGAAAGATGTGGGAGTGTATGCCTTATGACCTTCACCTCCACGTGAATATTTTTACACTGGAATCAATTTTTAAGACCCAGAAACCTGCATCCTATTGCTAAGATTCAAGGGGCAAGATGTTTTAACTAAGACTGTTAAAGGTTCAAGAGAAACTTCCCTAGGAAAACTGTATTGGGATTGTAACTAACAAAAATAAAAAAAAGAAACATTCATTCGTGACCTCTACACCAACAACAAATATGTGACTTTTATCAAAATAACCGTGATTCAAGAACAGGCTACCTGTAACTGAGACTTGACTCCTAATGAAAACCTAAGAAAAGACCTTTGAAATGAAAGTTTCATCAAACACTAAGAGAAGATCTTTGAAACGAAAGTTCTATCCGTCTTATGTTATCTAGTGAACTGCCACAATCTCCCTTCACAAACATAGAGACCTCGTAAAAGTTCAAAACCAATGATGCTTTCGGGACATTTTGTACCTCTTTCAATAAACAAGTCGCCTTCTGCATTCCCACATGTCGACAGCTTCATACTGACCGTGACAACTTTGTTCAGAAGTTTTCGATGCATTTCCACTGAGGCTGCTCTCTGAGTCGTCTGTTCCTTAGCACAGGCTGGGTTAGAAAGTCAGGGTGTGTTTACCCTCCCATGCAGGTGCTCTGTATTTTCCCATGATTTTCTACTTGCAATTTGTCATTTGTATATATTTCTTGCTACCTAAACTGCAAGCTACATGCGCTCTGCACACACTAGTTACTCAATAAATATAAATGGAAGGACCCAGAAATGGCCCTGCTAGGAATTCTTCATACAGATGTGTTGGCAACAAGTGCAAAACCAGATACTCGGTATAGCACTGTTTTCCGCCCTGAAAACTGTCCATCAACAGAGGAATGATGGCAATAGACACCCACACCATGCAGAGTATGTATGTAAACATGTATAAAACATACACACATGCACTTAACATTACAAGAGGACATTAGGGAAATAAGACATGGAAAAGTGTCCGTGATGTTATTATACAAAAAAAGATGTTAAAAAGGAAAGTTGCAAAACCATAGGTGTGGTATGCTCCCATTTTTTAACAAGTACATACATATATACTTTATTATGTGCTATAACACATTTTTATGCATCAACAATATCTGAAAGGGTACAGAGTACGCTCTCATGATGTGATGGAAAAAAGTGCAATTTTACCCCTTTATATATTTTCCTGCTGCTGATCTTCTTTATGCTGAGTGTGTATATCTTTACAATAAAAGGTTAAAGAAAATAAATATTATCTACATGAATGAATGAGTGAAAACTGAGTGCGTGAAGTCTACATAATCAAATGGCTGGTTCTGTTTACCTATTCCGATGGGGAGGGCAAGCTGATGAAATCAGTCCTCTCCTGGGATGGAAGCACCAAAGGATAAGACAGGTATTTACTGAAAGGCAATATAGCATCACGCAAATTATCCTGTCTACGAATCTACAGGTTCCATTCCTGGCTCATCTACTGTCTACTGAGCTATGTGACTATATCGCTTTCCTAAATGCCACTTTTCTGATTTATCTAAAGATTGGGTGGAGAAAAGAATTCCCAAATTCCTTCAAATTTTAAATTTCTTACCACTTTTTTGAAAAAGAGAGAGAGAGAGAGAGAGAGAGAGAGAGAGAGAGAGAGAGAGAGAGAGAGATGATGAGGGTCATCAAATGGCCAAAGCATTAGATTTTAGTCGCACTGCTATGAGAAGACAGTTAACAGAATCTGATAATGAAAGGGGGAAAGAAAGTACTTAGGAGGTTAACATTCATTTTATACTTTGCTCCATGATATAAATTTCGCCTTTCATCTGCGTTCACCCTACATAACATCCTAGGGACAAGGGAACACTGTTTACAGCATGACATTTCAAATCTCCAGATGATGGTCCATTTGGAATAGATTACATCTCTGCTTTCTGTCATCAAGCATCCTCATACTCATATTGCCTCCATATGTAGCCAGGGCCCATTGGCTAGTCTAGTTTTCTTTCACTTGGGGGGAAATGGAAAAACAGGCAAACAGTTTGGCACAGAAGTCTTTCTTAATATTCTTTTTTCTCGCTTTTCTAGATTGGAAACCAAAACCTTAAATGATGGGTGATCAGCAACTAACGTCTACTGTGTTTCCCCGAAAATAAGACACAGACGGACCATCAGCTCTAATGCATCTTTTGGAGCAAAAATTAATATAAAACCTGGTATTATATTATATTATATTATTATTATTGTTATTATATCATATTATACCCAGTCTTATAGTAAAATAAGAATAGGTCTTATAGTAAAATAATACCAGGTCTTATTTTAACTTTTGCTTCAAAAGATGTATCAGAGTCGATTTTCTGGCTAGGTCTTATTTTTGGGGAAACACAGTATTAAATGCCACAGCGGAAGTGAACCTGAATTCCTCCAAGTTGATATGTAACCTCCTGTCTCAGAAACCATATTGATCCATGAATTTTACTCCAAATATGTCAGACATAAGACCAGGAGGGTCGTTCCAATATCGTCTAATGAGAAGAGCTCCTTTTTTATGTTCCAGTCTCAGTAAAAAAAAAAAAAAAAAAAAGACACCGTCTTTGAATCATGACATCATATTAAATGCAAACTGGGCCAACAGTTTTCATTGTCCCCCGTGATAGTGTATAAAGTTCTTTTTGTGATTTCTGACAAAGGATCTTAATTAGAACTTAGAAAGGGCGAGTTCATTTTTTAGCCTTCTTCCACACCTAATTCTACTTGAAAATCAATAGACACAGTTTTCCTTTAGCAGTTCCCAGAATGATATTTACCACGTGCCATCTCCCATTCACCTGCATCTAATTTTCATCACCCAAGTATTTTCCTTGTTCCCCTTGAAGAGCTATAAAGAAAGATCTGGTGAGAACGCACTGAGAACACTGGGAAAGAAAAGGTTTCGGAGTGGGACGAATGACGGAAAGGACAGCCCTCCTTGAACTGGGAAGCTGGAGAATTCAGCGTCAGTTGTTAGAGAGGGTGACGGAACCCGGCTGGCAAGGACAGCCGTGGGACTTCTGTGGCACGCTCTTCCGCAAACTCTCTGCTCTTCTGCCGTCAGGCTATTCCCCAGGTGCTGTCCCGCCTTCCCCACAGTTCACCAGGAACCCCTCCTCCCCACTGCAGAACCTCAAACTGGACCAGCCTTCCTCGCCTTAGCAGTGTCTAGCAACGCAATCTTTGCTTCCAACCCTTTCTAAACCTGCCTGGCCTGTGTAGGGCCTACTCACCTGTACAGACTAAAACAGTTGAACTGTTAAAGCGAGAACTGAAGTGTCAGCACTTGTCACGGTGGCTTCTGAAAGTGAAAGACCCAGGACAACCTTCCCAATTCCTGTGTGACAGGCCATGCCCGCCTTCTCTGTGAACTCAGGCACAATCTTAACAAATCTAAATCCTGGATGCCAAGCGGCCACTCCCAGAGGATTCCCTTTGGCCTGAAAGATGGAAACTGCTGGCCATCCGACTGTTTACCTGCTAAACGCAGAAGCTACAGTTGCTTAGATACGCATGGAGGCTGCCGACAAAGGTGCGTGAGGTGAGGAGCTTATCACAGGGAAGGTGGATCTCCCAGTTAACCTCTGAGGACAACCATCACTTAACTGTAACGGACCTTCTCTCTCACACACCCTGCTGATTCAGGGCTGTAAGGACAGAGTGTCCACTGTCTGTCTGCACTATGCTGTAAGGACATTCTTCCCTCCCTGACTATTTAATGATTTAAGGCTTAAGTCTTCAAAGTATTCAACTTTGCTATACACTTAAATGCAGTGGGAAAACAAAGTGCCACTCATCTTGAATGCCGTACTCATACAAATTTGGCTGTTTTCACCTTATCCTGAACTGGTAAATACTTATTCAAGTGGGCGGCAAAAGCACACAGTGTGTGCTTTTACAATGAAAAACTGCCCACCTGAAAATTCTACTCAGCAAATTTTATTAGGCAGCTTGAATTTGGGGGAAACTTTCTGACTGTGTATAATCCCACTTGATCACCAGATGGCTGTACTGTATTCACATTTGTTATGCATGTATTACGGACCTACCGTATACAAAGCAGCCACCTGAACCAATGACGTAAGTGGATCTAAATTACCTGACTTTTGATAAACAAGCCAATCGTTTGACATTCCTATAGAAGCACTGATCTTGGGTTTGTGACTTTTCTCCTTGTCACCACACCTCACCTACACATGCCCATTCATACAGGAATCAAATTACGCTTGTTTTGTTCCTCTCAGGGTATTTCACCACAGATGTCTCCTGAACACCTGTTAGATAAGCAGAGTCCCTCATAAATATTCACACTGTGTCTCAGTCTTCCTGCATGATTTCAACACATTTTCCCAACTTGTTTGGCATTCTTCTCCTCCGAAGATTCTAAAATTAGTCCTAGCTTTCCCTCACATGAAAACTGCCTACTATACTAAATACCCCTAGTATTACGACGTTTGACCCACCCAATCTATTGTTGCACCATCATTTACACAATAAAAAATAGTAGTTCCACTACTCACAACACAGCTGACACCAGCACCCTGTTCAAGATTAAACCCTTTGCAGGTTTTCTCGTTTTTAGCTCATTTACCCATTAATCAAACTTTTCTTAATATTTCTATTTATTTGATAAATATTCTATTTATCAAATAAATCTGAATTTAATGCCAGAGGGACAAGGTACTGAGACTTAGCAAATTGTTTGAAGATGTCAGGACCTGCGTAAAAGCTGAGATTTCTCTTCTCCTGATGCTACTTTTTCTACTAGGAAATGTTAACACAGTAATAATTTCAAGCTCAGTGTTTATTTCATTTGCCTTGAATTGGACCCACATTAATCAATCTCTCTAGATAATTTTGGACCCGTTGGATTTAGCGATTGGCTTGAAATTAGAAATTTCTCAGCAATGAGGAATACGACTTTTCATACTAGGCTAACATGCTACATACATAGTGAATATATATATATTTTTAATGCACATGGTTTCCCAAAAGACGGAATTTCATGTGGAAAGAAACAAAGGCCACCCAAAAGGGAACAAGCTGAGGCTATCTAGTCTGAGCTTGCCATGGCAAGGGCATCAGCCACCATCACATGCATTTGGCAGAGATGCAAAGAAAGACAGGCAGAGCAGAGGGAAAGCTTTACAGTGAGGCAGGGACGGCTTTAGGTGCTGCCTGATTGGATGCTGTTAAGACGACGCTGGAAATGGGCTAACGAGAAGGGGGTGTCCTAAGTGATTGTTAGGGAGCATATTTTGCTTTGTCCAGTTGATGCTAGCCTGGAAGCAGGAACAAAAATGAGGGGAGGTGTCAGTTATTGACCAAGTCCCGGCCACTTGGGGCTCATTGTTACAGGGGTGGCTGTTTGGCTTCCTGGGTTGGTTGCTGCAGGTTGTGGGTCAAAATTCTATTTTTATTCATGGTCTGGCCATCCTAGGTTTGTATGTTCAAACTCTCAACTGACACACACTGAAACAAATCTCACTAAAGTCTGGCAACATTAAAATGGCCAAGCTACACTAATAAATGGTACTTCCCACCCAATTGGCTAGCTTAGTATTTCTTTTCTGTGATTACAAAGTAAAACATAGACAATGTAGATTATTGTGAAGAAAGTAAACAACACAGAGAAGAAAATAAACACTAAGTAACCCACCATGTTGAAAGATAAGTAACATTTTGGAGGTTACATTTCTACTGTTTTTTCTATATACAAAATTTACAAAAATAGGGCTTGAACTGGGCATGATTCTTTGCAAACTCTTTTATAACCAACAACAAAAAAACAACAATTCCATGAACATTCTCTGCCATGTCATTTAGCAACATTCCCCATCACCATTTTAGTGATTTCGTTATTCTGACTCTTTTATTTTAATAACATTAAGGTCCCTGTACTATGGGCAGCGCTCCGCTAATTTGGGGTCTTCATGGTATTTCTAATTTTTCACTGTGATGAAAAAAATACCGCACGGAACATTCTTGCAGGTAACTTTTAGCACGCAGCTCTGCGCGGATATATTCTCCAGAAAAAAATTACGAAGTGTCGGTGTCGAGAACTAAGCAAGAGGCAAGAGAGTAGAGAAGACCCACAGAGGTCAGTAGGAGCCTGTCGGTTCTTCTGTCTACAGGGCTGTCGTCCCCTTCGGGGCCTCAGGTCCGCGTGTGAATAAGGAGAAAGGGCCCCAACACTGCTCTGCCATCCTGCCACCCCTGTGTCTGCTCTTCGTGAGAGCACGGCACGCGTGGGCCTGGTGACTCAGGCGCACCCCGCACGAGCCGCTCCTGGCTGGAAGGGGAGCTGGAGCTTTTCAACTTGGACGCTGCCCACCTTGGCGCAGGTGGGCGGGTGGCTGCACTCCCGCTGCCTGTTTTTCCCTGACAGGCTGATGAAGACATCACCGGGGTCTGCAAGCCCTGCTTCTGGGCCTTTCAACTTCAAAGGGTGTCGGGCTGCAGCCTGCCTGCCAGCCTGGGGCAACCGGAGCTGCGGCAACCGTTACCCTGAACGCGGGAGGTTACATTCCCGCTGCAGAGACAAATCTCCTCGCTGGGTAAACCATATTATCGCGCTGCTTCCTGTCAAGTTCAAACATCTCAGAACTATCGTAAACTGTGTGTGAAGCACAGTCACCCAGGCAGAAACTAGCTGTGCTTCACTCAGTGTTAGGGAAACAGCGCATTTAGGCATTGTGACCCCAGGCTGAGGTCCTGAGGCTCATTCAATGGGGGGGTGCCCTTTAAGAAGGAGAATATAAAATTATTAGTGTAAAATTAGCCGCAGGGCCATAGATGGGACCATGTGCAGGAGGGTGTCAGTGTGTGGGTTTCCTGCTAAACCTCCCTGGGGACTCGGTAAAACCCCAAATGCTGGGTTTCACTTCCAGAGCTTGTCTTTGGAGTGGAAAGGGGTGGGGCTGAGAATGTGCATTTCTAACATGTTCCCTTGTGACGCCAAGGTGGCCCATCCACACTTTGAGGAGCACTGATTTATACAATTGGGGGCTAGGGGCTCTTTAAGACAAAGAATACAAAATCCTTTTTCGCATTTTACAGTATCTTATTTACTTTCCCATATTTTACCCAACACACCTGCCACCACTGGGGTCCCTCCCAGGCTCTCAGAAGAGCCCCTGAAAGTGAGGAGCCATGAGGCGTCCTCACCTTGAGCTCAGGCCACCCTGGGTGCCTGCTCTGTGGGTCAGCAGAGAGAGCATGTCTAACAGGCTGCATTTCTGAGAAAGGGGATCGTGTGAACTCTCTTCAAAACTGCCCCTTGCCTAGAACACCTGACAATGGCTGTTTTTATTGTCACCTGGGGAGATAGCACAGTGCATACACACTGTTACTGGAGAACTAAACTAAGGAATTCACATTTTGGCCTTGCCACGGGCTGTGTGACCTTGGTCAAACACTAACCTCTCTGGGCATCTATTGCCTCATCTCTAACATGGAGATGACCAGGGCACCTCCTTCCCAGCACAGCCGTGAGGAATTGGTACCCAGTAAGGACTGGCTGCCACCAGCAGAAGCAGCGTCATGTGGCTTATGGCATCGACTCTGGAGGCAGATGGCCTGCGTGCAGATCCTGGCTCAACCACTTCGCTGCTGTGCAAGCACAGGCAAGTGAACCAACCTCTCTGGGCCTTGTCTCCTCATCTAGGAAACAGGAATAAGAATAACAGCATCTACCTCAGAGTTCTTTAAGGATGATATAAGATGATGTATGCCCACATACACAGTGCCCGGCACACAGTAGGGCGCCACAAATATCCATCTGCTGCAGTTGAGTTGTTTTCAACTGAAAACAAAACTGAATTGAATGCCCTTGTCTCACCTGCATCAGGCATCAGAATTTATCATTCATTTTGACATGAGTTAATGAAAATAATTCTATGAAAATCAAAGTCCAGCTGGCCTGTTCCTGCTTTAACCTTCCATTTGCCTTCCCACCAAATTACATCCACACATTCAGGTTGGCAGGGGGAAGGGGACCCAGTTCCTTAGGGGCCACTAAAATGTGCCCTTTCGGTGAGACGTCTGATGGGTCTACTCACACCTACTCAGAGCTTGGTGAGTTTATTCACTTGTGTGTGGTGAATCTTGACTATATAGAACATTAAACCTCGCAGGGCTAGGAGGAGGGGGTGGTTCTAGTGGTCGTTGTCATTTCATCTGCCACCAGCGAAATCGCTCTGGGTGAGTTTGGGAGACCACCTGACAGATGGCTGACAATCGTCAGTGAGCCTGTTCAGGGCCATCCTTCAAGGGGTCTCAACTGCAAAACGCAACAGGTTGAAAGCACGGAACGCTGGCCAGGAAGCCAGGAACAAGTAATGGGTCCCCTTCACAGAGAGGCGCATGCTCCCCAGGCTCCGCTCTTTCCCTACCAAACCTCCTCTAGGGGGAGCTACTAAGCGGACAACACTGAAATCCTCAGGTAAGCAGGGGCTTCGGCTCAATGAAGGGGTGGCTGTGTTCTACTCTTAGACACTGGAAAAGGAGGACACATACGATGGCTCTGCAGGGTCCCCAATGCTGCCTTCACTCAAAAGCATGTGTGGCACTTCCTATGGGTCGCAAATGAGTTCAACACTAGGGTGGGAAGTAAAGTACTTCATTCAACAGCTTTGTGATGTGTGGACTGCAAACTGCTTTTTCCCACCCTGCAAGGTGCCTAGTATTTACTCCGTTAAATTTGGTCAAATTTAAATACACTGGCAAGACACTTCTGGTACCACAGACGAGAACGATATGGTCTGCTAACAGCGTGCTTTCCTAACTCAGCTTTGCTCCGATTTTCTTTTTCATGCCAGTACCTCCTTTTCTATTTCGCAATCGCCCAAAATGGTACTTATTAATGATCTGTCAAATTACATGGAGAGAGACCGAAAGCCCAGAAACACTCACATGGCCTGTGGCGTTGTGGCTTTGAGCACAGAATGGTGTCTGTGTGCAAGTGAGGTGGGCCTTCCTGCTGCAGCCCTGGGAGCCAGAGCCAGAGGAAGGGAGCAGAAAATGCCAGCCAGGGCGCTGAGAAAAGGGAAAACCCACAGAAAGAAGATATTCAGCCTCCCTAAACATGAACGCACACACACACACCTTGCTGGTACCTGAAATGGTACAACTCTTATCTCCCAATTATATTGTTGGAGACACACACACACACACACACACACACACACACACGTGAAATGCTAGCTTAACAAGTAAAACCCAGCATTTCTGCAAGCTACAAAAGTGCTGGGCCTTCAATCCACGATGGTGATCTTCTGCGTGTTCCCTCCTTTCCATATGGTACCAATTAAGAGTTAGGCCTTTGTCCTAACAGGTATTAACGAAATAAACCCAATGTGAGACTGTAATGAACGAAACTAGACACACTCACCACCCCCGGGCAAAACTACGTGTAACGTGTACAGTGGGCCCGCAGGGTTCACGTGCGGTGTTGTGCTGTGGCTGTGATGGGTTTCCACGTTTCCCACGTCGGTGTGGTGGGCAGACCAACGGCTGAGAGCGTATGTGACACAATCCCAACCGCGCTCTCTCTCTTTCCCCTCAGTATTGTTGGGAAAGGCAATTCCCACCTCCGACATACTTCTCATGGCTTCTACTGAAAAGGGAAGTGTGGCTGTTTAAGATTCTCCCGTTGATAATGATCCACAACGACGTGTGCAGCTTGCTCTGTGTCAAGAAATCTGTCACTTCCCGGCTCTGTCTGCCAGCTCTGGCTGATCGCCACTGACGTCGCCTCCAGAATCGGGGGTGCGAAGAGTCCCACTCAGGATGCCACCCCTCAGAGGTTCAAACCTCCTCCCAGGGTCCGGTCGGAGCCCTCAGATTTCCCTGAACAACAGGGGGCAGTAAAGAGACACCCCCTGCAGGACCTAATTCAGGAGGTTTTCTGTTGCCGGTCTGTTTGTACAAATGCTGCTTAAAGCAAAGGATTGGATGGTAAAAAGCATAACCGGATTCAAGTGTTTTTGCACACGCTGTTCTGTTTCTACATATGTCACACCTAGCTCATGTTCTCTCCCCACCACCTCCTTTTCTTATTTAAAGAACTCATCTTGGGATAAAAATAGTTTCCTTGCTGTGGAGACCTCCAGCTTTGGCAATTAACAGACCTCCAACCACTGACTTCTCTCTCTCTCTCTCTCTCTCTCTCTCTCTCTCTCTCTCTCTCTCTCTCTCTCTCTCTCTCACACACACACACACACACACACACACACATCTACCAGAGCTTGAGTTTGTCAAAAGCACAGATTCCAAAGCGACAAAGCCAAGGGGTGCTTTGTGAGAAAGCTGCCATATTATGGGAACATTTGGTTTCTGAACTGCCTTAAAATGGTGACCTTTCTTCCAGTGCCAAATAAACATTCTGCAAGCTGCACTTTTGTAGAACAAAAGTATCATCCGCTAGTTGAACATGCTGATCAAAGAGTTGTCTCTTAGATCCTGTCGTCATTTTGACCAGAAAAGGCACTTGTTTGAATTTTAAACAGAAATTGGTCCACTTTGTTCTTAATACACAACTCACTTTAAAAAAAAAAAGTATTTTAGGAGTGTACAGCAGACAATTCTCTTCTGGGGTGGGGGGTGGGAGGGAATGAGAGAGAGAGAGAGAGAGAGAGAGAGAGAGAGAGAGAAACATCAAGTCCCAGGGAATCCACATGACTAATTTTGTATTAAAAAATACTGAAGACGTCTGTTCCAGTGGGAACTGTCCCCAACTATTAGTAATTGCAAACATTAGTCATGAAGACATGGAAAATACAATCTGTAGCTCATCTAGTACATTTTGCCCTGAAATACCATCCATGGCACTTAGTAGCACCCATTCTGCTGCAGGGTGCCATGCAGTGACGCAGTCCAATTTGGGAGACAAATCTGCCAAATGTAGTGATTCTTCAAGTTCCCTGGACAGGAATCTGGAAGCAGCACAGAACCACTGAGCAGCACGAAACTGCTGCCCCTCTCTTTCCTATACCCACTCCACTTAGCCTGCAAACTCATAGCTAATGCTCTACTTCTATTATGATTCAAATGAAAGAAAAGGCAGCCTTGGAAAGTAAGCTCAATGCCAGACCCATGAGTAACCAGTAATCAGCCTCCAGCCTGCATCTACTCCGGCGTCTGGGTTAGCAGAAAGTAGAGGTGGCTTTTTCTCATTGATTAATGTAAAACGTCCCAAGGTCACAGAGAAGGACCATTTTGAAGTTGTCCCCACATCCACTGTGGTTGAGCCACTCACTTCTTCTAGAAGTGACTACTTGGAAAGTCCAAACCTAGTCTCAGGTCTAGCGAGGCATGTGCCAAACCAGAAACCTAAGAATCTCCTTTAATTCCTCCTTCGCCCAGTATTCTCTACCTGAATAATGACCAATGGCCGACCTGCTAAACATATCACCTGGGTGAGTAACTTGTCCTCTCCCTTCCAGGTTCACTCAGGCATTGGTTCCTCCCGAAAACCGGCTCTCCCCTCCTCTTTGGCACCTACATGAAATCTGCACGTATTTTTTTCATAATGCACTGCGGCCAGCTCGATCGTAGCCAAGTCATAATTTATTATAATTGTCTAGTTACATGCCTGTCTCTCTAAGAGACTGTGAACTCCTTAAAGAATAATCGCATAATTTTACTCTCTCGTCTCAATATCTGCCTCATCCAGGTGTTTGGCAGATGGATGGAGGGATGGGTGTGTGGGTGAAGTGACTTAGGAGGACTCTTCACAAGACGACCTTGGTTTCCCCTTGTCCTGAAAACTTGCCAAGGACACCAGTCCAACTCACATCTGTCATGAGGACATTCGTAGCCACACAGCTTGGACGATTCTTAAGAACAAATTATTTTTAAAGAAAATTCACTTTACATTCAAAGGCAGTCCTTGAACACCAACCCTTGGAGAAAGCCTCAAGGAAACAGCTCTAAATCATGAAAGACTTGTCTTAGAGGCTGGACCACATTTAAATTCCAAATCAAACAGGCTGTTACACCGCCCCCATATCTTTCTGCAGCCAACAAAGTCAGCTCACTGCAGTCGAAAAGGCCTGGTTTGAATTCTTCCAGGTAAAATATGCCCACTAAATAATTAGAGGCACTGGGTCAACTGAGATTAATGGCTTCTTTTTGGACCGGGAATAATACAACTGCCACGAGAAGGGGCCAAAACGTTCACCAGCAGAAACTCTTCATACCTCATCATACTGTCATGTGCTCTTAAAATGCCAGCCATCATTCTAGGTTGTCACCTCATACAGGATCCAGGTAAAGTGGGCAGATAAAATGCAGGATAGCCAATTACATTTGTTTCAGATAAACCATCAATAATTTTGGGGTAAGAATGACCCATGCACCATTTGGGAGATACTTAAAAAAAAAAAAATTCTTATTTAAAATTGAAATTTCACAGTAAATAAACTGTACCTGTAGTTTTATTTACTAAATCTTGCAACCCTAATTCCATGGTGTAGGACCAGGTGTCTCATCTGCGATTTCTGTAAAAGTAGGTATTTCACTGAGAGTTAAAAAAAAAGTTCTGTCATTTGGCTTGGTCCTGCCATGTGGCAGATAATTGTCCTTTGTGCCCTGTCAACGCTGGCCATCCCTGGGGGGGGAGGGGGGGATGCAGCCCTTCCTGCCCTCCCAGCACCACTGCGAAGACAGCTGGAGCTCACAAAATCCGAATGTGTTTGTGGATACACCCTCCCTCAATTCTCCCAAAACCGTCATTGCAAATTACTAAAACTGAAAATCATGACGTCAACCCTGCACACAGCTATGCAAATGGAGAAACCTCAGGGAAATGAAGGCGCTGTCCAGAGACCCCTTTCTATAATCATTAGGTTTTATGATTCCCAATGGTTCTAGCAATCACACGCCCATTTCTGTAGACATCTTCTATGCATGCCTATTTCCTTCTCTTGGGCTCCAAGTACAAATGCAGAGGGGCTGGACTAGAGGAAGGCAAAAGAGGCACACAGTGGGCATAGCTTAAGGGGGTACAGAGCTTCAGGGCAGTGCCAGTATAGAGTCAGCACCTGAGAGTGGGGGCCTCCTGAAATGTGTCACGTCTCAGGCCTTCTCCTTAGTCCTGACTCTGCCTGTGTAGGTTACTTCTCTTCCACCTGGATACTTTGAGAGACTAGAATTTAACCTTTCTGATGGCCACAGCGTGGTCATTTCTAGGTGAGAACATCCCGATTTATGAGGAAAGAGAGCACAGTCTTTAGCAAACGCGTAACGTCTCTCGCCGGCACAGGATGTAATTATTTGTGCAATGTCCTTCACACATGAACTTGTCCCGTCTTCATCAACTCTATGAGCACAGGAGAGCTAGGTCGGCTGGAACAAAGCACCACAGGCTGAGGCTTCAGCAAAGGAAACTGAGCATCTCCCAGTTCTGGAGGCTGGAAGTCCGAGGTCAGGGTGGGGCAGGCTTGCTTCCTTCTGAGGAGGGAGAATCTGGTCCAGGCTTCTCTCTCAGCTTCTGGTGGTTTGCTGTCCTTCTTTAGAATCTTTGGCGTCTTGAAGCATCACCCCAATCTCTGCTTTCATTGTCACACGATGCTCTCCCCGGGCGCATGTCTGTCTCCAACTTTCCTCTTTTTGTACCAACACCAGTCAGACTAAATGAAGACCCACCCATGAGATCTGACGTAAACCTGAGTACCTCTATAAGGAGCCTGTCTTCAAATAAGGACACGTTCTGAGATGCTGGGCCTTGGGACTTCAGCATATATATCTGAAGGGACACAACTGAAGCCATAGAGTGCCTGACTGGTCAAGAACAAGCCTGTGAACTCAAGTCCCCTTGGACAGGTGACTGTTGCCATCAGCTTCCATTATGCCTGGGCATATCTCTCTGCCCTCCCTCCAACCCCAAACCAACACCTTCCTCCAATCATGTTCTATATTGTGCACCCCCCCTGTAGACACCCTGTGTGCCTCCTCCACACGGGGACAGTCCCTGGACAGTGGAGGACATAACCCATCCTGGCTCTGCTACGCGCACCATTAAGTCACGCTAGACGAGTCCCTGAGACACTGTCTGCCTTCCTTGTTCGCCTGCAGCCGCAGCTCTGAGTGATTCTCAAGGACCCGTCCTGCTCTCAATTTAAATTTTCTACTTGCTTCACTACAAGCATCACTTCCTGGGAAAACGGAATTCAAGTACCTAAGCAGCTCAAATCCCTGGGGATTTTTCCTTCATTTCCACAAGAAGGAGCTCCGGGTCACAGGGGAGAATGAGGACGTCGAGGCACATCCGCGAGTGGACGCGGCCTCTCCAGGAGCCGCTCCCGGGACAGCGGGATGGGGGACCAGGCCACCGTCTGTGAGGGCCAACGGGAGTACTTTCCAACCACGCGACGTGTGGCATCTGAAGCACGAGGACTGACGGTGTACGAGCGTCAGGAGCGCAGGACAAGATGTGACCGGGTGGGGGGTAAGAATCAAAGTGGAGAGGAGGGGACACTGAACTACTAAAAAGTACAGTTGTACCGGGAAGAAACAGCCAGCCAGGAGCTTGAGATCCGGTTCTTTCCAGAACGGCTGTGTGACCTTGGGGGAAAATATCTCACCTCTCTGAATCTCAATTTTCCCATTTCATAAAATAGGATAATGATGGCTGCCGCGCAGGCTTGTTGGAACATTCAGCACAAAACGCCCCCCTCCCCCACCCGTACACCTGTTCCAAGGGAAGTCGTTCTCAGTAGGTGTCTGTTCCCTTTCTGGCTTCCCTGAAGGACTTTTACATGAGTCACCATCCTAGCGGAGCGCTCCTGTCGGGGGCGCAGGCGAGGGGCGGTGGGAAGGGCTGAGGGAGGAGGAACCGCGGCCCAGCGTCGCGCAGCCCTGGCTGCTGTCCATGGTGGCGACGCCAATGGCATCAATGGCTGGGTGGGGGCCTCGGTGCAGCGAGGACTGTGGGGGGTCGGGGAGGGCGAGACCCGCCCTCAGGGTCCCTTTCCAGAAGGGTCTGGAACGGTGCACAATGTAAGGGAAGGATGCTGAGACGAGCTCTCGGTTTGGGACAAAAGATGTCACCAGGACGCTGGTGGTTTGTACACCTGGAGGAAAGGCACCGAGCCCGGCCGACGCGAGGTGGCGCCGCGCAGCCAGGCAGCCGGAGGCGGGGGTCCCCGCCCGGTGGGGGCGGTCCCCGCAGGGCCGCTTCTGCTGCGTCCCTGGCTTATTTCAGCCTCCCCATTACTATTTGCTGGATAAAACACCATATTTTGGGGTGTTTTTTTTAACACTCGACCCCCAACAGAGATGTACAGGCAACACTCGATGAACACAAGATCTATTTACCAGTTTTTCCTTAGTTAAAATGAGATTTGTAAAACTGCTCACGAGGAAAACAAAGGATATGAAATATATTCTAAATCCTGTTGACTCGTGCCTATGGGTGACGTCTGAGTCGAACAACTAACATTTATAAAGTGATTTTTTTTTTTAAGAACTAGCTAAAATTTCCCATGGCACTTTCTAATGAAATGAAACAGCCCGCCCTGTGACCCAGGAATTCCGCTCCGAGGAAGGGGCGTTGAGCCCACAAAACCCGGACACGATCGGAATGCGCAAAGCAGCTTCATTCATAATAGCCCAAAGCTGGAAATAATCCAAATTTCTATCAACGGGAGAATGGATGAACAAATTGTGGGATATCCATAACATGGAATCGCTCTCGGCAATGAAAAGGGACGGTCTGGGCAGCAGCGCGGCTTTACGCTCAGTGAAAGGAGCCAGATACCACACTAAGCACTTCAGGGCTCCGTTTAGATGAAGTTAGAGGACCTGGTAGAAAGCACATCAAGAGTTCCCTGGGGGCGGGGGGAGGCTGCCTGTAAACAAGCATGACAGAACTTTCTAGAATAATGCAAATGTTCTAGTTTTTTTCTTGATTTGAGCAGTGGCTACACAAGTGTGTACATATGCGTGCATATTCACGGAGCTGTACACTTTGGTAAAATGTGGGCCCCTCCCTGTACCTCAAAAATAACTTCAGGGGAAAATAACTTTATTTGTCCCGCATTATTTTTATGCGACTAATAAATTACATGTAACTCTGGCATGCTTTTCTAATAGCAGTTAGAATAAACAATAAGAATCACTTCAGCTGCTTGGCAATTAAGGTTCTAATGAGTGAAATGGAAGTTATATGATGAGTATTTGGACAATTCATTAGTTGGAAGCATAAGCATTTTAAAGAACTAATGAAGTCTTTAGCTAAATTATTCACAACAAAACAAAAAAATTGGACGGGAGGGCAGATGCCAGAAAGAGGCCATGTTCTTCACATTAGAGGAAAACACATGCTGACAGAAATCCCAAAAAGGGAGGAAGAACAGAGAGTCAGAATGGTGTGAAAGCGTGCCATCCCTGGGCCACATGTTTGCATAAGGAGGCATGGTTTCCACCCAGCTGGCCAGGTCCTCTCACTTGCCCTCACTACTGTGTTTCCCCGAAAAAAAGACGGGTCTTATGTTAATTTTTGCTCCAAAAGATTCATTAGGGCTTATGTTGAGGGGATGTCCTCCTGAAAAATCATGCTAGCGCTTATTTTCCGGTGAGGTCTTATTTTCAGAGAAACACGGTATATATTATAGGTGAGTGCTTCTCAGCTGAGGAAGATCAGAGAGGTTGGGCCACTTGCCCAGAGCTACCCAGCTAACTGACCCAAATGCCTGTCCACCTCCCACTTGCCCACCTTGCCACTCCCAAAGGCCCAGGTCAACTTCTCTGGAGGGACATTTTAGAAATAGGAGAAAGCAACCCGGGAAATGCAGGAGTGGGGTAACCTGCCTCCATCCTCCCTCCTCCCGTGGTCTGACTGGCTCTTTCTTTCTTTGAAGTGAGGTATAATTTCCTGCAGTAAAATGCACCTAGCGGCGGTTCCATCTGGATCGCATTGTGGCCAGAGCCAGTGCCAGAAAAAACCCTTCCTTCGTAGCAGCAGACTGTTATCTAACCGCACTCATGAGCACGTCAGGACTCAGCCCCAGGGCAGCTGCCCAGTACCACTGGAAATCGGTGAGAAAAGCCTTTTTTTCAGGCACAAAGGCAACGCGTTAAATGTGCGGTGACACCCGCTGGGTAGTCACTCGAAGAGAAATTTTTCAAAGTTTTGTGTGAAAGTAAAAGTGGCAGGTGGACATTTATACAGATGAGCATGAGGCAATTTATAATTTCTATGCCATTTGTAGAAAAATGGTCCCAACTAGTCAGAATGCAAAACCTACAGTTCTCTTAAAGCAATATTGTCAGTCTCAACTGTCAGAGATGATTTAGAGAAGGGTTCTGAAGTTCAGGACATGAAAGATGCTGAACATCAAGGAAGAAGGTCCAGGAAATGAAGAGAAACCCAGTTCACTACAAGGAGGGCTCTCTCTCTGAATACCCGTGCAGTTCTGGGTACCAAACTGCAGATATGGACAGAAGCAACCAGAGGACAATTAAAATGCGAGTGCAGTTCAAGTGGCTGCCACACGAGGGCAGTCGAACACGATTCCTGCAAGCGTCAGGGATGCGGGAGGCTCACAGGTGTCAATGAAGGCTTCCAAAGGACCAACATTCACAATCCCACTTGGTGGGCTCTCTCCTTGTGGAAATAGTGTGAAATATGGGGATATGTCCTTAAAAAGAGTGATTGCGGTATAATATGCAAGAGAAGTAAACTGGAGGCAATCAGAACATCCAATGATGAAGGAATGGCCAAGTAAATTATGATACGTGTGAAATATGATGCTTGCTTCTATCAAAAATGGTAAAGAACAGTATCAACATTTTAGGTTTAACTGCTGGGTACAAAGAGCTATGTATGAGCATTAACTTTATTTAAATATACAATTAAAACTAAAGTACTCTGGGAAATACGGGTAGAAAAGACAAATCTTACAAACCTTGATAACATAAAAATGAACATGAAACAGTTATCACCCAGGAAGTGAAAGCAGGAACAAGTGTAACACAGAGAAAGGAGTGTGAGAAGGAAAACAGTCAACCATCTAGAAAGTTTTAAACTAGCTCTTAAATTATCCCCGGTGTTTTTAAAAGCATAATATCAGAGAGAAAAAATTGTTTTTCTAGATTCGCGGCATTAAAAACCTACATAACTAAATAAGGAAAAATAAATTACTTAAACATCCAATTTGAGAAGTTAAGAAAAACAACAAAATATCCCCCATGTAACAGACGGAAGAGGATAATAAAGGTGAGAGCAGAAATGGAAAAACAAACAGAAAAGAAGAACATGGAACATTTTCTAGGAAAACACAAGGTACAAAGTGGACCCCAGAAGAGGGAAAAAACCTAAATAAAACCATAAAAGTGAAAAAGCAACAAGAAATAGAAAACGACAATAGCATTCAAGAATGCAACTGTATCCGCACAAGAGAAAACTGCAATATATTAAAAGAATAAATTGGCTTTGGATAACCTGATTAACATAACTTTTTTAAAGGAAAAAAAAAGAATTAACAAGCATGATGTGACTTCCTTTGTATAAAATGTAAAGACTCATATAGACACGTGTATTCTATGTTTACGATACTAAGGATATATTGTCACTGGGGTGAATTACTCAATGCTCAGAGTCTGCGACCAGCTTCCCTGGATTTGAATCCCAGCTCCATCACTTTCTAGCTGTGTGACTGCCATCGGTATCCTTGGCGTCTCTGTGCCTGAGTTTCCTCCTCAGTAAAATAGTCACAACAGAACCTACTTTATAGAGTCATGGGGATTAAACGGGTCCATTCACACACAGCGCTTTAGGGCAGCGCCCAACAGTCAGATGATAAATGCTCATTAAATGTGGGCCTATTTTATACGTGCTGGTAAATACTCTTTTTTTCCTAAAAGGAAGCCTAAGAAAGCATTATCAGCAGTTGTCCTTGAGAAATTGGGGAGAAGAAATGGGGGGCACTGTCACTGATGTAATACAGAATTGTACACCTGAAATCTATGTAATTTTACTAACAATTGTCACCCCAATAAATTTAATAAAATAAAATTTAAAAAAAAAAAAGAAAGAATTGCTCACATCTCCCAAACATCTACATAATTTACACAGGACTATGCGGACCTTGGACTTTTGGGACACTTTGGTTTTCTTTTTCATCCTGCTCTGTATTTAAACAAATACTGTATTTTTTAATGTTAGGTTCACTCTTGGCACAACTTTGCAAGATACACACAAATGAACAATGACGAGGAGGAAAATCACAGAAAGTTCTAATAGCACTTTGTCAGAGTAAGAAGATCCTGGATCTTTCTTTCTCCCTTCATTATAAACAGTTCTTTTATATGCGTCTTTCCATGGGCTAGTTAAAAATGAATATATTCTTCCTGTAACCCTTCCCCACTCCCCCATCTACTCCAGGGCAGTGAGCAGCCCTCCACATCTTTCTCTGTGCATTCACCATAGATACACGCGCAATTACAGAAATGTATACTTGTTCGTTGTTTTTAACAATATAAATGTCATCATACTTTGTGCATCGTTCTGCAATTTTCTTTTTCCATTGAAAAGAGGTCTCAGAAAAAGAACTTTCTGTATCTACACCAGTATCCACCTGATGTGTTAACAGCTAACTCCTGTGTCCCCTCACACGGCTGTGGCCGTGTGTGCGAAGCTCCCTCCTTGTGGATGGGCAGCTAGATTCTTCTCAAACCAGCACGCCTGCCGTCAGTACTGCAACACACGGCCTTCTGCATGTTTGTGAAGAGTTCTGTATATTTCCCTATGTTGTGTACTTTTTAGGATGTTGTATTATAATAGGAAGTAACTGTTTAAACCAACAAGGGTAAGAGGAACATTAATTTGCTTTCCAAACCCAGGACTCATACAGTGTAGTTCACCCTTGAAGCACAAAGCACAAGTGAGTATCAGGACACCCAAAGGTGAATAATAAAGCCAAAAAAAAAACAAAACAAAAAAAACACATAAAATGATAGGCATTTCCTCAGGGGGTGTAGAAAGTACAAACATAAATCTGTAGTTTTGCCCAATGACACTGCAATGCCAGTGTCATAACATTCACTGTCCACGGGGCTGACCGGGGTGGCGGCATTCAATGGAATCGTCATGAACAAGCGTGTGTCTCGGCACAGCAGCCAAGGACAGGCGACCGGACTAGATGGTTCCAGAGCCACTTAGAGGTGATCGGCCTTTTCTCCCATCGTTACCAACCAATGACAAACCTTTGCAAAGATCCCCCCAGAATTTCAGAGCTTGTCTCTTTCTAATAGGGTTCACTATTTCATGAGAGAAGACCCACAAATCAAATAAATACACGTTGGTTGTTTTAGATAAGAAAAAAAATATTCTTTTTCTCTCGCTGCATTTGTCCTTCTCTGAGTTTGCACCAAGGCCACGACAAGTCCCCTGTCACTCATCATCCCAAGACTGCATGAGGCAGCAGACATCTCCGGGGAAAAGGAAAAACATGTGATTTCCAGATCTCTCCATGGGGGACCCTTCAGAGAGCTCTTACATCAAATGAAACCAAGAGACGTGAGGGAGAAATATCTGAGCAGAATGTTATTTTGTTTAGTGGAACTGCAATGCGATCCTCTTCTGAATAGACTGAGGGGAAAAGAAGGGGAGGGGAGAGGAGGGGAGAGGAGGGGAGGGGAGGGGAGGGGAGGGGAGGGAGGGGAGGGGAGGGGAGGGGAGGGGAGGGGAGGGGAGGGGAGGGGGAGCAGGGGAGGGGAGGGGAGGGGAGGGTCTCTTGGCCATTCTTGTTCAAACTGTCACACTCACGGAAGAAGAAAATAAAATGAAAGCATTCTTCTCAACCCTGTGGTCGCAGGCTACATATCTCAACGTGCATATTTGGGAAAGAAAAAAATACAAGCACACAGCCTACAACACAAGTTTCTGGGTTTTACATCAGGCAATTTGGGGACATGTTGCGACCGAGAGGAAAAGGTAGACCAAATTTCAAATCGTTATTAGATGTGTTCTCTGTGTGTGCGTTTCCAGGTGGTCTGACAAAGAAATAACAATGTTGCATTGCTCTGGCAGGTGCATCTTAAAATCACGTTTCGACATGTGACCCTTTTGTCTAAATACTGTGACTCCAGGGTTTCTCTTCTCTCTCCACCTTCCAGGTCCTGGCTCCGGCCCCTCCTGGCACAGCACAATCAGATCACTTATTAGAACCTGCTTTCTGCCCCCACTTTTCCCATCTGACTCCTGGGCCTTCTCCTACTATGTTCCTTTTCTTGAGTCCATTCATTGCACCAAGAAGAATCAGAGCAAAAGATGGGAAGGAGGCGTCCATGTGGGAGAAGCTCTGATTTGAAAGTGATGGCCTAGCTTATCGTTTCCTGTCACACTAAGGGTGTTTTAATGTGTCTGTTCCTCCTGCACTGAAGGCCATATGAGAAAGGGTTCCTGCTTGGCCATAGCGTCCCCTGCGTCCCCTCCACACTCACTTAGCATGTTGTCAGCCATCGGAGGACAGAACTCATTTGAAATCTAGTTTTACCTTCCTTCCTTGGCCATTTTCTACTGCAGATGATAAAATCTCAACAACCCCTGTCCCACCAGTTCTGCCAGTTAGGAATCTCCATGCGACTCTTCTGTCCCACAAGAGAGAAGGAGAGTGTGCTGGTCTCTTCTATGAACTTGACTCCCGCCTAAAATGCAGAGACACAGGCAGACCGCACAGCTGCCATCTTGCAACTGAGCAGGAAATGCCAAGAGAACTTTGGAGAGTACCCTAGTTGATGATGGGGTGCTGCACCGTGCCCTTGTAGGCTTCTTACAATGTAATGACATCAAACTCCCTATTTCAATTCCTTTGAGCTGGATTTCTGGTGCCCAGAGCCAAATGCAATCCCTAAGCAGATGACACAGGCTGTGTCACGACAGCCTAGCTGCACAGAGTTTATAACACCTTAGGGAGGCAGGTATCGAACCAACTAACTAAAATATCGAGCAGGATATGAAAAGTACTCCATTGAAATGAGCAAAAGTCTGCAACACGGAAGCAGAAAGAGACATTTTGGGGTACCAGTGGATCCCAGGGAACCCTGACAGAAAAATAAATGGCAAAGACATGGGAGCCATACTCTGAAAAATGAAGCGGATATTCCCAGGCCAAGGAGCGCTGGACTCCCCGTCCCCCCCCCGTCCCCCCAACACACACACGCCAAGGACCCAGCACGAAGCCAGGAGGGTGGCCTGCGAGACGTGCGTAGTTTCAGAATCATCCGAGGTGCCTGGAGAACTGGCCTGTGATGGCAGCGTGCTGTCTGCCGGAACTTCCTGCATTGACAGAGCAGCTCTCGTAGGCCTAGCTCTCCCGAACCATTTCCCACATTCTCTTCCCTTCTCTGTTTCCTCTCGTTCTCCATCACTTATTCACTGACTGCAAGAAATCAGGTACAAGTCACTGCCTATTACAAAGAGAAAGAAATAGAAGACCTAATAGTTTTCAGTAATTGCTGAAAATGTAATGATTCCTTTTACGGGACTGGTTCTCACCCCAAAGTGATTTTTCCCTGGAGGACATCTGGCAATTTCTGGAGACATCTGTGGTTGTCACAAGTGGGGAAGGGGGTGCTCCTGGCATCTAGTGGGTAGCGCCCAGGAATGCTGCTCAACATCCTACGGTGCCCAGGACGTGCCCACAACAAAGGCTGATCCATCCTAAAGAGTCAGTAATGCCCAGTGAGAAATCCTACTTTTATTTTATTTGATGTTGACCCACGGAGCTGCCCAAGGCTGGCTTCTTATCACCAAATGAGTTCATCGGCAGGAAGTGACTAGATGGAGACAGCATTCTGAGATAATGAGGAAAGACCAGTGGTCCCTTGGGACGCACCATTGCGTTTTCTAATTAATACTGAACCAAACTGCATAGACTAAAGAAGCAGAATAATGCCCCTTAATCCTCCTGGATTCCTTTATACATGGAAATCCCTCTGACGAGATTCTCTATAATAAATATTTGCTTAATCAGTGAATGAAGAAACAAAAGGCCACCACACGGGGTACCAAATGCATTTCTTTTACACTGAAGTTGGCTGGGGATGGGGTGATAGAACGAGGCGCTGGTTTATTAGCTTTTCAGAATGCTAAATAAGCATTTGCATGCGACACCAAATTCTGAGAAGAGTTGTAAAAGCCATATTTACTACTTCATGCAAAAGGAACTTCATGCCAAGAGTAATAGTCTTACAAAAATAGACTTCTTAGAAGAACTTTTTAAGAAATCGTATCGAGCTGCAGTGGATTCAGCCTTTGTTAAGAGCCACATTTAGATCACAGATGGGATATTGAAAACTGTGCTAAATCACAGATGGTATATTTTTTCCTATATTTCACAAAACAGGCAATTTCTACCATTTTTTTCTATTACATTTTGCTCTTGGTAATCCTGTAGATTGGGAGAAAAAAATGAAACTAAAAAGAAACGTGGCAACATTCACTTTTAGTGCTGTTTATAATCTTACTCTTTAGTGGATGGAACCATCACTGAATACGCTGCACTATAATTTACTTTTAAAAAAAAAAAAAACTTAGAGTGTAATTCATTTTAGGTGAGCAATTTGTTTTATGAGCCGTGTATGTTTATTTGGGGTTGCGCTGTTTCTTTATTGAGCGCAATAAAGACACTTCTTATCAATTGATTTGTTGTATCAGCAACGGGCTTCTTTCCAGACTGAAACATGGCAGCTTTTCCAGGACGTTATCTGCCATATAATTTCACCACCGATATGAATCCGGGTTCATTAGGGCCCACTCGCACTGCCTGTTATGACCTAATTGCCAGGATTCCTGCCTAATGGGGGCATTATCTTTCCCTGCACACAGCGTATAACGTGGTTGTCAAATGGGTTCTTTCTCTTTGATGGTTCATCACACACACGATTTTGCATTGTGCCAACTTTTATACAGAACTGATAAAATCAGAAGTTCAAAAGTTCACTTCCAATCCCATGTGACATGGAAACTTCAAAGACTCTTAAGCTTACACCTTTTATAAACAGTCAATTAAAACGCAGGGCAGAAACGGGAGGAATAAAGCGACTATTTTAATGGGTGTTTTGAAAAAAACAGTATCTACTGGGAGCAAATTCTGAACTCTAATGTGGATTGGTATGTTTCGGCTGTATGGTAGGCAGGCCACCCGCTTTCTCTCCAGCCTGGGTCTGATGAAGTGTCTCCTTCTGGGCTCGGCTGACTTAGTGTGACTCCGAGGCCCTGGACGCCTTACAAAGCCTGCTACTGATGCCATCATGTCACGTGGGAATCACGCTAATTTGCACATTTCCAGGGTGAGAAAATCATGCCTTGAGAACTAAATCATGGCCGACACAGATCTCGCAGAAGTATGTATTACAATGTCCTGGGAACAATGGCTGGCACTTCAGTAATGCCACACGGGAAGCAGAACATAAGTGATATACACCCCCAGAAAATGGAGCGGTGAGATTTAACAGCTGTGCAAATGGGCTCGAGAACGTAAAACCAGGGAGCTATGTCTTTAGAAAAGTATTTCTTCTACATCCCCAAACATCACATCTGGTTGCATCAAGTTGTCATTATGACATAGTATTTAAGATGATTTAATGGGTTATTGCAGGGTACGAATCTTGGAGTTTATTTAACTACTGTGCATTAAGAGAATGCAGCTATTTAAACGATCTTCTGACAAAGCAGATAAAAAGCTGTTCTTGATGTCAAATGACTTTGTTATATACTTTATTTTTACTGTAGTCAGAATATACATATTCAAACATAAACAGAGCATACAGAAAGACAAGAGTGAACATGGGGTTTTATGATAGAAATTTACAGCGAGTGGTAAATAACAAAGCATAGAAAACTATTCACCAGTGAACATGTGTTAGGTGCACTGACTCAGTGTATGGATATGGGAATGCCACAATGCAAAGGTGTCACTTCTCTACTGTCCCTTGTTAGCAAACCCCCTGGCCTGGCCCCTCCCCTCCCCCTCAAACCCCTGGCCCAGCCCCTACAACAGGCACCTCATACCACTTCCCCTCAGAAATGCACAGCATTTTCGATACAAAACTGGGGTGCTATGTAGCAGTTAGAACAATTTCAGGCAACTTTTGGAGCCGAACCCAATTTCCCAACCCTTAGCTCTGTCTAGCACATGGCCACCTCCCTGGGAGCACTTAGGGCAACTCTCCTGGGGGGCATCTCATTTACGTGATTTCCAACCTGGAGAAGCATCCCACGTCTTCCCGCGGCCCCTCCTATCCCTGCAACGGGCGTGTTTTGCCTTAGCATCTTTTAAGCGTGCTAAGAACTCCGAATGTGGGAGTGAAATATACAAGCAGATTGCAGTGACTGTTTCACAGTGGCTTAAATAAAACTGAAGTTGAGTCTGGGGCTGGGACAGAGGTCCTACTCAGTAATGTCCCCCGACCTAAGCTCCCAGCTCACCACTCTGCGACCCGTCCTCATGGCAAACCCCCAGTACAGAAGGCAGAATCCAGGAAGACACCAGCACGAACGAAGAGCTGACACTAACGGCCTGCTGAGAACGGTTCCCAGAAACCCACCCGCACCACAGCTGCGATCCCATTGGCCAACACTTACCCTCCACAGCCGCATCCAGCTGCAAGGAGTAGGGCAGAATATTCCATTTTTATCCTGGGGAACCATGTGCCCAGGCAAAATCCTAGCATTCTGAAAGAATGCCACATTACCCCACACAATATATGCATACAGGTGCTACCATGTTTCCCCAAAAATAAGACCTAGCCGGACCATCAGCTCTAAGGCGTCTTTTGGAGCAAAAAGTAATATAAGACCCAGTCTTATTTTACTATAGTATAGACCGGGTCTTATCTAACATAAGACCGGGTCTTATATTAATTTTCTCGTGCGAAGCAGCTCCAGCCCCCTCCTCCATTCCCGCTCGCCTAGAAAAGACGCCTTAGAGCTGAGGGTCCGGCTAGGTCTTATTTTTGGGGAAATACAGTATTTCCATCCTAACAGCTTTCTTAGGAGATAGAAAAGTATTTTTATGATCCCTGATTTGGCGATCGAAAGGTTACGTTTGACATAAAACAAGACTTCCACTAAGGTCCCCTAATAATACATGGTAGACCCAGAATTTGAATTTAGTTTATTCAACAACAATAAGGTGTTTTCCATTGCCCTACAATAATAAATAATACTGTTCAAAAGGAAGGAAGGAAGGAAGGAAGGAAGGAAGGAAGGAAGGAAGGAAGGAAGGAAGGAAGGAAGGAAGGAAGGGGAAGAAAAAGGGAAGGAAAGGAAAAGGATTGTTTTTTGATAGATTTTCTTTGATTTTTAAAATATTCTGGTGCAATGTGCTTAAAGAAAAACAGAAAGAAGGCAAAATGATTATGTTATCTATTGATGATTTTCACTTTAATTTTTGAGGCTTTCCTGCCCATGAATTCCCCATGGTAACCCAAAAGCCCAAACGATACATTCATTCAACAAACCTAAAATTCAAACAAAAACTTGACCACAAGGCCGCGTACTAGGAAGTGGCTGCAGGTGTGGATACAAGTGTAGTTTCTGACGCTGCAGACAGCTTACACGCAGGTAGACAAATGAATGGACTGCAGTGAGCTAAGCGCTGTAGCAGAGGCAGCCACAAGGACCCACGGCGGTGCCAAGGGGGCCACAGCCACCACACTGGGCGAGCGGGCAGGGAGGAGGGGGCTGGAGCTGCTTCGCAGGAGAAAAGATGGGTGGGTCCCAGAGGGTAGGTGGGGGATCACCCAGCACCCTCACGGGCAGCCACGCAGGGAGGAGCAGATGCCAGGATGGGCACCCGGGCCAGTTCAGGAAAAGCTGGGCAGGTGTGTGCATCACAGAGGCAAGGGGCAGGTGTGTACCTGACTCAATATGCAGAGCGACACGGGGGACAGCGGGGGCGGGAGATGAGGAGTGTGCAGGAGCTGGAGGAGGCTGGGCTGAGTGCAATTCCCCAGGGCCTGTGACACGCCCTGGGGAGCCACTGGGAGGTTTCTCAGCCTGACAAAAACAATACGCTGGCCTGTGGGAAAGACCCCTGTGGGAGTGGGCCTGCAGGCGCCGGAGTCACGGGCAGTGCCACCGTCAGAACCGAGCAAAGTCCAAACGGGCGTTCTTCCTCTGGGAGCCACACTTTTTGAAGGATTCATGGGAGCCCCTGAGTAATGCCCCAGATAGGAGAATTTGGATGTCTCTCAGGAGATGCTGCGCTCAACAGAGCCATATATGGTGATGGAGGGAGAACTGACTCTGGGAGGTGAGCCCACAAGGTAATATCGGGGGGTGGGGGGGGGCGAGTCCAGAACAAGAAGGATGATAATATTCTAAAGTGGAAAAAATGTCTGGTCTAACTTCAGGTCACAAAAGTGGAATTTAAAAGACACAGAGAGAGAGACAGAGAGGGAGGGAGAGACGTAAGAGTTGTATGGGAGGAACACAGAAAACAAACAGAAGTTGAAACGCAGTATTTGCATTTAATTTTTGAAAAAACAAATGAGCAAAGCCCTTAACACCAGCCCCCCTAGATTTGGTTCATGTCTCATACGCACCACACTGCATAGTAACCTTGCTACAGAATTTCTAAGACAGACCAGATGGCCTCAGTATCCCATCTTCTTCCATCTTCTGGAAATTACATGCGTCCTCCTACTTTTTGGACCCTGTGTCTGAAAATTTGGTTTGACAGCACATTTCCTATAAATTCAAGTCTCTTAGCACCGGTGGCCAAAGAAGACTTTTAGTAGCTTTTGGGGAGGAAAGGAGAGGGTGGAGAAGCATCAAATCTCAAATCTCTAGCTACAGAAACAAGCAGAAAATGGAGCAGGTACCTGATAACAAGGTAAATATGACAGGAACAACCTAGATCAGATGTCTTTAACCTTTATGGGGGGGCGGGGGTCACACAGACCCGAAACCCCATATCTTTGAGGAGCTGCTGAACACTGTGTATCTTCTCCAAAACCAACTGGCACAGGAATCTCTGTACAAAATTGTGCATTCAATTTCAGGGGGTTCACGAAACCTCTCAAGGCCAAGAGCACCATCATGACCCTGGACAACCGCTTAAAGGCCCCGTCTTGATAATTCTCCTCTCTCTCAACCAAAGCTGTTATCCCCGCGTCCATCTACACTCGCCCCACTGATTTCTGCATTACGTGGTTTGCATTCATCCCGCTCACTCTGCAATGAACTTCGCCTTGCCTGCCTGCAGGCAACCTCCACCAGCTATGAAACCACAGTCTAAAAGGAGACTGATTCCAGTTTCCACTAAATATAAACGATCCCCCAAATGGCGCACACACTCCCAAATGGATTTATAAAGCTAGAATAGATTAGAAAACATCGTGCTATGTTTAGGCTTCATAAAAATGTCTTCCCCTCTCAGCACTGAGACCTGCTCTTACAACGAGGTATTTGAAAGCCGGTGTACTATACGGGTATATATGTATGTACATGTGTATGGATGTATTCTTTAACATTCTCTCTACTACAAAGCAAATTATATAAACTTCCAGAATAAGTCCAGACCCAGCAATGGTCTTGATTTTTTAATGGAATAGAAAAGGAATGGGGTGAAAGAAAACAATTAAAGCAAATTCTATGTTGCTTCTTCTTTTTCACTCTTTGCAGTTACCGAAAACCTTTGATTAGACCTCTAAGAGACCACACATTCAATAATTTGAAGCAAAAGGTTAATGGTGTTGTTACAACTATTATCCCTTTTAAAATCATTATCCTCTTGTTTTTTATGACTATATTACCTTCACCTTTCGATGAACCCACTTCGCCAGCTGTTTCCCTCTGTCATAAAGTTTGCTGAAATCATCGTAGGAAAAGGATAAATGCCATGTTTTATCAATCAAGCCTAAGGGAATCTGAGGCTTCTTATAACCACAAGTGTAAAGGGAGTTTATTGCAAGTTTCTGTTTTGATTTGTAAATTGTCCTTAAGTAAAATACATACCTAATGCCAAGGTACAGAATATAAAAACGCAAGACGGTATACCGCAGAAAACTGCATCATAAAGTTTGATAGGCTGACAAATGAGAAAGCGAGACTATCGAGGACCGAGAAACGCAAACAGCCCCCCCCCTTCCTTGATGAGCTGAGACCTCGGGCATCTCCAAGCCTCCCCGCCCCTGAATTCCCCGATCCTTCACTCCACACCCCCCCAACACACCAAGGAATATGTAAAACATACGACAGATGCTTTTCACTTACACGGGCTACACAGAAAGTCTCCACATGGTTCCAAATTTGATATAATAAAGATATTATCCAATCATGATGCAATAAAATTAAAAATTTGCAATAGAAGTCCTAAAATACCACCACACAATGGGGACTAAAGAATAAATTCCTCCATTACAAGACATTATGAAATATTTATACCTAAAGGGCAGCAAATATCCAACTTGTAGGTTACAGCTAAATAAGTACTTGGAGGGAATTTTGCAGCCTTAATAAGTATGTTAAAGACTGAAAATAAGATAATGAAATATTCAACCAAAAAGAACACAAAAAGGGCAAGAGAACAAATTCAAACGAGGTAGTGGAAGAAGAATAAGCCTGAGAGTAAAAGTTCATACTTAAAACACACACAGATGAACAACAAAACCAAAATCGATCTCCTTATCACTCTCTAGCAAGACTGGTCAAGAAAAACAAGCCTCAAATTGAAATAATTAGGAATAGAAAAGAGACATAACTACAGATAAGTTGTAAGTCACACTTATAGAAGTTATAGAAGTTATACTTTATAGATAACGATGGACCCCAATAAAGTCAGGAAAAGGGCAAGAATTCCCACTCATGGCACATTACGCTAGAAATCCTAGCCCATGAAATATGATTAAAAAAAGAAGCATTTCTAGAGTTTAGTGCAACTACTAAGAAGATACTTTTAAAAACGGGAGGCATAATAAAAATTTTAAAAACATTTAAAAAATATGGAGATAAAATAAGAATATTTTTTTTTAATTACAGACATTATCAACATCTGAGTTTTGGGAGCAGAGGAGGACAAATAGAAATTCTAGAAATGCTAGATAGAGGTTTTATTTTCTTCAGCGATTACAGGTATTGGTGTGACTGAAGAACTCGGGCTCAAAAATGCTTACCAAAACTTAGGGTTACCTTTTAGGGAAGAAAACTGACTAAAAGAGAAGAAGGAACTTTCTAGGATGCGGATTACACAGTGTGCTGACTTTTTGAAAATTCATCAGGCTGGACACTTTTGATTTGAGCGATTTTCTATATGTATGTTATACTTTTATTGAAACTTTTTAAAAAATGACTCTTAAACTCCAGGAACTAGCAAGGAATTATAGTGAGGTTGCAGGATACAAAGTTAATATACAAAATGCAATCACTTTCCTAGAAACCAACAATGAACAAGTGGAATTTGAATTAAAAACAAGTTATTAGCACCCCCAAGATGAAATACTCAGGTATAAATCTAACCAAATCTGAACAACATCTATATGAGTTCAACTCTAAAACTCTGATGAACGAAATCAAAGCGCTAAATCAATGGAGAGAGAGTCCATGTTCACATTTAGGAAGACTCAGTATCGTCCGGATATTAATTCTTCCCAACTTGATTTATCGATTCAGTACGATCCCAATCAAAATCACAAAAAACTATTTTGTAGATATGAACAAGGTGACCCTAAAGTTCACATGGAGAAGCAAAAGACCCAGAGCAGCCAACTCAATACTGAAGAAGAAGAACAAAGTTGCAGGACTGGTATTACCCAGCCTCAAGCCTCACTGTGAACTGACAGTGACCGAGAACGTGTGACGCTGCTCAAACAACAGACAAATCAACCGATGGCACAGAACAGAGAGCCCAGAGATAGAGCCACGTGAACAAAGTGAACTGACATTTGACAGAAGAGCAAAGGCAATATGATGAAGAAAGGACAGTCTTTTTAACAAATGCTGCTGGCACAACCGGACATCCACATGCAAAAGATAATCTAGATACAGACCTCACATCCTCCACAAAAACTAACTCAAAATGATGCATCGTTGACTGAAACGTAAAACACACAACTATAGAACCAGAAGACAATATAGGAGAAAACCTAAAAGACCTACATGGCACCATCCCTGCAAGAAATATGGTGGACTTCATGAAAATGACAAACTTCTGCTCTGTGGAAGGCAGTGCGAAGCAGCGGGCAGAAAAGGAATGTGCTTTGCAGAACGCTAAACCCTGTATCACAAAGCGAGAGCACAGACAGGTGAATACAAACAATTCAACTTGAAAAGAGTCTTCCTATTTGAATACAATCACACGAACTAGGACTGGTGACTTGCAGACTAAACATACTTATTTCATTTCCAGTATCATTACAGACCCTTGCTTTTTACAATGTACGCTGCCTTATCTGTCGTTTACTGTGATTTGAACTGGACAAATGGTCACAAGTTTTCCAGTGGAAGCCACATTTCATATGGTTTCTGAAAATTCTTCATACCACCTCTAAAACTTTAAATGCATTCTCTGCTTTTCTACACAACAAAAATCCCAGGCCCACCTTGAAAACATCCTACACGGAGCCATAAGGATACCTGAGAAAAGGGAGCATCTAGACCAGGGGTGTCCAAACTTTTTTCAATGGTTTTCACCAAGGGCCATATGCGGTGAAATACACAAACAGCCGGGCCACTCACTCGAGGTGAAATATGTATTGCCTCACTTGGTTTATTTAAGTAAACTAAATATATTTTTGGAATTTGCTGCCGGCCAATTAACAATGGATTGCGAGCTGCAGTTGGCCTGCGGGCCGCAGTTTGGACACCCCTGATCTAGACAAAAGCAAAAGTACCTGCAAAGGCCCTGGGGGAGAGCGTGCCTGACGTGACAGAAGGTTGAGTTCTTGCTGTCAACTCAAAACCACCACTTCTTGGGCTCACAATGATACTTTGTTTTCCTTAGGATGTTACTTAGCTTTGAGAGAAGGTTATATGTAAAATACACACACACACATACACAAACGCACTCACACCAACTTTGTTTAATTTTATATCTCAGTACACGAATACACTTTTTAGCATGAGTTTACTTCAGCTCTAATGACATAGAAGTTACAATATTTTTCTTTTTAATCTAGTATTACAGTTAAAAACAAAATTAATGATTAAACCACAGTTTGAATTATAATTGCATTTTAATATTACTGTAAGGAATTTATCTTTAAACTAATATAGATAATAGTTTTTTTTTACTTTCAAAAGGCATGTTAATTATTTCAAACAGAGATTTTAAAAGAAGTTGATTGTGTTTACAATTTCTGCCAAAGTAGGTTTAATATTTTCAATTAAATATTTTAATTGCTTGCACATAAGGTAGCTTTTCAAAGGACATAATCGTTTTCAAGAACTTGAGACCTCCAAACATCATCTTAAAATTCAATTACTTTATAGTACATTTGAATAAATTATAGTTTTTAAGGACAGCACTTTTAGAAGGTTGAATAAGATTAACTTATACAATTAAAATCCTGTAACCTACTTAGCTAGTATGAATACAAAATTTATTTAAATTTTTTATTATTGTGAAATATTTATGTATTCTAAAAAATAAGTAATATAAAGGTATAAGGTATACTAATGATTGCAAAATACTCATAAACCTTCCACAAAGGTTAATAGAACATTAGCAATACTTTTAGAGCCCCCCACACACACGAGTGAGTGTACTGTACCCTCTTTCCTCTATACCAGCGCCCTCCTCCCTTCCACGGCGTCTCAGGGACAACTAGTCTTCTCGAATGTGTCTGCATCATTTTCTTCTTTCCTGTCAAAGTGTGTGACTCCCTCGACAACATATGATGTAGAGGCATAGGCCTCTGAGCGTCATGTAAGTGGTATTATGCTGTATGGTTTCACGTTGAACCCTACATGCGGCTTATCCACACTGAGATATACACAGCCGTCCTCAACTCATTTCCATTGCTGCACAGGAGTCTACCGTATGAAAGTACCACACTGCATTCACTTTCCCATGGTGCACTGGGGCTCGATTTTAAAACTTTGCTATTACAAATGACTGTTCTTAGAAAATCAGCCCTCCCTCACTGCACAGACTTAATAGATGTATTAATTAACAAATGCTGTATAACAAACTGTACCAAAACCCATGGTTTAAAACATGCATACATTTAGCTCTTGGGTCTGCAGGTGAGCTGGCCTGGCTGACCACCCCCGGAGGCTGGCTCCTTGTGGTGGCTTTAGACGTGTCAGAAATTTCTTTCACATTCTTCCTCAAAAGAAGAGAGGGAGCTTCAAAAGAGGGAGCTTAATGCCCCTTCCCTCGAATATGGCCAAACTTCATGCTTCCTTTCTAATAAACAACATGTGGTAGAGTGAAGGGGACACCTCTGACACCAGGTCACAAAAGGCAGTGCCACTTCCAACCTGCTCTCCTGGACTGTTTGCTCTGTAGGGGGCAGCCTTTTCGCTGGCAGGACATAAGCAGCCTGCGGAGAGAGACCCTCCAGCCAACCAGCGACACCAACCTGCCAACCGTGTGAGTGAGTCACGTTGGAGGTGAACCCTCTGGCCTCAGATACTTACCGGTCCAGCCAACCCTTTGTCCAAAACCTCCCAAGAGACCCCAAGCCAGAACCTCCCATCTCAGCTGCCACTGGACTCCTGCCCTTTGGAAACTGTGTGAGGTAATCACCGTCGCCACTGAGTTTGATCTCAGCTGGGACAACTTGTCTCCATCCCACGCTCCCTCTTATCTTCCGTCACGCTAATCCTGACTTGTTCCCATGGCTTGACAAGGTTCCAAGCAGGAGAGCTGACGCTTACAAGCCCCCAGAGGCCTAGCCTCAGAAATGGCACACTGTCATGCCTGGCTAAAGCCGGTCACCAGGCCAGCCCAGGTTCAAGGGTGGGGACATAAACATCTCCCCTCCATGGAAAAAGCGGCCAAGTCACAGTCAAGGGGCATGGATTAGGGAGGGGAATAATTGGGGCCATTTGGGCAATCAAGCTGCCATAACAGAATTGACAGTTAGAACGCCCCCTCTTACTCCCACAAGTGGGCTCTTGATCCCAGTGAAGACAGCCAAACGCTCCCCACCCCAGGAATCGTGACAGGATGACTCAATAGGAAGAGATGAATGATTTCACCCTGACAAGCAGCAGACTGGAAAGGCAGAGCATTAGTGAGTGATACCTAGACTTCAGGAGCTTTTCTACTTCCTGGCCTGTCTGGTTCTTCAGCTTTGCCTTTGGTGAACTCCCGCAGCTTTCTACTGAACGCCCATTCTCCCTCCTCAGGCTCGCTGGGCTCGGTTTCTGCTGCTTACGATCAGCAAACCCAGTGACCTTCACACTCCGCTCGTGACCTCCTGGTCCCTGCAGGAAGTGGCCCTCACAAGCCCTGGTGTCCCTTGCAAAGGTAGGAACCAGACGACACCATAAATTAAGCACCGAGCGCTCCCTCGGATGATCAGTGGCATTTAAAAACCACTTTGAAAAACTTGTTAAACATCCTGCAAGACAAGTGCAAAGCAAGAGCAACTAGTGCTACTGACACTGCCCTGACAGGTCATTTTCTGCAAAGTCTGAAGTGTCTGGCGGTGCCAACACGTGGCTGCTCGGCTGTATGCCAGGCCATTCACGGGCCAGGAGGGGCCCAAGTGCTTGGCAAGTGGACCAAACATTCACGTTCAGGCTCCGAAGGCACCCATCTCACACTTTCCGCTTCCCACTGCCACATGGCAGCTTCAGGCCGCTGCTCTGTGTGCTGTCTACTGCAGGGTACCTTTACAGTCACTCTGGGCATGGAGCACTTAGTGACTGCCACTTCCCGCGGGTCACGTGTCCTTACTGACTCGCTCCACCGATCGGCACCAACTCCCTTCTCGGGTGTGACGCTGTGAGCAGTCATCTACATGCGGAAAGGGAGCCCACGAACTTTGGAGGACGCTGCTTACGCAGAGCCCTGAGCGTAAATGCTGCAGAATCAGATGCCTCCCCCAAAATGTTTACCCAGTGTATGCTCGATAGCTTCTGAAAGAAACTCATTAGTGGTTTTCCAGATTGAAGTTCCAGCAGTTGTCAGCCCGGATGAGCCACGGCACTTGGCAGTAGAGAAAGGGGTTAGGACCACAGCTTTTGAATCTGAAAACTGGGAGTCCCAATCTCAGCAGTCTAAGCGGTCTTGGACAAGTTACTTAACTTTCTGGGCCTCAGTTTCCCCACTGGGAAAAGTGTGCCTACAATAGACACCATCTCATAGAGGTTTCTGAGAATGAAATGTAGCAACAGATGTAACACACTGAGTCCAGAGCTCGCAACATAGGAATAAACGTTACTTGTTACGGCTATTATTGCCATCATCATCATTAACGTGCCTTTATTATTCTCACTAATAATGATAATAATTTCACCTGCCAGCAGCTTCCAGGGCTGGACCCGCGAGGCCCAGCACTACCTGACTCCCCACGTCCCAGAGGCAGAACTAACGCTGGTCCAGGCAGAACATGTGGAAGGTGTGGCAAGACGTTGCGGCCGGTCTAAGTGCCACCACTGGCAGCGTCTCACCCTCACACTTCATCGGGGCTCGGCCCGCGATATCAGGAGGCGAGCCAGTCCTCAGCAGGAGGAAGGCAAGAACAGGGCTGGGCGCAGAGCCAGCGGAGAATGGGCGCAGAGGCCGGCATGGGGGCGAAGGACAAAGCAGCTGATGGCCGCAGCCTGAAGCCCACGGAACACCCCGGGTCAGGTCACACTGCACTGGCCACGGCAGCAGGAACTGTCCAGACCCGTCCTGTCAGCAGAGGGGAGCAAGCTCGCACCATGCTGTCCGGACCAGCTGCCCAGCAGACGGAAGGCAGCGCTGTAATGTGAGCTGCTCCTTGATTGTGGGGATGCTACCGTCCCCCTCTCTGGGCTACAGAAAGGCATGACATCAGCAGCAAAGGGGAAAGCATGGCTCCACAGTGATGGCACATCCGCGGCAAGGCAGAGCGGGGATGACCACGTGAAAGAGCAGATGTCGTCTGCAAGGTCAAACAGAGCCTCCCTCCCCCAGCCCTAAGGTGACACGGAGCCCAGCATCCCAGCCTCAGAGCCATTCCCAGCAGAAGCTTCTAGAACCTCACTCCTCACAGAGGTCCCCAAAGGGGATCAGAATCTACACTGGTGAGACGCCATGGAGTCCGGTGCACGTTTCACCTCCACAAGTGTCCTGTCAGGACGCGCTGACCCACTGGTGGGACTTACGGCATGTGAGTTCACTCCTATGTGCTCTTCCTGCTTTGAAAAGAGACTGAAGTTGAGGGGTGCTGACAGCGTGAAGCATGCTCCTCATTTTAGAAAAGAACAGAGTCTCTCAGTGGTCCCTCCAGAGACTTCTAGCTTATGAGAAAGTCCCTGTGTAGCCAGAACTGAGAAGGTCCCAGCCAAGTGAAGACGGAGGAGAGGCACAAAGCCAGTTAGGACGCCTGGGAAATGGAACAGGAATTTGGAGCAGGAGCATAGTAAGAACCATGAGACTCTCCACTTGACCCTTGACTCTTAGGACATAGCCTGTCGCTATTTCCTTCACTGTTTGCTCATCTTGGTTATTTGTTTCACTTCGTCATTTGTAGTTTGGACAAGGTCACACTCAGTTAGCTGTGCTAAGGCGACTTTCTCTGGCTCAGAATTGTAGGTGGGAACCTCTGCAGTCCCCTGGGAACCAAACTGGCGGCCGGAGCAGTTAGGGAATGTGGGAACAGGAGAAAACTGCAATTTTCTAGAAGCACTCAGGTGCTACCATCTGCAGGCTTCTTTCTTAAAAACTGTGTGCCTTGCTGTGGCCATGAATTTCATGAAGGTGGCTGTCTTCTCAGCAGTTGCTAAAAGACTTGCTCTCTGTAAGTTCCTGTGAGAAATCTCTGAAAGGGAAGACCCTTTGCCCCTCCCTCCCCATCCCCCAAATGTAGAGACCCACATATGTTCAAACTTGACACAATTTCAGGGGTTTATGGAACCCTGAAGAGCTCACTCCTGGCACCTTCCATACATTTTTATTTCTTCTTTGAATCTGTAACTTTAAACCGTGACACTACTGCTGTTTCTGGATAAATGAGGATTTCTAGGTTGTTTTCCATGATTGAGATCAATGAGAACTAGCTCCCCTTTCACATAAGGAGTGGTCAGAGCCCTGGTCCTCACTCCAGATGCGCTACTTCAGCTAGAATTACCCAGAGCGCTCACAATATACCCCAACGCCCAGGCAGGCGGCTGGGATTCCGGTGGGCCAGGTGGGGCGTCAGCATTTGTAAAGCAGTGGTTCTGAACCCGAGTATATTAGAGCCAATGCAACTGAGATGTCTTCACTGCATCCCAAAAAAATCCATGAGGGTGTGGCTAGAGGCATAAAACTAAGGCTGAAGGTGTCTCAGTGTGTCCTTGAAAAGCAGTGGGCCATGATGCTGAGTTTCATGAGGGAAGTTAGACATTAGGTTTTGAGCACATGGCTTGGATGATTTTCTGGAATTCTTATTATACATCTCGCTGGAAAATGGCCTAGTGGAGACCATCTTAAAATACACACACAAATCCAGTCATTCAAAAATCCTGAAATTCTTCACAGGACACAAGTGATAGTCGAAGCTCCCTTGAAATGTTGTAATTACAAATGTGATTTTAACGTGAGCGATGAAAATACATTTTCTTCTCTACGTCTTGACAGGAACCTGTTTGTTCTTGCTCGTAGAAGGAAGACTAACAGAAATGACATCATCACCAGCTCCCATTACACCTAATGTTACAGTTCACAGAGTACTACGCATACACCTTCTCACTGGATCCCTGAGTTATGAAGAGCCTGACTGGAGCAAACTGAGGTTCAGGGAATCCAAACAGCTCATCTGCCATCGTGTCATCAGGAAGTGGCAGAGGCAGGGCTCAGAAACAGGCCTGTGAGCCATCCACATCCTTCCCCAGCACATCACCTTACCAACAACCAGGCCCGCCATTCACGGGGCACTTGTTGTGCATGAGGCATCTTCATGGAATATTCGTTTAAAATGGCAGGTACACAGCTAGGAAGGCAGTCACATCTGCGGCCCAGAGAGCTGAGCCCCTTTCTCAGTGTTACCCGGCGAGTGCTAGATGTAAGGTTTGACCCCAGGAACGAGAGCTCCTGCCCTTTCCACTGCCCTCTGCCTTCCTGTGAGGCAGAGGCCTGCTCTCCAAGTGCCTCCAAATGTCGCACTGTAAGCCCCACACAGCAGCGTGCAGCTCTGGAGCTGACGCTGGAGGCCAGCAGCCCCACCACCCTTGAGTTGTATCCATGAATGAGGGGCGTCACCATGTAAATCACCTTCCATCTAGTTGCAGAATAGCTTTTGTTTGTATAAATGTCCTCCTTTTTTAAGGTCTGGCTGAGGCAGCTCTGCTCTACAGCAGTGTACCCAGACGCACGGCATCCTGTGAAATGGCCCTAGGCTGCCTACTCTACAGTCTTTTGAACCTCTTCTCTGCTGTTAGAACTCTGATTTTGTTCAGCCTGTAGAGGAGAATCATTGGTCTGAGAGGACTGTAAAAATCTCATTTTCTTTTGCCACTGAATGACCTACTAGTACATACATGACTTAGTTTGGGCCAAGAACATGTAAGAAGTCTGTTGGGGCACCTAGAAAATCTATTTTCTTCTGGAGAGAAGGACAGTCTAAAGAAATCTCCCCCTTTTTTGGGTGGATGTGGACTCCCTTGCTTTAGTTTCTGAATTCTGCTGTGGGATACGTAGAGCGGCGGTAACCCCTAACGCCAGAAAGGACGCTGAGTATGGTGGAGGAGGAAGATGAAAGAAGTGCAATGGGTCACCCCTGACAGCGGACTACTGGGCTTCTTGTTAAGTGAATAAGACGTGCTTATTGTTTAAGCCTTGCTGCTCAGCATGCTGCTGGCTGGACTAGAAGTATTACTGACAAATGAGCGAGGAGAGTCTGGTCTTTCTCAGCACAGAATGACATCGGTGCAATTCTGCCTTTTGGCCACTCTCAGGAGCACTGTCCTTTCCCAGGCACTTAATTTGGAGGGAAGAGGAAGAGGAACATCTGCCTAGAGAGGATGAAGGGTAGTACAGTAAGAGGTGGAATTCTGCTCATTGACAGCAGAACCAGTCATACTGCATGGCTTAGGGGTGATTCATCCAGTCAACCAACATTTACTGAGCACTTATTGCAAACATTGCTAAGTTCTGTGTTAGGTGCTATAGGGAATAACATGATGACAATAAGCTCTGTGTTTCAAAACTATATAAGGTCCACTTGGGTTGTCAAGAAAAGGGGCAGAGTAAGAGCATGTTGGGGGCTATTCTAGATAAAGTGGTCGGAGAATAACAGTGATTTCTGAACTTTGCACAGAGCTGGATTTGTGGCCTTTCCACTTTCTTTGAGAGGTGATAAGGAAACTTGGGACTTGTAAAGCCTTATTAAAATCCCACATTAACAATCTAATCTCAAAGAGGACAGTAAAATAACCGTTAGTTTGGGATCCTTAAAAAACGAAAAGAAACAGCATCAGGAAAGATTTTAAATCTCAGTATGAGATTAATCAATCCGTGATCGGTCACAAACTTGGAATTTTTATAATGGAAGAATTTAAAAGGGTTAGAAAATGATGGCCAGATAGTGACAGCTATGCTAGAAGGAATGGAAGACTAAAGAAGAAAATGAAACCAAGGACAGACAAAAGAGCTGTTGGCGTGGAGAAGTAGTCATCAAAGCAACTGGAAATTTTCCTGGACTACGATACTGAAACAGGAAATCCTTTTGGGTGGGGCAGAAACTTGGGTGGCAGGTGTTGTTTACAAAAGACCTGATTCATGACAGGGCCTTATTTACAACAGGAAAGAATGCCATGTGCAACCATTCCCACCTTGGAGAGGCTGTCGGGCCAGGAGAACTCCCTAGGGGGGAAAAGCTTGTTGAGAACCACAGCCTTAATTTTCCCTGTCTGAAGCTCTTTCTTAGGCTGAGAATTCTGAAACTCCGGAGAAGAGGGACTCAAGAACCTGGAGGCGAGTAGAGGCCAACTTTTGCCATTAAGGTTCCGGGGCCGCGCGAGCACCCAAATCTCCTACTGGAAGAATTGCTGAGTTCCACTTTCCAGGGCATCTATTTCCTCTAAAGTATTTCAGATGTAACCATAATTACAGCCAATTCAGCACCAGCTTCATGTTCTAGTACGAACTCAGTGACTCCTGCAAACAAGTCCCACGCTGCCAGAAACCCCGCCCCCGTTGGTACCCATGGGAACGGTGACAAGCCGGGGATTCCCGGTTCCGGCCCCTCCCTCCCAAATACTGTTTCCCACTATCTGTCCACATGGACGCACCACGTCACTATTGGTCAACGTCCCAGGACTGTGCTTTGCCCCAACCAATAAGCGGCCTGTGCACGTGCACACCTGCGCCTCCCGATAGGTCACCACGGCCTGATCACGCACTGCCTACCTGAGCCAGCCGGTGCGTGAAGGCGCCAATAAAATGACTCGGTGGCCATTTACAACCAATCAGCACCAGGCGGGACTCCCAACCGGCCAATGGGCGCGCCGGGGGTGTGCTGTCCCGGCCCCTTTCCAGTCCCAGTGGTGTTTGTTAAAGCGACAGGCCCCACGGCGTGTTCGGGCTCCTCGGGGCACAGCACAGTGGCCGCCGCCGGTGACAGTGGCGTCGCTCTGCTCGCGACCCCGGCTCCAGGCCGCTGCAGACCTCTCTGGCTTGGCCGAGTCACCCGGCGGGATGGGCGGCGAGGCAGGGTCCGCGGCAGCCCTGGGCTCCGAGGGTCGTGTGAAGAGCCTGGGTCTGGTGTTCGAGGATGAGAGCAAAGGCTGCTACTCGAGCGGCGAGATAGTGGCGGGGCACGTGCTGCTGGAGGCGGCCGAGCCAGTGGCCCTGCGAGCGCTGCGCCTGGAGGCCCACGGCCGCGCCACTGCTGCTTGGGGCCCGAGCGCTGGCGCCGCAGCCCCGGCCTCCGCCGCGGAGGTGGAGTACCTGAACGTGCGCCTGAGGCTGCGCGAGCCCCCGGCCGGTGAGCTCAGCGAGGACCGTGGAGTCCCCACCGGGCCGCGGGCGGCTCCAGGGAGGGCCGGGGAGGGGGCGCTGGCAGATGTCCACGTGCCGGGTGTGCCGGGCGGGCTTCTGGGGGTGGGGTCCTCCCTCGGGGTGGTCTGTGCTAGTCTGGTCGCCAGTGATGCGCACGTCGCAATACCTGTGCCCCCCGCACCCCCACCTCACAGCACCTGGGAGATGGTGTGAGGCGGGCGCAGACCTCTACCTGGCGCCCAAGCACCCAACGACCTTCCTCTGGGAATGAGCCGTTGTCATGGAAACCTGTGATGAGCAGTCAGGAATTGAGCATCTGAGAGCTGGTCCTGTCCCTTTCGGCCTGAGGAATGGAGGGCAGCAGCAGTCTGTGCGGTTCCATGCTACGTGCCCAGCGTTTTATGGGTCTCCCCTTCCCCCTTCCCATCCTGGACCTAGACATGCGTCCTTGGTTAATAATGAGTTAGCAAAACGTCAATCTTGGGATAGGGAAGGTGTTCCTGAGAGGTGGGAGTTCAAAGGAAGCGTTTCTTGACCATCATACTTGCTTTCCCTCTTCTGAAGAGCGGGGTAACTTAAGAGTTCTGCCTCCACCTTTATAGCCTTTGTCTTTATTCTTCGCTGCTTTTGTTTCCTCTTCACCTCTTACCCCCCTCCACTCCCCCCCCCCCCATACACTTTTAGAGCGAGTGGGTTCTGGGCATGGTAAGAGTTTCTGGAACAAAGATGACCCTTTCCTATTCACTCTTGTGAAGTCCTGTTAATAGTGTAGGCTTTTCCAGAAGACCCCATGTGGGAACCCGCAAATTGGGTATTCCATTAATATTAAGGGTAAATGCTGATTTCCATTAGTCATAAAATTACTAGGAACACTGCGTCGTCCTTCAGTTGGTAGAAGCTATTTTACTTTTCTGCCTCATCGGCTTCAGCTTTTATCTATAAAATAATAGTATAGATCACACACACGTAAAATGCATTATGTCTGTTTAACCCTTGCTGTGTCTTATACAAAATCAAGAGAATGTGCAGTTTTGCCTTGTCCTGTGGAGAAGTAAGCTGTCCACAGTTAAATCCTGAAAGTGAGAATTGAGTGATCCCAGAAACTGTAGTGACGAAAAACACATTTGGAACCAAAGCTCTCTTTTGTATTAACATGTGCCCTGTGTGAGGTGACAGTTGTCACCTGCTTTTGTGCCTTTTCATCAGTCTGGTTTCCGGGATCAGTCAGCCCATACATGCCTCCCACAGTGTAACAGAGAACGCAGTTTCAAGATGGCTGACTGGAGTCAAGGGCCATGGAAGAGAGAACTAAATTAGTTTTGCTCCAAGACTCTGTCTCTGGGCCCATAACTACTGAAGAGAAGTAAGAATAGCAGTTAGACCTGCTTAGGGGAGGGAGGGAGGGAGGGAGGGAGGGAAGGGGAGGGAGAGAGAGAGAGAGAGACAGAGACAGAGAGACAGAGACAGAGAGACAGAGAGAGAGAGAAATTGCTTTGGTAAAATCTGGGCTAACAGTGATTCTGATGGAATGGAATGTCTAAACACAGACGACTTGAGTATCTTTAGCTTGTTTCAGAATGTGCCATAACAAATACTGGCAAAAATTATGTTTTACTTAAAAATCACAGTCTATTTTAGTAGGTTTCATAGACGGAAAAAAAGAGATTACTCCTGGTATCTGTAGCTTGGAAGAAGCTAGGACTTCACACAGTCATAGATTTTCAGGGTCATTCAATTCCAAAACCTAGCTGAGTATCAGTCACCTGAAGACATGGTTACAGTTTGCAGATTTTCAGGAAGTGTGGCTATGGGATCTATTTTCAAAGTATCTCCCCAGGTAATTCTTTGGAATTGCTAATCTAATCTATGTGCTGCCATTGTGATTTTCTTCTACTTGCATTGAAGAATGGTGGTACAGACGAGACAGACCAGAGAATGGCTTCAGTTTGGGGCAGCCCACCAGCACATCACCTTGTGTGGACCCCCATTCTTCCTGAGCCCTCGTCTCTAACTGTGATGCTCTTCAAGCTCCCACAGCTCACAGGTGCCTGAGTTATAAGCTCTGGTTATAAGACTATTAGCAAAGGAAACATCTCCCTGTGCCATGGCAGTCCTCAGGGCATCAGGAAAAGGGCAGGCGATGCAGCTTGGGGACCATCTTAATTCTAACTACAGAAATGAGAAAGAGAAAAGAAAGAAAACAAAGATTTGATTCCAAACACGATAACCCAACTTTCTCAGTTTTTCTTTCCTATTTGTGTTTTGAGGTGATTCAGAGTCTCATTCTAAATATTACATTGCCTGTACTGATTTGTTTTCTCTATGAAGAGGGAACTTCATCTCTCTCTTATCCTCCTTCAATATCCTGGGCCACTCTGTTCCCCACACCCTTCTTCTATGCTGCCCTGCCTCGTGCTGCTCCCTTCATCTAAGCCCCCGCCCACTCATCTCCATGCCAACCCTGACTGACATCCACTGTGGGCGTGGTCCTCAAAGTGCCCGGCCCAGGCCCCAGTCCCCGGGTTCCATCCAGCGCTCCATCTATGGTCATTACCTGTGCACAAGTGTCTAGCCTCCTTTCCTCCCACAGGTCTGTTTGAGGATTGAAGTTATTCATCTTTATATCCCGCAGTGCCTGACATCTAAGCACTGTAAATTGTGACCTCAAATGAAATCCACAATTTGAAACATTTTAAAGTACTTTCATTGTCATAGTTAGTAACCTAATGATTACAAATGAGGCCTTGCACCCAGCTCTCAGGGTCGCCTTGGGCCTCTCCCTTGCTGGCCATAAAGGGGAGCGGCTTCCCTGCCTTCCAGTGCCACTGGGACACGGGTGCGACAGGCCTGCGACACTGCCGAAGCACACAGGCAGCTCCTGGGCACCCGAGCCCCAGGGACGCGCTCCATCACTGTCGTCACTGTCACTTAATGTGGTCTCACATCGCTGCGACCTGCGCAGTACTTCTATTTGAATGACCTTAATGGCCAATGCTTTGTATTTCCCACCAGTATTTTCTACGTTGAACATAGAGGATAGATTCAAAATGCAATGGGACAATAAGATGTTCTCATTTTCTAAAGTACAAGGTTGAAATGTTAACTGAGTTATTTAAGGTCTTAGAACTCTAGTACTTCAGGGAAGAAATATCCCATCGCACTCATGATACCGGCCTTTTAAGTTTTTAAATGAATGGATGCAGTAGAAACCTTCACTTTAGTATCAAGTGACCAGGCAAAATCTCAGAGCAAGTCCTCAGTCGGCTGCCCTTCCTGGACCTCAGTCATCCCACCCTGCAGGGAATTGAGTTCTAAACTGGAATCTATGAGCGTGAACGGAAGGGGGAGGTTATAAGCATCTCTGCAGGGCCCCCTGACCAGCAGCGAAGCCCGGAGCTGGCTTTGGATGGGAATGACGCCGCCTCTCTGTGCATCCGTCAGAGCTCAGAACCCCCTGGTCGAGCACAGTGCTCCACCCCTTGTGTCTCGGCCTTCCTGCAATCGTTGTAAGCCTCTGTGTGAAATAACACGGAGCTGGCTGACCCAGAGCGGGGACAGGGTCATGGCTATGCTTGGCAGAGCCCCTCTATACCCCAAGTGAACCACCAAGATACCCCAGGAATCAGGAGGCCTGAGTATAAATGCGTGACTCTTGCTTACTCATTGGTCCTGATGGTTTTGCTGTTTCGTATTATTCTCAATATTCATGATATTTAAAGTACATTTTTCATCTCGTTTCCCATCCCTACCCAAGGAATACATAGTCTGATTTTCTGTGGTGTACCCAACATAAATCTTTTTTTTTTTTTGGCTAAATTAGTTTTAGACCAATTTCTTATTGGTATTTCATGTTAGTGTAATAGTATGGTCATGCTGATATAAGACTAGGGTAAACAAATGTTGGCGTATATGTGTGTGTGTATATACATACATATATACTATATATACATGTGTGCACACATACTTATGTATATGGGAGCTCTGGGCTCTGACATTTTATGGTAATTACTTACGTAAGTGTCTATTTAAAGATAGAAGCCATACGTACACATACAGACACACACACATACACACACACAAGTTCAAACAATCAAGTTCTCGAATTTTCCATCCTGCGCTTACATGGTGGAAAGTTCACAAACTTAATAGTTTGAAACGGATTAAACTTGGTACAAACTGATTCAAACTAACTCTCTACATCTCAGTTGAATGAACTTCTGGAGTATATGTGGCCGTAAACATCCCTTTAAAAAAAATCTGACTTTGATGGTGAAACTTGTTGACCTAACACTAACCTTAGTTAAAACAAAATCTATTCTCTTTTTTAGGTGAAGGCATCCTCTTATTACAGCCTGGAAAACATGAATTTCCGTTTAGCTTTCAACTTCCATCTGAGTAAGTGAAAGTACTCTGCCTGCCGCATACCCATCCCCGTGGGTGGGTCCCAGGTACTGTGGACCCCCAGGTCTGCACGCTCATCCTGAATGGGCCCTCAATGGACCTGCCCTGCTCACACCCTTTTCTTTTAACCAAAACCAATCTGTTAACCAGCTTTGCTGGGTTTGTTTAACCGAAATACAAACTTATGAGTTCGTTTCTTTGGCTTATGTCAGACCTTTGGTGACGTCATTCACCGGGAAATACGGAAGCATTCAGTACTGTGTGCGCGCGGTTTTGGAACGACCCAGGGCTCCTGATCAGAGTGTCAGGCGGGAAATCCAGGTGCTCAGTCACATGGATGTCAACACACCAGCGTTACTAGTAAGTTCCTTCCTTCCCGTCTGCCTCCTTCCTCCTTCCTTTCAACAGCCGCGTCCACATGTAGCCAGTTTAGTGCTGGTCTGTCCTGTCACTTTCTGAGCCAATCTTGTAACCCACAGGCATTCACTATAAACATGGGATTCTAGGTTGAGCAAATTACAAATTGTGTGTGTTAATACTACTGATTATGTCCCTGTTGTTCAGGGTTGCTTTTGCCAAAAAGTTATAGAGGCTTGAAACGCATTAATAGGGCTTAATAATAATAACGCACACACAGAGAGCAGTGCCTTTTACTAGAGAGGCCGCTGTCGCAGGGCTGTGGCATTCTAAACGCGCCAGTAATAGCAGCTTGAGGAACAGTAATTATGGAAGAGTATTAATCACGCTCAGGCTGTCATTGAAGCCGGGCCATTATGCTATGGATCCTTCCATGTCATTTTCTGACATTAAGTAAGTGCGTGCAGCTGCCGCAGGGGTCTTTTCACTTATCATTTCCTTATGACAGATTTGGCCACATTAAAGCATTGAACTTCTAATAAGCACCGGGAATACTGCAGACGGATAAGGAAGACTGGGCTATAAGTAACAACAGAATGGGCAAGATGGGAGCTAATGAGCGCGAGTCTTTTATCTAAACCCGTATTATCAAAATAATATAAAATTATACCTCGTACTTTTCATGATAGCTACTGGGACCTAATGGTTCTTCATTTAAATATGAATGAATGATTTTTTTTTTTTTTTTACTTCATAGAAAATACTGGGGTAATTTAAATTTTCTGTCATGATACTGATGTTACAAAGATGTATTTTCAGTATTGCAGGTTTCTTTTTCTAGCCAGTGCTTTTAAAGATAAGGGGGAAAGCTAGCAGTTAAAATTTGTGTAACTCTCTTCTAAAACATGAAAATGAAGGAGAATTTAATGTCCACCTTTAGATGGTGAAAATATTACAAATATGCCCTCTTTGCATGGTCCCTTGTGGCCCAAATCATAAAATAACCAGCATCCAGCTGACCTGGTTTATAGTTGACTTACCACCCACTTAACACATTTTTTGTACATTGACAAAGTTAAGTGTCTTGTATTTTTAAAAACTACTTAGAATTGGGAGGTTACCTATTTCTAAACTATTTATGGAGCCATTGTGGCAAACGATTTTAAAAGATTTTATTTCTTGCCCGAAAAAGAGATACTATTTATCCTTTACTGTTCTTTCTATAAAGAAAGAGATATTGTAACTGAGTTTTACAATGAACACGTAGTTTGTGCATCTTGTAAACTAAGCATTTGAAATCTTGTGTCGTGTCTTCTGATAACATAGAATAGATAGTGGGATGGTGAGTTCAGTAATTTTTTGGATCCACTATTACACTGGGTATGTTTTGCTGTCATTACACAAAAACCCAAAAACCATTCCAAGTTAAAGACACTTGAAATTTCTGCCTAATAATGCATTTTGAAGTAAGGAAAAAGGCTGTTTACTCATTCCACATTTTTAAATGTCAAGACACGGAGAACATTCTGATGACTGATTTTTGTATATTTTCTCCTTTTACCTGATCTACATATAAAGTCCTTTAAAAATTAGTCCCATCATGTTAACAGGTACTATACAGATTTTGATTGCTTTTTTAAGGGATGGTAAATCATTTCCCAGAAACGCCATGACTATATGTATTGCACTCATTGGAGTCTGAAAACTCACCTTAGTTTTCCTAAAAGGGGAATAATTCTGAATGCTTTGTGTCTCACTAAGTATTTTACCTAATATGTCATATGAGGCTAAGAAAGCTTGATTTGGTTTTTGGAAGACAGTTACAAATATTTACAACTACTTAATGAAGAGTAACATAATTTTAAGTTTTGTGAATTTTCTAGACTTGTTTAATTAAAGTCATTGTATTATTTGAAATTTTCAAGACCCCTGTATTGAAAACTCAAGAGAAAATGGTTGGCTGTTGGTTTTTCACTTCTGGTCCAGTTTCGCTGAGTGTCAAAATTGAAAGAAAGGGATATTGCAATGGTAAGCAAAATGTTTAAAAGCTCAAATGGAAGATTTATTAATTTTACGAGCTAATTTAAGTGATTTTTAAATACTGTGTTATGTAATTTATGAAGTATATACTATTTGAAAACATGAATAAAATTTTGTGGTTTGAATATAGATAATTGGTGTGTAAGTATTTCTGAATGGATCCGTAGGCCCCAGTAAGACTCCTCCTATACCTGACTTCAGTCCTGTCACTAAAACTAGAAGAGTGGGACAAGGCCAGCACCTTATTTCCATGTTGCCAAAGAGTGTCCAGAGCAGTGGGACGCAGGGGAGAGCTGCTGTCCTGTGACAATGGGCAGGCGTCCTGCCTCCATGCTGCGAATACAAACGATGGGGCTGGAATGCAGGACCCTGGCAATCGTAACCGTCAGGCTGGTGTGTGACCACCCCTGGGGGGGCTCGACTCTGTGCAGTGAGGTGGCCCCCACTCCAGGTTCTGGCTTGTTGGAAGTGAATGGGGGATGGTATGACGGCAGGCGTACAATGTGGATGTTAAACTCACCGACTCCGTCCACTGTGTTATCTGTGCCTTGCCATCTGTTTTAGAAGTGAAGGCTTACGTCTCCTGTTGGGCAGATTTTCATTGGATGGGCACTAATGAGTTTGTTAGTGGTCTTTTGTACTAAACATGGCAATCGTTGATTTGTATGTCTTATCTTAATTTTTAAAGATGCTGGTCATTTACGTATCGTTAGAACTGGTACCTAACATTGCCACACTGGAAAGAGGAATAATGTAATGGTTAGACAACAGCCTCCACCACAGCCTGCCGTGAATTTTCATGCCTCCAGCTCAAATGTACAATATACGTTTTCCATCAGGGCTTCCCAATTTGCTAAAGTCATGTTGCAAACGTGTCTGCTTTAGTTGGTCACAGCTGTAGTCCACTGGGGTGAGAACTTTCTGGAAAGGCTCTGAAGGTGTTTTCATTTTCTTTTTAGGAGAAGCTATCCCAATCTACGCAGAAATAGAGAATTGTTCCTCTCGTCTGATTGTTCCCAAAGCCGCTATTTTCCAGACGCAGACATACTTGGCCAGCGGAAACACCAAGACCGTCCGGCACATGGTCGCCAACGTGCGAGGGAATCACATCGCCTCTGGGAGCACGGACGTCTGGAACGGGAAGATGCTGAAAATCCCGCCGGTCACTCCGTCCATCCTGGACTGCTGCATTATCCGAGTAGACTACTCCTTAGCTGTAAGCAGAGCTCTTTCTGAAACTAAAAGTATGTAGAATGGAGCAACCACTGATAGATAGCCTGTCACTGTGCATGTGTACGTGTCAGACCTAGCAGTGGGTTTTGAGGTCAGCAGCATTATAACAAATTGTGGAATAGATGAAAACGGGCCTTTGTTTTTTAATCAAAAACTATCCCCCTCCAGGATTTAATTAAATAACATAAAAAGGAAGGTGCATGAAGCGTGCTTGTGTATGGAGAACATGTACTTAATTTTCTGTTGCCGTTAAGGAAGTTGTGCTCACGAACAATGAAGTACAATGCAGGAACAATGCAGTTCCCAGTCACAGAGCGCTCACTGTATTTTGCGTGCTCTTTCTTGTTCTTCATTTTGTTTGGTCAGGACAGTGTACAGTTGTGTTGGGGGGAGGTGTGGCAGGTGACAAAGGCACTTGTTTCTATGAGAAAATAAATTAACTAGCCCTACTTACTATCAGGTTTAACTTTTTGGTGTGCCTTTCTCTTTCTCTCTCTCGCTCTCTTTTTTTTTTTTTTTTTTTTTGGTATAATAGGTATACATTCACATTCCTGGTGCTAAAAAATTGATGCTTGAGCTGCCTTTGGTGATTGGCACAGTTCCATACAATGGTTTTGGCAGCAGGAACGCCAGCGTTGCCAGCCAGTTCAGCATGGATATGAGCTGGCTGACGCAGATTCTGCCAGAACAGCCTGAAGGTAAAATGTGTTGAGGTGCTTTTAGAAGGACGTTTGTACATCAAGTACCTACAGCAGGAGAGGTCAGATAGTAAGAGTGCAAGTGCTGTTTAATCCTGCCACTGCAACTCGACTTCCTCTTCCTGCTTCTGAAAAGTCACACGTTATTCTTGGAAGGGACTGTGAGAGGTTAGTTTATCCAGGACACAAAGCTACAGAGGCCAGATCCAGGATTAAAATCTATATTTCCGATTTATATTCGTACAACAGTAAAAAATAGAATTAAAGTACAGAGTGTTATATATTATATTTTCTGTAGCCACATTTCAATGATTTTTTTTAACCTACACTGTAACACACGTCTCAAAAGGGTAGAATATAATCAATGTTAGTTTAATAAAAGCAGACTCTATTAAATATTTTTGGTTGTAATGGGCACAAAAACTTGCTGATTAGAGGGAAAAACACCATCGTTTTATATTCAAATTTAGGTAACTGTCTTGTTTATGTAAGAGTTCGGAAGAGAATAATGTAATTAGAGTTTGTGTGGATTTCTTAGCTCCAACTCCATTTCTGTTTCAGCTCCGCCAAATTATGCAGATGTAGTGTCAGAGGAAGAATTCTCCAGACACGGCCCTCCTTGCCCTCAGCCCCCCAGCCATGAGGGAGAAGCATGCTGTCCCATGTTTGCCTGCATTCAGGAATTCCGGTTCCAACCCCCACCTCTTTATTCAGAGGTAAACCCAAGTAGACTTTCATTGTGCTGTTTGTAAACACTACTTTGTAAGCGTCTGTTGCTACTTCCCGGCTAGTAGGGGGCACACGGTTTTTACGGTGATGGAAGATTCTCACTGCCTCATGGGCCACCTTCTGTAGCATTTTCCTTGTGGCCTATAGCGGGCCATCACAGACCAGGCCTGCCTTTAAGGTGTTAAACGTGGCCTGGGATACTGAGAACGGAAGCAGCCTAACCGGGACTTATGGCGCCTTGGCTTATAACCGCTGTGCAATTAGAAAGAGGGACGAGACGCACTTTGGAGAATGCGACGGTAACCGTGCTCTGCTCTCCTTTGCAGGTTGATCCACACCCTGCTAACACAGAAGGCAGCCAGCCCGTCTCCTTCATTCTCTGAACGAGTTTCAGAAATCACTGTGACCCTCATCCAACTAGAGTGGCTGTTGTTTCCCCTGCCTTTGGGGAAAAGGGAGGCCACAGTCACTTAAGAACGTAAATGAACATCAGCACCAAGAAATTACTCTGTGAACTTTCCAGTGGGCCGCCAGTCTCTGCTGTGGCCACATGTCCCCTTTAAAGAACAGGAGGAAGGGGTGAGAAGTCACAGAACGCAGTGGAAGGCCTGAAGGTGACAGAGAAGTGAAGGGTGCCCTGCTGCCCCAAGAGAGAGGAGTCTGTGTCCCCCGTGGGAACACTGTGAGTGGGGCTTTGAAAAGTCTCTTGGAGTGGAACAGAGGTGTCCTAAGCTCTGGCTGTGGCGGACTCACTGGAAGGAGACCTATTTTGGAGCAGGTAGCGGCAGAGGCTGTGCATGCATAGGAAAAGGCCTATCTGAGCACCACGTGAGACGCTGGCTGCCAGGGTCTTCGTGGTTTGTCCCATGTCCCATAGGACTGTGGTCCTCGAAACAAGTCTTTCTCAGACCACTGCCTTATGGGGTCCTAATGCAGCGATTCTGTTTTCACTCTTTCGATGGTACTTTCAAATTCCGTTTATGAACTGGTGGCAGTGTTATGAAACCAAGCAAAAGTCCCTGGCCAGGTTTGTCAGTCCTAAAGGGAAAGGTGGATTTCACTATGGAAACACATTTGTGCTTTGAACCCCCTTAAGTGCTTTAACAGGATACATGTTTGATTTTCCTCATGTCTCATTTACCTAAGAGCATATTAGGAAAAGATGGAGGGGAAGTTTGCATTCTCAGGATGCCCCGATAGGCACACAGGGAAAAAAAGTCAAACAACAAAAAAGGCCTTTTCCTAACCTACCTCTAGTGAGTGATCAGATTTGTTTTAAAACTCGGCCTCATACGTCTCCTTTGAAGTATCTGCTACTTTGCAGTGGCATCTCATCTCCCCCTCGCTCCACCAGACATTGAACTATACGCTCAGCACTAGCTGGAAGTTAATATATGTAACCAAAGGGTCGCTCAAAGGAAATGCAAAATCAAAAACAGCGGTTTCGTAAATGAACTTCTTTCCTAGCAGGAGATTTACGTCTGCTGGGGGCAGTCACTGCCTTGTACCCTGTTAATCCAATTCCTTAGTAATTATATTTAAACTGTGATTTTGTTTATTGTTTTGGTGCAATATTTTATTATCCTTTAACCTCAGGATATTCCGACCAACAAGATTGTGTTGCTGCTAAAAGTCTGAGGAGTGTTTTTACGGTTCCCCCCTCCTACTCATGGTCACACGTTCCCTTGCTTTTCTTCATATCTGTTGGTTTTGTGAGCTGAGAGCATTTCCGTGCTGGGGAAGGGAGGCAGCAATTCCCACGATGGAGATTTTGGACCAGACAAGGGCTTTGGTTTGCTCCATGTCCTAAGGGACGCATCTAGAAACCCTGGTGCTTCCACGCAGAACACTGTACTTTATTCTACGCAGAACAGCTTTCTTTCGATCAGTATATTTAGTGAGAAGTGGAAAAATTCTTCTGAGGTTAAATTTTCCATTTAAAAATTAGTTGGCCACTTGATCAGGGGTTTTTCTGTAAACATTAGGTAAATGTATGGTTTTCACCTGCCTGGACAGACGTCTGTAATCATGTAAGCATCGCATGCGTTTCTTGCAGTGTAAGCCACTGTTTAAAATCACACTGTGAAACTGTTGTTTATACCAGCAATCCTGGGACGGAAGTTGTCACAAAACTCTGCTCCCTGCTTTGGTTTTTTTATGTTGCCTTGGTTTGTTTGTGCGTGTGTTTTTAAACTGATATGTGTATTTAACTGTTCGAACAGTTTTCGTTTTACTTCCAAAAAGACCCTTTTCCACTATTTTAGTTGACTTTTCATTTGCAGTTTACATGCTTTGTTGAGACTTTGTCCATCTCCATGATACCAAAACAAAGTGAAGAAATGAAACAGTAATGGAGGAAGGAAAGTCTCATTGTTGGCTTCAGGTAGAAAAGCAACTACTTACTAGAATCTTTCACGGGGATATCACCTTTTTTACTAGGGAATTCATGACGTGTGCCCACAAAACTGAAGGAAAGCTGATGTTGTAGCACTTAACAGAATAGCTAAAAAGTGCGACTTGCCTTACTGAATGGATATCAGTGTATCTGATCTTAAGCAGTGGGTTGAAACTGCATACGTTTTAATCAAGAAATGATTTTATAAATGTAGAAAATCCTACATTGGGACAGACAATACTTGGAGATGAAGATTAAAATTTAGTTGCTGTATTTGCTCATATATCTCCCTCTTGTTTAGTTTGCAAAGAAACTGTGGCCTTAGAATTTTCTTTTTGATGCAAAAATTTTGAAATTGAAAATGTACAGCTTTTGGCACACAAAACCCTTCCGGGGTCAGAACTTCACTTTTTATGTTTTTTGTTTTGCACAGTAAGAAACTCAGTAGGCAGGGGTTATGTTTTTGATAAGTTAACTATGAAAACCTTTTTATTTTTATTATTAAAAATGTAACAATTTAACCCACTGGAAAAAAAAAAAAAAAGATTGCATTTTGTATTCTAGTTTGAACCCTATGGGTTCCTTTTGTTAATAAAATGATTCCATTGATGCTGTAAGTTGCTAGTTTGGTTGCTTTGTTTTGTTTTTTCGTAATACTGTGACTTAAATTGTTCTAGACTTAAGGGAAATCAATACCACAAAACAAAATGTTACTGCTGGGAAGATCCTTTTGTCTATGCATGCTGTCAGGAGGCCAGGCTCAGCCCTGGGATTTCTGAGGCTGTTTTTACAGTGGGCTCAGTTTCCCCAAGATAATCAGTTTTTAGCATCCCATGAAGAAATGTGGTTGGGATGAGTAAGTAAGCTTAAGCTGTATCACTCGTTGAGAGAGCATTATCTGCTTTTGTCCCCAAGTAACAGGGGCCACTTTATAAAGCGTCCTGAGTGTTCATGCTTGACCAGAATCTGCCCGGGACTGACTTAGTATGTCTGCTGGGCACTCAGTGGGCCCGTACTGGGAGGCACTGACCGGAGTAAATTAAACCTCCCTTTCAACGTAAATACCCAAATGGATACAAGTCATATGTTTCCTACAAGGAATATGTAATGGTATGGCATCTCAAGAAAACTGCCCAGACCTCTATCCTGGAAAACCTTAGCTAAGTGGTAAAAATTAGCCCTGTGATTTTTTTCTCCGAGTATTTACAATATGTGAGATGGTATTAAATAAGAAATAGGACATTTCTGCATCCACATTTGCAATCAACAGATATTTGTCTCATGCAATAAATACTGAAGCAAAATTTAAAAGATTGCTATTAAAATTTCTGTAGTTTATGTTGTCAAGTTGTGGGTTATAAAATGTAGAACTAGGCAGGACATTACAAAGAATCTAGGACAAAGCCCTCATATTACAAATGCAGATACCAAAACCCAGAGGTGTAACCTGAAAGTTTGACCTACATTCTCTGTCAGAAACCTGCTCACTCTACAATTTCCTAATTCTACGACTTGAATAGAAGTTACGGAAATAGTAACTGCTTTGAATTGCACAGCTTAAGACACAGACCTGGATTCTAAGCATAAACTAAAGCAAGAGTCTTCGGTGTCTATATCTAAAAGTCCTGCCTCCTGAAAGGATACCAGTCTTTAAATTATTTCATAAGTATGTTTAATTAGTAGCTGGAATACTTTCTTCAGCAGAAGGATTTGTTTCTCATTTTATCTTTTGAAATAATTATAGACTCTCAAGAAGTTGCAGTAACAGTAGAGAGATCCATCACCCAGTGTCCCCCAAAGGTAGCACCTTATGTAACTAATACATTTTCAAAAGCAGTAAACTGATGTTGATACGACACATACAATTAACCGGAGTTCAGGCAGGACATGGATTTCACCCATTTTTGAATGCACTCACTGTCCGTGTGTATGCGCTTTGTGACTAGCTCTGTGACATGTTACCACATGCCTAGGACCACAGCACCCCTGCCATAATCGAGATAAAGATGCTCCATCCCCACCAAGAAACCCGCCAGCGGCCCCAGTGCAGTCACACACCCTCCCTAATTCCTGACTGAGCTGTTCTCCCCTCTACCTTTGTCTTTGGGATAATGCTACAGAAAAGGGATCATTTGGTATGTACCTTTTTATTTCTATTTTCACTCAGCGTAACAACCTTAAGGTCTAGGCAAGTTGTTGTATCAATAGCTTGTGCCTTTATGTTTCAACTGAGACATTTAAAAAGGAACAAATTGACTACCGTTTAAAATTTCATTTTGCAACTTGCAAAGAAAAAAATGTGTAACATTTATGTGCATGTGATACCTTTGTAAATACTTTGGTTTTGAATTTGAGAACTACTTTTTGTGTTGAAAATAGATAAATGCAGGCTTACATAAACTTTGAGGGGCTCGTTTTTAGTTTGCCAAAGTACTTGAAGTATTCTTGCTTTAAATAGCAAGCTACTGCATTATAAATGAGCAAGATACACCTGTGATGCAAGTATAAGCCAAGGAAAAACTATCTGGGGCTGTTTATCCTATCAGCTTCTGAATCTGCTAAGTTTAATGTAAATTATACAGGAAAGAAACTACACTTGGCCTGAGTGGTTTTTGTATTGATTTTTTTTCTTTTTTTCAAGTCTTTTTTTTAATTCCCTCCTTTCCAATCCCATTTCCTAATGTCTATGATGAAAGGCCCACTTGGAAGCTGAGAAAAATTTAGTATAAAATACATACTTAATCCTTAGTGAAACAATATTATAAAATACGGACTTGTCAAGACTATTAAGTTTTTCTAAGCAGAACTCTTATTTTACAGAAGTCATTACACGTTCATCTCTCACCCTTTCATCTACACTCTTTACCTTCAGGCCCAGTCAATCTGTTCAGGTAAGAATGTAGTTCTGTTACACAGGTAGAAACAGACCATGGGTCCCTACTTCACAGGAAATGACTGGAAAAGAAGCCATTTTCTGCCTGCTTCTCACCTGTCTTCCCCCCAGACACTAGAAAACGAGTCGAGGTGTCAGGGAAATATTAGTAAATGAGTAAATCTGTCCCAGTAGATGCCAGGAATTCATCCTTTCCTTAAGAAACGAAAGTTACTGCATGGTATAACAGCCATTTCCCCACCCTGTCCCCAGCCCCATCTCTATTTACTGACAAAAGGGCATAAAGTGTTGCAAAACAAAATAACGCTACTCACACCTGTGGTATTTACTATGTTCTTTACACATACAAACTCACTCTACCATAACATAAAGATGCCCTGTTTTTTATTTTGTCTTTTAATCTTGGATGCCAGAACCCGTCTGCGAGTCCATACAATAAGCCATTCAATATATGATAGCTTCTGCATTAGCTATCACCGCGGATATTCCGATTTGCCTGGACTGGCTTATTGAGTTGGTTCAAGTAAAGTATAAAGGTTTAGGTCTACAGTTAATTACCTTCCTTCAAAAAAATCTTACACACACACACGGGCTCTGTTTCTGGACTGGACACAACCTCACAGGCCAGGGACCCCAAAAAAGGCTTGTGAGCATCACCGATTCACCCCCCGACTAGGAATACATAGCACACAAAGAACGAGCCTGAGTTTTGGTAGCTGCTACACTGGTGGGCAGTGGCCAGATGAGGGGTGGGGAGGCTTTCAACGGAACAATCCCTCTTTCACATGCATCCGGAATCACTGCAGCACAGAAAATTAAAAGCAAAACCCCAATGTCCGTGGCCTGGCTGAGGAGGGCGTAGGAGCCAGTGAGTCTGCATAAGAAACGACACTGAACACTCTCTATTTCGGAGCTTCGCTGCACATCAGGCCAGACCGTCCCGAGAGAGCTGAGATTATGGAGAAACAGTTCAGGAACCCAGGCACCTTCATGGTTTGTTTTTCTCCTGCCGAAATGAAAACAAGTTCAAGTATGTGTGTGCGTATAAATAGAACTAGGATATTAAGCAAAGGTCTCTAGTCTCCTTTATCTTCCGTAAGAGGATAAAGTCAAAGATTCTTAAGAGGACCTACTTCTCCGGAGGTGGATTTAAAGCAAATCTCAGCGTTTGTGGTTTCATCCTTAATTCAACAGCTGACCATGTGAGATAAATGCAGAATGCTGCTACCAGAGGAAACCAGCACCAAATAACCGACTTTTATCTTATCTGACATAACAGAAAGCCTAGGTAAGGATGTCAAAAGACAACTTATCTCTGATGGCTAAGCCTGCAAACACCAACAGCTACCCTCTAAGAGAATGGCAGAATCACATGAGGTAAATGTTTTTCTTTTTTTCCTAAGAAAACTTACTGCATCTACTCAAAGCCATTTTTAAAACAACCAACTCTAGCATTGTTCTCCCAGAATCAAAACAAAACTCCACCCCACTGCCAATAAGAAGAGGCTTTAAAAGTATCTGTGTGGAACGGGGGGATTTCAGATGGTGTCAGATTTGCTTCTGATCATGACACACGAGTGGCACAAGGAAGACATGAGTTGGTGGGAGCCCGGCGCCCCGCTGGCTAACCTTTCTGCAGCCTCGCCCAGCCACAGATGCTGGGTCTTTGACCCGTCAGCTTTTGCCTGGCTGCTTCCAGATAAACAGGCCCTCAGCAGGCTCCCCGGAAGATGCTGGTGGGAGCTGGAAGTTGTCTCATGGGCCCCTGTGGTCTGAGCCTGGACACCTGAGCACCTACCTGCCTCGCTCAGCCACTGCCTCGCACCGGCTGTGTGACCCCCATGTAGGACTGGGCACGTTCCCTGCCCCTAGCTGTTCCCCGACTATTTCCCAGGTAGCTATACCCATCAGTGAGCTCGGGCTCAGAGTCAAGCCAGGTCCTGCCATCCCCCCCACGATGGGCACAGTCACAGAAAAGCAGGGAGTGCCAGAACCCCAGCCCCCAGAGAAGCCACCGTACAACCAATGGCCCCTCTGAATGAGAACCTGGACAGAGGAGCCCACTGGGCTATGGTTAGGTTTCCATGAACATGTCTCCCTGAAACACGCTGACCCCACAGGTGGTCAGGAGACACAGGACCAATCTCTTCCAGAGGAGGAAGAGCTTCTGGGCATCTGGGTCCCCGCCTGATGACGTCAGGTCCAGGGGGCCCCAGGCCAGTAGGAGAAGGCACAGGGGCACCTGCCCTGGTCACCAGGAAGGAAGTGGGCACCCCGGGCCCACAACCCTGCTTCGCATCTCCCCTTGGGTCTCGCTGCCTCTTCCGCAGCAGCCGGGGCTCATCCAAGAAGCATCCGGCCACAACTTGGACAGAACCTGTTAGGAATGTGGCACCTACACCAAGTCTGGCTGATGGACCTTTCTGCCTGTCTCCTTTTCACCTACTTGGCTGGGGTTGAGGGGCTCCGTCTCGCAAATGAGCTTCTCCTACAAACGGCCTCCGTGTGAGCTTCACACAGACTCAGAAGCCCAGGGAATTTTTATATTTATTACAGAGAGAGGCAAGCATCCATTCTGCCTGTTTCCATTAACACAGACTGGCAATTAATGTGTTTGGTTCAAAAGCCTTCAAACATTTGTACACCCATTTGCACGCTGAAACGGCTCTGTTTCCCAGCGAAGCAGGTGGTTAACTATATGTATATTAAATTCATAGAGAAACTGGTAATTTTCAATTATAATTGTCAGTTCGCAGTTTACATGAGAAGAATTTTTTGAATAGACCCATTAGCTGATTTAGTTAGCTGGAGTTTTCATAAATCATGGTTTATTTGTTTATTCTACTTATAACGGAGGGATTTTCAGTGTTCTCCCATGAATCAATAAATATTTACTTTGGTGTTTTTCTGCCCAAATGCCAAGTTTGACAATGGATGAAATATCATTGCGTTTTCTTAAACAGCTGTTTGAATGCGGCTGTTTTAGTAGATCTTTTGTTTAGTATTATTACTCAGATAATGGTCTAAAAGTTTTATTCATTTGCTATTAATTTGTTTTTTATAAATAAAGTCAAAATAGGGCTGAATCGCAGTTCCTTGTAATTTTACAATGTATTGTACTTTCCTGGTAATGCCTTTTGACAATAGAAACTTTCAAGCCAATGAAAATCTGTCCCATTTTCCTAAATGATACCCTTTAAAGCAGAAGTCTGAAATATATAGCACTGACTGGCACATAATAAAATCTGATGGTTTTTGTCGCCATGGATAATATTTCTCTTTCCTCGGCAAGAGCCGTCATTTAATAGCCTGTCACCCGGCTTTCGCAGCACCAAGAGCACTGTGACACCACAGCTCTGTGGGGAGCTTGCTGCATGGCGGCTGAGAAGCTGAACCCCATTCTAGAAGCAGCGTTGACATGTCAGCCCTGTCGTTTCCTCGTGTCATTCCCAGATTTCTCCTCTCATGGAATCAGGCAGGACGTGCTCACTGCAGGGCCTGTGGCGAGGGGAGGTCCCTGGTGGAGGGTTTGCAGGTGGTTTTCCTCCAACGTACCTGTAACTGGATAGGAATCCATCGCATTCTCCCTCCTCGGTCCCTCCATCCTTTCCTGTCCCAGCCTCTGGATGTGAACCCCTCAATGTAAGAAACAGGAGGCCCTCCCCTGGTTTCCTGAGGGTCCAGCCAGGTGTATTTTTACACTACATAGAAGGACTACTGATGACTGATGCCTTCAAATGGGGCTCACGGGCAAGACGTGGAGAAAAGTCTCTCTGAGTTACTCAGCGAGGCATGAAAAGCTAATGACGGAGAACCTTAAAAAGAGATGTTTTATCTCTGATCGCTGGGAAATGCTACAAATCGTTTGGTGCCTCATAAGCCGCCATCTATTTTGAACAAACATGACTGTGTCCTTCTCCTTTGAAAGCAAACGTCTAATGCTCTCTCCTGCTCGTCTCTGAAGAAACATCCCCTGTGAGGGACAAAACGCTCGGCTCTGACTGGAGGTCGGCGCCCACTCCACCTGCAAAGGTTTGTGAAGTGATCAAAAAGCCTCTCTCTTCTCTCGAGTCCATTGAGATTATCAAGTGGGAAATCGTAGGGGGAAGTGTGACGCTATTCTCAAAATACATGTTTACAGGCAACTACAGAACATTTCCTGGAAAAAGACATCTAAGAGTTTGTTGTTCAACAGAGGGAAACAGATGAAGTCAGAGATCTGCCCGAGAGAGCGGCGACACCAAACAGCATCAGACTGGGCTTTCACTGCCTGCGGGCGCCCCAAACACACAGCCTTAGGCAACTCTCTGGGCCTCAGTCTCCTCATCTGAACAATGGACATAATGATACAACCTCACAGCTTGTGTAGGGTCATCATGGGGTCCCATCCGCAAAGCACAGATCTCATAAAGTATGAACGTCTCATAAAGTATTGAACATCCATAAATGGATGCTCCATAAATGTTAGATGAATCTGGAAAAGTTATGTCATTCATTCGTACCAACGGTGAGCTGAGTTCAAGTTGATTCCAGGGAGATTCAACATGCAGACCCCTCCTCTGCTCAGCCCCTGCCCCGAGCTGACCCTCTACCTGGTAGTCCCCTCGTAGCACCAGCCCTCTTCTCTCCCACGGTAGTTCTGGGCGTCCAGCGCAGCCCCCACAGGGGCCCCAGGTGGCCAACCTCTACCAAGCGCCTGCGGCACAACCGCTCAGGAGAGAAGTGGGGTGGGGTGGCGTGGGGAGAGCTGTTTTCTCATGTTTCCATAAAGGACTTCAGCACTCAGCACTGAAGGTCAAGGCATTATCAGCAACTGATATGCTATCAGTGTCAGGTAGAAAATGAGGGGGGGAAAATAACACAATGGCCACCTTATATAAGGAAATATATCTGCAGCAACAATTGAAGCTTTTTCAATAATATTTTTAATAATAGATCAGGATTTTCGGGTGTGATTCTGTATAAGTCAACAAAGCCCCTACCATATTCCAGCATATTGCTCGAACATTCTGGAAACATACATCTGGGTGGGCATAGGTCAATCCTTTGGGCAGGTTGGTGCTTGAACCCCAAGAGGATTCCGGACATGTAGCTGGAGGAGGTTTCATGAGCAAACGTCAAGCCATTTTCTGAGCAAACAGTTTATACATTGGAACTCGCTTTGCCCTTACGACCATTCTGCCACATAATTATGACCATCGTCTCTTCCTACGAGATACACCCAAGCTTCAGAGAGCGTAGGACACTTTTTGCAAGTTCTCAAAACTACTTGACACTGGAACTTTATGTACAAGCCAGGTTTCAGACTGCATGGCTGTGCCTTCCGCCCCGCCACAGTACCTCCCAAGGACGCGAGGGTCCCAGGAGAGAACCGTGCCTGGTGGCAGCAGGCGCTGGGGAGCCCATGGACCACCCGCTGCCTGGGGGCGTGGGGCGTGGGGAGGAGGGAATGGCTGGGGGCCACGCCAGGAGTGGGGCCAGGGCACTGCAGGGAGCTGTGACAACAAAGTTGTCAGAGCAGTAACGCCCTGAGGGCGCTGTCACCGTCTGTCCTTGTGAGAAGTTGCGGGCACATGCAAGGACAACTGCTCTTTGGCTCGAGAACGGGAGAGCCGAGCAGCACAAACACAGACTGGGCACAGGTGGCACCGAGGAGGAGGCCAGTCAGCCTTTCTCCAGAAGTATTTGCTGAACGAGTGTGGAAGTGAAGAAGGGAGAGCAGATCAGATGTACGGAGGGGTCAGCAGCCCGGGAAGGTGGCTTTTGCAGAGAGGAACCAGATAAGGCCACTGTGGTTTTCGTTCACAGCTCCCTTCTCTTCTGTTTACCTTTCCGTGTTTGTGCTGTGGGAAGGAGCAGAACGGGCTAGAACCTCCGTGCTTTCTCTCACTACAACTGTGGGCCTCTTCCCACTACTCTCATGGTGTATTCCACAGCGACCTCTCATCCCCTGGGGGGCTTCCACGCTGACATGGAAAGGACTGGAGATCACGGAAACCAATGTATCCATCTACAGGGGGGAAACCAAGGCAGGAGACATCTAGGAATTAGCCCAAGGTCACCTCTCTGGCATTTTCTACGCCGATCCTAGAGCTGACCTTCAGCTTTCTTTAGAGTTGAGACGTGCTGTATGTGCACACATTGAGAAAAAGAAGCAAAATACACATAACTGGCCCACTGACCTGCAATACGAGTATCTGAAAGGTCCCCTTCTGGAGTATGAAACGGAGAAGGAACGGTCGTGTCACACGGGTAGCAAACGGGACTGATTCAAGCAGGGGAAATATACAATAATCTTCCACATCTATTCAGGAGTCAGGAGGTGACAAAACCCTTTGAGTTCACTGTTTCCACTTGCCCCCCACAGCGTCCTAGAGACACCCTTCCCCTCTGCAGACGAAGCTCAGGAAACCCACAGACAGAACACAGAGCCAGAGCGGGAGCCCAAGCGACACGCATGGGCAGAGCTGAGGTGTCCTCGTCGGCAAGTGCTCACCTGCTCTCCTGCACCCTTTCCTCCCTCTCACGGTCCACACCATCCCTTCAGTGTCTACACACATCCCTCTCCGGAACCTGCAGGCATTGTCGCTAGCCATGGGACTGTCGAAGAAGCGTTTATGTGGCTCTCCCGTCCTTGCGTTTAACAATTTCTCTTTCTCTTACAATTTAAGATAGAAAAGTTCTGCGTAGATTTCTAGTAGGCAAAGCATAAGAAATCACAGAAGAGAGACAGTTTCAGTCACGCTGGAGGCCGTGGAACGCTCAGATATTTTAACTCTCCACGGTGAGATCTTGTTTTGTGAGATTCTAATCCGGTTATTTCAAGTCAAAGAGCTTCCTGACTTGATGACATTGGTGGGGGGGGAATCCTCTGCAGAGACTCTTTTCTGAGACGAATGTCAGCGTTCCAACTGTTAGATGCCACGCTCCCTGTGGCATCTAGATGCCACACCGTCCTGCACAGAGAAGCCTCAGGTACAGACTCAGGACCTGGAGGTCCTCTGTCCGTGCGGAGACAGTGTGTCCACAAAGACACGGCCACGTCTGGCTTTTCATCAGTGCATTTCCGCAGCCCAAAACAGTGTCGACCAGAGAGCGCTTTGTCATAACACTTGCTACTGTTGTTACTGCTTAGAGGCGAGTTTTAGGATAGGAGACACTTACTAACTTTTGATAACAACAGTGCCACCACCAAAACAAGCAGAAATAACCTCATCTGTCGCAATGGGACTCTGCCCTCTACTTGCCAAGCTCTGGGTTTGTTTTCCAGTGGCATTCGCCCATCTCTGGAGCATAACTGTTTGGGGGTGTCACTCCCTCCTGTCTGGGTGCCACACTGCCCTTTGTGAATTCATACAATAAACAGGTTTGGGAGTGATGCCACCTCATTCTCAGCCTTCCTTTTCTCTGGTTGTTGTTCACAATTCAGGCTCTAGAATTCTATCTCTAGGTCTTCCTGTCTCTGGTGACTGCATTGCAGCTTTGGTTTCCTCCATGGGACACAGTACAAACACGGCAACTGGGTCACCCTCTGCTTTAAATCACTTCTTGTCTCATAGTGAAAGGGGATCCGCTTGAGGTTCACAATGGAAGGGACTGGTGTCAAGTCAGGAAACATGAGCAAAGGTCCCTGGGATCTAATCCTCGGGAAATGGTTAAGTCTTTAGCAAGGAAAGCAAAGAAACGGCAAAATGGCAGGCAACAGAAGTGTTCACATGAGAGCTGGATTCCTGCAGCCACATAGAAACAGATGTGGACATACATGTCTACATACAAATACATAGAGAGAGAAATCTCCTGAGGCCGTGATGTTCCTACAGGAAACCGGTCCTGTTTTCAAGGTGGCTGAGGGAAGCCTCTCAGATTCCGACCTTAGAAGGGAAGGAAGACGGTGCGGAGGAAACAAGAGGGCGTTTGCAGACACTTAAGACGTGACCTCACATCTAAGCTCTGACAGCGCTGTTTTATTTTCGCAACCTCCCCTCTCGCTGCCCCAACCCCACTGCTTCTGGCTCAGTTGTTCCCACTGGCCTGTGGAGCCCAGTCACTCATTCAGAAGAGTCTTTATTGAGCAACGAGCCAGGCTCGAGCTGCTTCACCAAAACACCGATGGAGTTGTGGCCTCTTTAGGGGCAGACAGACAATAAACAAGGGAACATACAAGAAGTCATGCAAATAGCGGTTGACAATGTGAAGCAAATACATGGCGGGGGTGGGAGAGTAGCTGCAGGGGTGGCCTCCTTTAGCGCCCAGGAAGGACTCTGGGAAAGGATGGCACGTAGGCTGAATGACAGGGACCATGAGAAGCCAGCCACCCCAGGGCCAGCCGGGAGAACAGTCCTGGCAAGAAGGTCAGGTGCAAAGTTCTGAGACAGGACAGAGCTTGGCAGAGTGTGGTGGGCAAGGGGAACTGAGCAGGAGAGAAGAGGAGACCGGAGCGAAGCCGGGCGGCCGTGCACCCCCAGCTGTGCCTCCGGAGCTAAGGCGGCCCCTCTGCTCCTGTAACTGACCAGCTCACAGAACTTCTGTCTGTGACGACGACCCCTGACATCTCAGAACGGGACAGGCTGGCGAGGTCTTAATGAAAGACGATGACGGAAAGAAAAGAAGTATAGGGATATCTTAGTGTTGTTTTGCAGCCCATGGAAATTAAAAAACTGTTTCAACCAAGAATGGCAGCAATCTTCCTAAAATCTGATGAATCTCAAAATTCTGGAGAGTTCCTAGGTCTGGATCTCTTACTAAAATTCGTGGAATATAAAGCTGGGTTGGAAGGAAAGAACTTGATGGTTGTTTATGGGGTAGGGTAATGTCACAGGGAACGCATGAGCTCGGCTACGCTGGACTCCTGCATTGCTGGGTGACCCTGAATAAATCACTTAACCTCTCTGAACTTGCTTCCTCTTCTGCCAAATCCTCACACAGTCATTGTGAGAATTATGAAGTAACAGTGGAGGTGCAGCCTACATTAGTTTGAGCTCCTCCTCGCTTCATGTAGACTATGGGACAGTAAATCTTGAAGAGGAGACAGGCGCCATTCAGTAAAGAGAGGAAAAGGTAAAAATGGGCGCAGGGTTATTAGCTATGCCAGAACTGTGCCTGGAACATAGCATTTGCTCAGTCAGTATGTGTGGGGTGGATGAGTTTTTAAAGGCCCTGAAGCCTCCACAGGAAGCGCTAGGAACAGGCACTCACAGGGCTCCCGGCTGTTTTGGTGGGTTCACTCCCAGTTGGTTTCGTTTGTGGTTTGTAGCACTTCTTCTGGTTTAAGAAATAGCCAGGGAGTGATGGGAAAGCAGTGGGGGAAAGGAGGAAAGACAGAAATCTTTGCCCTGAAGGAAATCTAACCCAAGAGATTATCCACCAGCCTAGAGTATCCTTTGAGACTTGGTTTAAAAGATTTGGTAATTTTCAAAAATTAAATAACTTCCACTGTTTATATTAAATCCAGAAAGTGCAGGAAAAAACAGGAAGTCGATTGCTTGACACTCAAAAATAAATCAATACTTTCGCCTTTTGTTTAAATTACGAGTTCAGACAAAATTGAGATCGCTTTGGGAGCTCAGTTGCGTAACCTGCCTTTTTCAACCACTATGCTGGAAGCTAGAAGGCTCTTCGTCAACATACATTTTTCATGGCAGCGTAACAGTCCTGACTAAGCGTGTCCAATAATCACTTAAGCAGGAGCCTACTGTTGAGGACTCACATGGTTTCCGACTTCCCCATCACATACCCTTTGCTGTTCTAGCTTCCTCTGATGGGGGGCGGGGGGTGTGAAACAGGATAGGTGCATACGCTAGGCACGTGATGTATTTCTAGGACCAGGACGTGCTCCACCAGCCTCCCACCCAGCAGGGCCCCCATGGCCGTGAGTGCCCCCCCCCACCCCACCCCTGGGAGCTACCTGCACATGGACAGTGGTGTCTGCCTTTCCTTCTCTGAGACCAGGCCCAGGCCCATCGTCCTGACTGGCCGGAACGCTCAGCCCCTACGAGGATGGAGGGCTGGGCGCAGGGGGACGGTGTGCAGGGCAAGACCTCCCGGCTCGGGGTCCACACAGGCAGAGCTGTGTGTTCAGCCTGAGGGCTCCTTTCTCCAAGGCGGAAGGCTGCCCCTGCCCTGCCTCTTCTCCAGCTCAGGCTGGGCCATGGGGACCACTCAGCTCTCACGTGACAGCAGAATGGACTCAGGCTCCGTCCTCAGAGCTTGGAGACTCACAAGACCTAAAAGCAAACACCTCTTCCTATAGAAGGGCTGCCATCCACCCTGGGCAGACAGCTGACTTAGTCAAATAGCAATCTCTCTTCCCCCCCACCTCTGCCCTTCTCTCCACTACACGCTCCCTGGCCCCCCAGCCCCGGCCAGGCTGCACCCCTACAATCCTGGGTGTGCGGTGTACACGTGCCTATGTCCTGTGTCTTGTGCGAGGCCGGGACAGCCAAGCTCCTCTTTACTTTCCAAGTGTTCGGCATCAATCGGAACCAGGGCAGGGCCTCAAAACCTGTGTGTTGCCCTTTATTCTCTAAGGGGGGAAAAAACAAAGCTAGTGTCCAAAAAATGAGCCCCGTGCCAGCGCAGGGAGTGCCATGACCTCCGCTGGCAAAACGAGGTCTGCCATCCCCTGACACTGCCCACACAGCTTCGCAATCCCTGCCCTGCAATTACTTTTGGATTCTAGACTGGCCCTGAGAACAACTGTGACGACTTTCAGCCAAACCTCCTTCTCCCTGTCGCCCTAGGACTCACTTCAAATGCTTGTTCTTGCCCGGGTTTGGCTCTGCCCCACGATGGGCGGTTTCCATAAGCTCAGGCTGAGGAATTTGCTGGCATGTAAAGTATTCTGCTGCAGGACTTTCTGGGAATTCCCAAAATGCTCTGAGCACTGAATTGATGGGAAATCTGTGTCCAAGCTGCTGGGAAGGAGTCCAGTTCGCTGTGCCCGGAACAGGTTGGAAGAGATGGGTGATCACCTCTGTCCTATAACACACACAATCTGCCTGCAACTTAAACACCAATTTCCACCACCCCTGAAATAACCCCCCACCGATTTCCACAGTGTCCACCTTGCCTATTCACTCTGTGAAGTTAAAGAGAATGTAATGAGCCATCACTGTATCTTTGAAAGAAGACAGCACAATTACACTCAGCCCAGGGCTCCAATCGGAAAGGCTCAAACTCATTGTTCTTAATGAAACCCCCAGGGAGGCGGCTGGGCAATTCGATCGAAAAGAGTGATTCTGCCAAAAGTGGCCTCTCAGTGTTTTCTTTGAGCAGAAAAGGGCTCTGCCTCTCTAATTTAAAGCTTCCTCACTTTTGATAAAAACAAAGTCTTTAACAAAATCGTAGGAGAGGAAGAATGTTTAAGTCCCAGCTACGTTACATGGCGTGTGTGGGCGATGAAAATGAAAGAGTTCTCTCTTTCTCAGGGGAGGCCGTAAGGCATGAGAGCCACACACGGCATTCACCGAGTTGTAGCCCATCAACCTCCTGGCTTTAAAGGGCACGTCGCACAGACGAACTGCGGGCAGGGTGGCCCTGACCCCCGAGTGCGGGCGCGAGCCGGCACCACGGGGCCTGCTCGGAATGGGGCCTGCAAGTCAGAAGTGGTGGGTTTTAAAAGCCACAGTGGCTCCTGACCTCCACCCAAATGATGGAGAAACAGGGCAGCAGGTTCTTTGGGCCTTTCCCTGGAACAGCCAGTAAGTGCAGGAAGACGATTTGAGAACAAAGGATCCAAACTAATAATATTGTGGTTCATTCCAACCAACACCCCTGTCACCCAGCATAAGAATGTCAGTCGGAATCTGTTTCTGGAACTCCACAAAGAGGCGCAATCCATTAAGAGGCCTCCCGTCTGCTGGGAATGTCCCTCACGGCTGCTGTCCTTCCTGCCCCTCCGCTCCCAGCGAGCCATCTTTTAGTCAAAGACAAAACAAACTGTACGACGTGACGGCCACACGCCTCCTGGCGTAGGAGGCACTTTGGAAATGAATCTCACGCCCAGTTCTCCCGACCTAAGACAGCCCTCACCTCATTCCTACAACCGAGGAGCCAACGAAGATGAAAATAACTTTTCATTTTCTAAGGGGCTGGTCAGGAGAGAGTATCAACCCTCCACCACGTGTCCACAGTGACACACTTCGCTTAGGAGTAGGGTTGCCAAAGAATTAGAAACGCGTGTGAGTGCGCGTGTGTATGTGCGTGAGAGCCATGAGGGCACAGGCGTGGCGGCCTTGCTACCCCCAGGGCATCCTCTGGGCTGTAAGAGGGGAGGCGGCTGCTCCAGTGCCCCCTTGCTACGGGGGTCTGCACACCCCGCTGCTCTGGGCAACCCCCTGGGTGTGCCACCGCCCCTCACTCCCAATCAGCTGGGAAGCCAAAGACAGAAGGAGAAGGGGGTGGGCAAAGCATGTCCAGTCCCAGCTCCTCACTCGGGCACATCTCCGTGCAAAGCGCTCCTGATGGAGCCCACCTCAGAGGCGATGCGTTTACCGCGGCCCACGTGGAGCTTCTGACAGGCTGTGTGTCCTGTGCCGGGTGTAGGTAGCTGCCCCCTCATGCCACACGCCCTGCACGGCCAGAAGGCAGGACATAGGAACGGAGGAACAGACAGCCATCTGCCAAGGACCAGACAGGGAGAGGAAACAGAGTTCAAGGGCCCTGCCTACGCTCCCACTGTGTCCCCTCACTGTGCTCAGGACAGGCCCTGCGTCCTGGACGGACATTGTCAACAATCTCAGATCTAAAGCCCGGGCCCTGTTCCACTTCACCTCATGGCCAGGTCAAGGGCTGTGCCAGCTGAAGGGAGACTTGTTGACAAGGACCTACCCAGAACGTATGACTAGAGCCATAGACATCACAAACCGGTTCCGCTCAACAAACACTCAGTGAGTGTGAGGTCTTGCCCAAGGAGATTTCACAGCTGCATCCGGGAAGATGGGCACAAAGTCTTGAGATTAGGGCTAAGACGGACCAACGCCCTGGGTGCTCAGGGATCGGCCGGGTGTTTCAGGAAAGCTTCCTGCAGAGTGTCTTGCCTCACTTCATACCTGCGAGATGAGTAAGAACCAGCCTGGCGGTGACATTCCGGGAAGGAGGCAGGGTTGTAAAGAAAGGCATGAAACCCTACGGAGCAGTGCAGGCAGCTCGGTTTTATGGGAGCAGAGCCACGGGGCTGGGGAGACCTACAGACAGGTGAGAGCAGAGGGGACGTGTTCAGATGTGCAAGTTAGTGTGTTGTTAAACTTCACTGTAGCAGGTAGGTCCAACGGGCAGAAAGGAAAGCAGAGCAGCAGGGCACTGTGGGACTATCCTACGTGACAAAGGCAGCTAAGCCACTCAAGTCCATCTGGAGAGAAACCACGTCCAGTGGGGCTTTAGGCTGCAGGAATTGGCACGGAGTTTGGCAGTTTCTAGGATAAAGGAGCAAGCGAGCGGGCGTGCCCACGGCCTGGGGAAAGACGGGCTGAGTGCCGCCATGCGCTCAGCAAGCTTGCATTGCACTGGAGCCCGTCACCGCCATTCCTCACCCACAGAGGCTGCTTCAGCCACTGCGTGGGAGAGGATGATTTGCGCCTAAGAAGATAAGTAACCAAGGGAACCAGCAAAGGCATCTCGCACATTCAGGATGGGCAGGAGGGAAGGCTCTTTTACAGCCAGAGGAAAGGCTGACGCACAGACAGGCTCGCCGGCTTCACAAACACAATGCTGCTCCCATGAAGTGAGGAGGCCACGCGCTCTGTGGGTGATTGGCAGTCACCTGAACCAGCCTTTTGGAAAGATGAAACTGGAAGTCTGTCCGCCCTCCTCTCCCTTTCAGGTGGGTATTGGCCCTGCTGCTCACTGAGCCGTGAGGAATGAGGCCGCCCACAGGCCGAGGTGGTGCCATTACTCTGAGACCTTGATTTCACGTGGTTTCCTTTATTGTAGGCTCGCGAACTACTCCGAAACCCTGTTCTGGGAAAAACACTCGCTGAGTGTCTCTCCCTTACTCTCCCACTCAGAACACTTCACCTCCGGTCACCAGATGGGCGTGGGTTTCTCCACACATCAAGCACTTCTCTGTGACACCAGCGGGGTGTCCCCTAATTCAATTTGGCTCTGACACTATCCTCGTGGAGACAGGACCGGAGCTCACAGGTGAAGGGCTCAGTCCCGCAGGACAGCACCCCCTTCAAATGCCAGTTGCAAGTCCCAGTTGTCACCTGTACTTCTGACCGACTGGCTATAAATCAGGGTTCCCATGACCCCCTCGTCGGGTTCAATAATTTCATAGAATGGCTCACAGAACTAAGAAAAGTACTCACGTTTAGTGGTTTATTATAAAGGATGGAGGTGAACAGTCAGATGGAGAGGTTGCCGGGGGGGGGGGGGGGTGTGAGAAGAGTCCAGGAGGGTCCTGAGCTTCTGTCCCTGTGGAATTGGGGTGCCCCACTCTCATCAATCCAGAAGCTCTTCGAACCCTGCACGTTCGGTAGTTTTAGGGCGGTTTTATCATTAGGCAGAGACGGATCATTAAGTCCGTTTCTAGCCCTGTACCCCTTCCCAGAGGCTAGTGAGTGGGATGAAACTTCTGCTTCTACTCATGGCTTGTTCTTTCTGGAGACCAGCCCCCATCCTAAAGCACCCAGGAGCCCAAGAGTCACCTCATTACCACAAAAGACACTTCTATCACCAGGAAATTCCAAGGGAATTAAGAGTGCTGTGCCAGGAACTGGGGGGCAGAGGCCCCCCCTATTATTCCACAAACCCCCATAATGTTTTCCCTCTGGAATGTTGACGGCATCTTCGAGTCTCTTTTTTTACCACTTAGTCACAAGGAAGCCAGTTTTGTTTTCCGAAATTGATTTCAGTGGCAAATGATCATGTGACGAGGAAAGAGTAAACGTTTCTAGTCGTATCAACCAGTGTGAATAGGACACAAGCAAAACTCGAGCATTTGGTCAATTTGGTAAAGAAATGGGGACACGAACACCAGGAAACTCGGCCCGCCATCTAAAACACTCCGCTTTCCTTCACGGAAAACAACCACCGCGGCAGCTGTCTGCCTGAACCAAGCACTCACTGGCCCCATCCGTCCGGCTCAATCACGAGCTGCTCCAGGCACGTGGCCTGCACCTACTTCCGGGCGAGAACAGTCTCTTGGTCACGATGCCTTAGTGATCTTCCCCCCGAGACCAAGGGCCTTGGGCCCCAGGGATCGCGCCCATGACCGAGCGGCAGGGACCAGCTCAGCACAGCTCCTGCTAGCCGGCCACGCGCTCTCCCCGCTGTGCCACTCAGCTCTGGGTGCTGGTGTCAGAGAGTCGGAAGCTGGTGGCTGGGTGTTTCCAGTTGTGGAAGCCTGATATTCAGGCCTTGCATAATTTAAAAAAATCAGTATATAATATGAAAACTCAATCAAGTTTTCTCTGAATTGAGCATCCAGTATCTTCCAGGGCTGTGTGGGGTGTAAAAGCAGCAGAGCATAAAGGCAGCGAGGAATGTCCCAAACACCCTGCTAACAGCTGGCATTTCCTGGGCTTGTGCAGTGAGTGCCAAGCTTCGCCTGGGTGGTTTGCAGGTATTAACTCCTTCCACCCTCATCGCAGCCCTGCAGCCACGGTACTATTATTTTGCCCATTCTACGGATGAGGAAACTGAGTGACCACGAGGCCACACATTCAGGCAGACGGTGGGACAGGGGTTCAAACCTGTCCAGTTAGGAGCACAGACGACAGGCTATAGTCGTGATTTATCTGCTGCCTCTGCCACTCACCAGGGGTCACCTTGGGAAAAGTGCCCCTTTGCTCACAGCCTCTGTTTTCTCCCCAAGGACAAACTGGATGATTCCATTGACCGCACTGGTTGGTGGTCGGGATGGAGGGGGTCCCAACATCATTTGTAGAGAGTTTTCTTAGAAAAAGCCCAAAACATCCCACTGCAAACCTGTTAGGAGCTTCTAGTAAGAGAGTTCCTTGATGTAGCTAAATACATAAAGATTTCTTTAAGCGATTATAAACAATCTGTAACTAATGACAGTTTAATCTACTTCTAATATTGAATTGTTTCCTTTTTAAAACTTGACTTACTGTGAGGGGCAGTAAGTATGGCCGCACAGGGGACGCAGACCTGTGACTCATTTCTCAGGTGAGTGGCCAGGCGTCTGTGATCTCGTCAGCACACATGACATCAGCAGTAGCCCCGATTAATAACCTGCACCCCATAACTAAAGCTCCATTGTTTTCCTGGAAGCACTCCAAGTGAAAGACAGTCCTAACCCTGGCTGATTACTAAGGCAGACTGGCCTCTCTGAAAAGGGAATGTCATTCCTGTGACCTGTCAGTAAATTACGAGCACCTGTGTAGGACCCAACTATGCTCACACCTCCTGAATTCTGAGACTGACATTAGCTAGAGGTTCGGCGGGGGCTCCTGTCTCACTCGTGGGGGCTTGCCCTCGGCTTTTCTGTGTTTTGTGGCTAATCCTCTCCTTTCTGCGTTACATCAGCTATTCCTTGCTGCCAGCCTCCCGTCTCCCAGCATGGCTGGGTATTTCTTTTCACCGCTATGTCTCTCCTCTAACAAACGATGGGACATAATATGACTGTTCTATATCTTGATTTTTTTTAATCTAACAATGTATCTTAAAGATCTAAGTGCACAAAAGCCACCTTGCTGGTTTTAATGGCTATATAGTATTCCTCTGTCTGGCTGTGTCATGATTTGTAACGCCAGTCTCCTCCTGATAAGTTCTCTCCAATATTTTGTAGGGAAATAAAAAGTATATGCATTTTTTAGTTTTGAAAGATATTAATATCACCGGGCATCTTCCACACATGTCACACCCATCTATAAGATGTGTCCATGGCCACTCCTTATTTTCCCCTTTGGGTTGTCTCTATTCATTTGTGAAAACCCCGTATGTTTTAGAAACAGGCTATAATACTTTTCAGTCTTATGGATTACATATATTCTCCCCTGTATTTTTAAATGTTTTGATTATTTTTAGCTACGTGGAGTTTTTCTATTTGTAAGAACATACAACTAATATTTTCATTCTTGGGTTCTTCACTCTTTAGCATTTAAATTTTAATACATCTGGAATATACTTTAATGTAAAGTACAAAGTGTGCGTCCCAACATTTTTTTTTCCAATCCCCAGAGGGATGCCTAGTTGCCCCCACACATTGATTTTATCAGCTTGTAAGGTACTCTCGCCAGCCCTTTCCTCAACCTGGAGACTGGATTCTCTCCCTTTAGGAGTTCTCAGACAGCAGCAGCCCTGTTTCTTAATAAATGTGGGGTGCTAGTTAGTCCGATGGGTCATGCCATTCCTTCATCATCAACGTGCCCTCTTCTCCAGGAAGGAGCCGCTCAGCATGAAACATGCAGTAATACTGCCCATCACCAAAGATGAACTTAAATGAACTCGGCCACCCAGGTCCTTCTCCAGTTGTCTGCTCATCCTTACAGCACGACTCCGTGAAACAGTTATCTGCCTGCTTGCCACCTCAGTGCCTGTCCTCTCACGAGGCACTGTCCCCACCACTCCCTCAAAACAGCTCTCGTCAGCGTCACCAGTCACCTGCACGGGCTAATGGTGTCCAATGGCCAGGCGCCGGTCCCTACGTTCCTTCACCTGCCAAACAGCAGCTCACATGCTTCTTCCCCTGATTCCAGGGCACAATCCTCACTCCGCCCTCCTGCTCTGACCTGCTGCTCCTTCTGTCTCACTTCCCCGCGTCTCCTCATCGCCCATGGGAATTACCTAAGTTCCGGGGCGAATCCCCAGATCTCTCCTATCCCCCTCCTCCCTGGGTGACCTCATCAAGTCTCCTAGTTTTGAACAGCATTTAATTGCTAATCACTCTCAAGGTTCTAGCTCCATCTCAGGCCTCAACACTCAACGCCAGACTCATGGAAAATCACCTCCTCAACACTTACTTCTCCTTTGTTGTCTCAAATTAACGTGTCCCAAAACAAGTGTCTCCTTCCAGCTAGCAAACCTGCTACTTGCGTCCCTCCCGCCGAGGTAAATGCCAGCTTCCTGCTGCAGTCCTTCAGGAAACGCCTGGGAGTCATCCTGGGTGGTTGTCTGTCTCACATCCCAGAGCCAGTCAACCAGCAAACCTGCCGTCTCTACCCTCTAAACACACCCGGAACCTGACCACTGCTTACCATGCCACGGCCGCCCCTGTCCTAGGCTCCAGGCTGGTCCCCTTGCTTCGGCCCTTTCTCTGCAGCCAGAGTGCGGCCCTTTGAAAAGCGAGCTACGTGACGTCATTGCTCTCGGATGGCTCCTTACAATGGCTCCTGGGAGACTCAGAGCAGATCCAAGGACCTTGCTTTGGTCTCTAAGGCTTTACGATCTCTGATCACACTTCCCACCATCCTCTCCCCGCTCCCTCTGCTGCAACCAGGCTACCTTCTCCGTGTTCCTTAAATATGTCGAACACCTTTCCGCAGTAACACATCTGTGCCTGCAATTTTCTTTCCTGGAATACTCTGCCCCGGTGTCCACACAACTCCCCCTCTCACTTCCCCTGGTCTCTGCTCAACGTCTCCTGACCCAGGGGCCTCCCGACAACCCTGCAGGAAGCAGCAGCCCCTGTGTCCCGTGAGCATGGCCGCCCCTCCCTGCTACGCTTCTGTCTGCGGATGGCCCTGTGCCATGGTGTCCGTACCATCCAATGCCACACCGGACGTGCAGGCTCCATGAGGGCATGGCTCTCACAGCCGAACCCCTAACAGCTAGGAGAGTGGCCGGCCCCGGGCAGGTTTAGAGACCGACAAAGTACGGGGTTCCTGAATAAGTGCTGACTAAGTGAAGGGATGAATTTGGAAGTCAGCTGCCCTCCCAGGCTAAGTGCATCTGGTATGTGTCTTGCTTTCTGTGGCTCATGGAGCAGATTTAGAGGGAAAGGAACATAACCTTGGCAGATCGGTTAAAGGAACTGTGGGCCAGAGCCAATAACACTCAGTCTGAACCCCGTATTTGGTGCTAGGCAGGTCGAGGTCTTAGACGAGCCCATTTATCTCGAGTGTCTGAGACTCCATTCCAGGAGACAGAGCTCATCGTACTGTCCTATCTACAAAATTCACCAGAATTGTGTTAGAAAGCGTGGGAGGATGTAACTCACGAAAGCACACGTGGCCTTCTCCCGGACCCTAATCGCCCTCCTGGTTTCGTTGCCTTGTGAATGGAGCCCCCACTGATCCGGATGCCAACGCCAGCAACGGTGACATCACCCCCATACCTCCTAACACCCCAGGGTCACCAAACTCTGCAGACACCCCATTCACCTCTCCCGTTTCCTGGGCCCTTTGTCTTAGAGCGGCCTCATGCCTGCAGATGAGAGAGCTTCCAAATTAGTCCCCCGCCTCCACAGTGGCTTTCCAACCAACCCGTCACCTCGCGGTGCAAATGCGTTCAAGGCCCCTCCTTGTTTAGAACCCACCAGTGTTCTCCTTGCCCCCAGGTCGGGTTCAGTGTCCACGGATGCGCACGGACCCTCCACTGGGTGCAGCCGTGACCACGTGGACGCCACCCTCGGTACCTAGAGCTCCTCTCGCTGCCACAGACCCGGCGGCTCCTCCTCAGGAAACAGGGCTGCACACACCCACCGCCCCGCCATGCCCTGCTCTGCTCTCACGCGGCTCCCGTGCTGCTTCTCTCGCTGCACTTTCCGTGCCATCCTGTGGGCTGAAGTGTGTGCCTGCCCAGTGGAAAGGCACCTGCAAAAGGCTGGGCCTTTACTGCCACAACGTGTGTGCTTCCAGCCAGTCACACATCCAGGACTTGGAACACTCCACGTTGGCCACTTTACCGACGTAGCCCGAGGATGCTGTCTGAACACCAGATAGCGTGAGTCAGCTTATTTGGGGACGCCACATAGATACCCACTGCAATTGCACCGTTGGGAGAAATATCCCACCTACTGGGCTTTGATTCCAGCTGGAAACGGACCAGGCAGCTATGCATTCTCTCATGTCTGCGACAGAGGACGTGCTGCCTTTGCCATTTATCCCTGTAGGTCGGCCAGGGGCCGGGAAGTCAAAGTAGCAGCACAAATGAACCTTACACACTGAGCTCCTATATGGAAAGGGTAAACTCCAAGACAGACGCCGAGACCCTCCGAGCAAGCTGCAGCACAGAGCCCTGAAAAGCGCTGCATGATGTGGTTTTCTTCCAACCAAGCAACACATTAAGTGGGGCTATTAACTCAAATGAAAGGTTTCAGATTTATTTCACTGGCAGATGGAAATTAAGTGGCAAAAACCCAACCAGTACAGGCTAGAGTCTATTGAATTTCATTTATTTTTAATTACACAGTAATACATGAATGTATTGTCACTATGAACATTGAAACAATCCAGATAAAGTTGAATTCCCTCCTGGCCACTTACTATTTTACCCATTTCCCCTCCCTGGGAGTTACCGCTGCTGGCAGTTGGAAGTATGTTATCAGACATGCGTGTGTGCTTGCACATGTGTGCGCAGGCCACACACACACATACTAAGACGAAATGACAGCTTTGGCTGAGGCCCACATATAACAGAGGCTCTATTCCTAAGTGAGATACAAGATTATAATGAAGCCCATCCATGGTTTTGTCCAGGGGCCCTGTCTAGGCCATGGAAGGATTCTGAGGATACTAAGTGGTGAGCGAAGGTTTTGGATGAAAGCTGTCATCCTCCACCTCCATGGGGGTAGGGAGAGGTGCCATTTCTCTGTTCACCTCAAACTAAGGAAAAGGCTTCAATGGGATGATTTTGAGAGCTTGGGATGTGTCCTGACATGATTATAAGTAGCATTTTTTTTTTCTGTATTGCTTTTGCATTTTGTTTCTTATATAATCCTTTTCCTACTCTCAAGGTTAGAAATATATTCTATTTTTCATCTAATGCTTTTATGATGTTTTCATTGTTTAGGCACTTGATTTGTTGAGGTTTTTGTTTTCATCATGTGAGGGTGTGAAATAACTTTACTTTTTCCCAAATTAATTTGATTCATTTGATTTGGAGAGCCAATTCTTTGAAAACCACTGAGGGGAGTCTCATTACACTCTGGTCTGAAAGGCCACCGTGGTCCTAGATTACGGCTGGAAGTATCCGCTGCTTACTTTCTGCTTTGTGTCCTGCAGCACAGATCTGTGTATCTGTGTGTGGTTTTCTTTTGCAGTATATTTATCAGAGGCCAACAGGGCTTCCCTTTCATGGAGGTGAAGGCCCCACACAAAGAATGTTATATGTGTTACTGTGTGGTTTCCGGGCCATACCAGACGAGGGTAAAATGAGGGTCACTGTGATGGCAGCGCCAGGTACCTAACTCGGCCCCCACCTGAGAAGGCAGGCCGTCAGCTCGCCCTCTCCTTGTCCCTCTGCTCAGAATTCTCAGCACCTCTGAAAAGCACCACCCCTCGGCTGCAGGGACTTCTCTGGCTAACGAAGACACCTGCCCTTCCCACTCCTGCTTTGCCATCTCTCGGGGGCGCCTGTGGGCGCTCCCATGAAGCTGACACAATGCACCCATCCTCCATCCATCACCTGTACCCCCGGGCCATGTGCTTTCCCTCTGAGAACGTCTCCTCACTCGCTGAAGGTCTTCTGGGGGGGCTCAGTGACTTGGCCCTTTGAGGTTTTTCTCACCCCTTTTTGTAGCACAGTGTTCCTTAGAATCAGAAATAAGGTGACAGGACAGCAACACAGGACCCTTGGAAGGACAGACACAGTGAGACACTGGAGCACACTGTCCTACGGACACCCTCATGGGCCTGGGGTCCACGCAGCTGCGGTTCTCAGCTGAGACGTCTGCTCTGCACCCCTGTTGAAGCATTACTATACGTGTCTCTACAGTGGGATCTCTCTGTGTTCTTTACAGGCTTTTAGGAGATCAACAAGGGCTCACTGCAAGGGCTCAGCGGATGCCGCTGATTTTTCTGTCCCCACTAAGTTAGGCCAACAGCCCTATGAAGCACCACCTGTCCCCCGAAGCTCTGTCCACTGCGGTCACTGTGCCAACCCACCCACAGGGACCTCTTCGTATGACTTTTACTGGCTTCTGGCATTTTGTTTTCTTTCCTTCAGGACTGTCTCCTTTTCAGACGCTAGGTACTGAAGTCACAGTATCCTGGACTCTGGCTAAGCTCGACTCGTCACCTCCCGAGTGTCTATGGCAACTGAATCAGGAACACTCCAGAGGGCTGGCCCTGGACGTATCTCACAGCTTCATCTAATTAGAACCATCAGCGTTAATGAGAGCCATAAACTGTTTCATAACATACCAATGGGCAGCATAATTGGAGGTGAACCTGGATACCTCATTATACAACTGGCATGACAGCAAAGGCGCAACTAAACAAAACCTTTCTTCTTACGAAGAAAACACAATGAAATATAATTTGATGACAGTTTCACATGTAGTAGAATTAACTTTCCATCAAAAGAGCAATGGGGTTATTAGCTTCATTTTCTGATTAAATTTTTATATGCTGTTGGATAAGGAATGAGTTTGCCATTAACTGCAAGACTTAAAGTCATGTAGACAAAAGCGCAGTACGTAAGAATAAAAAAGTAAACAGAAAGCTCACTGTATCAGAAACCTGGTAAACTGGTGTATTAGTGCTTTCCAGAGAAAGAGACTCAAAAGGATGGATGCGAGATAGATAGATAGATAGATAGATAGATAGATAGATAGATAGATAGATAGATAGATAGATGATGGCTGGAAGGATGCACATGGATATAGAGACAGAGACACAGAGATTCATTTACAAGGAACTGGCTCATGAAATTTAGGAGGCTGACAAGTCCTAAGACCTGCAAAGTGAGCCAGCAAGAGGAGACCCAGGACAGTAGATGGAGCAATTCTAGTTCCAGGCAAGCAAAGGTCGATGTCCCAGTTCAAAAGCAGTCAGGCAAAGGGAACTCTCTCTTACTGGGGAGAATCAGCCTTTCTGTTCGATGTAGACCTTTAACTGATTGGATGAGGCCCACCTACGTTTCGGAAAAAATCTGCTTTACTCATTCTACTGATTTAAATGTTAATCTCATCCAAAACATTCTCAAATGAATACCCAGAATAATGCCCAACAGGGTATTACCAAAGAGTGCAACTGGTCACGTAGCAATTTTATATTTAACATTCTGAGGAATTGCTTTCTTCATCATGTTTACAAGGAAATTACTCATGAAGCAAAAACATTGGAAATCAGGTCAATGTCAAAGCGCACACACACACACACACACACACACACACACACGCTGCCATCTGCCATGCTAAGTGCCTGTGATGGTGAAAAACCCACCTGATACCATAAGCAGCCTCAGCAAAACGTAACACAGTAAGAACACTCTGTTCACAGACCCTTTTCTTCTCTCCCAGGCCCATGTGATACCAGACTCAGGCATTAGATGATAGAAGCTATATATTGACTTTTCCTGCTGCTGCACGTGCAGCCAGGAGTGGAACCTCATGCCCTTCATTTCTTCATCACATGAAACTGATATGGGCCCCAAGGTCATTCTGAAGGGGAGCCTTCTAGCTGTGCAGAACTTCCCCCAGAGAGGGAGATGGCAGAAGGTTCTGAGACAAGGGTTCTGACTGGCATGTGATCACACCCCCAGAGCTGAGTTCCTTGCGCAGGCTACATTCCAAGTCCGGGGCAGACAGAAGTTACAGTGAAGGAGGCAGGGAAGAAAGCGTGCAAGAGTTCCTGACAGCCTGCTGATGCCCCCACATTCAGGACCCAAACTTAACTGACCTGGGGAGCATTTCCATTATAGCAAGTGTTGTTTCAGTTAAGATACTGAGGGAATTTTCTTTTAGCAAACTTACTAGAAACAAAATGAAAATCACAGTCTCTAGAGAACTGGTCACACACAAAATTTTGGGGCCAATTCTGAAGCAGCTGGGTCATAGTTGGACAAAAAGCTTTAAGTTTTGGATTCAGACCCCTCCATGGGGCAGCATGGAACAGCAACTGGGTCTGCCCAGTGGCCACAAATCACTAATACGACCCCCCTCCACCCTATTTCCTCGTTTCCTGTACAGCTGGCTCCCTGCGCCACAGACAGCTTAAGAAAAGGAGCCCTTCCCTGGAAAACACTGGTGATTCATCATCATTAAGACTAAAAAGTAAGTTCACTCATCTTAGAATATCTTGCTATAATATCATACACCATCCTGACTTTAGTTCTCCGAATATATTTTTGTATATCAGAAGATAAATTTTGAATTATACGTATTTCAGAATGGAGAGGAAAGCTAACGTCCACTCTTTTATATATACATCCAAGCTCTTAACCTTTCTCAAAAAAGAAAGTGCACAGCAGGTGGTTTCTGGGTCTCACAATTTAGCACCAGAAAAGGAATAAGAATCACAGTTTGAGAGACTAGTTCTGTCCGTGAAGTTCCCTTCCGCTGACGTACAGGCTCGGCGGCCTGACAGTGGAGGGGCCGGTCCTCCAACGCGCAGAACTCCGGCCCGTCCATGTCACGGGGCCCAGCCTCGTTTCATCAGCAATGATGCAGGTGAGTCTCAGCGTTTAGGAGCCAAAATCCCATGGTTTGCTGTTGTGCAAAGTGAAGTTCCTTTCTGATGGAGTCATCTTCTGCCGGGTCAAGGAAAGAAGAGAGACCAGTGTCGCTGTGTGCTGAGGATGGACAGGGCACCCTAATCGTTCAACAGGAGACTGTGTGAGTGCTGACCAAGTGAGGGCACCTGCTCCGTACCTGTACGCACGGGCCACACAGCACATGGGGCGGAGGGTGAGGCTGTGAGGACACAGCAACGCCCCTTAGAGACCTCAGGTCCCCTAGGACAGCAAACCTGCCACCTCCCCGGACCTCTCCTGGGAGACCCGTCTCCTCCTTGGGTCTCCCGTCGTGCAATCCAGACTTGACCACTTCTCCACATTCGCCTTCCTGTGAGAAAGTGACTAGTTTTCTTTTTCTTGTCTGCCAGAAAACTGGCGGGAACAAGTGATGAGGCCCTGATGACATCACCGCCTGCATTCTTCTCCTCCCCCCCACAATCCAAAGGCAGAATTCTAGCATTTTCCATGTGGTGATCCCCCCAGAGGGAGCAGTGTGATCGGAGAAAAGAACACTAAAAACAGGCCTCTACCGGCTGAGCACCTCCCACGTGCCAGGCTAAGTGCCTCCCGTGCTTTCCGCAGCAGAAGGCAACTACAGAGATGAGTCCGTGCAAACAAGAGCTGTCATCAAGGTCAGCATACAAAACGGCAGCACTGGAAAACTTCTCAGGAACCACTAGCACACCACACCTAGGAAAACAGCTGGGGCCGAAGTCTCCTGTTCATGCATTGTCCTTTGCTTGCCAGATGTGTAAAGAAGCTGCAAGTTCATTGACATGAAAAGCCTCAAGGACCAAATTATAAGGGATCATTTCTGCATTCTCAGGGGAGATTCAGAAAGTCTGTTTCAAGGGTCCTGGTAGAGTCTTCTCCTGGCTACTGACCCCAGTATCTCTCATAGGTTTCTCAGAGGTCACTGGGTATATCAGATACTATTTAATGTGATTTTAAAAACATATTTCCGATGAGGACTCAGAGGCTCAAGTAGCTTAAGGGAATCAGGCTAGATCTCACCACCACTACACGGTAGAAACAGTCTTTCAGCCCACACACCCAGGGCAGTTCCTCCCAGGAAGGACTCATCCACTTCCCACTGGAGGTCACTGCCAAAGTCAGCCTTTGGCAACCAACTGCCCCGTTCACAGAGAGGCGGGAAACCTGGCATTTGGGGACCTGCTGGGATCTGACCTCCCAAAGGCAGCCCGAGCTAAAAGCCTCTCACTTCTCAAGACCATTAATTCGAGTTGGATTGCAAAGACCAGGTCGGGTAAAAACAAGCAAACTCATGCCTCACACTCAAGTATGATCAAGTGACCCCAAAGACTTAGGAAATAAAGGGAAGAACCACAATTACTGGGTAACAATTGGTAAGAACCTTTGAGCCGGGCTTGGGCCTGAATTTCCTCCAGGCTGAACTTAGTCACTCATTTCATAGGGAGAGCATTTCAGACCTCCCAGGAGCATTTCTTTAACTTGTGATTTTTTGAAAACTGTGCTCCAAAGCACGTGGTTCAAATTAATCTTTGAATGCTGAGATCAGCCTTCCTTTGGATGTGTGGGAGATACTCTTCCTAGCAGAGGCCATTAGAGTGGTGTTTTCTTCTCAGGTATGGGGAGACATTTCCTGTTGGCTTGCAGATAATGGACACACACAGAGGTGCCCACTAGTGCCCGGAGAGCACAGGGCATGCTCATTTCACCTTAATTACATGTGATTCAATTGTTGTCCCAAGTGGTTGTGCAAATTCCCCTTTGTACCTGAAAAGGATCCTTACCCACACTTACTGTTTTCAGAGCTTTCGATTTTTGCCAATCTGATGAGTGTGAAATTGTATCTCACTGTCTTTTAAATTTGCATTTCCTGATTGTTATGTAGTTGAGTATTTTCTCATGTCTTTATAGGCCTTTGGGTATTTTCTTATACAAATTACCTGTTTTGATAACTTGTCTGTTTCTCTGGTGGGATTATTTGTCCTCTAATCATCAATTTCTAATGTCCTTTATATATAATGTGTATACATATTGCAAGCATCCTTCTGTCTTTTCTATGTCTATGGCTTTCTTTCCCCTTTTCCTCTCTACTGTGTTTGAAATACAGACTTCTAAAACATTTTAATCAACTTGAATTTATCAATCGTCTTTATGTTTGTCCTCTTTGTATCTTTTTCAAAAGAATTCCTGCCTCATACCAAGGTCACAAAGATATTTTCTTACATGTTTTTATAAAAAAGTTTGTATTTTCATATTTTATGTATTCATTCTCTTTAGGGTTAATTTTTGTATGGGGTGTGAGATGAGGATAAATTTTCTTTTTCCTTTAACAGATTACCAATTGTTCCAAAACCACTTGCTAAGTAGACCATCCTTTGACACTGGTCTGTAATACAAACCTCTCATAGCTCAGGTTTTTGCCTAAGCACTAGTAAATTTCTTCGGTCATTTATTTGTTCCATTGGTCTGTACATCTGGTCCTGTGCCAATACCACACCGACCAAACTACACAGTTTCAAAATAAATCCTGAATTCTGGTCAAACATGACTGAAAACTGTCTTCAAAAGGAGCAATTATTTGTTGGCTTTTTTTCTCTTCTACGATTTAGAATCAACTTGGCAATTTTCATATAATCTTCTGATATTTAGATTGGAGTACACTGGAATTTTAGATTATTCCGTGGAGAGCAAAACTTTTTGTGATTTTGTGATTTATAAGCTTCTCTGCTTATAAATATAGTCTATCTCGCTCACTGATTTGGCTCTATTAAACTGTGTTTCCAAAATGATTTATATTTTCTCCACAAATATCATTCCCAATTCTTGTTAATTGTATTTCTAGGAACCTTATATTTTTTGTTGCTATTGTAAATGGTCTCTTTTTAAAAGGAGTATTTTTTGTTTGTTGCTGATGTGTATTATTGTGACTGATTTTGTAAAAAATGATCTGATTTCCAGTAATATTTCTAAACTCCCATTAATACTAATTTGTCTGAAGAGTCTCATGTTTTTGGGTAGATAATCATGTCTTCTGTGAATAGTAACAGTTTTGGATGTTTTCTTCTTTCAAACTCTCATACAACTTATTTCTTTTTCTTGTGCTTGGCTATGATCTATACGGCAGTGTTGTATCGAAACAGTAATTCTGGGCATATTTTCCTGATATCTGTAGGTTTTGTCATTACACATGCTTGCTCTAGGTTTTTGGCATATTCCTTTTATTAAATTTACTAACTTTTTTAGGCAGCCAGATAGCTCAGTTGGTTAGAGCGCGAGCTCTGAACAATAGCATTGCCGGTTCGATTCCCACATGGGCCAGTGAGCTGCGCCCCCCACAACTAGATTGAAGGACAACGACTTGGAGCTGACAGGCCCTGGAGAAACACACTGTTCCCTAATATCTCCCAATAAAAAATTTAAAAAGAGAAAAAAGATTACTAAATTTTCTTATAAAATCATGAATAGGTGTTGAATTTTATCCCAGGCTTTTCCTGAATCTATTATGTTTTTCTTTTACAATTAGTCAGTACCATGAATTGCATCAAGAGATTTTCTATTGTTAACCCTCCTGTGTACCCGAGATGGACACAGTTTGGTCATGTGGATGACAGTTGAATGGCTTACCCCTCCTCCCATCCCACTTCTAGAACCCCAGTTTTGTCGATTAGATGGCCATGAACTTCAGGGGAACTTTCAAATTTGTCCAAATCAGTCATTGTATTTCTTTCCATTCCCTTACCACATGAGGGGAAATCTGCTTAGGGGAAAAGAGAAAAAAGGTTTTGGGGGAAATTTCCTTTGAGATACAAGACTGAAGGCTCTCTTCTAACCTATGGACATTGTGGTATATGAACATGATGCTTGGAGCTGCTGCAACCTCCCGGCTGCCGTACACGGCGTCCTCACCACCTTTTCACAGAAAAACAACAGGGAAGGAGGGCAGAGGAGGAAGACAACGGGATCGGCTCCTTGAGAACCTTGCTGAGATGCTGAATGAACCCACCCCAGGAACTGCCCCACCTCTGAACTTGTCTCTTTTTGGTCAATACTAGCTACCTGTATTATTTAAACCATTTTGGGTTGTATCTTCAGTAACGCGAGGCCGAAAGTGTTCTTACAAACATCCTGTTCTCTCTAGAGTTTGGGTCATTCATTTCTTCACTTTTGCCTTCCAGAAATATGTCAAGGGGCCTGACCCCCTGCCAGGCACTGCACTACAGGCTGCAGAGAGAGATGATTGGATTCTGCCTCCTAGAATTCACAGCTTGGGAATGGAAACAGACTTATAAGCAAATAGTCAAAACTCACTGTTAGACATTTAAGGGAAAAGATAGTTCTCCAATGCTATGGGGAGGGGCTTCAATTTTATCCTGGGAGAGACAGAGGAGATGTGTAAAACACAGCTGGGCCTTGGAGGATAATTACGTAAATAATTCTGTCAGGGAGACACAATAAGGGACTCTAAAGGGCCAGGACTATGGATGCGTGGTCTTGAAATAACTTGGAAACAGAAGCTGTTGGGTTCAGTTGAAGACTATCTTGCAGAAATGGGATACAGGCAGTAATAGACCTGGTTTCATTTCCTTCTTAGGCAGTGTGGGTACAGTGAGGAGCAGCCGGGGGGCGGGGGGGGGGGGTTATGGCAGGAAGAATGTCCACAATGCATTGCGAAACAGATCAAAGGACGGTACAGTATGGATCTGAAACACACACACACACACACACGCGCGCGCGCGCTAATTACTCAGACACTAAATAGATAAAGAAAAAGAAAAAAAGACTGGTAAACGCCACACAGCAAAATGTCAAGTGCTTACCATTACATGATTTTTACTGACTTCGTTTGCTTTCGGCATCTTCCTATCATTTACCACTTTTCAAAGGTGCTTCATTTCTTTTGCTTTTTTTTTTTTTTTTTTTTTTTTTTTTTATTAAATTTATTGAGGTGACTGGTGAAGCCGTTATGGAAGGCGGTGTGGAGGTTCCTCAAAAAATTACGAATAGAATTGCCATATGACCCAGCAATCCCTCTCCTGGGTATCTACCCAAAAAATCTGAAAACATTTAGAGATAAAGACACGTGTGCTCCAATGTTCATTGCAGCTTTGTTTACAGTGGCCAAGACATGGAAACAACCAAAATGTCCTTCGATAGATGAATGGATGAAGAAGTTGTGGTATATATACACAATGGAATACTATTCGGCAGTAAGAAAAGATGATATAGGAACATTTGTGACAACATGGATTTCTTTTGCTTTTAATTGCAGAGATGCTTGTCTCCCTCCTTGCTTGCCTCTCTGGCAAATCCCTTCTGCTGGGACTCGGAGCTAAATGACCTGTCTGCGCTTGGGTGACTGCTCAAGGACTGACCCATTATCGCTCCCAGAAACCAAGCCACAAGCCCTCGGCAGGTGGTGCTGAGTCTGGGAGTAGCATGGACCTTCCACAGAGGCCACAAGTGCAGACGCGGCCGATAAGAGCCTTACGTTGGGCCAATGACAGCCCACTTTATTTATTCAGTCGTTGCAGACAGAGGCAAGGTGCTTTCCAAGCACGCTTGCCAGTCCCCTTGCAAGATGGTGGCCTGGAGGCAGCTTTCAGATCAGCTTCTCTGAGAGCCGACTGTCCCCACGGGCCTGGGCCAGGTGGGGCGGGAGAAGGGTTGGCTTAAACCACCCTGGGGACCTCTGAATTATATGGAAATGAGCCTTGGGATCATGTGGGAATGAGTTTCATTACCAGAATTTTCTAGTTAGAATTTACTGCTCTCTTTCATCCCAATTTTAATTCCAAATTTAAAAAGGAAACAATTTTTTTGAGGGAGAGCTTTCTAAAAGCATTTCACATTTTTCTGCCTTGGTAAGCAGAGTAAACACAATCTTGTGAAGCTGTTTTTGATGAGCGCTGATTCTAATTAGTTTGCTCTGCTCTGAGGGGTGCTAACATGGCGTATGGCCCTACACCTGCAGCCCCAAATGCTTCGCTTTTCACTTCTTGTCTGCTTTCATCTCCGCCCTCACGGCTAAGAAGACACTTCCTATACCCAACAGACAGATGCTAATTTCTTGTCTCCATTACAATTCTCTACTTCTGATTGTGACAACAGAAGGACAATTCATTAATATTATTTTTTCTTTCATTCACCGGTGGTGGGAATGCAGATTGGTGCAGCCACTATGAAAGGCAGTGTGGAGGTTCCTCAAAAAATTAAGACTAGAATTACCATATGACCCAGCAATCCCTCTCCTGGGTATCATTAATATTATCTTTAAAGTATGGGTAAATACGCTCTGAGCAAAGCCTTGATTTTTGTTGTTTCACTCCTATGGGTTTCTGTTTTTTCAACCCGATATGGTCAGATTTTCTTCCTTCCTTCCTTCCTTCCTTCCTTCCTTCCTTCCTTCCTTCCTTCCTTCCTTTCTTTTTTAATTTTTTGGGGTTTTGGGTCATGTCCTGATTAGTTGAACTATTGGCAAAATAATCTCTAAATATGCGGTATCAACCTATCGTTTAAGTATAATTTTTACTGTTATTTTGCTCCTATTTGTCATCTTTACTTAAATAAAATGTATGCTGTTCGGCGGGGACAATTATGTACTCATTTTTCAGATCTTTACTGTTCTCAGCACAAAGCAGGTGCTTGATAACTCGGGTGACCTGGTACTTGCTGGAGCTGCAAAGCTCCTCAGAACTGCAGAGGCCAGAGATAAGGTCTGAAATAATGAATCAAAGGCACAGAGTGCAGGATGGAATGATGAAAAAGCAAATTAACAGGAGAAACGATAATTACTAAAACAGTCGTCTTTAAATCTTCTTGGCGGCTCCCTACAAAGGACTCTGAAACACTACATATCCTGTGGCAATTTGACTTTTAGAATGTGTCATGATAAGTTTAAAGTTTCTGAGAATGTCTTTTTTCATAATTGTATACATATGTTTCATATATTATAAATATTGACTTTTAAAAATGAAACTGTATCTTCATTTTAAATGTATCCAGTGGAATCTTAGATACCAAGTTGATTAGAGACTTCTAACATCCATTAAAAAAACACACACACAAACAAGCTTTTCTTTAACAATCAGAAATGTTGTATCATTCCTTTTTATCCTTGAACTCACAGTTGTATGCCACTAACCTCACATGATTTTATTTCTTCTGGGTTGGCTTACACCAGTTAGTGATACTACATAATTGATAAATATTCCTTATAAAATTTTGTTGGAGATACATATTTAATGAAATAGATGAGGGTTTTTTTGTGGTTTCTTTTTCCAATTTGTTCATGTAATCATGGCTGATGATTGCATATTGCTAGAATGAGACTGGTTTTGACATCAGTTGTATTCCTAGTTTTCTATTTTGATACACGTACACGCCGAATAAATGTCATTTACATAAATAGGTAGGAATGACAGGAGTACTGTTACAGCAACGTCACTCACTTTTAAGAATGCCATCTGAGATACATGGCAAGAATCACATAGTTCCATTTTCAAAAAGTACTTTAGTCATCTACCCCCACCCCCATCTCCCGCTCAGTGAGATCCTTCCTCAGCCTCACTAAGTGCCAGGAACTGGAATCAACCTGCTTGCACCTTTGCCTCCACAGCACCAGTGTTCAAAGGCTACCTGGCCTGGTGCCTCAGGGCACCTTGTGACACGCTGAATCCAAGCAGCGCTAAGGTTCTGGCCGGTGTCGGGTGGCCTCTCAACTGCAAAGTGTGAGAAAGTGACTGAAGGGGAAGGAGGGGACGCTGCAGGACAAAGACACACAAGTATCAGCAGGCAGGTGGCCCTGCAGAAAGTACACGCACGGAGGCTATGCTTGGGAAGGCGATCCCCACTCCCCCGTCCAGGTGTAGGCCCAGGGGGAGGGCCCGGGAGCTGGAAAACTGGGAGGAAGCTTGAGCACAAAGTTCCAACTTGAGCTTGGAGGATGGGGGCCATTCAGACAAGCTGAGAAGACCTGGGAAGACAATCCACCTGCGAGGCAGCGATGGAGCAAAAGCCCCGACTGTGGGTCCACACGGGAAAGACTTGAAAAATGGGCTTGGAGATGCCCAAGGCTGAGCCCTTGGGCCGTCTCGTTCTCATCAGTTTCCACAGTAATAAGCCGTGTGAGCCTTCGGTGGACAAGACTCTGGATCAGAGACTAAAAGCTTGAATGCCTATAAAACTAGGCAGGTCACACAACATCGAGAATCTGCTGTGACATAAGCTGCATGTCACAGTGCATAATGGGGACTGTGGGCCCTGGGGATGTCACCCCACCCAAGGGGGTCAGGCAGCCCCTCTCTGCTTTGTTCAGCAACAGTAGACGGTGAACCAGTATTGCAGGTCATCCAATTTTCAAGAGAAACTAGAAATCTGGATTTGAAAGTAAAGCTCCTCCGTGGACAAGACCAAACATGCTTGTGCGCTGTTATCTGCCCTGTGGGCCACCAGTTTGCCACCTCTGCTCTAAAGACTAAATTTGAACTGTAGATAAAGCCTGAATACCGAAAACACCCCAAGCGGAATTACCCTTCCCTGTAAGCACAGGTGCCTGGAACACGGCGAGACAGGCAACCAACAGCGGTCAGACAAAGGGAAGGGTAACTGGTCCCTTTGATGGAAGCAGCCCTTTACGAGGCCCTCTTCTGAGTCCTTCAGCAGAGAGGTGCTGGAGAGGGTCTGCTTTAAAGAGTAGAGTCTAAAGGGCAAAGGGAAGATTTATGTGAGGCCTCAGCATCTCTTCCGGCAGCGGATTCTGTTTTCCACTTTGTAGGAAGAACGGCGCAATCTGACCCACTTCTGCAGGGAATTGCTGAATGCGTTACCTGTACAAACATGTCCACAAATCTAGTTGTTTCTTTCTCCCTCATATTTGCCCCTGCCTTGGGTTTCCTGTGTCTATGTTCTCCGGACGTACTGGGTGTGCGTTGAAAGCCTCCTTGACGCCTTTCTGGAATGAGGTAGGGGATACAGAAGCACAAGTACTTACTATCTCAGGAGGCCCCTCGTCCCCTGCCTCAGTTTACACTGTCGGCGCTTCAGGGCCGGGGCCTGTGCGGAGGCTACTCAGTGAATTACTACTTCCGCGTCTCCTGAAGTGACTGGGGCTTACACAGGTACAGAACAGACCACCAGAGAGTTGTGGAAGCGCTAGGAAAATCCGGCCCGATACATTATTCCAAATCTATATTTATGTTCATGGCTTAGGAAGCTCCTCGGGGCCCTTTGGGGTAAGAAAAGCTGCATGAACCTAAGCAAATATTATTAAATAGATTTATTTTGGATTGCTAAAGAGCATGAGACCCTCTGGAGAACCAGTGGAGGAGAATGAATTATTTCCTGCCATCTCCACCACTTGTCTTTTTAAGAGTCTCTCATTAAACCTCTGGTGCCACCCTAATAGTTCCAGCTAATCTCGTTGCTATAGTTACAACAATTAATTATGTGCCTAACTAGCCTTACTAGTACATTGCAGCAATTCAATTAAAATCTGATTTTACCCTTCCTGTCCTTTCAGGGCTTTTGTTCGGCCTCCAACTCTGAAAACTGCCCATAATGTGGATTGAAGGGGTCCCAGAGGTTGTTGGGTCCATTTCCCAGTGGCATCTTTGGTTCAGACCTGATGGAACATTACACTACTGCCCTGAAACAGACCTCCGTACAAGAGCCAAACATGTGGGAGATCTGAACCCAACAGCTGAGCAAATCATAAAACTAATACCCAATGGGTGCCAGGCTGCTGTGAAGAGATGGGGTTCTTTCCCCTCTTAATTTTCATAATGTATTTAAACAGGAACGAGGCAGGATGCCTGCATTCGCGTCTGTGCCCAACCCCGGCATCCATGCAGACACACGTCCATGGAGCCCCGCGGACAGAGGCGCCCCCTGGGCTGCCCGGGAGCCCCGCGGGGACTGAGAGGATGTGGGATCAACCGAAGCCCCAAAGAGCTCCGAGACTGTCCTTCTCCAGGTACCTGCTGGAAATGTGTTGGTGGGAAATGCTGGAACCTTCCCTCTTCTGCTGATTGCCAGTGGCAGAGGAGCAGCCCAGCACCTTCGCCTCCTAGGAGGGAAGCCGTTTGTAGAGAGGTCTTGTTCAAGCGTGCGTCTCTGTCAAGGACAGAGCTTAGGGATAAACCCATTCCGGAGAAACTCTAGAGGCCGCCGCTGCAGCTTCCTTCCTTCTTTCCTTCCTTCCTTCCTTCCTTCCCTCCTTCCCTCCTTACCTCCCTTCTTTCCTTTTTTTCATTCACAAAAAATATTCTTTCAGCACAGCGTTATGCTTTCCTGATCCATCCCCATATTTTTATCGGTTCCTCTTCCTTCTTCAGTCCCTTAACGTTCTGCTAACGTTGGCGTATTTCCACGCACAGGCACGTGCCACATGATATTCCTGCATTATCTGATTTTGCAGATGTGGAAACTGAGGCCCCACCCAGGGAGTGGCCCGAGGACACTGAGCTAATGGCAGAGCCCCAGGCACCCCCAGACCTGCCTGTCTCCCGAGTGCTTTCTTAGACTGTCTTCTCAGCTGCTCCCCAATGCCTTTTCAGCTCTGACCCTCTTTCTTCCGCGACCTCACTGACTCCGGCTTCAGACAACCTCTCTGAGGATGCCCCCAGTCCAAGCACAGTCCCGACACAGCAGCCTCCTTCCCGACTGCCACGTGGCCCTTTCCTGCCCTGCGGTGGCCACTGCAAAGGCCACGTGCTCACAAGAGAACTGGCAGCCCTCCCACGGCCGGCAGGCTCACCCCTGGTGGTCGCCACCTCCCCAGGCCTGCACTGGGCCACTCCTGGGGCCACCCTGGGGCCAAGGCAGGAACCAGCCTTTGACATGAGCCACAGTGCAGGTTTGACAAAAAATTACAGCACACACCAAGTCTGTCGCCCGCTTCCCACACTCTGTGGTTTTACGGTGCCACCTCTCGCCCTGCAGCGCTGTTGGCGCTCAGGGTTCCTGCCACCCAGCAGGGCAGGGGGCCCCTCCTTGTGTCCTTACCAGGTACTGGCCTCCCTCTCGGCACCACGGCTGCACCCCATCCCCACAATCAGAGGGAGCCTGTCCGTATCCACCAGCACCCTTTCTAACGAACCATTCTCAGTACAGAGCTGGCACATGGCGGCCTGTAATCAAACTGAATTTCTAACTCTGAGCCGGTGCTGCCTGAGCCCGGGCTGGGGGACGCTTCCCTCCTGGGAACTCCTTGGGCCTGCAGCCCTCTACTTGATGCATCTAGAAACTACGATTCTCTGATTTTATTGTGAAACCACAGCCTCTTCCCCTTCAGTTCAGAAGCAGAGACACAGCTCCAGGAGCCAGTGGCATCTCTGAATCCACCCGGCACAATCCCTGAGGTGGCAAGCGCACCCCATCCCCAGCCCGGCCTCCCAGGGTCCGGGGAGGGGGAGAAAGTATTTGCTTAGGTGAACTCGCTGATGCGAGTGTCACTCACATGCTGTCCTCTGTCACTGCAGACGTCCCCAGGGAGCTCCAGGGTCCCATGTTTACCTTCCACTAATTGATGCTCAGATGTGAGCAGGCTTAATCTCACCAACTCCAGTAAAGGAAAAAAGGAGGAGGAAAATGTTCTCGGGACAGCTATGCTTTATGCAGTCGCCATGGCAACGCAGCCATCACAGGGGAGATCCGTCTACGCCAACGCAGTGCAGAGAACAGAACTGTGGGCACTATGCTTGTGCCCGAGGCCCCTCCTGCCCCACCCAGGCCACCGCAGCAGCCCGGGGGCACGAACGGGGTCACAGGCAGACGAGTGCTCTCATTTCTCCCCAGCCAGTTCTTGGAAGGCCCCACAGGGGTCTCGGCAAGGGTGACCGAGGCCCTGGGCTTCCTCCAGCTCTTTGCTGGGCTGGATCCTGTGCTGGCTGGCACATCCTGAGGGTACCAGGCATGGGATGCCCCCACAGCAGCAGGCCCGGTGTCCCTCAGGCTAACACTGAGAGCAGGTCAGGAGCTGGCCCCCACGGGGCACCTGCTCGCCTCCATCTGGGACATGTACCACCAGCTACCTCCTCTTGTCTCCTAGGGTTTTAGAAACTGGGGAAATCACTCCTTCAGCCCCTCTCTCTCTTCATGCAGCCCCCATCCCCCAAAGGGCGGGAGGCCACTGGCCCCACCACCTTCTCCTCGCGCATGCTCCCTGTCCAGCGTCCATGGGTCAGTCAGCCTGTCCTCTCCACTTGTGCTGCCCGTATTACGGGGCCGTGCTTTTTTTAAACGAACTGTAGTGGGGTAACATTGGCTAATAACATTATATGTTTTAGGTGTACAGTTTTATAATACACCATCTGTAGATTGTATTGTGTGCTTCTGCACGGTGAAAAAAACCATCAACAAAACGAAAAGGCAACCAACGGAATGGGAGAAGATCCTTGCAAACAACACCTCCAATAAGGGGCTAATATCCAAAATGTATAAAGAACTCATACAAAACAACAACGACAAACAAACAAACAAATCAATTCAAAATGGGCAGCGGACCTGAATGGACCCTTCTTACAAGAAGACATACAAATGGCCACTAGATACATGAAAAATTGCTCACCTTCACTAGCTGTCAGGGAGATGCGAGTCAAAACCACAATGAGATACCACCTCACACCTTGAATGATTTGTCTGTGTTTGCTTCTTCCATCAGTTATGGAGAACCAGCCACTATGGGTGTGAATTAATCTATTTTCTTCTCTTAAATTGCAATTGTTTGCTTTATATATTTTGATGCTGTATTACTGAGTGCACACAATCGGAAAGTATTAAATCTTTCTGGTATATCTATGTATTATCATTAGGAAATGCCCTTCTTTATCTCCAGAAACGCCTACTGTCTCAAAGTCTATTTTATCTTATATAATTATTCCATGTTCCTTTTTATTAGTGTTTGTACTTTTAGTTCTTTTGTGTCCTTATATCTAAGGTGTTTGTTACATTTTCTATTTCTCTTTATTTCTTCTTACATTTCCATGCTTCCATCTGAGGTAACCCTCATTCTCTCTTAGGAAATGCTTTAGTATTTCTTTTAATATGTGCCTGAAGGCAACTGATTGTATCAGTTTTTCTAAACACGTCTTTACTTTTTCTTCATTTTTAAAGGATGTTTTTCCTGTTCAGAAGTCTAGGCTAGCAGTTATACTTGGAAAATCTATTTAGCAATATTTATTGGGACCTAAAATTTACCCAAAACATGTTTTGATCAAGGTATTCCATGTTTAGGGAAGCAATGGGAATAAGTTAAAATTAAAACAACAAAGGATGTACAAAGACATGAATTGCATCATTATTCATAATAGAGAAAAATTGGAAACAAGCATAATATCCAACATTAAGGCTACGGTTAAGTAAATTATGGCACATCAATACAACACAATATTATGAAAACATTTAAATGATGTTTATGAAGAATTTTAAGTAAGGAAAATATTTCTATTATTATGTACGGGGAAAATAAGATGCAAGTTTCTATCTATGGTGTGACTTTAGCCAAATAACAAAGCTATACGCATAAAAGAATTCTAAAAGGAAACAGATGACTCAGTTAACTCTCTTTATTCATAGGTAGACGGGTCATGGGGTGGCTATTTTTCTGTAACTGAAATAAATGATTTCCATATGTGACATTTTTTCCTTTTTCCTTTCCACTTAAATTTATAAATAGAAAAGATGATAAAAATTACTGCTCAATTAGGACACTTAATTTAAGGGGTTAAAGTTGTCATAACTGTCTTCCCCACACAGAATTTCCCACCAAAGAAAGACTTGGAAATACACCAAAGAGACCCATTTACACCCATAACTTGTTCCAAGTCGCAAATCGCTGACAGAAACCTACCTCGCCCACATTGCCACACACACCTGATCCCTGGACACAAATTTCTGTGTTGGAAATCGTCTGGAGGTGGGATGGCTCCCGCCTTCCTTCACAAAGTAATAGTGGCTTCCTCATTAGGGGGTGACAAGAATGCTTCCCCAACAGGAATGAATTTTATGCTAATCCTACATGACAGTGACCCTTGCAGCTGCTTCAGAGAAGCAAGGGTTTTGCAAATTTCTTACTTGGGGAAGGTGTGGGAGGGGCCAGGAGCAAAGGCATCGCTGGAACTCACGTAATGTTGCCAGACCCGTTAATTAGCCCAGCCGTCTCGTTTTATCATTTCATCAGAAGATGGTTTGGGGCATAAGCAGTCCTGAGGTAATCGATTCTGACTCAGCTGATTAACACTGGGCTTGTCAGATAATTGGAAAGGTCAAAAACACAGTGTCTAGTCTCTCTCCTAAAGCTAACATTATTGTCAGAAAGATGCCGAAGAGACAGCCCAGGAAATTCTTCCTGGGATTAGGCCTATCTGATTTTGAACCCTTGGTGCCGGCTCTCTTGCTGTGTGGTCTTGGGAAAGAGCTTAACTTTGTGCATCTGAGGTTCCTTCTTTGTGAAAACGCCTCTGCCATAGGGAGGGACAAGACAGCACACATTTACAGACCAGCAAGGAAGGAAGACCCTGAGCAAATCAAAGCAGAAATTCAATGTGCTGCGCCTCACACAGCAGGGTGCAAGGATTTTCCATTTACCCACATCTTCCTTCAAAACGTGCTGGAAAACCTTGCCTTTCTGAGAGGACCAAGATTCAATGGCTAAAATAACTGGATTTTTTTTTTTTAACCATCCACCCCAGGTAACGCTGTGAGACTGTTTTCAGCCTCAATGTGGAATGTGGTACAGACACAGGGTGTCAGGGGTGGGTGGGAAAGGTAGACGGAGTGAGGCCGATTCGGTGGACAGTCAGGACCTAAGGAAAACACAAAAACCTGAAAAGATGTCCAGTGAAGGGGTAGTACGAGTTAGTTTTATTTATTCAAGTAACTAACATTTATTGAGCACCTATTATGTGATGGGCCCAGAGTTTGTTTTAGAGGATACAGTGGGGGAACAAGGTAAGTCCCCTCTTTCTTCAGAGAGCTTACACACCAAGGGGGCACGAGGGGTGGCGACAGGACAGTAAGGGCTGTGGTGTGTGGGGATCAGTTGCCTTGAGCGTTACCAGGAGGGTCTTGGGTTGAAAGCACTTTGGGGAGAAAAAGAAAGGAATGGACTGTTTCTTTCTCGAGGATAAAAGAAAGTCTGCCTCAGCGTGCCCGTGTCTCCTCACCAATGCTCTCTGTCTGGGGCTTGGCTAGAACATCAGTGGTCACGGGTGGCAAAGCAGAAAATTAGAGCGATCCTTCTGGCCCTGCAGAGACATTAGAGATTTCCTCACGCAATTTCTGTTCGTGCTGCTCTGGTCAGGGTCTTCCATATTCTAGTGAAATCCTCTTGGCTATTTTTAAACCAACCACAAGGAGAAGATGTGGGAAATGTTGCAGAGGGTGTATTTCTCAACAGTCCCTCCTAAAATTACCATGACATTTTGGTGGAAGGCACATTTAAAATTCTTTCTACAACACAGCAATACCAAAACATGTGAAGACTGTCTGCCAAAACAGAGGAGACAGAAGGTCAAAGCAGGGATGCGATGACCTTACTCCTTTCTCACAGGCTCAGAGAATCAGAGTCAAGAGGGTGGGAGCTGGGGGGAGTTTTGTAACTACCAGTCGAGGGGTGAGGGAGGGGCAGGGCCGCTTACCCTACCATGTGTGCAATGACTGCAGGGCGGGAAGATGGCTGACCTTCTGGTGAAGTGTTACCTGGGGTGAGGTGTTCGTTTTTTCTCGCCTTCCACCCCTCCCTGACCCAGCAGATAACCAGGCTAGGCTCCCAGCTCCCAGGGAGGAAATGGCCTTCCAGTGGAGTCTTCCAGCATTCGTTCCCCAAGGGAGCCCGGGGAGATTCAGAAATAGCAATGTCTCAACCGGAAACATAAATGCACAAAAGGAGAATTTTCTGGAAGCTGGCATGGGGGTATGGGGAGAACTCCTTTTGTTTTTTTTAAACAGTACAAGCAAGAGAAAGAGTGACTGAGGGTTTCTCTGGACACACAGAGAAGGGCACCTTGGAAAAGCTCCAGCGTTCCAAGGATGGCTGGGAATGGCAGAGGCTCTGGGCCGGAAGGTGCCCTGCAGACCCTGGTGGCAGACAGCTACATGTCACCCCGAGGTTCCAGAGTCTTGATGCGACTTGAGCAGGGAAAGGCCTAAAAGATGCTTGGAAGAGGGCTTACATAGAAAGTGCTATTGTTGCTTCTCCCGTGGGTTTGTGGCCTGTGGTTCACTGGGGACCCCTGGGGACCTCGCAGTGTCCCCCCACTGATCCCGACAGCATCTTGAGAGGGGGTCACGCCAGGAGGGCTCGGCAGTCACATGGGACTCCACGCGCACACCTTTCACTTCACCACAGGACATGACCCTTGTTTTAGGCCGAGGTGAACCTCTAAGGAAACACTTCTGGGAGAGCTCCCCAGAAGCAGAGACACGTTGAAAGCACGCGATCAAAGACACGCATAAGGTGTCTACCTTTCCTCCTGCAGGAAACTGCGGCTCCTCTCCGGCCCCTGCTCCTCTGTGCGGGACGAGAAGGGGGCTGATGGCTCTTTAGCAGTCTGCTCACCCTTCCCTCTGCTCACTTCAATTCATCTGCATTTGCATGTGAAAATTACCTTCCTCGGCTCCCAAATTGATGTTTTGCAAGCGCAAGGAGAGAGGCCCTTGTCTTTGAAGGTGGAGAAGACACTGCTATAAAAAATAATTATTATTTCTGTTCTGCTCCCACCATGTGGTCTGCCGTATCTCACACCAGAGCGAGCCAACAAGAAACCACACACACCAGCAAGCATTCATTTTCTTTGGAGCAGGGGCCCGGAGAAAGAAGCGTGTATTGCTTCTCTCTGATTCAGTCGACAGAACCTCTGCCCTGCAACTTAGTTCCCATGTTGTCCTGTTTCACGTCCCTTTCTGGTACCAGTGTAACTTGATTTCACAGCTTCCAGCCATGTTGCAGCACTGGCTGCCTCCCTTCCTCTGTACATTGAAATAAGAACATAGGCACAAGGTGCAGAAGTAACTTCGCTAAAGCTGCCGACACGTGGTCTGCTGTCTACGCAGGTTAGAAGGCTCCATTCTCAGGGACCCAGAACACTGGTGCAGGACAAGCCCCCCCCCCTCGGGCCCTGCCCGCCCCTTGGAGGTCTCACCCCTCTGCGTCCCCCCAGCAGGACCCCTTTGGCTGAACAGCAGGGAAGCTTTGATCCCTCCCTGGTGACCTCAGCTCCTGACAGCGTCCATGCCTGCTTCTCAGAACCGTTTCTCTGACCCCCAGGAGCTCCGGAAGGAGAGGCCAGTTCCCTGGCACCTCCCGCCTCTGACTATGGCGACGACGGTGAATCACACCCTGGAAAGTTTACCAAAATGGCTTCCAGCCTCACCAGCACACGTTTCAGATGGAACTGACAAAAAGCACACGGGGTAGGGATCTGAATTTGAAACACAGGAAACCAAGAATCAGAGCACTTTTCTCAAGACGCACAGCCAGCAAGCTGTGAAGACACACTCACAGCAACTCCCCCAGGTGAGGGGCCCTGGAGAAGCCAGGTGTGTATAAGCACCCATCCCAGACACCACAGCTCCCCACAGCAGGCCCAATGGGCACGGAAGGCCCCAGGCCGGCTCGCTTCCTGCCCGACTCTCCGAGAATCTCCGGGTACCAAAGAAAGGCGCCTGAGCACCCCTGACATGTGGACAGCAGCACGGCTCACGGGGCACTCTGCTCCCCACACGGCAGGTGGGGTCATCGTTTTTCTTTGCCTCCTTCTCGGACTCACAAAGGCGAGGGCGAGTCTGGGAGCCACGGCCCAGAGCAGTCCTGTGCTGGCGAGGCCCTCGGCACCCAGCCCCTGCAGCCCACAGCCCTGGGCCGCCAAGAGGGATTCGGGAAGACTCACGCGGCCCTCACTTCAGCTGCCACACGGCAGCAGTGACGCACACCTGTCAGGCCGAAGCCCCGTGAGCTGTGAGGATTCCAGAAACGAAGAGCCGCACAGAATGGGGGTGGTGCTGAAGAGCCCCGACAAAGCTCCTTCACAGAAGGCCTTTCGCTGGATTGTGAGAGTGGCTCTGAGAGGTCGGCTGAGCAGATCCGATGATGCCCAATGAGTGCACAAGAAACGGGGCTCAGGGAGTTCCCACAAACGGAGGCAGTGAGCGTCCATTCAGCCTCCCTTACGGGACAGGCATTACGGCGGGTGTGCTGTGGCCACTGTCACGGATCATCTTTCCGTCCTCACAGGGACCCCACGATGTCCACCTAAAGGAGGAAAAGCAGGGAGGCCTGGGAAGCCTCGGTGTGTGCCCATGGTCAGTAAGCCAGGCGGGGCCAGGACAGCTGGCATCAAGTTCTCAGCTGTGTCTACTACTCGCCAAAGGCTGAAACCTCTCCCCCAAGTCTCCTGGGGACCCCACGACGGTCACTGACACAGACACAGCACTTACAGGCTTGTCAGACCCCAAAATAGACAAAGTGACATGGTATGTTAGATGGAGTGTTTCAAGAAGGAAAACGTAAGTCTGGATGTAATTTTCAATACATGTGTTTCAGGCGTGGACCGCAAGGAGATTCTAAACTGGACGATGTGTGGAAACACGCAGATGTGAGAAAACCTGCAGGGGTGGAACGGCGGTCAGCAGAAGAGGAAACACAGTGAACTGGGCACCGAGTAAGCATCAAGCATTACTCGCCAGTCTTCACATGATCAAAATTACACGCATCTCCGTATGTCTAAGGGCAAAGAACCCATGAAAGAAAAGCTGCTGACTGTGAAGCTGGGGTGCGGGGGACTCCCAGGAGGGAAACAGGAAACTATTACACTCTAAGTCTTACAGACACAAAGCCACTTGCCTTCGCTCCAGGGCCCTACCAGGGAGGGCCCTCAGAACCCCCCCAGTTCCATGCAGCACACTCTCACCTGCACCCCTGGAACGAGAGGCTGGCTGGGAACTCTGTTCTGGGCAACAGCCTGCACCCAGGCCAGAACGCAGCTCACCCTCCAGCGGCCAGTGAGAGCAGCCGGGGACATGGGACAGCCGTCTCCACTCTTCAGCCTGAGACGGAGGGTGACTGGGTACCACAAATGAGACCCCTTCCTGGAAGACGCACCATCTGCTCTGGGGGGTGGCGGGTGTAAGGTGCAGACTTCCCCGATGCACACAATGCCCCCCATTTCTCAGACACACGTCCCAGCCCAGCCAGACGCTGCAGGGCAGCTCCACTGCACGCTGGGCAAGGAAGGCTCTGCCTGGAGGCCGAGGCCACACGCGTGCCCGTCTCACCAAACACGCCCGGTGAGGAACGGCCTGGGGCGCGGATGGGGAGCCACTGTGTTCTCAGCTCAAGTGTTCCCGTTCACGGACGCACACACCTCAGAGTGAGTCGTTCCCTGGATGACCTTTCATCTCCTCGAACCTTCAAACAGTAACTCAGCCACGTTTCCCACGGGCTTACCCACTCTTTATCGCTAACACATTACGTGCGACGTGAGTGTGCAAGGCCACTCTGCTGTGCTTTAGTGATCCTCACCCAGTGCGTTCCCACTGCCACACACGTTAGCCAAAAAGCTTTAAATGAACATTTCCTTCAAGGATGTTTTTCACACTATAAATGAAGTCACCCGTAAAACAACTAGGAAAATACTGTTTTTCAATTCATAACACAAAGTGCTAATTTCCAGAATCTGCAAAGAACTCCGATAAGAAAAAAACAAAAAACAAAAACAAACAAACAAACAAAAAAAAAAATCTAAAATGGACGAAAGCTGTAAATAGCTCGCAAATAAGGAACTATTATGGATACTGGGTGTCTCATTAATAATAAGAGAAGTGATATTAAAAACTACAACGGTATTTTCACTATAAAGCTGGCAAAATTTAAAAGTTTATAGCATACTTTGGAAAGGACGTGCAGAAACCATGCATCATTAGTGGAGTTTACACTGGTTCAGCTGCTGTGATGGAAATTAAACAGTCACTTCCAACCTTTAACACACACACTCCCTATAAGTCAGTAATTCCAATGACAGCTGTTACTGCACAGGGACATTCATTGCTGCGTTGTTTGCAATGGCTAAAGATTAGAAACCAACAGGGGGCAAATCACACACATTGTGGCACAGACATACAATGGAAAATTATACAGCCATTAACAACGAGATGTCTGCATGTAATGACAGGGCGAGACTGCTAAGACGAGCTGTTAAAGAAAAACGCAAGACAGAACAGCATGAATCACATACTGTCATGTACTGAGGCCAAAGGGACTGTCTATGCACATTTTTGTAAGTGCAGAAAATATTTTCTAGAGATTAATCTCTTCCCTTTCCTCTCTCCAAGGAAGCAGCCAGTGATTGCTTCTGGGAAGGGGAGTTGTGCTGCTGGGGTCCATGGGACGGAGACTCATTGTCACTGTATATTCTCTCAAACCTTTCAAATTATGGGCATGCGTTATTCATTGTAAACTCTGATCTTAAGATGATCTAAAGAATATGTCCCGGAAGGCACACAGGGAGATATTTGCAAAACACATATATGATAAAGGACTCGCATCCAAAAATATATAAAGACCTCTCCAAACTTAATAATAGAAATATAAAACAAAAAAATTACAAACGGCCAAAAAACACTATATATACAGACACTACAAAGAAGAGATGTATTTATAACATATAACATATGCTCAACATCATTAGGGAAATTCAAATTGAAACCACAATGAGATATGGTTCCACACTTACTAGAATGGCTGATTTGTTTTTTTAAATGATAACACCTCGAGCTGGTGAGTATATGGAGCAACTGGAACTCTCTTGTACACCTAACGCTGATAAGCAAGCAAAATGGAACACCTAATCTGGAAAATATGTTTTCCTATAAAAGTAAACATACTTTTGACCATATGACCCAGCAGTCTCATGCCTAGGTATTTGCTCTAGAGAAACAGAAACATACACCCACTCAAACACCCTATATGCCAGTGTTCACAGAAGCTTGAGTCGGAATTGCCCAAGTGAAAAATGACCCAAATGCTCCTCAACTTGTGAATGGATAAAAAAAAATACTGTGGTATAGTCATGCAATACAATACTACTGAAAAAAGAAAGGTAAAAGGAAAGAAAGAAAACTAATGAGACTAAAACAGCTTGGATAAGTGTCAAGAGCATCACACTACCGTGTTTCCCTGAAAATAAGACCCAGGCTGACCATCAGCTCTAATGCGTCCTTTGGAGCAAAAAGTAATATCAGACAGGGTCTTATTTTACTATAATATATAATATTATACATATAATATAATATAAATATAATACCAGGTCTTATATTAATTTTTGCTCCAAAAGACACATTAGAGCTGACTGTCCATCTAGGTCTTATTTTGGGGGAAACGGTACGTAACAGCAGCCAGCTGCAAAGCCTACATACTGCGTGATGACATTTATACAGCATTCTGGAAAAGGCAAAACTATAGATACCGAGAACAGGCCAGCGGTTACCAGGGGCTGGGGAGGGGAGAGAGGAATTGACTACATGGGCATGAGGGACCATTTTGGGGTGATGTGGTCATTGCCATCAAGGGTATACGTTTGTTAGAAAGCACAGAACTGAACACCAAAAAGAATCGAATTTTACCGTATGTAAATTACTCCTTAATAAACATGGTATCTAAGTTTACCGTGGGCAGCACGGCTGGCTATATAAACTCAGTTTTCTGAAGAGTGGAAAGGGTAATGAGAAACCCAGGCAACCGTGCCACTGACGCCCTGGGAACACGCCCAGCCATCTCCCTTCAAAGATGCTACTGTCTGTACAGATTCACACAGGGCTCTGGTTCAAGTATGTTGCCTGTGGGGAAAGTTCTTAATATTATTATCTGCCCCAAATGCTGAGTGACAATATTATCTTTCCCCGCTGGGCAGAGAGATTTCATGTATGAATGTGATCTTAATTAGATGCTCCTCTTTCCAACTCAGCCATGAAGACGGTCGCTCCCAGGTCAGAAGGAGATGGAAGAATTTGATTAAAGTCAGTCACAGGGAAAACAGCACTAAGTGTCGCCGTAGAACCTAAAAAGGATATGACAGGTGCGCTTTTTATAACCTTGTCCACTGTGCTGACAATTATGCTCTCAGTGGGCACTGCTATTTGGATTTTGCAGTATATTCATAATATATCACACCCACATTTAAAACGATTCATTTGAAGGATGTTCAATTTTAAAATATGACCTTGAAAAAACACACATACCTATGCAGACGCTCTGCTAAGTTGCTCTGTCTTCAATTATCTTGAATGACTAGTACCTCTTGGCTACGGTTTCACTGCTCTGACAGCTGACATAATATGTTCATGGCTCGTGTCAGTCTAACCTGCTGGGGGTGAGCGAAAGGATGGGCAGGCTATGCCTGGTATTTTCTAAATTAACTCGAGTCCTGCGTGTGTCTCTGACCCCACGAGGTCCGATCGCGTGTGCGCATGGCAGCTGAGGAGGTGGCGGGCGCAAACGGAAGGTTCCGTGTGACTGGCTGCCACTGTCATGAGAAGCCCAGCGTCACCCCTTGTAATGGACAGGAAAACAATAGTTTAATCTTCTAAGACAGACTCAATGACTCCATCCTACCCTGAAAAATATAAATTGGTACATAAAGTACAAAAAGTAATCCCTTTGATAAGCATGCTACGTCTGCCTCCTGACGGACGGAAACCACAGAGCAAATTTAACATTGATTATTAACACGTTACAGTTTAAAGATGTGGAGGAGGAAGGGGAAGCAGAAGACGACGCTGTTGTTGAAGGTAAAGTTGAAGGGGAAGGTGGCGCTGGTGGTGTTGAAAGCCATGGTCCCATGGCTTTCAGAAGCTTCCTCAGGACCCAGCAGGATTCCCGGGAAGGGCAGAGGGAGGGGCTGGGCCTGCCAATCTCCAAACAGTAACACCTCAGGGGCCTCCCACAACCTCTGCAAATGGAACTCAACCTCCTAGACGATCCAGGAAACCAGAACGTCTTTCCTTTATTCTACTTATGAAGAAAAAGCACGTCGCAATCATCTAACAAGTTACTCGGAGCTCTGGGATTGGGGGATTGAACCTAGAGCACTGATTCCCCAAATGCCACTAAAATGGCAGAAAAGGAATTTTAGGGAGGTCGAATGACAAGGATAAAAAGAAGGAGAGGGAGCAACAGTGGAGAAGAGAGGGCCGTTGCTCTCTTATGGAAGCTGGAAGGTTGGGTGGGGGGCAGCAAGCTGGCCCAGCAGAGTCCAGGGACCTTGGACAGAAGTGCAGGCCCCCAGGCTGGGGAGGGGGGGAGACAGAAGCGCAGCAATTCCCCTCTCAAGCCCTGAGATGGAGGGGCTTTGGCCCCAGGACCCCATCCAACCCCATCCAGCTACTGCTGCCCTCCAACTCCTGCAAGGTCTAAGAGACCGTTCCGGAAAACGGCAGCACAGAAACCCTGGGCTCGGGAAGATGGTCACAGCATGGACGGCAGAGCACTGGAAAGAGGGGTCAGGGGAATGTCTTTACCTTGAGTGGTGGGGAGACCTCCTTCCCAGCGCTGCAGATGGCAGTGCCCCACTTATGCCCTCGCACCCGTGAGGTCAGGTAAGGGGTAATCCTGACACATAGGATCCCCTCCTCCAAAAGCTTGACTCAGTATTTAACTGCCTTGTTTTTCCTGATTGGTCACTATTTATGACAAGTGTCCTTATGTGCCAGGAGAGGGTGCCTGGAGAACATGGCTGTTCAGAGCACGTAACGCATGACAGTATAATATATACACAGACAGGGTGTGTATCAGCTACGAATCACGATCGTGAAATGAGTACCCCTGATCCCACCACCCCACTTCAGAAAATACCATATGCAGTAGAGGTGCCACCCTCAATGTGTCCCTCGCCCCCATCACTGTGCCTCTGCCCCACAGGCTGCCACACTTCCTAAGTTTGGACTTCCTCTCTTGTTAGGAAAACAATAATTTTACCAGATGTGCCTGTGCTCCTAACCCCCACACTGTTTAGCTTGGATTGGTATTCAGCTTGGTAAAAAGTGGCATCACCTCCCATTACTGCTCTGAAGTTCTGAGCAATTCCTTTTCCGTCATCATTACCCGGCGTGGGCAGTGTTAGGTAAGCCCTTGTTCACGGCTATAGAACAGTCCACTGAGGGAATATACTCTACATTTATTTCTAGTCTTTCCTGTGGATGGACATTTACTTCGTTCTGGTTTTGACGACTGCAAAAGCTGCTAAAAACATTCTTGTAAGTGCTTTTTTAGCACCCAAAGACACGAGTTTCTCCAAGGTATACAGACATGTGAGGTTTATAATGTTTTTCAAAGTATTTGTATTAGTTTACACTCATACCACAGCATATGTGTTCCTGTTCTTTACATTTCAAATACTTGATCTTATCAAATCTCTTATTATTTATAAACCAACGACCATAAAAAAATACCCCCTGGTGGCGTTAATTTTCATTTTCTTGACTGCCTCAAGATTGAACTTATAGACTTACTGACCATTCATGTTTCCACCTCTGTGAAATAAAAAATTAGGTTATTTTGTCATGTTTGGTTTTTGCCAACTTTAAAATTGTGTAGCTTGTGATTTATATTCTATTCCACATATTCTTTCACACCTGACTTTATTAATTCATAATTTTGCCTTCTTATTCTCCAAGAGACCTCAACTGCATGAGATTCAGGCCCCATGAAACCGGGACCTGCCCCCGCCTTACTTGAAGGCAAGAATCTTCAGTGTTCTGAATGGCCTTGGGCCCCGGAGGGGACGTCACTCACAGGGCAGGGGGGGACTTCAGCGGGGTGACCACCACAAGGCAGTCCTGAGAGCCGAGCAAGCCGGTGGGGGAAGGGGAACCCGATCTGACCACTTCTACTGCTTTCACCAGGGCAGATATGGGGGTCCGAGGAGACATCTGGTCATAACACTCTCGCCTAATCTGGGGCAAGTAATCGACATAACACCACACACACACACATACACCAGACACACCCACACCCACACACAACCACACACACACACACACACACACGCCAGCAGCGTCCATCCAAAGGCCTTGGGCAGGAGATCTGCAGACCATCGTCTCCTCCTCTGCAGCTCAGCCCCGCTGTGGGAGGAGCCCAGAGCCTTCTGACCAAGGCCCTGAAGAAGAGCCCAGGAAGGCCTGGGATCCCTCCTGCCTCCAGTGAGAAGGCAGAATAAGGAGAATGAAATGCTAGAGCATTTCCCGCCAGGAAACAGGCAGAGGAAATGAGACAGGAAACCCGAGAGCAGTCTGTGTGTCACGCTGTCGGGAAGTTTCGTGGTGTCCCAACAAAGGATGTCACCGATTTAGGCCCCGCAGCTGAGTTTTGCGTGACCAGCACAGTTTTTGTCTACCAGTGTGAGCCAGTTCCAGTTGTGCTGACAAGTCCCCACTCTCTACCCCTGACCCTGAGCTACTTCCAATGTTTTTGGCTCAGAAAGTATTGGAAATTGCCGACGAGCCACCGTGACGGGCCCCAACAGGGACTTCTGCCCTGTGGGGTCCCGTGGGCATGAACCTGCCGTGTCCCACCCGCCCTCAGGCTCCCAGACGATTTGATTTGGTTTTCTGGATGCACTGCCCTGCAGGCCCCCTGGAAGGTGAACTTGAGGCCCCAGAGGCAGGCTGGGCCAGGGGCTGACAGCCGACAGGCCTCCAGAAAGTACGTCAGCCCTGCTCCAATTCACGGCGAGGAAAGCACTCAAGTTGAGGCATTTGAGATGGACCCTGGGCTCAGTAAGCAGCTCCCTGCAGGGCCTGTGCCGAACAGGAGACGTGAACCATGCAGTTAGAAAAGCCTGTTCATTCCCGTCAGCTTTCCAGGAAAACAACCATCCAGAACTCACTTCTGATCAAGTACCAACCTCTATGCAGCATTACTCAGCGGGACTTTCTCTCTCCCCATCCGTCTGTCTTCCCTACGGATGGGATGGGATTATAGATAAACGGACAGTGGAAATTAGAACTGCCCCGGCAACTCTAAATCACTGGTGTCGTTTGCACTCGACCCTCACGGGGCCTGTGTCTGCAGGCGGCCCGCGTCCTTCCCAGGCCGGAACAGGGAGTGGACCTGCCTCCATTTTCCACTAAATCCTCACCTCAGAGAATGCTGAGCCCCGAAAACACTCAGTGCCCAAAATGCCAGCCTGCCTCGTCGCTGACAGGCAGGGTCCACCTCTTTGGCACCATGAACAAAGATTAATTCTAAATCTCATTTCCTGATTTCTCTCATCTTTCCTAAATCTTGGAAAAGGTAGTAAGAAAAAAAAGCCAAGGTGAACAAAAAGTTGTTCTAGGGATTCTGCTGAAAACACATTCATTCAATACATGTACATTTTTAAAAACCTTTCTTTCCTGACACACACTGAGCACCTAGTATGTGCCAGTATGTGAGCACCTAGTGTGTGCAAAGCACTCTACCCACAAACTCTTCATTAAACCTGTGATAAGCCTTGAAATAGAAGTGAGCTGATAAGAGGCAGAACCGGCCAGGGCCCGGCTTTCTTAGGTTCTAATTCTGTGTTGTCTCTTGGTGTTTAAGAATCGGGGGGACCTTTCCCACAAGAGCTGGCCAGGGGTTTCAGGCCCGGGAAACAGGACCTCGAAGGGACGAGGTGGGGTCGGGGCCAGCGGCCAGGTGTGGGGAGGGGTGAGGAGAGATGGGCCCCTTAGTAGACTCGCTCACCTCTTGGCAGGAATGATAAGAAAAGACAACTGGAATTCGAAGCCTATATAGTCCTCGACTAAGGAAGGACAAGAAAACACAAAGTGTATTAATATTAAGCAGAAGATACACAGGTGTTTCCAGAAATCTCGGATGCTCAGCTCCAACCTGCCCTGGACAAAATCGGGCCAAGTCTAAGCTATATCTCTCGAGAAAAGGGTCTTTCATTGTTTAAAACTACAACACACACAGTACAGAGGATACTATAATAAGCGTGCATGTACTCTCCGTCAGTAAACGAAGGAGTATTGTTTCCTGCTTGGAAAACAACAGGTTTGCTCAATTCTCCTGGCTGGAGAAAGGGGCCTTTTAAGAAATGTTTCTGACGGTGCCACCTGGTGGATTCCTCCCCAAACTGCTATCTGTTCTTGCAATTAAACTGACTTGAGAGGACAAACCCTAGCGCATAATGAGACATTAGGTACCCTAATTTTCCCCCGTGGCTTGCCTTTATTTGCTCCCTGGGCATCCTTTCCATGCGGCTACAATCATCTGATCCTCGAAATCCCCCCATTTCATTTCATGGCCATTCTGCTGCATTAGAGCCATTTTATGGCAAGATTTACAGCGGTGTCAGGAATAAAGAAAACTGTTGTAAAATAACCATGGACAGCATTATAAACCAGCAATAAAATTGGCCATAAGGCACAGCTGGCATATATGGAGGCCACCTGTTCCATTTTGAGCTGCTCACGATCAAATGCTTTCACCCCATTCACTGTGCTTTGAAAGACCTTGAACTCGTCTCCCTCTCCTCCAAACGTCTTCAGCACTGACACTAATTTCCAGAACGTGCTGAGGCCTCCCCTCACTCACGCTATCCTCGCTTGTCCATGGAGCCAGAACCACACCTCGAGCTCATCGTAGCCAAACGTCGCTGAGTCTTCTAGCTCTGCCCAAACGCAGATGTCAGACAGAGGAAACGTTTTACCAACACTCTCATGCCCATTACAAGAGACACTGGAATCCACACACACAGATTCTTATCAACACAAGTAAACTAAGGACCCAAGGGGCTACGTATTGTTCCCTACTGTGGAGAAGGTACGAGAGCCGTAAGTTGTAGGCGCAGTTCCCATTTAATGAGCACCTACTTGATACAACCTGAAAACGTTACACCCTTTCGCTCTAACCCTTGCGACAGCTCTGCCAGGTTGGTTGGCTCAATCCCTCATTATCTCTGTGACTTCAGCAAAGAATCCTATTAGCGTGACGTGAGAAGCAGGCCTATGAACAGTGCAGGGACACAGTAAGAATCCAAAGAAACAGCAGAAGTGGCTAAGACTGAGCCCATCCTTTTTCTGCGCCAAGCGTCCTTATGAGAACACTTCACATATTCATTCATTTTATGTGCTCACAACTCACTCTGAAGCAAGTATTATGAATATGCCCAGTTCATAAAAGCGTGCTGAGACACAAAGAGATAAGTTAACTTGCCGAAGGCCACAGTTAATAAGTGGCAAAGCCTGAATGTGAACCTAAGAAGTAAAACTCCAGAGCGCAATGCTCTTTCAGCAACTAATTGTGACTCCTATTTTAATGATTTTTTTTTTTTTTTTTTTTGAAAATTGATGAATGAAGTCAGCATAAATGTGGGAGTAAAGACTTCCAACAATTCTCTTCTCCACAGAAGGAATGAGAAAGTTGACAAAATTTGATGGTAACTTTTTTCAAAACTCTAGAAATTCATCAAAGTCTTGCAGCAACTAGAAAAGCATGTATTTAAAATTTTTTTGATAAAAAGCTGAATCTTGCTAAGAACAGTGAGCTTTGTGGGTTTTTTACTTGCTTTAGTTCCATGGCTCACGCTCCAACTCTGCAGTAGCCTTGAAAAAAATGACACCCATATTCCCAATGCAGCCTTGGAGCCACCAGAGGGAGCAAAGTGGAGCCGGATCTCTTTTCAAGAGATCATTCCTTTAAAAGAGCCCCATTCCCCAAGAACTGTATTATTTGACCCATCTGGTGGTTCCCCGGAAGACTCCACGTACAAGACTGCTTGTGTTTGACCTGCCTTGGAGATTTAGTGGCTCCAGGAATTTACAGAAATTGCTGTCCAATCATTAGCCGACCACTAAGCAAACCAAGCAGAGGCTTCAGTGGCCACAAATGACAGACAACACAGACTTTATAGAACTAGTTCAGAACAGTTACTACCTAAACGAAATCAACTGGAAAGAGCAGCAACAACAGTACATCATGATCAAACTGCTAAAAGTTAAAGAGGGAACAGTGAAAGCACAAGAGAGCTGAGAATCACATACAGGGGTCCTTGACAAGAGGAACAGCCAATTTCTCATCAGAAGCCATGGAGGCCAAAAGACATTGCATGACATATTCAAAGTGCAAACAGAAAAAAAACTGTCAGCAAACAATTCTATATCCAGCAAAACGATCCTTCAGAAACAAAGAAGAAATTACCACGTTCCCAGACAGGAATACCTGAATTTACTGCTAGGCCTGCCCTACAAGGAGTCCTCCAGACTGAAATGAAAGAACATTAGAAAATAACTTTATCTCCAGATGAAGAAATAAAATGCACCTGGAAAGGTAACTACAGAAATACCTTGGAGATACTGTGGCTTTCGTTCCAAACCACCACGATTAAGCACATTTCGCAGTAAAGTAAGTCGCGCAATTTTTTTGGTTTCCCAGCACATGTAAGTATACGACAGTATTATGTCGCAAAAAAAAAAAAAAAAAAAAGTACATACATTAATTAAAAATCATTTGTTACTAAAAACGTCTTACCGTTCGCTGAGTCATCTGCAAGTCATAATCTTTCTGCTGGTGGAGGATCTCACCTCGATGTCAATGAAAACAGAGTATCTGCAAAACACAATAAAAGAAAGCTCAATAAAACGAGGTACACCTGTAGAAAGGTAAACATAAAATACAGTCTAAATGCATTTTGGTTTATAACTCTTTGTTTCTCCTATCTGATTTGAAACAAAAGGGCAAAATCGCAAGTCTACGTTGATAGACATACATGTATAAAGATGGTGTTTCTATGGTAATAACAGCACAGAGGAAGGAGGGAGCACAGCTATATAGGAGCTAAGTCTTTGTACACTATTGTCATTACATTGGTGTTAACACAAACTGGACTGAACTTAGAACTATGAACTGAAGTTTCATAGGCAAAAGGTCTGCCCTCAGCGATTTCACTCCCTAGGAGGGGCGATCACACAACCGTCCGTAGACGACATGCAGATAAATTACCCAGGAATCAGGCTGACTAGAGAAGGAGACATTGAGTCAGGCCATGGAGGGATGTGACGGGTATGCGATGGTGTCCTTTCCCCTGTCTTAGCGCCCTCTCATGCCTCCTCCACAATAGCTGCCCAGGTGCTCTTCCTACCCCTGAGGAGGCCGCTGCAAAGCCTCTGTGGCTCTGACAGCCCCAGCAGCGTCCCCCAGCAGCGTCCCCAGCAGCGTCCCCCAGCAGTGTTCCCCAGCAGCATCCCCAGCAGCGACCCCCAGCAGCGTCCCCCAGCAGCGTCCCCCAGCAGCGTCCCCCAGCAGCGTCCCCCAGCAGCGTCCCCCAGCAGCATCCCCAGCAGCATCCCCAGCAGCGTCCCCAGCAGCGACCCCCCAGCAGCGTCCCCCAGCAGCGTCCCCCAGCAGCGTCCCCCAGCAGCGTCCCCCAGCAGCGTCCCCCAGCAGCATCCCCCAGCAGCGTCCCCAGCAGCGTCCCCCAGCAGCATCCCCAGCAGCGACCCCCCGCAGCGTCCCCCAGCAGCATCCCCAGCAGCGTCCCCCAGCAGCGTCCCCCAGCAGCGTCCCCCAGCAGCATCCCCAGCAGCATCCCCAGCAGCGTCCCCCAGCAGCATCCCCAGCAGCGTCCCCCAGCAGCGTCCCCCAGCAGCGTCCCCCAGCAGCATCCCCAGCAGCGTCCCCCAGCAGCGTCCCCCAGCAGCGTCCCCCAGCAGCATCCCCAGCAGCGTACCCCAGCAGCGTCCCCCAGCAGTGTTCCCCAGCAGCATTCCCCAGCATGGAGCATGGCACGGATAAGGAGCTCTCGGCCAGCACTGCATTCACCAACCCTGGGGGACTCTAACCGCACATCAATACGGGAAAGGCGCTGAGCATTCTCCAGGAAACAAGTCTCCTGACTTCTTCACTCCAGCTTTCCTCAAGTGCATCTCACCCCAGGATGCTTTCCCTCTCAATACCCCGAGGGGCTGCTGTGGTCCACAGCAGGAATGGCTGACCTGCTTCCTGGATGATGCCCAGCTTCCTCTGAATGGCACCGAATGCCCACTAAAGCCCACTCTGTGTGTCCCATGGCAGCAGCTGCTACCCACCCATGTCTCGCTCTGAGCTTCAGCCACACTGAAGGCACCACACGGCTTCCTGCCCTGAGGTCGCGCACGTGCCCTTCTCCTGACAAACCTCTCTCCTCCCAGGTGACCCCCATCCCCACGCCTGGCCGGTTCTCACAAGCAGAGGCTAAACTACCTCCTCTGAACTGCCCTGAATGCCCTTGGCATTTTACGTGGTTCCTGGACACGCTGATTCCCTGGGCTTTAGCTGTAGGTTTCAGGGTTGATTTCTCCCAGAATAATGGGAGCTTCTGAGGATGAAGACGACAGCTTTCTCCTGTTACACCCTGAGTGCTGCCACACAGCTGGGGCTCGGCAGACGTTGGCGTGAATGAATGAATGGTGAAACGGGGTCCTTCCAGATTGGAGCAAATGCTTTGCCCCAGCTGTCTTCCATGATTAGATACCCCAGAAACAAAGCACAGGTTCTGTGGCCGAGGCCACGTCTTACATATTCCTTAGAGATGCCAGTAGCACAAGGCGGGTTAAGCCTAACCGGAGCTCCCGTCCAGAACCCTGTCTGACTCAGCCATCCTAAGCTGGGTCCCTGGCCCAGGGGAGGGGAGCTACCCAGAGCAGGTACCAGGCGGCCCCACCTCTGAGCTCCTCAGAATGTGCGCAGATGTCACCCTGAGAAGACAATGTGAGGAGCGGCTCCCGCTGCCCCATTCTGCTCCCCACCGACCACCGTCTCCTCTCACGTTTCCCTTCCCTTTTGCAGAACAGCTCCCCGGTGCGCACGCAAGGACCCAGCTTACGCTCATGTGGCCATCGTGTCACACACCACACACGAGCCCCACCTCCCCAGCTCTCGCCCCATCCTGCTGTCACCCCACCCCCCTCACCCCTGCCCCCCATGAACACAGTTTTCCAACAGCATCCCACGGGGGGGGTCACCCCCACCCACCCTGAGTTCCAGTGAGTAACGCCCAGCTCCCCCACACACTCGGGGCACCCCAGTAAGATTCCCCCCCGCCCCCCAGCCTATCAATCGGGCCAGCTGAGCCAGGTGCATCAATCCCAAATTCAATGACTTGGGGGTCTCCACCTGCTTTACTAGTAGCTCGGGTTTTACCCAGCAGCGGACAGACAGCCTTACCCAAGTGCTCTGAGATCCCTGTATTGTCCCAAATCTGGGGGACCTCAACAACTACCTTCACTATAAACCATTCAGATGTGCTCCCCCGTATCATTTAGGAGAATCAGCCACAGAAGATGAGAATTAAGGAAACTGTCCAAACAGACTCTCCACAGGCTCTTCCTCCAGCTCCCGGGTTCTGTGAATGAGCCTGTTTCATTCCGTCAGCTCCCATGTTTACTCAGTTTTTTCCAGGTTGGGAGACTTCTGTAAGGCCCATGCGGGGGACGCGCTGAAGGTGGGGGCAGGGCAGAGGCCTGCGGCAGGCACAGCAGCCACGTGGGGCTGCAGCCTTCCCTACCCTTCGAACTGGGCCCTCTTCCTGCGCCGTAGGCAGCAGCTCTGAGGGGAACGGGGCCTCCTGCCCGGCCGCACCTCCGCACCTGACCTCTGCTCCTCCCTGGTCTGCGCTCAGGCGCTCACCTGCCACCTACGCATCACCGGTCCTGTCAGGACAGCCTCCAGGCATCACCGGGGCTTCTGCACCTTACGACAACCCCAAACAAGCGCCTAGGTTCTCTTGGAAAATGCCGGAGGCTACACAGCAGTACGTGGACACAGGTCACATGAGGGCACATGCCTAGTGAACAACCAGCATGTCTTTTGAAAGTCTTCGTACAAGAGAAAGAAAGTTAGGAATCATAGAATGAAATGTGTCCCAAAGGGTGGAGACTCTTTCACTATGGAAAGTGTGAGGACTTCAGGTGACAGTGACGTGACATGAAAGAAATTAAATTACATAGTAAGAAAGTTTTCGATCCTTCTGACTAGGGCAAGAAGAAAGTTCCAGCTGGTGACACTATTTCTCTAACATCCTAGCAGCATACTCTAATCTTCCCCTTCCACAAACAGCAACAGGGCCCAGACCCTGAGCCTTGGGAAGGTAACAATATCTGCTCAGAGTTTCGTAATGCTTTCTTGTTTTCATTCTACTTGTTTTTGGTTTTTTATACTTATTTTCTCATTATAGCAAGTAATACTAGTTTTCCGATTATGGGAATGGTATAAAATTTCCCTTTCAGAATAAACAGAAGCTCAAAGAGAGAGTCAACTAGAACACATACTGAATAAATCGTGTGGGTGGTTGGCAGACACTGGCCTTGGCGAGGGGTATACGCCCTGTGAACTTGACCACGCCACAGAGGTGTCCTGTGAACGACTAAAGTGTGGGAACATCAGTGATATAAACCGCCCTTGCTTCAGACATGAGAAAACTGACTCATAGTGGGGCCACATGCTTTGTTCCACGGAAGTAAAATGGCCTGTGAGGCCGAGAAGAAGGACATAAATTATGTGTTAACTTTCATTACCAAGGTATTATCTGGGGGGACACTGCTAGTTGCTCCCATGATGTCCACCCTCCACGTCCTCCCACCCCCCAGCTACTGGATCTCAATGTCCAGTTGGACACAACGCTACGCAGACAAAACGCCCCTCTGCCACTCTCCCTCCATGGCCATGGTAAGTGACTAAGTCCTACTCAACAAGGTGAAGCGCCCAGGAAGTCTTCTGGTGACAAAAGCACACGCCGTCCTTTCTCCCCTTCCATCATCTTGTTGTCTGGTACCGGGACGTGATGGCTGGAGCTGTAGATGCCATTTGGGGTCATGAGGATCAGGCCACAAGTAGCAAAGCCAGAAGCAGCCTGGGAGGCTGATGACGTCATGGAGCTGCCCCCACTGCCAGGAACACAGACCTCTGATCTTCTGCACGAGAGGGAAGCATTGAAGCCCTTTTGATTTAGGAGTTTTGTCCTCCTGTGTAACCACCAAACCTAATTTGACCTGACACAGAAACTTTGCCTCCTACTGCACAATCCACGATAACATATAAAGCCTTGTAACATCCACTATCTGGTTTGATCCTCATGACCAGCTTAGCGAGATGCATGCAAAATCATTTTTTAAAACATCAAGGAAAAGACTGTAGGGCCCCCAGCTGGCAGGAGGCCAGAGGCATTTAGCAGGACTAAGGCTTCTGGCGCTGAGCCCCAGCTCAGCCTCCATGTCCAGCAGCCCTGACTCGGCTCACCCTTGACCGGACGGCTCCCCAGCCCCTGAGACAGGCACGCAGGAGAGCCCCACCTCAGCCAATGTCTGTTTTCTCCAAGCAACATGTTGGTTTACTTAGCAGAGGACTCTGCACAGTATTAGAGCCAGCCACCCCTCCCCCGACCCCCCCCACACACACACACACACGCACGCCTTCCCCTGGTTTCAGTGGAAAGCCATGCTTTCTGCCTTCATTCAATGTTAGAATAAGAAAGTGCCAAGTGACGCCTTTCACCATTTGGTTTTTACAAATTCCCAGCGGCCAGGTCCGTACCAGCCACGCGGTCATGGAGGCTTCTGGGTTTTGCTGCCGGACTGGTGACACCTCCGTCCTGAAGCAGCATATCCGCTTGTGTGTGGGGTGAGGCCGCCTGCTGCTGTGGGCCGGGTCAGCCCAACACCTGCACAGCGTGGACACCGCAACAAACTCCCAGCGTCCCCTGTGCGGTATGTCAGGCCTCCACACCAGACGCCCAGCTCCTCTGAGTGTTTCTGCCTCTGAGCTGGATGAAGCAGGACGGAGCTCGCAGAATATAAAGTGAGATTCGATTGCAGGCAAATCTTTAAATTAAAGGAGCTGCACCCAAAGCAAATGAATGCGGTAGAAGGCCCTGACCAGGAGCAAACGCCGGGACATGGCGGTCTGAGCCGCGCAATGGCAGGCAGGGCAGCAGCAGTGGCGAAAGCACCGCGGGTCATGGCGGACCTCGGCCTGGACGCGAGGGAGGCCGCTGGACGTGCCTGGGGAGAGGGAGCAGCATATGGAGGGCCAGGAATTAATCTTCCTAATGGACTCCATATTTATTCCCTTCCTCATTAGCGGCTTTACCCCGTTTGTGGCCTCTGCGTTTTAAGAGAGATGTCAAGCCGTGGAGATGGTGCAGGGAAAAGCAATAAAAATGATGAAAGGGCAAGGAAGCAGGCCTTCGAGAAGGTGCCTGGAGAGCTCGGGACTGGAGAAGACGGGCCAGGAGTGGCTCTGACCATGGCCTCTGTCTCAGCAAAGGGTCAGAAGATGTCTGAGCCCCAGAAGACTCACCCACACCCTGGCGGCAGCGAATGGAACCAAACGTCTGAGTATTTTGAAATAGCGTCTTTTAAAGCTCTTTTGGCTTTTTTGCCTTTTCATCCAGCTGATGCTGTGCTAACCCCACCTGAGTCTAAATCAAGTACAGACAGACGCTGGCCTCCTGGAAGGTACCTCTACCATGTGTGGGCCACTGGGTTTGGGTTTTACCAACAGAAATACACGCAGGGACTTGAATTGAAAATTTTAGCTAAAAAGAGGGTGAAAGAGACATCAGAATTCCCTAATTGGGGAAAGAACAAGCCTCCGAGAGGACACGAGGGAAAAGGAGAGGGAGACAGACAGGTGAAGAGGTCGCACGCTTTGGGCGTCAGCTTTGTGGTTGCTGAGCTGTCTTGCGTGGGCAGGGCTGCCGTGGATGTGTAGCCACCATGCCCTCAGCATGTTCCGAGTGGGCTCGACAATGGGTGAGAGAGTCTGGACGGGGTCAGAGGCTGTGCTGGGGGCTCACGGGGGAGGAGACCTAACTCCTCTGGGCAAGGATTCTTGCACCAAATCTGCCTCCTGAGCCTGAGTCCTGAAGTGCAGTGTCTCGCCCAAGGTTGCAGCCGGTGGGTAGGGAGGGACATGCCAGCTCCTGGGCCACAGCCATGTAGCCAGGATGAATTTGAAAATCAGTTCTAAAAATATCCACTTTATTCACTCAAAGTCTCATCCCCTCTGAGCTACGTAAAGTAATCGGCCGATAAGTATGTACTGGGAAGTAACTGTGTGGGAGATTGTGTAGACGCTCCTGGCAAAGCAGGACATCTGAGCCCCCATGATTAGGACCCTCTTGAGGAAAATCAGACATGGAAAGGTATGGATGCCGGAGGTTCCATGACATCCCAGAGATTCCACATCGCCCGCCTCCCCAACTTCACCCTGTTTCTCACGGAGGCCACCTGCGTTCCAAAGCCGTGGCCTGACCTGGCCCAGAGCAGACTGCCAAGGGGAGAGCATGGGTCCAGCTCTCGTCTTCTGACCCCACGGCCAGGGCTCCCTGCAGCAGCCAGCACACCAGGCTACAAACAGCAGGAACCCAGTAAGTATGTCACGAGGGTCTGTGACGTCAGACAAGGAGAACGGCTTCTCCCTGGGGCAGGCAGGGGGCTCTGGGGAGAGTGAAAACTAGAGGGAGAGAAAAAAATCACTGCACTGACGTGGGGAAAGCCACAGGCAAGGAGGCAGCACCATCTCGTGCATGGAAACCTCCCCCTGCCGTCCCCGCGTGTTACAGTTCATCGGTACCAGCCTCAGCACCACCCTGCGCGGTGTTAGCCCTGGAAGCCACGGGGAAACTGACACGACACAAGCACACACAGTGGCATCTCAGGCTCACGGTCACTGGTAGGAGATGATGAGACCCGACCAATGCAACATCCATCCTTAAAGGATGTTAGCACCACACTAACGCAATATTAGTGACTAATACGACAGGCTTGTGAATTCTGGCACTAGATGCAGGAAGTTTGGAAGCAGGAGAAAAAGAGGGGAAATTTCTCCAGCAAATAATTTTCACCCATTCTCAGAGCATCCCACGAGCGCCTGTGCAACAGAGCCCGCAGTTTGCCTGCCTGGCAGTGTTCTCCCGCCAGCTCTGCCCCTGCTCACTGAACCCCGGCTGTGCACGCTACTCAGCACCTAAGTCACAATGACCTGGCCTAGGATGGCAGTGCCACGCCCTTTGTCAGATGACCAGCTGTAGCGAGGGATGTCCACACGACCCAGTTCTTACCAATAAGACATGGGAAAAACACCCAGTGGGGAGGACAGCTTCCGGGGCACACACGAGACTGGCCCTCACCACTGTCTTGCAGGCTCAGCCCTGAGTGGGGTATAGTCCATTTCACCTTGTACCCAAACAGCAAAGCACCCCTCCTGAGAACAGAGCTCAGCACTCCGCCTCTTCTGGTGGCGGCTACTGAGAAACCCGAGCCGCCGCAGGCGTGAGCTCAGACAGCCTGTTGGTGCCCTGCGGGTCTGCTTATGCCTGAGCCCAGACGCACCACTTCTGCCTCATGACTCAGTGACTCAGGGAACCAACAGAACCAGCTCACTGTGGGGCGCTCCAGTCACATGGTGACTTCATGTCCAGGGGGCGCTGCCCCCTCTATCTACCAGGGCGAGTTGCATGGGCTGCTGCTCACATTGGGGTCAGTCTCTGGCACAGATGCCACAGCGGCTCCAGAACCCTCGGTGTCTGCAGGGTCCTCCAACGGGGCTGACTTCTGTGCCCGACAGCCCTGAGAATGGCTGGGCATCTCCCCTTCCTCCATGTCTAGCTCCTGAGTAAGTGGCTGTACATCCCTTTGAGGGGCTCTGTGGGAATCGTCATGTCCCACACCTGCTGTCTGTCACAGGGTCCTTTGTGTGGGAGACCAGACTTTCCTGGAGTCACTCAAGTTCCTGTCACAGAACTGGTAGAGTCTGGAAAATGGACAAGGCGTCCTGAGCTTCTAGTGGGGCAGCTGCCCTAAGTTTCCTGCCAATCCATTTATCATTTCTTTTTAGGGACTAAGCACAGCCCTTGGAGGCTGTCCGTCTGTCCAGCCGTATGGGACACCATGTCCCACTAACCCCCTCGGCTCTGCACGTCCGGCCATCCCTGACTGCCACTCATCGTGGTCACTGGGACAGTTGAGGGCACCTCGTCTCGATGGTTACACATCACCCCCGACCCACTGGTGAGCTTCTCACCAGTGCTGCTGCCCTCTCCCCTGGACACTGCCTAGTGCTTTAGGGGGTGTCCTGCAGGCCCCCCACTGGGAAACAGACCAGATGGTGAGCTTTCGAGTCTGTTTTCTATATACAGGAAGTCCTCACAGTCATCCATAGGTCCTTGGAAGCTGCAAGTTTAAGGGAAATGACGCATAATGAAATCAATTTTCAGCTAATTGATATAAACAAGATTTAAGTTCCTATGGCATATTTCTGGTCACAAAAACATCACCAAAGTTCTAAATAAAGACCCAAAAGACTTCTAATAGTACACACTGAAATAAATGTGAGCTATATATCCATTTAAGAAAGATGAATAAAAACAACTCAGATGATTTTCCAGCCGGCATGTTCCAGTTCAGCGTCTCGGGAGATGGGAGCCTCTCCTGACAGCTCAGGGCACAGGTGGCACCCACTCTGGACTGGACGGGACACTCCCACTCGCACAGGAACAGTTGAGACACGCCAGGTGACCTACGTGCACAGCTCTGGGATGTGAGGAACCCAGAGCGCTGGGAGAAAACCCACGCAGGCACAAGGAGAACGTGCGAACTCCACACAGACAGCGGCCCCACATGGGAATTGATTTTTTTTTCTCATCAATGCTGTAACAAAATGACGTTGAACAAAACGACATTATTCGAGCACCTGCTGTACGTGGTCTATCCCCTCTAGCGTGCCTAGTTCTCCGAGCCTTTTGACCCCTGCTTTCATCACCCACATGACTGCTCTAGGATCGCTCCTTCACGTCATGCACGCCCTTGCTTTCTCCAAGCCCCCAAGGACCATGCTCCTTGGGCATTACCATCGCCTCCCGGATCTGCAGCATGTGCTTGTCCTGACCCTACAAGAGCGCTCCACTCTGTACACACCATCCCTCATTCCGGAAACCACTGCCTCCTCAATGCCAGCAGCTGCCCCTTCGCCCCTTGGCAAGCCCAGCCCAGAGCTGGCCAGCTCAGGCCGCGCTGAGCCCTAGTTACTGATGTGGAGGCCGTGGAGACAGATGCTGATGGGGGAGGGGAGCATTGTATCCTGCGCGAGGGAAGAGGGTCCAGGGGCATCTGGGAAGTTGGGGTTTTGAGGACCTCAACTCAGACACCCTCATCCCAAGTGTCAGGGTTCCACCCCTAATCTGATCAGGTCCCTGATCAGGGTTCAGAATTTCATCTTCTCAGTGGCTCCCCTATTCTTATAACTCAGCCCAGGTCAAATCCTGGGCTTTTCTGCCCTCTGACTGGAGGAAATTATTCTCTTTAAAAGCCGCCGAGGAGGTCCTCTTGTTTCCACACTCAGCCTTCCACTGGTGACTCGGCAGCCTCGGCCTTTCATTGGCTCTCTCTGGAACCAATGCACTGACTGCCCCATCAATAGCCTTATAATTTCTAACTTGCGAAGTTTTACCAAACCTCTAAATGCCTTACATGTTGTCTCCACCTTCTCTGGCATCCCTGACCAGTCCTCTACCTGTGCAAGTTCTGCCAACGGAACACCGCCCGTGCCAGGGGCAGTCAGGACTCCACCACCACCAGGGGAGGGGCTGGCTGGCCAGCAGGGACCCAGCTCCGAAACCCCACTCTGGAATCTGCTCCCCCAGATCCCTGCTGGCAGCCGCTTTCCCCAGGAACACGGTTTGATGGTTCTGAAGCTGAGTGTCCCCGACAGAGGCAAGGCTGCCAGGCGTCTAAGGCCCTCCACTGACTGGTCCTCTGATGAACAGTGACCCGGGGAAGGGGCGCAGCGTGGTGAGAGAGCTCCCTTCAGACACGCAGAGGACAGCGGCTGGAGAGGGCCACGGCCTGAGCGCTCAGCCGGCCGTACCCCTGGCCGTCAGGGGAACGCGGGCCTTGATCTGGAAGGGAGGTGTGGGCACCATACCCCAGTATGCACTACAGCAGCGTCGTCTGAAAGAATGTGAGGAACCTCATGAAAACCTAAACCACAACACGAGTGTAAGGGACCCAAGTTACCCATAAAATTGCACTCGGCGTGGAAACTTTGCCCCAGCGGTGCCACACGGCTATTAAACGTGAGCCACAAACTTGACTGTAAGCTTCCCGGTGGCCTGTGTAGCAAGAGAAACTCATCTCCAAGACGTACAGCCTCTACAAGGAAAAGCCTCCCATGCCCACGAGAGCACGACTGCTGTGTGGGTGGTGAAGGCCACAAGGGGCTTCTCCTCGGGGCCCAGAGAAGAGGACGGGCCCCGTGGGCTGGACACGAGCACGGCGGTCAGCATTCCAGCGAGTATTTCCAGGCAACGCTCAGAGCCCGCCTGGACGCTCACCTCAGGCCCAGCACCAACAGCAGCAGGAGAGGGAGGCTGCAAGTCTGTACCTTTTTTCCAACAGGCCAACTGTCCACGAAATCCTTCCCGGGCAATTTCATCTCAAGTTCTAACCCTCACAGAGAGAAAGGCATGAAAACACTCTCAGAGCACCTGTCTCGCCATTGGTAAGCTTTTTAAAAAGGAGGTACAATAATTGCAATAATCCGTTGCATTTTTTAAAACATGTGTTCAGCAAACAGTCTTTTAAAAAGTGAATCATTTTCATTTGGTTGAAAGGCTGGTAATAAATTAAGCCTTTCATGCCCACAGCAAATGTTTTTTTGTTTTATTTCCCAATCGCCCCTTGCCGACATTCAGAGAGACGTATTTATGGAGAAAGCAAAGCAGATGAGCTGGCCGCACGGCTGACAGAGGACCACATCTGTCTCCAAGTCCTGGGAGCCATGGGCCGGGGATAAATCTTCCCGTCGCAGTGGGAACGAACGCCAGGCTTCTGGGCCTCTCCCTTCACGGCCTGTTTCCAGCTTCCTTTCCTCCACAGACACGTTCACTGTGGTCCCAGCCACCCCAATGGTCCCCAGCATGTCTGACCCCTCTCCCCACAGAGTCACCCCCATCTGCTCCCCTTGGGTCATCGGCACACCCAGTGCTTTCCAATTTGGAGAGGTCAAGTTCCTCTCCTCAAGCATTATTCTCCCAATATTTTGCTGCCGTCCAAGTTCTTTTTTTTTATTTCCCCTTTTGAAGGACTCCAACCACTCCCATGAGCTGAAGCAGAAATGGCGAAACGTGAAATGTTTTCCACTCATCTGCTTTCCAGCCCTAATGTGGTGCCACGCAGACAGGACTCGAGAGACCAGCGGGGCCTGCCATTCCCCCGCGCTCTATAGGGGGCAAGGGCGAGGCCTCCTTCCCACTGGAGGGGACAGAGGAGTGATCCCCAGGCCAAGGTCCTGTCATGGCCAGTCCCAGGCTTCAAACTGAAACAGAGCCGAAAGTGCAGCTGAGCGGAGCAGCGTGAGTCACCCGCAGACGTCACGGGGCGCTGAGGGCCGCGTGGAAAGGGCACGGGGCTGGGACATGCCAAGTCCCCTCACCTTTATCATCCTGGGCTTCCCTCTGCTAACCTGTAACCTACCCCTCACGTGTCTTAGGAGGAGGAAAGGAGACCCCGTCTTCGTGGTTTGGGTTCCTGCTTCAGCCGAGCTTGAGACAGACTCAAGGACAATAGTTTATTTGAAGCTAAATCTGCATTCATCACCTACCGCTGCCATAATGAATTCCCACAGACTGGGCGACTTCTACTCAGAAATGCACAGCCTCACGGGTCTGACGTCAGAGTCCAAAACCAGGTGGCCGCAGGGTGGGCACCTCCTGAGCGTCCCGAGGGAGGGCTCTGAGCAGGCCACCCTCCGTGGCTGGCAGACTGCCGCCCTCCCGGTCTTCACCTGGCCTTCTCTGTGTGTGTGTCCCTGTCGCATGCCCTCTTCTTATCAGGACTCCAGTCACACTGTGAAGGCCGCCCGCATTTTAATTTGTGAAGAGCAGCAGAATATGCCACCCCAAAATATGCCCTTTCGGCATAAGGATTCTTTTGAGAAACTGCCGACACCAGAGAAGCTCTGAAAACAGAGAAGTTTCCCTTTTCTAGTCGAAAGCGGTGTTTTCTGCATTTTCTGCATCAGAAAGGGGACCTGAACCAAGAAGAGAGCTGTTACCAGAGATCCCTTTGTCATCTCACAGGGTCCCTCTGTTCACCAAATAGCTCCTCTTCTCACCTTGCTGCCCATTGGCTTCCCTCTTTGAAGCCCCAGACTCTTGGCTCAGGATGGTATATGAGCCCCAATCTTCTGGTCTCCTTTTCAATCTCATATATTTGTGGGGTTCCCATGCACAGGTAATTTAAATTGTTTCTTTTTTTCTTTCCTCTTGTTACTCTTATTACAGCGTGGTCTCAGCCAAGAATTCAGAAGGGGAGAAGAAACTTATTTTTCCTCCACTCCAGTTTATTACTAAAGGTCCAATATCCAAACCCAATCTCATTCTGGGGAGCTGCGGGGTTGAGGCTTGAACATAATTTATGGGGAGGACACACTTAGTCCATAACAACCCCTCAATCCACACCCCCCCAAAAAAAAAAATTCCAGGGAATGTTGAAACGATACAGGGAAGGGAAGGAAACCACGAAAGGCTGTGCTATCGAGTCAGTTACTGCTCTTGGCAACTCGAACTCAGTTCCACTGGGTCGTCAGACACAGCGAGCCCGACACCTGAGAATGACCCCAATGAGGGTAGAAGACACCTGGCTATTTATGCACCGTCTCCACTTGGGAATTCCTTACTGGAATTGTATATAATATAAACCCCAAATCCAAGAAAAATAATACGAGGATTCAGGGGAATGAGAAAAATCATCACAAATTTTAACAATTACCATAGAGACATCACTGATGCAACAAACTCTTTAAGAGAAGCCATCCGACCACACACACCTTCTATTTTCCCTGCAGCCCATGTAGTGAATCCAGAATACATGCTGGAAAATGCTCCCCAAAGGCATTCAGGGACAACTGAAATGTTTCAGTCAAAGGAGTGGGATGATTTTTTTCAAGATTTATCTATTAGCCATGATAACTAGCAACAATAGAGAGAAGAACGAATCAGAGAGACACCTCTTTTGGATAATGGTGGACTATATAATCTGAATCAACCCTCTTTCTGGGGATAAATACAAAAAGCTGGGCAAAATAAAATAACAACAAAACACCTTCTTGAAGACGCAGACAGCTGAGAAGGTAGTGAAGAATGACGGCCCAAGAAGGAAACCCAGAGAGACAAGATCAGCAGGGGGAGAGGCTGAGAGCCTGAAAATTTGGCTCTTCATGTGCGAGAGAAAGAAACCTGACCCCCTACTTCACAGCATATACAAAAATTTCAAGTGAATTATAGACCTCAACGTGAAAGACAACACAGTAATTAATCTTAATGACTGCAGGGTAGGGAAACGTTTCTTAAAAAGACATAAAAGGCACTAACCATGAAGGAGAAGTTTGGGTTATTGGACTACATTAAAATCAAGAACTTCTATTCATCGAGAGTATAAAGGAAAGACAGTGAAAAGTATTTGCAACACGCATAGCTGACAGAGTGTGTAAAGAACTTATGCAAATCAATCCCAGAAAAGGATAATCAAACCAATAGGACAAAATGTATAACAGGAACTTCAAAAGGACAATAAACAAATGCAAATGTTCTCAATTTCATTAGTAATCACAACTGCAAATTAAAACTACAATATCATATCACTAGAATGACTAAAATTGAAAAGACTGACAGAACCAAGTGCAGACGAGGATGGGAAATAATGGGAACTCTCCTATTGCTACTGGTGGGCTTTTTAATTGGTGCAAGAAGTTTGGGAAACCGGAATTAGCTACTAAGGTTGAAGATATGCAGACCGTATGAATTATAACTTCCAATTTAAGAATTAGACCCAACAAAATATGTGCACATGTACACCAAGAGACTTGTACAATACTGTTCAAACAGCTTTATTCAAAGTGGTCCCAAACTAGAAACAACGTACATGTCCCCCCAGAGAGGAACGGAGCAATAAAACCGCCGTATATTTGGGCAATGGAATGCTAACCCACATGCAACACATGGGTAGTCTCGTGAACAGGATCTGAGCAAAAGGAGCCAAACACAAAAAAATACACACTGCAGAATTGTATTTATATGATGTTAAACAGAAAGGCAAAACCCAACCCGTGTCGGAATTCACAATAGTGGGACGGGAGGGAGGGCATATGCGGGCGAGGTTTATGGGGGGCTGGCAGGGACTACTTGTAGAACTGAGTGTTTGTTTGGTGATAACTTATGGAGCTTTACGTTTTGCTGTGTGCCCTTTCTGGTACGTGTTAAGTGTCAAAATAAAATAAAAGGTTTTTGAAAAGAAGGATTAGAGGAGAGCTGAGACTGCAATCGAAAGAAGCTGCCATTATGTAGACAAGAAAAATGACAAAGCAGAAGTGGTGAGAACTTGGAAGAGGGGTTTGATAACAAGAACTTCTGACTGTGAAAGTTAACATTGGGGAGAACTGGCACAATTTCAAAGGATTTAATCCATTAAGTATCTTGAAATCCATGAGTTCACAATGACTTTAAGGGAAAAATAAATCACCTTCAGAGGCTGAAAGGAAACCAATTCATTATCTTGAAAACTGTTAAATAAAGGGGAAGAATTAAATATTTATCCTGCCTTTTTTTTTTTTACATGCACTGAACAACTGACTGGCCAAATGGTAGAGGAGAAGAAACATCTCTTTATGAAAAAAGTCCAATGAATAAATGGCAAAGAAATTACCTACAGAATTAGAGTACCACCATTCTGAAGCCCCCTGTTAAGCAATGTACTTAGACACGCCCCTCGATGGCTGCTCACGAGGCTGCTGTGAAAGAACATGGCGCCCCCCATGTGTCTGGCTGAAGGGGTCTAATCTGAGTCTGACCAGGCTCTGGATCCGGCCGCCAGCGAGCAGGAAATGCAGGGGAGAGGGCAACGTGTTACCGGGCATCGCATGTGTACGATCAGCAAAATCCTGACTGTGGGAATCAGGCCACGGGGGCTCGTCCTTCACCAGGAAATGGCAAAGGAGGAAAAAAGGTCGATTAAAACAGATTTCAAAGACATACTCACTTTTTGGAGGCAGAACCATATCATAGTGTTTGGGGATGCACATGTAGGTAAGAAAATGAAACGCAAAGAAATGATTTTTATAGAAATCAGGAGAATGGGAAGACAGGGGTCTCACTCCACGGTCTGCTTGTTCTTGAAGTGTCTCTCCTCCACTCACTTTTTGTTCCTAACTTTGAAAATCGTCAAAAAAGTTACTGGCTTTTTCTGATTCCCATTCTCAAAGGTGTTGACAATCTGCTTTAAAAAACCCTTGCCACTTTATGTAAACATAAAAATGCAATCCCCCACCAAGATTCTCAAATGTCCTTCATGTCCCACCAGTGAAGACACTTAAATTTGCATTGATATTGTGAATAACTTATAATTCAGGATATATCTTCTCCAGACTGAACAAGTCCCCTGCCCATTCTATGCCCCTCCTTGAGAAAGCGTGTTCCCTCACCCCTGCCCACTGCCACCATGGACAATCCCCACTCTAACCTTCCTTCTTGTGGACACCCGCATAGGGCTCTAGAGAAGGCTCAAGGAGCTGGAAGAGGGAAGGCAGCAGATTCGCCCCTGGAGCCTCCAGAAAGGAGCCCTTCCTCTCAGCCCAGTGTGGCACTTCTGGCCTCCAGAACTGGAAGAGAAGAAATCTCTGATTCCGGCCATAAATTTGTTACAGCAGGAAAAAAAAAAAAAGAAAAAAAAAAACTAGGGACATCAAAAATGGACAATTATCAAAAACCATTCTGCGACTCTGGTATTCTGCCTATAATCGGTTTCCCATTTACCCTGGAATTGTTTTTCCTTGCTGCAGAATGGAGAATGGCTGCTCACAGGCTTGTTAATATGCATAAAGGGCAGTGTAATTAGTTGCCACAGGTAACCCCTCTCTCTGGCTTTGTGAACTGAGCTAACGTGCAAATTCATGCTGCCCGGTGAGCAGGACGCTGTAAGCAAAAGTCCCCATTTCATAAAAGGAAAGATTTGAGTAATATGGAAATACACTGGATGCTATCAGCAGGATGTCAGGTTTGACAGTCGGTGTTATTGTGAAAATAAATGAGTTTTGACACAAATAACTTAGGTATGCATTGATTTTTTTTTAAAGCAAATCTTGGAACAAGATGTTATGTATTGCGCTGTAGGTTTACAAAGATTTTGATGGCTATTAGGAGAAAACCATGGCAAAGGATCATTTATTAATGGGTTCATTAAGGTGCATCAATCATTACTGTCCCATAAAATGTATACTGTTCTTCTTACATATTTAATTGACTCCGGCAACCCATATTTAAGACAACGAGGGAGCTGTCAGCAGCGTGAAAACAGTAATCGAGAGAAATCAAGTCACCAACACTGGTACCAAAAACGTTACGCTCCGTCTTTTAACTCCTGGGAATATTTTTTCTGGACGGGCTTTATTTCTAAGCAATCTGCCTAACGAAATTTTTTTGGGCCCACTCATTTGCTTTCTTTCAGGCCTTCTTTTGATTTTTTAATTCAGAGGCTCTGATGGACAGGCAGGATCCAGCATCTAGGTCAGCACTTCCTGGCACTGTTCAGGGGCCTGGGACCCCCCACCCAGACTCCGCTGGCATTTGTTCTTGAGAGACAAAGGAGAGAGGCGTTCGGGAGGCATCTCTGCCTAAGCCCAAACGTCTGTGGAGAACTTGACCTAAGTAACCACCACCAGCATGAAGTTCCCTGACAAGCATTTAACATGTTACTACTTCATTTAACCCTCATTTAAACGGTGTGAGGTAGGTACTCTACCATCCCTAACTTACAGCGAGGAAACTGGGGCTCAGGGCGGCTGTATCTAATGCAAGGTACGAATGGCAGCAGAGGAATGAGACCGGGCGGGCTGCACCTCTCCACTCTGCCACCCTCCCAGGACGTTCAACAACCTCCCTATTCTAAGGCCTGTCTGTCTGGATGACTTTAAGGGTTTTCTCACATACACCACTCAGTGACCCAAATGAATAACGTCCAGTTGAAAACTGCTGATTAAGGATCAGTAAGCGGCAGAGGTCATGGGGACCAAGGGAGAAGCTGGTAAGGAAGAAACGCTTAGTTCTCCCAGATGGCGTGTGGTGGCCTGGGGTTTATTTGAGCCACGTCTGGCTCATAAAAGCTGCAGCCAAACACTTGACGGGAAGCCTCGGCAGGCTACACTCACCAGTCACCCACGGCAAGGAAGATGGTCAGTACACACTGAAGCGCAGCTACTGTGGCGGCATCATCGCATCCAAGGTCAAGAAACACGTGAAGTCGATACGAGCAAAGCAAGAGCTCTTCCATCCAACAGATGAGAACACAGTATCTGCTCTCATCTCGCAGGTACTTGTAATTGCCAGCCAGGGACCAAATGCCTTCAGATTGGTGCATGTGAGATTCCCTGAAGTGAAAAAGAGCCAACCTAAACATTTCACGGATGGCTTTCACGTGGGTCTTGGGCTGTCCAGTCTCCGAGAGGAGGTACCAGGGATCCGAGGCAAATGAAAACCTTAGGGTTTACCCCCATTGACTGCATGGCGATGTCTCCAGGTAAAGCCCAGTAAAAACAGAACAAAGGAAAATAAAGGGGAATGTTTGCTATCCCATGTCCTCTGGTTTGGAGAGGCTGGGCTTGACACCCTGAAAAAAGTGATGCTGATAACATCTCCATGGCGCCTCAAAGTATGTTTCACCCTTCCCCCTCTGCTCAGTTTTAGAATCTCCCACAAGCCTGCGGGGCTCCAAGCACATCACGTTATGACAGGAGCTTCCACCAGAACCACCGGGAGCGCCTGTGCAGCCCAAGCACAGAGCCACATGAACCGCAGTGACAGGCTCATTTAGAAACAAATTAGGGGTTAAGTAAAAAGTGCATGACAGAGGCCACACCGAGCTTCCCTTTCCCCTTCCTGTCGGTTAGAATTAGAAAGTGCCTATGAGCAGCGTGTGTCAGGAATATGAACGTGAGATGTCATTTTGGCTGCCTCTAATTGAAGCCAGGATAAATGGAGTGGAAAGGAAGCGTCTAATCCAATCAAAACATGAAAAAGGTATTTTGACATGTAAATTACAAACTTCCTGTGTATTTTGTCTCCCCAATTACACCCTCCCCTGTCATGTTTTTTTTTTAAATTATATCTTAATCTCCCAGTCTCCTAATAATTATGTCATCATTCTTGGGCCCTACACGCTGTGTAATGGTATTTTATGGGATATGTCATTCATGATTAGCTAAACTCACTCTCTGGCCCCAGTGATACCAGACATATCTCATGGTGTTCAAATATGCCTGGTGTCAGCTCCCGCTTTGTAAATGCTACAGCAGTTCCACTCGCTGCTTCCTGATTATATGGAAGTGAGCTTGTGAGGTACTTTTGGACAGCTAATCCGACTCATCAGTGTTTGATGTGGGGATACCCGACACCTTCCTTTTCATAGGGTGGGTGACTGGTTTAAATACAAATCATTCATCATTGGGGCTCATTGAAAAAGTGCCACGCACGGAGATTTTCCTGCTGCCCTGAAAGACATCGCCGATTTTGAGATGACACTGTTGAGATCACAAGAGAAGTCAGATGGTAAAGAAAAATGGCATCTGGATACACAGGGAGGGGTTCTACAGGGCTGGGGGAAGGCACTAGTAAATACTCATAAACTGTTTCTAAGCAGAAGCTAACCTTAAAGGTCACCTGGTCTACGCTCCTGGATTTACAGGTGAGGAAAAGGACAGCACCCAGGTGAAAGGCTGTCCCCAAGACTGTTCACTGGAGGCAGAAACAGAAGGGGATTCCCCAGAGGACCACCCCTGTCGGCACCCCACCCCCCCACCCCCCCACCCCCCCCCCCCCCGGCCCCCAGAGCTCCAGCTGGGCTGCAGTCTAGAGCCCCTGCAATGCCTTCGGCCACTGACCAGGCAGAAGGGAGGCATTGCTGAGGAAGTCCCTGAAGGCTGGGGCCAGGGAGCCGCGCGGAAAACTGAAAACCATCACTGAACAATGCCGGCTTCTAAGCGGCCTCTGATGTCTCCAAACACTTTCTTCAAGAAACTATCTGTTATTAAAGAGCTTATTCACACTTAGAGGAAAAGAGTGGAGCCAGGACAAAAACCAGTTCAGGAAGATGGAAGTATCCTCCTGGCTGTGCTGCATGCCAGGCCTTCACACTAGGAAAGTCACTGGGCCTCGCTGGCTCAGCCTCAGGACGCTCACCTGGGGAATACAGGTGACAAGAGCGTACCTGCTACGGGGACAAATGCAAACAGACTGCGTTCCCTGACCATGGTGTGCTTTAAACACTAAACAGCCGAACCTGGAATATGAAACGTAAGGTCGAGAACCCTCACTCATCCGCCCTCCGACCTGTTTCTCCTTGTGAAAACCGGGAATAGAGCTGCGCCTCCCAGAGTTACAACGAGGCAGCTCGGGTCCAGCTGTTTTACCTGGTGCTGGCGTGTGTCAGATGCTGAATGGCCATCGGAGTCACAGACTTTCCTGTTGAAAGCAAATCTAAGTGACACACAACTCATATGTGAAAGGTTGAGACTGGATGGTGGGAGGTGCTGAAATGAGCAAACTACCTGGACCTCCTCTTGGTCATGACTGCATCCTGTCATCGGCCGCAGCCACGCTGGGAGCGAGGAACAGCAGACACACACAGCAAGGGTCCCTTTAGAGCGGCCTCTGAACAAGTCCCTCTGCGCAAGAATGAACTGTTTTCTCACTTGCACCTGTGAGTACACGAGGGCTCCAGGCTGGGTCGTGCCAACCCACCTGCACAGGTGTGGAGGGAGAGACTTTCGGTACCGGCAGGCAGGCAGCTGCTTCCCTCTTCACCCTTCTTCAAACCACAGCGATGCCAGGCGCACAGGAAATCAGACGAATGAAGACAGGGCAACTGTCTTCAGCAAGTCCAGAAGCAGAAATGAGAGCTGTCGGGAAATTAGCTCTAATTCGAAACACAGAGTAAGCTATGCTCTACCAGAGCTGCTAATAAAGTTTGTGGAAGATAATTTAATGTGATCTTAACCTTTATTACAAAGAGGTAAATGGAAGCCCATCCCTATTAGGAGAATTACTCATAAAATAAAGAATAGTGACTAAAATGAAATCTCCTACATTTAAAACAAAATGAAAGAAGTTGAATCACAAATAGTAATCTTACTGCCATTGAGGGTGTTATAAAAATGGGCCAGACAGAGTCGGGGTATACTATTCAAAATTGATCCCATGTTATTTACCTCTTCAAAGCAGGCTAAAACTTTAGCAGAAAGCCTACAGGCATCAAATTCAAATCCTTACACACCCACTGCTTTAAATGTCGTCCAAATAAGTGTTATCTTGAGCCGTTTAGAGCCTATTTACTCTGCATCCCCCAGGACACTGCCCCCAACATCTTCCAATCAGCAGCAAGACAGGCCCTACTTACACACGTGCACTGTACGCAGCGACAGAAGCCCCCAAACCACTGCTGCCCTGCGGGCTCTCTGAGCCAGCACCCCATCCTTGCCGCTAAGCAGCATCTCCTGGACACAGAAGGCCCTCTCTTCCTCACTTCTGCCGCAGCTGTCCCTCACCCTATTCTCCGTCAGGGCGGTGACCTCACACCAGTCTCTGGAAGGTGTCCTGCTAGAAGGAACTTTCCCTCCCACTCAGGCCTGTCCGAGTACCACCCAATAAGGTGTGTTGTGTTACTGCCTCCCCAGGTCCTGTCTCTTCCTCCACGAGCCCCTGAAAGCCTGGAACTCACCACAGAGGGCGCCTTAGTCAGGTTAGGCTTCTATGACCAAACACCACAGCCTGGGCGGCCTGGAAATGACAGAAATATGTTTCTTCAGCTCTGGAGGCCGGAGGGCCAGCTCAAAGTGCCAGCAGAGCGGTGTCTGGTGAGAACCTATCCCTGCTTCACAGATAGCCGTTTCCTTGGGAGTCTTCAGAGGGTGGAAGGGAGATCTCCGGGATCTCTTTTAGAAGGTCACTAATCCCATCCACAAGGGTTCCACCCAAAACCAACACTTTGGGGATTAGGTTTCAACATTTGAATTTAGGGGGCACAGTCAGTCTGCAGCAACAGGAAATCGCCATCTAATGGAAGCAAGAGAGGACTTCGAATCAGTCCCAGTGTCAACGGGGCTCCGACCGTGCCCTGCCGTGTGGCCTCAGGTGGGGGACTAGTCCTTGGAGCGTCACACTCGCTGCCTGTGAAGCGAGGACACCCACCTCACGGCGTCACTGTGGCCAGGACACTGCCAGCGCACGGGGAGGACAACACACTTCTGCGAGATGAGACTGCAGCGCGGACGGAGTGCAGTAACGTGGGCAGCACTCCGCACAGGTCCTGCCACACACAGGCATCCAGTCCACAGTGGCTTTCCTCTCCCTAGTCTCTCTTTTCAGGATCCCAACGTCCGTGTAAAGCAGGGTTCATTTCACTGTACCCCACACTCTGTAATCAGAAGTCACATGGGACAAAAGTCATGACTGGCACCGTCGCCAGGAGTCTAAGTACAGGGATAGAAAAATTAAACTAGCGTCAAGTTCAAAGGTAAGACGCGTCCTCCTTCCCCCCAGAGTTTCCTGCCCTTCACATAGTGCGACACCGTCACCACGATGCAACCCTGTTGTTTCAGGAATACGATGAAAAACAGCAGCCTGAGGATGGTTGGGGCCTGAGGGTCCCTGAGGCATTGCTTCACCTGCGGCTTCCATTGCAAGAGGCCGCTAGGTCAGAGGCGATGAGGGCAAGAGTCTGCGTAAGCAGGAAACGTGCCCCAAGTTTAGACACATTTTTCTTTTTTCTTTTTCAGTCTGGAGAAATTGACCTTAGGCTAACCCGCTATAAAGACAGAAGCCAACTAGACAGATTCCTGGGAGCAGACAACCATGAGGCAAAAGCACATATGAAGGTAGGTCTGAAAACACTGCCACACCCTCCCGAGCCAATGTGGATAAACGTGGAGATAAAAGTCCAGGTCTGCCTGCCTTGTTTGCCCCACACGCCTGCTTCCTGCCCAACCACGCTCTGCTCCTCTCACCTCCCCACACAGGCCGCCTGCCCTCGTTCCTTTGCATCGCCTCTGCATGGAGCACCCTTCCTCCTCCTGCACTGGGCCAGCCCTGGCTCTTCTTTCGGCCTCAGGTACAGAGCCCCCTCTCCAGGGAACTTCTCCTCACTTCCCTCACCGTCACTCCCCAGGATGCCCTAGGTCTTCCCGAAGCTGCAGGCTTTGGAAAGTAGAAAAGGAAAGACGAAGCATAGATCATTAAGGCAAATTTATCCAGCAGTTTAGATCAGCTCCTATGGAAATCTGGTTGAGATGCTAATCCCTAAAAGGATTCTGGACCGCAGAGAGATTTTCCCACAGGAGCAGAGTCTAGCCTATATTTAGCAGCCTCACAACGGGGGAGTGGCTGAAACGAAATTAATGTCGGAAACGCCGGGTGAAGGAGACGCACGCAGGCAACGTATTACAGTTATACATAATAAAGCGGCCCCCGCTGCGTGTCACACACACACCAATGCACAGCAAATCTGCTCTAACAACCCCCTCTAATCGTTACCGCCTCATCTCTGTCCCCCACTTTTATGATGGGTCAAATAAAACTACCAGAAAACTGCACGGCAAGGTGACAAAGATCATCCCGATTAAGAAGCCATTTTTCTTTTTGTTCTGGGGGTACAGAGATCTCACTGCAGGGAAAGAAAGCCCTGGACGAGCCGGTGTAAATTCATACACACGCACACCCCTGCTGCATACAAATGTGGGAGAGCAGAACCAGGCGCATGAGTTCTTTGTGCAGACATATCATTTGCACATCCAATTAGGGGAGAGGAGAAATCAGAAAATACAATTAGTTCATCTCAGGTGTTCTAAGTTGTTATTTCCTCCCAAACCTATGTGCAGGTTGAAGAGAACACCTACACTTCCGTGTGTGTGCACTTGCTGTGTCGTCTGCGTCTGTAACTCATTGCTCATCATCAAAGCTGGAATCTCTTTCAGGATGCGGCCTTTCTCCCTTCAAGTACATAATGTGTATTAAGTTTAGATATTGTCTCAGGAAAAAAATACCTGGCTGAGAATGAGTTACATTTCATTGTTGGAATAATTTTCAGGGGGGATTGAAAAACACTCATTTTGCCAAGTGCCCACTTACTGTCCTACTTGGGTTATAATTGTGTCAATGTGACGGAAGTCACTGAGCAATAAACAAGTAGAGCACAGTACTTCTTAAGTCTTAATAAATCCAGCAAATGGTCCATACACTATTACTGACCGTGAAACTGGATGGAAGCCCAGCTCACAGGTACAGTGGTGTATTCAGCTCCCACATACACGCTACTTGCTTTACATCTTAAACAGATGCCCTGTCTTCTTAAATGGCAGTCAGAAGTGACAACCTACCTTTTCCTTATTGCCTCTCCATCATCTCATTTAATGGACGTGATAGCCAGTGGAAACCCCAGCTACTTTAGAGGCCAAATCTCTCACTGAAAAGACTCACTATTTGGTGAAATGAAAAGTATCCCCAGTCCAGGGCCCAATACAGAGGAGACCAAAACAAATATTAATGGAATAAAGGAATGAATGAATGAACTATAATTTGCTAACTGCACTAGCTCAATGGGTGAGAGAAATGCATTGCCGAGTACCCCTTCTCAGGGCCATGCTGCTTTGTTGTCACTGAAACAACACCTTTCCCCAAAATGTAAGGCTATTTCTACAGTTGAGAACTCTATCAATGCATATACCACAGGAGAAAAACCATGTGATCACATCTCAATAGGTACAGAAGAGCATCTTACCCCACTAGAAACAGAAAGGAACTTCCTTAAATTGATTTAAAACAAAATGTGCTAAAAACCTATAGCAAATAGAATAGAAAAACTACAGACATTTCCTTTAGACTGCAAACAAAACCAGAATTCCCATTATCACTGCTATTGCTTAACATCATACTGGAGGCCGTGACCTGTGCTTTCAGAAATGATATATAAGTAAAATGTGGAAGGACAAAGCAGCACACTGTTATTTGCAGGCAATATGTTCCTTACCAAAAACAAAAAACAAAAAACAAAAAACAACAACAACAACAACAAAAAACCCAGAATCAATAGATAAGCTATTAGAATCACTAAGATTGTTCAGAAAGCTTGCTAAATACAAAACCAATTACTAAATAATTCATAGCATCTTTCTACACCAGCAATAAACACCTAAAAATTACAACTTAAAGAAAAAGGCACAACAGCTACAAAAATTATAAAATACCTGGGAACTTAAGGAATACAGAAAATTTCTATGAGGAATATTTTTAAACTCTCACAAGGAATATAAAAGAACATCTGAATAAACGGAGAGGTGCAGCCATTCTGGGGAGCCATGGAATCAACCATAGCTACATGCTATGACATCACGATGTTCCTCCTAGACGTATATTCCAGAGACCCTCACATAAGTGCAAAGGACACATGGGTAAGAATGCTTTACACAGCATCCATTGTGTAGGACATGGAGAGTGATCAGTAACCTAGGTGTCCACTCGTGGGGGAATAGAAAAGCATAATGTGATGGATAGAATCCTCTGCAGCATCTGGAAGCACGAGACTGAAAGTACAAACAGCAACGCAAAGAGATCTCTGAAGCCTAATACTGAGTGGGAGAAGAAAGAGAATGAGGTCAACAGCATAACGCCATTTATGCCAATGAGATGTGCTCGCAAACAATACATATATTCCAAGGACGCATTCTAATAAATAGATACATGTATAAAATACCTTACTTAGCATAGTTGCCTATGAGGGAAGGATGGTGGTTGAACAGGAAAGTGAGGAATGGGGATAAGGATTTAAAAATGAATAAATAAATTAGTTAATTAAGAGAGAATCTTTTCATTCACTGATGTTGAAAAATACAACAGGAGATGAGGAGCATGATCAAATTAATATCTGAAGTTACTACATATTTTCTTACTGCTTCTATTATGTAGTAACATCGATGATAGGATATATTTTAACTAATACCAACACAATGCTTTAAATTGTACCTGATTTCCTTCCAAAGAAAATAGACAAGTTGTATTAGAAATTTTATAACTTTATTTCCTTCCATACTTTAGAGAAAAAGTATGGCAATCAGACACTCCTGCAAGACCATCTGGAGCTATTTTTAAATTTTTAGTTATAACTTGACCGCACTTCAGAAAGGATGTGATAGCTATATAGAAAACGGGAAGAGAATACGACGAGAAGAGAGGGAAGGGAGAAAGACAGAACATACAGCAGGATAGGGAGAAGTGAAACTAAAAATGATCATTTGTTCATTTCCTGAACCAAATTAAAGACGTGCAGAATGAAATGTAGAGCTTGGCCGGGAATACTTTCCTGAACGTGCCTGTGTTACTCCCGCGCTCTCATGGGTCCTAGTGGGACACAGATTGGAAAGCTCAGCTTATCTGACATGCAGCTTCTGTATGTCTTTCCTTCCTTCCTTCTAGTAAGAAACATGCACTCAGGCATTTGAGGACCACAGTTCCCCTGGCTGCCCAACCGGTTCCATCTGTGTTGCTCTACTCCCACCTACTGATAAGAGGCTGCTACTTCTCCTCATTTGCCCTCTCCACATCCAAGGGACCAGAGCGCGCGGATCATCCCACTGCTGTGGTCACTTCACCTCAGAGATTTTCAGGTCAAGGGAGGGTGGGTGGGTGGGTGGATGGGTGTGTATGGGTGGGTGTGTATGGGTGTATGGGTGGGTGTGTGTGTGTGTGTGTGTGTGCGCGCGTGTGTGTGTGTTCGTTCTGAGAACAATTAACAGTACTCTAATTTACCAACTGATACGTTACTGTTTTCCTATTATTTATTTCACTTTTAACAATCAAAGGAAAGACAATTATCATTTAAATTTGTTTCCTCTTTTTTTTGTTTGAAAAGGGTGTCAGCTTCCTTAGGGAAAAATCACACATTTTGTGGTAGTTTTCAAAGCACATTATTACTCTAGATGTCTTGCTATTTATCAGGGTTTGCTTTTTGTTTTGTTTGGGGTTTTCTGTTTGCTTTTGTTTTTGCATTTTGAATCACAAAGGGTCATTTTCCCATTGGGCTGAGGGTGGTCAAAGCAGTGAGTGAGCTGCTTCAGAAGCGTCAGGGTCCATCATGGATGGTTTTCAGCTGAGAGCAGTGGTGCAAGGACTTTACGTGTTCTTGAGTCCTGGGAGGACACGTTAGGACAAAACGTGGGGAGGAATTGCAACTCCACTAAACCATCTCATGTGACCATGTTCAATTAAATATTAGTGATTGAAAGAGAAATTGATAGCAAGTTTTTCAGAGTGACTATTTGCATCATGGGTACCATTTCCACTCCCCCGGCCCCGCAAACCTAAAGAGAAGACAATTCACCCTTAAGTTTGTTCTAAAAGATTAGTTCGTCTGAAAGAAATGAAATGTCAATTTTATCTGGATTCATCACAGGTCTTTCATCCAAGCTGCTGCATCACCTTCCCTGATTACCCTCTGTCAGACGCTGACCTGGAAATGTGACACCAAGCTTCCCCGTGCAGGCCGGCGCATTAAGAACTGGGTTGTTCCACCTACAGCCTTGGAGAGAAGGGGATGGCAGAACTGCCCCAAAGACGTGGCCTCTTTATGGAGAAGGGTCCTGGAAGGAGATCAGCGGTAATTACCAAGCAGCGAAACAGTCCATGTGTGCACTGGACATTATTGGTCCATAAAACGTCGGGAGATTTAGAGCAGAAAACAGAAGCCGTGTGTGTTGACTGTCAAACTGAACTGAATTAGCCCCGCATGGTGAACTGGGACGGTAGGCGGAGCCCACGAAAAGGGCTTGGGCCTCGGAGGTGGGGTTCATAGACGCAACCCTCCCACCCAACAGCTGTGTGACTTTCAAGTAACAGTGGGCTTGCGTCCTATGCTACCTGAACTTCTCAAGTTCACGTGCAGGAACCTGTGAAGGGGCAAGAGAGAATTTAAAGATGAGAGGGGACCCTACCCACCGTTTCACTCAGTAAGTGACGGTCCCAGAGAAAGAGGGAGACAGACCACAGAACTCTGCCACCCGCCGTTCAGACCTAGGCTCCTATCCACACCCAGAACAGTCCTGTGGCAAAGCTGTTCATCTTTTCTCATTCATCTCACCCTGCTAATTGCAAGTCAACTGCTTTATCAGCTGCAGAACTAATGGTTTAATCCAAGGCAGGAGGTTAAATGTGCTGGCTGGATTTATGGGCAGTCTAATACGTCGGCCTCCACTGTAGCAAATCCCTGCAGGGATTTCAGGTGACGGTGTGGGGCTTCGTCCCTGCATACTGGCTTCGGGGCCCAGCCCCACACAAGCCGCTTCCGCCCTACATGCAACTCTCTAAGCCCCAGCTCTCTCTCCATTTCTGCTGAGAGGACACACGGAGAAGGCCTGACGACACCTGGCAAACACTAGGTGTCCCTCACCCCTTTCCATGGAGACGCCATCGGGAGACGTGGGTACGGGTCAGGCATCTGTCAGCTGGTCACCGACTCCTACACTTTGCGCCACAGCTTCCTCACTGGTGAGATTAGCAGGCGGCATACAACAGGCTCACGGGTCCCTTCCAGCCTCGTCCTGGCTTAACCTGTGGTTGTCACCTATTATACCGTTCCCCAGATCAGACGTGTACGATTCTTCGCTGAAACGGACATATAAACAGCATTTATGTCAGGCTAAACCCTGCATATTTTCAACAAAATTACTGCAAACCTCCGTTGGAGAAGACACTTGTCACAGAGCGAACATTTGCTGAGGGTTTACCTGGTGTGAGGCGCAGGCCCATCTTCCAGCCGTCACACCACCCTTCACTGCGGTCCTATTATCTCCGATCACATGCAGGAGGGAGAGAGCCGAGCCCACAGGAAATGTGCCCCGAGACCCCTTAGCTGAGGGAGTGCTGGCCCGGAATTAGACCTCGTCTTTTAACGCCTGTACAGTAAGAAGTTTCCTTTGACTAAAGTAGTCAATAAACCCATTTTTCTACTTTCTCAGTCAGAGGCCAACGGGTGCCGTGTGCTTTAGCTCTACCTGTACCATTAAGAATGAATTAAGAGAGTTTCTGTTTCAGTGGGTGGACTGAGCACACGCATTTATATTCTCTTCCTCAAAACCGCCCGCTGAAAGTACAGCGTCCATGTGCGAAAGGAAATAAATCCAGGACCATGTTAAGAGAGTAAGGGTGAATTGGTAAGACAATCAGCAAAACATCAACTTTAAAAACAATTCGAAGAGACAGAAATGACGCTGGGTAATTTAGATATTGATAGAAATATATATACAGTGGAAGGTGCCATCTGCTATCATGAGCGCAAAAGACAACTAACTGGAGGAGAGGAGAGAACTGGTTTTCCTGAGATGGAGAAACTCCTGGAGCAAGGAAGGAAAGGAGCCTGCGAGAAAGGTGGTCGGTGCCTTCCCTCCTGCACTGGGACTTCCCTGCTCAGCTTTTGGGCCACAGGAAGCAATGTTACCTCCAGGCTAAAACCCGCAAAAGAATGCCTGGCCAGTGAGATGCTCCACTGTAACTCCCCCACCTCACCCTGTACTGCACGGAGGCGGGGGTCACCCCGATGCCGACCTGCCTTCTCCCAGCCCACAGACCTCAAGGAGAAACCGGTCTTTCAGGGTGAGGTCCAAGGCACCACACGTCAGTGTCTGGGACACAGAAGCAAAACGAAATATGATTGAAAGAGGTGCCCCACGGCTGTGAAGGTCATCAACTTGGGAACACTCGCCCAACCTGCTCCAAGGATGGTTTGGTGGATACACAGAAAACCAGGACACCCAAATCCCCAGATTGCACCCCTCCTTGGCTGCCATCATTGCAACATCCCTACCTACTGGGCCTGGGAGCCCAGAAAAGAAGGGAAGCCAAGGGTGTGCTGCAGGAGACCAGCAATGCACGCATCCCCCACCGCGACAGCCCGCAATCACACTGGGAGCTTGAAACCAGCCACGGTGACAGTATTCACACCACAGAAATGAGCAAAAGCTACAAAGCAGGGCTTCCCACATCCCCAGACCCCACACCGCTCCTTCCTAGACACGGACCATCATAGCACTGGTGTGAACCCAAACCGGAGTTTGCTGTGCCTCATTCACATTCACCTCGAGGTACCGGTGTCCTGAACCTTCTGTCCAGCAAGTGAGTCACTCAGCCCAAGTGTGCTGTGCACTTCCTGTGTGCCTCGCCACGCACCAGACAGCTTACTAATCACAACCGCCACGGAAAGGTCTCGTGTCCTAGGAAAGGACTCTAATAACCGTATGTCTCCACCACACGCGTCACCCTCGTCGCCCTGGAGGAAAGGCTGAGATTCGCATGGGTTCCCACCAATTTATGTGGGGCTCCCTAGCAGTACACGATGGCTACCTGCTTTTCAGATGCCACAGCTTAGGGGACACACTGTACTGTGGGGGACTCCAGGGTAAGTCAGGCAGCGATCCACCCGCAAGGGGTTCACACTCCACAGCGGGAAACACGGCCTGTCCATGATCACCTACTTCACCTATTAGGCAAAAGAAAAAGCACAGGGTCCCACAGGCGAACCTGATAAAATGCCCCAGAGTCCTGAGAGTGAGACGTTCCTTCCACTGGGTGGGCAACAGAAGTCAGGGAAGGCACTCACCTGAAGCCAGTGTCCAATTCCTACAAGAAGGGAAAACGAGGCCCTTCATACAGCCGTTACCAAAACAGACAAACTGTGGGGGGGGGGGGGGCACACAAATGGCCAGCAGAGGGACAAGTGACGGACAGTTGCTCTTGCCCTCTGGCGATAAGAACCCAGATTGTGAGAATTTTGACATCAAACATACTCAGTTTTTACAGCCTCGGTTTCTCACAGGACACTCAGCGTGACTTTTTCCCGCCTCCTGAAACCGACTGGCCCAAGAATTAAGAACACTCGGTACACTTGAGCCTCTTTTTTTTTAAATAACATTTTTTTATTAGTTTCAGGTGTGCAAAACAATGTCCTAGTTAAACATTTACCATTTATATAGATGCCTGATCGCTGCACTGTCCACCTGAAGCTGAACTGTAATGAATACACGGGAGCCTCTTGGTCAAAACCCCAGACCTCAGATGTCTGTACATCTGAACGGAACCAGGCAGCCTGGAGCTAAAGCACGTCACACAGGTAACTGGAAGTTCCAGAAGTAACCTCAGGAGGGCGCCATCTCTCCCGTGTGACCATCTCTCCAGAAGAGGCGGTTTGGAGGCCCCCTTCCTGACCCGACACCCAGATGGAAGGACGTCTGACCAGCAGAAGTCAGTGAACTCCTTCCTGAACTGGCCCCCAGCTCCTCATCCAGCTTCAGAGGGAACACGGAGGATTAAGGGAATCTGATTCGACGCCTAAACCACTATTTCCAAAATCGCATTTTGCGACCTCTCTGGGCCTTGTCCTCTCGTCTGGAGAATGCTAGGTTAGGACTCAACAACCCAGTGCTGGCAAGAGTGTAAGGTAATTCCCTGACCAGAGTCCGTATCTTGTTTTTTACGAAGTGGTAATTCAGTGTAGCTTTCCCGATTCAAAGTCCAATTAACTACGAAAGCTGTAAAACTGTGCATTTCTCAATAAGTAATTCTGAAGGGAAGCACGATTTCAATCCACTTACATACTTTTTAAAACCTAGAGAGACCTTTACCCCCGCCTCTGCGGCCGGCTCCTGGCCCCACTGTGTTTTCTGCTTACCCACTGTTCTCGAATGCCGTTAGCCATTCTTCAAATGGCCGTGGCTTGGCTGGATCACCATAACCCACGGGGTATAGCCAGATGTCCTCTGAGCCATGTGTCCGAAATGATGGTAATATTTTACAAAGGGCATCGACAAGCACCACGTTTCTGAATTTTGTTCAGCAAACTGAGCGTAAACGGTGAGTCCTGGAGGTCCGGCTGTGCTCCAAGATGACCCCAGGAGAAACACGCTGAGGACTTACCAAGTTCTAGAGCCTGGGACAGCCGCTCTGTATACTGTCTACTCATTCATTTGAAAAGGCAAAGGTGGATACAATGGTTACACACAAGGTGCCCCAGTACTGGAAGTTGTCGGCCACGTGCTAAATGCTACAATCTGGAAAGTGCACACTGGAGAGAAGCTGAGACATGAGGAGGAATTTAGACCCAGGATGGGAAGAGGGAAGCGTTCTAGGTAACAAAACTCAAGTAGAGAAAAAATAAAAATCCATCTATTTTTAAATAAACAGACATCAAATGTGATTGAACAATTTATAAATAGTAATTTTTGCCACTGGCCGCTTCCATAGCCTCTTTTGCTCAAATATTGGTCTATGTTTTTAATTGTGCTTATAGTCACTTAACTTTTTTTACCACCTGCAATTAGCGGAGCATTTTTATATACATTTTCACATTCAATCCCACAGCAGCTATGTAGAAGCAAGAACTAGGGAACAAGCCATTGTTTGTTTGTTATTATGTGCCAACCGTGTAAGGGCTTCACAGACCTTATTTCATGCCACTGAATCCTCAACAACGTGAAATAAGGGTAATAAGATCCCCATTTCACAGAGGGGAAACAGACCGAGCCAGGTGACATACAGCATCAGGTCACACAGCCCGAGGACAGAGGATGGGAGCGAGCTGCAGAACCCAGGCTCCGAGAGGCTTTCCCTAGAAAAGGCCTGCCCCAAAGCACGATGGCCACCTTGAGAAGGGGTGAGGTGCCCGCGTGGGAGAGCAGCAGCAGAGACTGAGCGTGGGGAGGGGGCGATGCACTGCAGGAAAGATGTCTCCCTGGGGAAGAAGTCCGGAGGAGACAGCTGCTCAGATTCTCCCCCCTTTCCCATCGGCAGGGCTGATGGCTGCAGAGGTCACTGGGGTTCACAAACACGCCAGCCCTCTCCTCCTTCCGGGCACCTGGACGGTATGTCTGTCATCCACCTCGTCTGGGCCAGCGATGTGTAAACAGGGTGACGTGCACATCTAAGGCACAGCGTTGAGCGTGAGGCACAAGTCCCCTTGCCCCATCCCTGCCATGTCAGTGGTCACCAAGGCCAGTGTTGGGCCGGGTCTCCTTCAGCTTGGTCTCTGAGGACGTGCACCGAGCAGAGGCCCTTGTGAGCTGCAGTGGGCGTGCTGCGTGAGCGGGAATTACACTCTGGTGCTTGCACGTGACTGAGACTGGCGTTTTCTGTTACCGCAGCGTGACCCAGCTATTCTGACTGCTCCCAGGGCATCTGAGAGCTGAACGCTTCAGAAACAACCCCACTACTGACTCGCTACAACGCTGAGTAGAGGGGGTGGGGCGGTTGTGCAGAGCGGGGGTGCAGGGACAAGCCAGTGATGTGGACCAAAGGAGACCCTTTCCACACTGAGCGTGTGGGAAGTGAGAAGAAAGAAACGCAGCAGAGGACGCTACTTCCTTTCGAGGAGTAGAAGTACCCCTGGCAATCACCTGGGCAGAAAACCCAGTAATTTACCACCGCTGCCTTCTCTAGCCTCCCCAGAGGAAAGCAGAGGGCTTTCTTTCTAGAAAAATATTGACCTTTCCTATCACACAGACAGACTAGCAGCAATTTAACAATGATTCCTGTAGCTCGTCCCCCAGGACATGAGCTGTGCAAGGGAGAATATTGATTTTTATCTTTTTAAAAATAAATAAATAAATAAGAAAGAAAGAAACTTGCTAAAATAGGCACAGTGGTGATGGCATTTTTTTTTAATGTAGAAGCAGGTTGAATTAAAAAAAATAATAAACAGTGAATCACGGCATCAGGATTATGAAAGGGATGGAAACACTGAGCTTTCAGACAGCAAACCCACCCAGAAGAACCTCCCACCACCGCACCTTCGCATCCTGGGACAACGGATGCTGTAAAGATAGATGCACAGCATCCTTCTTAATGAACTTCACATCTGCCTCTCCGAACGGTCCCACCAGGGCACAAGCTTCACTGGGAAAAGAGGTCATCTGGAGGCTTGGAGGGACCTAATTGCTCTTCCCAAGCTTCTCGCCCAACAGTTGGGTTTCACCTGTGGGGTTCACACGCGCAGCCAATTATGAGGGCAGCGGAGGCAGAGATCGCGGTGGTATCGGGAGAGTTCAAGCGAAAAAGCTGCATCCCGATGACAGAACTCAAACAGGGGCTTCGGAGTGAGACCAACTCCCCCCCGACCCCATCTAATCCCCGCATACAGATTCCAGTAAAGCGTGCGCTCCCAAGCAGCTGACGTTCATTCCTGGATGTTACTCCTTTCTCACATGTCACTAGACTTTATTCTCATTCCAAAAAAAACAAAAAGTACCACGTGGCAGGCCACAGTAACGTTAACAGGAATCTTTCACTATAGACAGGTACGTGGTTACTCACCCTCCTACCTGTGCCCCAGGAAGGGCCTGGAGGCCGCTGTAGGAGCTCCGTTATGTAACTGCAGGCACCCCTCACGCATTTTTCCCATTTCTAACAACACGAGTGAGGTGTGTTTGGACACGCCTATTTTGGGGACGATCTTCCATCGCAGGAAACTTCAACCTGAAGCTCTAAATGAAGCCCATGGTGTTTCTTTTTACAATATTCCCCTAGCTGGCTAGAAACACTGCCTAGAACGAATATGGAAACATATGCTCACGTATGCGGTTGCACGCTGTCTAATTCCACTCCCACAAGAAAACCCAATAGCCGTCCACCACGTAAACGGAAACGTGCAGAGAGCAGGGAAGAGTCACCCCAAAGTTGCATAAGTGCTTCACTGCAGCAACACGAGAGTTTGTCATTCCCTAAACCTTCCCCGTGTAAATATAATTTTTGCTTAAAATGGACTCCGTCTTCAGGCTGTGGCTGCATAGAGGCCAGGCATTCGTTCCCCTTTGGCGAAGCTGAGTAAGTCCACACGCCAACCACTTTCCCGACTGAGCTCTCACACTCCAGGGCTGCTCTGCAGGGCCCTTCTCCCCCATTGCCAGGTGCCAGGTACCCAGCAACAGCCACTGCACCCTGGAACCCACAGAATTACTCAGATTAGCTAATCCCACCCCACTCCCCACATGAACTGCCCTGACCGCCCCAGCTTGCTCTTCCTTACTCTGTCCCCAGGTGTAATTCCTTCTGTCATTCTGAACAGTAGGTAACAAAGAGCTGTGCCTTCCATCTATGTGTAAGTGTGTCTTGTCTCATCATGAAAAGAAACTTTCAATCGTATACAACACCCTGAAGAGCCGAGTAGATCCATTTCTTCACACAAGAAGGTCAGATACACGGGCCTGTTCCAGCCCGACAGCCATTCTGACCGACCTGCTCCATCAGAAGCATTGAAACTGCTGCCTGGGCACCAGCTCAGACCACTGAGGAAACACGACCACAGACCTCTGCTGTTCAAACACGTCTTTCGTGGCCTCCACTACTAATCTCAGGAAATGGGGAAATTGTGTCTATGTCCACTGCCCATCTCGGTATATTTCCACTCACAATAACTCAGCATATAGCAGAGTTCTTATCCTATAGCAGCTGTTCAATAAATGTATGTTGGATGAATGAAATACAGGATAAAACTGCATAGAAAAAGCCAGCCATTCATTTAGACATTCAGCACATCTTGAATGGTTGTCTACTCGGTTCCAATCACCTGGGTTTCAGAAGTGACAACATCTGCACTTCCCTGTCTGAGGGGCTACTAGCAATGACCAGCATTAATCATTCTCACTTAGGGGACGTGCCCTTCAATGATTCAGCTCAGGCTCCCCTTCTGAATGGCACGCTCACTCCCTGACCTCCGCAGGCAGCTGACTGCTCCCGTTCTCGCGTCTCCACGCACCCGCCACACTGGATGACGCCCACCTGCTGCGCCTGCGCTCCCTGAGAGCAAGGACCAGCTCTAATGCATCATCGTGTCCCCGATACTTAGCACAGCGTCACCCGGGACTTAGCAGGTGCCCAACAAGTACTGGGTGGATACATGAATAATCCATCAATGAACAAATTTCCTACCCACTGCCTCCCTCTGTGTACAAGCTGAGAAAGAGAGGGGAGACTGGACTATTATAAAACAGCGCTTCTCAAACTTGTGCAGCAACAGAATTCCCTGGGGGGCTTGTTAAGACAGAGTGCTGGACTCCAAACCCCATCTCTGATTCCACAGGTCTGGGGAGAGGCCTGAGAAGGGGTATTTTTAAGCTCCCAGGGGATGCTTATGCTGCAAATCTAGCGACCACACTATGAAAAATCCGGGCCTGAAGGAAGACTGACGTGGCTTGCCTGGTGGCAGAGAGCTCGTTGTAAACATGTGCTTACATAGAGGAAACGAAAAGAAAGAAGAAGAAAGCGCTGGGAGATTGTGGATGATAACCAGCTTACTTACGGTCCACAAACGGTGGGGTGGAGACAGTAAAGAGAGTGTGTATCAAGGCTGACATCTTTCAAAGGGAAGGAAACAGATCCTAAGAAGCCGAATAATTTGTCAGAGGTCAAATCCCAAGTCAGCTAGACAAGTACAGGGAAATGTTTGCACGTGGGCATTAAATGACATGTATAAAACGTCCATTCCTTTATTCCCAATGGGCCCGAAGTGGGCAAAACAAATTTCCATCCAAACTTCAGACAGGTAAAACCAATCTAGCTTGGAGGTCAGAATAGTTACTTTTGGGGAACAAGGAAGGAAAGTAATTGGGAGACCGCAGGGGAGTTTCTGGGGTGCTGTTGATATTCTATTTCTTGACAAAGATAGAGGTGAAAAGTATGCTCACTCTGATATTTTTGTATTTTTCTGCATGTCTATTATACTTTAGAATTGTTTTTTTTAAGTGATTAAAAGGAAGATAACAGAAATAGAGCTAAATCTGAGTCAAGCTGGCACAGAATCCCCTTCAAGAACAGACAGGAAGGGGGAGGTGACCTTTCTAAGGGGGCAGAACGGAACGGGTCATTCCAGAATGCTCATTCCAGGCCCATTTCACCAGCCCAACCAGTGAAATGGTCAGATAACCTTAAAAGCACAACACCTAAATTCACCTTTTACAAGAGAATCACACAGTGGGAACATACCCACGAGATCATTAAAGCTCAGAAGACTTTATAGCAAAATTCCTTCGAGCCTCGCACACAAACCAGCTCCGTCTTTCTGTCAGCTGGGCAGTTGGGGAGGAGGGGTGGGGCAGCTGCCTCTCTGGGCTGAACTTCCTCCCCTACAAAAATGTCTTCTCGTTGGAGCCTGTGACCTCTCTCGCTGTGCAGGAAGACTGAGATCTCAGCTCAGAGGTTAAGGACATCTTTCTGCAGACCCCACTGTTCTGAACGCTTTCCCTAACTACGAGGGCTCTGAAGTGACCGGGCAGTGCCGATCGCAAAGCTCTCTGTTCTTAGGACGCACGGTTTGTCCTGAACATTTCTGTAAAGCACGCAGCCCACCAGCTCTGCAGGCCGCCGTAAACATCTGGCTGATTCAGAAATGGAGCCTCCCAACCGATCTGTTACAGTCAATGGTCTAGACGGCACGACTAGAACTCTTGGCTTTTTCACACTTCATAAACCTGTATCTAAGCGCAGGTGAAGGCAGTCGTAAATATAAAAACCACCAGAGCGGAATGGCCTTTGATTCTTTGTTTATCACGGGCTAATTAAAACACAAGCTGAACATAACTCAGTTCTTTAATGGAGGTTACCAGATGTGTTATTACTTGACCCTGCTCGGTATGAAGTCCGCGTATAATAACTATAATTTTTTATTTAGTACAGCAGCCCGGCTATGGTTAAGGGTGTGTCTTTCTTCTGATTACAAGGCCCGCATTTTAAGGAGGGGGAAGAGGATGGTTAACTCCTGAGAACATGTTCTCTGGGCATTGAAACGATGATTAATATAAGCCCCGTCCAGGCCTGAATTCTTGGGCGCCCTGCATACTATAGTTACACACTGTGCCAGAGACACATTCTCGCTGGAAGCATAATTACTGACTCTTAAAAGTCACCTTTCATCCCAACAAACCCCGGCTCTCTCCAAAGCGTTAGAGAGCCATTACAAATTACAGTTAGAGTAATAGCTTTGACCATTCAGCCATCACTTAAGAAGCACTTCAGCTGCCTGGAGCAGGAGAGGTCAAGCTTGCAGCGGCCGCCCCTCCTTAGTCGGGAAGCCATGTGGATATGTTTCCAGCGGGGTGGCCCTGGTGAGTGGCCCAGGAACACTGGGCATCTGGAATTGGCCACGCTTTCCTACATAGTGTGTTTAGCAAGTGCCACACACACGTGGGCATCCAATAGGCACAATTCCACATGCTGTTAGTGGGGCCAGCGGGAGCACTAATTAGCATTTCAACTGCCAGCTACAGGACAGCAGCTCTCAAATGCCACCCCCCAACTCAGAAGCTTCACAAGACTCACCTGAACCCTAGACTTGTTCCCATTGGATACCTACTTGGATGGTCCCCCCACCCTAGGCACATTCAATTCAGCTTTTCCCAAACTGATTTATCATGGTCCCGGGAAAACCACTCTTGTGTCCCTCAACTCAGGAATCGCAGCACCCACTTCTCCATCTGCCAAACCCCACACCTGAGCGCCATCTTTCAGCCTGCCCTCCCTCTCCGTAGTGAACCTGCACCCAAGACCTACCGATTCTGCCCGCGGCCTTCTGCCCACGCTTCTGCCAGCATCTGCCTCCCGTGCAGGCACCATGTTATCGCATTCCCTAAGCAAAGCAAGGGTGCTCAGGCAGGGTCCATTTCACACCCTTCCCTACACACACACACACACACACACATATCAGGGGACAGTGAGCAATGTCTGGGGATGTTTTTGGTTGTCGCACTGGAGGCTCGGAGGGTGCCCCTGACAGCGAAGGGGCAGAGGCCAGGATGCTGCTGAAGTCCTACAAGGCACAGGCGGCCCCCACAACAGAGAACCGTGAGTCGAACATGTCAGCGGTGCCAGGACTGAGAAGGCTCCCCTCACACAGCGCCCCCCGCAAGACGCCAGGCCGAGCTCCATCAACCTAAATCTGAGCGCATAACCCGCCTGCTCAGAGCCTCCCGTATCACCGCGCCCAGAACAATGTACCCTGATCCCATCCCCCTCCTAGGTCCACAGGCCCGAGGTCTCAGGGGAAAACCTACTCTCCGACACACAGAAAAGGGGGACTCGGTATCGAGCTCCCTGTGAATCCTACAATCTTAAACTCCACAGCCCGTTTCTATGGTCTTTGTAACCTCAGCTCTGTGCACTAGGGCTGCTCCCACCGTGTCGTTCGGGAACAAGAGGGGACACGGAAAGCACATGTGCTTTAACAGACAACTGTTCACATGCTAGCATTCGGTTTTCCAATAATATTTGGGGGAAGTTAAAACACGATTTCATTTGTCAAGCTGAGTTTCCAACACCTCAACTTCCATTAAACTGTCCACCACTTTTCTTTTTCTTCTCCAAACAAAAACTATCCATTCTCCCAGTGAGGCTATTACACCTGCCTGTTTCTTCAAATGTACACGCCTCCCCGTGTGCTGGGGACGTGGGGGGTTGAAGGGTGGGGGAAAAGGCATAAGTCTTGATTTTCTCAAGCTCACATTCTGACAGGGAAGGCAGAAGTCCCCCAGAAATAACGCTCTTATCACAGGCACAAAGGTCAATGATCCACAAGTCTTCTGACTACAGCCGGAAGTTAGAACGATTTTTAAATGTCTGTCTAAGGACATCTGTTTCCCCCATGCCCAGGTCACAGGTGTTCAAGAACCTCTTGTTGGTAAACAAGGCCGTGAGTGAGTGAGTGAGTGAGTGAATGAATGAATGAATGAATGAATGATGCACATCACAGAAGCCCCAGCAAAGCCTCGGCAATTCACACTGGTCATGAAAACACCTTTGTCAATTGAATCAGCCACTAGTGTGGCAGCAAGAATGCGATGAGAATAAAGTGTGGGCCCAGAATCTTCTACTTTGATTTGTGGGATTGAAAGATCACATATTCGATCTACAGAAAATCTCATAGTGGTAAAAATTAGCTTTGATTTTAAGTTTAAGGTTTAGCTGGAACCCAGCCCACCCACCCCTAGGTGCCATGAGCTGGTGTGGATTTAAAGACTGGATTTTTCTAAGATATAATTAACACTTCTCTAATATTTCTGCGGAGTCTGCTTAGGTCATCTGATGAATCTAGCTCCTGGAAAGCAATGATTGAACCCATAGGCTTTGAAAACTAGCCAACCGCGTCATCTCACGTATTCATTTGTCCCTGTGCGGAAAAACCTGCCAGCAATCAGAGGGTTAAGGAGTATTCCTGTCATGTCTGCCCTGAACTTGCCCAGTGAAACTGCACCAGCATGGGTCTCCATAATTATCTAATTGTTAGTGTTGTGCCTTTACGTAATTTATGATGTAGCATTAAAGTCTGACCCTGGGTTTGAAATAAGGTGCAGTACTGCTGACACCCAAGCTCAAATTAGTAGGTAAGCACTCAATTAACCATCATGCTTCTGAGCTTTCATTTCCACCTGACCACACTGCTACGCTAATCAGTTTTCGAAGCCTCTCACCTTCCCCGTAACTAACAAGCATTTCTGCTGCTTTTTATGTATATGGCTGCCCTGCGTTTCCTCATGGAAAGCTCTCTGTGATGGTTGTCTTTAAGACTGCTGCCCAAAACGTCTGTCCAGAGAGCTGCCCAGCTCGCATCCCTTTTGTTGGCAAACTGAAGGTCAGTGTGAGGGTTCCCATTTCCCTCTTTCGAAAAGAGTGATCGCTGCCGAATGCCTACATTCCATAGGTGGCTGCTGTCGCCTACTGGAACCACTCGCGTGAGGACGAGGCCATTTGGAGGTTTACATCCTGGAGTCAGGGAATCCTCTCAGGCAATGGACCTCACTGAAATCCTCACCGTCTAGCTGACGACTGGGGAAGGAAGAAAGGGAGCGACGGTGGGAGAGGAAAAACCGGCATTCGCTCCCTTCCCAATGTCACGCTCCCTTCATTCTTCTCTCTCCATCTCGGGACGGATCCTGCCTGTCCCTCCGCCATCTACACCTCCATCTAAACAGCAGCAACTGAGCATAAAATACTAGAATGTTTCAGAGGCTCAAGATATTATTACTTTGACCTCAGGACCTATAAAATAATTTTAAAAAGACACTTAACAAATCTATGTGGAAGCTCGAATGAGCATCTCCGGGGGGGAGAGGGGAGTGACTTGCTAATTACCACACGTGGGTACAGCAGCAGTGCCAGACCCACGTCTCCTGCCTCCCCGTCGTTCTTTCCAGGACGTGCGTCAGTTGCCATGTTGACTTCTAGTTGCCTGCGCCACCCCGGGCCCCAGCTCCTACAGTCAGGTAAGAAGTGCGTAGTCACCCACAAGCCCTGCCAAACACACAAAAGTGACCTGGAAGCCCCGTGGCTACTTCCCCTACACATGCCCTAAGTACACACTCGACCTGCCGTCCACTCCAGATTCATCCACCTTCATCCGTGACACAGACGCCTTCCTGAGCACCGCACTTTTCTTCCAATCATTAAGCCATCAAGAACCGACGCAGCGTCACTGGCTTTCCAACGCGAGCACCAGATGCTGGGTGTTGTTTTCCATTTCTAATCAAATTCACCCATTGATCCAGTATAAAAATCTATAAGGGGCGGGGAGAAAAGGAGGAAAGGCTGAGCTCCGAGGCTGCCTGGCCACGTGCACTCGCTCTGTATGACCCTGCACGGGTTCCATGTCATTGCACATTTGTTCAAACTCACTGGATGGGAACCACCAAGAGGGAACCCTAATGTAACCCGCGGACTCTGGGTGTTTAGGACGTGTCAGTGAAAGCCCATCAACTGTAACCGATACACCCCTCAGGTGGGGGGTGTTGGTAATGGGGAGGCTGTGGGGCGTGGGGTGGGGGGGGGGAGAAATCTCTGCACCTTCCTTTCAATTATGCCATGAAACTGAAACTGCTCAGAAAGTGGTCTCACTTTATAAAATCTCATCATGAAAAATGGATAAAAATCGAGTTCCTCTGGTACGAATGGAGCTGAAGCCCCCGCCCCAGGGTGCCGTCCAAGGCCCTGCTGGCACCACAGTCTGAAAACCGCTGCCCTGAAGATAAACTGGGGGAGAGCAGGGATCTGATAGAAACAAAGTTTTGGTTTGCTTAGCGTGTCTCCTTCCCTTCTGAGGTGTCCAAAGTGGTTTTATGTTCTCACTGAATACAAAGGTTTCCTGTGTTGTTATTGTTAGTCCTTGTGGTGGACGCGCCAGGACACAGAACCGGCCACACGGACACGTAGAAGAACTCAATCCCTGGGCTCTCAGCCCTTTCTCTTCCCACTGGACCCCAGTCTCACTTGAAATGCTTCACACCACGTAGACGTGAGTCCTACTCACACGCAGACGGTCAGGAAGTACCTGTGGTGGTGACGACAGTGAGGAGGAGGACGGTGAGAGCCAGAGAAACAGAGCCGAATGCGGCCAGAGAAGAACATCCCAGTAACAGCACATTGAGGAGCATCTGGCCACATGAACGTCACATGAGATCCGTCCCCATGTTGTGGATTTCTCATTCAACTTAACTCTTCACCGTGTGCATGAAAAACGAGGCTCTCGTCACGCCCAGCAAGCGAGGAGCAGGGAGACAATGGCAGCCTGCCTTCATCGTTGAGCAGAATTGTTCATGCATGCAAATACCTCAAAGCACGAAATAAGCAAATAAATCAAGTTCCCTCCAAACTCAGTGGTGAGTGGACGTAGATAGCACACAGTCCTGGAAAACTAACCACATAATAGTGGCCCACTGCCCCTGGCCGTTGCCTAAAAGGATGGCAGTAGCCTATACAAGGAAAACTCCCCAACTGTCAGAGCATAAAACGGGCTGCTGCTTCACTCCCATCTGCCGAATCTCGCACACAGTTCTGTGAGCAACCGTAACAAGAAACCAGATAGGGAAGGGGGTTCTGGGAAACGCGGTTCTAGCCAAGCTGAATTTGCACAGTACATAATAATGACCGCAGAGAGCAAATAATTCAACGATGAAAACGCCCTTCACTCGTAGGCTGGCGAAGTCCCGCCTGGCAGGTTCCTTCACATCTCTCCATTCAAGCACCTCAGGACCTCCAACAGCTGCTTATCCACAATTCCAGCATCCTTGCTCCTGCCTCCTGCTGACCCAGGTTTGGATCACCTGCCAGGATGTGTCCCTTATTTGTGTGGCATAAACTACAGCGCGAACAAATGGCCTCTGTGGTCATGGCAGCCCTTCGCCCCTCTCCTCCAGCTCACAATTTACCAAGGAAAGGATACCCTAATGGAGAGGGTAATTCAATCTGAATTGCTCTTTCATCCCTGGGCATCTCTGGACCGCCTGGTTGTCAAAAGAAAATGTGTTTGATCAGCTGCATGGTCTACCAGGCTTTCATTAGTCTCCCATGTTTTAATATCCATTAGTGGGCATTAATCTAAGAGGATGGATTTGGGGCAAAGATCCTATTCCCCTTGTCTTTTCTAATTTTCTATCATCAGAGAAAGTCTATTTTGTCCCCTATGAAGATTGAAAGGGTATAAAATGAACTGAAGACTGTTTATCTGTTTGTCCACACTGATGGTGCCATTTGAGCCCCCCACCCCCCAGCTGGATTTAAAGTTCCTTCTCCGATTCTTCTGGCAAAGTGCACAGCCCAAGCTTAACCTCATCACACACAAGGTCATGAGCCCCCCTTCACCACTGACCCCCAGGACACCCTCTGTCTGGAATACCTTCTCCTTCTCCATGTGTTCCTTTCGGTTTCTGCGCTTACGCTCAGCACGACAGACAACTCTGGCCCCTGGACAAGGCCTTGGCATCCAGCTGGCAGAAGCAAAGTGTCTGAATCGGAAGTCTTCCCAAAGTCACTGAAAATGGATGTAACTATAAAAAGGGGGAGGAGGGTTCCAAGAGGGCGAAGAGATGGCAGTGTTTCCCAGTGCAGCTCATCACTGTTGCAGCAAGATGACAGCATTTCACCTGTGTCATTCCCGGAACACAGCCTCCTCCTCATCTGGGAAAAGATGGTATTTTAGAGCCATTCCTTGATGATTAAGGTTTGCCTTCAGCGGGGGAAAAGAGTCACAAAATGTGGCAGTTCTATAATTTGGAGACGGAAATCCTCTATCCAACATGCGTAAATTCGCCTGGCCAAAGAATTAATGCCACTTATTCAGGCTTCGAGTCTTCATCTAAGAATGCCAAAGATTCTTCTCACGATGACCAGTTCTCCGTATTCACATTTCCTTCAGAGGAGGTTTAATTAATCTTGAAGAGACACAAGCACAGCCAGTTTCAAAGCTCGCACCTAACCTCTTGCCTGATGTGCGCTCAGACGGATCAATTACCTCCACCCACTTTCAAGGTCACCCCAGGATACACCTCTGCGTGACGTACTGCACAGCGAAGTTCTGCGTCCTCATGCTTGACCTTGAGCACCAGCAAGACAAGGTCAGTGAGTGACTTAGGATGGGAAAACCATGGCCAACTAAACAGCACATGCTTCATCTTGGGGCAGGGGTAATACTGTTCACCTCTGGCTGGTGGTGCCAAATAGAATAACAGAATTCAGGGCCTAAATTTACAGAGTTTCTAATTTAGAGAGAGGAGCCATAAAGCAACAATTTTATGTAAACTCTCCCAAATCTAAAAATAACTTTAAAATATGTTAAACCCTGTGTAAATCAGCAAAATCTATCTACAGGTAGAAGCCAGCACAGGGGCTCCCAGTTTTATAATCTTATTCCCAATCCCTTGGCAGATTATATATATAAATACATGTGTGTGTGTGTATATATATATGTGTGTGTATATAGATAAATAGATATAGATATATAGATATATAGATATCTGTGTAGATATATAGATATAGATATAATCCGCCAAGGGATTGGAGTAAGATTTATATATATATATATATCTATATATATATACACACACATATATATACACATATATGTATATATATACATATATATGTATATATATAAAATTGTATTTCATAGTTTATAATTATGTAAATATAAAAGTATATAATTTACATAAATATAAAAATATATACTAACAATAGCACAAAGGGTGAGGGAGGAGAATAACTAAAATCATACTTTCTCAAGAGTCTTATATTTTACGTGAAGTGAAACAAAAACACTAAATACACTGTGATAAACTAGTGTATACATTATAATTCCTAAACAAATAATTTTTAAAAAAAGTACTAAGAGGTATAGGTAAGCTCCAATAGAGGAATTAAAATGAAATAATAAAATAGACTTGATAACCTAAAGAAGGCAAGAAAGGAGAAACAGAGGAACAACAAAAAATAAATGTACAAGTAAGAAAACAAACAGCAAAATGCCACACTACACCCAATTGAATCAAAAATTCCAGAAACTGTCAATAGATGAACAATTCCCATTAAAAGTCATAGGATGTCACATTTAATTAAAATAAAATAAAATAAAATAAAAACCGAGACTACCCTACATGCTATTTACACAAGAAGAACTTTAAATATAAAGACACTTACAGGTTAAAAGGATGGAAAAGGCACATCACACAAATTCAGAAGAAAGTACGTGTGGCTACACTAGTATCAGACAAAACAAACTTCAAGATAAGGAGGGAAAGAGTAGCATTTCATAGTGATAAACGAGTCCATTTACCAGAAAGATATAAAAACTCTAAATGAGCACGCCCCTAGTAACAGTCTCAGAAAACACAAAGCCAAAGCTGGGCCGCAACCCCAGCTGATGCCGGTAACAGGAAGTGAGACCACCTGACTGTCACCGGCGCAGCAATGCGGCTTTGGGGAAAGACGGTCCACACTTTGAAACGGTGAGGCATGGGCTCTGAGCCATCAGAAGGGACACAGGCTGCAGCGCTAACACCAGGCCTCACAGCCAGTCCTCTTTCTCTACGGTTCCCGATCTGTGGATTTAACCAAGCGCGGATGAAAAACATCGGGGGAAAATGTTACGGTGTTGCTGACTCGTATGTAGTCAGGCCTCTTACACATGTACTACGCGTACGGAGTCAGGCCTCCTGTACTTGCATGTGTATGGAACATGTACAAACTTGTTTCCTTGTCATTACTCCCTAAGCAGTACAGTATAACAACTATTTACATCGCATGTCCATTGTATTAGGTACTGCAAGTAATCTAGAGAAGATTTGAAGGACACGGGAGGACATGCGTAGGGGACAAGCAAATACTACTCATTTTATATACAGGACGTGAGCATCCCCAGATTTTAGCATCCGAGGGGTCCCTGAACCAAACCCAGGCCCAGGCAGATACCCAGGGACTGTACTGCTTTACTCAGCAGACCAGGGAGGGCCCAGGTAGGCCAGGTGTGGGAGGCTTAAGACCATGCACATCTGCCAACAGGCATGGAAGTATTGCAATATTTTAACCATCAATATAGCCGCACGGGTGTAGCAGAAACAGATGAGCGCTGACTCCTTTTATAAGAAGAATGTCACCACCAGTCTTTTCACGAAGGTATTTTATTAGACAGAAAGTTCCTTGAGAACAAGATCTGGGATTGATTCATCCATGTAGCTCTCACCATGCTTGGTACAGAGCCTTCCACATAATAGAACCATCATAAAAATTAGTTCAAAGAAAGAAATAATAAATAATCCTGTTCTTTTCTCTTGGTGCATGAGGCACCCTTCGGCAACACCTCGGTCTACATTCAAAAAGGTGACACTGCTGCCACTCGAATTCTTTCATCACAATGGTTAAAGCCAAACCAAGCAAAACATATTGGGACGCCGGCACCTTCTGGTGAACAAGTTGTATGTAAAATGCTGCTGAAAAGTAGCATATGCTTTTGATAACTGTAAAACACATTATATTTAAGAAACAGGAAGGAATGTACATGCTGAATATTCATGCCCTTCAAGTCTTATTTAAATAAAAAATGGATCTCTGATGTGACTTGATTCTTTCCAAAACACGACACCACCTTTCCGGACCTCTCCTGTGTGGCCTGCAAGGGTGAGAAGTCAGCTTTGCTCCCAGTTCCCCTGCAACGCTGTCTCGGGTCCAGAGGTTAGAATTAAGGTGCCAGCACTTTGTTTTGAAAGTGGGGTGGGCTAGAAAAGACATGAGGCCGAGATGCAAGCCGAGGCTGTTACTGACAGGCCACTCACCACTGGGAGCCACGGGGACACAGCCCATCACTCAGAAGACACGTTCCCTTAGCTGTGGGATGACTTCCCTGGAAGGGAAGCAAGGAGTGGTCTACGGAAGCGAAAAGGGAGGAGCCTGTATCCGCTTTGCTCTCTCCCATCTCCATGGGTCAAGGCTGCCCCCAGTGGAGCCCACTGCCCAGCATGGCTGGGCTGCACCAGTGGGCCCTCCAGTGGCCACTCTGGGATCCAGACCCCACGCCCGCCCTGCAGGTGGCATTCCTCCAAAGCTAAGAATGGAGCAGTGACTAAGAGTGTTGGGAGACTCAGAGAGAGAAAGAGGGAGGCAGTCAAGGCCACTGGGGAACACGCCCAAGCTTTAGCCCCACTACAGCCCCATGTCTGCTAGTCCCGTGGCTCAGTGGGACACAGCCCCAGGAAGGGCACAGAATCACGCAGCCCTCTGCAGCTGTGACAGGGCGCTACAGGCTCTCGCTGCAGTTTGCAGGTTAAAAAGGTTAGGAAGGAGTGTGGACGGAGGAATGAAGAGGAGGAATTATTTAAGAGAAATGGCCTGGGGTTCTGGAAAGTTTAAATCTTATAATCAGAGAAAGCTTGGTTCAAACCCCATTTCCTCAACTTCTTAGCTGTGCAACTTGGGGAAAGTGACTTAACTCCTCTGAGTGGAGTTCCTCAAAGGGGGATAAAAACAATTGGTATGAAGAGATGTGATGTCAATACAGCACTTGTCACAGCACCTGGCTCCAGGCACTCGTCCAGCACGAGTCCCCGCGTGCGCCAGAGAACACAGATCCAATCCAGGGGCCTCACACGGCTTCAGGAATAACGTTCACTGGCAGGTCATCGCCTGGTCAACTAAAAGCATGAAAGCAAAGCCACCACGGTCAGTGGGCACGACATCACCTAAAAATGGTGCATACCCAGGTGCAGCTCTGGACGCCTCGGGTCCACGCTGCGAGGACCTGTGCTTTTCTCCGACGGGGCCCATCAGCCACGAAGAGCTCCAAAACTCTGCTCGAGGACAAGGTGCCTTCTTTTTTTCTGTTCTGCAAGGACAAATCTGACAGAAATGTAGGACCTGGGTAGATATTTAAAGAGCCCACACGACAGGGAGCGCCTTCAGCCCGGCCATGAAGGATAGACTGCACGACAACAGACGAGCCCTCAAATTAGTGGCGGGGCCGTGCGTCCTCGGGCTCCGAGGACAGAGGCAGCCGCGCTCTGCCTCTGCCGCCGGCAGCACCGCCAGAGGCATCCATCACAGTAAGTGCCGCAGGAACGACCACCTCTGATGGCTCTTCATTGGGCCGCCAGCAAATGAGGCACTAGATTAGGTCTGACACGGCACCGCGCAAGCCCGGCTTTGCTGGGTGTAATTAATTGGAACTTCGCCAGCTTGACAAATTGGGATGATGAATCTATCGTGTATGAATAGGGAAAAAAATGCATAATCAGTCAAAGATTTAGCTAAGACAGCTCTACCCTGACTCCCTGCCACAGCTAAATCCATTAAGGCGAGGAAACATCGCTTTCAGAAAAGGCAGTGTCCTTCATACGTTCAATTTATATCTTTTTGTTCTTGAATTTATGGGCGAAGTCAACTCAGATTTGCTTGACTTTAAGGGGAGAAAAGGTTTCTCTGGTGAGTTTGAAAACTAATTTGTGCCCCATGGAAATATGTGTGGACAAACTTTGGGGAGATTTTATTATAAATTCCTTAAGGCATTTTAATAGTACATGAACCGAACAGGCCCCCTCTGCCTCTGTGGAGATGGTTTTATGTCAAATATAAAAAGAGCACAAAAACTTTCTCATCGGGTTCCCCTGCTCCCCGCGTTGCAGGTCACCATTTGTACAAGATGGTGAATGATTCAGCGGCAGGCGGGTGAGGTCCGCCTTCTTTTGTAATTGGCAGGAGAAATCATTTTTTTAATTTCTTCTTCATTCAAGTTGGGTCTACTTGTGAAGTGAAAAGTATCAATTAGATGATTATCCAGCTAATTTGATGAACGATAAAAAAATCAAACAAGATAAATCAGCCCTCCCATAAAAAAAAAAAAAAGTCTTTTGAATTATTGACCAGATTAACTAGATGGTTATGCCCTGAGCGAGAAGACACTGCTTCTGAGAAGAGAGAGCCGGTTCACACGTTTTCACTGCACGACCACCAGGAAGGTATTAATTAGTTCACGGTCCAAAAATCTCTGGGATTTGTAAAAATTCAATCTGTGTGTCAATACCCTGCTTACCTTTTCTACTAAATAATGAAGCTATGCTGTTTGCTTCTTTGTTCTCATTCTTTGGAAAACAAGCAGTCTACAGCTTTCACAACCAAAGTCAACAAACATGACGGTGGTCTGTATTTCAGCCTGTACATGGTCCCTTTCCACCCAGCATAGAATAAAATACTAAGACCACAGCTGGATGAAAATGGCAGTAAGGGCCAAGACCTCATGGAGACCTCACAGATAACTGAACACAACACCGCAGGCCCTGCTGGGCATCCACCTACCCCAGGCACCTGGATGTGCCCAGGTGGGAGCTTCTAGAGGTAAGTGGCCTGAAGCCCATTCCTGGGAAGGTGTGCTGAGCTGTTCAGGAAGGTATGCAGAAGGAGAATCGAAGGAAAGAGTGGACAAGGGCTGGGGTACCAGGACAGATACCACAGAGAGCTCCTAAATCTGTCACTTTACTGCCACTTTGCTCCAGAACAAGTGTCCTATAAAAACAAAAGCTCTCTGTGAAACTCGCTAAATACCACTTTAGAAATGGACTCTGCCATCCTGTAATTTGAATCACACCTTAGCTTCAAGTGGCAAAATGCCTTTCCTCGCATCCCATAAAAACTTTTAATGCTCAATGAAACTTAAAAAGTACAAAGTGGGGGAAAAAGTCAAAAGGTGCTTGCTTTTCCTTTTGTGGGTCTTTTTTTACAGTCTTTTTCAAAGGATGTGAAGACAGCCACAGGCGTGCCCACTGTTTACCGGGGTGCAGGAGAGGAGAGGCCCCTGGGGACACCACGAAAGTTACAGCTCACGAAGGATAAGACGTTTTCCCGGAGGCTCCAGAATTTACACCTTATGAAGATAATCACTAAGCAAATTAGGGCCACTGATAGCCAGCACTTCATTTCCACTCCTTTCCAAAACCTCTCTTTTTTTTTTTTTTTAATGTAATAGTGTTGCTGAATGGTTGCAATCTTTTGATTATTCAACAATGTTTTTCCCTTCAATGTTTGCCTAAATTAGTCCCACCTTCCTTTTCATGTTTAATTACCGTACTCTCATGCATTATCTAAATGAATCCTTGTCTCCATAGAGAAGAACTGCTCTTTTAAACGAGGTTGAGGGGCATTCAGAGATACACCCAAATCCTCATAGCTCTGGGTCTACAGCTGGGATTCCACGGCAAGTGCTCAGTGGGGCCGAGCGTGACGGCGTCCCCAGCCCACCGCACGCACTCGGCCTCCTTGCTGCCAAACGCCCGTGACCGCCACCTCCCTTGCCCCCCTTGCTGGAGACCCTCCGCAGGTTTCTGATTTTGACAGTGAGCCTTGCCCGCTGACTCTCCACTGTCCTCACTGCCACGGAGCCTGTCCCCGTCGGAGCCACAGCAGGCCACAGCCCAGACAGTGGCCTGCCAGGGTCCACAGGTCCAGGCTGTCAGTCCCCCTTCTCCCTGTGTCTTCCACATTCAATCTCAGGGAGGGCCTGCTGCTGTCCTGACAGGTGACAGCTTCACTGTCCTGCTCCCCTCAACAGAACACCATCAACTGGGGGTAGAGCGTTTGGTTTTCACACAAAAGCGCCCCGAGGCTGAGAATGTGCTCCTGGATCAAGCAGGGCACAGACCACACTCCAAGCGCAGGGGAGGGTGTCTGTGAAACCAGCTCTCCTTTTGCTTCCTACCCAACCCGCCGCCACTGAAAGGCAGACGTGACGGGGCACGGCCTGATGTCCTGCTCGGGCAGGACGGACACCCTCCGTGGCCCACCTGCGTGGAGCACACCCCAGGGACAAAGGTCAGAGCTCAGGGGTGATTCAGAAGAGCCAGACTTGCAGAGTCAGTGAGGGCACGACTAGCGGGCGACTCTGACTCCTGGATTTCTCTCCCATACAAGGGTGGGGCTGGGGCCCCGGGTGGCCTGGACGCTGGGCAGCTGACAAGGGCGTGTAGATGTGCGCACAGTCCGCAGATGCCTGGACCAGGGAAGGCACAGGACAAGGCACGTGGCCATCCCTGGCAGGGGCCAGGGGAGAGCAGGAGTGACAGAGAGACATCCAGATGTGACGTAAACGACATCAAGACCGCTGCTTGACAGCCATGCAGTTATGGGTGGGCGTTCCTAGGACCGGGACCCAGAAAATGCTTAACCCTAACGTTTCGCTGACTTCAGGGTCGGCTATGTCACTGAAACTGCAGGAAGACTGCAGGGGCTTAGCTGTGAGCAGCCTGAGAAAAGGGGCCACATCTTCCCACCTGCAGCTCCTCTATGGGGAGATGTCGTAAAGCAAAGAAGGGGATTTCTTAAAGGTGAGGCTGGAGAGGGGACAGGGTGCAGAGTCCCATCGAATCATGAAGAGACGTGTAACAGAATGGAAAGTTCTGGGAATGGGACGTCAGGAAGATGTGGGTGTGGATCCCAGTTCAACCACCTCGTGGCTAGGTGAGCTAGGAAATCTCGGGGTTGCCCCTGCCTCATCCATTAAACAAGGAAAATATTAATAGTAAGGAGGCCAACCCGTCCTGCACACACCACTCAAGCCACCTTCTGAGCCCTGGGGCCTGGCAGACTCTGGGGCATGACATCCGGCCTGCACCCCCTCTCTGGCATTCAGCCCAGCGGGACCCAGGCCTGAATCTAGACCAATGGGCACCCAGGAATTTGGAACTGGGGTGTTAGCGGTGCAGGCAGTTAGCTGCAAGTGGGTGAGCTGCTAGGTTACACAGACTCGTCACTGAGGCCGTCACTCGTGGGCATCTTTGATGCGCAAGAAACTGAAGAGGAAGGTGTCAGCAGGAAGCAGGAAGCAGACAGAGCAGGCGCTTTTTCTGGCTCCCGTCCCCAGGGGACTGTAATTAGGTTCTAAGGGATTTGTCTACATCTCACAATAAACTTTCGTTTTGTGTGAGCCTCTTCGAGTGAGTTTCTGGTGCTGGCAAGAATTCTGCCGTGAGGTCCTCAACAAACAGTAGCAATAACAACAGTGACTCCAAAATGAGAACAGGGCAACGAAAGCGACTTCCATGGCACCAAATGCTCCCTTGTGAGACTGGCCCTGCCCCGGGGAAAGCTATGTACGAACTACTGACCCGATCATGAGGTCACCACAGCAATGAGACAATGCATATCCGAGGGCCTGGGACCAGCAGCGTCAGCATCGCTGGAGAACTTGCTAGAAATGAAGACACTCAGGTCCCCCTCCGGACTTAGTGAGTCAAAACCTGCATTTCTACAAGGTCCCAGGAGAGCTGCCTGCATGTGAAGCTAGAGAAGCACAGTGAAGAAAGGTGTTCATCAGTCACTTTCCTGATCACAGGAACTGGCTCGGGGCACAGGGCTGGCAAGCACGCGTCCCGTTTCTCCTCGTGGCTCCATATGTGGCCTCCCTGACTGGAATGCTGCATTTGTAACCTCCCTGCCCAGAGTGGACCCTCCTCCGTCCAGAAACAAAACTGGACGAGGCATCTCAAGGACCATTCACTGTCCGTTTGATCCTGGGTGACGTGCACGGCCCCATTAACTTACAGGATTTAACATCTATTTCTCAGATTATAAACCCTCAAAGGGTTCTGTCCAGTACCCAGCACACCAAATAAATATGTCTATTAAATATGTGCTGCAGGCTTTTTCAGCTCCCACCATCTGAAAGGCTAGTGGAAGCAACTTGCAAAGCACAAGGAAAACTAAATTGAAACCATGCAGCTTTCATCTTCCAACAACCTGATTTTCAGTGAAACAGGAATAACCACCAATACCAGGGGTTTAATGACACAATAAAAAGTTTAAATTATGGATTTCACAGAGTCAGACTGAGAATGTACGTGCTCACTCATTCATTCATTCGTTCACTCACTCTTTCATTTCCTTTTTCCAGTTACTCTGTTCTGACAGAGGGCTGGACTCTCAAACAGGACGTTTTATTCTCTGTGTCTGGATGAGGAGATGGGGAGTGTCAAAAGGGCACCATATTGGACCCACACTGCCTCTCGGGAGCAAATGACTAGGCTCCTTTTCAAGTGTTTTTTTTTTTTTTTTTTAATTGATTCGAGCGTGGACAAGAAAGTGAGATGCGTGAATTAAAGCACAGAGGGCAGATGTCACAATTGGCTCAGGGTGGTTCAAATTCTACCTGCGATTTGGTGCCACGTCACACACCTATCAGAGCTGAGTTAGGCCGTCTGTAAGATGGGGGTCACACCTGTCTTGTGGGCTCGTTCTAAGGACTGGGGACAGTGTCATTTTAAATCATTATTACTGCAGAGAAGAAGGCATCTCATGACTGTTAACACCCACCAGGGGCCTCCTGGAGAGGGAGCACCCCAAGCTCGTCACCCTCCAGGGGTGATGGTATTTAGCCCCCAGTGCTGTGTGACGTTTAACTAAGCTAACTATTGTGAGTACTTAGCACAGTACCTGAACATTACCTGTACACAAGCAAATACTGTTATTGTCTTGGGGGTCAAACAGACGTGTGCATGTCCCAGGGCCCCCAGCTCTGTGATCACGAGCAAGTTACTGATTGCTCAACTACCTGATTCCAGAACACATTCAAAGCACCTTGTCAAGTTTCCTCAGTTTTCTCAACCATCCAACGGGACTGTTTGGAATGTGATGAGGAGACATACAGACAAGGAGTTGCTGCTAGTTTCCCTTTTATTCCCCAAGCCCATTGTCTGCTCTGTTCTGCTCTGGGCCCCAGGAGGCCGGTCCTGGCCAACTGACATCCTGGCTCCTTATTGGCTGCCTCTCCTTCGGGTTTGGCCAATAGGAGGCCCGCAGGAAAAGGAGGATGCTGAGAGAGACCAAGGCAGGGCTGGCTCTTCCTCCTGCTCCCCCTGCGTCAGCGCAGTGTCTGGCATGACCAGCACCCTCCACGGCCGCAGCTCTGGCAGGGGGGCCCTCCTGGCTGGGCTCCATCACTCACTAGACTCCACACACTATTGCCCCTCATGCTACTTCAGCCTTGAGTGACCACAGCTCCCCACTGTTGCTGGTCCCGGGGTGCTTCCACATCTTGTGTGGGCCCTTACCACCAGCCGTCCTCTATAGGAAGTCCTTGTTCGGAAGTGTCTTCATGGAAACACCTGACGGAATTCTGTTTCCTTCCAGGGCCCTGTACTCATCAAAGTACTGGCCCCAAAATGACGCTCTGTTGCAGGACACACAGTGCTAGGCTCCCCGTCCAGACAGCTCCCCTTTTGGGAACTGCTGTTCCGTCCCCTTGGAACGGTTCAGGACACACACCTAACCAAAAGAGAATGACTCCTAGGCTGGATGGAGCCCATTCAATGTTTTCTGGAGAATCTGAGCTAAGAGCAGAAGAGACTGAACTGGTGAGCGGTGGCCAGCCCCCAGGCTGCTAGGCCAGGAGAGAACCTGAGGGCAGATGATTCTGTGTTGCTCGGTATTAAGAAGTGCCACCAGAGGTTATGGCGCTACCTGGAATGGGGCCTCCCCTCGGTGCTTCCCAGGGCAGACTTGGGTAACACAGGAGGAAAAGAGACTGGAACAGAGGCGTGCCATCTGGAAGAACATTATTGTCAGTGAGAAGGCAGTGAAAGGAAGCAATGGGGAACAGAATTCCAACAAGCTGAACAGTAGCCGCGTAGGTTCTGGAATGCTCTATCCATCTTGGGCAAGCCTCCGAGTCCTCATCAATAAAATGAATGGGTCATTTCACAAGCTAATCTCAAGGCCCTGTTGATCTCTATCTAGTGGTACTTATTTGAGAAGGTAGGTTTTCCCTGGGTGGTCCAAGCTACTTGAGCCTCCCTCTCTGTTAGGCACCCAGTTTCGTCCTTTCATCTGCTTCCTGTGTCCACGTCTATCCCAGAAAAATCCTTCTTTTTCAAGGCACTTTGGATCTTAAATCTGTTGACCTAATGCTGTATCTGATGGAAGTATTTCTGCTAATGGATGGAGCCAGAACAAGAGCTGCTTTTAAGATGCTGGCCTCTCCATGGTCGCCTGTGGGCTTCCTACCTCCATTTCATTTGTCTTGGCTGAGAAGGAGGCGAATGCTTCAATAGGCTGGAGGGAAATGTTGACAAAACGATTTTATAGACAGACAATGACCCACGGCAGAAGGAAGTCCTATTTACTTAATCACTAGTTCAGTTATTGACTCAATTTGGGGAAATGGAGCCTTTTGGGGCCTCGGGTCCTTCTTTGGTCTTCACTATTCATTTAAAGATGGATTTAAATGCCTCGGTGAAAATAAATCACAGAAATGTGAAATATGGCTTTGGATTTTCATTTGCATATATTTACTTCGTGAGCAGTACAGGAATATTGTACAGTCACTGCTGCATATACCCACAGTTGAAACAGGAGATTTTAATTCAGTCTTGGAGGTATGACATTAATTTGGTTATTTTAAAAAATAAATGTTTTGGCATCAGATAGTTGCTATGTATATTAGAGTTCCAATTTAAATTTGCAACTTCTATGCCTCTCTGGTTATCAGAGGTGTCAAAAATACTTTTTTGGCTTAAAAAAGACATAAAATATGATTGCTCCTCTGGTGTGCCAAATAAACTGGGTAGAGAAAACGTGGTAGGTGCCGCCATAAGGCTCTATGGCAAGTGAAAGGGAAAAAAATCTAGCTGGGGTTCAATTTTAAAACTGAACAATACCACAAATACATCAAATTTTAAAGAGGAATACATCCCCACTCCAACTAAAATGTCAAATGAGGTAGCTTATGTGTACGATTTATTTTGGTTCAAATTCTATTGTTTTCACTGTAAATTCTAAGGACTGTTAAAAATTATGTGACAATACAAATTATATATTAAAAACCATAACAACGGACGTTGGCTCAGAAATCAGACTTCTGGGACCGTCATTTAATGAAATAACTGAAGAAACAAAGTCCATGAATATGGACACATTCACTTTTGCACTGTGTATTATATGGGAAAATTGGAGATAATTGAGAAGTCTAACAGTAAGAAATTTAATAAGTAAAATACAGAACATAAAACTCAACAGAATGGTCTAGCGCCATCAACAGGTAACAACATGGAAAATCTTTGGCATAGGAAGTTCACCAAGAAGAAAAGAATATAAAATTGTATGCTCACTATGGCTGTGACTATGTAAAATTATGATCAGATCTTATAAGGGAACATGTAAACAAGGAAAACCGCATTAATAGACTGATGAGATTCGAGGTAATATATTTTAAAAAGAAATGCTTTATCATTGTAATAAAAGTACTCATTCGGATTTTAAATAGAAGACAATCTAGAAGAAAAGATTCTCTGACAGGGCTCTGTGAAGTTGGAAGGGAAAGAAATAAACTTTTATTTGTCACTGGCAGGGACTGTCGGTTGCCAAACACAGAACCACACTCAACCCAGCTTAAACAAAGTGAACTGACTGCAAAGACATGATGGGAATTCAGGAAGAGGCTCAGAGCTGGGCTGTAGGAGGGGCTAAAGCAGCCGCACTAACTAGCCCGCCACCAGCCCCAACTCCCCGTGAACAAAACGCCAACATTTTGCATAAAGACCAGGTCCAAGCCTGTACCTCTGCAGGGCCCTGGGAGCGAGTGCCTCACTGCCCGAGTCTCAGCCACGGGTTCTGTATTTTATACGCCGACATTTTGTTCATCATGGATTTTTGCATTCATTTGAATTTATTAAAATACTGTAATAAAATACTCTTCATCTTATTAAGTTGTGGTTTTTTTTTTACTCCCCCTTCAATTTTGCGTCCACAGTGAGTGCCCACTCACCTCACCCTAATCCCTGCGCTGCCTACGAGGGTGTTGGAAAGTCCTGCATCCCAGCCTTTCCTTGGATCGGGGTGTTATTCCCTGATGATTTCACCCTGGTAAAGCCTTAGCCCATTACCTGATAACAACAGAAGGATCCATTCATAGGTATTTTCATGCTAGACTGGTTGTGTCCATCAGAGGAGCTGAGTGTGAGAAACAGGGCATAAAACTTTCGATTCGGGAGAGGATGGAGCTAGGAAAGCCTGACAGGGAAAGCTCTGGGCCTGGAGGGAGAGAATGAAACAGAGAAAATGCATTTTTATAGCCCCTGCTCTCCTCCTGCCTTCCTTCCTACCAACTCCTTACTAGGGTGAAAACCAGTCGCCAGTGATGGGCAGGCCCCTGACAGAGGTGGACCCGCCCTGTTAGAAGCCACTTGCCATGGAAACCCCTGGCAGTGCACTGTGTTGGCTTCCGTCGCCTACGGACACCACCGCCTCCAGCTCTGGGCGCCCGACCCCAGACAAGCCTCTTCTCCTGACTTGACTCTCGCTCCTAATCCCGGTGTAACTCCCAGATGTCCTCACACACAGGGATTGTTACGGCATATTGGAAGCAAGATGATAGATTAGAAGCAAGATGATGGATGATGCTTGCTTGGGTTTATTCGGAGGATGTTTCCCATTAAAGGGAAATGTCACTTGTGCCTCAAGCCATCTGAAGCCCATTTGTTTTCATATTCATGGAAGTACCTTTGCTGTTCTCTTTCCCTTTCTCCCTTCACTTTCAGATCTACTCCTCACACCTCCTCCTGCCCCTGCTCTCACCTCTCACTCCTCACCCTATCCCCAGTACTTCTTTTTTAAATATGGCGGAGCAGCTAAGGGAGTTGTCATCTTTGGAATGTTCCTGTCACGATGGACATTAAGAAGAATCCATGTAATGTGAGAAGCCCGACTTTTCCCAGCCAGGTGAATGCTCCCGTCTGACCCAAAGGAGAGCCATTCGCCATTTCTGGGCACATTTCTAAGTCAGCCCCCTGGGTGCATGGCTGAATCACATCCCCTGCTTCCTCTAGGAAGGAACTGAGGCTGCTCCGACATTTTACGCAGCTCCTGATGGCAGATGGGAAGTCACTGCTCGGTCAGTCTTTCCCAGCACTAGATGCCAAGAAAAGAAAGCACCTGGGTTTGATTACCAAGCCCATGGAGAGTTCTGGAAATGTCCAGTCACAGTGCCATCTTCAGAATGGTTTGATGACCATATCTGTCAAATGCATTCTTTAAACCAGGCATCACCATCCTGGGTGCTCTTGGCTGTTCTTTAAACAACTAACCTCCAAGGCCAACACAACGACACTCACCTTCCCATTCTCATTCTTTCTTTCATCTGCAAATCATTTGCCTTTGAAGAAACCCACTGAGTAAATCAAACTTTTTGACTCATCTGTTATTAGGAGACCTGGGAGAGCCCCAATAGAATGATTTTATAAATCTTCGCAACCCTTCTCCACATTCAGAACCCAACACAGATCCTATTTTGCAAGATAACACCAGCACCTGACCAAAAACTAACTAGAGAAACACAAAGAAAGACTTCAGCTGCAAAAAGGTTTCCAAACTGGTTTCTCCCCTTCTTAATGGGGCAAAATCAGACACATCCAGCTGTCAAAGAAAAGATACTGACCATTGCATCTAGCAATCTGACAGGGGTTAAGCCCACTAATTCAGACTTACACATACAACAACTCTGATTCTTTACTGCTATAAACCCTGTAAACATGTTTCTTTCTAACAAACTGTAGAGGTGATGGCATTTTGTCTGACACATCGGGCCACTCATAAGGAATAATACCACACGTTAAGACAAATGCCCCCTCCCACTGCCTCCTTCCTCTGTGTCTCATTTCCATCTACCTTTATGCAGCCTCCCAAACGGGGAGACCAGCCTTCTCCGACTTACCACTGGCTTGCACTACACCAGGGGGCATCATTTCCCTAGAATAATGTGTGTTTTACGTAATGCAGCAATGTCGCTTCCAACACCCCCTAGCTACACAAACCTCCACTACCCCAAAGCAAGCTCAGACCCAACCCATAAACATTTTCTTACTATCGTTGTGCCTTCAGATGGCGCTTGATGAAACCAGAAGGGACAAATACATAACTCAAGAGCGCAGTTGCTTGCTTGTGCGGTCAGACAGACCCCAGCCTGACTGTCGGTGCTTGGTTTCATAGCTGTGACCTTGGCAATTCACCCACACTTTCTTTTTTTTTTTTAATTTGTATCTTGATATTTATTATTTTAAAGTATTTTCATTATGTGTACCCACATTTACAAACACATAAATATCTTTAAAAAAACGATTTACACAAATTATTTTAGAACTTTAAAAAAGTGAAACAATATAATATGCTTATGTATATGCATAAATATGCATAAAAACAGGAGCACATTAACATCTTCAATAGCTGCATTAGTGTTCAAATGCAGGTATGAATGTGCAATGTTTATGTAACTTATTTTCCCTTGTTTGCTATTTAGGTTAATTAAATTTCCCTGATATAAAGTTTTTTTCTATGAAAAATCCATCAATGTTTTCTCACTAGTCTTCTTATATTCTTAAGATAAATTCCTGGAAGTGGAATTTTGGGGGCACAGAAAGCTTAGTTTAATATCTGTATTTCTGCCTATAGAATTATCATCAATATCTATTTCTGAATCTGCATCAATACAACCAAACAGTACCTCACAAAAATTATAACGATTATATGCCCATCAATATTTTATGACAGAGTGGTGGATATTTCCCTCTTGGCCTAAGTAATGTTTTCTTTTCTGCTCCGAAATTGTAAATGTTTGTCACATTTTCTTGACCTCTGGTGACTTTCCTGGTGTCTGCCTTGGCATGATGCCTGGGAGAACTGCCCCTCGCCTGGCTGACGACACCCACACTTTCTAAGTCTCCGTTTTCCAGCCCCTACCCTTGGGCTGACATGCATACCTTAGCGCCCTCTAGTGGATATACACCATAAAGCACTGCTCCAGGAACATTTTAGGGAATCAATAAAGGCTAATCCCGCTCCACATCACGCACCCTTCCACTTCCTCCTGGAGTCCTTCATTCTGAGCCAGGATGGTCAGGCACGTGCCGCTGCAGCCACGTTCTTGCTGTGAGAGAGGTTGCTGAGTGTCACTGCTGCCCAGGGCCTCGCATGTCAATGATCAGCTCCCCTTGGGGTCCCAGGGGTCTGACCTGCCTCTTTGTGGAATTTTCTAGCTTCCTTACTTTGGGTAGAGAGGACCCCAAAGCATCAGTAGGTTTGACACAAATGACAGAGAATTCAGCGGCCGCGCATCCCAAGTGAAAGACCAGCCAACTGAAGGTAAGTCCTTCCACACAATTGCAGTCTGACACTCCGCAGTGTCTAGCTGGCCACGGTGCTGTGTTTTATTACTGGCCATTGAAAATAATTAGTTGGTGACCCAGAAAACTGATATATAAGGTCCTTTTAATCACCAATATGGCTTTCAATTATACAGCGTAAACTTATTAACCTTTTTACTGCTGAGACTTGATTTATGGAATTTATCTACATGGCCATTATGAGCACAGATAAAAAGCGTATTAGTTGAGGTGTTGGCATTAACAGTAAAGAACTACTTTTTCCCGTCGTGGAAACGTAAGTGGCAGCGGCAGCCTCATGCTAAGTCTCTAGAGATTCATTTGTTTCCTGCAACTGTTCAGTACTGGGTGGCTGTGGACCTTCCAGATGTCTGCGTGACTTTGTAACTTAACACCCCAAGTCCAAACTCCTGAGCGTGACCCCCACCAACGGGACCCCAACTCAAACTTTCCCACCTTCCATTCCTAAGGCATCACCATCCTCCAAGAGCTGTGCTTTCACTGCTCTATTTTCAGCCATGTATGATTTGTCTTATATGGAACGACCCATACCTGCCAACAGCCACTCACATGTACCCACGACCCACTACACACAGTCACAACCCTAGTACATGCACACGGCCCCTCACACACAGAAGCCCCCCAAACACCCACATACAATCCCATATACACGTCTCTGTAACCCTCACACACACACAAAACTCCCTCACAACATCCCAACACTACACACGCACAACCCACCATGTGCACCCACAATTCCCCCACGCACACAATTCCTATGGACATAACCACAACCACACAACCTCCCAAAGACCCAAAACGCACATTCACAACCCCATACACACAACCATCTTCACACGCACAATATACACAACCTTCCCACATTCACACCACACACACACACACACACACACACACACACACCACACACACACCTCTGCCAAGATAGCTCCTTATCATTTTGGGTCCTCTGAAACTCCTCCAGTTGGGGGGAGGGCACTGTCTCCTTTCTGCTACTTGGCTTTGCTCAGACAGCTATCCTGGGATCAGAGCACTTGTCACCCCAAGGGACTCTAAACTCCTTGTGGTAGGACTCACATGGCTTGTTCATCACTCTCGCTCATCGGTCACTGGATAAAAATGAACTGACAGCACCAAGAAAATGAGTGAGCAACACGGTTCCACTCCCGGGGCGGGGCGGGGGGGGGGGGGGTCATCTGCTGATCCAAGACCAGAAGTATATACACACATGAAGCAACTTTAAAACAACAAATAAACAACTAGAAAAGCAGTTCTGAGTAATATTATCCATGATATATAGAAAGGGTGATCCCAAGAGTTACCAAAAAACACATTTTCTACTGAGACATCATGTGTGGTGCTGGCCTGGAACAGAGACATGGCCCAAGGAAAGAGCTGGCATGAGGAGCGCCTGAGTGATGGACACCCTGGGAAGTAACAAGACCGCTGAGTCACACCTGGGGGTCCCCATGGACAAGAAAGGTGGTTCCAGGGTGAGCAAGCAGCAAGAAGAGATGCAAGCCTTCGGCTTTGCTCATCAGAGCTGCTGCAGGCCCCGGAATTCCCACGCCCACCATGGCCAGGCCTGCCTGGGGTACCAGTGGGCACACCCAGCTGAGTGTACGTCACCGGAAAGGCAGGGACCCAAACACATGCTGCTGAGACCTGCCCTCCCACACCCTATCCCAGGACAGATCAGTGTCGCTGGCCTTCCTGACACGTACGTGGCTTAGTACTGACGTCATTCAGAAACGGGGAGGAAAGCCAGGGTGAAATCATCATCTTTTCAGCCTTTAAGGACAGTAAGTTCTTAATTTTTCTGGAACTAAGGTATGTATTATCCAACATCGATTTTATGTATTCGTATTTTTCTCCCTAGTCAGATTTTATAAATTCCCTAATAACAAGAATGATATCACATTTTTCCCTGTGTCCCTATATCTACCCCAGGGCTAGAATAAATGAATAAATTAGTCATTCATTAGTCTTAAATGACTTAGTGATAAAATGAATAAATAAATAATTAGTATTCATTAATTAGTCATTTCATTCTCCATTTCATCCACTGGATTTCAACAAGAACCCCAGTGAAACTGAACTAAATTTTTGGACTTTTCATGTTATATTGTAATTATCAATTTATGTGTGTGTGTCCTGTATGGGGCTACAAGTTCCACAGGGAAATAAACAATAGGGAACTAAATTTGTTGATGCTCACTATATGCCAGGCACTGAACTAAGTATTTACATTACTTTTCCAGTCATTTCTTACACGTACTAGCCCTACAAAACCGTGTTTCCCCGGAAATAAGACCTAGCCGACCCATCAGCTCTAATGTGTCTTTTGGAGCAAAAATTAATATAAGACCCAGTCTTATTATAATACAAGACCGGGTCTTATTATAATATAATATAAAACCTGGTATAATATAATATAAATATAATACTGGGTCTCATATAATATAAAACCGGGCATAACATAATATAAGACCGGGTCTTATATTAATTTTTGCTCCAAAAGACACATTAGAGCTTATGGTCCGGGAAACACAGTATTATTATCAGTCCTATTCTAGAGATGCAGAAACTGGGCTTTAAAAGATTTAAGTAACTTCTCCAAGAACACACAGTGAGTAACTGGATTTGAACCAAGCAGCCTGCCTCCAGAGCGTCCCCACGAATGGAAGGCGATCTGGTTAGACCACCCCAAAACAAAGAGAGGATCAACACAGACTCATTCAACAAATATTCCTTGCACACCCTCCCGAAGCCAGGAAACATGCCAGGTATTTAGGATAAAACGGCGACCAGCATGGGTAAGGTGTCTGACCTCGGGGAGCCTGCAGTGCACTGCAAACTCAGAGCTGACCAAATCATCACCCACGTCTGGGACCATAAGCTGTGCTAAGTGCAATAAAGGGAGAGTCCAGGGAGGGTGACAACAAGGACGGCTGATGTGTATAAGGATGGCATCAGGAAGGAAGTGACAGTTGGGGTTCAACCTGCAAAATTCGTAGACGTGAATGACACACTTTGTGCATGGAGTCAGAAAAGATTTGGGGGCGTTTATTGTTTGTTTGTTTGTCAATTGGCTCATTTCCTAATCTACCTTGCTTGAAAAAAAAAAAATTAAGTGGCTTGCAGAATTGTGTATAATACCAAATTACATGCCCCAGAAGCAGGGAGAAAGAAAAATGAAATAGTGGGAACATAAAATGTGTGCCTTAACGTCCCATCGTCTTGCGCTAAGACCATCCATCTACCACCCTCCCTGGCAAAGGAAACGTGTGAGTGACCCAGTTCCCAGGGCTCATGAAACGAAGCAGACCCATCGCTCTGCGCGTGCCCTACACCCAGCTAGAGCGGGAACAGCTTTAGGGAACAGCCAGTCCAGCTTTCTAGACTTGTTCTGGGCCAGCTAGTGGGGCCTCAGGGGTCCCAAGGAGGTTTACGGAGTCCCCAGCCTGAGGTGGGGAGAAGGCCCACCTACTTCAACCACAGATGTTCCACTTTCTGTTCTGCACAGTAGGATTCTGCATTCTATTTCTTTCAAAGAAAGACTTACAAGGACAAAATCTGAATGAATGCATTTGCAAGTCTTAAATTCAACCCAATGCCTTCATTTTGCAGATGAGAGAAGTCACGATGCTTCATCAGGAATGCCACTGGCTGACTAGCATCAGGGCTGGGCCCGCCCCTTCCCGTGGGGCCTCCCAGGACACCCAGCACGGGCGGCCTGAGGACGTGGACCATACAGAGCTCTCAGGATCAGGTATAACTGCCACACGCTCCAACCCCGCGGTTAACTACCGGCTCGTATATGTCTAGTAAAACTGCAAACAAATATGGTAGTGCAATTTACTTGGTTTGCTGGTTATTTGCTTCATGAAATCATTGCATGTCCAGTTTTCAGACAGATATTTCCCCTAAACGTCAGCTCCCACCACCCCTCAGATTCAAGAAAGAAAAAAAAATAACTCTCTCTTAATCATAGAGATGGTTTTCGAGTTCTCTTAATAAGCACATCTGCTTATGGGAGAGAAACACAGAATTGCTCGCCAGCCCAGGAACCCATGCTTGCTCCATCTACATGTAAGATGCCCCCTGCACAAGCCAGCTGGTGTGGTGGCTAAAAGCACAGCCTCTGAGGCCCGAAGCCAGGCCGATATGAATTCAACCCACCTCTGCCTCCTTCCAGCTACATGACCTCATACAAATTCCTAACTCTCCTGCCCAACTTATTTGGCTAAAATACAAAGGATCATTGGACCTACTCAATCGTTCTGAGGTTCCAAGGAGATCACGGACGCAAAGCATTTACCTTAACGGGGTGTTCGGTTCACAGTAAGCACTCGGTAAGGCTTTGCTATTATTGTTACTATGCAACTCCCTCCCCTTATAATTCTACAGCCATTTATAATGACACCAAAAGGGACAATTCACATGATTTTTAAAGATATTTTGCAAAACAACAGTAATAAAAAAAAAATCAATAGTACTACATAAACCCGTCTTACTTCACTCACAAATCATCATTTGTTCAGCGGGGGAAATAATGAACTGTCTGGAAATAATACAGTGGAGACAGTCAATGACAATTAGAGCATAAAGAGTCTAATATAGACTTAGAGATAAATCTGGGATCTTCTACTCCACTAAATCTATTTATTACAAAAAATTCTGGAACCACTTTACCATAAGTGGACATCATTTAGTGCCCGGTTACAATGAAATTCCACGGGAAGTATATATTCAAGGCAGAACATCTACATTAATACCAGGAGAATTTGGTAAGATTGATGTTATTGCAATGAATACCAGATGAATATTAAGTACCTACTGAACCTTCCACATTTTGGGCTCAGCCACTGCTGTTCCTTTGCTCCTATCACTGCCATTTCAGAGGACTTTTTATGGAGGCGGGAGTCAGGAACAAAATCCGTTTTTATTTACTTGCAATCTAGCTTAGAGCTGGATGGCGCTCAAACACTGATTAATCAAGACACATTGCATAATAATATTAAAATCACAGACACTCCCCATCACTAAAAGCAATTCATTTTCTAAAAGGCTATAGATCTACGTAATGGGAAAAATTGTAAAAGGAGGTAATTTCAGACTAAGCACTAAAAAGACATTTTAATAGCTCCAACATGGATTGAACTTAGTGGAGCAAAGAAACCTCAGTTGAAGAATTCGGACCTGACCCATTCAAACTCGAGCTGTTAACGCCCCAGGAGTGGGCCGTGCTGGGTGAGGGAGGTTTCTGTTAACATCCTACTTCAACACGTGAGCTGGAAATGAACTTCTCCTGGGGTCACTTTTAATGCTAATCAAGAAAATAAAGTGCTTCTTATGTAGGATATGGGCAAATGTAAGGCCCGATTCCCATCATAAAATTGGGGGTCGTAAAGAATAGGTGAGAGGCATGGTTTTCTTGCTATTTGTCATGCTATATTCACGGGCAAGAAGGCAGGGGTGCGTTACCCCGAGAGGAGCGTGGGGGGTCACTTGCCTTTCTATTGGATTCAGGTCTCATTTCAACTCACTGACTGCAGACTCTCCGACCATCAGTTTCATCTTTGGCAAAGTGACAGTAGCAACCTCCTCGTGTTGCTGTGTGGATTAAGTGAGACGCAGCTTCTGGATAAGCACCCTCCTTGAGGGGATGCAGCTGAGCGAGATGCCTGGGTCTGGCTCCTTTTCTGTGGTGGGTTGCACGTCTACTCTATATAGGAATGTACTACTGCCTCAACATAAACACAGAAATTGTTCCAGATCCAACCACCATGTTGGGCTAGCGCCCTTTGCTCTAGTCAAAGAGAGTCCGATTCATCCCATGTCATTTGTACGTGGACACCCCCCTCCTAGTTGCCCACTAGGGTTTTGACCTGGCCTGGCCCCTACCTTAGGTTTTCACCACCTGGACCCAGACAGGGAGTCAGGACCCATGTCATCCACTGGACTAGGATGGGACTAGAAAAGTTGAAAGATACCCTAAAGAAAGTCTGTGTGCTTGTAATAAACCTTTCCAACCTCTGGGGGGGGAAAGGGTTGGGAGATTTGTTTAGATGAAAGTTTGCAATCTGACACGCTGAGGGTAGTTTGTTTCATTTGTATAGTGCCTCCATTTTGAAATTTTAAAATTTCACATAAGAAATCTGGATTTGGGACTCATCTTGTAAAACCCGAAGTTCTGGTTTCCACAAACCATGACGGGCTGCGGCTGCCCCTTGAAACGGACCCCAGCGGCCCTGCCCATCTGCCGTCTCCAGGGCGTCTGCCATCCTGAGACCTCGGAGGTTGGCCTAATAATCTCGCTACGCATCGGTCCAGTTCCGGTCATTATAATAGGAACTCGGTTACTTGGCCAGTATCAATCCGTGCTTACTCCTCCTACCGCAATGATGCAAAATGAAGCTGCATCCAGGGAAGGGTGACAAGGGAAAACCCACAGTGCCGAAAAATGAAATATGCGCTAAGTCTCCAAAGAAGTTCATTACCTGAAGGACACATTACCCTTCCCTTCCCATGAGTCAGCACAGTCGGTCGTCATTCCTAATTGGTTTAAAGCTTAGTATGAAATATTGGGACGCCACAGTATGTGATGACACAGCTGTATTCCTGAGGGGACAGCTGAGACAAATCTGTGTACAGCGGAGACAAAGGGAGCAGGTGGAAATGGGTTGTAAATATACTATAACTTAAAAAATAATGGGGTGTTTTTCCCCACAGGCTTCTGGTGCTTCATCACTAATTAAATAGTGAAACTACAAACAGAGAAATAAAGTTTTGTGCCTCTTTGGATTTGGGGCATAAATGTAAATATTTTGTACCATTAACTGCAATTTATTTGAAAAACACACGCCTGGTCTGGGAACACTGAGTTGTAGGCATATGAGCGGAGAAGGGGGTAGATTTAAGGAAACACTAGCAGCTAATGGTGACATCCATTTTTCTTTAGGCTGTAAGGGGGTTTAGGGTTGCGCGTTCCAGGGCAGCATTTTTCAAGTTCAGAAAACTGATGAGTCCTTACACCAAAAGAGTAGATTCCCTGTGATAAGGACTGCAGTCAGATCACATCCCACGGAGCAGACAGGCTGTTGCCAAATGCAGGAAATCAACAGGCAAATCACTTGGAATTCTTGGGTGATTCACACCAAAGAGCAGTAGTTGAATCATTTATGGTCTCCATTCTCCAGACGTGCAACGGCACGGCGTTTGCGACTCCCAGGCATTGCTTCTGGATCTGGCTTTAGTGCCGGATGAGCAATAATTCCATGAGAAGAAGCAGGAAGCTTGTGGAACCACACGAGTCATGGGAACTCAGAGTTGGGGGCCCACTTGCCACCATGGCTGCCCAAGCCCAGTCTCTCCACGTTCCGTCACCATAGCGCAGGGGTGTTTGTGGACAGCTCCTGTCACAGGACCTTGTTCTTCCTGTGTATTCACCCAACAAAAGCAAACTACTATCATGACTATAAATGAAATTATTACAAACATGTAGGCAGTTACATTACAGTGTAAATGTGGTCACCGCCTCTCTCTCAATGGCACCTTTTGAACTCACAGATCTCCATATCTGAGTATTTCTCTGCTGCAAACCTCCAAATTTCTCCCACTGCTCCGAGAGTGAAAATCAAAGTCCCAGCCTCCTTCGCCCTGCATGTCCGCCTGCCCCCTTCCCAGCCCAATCGTGCATTCCCTGCACCCCCACGCCCACGCGCTGCAGCCACTGGCAGGGTCTCCACCCTCACTCTAGCCTTGGCGCACAAGCTAGTCCCTTCCTCGGATGTGCTGCTCCAAAAGCCTGCCCAGAAGAAAGGTCTGGCTGGACGGCACTGGTCCCTAACCTGACCCCTTGGTTCGGGAGGTGGGTGGGAGTGGGTGGCAGATCCCATGACTTCCCAGGACTCCGCAGGCGATTATTAGCTGTACACCCTCAGAAAATGGACTCCTCTCCCTGAGCTTCAATGGCCACATCTGTAAAATGGGGTCAACGTTCACAGCTTTGGGTGAGAGCTCCTTATATACTGCATTTTGAAACGCCTGCCTTTACACGCTTGGGGCCTTCCCTCTTCATTCCAAAGCAAGTCAACCTAGAAGGAGGATTTCCACCAGGAAGACCGCCAGGCAACGTCCCGTTTCCCTTTTCTCAGCAGTGTGGCGTCAGCTATCAGCTATGTTTTGAGACATTGTAATGACACATAAAACACTCTCTGCTTAAGAATTGTGCCCTCACTTAAGGCCAAGAAGATGCTCCTGTTTCAAGCCATTATTTCTTGGAGAAATAAGAAAAAAAAGATCCTTAGGCGCAAGTGTATGTCTCATATTTGTTAAATATCCTAATCCTTGACTAACTGCAGTATGAGTATAATTGCTTTTTTCTTCTCATGTTTTGTGTCCACTATATGGTGCTATTGTCCGAACACCACTTCAGACGAAACTACACCAGCAAAAAGACATCTTCGGATCCTTTCAGGCCAGCTGTGAACTTCAGGCTTAATCCTTTAGGGCACTCTTGTCTGATAAGGTTTAATTTATATTAAATCTTCTAAAAGGAAAGGCAGAATGGTCAAAGCGAGATAGCAAGCCAGACAAGGGTCTGTGTTTCATAAATTAATAAGCATCACTGCCTGCCTTTCTCGACCCTTTAAACTGTAAGAAATTAATGTAGGTAGACAACTAAGGCCCACTAAGCCCCCTCCCAGAGCCTTCCAAGTTCACTTAAGCAATCCAAGTTTCCTTAAAGTTTTATAAGCTGGCTTTTAGAGCAAGTCCTTTGTACTTATTACTGGTGACAGGGAGCATTACGGCAGCCAATGAACCTTACTGACTTCCGACCCCAATACGGCCAAGCACAGTTATCAAGGGAAATATCAGAATCAATGCTTGTCTATTACATTGAGGTCCTGACTTCTGAAAAAGCCCCCTCTAGACCCTTCAGAATGCATCAGTGAAATAAACAGCTAATACCCCAAGACAATCTACTGACAATGGTCCGAAAGGGCTGTTTGTTTAACCACTTTTCAACCATCCTAACCCTTCTGAGGGGTGTGTATTTCCAAAAGAAAGAGAAAACGAACTTTCACGTCCCCGGTTCTTTTGCAACGGAACCACGCTTACATCCCATTTTCAAGTGACATCTGGTGCGGTTTTGCTGTAGGGAGCAGGGAGCCCCGTTTCGCTGGCCCCCTCAGTTAATGGGCTTCATTATGAAATAGCTGCTGGAAGACGGGGCACAGACGCCTTTCCTACCTCACACCCACCGCGTGCGTTTCCGTTACAGCCGCACGTGCTGCAGGGAGGCTGGGCTCACAGTCACCGTTTATGAAGTTACTCAAATTAATCATGTCGCTGCTTCAATAGTAACTCGTCTACATATATAATCACCACCTCTGTACATGGAATTTTTATGTAACTTAAAAAAAAATTACAATCCCATTGTGTGTGTGTGTGTGTGTGTGTGTGTGTGTGTGTGTGTGTGTGTTATTACTTAGATGCTCTACCGGGCACAGGAGAAAAATCTATAATTATTGTGATTATCAGAGCATAAATTTGTAAGGCTTTTTTTCCACTATCGATGGTCAAAGAACTAAAACACCTTACTTGGGAACCCCCAAAATGAATATGTCAGGTGCTTCCTATGTAAAGAATACACCTTTCCTTTCCAGGTGATAAGAGGATAAACTTGAAGACTTTTGCAATCCTTTGAACACTGGGGTTTTGTCTTCTATTTCTGATCTTTTTTTCTTCCTGCCCCTCAATCACTGTGCACTGAGCCATTCAAACGCTGCCACCTGGTAGAGTGCCAGCTCCCCAGGTTTGGCAGTCTGCAGGGACCCCGCTTATAGCCTCAGCCCCTGGCACTGCACTTGATGTGAGCTAACCTGCCCAGCGTTCAATCCAAAACTCAGAATTGCCGAGGGGCGCTCAGCAGAAGATCAAAAGGTCCTGCTCCCCCCTCTGGGAGTTCAAGCACCTTATTTTTTGGCCAAAAGTAATTCACATCCATTTTACATTTTATTGGGGAGCGGGCACTATTTAATGTTTCTCAAAGGAACCTGTTTGGACCAATTCAACAGCTGACTTGCTTTAGGCATTTTCGAAGGCGATTATACCCTTTGGATGCCAAAGATCACACTACGCGTGGGGCGTGCGCTGACCCCGGAGGTGGGAGAGATGCCTGTGATTGGCGTGGCGCCTGTTTGAAGGGACCACATGTACCAGAACAAGGAGATTCTGTCTGTGCAGCCCCAAGGGTCTACGCTGGGAGGGCGTCAGTGATCACGGCTCAAGAGGCAGAGTCCCGGGGGGGAGACGCTGGGCAAAGCTGGTAGAGCAGAGAGGCCGAGAGCAAACCAGAGGGTCCTGCGTGGTCTCCACAGGCAGCCGTCAAAGGCAGACATTATTCTCATCGAGCCGGATCTGAGCTGGAGGGGGCAGACTGGACGTGAGGAGACATCCGGTTCAGATGAGCCAGAAGCGCCTTCCCTACGTAAGGCAGTTACTAAGACCATCCAGGAAAGGAAAACTCCTCGCACAGTATCAGCAAGGCAGCGGAGCCTCTACAAAGACCCAGTGTCACTAAGTAAGTCAAGGTCATCCTAAACCACAGCACTGATGAGCCTCGGACTCCCCAGACAGGGGCAGTAACACTGTGCCTTCAGATGACCTGGGGGACTTTCACAAAACACTAGGGCCCAGGGCCGCCCCCAGACCAAGCAAAACAGAGTCTCTAGAGGTGTGGCACAGACACTGGTATTTCTTTAATCTTCCAGGTGATTCTAACATACAACTAAGTGTGAGAACCACTGGCCTAACAGAATCCTGATTGAGAGGAAAGAAGATCACAGGTCAACTCCATCAGAATCCTGTAAAGCCCGCCACCGCTGCTGTCACCACAGTGCAGGCCAGGCTCAGCAGGGACCTTCTGACTCAACCGACGTCTAGCTCGCCTGCTTTTCATTAGGCAAAAAATAAAAGCATCTGTAAAACTGAATCAACTCTGACCACGAGGAACGCACCTTTCAGCCTGCTCCCCTGAGAATGGGTCGAAAATAACTTAGACCACATCATCTCTTTAATATTTTGATGTCCCCAGGGGCTTTTAACGCCTCCCTACCTCACCCCTGAGTAACAACCAAAATCAAAGAGGACCGATTCCCTTTCCATAGAGGGAGGTTCCCCTACCCCCTGCCCTTATTTTGGACCCTTTGTTTCTCTGGATGACCTGTCACCTGCATGTCCCCTTCTCTCTGATTAACAAATTCCTACTTATTCTTCAACGATAACAATAAACCCGAGCCAAGACCCTGATGACAGATGACGCTTTTAGAGAGAATTTGCTCCGTGCACAGCTCTGCATTAAGCATTTCGTTGGCACATGCTGTCCAGTTTCAAGCTCACCACACCCCTATGGCATGTCATGTTCATTTACAGGGGTGCACACGGCCAAGGTCACACAGCTAGCAGGTGGGGGACCAGGGTTCCACGCCCATGCTGCCCGTTTCAAGACGCGGCTCTTTGCTCTGATGCTAAACGCTTCTATGAAGATCCGGCTCAAATGTCACAAGCCCACCACCCTTTCCCATTGCAACAGCCCAGGACGGGGTCCTCGTTCATCGCCACGTCCTCCACGTCACATCTAAAACGGCCCTGAAATCGTTTGGTTCAAACATATGTATCCGCCACAAGACTGGGAACCACACATGGTGGACACTCAGTGTTGTCATCTGGGCTTAGCCTGAACCCAGCAGAAGGTCCAGCATAGAAAAGGGTCTCGGTATCGGCTCAGTGAATGATCGGCCACCCAAGTGACCCCCGAAGACGAGTTCCCTCACTGTGCAGCCTGAGCACTGCACTTATCACGGAGGCCCAGTACTCACTGCCCCACTTTTCTCCTTTCCCTCTTCCCCATTCTGACAAAATAAAGAAAAAAACATTTTTTTCACACTCATCCCACACACACGCACATGCACTTTTTTCTGCTTTGAAATGACAGTAGGAGCCTGTGAGGTGTAGAAGGACATCGGTAGCTTTCACAGCTGCAGTCCCGCATGTGCCTCAGGGATCTCCTTAAAAGTGTCCACATACGTGACCTCTCTGGAAAACCTTCAGCTACCAGGACTACACACCCACTGAAAGAATGCTAAGACGCTGATGTGTTTTTACAGTTCCTGAACTTGCCACTAAGTCAGCCTAAAAGAGGTGTCCTCACTTGTCTATTTAGCAAATCCATACTCATCTTTCAGGACACAGTTCAAGTATTCCTTAGTGGATGGTCACAGTCGATTTCTTTTTACCGTACTCCCAAAGCAAATTTCCACCCTCCTCCAGTGTAGCACATACCCCACGATAATGCAGTTCTTGTTTTCATGTCTGTCTCCTCCACCGGAAGTGAATCCTCCAGGGTGGGGCACCCGCCAAGCACAGTGTCTGAAACCCAGGAGATGGTCAATGAAGAAAAAGGCTGCGACACTGATTCAGGCACCACTGCAGAAGTTCTGGCTAATGTGATGTTGGTTTGAATGACAGTGGTGAAGGAGGTGACGAGAAATAGCAGGGTTTCCTCCTGCGTGATGTGAGAAAGTTAGAAGGGTCAGCAATGACTTCAAGAGTTCTGCCTAGCATCTGGGTTGACAGTACTATTACTTGCTGCAGAGAAGACCAGACTGAGAAAGATATAACAGACACAACTGAAAGTTTAAAAAGACCCATAAATTCTCAGCTAAGATGTTGAGTTAGCCATTTGGTTATGTTAGAATTTAGAAAACTGCAAAGAATATCACTCCCACAGTAACAACAACCACAAAAACAAAGCTGGATCGTCCACAGAAGCGTAACTTTGCTTGACCCCATCATAAACCTGTGGTCACTAGGCAACCAAGGGAACCATCATCCATGAGTGACTGGTCCTTCCAAGAAGACAGGAGACAGGGAACTGCCCATACCTGGCAGAGACTGGGAGAAAGAGGTGAGCACCGGGAAAGCCTGAAAGAAGCAATCAGATCAATTCTAATGCATTCTTACAGGCCAGTGTGGCAAAGCATGTCACTGTGGAGTGGCTAGGGGCTCCAGACATAATCTAGGAAGCTTGCAGTTGCTCGCCAGCTCTTTTCCAAAGGCCTCCGGCAGCTTCTCCTGAGGAAGCCTGGGAGTGGGACTAGACTGGAGGGAGACCCCTCCGTGGGCATCGGGCATCAGGAAGTAACTGATGGAAGGATGAAGACGAGTACCAAGCTCACCTTCAATCTTCCATCTTTCCCGCCTGTGAATTCAGAGCCCTGAGCCACTGGGAAACGGACATAAGCGCAGGTTCACAGGCTCCAAGGCCTGTCAGTGCCAGGCAGATGTGCAGGTCAGGAGGAGGCCAGCCCCTCCCCGGGCAGGTGCACAGGCCCAGAGTCCCTTGTCACCAGCAGAGGAGGAAGGGACCCTGGACTCGTCAGTCCTGTGCTAACACCTCAACACAGTGTCACTGAGAACTCATACCCCACCCTCAGCATAAAAATACATGTTAATTATAAATGAGCTTTTTTAAAAAACGAATTCACTGGCCTCTTTTCATTACAGAAAAGAAAAAGACGCTTTGCCATTGGTAGTAAAGTAACATGATTTAAAAGTAAAAAGCCTTGGCGCCCGAGAGGCCTGGAACTGAGCCTGCCACTAACTGGGTGACCTTAAGCAACTTCTTTTAACCTCCGGGAACTTCCTTTCCCTTATTCGTACATTGCGTCTGATTCAGACGCTGCTGTGAGGATAAGCTAACACGGTGGGTGCATGTGAAGTCTTCAGCGCCTATTAAACGCTCCAAGGAAAGGACCAGTAAACAGCAGCCAATCCCGGGGTTACCAGCGATGACAGCGGTGTGAGCCCGTTAAACCGCAGAGTGGCCATAGCTGGACAGACTCAGCGCAGCAGTTAAGAAGAACATTAAGGTCACATTCTCAGCTGGAAATGCTGTTTTGTGTCCAGTGCATTTGGGTCCAACGACACGTTTGGGGAATTGAGAGAACGGCTTTATGTGCCTGTTCCTTGCGGGAAGCCCAGCCCTTCCCCCAGGGCGGCCCGGAAGCCTCTGCCGCCCCAAGGCCTCTGGATCCCTCCCGAGCGCTGGGGGAAGCAGGCTGTGAGCCAGGCTCCCACATTAGCTTCTCCTCCCCCTGCACTTCTCTGACTTAACATGAACTTGTGAGGTGACCCTCACCCCCATCCCATCCTGGGAAGACAAGACCCTTCCCCTGCACAGTTTATCAGAAAGGACTAGATGAGAAAAAGGAACGTGATCATCTGGTGGGCTGAAGAAACACATAGATAAATGGCAACCTTCAATTTTCTTATTAAAAGCAGAATTGTGTGCACCCCTTAAAATACCTGTTTTCACCCAAATGTTTCCAAATCCAAGGAAAAGGTGAAAAAAAAAAGCAATCACCTAATGCTTTGGTTTCTGTATTCCAAAGACTGAATTATTTCCCTACATTTCCCCCTTTGAAATGAGCAACTGTGAAATGCCACTAATGGGCTGGATAAGAGGGACAGAAAACAATTCAATCATCTCTAAGGGTGGCCATAATTCAAAACGAAAAAAACTAGATGTTCAGCCTCGTAGGAGGACATTCTCTTAATAGAATGATCTCTGCATTTTTCATTTGACTAATTTATAATTATCATGCGAGAGTATTATGCTTTATCAATAATAATATTATTATAACCAGAAATTGGAAGGGGGAAAACACACACACACACACACACACACACACACACACACACACAGACTCACACTGTAAAGCATTTTACTGCCTAATATTTTCAGTTGCTTCCAAAACACTAATGATTTTTTTCAGACGTCATACTCTTCTCTAGAAATGTTCTCAAGTATTTGACAGATGCTAATGCTTATTTGCTAACAAGGGCAGATAATAAAATGAAAGAATAAGCAGCCAATTAATGTAACAGAAACACTCAGAAATATTCGTTCTTAGAATGTGTGGGGTGGCGCAGGGTCTCTGTCTGTGCTTCCAGCTGACTTACTTTCCCCGAATACAGTCGTTTCTAGGTGGCAAGAATCACACGTTACTATTAACTGGCCTTCTGCCCCCTCGGCCTGAAACTGTTAGAAATCTTTAGCCGGTGAGTTCACTTACGCAGGCAGCATCTCTGCCTGAAAACTCCGGGAGGATATTCCTCCTCCCTCCCCGTCTGGCCGCCTTGTGACCACTGGGCTGAGCTTACAAAGGAGGAGAAAATGGACATGGTGCTGGGAAGAAACAGAAACCCTACCCCCTGCGCCCATACCCTCCATTCCTCCGTCCCCGCCCCAATCTGGGAGTGGGTGAAGAAACAACCCAAGTGGGGACTGACGCTGGCCAGTGGGAGGGGCACAGCTGTGTGGCGGCCCCATCACATGCAGTGGGGTCCGGCACGGGGAGCACACCTTTGTTTGCGTCCCCCTCTCATGAGTCGTCTGCCCTCATCTTGATGCCAACATCTCGTGAAATTTAATTTACACCCTAAGAAAATGGAAACCAATCACTAAATGTGAAACTTCACTCAACGAAACTATTCCAGTCGATTTAACTTAATGAGCAGCATGTTTTCATGAGCGACACCAGAAACTATATTAAAATGACCCTAGAGAGGTACGGGGCGTTACAAGGTGAGCGCTGCGTTAGAGTTCTTTCTGTCAGCTTCCCAGTTGGAATTTGCTTTTCACCAGAAAAGGGAGAAAATCAATTTCTGTGTGTGTGTGTGTGTGTGTGTGTCTCTCTCTCTCTTTCTCTCTCTCTCTCTCTCACTTACACACACACACACACACACATACACACACACGTGCGCGTGCACACACATGCAGGATCTCCACACTGAGGAAACCGTTACAGACCCACTAAGGGCCCGGCCCACAGCTGGCACGTGAGAAGGACCTGGGTGGGGAGCAGCTGTCCCGACCTGAGTACCTGCAGGGGCAGCTGTTCACGGCCCCTCGCAGTGTCCGCTTTCCTGAAAGAAGCAGAAGGGACTCTGTGCCCGACGGTGGGCAGCTCTCCAGCTCTGGAGCCCACACTGCTGTGGGGACAAACGCCTGCTCCAACAGTCACGCGCTGTGCAAGCCTGGACAAGACACAGCCTCTCTTAGCCGTTACGTCCTCATCTGTGAAGTGGGGGAGCCCGTCCCGACACAGTGGTGTCGTGGGAAGAGTGCACAGAACACCGTAACACAACGCGTGAAGCACAGTTCCTGGCGTCCTACGGAAACCCTGTGTGTGTACTAACGACCCTGCCCTGAATTCAGTGGGCGCTGCGAGGGGACACCCTTGCCTTGTCACAATCTCTGTGACGCACACTGTCGGTGTCGCCTAGGTAGGGAGACTCTTGTTTGACAATGACGGGAGCTGTCATCTCCCCACCATACAAGGTTGTTGTGAGAACCCAGGAGAGCACTTTATCATCTACAGATTATTCTAGTTTAGTTACCCCCATTCATTAAGTACCAGAGAGCAAAGGAACAAAGGAAAGAAAAGTATCGCACAGTCTGTGAAAATACCATTGCCGAAATGACATATCTCAAAAACACAAAATGAGAACAGAAAGCGATCATTGTTCTTATTAATCAGTAAAGTGGACCCATTTCCTGCATTTGTGACTCTTTTCTCCTTTTTGGAAATTGATGGTCCATTCAGACCCAAATATTTTTGTTTTTGTTTTTTGATCACAGAACGTTGTGAGTTTTCAAGCCACTTGTGATCAATCCTCCTCTAAACAATAAATGACAGGCAAATACAGAGTCCATCAGCCTTGGCTATGCAGCAGCTCTTCTCTTGACTGGACAGCTGACCAGAAATGAGGGAGTGAGGGGCTCCGCTCGGGAAGAAAAGCTCACTGAGCCCTGGCCCTGATGCAGCGTGGGCCATGCTGGCCCTTTTTATCGGTCTCTGTCTTAAGGCCACGTTTGAGCTCATTAGAGCAACATCCAGACTTGTCTATACACAGGAATTTGGTCTTGTCCTCACTTCCACTGCTGCCCTGCTGAAAATTTACTTTCAAACCTATGTATTTTTTTTCTCTTCTTTTATAGTTGGGAAAAAAAGCTCTTCATCCCTTAGAAGGAGGAAAATCTTTTTGATGTCCAGATTTTCATGCGCAATTCAGAAAACCTCCCTGGCCCCAAGAATAATTTTAAATTCAAAGAGAAACTTGTTTGATAGTTTCGCCTGCTTTTGTGTATGTGTTGGGAGATGGAGAAACTTTTTTCTAATAACGATCAAACACAGATATGAAACACCATAATTAGCTCATCCAAAACCATGTCATCTGAGGGATGCTCGATTCGAATTTCCAACCTTCGTAAGACCACGTCTTCATGGCTTCAGCACCCATTCTCACGCAGACATGCTGCCTTGACAACTATTTCTCCGTGACCACTGACGTCAGGCCTGCGATTACTATGGTCATTCATCGGCAAGCATGCTCCTTGCCAGCTGCAATGCAGAAATGCATAGCCCACTTTAAACAGACACAAGGGGGTAAAAGACCCACTCACGGATGCGACCAGGACACACAGTAAAGACAGGGAGGAAGGCGACGGGGGCCAGGGAGTCTCGACAGCACCAGTTCCTCACCCGGGGAGCTGGGAGCTGCCACGGAGCGGCGGGGCTTGGCCTGCACCAAACTCTCCCGGTGCCGTGGCGGGGCCCTCAGAGCAAGCCCCCCAAGCCGGCGCTGCACACCGCAGGAAAACAAGCCGCTGTGTGATTGGGGCACGTGTGTCAGCATGGACTCTGGCGACCACAGGTGTAAAGCAAGGTGGAGGGACTAAGGACTCCCCACACTGAGCACGGGAAGAACCAGGAAAGCAGAGCTCTTCAAACCCACAGCTGCACGAGAGGGACCACACAGAAGACCAAGAGGGGCACAGTGGACACGTCAAACAGGCTGACAGGAGCCAGAGTTCCCAACGGGACCTGGGCAGACCTGGAGCCCCATCGGGGACCGGACTGGGAGAGGACAGGCCCTGCGGTCGGTAACAGAACCAGCCCACATAGCGCTGGCACTTGGGGCCCAACATTCGCAGGCTCCACGTTTGTTGAGTGGGATTTACAGCAGTCCCCCAGCTTACCCGTGGTTTCACTCTCCACGTTTTCAGTTCCCCACGGTCAACTGCCCTCCGAAAATATTACACAGAAAATTCCATCCTTTACTTCAAATTCCTGTGTTCGAAGGCACGCCATTCTGAGCAGCGTGAGGGAATCGCGCGCTGTCCAGCCCAGGACGTGACCCTTCCCTCTGCCCACAGCATCCACGCTCTACACGCTCCCCGCCCACTGGTCACGCAGCCGCTTTCTCAGTTATCAGATCCGCTGACATGGTATCGCCGGGCTTGTGTTCAAGTGACCCTTATTTTACGTATTAATGGCCCCAAAGTGAAAGAGCGGTGAGGCTGGCATCCCAGCTGGGCCACAGAGAAGCCGTGCAGGGCTCTCTGCAAGGAGCCCAGTGCAATAAGGGGAGCGCAGTGCAATAAGGTATTTTCAGAGGGAGAGACCACGTTCACATATCTGATTGCAGTACACGGTTATAACAGTTCTATGGGACTATTAGTTATTGTTGTGAATCTCTTCCTGTGCCTAATTATAAATTATGTTTTATCAGAGGTAGGGATGTATAGGAAAAAACATAGTATATATAGGATCTGGTACTATCTGTGGCTTCAGGCACCCCCTGGGGGGTCTTAGAACATATCCCCCAAAGATAAGGGGGACTCCTGTGGTCTATTTTATGGAGTAATAATTAGGAAACCCCCAATTGCTTCAGGTGTGGACAAAACGCATTCATACCATCTGATCACTGAGTATTTTAATGTCCCCTAAGCAGAATGCTTTCCAGAAGGGATTCCAAATTAAGGTCTCTTGGGATGTTTCATACGTTTCACAGGCATTCCCGCTCAAAGTTCCCTTCGTGTCCCTCACAGTGGCAGCTGTGGTGTCATTGGGGCCACGTGCACTTTTAGCCAAGAGTCAGACAGGCCTTATGGGAAATCATCTTTCTCCTAAGCTCTTCAGGAAAAGGTCTGCGTGGGGATCCAAGAAGCCCCAGTGCACAGACCCACAGGCACTGCAGGGGACGGCCAGGAGGGGTCACACAGCACACAGCCCCGCCCGGCTCTGGGATGGTCACCTCTCCCCGCTGCACCCTCACAGGTGATGCAAAGAGGAAGACACAGGCTGACGTTAGCACAGTTATGAGGATTCAAGGGAAGTTTAAACATGGACCAACATGTGCCCGTGACTGGCTCTAGATCAGGCCAGAGGACAGTGACGTGTTAAGGGCTCTTTCCAAGTTCAAAACCCTCATTATCCCAGAATGAGCCCGAGACACACAGCAAAACCGAGCGGAGCTGGGAGGGAGAGTAAATCTATCGGGGCTTAGCATCAAAACCCAAACATGGATGGCCACATAGGCTGCCATAATTGCATACAATGAGGTCTAAAATGTGAATACACAGAAAGTTCATCACTGGAATGGGGAAAGCTGGGGCACAATCCTAGGAAGGAAAGTGGGGGGAAGAAGGCCATGTGAAAAGACTCAGGGTGGCTGGACGTGAGTGAGCTGAGAACATAACTGTGCCGTCTGCTGCGTAAACGGGCACCACTGGCTTCCGAGGAAGGCAGAGCCCTGCCTGGACTCAGGGGCCTCTGAGGACAGGACACCTCCAGTCTCTGAGCCTTCCCCCCCCGCCCCTCCCCTTCGGTCCAGGCACCTCGATCTAGAATGCCTATCCTTTCATTTGGTGCCTCGTGCTTCCTCACCGCTGGGCCTTTGCACAGGCTGCCCCTCTAGAACACTCGCCGCGTCTCCCACCCCAGCGCTGCTTCACCAGGGAGGGTACACAGGTCTCAGCAGGACCGCTTACTGCTCGGGGGCTCCCGCTGCCCCTGGCCCAGATCTGAGCCCATACCCTCCAATCCCATCAACGCTCAGACCTCTTCTTCCCTGACACCCATAGCTGGGATTCTGCATCTCTCTGGGGCTTCCTCGCTGACGGCTCTGAGAACTCTGTGGCGGGGGCGGGGGGGAGGGGCATGTCTGTCGTGCTCGTCTCAGTATCACAGGACTCAGCCAACAGCGAACAGAAACGGAACAGATGACGGTGGTTAATGTGATGTGACTGCTGCAGAAACGAGATGGCCCTGAGATACGTTAAAGGAGGTGCACATTCTGTGAGAAAGGAGGTGACAGATATGCCCTTTTTGTGCCCGTCAGATCACACACAAGGGTTCACCCCGGGTGGAACAGCAAGGTGGTTGCTAAGATGGGGCAGGAACTCCAAACCGTGCCCCCCAAGAACACTGCCGGCACTAAGCACCCTTAGGCTGAAAACCAGACAGGAAAAGTATGGCCACGGGACGCCAGTCTCGAAGGGCTCGCATATGACAGTGTGGGCTGTGTCCTCAGCAGAGAGAAGCGCAGGTGTGTGGAGAGGGAACAGCACCCCGAGACTCTGGCGCTGAGAGTGTTCCCCCTGGGTCTTCCCGCCACCACTTGACAATGTTCCCAGTGTGGATGGGCTAAGGGACACTTTCTCTCTTCCGGCCTGGAGGAGCCAGGCGTCTCCGCTCCGTTGCTCCAGGAATTTAACTCCAGACCCCGAGTCTTTATCAGCTCGATGAGAAAACGGGACCAAGCCCCTCAACAGTGTTCTCTGAGCTGAGGCAGCTGGTAGGCACTGACTGGGGGCGTATCATCCAGGGAGCTGGCCACTGACAACTATGCTCACACCCAGAGAGCAACATTTCTCGAAACAGCCCCTTTGTATCTGGTTTCTGGAAATTAATATATCAGGAAGTAGACGTTCAATTGCAATCAAATCTCTAACCAAAATATGTCTCCACACAACAAACTGTGGGTAAGCCATGACAGTGAGGGAAAACGTTCTGTCTGTGTCACCTTTTGGCCTGTGAGGATGTGGCCTCGTGGCAGCGTCCTGGGACTCCTACAAGGACAAAGCTCTGCGGACACCCAAGCGCGAGCCCTGGCGGCAGAAGCCTAGGAACATTCGTGTTCATGTCACGGGAACTATCCATACAGGTTTCCTCACCACTTTTGCCCTAGAAATCATAGTTTAATTTCAAAGCCACATTCCTTCCAGCATTTTCCTCTCCCTAACACACAAGCCTCCATTTAAACCCTCAGGATTTACGGCTGGTTTCTTGGCTTTGTCTTGCAGCCAGCATGCCAGGCCACCCATCCTAAAAGCACACACACCTGACCCAGGGTATTTCCTTCCTTTCCCCTCCACCTCCCTCAGGGTTCACAGGCTACACTCTAAGATCCATTTCTCTCTTTCCCCCCTCCAAGTACTTTCATCCCCATTTGTAACAGCCCCTAATATGCACCTCTATTTGATTTTCCTTCCCCAGCTTGAAACCCTCTCATTCTAATTACCGTTTCAGTTTTCTTATACTTCTCCCTCGAGATGTCTCAATTAGTGTACTTTTTCATACCGCCTGTCACCTCTGAGCTGCAAGGTGGGTCTAACTCCAATAGAAACCACACAGAAAATAAATGAGGAGCCATTCTGGGCGGCCGGGCCGAAGGTGGGGTTACTTTACAAACTAGTGCACCTTTAATTGATGATAAATGGACAGGAGAGCAGCCTTATTTATTAATACAGCAGCCCTGATTCGGCTGGCACGCCGTGTCCTTTCATTACTCAGCGGTACAGAGGAGGCAGGCCAGGCTCGGCCCAGGGTGAAGAACTTCCATTCAGAGAAAGAGAGCGTGAAGCTAATTAACATAGTTCTGGTCAAAGTCGGAAATTAACTCGCCTCCTTAAGACCACAGCGAAAAATGCCATTTGTCTTTTCTGTAATTACACTTATAGGTAATTATACCTCATGGCGGCAGAGACCACGTTAAATGAAGGTAGGGCTTTCTCCCCTATCCCATAACTCTTTTCATTCCAGCCCTGTCAAAAGACTAAACAAAATGAAAGGTGCCTGCCACAGTATATTTTTTCCATCAATGAGGCTTTGTTGTCTTAAGGCTTCCCTAGAAACGGCAATTGTGCAGTGTTTATCCCTTCGATGCCCTGGGAACCCAGAGTCCTTATCTGAACCTTTCAGAACATAGAAACACACCCAAGGCAACTTGGACTGAAAACCATTTCCCAGCCACTAATATCTGCCTTGGTCTATCAAAGAATGCGTACGGGACAAGAACGGAGAAGTCACCTGCCCCTTTTCTCTTTGCTGCCACATCAGATCTAACTGAAACCAGTGTACAACCTCTCCCGTCACTTTAACTCTCTTCCATTACCATTGTCTTTCTCAGGATATTTGTGAGGCCAAAGAAATAAGAACATGCACACAGAGCAGTGGCATTTAGCCCCACTCAGGTGGGCAGTAAGCATGCGCCCCTTGAATCTAAGACACCAGCACCGGGCGCATTAGTGGGGGTGTGGCTCCGCCCCCTGAGAGCCATGAACGGGCTGGCAGGTGCCACTTCCCACAGGCCACTGGGCAGGGGAGTGTCCCTCTACAAGTCCACAGTTCTCTAGAGGATGTGCTGGGGTCCTCAACCAGTCCCACCACTTAGTCCCTCAAGAATCCAAAGGGTAGGGTTTCCCATGGTCAGTCCTCAGAAGAGTTTAGGAACAGGCAAAGGTGACACTGGGCCCCCCTCCTGTGTCTGTTTCCTTCCCTATGTCATCGTCTCTTGCCTGCTCACTGGTTTCACACTGTCAGGATACCCCCCTCCTGCTCACCCACACACAACCCTTCAAGGTTCCTTCTGGCCTCTCTCAGCCCTTTGGAAATTCTGCCAAGTCTGGTGAAGGTTTGGCTGTAAGACCAACTTGGGCTTGTCTAAATTCCCACTTGCTTTACATGCTGTTCCAAAGCCACCCTGTAGCCCAGCAGTGGCATTTTTCTTGCCTCTGACTTCCATCTGGCTGAGCCGAGTGACTGCAACACAGAAATTAAAAAATAAACACCTCTAGTACACATTTGTTGGATAATTACTTGCACAGGCCTCTCATGAAGCGATTTGGCAATACGTATTAAGCGCAATAAAAATATTGACTGTGAAACTTTCATGAGAAAATAATCTTAAATTCAGAGAAATATTCAATACTATGCAGTAATAGTACACAAAACAGCAGTGACAAAAAAGAAAAACAACCAAAGTGTTCAAAATTGGAGAATGTTCAAATAAATAAGTGGCACATTCACTTGATGGATCATTATATGACCATTAAAAGGGATGGTTATGGAGACTGTGCAAAGTCTGAACCACTGGCTATGGCAGTCGGTTTAAAAACTCAAAATATAAATCAAAAAACTATGATCACAAAAGTCACACCAAAACACTAACAGTGACTGAGTTCAGAGGAGGGGATTAGGGTTGATCATTTTTCCTTTCCCCTATTTTCCAAATTTTCTGCAATGCACTTATATTCCATATATATATATATGTATATATATGTATATATGTATATATGTATATATGTGTATATATATATATATATAAATCTCGTATGAAAAGACAAAAACCGTAACTCGCGTAAATGTGACTCATGTGAGCCTGTCACAGGACCGTGACAGGTGGCTTGGTTAATGGATTTGTCCCTGAACTGGGGTTGCTGAGACCTGCCACATGCCTGCTCTGCCACTGATAAGCTGGGTGACCTGTGGGACTCATTTAACTCTCTGAGCTTCAATTTTATCATGAAAAAGAACAAACTCTTGTCACGGTGGTTGTCAAAGTTTTTCGCTGGTGTCTATGGCCTCACTCTCGAATTTTCTTTCTATCTCCGAGGCTGCCCACTGCCTATCGCCTACCGAGCGTCCCTTCCTTCTGTCTGCCCATTAAATGCTGGGATCCGCAGGGCTCTGTCGTCTGCCTTCTCTCGCTCTTCCCAGGCCCAGCGCTCACAACTCATCTGCTCTGTCATCTCCTCTGTCACAGGCCTCCAGGACATCAGACCTGAATTCTCAGGGGCTGCCTCACCATCTTCAAAGTCGAACTCATGAGCTTCCCCCACAATCCACTGCTCCCCTCACATTCGAATGACAGACTCTCCACACACTTTCTTGTCGCACTTCAGAAACCTGGGATTCCCCTGGGTCCGGCCACTGTCACCTCTACGTTACCTGCTGACTAGAGGCGCTGTGTCTGTCCCTCCTCTCCCCGGTCATCCTCTCAACGGTCTCCAGAGGGAACCTCTGTAATGTGCAAACTGGCCCTGTCATTCACCCCCCACAGGACTGGGTGTTTCCTGGCCGTGCGCAGGGGGCCATCCAAGGTCTGCGACAGGACTTCGCACAAGACTCCACCTCATCTGCCGGCCCACTCACCGCTCACCTCTCACCTCTCAGCCACACTCACCTAGAGAGTCTTTGGGGCTCCCACAAGATCAGCTCTCATCGGCCTCACTGACCTGGCACCTCCACCATGACAAGGCAATCATGACAACAGCAAAGCCCCGGCGGGTCCCCTGGCCACCTCCCCTCCACACCCCAATACTCGTCCCCATGAAAAGTCTGCCCAGTCTTGCCCCTTAGGAAATACCTGGCCCACGCAGGTGTCTGAGCCTTCTAACAACATCGCATTTTCTGTGACCCAAGGGTGGCGTCTTCCCAGGAGAGCCTTACTCAATCAGAGAGGCAGCCTGTGCCCGTGGGATGCTCGGGAGCTCCCACCTTCAGGGAGGTGCTGCCGGGAGCCCTCAAGGCGATGGTCGGCTCTAGGGTGGGTCTCCTTTCCAAGATGGCCAGCCCAGGAAATGTGGGACAGGAAGTTTCCCTCCCACCCTGTAAGCTTTCCTGTGTCCTGGGTACCGTGGCCCAGGGACCTTAGCAAAGGAGATGGCTTTAGCACCTAAATGCTTGGGCTGGGGCGTGGGGCGGGAGAAAGGAAGAATCTAGATCTGGAATGCTCAGGTCACGTGAGGTAAGTGGCTCGTTCTAGCCACGTCAGTCTTGATTCCAGTGTCATCCCCTTCTAATTCTTGTCTGTCTATCACAACCCTACTTTTGGTGGCACTCATAAAGCTCTGATAATATCTTATAATCTGTCTCTTATTCGTCACTTATTGGTCTATGGGGATAAATGTTTACTACCCTCTACAACCCCAGGCTTTCTCGCCACTCCCATGGCCATCACCCCCATTCCTGCTGTGCTCTTATTTCCCACGTCCACTCAGGAAAGTTCTCCTCATCCCTCAAAACCCAGAGCAATCTTAATTCCTCAGGGACATTTTCCCTGTTCCTATTCCTCAGGCAGGATTCTTACTGTCCCCTCAGCAGTCCTGTCACTTACTAAGTGACATAATTATGGCTCAACCACTCCTCAATTGCCACACTTCACACAGGGTGTTATAACTTTATTTAAGGTCTAGCCTTAGATGATGACCTTGTCAGGCCAGTGGATCTTATTAGGATGTCCCCAAACCTGGGGTACATCAGCCACAAAACAGGTGCTCAGTAAATGTTGGTAGAAGGGGTTCATGGCTGACTCAAGACGACGAAGTTACCTCTTCCTGGGTGCAGAGTGCTACCGATGCTATTACTTTCCAGGTCACACAACTCGGTGACAGTGAAGTGGTTCCGCTAAGCAGTAATCATTGCTTTAAAAATCTCCATTCCCTGAAAGAACCCACTCTGCCCACCATACAGTTTTATTTACGCAGTGCAAATTTTTTCTAGGTAGTTTTCTAGGAAAACTTCAACCTCAGCCTGGTCAGATTTCTAGGTTCCAGATTAAAGAGTTCTTAAAATGACAAAGGATAATTACATCCTTCCTGAAGGTTCTCCTTCACCTAATATGCTTCCCTAGGAAGTAATCAACATCCTGTCGTCTGAGAGGCACTGTGCCTAGTGGAAATGGCCTGGGCTTTGAATCAAGGCCAATTCATGTTCAAATGTGCTACCTTTGAGCAAGCGCCTTAACCCGAGCCTTGGCTTGTCATCTGTAAAATGGGTACAATTTCCACTTCGAAATTTCACCATGAAGACTGATCTTTGAAAAATCGAACATGGGTAATTAATAAAAGGTAGTTCTCTTCATTTCCCTTCCTGTGCTACATCTTTTTTTTTTCCTTTCAGAAAAGAGAAGGGAAGGCCTAGGTAAGAGTTTCCCAGCAACTCCAGGACTATTGTCTTTGGGGGCTTGATCATTCTTTGTTGGCGGTGGGGGCTGGGGGGGAAGGGGGGACTGTCCTGTGTGTTACAGGATATTTAGAGCATCACTGGCCTCCACCCAGTAAATGTCAGTAGTGCCCGCTCCCCAGTCATGATGACCAAAAATTGTCCGCACACACTGCCAAATTCCTCTTCCAAATATCTCAGAATGCCCCCAGTTGAGAACCACTGGCCTCGGGTTCTACAAGTTGAATGTCACTTGGAAAGAAAAGTGGCTGAACTTTCCTTTAGGACCTGTTCTGACGGTGCTCAAGTCTGTGCCAGTCACCCTTCGGGGTGAGGGCAGGCATTGCTGATGTGTCCTGGTGTGCTAGGGACTGGACGGGACCCCCAAATATGCTGAAACTCTAACGTCTAATGTGACTGTATCTGGGGATGGAGCCTTTAGGAGGCAATTAACTGATGTCATAAACACGGGGCCCTGATCTGATCGCATGAGTGTCCTTCTGAGACGAAAGACCAGGGAGAGAGCTCTCTCGCTCGCTCTCTCTCGCTGTCTCTCCACATACACACACCAAAAACTGCCAGGTAAGCACAGCACGAAGGTGGCCGTCCGCAAGCCAGGAAGTGAGTCCTCACCAGAAACCACACTGGCCAGCCCCTTGATCTGGGACATCCCAGTGCCCAGAACTGGGAGGAATGTATTTCTGTTGTTTAAGCCGCCAGGTCTGTGGTATTATGTCATAGCAGCCCCAGCAGACTAAGACATCCATCTTTCTAACTGAAGACTGAATCACTGCATGTGTGACATTCCCAGCACGTATCTGTTTAGTCAACAACTCCGAATTATCACCTACCGCGTGCCAGGCCTCTGTGCTTGGTGCTGAGGGCTACAGCAGTGAGTATGCGCCTGCCTCGTGGGGTGTATTCTCTAGGGGGACCACAGACACCATCCAGTGATAATAACCAAATGACAGGCAGACGACGAAAGCTGAGCCAGGAGACTTTCAGACATGGGGGGGGGGGGTCCTGTCTATAGGACCCTGCTCCTTCTCCCACGTGAGTGAGGAGCAGCAGAGATAGGATCCCCCGAGATGGCCGCGTTGAGGTCATGCCCTAAGGTTACCCCCAGCCACAGTCACTGAGACAGTTTAAGGGAGAATCACAAGGGTCCATCAGAGAAAGGAAGAGTCTGCCATGTCCCGCACACACCCTGCAACACGTTAGTGGCTCCAAGCTGTCAATATTGTCTTGGGGGGGGGGGGAATACTGGAGAACATGGATGTCAGTCCACCCTGGTTCATTCAATATACAGAATATCATAACCATAGCTATGCTGGTTAAAACAAAAAGGTGTGCAATTGTTAGGCTGCCTTTAATTGGTAGGAATGTATGCAATTTTTACAAATTTGTCCTACCTTTATTCTTTAAAATATCTAAAAGGAGCATTATTTCTTATAATTAAAAAAATCTCATAAACTTTCTTAAAAGTGGGGGTACCACTGTGTCTGGTTTGATCCTGATTTATAACCATAGTTTCTCATCAGGGTAGGAGGTTGCCACAGGAGGAAGGTGATTTATGACGCAGCTTTGTAATGTTTAAACATACGCCACAGAAATGGAATTTTTAAAGCTTGAATTATTGGGTCCAACCTAGTGGAGCCTTCAACCTGGTAGTGTAAAGGAGGAGGGCACTTTTATAAGTCCTTTGATCTGAAATGTTCCAGTGTCTCCTTTTGAAACTACTGCAATGAGTTTAAAATGTAAATCCTTGTTAATGCGCAGAGCCCTGGGAGCTGCAGGAGCCGGGAGGGGCCCATTCCACGCATACCCCATGCGGTCCTGCAGCAGGACAGGGGAAGAGCCTCCCCACCACGTCCACCCTGAGAGCACACTCGCATATTTTTCCGGATACAGTGTCCCTCCATACGTACAGTAGCCATAGGACTCAGCAGAATAACGTCATGTTATGCCCTTCTTGTCAAGTGCAGGATAGCATTGTACTTCATGGAATAGACCAACGGGCAAAAACGCTCTCTCTGAACTACAGAGGGCCACGGGGGCAGGGGGAACAGCACCTGCAACCTGTAGCTTCTGCCAGTTGTCCTGTGCCAGGCGGAGGTGCTGCGATTGTCGGCCAGAGCCTGGGCTGTAGGGCTCCAGGCATCCTGCCTTTGGTGGTGGCCCCAGGGCCAAGCTCCCCACGCGATACTGGGGCATCGGGCTGGCTGTCTTCAGGGTCTTCCTCTCTTGCCACCAAACGCAGCTTCTGGGTTTCCAGGGACAGCTCTGAGCTCTGCTCCTGCACCCCCCAGCCTCTGGGAACCCCACTGCAGAATCGGCTGCTCCTCTCTGCCCGATCCGGTAGCCAGCGGGTCCTTTGGGGACCTCAGAACTCAGAGGCTCTGATCTCTGTTCTCTGATTCCTGCGCACTGTTCCAGTGAAGGACTGCAGGAGCCTAATTATTTTAAGAAGCGTTATCCCGATGCGCTTCACACGAAAACAGTACAAATTAGGTCAAGCTTCGCAAACACTGCTGGCACCAGAGAAAAATCAATTCTTTTTATTACTCTTTCCCATTTACTTCTTCTTTTTATCTTTTTTGCTAATTGGTCAAAAAAAAAAAAAAAAGTAAAATAAGCCCAGTTTCTCGAGTTGCTCAATTGCAATGCAAATTTCTTGCCGTTCATTGATTACCTGCCCAACTTGACCCTGATCACCTTTTAGCTTGTTCTGTAATACACTTCTGCTTACAATTTTCTAACTTTTCTGCTATTTTGTTTTCCAAAAGGATCCTCCCTAGGAAATTTCTCACACTCGGCATCTGGTAGAAATAATTTCTCTGAAGATCAACTGTCCGTTCATCTCATGCCCAGGGCGCTTTGCTCCCAGAGCCACTGCCCAGTTCTGTATGATAAAGCGTGAGTCATTGCCAAGTGTGTCTCTCCACTGAACTGGGAGATACGCAGCCGACCCCCACCCCCCGCCTCTCCTCTGCTTCTCAGTGCTGAGGGCGAGGTGGGTCTGACACACAGAAAGGACTCAGAAGTGGCAGAATGAATACATGGTCAAACAAGAGAGGCTTGTTTGAAATTGATACTGGAGTGGAAGCCATTTTTCTTAACCAGCAATAACGAAGTCACGTTTTGAATTAGAAGCAGCAAGGTGAGGTTACTGCCATGAGATACCAAAGGGCGCGGTGCTACCAGAGGGCACAACTCTCCACACACGTCTCCTCCTGGTAGCTGCCGAACCCCAGGGCTGCCTCCTCTGCACGAGGCACTCTGAACCCGTGTCTGGAAGCCGGACGCACAGCCAGGAGCCGGTCCCTGCTCTCTGGGGGGCCCTGGACAGGACCCCATTGACTCTGCAGGAGCTCGGCAAGCACTGACCCATCAGCTTCACCCAGACCGAAATAACTGGAGTCCATTTGTGAAAGCTCCGGGTAGAAAAGGAAAGAACGGAGCCTTGGAGAGTAAGCAGATGTAGGTTCAAATCCCAAGTGTACCGCTTACCGGAAGTGTGGCCCAGGACAAGCTGTACATATATGAGGTGCCTCGGCTGCCTCATCTGTAAAAAGGGATAATAACACAGGATCCATCTTCCAAGATTTTCCCAAGGTTTGGATATACTGGCCCACTTGCTGCTGCCTACGTGTCTGTTTTCATCCCAGAAGAAGGCACCTGGGCTGAGTTTTGAAGGCTGAGTGTGAGGGCTGCTATCAGGAGACCCAGCGGGAGAGGGCGCTGCTTCAGCAGCCCGTCCTGCACCAGAGCCTTCCTGCTGCAGTCTGCTGCGGTGCAGTGATGGCAGGGCCCTGCCTCCCCCGTGACCGGCCACGAGAGGACACTCAGTGGACATGTGGTCAGTAAATGACCCTCCTCCTACTCACAGTCCAGAGGGAAAGACAGACAAGTGAGGGGGTGAAACAGGGCGCTACAGGGAACAAACGGGGGCCAACCATCTGGGTGCTTATGGGCTCAGTAAAGCCACAGTGGGACTTATTTTCCAACCCATCAAATGCATTCTTGTCACACAGCTGAGGATAGAGCTGGAACTGCAACTACGAATTGGAAACTGATTCGTTCATTTCAACACTGTGGTCAAAACCAATCACTAAACTAAATCTGTGCACATACGTATTGAGATCACTGAAACTGCCCATATTTTTTTCCCAGTGCTTTTTCTGGTGGAATATACGTAAATAAGCACAGGTTCACTCAGAGATGTGTGTATCAAACTGGGTTTCATCTCGGCATTATTTATAAAATGAGCCAATATTTGGAAACAGTTAGAATTCTGATTTTGGAAACATTCCTTTACACTCCCGTAGGAAGGCATACAGGACTATGCCGTGCAGCCATCAAAAACTTACTTATAATAACAGGGGATAGTTACATGACAAAGCACATCGCAAACCAGCACACAGGACAGGATCCCACATTTGTAACTACTATACTATATGTATACGCATTTTCAAAGAAAGAAAACCACATACCATCCATAGCTTTCCTCAGAGACATGCGGTTCCAGACCCCCCGTGCCACGGCCGAACCCTTCTGAGAGTGTGTGATGCTGGAGAAGTTATGTAATGTCCCTGGGCCTCAGTTTCCTTGTATTAAGCAAGTGGTTACTAGTTGTTCCTACTCCGTAGAGGGTTTGAGTAATATGCTAATACGGCGATGGTTCTAGCCTGAGCGTGGCACCTAGTAAGCACTTGCAAATGTTATCTATTGGTACAAATTATTACTAGGTGAGATGACTGGGCCCTTCAAGTCTCTGCTTTATTCTTCTTTATAACTCCTACATGAAACTGTATGCCTCTGACACTCATGGAAATGAAATAATTTTTTAATCCATTTCAGTCAACGAGATGAACTCAACGAAGAGATTAGTGGGAACTGCTGTGCAGTAATTGACACAACATCTGCTATTTCTAGAACTAAATCAAATAAAATGCAGTCAACTCTCGATTCTACACAAGGCACGTTCATTTATCTGAGGCTAATCTTGCTTTCCTGTTTTTACTGGCCTCATTAAGCATTGGATATAACATCATATGTTATAGCTCTAGCTGGCGTCTGTTTACTTTCTCTCCCACAGTCAACAGCTCAGCAAGAGCCTTGTAAACCAATTCTCTTAATGATCTTTCCAGTCGGGGAGGTGGCAATCCACGAACCAGGGAACTCAGAGAGGGGCGTTGTGGTGCCAACGCACATGGTTAGTGAGGACGGACGGCTGAGAGCGGAGCTTGCTGTACGGCCTGGGCACCTGTCTTCTCTGCCACAGCCATCGGGGCCCACGCCCACCTGCCACATGGAACAGTGCCTGGAGGTGAGGGCTCTTGAACTTAGTGCTGATGGAGAGATAAAAGGTGCAGGGAGGCTACTGACCGCACAATCAGGGACGAAGGCCCACACCATTTATAACAAATAAATATGTGCAATACATGTGTTAAAATGCGCACTCCCCCGTGAGCTCCTGAAATCAGCTCTCCATCCTTCTCTATTAACTACGCAGCTCTCAGCACAAAGCTGGAGGTGGGGTGCTGCTTCTCATTTCAGAGCCCATGTTACCAGATTTGCAGTCTATGTATCATCCAAAGTAAACACCCCCTCAGAGAGAGTTTGCCGGAAGCTCGTCTACCCTCCCTGCCCGGTTCCGTGAGCTGTGCCTCTCCATCCCTCTCTCTGCCTTAGAAGGCCGGCATCTTGGCCCCCATTGTTGTTCTGTGCTCTGGAGATGGGGGAGGCATCCAAGGCTCAGAACTGGAGCACCACACTCCCCGGGAGTCACTACAGATGTCGCTCAGGCACAGCGGCCTCCCTGGCGTAACGTCTGTCCCCTCAACGGGGGCTGCAGCATTTCCTCTTGACAAGGAACCAGGAGTAAGAAAAATGTCCTCAAAAGAGGCCAGGGCTCTGGAGACAGATAAAACTCACTACGAGTTTGATTCTTGCGTTTGGTAATTGGTCCTTCACATTAACGGGTTATTTAAAAAAGGGACAAATTATTCAACCTCCGTTTTCTCCACTGAAAATGGTACTAGCGACAGCAGCGTCTCCGATGCCGCTTGAAATAATGCATGAGAGCCCAGTGCCTGGCTCGCGGCAGACACTCTAGGCAAATGTATTTTTCTCCTCAGCTCTCTCCATGTTTCATTTGAAAGTGCATTTGTTATGAATTATTTGGCTACAAATAACAGATAACCTGCCCGTGGCTTAAACAAATAGGGGCTTACTTTCCTCCTATAAGAAAAAGCCTAGAGTCAAGTCACTTTGGAGGCGAACTTGTTTGAGCCAGGGTCTCCCCTTTCCTCTTAGCCTTACCCTCATGGTTGCAAGGTAGCTACGTGCGTTCCAGGCATCACCTCTACATCCACAGCAAGAAGAAAGAGACATGGGTGGTCGTCCACAGCTCTCTCTTTTAATAGAAAAAAAAGGCTTTCCCAGAAACAGTCAACAGAGGACTCTTTCTTATATTGACTAATTGACTATATTGACTTATGTTTTCTTATATTGACTAACTGTGTGTCACATGGCCACCCACCACATTAAGAGAGACTGCAAAATCACATGCTCCTTTCATGTCTTCCGTCTCTGTACTAAAAAGGGTCAAGGGCTGGACATGGCTGTCAGGCCAGGCAACCTACAAGGTCTTCCCAGAGATTGGACATTTTCAGATTAGAACCACCCAGGTAAATGGGGGAGTAAAATAAACACACAGATAAGAAACATTTCAAAGCTAAACATACATGGTTTACCACCTCCCATGCGGGGCTCGGTGCCTCCTTGGTTTGTCAGTTCTCCAGCCTGGCCGCACATTAGAATTGCCTGGGGAGCTTGTAAAACTCACCCACGTCTGGGTCTCTTCTCAGACCAAGAAACCCTGTGGGGTGGATGGGGCCTGACCATTGCAACTCCCAGCGAAAGCTCAGGGCCACTAGGGAAGCCCAAGGAGACTGCGTAGCTGAGCCACGAGAGGGCGCAAGAGATGCCCCGGCCCCGAGGGCTCCTCTGTGAAGGATGCTGCAGGAGACAGCGACCAAGGTCTCTGGCCGCTTCCCATGCACCCGGGCGGGGACAGCACCAAAGGCTAACAGGCATTCTAACCAACAGACACGCACCCTCTCCCAGAGCCACTCACGCGGTCTTAATGCAGCCTGGCCTCGGAGAGTACACGACATTGCTATTTGTGCTGTGTTGCTACTTTGTGCTTTTGGTACTTTGGTAAACTGACCCAGAAAGGCTCAGAAACCTGCCCAAATGTGGTGGAGCATCAGCAGGGCTCCAAGGGGCAGGCGTCCTCTCCTTGTGCCTTCCCTCGGTCACACTGACGGCAGCCTGTCCCCTGGGCCCATCCAGCGATACCTGCAGCTACGGGGCACGTCCTGCAAGCACGGCAGGGTGACCCGTGGCTTTCCTGCACAGACCACCTCCATCTGTATCTTTCCCAGCTCCCTTCCAAGGCAGCGAGCTTGCTCACCCTCCCAGTGTCTAGCTGTAGTTCCAGGGAACAGAGAGGAACTGGGTTGTATTGTAATAAGCCTCGCACAGCACACAGCACCGATTCTGATACACAGCAGCTCCAAACACTGACAGTTTATGTAAAGCCACAAAGCCCACATGAAAAGATCTAATTACCATGGGAATTTAAAAAAAAAAAAAAAAAAAAAAACAGATGCGAGGTTTACAGAAATGTCTGCAAGCGCCTAGTAAATGGCCACAATTGATAAAGAAGCTGAAAAGCCACGCTGGAGACAAAGGCTGACTTAAGCACAGGCTCAACCCAAAAAGTGCTGTCAACAGAGGCTCGCGCCCCATACCCCTCACCCCGAGAGCTGGCACGTACTCTACAGGCAGCCATTTAATAGTCTGGCACACATGAGCTCCAATTACCAACAACAAGCGCCACCCACAGACTCCGTGGGAAAGTGTTCATGGTTAATCAATTCGATTGATCACTGTTTATTAAGTAAAAACCTGCTTTCTAAACAGTTCCTCCCTAAATGGCGTTTTTGCAGGCTGTTAGAAAACAGCAGACTAATTAGAGCTTTTAATTTAAATCCAAGCAGGGGATGCAAACATGTACATTAGTAAAAGCATTAAGAGGGGGGATATGGACGTGGTGACCCCCCTCCCCATTCTCCCAGAATACAAGACCAACGCTGACACGCTCCCACAGAGACCTCCCAACACCTCCTTTAATTTCCCCAATCGAGAAGCCACTGTGACCAGGTCAGATGAGGACATCAGGAAGGCCTACGGTCATATAGATTCTGGGGGTGTTTGAGTCACATCAGTGCTGTTAAATTGATCAGCTCCATTCAGCACCTTGCGAACCAAAATGGGAAATCAATGGCTGGTGGATGGGTTAGGTGCCGAGATAAGTGACCACAGAGTATTTTTGTTATCTCTTTACAGAGAATAACGATCTCGACCGCCCTGAGTGCTCTAAATCTAGGCAAAATACACACTGCAAGTCCAATCCAGGTCTGGGTACAACACAGAGGCGTCGGGGCCGTTATGCGACTGTGGTGGAATCTGCAGAGGGAGAGTCTGGCTGTCCAGGGTTAAGGTCTTGCTAAATATGGCCACCAGGATTTGAGGCAGAGGACCCAGGGGCAGCACATCAGCTCTCCATCTGCTGCCAGGTGCTGGGGGCTTACCAGAGTGGCAGAGACACCACCACTCCCCCCCTCACCATCTGAGACTGCCCAGGGCAAGGCACCTCTCCCAGGTAACGGAGCTGAGCCTGCCCTCCAGAGAGGAACGCCTTGCATTTCCTCCGCATTACCTGCCTCTCCTGCCAAATCCTCATCTACATCTCATGACGCTATGGTGGAGAGTGACAAGCTTCCACTACACCATTATTTCTCATTAGGTTTGGTTTTCAGGTCTTTGATGCCTGCCCACCTCGGGAACCCCACTCTCCCTGAATGAGGACACTGCAAAGGACCCTAATATGTCCCATCACTCACACAAGACACCAATGAATAGGAGCCATTAACATAAGGAAGCGCAAATTTCTGTCTCCAATTATGTATGAAATTTCTGCATGGACAGATACCCAAAGCCTCAAGAATCCAAATCAGAAATACTGTTAGTTACTCTGAAAAGGTGCAAGTCAAAGGAAATCGAAATTTTCTAGGGATGCTGACATAAGGAATTTAATTTCCGACTGATAAGCCACTTTGAGGTTCAGACCTCCCCTGTCAACCACATGAGATGCAAATAATATTATTCCATATGCTGAATACAAACAGGTCTTCTGTTTCTCCAAAAACAGGGAAGAGACACTCTGAAAATTCTAGACAATTGTTTCCCCCCAGTTTGGTCTGCCGGTCTTTGCGTCCCCATAACCAGGATTGTATTAAATCTGTCTCTACCTCAGTCTAATAAAGAAATATAAATCAAATTATCACCATTTGATACCAAAGTGACAGGTGCTTTTCTCCATCTGGAAAAGGAACATCAAAAACTCTGGAGGGTAAGGAAGTGAGTGTTCTTGGTTACAGTGCCTGAAATGCAGCTGCTTAGCTGGGAAGCAATAGGGCTTGAATTGAAACATGCACACATCACAACGTCCACAGTTTTGCAGGAAAGAGGGAAACTTAACAGGAGCAGGGCTACATCAAAGCAACCTGTAATTAGGTACAAATTTGGCTCCTGGTTCAGCAATTTATACAGATTAGTAGCGCTGACCTCCATGGCCCCTGTGGTACGTATTCCACATACGCGGTCTCAGGGTGACCTCTAGTGTTAAAAGGGAAGGAATTTATTTTAAAGATAACATCAAAAATTAGCGTCTCTTATGTAGCCGTACTATCCCGAGGAAATGTTCGTAAGGTAGTAAGATACAGATGTGATCTTTCTGTCGTGTAGTTTGTTTTGGAAAGGGGTGGAAGCATTTAGAATTAGATAAAGAAGAGAGGGCCATGTTCGAATGTACAGAGAAGTGGCTTGTCTCCTGAAGAGCCTACCTTTCACCTCAGAAACTCAAAACCAGCCACAGAACATGCACCGCCCACAGCGCTGCTCGTCAGCCGCTCCATCCCCAAATCCTCCGAGGGACCGACTGGCAGTCACTTGACTGCTACTTGAGAAGCGCTGAGAGGCTGAGGGGCTCAGAGCGCTAAAAACAACACATACGAGAAAATGGATGATCCTCTCCTGTCACCCCTACGGAAGGGGTGGTAGTGGGAACTCAAGAGCAAGGTCAGTCTTGCACGTGGGTCACAGGTTGCAAAGGGGATTCAGTTGGCAGAAGGGAAAGACAAATGCCAAATGCCACCATGCATGGACAGAGAGTGATCAGGACTCCTTACTTGGTGTGTGGTCTGCTCCCTCCTACCTCCTTCCCCACACGTGTCAAGATGTCACCACTGAGCTGGAAAGGGTGCAGCTGCGGCAGCGAGGACGATGCTTTGTGGTGCCTGGGGGAAAGCAGGACATGGTCATTTCTGCCTGGAAACCTGTTTTCAGCGCAGGCCTCATCCAAGCGGACAGACACCACAAATAGCCTTCGCGTGACCGAGAACGGCGCAAACTGGTAGCTACAGGGTATCCACCCCAATGTTTGTGGTATCAAAAATTTGGAAACAACTTATGTTGTACAACAGAAGTCGGATACACATAGACCTCCCATACGATGATGTACTAACTTATCGTTCAAACAAAGAGAGAAAAAAGATACTGTTATTGAAACAGTAAGTCCCCAAAATACAATGGTTTAAACAATAAAAATTTAAGTAAATAAAAAAATGTAAGAGAATGACCTGAAAATATGCCCAAGATGCCACGTTAAGTGGAAAAAGCAATTAGTAGATGGAAGAACCAACAGGTGACACAGACCAAAATGCTGATGTTTCTACTTCTGCGATAAGACCACGGAAGACCCCTCTTTCCTTTTATTAGGTTGGTGCAGAAGTAATTGCGGTTTAAAAGGCTAAAAATAACTGCAAAAACAGCAATTACTTTTGCACCAACCTAATAGTTTGTCCTTTCTAAATTATGCAGTACTTTTATGTATTATGTCTACTATTTTATAGTTTTTAACTGTATCATTTTATTATTCTTTTAATGAGTAAAGAAATCGCAGATGGTTCTGCTTGTCTGCTTCGCTTTCATCCTCCCTTCACCCCAGTGCAGCAGAGAATTCCAGGGGCCAAAATGCTGCCCTGGCAGACAGCCCCGGTCAGAGCGCAGGGCTGATGCATCGCCAGGTTATTAATTAGTAATCACTGGCTGACATTTCTCGGAGCACTTTGGGACACATGAATGCCTCCTTGAAAGCCTCCCGGAAAAGACTCCGGACTTGGAACGTTGAGCAAGTTCAAGTTCAAGCACAGACCTACCTACAAGAAACAGTCCAGCCATGACAGCCTGCTTCAATCCAGAACAGCATGAAAGAAGAAAAAGCAAGGAGAGGACCAAGGAACAGAATGCACAGAACCCAGGTGACAGCAAACAGAGGGATCGGGAGAAGCCCTGCTCCTTTGAGGATGACAGCAGTGTCTTAAGACGAGGAGCTGGACTCTTCCACCAAGACTGACGGCACATCTGGTCTACAGTACGCGAGTGCCAGAGGCACTTGAGTGCTGCAAATAGATCAGTAGGCCTCCTGATTTTTGGAACCCAGAACAAGGAGGACGAGCAAGAAGGACGCCTTACATCTGTTGCTTCAACAAGAACTCTCTCTCTCTCTCTGAGTATACTCTGCTTCACAAAAACATTTCTGTTAAAGTGCAGTTTCTACGTAAGTGCAGTGCGCATTTTATCTTTATTTCCTGTTTCTGAAAGGCATAGATTTGGCCGCTGCTTCTGTGTTCATCTGAGTGGCAGTATGAGGAGAGAGAGAGGTTCCCGAGGGACTGGTCGAGCCTGGGACCTGGACTCTTAACCACAGGGGGTTACAGAGGTGCTGTGACATTGCAACAACTTCTTGCTGCTTTGGAAGGTGGCAAAGGCTCAACTCAGAAGGGAGCCCACCCATAGAGGAGATCACCAGCCCTATAAAGAGATGGCAGTAAAATAAAATAAAATGAAGTGAGGCAAAGAAGATGCGGCATCATTCCAATGAAAATAGTCTTCCTGATTAGGTTATTAAAAGAAAAACAATTGGAAGGATTTGTTTTTTGCTTTTTTTTTTTTTTTTTTTTTTTTTTTTTTAGCTCTGGCTTAAATATCCACAGGATTCTCCAGATCACAGGGGGAAAACTGACTGACATTGGTGAAGCCTTCACTCAAAGAAAGTTCCATGGCTGTGACTTTTCCTGGGAGAGGAAGGGCACTGCTGTCTAAGCTTCACACCTGGAAACTGGCACTGCCAGTTCCTTCCTTAACTGGAGGGGTTAAGTGACCCACTCTGAGCCAAAGGCTGGGTTGGGCTCAGGTCTCCCAGACCCTAACACATGGCTGCCCAGGAATCACATGCAGAGAAATGAAGTCTCCAGAAATAACACCAGAGTTTCCACCCCATTCAATGATTCCACCCCATTCAACTGAGTGAAAACAGTACCATATTTTTTATCATTATTATTATTATTATTATTATTATTTATGAGTTGCAAATAGTAGGCACTTGACCTGGAACCTCGGCAAGACTCAGATTTCAATCACTTGATCATTCACCTCCTTGGGTTTTGTATGTTACAGCCACCCTGATTCTGGGACCGTTAACAGGCCACATACCCTCCTCGGCTGGTTGCCGCGTCCTTAATAGAATCGCTGTCGCCCAGAACACACCAGCCACGTGACCGAGACTCTCAGTCACTCTGGGACATCGGTGTTCATCAGCTCACCTGAGGAGCCCACCCATCATACAGATCCCACCCCCCAGAATTTCTAGGTGAGGCCTGGGGGGCGTCATTTTATATTAAGCATCCCTGAAAATGTGGCTTTAGGTGGTCAGAGAACCTCGCACCAAAAAACACTGGTTTATGCCTTTTTCTCATCCAGCATTCTGTTAGTCAACAAATTTGTAAACTATGGGAAAGAGAAAGTAACAGCATGTGAATCAACAGGGTCGACATAAACTTGTTACTTTCACAGAAATGGTGAAAACATATTTTGATATAAGTCACGAGCCTGGCAAACAGTAGGAGTTAAATAAGTGCTGAATAGATGAGTCTTTCTATTTTTTAAATTTTTTTTTCAAATTTCCATATCCCTCTGCCCTCAAATAATAAATTATTTATCACCAGCACAAGCAAGCTGAGGAAAGATTCCCTGGGTCCAAGCAAAATGGACTGGATTTCATACGCAATTGTTCTCAAGGAGAATTTTGTCCAACTCCAATGACTGAACACAAGCTGCAATTTTTCAGCTCACAGGTGACAAAACTGACCAGAAACCTACGTCTAAATACATTACCAGCAGCAAGACCCAGCCTGAAGTTCCATGGACGTTATACTGCATGGAAGTCTCTTTTTTTGTCATTATCAATAACACTGGGGTCAGCCATAGGGGAAATGCCACAAAGCAAGATTCAACAGGACAGGAATGGACGTATTTGGGGGAAGGAGGGTCCTTTGCTCTCCCAAGCGTGCCTGGACTCCTGGCTAGAACCCCCCGTGGTCATGAGGAAGGTGAGGAAGATGGCGCTCCGTGTCCCAGTTCCCAGCGCTGGTATTGCCTCTGTGTGGGAGGAAACAAAGACCAACCAAGTGAGAAGAGGCGAAGGCATTTCAGAGCTGGCTACAGCGAGCTGGCCACTGTCATTTGCATTGTGGCAGAGGAGCGGGAAAGCTTTATAGTGGAGCCAACAGAAGGTTCCGGGCACCTGGATTGGTGGCTGCTGAGGAGGAAGCTGGAGGCCGATAACCAGCAGAGGGCATCCCACGTGATTGCTTAGGGGGCATATGTGGCTTTCTCCAGTTAGTGCCAAATTGGAAGCAAGGACAAAATTAGGGAAGCTGTCAGTTACTAATCAAGTGCTGGTTCTGTGGGACCTATGTGCTGGATTATTGCCGGACGTCACAGCGTGGCTGCCTGCAAGTCTGCTCCTCCATGCTGGCCTCCTGGACTGACCCTGGGCAGGCTGCTAGAGGCTGTGAGTCAGACCTCTAGTTTTGCACATGGCCTGGCCATTGTCCGTTTGTATATTCAGTTACTTGGCCCCAAGACAAAGTCCCAAGAGAGGCGGCAGCCACCCCTAGACTCTGCTCTGCCAACTACAGCCGTCCCCCGGGCAGGAACAGAGACATGGGGACTTTCGTGCTGGGAGGAAATGGGTCAGCTCTCCTCTGCCTCCTGTCAGCGACCAAGTTCCTGGTCACCAGGTGGCCATGCAGGACCAGGACTCCAGTCTCCTGACTCCCTGCTCAGTGCTCCCCAGATCACAAGGTGGAGCCCAGGACTGACGGAGACGCCGTTATTTATCAGGAGTCCGGGTGGGTTCTCTTTGAATTCACGGAGGCGCTTACTGTTCCAGAACTCCACATTAGCCCCTCTGGAGGGCAAACCGGAGGGCATCGCATTAAAATCCCCCACCATGCCAAACCGCCACCTCCTCCTCTGGAAAGCTACAGGCAGGAAGAATACACTTCTAAAGAGCTTTGCAGGCTAACCCACCGCGATTCCATGATCTAAATGTGTCCAGTGTTTCAAAGGAGATTCCTTCGGTCAAGAGCAACTAAAGGAGTTGCCTATGGGACTTAAGCATTCACTCTGATGGCCCCCTCCCAGACAGCCTCTTGCTCTTGAGTTCATATTCATCCTTGTAACAAGTACAGTGGTATCTCGGTTATCAAACGTCTCCATTGACAAACACTTCGGTTTACGAACGCTGTAAGTTTTATGGATCTGTGGTATCATGAGATAGTAAATGCATGCTAAAGTTGCAATTTTAGGGGTTGATTTTAAAGGTCTGGAATGGATTAATCCATTTTGCATTACTTTCTATGGGGAAACCATGCCTTGGTTTTCAAACGTTTCAGAACGCGAATGATCTTCCAGAACGGATTACATTCGAAAACCGAGGTACCACTGTATGCCTTACCTGAGTCTCACTAGTACAATAGTTTGTTAGAACACTTCATAAAAACGGTTAGCGAAAATTCCCTACTGGATGCTCCCACATCTGGTGAGAGGATGTGGGACACTGATCTGCAGTCCTAGGACCAAGTTATGCTCGCTCGCTGACTTAACTGAAACATTGTTGACATGTAATGCACCTTACGGCATCGTCTTCCCTCAGCGACTCAGTGAAAACGCCTGCTACAAACGTGGAAAATCCTGTGAGGCGACGAGGCCCAGAAAAGCATGTACGCTCGACAAAAATGTAGACGTGAAGAAATGTGTAGAGACGTAACTTTGATTGAGTGCAAACCCAGAGAGACTTGCTTATTTGTCTGTGCCTAGAGAGTTAAAATTATAAACATGTGGTCGGTCATGGAGAGCGTCAGTGTGACTCGAAAAAGTATATGTTGGAAAAAAGGCTGATGAGGAGTTTGATGGCCACTGTGGGATCCACTGAGCAGCCTGTTGAAAAGAAAGAAGGGGCTGATCGTCTCCAAAGGTCAGAAGGATAGTGCATTCAGCAGAGAAGCTGAGTTCCAAACCAAGGCCTGGATGTTTAGAAAGATCACAGAGAGAATGAAATGTGAGAGGGTGGATATTCTCAAGATAGCAGGTGCGGCAGCCGCTGGGGACGGTGAGGCTGGCAGAAAACCCCGAAGGAAGGTGATTTACTGCAAAACCATTATTTTATGTTGATGAAGCTAGGCACTTTTTTGTTGTTGCTGTTAATGGATGCCATTTCCTATGTGCATTTCAAAAGATGAGAAAATGTGCCTGGACATACAGCCTCTAAAGAGAGGCTAGCACTAATTTTTGGAGGAATTTATGAAGAAGGGGTTAGGCTAAAACTCTGGTGTATGTATGCCTCCAACAACTTCGAGGCCCTGCAGAGCCTCATTGAAGAGACGGAATACATGTCGTGTAGCATTTGAATCATAAGGCCACCATGACGTCAGGAGCTTTCTGTCACTGGACACTAAAGATGATACAAAGAACATGATTTTGCAATCAACACCCTGATTGAGAGAGAACACAATTGCTGCCAATTACTAACATGATGTCCAGGTGACTTTGTCAGTCTATGGACCAAGGGGTCACTGCATCTTCGAGACATCTCACACACAACAAGGACCACAACCTCCATCTCCCTCCCCTCACCTCCAAATCGTACTCCCCTTCGATCTGTGTGTCTTCCATCTGTAAGGAATCATTTTTCAATTTGCCTCATTAGTTTATTTTATTTCACTATGTATTTTTGGCATTTTGGGGTCTTTGACACACCACTTCATTATTGATTATCAGAGCATACGTGTGACGAAATGCACACAAACATACCCACCAATGAATTGAGTGTTTAAAACGTGAGATTATGTTTTAAATACTTTCGTATTGTGCAGGAATCTTTCGTGGATTATTATGAAATGTCTGAGTTTTTGGTCATTTGAGGGAGTCAGCAGGGATCCCAGGATGAACTAGAAATGTATTCGTTATTTTTCCTATTTTAAATGATGGGTTATATAGGTCCCTGCTCTATAAATAAGGACTTTCTTACATGATTTAAGGAACAACTTTGTTTTGGGATAATGAGGGATACTTGCATTATCATCTTCCTTGTATAAGGGAAGAAACTAAAGCACAGGCCATTTCAGACACCTGTAGCTGGTCTCCCAGAGCAAGTGGTTGAGCCAGGGTTTGAACCACACTCAGCTGCCTCTACGGCCCAGGCATTACCACTGCACCAGACTTGCTCTTAGGTAAGATGGAAACATTTGTCAGGGTAGTAAAAAATAAAAACAAATAAAAGAATCAGAATGGCCCAATCCCTCCGGACTCACCATGTTAGAAAGGATAGGGTGCAACCAGTTAAAAATTTTTCAGTAATTGAAAAACCTAACTGACAAGCAAATACGTTAGAAGGTGTTACTTGTTTTACAACAAGCTCCTCTGCATAGGGCAGAGGGGGCGTTTTTATTGTTAGTTTTCAAAAACTTCATTTTATTGTGAAGTTTCTTGCTCCCAGTGTTCGCAGTATCCCAAGTTTTCCTGGTTTCTTTAAATAGTAAGTTGGCTATTAAATAACACTGTAATTTACCCCAATCGAACTACACATGACTTGGAAATTTAGGTGAAAGTCACACTTAGGAAAAAAACATAATTCATACCAGGGAGTTATCGAAAAGTTTACACCTCAGAGAATGTTCTGGAGCCGCCTTAGGTGAGCTCTACCTTCACCTGACAAATCGAAAAGGAAGAGCCCGCGAGGCCCAAGACGACGGCGGCGAAGGCGGACGCCGCTCGCCCCTCACGGAGCAAAGCCACATGCACAGGCCTCCAGGCAGCAGTGACTCCTGCGCGACAACCGAGCCCGAACGCCCGGCTTCTGACAACAAACAAGAGAAGGAGGCCGAGGAGAGAAGGCTGGGGAGCGGCGGGAACCCCGGGACGGCGGGAACCCCGGGACGGCGGGAACCCCGGGACGGCGGGAGCTCTCCGGGGCCTGAGGAGGCCTCACGTCCCCTCCACCTCCGTGCGGCGGCGGGCGCGCTACTGGGGCCTCGGCCTACCTGCGAGGTACCCACGGGGCGGTCCCAGCGCCATGGCCTGGCGCCTGTGGCCTCCACACACAGGGAGACGCGGGAAGCGCAGGGCGTCACCTCAGGCACCTGGACGCCCTGAGGAGAGCGGCTCCTCCCGGCAGGCAGTGCGCCGGGCGCCCTGAGGAGAGCGGCTCCTCCCGGCAGGCAGTGCGCCGGGCGCCCTGAGGAGAGCGGCTCCTCCCGGCAGGCAGTGCGCCGGGCGCCCTGAGGAGAGCGGCTCCTCCCGGCAGGCAGTGCGCCGGGCGCCCTGAGGAGAGCGGCTCCTCCCGGCAGGCAGTGCGCGGGGCGCCCTGAGCGCATGCTCGGAGCCCAGCGGCTGCTGCAACCACCCGGCACTTAGAGCCACACAGAGGTAGTAGCTTCGACACCGACCACGTTCGGTACCACAAATGAGACAGAGCCTATATGGAGGAGACTGAAAAGCCGTGGGAGCTTACCTGGGACGGGGAGAATTGTCTGGCATCGGAGGGGCCGCTGAGGGCCGTTGTGCATTTCCCCTCCACCTCCACCGCGTGGGCGGGGCCTCTATCCAGGTGCTCGGGCCTACCTGCACCGTGGGGGCAGTGTATGTCCTAGCGCCAGCAATTGGACAAGAAAAGGAATTAAAAGGCATCCAGATGGGAAATGAAGAAGTAAAACTCTCACTATTTGCAGATGACATGATACTATACATAGAGAACCATAAAGACCACCAAAAAACCTATTAGAACTAATAAATGACTTCAGTAAAGTTGCAGGAAACAGAATATACAGAAGTCTGTTGCATTTCCGTACACCAATAACAAACGATCAGAAGAAATTAAGAAAACAACCTCAATACAACCTCAATTTTGATATATATACACAATTATATCAAAAAGTATTAAATACCCAGAAATAAATTCAACCAAAGACGTGAAACAACTGTACTCTGAAAACTATCAGACACTGAAGAAAGAAACTGAATAAGAAACAAATAAATGGAAGGATATACCTTGCTCATGGATTGGAAGGATTAATATTGTTAAAATGTCCTTACTGCCTAAAACAATATACAGATTCACTGTGATCCCTATTAAAATAACAATGACATTCTTCTCAGAATTAGAACTAATCCTAGAATTTATGTGGAACCACAAAAGATCCCAAATAACCAAAGAAATCTTAAGAAAGAACAAAGTAGGTGGTATCACACTCCCTGATCTCAAACTATATTATAAAGCTACAATAATCAAAATAATATGGTACTGGCATAAAAACAGATATGTGGAACAGAATGGAGAGCTTAGAAATAAATCCTTGCTCTGTTATTCTACAACAAAAGAGGCAAGGATATACAATGGGGTATTTATGCAAAAAAAACAAAAACACTAATTTGAAAAGATATAGGCACCCCTATGTTCACTGCAGCATTACTAGTAATAGCCAAGATATAGAAGCAATCTAAATGTCCACCAATAGATGAATGGATAAAGAAGGTGTGGTATAATAATATTCCATGTAGAATGGAATATTATTCAGCAATAAAAAAGAATGAACTCTTGCCATTTGAGACAACATGAATGGATCTAGAGGGTATTATATTAAGTGAAATAAGTCAGATAGAGAAAGAAATACTGTTTGATCTCACTTTTATGTGAATTCTGAAAATAAATTTTAAGAAAGGAATAAACAAAACAGAAATAGACCCACAGATATAGAGAACAAGGTGATGGTTGCCAAAGGGGCGGGGGGGGTAAAAGATGCGTAACTTAAATAACTAAAGTTGACAGCACTCCTAAGAGACCACAGAGTTCACTGAAGAAAAAAGTAAAACATGCTTTGTATGCCTTACTTGGTATATCACTGGGAAAAGATTGTGTTATTTTACATTTTCTATTTGGCATTAAAGGTCACTGACATCTCTTCTTCAGAACCAATGTATCCATTAGGCCCAGCAGTACAGTGTGCAGGGCCCATAAAACTTCTAAGGGCCATAAAAACATTTTTTTTCTTTTAAAACCAGAAGAAAACAAGCACAAACTTTTAGGTGGAAGAAAAAAGTTTTACTATACAACGTCTGACAATTAAGTTGACGAACTCATCCCAGAAAAAGTGCTACATATCTCATTGCTGAATATCACGACGGTCACCTTCGAAGTGCTCCCTTGGGAAGCTATGCACCGATGCCAGCACCTAGTCCACCCTTCAAAGCAATTTTGGAACTCTTTTTCTGGAATGGCCATCAGAGCTGTCGTCGTATTACGCTTGATGTCCTGAATGTCATCAAAATGTCTTCCTTTCAATATTTCCTTTATCTTCAGGTAAAGAAAGAAGTCACTGGGATCCAGGTCAGGTGAGTAGGGAGGGTGTTCCAATATAGTTACTTGTTCCCTGGCTAAAAACTCCCTCACAGACAGTGCCGTGTGAGCTGGCGCATTGTCGTGATGCAAGAGCCATGAATTGTTGGTGAAAAGTTCAGGTCATCTGACTTTTTCACGCAGCCTTTTCAGCACTTCCAAATAGGAAACTTGGTTAATTGTTTGTCCAGTTAGTACAAATTCATAATGAATAATCCCTCTAATATAAAGCAGGTTAGCAACATCGTTACAACAAGTTCACAAACTTAATTGTCAGGCCTCATATAATATTAATGTTACCTTTACACCAACATGTCGTAAAATACAGTTCTTTCTTTTATTTTAATGGAAAAAGGGGACAATGAAGGCAGAAGTGCCTAGAGTCCACGGATGTCACACTGGGTCACTACACTCCCCGCCTCATATTCTCTGTGGCCCCAGCATTTCTGGTCAGTCTCCGTCTTACTTTTCTGGGCAGGAGAGATTGTGAGACAAAGGGAGGAAGCCACTGCTAGTGGATACAAGCACCGTGCACTGTGGCTCAGCATCTTAGGAAATTCTCCAAGAAGATGCATCCAGTGGACCACGCTGCAATTCGATCATTAATCTAACGAAAAATGACCCCTGAAATCATAACATCTATCGGTAAAAAACGGTTACACTGATGGATACCTTGGTTTAGGTATAAATCGGGGTACACCTAAATGCCAAGTCAAGTGGTCAGGGAGTCCCCACCGTCAAACCCTTGGACATAAGGCAGGTGGTGTAGACAAAAGGAACCCAGGGTCTCATCAAAACCGATTTGTGTTGTACACGCTATCTCCTCGTTTCACCCACACTTTTTCTACTTGAAGAGAAACGTCCCGGGCTGCGCCTCATTGCTTTTTCTGCCTGACGCTATCCGCCCGGATGAGGCTTCACTTTTGCAATGTCACAGTCTGCCAAACTAAACACCAAGCCCCAGGTCCCCACGTACGTGTCAACTGCACGGGAAGCATCATTCTGACATTGACCCCCACCCACCGGCGTGTCCCTGTGTGTGTGTCACCAGCCAAATCAATCCCACGCTGCTCCGCTCGGGCAGAAACCAAGACTAATAAATCATTGGCCCGCTCTGAGCCCACAGATGGTAAGTGTGGTTCAATGCAGGTAATTATATCAAAAAATGACTTTGGGAGCAAAAAATCAAAACATGGGAGTATGTGTCTAATAGAAAAGGCCTGCAAAGAGATTTGGGAGTTCTAAAGACTCCGAGGAGCAGGTGAAAGGTCCCCGAGCCTGACAGGAGCCTGACTGACAGAATCGATCCCCTCTTCCCTCCAACGTCGCCAGGCCCTGGATCTGCTCGCCTCCAGGTCCCCCGTGCCAGGCGGCAGCAAGGCAGGGGTTGGAGTATTCCCTCCTGCTTTAATGTGTTTGCAGAAAGGAGCCCCCACCAACCTGTCAATTACCAAGACTGTCAGCCCTGAGAAGGTGTTGGGACAGTGACACGGGGAGGTAAAAGCCTTAGGGGCTAAGTTGAAAGGTTCCCGCTGGACACATTAAACCACTCCTTATGTTCCCACCTCCTGTCCTCTGTTACCTCCCTTTTCAAAACATGCATTTTTCTTTTCCCTTTAATTTTCACAAGGATGGGATGGTTTCTGCAAAAATGTAGCATGGATGACATGTCTTTCTTATTTCAGCCATCATTCTTTTTTGTGATCGGTCCTCCCATAAGCTCTAACCTCCCTCTTGGTCTCTAGCACGAACAATGGGTTGATGTTTTGGTCCTTCCACTATTTTGTGTCTCCTCATAAGACACTTCAAGAATTCTCCTGCACTCTGTGAGAGATAAAAGACCAAGCCTCCCCTCAGATTCTCTCAAAACATGTTTGTTTACTGCAAAAGGAGATTTGCTGGATGTCATTTGGAGCTGGAATTTTCACGTCTGTTATCAGAAAAGCGTTTCTCTGTTTTCTGGTGTAAATGGCAGTATGGCCAAGCAGAATTCAACCATGGTTCTTTGGTGCCTTGTCATTGAATGCCTGTAACAAATACTGTCAACCAAGGAGACTGCACTTTCTCCAGAAACATAAATATCCCTGATGCCCCAAACAGCACACAAGTAGGTTAATTCCACCAACCAATCAATTAAGTGCATTAAAATAACTGAATCGATAGTTTCAGAAAACGTATCCATCATTGCATCATTTGTTAACTGTTTTTAATAAAAACTGTATATAAGGTGTGCATGATCATTCCATACACATATACATAGTGAAGCAATTACTGCAAGCAAGCTAATTAACATACCTATCTCTTCACGTAGCTACCTTTCATTTTTTTGTGATGCCAACACCTGAAATCTACTCTTAGCAAATTTCCAGTATTCAATACAGTATTAACTATAGTCATCACACTGTACATTAGATCTCTAGCATGATTCATCCGACACAAATTCAGCGTGGTACCCTTTGACCAACATCTCCCCATTTCCCCACCTGGCTGCCCCTGGTAACCACGATTCAACTCTCTGCTTCTCAATAACTATTGAGTGTCCACTGGGAGCTAGGCAAGCTGAAAGGCTCTCAGGATACAGAGATAAAAATGTTCCAGTCCTACCTAATTTCCAGGAAATGACAACCAAAAGTTTCCCATCTATGTTAACGGCTCTGGCCATTTTTTCTTTCTTTAACCACAACAAGAAAAAAATGGAATTCATGTAAACAGATGAAAGGTATCTCAGAAAAACAGTACTAGAAAAAGATACATTCTCACCCCAGGTAAAAGAAAGAATCCTACCAATTCATGGTATAGAATTTACCTGGAGCTGTAAAACATATCAAGTGGTATACTTTAGAAATCTGCTGAAGCCTACACATTTTATGAAAAGGCATGGAAGCGAAGCGAAGCACTTGAACTTCAGAAGAAAGGCAGTCAGCATCTCAGAACAAAGTCCCAGGGTAATGTTGCGGTTATCACAGCCCAGCGGGGGAGCCCACAGGTCCAGGCAGTGGCGTGAACTGACCTCACATTTTAGACCCTGATGAAATATTTTAATAGCATTTATTCTACTCCTGCATGTATTCATCATCATTCCTAATATCCACAGGCCAAGGTGAGGAAGATAACAACTGTTTTTAGAATGTGCTTCTTTCTCCTTAGCTTCAGAAAATATTCACATCCAGTGTATGGGGAAGTACCATGACCACAAACAACAGCAGTTCGTTGAACGGCCCAAACTGAGTGGACTCTGTCAACCCCAGAGGTAGTTGCAAGAATTTGTTGTGTTTATAAGCAATACACCAATTCTCACTGGTAACAATTCCTCGAAAAGTGGAAAATCCAACACACACACACACACACACACACACACACACACACACACACAGGTCCAGTGCTAACCCAGATCTTGAGCTTCCTGGAGCCCACACAGACAATACAGCCAACAGCAACAGCTTAATTAGCACCTTTTCATACCAAAGCCTGTCAAGGTGAGATGCAAAAGACTCAGCAGTCATTGAATCACGCAGGCAGCAGTGCCAAGGCAACAGATGAAAAAGGAACAAAGGGAAAAATACTGAGAGACTCCGTTTTACACGTGCCAAATGAAGAGTGTGGCAAACAACCAAATAACCTTGAGTGTTTGTCGGGTTTGTATTACATGAATGGCATCACAGAAAGAAAAGAAAAAAAGAGCATTAAAAGACAACAACAGCAAGAAAACAACGTAAGTGTAGACCAATTAAAACATTCTTAGGAAACAGCCGTCTGAAAACTTTCTACCATTTCTTCTTGGCCACCATCCGAACTCACCTGGGAGAGAACCAAATGTGGGAATACAGTTGGGATTCAGCACAATTAGGAGGTCGTTTAATTGGTTCCTATTGCACATCTCACCCCTGGAGTGGGGGGGTCTGCCTGGTTCAAGACCCCGAGTGGAACTCAAGGTCGCACCCAGGGAGGGTCATTCTCTCACCTCCCTGACCATCCAGGTGGAAATTAAAGATCCCAGGATACTTTTCAAATAGCACAGGGGCTCACCCAGCTGTCTGGCCCCAGTCTCAATAAAATCCAACTTAATGTTCCCAGCTGGGAACGAGCCCTTCTCGAATATAGAAGAGAGTCTGTGCTCGAGTCCACAATTATTAAACTGTCCTTGGAGCACTGCAATTACTTTACAATCCACAGAGGACTTTCAGATACGTGGAGAGTGAGGGATGCTATGAAAAAGTCAACTCCATTGTAATTTATAATTGAATTTATCCACAGAGAAATAATTGGTCACTAAATAAAAGTATCTTCTAGGGAGCAAATTCACAGATGTAAGCTTTACAACTGTCGGAGGGCTGAGGTCCAAGAAAATTCAAATTCCAAAATAATAACTTTAAACAAAAAAACAGAAATTTTGGGTTGAGTGTTCATATTTAAAAAAAAAAAAAAGAAAGAAAAGATTTTCCAAAAGGAACACTTTCAGAGTTCAATCTCCTATGAGTTTGATATACACTCAATTTAAGGTGCCATGCATGTCCATGAACTTTTCCTATGGAGGAAAAGTTTTCTTTTCACAATGAATAGATGTTATGTACTTTGTTTAAAAAGAATTAAGAAAGTTAAAAACCTATACACTGCACTAATTTTATACTAACTTGTTGCAAAGGAAATAATAAGAGTTAAGTACAGAATGTCTTAAAGGAGAACAAAATATTATCGTTTTATACATCAAAACGCGTGTGAACCGCCATCAAGGACAAATCTAAATTTAAATATTGCATTATCATTCATCTTTTCAGTCTATGATCTCGAAGGAATTTCTATAATGTCTTAGCAAGCTGATTTCCAAGAGAAAAGAGAAAAAGATAGAATAATGTGTTATTTTATCTGCTGCTGCATAAAAAAATTGTCGCAAAACTTAGCAGCTTTAAACAGCAAGCATTTATTTTCTCATAGTTTCTATGGGTCAGGAATCTAGGTGTGACTTAGCTGGGTGTCTTGAGGAGCCCAGGGTGTCTCCCAGGTTCATTCAAGGTGTAAGCAGGGTATGGGTGTCATCTCAAGACCCAGTTGGGAGTGGATTTACTCTGGAGCTTGTTGGCAGGATTGTTCCTTACAGGCTGATGGACTGACGGCTGCAGTTCCTTGCTGGTCATTGGCTGGAGCCTTCCCTCATTTCCTTCCACGGGGGCCTCCCCATAGGGGAGTCACAACATGGCAGGTGGATTCATCGATGCAAGAAGAGAGAGAAGAGGAGGAAACCGGAGTCTCTATCACCTAATCTCGGAAGTGACATCCCATCACTTTTTTAGAATTCTGTTGGCTAGAAATGAGTCATTAGGTCCAGCCCACACCAGAAGGGGGTGCGGTGGGGTGGGGGGTTACACAAGGTGTGAATGTCAGGAGATGGGGGTCACTGGAGGCCATCTCAGAGGCTGGCTGGGACAGGCATGTACCTGTGTATAGTGAAGAATGAACTTAACCCACAGACAGGTCTGGCCTCTGTCCCAGTGCCTGGGAGGTCATCTCTATACCTTGGAATTTCCCAAGTGTGTTTGCCATTCACGGTAGGTTCCTGGATAGTCTGTGCTATAACAAGGTGACTCAGGACGGGGACTGGCTGTAACAGAAACACCAACCATGTGATTAGAGAGTTGGGGCTCTGAGTCACATGATATCCACAGGCCTTGCCTGGATGGGACCTGGATGAATGCAGGAATGACAGCCTCATCCACAGGGAGCAAAGACCACATGGCCCTAAGGTCCATGGCCGGGGAACTGGCCACACCATTACCTGCCTAAAGGCTTGTCAAGGAAAACCCAGAAACCTGGAGCTTTCTGTGAAAACTTCTGGTTTTTAAATGTTGGCAACAAAACCATTTTTTTAAAACCCTGAGAACTAAACAAAACATATGGGTGGTTCAGAATTTTGACCTAAAAAAATTAACAAAGAGAACAACAGTTTTTTTTTGTTCCTCTGATCTGTGAAAAATCAAACCAGACAATTCTGGCCCAGGAGTGGCGCTCAAATGGCATGACTCTGTGAAGATCACGTGACTGATTAAATCTCTACCTCCCAATCTTCGCAGACACTGACACAGGGAGAGACAGCCAAGAAACATGCCCTAAAATCATGAGCCTTTGGGGTTGAGAGCAATCTTGAAAGATGAGCTAATCCACTGAAGGAATCCTTTCTACCACTATGTGCATTTCTAACAAATAATTACCCATATTCTTCTTGAATCTTCTGGGGGACTAGTTGGAAGACAACAATTCTCACTGTTTTAAAGAGCTCTAATCGTTGTAAAAATTCTTCCTAACACTGGCTTGAAGCGTGCCTTCCATTCACTGTTCCTATTTCTGTTCTCTGGAACCACATGACAGCCCTACCAATATTCACAGATGGTCTTTCACCCACTCAGTTCTGCAGACTCTCAGGCTTTCCTCTGACAAATGTTCCCAGAATCCCTCAGTACTCCAGTCACCCTCCACTGGGCTGACTTGAGGATGTGAATCTCCCTCTTCAAACAAAGCATCTAGAACTAACAAGCAGGAGATGAGTTCAACGTACAAAGGCCCTCAAACTAAAAATGCCCTCCAGAGAAGGCCAGGCCAGTTTCCCAGTGAGAAAATCCTATAGCGTGCTGCGTGGCCCACGTGGACAGACAACTGAGAGACTGAGATGCAACAGTCAAACGTCTACCTTAAAATCTCCATTTTGTCATTTCAGATTTAAATGACATGCTGATTCTGCATCCCATACTCTCATAGAAAGGCTTCATTCGGAAGTGTGGTGTTTCTGTCCCTACACACTTCTCATCACGTCAAACAGTCATCCAGGGCATATCATCTTTAGCTCTAAGTGGTTCAACATGTGGTCTCTGTAAATCGTTTCCCACATGCACATACAGAAAAACGCACAGATCATTTGTGTCTGGTTCACTGGTTTCCTTTCCACACAGTGAAATGACCTTACACCCATCGCAGCGCCACACCCCAGAAGCCTCCTTCTTTCCCTCTCAGAAGGTAACCACTAGCCTCACTTCTAACACAGTCGAGCAGAGCAGCCTGTTTTGGAATTTCATTTAAGTGCTTTTTTCTGTGTGTGTCCAGTTCCTTTTGGTCAATATCACGTTTGTGTGATCCATCCACATTATTTCATATTGCAGTTGTCGTTCAAGGAGCACTGTTTAAATCTGTGTGTGCCGCATTTACGAAAAGTCTTTCTCTAAGCCACAAGCGTCCGTTTGCATAAGATCAGGCAATTGGCCTTTTACAATTCACCTCATAGATTTGTATGTGGGATTTCCACAATATAACTCGTTACTGGTTGGGCTGTGTCCAGTGATCTCTAAAAGACCAATGAAAGACTTATTTACATCAACATTTAAAACTGTGAGGTTGTGCACGTGGAAATAATTACTCGATTTATGTCAAACTTCTTTGCTTCCTCTTTAAACCGATTCTATCGATGAGCTTCTGTAAGCATCCAAACTAGCGCTGACCGAGGTTATCTTTAGGCTCATGGATCTTCCCCATACGATACATTATTGTTTCCTATAATATGAGAGGCTTTGTTAAAACCTGCATAGAAGGTGGCATTTTTTTTCTCAGCTGGATAATATTAGGAAAAAAATCTCACTATCCATTCAGGTATAAACTGCGTCTCATATTAACCAGTTATCACTTGCGTCTCACTGTTGTCTCTTACTGAGTTTGTCATCAGCTAAGATACCCAAATCTTTAGCAAATGAATGCCTATCAAACTATTTATCCCCAAAGTATATTTACATTTCTACTTACACTTTTAACTAAATGTGAATTTTTACATTAAAATTTTACACTGAGGTCATCTTGCACATATATAACGCTTAGAATTTTCCAAAATGCTTTCAAACTCATGTTCACACCGATTCAATGCAGTAGCCCCGGGAATGAATTATTACGCACATTTTACAGGTATGAACATAATTATCACAGCTAGACTTCACTTTTTTAAAGAGATAACACTCATGTTTTATAAAAGGCTCATTTAAAAGAAAAAGAACACTACCTAACAAAATAAGCAAAAAGTCATGACATTTGAATATTCACACTAAAAAAAAAAAGCAAAGAGTAATAAGCAAGTACATAGGAAAATAGCATTGCTAGAAATAAAAAGCAAATTGAAATTGTAAGTGCCATTTCAGACCTCATAGACTGAACAAGCGAATGAGGGAAAATCCAACACTGATGAAATTGTAGTGAAACTGTTAAATTCATTATTTGCTGGTGACAATATAAATGGCATACATAGTTCTGGAAAAGTAAGTCGACAATATGTTGTTGTTGTTTTTTAATTCCATACCCTTTAAATATTCCCATGTATAAAATTTATTCTCGAGGAAATAATTGAAAAGAAGAAGTCATTTGCAGAAAGATGTTCACTGAAGCAGTATTTACAATAATAAGAAAAGGAAACAATACAGGCTTATTTTAAATAAATAAAACAAAAAAGCTTTGTTCAAGTGACTATATCACCCAATCTCTCTCTCTCTCTCTCTCTCTCTCTCTCGCTCTCGCTCTCGCTCTCGCTCTTGCTCTCTCGCTCTCTCCCCTCCCTCCCCCAAGGCATTATGGGAGAGAAAATTGCTGTTTCTGCATTCCTACCACCCCAGCAGGCATCTCTCTGGTAGATCCCCCAACGCCTGCTGCTGGGGGAGAAGGCCTCATCTCTGCCATTAGCAAACATAACCCAAATCAACATCATTTAGACTTGACCGTGAAATTTGATTTTTCTCTTAGGAAGAAAAACATTCGTTTGGTTCACTTGTTTGCTGGGATGTGCAAGAAATGCCTGGCGGCGGAAAGCTGGGTATTTAGGGAGGTTTTGCACCTTAAACAATCTAGTGCCTCAATATCCCTTCCTAGGGGACAGGAGGAACCTGCTCAGACCACTGAAACATTTTGATCAACGTCAGTGTTTGACGTCCCGACTTCACACATTTCTGGTCACTTTGTGACATGTTTATTGGTCTTGACTGCAAAGAATAGAACAGGAAACTGCAGCCTTGCCCATCTGACCTGTGAGCAGACCAGCCTCACTTTCAGCTTTGTTCAGCTCTGCCTGGTGGCTACAGCCATTTCTACTGTTAACCCCCTCATGTCCGACATGCTGTAAAATTGGGACAAACAAGTCGAGGGCCGTTAAATATATGGCTTGTGGAATTAAATAGGTTACAGATGACTATTCTTTGGTCTGCTAACAATTCTGGAAATTGTAAAAGGTTCCAGAGGGTTGTGTCTTGAGGTTTGTGGCTTATGTGCGGAGTTTTGTCAGGAAATGGCTGATTATGACACCTACAATTGGGCGACTGGCCACCTTGTGTATACAGGTCAACTTCACCCCTCGGGTGTGCAGTCCTGACGGTCTCACGCAGCAGAAAGTGGTGATCAAACAGCACCTTGTTTGCAGGGCCTTTGGAGAACCGAGCTCACTGGGCAGGGCTGGCCTCATCCATCCATGGATTCCTTAGGTGACCAATCCCAGGGACGGTGGCATTCAGATTGGCCCCTGGCATGTTCCCTCTTCACTCCAGGCCCTCTGAAGGTGCACCAGTTTTTTCGTGAAAAAGCTACTTAATAGATTGGACCATTATCGGAGAACGGGTTCTCTGTCCCTCTAGATCAGGGATTCTGTTAACAGCATCTGGGAACTCTCCCTAAACCTGCAGGGGTCTAAAGATGGGCAGAGGTTCTGCAGCTCTTTGTTCTTTCTGAAAGAAGTCTGTGACTTTGCTCCGCCTGGTGCAAATGCTCCGATCTCAGAGCACTTGGGATCGGCTGAAAGCCTTTAAGGAAGGGCATGTGGCAAGACTCAAGCTGCCCAGCTAGAGCCTGGGCGTCCAGCTGACCCCATTTCCCAGCCTCCCTTGCTGACAGGTGTGGCCATGTGACTGCATTCAACCACTAGACTATGAAAAGGAAGATGGCGACGGTTCTGTCCAAGGCTTTTAAGAAGTGGCTATCCTTCCTACACATCCTCTCCCCGGCACTCACGGCAGAGGACGGCAAAAGTGTAGGACATGGTGGAACCAAAAGATGAAAGGAGCTTGGCTTCCTGAATCACTATAGGGAACAAATCTTGCCACCAGCCAGGAACAACTGCTTCAGGCTGTGGAGCAAAAAAATAACGTTCTGCGGTGTTGAACCATCACACACGTTTGTACAGAGTAGCCTGACCTAGTCTAATGCAGAGACTGAGGGACACGGTCACCTTTAAAATGGGCCTCATATTTCAAATATAGTTTTTGTGATGAAGAAAAACATCAGGTTCTCCTTTTACTGCAATGCTTTCGTATTATCACTTTTCAAAGTGCCCGACACATCCCATCATTCCCAAAGCGCCCAACTCTTAGACAACAAAAAAGCTTTTTATTTATAGATTGGCAGCTGGGTCATCTCCTTCAGGCTCCGTTCACAAGGGCAAAAAGTCTTCCCATACTATTTCCCTAAGTACGGCATCCAATTTTCCCTTGAATATGTCTAGTTCCAATGTCTTGACAGGCTTCTGAGCAATATTATTCTACTTCCTGATCGACCTTCATGGTTCAGAATGTTCTTTTCCTCCGTGTCAGACTCTAGTTTTCCTTCTTCTAACTTCAGTGATAACTAGTCAGACTCTGGTGACTGAAACAGCCCCATAGTAAAAATCAAAAACAAGGCGTTAAAGAACTGACATTAGCCTGTATTACGTTCTCCTTGGACGCCATCTCATTTAAGCCTCATGAAAACGGTATGAACAAGATCTCATTTGACAGGCTCTGAGATTTCATAGAACTCGGTCACAGCCACATCACAAGGGGTGGAACTATGCCTACACTCCATCTGGATGAGCCCAAGCCCAGCCCTTCCCAATCCACTTGGCTTCTGGAATTCAACTGACAGAAGCACGCTGCCCACCGATTCACGCTCACGCTCCTCAGGCATCTGAGGAGGTAAGGCTTTGGGTTCATTGAGTATTTTACTTTGGATGGATTCCACTTCCTGGGGCTGGAAGAATCTGGTTTTCCCAAGTACAGGTGGACCCAGGAGAAGCTGAGGTTCGGTGCAGACGGCTGCAATACGGCGGATACTGAAATAAAGCGAGTCACAGGAATTTGGGGGTTTCCCAGTGTATATAAAAGTTATGTTTATACTCTACTGTAAGGTCGGTTAAGTGTGCAATCGCATTATGTCTAAAAACAAAAACAATGTACATCCCTTAGTTAAATACACATTATGGAAAAAAAAAAATGCTAGCCATCATCTTATTGCTGGTGGAGGGTCTGGCCTCGAGGATGAAAGCACAGTATCTGCGAAGTGCAATAAGCTGAATCGCAAAACCATGAGGTGTGCCTGTGTCATAATTCCCTTGAAGATGACCCAGGACAACCTTATGCAGGCAGGGAGTACTGTGGATTCAAGAAAATGACTTTCTCCTCGCTCGACATGAGTTTCTAGAACTAATGTGAAAAGGAGTTGGGAAATTTTGGAAATGTTATATCGGTCTTGACCAGGTCCCCTGTCTGTGTACTGGCGACGTGAGACCAGGAGCCTGGCTGTCTGGCTGTCGCCTCTTTCTACCCGTGAGTGAGAGAAATGGTCCCCACGCCCTCATCACACGTCCTCTCACTCCCACACACAGTCCGTGTTCAGTGACAGGCAGCTGAGCTGGTCTTGGCTGAGGGAGGGAGCAGCGCTTTCTAAGCCACAGGAGAGAGGCATCCACACCCCCCCACTCCCCAGGCAGAGGCTCCGGGTCTTGGGAGCAGGCGGTACAGCCCTGAGTGGGAGGCGGCCACAGAGAGTCCATGCCAAGCTTGTCGCCAGCGCTGGGTAATGAGGTCAATGTGAAAACAACTGGAAGGCACGTTCCCGGAGAAACACAGGCAGAGTGGAAACGGCCCGACCTTATGTTCTAGCATCCAAACCCATCAAGTCAATTGCCAGGAAACATGACGTGACCTTTCAGATGCAGCGAACATGTCAGGGAGGGCAGGCTGCCCTGCTCTTTTCCATGTCACTGCTACCCCACCCCGAGGCTGCAAGTCACTGGAAATAATAGCTCAGGCTCCAAATCTGTGCTCCTTTCATGAGACAGACAAACACACAGACACACACACACACACACACACACAGATCAAGTGTGACACTAGGGCACAAACACACGCATGTGTGCATATATGCATACAAATATACATTCATATACATGTACTGTGTGTATACATTTTCAAATTGATGTCAGTCCCTTCCAACTTAAGAGTTCACATCTTATAGTAAAATATTTGTTCCAGCTTATATTTTGAAGAGAACTCCTCGGGGTCCAGTGCATATTTTTAAATGAGGAATAACCTTGACAGTCTCGTTCTCAATGGCAGCCAGAGATGGACACACGGAAACCTGCAACAAAGCCACTTTGCAGCCCAACACTGACCCAGCCCTGAAGAAGGACGACCAAATTCTGCACTTCCATTTTCTACTCTCTTTCTTCCTTCCATATTTTCCACACCCCATTAGAGCATTTTCTTCTTGACTAGCAGTGGCACCTTTTCTCTCTTCAGAAAACCTGTTAACTCACAGTTGGGGTCCAGACCTCACGCCCGTGATGCCTGCCTTAGAAGCTGTGGGCAAGTGCAACACATAAGCTGGAAGAATAGCCAAAGGGTCTCCAATCAAGAAACTGCTTTTGTGAGAAATATTAGAGCAGGGTCCTTTACACATCATTGCAAAGAATTTGCAAAGAATCGACAGCTCTAAACTTTTTGGCAGAAAAAACTTTCTCACAGAAAATGCTAGCACTGCATTTGGAGTCTGAAAAATATGGTCCTGTTTTTTAGCAACTTAACTTGCAGTGGGGGTAGGAGGTCCCATGTGCCATTCGCACGATGTCGGCCTCCTGAGCAGGCTGGCTCCGCACGGGTTAACTGCATGGCTGTTGCCTATACTGGGCTCCCTCAAATAATAATGTATGCTAAGACTGCTCCCCTCCTCTCTGCTCCCCTCCTCTCCGCTCTACTTATAGCTTGGAATGACAAATAGGGGAGCTGGGAGGGTTTGCGGGAGCTGTGAAATGTGCTCTCTACAGATTACCAAATATTTTGAGCAAAAATTAGAAAATGTGATCACTACATACAACTGTTTCTCACTGTTGGAGGGTGATTTTTGTAGGTATAGTCTGGCTCTCGGTCGTGCTTTGTGGATCGCCGAGCAGAAACGCTTTGCTGGAAGTTTGCATCAAGGTTAGCTCAGCAACAAGGAGGTCGGGGCCTGGGCAGGGGTGTGGCCAGCTTTCCGACCAAGCTGGAAGGTTGGAGCCCCCTAAGAGGATGGAAGCGTGGAGACGCCCCTGGCACAGAAGTCCTACAAGGCCTGCTTTCTGTAGGTAAGCCCCACGAAATTCATAAAATCGGCAAATACCGGAAAAGTCATGTGGGGTCAACGTTGCCCTTGAAAATCTCTCACGTGGCACACTGAGTTGGGTGAGAATGATCTAGCGATACCACCTAGGGAGGGCTTACTAAGTGCCAGCACTCATCTAACTGACACAGGTATGACTGGGAGTTCTAGGTCACACCTTGAGGGGTGGAGCAATGTGGTGCCACTTGCCCAAGGTCACAGAGCCACAAGCAGTGGAGCCAGGATTCAAACACTGGAGTCTGACTGGAGTCCTCACTCTAAACCCTTACTTGACTCCCTCTCAGCATATGCAGTTTGCTGTGAACTACCCAGGACATGATTGTGTCTGCACAAAAATCAAATGTCCACTGAACGATGGGAATGAAGACAAATCCTTACTGTTTTCCAGGGATGAGCCTTCCTCTTCCCTGAGAATGCCACTGAAGTTATCGTTTTCCTCTTGGATGCTCAGGAAGTGGAACCTGAGTGAGTTAGGTGTTCGCCCGACGTGCCTGCACTGCGTGTGATGTGATTTTATTCAGGCCGGGCTGGACGGCACGGGAGCCTGCCTGGGAGCGCCTCACCCTTCCCCAGATTGAAGCGCAGCGATCGAGGGCTCGGGCAGCAGGTGGTGGCCCCAGGACGTGTGCCAGCTACACTCGGAACCCAGGCTCCTGCTCGGAAACACTCCGAGACCACATGTGTGACTTGCCATAGGCCGCCGTCTTGTTCGGGATGCTGGTCCTTACACACCTGACAACAGCGGCATCCTGAGGCTCACCGCTGCTGTGAAGGTACCACAGTTAACTACGCCAGCCCCGTTCAACCAGGAAGGAGCCCTGGGCCGCTTACATACAGGTCGCTGTGGAATTGCTCCTGTTGTCTTAAGATACCTGGCACAAGTAAACCCAAAATCTGGGGTTAGCAACATAAAGAACATGAGGCCTGCCCTCGACAACCAAAGAAGTAGTGTAAAACTCCTTCCTTCACAGACAACAATGGGGGACACGAAACAAGGACACGGGAGAAAGCCTATGGCCCCTACAGGTACAGCAAGTAGTAACCACAGCCCGATTCTTAGTCCAATTAGTGTAAAACCTTACACCAAAGGCCCATTCAGGTCAGGTCAGCCATAATCCACTGATGTTTTCTGTCGCCCAGTCGGTGTGGTAGAAACAATTACTCAACCCACCCAACCACCTCAAGGCGCAGGCCTCCATTCCAGGGCTGTTCCTTCTTTATCCCACACTCCCTAAGCCAGAAAAGGCAGGCGTGGGCCTTTCCACTCTTACTTGACGTCCTCCTCTGTTTTAGGGCAACGAGCTGCATGGCACACTTTCATAAGTGAAGGACGACCTTCTCCACATTATAGAAAACCTGGGTGATCTGAAGCTCCCGGTCTTTGTCCTGGTTCTGTTAAAGAATTTGGAAAATTCTTTCTCTCTTGATGCCAACAGCATCAACCCCAGATCTAATCTGAAGTTCAAAGCTGAGCAATGACTCATTGAGGTAACAGAGCTCATCCAAAATCTTACCTTTAGAGCTGAGATTCGAACCCCGGTCTGTCTAGCTCTGACGTACTACAGGAAGTTGCATCCTCCTTCCTATCACCCCCTCTTTCCACCCAGTTCACGGTAATCAAATAAGTATTAAACGAAACAAGGCTGATTGTCCTTGAATTTCTGACCATTCCTAACAAATCTGGTAGAGGACCAATTCCAACACCACACTCCCTCGGCAAAGGTTTCAGATCACAAAACGTAACTGGCTGATTCTGTGCCTCGCACTGTGCCTCAACTGCTGTGTCAATGGGCTTGGGACACCGAGGCAGGCCTGACCTTACTGACATGACACAGGTCACCCAGGTAACATGCTGGAGGGAGTAGAACTCATCCAGTTACTTGTGTGCCATCCTTTCCTCACCGTGCATTGCACCGAGCACAATGTACAGATGCAGATAACTAACACCCTCGTTCTGACTGAAGAAATTCTATCATCAGAGAACACAGAGCTCCCTCAACACTCAGGGTTAATCCAAGGGACACCGGAAACCTCACTACCATGAATGAGGACAATGAACTGGCATGTTCAGCGGGCAGAAACAAGCCCCGCCCCACCCACCATGACAAGCATAGTTTGCTACAGATCATAACCAGACCCCAAGTCGGCTCAAATGCTTCTTCTTGGATGTAAAGAGATGAGCACTGGGGCACCTGTGGCATAAGGTGTATCTCAGTGGAAAGTGGAAGGAAGATGCAGCCTCGGACCTGATTCCTAGCTTGCTGATTCTCCAACAGTACTGGTTATCACTTTTTCCTTCTCCGTGTTCACTTTATGACCGTAAGGTGGACGAGAGACGAACACTAAGCAGCATTAGCCAGAAAAAGCAGCAAAAAGGAAAAATTAACAGCCTGGGAATGCAGGAGGACACAGAACCAAAGTAGTAGAAATTCCAGAAAGCAGCCTGGGGACATTTAGTGTGAGACTATCTTGCGAACACCTAGACAGCGCACTGTTTCACAATTTAGGTTCATGACAACTTTGAGTCACAAAGAAAAGATGAAATTACATGCATTTTAGGAAACGGTGAGACATGCGTCATCCTTATTAAAATATTTTCCATCCAATACACGTTGTATAAGGTTTAGAGTAAAAAATAAATAAAACAAAACAAAACAAAAGCCCTGCCCCAATCACCCCCAAAATGGACAGTAAGAAAGATTCAAATGCAAGATTTTTACTGAATATAGTGTAACTTGAAAAGTCTATTGCGGTGGCATAAACATTTCATCACCCAAATATAGCAGCACCAAATAAAAACAGTTCTGGGAACGCAGCCCAGACGATATAGGCCTCTAATCACATTTTATATTATTTCCCAAAGTGATAAAGAATAAACTGATCAACATTTTTTCAAGTGAGGAAAATACAGGCAAAGTGAGTCGGGATTACCGACAGAGCTTCAGTCACGTCCTGTATTATTTACTGAGGCCTAAATCTATTATGCATTTTCTGTTTTGATCTGAACTCTTGGAATTGAGAAAGAAAAACATTTGAAGCTTGGGGTTATGGAGGAGACAGAAAAACAGATACAGTCATAACCATAAATCCTAAAGCATGTGGATAAGTGGAATGCTGATGCATTGGAAATAAAAAGCCACAGCAAGGTGGTGGTAAAACAAACACACCCTCCTACATGATAGAAACAAGGTCTCAAGGTTCCATTCATGGGAAAGGGTCGGTCGATTTCTGCTCCATAGTCATCACAATTATTATTATTTATTAAGACCTATTGTATAATGGATGCCTGAGGCACCAGCCATAAATGAAAAAGAACTTAAAAAACAAAACCAGTGCCAAAGGCCTTATGAAATAAGAAGAGTCTATAGCCAATTTAGCGAAGATAGTAATCGGAACGCTTGCTTTCCTTTGTGCTCCATTTAATGGTTCCAATCAACATTCTTCTTGGCCTTGGGGAAAAGAACCAATCATGCTGGCCGACAAGAACACAGGACTACAGGACAGTTATCAAGGACCCATGGAACCCCTGAATATCACAAAAGTTCTACCGATATTAATAACAAGTACCCATACGTGATAATAAACATTAAGAATGAATCACATCAAAAATGGAACAGATGACAAAGAAAGACCCTGTTCAATTTTTTTTCTTAATTGGGACAGTGTGTTAATATTTTAGCTGGGTCAATATAACTAAAACAAGTAATTGATTTGGTCATGCCATTGATAACCAATAGATTTAACAAATAACTAACTAACTTGTTTTGTAGATGCAAAAGATCTGACAGCATGCAATAAATATAAATGGATGGATGGATGGATGGATGGATGGATGGATGGATGGATGGATGGATGGATGGCTATAAGAACAAAAAGAGAGGGAGAGAGATGGGGGTTCAAAGAGAGACAGAACTTTTTGCTGTTTAGATCTGCCCTAGGTGCCCAAACAGCCAATGAGCAGGCAGGGACATAGAGAACTCCTCAAGTGTCACACAGGACATATGTGACCTGCCACCCAACGTGCCAAAGAATTGGCCAACTGGACAGATCTCAGGGTGCCCTTCATGCCACATGGTACAAGGTAAATCTTGGTCTAACAAGATAAATCTCACTGGTTCATTCCTTTCATTCTGTGGGTCTCCACATTCCCAAACAGTCACAAGACAACACAGGATTTCCACACTGGCTTTTGTTTCCCCACAAGTTCTGAATCCTTCAAATTACCATCTGTCAGAGAGTCTTGTCAGATAATGAAGAAGAAGAAAAGGGGGAGGGAGGGAGAGGGAATACAACAAGGAAAGGAGAAGCCCTATACTATGTGTCATTAACTGTTGGATTGTTTTCTCCACCTTTCACTTCAAAATTATTCCAGGAAAAAATGAGTATTTTTCATCAACCGATGGAGAGCATCAAAGGTACTTTTGAACTCTTCTAATGAAACACAATTACTTTATGTTGCCTTAGGCTCTTTTCGACCAACAGAATGTCAGTGTCAAATTCTCCAATTAAAAGGGACATTTTTGGAAAAGACGAATAAAAACTTTCAAGTGTAAGGTTGGTTTAGCAGTCATGCTAGTAACCAAAACTTCCTATCAGCTGGCGTGGCAGCTACTGTTACACGGTGGAAAACACCCTGGGAAGTCCCGAGGTCCTGGGTTCGAATTCCAAGTCTGCCGTATATGCCGTACGATTGAACAAATCATCTATCTCCCTAGACCTTAGATTCCCCACCTTTCAGATGATGGCTTTTCAGAATATCGGGCAGTGAATTTCTTTTTCCAACAAATTTCATCTAGAGTTTCAATCCACTCAAAGCATCTGTTTGGGCTGAACAGCGTCCCCCACACAGGTCTCCCCCCAAAATAAATATATGTTGAGACCTAACAACCCCCAACACCTCAGAATGTGACCTCATTTGGATAGGGTCCTTACAGAGGTAACCAGGTTAAAAGGACGTGATTAAGGCGGGCCCTAATCCAGTACAACGTCCTTATAAAAGGGGGACATTTTATAAGGAGAGACATGCACAGAGGGGAGACGAGGGGAAGAGACACATCCTGTCCAGCAGCCTGAGGTGACCAGAAGCTAGGAGAGAGGTCACGATCAGATGTTCCTTCGCCCCCGCACCTTCAGAGGAAGCATGGCCCTATCAAAACCTCCATTTTGGACTTTTGGCTTCCAGAACCCTGCGACCCTCAATGTCTATTGTCCTAGCCACTCAAGTGTGGTTCGTTGTCACGGCAGCCCGGGCAAACTAATACAGCATGAAGGCCCAGTTGCAACCTTCCACTGTTTACAGAGTCCATAGAGTACAACCCAAACCTCCTGAACTAAACGACAGCTAAGAGCCCGCACCTCTCCTAGCCCATGACACCCACTGTTCTTACATGACGCTGCGGCCCTGTGACACCCACAGACGGACACGTCATTCCATGACACGTGCATGTGAAATAGCTGATGTCTTCAAGATTATAGCAGTGTGTACAGTTTATCTGCTACTCTTAACTGTAAATTTTAATTGACCTCAATATGCTGTGCCCTACTCGTGACAGAGAAAAGGGAAACCTATTTGGATCTTGATTTTTAAATAACTGGTGACAGAGGGACAGATAGTAATAATTATATTTTAGCCTCTTGCAGACTCTCTGAGTCTCAGGGACCCGCAGGGGTCCCCGGACCACCCTTTATGATTGCTGCTTTAGAAGATGATCGAGCGAAGTGATGCAATCCCTCAACAGGGCTGCATGCAGGTGAGTTTGGGCAGTTCTTGTGACTCGAGATCTCTGGTTTAAAGCGTCTCTTTTCTCTTTGCAAGCCTTCTACTCTGCCCCCTGCAAAAAGAACGTAATAGTAAGTTCCTGGTCAGGGCAGCGAGGGTGCAGGTGCTCAGGCAGTGTCATCTGGTGAGGGGGCAGTGCCTTCCTCAATCCCAGTTTAAACTCGACGAGGGCATCTTCTCAATGTCTACGATAAACACTTAGTGCTTTTGTAATAAGAAAACAAAGTCATTTTCTAGAAGATGAAAGAAACAAGAAGGAGGGAGAGACACAACATCCAGAACCTTTCTCCACTTTTCCCCTTGACAATGGGGGCCCCAGCAGCACAGACCAAGATGGAGCAGGATGGGTGAACACGAAGGCGCCACGAGGAAGCCCACGGCCCCACTCACAGACAGAAAATTCACATGACACGGGTCAGAATGTGATTTCCTGTTCCAAAAGAGAAAGGTCTTTTTCTGAGTTCGTGTTTCCTCACTGATGGGACTGAAAGGCCAACCTCGAGTCAGGAATAGAAACAACATGAAAGGAGAATAGAGCAAGACCCTTCAACAAAGACCCCAACGCCGCCTCCCCTGAATGTGACTCAGTGTCACTGAGTTCCTGCTGACGAGTAGAGTGACAACCCCCAGGACCCTGAAGCTGTCCACTCGGTCAGATAATGAAATCGTCCTCAAAGCAGAAGCAGAGCAGAGCACAAAAGGCGGGTCCTCGCTAACGAGCAGCAGCCCGGTGTGACAGCCTGGGCCGCTGGCCAAACTCTTCTGTTTCCAGGCCTTCTGCTTGCCAACTGAAGTGGCTGCGAATTACTAAGTCCCCCAAATATTTCTTGGAATACATAATGTAAGCGCTGCCAGCTCTGGCCACTTCCACCGGTTTCAGAAGCAGCAGAGTTAAAATGTAGTGAGAAGGAAGCACGTTCCAGATGGAGGGCATCCCAGAGGATGGGAAGTACAGTGGCTGCAGTCACGGAGAGGGACGTTCATTCTAAACGCCGCTTCTGACCTCTACCGTCCCTTCACCGCTGAGAGCCGGGGAAGGGGAGCCTTCTTCTACCACCATAAAGAATACATAGGTGTTCAAACTTCCAGGATGTGTCCCTTAAAACAAGCCACGTCATATTTACACTCACCTGTCTTGGGGGGAAAGGATAGAAAGTAGATTTTAACTGAAACAGAGAATAAAGGGTGAAGCAAATGATAGCAGAAAAGTCCTGGAATCCTGATAAAATGTCAATTCTTTAAAAAAGAAAAGAAAAACAAAACATGAAAAACACTCCTTTAAAAACAGTCAGATTGAAGCAGGCCATTCACTGAAAGCACAGTGCCCCACGCTTACATACGTCACCACAAACTGTTCTCCCGGCATCCCAGAGGGGTATTTTTACCTCCACTTTCCACATGAAAACGCTGAATTTCGGAGGTGAAGTAACCTGCTCTCTGATATATAAATACAGTCTCAAACACATCATTACTGGGGATCAAAACAAAACAACATGCAATTGTCAAGGGACCCCGTCCCTTTTTCACCAGAAGACGAACTTTCCCAGAAGCTCCACCCAGGAGATTTCCACTTAAGTTTCTCTGGCTGTGACGGTGTCACCCATAATTGCCAGACTGCCTGGTAAATTACATTCTTCAGTCTGTACATTGTCCCCTTGGGGAAAAAAATCAGTTAATAAAGAAGGAGAATGGATATCAGGTCACACACCAGCAGTACCGGCCGCAGAGTGTATCCAAATGACCACCAAACTTCACATCGGGAAAAAATTAAACCTCAAGTCGGCACTGAGGCAGGTAGCATTCCTGTTGAGCATGGTCTCTGCCAATTCACCTCCACCAAGGCCCAAGTGCCTGGGACCAGCAGACACGTCATCCGCCTGGCTCCCTCCAATTGCTGGGAAAGTGTGCATTTCCACGTAATTACTGATTTCCTCAACAGATTTGAAGTCTAACTTTATCTTCACTTTAATCCAATTTCATGCCTGGAGCAGAGGGATTCCAGCAGAAGTTCTTTCTTAACCTCCTGATATCATTAATTATTGCTACACTGGGAGTTACTGCATGGAACAAGCAGGTTTTTAAATAGAAATCATTTGTCTCTCAGCAGGGAGACTAACGGCTTTATTTCCGAATACTCAAACTGCCTCACTTGAGTAATCGGTCTTGGTGATCTCCCTGTGCTCACCTCCGAGCAGGATAAATCCGTCCTCTTTGCTTCCCAGATCAGTCCAATTTGCCACCTGTAGCTGGAGGCGTCCATTTCCTCCTTTCATTGTTCAATAGGGTTTTCTAGAAGGAAAGGCCAGCTTTTCCCTGAGCGCTGGGCATTTGGTCATGCTTCCTGGTGATTTCTGCTAAAGGAAATCCCCTAACTCATTAAAAAAAAAAAAAAGAAAAAATAGATTAATTGACCAGTTCAGTAACAAGTCGCTCCAGGACCCAATAAACTTTGCAAAGAATACATTCCAATTACAACTGTGCTCAGCGGGAACCCAGTGGGTAAGCCAGCATAATCTTTCTTCAGCATGCAGGAATTTTTATATTTCTTCTCAGTTCATGTCACTCTTTTGCTACAGCGTGCGTGGGCCCCGGATGGCGGTTCCCCCATCCTGTCACTCTACCGGCCACCGTGACTCTGTGAAGCCAGAGGGGTCTCAGAAAGAGTCATCCAGTCTTAACTGTGCAGGAGCCCTCGCACTGGACATTTGGGTCGAGGAGGGACACTTGTCCCTGAAGCACAAACATCTGGGAAGTGGTCAGAGTCCGAGCTGGCGGTGCAGCGGCAGCCAGCTCTCCACAGCGGGTCAGCAGGAAGCAGGGACCTTGGTAACTAGCCTGATGGCCAAAGCAGGCAGAGAGAATGCGACACGAGGCCCTTGCTGAAAACCTCAGAGGAGGGTGCTTTGTGACGGCGCTGCTCCCAGTAGGACGAGCTATACCGTCATCATCTGGAAACCTCAGACACCATAGAAATATTCCCCCTGAAAGAACACCAAGCAGAGACAGTGTAAGAGATTCCACGCAAAACCAGATTCCAAATTAAGTCAACACCTGCATCCGATGAGCCACCTCTGACCTAGAACTTGTGGTTGCAAAACACCAAGGCCAGGACCTTGCCTGCCTCTACAAATAAAATATGACTTAGAAATACACTTAAAGTACAGCTACGGCATTCTAAATTCAACTGCTCTTTTCTTGGCTGTTTTCCCTCAACATTTTTCCCCCATTCCAACGTACCCATAACTGGTCTCACTTTCTATGCAGGCCTAGAGCGCTGGCCCCAGCCATGCAGGATGGACAGGGCTTGTGGTTTTGTTTTGTTTTGTTTTGTTTTGTTTTGTTTTTTTCCCACGAGAAAAGGCTAAGCAAACACCATGGTCCATGCACACACTCAGGGAGGTGCCCCTGCTTCTGGAAACCCACAGCTCACGGGCCTCCACCGACCAGCTCTGTGCCTCCAAGCATGTCCTTGTGGCAGGTCAGCGGCTCCTCAAGGTCATTCATCGACTCCAATTAATCTCAATAGTCCCAGGGATTGGCACAGGTCCAGAAGCTGGTAACTACGGAATCGGGATTTCTCAAGCTCAGCACTATTGGCATTTGGGGCCGGACCATTCTTTGTAGTGGGGACCGTCCTGCCACCGTGGGCTGTTCGGCAGCCTCCCTGGTCTCTACCCACTAGATGTGATGCCATTTGCACCCCCACTGGCTGTGACAAAGACATATCGAGACATTCTGTCTGGTTGGGAACACCACAAACGCTTATGAAAAGGAATGGCCACTGGAGTGTCTGAAGGTTTGGATGCACCAATACTGCTTGTGAATTCCAATTTCCAATAGTGTTTCCTTCCCAGGTCAGCTTGACCTCACAATCTGTTAGAAATAAGACTCCAGGGCTGGAGACAGGGGCGGGGGATTCCCTCCTTGTGGTCCATTCCCCAGGCTCTCGGGCAGTGAATGAAGTTCTGCGAGAGCATCGATGCTGTAGCCCAGGCCCTGCTTGTCTCGGAGGCAGCGCCTGCGGTGGTGGCACTGCATGGCGCCCCTGCTGGAAAGCTCTCAGGCTAAAGCCCACAGTCGGTGCAACTTGAGTCTGCCACGCTCGCCAGCCTCACTCCCCATCACCCCCCATGGGCCCCTTACCTGCCAGACGTGACGCCAACCTCCCGGCATTCCCCAAGCCCGCTCTGTCCTTCTCACCTGGGCCACTTCGGCCCTTGCGCCTGCAGGATGCCTTCTGCCTTCTGATGGTTAGACCTGGACTCTGAGCTCAGCCCCGCTCCTCAGGCAGGGGAACCACCTCTCCCAAGGCCTCCCCCCCCCCCCCCCCCCCCCCCCCCCCCCCCCCCCCCCCACACTGCTGCCAACACTGGCTGGGAGGGTGCTGGCTGCTCCAATACTGACTGGACGTACACATTCCAGGAAAGACTCTGTTCTTTCATCCGGGGGTTAAAGCCTGAATCACAGCTGCTGGCCCCCCACCCACACGAAGCTGCGCTGTGATGAACTCCACGCTCTGAGGCAATAACAGAAAGTTAACTTGTGTTTTTACACCCGTTAGAAATAACCATACTACCAGTTGATTAACTGAATTTGAGGGTGCTTTTTTTTTTTCTTTTTTTTACTGGTTATTTGGCACAGGGAATAATACACAATCAGAATTCTTGGTTCTTGAGACCTTACAGTAGTATTCAAAGCAAGCTACAGATATTCAAAATTACCCACTGCAGTGGGAGGTGTTTTAAAAAAAAAATTAAGTAAAATTGGATCTACAGCACCAATGTTAGTGACGGTTTAAAACATTAATGCAGGTTGGACGCCAAATTATTTTGAAGGCTCTACCAGAATTCTACTTGGCAGGAACAAATCCGCATAGGCAATTAGATACACGTGCAAGTATTTAACTATAAGACACCACTTACACCATTGAAATGCAGTGGTTCATCAACTAGCTGCCCGGTGAGCAGGGCCAATGAGGATTTGCCCACGTTAGAACAAAATGCTGCCTACCTTTTAAAATGCCACCTTTATAGCATTTGGGGAATACAAACAATTGAGCTAGTAGTAGGAGGAAGGTAAAAAAGGTTGAAAGAGATGTCTGAATTTCAAATTCTCCCTGGATTCCAAAAGGCTGGAAATATGCCAACTGTACACACTTACCTACATATGTCTCTGTCACTAATCATGTCTCCTTAGAGATTGTGAGTCACTGCAGAGGCTAAACACACTCAAACACATTTTGCAGTTTGCGTGGATGGCTAACCATTACACATTTCGTGTAAAAAATGAACACTTTCAAAAAATTAATTAGCATACGGAAGACCAATTTTCATTATATATATTAAATAGTAAGTGCTAATGTGTGTATAAACATACACACACACAAATGCGGAAGATCTGTCTATGGACATTTGTCAGGAAGCCAGAATTCTCCAGGCTCTGACTTGACCCCTTGTCCTGAACGACCAAACGACAGGAAATCCAGCGCGATGTGCAGGAATGAGAACTGGGCTGGAAACCGGAATGGAGGCTCGAGTCTGGCTCTTTTCTTGACTCGTGTGTGACCCTCGACGAGCTAGCCCCACGGAGCCTCAGTTTCCTTGGTGGCGAAGTGGAGAAAACAGTATCTATCTGAGAAGGCTGGAGTGAGAACTGAAGTGGAAGAAGCCAAATGCTCACTTCTTTCCTTTCTTCCTTCGAGAAGGAGGGAAGCCAGTGCCCCAGTCGGCCCCTGGCCAGGCCCCCAGTCTCCTAAGGGGCTTGTCCACAATGTAGGGAGATTTCACTACGTTCCCAGAGCTGTTAGGAGTGGGCCTTCAAAAGCCACGCATGTCCTCTGAGACACATTTCTAAATTAATAGGACATTTTATTCCATATTAGCCTGACATTGGACAAATGCTTTGACAAGTGATACAGCGAGGCTGGATGCAGTAACACGAACGACTCCAGTACTAAGTTACAGGCATTCCAGCAACGCTAAGAACCAACATTTTCCAAGAAAGGTACGGCACGTTTTAGCCATGATACCCATCGGTCATGCTTCTAAGTTTTCAATGTAGCAAGCCCTTCAAATTCCCTACCCCAAATCCATCCAAAGAATTTTCCGATACATACGGTACTTCTTTCTCCTGAAGCCCACGTAGCAAACTCACACAGCATTTTGTCTGTGGTTTAAATGCTGCTGTGCCTTGTAAAGATTACTCCCAATGCTAGAATGCACCTTATCTTCTCATTGGTTGTTCACCCACTTTGCAAAAGACAATTTGATCCTCCAAAATCTCAACAGAGACACCGTGTCGTGTCTTCAAGCCGAGAAGCCGAGCGCTCACATCCTTTTCCTTCATAGCCAACACCAGACAAGCCAACACTGCTCCCGCTCCTCCCAGCCCTGTTTCACTCGGGAAGCAGGGCAGTGTGGATAAAGGCAAAAGATCCAGCCATTGGAGCAACGCACCCTATCTGGCTGACTCACTAACTGTGTGACACTGGCCTGTCACTGAGCCCCCCCTGAGCCTTGATTTGCTCATCCACAGAATGCAAATGCGATAGTTACATCTATGGCTCGGGGTCACGGCATCCTACTGTGTGCAGTGGGAACAGAGGCCCCCAAAGTGCTCAACACTTTCTTCGGCACAACTGGAATACTAAACACAGCGTGTGAACCTCACCCCCTCGCTGCCATGACTGACAGTCACGCAATCTCTGGGGAACAAAAGTCCTCTGTGGAACTTTCTCCTGAAATAGTAATGAGGGGTTTCGACGCTTCAGGAAACCTTGGAAGGGTTTCTGGAGACACCCTCACCTGACACCTCACAACATGACATTCTTTTGGTGGCTGCGCTGATGCAGCCATCCAATTCCTGCTTTTGAATGTGAGTGTATTTTTTAAGTGTTTATTCTGAAATGATTCTGTAATCGCAGGAAGGTGCAAAATGAGCAGAGAGCCCTGTGGGCCCTCCCCCAGCAGTGGCCTCGTGTAGAAGAGCAGTGCAACGTCAGGAAAGGGAATTGGGGACAGCATGGCTAGTCAGACTGCAGACCTTATTCAGTGTAACGAGTCTCCCTGCATTCACGGCGTGTGTGTGTGTGTGTGTGTGTGTGTGTGTGTGTGCACACATGTGTGTGTCGATAGCTTGATCCATAAATAGCTTCTATAACCACCACGACCATCAGAACAGAATGTCCCATCAGCACACAGGAACTCCCCCTGCAACCGCTTTACAGCCACACCCTAATACCAACTTTTAAAATGGATGGCGGTTCACAGCAGCGTAAGTCACAACAGATAAAGGCGGAAGCAACCCAAATGTCCACCGACAGATATATGGATAACCAACACACGGCATACACGTATACACACACGTGTTCTGTGTAAGCTGAGTGTTACATTACTTAAGAATTATATATATATATATAATTTTGGTATATATATATATATATATATATATATATATATATATATTCCATATATAATATTCCATTGTAGAATATATTTCATACATATAATATTCCTTTGTATAATGGAACATTATTCAGGCTTAGAAAGGAAGGAAATTCTGGCACATGCTATACATGGATAAACTTTGCAGACACCAGTCATAAAAGGACAAACACTACGTGACTTATGTGAGGTCCCTAGAGACACGAAGTTGGATGGTGGGGGCCGGAGCGGGGAGGGGAGAACTGAGTTGTTGTTTAATAGGTACGGGGGTTCAGTTTTGCAAGAGGAAAAAGTTGATTGGTTGTACAGCAACGTGTATATTCTTAGCAATACTGAATGATATACGCAAAAATGGCTAAGATGGTAAATTCTATATTATGTGTATTTTACTATGATTGAAAATAAAGATAAATAAACACAGAAATAAGACTGATTGTGATTATGTCGCCTGCAGGCAGGCACTTCAGGTGAACACGTGTGCCATCTGAGGAGGGCAAAGCAGGACACAGCATTTAAACACACCGCCCCTGGCCTCAGGAAGACCTGGGTTCAAATCCCAGCCTGGGATGTTAACTAGCTGTGTGGCTTCGACCAGGCTCTTCGTTATCCTGTGCCTCCGTTTCCCCATCTGAAAACGGCAATAATTAAAGAACAAACCTCAAAGGGTTTTTAGGAAGATTAAATAAGGTGAAGGTTTTGAAAGGTGCCTGGCCTGTGTTTCATGCTCAACGAATGCGAAACCCCGGCCTGTAAGGAGGACCAAAGCCTTTCCTGCAGGATGGGACCTGGAGGGGGCGGGGGGCAGTGATTCTGAAAGGGGCCGAGGTAAGGAGGTAAATCGCCAAGCAGAGCAGGGAAGGACCTGTGAACCCCAACTCACCCCAAGAGCACTCCAACTATTCACCCAACCCACCGCAGTTTTATCACATTTCCACTGATTTTAAGTCAAAACAGTTTGGTGGGCTTTTTTAAAATTTCAAGCCTAAATCCCACTTGCCCTGCATTGGTAGCTTAAAAAATGTGAGAGGTCAAAGAAAATATAGGCCAATGAAAATAACATTGCAGCAAGAAATTAATTGCAAAGCCTGTTTAATATGACAGGGGACTCCCTAAAATCCTATTACATCGCTCCCTGCTTCCCCTCTGCTTCTGTGCACAAAGGCCAGCTTCCCCGGTGCATTGCGGCATTAATTTGACATTTCTGGCTCCAATTAACCTTACATTTCAGCTATTTTCTAAAGATTGTTCTTTTAATTTGCGATAAGGTTATTTTTTTTTTATTGGTGTTCACTGGCTTGTGCACAAAGGCCCGTTGTAGAAAATCCAGCCCAATTTCAACTTTTTTCAAGATAACGCACTGTCTGTCATCCACGCTGTGCCTATCTATAAGCAGGAGAGCTGGGTAAGGGACAATATTCTGCTACATGTGTTAGTGTGGGCCAGGTCTGGATTCCAGCAGAGCTGGGTGGGGGGACTGTAGCCTGGCACAGAGGCCTTGTGAGCTAGTAGCCCGCCCACCAAGTCAGGATCAAGGACAATACAGGGTAAAAACACACTTGCCTCTGACAGCACATCTGGATACAGAGCCCACATTCATCTCTTACCAGCTGTGTTACCATGGGCAACTCGGCTGATACCGCGGAGTCTGCAAACGATGGCAGGTGGGCCAAGTCCGGCCCATCACTTGGTTTTATGAATAAAGTTTTATTGGAACACATCCATGCTCATTCATTTACTGTGGATGGCTGCTTTCTCACTATAATGGCAGAGTTGGGATGGAGACCTCATGGCCCTCAAAACCTAAAATATTTACTATCTGGGCCTTCCTAGACAAAGGTTACCAACTTTTGCTCTAGAGGAATGAAAGAGAACAAGGTGGCCTCCACTCTTGGAACTGTGGCACCCCTCCTTTTCCACCATCTAGCTTTGGGCAGTGGCTGGACTCTTGAGGTTTGATGGCTGGGGAAGACATCTGTGAGATTCCTCCCTCTCTGCTGTGCCACAAAGCTGATTCTGTGGATAATGACCCCCACACACACTCGACTGGGGACCCTGGGGCTTAGAATTCTTAGCTTCAATCATTTATTTTCTGAGTTACCCGAACTTTAAAAAAATCATCTTTAGAGTTGAAGCCCATTACGGGGTCAGATGTGACTTCTGCAAACACAGGATTTATTTCCCATAAGGTATTTCGAGCAAGGGAGCCTTCCTCCAACTTCCTCCTCTAATCTGTCACCCTTCGCCTTCCTCGGGAAAGGTACTATGCTATGAACAACACCTGGCAGGGAACAAAAATGAACCAGACAGGAGTCCTTCGCTCCACGATGCCCACACTCTGGTAGGCAATATACACACACAATAAAACTTGCGAGACAAAGTGCCACCCAGGCAGCAAATGAGTGTCTCTCTACCACTCACCGTGCGGTCCAGGGACCAGCAGCAACCGGGTCACCTGGGAGTTGGTGAGAAATCGGGCATCGCAGGCAGGTGACTGCTAAACACATGTGTTAGCTGCGTCCTCAGGGAGTCAGAAGTTCAAGAGGTTTATAAAGGGAAGACAATTAGGAGCAGGAGGGGGAGCATTCAGTCTGTGATACAGATGTGACATCTGGGAGAGAAGGTGGGAAGGGCAGGAGAGGGAGGGAGAGAGGGAGGGGGGAGAAGGAGGATGGGAGGGAGGGGAGAGGGAAAAGAGAGGGAGGTGTGGAGGGAGTGAGGAGGGGAAGTAAGAAGAGTCTCAAGTCTGGGTGCAGCCACGAGAAAGCCATGACAGCCAGCAGGAGACCCAAATGAGCTGGTACGTAGCTATCACTTCAGTGGGACAACCTGCCCTCTGCCCCCGTCTTTATACTTGTGCTGCCTTTACTTCCCTTTGGCTCTGATTTCCTCACATTTCTCTTCTATTTTTTTGTTTTTGTTTTTGTTTTATGAGCCTCAAAATCTATGTGTATAAACACGCCACTTAAAAAAAAACCTCAAATAAATCCATTTTTACTTATTGAATTTGCGTGATCTTTTCTCAACAGCTTATCCGTGTCATTGGACATTTGGACCATTTTTCTACCATCGGGTACATAAGAACAGCGTTTTATAGCCGGAATGGCAGAGATCATTCCTCAGTGCTCGTAACGTCATTCACCACATAGCCCTGCTGGAGCAATGCCTTATGTTCCCCGGGAAGTCAAGAAAAACTTCCCCAGCTTGTGGTGCACCCAACAAGCGTTAAAAAGATGTATTTTTTTTCACACTTCAGGCGCCAGATGCTGGGTTTTAAAATACCCTGCGCTGTGTGAACTCGCTTTCAACATCCAATGCGGCTTTTCCAAGTTTGAAACGAAGTGACTGAGAACGACGTGAGCAGCAAAAGGCACACGGCAGAGTGACATCATGTTACGGCGACATAGACATGGGCACGTGGGGCCATTCATGCCCAGAGAGACATGTGGCGGTCCTTTCATGATGCTGGACCCCCGACCCCAGCAGGCGCACACACAGGCACACGCACACATCTGTTACTAGATACGCCCACAGAAACGCTGTGTGTCTTCTGCAATTCGTGTGGGATTTCACACGTGGTGGCAACATCTGTATCCGAGGAAGAATGCTGCAGAAATATCCGATGAAACCAAGCAGCTGTTCTTCCTCTTTTAAAAAGAAACAGCCCCCGGTCACCTTGGAAATCGGGATGATTGTGTATCATTCCAATTCATGACATTTCAACAACCAAGAGTAGCTAAGAAAGTGGTTTCACTCAAAAGTATGAGCTGAGCGTCTGGAGGACCGGGCCTGCTGGCTGCCTGGAGGGGCACCTGAGGGGGGGGGCACTGCTGGTGACATGTGTCCCTGGGCCCCCTGCTCAGTGCACGTTCCAAGTGTAGCCTTTGTGACGGGGCGTGTCCTTGCAGTCTTTCCACATGGGGCACCTCAAAGGCAGGCAGGCAACACGACAGAAAGAAACCCAACTTTGTATCCTCAGATCTGGCGCTAGTCACAGCTCTGCCCCTGGCTCCCTGTGTCCCAAGTGACTTCATCTGGAAAACAGGTCCCCGGCAGCTCCTTGCATGGCTTCAGCAAGGACTCAACGAGTGAAGGCCCAATGGGCTTCACCACCTACACAGGGCACGCAGACCAGGTCTCCTTCCAGAGCACATGGCGGCCACCAACGGAAGCACAGACCAGGGCCTGCCTGGTCCTGAGAAAATTCAGGAAGTCAAAGGCCTTTCCTAGACTCGTCTTCTAAAGTACTTCTTTCCAGGGGAAAACGAAAACCAATTTTAACATTTCATCAAGTGGACAAAGCCTTTTCAACTATAGTACGACATGCCCTTCCCACCCTACCGAGCTCCTGTAAAGCTCAGTCTTGCGGGAAATCAGACTCCTGCCTAGTTTTTGTTGTTAAGCCTGATCCAGTTCATCATTTTAAAGCTTTTAATAGTAATACTGTAATAGCTACAACTACTGAGCACTCACTACACACTACGAAATACTAATACATGCTTTAACCCTCATCACAATCCCCACTTTACAGATGAGGAAAATGGAGGCACACGAAGTGAAGTAAGTGGCTTCAGGTCACACAGCTAAAAAGCAGTGGCACAAAGAGCCTAAGTGAGGACCGTGACAGGTCACGCACGTTCCCTGTGCTGGTAAGCTCTTCCCGGCGCTTCTTCAGAACACCCCACCCCACCCCTTACGTATTTTAGACCCACAGGAACATTCCAGGGAGCACCTGATGACATCAGGTGGTGCAGGTGGAGACAAAGAGGAGGCCATGATTATACTGGCGTCCGGTTTCCTGACAGTCAAGGCCTGTTGTCCCAGCTTCATTACTAACAGCTTCCCCTTGCACTCTTGGAAGTGGCCAGCTGGGGACAATGAACTGTGGTCGCCCTAGGGTTAAAACTTTTGCAAGGACATCTAGACATTAAGTGAATATGAAGGGTATTCCAAGACTGTTCCTCTGGGGCAAAACAAAAAAAACCTGGCAGGCTTTCTCTCAAGCTTGAAGATTCTTAGGTACCAAGTCCTTTCTCTAAGCTGGATTATAGGTTAGAGTATTTCTCTATAATTGAAATACCCACTATCTTCATATGCAGCACCAAAGATCCAGGGGTCCTGGGGAGTGGAAGATCATTCAAAAATTCTGTTTTAAAACTTTGTCACTCCTCTTTTAAAGAGTTTGTGTGTGTGCAGTTCTGTTTTGTTTTGTTTTTCAGTTATACTCCATTTACCTCTCTCTTTCTAATGTGTTCCACGAGTGCAGCTAGTAACTAAATGAGACAATTATTGAAACCTTATTTTAATTGCATAGTTTAAGACTACGTTTACACAAAAACTGATCAATGCTTATGTTTAATTGAGTTAATACAGAATTCCATTTTATAGAATTATTTTCAGTTATCTCTGGACCCTATAGCTAGTCGATAAGAAAGTTGAACATAAGAGTAGAAGCCCTAAATCTTACCTATTTAAGTATGATACTGGGGTTAATAATAATTAAGGCATATTCACTCATCGGTGTGATGATTTCTGTTTAAAGGCAAAATTTTGTGGGAAGAATTTGCCACTCGTTTCCAGAGGGCCACCCCAGCCCCCAACGGGACCTTTACATGAGGGACCACAGAGCCAAACCTAGAGGTACCGGGGAGGAAATAAAGAACCTTTGTGGGGTGCAAACCTCACCATGCAAACAGCTGGAGTTCCAGAGGCCAGAACTCTCTCCGGGGACCAGTGGGTTTGCAAACGGCGACCTGAAGACAGCCAAGGCCCAGCCATTTCCGGCGCTTAGCCCAGGAACACAAGGCAGGGCCGCTCAGGGGAGCTGCTCTGCACACGGCTTTCCCTGGGCCTGCCCCCGGTCTAGGCTGGGGAGACTGCAGGCAGACAAAAGTCTGGATGAGAGAGTTCCAACTTAATCAACCTTAAATAAAGCATCATTTCCCAGGAACAAGGCTTCTTCTCCGCTACCTTATACCTAACACAATTACCCACATTTCCCATTCTTTCCTCAGAGCCCCAGAGCTGGAGCACGCGTTTCCTGTAAAATTGAGACCTCTGACCCCTGCTTCGTGCGTATCGCAGGTTGGGGCTCCAGATTATCTCCTTCTCATTGAAGCTAGTTTCACTCAAAGGACAAAACATATAGGCCTTGAGCGCTTGACCCTCCTGAAAATATTTAACATCTGAATTAAACCGGCAGGCTTTGCCAGAAGAGCACTTCACATTTTATGTCTGAGGCTATTTCCCCCCAGCACTGAATCACTAAAACATAAGTAGATAACGACAGTGCTGATAAACTGTGTCCCCTGAACTAAATGCCATCAAGCAAATTCTTGATTTCCCCTTTTTCACAGCAAAAGTATTATAAAGTGTTCTACACCCTTCCTGTCCCGGCTGGATTCAGTTATTCTGGAAACAAACATTAGCGTTCAAAATGAAAAGGGGGGCTATTAGCGTCCTAGGGGTGAACCCAGAAGCAATGAGGCAGAGAGGAGGACGAAGGACGAGAGACAATAAAATTATACAGCCATCTTTGTTTACTGTCCTTATGGGATGAATGCCAAAAGGCCCACTCCACAACTGACTGCAAACACGAATAATGGGGCTTACTGGACGTTTCCAGAAGACATGCCTGGACCACCTTTTTCCCAGTGAATCAGTCAACAATATTTACTAAGCAACTGTATCACAGAAAACATGCTGCAAGGTGCCTTGGAAGAAAAGGCAGAAAAAAAAGGAAGAAGAAAAAAAGCAAGCAGGGTATCTTCCTTAAGAACCATGGGCGTTCTTTTCACTGGTGAACTGCACCCCTATTTCAGGCCAAGTAATGGGCCAGACACCTGGCGCCATAAGGAAGAGTCAAATCTTACCCCGGGCTGTAGGAGGCCGGTCCTGGAGCACCTGCCTGCCCCGGGCCCGTCCAGCCTGTGGCTTCGGTGGCCGTGGGCTGGTAGTCCCGTGACCCTGGTCACAGCTGGACGTAACAGTGCAAGACCCAGATCCTGGGTATAACACTGAGCCTTCCGAGGTCTGGCGGGAACCAGCAGTAGGAAGTCTTTCTAGAGAAGCTGCAGCCCAGACAGAGCAGGCAGACGCGGTCGACACAGTGGCAAGGCCATGAGGCTGGGGTTGCACAGGGGCGGGCGAGCGGGAGATGGAAGCAGACACCCGCGAGGTCACACGCAGCCTGCGAGGCCAGAGCTGGGGGTGACTGCGGTCCCCAAGGGATGCGACGGGACCCCGGGTGCTGACCGCACAGCGTCAGCCTGCATGGCTCTCTCACTAAGTGCAGCACTGAGCGGACACTTGGAGAACCAAGTGGGGGGCACAGTGGGCTGTGTCTGGCCTGTGCCTGACGAGCCTGAGAGCGGGAGAGACCGGGAACCAGGCAGACAGTCTCCCCTGAGGGTGAGACAGGGACCCCGAGAGCAAGCCCCAGACGGCAGTTGTCCTGGGAACATTTTTAAAGGGATGACATTAGAGGTCTGAGCAGGCAGACAGGTGGAGAAACGGAGCCTGAGGAAGGTGCGAGAGCTGCCCTCTGGGTGTAAGTACCACCACGCCCTGAGCCATAGCTCTGGCGGCCCCACAGACACACCTGCAAGGTGAAGGCACGGCAGCTTTGCAGGTAGGCTCGGCCCAGAGAGCTACTAGCATCTCACAGTGGCGTCAGCCAGGTGCTGCAGACTGAATTGTGACCGCCCCCCCAATCCATATGTTGACGTCCTAACTCCCCAATGTGTGGGTTTTGGAGATGAGACCTACGGGAAATAACTAGGTTCAGATGAGGTCCTGAGGGTGGGGCCCATAGGGGGGTTAGCACCCTCAGAAGAAGAGACACCCGAGACTTGGCTTCCTCTCTCTCCTTCTCTTTCCCCCTCCTTCCCTCCCTCCCCCCTCTTCCCCTCCCCTCCACGTGAGGACACAGTGAGAAGGTGGCCATCTACAGTGGGGAAGAAACCCACGCTGCCGGCTCCTTGACCTTGGACTTCCAGCCTCCAGAGCTAAGAGGAACTAGATCTGTGATGTTTAGGCCCCCGCGCGTGGTGTTCCGTGGTGGCACCCAAGCTGATGAAGACACAGAGAAAGGCGGCTCTTGCCTCCTTTGCCACCCTCCCCCAGAGGTGTCCGAAGCCAGACGTAGCACTGGGGGGAGGAGCAGCAGGGACAGCAAGTGCGGTGACCGGGGCCTCCCCCAGGGCAGGCAGCTGGCCCTGGTGTGGGGAGCAGTTTTAGCTTGAATCAAACTCAGGGCGTGGACTGTTCCTCAGGACTGAGCACCTTCATTACCGATGGAAACAGTTCGCTGGAGACGCCGAGGACCTTCTGCGCCTTCGGTAACGGGTAAGGTCACGGAGTCAGGAACAGGCAGGAAAGTGGGGAGAAAGCCGAGCTGTGTTTTGACCACATCCCCAAGTCACAGGCTTTGAAGAGCAAGAACAGGAAGAGACGGGGAAAGCCTCCCCTGGGGAGGCGGCCTTCGAGTGAGGTCGTGAGGATTGAACGAGGCCAAGTCAGTCAGCGATGAGGAAGGAACGGAGAAGGTCAGGCCGAGGACAGGAAAGGCCATTCATGGCCAGAATGTGAGCTGATCTAAGCAGGGAAGTGGCATCAAGGCAGTGAGGTTTGGGGACCGTATCTCTGAAGAGAATGAGAGGGTCAGATTGGAAGTGAGGAGACCAGCTCAGCAGCTTTAAAAATTCTGGAGCTGAACACAAGTGCAAACAGAGGAGAGCTGGCCCAGCTGAGGCATTCAAAGGCACACAGTGGGTGGCATGTGACACAGAGTAACAGCTTTCCCGCTCTGGAGGTTGGGAGGGTGGGGCACCATTGACCTGCAGAGCAAAGAACAGGTGTGAGGAAGGGATTTGCATGAGTCAGGCTTCCCCAGAGAAACAGAACCAACAGGAGGTATAGACGTCAAGAAAGAGATTCATTCTAAGGAATTGCCTCACGGAATTTGGAGGCTGGGTGGCTTAAACAAGAATTTCTTTCTCCCAGTTCCGGAGGCTGCAAGTCCAAGACCAAGGTGTCGGCAGGGCTGGTCTCTCCGAGGGCTCGCTCCTTGGGCTTTAGACGCCGCCTTCTCCCCATGTCCTCACACGGTCGTCTGTGTGTGTGTCTGTGCCCTGGTCTCTTCTTATAAGGACACCAGTCAGACTGGATGAGGGCCCCACCCTCAGGACCTCTTTGTAACATAACTATCTTTTAAAACCCCCTGTCTCCAAGAACAATCCTGTTCTGAGGTAGGAGGGTTTGGAGTCCAACATACTCATATGAATTTGGTGGGCACACAATTCAGTCCCCAACAGGCACCAAATCCAAAGTTCAAGGTTTGAACAAATTTGCCAGAGCCCAGGTAAAGGCCCAGCCCCTTGCGCCCACAGCTCATGGTCTGACACCCAGCAGAGCTGCAGGTTCCCCCAATTCCCTCTCCACTGTCCATCAAACCCCACCCTGCCCCGCCCCAGTTGGGACCCAGGACCCTCAGCACCGGTACCGTTTCCTGAACTCAGACACGCGGCGTGAGCCCCATGGAGCTCCAGACACCTCAGTGCAATCGGCCCTTCTCTTCAGAATTTCAAAGGAGAGCAATATTTAGCGGTTCAAGCAGGGCCATGGGCTGACATTAAGCAAATTTCAAGGGTTATTTGAAGTTAATTGCGTTTAATCATATAATGATTTTATAATTAGGCATAGTGCTCTTGTTTCCATACTGGTGGACCCAGGCCCTAAAGAAAAGGACCCTGCCAGGCAGGGAAGGGCCGGGTGGCAGTCGGGGGCAGTGACCCGGGCTAGGGAGAAGGAAATGGTGTGAACCCACAGAAGTGCTGTCATGCACATTGGGCCCCAAACTGCACTGGCCACGAGGTGGGACCCTAGCTGGGGCCCCCACACCCTGTTGGATCTGTTGGTGGTTTCTGCGTGTTTGTCATGCTTACGTGGGGACAACATGTCCCATCTGTGCTGAAATGAAGCTTTGTCACCACAAAGAAACACCTAAGGGGACCAGACTCATTGTCAACTCCACAAGTGCTACTGCAGACCAGACCCGTGAAATTAGCAAGGCTTTTAGTCCAAAGTATTGACTTAACCCAATCAACCAATAGCACTGAGCCCCTGGGCAGTAATTAGCGATAACTGGTTGTCAGGACTGAATCCTTGCAGGTCTTTAAGGCAGGAGGGTGTGGGTCCCATGGTCCCCTCCCCCAACCAGACTCCGGTGATAAGTTTTGCTCCAATGCCACAGCATTTTCTCACCTGGGACCTCACTGTGCCCCTGAATAATGGAATTAGGAATGACTCACAGAGTCCCCTAGGAATGCTTTGGGAGGCTGGGTTTCTCAGAGAAAGCCCAACACAGGGGGTGTGGGGGGTGGGGGGGTTCTGGGAGGAGTGAGGGAAGCCTGACTGAGCAGTATGACAACATGCAACTGTCACCGTGTGCGTTCCAAAAAAATCAGGTAGTATTTTCTCTTAATTGTATGACCACAAACTGGGAGGGGCATGGAACAGGAAACTCACTATTCGTCAGCTTCTCACAGCCACTGTCCCAGGTCCCACACGCTCAGAGGCTTAGAGAGGGAAAGTCACCTGCCTGAGGCCACACGTTCAGTGCCAGGGATATCTGACTCCACCGTAACACGCCAGCTGGCAGGTAGAAAGAAGACACGATGGGAAAGCTGGTGAGTTAGTGCAGAGCCCACACCACTGGGGAAAAAGCCGAGACACCACGGACAGAGTCCAGCCCACTGTCCTCCCCACGGACGTCTCAGGCTCTAGCTCACAAAAATGTGCGAGGATTACGCGAGACACACTCACACTTTTCTCTGCCTACCAAGCCCTTTCCTCACAGAGGTCAAATTCACCACATGACTAGCATTCAAGGGAAATGAGTCAATGAGAAAAATGCACCCAAGTGAGAGTATAGACTCCAGACTCATAGGTTTAATTATTTAATGACAGAAACATTTTTAAAAGGCACCATGCAACCCAAGTGTCCATCAACAGATGAATGGATAAACAAATGTGGCCCATCCACACCATGGAACAGTACGCAGCCTTAAACAGGAAGGAAATCCTGACACACGTAACACAGGGAAGAACCTTCAGGACATGACACTAAATGGAATAAGCCGGTCACAAAGGGACACATACTGTACATGATTCAACTTATATGAGGTCCCTAGAAGACTCAGGTTCGTAGAGACAGAGGAGTAGATGGTGGGTGCCAGGGGCAGGGGGGAGGGGAGAATTGTTTAATGGGGACTGAGTTTCAGTTTTGCAAGACGAAGGGTTCTGAGATGAGATGAAAACGTGAATGTGCTTAATACCACTGAACTGTACACTTAAAAATGGTTAAGATGGTAAATTTAACATTATATGTATTTTAACCATAATACAAAATTTGGAGGGAAATAAAAAGGACCACGTAAGTCAGGGCCTGTGCTATTTCCCAGAGCCCCTGGACACCCCCCAAGGCCAGTCACCCCCAGCGGAACCTCCATGTCTAGAACACGCGGGCTGAGGCGGTAGTGCCCGAGGCCAGCCCCAGCCTCGTCCTCACCCCAGAGAAGCTTTTCCCTGCTGGATGCTGAGCTCTGGACTCAGCTTCACTTGCGACAGCTTACCTTGTACAAGGTCAGGGTCACAGGGTCGGGGTCAGATTCCCGGCCAGTGGTATCAGTGCCACGGGGACTGGCCCTGACAGCCCCATGTGCACTGGTTCCCCCCCACACCAGGCCTCCACCACTGCTGCACGTCACCTTTCCAGTTCCCCACGTCTGAGGGAATTGTGACACGTCGTGCCCCACAGCAGACAGTGCTGTGACTTCACAGATGTACCATACACTGCCTCTCCTGCACACACGCACACACACTCAACCCCTCACTCAATCCCATCACTGTCCTCCTTTGGGACCAGATCCTGCCATCGTCACCTCTTTCCTCTGTGCCTGTCACTGCTAGGACCAAGAACTTTAGCTCAAAAAAAAAAAAAACTCCAGGACACACCTGTTGAAAATATAGACTCCCGAGTCCCGTCCCAGGAGATGGTGCTTCCCATAGGCCTGGGGCCGCATGTCTGTGCTTCTACCTGATGACCTGAGGTGGTGGATGAGCTGGGCCAGAACCACTCCTCTCTTCACCCTGAGAAACATTTCTTCTCTTCCTGTGCTTGCAGGTGGGGAGCTCTTCTGGACCTGAAGGCTCTGGAAGGTTGGTCTCGGACTGTCTGAGGTTTCACGGGTCCCTGGAGGTCCAGAGTTAGCTAGCAGCAGCAGTCCCGTCACACCGGTGGGTGGGAAGGTAGACTTTTCTTATTCTGCATGAGCGAGAACCTCTCCTCCATCAGGAGGCTCTGGAACTTTCCACATGGGGCCAACCTAGGTCGTATGCTCAGCTCTCCACTCATCTTAGCCACCAGGGGTGGTTACCTGCTGATTCCCCAGCTACATCTCCTCCCTCCCATGGTGGGCGGGTGGTTTAACAAACTCAGGGCCCTTAGGAAGGAGGAAGGGGGACTGAATGGTGGGTGGATGACATCAGCTCTTCTCAACACGAACCCTGGGCCAGATCCCCTGGCAGATGCACGGTAAGAAGCCACACTTGCTCTGTGTGACACCCCTCTTCAGAAAGAAAGCGATTCACGTGGGAGCGTTATAAGCCGATCCATCAAAGCCAGCCCTTCATCGGTCACACGGACTAGCCGGAGTTTCTCAAGTGCTTTGCTCTAATCTAAGCACCTGATTAAACATTAGTAAAGGTCAAGGTTATGGTCCTAGGGACCTCCTGACAAAGTCACTCTGTCTCTCTGCCCCGGGGACCCTCCAGTTGTGAAATGTGTGTCTTCTCCATCTCCCTGTGTGCCCGTGGCTGTGTCAGGGCTGAGGGCCGAGCAGATCAATGGCCTTGGGCTCACTTACGGCGGCATTTCCAAGGCCTCAGCTTGTAGGAACGTTGTCAGGTTTGGGGCGCTCCAGTTCGCAGAGTTTTGCTTTCCCACAAAGCGTGCATAGACCAGAAGAAACAGAGGGTCCACGTGCTGGGATTTCTGCATTCGGGCCACCTTTCCTGAAGGTTAGCGTTATTGATTACCCACACCTCAGGCCCTGACAGCTAATCAATAGACCCTCTGACCCAGATATGTGACTTGGCCTGTGGGGGCTTTAAAAACAAGACGTGAACATGGCAACTCTGGTTCACGCTTTTCATACCCGAGAATTACATTTTTTTCCCCAGAGCTGTAAAGCCGTTTCTGCTCAAATCACCCCAGCCATTTGAGGAGTGCGTAATCATAGGGTTCTGTTCATTTTTCCTGCTGGAGAGTTCTGCAGCCTCCCCCGAGCCACGAAGAACAAGTGACAGGCCAAACTTTGGGAAAGTCTATGCGTGCTCCCAGAGAGCTAGGATTCTGTGCCGTCATTCTTTAGGAGGGGCCACCCAACCTCAGTGAGAGATACAGGAAAGCATGCCTCTAAAGTGGGGGCAGGAGAGCAGGACGAGGCCAAACACTTAGCAGGGGAAGGGGGTGGCATATCGAAGCCGCTGATATGGTGACCTTCAGAAACAACAGGATCACGGCTGGTGGTCATGACACTGACCTTCAGCAGATGGGTGTAGCAGGCTAGGATGTGGGGTTGAAGTGCAAACAGTGAAAGACTCAAAGGCAAATAGAAGACAGAAGCCTCTAAAATTTTTACTGGTATCACCTCCTCCAGGACTCCTGGCACCACTCAACACGCTGTTCAGACCAGGAGCCACCTCTCTGGCGTGCCCACACTTCCCTGGACATATCTGTGACACTTTCTGTGAATATACACATTGCTACCCCTTCAAGGCTGTGAATCCACTGAGGTCGAGGGTAGGAATCGTAACCAGTTCACATCTAAATCCCAGCCGCAAACACAACCAGCCCCTAAGAGACTCTCAACAAAACCCACTGAACGAGTGAATGGATTTATTGGTGGGGAGGGAGGGAGGGAGGGAGGGAGGGAGGGAGGGAGGGAGGGAGGAAGGCAGGGAGGGAGGGAGAGAAGGAAGGAAGGAAGGAAGGAAGGAAGGAAGGAAGGAAGGAAGGAAGGAAGGAAGGAAGGAAGGAAGGAAGGAAAATCCCTTTCCTAGAAATCTGCAAAGGAAAACTATAGATACAATAAAGAGAACATAGACTTTTGCACCCAGAGTTGGGTCCAGGTCTTGGCTCCCCTAGCAGAGTGAGTTTAGGCAAGCTATTGTCCCTTAGTTTTATCATCTTTGCCCCTCAGTTTTGTCATCTCAGTAAGAGGAAATACACAGGCCTCCCATAGAGAGCTGTACTAAGAGTCAGAGACAAAGTGTACTCAGTGCCTGCCTGGCACAGGGTGGCACTCAGTAAGCTGTAGTGATTACCAGTGTTTGCCTAGTCTTGCAACGGGATGGCATAGCCAAGTCTGGATGTCTGTTATCAACCGAGGAAAGGTTAACCTCACAAAGTACGCCAAGGTCATTAACATTATCAGATCACCAAAAATATTACACCACGATCTCTCTCTTCACAATCTTGAAAAGGATAATAAACTCTGACCATTCAATAGGCCATCAGTCAGTTTCCTGGAGGAACACGAACTGATGAACAAGGAAAGCCCAAGGCACTGCCTCTGTGTAAATGAAGTTACAGAAAATATTAAGCTGCCCCAAATGCCAACACTACGTATCAGTCAGCAGACGCCAGGCTGTGGTGTAGTAACAAACAACTCCAAAATCTCAGTGGGCAAAAAATTGTGTCACATGTCCTTTAACTCAGCAAGGGGACGCCACTCAGAGATCCAGACTTACTGAACAATTACTAAGAGAGCTTTGGAGGGTCTCATATTTGCAATTAAATGTCCAGTCTGTGGGTGACACGGTCCATTCACAATCATTGGCCTGAACTAATCACTTGGCACCACTCGACCTTGAGGGGGCCAGAAAGTGCAATCCTAGCGTGTGCCCAGAGCGGGACGAAAGGAAAATACTTGGGTTCTTGCACTAATGAGCACCACAAAGCATAAGAGGAGACATTCTATCAGCTCCATCCAAACCTGCCCTGGACAGTGGGGCCACCGGAATGCCCGGAAGGCAAAGGCATCCAACCCCTCCCAGGGTCTAGCAGCTCAGAGCAGACGGGATCACTGCCGAAGACAACTCTAGTTGGCATTTAGCCCAGCTCTGTCGCACTGCTCTCTTTAGAAGTCATTGCATTCATACTCACTGTGTGTGCACGTCACGTCACAACACTGCTTGTGTCAGGAAGAACAGGCCGGAGCAGCTCAGAGAATTAGGATTCCTGCACAGGGTGACAAAGTGCTTCTTTCTCTAGTTTGGAAGTGAGCTTACACATGCACAAAGCAGCAGCAATTCCTCTGGGCACATTTCTCTGCAAGGTATGGCTGGGCGTTATTAGCAGCAGCAATGCCCCCTGCTCCCCCAGGCTCACAGGGGACTCGGGAAAGGGCCTCATTTTCCAGGTCAGGATCATTAGGAATTTAACTGGCAGCTTGGTTTCGGAATCTATATGTAGCCCCATCCTCCAAGGCCTACATAAAATTGACTGTGGACCCCTGTTCCTTGCCAGGTGGAAAGTTCAGTGCTCCCCAAGATATCTGTGGGCCCCCATTCACAGGGGCCCCTATGATGCTGCTTCCTTTCTCCCTGGTCCTGCATCCCACCTGACAAAGGGAAGCATGAGCCAGGCGCAAAGGTGGGGACCTGCCTGCTGTGAGGGTAACAGCAAGAGGTGTGGTGTTGCCAGAGCAAGGGGTGGGGGGGGAGCAGCCTGGAGAAATGGGCTGGCGGGGCTGGGTCACAGAGGGTCTGGGCCACCACAGAACGAAGCTGGACTTTATCCAGCCTGCAGTGGAAAGGCAGGGAAAGATTTTGAGCCAGGAATGAACATGGTCAAAGATGCACTCTAGATGCATCCTGGGGCAACTGCATCCTAGAAACGGCTGAGGAAGTGAACAGAAATGGAGGGAGAGTCTGCATGGGAGGCGCCTGTGAGAGCTGCTGAGAGGCCAGGGGTACGACCTGGGGTCGGGAGGAGAGAGAGCGGGGTGGGGAGCAATACCTGGAACAAACTGAGGAAGTAAAGTCAGCAGGGCTTGGGGACTGCAAATGGGGTGAAGGAGAGGCAGGAGTTCCGAGGGCGATGGGAACCGGTGGAGGCAGAGGGATGAGGAGGCCAGGATGAGTCCGGAAAGAGCAAGTCATCCAGCTGGGGCAGAGAGTGGAACGTCCTGGTCAGGGCCTGGAGGGCTGGAGCGGTGTGGGGGAGACCTTGTGCTGAGTCCCGTAGGGAAGGGGTCCCTGAAGATTTCTTAGCAAAGATCCAGCACGACTTGACTCCTCACACTGGCAGCTCCTGTCTCTAGACTGGGATAAACCAACATGGACGCACCTTAGGGACTAAGTTCCTTGAAAACCCAGAGAACAACATTTACATAAGAGATGTGGTGATTTTAAAATATGTCCATCAATTCCTCAAAACTGCTCCCTTCAAAAGGTGGAAACTAATTCGCCTCTCCTAAACTGAAGTGTTTCCAACAAATAGAATTTGGGGGAAGAAATGGTATCTGACTCCCAGACAAGGTCTCAAAAGGCCGTGCAATCTCCCCCTTGCTCACTCTCGTGGGTCACCTGCTCCAAGGGAAGCCAGCTGACACTCAAGCAGCATTGTGGAGAAGCCCCTGAGGTGAGAAACTGAGGCCTCCAGCCAACAGCCGTGTGAGTACGTCATCTTGGAAGTGGGTCCCCCAGCCCCAGTCAAGCCTTCAGATGACCGTGATGCCAGCTGACATCTTAGCTGCTACCTCACAAGAGACCCTGAGCCAGAACCACCCAACTAAGATGCCCCCAAATTCCTGATTTTCAGAAAGTGTGTGAGATAATAACTGTTTTTAACCAATATGTTTGGGGGCCGTTTTGTTACACAGCAGTGGATAACTGATACTCTGGGATGCCCAGGAAATAGTTGGAAGACAGATGATAAAGGTAGGAGGAAGGAGGCCTGTTAAGACAGCTCTTGTCAAAGTTTAGGACAGTCATGAAGAGCTGAATGAGGTGATGGGAACACACATGACTAATGACAGATGGAAACGCCAGGGGTCTTGGTAACTGGTTGACCAGTGACCTGAGTGACCGAGAGGGACCCAGAAGCCTTTGGAAATGGAAATTATGTGGATCTGTCACTGTCATCATAAACATCGTCACCATTGTTAGTTTTGGTGTTTAAAACAGTTTTCCTTTCAAAGACTATCTTCTCACAAATAGCTTCCTCTAAAATAATTTTACTTCAAGGGGTTTCCAAACTTGTCATTTCAATGACTGAAATGGCCAAGGCGTGTCTTGTTACACTAAAAAGTTTCCTATTTGACATCTTGTTTTCAAAAATGCTTGTGATTATCCTTGAGCATCTAGGAACTTGGAGCAGGCATGGCCTCTTCCAATGGTCAAATGAGCAGATCAAAGGAGCATCCTCTGGCACTTTAAATGCAGGTGCGCGGCCCTGAGCTACTCGCGTGCACGCATGCGTCCGGGCACAGACACCCCATCAGAATTCCCAGCTGAGACGAAACTGCAAGCTCTGCATAGACTGACCCATCAACACTCTGGGGCTGAGCAGACAGAAAGGAACTCAGCCAGACACGGGGAGGAACAAGCAGGAGAGCTGGCGGCGTCTTCTGTACAGGATGCTTGAATCAGATGGTTCTCTGCTGCTGGACGTCACAGGACGCAGATGTATGGCCTGTGCCAAGCGCCAGATACAGCCAAACATTTGGCAATAGTGAGGCCTGGCCCCCGGCATCAGGCACAAAGAAATCCGTCTGCACATTCTTCTTTGCCTCCCCATCAGACACAGGGAGGGAATTGGAGGCTTACTCGAAAAGTAGAAAAAACTCAGATCGCAGGTCTGCTAGCAGATGGCCTCACTCCCCCACAGAGCAGTTATTTCCAGGTAGAGGAAAGGCCAACATGGAGAAGCCGGGAGGGTCACTGTATCGTTTACTTTATTACCGATACCTGCTCCTGCTTTTTTGGATGGTCCAAGTAAGAGTATCCATGACGACCCCTCTATGATATTAAGACAGGTCCTCTCTTACCTAAAGTTTTTTGGGGGGACTTTCCTCAAGCACCAACAGGCAGCCCCACTGCCCTGACCCTGTGATCACAAAACGAGAACAGCCTGAGTGGACTCCCACCAAGGCCATTACCAGGCGACGTAAGTGTGCTCGGGGGTCATCTAGTTCTCTCTCTCCCGCTGGATCAGTGGTTCTCAACCAGGGGGACGGTGTCACCCAGGAGACACTGGGCGATGTCTGGAGACATTCTTTGAGGGGGGAAACTGTGGCAAGAAGGGAGGTGCTACTGGTACCCAGCAGGTCAAGGCCAGGGATGCCGCTGGATGCCTTACAGCACCCACGACGGCCCCACACAAAGAATGATCCATCCACAACATGAAAACGCTGAGACTGAGAAACCCCGGTCTAGATAATAAACTCCATGCAGGCGGGCATGAGCCTTTCCTTGTTCACTGTTTTGTGTCCACACAGTGACTGGCTCACAGAAGGCCTGAGAGGGCGGGAGGAAGGGAGGGAGGGAGGGAGGGAGGGAGGGGGGGAGGGAGGGGGGGGGAAGGGAGGGAGGGAGGGGAAAGAAGGAGAGGAGAGGAGAAGGCATGGTATCTTCTCTGGGGAAACTTAAAGGCTGCATGAAGGACGTTAGTCATTTTGGCTCAACCGACATGCTGTAGTCAGAGTTTTAACACCCCTCCAACATTTTACCAAGGCCAGCCGCTGCTGGCATCTGGATGCCCCCCCCAGCACATCAGTCAGCATCAGCCCTAAAAAGTAGCCCCTCCTTTCCAGGCAGAGAGCCACAAAAAAAGTGGGAGGCCTCCAGGCGTTCCCTCTCAACCCCTGCCGTTGGTGGCATTACACACGTTGGAATGTTTTACAAACTATGCCGCTATGCAGCTAAGGAGGTAAAAGGCAGACTGTTCCCAGCCCCAACCTGCTCCTAGGGGTGGGGGGAGCTTTACAGGGTGGCCCTGGCAGGAAGTACAGAGAAATGGCATTTGGAAAGCATGGGAACTGCCAGCATCTCTCACACCTGACATAAGGCCTTCCTGCTAGAAGCCAGGAGGCTTTTTCACGTCCGGCAACCACAGCTGACAAAAGACAGTTTTTTTTTCAGAACCCTCATTGAAGAAGAGGCACATAGTGAAACTACAGCCTTTGCTCAGATTCACAAAAGGAAACAGAGCCAGCTCGAGCCGGAGAAGGCACTTGAGGAAGGTTCTGACGGTAAGTCTCTCCAGATGCGACACCTGAGAAGGAATGAGGTCACCTACACTGCCCCAGCATGATGACCACAAGGAAATAGCAGACAAGCATAAAATAAAGAACGTTCTGAAAAAAAAAAAAAAAGCAGAGGTACCATATGCTTTAAAAACATGAATATCAGAAAGAATTGTGGAAACGTTCCAGATTTTAAGGGGGTCTAAAGAGACACGGCCACTAAATGCAGTATCTGCCCCTTGATGGATCCTGTGCTATTGGGGAGGGGAGAGCATGTTATAAAGGACATTATTAGGTCAAGTGACAATGGTAGGACACAGACAGTAGGTTAGAGAAAGTATCACATCAACATACGCAGGACAACTTATGATGTTGATAACCGCAGTGTGAACACAGGTCACCTCCATTCTTAGGAAACACACTGAAATCTTTCAGGGTCAAATGCCATGCGATCCTTAAAACCTCGGATGGGGCAGAGACAAAACCCCGCACAGAAAGAGTACCACGGTGTTCCTTGTACTGTTTGCACTTTTGCAACTCTTGCCCATTAACAGTTAATTCCAACTGAAAAGCTGGTTTTTAACTCTGATCTTGTGCGACTGCAGGCAGAAGCTGAGAACGCACCCCCCCTTTAGAGCAGCAGCTGGTGGCCAAGTCTGTCCTCTGGGCGTGTGGTGAGGTCACAGGAGTTGGTGCCCGGCACACGTACATGTTTTATCATCACTGCTGTTGCTGTGTGTTACTATTGTGGACTCATCCTCCAAGGTGACCGCCTGGGCCCCGGGGTGGGGGCTGCACGTGGCCCCTCAGCACTCTGTGCTCTGCGTAGCCTCGCAGGAGTGGGTGACCAGCGAGTTCCCAGGGGCTGTCCTGGGCTCTGACCCCGAGTCCAGTGGCCCCAACCCCAGTCCCAGCCTGGCCCTGCCTGCAGCCACAAGTCTACACATTCCCAGGCCGGCTGTCCTCAAACCCCACAGACTGTTCTTTCTCTGTGGGGCCCTTGTGCAGGTCCCGGGCCAATCCCTGGTGGTTTTCCTTTGACTCCCTGCGGTGGCTGGATTGATGAACAGACACCCAAGAGGCATGCAATCGGATTACAGGTTCTCCGGAAAAGAAAATGCCTGGTGCCACTTTTATGAGCGCCCCTCCACCAGGCTGATATTAGGGCCTGTGACCAGAACTCTGCCCCCTAAGGGGCAGGGATTGGGGTTGGGGCGCCAGGCAGTGCGTGGAGGAGGGAGACTTGTAGAATCCTAAAGGGCTTTCCTGCTACAACGCCACAGTCAGCGTTTCCTCTGGCAAAGCCTCCTGGCTGCATCTCATTTCCTAGACATCTTAGTGAACTAGGCCTCGGCTCACAATGGCACGTTTATTTCACCTGGGGACTCTGGTGGGATCTGAAGATGCAAAGAGGCGGGCACAGGCGCGCCCCTCGGAGCCCGCAGGAAAGTGCAATAGCGCCATCTAGTGGCCGCGCGGGACGACTGCGCAGATGAGCACGCCGCGGTCCTGTATCTTCCATCCTAGGAAAAACGTGGTTCCCGCCTGACTCGTGGTCAAGAGTGAAGTTCGGAATTTCCAGCTGCCATTAAAGATGTCTTCCTGGCCGACCCGCCCCCCCCCCCCCCCCCCCCCCGATTTCTGCAGTTACACAGGCGGTGTCCACTGCAGGGGACATCCACTTAGGGCTGCGGTCCTGGGACACGCGAGCTTTGGTTTATGCAAGGCTGCCATCGTGTGGCCACCTCGGGTATTTCCCTCAGAAAATAATCCTGGAGCGAGGAGCCAGGAAGAGCAAGTCTATTCGAAGATCGTGGTTTTCTGCCACCAGCCAGAATGGGGGCTCAAGATCTAGATTAAGAGGAAAGCCATGCTCTAACGTTGCCATTCAGGCCTGAGCCTTCTCCTGGGCACCTCCTGGGCCCTACCAGGGACCTCAACTCCAGGCATGCAGTGATTTCTCCTCTAAACGAGGAAGAACCTTCCTAGCAGTCAGAACAGGGGAAAGGTCCGAGAGCTGAAGCGTCCCCAAGGGTGCAAGAGCTGAGGCGTCCCCAAGGGAGACCACAGGCCTGATCTCCCTCCACTGGGTCACCCTCCAAGTCCCGCCCTCATCTCAGAGTTGGTCACAGTCATGGAAGCACCTGGAAGCCTCCCAGCCAGCACAGAACACGTGCTCAGTAAACAGCCATTGAAAGTGTTTCCGTGACAGAGGAGGATGAGACCCGAGTTCTCAGCTGGCTCTGAGAACAAGGCTGAGATGGACTGAAGCTGGCGATACATAGGACTTGAGGACGAAAAGCACCCGTTACTTGGGCAGGGTTTGTCCCCTTGGCGTGCGTGACATTACAGGCTGGGTAGTTCTTGGGCTTGCAGGGGCTGTCCCGGCTTTGGAGGATGCTGAGCACCAGCCCTGGCCTCTGCCCACTAGATCCAGAAGCACCTGTCACCCACCTGGGAAAACCAGAAAGTCTCTGCACACGGCCACATGTCCCCTGGAGCCCCAAGGACCAAAGGGGCCATGTTCCTAGCGCCCGCTTGGTACAGCGTCCCTGGCTCACCCACCAGGGTGGATGCCTGAGTCACGGGGAATCAAGACCACAGAAGTCCACGAACTCAGCAGCTGTCTGCACACTGTCAGGGCCCGGCTAGAGAGGCTGCTTCATGAAAGCCTAAAGGTGACTTCTGTTTGGTGGGAAGGAGGGCGCAGTGAGATAAGCCAATTCCATTACACAGAATCCAGTCTGGAGGCACAAAAACACATTGACGGAAGCATTTCAGTTGCTATGGACATTTATAGGATTTTTCTGACAGGAAAGGAAATTACTCTCTCCGATTTTCTCTTATTTGATCCTGAAAAAGACAGAAAGCCCAGCTCCCTGGATGTTCGATGGGGCACTGGGCTCGTGACGGACTTCTCGTGCGTGTGTCGCTATGGCTTCCTGCTCCTCTTTCCCTGGTGTGGCTACAGTGATATTCTGTGCCGTGTGTGAAAAGACAGAGGCAAAGGTAGGAGAGGAAGGTGGCCAGGAATTTCATGGCTTCTCAGCACGGACGCTTGGACAGCAAACTTTAAAACCCAGGTGCTGACCATTCTCCCACCCCCACCCCCAAAGAGAACAAAATCAAAATCAGAGATTCCATATGGTTGCTCAGAGAAAAATGGGGATTTTAGGAACTGTCTCATAATCCACTGGCCCCCTAAGGCTTCTGTAAGTTGCCAGCCAGTTGGATTCATTCCTCCCTGAGAAATCTGGTCGAGGGCCCAGTGCACAGCAGTAAACGTCCACCACCACCACTGCCAGACCCTGAACCCGTGAGGCAAGCTTCCGCAGGCCCACGGGCCCCCAGTGTCCTCCCTCTAGCCCATTCCAGCCAGGCAATGCGCCTCACACAGGCAGGGCCTGGGGACTTCCCATAATAACTCTCTGTGGATTTTTCTATATTTATTGTAGACACAAACGCCTTTCTCCCCAACAACTCCCTTGAGAAGGGAATGGAAGGGCATGCACCAAAGAAACTGCATCCTTACTGCAACTCCCAAAGCAAGAGCAACCAAAGAAAGAAGACATAAATTGGACCTCATCGGAATCTAAAATGTTGCACTTCAAATGACACCATCATAAAAGTGAAAGGGCAACCCAGAGAATGGGAGGAAATACCTGCAGCTAACATATGTGATAAGAGACCTGAACGCAGCATATGTAAAGAGCTCTTACAAGTCAATAACAAAGACACCCCAATTAAGTAATGGGTAAAGGATCTGGATAGACATTTCCGCAAAGACATAAGAAGGGCCGACAAACCTATGAAAAGATGTACATCTCAGTCATCAGGGTCAAACCACGAGATACCAGTTCACACCCCCCAGAATGGTGGCTTAGATCAAAAAGATAGGTAGCAACGAGTGTTGGCTGGGATGGGGAGAAACCGAAACCCTCAGACATTGTCCATGAGGATTTAAAATGTTGTGGTCACTTTGAAAACTCATTTGGCAGTTCCTCAGAAATGTTAAACATAGAGTTACCATATGACGCAGAAATGCCACTCCCAGGTAAATACCCAACAGAACTGAGACATAGGTCCACACAAAAACTTGTACACGAATGTTCACAGCCTTGCTGATAACAGCCCCAAACTGAAATCTGTCCAAAAGTCCATCAGTTTGTAAAAAGATAGACAAAATGTGCTATATCCATACAATGGAATATCATTCAGCCATGAAAAAAAATGAAGTACTGATACGTGCTACACATGGAACTTGAACACGTCATGCTAAGTGAAGCAAACCAGATGCAAAGGGCCGCACATTAAATGATTCCACGTGTATGATGTGTCCAGAAAAGGCAAATCTACAGAGGAAGTAGATTCGTCACTGCCTATGGCTGGCGGGAGTGGAAAGGGAGAGACTGCTAATGCACATGACTTTTTTTGAGGTATTGATTGTGGTGATGGTTGCACAAGTCTGTAAATATACTAAAAACCATGGCATTATATACTTGAAATGAAGTGAATTTTATGGATCGTAAATTATATCTCAGTAGAGCTGTGAAAAAATTATAGGCAAGAATCGGAGGAACTGAATAACAAACAAAGGTAATTTAATGAAAACACACACATATGTACACACCTACATGCACACACAAGCATGCACACACGTGCACATACAAAACCACATGCACACACACATGTACACACATGTAAAAACATGCACATATGTGTACACGCACACATGCACACATACAAAACCACGTGCATGCACACACGTACACATGCGCACACATGCACAGTACAATAACATGCGCACATGCACACATGTGCACACACGCAAGCCTCACCAACATTCCCATACACGCCGCATGGAAAGGAACCCTGCACACAGCCCCAGACCCCACAGGCCTGCCCACGCCGGGGAGGGTTGCTACGGGCTCCAGAGCATTTCCTTCTGATGGCAGCTCACTGACACATCCTTCAATGAGCTCCATCCACACATCAGTTCTTTTTCGGGAGGGTTCTTTTATTGAACAGAAACTTCCTCAAACCTGAGACTTTCAGCAGTCCATTTTCATATATAGACAAAGTACCAACCCTGCATCTCAAATAGGACAATGTGCCCAGCACACATGTACGTCACGTGTTAAAGGTTCTACCGAAATCACATGCAAAGCTCCCTCTCGGCTGCGCTGAACCCACTTTTATGACTGTGCCTACTGCACAGAGCCCACGTGCACGGGGCACTTTGCGATGTCGCCGTATAGCGCTCCAAACTACTTCTACTCAACTGGACTCTTCTCTCTAATGGGCAGGAAAGTCCGGAAGAGACCCTTCCAGAAAAACCAGTTTCCTTGGGTCCAGGAACCTGCCTCTCTGTACATCCCCAGTGCCCAGCAGAGCCTGGCCCTGAGCAATCGTGCTGAATGTCTGCGGTACAACTGGATGGGCAGATGGATGGATGGTTGGACAGACAGGCAGACACATGCAGACAGACAAATGAACCGACAGACAGGTGGGTGGGTACACAGGAATGAATGGATGGCTGGATGGGGAGATGGGGGATAAGTGGAGGGAGGGCAGGCGGATGGATGGACGCACGGATAGATGGTGAATGGATGGACAGACACAGGATGAGAAAATAAGGGCCTGAGGAGCACAGTCCTTGGCTTGGCACTGACTCCCCAATGGTGGCCGAGCGTGTGCCCCAAGCAGGGCTGTGTAGGGCGTTCGAGAAAGGGGAAGCCAGTGTCACATTTGGGTCGGGCTCTTACCTTTACAGTCACCTTTAATCCCACAGCCGTCCCACTCAAGGGACCAATACGCTACAGGGCCATCAGCCCAAACTCCCCTCCGGGGGCTTCTCCTCTGACTTAGGTGATGGCTGAGCTAATGTCTCCTGTCTGGAGCCCACTCTGAGCGACTCCTGTATACCAGGCCCGATACGAATGAGAGGCCCACAGTCTGCCCCGGTCAGCCCGGGCCCCCATCGTCAGGCAGCTTCTGGAAAGGTAAGTGTCTCCTGAGAGGCCTGCCCGGTGTCGGGTCTCAGGGCAGTCAGGCCACAGGGCAAACCTGAACAGGCTCTGTGCTGTGCGGACCGGGCTGGCGTGGCCCTGAGCTTCCCTGTGCAAAGAAAATGGCATATTCGTGTGGTTCCAGCGCAGTCTTTATAAACTCGTCCTGACTCACAGAAACCATATCAGGTCTAAGGAATCTGAGCTGGGGGTGCAGTTACTTGCACCTGCATAGCACTTGGGGTGTAAGGAAGCATAGTCTTGAGCCCACACAAGCCTGCGACAGGCCTGTCTGCCTTGCAGGCAGGTCTGGTCACTTTCTCCTCAAAGGTTACAAAGAAGACAGCAGGGACGGATGGCAGCTAAGGTCGCACAGCAGGGAGTGACAAGCAGCTAGCTGTCCAATCAGCATCGCGGGGAGTCAGGAACTGGGCCGCACGTGCTTCTGCCAGGACCCCCCGGCCAGCCCCGCGGCCGCCGCTGTCCTCTTGGTGCCCTTCCCGTCCCGCTCAGCCCCGCAGGCGTCTTCCACTCCACAGTCTTGGTCATCCTTGATCCTTTCCAGTTCTTCTCCACTGGTCCTCTCCTGAAATCACAAGAGAAGCTACAAAGCATCCCAATAACGCTGTTTATCTCAGGGGCCTGCGGGGGCCGGGCCTGTCCTAGCACTGCATGTTCACATTGGGATGGATGGGCCGGGTTCAGACACCTTGGTCAGCTCTGGGGCACCATGGTTTGTGCGCCAGCAGCTCTGAGCACATTTCTACTGATGGAAACAGAAGGGAGGCCCCACCCAGGACATCCAAGAAAGAACAAGGCAAGGAAGCACCTCTTTAAAAGTTGCGGCTCTTACGCTTGAATGTGCAGACTTCCCTGACACACGCCCGTGGGCGTCACATCACACGGGATGCCTCCTGCTTCCTCGAATGGCCTCCGAGGTTTAAAGGGGCAGTCGGATCAGTGACGACGCAAAGCACAGTGCTGCCTGCCCAGTGGCCTGGTACGGTCGAACGGTAGCCCATCTCCCCATTGGGAACCAAGGGACATGCAAGTCCTTGTCCGCCAGATGGCTAGACCTAATGTCAGGCTCCGGGCAGCTTTCCTAGAATGATCCAGCACTTACTGGGATATTTTATTTCTTTCATGTTCGATCCTGAATCGCAGAACCACCTACTTGCCAAAATAAGCAGCATTCCCCACTAAGTGGAACTGTAAGTTCTGGATTTCAAAATCATTACCGATTCTTTAGGGATTCGAGCAAAGCCCCTTCTGTGCCCGACAGTGGATGTTATCACAGTGACCTCGTGTGCACAAGTGTCTGGCTTGGCTTCATGAAAATGCTTATGGAATCACACTTCAAAATCTTACGAACTAGTGAAGGACAAGAGGCCACTAAGAAACAATAGTCAGCAACCATCCGTGCCCACGGTTCTGCTTTCCCATCACTCTGGTTAGACACTAAACAGTGCCATGTTTCATTTGCTAGTGCCTGGGCTTGAGGGGCAGGGGAGGAAAGAAAGACAAATTTCTCTGTGCTTTTGTTCTGCTGGAAAGATGCTGGTCCATGGCAGAATTTGAAATCCAGATTTTTCAACATTTCCTGCACAGTGCAAGGTTACAGTGCAAGGATCCCCACGTTTAGACTTGGCTTCCTTAGAGCTTGCCTAGCTCAGAGCAGAGGACCACGCCGCGTCTACTTCCAAAGCTCCTTCCTCACCCCGCGGCGCACAGGCTCTAAGCCTGCAGCTGAGGTGCTCAGGAAGCTAATGAGCAGCACGGTTACTAAGGAAACGAGACCTACTCCTTGAAGGGCACATCCACCACCGTACCTTGTTCCTTTCTCCATCATCGGCCGGTCGGGGTCCATCATCTCGAGAAGTCGACCTGGGACTGCTCACGTCCTCCTTGGAACTTCCTAGGTGAGCTGCCCTCCCCAAGCAAGAGAGCAGGATAAGCAAGTAGGCCCGGCTCCCAAGGGAGTGGACCATGCAAAGATGAATTAATACATTAGGGACGCTTCCGAAAGCACAGATCGCCGTGACCCAAGTCCGTCCTACTGACCTTCAGTTTGACACCTCTCCAGCGCCCTCTGGAGGACAGGGAAACCTGCCCGTGTCGGGAGCATTTCTACTCAAGCATTTCTGAGCTGGAATTTTTGTCTTTTCTTGCATTATTCAGGCATTACATGGAGTCAGGTTTCCAGCTCCATTCCTAGCACTTTGCTCCCTGGAATTTTTACTCACAAGACAGCCCATAATTACCCATGTGAAAGCAGTCACCCCCCACACACACCAAACCAGTCCCAACTTAGAATGGGATGACCTTCTTGTCCCACGGGGCACCTCCCCACACCCCAAAATCCATATATGGGGGTTTGTCAGGGGCAAGGGGTGAGGTCAGATCCCTTAGGGAAAAAGTATGCAGTTTCCTGTTTGAGTTGAAAATACAAATAAAATACACTTTCCAATAAAGAATAAATGTATTGTTTAGTTGTTACCTATATAAGTCAATTTTAAAGTTTATTTCCAGATATAATAAACTAGAAAAATTGGGTTAGGCAACATGTAATTGTAAGCATTTAAAAATACCAGCACGCTTTTGTGCTCTCTCAGACTTTTTACGTAATACAATAGTAGTTGCCCATGTAATTTTCTTCACAAAAATGTAAGCTGAGAAACGAGTTCAGAGACTGTGGCCTTTTTCACCACTGTATGCCAACCACCTCCGGCAATGCGTGGTAGCGGAAGACGCTCCATTGGCGGTAAGCAACGGAATGAATGAGAGAACATACACATGGGTGAATGAATGAATGAATGCGTGAATTAGTGACAGAATGAGTGAGTGAACGACAGAATAACTGAATGAGCGAATGAAGCAGATAATCCATTATCAATTTTCTACCTTTCCTGCTATATCAAACTTTTTATGTGTTATGGACGAAAGCATATTAGCAGCTATCAAACGCTCACTTCTATTTTATTCCTAATCAATGAAAGTTCAATAAGTTTTTAAATGAACGCACTAATTTAGAGTGACAAGTCTAAAACTCTGAGAAACCACCCCCAGGTAGACCTAAGGTTAAAAACACCCACAAGCTACCGTCCAGGACGCACAGACTGCACCGGCCGCTAGGGGGAGCCACAGAACCTTTCAAAGAGCACCATCAGGCAGAAAATCCGCCCAGCATGGCGGTTCTGCTCTCAGCACTTCCCAGCATAGCTCACCGCCACAAAATTGCTGCTGCTGCTCTCTATGTGATGCCTGACTCACCAGTACCAGCTGCAACAAGCACAGAGCTGCAGTTTTTTTAAAAAAAATGACCCCAGCTCAAATATTTCGCATCTCTATAGATACACTCCCTCAAGCTTTAAAAATTAAATGTAACTAGAAGAAAAAATATTTTCCCTGTGGATGACAACTGGAAATCTATTCCAAAGTCACCTGCAAAGAAAGCAACATTATAACATGAAGAATGAAAAATTAATTTTGAAACCTGTGTGCAATGATTTTCTGCCTCCAGCAACATTTCCGTAAAAGAACATGAGACTGTGGACGTATGGTTTCATGTCACCCAGTAAAAAGGCGTAAGGCGTGTGCTGGCTAACTGGGAGGTCACATCGGATCCTGGTGGTCAAGTTTCAAAGGCTTCAGATGTAACTGGGTGTAGGAAGAAAAGAATTTCCCACAAAGTGCTGCTCTCCAAAGATTTGAATGACCCTGTAAATATTTTCAGGGCCATTATAAGCCACAGATGTTATCACAGGCAGGATCGTGCAGACTTTAAAAGACCTCATCCACAAATGACACTGCTTCAAAAATAGATTTTAAAACATTTAAAAGGAGCACAAGTTCATTTCCCTTTGGAATGCTATAAAATGTCCAGGCCTTACTTGGGATATAAAAAGTGACCAACTCCGCTGAACTTCTTGTCACAATTCTATTTCTACGGCCCAGGAAACTGCAGAAACCCTCCAAAATAATACTCAGAAATCAAGGGACAGAAGACAGAACTTGAAAACCAGAACAATTCAAGAAAGCAATTCTAAGAATAACTGACTAATTAAAAACTAAAATTAAATTAAGTGGCCTCATGAGATTTCCGGGGAAAAGATTCCAACATCTGCACTGTTGGGTGACCTGTGGGGAAATCTAATGGGCTAACAACACTTGCTGATTTCCGTGAAGAGAAAAACAGACGAGAAACTGAAACTACGGAGCGTCTGGGCTAATTGTGATTGCATTTGTAGCCCTCACCCACCAACCTGAAAAAAAAAAACTGATATGTTAGCACTGACTGACAAAATTGCTACAAGATGAAGCTTGTGGGCTAAAAACCTTCCTGGGTGAATTAAATCCTAACTTCTGGCCCCAGGGAGACAGAAGGTGTGGGTGAGGTTGGGAACCTGCCAGGATTTTTCAGGGAGTGAAAAGACTGTAACTTAATTTTTCTTTTTCAATTATAGAGTTTTTGTAATCTAATTGTATCCTAATTATAATGATGACCCTTCTTCCTTCAAGGGACTCATGCATGCTTCTGGAACATTCTCCATGAAACTCCCCTCATTTGCTATTTTAAAGAGAGAGTTGGCGAATCTCTGCGTGAGTTACAGTGACAGCTCTGGCATGTGTCTTCCAGCACGGCTCTGTCTGACCAGACCACAGCAGCTCCCACTCTTGGATAACCCCCAGTGCCATTCTCCTGAGAGAAAGCCATCTCCCCAATGATGCAAAAACCTCCTCCTCCTGCCTACTCCCTCCGCCTGTGCAATTTCCACATTCCGATATGCAATCCATTATTTTCTTCCATTCCAGGAAAGGAACTGCAGGCTCCCAGACACAAAGGCCGCATCCAGGGGCTAAAGGCTCCTTTGGGAAACTCGTCCATGAACCCGAATGGCCGGGCAGTTCTGCGCGCAGAGGTCCAGGCCGGCTTCCCTTCGCTTCCACCTCTCAGTGCCATGGGGCACGTCACGGGACCTCCTCATTAGGATCACAGCACAGCCCGCCGTGCCCTCCTTCCCAGGTGCCCGTCACCCCATGAATGTCTGCAAAGACCCAGGAGGGCTTCCAGCTGAATGGCCCCAGTAAAGCCCGGGTGATCACTATTCTCATCAATGAACTCCAAGGCGCCCCCTGGCCCCACCAAGGTAAGCCAGTTACGCACGTGGACACAGAGTGAGGCCCTGGGCCTGCCCATGGCCCCTAATGAGCTCCCTGCGGCGTCAGAAATGGCACTGGACGTTGGCAGGGGCACCAATGCCAGGAGGGAGAAAAGCCAGCGCTTGCCCTTGTCCAGGGAACCTAAACTGTGGGAGGCCCCCGCGCCCACACCCTTAGCACTGCGCTGAGAACGGCCTGCCGTGCAGTCCTGCCCCCCTCAGGACAGGTGGAAGGAACCCTGGCAAAAAGCAACGTGGAGACGCAGGGACAAGTGTCTCTGCCACCCTGCACTGCCCTCTGGCTCCTACTTAATGGTCTTCCTTCCCACCCGTCCCCTTGGCGCCATCACACAAATGCCCTCCATCAAAGCCCCCCGCCCCAGCAAACCCTCCGAAGCACCATCTATAACTGAAGACAGCGTGTGTGTCTGTCCTGGGGCAGCCCAAGTGGACGGCATGTCCACCCAGCATGACCCGTGCTACCCATAAAGGGGACACTCACTGGCCATACTGTCTACACGATGCTGTCACTTACTGTCCCAGAGGAGAGGGGGTCAGCCTAGCTTGTTACAGTAAAACCCTTGTGTGTCTTTTAAATATTTACCCAGGTGCACACATTGCCTATTTGAAATAGTGTTGTCATCTGACCTTGTGCTGGACAGGGATTCTCGTCTCCTTACGTTTCAGTGCTGCGCTCAAATCAAGGAGCTTCGTTTAGCTGAACTGGGGGAGCTCTTCCTGGGCAGGGGGTTCATTTAGGAACAGAGTGGATGGAGGATGAGCTGCCACCACCCAGGTGTCACTCTTCCTTTGCTCCTGCAGCAGCAGCAGGATCTGTAGAGATCCACCTGCGCTTCCGTCCGATACCAGAAACGAGGCCAAAGGGTACTTTTCTCACTCGACTCACGGTCTGGAAGTCTTGACTCCTGAAGCTGGACCTTCAGCCAGATGCTGCCTCGCTGGCCCCAGGCTCCCGGGGGCTCCACCTCCCACAGGCGCCCCCGCTCCTCTGGGTGGGCCGACAGGAACTTCCTGCAGACTGAGGAGAGCAGCACAGCGTGAGTCGGGCAGGGCCACTTCCGGGGCTGCCTGCAGCCCGGCCGGCTCAGCTCTCGGCTCTGACCCACTACATAAAAGACCCTTTCTCATCATCCTCGCCTGCCCAGCCTGGGACCCCTTTTCGTCCACTCCATCTTTCTCAGCTCAGGTGGTCGTAACACAGACACTTATTTGCCCACAGTCTGGAGACTGGGAGTCGGAGTTCAAGGTGTCAGCAGGTGTGCTTTCTCCTGAGGCCTCCCCCTCGACGTACAGGTCGCCCCTTCTCACTGTGCCCCCGCATGGCCCTCCCTCTGAAGCCCTCTGTGTCCTCAGGTCCCTGTTGGATTAGGGCCCCATGCTTAGGGCCTCCTTTAACCTTAATTAGTTCTTTAAAGTCCCCCTCTCCACCGAGAGTCACATCGGGGTTAGGCTTCAACATAAGAATTGGGGGGTTCCCAATTCACCCCCCCTCACCCCACCTCAGGCGCCATCCTTCTCCCTCCCAAGCATCCTCAGCCCTCCTCTCCCACAGAATCTTCCAGATGGCCCATTCTCCGCAGGCACCTTGATTCTAGAGTCCCCTTGAGGCTTGTGGGCTTCATGCCCACGTTCACAGGGTGAGCCTTTTCAGGTGGCAGGACCCCACGTCCGGCCAACAGACACTGCCCCTGCCTCTGCAGGTGTGTGGGGACTCACCAGGCTCTCTCCTTACATTCTCGGGCCTGGGCAACAGCACAGATGGAAACGTACAGCGCACCACGCGAAGTCCAAGCTGGCAGAGGACTAGATAGAACATTCTGACCTCCTGTCTCCACAAATGTAACTCCGTAACAACAGGGAAAGCCAGTTTTAAAGTCAGAATTCCGGGACGCCTTGGAGTTAGGCACCAGAATATGGCAACGCCAAGACAACTGGTGCCCTGCCGGCAGCCCTCCCAGCCCAACTCCCCCAGCACTGCAAGAGGCCTGGGCACACCAATGTGGACACCGGCCACACACAGCAGCAGCTGTCCCTGGGGCCCAAGGGTACACACACTAGTCACGTGGTCAGCCCTCAGGTGCACAGAGCCAGGTATGGTGTCCACATGGGCCCTCAGCAGCCCCTCCCCTGGGTAAACCTGAGGTGGCTTCGCTGGGGGCCAACACACTCAAACAGAGGTCTCAGAACTGAAGCAAGAATGACAGAGGGACGGGCAGGACGCAGGTGTGGACAGAGAAGCAGCCGCCTGGTTTCTGGAACCCTCCAACACCTCAAAGTGAGCTGCACAGCGCAGGAATCCTTGAGCGCTTTACGAAGGGACTCAAGGATCCTCTGAGTTTAATTACAGACTGAGAGTTTAAAAATACACAGAAACGACTAAACCCACTTGAGGAAAATGTGTTTGCGCCTCCTTTTCTTATGACTTCAAATTTGCCTCGTCCACCTTTGCTCTCTCATCTATTGTTTTCCCCGTGACAGGGTCCAAGGACATCTGGATGCCCAGAAGCGAGGCAAAGCGCAGGGTGGGTGGGTGCACTTCCTGGGGGTTTGGGGACCCAGGGGAGACACTGAGCAGAAGCTCCACGCTTGCTGACTTGGAGTGTGACGGTTAACATCAGAATTGTCGGAACATCCTTGGGCAAATAGGTATAAAGTTTTCCCTTCCAGAACATGGCAGGGGATTGAGACGGTTCCTTTTATGTGTCAGTTTGACCGGGCCGGGGATAGGGCCGACATTTGATCAAACACTATTCTGGGTGCATCTTTGAGGGTGTTTTGGATGCTATTAAAATTTGATCAGTAGACTGAGGAAAGCGATTGCCCTCTCTGAGGTGGGTGGGTTGCATCCAATCAGGTGAAGACCTGATTATACAACAAAAAGGCCCGCCTTCCTGCAAGTAAGAGGGAACTGTCCCTGCCTGGCTGCTGGCACTGGGACATTGCTCTTTTCGTGCCTTCAGATGTGACCTGGACCACTGGCTCTCCTTGGGGCGTGAGCATGTCAGCTTCTGGGCTGGAACTACACCACCGGCTCTCCTTGCTTATTGACTAGAGGCCTTGGAACAGCCCAGTCTCCACACTGTGTGAGCAACGACGTATCATAAATCTCTTCTCTGTATATTCAGTGGACCCTTGAACAACATGGGTTTGAACTGTCCACTTATACTCAGATTATTTTCAATTGACTCATGCCATTTAAACCCGCATCATTCAAGGGGCAGCTCTACGGTTGGGAATCTGCATGTGTGGAGGGTCAAGTGTAGTTATACATGGGTTTTCAACTGCATGGGAGGTCAGGACCCCCAATCACCATGTTATTAAAGCGTCACCTATTTAGAAATACACATACATATATTGGCTCTGCTTTGAGCTGCCCTCTTGGTTCAGCCCGACTGATACGACTCGGAGGACGAGCACAGAAGAGGGGAGCCATCGTCTCCAGCAGTAAGAGCTACAGAGGTGCCCGGGGGTTGGTGCCTGCACCTCAGCTACTGCCTTCCCTTCAGCTCCTGGGCAGCCCCATGGCTTCCAGGGAAAAGGGCAACGCGCTGAGCTACAAGCTTCAACCAAAAGAGCGAAGGCCCGCTCAGGGCCCAGCAACAGATTCTGTTTGTCTCTGACAGTGTGTTGATTTGTTTCCAATTATTTCTCAGGCTGGGGGAGGTTTGGCCCTTGCCATCAGGCGTCCAGTCTCGCGCTGAAGCACTGGGAGATTTCTCAGCAGGAAGAGGAAACCCCCCGCGTCACAGTGCTAAGGTCCCCGAGGAGCTGCCCTCCTCAGAATCCCCTGGAAGGCACGCGTGATACCCATCCCAGTGCCCTGGACGCATCCGCCTGACACAGGGTGGGCTTACCTTGGTACATGGCAGGAGAAATTGGCCAGCTGACGCCCAGGGCCTCATCCTCGTGGAACATCGCACAGAAGTCCCGCAGCATGGCCACGCCCAGGCCTTGGCGACGGTGTTTCCTCCTGACGAACACGGTGTCGAGGACGGGCAGCAGGTAGCACACACCCACACCCTCGCCACACAGGCTGCCTGCAGGGACAGCAAGAGACAGGCTCTGTCCCTGGGGTTTGCGCTGACCTGCCAGAAGCCCAGGGAACTCCTGCACGAGACCACCTGGAAGCAGGGCTAGCGTCACACACGGAACAGCCGAACACAAAACAGCAGGTCACTCCACACCACCAGTTCTCCAGCTGGCTGGTCGAGCAGCCCACATTCCTCATTGCTGCAAATGCAGCCACCTGAGGACGACACTAAAATGAGAAGTGAAGCTGGTGACTGAGCAGAGAAGGCTGTTCGTGCTCCCATACCCCTGAGACCCCACCCTCACTGTGCACGGCTCACAGACTCTTGGAGCCAATGAGAGGCATCTGGGTGACATCACAGTTCTCCCTGGACCTAGGAGAGGTGGGCTGGGAGACCACCCGACACTTCCCTAGGGCACAGGCTTGTTTCAGTAACTAACGAGGGCTCACTGTGTCCAAACATGGCACAGTGCATTTGCCCCAAATCGACTAAGTCCTATTTCCCATAAAACATCAATGACTTCGCTAAACAATGTGAGAGAGGGGACAGTGGTACCTCCTACCTTTTTATTTTGAACTTAACTTTCCTGCAACCAACACCAATGCCAGCCCAGTTGCCGATTCTGCAAAGGGGGCTTGGTTCTGCAGCATCGAGTGTGTGTGTGTGTGTGTGTGTGTGTGTGTGTGTGTGTGTGTGTGTAGGGGGATATATGGGAACGCTTTACTTTCTGCTCAGTAGTTCTGTAAACCTAAAATTGCTCTAAAAAATAAGTTCCATTAATTTTTTAATGTATTAGGCATTTTTTAAGTGAAATTGGACCCTTACCTCATATCATATACAAAAATGAATTCAAGATGGATCTAGATATAAATGTAAGAGTTAAAACTACAAAGCTTTTAGAAGAAACATAGAAAAAAGTCTTCAGAACCTTGGGTTAGCAGAGTTCTTAGATTCAATACCAAAAGCACAACCAATTGATAAATCTGACTCCATCAAAATTAAAAACCTTTGTACATCAAAAGACACCACTAAGAAAATGAGAAGATAAGCCACAGGCTGTTAAGAAAATGTTTCCACATGACATTTCTGATAAAAGACTTATATCCAGAATAAGTCTATGTAAAGAACTCTTATCATTCAATAAAATGAAAACAACCAATTAAAAATGGACACATGATCTGAACAGACATTTCTTCAAAGAAGACATACAAATGGTTAATAATCAATGAAAAGATACTATTGTTAGGAAAATGCAAATGAAAACCACACTGAAATGCAACTTCTGACCTACTAGGATGACTATAATCAAACGACAAGCAATAATAAGGGTTGACAGGATGTGGAGAAATTGGAACCCTCATTGCTGATGGTAATGTATAATGGTTCAGCCACTTTGTCAAATCATTTGGCAGTTTCTTAAAAAGTTAAACATATGCTTACCAAATGACCCAGCAATTCTTCTCCTAGGAACCCGTCCAAGAGAAATGAAAGCACATGCCCAATAATTCTATTAACCAATGCCACCCCAACAAATTTAATAAAATATTTAAAAAAATGCCCAAAGACACGTACGTGAAAGCTACAGCAGCATCACTCATAAAAGCCCAAAACTAGAAACCATCCTGGTAAATGCATAAATACAATGTCGTATGGTCATACCATGGAACGTTACTCAGCAATAAAAAGGAATAAAATACTAATACATGCTACCATTTGGATGACCCTCACAAATACCATGCTAAGTGAAAGAAGCCAGATGCAAAAGACCACATAGTGTATCATTCCATTCGAACGGCATGTCCGGGAAAGGCAAGCTGATAGAGACAGAGAGCAGAGGGGTGGTCGCCGAGAAGTGGGACGACGCAGAGACTGACGCCAATCAGGCAACTTTCTGGAGCGCAGGAAAATATCCAAAATCTGGATCAGGGTGATGTTTACACAGCTCTCCAAACTTGCTAAAACTCACTGAATTGTATACTTACAATGGGCAGCTTTTAGGGGATGTAAAATTATACTTCGGCACAACTGACTTTAAAAAGATACAATCGGTATGAGAAGATACAATTGCACTTAAGAGATACAATCAAGTATGGAACCGGAAACAGAGTAACTTTGCAGTGGAGAAACCGGGACAACACCCCTGTGAGCCATCAGGGGGAACACCACGGATAATGCTGATGTCACACACATATGTGACCCTGTAAGGAGCAGGGCACGTCACTGTCCCCTGTCCCCAAACACATAACCCCAGTCTGATCATGAGAAAACACCAGACAAACGTAAATTAAGGGACATTCTATAAATACCCTGACCCGTAGGGCTCAACAGTGTCCATGTCAGGGAAGACATTTTGTCCCAATGGTCGTCCCCCTACAGGTTACATACTAAGGGGTAAGACTTTGTTGGGTAGAGTTGGGCTTTGAAGAGCCACACACCATTGTAGTATATAAGGGTGTTTTTTTTTTGTTCCCCAAGAATGAATACTTGCCTGTTGAGGGCAACAGCACCCCACTAAGAACGCAGGCCTCAGAGGAAAGGCTCTCAAAGCTAAGGGTGCATGAGAAGCATGGGGAGGGCTGGTGAAACCAGAGACGGCTGGGGTCTCTGGGGCAGCAGGTTTGGGGTGGGGCCCGAGAACTCCTGCAGCCCACCCGACATGCACAGCACTGTGCCCGCCTGATCACACTCTACTTTCCACTTCTGCAGACATGAAGGGCTGCCTGGGGGTCTTGACTAGAAGGATTCCAGCCCAGGCTGTGACTTTACAAACAGGATTCTTCCATGGGTTAGTACAGGATGTATGCCCAGCCCACAGTCCTGCTTTCAAATTGTCCCTACCACAGCCTCAGTGAAAGAGCTAAGACTAGGTGGCCATATCGGAACCACGAAAGTGAGCCCACCCATCCACAGACAACTGAGCTACAGCTGAGCCCATGATCCACAAGAAACCAATACAGAGGCCAGCTGGACCCATCTTATGCTTTCAGAAGACTCTGCATGACGTAAAACTCGAACTATAGTAGGTCCTGTTCCTTTAAGGCAGATATGGTTACAGGCCAGGTGGACAGCATGGCAAACTAAAGTCAAGGTTAGAAGGAAGCAGGAAACATAAGTGGGTAAAGGAAGCTGATTTGCAAAGATGAGACTGAAGCAGCCTTTGGGTAAGAAGGCAGCTGCACCCATGAGCTTCCCCTGGATCTTTCCAACACCCCATCTTGCAAGTCTTCGAGGGGATGTCAGTTCTTTGCAACAGCAAGCCCTTTCTCCGCGGGTGGTGGACTTGGGACCTCAACCGACACCCCTCTCTCGCCTCCCCTTTGATGCCGCTTATGTCTCTGCTCAAGTCCAGAAGATGACATGTGGCCCCGGCTTGATGAGACACAGGAGGGCAGGAGGCATCCGTGGCACAGGGCGTCTGGAAGAGGGGAGAACAGGAGGCCTGCTCATGGGCAGGGCAGCTGAGGCCACGTCAAAGCGTCACTGCCACCTCACAGCTCACATGCTCATCTGGCCTGCAAATCACATAATCTAATACTTTTCAGGGCTGCTCTCGCTTCTGTGATCTGCATTTGTGTTGGGCTTTCAGAAATCTGAAATGGAAAGTTCTGTTTTAGATTTTCATACAAAAGCAAAATACTATCTAGCCCTAAATTGGCGAACTCTCCACTCACCAATCCTGTTATTTTCTTCCCTTGAAAGCCAACAGTCTCGTGGACGTGGTGGGAGCCATACTTAAACCAAAACCTCACTAATGTTGATTATATGGAGAGAACTTCAGCTTGAAAGAGTGAAATGATTAAAGGGTCAATATTTGGTATGAAAGGCAATCACAGAACCATCAAGTGACGGGAGAGACTCCAACCAGACTATGTAACGAAATGTCCCCAAAGAACTAGGTCTCCCTGAAAAGACCTCATTCAGTCCATGCAAAGGCACACACTGGTCTGAAAACGGAATGTGCTCCGCAGGGATAGAAAGACACAGACCACTGACGTACACAGGGACCTGGAGGGATCGCAGCGGCACGACGCCTAAAGCTGTGGTGAGGAAGAGCAGAACGGTGGTGGCCAGGCTGTGGCGTGCGGTGGCAGGAAGAGTTTGTCTGGAGGGTGGAACTATTCTGTATGTTAACTGTGGTTGCAGTTCTATGAATCTGTGTATGGGTGAGAATTCATAGATCCCGCCACAAGGTACATAAACACGTCATCACTATGTCATACACTTGAAACTAATGTGATACCGTGTTTCCCGGAAAATTAAGATCTAGATGGACAATTAGTTCTAATGCGTATTTTGAAGCAAAATTAATATAAGACCGGTTATATTATATTATACCCAGTCTTATATTATAGTAAAATATGATCAGTCTTATATTAATTTTTGCTCCAAAATGCAGTAGAGCTGATTGTCCGCCTAGGTCTTATTTTCAGGGAAACATGGTATCTATCGTATGTCAACTACAACTGAAAAATAAATTTCAAAGAATCTAAAAAACTTATAGAGCTATAAAGTCAAAAAGGTCAATTTTACTGTCTCATCATTTTTAAAATAAGTCACACACACACACAAATAAATGTGCTAAGAATGTACTTAGAATGTGCTAAAAACGTACTTAAATAGGTAAAACCTGGCCCCTGCGAGCCTATTTATACAATGAATCTGTACATTTTCTTTTCCACGCAGAATGGAATTGCTAACTTCAGCCTAGCGACAGCTAAATTAACAGATATTCTGAATCACGTGGATCTAAACCAATGAAGAGAATTCTACTGCTGCCACGCTGAGCAGTACGCCATGTGCTAGGCCCCTATTTTAAGCATCAACACGACAACACTATATAACCCTGTGACAAGGACCAAAGACAGAGCCAAGACTGGAGAAGCATCGTTAACTGTTCTGTACTTCTGAACTACAAACTCCTCCTGTAGCCAATTAAATCACAAGCATTCACCAATGATGTTTCAGAAATCACTGTGTAAAACAGTAAAACATTATAAAATATATCGATTCACTATCTAAATTATTTTTAAGTTATCTGCATGCTGCTAATATCAACCATTTTAATTCATCAAAATAAACCCATCTCTCAACTTATAGAAAGAGAGGGGCAGGCAAGGAATAAAATTCTACAATCCATACTTAAACAAGTCCCCCATGACACAGCGGTGGTGGAATGCAACGATCATGCAAATTCCCACATACATTAAGTAACTATTTGAGAAGTAAGTTCAAGAAATCATTTGGAGACACCATAAGGCATCCAAAAGCACATAGAAACCAGGGGAGATTTTAATTTCAGAAAATTGCAAATGGAATAGATAAAACCTGTTAGTTTGCAGCCTACTGTCCACAGAGTACAACTCAATCCCCAAGACTACAGAAAATATTGGCGGGGGAAACTGAAGGCTACCACTAAAGGTATTAGAGATCAGATGTTAGGAAAGAGGCTGGAATTTTAAAGGGACTCCTGGCAGCATGAGAACCACAGAATGAGTTAGACTCAAATTCAGAGCAGCTGCTGGCTTACAGCTAATGTACACATGAATGAAGGAGACCCCAGGGTACCCAAGGAAAAGAAATCAGAGACCAGATTGAGGTCCACCCTTGAAAGATAGACTACACAAGATAAGATCTGTGAGTTTGATGCTTTTCTTAACCAAGAACATTCCTCGACGTGGGCAGCTCAACTGGCAGAAAGCTGAAAGCCAAATGGGTTTGAAAGCATAGAGCACAGCGTCCGAAACCAGCAGAAGCAAGAAAACCACAAAGAAGGGAAGCAACGTCCATGCCCAAATTTTTGCCTGACTACCAATTTTGCAGGGAAGACTTCTATAAAACCAGCTAAAGCAGCAGCCATGGGCAGTCATACAAACAGACGTCAGCAGCTGCAAATCACAAAGGAGACAGTTTTCAATTTGAATCTGGTCAAGTTGAATGCCTACTAGATCAATAACCCAAAAATCTTCAGAACACACACACACACACACACACACACACACACACACTAAAAAAAACCAGACTTGCTACAATATATCTGCAATGCCTAGTTTTCAATGAAAAAATATACATAACATAAAAATGAAATCAGTCCTAGACACATCACAGTCAAACTCCAAAACAAGATAACGTTAAAGGCAAAGTATTAAAAAGTATTCAGAGAAAAGGACATGTTATAAATGAGGGGACAGTAAAATAAATGATGGCTTCTCACCAGAAACTATGAAAGCCAGAAGATACTGAAACAACATACTCAAAGCACTGATGGAAAAAAGTTATCACAAATTATTCTATAGCCAGTTGAAGTATCCCTCAAATATCAAAGTGAAATAAAGCAAAGGCATTTCCAGTAAGCAAAAAAACCCGAGAGAATCTGTTGCCAGCACATCTGCACTACAAGAAAAGCTAAAGAAAGTATTTTAATCTGAAGGTAAATGACACTGGATGGCAACTGAGACAAACACACAAAAAACTGTTCATGGTAAATATGTGAGTGAACATTTTTAAACTGTATGTTTTTCTTTTCTTCATATCTTTAAAAGATATCACTACTTAAATTACAAATTATAAATCAGTAGTGACAGGTTTCTAACAAACAGATCTAATATATAACAATAGCACTATGTAAATAAAATGAGGGGTAAATAAAAATACAACTGTTGAAAGGTTTCTATATTCTACCTTAAGTAATTCAATATTAACTCTTTGTGAACTGGTATAGGTTTAAGATGCATATGTGAGCCCTAGAGTAATAAAAAAAAAAGGCAAAAATATAGAGCTAGAAAGCCAACAGAAAAATTAAAATGGAATACTGAAAAATGTCTGATTAAAATAAAAGAAGACAAGAAAGGAGGAACAAAGGAACAAAAAACAGAAGGTAAAAAGCAAATCGCAAGAGGGAAAAACTAAGTACAATGCTATCAATAATTAAATGTAAATAGAATTAGAATAGACTCAACACTCCAATCAAAAGACAGATTTTAAATTAGATTTAAAATCCAAGACCCAATTGCATGCTGTCAACAAAATATATGCTTTAAATATAAACATAAAAACAAACTAAAACTGAAAAGCTAGAAAGAATATATTCTACGCAAACAGTAAGCAGCATAAAATGAAGTAGCTATATTCATGAGAGACAAAGCAGACTTCATAACAAGAAATATTACTGGAGATAATCAGGAACACTCCGTGGTGACAAAATGGTCAATACACCAGGTAAATACAATAACGATAAATTAGATGTGACTAGTAACAAAGCTACGAAATACATAAAATAAAAACTGACAACTAAAAGAAAAAAAAGTGAATCCACAGTCATAAAGACTAACCTGCTACTCTCAGAAATCAATAAAACTAGCCAAAAACATCAGTAAGAATATAGAAGATGTAGATGACACCATTAATTACCTTAATCTAACTGATATTTCCAGAACACTAAACCCAATGCTTGTAAGAGATATATATACACTTTTTCAAGTACACATGGAATGTCTACCAAGATAAACCATATACGGGGCCCTAAAACAACTCTCACTGCTTTTCAAAATAGTGAGATGTACCAGACTATATTCCCTTACTACAACAAAATTAAACCAGAAATCCACAAAAAATAAAACATCTAGAAGAGATCACAAATACCTAGAAACCTAAAACTCATTTTTCAAGAACCCAGAGAAATCACAAGGTAAATTAGAAAATATTTTGAACTGAATCAAAATGAAAATCGGTAAATTGATAAATTAGACTTGATCAACATTTAAAGTTTCTGCTCTTTGAAAAATAGTATTCTACCAAAATGAAAATGCTTTCAAAATACATATCTGATAAAGAACTGATACCTGTAACATATAAAGAACGTTCAACGCTCAATAAGAAAACAAGCAACCCAATACAAAAATGGGAAAAATAATTTGAGTGGACATTTCATCAAACAGGATATATGACCGTCACAAAAGCACATGAACAGATGGAACTACACTTATGCAGTGATCACTTCGCAATGTATACAAATATCTAATCACTACACAGCACATCTGAAACTGATATAATATTGTATGTCAACTATAATTGAAAAATAAATTTTAAAAAAAAGAAAGCACAGGAAAACATGATCAATATAATTTGTCATTAGGGAAATACAAATTAAAACCAAAATTAGATACCACTTCCCATCTCACAGAATGGCTATAATTAAAATTAAGACTAACAAAACCAAGTATTGGGATGTTGAACTACCAGAATTCTCATACATTGCTGGTGGCAATACATATTGCATGGAAATCTTTTTATTTTGTCTCTCCCAAAATAAGCTAATCCAGAAATAGGCAGTGAAAATTTGTTAAGTTGGCGATGTAAATCTGAAGAATGTATTTTCTTTCTTTAATTTTCTAAAGGTTTGACACTTTGGAAACTCACTGAATTGCTGAGTAACTAAGAGTCAACTGCCAATTAAAAAAAAAAAAAAAATCAGTTCACAGATGAAAACAATGTGACCTAGAAGTAGCTTCAGAGAACTTTCCACAGAATTTGTTGGAATTAAATAGGAGGCAGGAACACAGGCATCTTCTCTGCTCTGCCTCAGCTCAACCTTTCACGGCCAGTTCCCCTCCAAGGCCCAGGGCCTGCCCTGAGAGGAACAAGACGGCCACACCAACCTGTACGTCACCCCCTCGGAACAAAGCCAGCCACCAGGAGCAAGGGCCGGGCCAGGCAAGACCAAGCTCAAACTCTTTCTGCCCCACGGTTGCAGTTCTCACACATTAAGCTGGGATCTGTTGCAAGTTTCTATGACTAGTAGTGGAATGTCTAAGGCACAGGTGAGTTTGTTCCAGATTTCAGATCAGCCATTTGATAGACGATCTCGAACAAATGAGCACCGCAGCAAAGAGGAGGTACAGAAGGGCCCCCGTCATTCTAATTATGCTCCAGGCACGCTGGTCCCCCTGAAACTAAAGAACTAAAGAACACAGCCACTCGAAAAAGTGAAATGGTACATTGAAATCAAAGGGCAAATGGCTGCCCTGACCAAAGGAGCTGAAAAACACAGGCTCTAACACCTCCGTGGTGGCCCTTGACAAAATAATTAAGTAAAGCAGTTGTTTGCCTGGGAAACTGGTCATCTCACACTGAGAAAAAGAAAATGAGAAATGCAGATTTACTCCATCCTGAACAGGTGGAACATTTACCCAATGTGAACAGAGGTCAAAACCACCATCAGCCTCACTACACCTTACAGCCTACTTACCTCAGAGAACAGCCTATCCATGGTGATTTACTGGGAAATTTTATTTTTGTGAAAATGTAGAAATTTATAAGAACCAAATGATGGGGCTGGGAACAAATGGGTCAGAGATGTTGACAGCCTTTAAAAATTAAAGAAACGATTAAAGATATAAGGTATATAAATGTCTGATCACTACGTTGTACACCTGAAACTAATATAATGCTGCATGTCAATCATAACTGAAAAATCAATTTAAAAAAAGAAAAACTATTAATGAAAGCAGAGATCCCTTCAGCAAAATGGTACTAGTTCCACGCTCACTTCTTGTCACAGCCCCGAAAACTAAGTCGCAGCCTTTTACCCTCCACTTGGTATCATGGCCGACCTCCTTCTCTTCTGAGGTAATGTCTATAAATCTTGGCATCCAGTGTGCTTTTGCACCACATGTCAGCTATTAGCAATGGCATTTTTCCTGACAGCTAATTGGTAACATTAAAGGAAAGAAATTAAAAGCATTGTGCTTGCAAAGTCATTTTACACCATTAACTGCGACAAGTATTTAACAGGGGACATGGCACTGCCTGGGAATCAAAGGGACATGCTTTTCACCGTTTGCCAGTAAAATGAAAAATGTGGTGAAAATGAAATGCATACCTTGGCTTTATTTACACGACAGCTGAATTAGTGATACTTCCTGTGCCAGAAGAGTCTCTCCAAGCAGCACTCATGCTAAGGCAGGAAAGACATCTAGAGAGCCCCGCCAAAGCCTGGAACGGTGGTGGCCCTGCTTTGCCCTGTAGCCCTTACCTTTCATTTTGGTCGTGTAAAATCCAACGGCTGCTCCATCTCTCCACAGAATCTTAGCCTCCTCCTTCACAGAGTGAGGTAAAAAAAACATGTCATCGTCATCCAATTTTCTCTCCAATCTTCCAAAAATAACGACATTTAGAATGAAAAGCACAATCCTTTCCCCAAATGACTGAACCTTTGAAGGAAAATAAAAGAACAACCGAGTGAGATGACAGAGGAAAATCAGATGGGATAAATGTTGCGCTTGGAATCGCCCCACACGTCGGAGCCAGGTGTGTGCTCCAAATGTGAATCATAGTTTCTCACAGAGGTTTTCACACCCATGACCTTTCACACCCATCGGCCTCCAGGAGGTGAGGGGCGCTGCCAGAGGAGCCTCCTGGGTTCCCAGGGTCACAGACGTGGACTAGAAGTAGGCAGAAATCAATATCATGACACAGGACGTTACTTCACAGGGGCAAGGCAAATCATTTCGGTAGATTTGCTGGATGTGTCCAGAAATGAACCCAATCCGCCATTTTTAACAACAGCCCCGGAATTCTGGCCCTCAAAAGGAGGGTAAAAAATTGGGGTAATCAATTGCTACACCAAAAGCAACTGATTTTTCCATGGCTTGTGATAGCTTCTAAGCGAGCATGAGCCCCAATCCCAGAAGATAACAGGAGCTCAAGGCCCTCCCCGTTCTAAGCCTGTACATTGGAATTGTCTCTCACCCACAACAAAGGCAGGACAAATGACAAAAATGTATCATGGTCAATGTCAGGCCCACCCCAGAGCTCTATCCTGAACAAGTCAAAATGACTTCATGCTTCTGCCTGTGAAACTTCTCTGCATTTGTATAGTCCCCGGACGGCAAATAAGTGGCACAAATGGAAGCCTCCCATTCCCACGCCCCCGGCAGACATAGCTAATCAATCTGGACTCTGAAGTGGCTGAGGCTGGAGACAGTCTCAGAACCCTCCTTACTGCAGGCCCCTGGACAGCTAGCTCCAAGCAACTGCTAAACTGTGGCACTTGAGATGAAACCAATCCACTACTGACAAAGTGACAACCGCTGTGTTAGATTTCACTCCGACAGCACTGGTCTGTGACAGCCGAGGTGTGTGGCTGTTGGTCACCCCATCCTGTGCCCCACCACGCGATCAGCAGCCCCATTTCTGGGCTGTGACTTCCACCCACATGCCGCCATTTGATTCTGACCAGCTGCTGGGGAGGTCCGGCTTTCTAGGAGAGGAAATCAAAGCTCAAGGAGGGCAAGTGATTGCATTTATTGATTTTCCTGCCTCCCTCCGCAGAGGACTTGTGACAGCCGGCGGAGGGCTCTGTCAGAGGCAGGCAGCCTTAAAATGACAGTCCCGGGCTTCTGAGTGCCAGGCCCGCACCCCTGCCTGGGCCCAGCCAGCAGTTCCCTCCTGAATCTTCATCCACTGGAACTGAGACTTTGGGAAAGGCTTGGTTTTATATTTAATACTTGACCTTTCCATTTTTATCATCATCATTTCTTCTCAGCCTAGATTTGCTGGGAGATCTTCAGCAACTCAACCTCTCTGTGCCTCAGTTTCTTTCACTGGTCAAGGGAAAAGACCACCCAAGTGGTCTCTGAAACATTTCTGTTTTTCAACTGCTCTGATAATAAAAACAAGGCAGGTTGCAGCATCCTAGCAAATGGCACAAAGTGTTCAGTGCCAATAAACTTATTAATTGGCCCAGAATGTAAAATATTTCACCTTCATCTGGAGCCAAATCTTAGATGAGGAAAAGACTTGTGAACAGCACACCAGTTAACTCTGAGAAGCCACCCCAATTTTGAATCTCAGACAGTGGCAGCCAAATCAAGTTCAGGCTTTAGGAATAACGAGCTAGTCACAAAACCTGACTGCTGTGATGTGGGAGGTTATAATTGTCAACTTATAAAACCAAAAAGTTCAGAGGAAAGCCAGAAGACAAAAGCAGATTGCATCTGGCAGAAGGGAAATCTCCAATCAAAAACTGGCAGGAGAAAAGGAGAAAAAGAAAATGTACTTAATCTGTCCAATTTCATTATGGGGGAGTAGGGGTGGGAGGGAGGGGACGTGTGACATGTGATTCTGACTTAGAAACGTTTCTGAAAACAAAACTAAGATCCAGTTCTAATCCCTCAATGAGGACCACTAATTATGTTAACAGAAAGAGCACTAAGAAAGCGTTTTTTTTCTGTTTTTTCTTTTTTTTTTTTTTTTTTTTTTTTTTTGTTATTTTGTGAAGAAGAGCTGGCTATGGAACAAAATGTAATTAAAAGAAAAGAAAAGTCAACGCCCAAAGTTCTATAAAAGGAGCGGGGAACTAACCCCGTATACACCCGGGGCAGGACAGGGCTTTACAACACAGTTCTTTAAGTGGGAAGAACACCCAGTTTCTTAGTATTCACAACACAGGCCATGTTTTCAGAAAATGTGGGAGTTTTCCCCCTCTAAATTTAGAAGTATTGACACACAAAGGAAGTGAGCACTCTTGTTGTGAAAAAACAAATTTAAAGAGCAGATGAGACTCTTCCTAACATCAGAACACCAGCCACTCAGTGCCACCTGGCCCACCTACAAAAAGGGGCCGGACAGACCACCACACCCTCAGGGACATCAGCCCCACTGGGTGTGTCCCTCAGTCGCGGACTCGCACGGCGGGGTCCATTTGCTGGACCCTTGCTCACATCCATCAGAGGAAAGCAGCCCTGCTGACCCCTTGACCTCAGACGTCCAGCCTCCAGGACTGTGCAACCAGACATTTCTGTTGTGTAAGCCTCCCAGTGAGTGGTGCTTCATGACAGCAGTCCTAGAGAAGGAATCCACAGGGGCAGACTGCTTTAAGTTATTAACATGATGGTAAGTACGGTGACTTGTTTTGCAACATCCATTTAAAATGCCATCATCTCACCTTCATCAGACCTTCTCGTGCAGGATCAGAGGTTCTCAGTACATCTTCGGGGGGCCACCAGGACTCCTTTATGTAAACAGCCACGACTGGAAAGAAAACCAAGAGAAAATGGTGATGTGCACACAGCCACCCGGCCACCAGAGGGGTGGTGCCACCAGCACACAGCCACTGTCATGGGGCCAAGGAGAGATGACGTGTGGGTACAGCAGGTGGTATTTCTAGAGCTGAAGTTTCCTGAGAGCCTGACCAGGGCAAAGAGGGACCCCTCACCTCTAGGGAACTGCACAGATGTCTGTATAGATGACGCATTGTTGACCCCAAAACAGGATGGATCGTAATGCTGCTGGGCAAGTAGAGCTACACACCAATGGTGACAAATTCAGGGGGTAAGAATGACTTTGCTTTTCAAAGTTACCACAACACAGAATTCCCCGAATTTAGTCACATCCAACATTACCGAAGGGTAACCAATGAACCCAGGTAGCATCACCCACCAGGCTGTGATTTCTAACAACGGACGGACCTGCTGACACGTTCTCATCACCCAAAGTCCATGTTTATATGAGGGTCACTATCGATGTTATACAGCCTATGGGTCTGGGTAAATGGGTGACATGGATCCATCACGATCGTATCATACAGGACAGTTTCGCTGCCCTAAAAATCCTCAGTGCTCCCTCCCCCACCCCCTGGCCAGCACGTGCCTGTTTCCTGCTGCCATAGTTTTGCCCTTCCCAGAATGCCATGTGGTTGGAATCGTACAGTACGCAGCCTTTTCAGGCTGGCTTTACCTTAGCAATATGCAGTCACAGTTCCTCCTAGCTTTTCAAGCCTTAATATCGCAAAATTCTTTTTGGTGCTGTATACTATTCCATTGAATGGATGGACCAGTTTATTTCTCTTCTGGTGTCTTTTTTTGGGGGGCCTGGGGGGAAGGGAACAGGGCTTTACTGGGGAACAGCGCGTACTTCCAGGATTTTTTCCAAGTCAAGGTGTTGTCCTTTCAGTCTTAGTTGTGGAGGGCGCAGCTCAGCTCCAGGTCCAGTTGCCATTGTTAGTTGCAGGGGGCGCAGCCCACCATCCCTTGCGGGAGTCGAACCGGCAACCTTGTGGTTGAGAGCCCACTCTCCAACCAACTGAGCCACCTGGCACTGGCCCATCTGGGGATCGAACCAGCAGCCTTCAGTGTTAGGAGCATGGAGCTCCAACTGCCTGAGCCACTGGGCCGGCCCTGGTGTCTTCTTTATACCCCCTTTTGTTGCCATTTTTATATCAGCTTTTCAAGCCAGGTGTCTGAGCCCAAAGGGTCCAGAAGCCACACAATAAAAAAAATGCATCTTCCCATCAGACCCTTTTAGCTAAAGACTGGGAGGAAAGTGGTAACATGAAGCAGAAAAGAAGAGTCATTTGAACATTTAACGGGAGGCTCATGACTTTAAAGCAAATTCTGTGGGCCAATCAAATTTAAGCTACCCCTACTTTCTTCCCTACTCCTCTCTGCTCTTTGAGGAACTTTAGTGGGAAACTCTGTGAAGACCAGGTGACAATGACATTTGCCAGTTATTAGACTCTCACTCTGCAGAGCCAGCCCCTCCTCTCCAAAGGCCAACAAACAGCATCTAATCCACGATGTCAGTTCCACATCATTGGTGAATTAATTATATCATCTCCAACAATAGTCCCCAAATTGACAGAACTGGCTGAGAGAGAAGGGCCAATTAAACGCGTGACATCTGCCTTATTAATTCAACTAAATTCATGTTCAAAATGGCACCCACTAGAACGTACAGGAGGTTTATAAAGCCATAAAGATTATTTTCTTGCTTAACAAGGTGAATCAATAAAAGATGTTCAATTTACTAAGACAGTTTCAAACAGGAAATGTCTTGTGACCTGGTATTTGTGTGGTGCCTTGCAAGTTTCACGGTGCAGGGCAGAGCATTAATTAGTCACACAAGTTGTCACCCCATAGATTGAACTGCCTTTTTCAAACTAATCTTAAGCTGCTACATAACAATGAAGGTGAAGTCCAATCAAATGTAACAGGCCTAAAATAAACTGTCCTCAAACTAACGCTTGAAAAATGGCATCAGCCTTCTGGACAGTGGCAGCTTTTGATCAGAAAAACATGATACCTAGTGAAGAGGAAACGGGAAGGAGGAATGGCAGCAGAGCCCTTGCAGAGGCTGTCCTCTGCTCCGTAAGGACAAAGGACAGATCCTGCAGGCTGACAGGAACTGCAGAACCAGCCTCGGGCTTCACTTCTGAGACCCGGCAGCCAGTGGGATCCGAGAGTTAGAAAATGGAAAACAAGCATCCATGGCTTTGAACGGAAAGTACAATCCTGGTCAGTATCCCTGGGCTTCCCACCCTCCGGAGCCTGAACAGAGACTGGACACCTGCAGAAGGCGGTGGTGCCGTGGTGACAACAGTCAACGAGCGCTGGTTGTTAGTTAGGCCAACCTTGCTGAACTAATTTAATTTCCTCTCCCTCTGAGTGACAGGTGATGTGGACCCCAGAGAAGATGTCAGTAATGGATTTTATTCTATGACACTCCGAGGTTTCCCAAACAAGTTAAGACAGTGCGGTCCCTGAGGCTAACTCCCAGTGACCTGGCTTCACCCGAGGCTCGCACAATCAACTGAATTCAACTCCCGAATGCATGAATGCTGCTGTTCTGGGCCCCCAGAGGCTGAGGAGTTAGTCTCCATCCATGCCCCTGAGAGCCGGCAGCCTGCAGAGGAAGAGAGACCGAAACAAGCTGCTCCAATACGAGGTAGGACATGAGCGGTGCTGGAATCGAGCAGGGAGCCAAAGTGTCACGAGGACCCACAAGGGGGAATCAATTCTGCTGAGGGGTATTGGAAGAGCATCCCTGGGGAGCTCCACCAGCGTGGGCTCAGGCGTCACTGGGTAAGGTTTCAACGGGCAGACACGACAGACGAGGGCGCTGCAGATGCGTAACCTGTGAGCAGAGGCACAGAGCCCGACAAGTCCAAGGTCGCACTCAGGGCATCCCAAGCAGTGGGGGTCGCTGGGCAAGGCCTACACAAGGGAGAGAGGACTGCAGACATCGATTGCAGCCAGGGAGCGGGATACAAGGCTAGTATACAAACGCCAATCGCTTTCTTACCTTCCACCAGTGAACACGTGGAAGCCGACATGAAAAACCCAATGCCATTTACACTAGCACCCCAAAAAGTGAAATACTTAGGGACAAATCTAACAAAATATGTACAAGATCTATTATAGGAGGAAAATTTTAAAACTCTGATGAACAAAAATCAAAGGAGAACTAACTAAATAAAGATACATTCCATGTGCATGGGTAGGAAGACTCAATATTGTCAAGATGTCAGTTTTCTTCCCAACTTGATCTATAGATTCAATGCAATGTCAATCAAAATCCCCACATGTTATTTTGTGGGTATCAACAAACTGATCCTAAATTTTATATGGAGAGGCAAAAGACCCAGAATAGCCAACACAATTTTGAAGGAGAACAAATGCTGCCCAACTTCAAGACTTCCTATAAAGCTACAGTAATCCAGACCATGTGGTACTGGCCAAACATAGACAAATCGATCAATGGAACAGGATGGAGCGCCCAGAAACAGACCCACATAAATATACGGAACTGCTCTGTGACAATGGAGCCAAGCTCACACAATGGAACAAAACCAGTCTCCGCAACAAATGGTGCTGGAACAACTGGACATCCACACATGGGAAAATCGGTCTAGACACACACCGTACACCCTGCACGAACACCAGCTGGACAAAACATCAGCCTCATTTATTCACCAGCCTCTAACGAGCTTCAGTGCCAAGGGAGAGCACGACGACGCAGAGCATTTAGATATAGCCAGATGTACCTGGTGTGGGGAAAATAATCGACTCCAGAGGCACACGGGGTTCAAATTCGGCGTCTCCAATTCCTAATTCTGTGACTGTAACCACCTCCCAGCCGTGAGTGCCCACCTGTCACATGAAGGCCACCACAGACTCTCACCTGGTCATTATGGGTTAGGTGAAAGAGTTCACCTCACCAAACTGCCTTCCCTAAGGTGTCTGACGCTTTTCAGTGGTGTCCAGACACTTCTGCACCTGCATCAGGTGTTGCTTGGGGACTTCAAAGAAGCAGGAAAAGCCCTTTGTTGTTTGTTGGCTTTTGTAAACGAAACAAGGGAAACTGCTTCATAACACTAGCACTCCTTCCTGGGAGCTAGCTCCCTCTCCCAACTCTCCGCTGGGCTTTGCATGGGAATGTCTGTCTTTCTTCCACAGCCTGATCACTGCCATCTGTCTGCGCCCTCCAGGGGATACAGGCTTCTACTCACCACATTTTCTCATGCCCGTTCCCTTTCCTATCAGAGAGCCTGCAGCGACCCTTGCGTTCCTCTCTTTCTCTTCCCAAGGCTGTGGACACACTTCATGCCTGATAAGGCGCCTACTTTAACCCGTCCAGAACCTCCCAACAAGATTTTTAAACCTTTCTTCTTGCCTGAGAATTCTCAAAGAAGCAAAATCCTTTTTTCTTTGAACATTTTTAATCAATAAATAAACAAAACAATCATTCTTGTAAAAGTCAGCATAATTTTTCCACAGTACGGGTCAGAGTAAGCTGGTTGTCACCTGTCCCCTCGGATGGGTGGGCGGTGACAGCGGGGAGCTGAGAAGGAGCCCCAAGAAGGCTTCTGAGGCCACAGTGCGACCCAGCCAGGAGCACTGACGGGGTAGCACCGTCCCAGTGGAGGACAAGGGCACATGTGGCTGCTTGCATCCCACTCACCTGCCTCAGCACAGAGGACAGTCAATGGCACCAAGGGGCAGGCCGAGCCTCCACAGGTCACAATTCTGTAGCAGTGTTGCTCAGTCTACCCACACGTTGAGTAGCTATTCTAATAAACCCACTCAGGGAATTCAGTCCAGACTCTGGCTTAGGACACTCACAGCTCAGAGGAGACAGCGTCTGGGACAGGAAGCGCATTAAGCAACACCAGCCCGGGGGTTACACCACGGGACGGGAGAGAGGAAGCAGCAGGCGTTCCTCCTGAGGAAAAAACTCATCCTCAGATGAGCAGGGCCCAGAGGATGAGTCGGACCCTTCTAGGGAGCAGGGGACAGAGCTGGGGGAGGTGACAGAGCCTCAGAAACACGAGAGCACAGGGCGTGCCGGGCAAGGACCAGAGCTGAAGGTGCGGGGACGAGGTGAGGCCAATGCGAGGCCACGAGGGCCATCCTCTGCAGGACACGAGCAGCACCCAGCTTCAGAGGACGAGGGGGACATGACCCAACTGCTGTTTGAAAGCAACAGCATTCATCACAAATCCCTGTCCAGGCGCCCGCAGGTGCAAGCCCATGGGCAGTGTGCAGTAACGTGTGCCACCGCGGATTCATTTTCCCAGGCAAGGCTCAGAGAGGTGAAGAAATCTGCCAGGTGGCGAGCCTGTGGACAGCGGCACTGGGACTGGACGTGAACTGGGCCTCACTGGTCCCACTGCTGCTGCTCTAGCCACCACGCTCCAGGCAAAGAACGGACAGAGAGACAAGAGGACCAGGGCCAGGCCCCCATGAAGGCTGACAGAGCAGGAAAGGGAGGGACGTGGGGAGAGACGAGGAGACTCGCCAAGACGCAGTGCTGAGAAAGGCGGGGCCGGCGCAGGGAGACCTGACAGAGCGGACACCTTAGGACCTCATTTTGCACTTCAGGATGGGGGGGCACCGCCTGCCATTACTCAGCAAACACTGACGAGTGCCAGGTACTGTACTTGGCCCCAGGGGTCCAGGACAGAAGACACTGCACAGCAAGGTCAAGACAGGCCCCCAGGCCATGACCACACGCTCCGTGACAGGACGTGAGCAGTGACTGGGCACCCACTCGAAGGCTGTGTCTTGCTCCATGTCGGTTGCTGTGACAAAACAGCGCAGACTGGGTGTCCTACAAACAACAGGAAATTATCTCTCGCAGTTCTAGAGGCTGGAAGTCCAAATCAAGCTGCCGGCACAGGCGCATCTGGTGAGAGCCCTCTTCCGGGTAGCAGACGGCCACCTTCCCGCCGTGACCTCACGTGGCAGAAGGGGCAGGGGAGCCCCCGGGGTCTCCTTTGCAAGGACACTCCTCCCACTGATGAGGCCTCAGCCTCCTGAGCTAGTCACCTCCCAAAGGCCCCCGTCCTAACACCATCACCTTGGGGGTTGTCAACACAGGAATTTGGGGAGACACAAATATTCAGAGCATGGCAGGCTGTCTGGGACGGTTGGGACAGAGTTCCAGAAATAGTCCCGGGCCAGACTGGCCTCCGGTGCAGGGGGCTCTGGGGACCAGGCTGAGGTACTGGCTTCCTAACTAGTCTCAGGAATCATCCAGTCAACAGAGACAGATCAGAGAGGAGTGGTGTTTTACAAAGACCACAGCTGGTGGTGCCCAGGTGAGAGGAATTCGTCCTTGGGGAATAAAAAAATATGCATTAAAAAGAGGTATTTGAGAAGAAGTATTACACTGACTGAGTGGGGAGAGTGGACTCAGGGATGGAGGTGAGGCCGGAGGCAGGGAGGATGACGGGAGGCTGTGGAGATCCAGATGGGGTGCGGGGGAAGGGGAGGGGAGGGCTGACCGCTGCAATCACACTGGTGAGCAGGGCCACGCTCAGGGGACAGAAAACACCACGTGGGAGTCAGACGGGTCTGAAAGCAGGAGAGAGGGGAGGCTGGGGAGGCCACCAATTCTCAAGCTTAAGGGTACAGGTGCCTTTATCAGAAGCAAATGAGGAGAAACAGCAGGTGTGAGTTTTGAAATGCCTATTGGAGACACAGCAAGGTCAGGTGGCCAGCAGGCGGCTGGACATACAGCCTGGAGCTAAGCAGAGAGAGAGAAGGTCCATGCCCCACACCATCGTAGGAACCAAGGAGGGAGGAGTTCGTTCACACACACACACACACACACACACACACACACACACACACACACACACCTCGCCTCCCCACGCTAACTACAAGGTGTTCGTGTATGGGCCCACGATTTAAACTTCTTCAGTCACAAAGGAAGGGGCTTCAAATCTCCCTGCACCGCCCCGCACCCCCGCCCCACCCAGCCCTCCCTCCATCGCTCCCCTGGAGTCTAAGCCACCACTGTCCCATTACAAATCAAAGAAATATGTAGCTCCCCAAAAAAACAGCACAGCTAAACCAAAGTGACAGGCCATCTTCGCAAAAGCAAAATAGACGTAGGAAAAAAATGCTGAAAAGTTCTGGCAGAGGACAGCACATAAACACATTCCAAGGCATTGCATGACTTTTATGCAACATTGACTGAGCCGGTCAATAATTTAAGGGGAGGGGAAAAATACACGAGTTGACATAGCAACTGTCACATCGCATTACGCGGGCCACCATTTCCATACAGACATCTTCCTTAAAGGAGAGCACTTCCCCAGATGCCTGGTGGCTTGGGCGCCTCTCTGCCCTGGAGAAGGAAACATCTGGTGAGCAGTATCTCTGCGGCAGCCTCTCTGTGGTTGTCAAGCCTTTCTTGCCTTCAGCAATTTGGTTTCGATGAGTCTAGCTTTTAACTCAAGAAAGAGGGATGAGATGGGGTGCCTGGATCCAGGAGTACAGCTGGACCGCAAGATGTGGGGGTCAGAAAGAGACACAAAAATCCAGGGCTGGTCTCTCTGGGAAGGGAACCTTAAAATCAGCAGGCTGGACCAAGGCGAGCGCAGGAAGTGTGTCAGCGCTGGGGGAGAAGAGAGAGGTGCAGACAGCCCAGGCTGCAAGGGCAAGACCTCAGATGCCCCAAGAAGCACCCCGCCCCCCAGACCACGGCCCCGTGCTCCACACTCAGAGTATTTTCCTTGGCCCTTCCCAGTTTTCCAAATACCATTAGTCCCTTGGTCAGGATGACATGTCTTTGTTTGTGGGAGGCTGTTTTCCCCTACGCTGAAATCCAACTCACAGTAAGTGCCATAAATTAGCAGGGAATGAAGAAGGAAATCCCAAACAATAGCCAAATGTATTCCCAAAACACAGTGCTGTCGCTGGGAATAGCTCTTCAATCTGTGTTCACCCAGGCCCAAGGGAAACAGAACTCTCCGTGTCCAGCATGGAGCTCCTTGTGCTCAACCTGTGGCCACCAGACACCAAGTGTGCGCAGCCACAGGGGCACTTAACTGCCAGAAGGAGCAGGTACTTAAACTGAGTTCCTGGCCGCAACTCTTTCGCCCAAACTGTTGAACCCACGTAAGTGGGCCTCCACCGATGTGGAAGGTGGGAGGACGGGACCCCGCTCAGGCTGACATTTACTTTTGTGTTCTCCAAACATCCAGCGCAGACACAAAGGTCAAGAGCCAGTGCCCACGGGGTCCTGGGAGACTGCTCACCAGGTGGTCCCTGGAACTTGGTGAGTCTGGGGGGTGATCACAGGTCAACACCAGAAAAACTGCAGTTACTTCTCCACATCCCAAAACTCACACTTTAGCAGGTCAGCAGCGTCTCCTTCACTCCTCCCCTATTAGCTTGTTTTTAAGGATATACGCAAACCATCGTTTCATCCCAGCTGGTGGACAGGCTCATCCTACTGAACAGGAGCTGCTCTAGCTGGGTCCCTTTTTATGGGGGTCAGAATTCACAGCGCACCCCCACTCCCACCTTCTGGCTTTCCACCCCTCAACCTTCCCCAAATCTAAGCAACCTGCTCAGGGGTGGGGAGCGTCCCAGAAAGGGCCTCAGTTCTGAAGACGTTCTCTGGGCACCTCAGAAGCATAGCCCTGCTGACCCACCCTCCACCTGCCCCCCAAATGCCGTCCAGAGAGGGCCTGGCCGCAGGCCCATGGTGTCGCAATCCCCACCCCCGGCCCAGGACAGCCACCAAAGGCGGCTCCACGGCGGCTCCAGTTCCATCTGCATGTTTGCCTTGGCTCTTGCTGTCACTGCAGGCCTCGAACGGGCATGCTTTTCCAGGAAAAAATCATCATTTTTCGATTCCCTGCTTGTTTTTCTCAGGGTGCACATGACATGCGATCACCACAAACTGTAAATAAATTAACAGCAATTTGAAGGATGACTGTTATGCTTGGTCACACAACGTCCTGGAAGCAGACTGGGGGCGAGGGGGGGGGAGACCTTCTAATCAGGGACGTGAACCTGTGCTAACAACTACACACAAGCCGTCCTCCGTCTTCCCTCTCCCAAGTCCTGTGTTCTGTTTGTCAGCCTCCCTGCCTCCCCCACCCACTAGCTAAGGAGGATTCACCAAACAGCCTCCAGAAGAGCCCAGAAGGTCTATGTGACAGGACCCCTCCCCTCAGAGGGCTCCCAATCTACCGGGGACAGGCCACAGGAAATGAGCAGAGAGGGAGGGGTGGTGAGGGGCTCCACACTCAGAGGGGGAAGGCCCCGAGGAAGAAACACACCTTAGCCAGATGCTCTAATGTCACAGAGGACCCCTGAAGGTGCCCGGGCTCCAGGCCCCTCCCATCCGACGTCCCACACGCTTCAGGCACACACTCAGGTGCCCTCACCCCAAGCGCATTTTCCCAAATTACCCCACATGGTTGCATCGCCACCAAGCCCAGCCAAAACCCAGGTCACTCCCAGCCCTTCCCCCCGACCTCCAGTCCACCCCAAGTCCTGTCATTTCCACTCTTCCTCCTGCCCATGCCCTGTCCAGCAGGCAAGGCTGCAGCGTCTCTCCCCTCGCAGGGGTTTGCGGGTATGTCCTTCCTTCTGCCCATCCTCCGTTCTGGCCATGAGTGGGCATTCTGTGAATGGCTGACAGGACCCCTGCCTCCAGCTCCATCGCCCCCTCCGTGACATCACGAGGCATCTTTCTTGTCCCCTTCAGCATGGCCCCCCCTACAGACGAAGGCCAAGAGCACAACGAGAAGATTTCTGAACAAAACTTCAAAACGTCCAAAGGAGGGACAGGTGTGTCTCCCAGCCAGACGCTGCAAAAGGGAAGGGGCCTGGGGTGGGGGGAGGGACTGCTTTCTGGGACCCCTGTGCCTCCGCCCCAGGAGCCCCCAGCGCTCCAGGCTAAAGGAGCAGCCCCTGTGAGCCTGGGCGCCAGGAGTCCCGGGGAGTGGGCAGCGGAGGACTTCTCAGGACCCCCACCCTCTATTTTGACCAAACTACCACTTGCCTGCCAAGAACCAAAGATAGCTGCTCCCTGCGCCCAGCAACAGTCGACAGTCCCTTATTCTGGAAGCTTCCACTGCATTGTGGCATTAGTTCTCCTTCATTTGACTCAATTACATATTGCCATTTTTAATCAGCCTCTAATCATTCTTTGCCCTGCCCTCTGACTATCTGACTACTGGGTTTTATACGAAAAAAATACTAAACAGATCTTGTCAGAAAGAGAGCTGAAAAGAAATCTGACTAGCTTCCTAACAAGGAAAACAGGATGAGATTTTCTTGAAAAACCTTCCCTGTGGTCCAGGAGCTTGCAGAGGGTCAGATGTTGAAAGGACAAGGGCAGAAGATGAAAGAAAAGAGCCGCCCCCCAATAAAGGACAGGTCCCCAGAATGAGCATGACCTTTTAAAATCAAAGTAGAAAAGCCCAGAGCACTGAATACATATGGACAGGCTGGGGAAATGTTCAAGAACACAGGGCGAGCTGCCTAGGCAGTGGGGCTCGACTCGGAGGGGGAAGGGCCCGAGGAAGAAACACACCTTCGCTGGATGCACTAATGTCATAGAGGACCATCCTCTGGGCAGGCAGAGAGAGGCCAAGTCAGGAGCACGGCTGGGAGCTGCAAACAGTGGGAAGGCCAAAGGCGCGCACTCGCTACTTTTAGAGCAGCTCAAGTCTCCAGACCCAGGGCATTTACATCTCAGGGCCAGAAGGTCCTGAGAACATCATCCTGAAGTGGCAACCCTTCATCTCCCAGAGTATGGATGGCGGGAGTGGGCCTAAAAGACCAGACCCGAACCAGTGGCCCCGTGCTACCCTCGTACCCTAGTACGTGACGCGGAGAGGTGCATCTCAGGACTAGTGACAGGATCCCTGAACACCCCCTCCTGATAAGGACGGTCTCCAATGAATTATGAAAGATGCTCTATAAGGACCCTAGAAAAGAAAAATAGGCTTTAAAATCAGCATGAATTCACCAAGACCAGAGATGACAAAATGGCCTCACTACCATTTTTGACAAGTGTTCCAGGCTAGTGTTAGGAGAATAATTAAACATAAGTCATCTTAATTACAGCAGCCAGATTTCCCTCCGTTCTTAATTTCAGACATGCGTTTCATAAAATCTCTTGAAATCTCTTTGAGGATGAACCAGAAACGTATGCTACATAACGGACCAGGCGTGCGTTTAGTGATATAAAAATTGCATGAATAAAAAGTCAGCATTTTTTAATTACTTGGATTAAAAATAAAGAATGCATCCCTTCAGAACTTCAAATGACACTCACTAGATAGCCAGAAGGAAGACTTAACAAAATGGGACGGAAGGACTTACTCTTCAAACAAGCAAAGTTTTCTTAGATTTGACACCAAAAGTACACGTACAAAAGTACAAAACAAAATAAAATAGATACTCTGGACATCACAAGAAACTTCTGTGCTTCTGAGGACACCATCAAGACAGTAAAAAGACAACCAAAGAACAGGAGAAATCCTATATCGTACATCTGATAAGGCACCTGTATCCCGAATATATCAAGAACTCTTATGACTCAACAGAAGAGGATAAATCACCCAGCGTAAAACTGGGCCAACGAGCTGAACTGTTTTCCGAAGAAGACATTAAAATGACCAATGAACACTTGAAAGGATGTGCAAACCTCATTAGTCATCAGGGAAATGCAAGTCAAAACCACAGTGACTCCCTGACATTGCTCTTGGCCACAATCTCTTGGATTTGACCCCAAAAGCAAAGGCAACAAAAGCAAAATAAACAAGTGGGATGACACAGATGTAAAAAGCTTCTGCACAGCAAAGAAAACCATCAACAAAATGAAAAGGCAACCTACCAAATAGGAGAAAATATTTGCAAATCATACACTGAATAAGGGTTAATATACAAGCATATATAAAGAACTCATACAACAACAACAAAAAAAACAACAATCCGATTAAAAAATGGGCAGAAGATCTGTGATTTACAAGAAATATATATACGTATTTGGTCTTCTGCCCGGTTTCTGGCACAGAGCTCCTAAAACCTTTGGAATCTGTTAAGTGCTGAGAGCAAGAAAGGTTGTCTGTTGCTATGATAATGAGGTGACTTTTGGACCACTCCTAACAGTGAGGGCTGCCTGCCAGGAGAACCAGCCACGGGGTTAGAGGGTTGGCTGGAGCTTTCAGTCCCATCTTCCTGACCTCTGGGAGGGAAGAGGGCCTGGGGGTTGAATCAATGGTCAATGGCCAGTGAGTTCATCAATCCCGCCTAAGTGAGGAAGCCGCCGTGAAGACCCACAGGAGAAGGCTCAGGGAGCTTCCAGGTGGGTGAGCACGTGGAGGTGCTGCAGGAGAGGCACCTGGAGACGGCAGGGAAGCGCCGAGCCCTTTCCCCACACCTGGCCCTACGCGTCGCTCCCACCTGGTTGTCCTGAGTTATATCCTTGTATAATACACCAGTGATCTGGTAAGTAAAATGTTTCTCTGGGTTCTGTAAGCCGCTCTACAATTAACAGAACCCAAGGTCAGATCCTCTGATTTACAGTAGCCAGTTGATCAGAAGTACAGGTAACAAGCTGGAATTGAGACTGGTACCTGACGCAGGTGGGAAGTGGGGGAGTCGTAGGACTGAACCCTCACGCTGTGAAAGCTGATGCTACCTCTGGGTGAGAATTAAGTTGAATGATAGGCTATCCAGCTGGTGTCTGGAGACTTGGTGCCGTGTGGGAAACCAGCCCCCCTCCACACGTTGAAAACTGAATCTAAGAACACATGTCATCTGAATAGACATTTTTCCAAAGAAGAAACACAGAGGGCCAACAGGTACATGAAAAAGTGCTCTACATCACAAATCACCAGGGAATTGCAAACCAAACCACAATGAGATATCTCCTCACACCGTCACAAAGGCTATTACCAAAAAGACAAGAAACAAAAAGTGTTGGCGAGGGTGTGGAGAAAAGGGAGCCCTCGTGCACTGCTGGCTGAATTGTAAACTAGTACAGCCACTACAGAAAACAGTAGGGAGGTTGCTCAATAAATTTTGAAATAAAACTATCATATGATCTGGCAATTCCATTTCTAAGTATTTATCCAAAGAAAATGAAAACTCTAACTCAAAAGGATGTATATATGTCCACACAAAAACGTGTATGTGAATTTTCTCAGCAGCATTCTTCCCAATAGCCAAAAGGTAGAAACAACCCAAATGTCCATAAACTGATAAATGGATAAACAAAATGTGGTCCATCCATACAGTGGAATAGTACCCAGCCATGAAAATAAATGAAATACTAAAACATGCTACAATGTGGATGACCCTTGAAAATATCATGTTCAGGGAAAGAAGTCAGACACAAAAGGCCACGTGTTGTATGATCCCATTCATATGAAGTGTGCAGAACAGGCAAGCCCATAGAGACAGAACAGGTTGCCTAAGACTGTGGGTGGGGGGGACGGGAAGTGATATATAAGGGGCATAGGGTTGGTTTCTTTTAGGGGAAAATGAAGTGTGATGATAGATGCACAACTGTGAACATACTAAAAACCACTGAACTGGATGCTTTAAATGGGCATTTGTGTGATGTGTGAATAAATTTCAATAAATCTGTTTGTTTATTTATGTAATGGGGATAAAAGTTGTCATTCCTGTAGGTTCAAAACATCAACTACACAAGGTCTGGAGGAAAGAGCCATGTCTTAGTAATAAGTTTGAGTTAAAAGCCCAGGGGCTGGGCTTGCACAGAAGTGAGCTAACGGTCAGCTAGAGGTGAATCAACCTTGGGCTGCTTCTACTGAAATGCCAAGATAAACTGAGGCTACGTGGGAGCTGTCCAAGAAGAGTGAGGCATGATCTCACCATCCACCAGTTCTCAGATGGTGATGTGCCCACATTACCTGGGGATCTTGATCAATTGCAGCTTCTCACTCAGCAGGTCTGGGTGGGGCCCAAACTCTCTGGCCATGGGCCACACCGCTGAGTAGAAAGACAGGACACTAAAGCCCAGAGATGCTAAATGACGCAAGCCAGGCCACCTGCTCAGAAGGGGCACAGGATTTCAACTCAGGTCTAAGTGACTCCCAAACACAGGTTCTTTCCACCGTGGCACCCATGACTGGGTTCTGGACACCACGTCCCATGAGAAACCCAGATCTGAAAGAAGGATCCGGGCTGTGAATAGTTATGGAGCCCCAGAGGCAGCTGGGGAATGAGAAATGTGAGACCTTAAAAGACAGCCCGGGGGACATGGCGGCTGGCCCCCAGCCTGGGAAGATGTGTCCGGTGAAGGAGCCACGCCATGCCCACCTACCTGGAGACCCCAGTGGGGGTGCTAGGCCATTGAGGAGAAATGAGGGCAGATCAGGGTGGGCTCCTTATAAAGAGTGTTCTAATAGCCGGAGCTGCCCCACAAGAGAAGAGGCTATGCCAGGACACAGAGGCCTCAGGAGGGAAGCCAGCTCGCCCCACCTTCACGATTCTGATTCTGCTGTATCTATACCATGATCTTATTAACCCTACCATAGAAGAGGCATCATTTGCTAGTATTACAAAAATAAATCTTGCAAGGACAAATCTTTAAATGCTAACTTCAGGCACTCACCTGGGAGACCTCGTTTCATTTTTGTCTTTTCAAAGGAAATTACCAAGTGTTAGACAAGCATTAAAAGCATATTAGTAGGAAACGGAAATTGTTTCCCTGATCTATTCAGGGCTGAAATCAAATTCACAAGATCATCCTTTTCCCCTTCGGACATTCAAATGCACCCCCTCAAATCATCTTGGAAAACACGGGCCCTAATGATCTAAACCCCGTTCCACCAGAAACTGCTGGGCCCTGGCCTCCCTCCTGGAGAGCCAGCTCGCGAGTCTCCTCCGGCCTTGTTCACCTGCTCTCAAGGGCTCTCATCGCCCAGTTACTCTCCAGGGATAAGCGCCCGTTCACTGCAGACGCGGCCTGAGCAGCACCACCAAGAAAGGAGATTACGCTGGCACGTTCTCCTTCCCTTAACGCAGCCCCAGGCCCCGTCTGCTCCCCAGCAGCCCGCTGCGTGCGGGCCTTGCTGAGCTGTCCCAGGACGTCTGCCCTGTCTTTCTACCCAGGGGTGGGCAGGCACCCCCACACACACACACCCCCAGCCCATCGGGATCAGTGGCTGCTTCTGCATGGACCACGTGACATGCTCTCAGTGAGGCAGCCTGGGCTGAGTGGAAGGAACAACTTTCTTACAAGTGGAGCTGTTCAAAAACAGGCCAGGTCGTCCTACTGGTGCTGTTGCTTTCTGTCCAGGAGGCACGATGCACGCAGAACCCAGCGGGGACAGAATTCAGCTGCCAGCATCTGTCCCACGGTTGACAAGAAGGACTCCCATTCTAAATCCCTGTGCTTCCATAACAATAAAGACAGAGGAAGAACAAGCACAGGGGAGCCATGATGGAGGAATACCGCTAAAATTCTACTCTCTGCCCTGGGGGGTCCAAAGCATCCGATTTGCTGCCAATACATCACTTCATTCTCACAACTAACCTAGGAAGTAGGTAAGATGTCCCCATTTTGCAAATGACAAAACTGATGCTCCGAGAGGCCAAATAACTTATCTGGGTCACCGAGTCAGTTGGCAGAGACGGGCTTCCAAGTCAGCTGGAGTTGACACCAAAGTCTGGGTTCATCTAACTCTACTCGGCAGGTCATAGGAGGAACCGACAAAGGCAAAAGGGCTGTGGGTTCAGGGGAATCTGGAACATGAGGGTGGGTGGTTTTGATTTAATACAGGAGAGAAGACAAAGACCACAACTTTTTTGATGAAAGGAGTTATTTTTTCATCTTTGTAAACACTTTGATCAAGATCAGTTAATAATTTAAAACTAAGAGGACTAACAAGACAAGGGGAAATAAATGAAGTAACAAATAAGGGGAACTAAATGAAAGATAAGGCCCGTGGGAGGTATAGAAGCAACTGAGGAAGGAAGGTTCCTGGCAGCCTTGGGCGTATCCCCTCAGTGACATAACCAGCCTCTGATTAAGAGAAACAATCAGGTATGAGCCCCTCAAGGCGCATGGGGCACCTGCTTCTCAAACCACCTTTTGAGAAAGGGCTCCCCCAGTTTCTTAGGGGGCACTTTGGAAAGCTTCATTACCCACCTCCTACCAGCAGTCTGCCCTCAACGACAACTGCTCACCAGCAGGAAATGCACAACTCCGGGCTGGTTTTCATTTGCTCACAGGGTTATTGGAAGTTACTGTGATGGAGTCAACCAGCTTATCAATAATTAACATGGATTCGGAAGCTTATCAAACAGCGCCCGGTCCTCCTGGCTTCCATCTAACCACACAGACACCCAGGGCCTTCACACATCCAGCTGCTCCAGGAAAATTACAAAGAAACCGGTGACAGCATTCTCCACAGCCACCGCTAAGCTTGCACACGGAGTGTCACATGTGTCCAGGCTGCAAAGAGAAGCTACGATACCACCAGCGGCTTTGGAGTCCACATGTTTCAAGCTCCAAGAGCTGCGTTTATGCATCACGTCTGCTTCTAAATACCAAGTTAAAGAGCACAGGTGCAAGTAACAAACACCTGAGCTCTTCATGGAAATCTCGCAAAATCGCGGCTATCCCACTAGAGGCCCAGCAGTTTGGAAAACATTTGGAAACTTTATTTAAAGTGCTATTATATATAAGGAAAGGTCCAGAGTGAGATTTCCTGGAGCTTATGAATATTTATTATATTACATTTTTGAAAACAACCAAAAAACTAAGTATAGTATTAATAGGAAACAGACTTACAAGAGTTAGCCATATGTTTACATTATGCAAACTGCAGTTAAAGACCTATAACCAGAATATTGCTAAATGCTGTAAAAAGGCAAGGGGGGGGGTGCTGATATTTGGACATTTTCTGAAAGTCGGCAAATGACATTTTTGGAGTTTCTGACAATCTGTTCCCTGAGGCGTTCCTGTGGGCACATCTTGCTACTAACTTCTTACTAACCTGATGGTGGAGTCCCAGATTCAAGGCCCAGTGGAAGGCCTGGGGTTATCGTAGCCACTTTGTTCATGGGCTGAGGCTTTGCCAGGTCCTGAACCTTAACCGGAAAGTGCTTACCCCAGCTCAGCCACCCTGCCTTGGCGCCAGCACACGCACAACTCCCGGACAGCTAGCTCAGCACACTCCAGCCTGTGGGTGAGCAACCAGAGGAGAACTTCCCAGGCCGAGGTGTCAGCTTGGGCTTTGTGACAACAATCGAGCTGGGCACCCTCTGAGTACAAACCCCAGACTCATGGGCAGGTGAAAGGCAAAAGTCTATGGAGGGCAGGGGGAGGGTGGAAAGCAGACGGAGGCCCCGTTTGTAAACTGTAAAGACCTATAACCCCACACTTTCACCAGATACCACACTGTTTAAGGAGGGCTGACTAATGAAGGGTGGGTTTGTTTTCTTTAAATTTCTTATTAGGAAAGTCATACACGATGACTGTAAAAAATCTGTGAAACAAAGAAAAATATAATAAAGGAGGTATTTTCTAAATAGGATCAAATTTAAATTGAGCCTCTCCCTTGGGGTCAGAGACGAGGTGCTTCGCTTATAGCTCACGGGTACCCTGAGCTCAAGGGGGACTGACGAGCTGGAACCCTTCTCTCCTCCCCACCTCCCACTCCCACTGCCAACGGCCCCAGACCCCTGCCCCAGACCCCTGCCCCATATGCAACTGAGCAGGACCACACCTCTGCAGAGAACTCACTCCGAGGAGCTGAACACAAATGGCGTCACCGTAATGCAGAGGGAGAATAAATGAGCCCCAGATGACATAAACGTCCCCGGTTGTCACCTTGCCATGCACCCTTCCCCATGCACTAGCTGTGTGGCCCTGGGAGCTACCTGACCACCAGAGACCGGATCTCCTCATCCGTCCGGGAGGGATAAGAATGGTGCTTCCCAAGGCTGTGGTGACACTCCAACGTAAGGGCCTCTCCGTGTACATGCAACCCACCCATGTTATTAATAACAACAGCAAGCGCTACCCTCAAAGGCAGCCCTGAATGTTGTCACTGTGGGCGAGAGGGTGGCTAGTGTCTTTAATACAACATCAATATGTGTCAGTGAACAGAAATCATAATGCACTATTCAATCTCTCAAAGCTGAAAGTAAATCAGTTCTGCCCTGATGTTCTTCTAAGTCTAAGTCCAGACAAAGAGTACAACCAGCTAGGTATTTGATGCCATTGGGTGTAAACAATTCAATCTCCATACCTGTTCTTTCAATCCATTAATACCGACCCACCTGTCTTTGTGGCCTGAGGATTAACCAAGACCAGTATTTGGTGTTGAGGTTCGTCACGGTGCACAGTGCAAAAGCAAACGGACGAAACTTCAAGTTTAACCTGAAAACATAATAAAATCCCCGGTTTGTTCCTTCATCATAATAAGGGCGCAGGAAATTACTTACCGATCAGTGCAGTATTTCCTGAGAGAACACAACATACAAGTGGAAAACTCACCCAGTCTGAGCTAGACACGAAGGGTAATGTGCCAAAGGCCCGAGGCCGTCTCCCACCCAGCAAGCCTTCTCTTTCCTCCATTCCCCCGTCCGTTGCTTCAAGCACTGATGACGCAAACAGCCGCTTGGCTGAAGCCCCGTCCGGCCCTTCCACACCTTTTCTGCCCCAGCAACCCTGTCCAGCCTAATCCCCCTTGGGCCTCAGCCGACGAAACAGGGCCACACTCCCACCTCACGTCCACACCTGCCAAGCTGGCCCCGACTGTCCTCTGGTGACCACTCTATGTATCCTACCTGGACAAGCCTGTGTCCACCCACGATGCCACTCAGGCGGCCTGCTGGCCTGGCTTGGGTCTCTATGAGCAGGCTTGAGAAATTGTGGCCCTTCTGGGCCCTCCAGGCTCAGCTCTGGCTCCATGGCAACCACGGGATGGAGGAGCTCAGCCCTAAGTACCAGTTTGCTTACCACCAAGAGGAATGCCAAGCAGCACATCGCTGATGCTGGGACTGTCCCCAGACGCTTCTCTCAAGTGCCCACATCCCTAACCCTCTTTGTGGCCATCAAACCCACCGCTCCCAGCTCCCAGAGCAGAAGGTCAACACGTGCCACTGCAAAATCTGTTTTGAAAACCGAGAAAGGTGTAAGAAAAGGAGAAAATGTGTCGGCTGAGTGAGGCAGGCAGGTTGCTTGTAAAAGTTTACAGCAGGCCTCCACAGCGTCAGAGAACTATTTCTTAACAAACCCTGAGACCCATCTTCAAGTCACCTTAGTGAAGAGTACCCACACTGGCCCTCCCACAGCGGCGACGTTAAGCCTGGGTCACCCACCCAATGGCCGTGACGAGGCCATTACAAGCAGTATGTCGGATAGACACGGAAAGGGGCTTATTATAGACAGTAAGCATTCAGAGTATGATGCGAATGTTAAAAAAGCATACACAGAAATAGAAATCAAATGGAAACACGTCAAAATGTTTATAGCAGTTAACTGTGGGTGAACGTATGTATTTTCTCTGTCCTTGGCTATAGTTCCCAAATATTATAAAGTGAGCATATGCTGTTTTACAGCCGGAAAAAAACAATAAGTATGATTGTATTTTAAATGGGATAGGACAATTTCAAGCCTGGGAACAGAGTAAATGAATTATGAAAAGAAAAGATTTTTAGGAAGACCAGAGTGACACAGCATGATATATTCTCAAATGACATCCTTTCTTTCTGTTTGGAAAATTTTCTCTGGATTCAAAAAAACAAGTTAAATTTGCTAAAAGCAATAAGTAGGTCCAAGACCAAATTAGACTATTTTAACCTGCTAAATGGAAGAAATTTTTACCATTTCTTAATTAGCTGCTAAAATGGTAGGAAATCAAATTACTGCTTTCCTAAAACTTTGAGAAGAGGGAGAGTGAGTAGGTATAAAGTCATTTCAGCTTTTCCATCATATTAAAACAGCTTAGTTTCAGTAACTGTCTTATTTAATTATGTTTTTGCAAGTAACACTAAAAGTATGCTCTCACTATGCATACACCATATCAAGTTTTCTTTAGGTACTGTAATACATAAATAAGCGTGAAATAAAAGCAGATAAGTGAAACTCCATCCTTAAGTAGTTCAGGGCTACCTCCTGTATCTCACCACACTTCTTAGATTACCTAGCATTTTCCACACTCCATCCATCCAACCCTGCAGCCCGCGGGCCCCAGGGCCCCTAAGAGTAAGGAAGCCCCTGGCCTGACCAAGAGCTCGTTTTTTTTTGTTTTCGTTTTCTGGTTTAACTGTCACTAGGGGGCGCTGAAAGCGTGTGAGTTCCGGGACCTCCCTCTGCAAATGAAGGGTGAGCAACCACCCCTGGGAACTGGATTCTTCTAGGGGTTAATTACAAACTAGCCATCTCCAAAATCTCAGGGAAGCCACGCTAGAAACTGTACAGGCCGTTGCTTTAATTAACTTGAAACAACTATAGTACAGTGAGATAAAAGCCTATCTTCCTCAACCGACTTCACCTGCCAGATAGCAACAATTTTGGGGATGAGTGAGATCTTATATACACAAGAAAATCTTGTCTCTTTCAACATATCAGCCTCAAATGTGAAAGAAAGGTGACTGACTTAAGTACAGCCCAAGATTTGTTTATTCTTTTTACTTACTGCAGGGGTGGGGGGGGGCAATCTCAAAAGTAACACAAATGTTCAATTTTACCCACAATCCCACTGGCCTGATAAATAAATGGTTTTCATTTTTCTCTGTTCTCGTCCAGTCCATATTCAAAATGGAATCTTATCAGTGCTAAAAATCGTAAAGGATATCACTTCATTCTAATAGATATAATGTCATTCCAAATACAAAATTTTAGAACTGAGCCAAACTTTAGAGACCAATGAATCCTTGTTTTACAAATTGGGGAAACTGAGGCCCAGCCAGGCATAACGAACAGTATCTCATTTAGTTCTCATAACTACAGTATGAGGTAAGCTTTGCTATTGCCCCAGTTTTACAGATGAGAATACCAAGACCAGAGAGGTTAAGATACTTGCTCAAGGTCACACAGCTAGTAAGTGGTAGACATGGGATTCACAACAGGCTGTCCAGCTCACTGCTTTGCAGAACTAGACTCATACAAAGGACTCCAGAATTCCAATCCTGGATTCCTTCTGCTTCTCAAGGTGAACGTAGTATAGTACTCACTGCAGATGGGTTTTTTCATTTTTGTTTTTATCTATAATACTCTTTCACTAACATTCTACTTTCTAGTAAGTTAAATTCTTCAGGGCTCTCTACCAACAAGGAAGATCATACCTGCTCCCCAGTGGGAAGAGAAAAAACCTCTGTGGAGGGCTGTGCTCCTTCCCTGAGTCGGGCGTAGTAAGCCAGAGCTGCCTTCCGATACCCTTCAGGGTCATCTTCCAAAATATCCACTGGGTAAACACCTGCTGGGGAAAAAGAAGGCAAAAAATGACATCAGGTTTGCTCTTTCATTAAAGAGAAAATCACTTCTTTCTTGAAGATTAAAAAGGAAAGGCATCCAAAAGAGCACTTGCTTTAAAAATCACGTTCACCTATTTTTTTAATGGAGGAAAACAAAAAAGCAGTCACCGAAAGAAAAGGCCTTTCTGATGACAGGGGTGGCACCAACCCCAGGAGACGTAAGGTCAAACATGGCCCTCGGAGACCGCTGTGGAACCTTCCTTCCTTACACCCAGACCATCAGGTGGCTTCCCAAGTCCCTCTCCGGAAGGCCGCCACCGTGGCCACGTGTACAAGCAGGTACAAGCAGGTACCTTGAGAGCGAGACTAGCTGCTAAGAACCTGATGACTGACGAAACTGGCTGGAGCCATGATTTTGCCAGCTTATTCACGTGCAGGTTGCTAACCTGTGCCAATTCCTCTCCTTCAACTGGGCTACTGTTTCCGAGTTTAAATGCGCGAGTTAGCGTGACTTGAAAACGACACATGTAAACACCGACAGCAGCTCTTCCTTATCACCACACTTTTAGAGGAAAATTGTATTGTTAAACAGCCATACAAATTGATAGCACACAATGCAGCTTGGAAGTGGCCATTGGTTTTCCCGAGATGCTGGCTGGCCTCTGGCTGGGATGTCCCCGAGTGGGAGGGGGCTCTGTCGCCCCTTCCCCTTCTGGGGGACCCCACCTCTGATTTACCTCTGGGCCTCCTACAGGTGAGGGGGGCTGCAGGAGCAGCTGGCTGTCTCCTTCTGCTCCTCCTTCAGAAAGACAAGCCAGCTCGTAAATACCCACTGAAACATCAGCTTCCTCCGTCTCTCTCAGAACCCCCCTTCCTCCTCCCAGCCATTTTTCAGGAAACAGACTGCTATCAGCAGCAGAAAGTTCCAAGTCTCCAGCCACCCAAGTACGCCTAAGACAAATTTTACTGCTGTTGATTAGCTACTGGGGCAAAGGCTCACAATAAACGGAGGGTGCCAAGAGGAGCCGCAGACCAGGCTTCAGCCTTTGCAGAAACCCAGCGTCCTGCCCGTTGTTCCACGGTGAGAATGTCATGGGCACCAGAGTGGCAAACAGCTCAGCAAACACCTTCTCCCACTATTTAATTTTTAAAAGCATTTCAGTGAAATCCGACCAAAAAGTGACAACTGTAAATGCAATGATACAAATGTTTCAAATACAGACATAAAGAATTAACAGTCCACGGGGGCAGTCACAAAGAAAAAGGCACTGATGGAGTTTGGGCTGTCTAAAAAAGGCTGTGCTTCTGCATAGCCAAGGTATTCTGCTGCGGAAGGCACACACTTGGGGTGTGTGTGTGTGTTCTCTTTATACACAAACAGTTAAGGAAGCCCCGGCTCCTTGTCACTACAATTAGCCAGGAAACCCCCAGCAACTGGTCAGACGTGGCCCACAAGCTGAACCGACAGGCCTTTGCCACTCCCTGCTGGGCCCGATGGATCCAAGCCCACGGCTCCTCACTCAGGGACCACTTCCAACCTGTCACTAAAACCACACTCCGCCTGTGTCACCTCTGCAATCGTCCTGATGCTCAGCGTCTCCCAACAGCCTCTGGCCTCACCCCCTCCCTCCCATCCACCCACTGATGAAAGCAACAACTACAGCTGGCAGTCCCTGGGCCTTGAGGCCCAGAGCCGAGCTTAACTCTGATTTACAGATGAGGAAACTGAGGCCTGGAGAGGAAAATGTTTGGCTACTCAGTGGAGCCCCAGGGCACGACAGTCTGATTGCCAAACCTGTGTAAAGCACTCAGTTCCTAATGGCCCCATCAAGTCTCCTCCACCAAAGCCCTGAAGCCCCTTTACGGAAGTGCCATGTCCCCTCCCCTGCAGGGCCCCTAGGCCCGGCTCCTTCTGCCTTGCCATCCTCAAGGCCCCTCTCAAATGCCAGCACACTGGGGAGCCTTCCTAGAGCCCCCAAAGGCAAGGGCTCAGGGAGTCACTGAGTCCTGGGTTTGAATCCCAGCTGGGCCCAGCATGAGAATTAATCCACCTTCACCACCTCCGCTGTCCTGCCTCACACACCTGAACTTGGCCTTTCACTGCAAAGGCGGCTTCACCCCACTCCTCCGCCAACTCAGGAAGGCTCCTCGGGGCACACTGACTGCAGCTTCTTCTCTCCTCTCCCTCCTCACGCCCCCACAAAGACCCCTAGCCATGCCCTTCCCATGCTGAGCACGTAGGAAATCTGAGTGGTGGTTCAGCGGAGCTCTCTGTACAAACTGCTATTCATTGTGTCTACTTGGTCAAGTGGCCTCCCCACAGGTATGGAAATGATTCAGTGCACGATCAAATACACGCAGAGCAAACTGGGAAGAGGCCCCTTCGCCCCGGGGTACAGTCACCCGCATGTTGGCCCATGAAATCAACTTCAATCCCCACCTCGCTGCCAGCGCCCAGAACCTCCACCTTCTTACGGAGCAAGTGAAGACCCCCTGACTCTCTCTGTCGCTGGGCCCGTCCTGGGAGACTTGTTTGTCACATCCCGGCCTTCAGTCCCCTCCAGTGAGGCTGAGCGCAGACAGAAGCGCCTCATCCACCAGCCCCATGAAGAAGTTGAACTTGGTCCCTGGAGACCCCTCGTGACAGGGAGGCTGGGAAGACACCGTGATTGTCCTGCCTTTCCGGGGGGGGGGGGGGGGGGGTGCCAGAGGCCTGGCTGTTCCCGGGAAGCCCAGTTCCCCTCCAGCCTGCCAAGGACTGCCTGGCACCGGTTCTGGGCCCGTGAGGTCAGGAGAAATGTCCTGAATGTGTTTTGCTCCTTGCACACTAGGAAATCACTTCCCCTGCGTTAGGCGGCGGGGCTGAGACTCCCTCACAGAACTCAGTGGACAGTATCTGCAGGGCACCCAGGCTCCTCGGGGCTCCCCTGCTCGGCCGGCCCAGAGCTGGGTCCCTAGGTCTCAGCAGAAGGCCCAGCAGAACTGATCCTGGGAGTGGGGGCTGCCTGAAGCCTGCCTCTGGGGAGCAGGGCCCCAAGGACATAGATCAACCCTCTGGGGAAAGGAGTATCCAGATACATCGATGCTGACTCCACACACAGCACCCATGCTCAGTTCCCCTTAAAACCTGGAAGCCGGAGGCAGAGCCCTGCGTCCCCGGAAGGAGCACCCCACACACGGCCTGCTGCAGCCCAAGCCGGCCTAGGGCCAACGGCCTAGGGCTGTGATTCTCCAGCCTTTTGGTTTTAATTACTTCTCTTCCTTCTGGGGAATTTCCCCCCAGCAGAAAAGCTCGGCAGCTTCCCTCTCATACAGAGTGTTTGGGTTTGCTTTCTGGGAAACTGGGCCAGTGTGAGAAAAGTAGCAGCTTAAAGCCAGAGAGGGGAGGGGGCGTGCAATGCCAGCTGGGAAGGAAGTCTCACACCCTGGGAGGGAGAAAGGCCCCCTCCCCAACCCCAAGAGAAGGAAGACCCCTCCTAAACCAGGAGGCAGGAAGACCCCTTCCAACCTAGGAAGAAGTGAGACCCGCCTCCCCAGCCCAGGAGGAAGGCACGGGCGTGCGCACATATACACACACACAGGACCCTGCCTCCATCCCAGGGAGGATGGAAGCCCCCACCCACCCCCCTAAACCAAACCACAAGGGCTCACTTGGGCACTGCAGAGGGGCCCTGAGGAAGTAAACAAGTCTGGGGTGTTTTACGCACGCACTGGAGGCCAGTCCAGGCCACCACACTCGCTCGCTGGGGATGGAAGGCAGGCTGGGGCAGGGGCTTCCAGATGTGAAATGTTAACAGGCTTTAATGGCTTCAACAGCACGGGAAATATTTTTCCAAAGCCAAAAGAATGCAGTCTTTTCAGTACAATGTAAAATGCTTTTATGAAGAAAGGCCCACGGTTGAAATGATAATTCATTGCAGACTGTAAAGAAATGGAAATCCCCAAACAAACCCCAAATTTAAGAATTCACTGGAAGCACATGTTTGCTGTAGTCTTCCGAGAAACAAAACAGTGGTACATCTTAAAGCATTCTTCTAGGGAAAATACTTAAATCGTTCAGGATCGTTGTACCAAAATTTGAGTTGCCAGGGTTACACGAATGGCCTGCCACACTCTCAAGCCACTGCTTGTCACCCACTGCCAATCAGCCAGCCACTGCTGGTCAGTCAGGTAAGGCCTAATGCTCGAGGGCTTTCCCAGCACTGTTTGGTCCTCCCTATGTAAACAGCAATGCCAATGAATGAAGACCTTCAAAGAGATCAACCCCCTGAATCACTGATTCAGTGTCATTTGCAGAATATTCTCGCCACATACCACCTCACCACCAAGATCAGGAAAATTCTTTCATTTTGGCAAAGTGTAATTTTCCTCAGGTTGTAGTGTAATTATGAGAAACATTAATAAAGGTATTTTAAATTTTACTTGTCTCACTCTTAGGAATTTCGACTTCACTGAAAGCCTCTTCCCGTTGGTAACTAACTACACAGCATTATGTCATTGGAAAAGCTGGCTATAATCTCTTCTTCCTTTTTTCTTTTTTTAGTAATGTGGGTCGTCATTCTCAAATTACAAAAAGAACATTTCCTGCTGATGAAAATAGTTGAAAAAAAAATTTCAGGATGCAAAGTTATAAAGTTTGCATCCTACTCCTGTTTTTAAAAAATGGTTAACAATAGATATCGCTTGTACAGAAATTTTTTATTTTTCCTTTTCTTTTTTCTCACGTAAGTGGTCTGGTTTTTTCTTCATAAATTAATTTTCTTCTAAAAGGAAATTATTGTAAAAAGGGATCCTTATTATAGAAGAAACTGCCAGGGGAGGGGAAGGGGGGGCGGGTTAAGAGACAGGCTCTGAGCTTAGCAGAGGGCTTGGAGACTAGTTTCTCACCAGCCGGGCAGACACCGGAAGAGGCAGGAAATATCAAGCAGGAAGTCTCTGTGGAGGTCTGACCCAGGTGCGCCGCACAGCCAAGGCGGTGAGGTAGTGCCTAGAGGGACACGATCTCCAAATGCCACCTCGATGATTGCTCAGAATTCAGGAGCAGGAATGCATCAGGGTCCCCAGTTTGCAGGGAGGCATGTGCTTTCCGCACAGCCCAGTCCCTGGGGCTGTGTGTCTGCGTGCTGTACGCTTGAAGAAAACTCACTGTTCACAAATGCAAACTTTATCCTGGGCCTCCAAACCATTCACTACCGAATGCCTTAGAACTGACAACGCCTTTTAACTTCAAGTATGATTATGTTTAATCTTGTTTTTTAAGACGGCTGTTGCATGTTGAGAAATACCCACCATTGTGTGAGGCAGTGCCTGGCATGTGTTTGATAACGTAGAATCCAAGGTTGTGCAGCGATCACTATACTTTCCTTACATTGTGCCAGCATTTTTGCAAGCCTATCCTGCAGAACACTAGCTCCACAAGACATGCCTTGGATGGGGGTTTCTGAGGCCGGCAAGTTTGGAAGAGGGGCCAGCTGTAGCGCTCGCTCACTCGCTCGGAGCTCACTGCGGCGAGTTCTGAGCGCCTGTCAGCAATCGGAACATTTAGAAATTCAGCAGCAATGGAATTCGCTTAAGCCAGCATTTATTTCCTAAACTTATTTAACTAGGGACCCCTTGTTCCAGAACACTGACTGACAGACGACTAAACACACCTTCGAGAGGAGTGCTTTGGCATAATGTCAGGGCAGGAGGACCCATCGCTACCAGACAGCAAATGTGCAAACAGCTGGATCTCAAGGACCTTGGGAAAGGGGGCCCTGGTGTCAGCAGGGCAATTCTCTACAGAGAAGAGCAGAGAACAGAAGGGGACGCAAATACACACTTGGATATTTTCGTTGGTTTTTGAAGAGCATCTGATTGCCAAAATATCCTCAGCGAAGAATTGAAAAAAAAAAAATTGGAAGACAGAATGTGGAATATGTTAGAATGTTTTGAGCAGATGAGAGCAAAGTTGTCAGGAGCGGAGGAAGCTCTGTGGAAGGTCTGCAGGTGGCGGCGGGGAAGGTTTCATCCCGGTAATTGACAGGGCGCCTGTTTGTCGCTCTGTGATCACATATTTAGTATTGGCCAATTTGCAACTTGTCATTGTCTTGGCTGAGAAGACATCACTTGTCCCAAATCTGAGATGGTAAAATATGCAGATGACTTTCTGTGCTTCCCACACAAAGGTTTATGTAATCCTAATTGCTTTTAATACAAAGGTCTCATAATCTGAGTTTTGTTGAGTCTTAACTTTTAGGCAAATGATACAAAGATAAAACTATTTTTTTCCCTGGAACCATTTGAAAGGACATGAGGTGGGACTGAAATCTGTTCCTTTTGCATTCAAACAGGTGCCACGACTGGGGACAAATGTGGAGCCCGATTTGGGGCAGACAGGAGGAAATAGCATCTCAAACATCTGCTCCCTTACACGAATGGTAGCAGAAGAGAGCTCCTCACCTGACACAACTGTGGGAAGGTCAGGCCTTCCTCGCCCCTGAACTTGAGCCACTGCACCCCATGTGGTCATCATTACGGTGCCCTATTTGTCTAATCTTTCCCAGGAAGGAAGAGACTCTGGCACATGCTCAGGAGAACGCAGAATGCCTGACTCTTTGTATCCTGAATTTAATTGATCAAGAACTTGTCAAAACACCAAGCTCCAGTGTCAGTACCACCAGCACGACGTGTGGTGGCCCTGAAGCTGGTGAGAAAAAGCTGTGGGGACCAACTGTCCAGCCTGGACTGGAGGCCTAACCCACAGAGCACACAGCAAGAGGTAAGAAATAATGCCCCATTGCCCTAATGCTTTTACTCACAGAATAACAGTTCTCAGAACTGACCCGCAAATTGCGGTTGTCAGTGGACTTTCGAAACTTTCATCCAGAAATCACATCACATCTCCATATGTTCTCCTGTTCCACTGCAAACAATAAGACTTCTGAAGAGGAGGAAAATGGGGTTCCCTCTGGCCTGCCCAGCCTCGTGCAAAGTACCAAGGGGACCTGAAAGCAGAGTCGTCGTCCTCGGTCCCCATGCCTGTCCAGCTCCAGATGAAGCTGGCACACCCCGTGTCAGTCCTTAGGCCCCCCTCCCCCACCCCCACGACGCCCGCACGTGGAGAACGGACAAGCGGAGAAGAACAGGCTTAGCTTAAACCTAGACAATGATTTACTTAGTGAAGCTGTGTGCATCCCAACAACTGGGAGTGAGTGGAGGTAGCTGCATCTGCGTAAGGGCCCTGGCTGCCTCCACATAAAACTGCGGAGTCAATGAAGCAGCACATGCCGAATACAAACATTGCGTCAGGGTTAACACCAGCTCAGTTTTCATTAAAGAAATATGAAAGGCAAAGCGAAATAAGACGTAGACTTACAGATACAGACAACAAGCTGATGGTTGCCAAAGGGGCGGCGGTGGAGGTATGGGAACTAAATTAAATTAAATACAAGGAAATATTTAACTAAAATGTGCCGGCCACAAGAAGGAAGTTCACAGGTAGAGGGGAGGGAGGGAATATGAAAGAAAGTTAATATTCTGTCTTCTATGGATAAAAAGTTTCTCAAGTACGTACTAGTTGGGGGGAAATGTATGAGAAAAATAGTGATATGGTTTCACATTAAAATGTCCCTTTTTACACCTTACACTTGTTCCAGTTTACAGAGGGCTTCCACAAATCCTCATTTGTTTGACGCTTACATCCTCACTCTGAGCCAAGGAAGCACAAAGCACGAACCCCATTTTTCAGATGCGGACGCAGAAGGTCAGAAACGGAGAGTTAGCAGTGGGTTGGAACTCAGCCCCAGATCCTGAGATTTCCAGCAGACTCTTCCCCATTGAGGGCAGTGAAGGTGCTGAGATGTTGGTGAGATGGCAAAGCTTGAGCCAGAGGTGGGCAGTGGACATGGCAGAGAGTGCCGCCAGCTGGCTGTGCAGGGGGCGGGGCCCAGCTGCCCATCTAACCCCTCCCCTCCGTATAAACCAATGAAATTCGACTAGTAGCTTTCCAATAGTGACAGGCTTATCAACTAACACAGGAAACACTGTAAGACTGGTGAGATCCTAGCCCTTTCCAAAGGGGTAAATTGATGAGTCTGCCAACAGAAGAATAAGATGTACATTATTCTAAAATACTAAATATTTTCCTTAAGGTGTAACAAACTAAGCCAGTATGAAAAGACAGGGGAAACACCCACAAAACGATGCTGCCTTGTCACACCTCCCCAGTTTCAGGCCACACAGACAGTGAGGTTTGGGCATCAGGGCAAGAGCACCAGCTTTGTTTGGGGTCATTCAGACCTGATTTCAAAAATCTCTGAACATATGAGGAAATACACTGCCATGAAAGGGACAGCAGAAACCACACCATCAGACACACAAAGATCGCAGGTATTGAACTTACCCAATACAGAGAGTACAGGAATATTAAAGAAGTTTAAATAGTGAATTTAAAGGGTCAAGATATTTTTTAACTGCCCAATAAGATTCTAGGGGGAAAGGAAGGAGAGCTTCTAGAAATCAATGCCTTTAATTGCCAATAAACTGGAAAATATATCTGAAGAAACTACCCAGTATGCAGCACAGAAAGACAAAACAGGTGAAAAATATGAAGGTCAAGTTCAAAAAGATGGAGAGTAGAATGATGAGGTCCAGTAACAACCTATTTGAAGTTCCACAGGGGAAAAATTAATTAGGAAGAGTTAAGATGCGAAGAAATCATGACTGAAGTTTTTTCCAGAATTAATGAAACACACCTATCCTCACATTCTGGAATCCCAACCAACCCCAAGGCAGGAAGAAGAAAAAGAAAACTCCCTACCTAGACACACTGTGGTCAAACTGCAAAACAACAAACACAAAACGACGGCCATGAAAACAGCCAGATGGGAAGGACAGACCGTCCCAAAGGAATGACAATGACATTGACAGCTGCCTTCTCAACAGCAACTATGGAAGCCAGAAGACAATGGAAGAACCGTTTTCAAGCACGAAAGGAAAATCGCTTTTATCCTCCATCAAGCAAAAGTGGGTGAAATAAACAAAGCCCGAGTGAGATGATGACCAGCGGATCCTCACTAAAGTTATTTCTACAGGATGCCCATCGGGGGAAAAGAAAATGACCTCAAGAGGAAGTGAGTCAAGAAGGAAAGGGAGCAAAGAAAATGAGAACCAGGTTGATAAAATCAAAGCCAATGCTGACCAGGAAAAACAAAAACACCTTCTCTGAGGAGTTAAAAAAAAAAAAATCATAATAGACTAACATGCCGCTAACAATGGCACATAAATTAAGAAGTGAAAGCATCGTAAGGCCCTTATAATTCCACAGAAAGTTTAGAATTGATTAATTTCAGAATTAATTGAAGTTAATGTACACACTAAAATTTCTAAGTTAGCCCCTATAAGAATAGAAACACAGATGTTACAGTTCAAAACAGGAGGAAAAAAAAATGGAATTAGGGCAACAATGGGGTAATATCAATTTAAAAGAAGGCTAGAAACAAAAACAAGATGCTCTGTCTTCAATTAAGTTCATATTTAATTGTTATTTATTTAAACTCATATTTAATTCAATATTTAACAGTTACGATTAAAAACATACTCATCAACAAGTAACTAGACTACACTTTTGCAGGACAGATTTTCTTTTGTTAGTGTTTTCACCCCAAGTATTTTTTAAGATTTGAAGACTATGTTTATTCAATACTCATATATTATGAAAAACACAAAGCAACACCTTTCCTTCTGCATAGGTTAAATTCCCCCCCCCCCCCCAAGATGTTCTAATAGCCCCAAGGTGGGCAACACACGTGGATTACAGAAATCACTTACTGGAAAACATAAAGGTCAAAACAAACAACCGACTATAATTCACTGTTTGGGCTTTATGCCCCCCGATCCGCGTACATGCACCTGCCAGCAAAGCCATCGCATGTGTTGGTGAGATGCCCTGAGTAGCAGCCTAACAGAGGGGCAATGGGAGGTGAGAGGCAATGTCACGCAATGGTGACAGCTACACAACACGGACTTCTCAAGCACTCACCGCTGACTGGAACATTCAGGGATTTTGATTAAGGTTTATTTCAGCAAAACGCAAGAAAATGAACACGACTTTCTCTGCCTGTTAATGGAATTTGCGAGTAGTGGTTAGAGACTCGGTTTCCAAGAAAAACACATTTATCTTAATTTCTGCAAGTCAAGGAAACCAAGCGGTCCAGGCGGCTTCGGAGCTTGGGAGCCCCCACCATGCATACACACAGACAGGCGCTTCCCCTCTCCCCTTCCCAGAGCCCCCAGCTCTCAGCCTCAGGTTCTGCCCAGTGGCCAACACATCTGTGCTGCTTTGGAGGAGCAAAGACGCATCGAAAGGTTTCCATGCCTCAACAGACAATAGGCCTGTTTAATCGGGAACAAGGCCACTGTTGGGGAGTAGGGAACACAAAGGCTGTGATGTGAGAAGGCTCCCAGTGGGCCAGAAAAGGGGGACGGATGGACAGACGGACAGGGAAAGCCATGCCTGGATTTCAGCAGACAGTGGCCTTTGGAGCGACACATGCTGTGTGCCTCACCCCCACCCCAGCTTGCTCACTGCTGGCCTTGGAACCCAGAGGACAGGATGGGCGCACTAAACAGCATGGGACTGTGGACCACAGCTGTGTCATCCACAGGCCCTACACCTTCAACTGCTACCAACAGTCCCTTAACAGCAGTGGCCCCCCACCCAGGAACCCCGACTTTAAGAGTCACGTGGCACAAGGGGCATCTCGCCAACAAGTGTCATTGAATTGTGCCCTGAAGCTGGTCTCTATACCACACACAGCACGGCAGCAAACACAGCCATTTGCTATAATCTTCTGTTCAGTTTCCCCGGTTGAGATGAAAATGACGTCATCAGAGGAGCAGCCAGCGAGCTGCTGTCAGGAGCCCAGCTAAGGCCAGTCAGTCAGTCACCAGACTAGGGTTCCAAAGGTCAGATGCACACACCTCAATGCCCACTGCCCTCCTCCGCCCAGCCTGAGGCCTGGCCGCCCGGTCATTCACTCCATCCCGCCAGCAGGTCAGGAACCAGCCATGTCCGGCCCTGCCCCCCGCAGTACAGATCCCATTTGATACACATATAACACAGCCCTGCAGGGCTAGAGATGGGCGTGAACCAGAACCACCCATAGGATGGATACCAGCGTATGTCAGACAGTCACAAGGGCAGCATACGAAATGCCTGGGCCACTAGGAGGACCCACTCAGGAAGAGCAGGACCTCTGGAAAGACATTCCAGGAGGTGGGCTGCCAGCTTCCTCCCCACACGTCCTGACACACCCAAGCTGCGGCAAACTCCCAGCTACGCAACTCACGGAACCATCTTCAGCAGGACCTGGAAGGAGCCCGTCCCTCCCGCATTCATGGAGCCCATGCCAGGTGTGAGCAGGGCACTAAGGAGGAAAGACGGGCCCTGCCCTCACAGAGATCACGTCTGCTGGGGCAGAAGTCACTGACAAAGGGCTGGCCAAGTAGACCTGAGAGACCACCTCTCAAGTGGAGGAATGGAGACTCGCTCGGGGCCCCAAAGCACCCTGTGACAGTGACGGGTCTCAATGCCCGGCCCACTGCCCCCAGGGAGGCCCTGCTCCCCAGGAACTGAGATCCCCCACATTGCTCTCCAGGCACACTTGTACACCTTGAACTAGAGGAGACCCCAAAAGGATGATGACTATTCCATTTCTTTTTAAGTTTTATGTTAACATTGAGGTCATCTCTGAGGAACTGGATCATGGGTTATCTCCTTCCTGAGACTCCACTTTTTAGGGGGTGTGGAAGGGAGGGCTCCCCTCAAACCTCACCCTCATTACCGGTTCCTTTGCCTGGGAGTCAGACCACCACCAGCACCACCCCCATTTGAATGCCAACACTGCTACCTCGTAGCCAGGTGACCGTGGGCAAGTTACACCTCTGTGCCTTAGCTTCCTCACCGTAAAACGGGGGTACTAACAGTATCTCTGTTTATTATTGATTATGAGGACCAATTAAGGTAATGCTTAGAAAGGCCTGAGCACAATACCTGGCGTACGGTAAAGTGCTCCTAAGGGTGCATTTCCCAAAAATGTATTCAAGTCTCTCCCACCCAAAAGCAAAAAGGAAATGCCACCTTTCCTCACTCATACCACCACCTGAAGCTCAGCTTTCTCCCTCTTCCTGTCCCTGCAAGCCCTTCTGAAACAGCAGCTGTGCCTGCCCCCTTCAGGGTCCGCTAACATACTGACCCCTTCCCTTCCCTTCCCTCCTAGCCTCTCCCTTCCCCTGGCCCTACTTAGGGACCAACCCAGCTCTGCCTATGGTTTCCTTTCTTTCTAGTCTCTCCTCCCTTGGGTCCCTGTCTCAAACCTGGTTGTCAGAACGTCTCCCTCGGTGAGCCTTCCTGTTGCACCCTCCCCTCCTCTCCTCCCACTGCCCAGGGGAGGCCCTCCCCAGGCCTCCACCTGCTCTGCTCTCTCTCCACTCAGCACCCGAGCTCAGGGCAGGCACTGGCCTTTGCAGACGGCCCCTCAGCTCCGGAGTTAGTGTGGCGGGCTAACTCTTCAGTACTTCTAATTGGAGGTGCACCTTGAAACATTCTGAAAACACTATGATAGATCACATCACGTTTTCCCCCTCCGAGAGTCGTTCCTTCAGTGGAGTGACCATGGTCCCTGTTCCCCAACCCAAGCTTCAAGTCGTCGTGGATTTTCTTCCTTGCTTACTAGCTTTCCCATCTATAATGCTCTGCTTTATTTCCAGGGCAAACTGTCCAACACCTAATTGTTCTAAATTGGAACACTAAACCAACTTCCTAAATGGAGAGTATAAAATAAGTAATTCTCACAAATTCTGCAATTCTGTGTGTAAACAGAAGGGGGGACAAACAAATGGCCTTCTCTGTCTAGGATGGGCCTAACAGGGTCTCAGCCAATCCTTTCAAAGCAGCTCAAGTCCTTTATTTTTCAGTTGAGAGAAGTTCAAGGTGAAGGATGAGGGGAGTAATGGAACGGGACCGTCTGGCTTTCTTTTTCCTTTCCTCTGTGCTCCAAGCTGAAATGACTGCAACAGATGGGCTGGTGGAACCTAGGACGGTCTTCAGCATCAGGGAAATTAAAAACACATACACGTTCCCAGAATGGAGGGCAGGGGGAGAATGTGTGTGGCCCTGAGGCATGTGTTGAATTATTGGGGGTACCTCCAAGGCCCCCATGGATAATACCTCCCACCAGACACACCCATATTGAGAAGCCGCATCTAGATACAGAACACAACTCCCATGGGAATGTGACATGCCTTCTCCCTACATTTAGGGCCAGAGCTAAGTGGGGACTGGACACAGCCTTAGCTGAAAGCATAGGTTTTAGTTTAACACTTCCTTGCTAAAGGAGAAAGGATTCTCACGTAGACATGATTTGCTCAAACCCCTTCTGGAAACAGGCTATCAAAGTCCCCAGTCCATTCGGGTCTAGCACACATGGAAATGATTAACGGGCAACTGCTGTGTCATCAGGGCCATCAGCAACCATGAAAGCCACAGCAAACGCTGACACAAATAGAGGAAAATCCTCAAACCATTTAGGCCAATACACTTTTCCAGAAGATTGAAATTAACCATTACTTTCCCATTAAAATGGAGTGAGAGTGGGTAGAAGGTGCGGAGCTCCAAGACGATGGTTGGCAGCAATTCTCTAACTCGTGGTACCACTCGCTCGCCCGGAGGCACAAGGAAAGGAAGACAGCATGGCCCGAGCAACTCTGCACAAACGCGCCATGCGCTAAGTGTTAAAACTTCCGAGCTATTTCTGTACAGTAAGTCCCGAAGTGGGCAAAATCTCCATTTTGCACACAAAGGAAACAAGATCAAAAGAGCAGGTTACTTTTTTTCTTGCCCCAGTTCTTAAACATGAACTGGCAACAGCATTCATTATCCACAGCCAGGACCACCAACATTCCAGAAAGGACCACATAAAAAAAGTCAAAAACGAAACGGGATCTCCCCCTCTAAAAAGAGAGACAAAACTCTCTCACTCTCTAGACCAATGAAAACTTTCATGAGAACTGTAACTGAGTAATTCATACATTTTGCTACCTTCCCTCCTTAACTCACTCACTTGCAATCAGGGGGAAAAAAACGACTCAGTGTCACACAGCTTTCAAATGCAGGTAAAAAGAGCAAACACAGTAAGTCCTCACGAGTCCAGTCGTCACAGGTTCCTTGACTTTCAGCAAAGCCATGTATGATGAAACCAGCGTTGCCATAGGCTAATTGATATAACAAGAGTGAGGTTGCCAGGCATCTCAGCAGTGTTACAATGAAACTTCAGGTGTTTTTATTCGAGGACCAGCTGCAGTCAGCCGCGCTTAACCACGGAGATGTGTTCTGAGACACGTGTCCTTCGGACACCGCATGTAGTTGTCCCCCATCGCAGAGCGCACTTACACAAACCTCGGTGCCTCCGCCCTCTCAGCATCCAGCACTCCCGAGCCTGCTTCCATGTAAACACTATCTCCTTTGCTGACTTGTCCCACTTGTGTTTTCTCTCGGGAGAAAGGGCCGGGCATGGCCCCGCCTGGGGCCCGGGAAACTGTGGGCCCTGGGGCGCGCCCTGAAACCCAGGCTCCCCCAGTCGTCCTGCTGGGCCTGGGCCCCCGCCCGCGCAGAGCACGGTGCCCAGGCGGAACTGGCAGTCCTGGAGGGGGGCGGCAGGGGCGCCCGCTGTAACCCGAGCTGCTGTATAGACACCCACCCACACACCCACCCACCCCCGCACTGTGCGGTTCCCATTTCACAGACAAGTCCACTGAGGCAGGGAGCTCGCCAAGCCCAGGCACCAGGTGGCCCTGGGGGCGGAGGCAGAGTCATGACCGAGACCCCTCAGGGGCTGCCCCTGCCGGGGTGAGCGCCGGAGCCCCACCAAACCCCGAGCCGATGTCCCGGGCCGCCCGCCCGCCAGCCCATCTCGTTCCCCGGCGGCGACAGGTGCGCGGCTCGCGGAGCCCTGGCGCCGACTCCGGGAAAGTTTCCCTGGCCGCGCGCGGCGCGCTGTTTACCAGCTCGGTTTGCAGCGCTGGGAGCCGAGCTACCCGCCAGCCCAGCCATTGAAACCCGACACGCTGGGAGGGGCTGTGGGGCGGCGAGGGCGGCGCGCGGGCGGGCTCCCCTTACCTGCGGCTCCGCCGGCCGCCGCAGCCTCCATGCTCCCGCGCCCGCCGCCCTGCGCCCGCCCCCGGGCTGCCCAATTTCACCTCCCGGTCTCCGCCTCCCCGCTGCCCCCGCCTCCGCCCCCGGGGCAGCCCCGGCTCCTTCCTCCGGGCTGCCCTCGCCCTTACCCCACGCTGCCTCTCCGCGGGGCCCGCCCCCGTGCCCTTCCCGTGGCGACCCCCGGCTCCCTACACAGTTTGCAAAGCAAGTTCGCCACCAAGAAGTATTACATTCCCCTTCATTCTTTGGAAAGGGAATCTGTTCGCACCTCCACCCCTCGCCCTTGTCGTGGGCCTGGGCTCGGCAGCCCCCTTCCCGTGCCCTTTCCCACTTCCTTCTATTTGTTTCTATGGACAGGAAACTTCCGCATTATCCCCTTTTGAAAATGTACACAGTTGAAATATGAACTTTTTCGGAGGTGAAAAATGAAAATTGAGTGGCACACATAATGCAGGCCACCGCTAATCTTTACTGCCTGTCCCAGTCTTTTCTGTGTGCGCCTGACAACGGTCACGTGTCTGCTTTGCCTGATAACTAATACCTTACTTTATTGAGTGTTCCAGCTCATACCCACTTGAAACAGCAAAATTCAATGAGAGGCAACTGTTCTCTAGTACATATTTCTTCGGCTTGTTTCAAGGTGTTTTTCTTACAGGGGTGGTTCTAAAATGCCAACAGCCCTGGAACCCAAAGGCCTGTGGTCAGCCAGCTGGCGCCGCCCCTCTTTGGCTGGCAGCTCTGCAGTCGGTGCTTCTGGACTGGTCCCCTCAAGGGCATCGTCCACCTGCCTGGTACTCCACTCTCACCCCATCTGTATGCCCTGTCTTTCCACCCCAGCAAACAGTGTCCTACGGGAGCCTCCCAGCTGCTCTGACCTGGGGAGGACCAGGGCACCCCACCCCCTTTCTGCTGCCACTGCACAAGGCTGCAGTGGGCCCTTACCACATCCTGGTACTGGGGATTCCCCTTACAGACACCCTTGAGGCACCTCTTGGAAGTCTGAGATGTCATTTTCCACAGTGATGACAGTATGGCTTGTTTTATTGACTCTTTTACTATGTCGACACTATCACACTACTTTAATTACTACAGCTTTATCATGTGTTTGGATATCTGGACGGACAAGCCCCTCCTTGTCAAATATTTGAACCAACTCGTTAAGGAAATAGCACGTGAGCTTGAATATCAAATTGCATAGCACTAATATCTTTAAAGATTTGAGTCTTCCCATCAAAGAACGTAAGCACACCTAGGTTTATTTAGGTCTTTTATGGGTTTTGTTTGTTTGTTTTTTGGCTCAAGTTCTATAGTTCTTACAAAGAGACCCAATACATTTCTTGCTAGGTTTATTCCTACACATTTCTGATATTTGTTGGCTGTTCTGAATGGGCAATTTCTTTTCCCCAATTCCATCTTCTAATTGGTTATTACTGGTATATAAGAAAACTATTGGCTTTCGTATATGTAAGTCTCATATCCAGCCACTTGGATGAGGTCCAATAGTTTTAAAGGCAATTATCACAGGTTTTCTAAGTAGACAATCAGATTGTCTGAAGATAAATTGTTGGATTTCTAAACCTCCCTCAAACCTACTAAGCCGCTTAGCACTCACTTCGGACACTAAAATTGCTCTTGACTAATACCTATATATGCATGCCGGAAAATAATGGGCCCATGAAACTCTGAAGCGTGTTTCCAGTATGGCCTTCTCTTTCACTCCAGGAGGTCAGTGAGCACCCTGTTCTGTCGTCCATCTGGCCTTTTATCTACACAGGAATTTCCTCAATGGTAAGAACACAACTGTTCTAGCCATTCCCAAGGTATTTGTGAAATTGGAAAGAAAAATCCCGTATTTAGACAATAGAGCTAGCAAGCTACTGGATTTTAAAAAGGAAACAAATTCCTATTGAAACAGTTGTTAATTTTCAGTCAAGGACATGTAGTCCTTAAAAAAAAAAAAAATCAAGGCTTAGCAAAAATTCACAGGAAAAAAATATAAGACAGAAGAAAAATACAGGCATGCCTTTCTCCTATAAAATACAGGGAAAATATTACCTTATGATTTATCACTGAAATATACTACAAATTTTTAAACACTAATTTTCAAGCTATTATTTCATAATTCCTAGGTGAGGGAACTGGTCTTCTATACCAGTTTTCCATGGAAAGCTGAAGATAATTCCAGCATTGTAATATGGTCTCTAAAATACCGATTCCCCAATTATTTTAAGACATTTTTAAATGGTTGTTTCAGAATATTATAAAAGTCTCAATTTTTTATTTTTAAATAAGTAAATGCCCAAAGCATCTGAGAACTGTCCTTTAGGGGAAAGGTTAAAAACATGAATCTATGGTGTCTGAAATCTCCAAAAAGATGAAGTATAGTTTCAGGATCCCTCTTTACCTGGGTGTTGGAGCAAAACCCCCCCTAAGACAACCTGCAATTACATATCCACAGGTGAAAAAAAGTATTAACTGATAACTGCTTCAAGTGAGCTAATTCCAGACTAGTAAAAATCATAAATAATCACTTCATCCTCATTTTGATTTTCATCATAATCGATTATTCATTAAACATAAAATTTTTTCGTGTATATCATAAGGTCACTTTATCATTGCGAGGAAGGAAGAAACTTTCAGCTATTTGATTTATTAATCAAATAGACATAAGGTAGGTTACCAAGAGAAAAGGACCAAATTCAATCACATACATAAGTATGGGAATCCCACATGTATAGTCAGAGACCCCATATTACATGAGAGGTTCAAAGACAGAAAGGGGAAAATGAGGTGTATATGACATTCTGAGCTGGGGATCACCTTGGGGCTTCAGAGGGGAGGAAGGTCGCTGCAGGACTATAAAAAGAGCAGAGGTTCAATAATTAGAAGTTTGCCCTGCTGTGTGGATAGGTCAAAAAAGGTTGTCTCTGATTAGCTTTTATTATGGGCAAGACCCCTAATCAAAGTCTTCTAGGTAAGGGGCAGGGGCAGAAGTTTCTCTTGAGCCTGCAGGTTCCAGTTGCCTTCAGCTCTAATCAATCCAAATACCACAGAGGCACACCTTGGGGTGACTCGTTCTGAGCCCCTCCATCACCAAGCCATATCTAGTGCCCTACAGAAGAAAACTTGTATTCTGGTGCAGGCTTTGGCACACTACAGCCTATTTTTGGACAGCCTGTGAGCTAAGAATAGTTTTTACATTTGTAAATAGCTGGAGAAAAAAAACTGAAAGAAGCATAAAAAAAGCCATTTGTGACACATGGGCATTACATGCAATTCAAAATTCTGCATCCATTAATAACTACTGAAACAACCACGCCCATCGTTTGCATATCATGAAGGGCAGCTTTCACGCTACAAGAGTTGAACAGTTGCAACAGAGACCACGTGGCCCGCAAAGCCTGAAGTATCTACTATCTAGCCCTTTACAGAAATTGTACGCTGGCCTCTGTTGGAGGATTAAGCTGACACGGCAAAGCAATAAGGGAGAGTGAGTCCCCAAAGGCTACCATGGTATAGTGACATTTTTGGAGAATCTGTTAGTGCTTTGACAAGAGGCAGTGTGGCCGAGTTTTATGTTTTATGGTAGAGATGAGTAGCTAATCTGGAAGCAGTGATATCTGACACAGAAGAGAACTTGTATTATTATTATTATTATTATTATTAAATTTCCAGTGCTTCTTGCTGACTGATTTACTGCTCCACCTCCCAAGAGGAATTTGACCAGTTTGAGTAAATTTCACTCATGTGAGGCACACAAAATGTGTTGTAAGAGCGCTGTTTGTGTCAGGGGCAGTACACAAACCCTTTTAACCTTTCTTCTTGCTTAAGCAGGAAGTCACAACTTGCCAATGAGACGTTTAAAACAAATCCCACAAAGTTCTACGTTTGGTTCAAAACGTGAAATATTTTAGGTCTTGGGATACTGCAATCTTGGCAACCCACATGTGTCGTCCCCGGTGAGAACGCGTGCGCACTGTGACTTGCTTTCTGGTTCACTGAGAGAGGGTTACACCTTGCCCTCTTCATCCCAGAGTCAAATAGGATTACAAGTATTTTCCTCCCGGGAATCTCACTTGTAAGGAAGATCACTATGCTTTCTGCTGAATAAAACATCACTCTCTAGCTGCTTTATTCGTTCTCAGGCTTACTGTATTTCATCAGCCTAAAGATTGCATTTGACATCAGCAATTGTTTTTTACACTGGAAAGAGAAATAAAAGTGCAGATTGTCAGATCTCAAAATCCATCCTGCTCTGGATCGTTTTCATTTCGGAGACTCACAATATGTGTGTGTGTTTTTCTGGGTGGGGATGAATCCAATTGTAGCCATATCACTGTGGCTAAGTAAAAATATGTTCTCTCTCTCATTTTCTTTTTCATTAATTGCAGAATTAGAGGAAATTTTAGGACAAAACAAGTGAATTTGGGGAACGTGAAAACTCCAGGACACATTCCAGTTTAAGTGAAATATGAAGGGCTCATGTCAAACCTTGGGGGGAAGTAAAAACGGCAGCTTCGTTACCAGAAGCAGCATCAGTAAAAACGGGCAGTCTTAGCAGTCGGGGGCTCTTTCCTTGAGGCGTGTAACCTCAGTACATACAAGGTACCGGACCTCATGAGTTGGTGCTGATACCGGAGTTTGATCTCAGCGGCAACCAACTTTACAAACGTGGGCATGTCCAATGGCCGAGTCCACTTAGTAACTGTGACGGGCAGGCAAAGCCCTGGGGAACCGCTTTCAGGCTTGAACTTTTGTCTTCTACTTTAACCTCAAAATAAGGCAAAGTGCAAAGCCCTCTGCAAAACAAGGTGGCCCCAGCTTCCCAGAGCAGGTGAGGGAGTCCACTGGGGGCAAACGCCACTTCCCACCTGCTCTCTGCTGTAAATAAGCCTACAGCCCACACCAGGGACCAATTAACAGGAGTGGCTGTGGTTCAGCGTCCCAGGAAGGCATCAGGCAGAGTCCAGCCCTTGGCAGTGAGCCCATTAAGGGGAGGGGGACTTTTCTTTCTTTTTTTTTTTTTTTTATCAGGGGGCCAATTAAGATGGACCAGTGTAGTCACAGGTACTCACCGAGTACTCACAGAGTACTCAGAGGGTACTCAGGCTCATCCAGGGTACTCAGAGCTCCAGGAAGCAGCGTGGTACTGGAGCTGCCCTACTCCCTTTCCCTGACCACACCCAGATGGGGAAAGAGAATTATGTTTTTTGTAACTCTTATTAGACAGCTTTTAAAAAATATATTTTTAGGGAGGAAAAAAAGGTGTTTCCTTAAAAAAAGTATATTCTGAAAAGTCAAGCTGTTGCATAACATGGCTTCTTCAGTAGAGAAATTAGCCCCAAATGTTAGCTCTTTTGGTGACTGGGACACAGTTAGAAAGGAGGAGGAAGCCTGCAGAGCCAGGTGGGGTGCTGAAAGGACAGTGCCAACAGTTAGTGGCACTTGGAGTTGCCCAAGCACCGTGCTAAGCACTTCACGCAGGCAGAGTGGGAGGGCGACAGCCCAGCCTGGGGACCAGTGTGGATACCAGTGGTGTGAGCCTCTGGCCTCAGGGCTGCCTGGGGCTGGGGACAGTGGCTGGGACTCAGCAACTCCATCCATGAGGGTTGCTGTGATCAACCCCATGTCACAGAAAGGGGAAACGGGGGCACAGACAGGCTAACCTGTTTGAGGACCCACAGCTTCTAGGCAGCAGGTGCTTTCAAACCAACACTTTCAGCCATAAACTTCATCCATGTTTTCCGTTTGACAAAATACATACAGAGGGAGCCAAAAAAATGCATACACATTTTAAGAAAGGAAAAAACTATTGCAATTGTAATACTCAATATATACTGATAACAAAAAACGAATACAAGTCATATGTGACTTCTGCAGTTACAAGAGGTGCTCAGAGTGGTTCCCATCAGCGTCCAGACACTTCTGATGATGGTGAACTACTGCTTGAGCAACGCTGACCACAGTGGCCATTTGTATACATTTTTTGGGCACCTTTGGTATATATATTGCAGAATCCATTTCAAGAGCAACCACATTTCACCATGTCATAATGGCCAAACGGAATGAGGGACTCTGGGCAGGACGGGAGGGCAGGGGGTAGATTGCTAAAGAGGAGAAAACAGGTCAAACAAACAACTTGTAGGGTCACCCACCATCCTAGTTTGCCCAGGACTGTACTGGTTCCAGCACATGTCTGTACCCCAAACCCACCCCCTCCACCCCCATCCCAGAAATCCCTTGGTCCAGACAAATGGGACAACTGGTCACCAAATTCATGGCTCAAACTGACCGAGACCCACGTGGCCAGAAAATCCCAGATGGCAGTGCTCTGTCCCTCCAGCTGTCCGCTGCCCGCTCTGCGTCCTGAGCTGGCTCTGCTCTTAAGGGCATCATCTTACCATCCTCCCTCCCCCCAAGGGTTCAGCCTTCAGGGGCCATCAGAGTGCTGTGGGGGCCAGGCGCCGCACAAGGCTGGGTCCCCCCATGAAGCCCTGGTGGCCCAGTGGGAGGGGAGCCTGGCACCGAGAGCACCCAGTGTCCAGGCTGCACCAGCTGTCTGACCGCAGGCGGCGAGGCACGCTCCCTGCTCCGGCGCCATGGAGCCGCAGGCCAGCTGCGTGGTGGTGACCGGTAAGAATATTCTTCTGCTTTCTCATTTGCGGCTGCTTTTAGCCTGAGCCTGGCCACAAGCCGTTTGGCCACGGAGGAAAAAAGAGTGGCAACTGGTGGTGCCCATAATTCCAGAAGGAAGCTAACTTCCTGCTGTGCCCTATTAACAACCATCAGGGGACAGAGGCTTTTCTCCTTCTGTCCGTCACCCACTTCAAATAACTCGAGTGGCATACACGTAGGTGCCCACATGTGGCTTAGGTTCAGAACTTGTCCTTCCACCCCCAGGGAGGAAGTCAAGTCTGGTACCTGTTGTCAGAGTCTGGGGCCCAGGAGGCCCAGGTGGCACCTGCTGAGGTACAGTTTCGTAGCACAGGAGGAGGTGGGGACCCAGGAAGGACAGGGTCTCATAAGGCTGGGCCTGTCCGTCTACAATGACTACTCCCTCCCCCCCAAAGGCACACACAGCCCCAGCCCCAGACTGGAGAGCTTTCGGCCACTCAGGAAACCCTGAAGCATCCCCGAGAGCCACCAGTTAGAGACTCTGAACCCCAAAAGGCCAACTGGGAAGGGAGGGTAACTGCCCACTGGTGCTTTTCACCAGCAAATCCCAACTCCACGAGGTCGCCCGCAGGCCAGTCAGCACTGGCTCCCTAGAGGCTTTGATTTCTTCACAAAGCTCTTTATTTTTACTTAGACACATTTGGCATATTTTAAGTGTTTTGAATTGTGCTGGAAGAAGGCAAGATAGGAGATGCAAGGATTCCTGTGTGCGTGGCAAATTGAAAGTTACCTATCTTAATGTTTCCAGGCTATAATCAAAGTCCTCTTAACCTTCTGAGAAAAAGAAAGTTCTTTTGAAAATCTTTTATCTCCCTCGCTCTCTTTGTGTTATTTTGGGTACAAGGATTGAGTGGGTCAAATTACCCTTGCATTCCTAAGGAAACTGGACCCCTGATCAATGCCATGCTTGTCACAAATGAAATGTGAACACTGAAATGCCGTGGCAAGTCCCAGACTCACACGGACCCCTGCCCGTCCTGTCAGCGTGTGGTTTGCTGGCAAACTCGAGATTGTTTGCTGAAGTGCCTGATAATCAGCCATGATTTGGGGATGCCCACTGGCTTTCAGAGTGTGGCCTGCCTTTATTAAAACAGCTCTGAGCTGCCAGGGGCAGTCTTTTCATTTAATTGGATTTGCTTCGTGTATAAATCTCGCCAAGACAATTGGCACGGAGACAGATCTGGGGGAATGGGGCTCTGACAAACTGTCTGGAGATGAAGGCCCTCTGTTTGGCACCCAGAATAACATCGGGGACTAAGAAAGCCTACACCCTCCTAAGGGCCTCTGCTGATTCCAAGGGAGGGTTTCTCCAGGCCTTCTGTGAGTTCCATTGGAGAGCCTGCCAAGGTTCAAGTACAAGGTCTGACCCTGCCGAACGGAGCTTCAAGCCTTCATTTGCCCTTTGTCTTTCCTATTTAGAACAAGGAAAAGCTAATCTGAGTGGCTGATGAGATAATGCTAAAGCCGAAGGTGATTTTGTGTGTGTCACTGCATTTTTAATATTCCTACAGTCATGCCAGAAGATACCTGGTTTCTCAGTGATTTTCCCTTACTATCAATATTTTCTAAAACTTTTTTTTTTTTTGCTGGCTCTCCCAGTGGCAGCTACAGACTTATTTATTGTATAGGATTCAGTGTCAGAGGACACCACTCACTTCCTGGTGTCTGCATATCCTGCCCAAAAGTCTCCATTCCCTGCAAAAGTTTAACCCCTTGTGAGCCACACCTGTGAGTGGTTCTAGGTTCAGGGGTTCCAGAATTTCAGAGATACAATTCTCCCAAGAATGGCTCCTACTACAGCCCTGAGGTCCGGGTCGTTGGGGTTTCAGAAGCTGATATTTAATCACAGATCTCTCCCATCTCTGAATTCGTTTGAGCTGAGAAATACATCACAGGAATCAGAGAGATGGAAGTCAAAACCTCAGCTGTCCCTCCCAAACTGAGCTGGAGAATGCCACCTGTGTCTCTGCAGCCCGCTACCCACCATGAAGTGAGTCCCCGCCTGTCACAGGCCCTCTGACAGCAACTGGCCTCCCCTACCGGGGCCAGGTGGGGACCTGTGACCTCTGAGCATGGTGGGCTTGGCCTCCTTCTAGCCGTACCATCCCTTAGGCCTTGCGATGGTTAATTTTATGTCAACTTCACTGGCCAGGTTGCCCAGGTATCTGGGTAAATTATTCCTGGGTGTGTCTGTGGAAATGTTTCCAGAACAGATTAGCATTTGAATTGGTGGGCTCAGTAAAGTAAGTAGTGGCCCTCCTCAGCTTGGGACTGGGTAGGACAGAAAGGCGCAGGAAGGCTGAATCGTCTTCTGCCTGACTGGTGAACTGGGACGTGGGTCTTCTGTCCCCGGGCTTATATCCCCAGTGCCCCTAGTTCTCAGGCCTGGCATTTCCCTGGACTGGAATTTACTACGCTGGCTTCCTGGGTCTCCAGCTTGGGACTTGTCAGCCTCCATAATCACCAGAGCCAATCTTCATAATCAATCTCTTTCTAGATATGTCCATATTCAGAAAGGATAAAGATATATTCTAGTCCTCTGGGTACCCTGACTAACACAGGCCTCTCCATATTAGTCATTCTGGAGAGAGGCCTAGAGGCCTAAAGGCAGGTGAAAGGCATCACAGAAAGGTGAGGACAGGATGCCCGCCCGGGTTGAGCTGAGAAATGGTGACATGAGGTGATCAGAGAGGATCAGAGCCGAGGAAGGGCCCAGCTGGAGCCTCCTACATCGCATGAGGGGACAGTGGGAAAGGACTCAGCATTTGTTTAGCACCTACCACGTTCTGGAGACTGCCTGTACTTTCCACACGTGGCACTGCTTAATCCATACAACCAACTAGCCAGGGCCATACGTTACTGTAACAGTGAGGTGACACTGGGCGCTGCTTTTCATGTGCTAGGCAATATTCCCAATGTTCACTTGTGTTCCTTCTTTTCATCCTTACAACCCTATTTGATTACTGTAATTAATCCCCATTTTACAGATGAGTAAACCAAGGCACTGAAGGGAAGTAACTTGCTCAAGGTCGGCAAGCTGGTAGATAGTGGAGCTGAGATGGAAAAGGGGAAGCCTGCCCCGAACCCTGAGCTGACCATTCTGGGCTGTCCTCTGAGCCATGGCCTGGGCTTTGGGGGGTGGGGGGGTACTTCCTGATGTGGGTGCCATGAAAAGGACCGAGAGGACAACAGTCTCAAACGTGGGTTCTCCCTGAGCCAGCAGGAAGCCTTTCCTAAGCTAGTCCCAGAGGGGGGTCGTTGCCCTCCCCAAAGCAAAATTCTACAACATTTTACTTATTACAATTTTCATTGCAATTAGATGATGAACTAGTACACAGTGTAAATCGTGTTCCCAGTTCAAGGAATGAGCCATTCCATCCGCAACCGCATCCAGCAGGCCTGGCTCTTGCTCCTTCCCAGAATGGGAGCTCCCCCTCGAGGGCCTCCCCTGGGGGTTCACCTTGCCCAGGCCCACCCCTTCCAGCCACTGGGCCCCCTAATCCCTGTGAAGTCTTGGCTCACCCCCACCTCCTCCAGGAGTCTTCCCCAACCACCCCACCCTCACCTGCTCTCTCTCTCCTCTTTAAAGTGTCCTGACTCCAGCCCTTTCAGGGCCTGGCCACCCAAGGTGTGGTCCCAGGGCGGGAAACGCCCAGGAGCATGCAAGGAACGCACCACCCCCAGCACGTCCCCAGATGCACACGCTCAGATTCCATATCTTACCAAGATACAGGTGTGCATTAGCTGGACCAAAGCACACATTTAAAACATTTTGTTTCTTCTGAAATCATTCTAGATGCACAGGAATTTACAAAGAAATGTATAGAATGGTCCCCTGCACCCTTCACCCAGCCTCTTCCAATGTTAACGTCTTAAATATCGAAGCCGTACACTGACACGGGTATAATTCAGTGTGTGTGTGTGTGTGTGTGTGTGTGTGTGTGTGTGTGGAGCCATACGCAGTTTTACCACACGTGGAGCTTCATGTAACCACCACCGTCAAGATGCATAACTACACCTACACCGCAGGCTCCTGTGAACTACCTCTTTCTAGCTACACACCCCCTCCCTATGGCTACTCGACAACCCTTAATCTGCTCTTCAGCTCTATAATTCAATTACATTCCTTTACAAATATCTTACTGCCTTGGACTCACGACAGTATATAGCCTTCTGACTGTTTTTTTTTTAACCCAGCATAATTACCTTGAGCTGCATCCAAGTTGCTATCTGTATCAATAGTTCCTTCTTTAAAAACATTTTTACCAGTTTTATGAGATGTACTTCACATACTATACACCTCATTCATTTAAAGTGTGTAATTCAGTGGCTTTAGAGCATGCAGTCATGTATCACTATCACTTCTATTGTAGAACATTTCCATTACCCCAAAAAGAAACCCCACTCCCCTTAGCTGTCATTCCCTAGCCCCCCACCCCCACCCCCATCCAACACACACTGCAGCTCTAGGGACCACTGGTCTTCACAGATGACCGCTCTTGGACATTTCATATAAACAGAAGCATGTGTTACGTGGTCCTTTGCGACCGGCCTCTTTCACTTGGCATAACGTTTTCAAGGTTCATTCCTGTTGTAGCAGGTGTCAGTACTTTGCTTCTTTTTATTGACAAGTACACTCCGTGCGCGGCTAGAGCACACAGCGAGTACGCATTCATCAGCTGATGGGCACGTGTCGCTTCCACCGCTGAGCAGTGTTCCAGCATCTGGAAGAACCACAGTGTGGGGACGTGTGGGAGTTTGCGGCTTTGAGCTGTCACCAGGAAAGCTGCTGCACACATCTGTGTACAAGTTTCCATGTGAAGATGAGTTTGTTTCTCTCAGGTAGGCGTCCAGGAGTGCAAGTGCTGGGAAGTCCACTTTCAGTTTTAAAAGCAACTGTCCCACTGCTTCCCGGGGCGGCAGGACCGTTTCACATTGCCACCAGCAACGTCCCGCGACCCAGCTTCTCCATCCTCACCAGCATGCGGTGTTAGCGGCACTGCTCACGAGAAAGCACAGCCTGTCTCCTGTGCTTCACTCCGCACATCCGGATGCCTCGTGATGCTGACCACCTTTCCACGTGCTTCTCTGCCGTCTGTGTACCTTCTTCAGGGAAATGCGTGTTCACAGACTCTGCCCACTTTCTAATCAGTGGCTCTTTAATGTTGAGCTTTGAGAGTTCTTTGTATAGTCTACATACAATGCCTTTGTGGAGGTATGTGGTTTGCAACTGTTTTCACCCTCTCAAAGGGTCTTTCACAAAGCAGTAGTTTTCATTTTGATGAGGTCAAGTTTATCAAGTTTTACTTTTACGGATCCTGTGTGTACTTGGTATTAAGTCTAAGAACTCTTTGCCTAGCATTAGATTTTTTTCCCTTTTCCCCCTTAAAGTTTTATAGCTCTACTTTTCACATGTAAGTCCATGATCCATTCTGACTTAATGATTATACAAGGTGCGAGACTCATGTTGAAGGGTTCATTTCATTTCATTTTTTTGCCTATGGTGTCCAATTGTTCCAGCCATGTTGGTTGAAAAGGTCTCCCCCCTCCACTGAACTGCTTTTGCATCTCTGTTAGCAAACAACTGGGCACATCTGGTGGGTGTGTTGCTGGGCTCTCTACAAAGCATGCGTTTTAACCAGACACTTGCACACACTTGCCCAAGCCTTCTTAGCTCGGTGGGGGTCAGTCCCGTGTTCCTCTGTGGATCCTCCAAGGTGCCTCACACAAGAGAACTCTGAGAACGCTCCCACACTGGCAAGGCTGCAGGCCTCCACAAGAAAGGGGATGTGTGGGTTCCCCGGGCCCACAACAGCCATGGCAGCCACAGGAGGTTCCCACGGAGGTGCAAACACTCCATGCCCCATCCGTTCTCCATTTGGCCTGCGCAAACCAGAATCTCTTGGTTTCAGGTTTTGGGCCCTTCCGGCAGCACCTGGTGAATTCCAGCTGGGAAGCAGTGAAGGTAAATATCCACCCCAGGGGCTCAGGGCCCAGCCGGCTCCTTCTGTGGCTCTGGGAAACCCAGTGCAGGCCCCTTGGTAGCCAGACCCACGAAGAGGGGGAAAAAACAACAGGACCCTGGAAGAAGGGCTGGTCTCTTGTCCCTGGGTTGTTCCTTGTCTGCCCCCAGGTGGCCCTTTGACTGCATGGGAAAGAAAAGAGGCTAAAGGTGCCTCTGCTGCCCTATGAGCTGAATCCCCATGGCCCCTTCCCCTTCTGGCTGTGAGGTCTTGGGAAAGTCACTTCCCCCAGCCTCCGTTTCCTCATTCCGGAAATGAGGGAATCGTAGGTTCTGAGGAGTAAAACAGGTAAGTCTGTAAAAGAAGTATGTACATCTATAAAAGCAGCTTTTAAAAGCATCATACCTGGCACGAAGTAAGCACTTAAAAGTCATTATTGCAAACTACACAGCTCTGTTTTTAAGAAAGAGCCGACCAGCAGAAAGCATGTCCTGGAACAGGAGCTGAGGAGGGGTCCCAGCGAATCACTAGAGCCACCTCTCCTCCTTGAGGCAAGTGCCTCATAGCCGTCCCCATGCTGTCACTTAGGGGCTCAGAGGACAGCCGGCTGTGTGTTCGCCCTTGACCATCAATGTCATGCCTCTGTGGGATCAAGCCTAAGGGGGAGTCCTGAGTCTATTCTCCGAGTTTCCCCATCAAGCTGAAAATGCAGCAAAATCAGCTGAATCCTGCATTTGCAGCCATGGTAACACTGATTTTCTAGCCTGTCCGCACAGATGCAGGTAAGGAAACTCACCACTCTAGAGTTAGGATGTGGGGCTTTTCCAATTAGTGAAAAGCTCAGGGAACCCTGGACTCCCTGCTAAGCTTCACTGCTACACACGATGTACCAGGCAGGCCAGGTCAGGGCTTTCGTGAGCTCCTGGATGTCTGCCGCCTGTTCCTTAAAAAGCAGGACTTTTCTGGGCCGGCCCGGTGGCTCAGACGGTTGGAGCTCCGTGCTCCTAGCTCTGAAGGCTGCCGGTTCGATTCCCACATGGGCCTGTGGGCTCTCGGCCACAAGGCTGCAGGTTCAACTCCTCGAGTCCTGCAAGGGATGGTGGGCTCTGCCCCCTGCAACTAAGATTGAACACGGCACCTTGAGCTGAGCTGCCGCTGAGCTCCCGGATGGCTCAGTTGGTTGGGGCACGTCCTCTCAACCACAAGGTTGCCAGTTCGACTCCTGCGGGGGATGGTCGCCTGCGCCCCCTGCAACTAGCAACGGCAACTGGACCTGGAGCTGAGCTGTGCCCTCCACAACTAAGACTGAAAGGACAACAACTTGATTTGGAAAAAAGAAAATCATAATAAAGAATAAAAGGCAGTGGATCAGAAGGTAGAAGAAGCACGGAGCTAAAGAGCACGTAAGGTGAAGGGAGGGTCGTGCAGACCACACCCAGGGACACGCAGGTAACTGCTTACCTGTCCAAGCCAATTGTTTCTGTGGACTCATCTTTATTTGCTTTCCTAAGAGGACCTCTATTCTCCCACTAAATCCCAAGATAAAACCTTTTCCAACATAGATAAATACAGACATATATATGACAGACATTTTTTCCACTCTAACCCACAATGGCTTTTGTTTTGTTTTGTTGAGTAATATGGGACGGCCTGAGATCAAAATAACCAGCGTGAGGATGGAAAAGAGACCCCGAACGTCTCCCTGCTCTCTACAGGGACCTCATCTGCTATGGCGACCAGCTCAGTGCCAACTTCAGTGAGTTGTATGGACACTGACCTCTAAGGCCAGGTAACCCAAACTCACTTGAATGAATGAACGCTTTTCCATGATTTCTTACACTTTCTTTCTTCAATCCGATGGTTCATACAACAATGCTGGGCGCTCAATCTCTGGGGCTTAGATTTGATGAACTACGTCATGTCTTTTCTTGACTACACACTCCACTGGCATGGGAAGCACTCGGGCCTGTTTATCTTTGAGGAGCCCATACTGGGATCCTGAGGACACTGGGTCTATATCTGTGCAGCCACAAATACGATGAAAACATATCTTGCAACGCTTCCAGTGTAACACCAGAGACAAGTACACAAACAAGCGTGACCCTGGAAACCACGCAGGACTCTCGGGGCAGCGGGGTATAAGATTTGAAGTGGGATTCCAAAAGCAACCCTTAGTTCCTTTTCATTGTGGGGAGGGACAGAGCTTCTGGGGAGACAGACAAACAGAAAAAGGAGGCTACCGGGCACGCCTTTTCTCATCTCCATCTTCACATTCATTCATATCAAAAGCACGTTTCACATCGTGAAAAGCTGTCAGCATTACATGAGGGGCGCCACACCTGGGATTTCAAACTCCACAGGGCTCTCATGGCCTGCAGGCTGCAAGCCGTCTAAGCAGCTTCTAATTGTTCCTGGTTTTCTGTGCTGACGTCTATAATCACAGGTAATTACGCCGCACCCCTAACCAGCCTCGGTAAGGCTGTACTTCTCTGGGGTGCTCCTGACTCTCCCAGCTTTGGGTGCCACGGCCTGGGCCCCAGAACTCACACAGTGCACCTCCTCTCTGGGCAGGAAAGCGGCTGATTCAGTGTTTCCTCTCTCCAGGCATTTCCAAAAATATGTAGAGAGAGGCTAATGAACCCAAAGGCTCTACGGTGGTGAAATTTCAGGCACAGGGTTCCCCAAAGATGGGGATGTGGTTGAGGCTCCACAAGATGCATTTGGGGTAAGTCCACAGGGGGCACCCTGCTGGGGTCACGCTCTCTTTTGCCCCCTTGAAAGAATATTCCTGTCTTGGTAACTATGTTCTAGGAGCTCACAATTTGGAGACGGAAAGTCATTTAACAATCACGTATTAAGAAGTCAATTAACAAAGAGGACATAACAGCCCTAAACTTTTATGCCCCTAATAACAGTGCTTCCAAAATATATGAAGCAAAACCTAACAGAAGTGCAAGGAGAACAGACAAATCGCAATCGTAGTCAGAGACGTCAGTGCTCCCCGCAACCCCCGCCACCGCAACAATGGACAGAATACACAGACAGAAAATGAGCAAAGATACAGAAAACTTGAATGAACTATCAACCAAATTGACCTAACTGACATTTCTAGAACACGCCACACAGTATCAGCAGGACACACACTCTTTTAAGTGAATATAGGACATTTACCAAGACACCCATATCTGGGGCTATAAAATTCTGAATAAATCAAAAGGATTCAAGTCATACAAGTGTGTTCCCTGGCCACAATGAATTTATTAGAAATCAAAACCAGAAGTCTATCTGGAAAATCTCCAACTATTTGGAAACTAAATAATATACATCTAAATAAGCCATGTATCAAAGAAGAACTCAAAAGGAATATCACAACATATTTTAAGTGAATGAAAATTAAAGCACAACATATAAAAATCTGCGGCACGCTGCTCGGGCAGAATGTAGGGGTACATGTGTATCACCGAACAGCAACATTAGAAAAGAAGAAAGGTCTCAAATCATTGCAACTCAGGTGCTACCTTAAGAAACGAGAAAAAGAAGAGCACATGAAACTCTAACTACATAGAAGGGAAATAATAAAGATCAAAGCAGAAATCAGTAAAATAGAGAACAGAAACGTAACGATGAAAAACAAAGAAACCAAAAGCTGGTTCTTGGAGAAAAATCAATAAAATTGAAAATCTCTAGCCAGGGTGATCAAGGAAAAAAAAGAGAGAATTCATTTTTCCTGTCAATGTCCATTCACTTAACACAGCCCAGCTTCTAGCCCTGACCCCACACTCTGACTGCTCCCCTCAGAGTCACTAAGGAAACTGAGGCCCAGGTGACCAGATCTCCATTTTGCCTCCTCCTCTTGGTTTGAAAGGTTGCTGTGAGGATTTAAAAAAATGCGACCGATAAAGATTCAGCTCTGCTCGTGTCCTCACTGACGCCTCCAAGACACGGGCAACAAACCGCGAATCGTGTTTCCCTGACCAAGACCACACCCTCTTCCAACCAGCTTGCCATCCTCAGGCCCCAGCCACCAGAAAAGTCTGGAATCACCGCTGTTCCTGCCTCCTCCCAGTCCTGGGGAAACATCCACATGTTGCTTATTCTGGGTTTGCAATACAGCATTTATGTGGGGCCAACTGCCATCTGTAACAACTTCCCTCCAGGACCCCTCAAGTCCTGAGACACCTTCGGCAAACCAGCAGCCCAGATACTGTTACTGGCCAGACCCTCTTGCCATCGTCTTCCAAATGCCATCACACCGGGGATTAGGGCTTCACCGTCTGGATTTGGGGGGGACACAGACGCTCAGCCCACAGCTGGGCCATCATGGAGAGGGACCCCATGAACGATACCCCCCTTCAGAAGGGTTAGAACAACTGCTCTTCCAGGGGCCGGAAACGAGAGCGCACAATACTTCGTACACACCCCGACACTGGGTGTTATGATTTTTCAAACCTCGGCCAGTTTGATTAGTATCCCATTGTTAATATAAATCCTAACAAGCCAGCGCTCTTAAATCAAGAGCAAAGTCACTGAAAGGAGTGGCGAGGTGCCATTAACTCAATTCCTTTGATGGGTCACCTTTTAGGAAACAAAAATGACCTCGGTAATAACATACTGCGTCTGTGAAACTGAACCTTTTTCCAAGCCTCTTACAGACGCCCGGGCTGAGCCCCGGTCGGGACCAGCACACTGAACAGGCGGGCACAAGGGCTGCAACGTCCCCACAACCTCACCAACACTTCTCCATTTTTATCCGAGTGGCCATCCTCACAGGGGTGAATTTCTATGTGTTTAGCCTCTGAAAACAAGAAAGACACGAACCTTGCCCAGTGTTTCGTAGCTAGACTCATGCCCGCCTTGCTTTTCTGTCCCGAGGTCCCTAGACAGGCAGGGTGTCCTGAGAGAAGAAGGAACGTGTCACCCTCGAGGCAAGGGATGCCATGGGGAGACACAGACCCTCCCCCTCTGACTCACTTTTAATTGATTACAAAGTATTTCAGCCCACTGAATGGGTTTCAGGATTCTATCACCCAATTTAATTAAACTAATCCTCAAATTATCATCAAGCTTTGATCTGCAAACCCACAGATAGAAGGTCACATGGATAATGCAAAGCTGGCAAACACCCGGAACAGCTGAGTGTCAGGGCTCCCAGCCCTCGGATGAGCCCTTTGCCAGCAGTTTTTATATCAAAACAATGACAATGGGATAAGAAGTTGGCCCAAAAAAGTGGACTTAAGAAAAGCCTTGTAATATAGACTTACATGCACGCAGTAACAGTGAAGCCTGCTTGCAGCGTGTACCATGCCTTGAGACATCTTGACATCAGCTAATGACTGTGTGCGTGTGTGCGTGCGTGCGTGCGTGCACGTGTGCTCAATCTTGTATTAATAAGGGCACATGATCAAAACCATTTGGAGACAACTGCTCCAAACCGAGGGTTGGGAATTATGAGGTCACTGTTTTGCATGACTGGATTTTTCAGACAAGAATGACCTACTAGTTTGGAGGAATGACCTAAAGGCTATGAGAGTGGGATGGGACAACTGTCACACCTGGAAAATGGAACTTGGCATTGTTAAGGAAAAGTGCCCTCTAAACAGAATCTCAACATTTCCTGCCCCACTGGTGAGGGCTGTGGTCAGCCCTGCGAGGTGACCCCCACTGCTGTGGCACCATCTCCTTTGTGGCTGCTTCCTGGAACTCCTCCCTTCTTTTAAACATCTCCTCTCTGGGCCTCAGTTTCCTCATCTGTAATATGGGGACATAGCACCTCATCAGGAGGGGTGTGGTGAGGTATTAGACGTGGTACCTGGACACAGTAAGCATTCTCCAGGGGCAGCTAGGCAGATGATTGGACTGTTGTTGTTTTTTAAGCTTTTAGAACCAGTAAAATAGCATATACGTGATCATTATAAAAATCTTACAAGGAATATAGAAGGAAACAAGAATCACCCTAGATATGTAAATTATACTACAATAATAAACAAAAAGGAAAGAATCACCCCTAACTCTTCCCTCAAGATATAAGCATTTTAGTATGTTCCCATTTCTTCCATAAATGGCTACAGGAAACAGTGTGAAATCCCGATTTCTTTTAAACTTACTCTGTGTCAATAAAACCTTTGTGAAGTCATTTCTGAACGGCTGCACGGCCCCTCCAGTCGCTTCCTACCAGGCATTTCAGGCCTCCAGCTGTCTCTGTGTCTTCTTCCTCTGCCTGGCGAGCCACTTCCGGCTCTGGCTTTAGCTTCTTTCTCTCTCCATGGTGACGGCAGAGCCCAGGCCAGGGTCTCAGCTACCACCTGCTGAAGGGACCTACCACCCAGGTTCCTCCCAACGCAGCAGGTGCAGAGGAAAGCATTCTCTCTCCCTCTTCCTCTGCCATCCCGACACATGCACACACACACCAAGGTCCTCAGCCAGAGCCCAGCACAGACACTGCGTACACACGGTGTCCACATGCAAGGACAGAAGGAAAATGAGGGAAAGAAGAATGAAAAATGGAAGGAGGGAGGGAGAGAGGGCAGGAGGATGGGAGGCAGGGTCTTTGCACACCTCTCCGAGCCTCACTATGCCCTGCCCTCTGCACGTTCCTGCGATTCCTCCAGGCCTGGGCAGAGCCTCCTCTGTGCCGGCCTCTCGGGCTGCACTTCCACGTATGTGGTCTTGCTCAACGTTCACAGCAACCCTGATGAGGGAGGCCGTTATACTACGTCTACAGATAGGGAAACTGAGGCTCAGCAAGTCTCCATCATGTGTCCAAACTCAGTCCGGAGAGGCAGGAAGAAGAGGGTTCGGGTTCCTTCTCTCTTACCCCCAAGTCGACAGGGGCCCAACATGGCCCTTTGAACCAGGACTCCTGTCATGACTTTGTTTCTAGTCTGTGTCTCCTCCAAGAATGCTACCCCCCAGGACACGCCAAGCCCTGAGCAGAGGACGGCACTGCAAACGCTCACTCAGGGAGTTTTTGTGGAACGACTGAATGAAGAAATGCATTCCCTGCTTCCTGGTGCTAGCCCCAAACTCGCACCTGATAAGGGAAAGAATCAGACTTTGGAAAAACAGCACCTGTTTCTGCCATACCAGTTGGTGCCACAGCTCTGGTGGATTTGAAAAAATGCAGAGAGCAACTGGTGTCTTTTTTCCTTCCTTCAATTGCCTTTGTTAAACTGCCATCTGTTCCTGGAGACCAGATTTTGCAGGACATGGAGGCAGGAAGAAGTGGGAGAAAGAGACAGAAGGCAGCCCCCCCCACCCGGGCTTCCCCAGGACCTTTGCAACTGACGGGGTTCAGGCATTCCTGAGGGACGATGAACCCAGCACGGCACTCAGCTCCTGTTCAGTGTGGTCCCTGTTCCCGCTAAGGCAAGACCGGGGTCCACCTGAGCGACGGTGGTTATGCCAGGCTCCGTCCCTCCCCCCTTGGGCACAACACACTGGAATTCTAGCTGAGAAAATGTGCCAGCCCCAAGGCACAAACCCCTGGCTCTCGCTAGGTCTGCACAGAACCTACATTCTCTTTGCGGAAACCACCAGTCCTTCTTGGCAGCGAGGGTGGTGGCAGCCAGCGGCCTGCCGTCTGCTGGTGCAGACGTCTACTCACTGTTTGACAGGCCCCCGCTCAGCAAATGCTAATAAATGTCACTCTCGATAAATGCCTCTTCTGTGCCTTTCTCAAATTAATCTGGGTTAATTAGAAGCACTGATCTCTCATATAAAGCACCGATTATGTGCCAGGCAGTGTGCTGGGCACTTTTTGTGAATCATCTAATATTTGGGAAAAACCCTCTGACTCTTAACTATCCTCATTTCACAGATGAGAAAACTGAGGTTCACCAAGGTTAAATAACATGCCCAAGTTTACCTGCTGAAAGGCGGCAGAGCCAGGTCTCAAACTCACGCCTTTCCCTGCGACAGTACAGTGGGCGTCTGACTTGCAGATGGCTGCCTTCTGGCTGTGTCCTCACAAGCCAGAGAAAGGGAGGCCCTGATGTCTCTTCCTCTTCCTCCCAGGGCACTAATCCCACCATGGGGCCCCACCCTCATGACCTCACGGAACCTATTCACCTCCCAAAGGCCTTATCTCCAGATACTACCACATTGCGGGCTAGGGCTTCAACACACAAATTCTGCTGGGGACACAATTCAGTCCACAGCACCCCCACACACACACACCAGCAGTGCGGCTGACCACACATCCTGATGACCTCAGGGGGCGCGCACTGTGACCCGCCTAGGTCTGGGCTTTGCATGCGCCAGCCCCGAAGCAGAGCTGCACCCTTACGGGAAGAGGAGTCACTGACCACCCACTCTGGGCTGGTGGGTGCTAGTCCAGGCTGGGCCTGCTGGGCTCAGGGTGCCTGTCGCCAGCCTTCAGCCACGGCTGTCCCTGCAGGTTTACTGAACATAATTAACCGACATTTCCACTGATGACAGAATTAGAGCGGCTCCTCAGGGTAGAACCCTGAAAGCAGATTCCCAGGCAACTCCCTTTGGTTCTGGGGTTCTTCTGCCGCCTCTGCTCAGAGCCAGGCCCTGTGACAACACCACTGAGTAGAAGAAACTAGTTCTTCACAGGTGGATGGTTGGGCTCCAAGCAGCAGCCCTGAGCCTACCCTCAGGACAGAGCTATAGGCGACCCCAGAGTGCCACCTTCCAGCCCCTTCCAGCCCTGAGCTGGCAGCATCCAGAAGGGGTGGGGCCCACACAGCCTCAGTGCCCACCCTCACTCATTCCCCACAGGGCAGCGGGCCACGATGTGTCACAAGACCTTGGTGTGCCTGGCATTTGGGGTGCCCACCTGGAAGCTCGGCTGGCTTCCTCCCTCGTCCTCCAGGCCACTGCCTGGCATGGCCTGGATCTCCTCTGTCTCCCGCCCAAAGTCAGGCCGCAGGTGGCGACATGGTTTTGGCACTTACTTTTGGGAGAGAACAGAGTCTGCGCTGATGGAGGCGACGGGCTTCTGAGCGGGTGTCTGGAGGGTGGAGCAGAGCCGCTCAGGAAGGCTGAGCGCGTGGACAGACCTGAGACACCAGTGGGCAGAAGCGCCCTCCTTACGACCGCAGCGCAGGCACAGGGGTACATCACCCTGCCTCCTCTGAAGCCCGGGGCAGGGCCCTGGAGTCTCCTGTCTGCAACCTCTGGACAGGTCTGACAGCCCTGGCTGCGTCCTCCACCCAAGGAAGATGTTCCCGGATGTCCTGAAAAGCCAGGAAAGGGAGTCAGGAAAGAGAGGCACGAATCCAAAACCATCCTGGTGACAAAAGCGGCTCCTGGCACAGGGGGAGGACTTGGCCTTCTCAGGGATGGTCTTTGGGGTCCTGGTTTCACTTTTACTAACAGTGAAATGCACATGTCTAAGATGTCTTTCCTCTGCTTTTTTTCCTACAAACTGACTGCCGTTTCTTTGACCTTGAAGGAGGGTGCTCCCTGACCTTGGGTTTTCTCCACAGCCCTTTTCCGCCTCTCCCTGCTCTCTCTCTCTCTCTCTCTTTCTCTCTCTGTCTCTCTCTCCCTGGATCTCACCTAAACCCGCGGGTTTTGCTGCTCTGCCATACCAGTGTCTCCCCAGAAGCCTCTCAGAGCCAAGGGACCAGCTCCCCTTGGGTACTTCAAACCTGGCAGGTCCAAAATCAACCCGGTGACACCCCCAGCCCACTGCCACCTCTTCCTCCATCCTTTAGGACGCAGCTCTGCCTCCTCAGCTCCTTGTGCACGTCCTCTGATGGCCCCTATTGCCCTAAGGAGAAAATCCCACCTTAGCTAAGCACTCAATTCGGCTTCCACAGACTCTCTAGCTTCTGTCCCCATCTTCCCCACGCACAGAGCTCCCTGGTACTAGTGGTGGTGGGTTACTTGTCAACATGCCTGGGGGTGCTACAGGCAGTTACTGCTCAGGTCAGAGTCCAGGGGTGCTAATCATCCAGTCCTGCCCAAAAGCCTCAGGGACCCCCACCCTGCACCCCCCCACCCCGTACCCCCCCACTCCCATGCCTCTGCCTGGCTCACCCCACTGGTCCTTAACAACTGCCGCACTACACCCCTTCCGTGAACTATGTCCTGACCCGCAGGCTGGGTCAGGTGTGCCTCTGGGGTACCCACACCTGACGGAGCAAGTTCACGAGACATCAAACGGGCAGGCACTGGGGTTCTCCTGCTGGCCCCTCGCCACCGCGTGAGCTCCTTGAGGGCAGGGTCCAGGCCCACAGAAGGCCCCTGGGAGTAGGATGGATGATGCCACATGCTGGCTTTTCAGGGACTCCCCCTGACCCTGCAGCAAGCGAGATGAGCCCGCCTGTGTCTTTCTCCAGGAGCTGTCCAAGCTGGGCCTGGGGAGTGACGCGGAGGTGGACCTGCGGACCCTTCAGCTGCCCGTGGATTACAGGGAGGTGAAGCAGACGGTCATCCGAATCTGGGAAGATCTCCAACCACAAGTAAAGGATGGCATGGGAGTTGGGGGGTAGGGGCTGATAATGGGGTACAGCCTCAGAGGCGGGGAACCCCAGGACCCTGGTTCTAGGGTTGATGGCTAACGTGCATCCCACCCCCACACCCCACCAGTCCACTCCCGGCCCATTTCCTAAGGTTCTGGGTCTGTTTCTAGAAGTTCAAGATGAAATACAGAGTATATCGTGGAAGAAGATTCTGGAGAGAGAAAAGGAGGGAAAGAAATGGAAGCTTTACTCCCAGCCAGGACTCAAAGATAGTTTCTACCCAACGGAGAGGCCCTCGGGTTAGGTTTCCCGGATGCTGAGAGAGGTTGGAGGGTGACTCACATGGGCAGGTGGCAGTGCGGCCATGGGGTGGGGGGGACGCCCCATCTGGGGGGAACGCCCATCCTCATCACATCCAAGGGATTTTATCCCAACAAAGTTACTACATAAAAAATGGATGCCAAAAAGTTAAAAAAAAAAAATACAGAGACCAGATGATGAGATTCACAAAACAGCCACCTCCGAAGCATTAAGACAACGCCCCACAGGTTCTGATGAAACGCTCGGCATCTGTGTTTCCAAGAGGAAAGACAATCAGGTCAAAAACTTGTAACACTAGTGTGTGTACCACACTGAGTCCACGGAAACGCTCAGTGTCTCAGCGACCAGCGAGACCCCCAGGGCAAAAATTTAAAAAAAAAAAATTTTTAAAGGAATATTCGACGCTGTTTAAGACTATTTTGAAATATAAAAGCATTTAAATGAAAGGCCGCATGGGTTCCCAGCCGCTGGTTTTCTTTCCAGCGTATTAATTAGATAGAAGTCGGTGGCGGGCGGCGGGAAAGCGCACTTGGGGTGTGAGGGGTTTCGACGCCGCGCGCGCCCCCTCTGCGTGGCCCTGTCCGGTGACAAAGCGGGCCTCAGTGTCCCTAACCTCTCTGCCGTCACACGGTGACACAGCTTACCGTGCACGTGGGCCTGGACGCTGCCGCCAAAACCATCGTCCTGGAACAGTGTGGCAGGAACCGGGGCTACCGCGACGCGGACATCCGGGGCTTCCGGCCTGAGCGCGGTGCGTGCCTGCCCGATGGCCCGGAAGTGATTGCGTCGTGCGTCAACATGGTGGCCGTCAGCCGGCACGTGGCTGTGGAGGGCGTGGAGGTGACCTTTTCCCGAGATGCTGGCAGGTGCGTTCTGGCGAGTCACTGAGCAGGGAGGGAGGAGGGCTGCCGGGGCATCTGACCTATTTTCTTCTGCACGTCCCCCCTCTGCCCCCTAGGAGGCCACCCTGTGCCGTTCCTCTGGGCACTTGGTCACGAGGTGCCACCCCAGGGTAACCCTTGCAGACCAGCATGTTGTTCCCCACCCCATCCCGCCCCAGGTCTTGCTTCCAAGGCCCCCTCCCCCTACGTGGCCTTTGGTACATTGATAGAGAAAAGATGGAAAGGCGGATTTTGAGAGCCACTGACATTTTGTGGATACTTTATTTTTATTTATTGCAGCCACAGTTGTGATTGAACTATTCTGATTTAGCCCCTTCAGGTAAAGATGAACGTGCCTTTGTGTCCGCAAACTCTGACCTCCCACCCCCCCACCCCCCCAGCCATAGGTAATTTCTCCTCCCCGCAAAGAATGAATGGACAAATGACTCAATGCAGACATGAATGAGAGAGGTTCTCGGGGATAAAGGTGTTTGGTGTACTGGTTGAAAATTGGTGCTTCCTGGGCTTCGCCACGTGCTGGCCACGGGAGACCATAGTGCCGAGAGCCAGCAGGACAACACTTTCATCTCCCTGGGTGGCAGTCCTCCCTCAGGTTTTGGGGTTGCTGCCCTGTCGCTTCTGCTGTCATTTCACTGAGCTTACAGGCTGGTCCAAGGAATAACGTGGCTTTTCCTGTGGTTGCAGATACGTCTGCGATTACACCTACTACCTGTCTCTGCATCATGGAAATGGGTGTGCGGCGCTCATCCACGTCCCTCCATTATCTCCGTGGCTCCCGGCCAGTCTGCTAGGAAAAGCCTTGCAAGTCATCATCCAGGAGATGCTGCAGGAAGGTGAGAAAGCCCGCACTCAAAACCTGCTTCGCAGAAAATTCAACCTCACTGATTGCTGCCAAGGAGAACCAATGGGGGACTGCTTTTTTAGACAAAATTAAATGTTTCAGTCCTGTGTGGAGAGTTCCACTGTGCTTGGAGAGGCTTTTAAAAACTGGCTTGTAAAACAGTTTACACAGAGGAAAAAAATTCGGAATTAGCCCAATGAAATCACAAAGAGTTATTTTATTGTCAGAAGACGGGAGAACACTCTAAAAGGCAGACATTTCACAAGGGATTAACTAGCTTCAGTTCTGGTTTTCATGACAATAAAATGAAATCCTAGTAATTTTTTTTTTCTCTCTTAAGAGGCTACGCAGCGGGCCTGTGCAGTCCTGCCCAGATTGCTGGGACCACAGACCTGTTCTGCAGAGCCTCACGTGGTAGTTGATCCGTGACCATGGCCACGGGACACAGGTGTGGTCACTGCATGGGTGCCCCATTCCTGGCCTCCACGCTCCTACATCCAGGTGCTGTGGGCAGCTTCTGAGCTACTGAGTCGCTAGTGTTCGTTTGTTTTCTTTTATTACTCCTTTTTTTTTAAGTTGCGGTAAAATACATGTAACATGAAATTCACCATTTTAATCATTTTAAAGTGCTCAGTGGTGTTATGTACTTTCACAACCATCACCACTATCCATCTCTAGAATATCTGATCTCATTTTGAAACTCTGTACCTATTAAACAATATCTCCCCTTCCCCCCACCCCCCCCCACCCTTGGCAGCCATTATTCTACCTTCCATTTCTGAATTCGCCTACTCTAGGCAACTCATATAAACGTAAAGTCCTTTTGTGATTGGCTTGTTTCACTCAGCATAATGTCCTCAGGGTTCCTGTACGTGGTGACATGCATTGGAATGTCTTTCCTTTTTAAGGCTGCAGAGTATTTCATTGTATGTGCAGACTACATTCTGCTTATCCATTCATCTTTTGGTGGACACTGGGTTGCTTTCTTCCTTTGGTTATTGGGAATAATACTCCTATGAACATTGGTGTGCAAATATCTGGTAGAGTCCCTGATTTCAGCTCTTGTGTGTGTATACCTAAAAGTGGATCATAAGGTTTAATTTTGGGTGGACCTGCCACGCTGTTTTCCATGGCAGTTGCACCATTGTACATCTCCATTCATCTTTGATCTTAAAGGGTAATAGCTAGGTTCAGCTCTCCTGCCTAATGTTTTAGAAACAGAATCTCCCCTTTTCATCTTTCGTTTTACCTTTATGACACTGCACTGCTCACATAAAGTTTCACTTGCCCAGTGTTCTCTGGGGCACATTTCCCCTGGGACCCCCATTAGCAACATTGCTGTTTGGAAGAGGGCGTTGAAGGTGCCTTAAGCTGTAACAAATTTCTCGTTAGGTTGGTGTGCTCCCAACTATCACTTTTCACTTAATCGTGTAAAAAAATTGTTGTCTCTCAGTGCCAGATCCATTCCCTGGAAGAAAAAGCATTTTCAATTTAGTGACAGAGGAGCTGGTTTGACCATTAGCCCGCAAGCATGCTTGTGTGTGTTGAATAGACTTTACAAGACCCCCTTTGCAAGTGAAACTGGCTCATTTGCCATCAACCAGATGAAAGTCAGTGCAGCAGGCGAAAGCCAAGTGGCCAGCATGCATGGGTGGGGCCCCCCAGCTGTTAATGGGCAGGTCCTTCTGCATTTATAGGCAAACACCGCTGCCCAGAGTCCTGTCACACACCCCCACCCCATCCCTCATTCAAGCTTCTGTCTCAGGACAGTGGCAAGCAGGGGGCCTCTGACTCTGCTCCATTATTTCACATTGCTTGGCACCCAGCCATACGCATTACAAACTTTTAGATGTCATCTGGGCAGGAGGCCCAGAGCTCCCTCTTCATAAATGCATTTGCCCCTCTTTGGCCTCCTAGGTTCTTAAAGGAGAGCCCCAGAGGGCCCATGCACATCCTGGGCCGTGGCCCTCCATCCCATTGATACACACCTGCCTGTTTAGTTACGGCTGATGTGGCCGTTCTGAGTCGGTTTGAACACCACAGCTTAAAAGGCTGAGCCTTGGGTTGGTCATTTAGCTGGGAGGTCTTGGGCATGTCTGCTTGTTTGCTTGTCTCTAAAACAGGAATAAAAATCCTTCCTTTGCAGAGTTGTTACAGAGAGCCAGTGAGAGAATGCGTGTGCAAGTCCGTAGGTGCTGAGAGAACACTATCAAAATACGCACCTGCCTAAGTGTGGGCTGTGAAAGGAACACAATTTTGCCACCCTCATGCTCCTTTGAGCCTCCTCCGCCCGCCCCACTTCCTGCCTAAGAAAGTCAGAGAAACCTGCTTTTTAAAGGGGAGCCTGGGTTTAATCACCTTAAGAATTTTCCCCGTAGCATTAGTCAAGAGGACTCCAACGGTGGTAGCTAGTCACCCCTGTCCATTGTTTCTGAGTTGCCCAGGAAGACTTCTCCTGCCATGTACGTTCCACTCTTCCTCAACTCCCTATAAATCACCCATTCTCGGTTTTGAAATCTAATACCCCACCCCCCTTTTCGCCTTTGTCCAAAAATGCCTTATATACACAATGTTGCCTCACTGTCTGGAATTTTCATGCTTATGTGAATTCCCCATGGGCACGTATTAAAATCTTGATTTTCTCCTGTTAATCTGTCTCTGTTACTTGGATTATTATCCCAGCCCGAAGAACTTAGGTGGTGGGAGGAAAAGTATCAATTTGGTTTTTAGCCCCCACACCTTGGAGCCAGACCTGTGAGGGTTAAAAACAAAAATAGCCCTGCTGGATTTGTGGTCTTAAGAAGTGGCTCGTGGAGACAGGTCCTGATGCCTCTGAAGACCCAGCACCTTCATCCTCAGGAGAAGCTGCTGCTCCTTCTGAAGACAAGTGTAGAATGCCACTCGGCAACCTGGACGTGCATTAACCCCCCCCCCCCCCGGAATGTGGGAGAGCCACGCTGGACTCCCGTGTCCACACCACAGCAGCCCACACCGCCATCGGAGCTGGACACGAGCCTGCCTCTAGTCACCGGTCCTCTAGTGAGTCCCCTGAACGCCAGGCATGCCACCACAACGGTGAGCAAGATCCCTGGGGCCACACCACGCTTGAGAGTCCCGTCTTTTAGAAAGGCCTTTGGTTTTAGGTCCCAATACTTGTGAGACTCAACAGGTCTTCCGTAAGCGTGGTCTTTGATTCACTTCTGCCCACACCATGCTGTTGAGCCCTTTATCGAGCAGCCTGTGTTTGTTAGTGCAGCATCACTTTCCATGTTCAAACTTATGTCCTCCCGATGTGTCTAAGCATCTCTGGTCTACTTCTAGAACATCTACAGCTTGTTTCCTTTGAACATGTATTCACATTTCCTCCCTTGACCATTTCCCTGGCAAAGGTGCTGCTGCCTGGATTGTAGAGTCCTTGAGGCAGGCCAAGGTCATCAGCTTGGAAGGAACTCACATTTTTTAACACCTCCAGCGAGCACATCCTGTGTGTGCTTTCTCACTTCCCCTTCCCCCCCCCAGAGTAGGCACTCTGGTTCGGAGGTACCAACAACATGCAAATGTGGAGTTTAGGTCCCTCCCTTGCCCCAGCGTCCCCCAGACCAAACCTGCCTTGGCCTGACTTTGTCAATGGAAGGGATAGGTAAAGCCTCCAGATCAGTCAAAACGGAAGTACAGATTTCTGTATTGTAGGTAGTCAGATTTTCTTCAGCTGATTTAATGGAGTGAGAAACAGAATAGCTTCTCTGTCTTCACCAGCAGTTTGCACGCTGGGAACATTCAGCTGTCAGAAGTAAAGCCGAGCCTTCATGCAGAATACCTCCAAGTGACATGTGTGAACACACATGCCACCCAGAGCTCAGCTTCCTGCCTCAGAAGCGTGGCGATGCTTCCAGCAGGGATGGAGGACAACATCAGAGACCAAAACTGCATACAGAAGTCTTTTATTTAACTTAAACCATGTAGTACTTTAACTACTAGAAAAAAGCAGAGTAAGAGAAACTAAAGTTGCCTTAGCTTCAGCCATTCAAAATAGACAAAGTTTCTTTTTTCATAATGTAAAGAATCCAGAGTATATCGCAATAACAGGAATAAATTCTTACAACAGAATATACAAAAACATTTTGAAAATTTTTCATCTATTGATTTTTTTTTTTTATATAAACAGGAATTTTCTTAGGAATAATTTATACACAGAAAGTCATTTGATGTAACAAATTGGCCATGTTATTACCTTTTTTTAAACCTTTTTAAAAAAATCTTTTTTAAAGAAAACTCAGAAAATTCATTATTTGCGATGCATCCATTCCATCGCGCCTTCTGGTTTGATTTTTTTGTTGTTGTCATTGTTCCAGAGGTAGACAAACTCTGGTACACCTCTCACTTCAACCTCACTGGCTTAGAAAGCAGACAGGTGTTTTTGCCAAGCTTCTATTCCACCTGTGCAAAAGCCAAACATCTGAATCAGAAGTTGAAAACTGACAAATTGTTTCTGGACCTTTCTCCCACGTAGCACAAAACACCCAATATTGGGTGTTTCCAATGACGGGGATTGTGTGGAGGTGTGTAGACATGGCCCATAATCCACTGGGAGCTCCAGGACATGGAGTCACACTAAAAAAATATAATAATAAAAAAAATTGTGTGTGCGTGTAGTTTTTCTTAAAAAGAACTTGTTTCGTATTGCAAACGTGTATCTCCGGTGTTCTGCCTTAACTAAAAATAGATAGGGTCTCTTCCTTGTGGTCACAAAGCATCCATGGTGACACGAGGCAGGTAAGTACACAGCCCGCGTGCACCGGAATTACCACCGTTTGTGTGCTAAGTCTCTCGGTGGGGCTGGTGGCGATCACCAGGCGCTGTGCAGGCAGCCTTTCCACCTGGAGGCACTGCGCAGGCAGCCTTTCCACCTGGAGGCACTGCGCAGGCAGCCTTTCCACCTGGAGGCACTGCGCAGGCAGCCTTTCCACCTGGAGGCACTGCGCAGGCAGCCTTTCCACCTGGAGGCACTGCGCAGGCAGCCTTTCCACCTGGAGGCACTGCGCAGGCAGCCTTTCCACCTGGAGGCACTGCGCAGGCAGCCTTTCCACCTGGAGGCACTGTGCAACCGCGAACCACCGAACCAGCAAACCACAGGCCCCAGACGGCCACATGCCCCGCTGGGCGCCAACACCTCTGCTGCTTCCCGGCCAGTGAGGTTCTGTAGCCGATTAAAGGAGCTACACTCCAAAGGGAAATGACCAGTGAGTGAGCCCCTTCCCAACCAGAGGGTTCTGGAAGACCAAGATACTGAAGATACAGAACTACTTAAATCCTCATCATTCCTTTGTCATAAACTAGGGCACAAAGCATAGGGGGAAGGAGGGAGGACCATGGCTTGGGTCAGGGAAAAATCCTTTTTTTGGCATATTGTAAAGCTAGCTAGTAAACAAGTGTCCTAAAAAAAAAATGGATCACAAACACACATTTGCACACAGGAAAAAAGTGTCTTTAAATTATTTTCGGCAATTATAAACTACAAACATTTTATAAAATTATTCTATGTTCTTACAAAAATGCAATGACACATTTAATTAGTTCTTGTAAACCAGATCTTCGTCAACTGACTACCCGTAATCTACTGGACTGAAGAGCCCTATTGAAAACGCTAATGTGTGACTAATTAAAACAATGTTTACCAGAAAGATGTGGACACACACAAACGTGGACATACAGATGAGTGACCATATGTTCTTGCAGAAACAAAATAAAACAAAAGCCGAAAGTCATACCCGGAACTGACCACGGACGGGCGCGATGCAGTTCGTATCCTTGAACAACGCGACTTCACTCCGCAAGAACAGTTTCCAGAGTAGGATGCCAGGTTTATTTGTGGAAACCAAATGCCCACAGATGACTCTTGAGCCTTGATATGGGCTGATACCCTTCAGAAACCATCAAGTTCAAAACATGGCCCCCCACTTCTTCTAAGCCTTGTGCCCTTTTGCTCGTAATTCTTCTCTTCACGTCATGTCATGACCTGTTACAATGGTTTCCTATTGCCCGACCATCAAGGAGGATTCAGCTGCTTTTTCTCTACATGAGCAACTAGTCATCTGAGCTGGAGGCCCAAAATGAAACCCTCGGGCCTGTCCAAGGTCTGTATCTTCAGCGTCTCTGGCCACAGAGAGGGTCCATCTAAATGCCCTTCCTTGAAGTTCTCACTTGTACCTCCGACTGTCAGAGAGGAGTAAGGAAGTTTGGCTTTCATCACTGGGTCTAAAAAGTGGATCTCTGGTCCACAGCTCCCATGCTGCTTAGCCCAGGAAATGAAAAGACAGCCGACAAACACAAAAGTAACATTGACGAAAGAACAAACCCCAAACCTTAAATGCATCGCCAGGACGGCTGGAAGGGCCAAGGCGTAGCATGGATGGAGCACTGCTGTCGGCTGGAAGGTGCTTATGTTTCAGAAAGCAGTTGCCCTGACAATGTCTGGCCACCCTGGGAGGACCCGACAATGCCAGCTGAGGACCTTGGACGGAGCATCCTCGCTTTCTCGCCCATCTGTGCTCGTGTGACCGTGCCACCACGGCAGCGGCCCGCCTCCCGTCCAGCCAGCCACCCGCCAACAGAGGCGGGCTGCTGAGAAAGAGGCTTCGGTGGGACCCACGGGCCTATATATAATGTGGCATCATACTTGGCTCTTCAATCTGTTATCCTCGCCAACACGCCACCTCATGCCAAGCATTGTGTCATCGGGTGCTTCGGCGATAACCGCTCTTCTGTTTCACCGAGCCACTTTTCCTACCATTGAAATGTTGTCCGGAGTCATGAGAAACAGGCTGGAAGGAGAGGGCAGTGTTGGCCACGAACCCGGTCTTCCCTCGTCCAAGGAGGAAACTCATTCCAGCTGCGCGTCAAACGTCATGACATCCCGCGAAGGAGACCTGGGTGGGCTGGGTCTCACCCAGCTGAAGTTCAACAACGTCTCCCGCACACACCAGCTGCTGCTGCCTCGGGGAGGGCTGGGTGTGATCATGTTTGAACACTCACGTCAATTCAACGATGTGCCTCAGTGGTTCATGTCGCTTCAAGCAGCGTGAGCCGCTGCCAGAGGTTGCATGGAAAATGCCACAACTCAGCTTGATGAAATTATTTGGAGCATACAATAGAGAAGAAAATCCAGAAGAGGTGGGGGAAATCAGCATAAAATCAGGCTAGAACTGGATGGGTGATGCCTCGGTACAGTCAAGTGGGTGGCTTGGTCCAGTAAAAGGATTGCACCATCACGCAAGCCACCTTTTCTCTTTTATTTAAGTGTTTCTGAAGCATTGGTTACGATGGGCACTGCGCTGTTAGTGTTTGCTTTCTACGTAAAGAAAAACCACCTACATGAAACAAGAACAAAATGACACCGACAACTCGGACAGTTTAAACAAAACCCTTATGACCAGCTGAATGGAGAGCTCCAGTTGTGGAAACCGGTAAGTATGTGCAAAAGAGGGAGGGGAGGCCACTATTCCAAGGGGTCACCTAGTGTGGAAGAAGAAAACCCTGATCAAACAGCATTTCTCAATGACCTTACGATCCCGGCGGACTTAGGAGAGTCGTGTTCTTACAGGGAGGGGTGTCCTGAGCTTAGCTGCAGCCCTGGGACTTCCAAAGGAGCCGTCCACACTTTGGGGAGAGCCCCACCACGGCTCCCAGATCGTCACCAGTGCCTGTGAAAGCAGCCGCTGGAATCGGGGTACGCACCAGCCCCCTGTGAGCAGCAGGACGACGGGACGGGCACAGCCCTGGAGTGACGTGCGCCACCCCAGACGGAGGCTTGGCGCTGACCCTGCCCCTTCCAGCCCGAAGGTTTGGTACATCTTTGTTTTCCCCTGGGGGAGGAGGAAGTGAGGGTGAAGCTAAGAGAACAGGCGGGAGAGGGACAAGGGCCTTTTCTCCGAGAACATTCTGGAAGGGGTTGCCTGGGAGGTCAGGAACTTCCGCATTGTCCGGCATGAGGCCTGGCGGGCCGAGTGGAAGCAGCGCGGCAACGGCACGTCCCCGCCTAGCACAGGCCTCATCCAGGGCTGTAAGGGGCACCCCCACGGGAGGAGCAAAGCCCAACCCGGCACCTTTCCAGGTGGGGTTCTAACAGAGACTGCCTACCCCCTCGGCACTTCCTGTCCTGGAAATTGCTCATCCAGTGACGGAATCTGTTCGTCACTCACTCTGCACAAAGCACTTGGTTTCAGACAACCAGCCGGGGCCAGCCCAGTGGCCTCCCCACGGAGTGCTCGGGAGCTGTCCTCGCCCCCAGCAGAGGGCACGGGGCGCTGGGCCGGGAGGGGGAACCCTGACACCTCACAACCACTTAGGGAAAGAGGAGAAGAAGAACAACAGCAACGTAAAAGGAGACATGTCAGAAAAAGGCAAGCCGTTGGAAATGAGTGGAAAGGTGAGTGAGAAAGGGTTGCTTCGACCCCAGAACACAGCCTGGCCTGTCCCTGCGTCACCTGGTGTGTGGCCTGCGGTGTGGATGAGGTTACCAGTCTCGGTGGCACACGCAGGTGCTGAGAAATGTGAGATGTATGCTTGTTTGTATATACACATATAAGAATGAAGAGTGAGGTAGATAAATGCTGGGGGGAAAAGAAAAGAAAAACTGTCCCGTCTGACACACACATACAAACCCACACACTCCCCCACCCCACCCCCACACACACCCTTTCCTCAGTATTTAAATCCATAATGGGGCTTCTCTACAGTGGTGGAAACTGGAATCAGAAAATAAACGCAAACTCCTACCTACAATACCTTCTTAATTCATTTTCTTTTTTTCTTTTTTTTAAGGGAGAAATTATGGGCCAGAGGCTAGAGAAAATGGTGGGACTGAAACTACTGATGAGCGAAAAATAAGCACGACCGACTTTCTTTTGTGTGTTTCATCTCCAGTCACAAGGAGCCTCATCATATTGGAGCTTTGTTCTTCCTCATAATTTAAACATTTCCATCCCAGAAGCAACTCTGGTGCTGTCATCACTCTGGTGAGAAGTGCTAAAAACTAAACAAAACAAGAGCCCCGGGCCCCGAGGACCGGATTCCTGGCCAAGGAGCAGCGTGCCAGCGCCAGGCCCTGGTGGCCTGGGAGTGAGCCTGGGCTCCTCGGCCACTGCTCAGCGCTCAGGAAGGCAGAGCTGGTGGGGGCTTGCCGTCACCTCCAGGAAACCAACCTGCAGCCCGCTAGTGCCACGCAGGTCCCTGGGGGCTTTCTGGTCTGCAGACAGGTGGGTCCCTCTGGAGGGTGGGGGCGGAAGGCCACTGGACCATATTCGGCCACACCCTTGGACTCAGCAGCTGTTTTTCACGGGATGGAAGGATTAAATATCCGCTTAGAAAAACAAAAAACAATAGTAATCCAAATACCTAGTGTCGGCAGTTCAAACTGCTGTTGTACCCAAGAATTAAAAAAAAAACTTATATGTGTCACAACCAAAACGAAGGCAAGGGGAAGCAAAGGTGAGACTTTTCAACCTAGTGACCAGAAACGTGGAACAAGGATGCTGGGAATATTTAACCTTTTGTTTTTTTTCTCCTGACCTGAGTTTGTATCATGTCTTGCACTGTAACAGACTCAAATGCTGAGAGAGCAGGCTGAGGAAAGGGGGGCATGGCACTCAGGACGGCACCTTCCAGGCCTTTCCCTCACCTTGCCACCGCCTTCCCTCTCCAGCCTCGTGCCCACAGAGCCTCCGGGTTAGAACAGAGCTAACGGGGCCGGGGGAGGGGGAGGGGAGGATGTATTTATAAAAAGGCTTCAAAAAGTTCATGGCAAATTATGTTAGATAAGTATCAATTACTGGAAGGAGAAGAAGAAAGTCACGCCCTCTAATACAAAGCAGAAGTTTCTTGGAGTGAGCAGAGAGGGAAAAGGGTAGACCTGAAGATTTTCATAGATTAAATCCACAAAGATAAAGAACAAAAAAAATAGCAGCTTTTTTTTTTCTGTACAGACGTATAGATGAATATCTGAACCGTAAAAAAGTTATAAAAGTGACAATAAAGACGATGTGTATGCCAATGTCTCACGGTCTAACATAGAACTGTAAGACCCGTGAAGAAGTCCCAGTAACAGAGAAAATGTCAACAAAGCTGAGAATGCTTGAATCCATTTACTGCTTTTCTTCTTATGTTGTGGTGTTTGAATTTCTTTCCTTGCAAACCTGCATAAACAGTTGGGCTGAGTCCCTGGGAACCCCTTCCCATCTGTGTCCTTGGGGGCCAGGAGGGGGAGCTGGGGGCGGGGGGCCAGGCTACTGGCACGTGGACCGCCTGTACTCAAAGCCTGTCTGCCAGGCTCTGGGCAGGGCCTGTTTGCTGCAGTTCCTGGGGGTGGGGGAAGGGGGCGGGAAGGCCAGTTCAGCTTCTCTCCATCTTCTCTGAGAGGAAGTTCCCATCTGTCCAGTGCCCCCAAACAATACCCTAGCCAAAAGCAAATGGAGCTGTGTGGACGTGAGGCTTGAAAAGAACACCAGGGGACGATCAGGTGGGGCGCATGGCCTGTGTGGCTCCTACAGGAGTGACCAGAGGCCACGCCCATCCCATGCCTCTGGAAACAAGAAAAGAGGGCAGGGTTGTGAGGGAGAAAGTCCTGGGGTTTGGCGGAATTTGGCAGCGTTAACGTAACAACCTTGGATGAGTGGTGGCCCTTTTTAAATGTCATGTGTCCCAAAGAAGGTTAAAGATAGTTTTTAAAAATGCCATCTCAACGTGTGTTTTATAAAGACCTACGGTGACAGGCAGGTGTGTAGAGGGGCAATGTGGGGACATAAGGGAGGGACAGCCGTTTCCTCAGTCTGATAAAAAGGGTGTCCCAGCTGGGATTGTGGCAAATGTTTTTCCATTATGAAGCAGAGAGAGGAGAGGGGAGTTTGGGGGGTGGGAGGAAGCAGAGAGAGGGAGAGGAAGAGAGAAAGAGGAAAGAGAGACAGAGACAGAGACAGAGACAGAGAGAGAGAGAGAGAGAGAGAGAGAGAGGTGAGAGAGGGAAAGAGAGGAGACGCGGTTCTCAAGTGTCCTGTTGCTATTAAGTATTGTCAGTAAGGTTTTAAAGGCCCATGTCAGTTAAGGGTTTGGGAAATAAAAAGCTGCTTGCATATTGAAAAAAGGGACGTCCCAAGTGTGTTTACTGCAGAGGAGCTGTCCCGTGGGCAGCATGGCAGCTCTGAAGCTCCACTGAGGTACCGGAGGCTGTGAATGACCGTTAGCACTCGCCCCCCACCCGCCGAGCGTGCACACACGTTACTGTTTCGCGGGCGCCGGCCCCGCATCAGCAGGTGGAGGACTGGGGCAGCGGCAGGGGGCGCTCGTTCTTGCGGCCCCCGTTCATGTGCGCGTAAGGCTGTCTGTCATCGAAGCTGGCCCGGAGGACCAGCACGGAGCCGGGGCCATTCTCAGCCTTGTGTCCTGAGTGTCTGTCGGGCAGCGGCAGGGACGACGAGGAGGCGGACGGGTCCAGGGGGACGCTCTCCATGTTCTCGGGCTCCAGGTCCAGCTCCTCCTGCTCGGGCGGCTTGTTCTCCTCGCTGTAGTAGAAGGAGACCTCGCGGAAGCCGGGCTCCATCTCGTCCTTGATGCTGCTGATGATCTCCAGGAAGGAGGGTCTCATCTTGGGGTTGTACTGCCAGCACATGCGCATCAGCTCGAACCTGGGGTGAAGACACACAGCGGGTGGGCCCCACGGGGCAGGGCGTGTGCGCCCAGAGGGAGCGCGCCCCGTCTCGTCTGTCCGCCCAAACGGCCCAAGGAGCCTTCAGCTTCTCTGACTCACATCCCGCCACTGCCCTCACTTCACCTGGGGTCCTGGACGCTCCATGGTGCAGAACCCAAACTTACTTCCGGAGGAGGACACGTCTCGGTGCTCACCGAGGCCGGTATTATAGGTTATCACTTACGGTGACAGAGCTAAGAAAATTTTTTAAAACAGCAAAGCCGCTTTCTGTTTGAAGCATGTCTTGCAGCCACTGATTAAACCCTCCCAGAATTAGCATGCGGGAAACCTCTGGTGCCTTGCTGATAAGGCTGAAGAGCGATCAGTGATCTCTCTTCAATCCCACCCATGCCATTTCTAAGCTGGCTCCTGGTGGCAGGGGACCGCTGGCAAGGAACCTGCAGGACAGGCAGAGTGAGGCAGCAGAGCTGTCAGACAGCAGAGCGCATGTCCCACGTTCCCGGCTAGCCTTGCTCCGGGAGGGGGGCTGAGACTGCTTGCTGAGCGCCCCCCAATGGCAGAGCCTGTGACCATGTCCCAACAGGCCAGGGACAGACAGAGAACAAACAGTGCGAAGCCCCTGCTGTGCCAGGGTCTCACCAGTCATAATGGCACTTGGGGTACAAACCTCCCTGAAGCCCTTTGGAATCACGTGGGCCACAGGGAGTTGTCCTGGCAATGCGACCCAGCCCACCCCCCACTGGGGAACAGGAGGCCACACACAGAAGAAGAAAAGAGGAATGGTGCTGGGGTGCAGCCAGCCACCCCGACCCGGGGAAGGCTTTGGAGAGGGTTCTGAATGGCAGCGGGACACGGGGCGCTTTATTCACCCAGAATGCAGAGAGCGCCAACTCAGGAGACCTTTGGAGCAAACAGGAGGCTGGCCGAGCACACATCCAGGCCGGCACCCAGTGCACAGGAGGCCACGGTTCTGAGAAGGGATCAGCCAGCAGCCTTTCTCACGTGAGCTCAAAACCACTGCCTTCCCTCCTACTTCTGTTCTTGCCGGAAAATTCTATTTTGTTTTGTTTTAAAACTTCCAGCTAAAGAGATGCTTTGCAACAAAAATGGCCAAATGGAGGTGCCCAAAGCGAGGAAGCTCAAAGCACCCCAAACCGGCTTCCAGCCACCTCTCCAGCTGACACTTGATCACCGGGCCACATGGCTTATGTCTGGCCCCTGGGAGAGTTCCAAGGGGACAGGCCCATGGGGCATAGACACCGGCCCGTGGAGAGAAAGCTCCTATGCCCACCGGGCCAGCTATGGGGAGAAGTGGGAAAAAAGGCACCAGGTCAAGTCAGACGGAAGAGGCTGTGCCTTGAGGGCGTGTGGGAAGGGGAGAGAGGGGCCTGCTGCCTGCTTTGCTGCCTGTTTTTATAAATCAAGTTTTACTGGAGCAGAAACACACTCGCGTTTACGTTGCGTCTGTGGCTACTCGCAAGCGAGCTGAGTAGTTGGAACAGAGACCGTTTGGCCCTTTATGGATGAAACTTGCCACCCCAGCTCTAGTGGAAAAATATGAGACGAAACATGAAGACTGACTAGATCTCCCTCTTCCCCACTGAACCACCACATGGAGGCCGCCACAGTTAACGGTGGGGCAGGGCTGATGTCGTGATGCTTCAGCTGCCTGCAAAGGGGCCAGGCAGAAAGCGTTTTACGTGAGCCGCCTTCCTCCTCACGAAACTGACAAGTAGGTGTCCTAGGAGACACCCCCACTTTGTAGATGAGGAAGCGAAAGTATGAAGAGGTGGAGTCATTTGTCCAAGGTCCCCAAGCTAGTGAGCGTGAGCGTGGAGCTGGGACGGCCTTCTCTGTGACACGGGGTGGCTGCACTTACAACACCTGCCTCCGAGAAGGGATCTGCCCTCAGACTAAACAGAGAAACCATGGACCCGCCAGGAGTCCCTCCCTCTCCTGGCTGTCCCCTGACAGTCACAGGTGCTGTGCTGTGTGTGTGTGTGTGGGGTGTGTGTGCAGTGATAAGGCAGTAGCTCTTCCCCTTCTTCCCACGCCCCCCACCACTTCCTAAGGACCCCTCCCCACAAAAATAAAAAAGGGCCACAACTACACAAAATCTCTCCATGGCTCCGTGGTGATTTCCTCTCTGGTGACGGACTTGTCCCTGAAGGGAAACACAGCCAGGGCCAAGAAGGCGTGATGTGCCCTGGCTCTGGGCCCCTGTGGCCTGCGGCTGAGGAGGTGTCTCCAGCAGGACAGTGCTGAGTGACATGAGCGCCCACAAGCCATGTGACCCCACTTTGAAACCATCCCAGAGTCACAACCCTTCCAGTGCTGTCCACACAAGGAAGTCTTTCTTACTCTGTGGGATTCGAGACCTTGTTCTCACTATCTCCACAAGGAAACTTTCCAGTTGATTCTAGAAGGATTTATGAGCTGATAAAACTGCTCTTTTAAAAAGCACTTTTGTTTTTTATAACTAGTCAGTTCTGGTGAACTGGAGGGGGCCTTCACCAAACCCCCCCACTGTGGGGGGGGCACATGTACACAGCCCTGCGCCTGGGGCAGGGACAAGCCACATGCAGCTGCCACCTTGCGTGAAGCAGCTTTACAGACACACGTGACCCATGAGGCTGGGTGACAGTAAGGCGTGTGAGGACAGAGGGACGACTGCACTGCCCGCCCCATCCTGCACAGGGCAGTGTGTCCGGGTCCCCACCCTGCGGGGGGCTGGCGGGTGTGACTGCCCGGCGTCCAAGCATTGAGCACAGCCTCAGTCTGAGTGATGGAGACCATGTTCCAGAAAGGACCAGAAGGGCTCAGGCTGCCTTCAGCCGCCTCTTCCCGGCAGCTCCCCACAGCCAGGTTCATCTTTATAAACTGCTGCTCAGCCAGGAGGGCCAGTGGGATAGTGGGGCCCTCCGCCCCCTCACCCCAGGTACTCGGCCTTGGGGCAGAGATCAAACACGGAAAGCCCGTCAGAAAGCTAGCTGGGTAGGAGCGGCCATTCCTGACTTTGGATCCCACAAAACCAGCAGCACAGGACTCCTGGCTCTTTTCATCAGCAACAGAAAAAGCCACACCCGAACCCGCAAAACCACCAGTCTACTGATGCTGCTTCCAACTCGTCACCTAGGAGTTTGAGGACTCTCCGGGCTAAAAAGGTCAAATTCCTTCCCGATTGCTGCGTACCGTACCGTAGACCTCCCCGGCGAGGGCTGCCACGTAACGTGGACGCTTTACCCGCAGAGAATGCAGCCTCTGGGCCTGACTGAGGTCTATGCCGGAGCAAACCTCTCCTCTCACCCTGACGCTGCACCATTGGAATCCAGTCCTTCCAGAGACCAGCCTTTGTGAAAGCCAGGGCGCTGCTTACAGCCCGACACTGGGGTGTCAGCAGTCCCCGGAGGGGCTCAGGGACTTCTGTGGTTCGCGTGGAGACCCGAGCGTCTCAGATGGTGGTTTACAATAGGAATCTACCAGCGCACCACAGCCCAGTGGGACCCATGCCACCTGCTAAGTGAGTTCAAACCCAGTTCAGCGCTGAGACTTCTGGGCCTGGACCGTGGAGCCTTCCTCAGCTCTCTGAGCTACAGAGGGGTGCACTTCGCCAGCTCACAGGTACCCCCAAACAGCCGAAGCGTCTTTCTGTCGCTGAGCTGCAGTCCCCCAGCAACCACTGAGCACCCTGCTCCCATAATGCCTTGTGGGTGCCCGGCCAGACGACTGCAAGTGGCTACTGAGCCCCACGGAGGCAATTCCCAAGGGCTCGGTGACATTCCTCTCCTCAGGGAGAAACGAGAGTCCATTCTCTTTTCTTGTAACAAAAGAACCCCCTCCCAGGATCCTTCTTCCTTACCGAAGCTCATCAATAAATTCACAAGGACAGCACAGACACTCCCTCTGAAACCAACTTGCCTCCTTCCATTCTGTTCTTTGCTGAGAAGGGAGAACAATTTGCCAAGGGGGTTTTGGACAGCAATGCAGAAATGCCTCCTGAATTAAACATTTAAAATCCAAGAGTACGCACGCCATGTAAATTTCCTTGTCACTCTACGCTGGGAACAGGAAGTCCACCGCCTTTCCCAGGGCAGGTGGGCCGCTTCCCAGGCACATTAAATTCATATTGAAACTCCAGTCACCCGGGGGTGGATCAACCTGAGGAGTCCCACAAGTTTCTCAGACACAAACTTTTCCCCAAGTCCACAAGAAAGCTCCAAAACAATCTCTCTGTCCTCCCACCGCCCCTGATCCACACGAACAAAACTCCCACCTGCTTTCTGGGCTTGTTTGTAAGCTGCTAAAGCACCCCCCGCCCTCCATTCTGGCACGGTACACTGCTATGCAGGCTCAGTGGGCAGCCGCCCTCACCCCCATTATCTCCACTTCTACTCTGGAGGACAGCCTTTCTCGTCATGGGCTAAGAGCACAGCGACCACACGATTCAAAGTGGGGAGCAGTCACCTGTGAGGGGAACTGGGGGCCAGTGAGGGGTGGTAGCCAGCCTCCAAAACCCCGGTGGCCTCACCTCCTGGGGTCACGCCCCGTGTGGTCGCCTCCCATGTCTCATAGGGATGCCGTGTAACCCTGGGTGTCAGGAGATGGGGGACACTATGGAGAGTGACTTCTGAGCAATGTGGGTTCAGCTCAGCTGTGGGATCGTTTACTCTTGGGCAGGGCAGGCGAGCTAGGGGCCTGCGGGCCAATTGGCTGATTTTGCAAGGCCGATGAGTTAAGAATGGTTTTTATATTTGCAAGTGGTTGAAAAAAAGAATCAAAATAAGAATAATATTTTGTGACATGAAAATTATGTGAAAGGCCAATTTCAGTCTCCAAAAATAAAGGTTTGCAGGCACCCAGCCACCGTCGCTCACGTGACGTCTAAGGCTGCTTTTGCACTAAGCACCACAGTCTCTCGCGGTTGTATGAGCCCAAGAGCTGAAACTATTTACTTGTCTGTCCTTTGAGAGCAAAAGTTCGCTGAGCCAGCCGAACGGCATGAGGACACCTGAGCAGCGTCATAGAGAAACTCAGACCTCATGTGATGCTCCACCTCGATCCCAGCCGCGGCCCAGCCTTTGGATGAGGGGAACCTCCTAGGAGGCCAGAGTCACCATGTAAGCTGTTCCCACATTCCCGACCCTCAGAAAACTGTGATAAATGCTGTCGTTTTAAACTGTTAGGTTTTAGGTAACGTTACACGATGGTAAAAACACGAATACAGGTGGGGAGAGAGAGAATTTCCATGCTAGGCAAGAAAATGCACTAAAAAAAAACCCTCCTGGGTCCCTTCCAATTTAGGGTCCTCAAGTCTGAAGAGGCTGTACTGGGAAGGTTCTTTTTCTTTAAAAAATTTATTTCTTTTTAAATTTATTTATTTTCTACCTATAGTTGACACCCAATATGATATTAGTTTCAGGTGTACAGCACAGTGGTTAGACATTTATATACCTTATAAGATGGTCACCCCGATAAGTAAGTCGTGGGAAGTTTCTTGATGAGAGGTCCAGAAAACCCAGTGCCCCCTTACGCACTGCCCTCCCCTCTGAGAAGTGGGGCCCCGTCACTGCTGGCCTCACCCTGTACCCATGTCCAAGACACAGGCAGGTTTCTGAACCAGACCCATGATCAACGGGCCCCCGTGCCCCCAACACACACACGCACGCACATGGATGCTGCCTTCCCTATGGCAGTTTCTGGCCCCTCTTTCTTAATTCCATGCAAGCTGTCCACGGGACAGAACAGGGTTCGTCTGAACAAACAGTCGGAAGCAACAAAGAACATCACACCCAGCTCACGTGCCCGAAGCACCGGTGCTTGAGGAAAAAACACCTTGGTTTGTTGACAGGACAATGGTTTCTGCTTCCCAGACTGTGGAAGTCAGGTTCTAAGATGGTCCCAAGAGTCCTGCCCCAGGTGTTAGCACCCTACATGCGCTGGGGGTGGGGATGGGGGTGAATAGGATGGGAAATGATCGTGGGTAGACGGGACTGAATCAGATAAAAAACAGCGATCGCAGCAGAGAGATTCTCTGTTGGCCTTGAAGCCGTGAGCGGCTCTGCTGTGAAAGGCCTATGGAGGGGGTGGCGTGGGCAAGGGCTGGGAGTGCCTCGGCCTCTCAGAGCAAAGACATGGGACCTCAGTCCCACGGCCCCAGAGCGGAGTCCTGCCAACAAGCCGGACGGCCTGGACGCTTCCTTCCCCTGCACAGGGCATGAAGCATCCTGCTCACAGCTTGGTGCACACCCCTGACTCTGAACTTGGCCTAAGAGGAACCAGGTCATAGTGTTGCCTTTTCTTTTACCCTAGACTTTGCACGGAGGAGATGAGTAAGAATTGCTTTGAGCAAATGTTTCCCAGAAACGTTAGCCTCAGAAACCATAGTACACATTGCAAATCTGAACTAAAGGACCAAGGCAGATGGGGTGGAATTAAGGGAACTTCTGTCAGTATGATCCTCTTCTAAATCGCTCCCAACCACCCGTGCCCACCGGGCCCGAGAGACTGGCTCTCAGAACCACCCGAGTCCTGGGACCCCAGAAATACATACAACATGTCGGGGCAGTTGTCCGGCTTGTCGAGAAGGCCGCCCTCCATGACGAAGCGCAGAACTTGCTCATTGGATAGGCCCTGGTACGGCTGCTCGGCCAGCGTGGCAATCTCCCAGAGGACGACCCCAAAGGACCTGCAAGGACAGGAGACATGTGAAGCCTTGACAGGATGTGCTGCCCTCTCTTCTCCAGCATTTCTTCTACCCTGCGCCCCAAAAAACCACGCTCCGCGTGTCGGACAGCATGCCAGGCACTGAGGGGGCTAAGTGGGGGACATTCGTCCTCATTCGCTGCCACTAATGGGTGCTGGAGAGTACACACAGCCCAGATGGCAGAGCTGAGCACGCTGCATGGAGGGAGTTCCAGGCCTCGGACTCGGTACAAGAAAGTGTTCTTCGCTGCTGCAGCTACTTTCCATGGACAACGGGTTTTGTCCACACTGACACTAACAGCAGATGTTACACATAAATAGAATCTTAGCCATCACAGGACTGACCCACCCAAGGCCCTTTTTAACTTCCACTGACCATGCAGTCGTCTTTATATTGCACAAGAGACCTAGAAAAGCCAAGAACAGAGGCCGGACGTGGCATTATAGGCCTGGGCTGAGGGCTGAGGGCTGTTGCATCCTGAGATCAGCCAGGCCACACAAGCAGCTTGCCTCGGAGGCGGCAGCTCCCACCTTCACTGAAATGACAAGCTGGCTCTCTGACCGACCACAGGCCTGGCTGAGAAGCCATCTGAAAGTGCAGTTCCCTCCCAGGTGCACTCCTGCTCCTGCCCCACACGCGGTGGCCCTGGCTGTGGCCGTGACTTCCGAGCGGCCAGTTCTCACTGGATGGCTGCTGCACGGACTCTCTCAACCCAGACGGCTCTGTTCTGATGACCCAGTTCCTTGGCTATCCACAAACTTAACACATCTCCAGCTCAGCTCTGCCCCTAGCCCTATTCTTCTGGCCTCACTGTCAGACACCCCACCCCACCTGAGCAGTCACCCTGCAGTCACCCTTCCCTCGGCCTCCTTGGAGCCTGCCACCGCTTGCCAGTTCGGGCTCAGGTGTGTCCATAGGTCTGATCAGTGCAGAGGGTCCGCCTCCCCTTGGGGCTTCCTTGGGGCACTCCTGCCTTACTCAGGGCAGCCTTACACTCTAGCTAATACGAACTTCTTAAAACACAGCTAGGCCACACTCCTGGTCAGAAGCCTGGAAAGTCTGCAAAGTCCGCAGAACTGGCCCCAAGCCCCTGATACACACCCGAACGAAGCCTTGCTCGATCTCACTTCCGCCTAACCCTTCGAGGAAGTCCCCCCATCCTCCTCAGGCAATGAGTGCGTCCACAGCCAGGCATTTGCTTCCCCCTGCTCCGTAGGTGACAATGCACACTTTAGGGTGTCCCATGACTCCCTGTCCTCTGGGAGGCTTCCGTGATTCCAACCCGTCAGGGTCACCACCTCTTCTCCACGAGACGTCATCCCTGGAGAAGGGCACGGCGTCTCTAGTCGCCCTGTCCTTGCAGACATATGCCAGGTCCTCACAAACACAGGGACCCAGGCCTGTCCTCTCCCCGTCACCTCCGTCTCTAATAGTGGTGTCGAGCACTTTGCTTTGACAATAGAGAAGTCACCATCTGGGGCAGGCTGATTGCAAAACAGATCTCAGATTGGGCTCCAGAAGCAATCACGCTTTGCCGGGTCACATTCAAATGCTATTTCCAATTTGCACCTGTCTTCAAAATAAGATCCAAGGACCTTGAACTGTGACAGGGTCACAAGGTTAAAAAAACAAAACACCACAATATCGGTCACTATTTAAATAGCTCTCCTATGCGGTCATCCAGACCGGTAAACAAGTCCCATTTCTGTGACACATCAGCAATGGGATCTCCCGAGAAGTCGCCAAGAAACCAGCCAATGTTCTAGAAGGTGGAGGTGCCAGGGCCTGAGCGTGCCAAGAACCTCGGTTGTATTTCAGAACCTGACGACTACGCCACAACGTGGCTGAGGAACTACAACACGCAAACAAGCAAGCGTCCCCTGCACTCCTCAGCGGGCGAGCTTTCCGGCCCAAGAGACGTTTAGTGTGAAGGGAGACATTTTGCTTTCCAGACCGTCCCTGGGTCAACCGCCATGCACGTCCACTGAAAGGGGACAGATGACAGTGGGACCCACAGGAAGACACATCTAGATCCATAAGCTTTGGGTCTAAAGCAGGGGTGTCCAAACTGCGGCCCGCGGGCCGACTGCGGCCCGCAATCCATTGTTAATTGGCCCGCAGCAAATTCCAAAAATATATTTAGTTTACTTAAATAAACCAGGTGAGGCAATACATACTTCACCTCGAGTGAGTGGCCTGGCTGTTTGTGTATTTTACCGCATATGGCCCTTGGTGAAAACCATTGAAAAAAGTTTGGACACCCCTGGAAAGAAAGTGACAGCTACAATCTCAAGGTTTAACTAAGTGAGGCAGACACACACACACTCTGCGTGTATCTACTGCGAAAGATGAAAAAAAAGAGAGACGGCGGGCGGGGGTGGGGGCAGGGGCAGAGGTGTGGTTTGCTGTCACTCCCGCTCCTCGACTTGCTGTGAGCAGCTCAGCACGGAGAGGCCAGCGGGTCCTGCAAATTCTTTAGGACCTACATGCTCTCTGTCCTCTGCTAGCCCCCCTACAACGGGAAGGCTTCCACGATGAAGGAGTGTGGCCCACATAACACTTTGCCAAAGCTGGAAAGGGGGTAATGAGGAGCAGAAAACAAGCGCAACATCGAACCGAGCCGTTGGGACGGAGCCAGTGGGATCTGGAAGTGGGAGGACTCGGACCTCGCGTTCCAGGAAAAGCCTCGCTTACCAGACGTCGGAATGAGTGGTGAAGACACCGTCCTTGAGGGACTCGGGGGACATCCAGCGCACGGGCAGCAGGCCTTTCCCTCCTTTCCGGTAATAGTCAGTCTCATAGATGTCTCTCGTCATGCCAAAATCTGTGAGGTGAGAGAGGGCACGAGAGTTACGCTGTGTGCGCCGCCGTCGGGGAAAAGCAAAGGTGCATCGTCCCTGCTGTACAGGCCGGTCCTGTGCCCACATCCGAGGGCGACCACACACACAAGGCCCGGACACCAGTGTCTGCCATTTCACACGGCAGAGGAATGGAGGAGGGGCGAGCCACGTGACGAGCAAAGACCCAGAAACTTCTGCTTTTCCATACACTTATAAGCTGGTCCGTTTAAATGACTTAATTCCCTTATGGCATTTAAAATGAGAGGCAGTTTAAAAAGGGTCAAGTTCCAGAGTTTATCAAGCAAATGTGTACTGTGTAGACCGAAGGTCATTCAGAAGTGGTTTTAAACCTGATGAAACACACAGGAGCGGGGTGACTCTTATGTACTGGATAGCACTGCCCCATCGCCACAGGAAAGAAAGTGGTTTCGCCGTCTAAGAACGGGGGAAATAGTGAGTACCAATTCACAATTTAAAAAAAAAAGGTACACAGAGGGATGCCTAAGAGATGGTATTTACTAGGCCCCTGAAGCTATTACTCAACAATGTTTTTCAACATAATACACCCACTCAGTTTTGAAAATGTCTTCCATTTTCCATGTCTCTAGAAGATGTCATATCATTATGTTTGATGGCAGGCTTGCTTTATAATCCTAAATTATTGCTTCTTTGTCAGAGTTTGATTTCCCACTCAATCATGCAACCTGTTCCTCCAGGGACTCTTATGTTCTCTTTCCCAGGAGAAAGGGCCACTGTCCTTTGGGAAACGTGCACTCATGTCTCTAACTCTGCCACCAAGGGTTAGGCTACAAAGCCAAACAGAGAACCAAGTTCCGTGAACGTTCACCCACATAATTTACTTGTCCTACATGAAGGACCATCAAATCGCCTCTGGTACAATGACTTGCCAGATTTGTAATCCGAGACACTGGGCATTGGAAAAACAGTTTTGAGCCCCTAGTGAAGAATCAAAATGAAATGTCAGAGCCTTATCTCAGAATTAATCCAGGGGCATGCACAGTAGAGGGTCTGCCTTTACTTGCACGAAAAGGGGAGGGGGGAAGGACACTCCAATAAAAGAACACAAACTATTTATTTTAACACAAAGGAAAAATTTCAAGTTTGGGGAAGGAAAACCACAAGTACAAAGAAAATATCAGTATAAATATGCCCCATGGTTAAACAGCAAATAGCCCTCGGAGATTCTAACTTCAAATGGCAAGTGACACAACACGGGCTCTCCCACGGCGACTCAAAGCAGGGAGAGAAGCAGCATGAACTGAGCTCCTGCCACGTGCCAGGAAGGGCGAGGGCAGGACGCCGAGGGCCACAGGGGCTAACATTCCTGGGGACCTGCCCCATCCACACGGCACACGCTCGATGCCGTCCCACACTGATCCTGCCCAGCACCATCTCACTTGTCCTGCTACAGCATCGTCCCATTTCAGAGGTGAGGAAACCGAGGCTCACACACCTGGAGCCACGTGCCCCAAGTCTCTCACCTGTTAGTGGCAGAACTGGGGCTGAAGCTCAGGCCTGGGGCGTCTCTGTGGGAACAATCTGAGCCCCCACTGAGAAGTAGGGGAAGGGGAAAGGAGTGGGGGATACAAAGGAAGCCCAGACAGCAGCCACAGGGGCTCTTCCCTTGAAACCTGGGGGCAGGACAGCCTTTTGAGCTTCAGGGGGCACCACACGTGTGGGTGCTTCCAAGGGCCAAACCCAGGAACACACTGGTGGCTTCTGAATGAGCTACTGTGATGAGTGAAGGCCATCTGCTCTGTAACATGGCTCCATTCGTCATCTCTAGCTCCTGCAAATCACAATCAAGACCCGAACCCCTCATTTGGAAACCGTTCTAGAGGGACAGTCACCATTCACCAAAGGGCCGAAACATTTCCGTCAAAATCACTGCTAAAGAAGAAAACACGGCTGGCATTTCCAGAACGGACAGTTCAAGAGCTAGACAAAGAGGTCATCCGAAAGAGTTTTGGGATGTCAAGTCTCCCCTGCAGTTTCTCCAGAGAAATACCTGGTATTTTTCTGAACTGTCCCCATCTCACAGTGGGAAGGTCCAGGGTCCTGATAAGAGCAAGGGGTTTCCTGAGCAGCCCTGAGGTGGTGTGTGATTCCGTCAGGAAGATTAAAAAGACCAAAGCAAAAAGCAAACACCTAAAGCTGAAATGAATTCCTAACCGGTGGTCAGAAATGCAATGCAGCCCCTTTTGTTGTTGTTACAATGGGTGGTGGCAACAAGGGGCAAATCTGCAGGTGGGTCAGCTACGTAAGGGTGACAACAGCGGGCTCAGCAGCTTAGCGGCTGACAAGCCCGGGCGTGACACCCAGGAGGCAGTGATCTTCCGTCACCTGCGGGACTGCCACCTCCCTGTCACTGCCCCTGCTCTGTCTCCTCTTAGAAAACTCCATGAGCCTTGGAGAGGGACACGCTCCTTGTATGCTAGGAAAACTGGAGGACAAATTGGGAGTTTGGCGACTTTCATTCCCAAGTCAAAATCAATTATGTCTCTAACCAATGCTTAGCACTGCTCTGCCCAGAAATGCCTCCAGTGCCAGCAGAGGCCACCTGAGGGACCATCCTTGTCCCCTGTGTGGACCACCATGCCCATGGGCTCTCAGGACGAGATCCAGCCTGGCCAGACCGGTGCTACCGACTGGAGACAGGTACACGGCTCCCAAGAGCAGGACGTGGCACGCACAGGACACACTGCAAAACCTCTCCACAGGCAGCCAGCCTACTGCCAGCTCGGTCCCCAGAACATGTGTGACTTGCGTTCTTGCCCACATCTGAGAAGCTAAGGACACACCTCCGATTTTGACGGTGAAATCTTCGGCCACCATGCAGTTCCGGGCAGCCAGGTCTCTGTGGACGAACTTGTTGGCATTGAGGTATGCCATGCCGTCTGCGATCTCGCCCGCCATCTGTATCATCTTGCTCAGGCTGGGAGGGGCGAGGGCTGGATTGTTCTGTGGGAGATTAAACAAAATAATAAAAAACGCACGTGAGAATCGAGGAATGCTTCCCACTCCACGCCCTCTCAGGGTTCCCGAATCCATCTCTGCTCAACCTAAGCAGCACAGGTCAGGACGTGCTCAGAAGGAACGTATTATTACGGTGACCATAGCATCTGCTTCGCGGTCGTCATGTGCCTGCCGGCTGACCACATGACACAGAGCCGCAGGGACAAACACCAATGAACACAACTTGCGACCGGCGTTTTCTGTTCTGGGCCGGGCAAAAATTATGTAAAGTGAAACAAGCAATTTTTATTTATTTTTTTATTTTAACAATTCTCGGTTACTCAGACTCCTATCTGTTTATATGTTCTTTGTGTTTGTAGAATCAAAGTACAGGTAACAGGAGGGAGAGAACATTGCAAAGGTTGTGTGGAGATGCACACATGTGTTCCCCAAATGCACCGTGTTGTGTTTGATGGCCCACCTCAGCATTGTTAGAAATTTAATCTTCCTTTCTCTTCAGTTTTCTTCTGAAGTGCAAAACTCTCAAGACTCATTTTTGTCACCTTACAATGTGACATTCCTTGGATTGTTATTTTGTGTGGGCAAAGAGGAAAAGAAGCATTTGACAATTTAAGTCCAGCTGATGCTTATTCTTGGAGGAGGACCAAGGTAAAATAGGGACAAGGAACGTGGATAAGCAGGTCCGGCTTGCAGAGGAGGGCAACATGCTGGTTATGGAATTAAAGACAGACTCCCAAACCATAATAAATCCATTAAAAAAAGTTTTGCATAAAACATAAAGTCTCTTCATCCCCCCCCCCCAAAAAAAAGCAAAAACCAATGAGCACTGCATAGTTTAGATGCTAACCATCTCTCGCTTGTACGACTTACTACAAGAGAATTTTCCCTGCTTACAAAGTGTCTCTTCCAACACTGCAAAACCATCTTGCTCTGACAGGTCCCATGTGTCACCTCTGCAGCGCAAAGCCTCAGACAGGGCGCGTCTGGACTCAGGGATCAGACTGTGTGGGCTGAAGGTGGGGTCACTGCCAGGAGGATGGCCTGGGACCTACACAGACAGTGCCCGCTGCTGCGTGGCCAGGGTCCATACTCAGTGGACGCTGTTTTCACCCAGTGAGGGGCTAGTTTCTGCTGAAAGACAAGGACAGCTTCTAGAAGCAGTCTAACGACTCTCCAAGTACTTCTGCTTGGTTCTCTCCACTCCACATACATTTGATTCTGAAGAGACTCTCAAGACTGTTTCTGGTCATTTGAAATACTTATCACGGAGTTGCCCGGGGAAGCAACACGATGTCCCCAAGAGTAAGCCAAAACCACCACTTTCTTTAACAAGCTTTGTTCCCTCAGGACATGCCACTTCCTTTTAACCTTCTCAGGGCTTTAGAGACTCACGGCCCACTAGGACATCTGCAGGTGAAACGTTACGTTTCTGCTCATAAGACTTAAGTGGTGGAGTGCTAAGTACGGGTGTTCACGACAAGCGGCCGTTCCTAATTAACAGGAAAAACAGAACCGATAAAAGAACCCGATTTTAAGTATTGAAACAAAGGGCTGCCATTTTGGCAGCTCAGCTCGACACAGCCGTGCTGTCAGGCGTTTGCGAGCGCAGAAATCTGCCATTTGCTTAGCGTTCCTTAAGACATGTTATCCACAAGCACCCCCCGTTTCCCGAGGTAAATGAGCACATCTTTACTTGGGGGAAGATGCCAGGTGGAATATAATGAAACTGCAGGACAAGCATTCCTATTTTTACCCTTGATAGGAGTTAGAACAGGTTTAAATCTGACACATCTAAAAGCGAGTTTTCCATGTGAAAAGGAATTAAGTCCAACCCTTAGTTTACACACGAGGACACTGAGAACCGCAGAGAGTGGCAGGGCAGGGACTGAGACCATATGTTCTAAGCTTTCATTCTGCGCCTGAAATTGGGGGCACTGGGAGCGAGGGTGCCATACTTTTCAGAGGTGCCTGGAATGCCTCTGATAAGAAATCCACTGCCACGTCCCCAGCCACCTGTCTGACCAAGCTTTTCTCCTGCCTGCTGGCTTGTGCATTACAAAGTGAGCTGGGGAAAAGGGCCTAAGATCCAGGGGCGCTGGGGACCCAAGGGGGGCGCAGAGGCTGAGCGTGTTGGGAGCTCCCCCACTTGGGGCCTCAGTCCACACTCACGGCCCTCACAGAACCACCAACCTCACAGGCTGTGACTAAGGGAAGCCACTTGGGAACAGGTTCTCGGAACTAAGATGAAGGAACGACTACTTGGAAGGTGATGGCGTTTCCAATGAGAAGAAGAAAACAAAGGCTTAAGCTCAAACAGAGAAAGGCCACAGAAACCCAAACGCGTCTGAGAAAGGGCAGTATTTGAGGGAACACAAGGGGCCCCAAAGCTTATTCAACACGTAGCAACGTCAGGGTAAAGGGGGGACCTCAGAGCCACCGCAGCAGCCAAATGAAAGGCAGATGTTGCTGCTATTATTTCTAAGTATTGATCGACCACTTTATTCTCAGAATTACTCACTTAGAAGTCATGCCTCCATGAGTGCAAGAGTTGGCTCGTGGATTCACGCTATGAAAGGGGCAACGCCAGGGTGACAACGTAGGACCTGAGCCGGTTCTGAATTCAAAGCTCCTAACACAAACTGGTATTTTTTTACTAGACTGAGCAGGGCTCGGGCAGCTGAGGCGAGTATCACTCAGACGCGCAAGCAAGAGCCGGAGTGGGATGCAGAGTTTGAGAAAATGCGGCCTCCACATGCCACAGGGACAGAGTAGGGCTGACAGCACAGGGAGAAGAGGCGTGTGTTGGGGAGGGGCCTGCAAACCCAGGGTGCCTGTGGGAAACCACCGGGCTGCGTGGAAACCTCCCAGCATGAGAATCAAGTCACCCTGACGCTGGACTTGGACAAGCGTTTCGTGGAACTGAGCTGCAGGCTGGGCCTGGGATGAAAGCTGAACACGACAGGGTACATGGGGACACACGCAGAGAACCAAACGGGAAAGGCTGTGTGAGGAGCGGAGGAGTCAGCAGAGGAGACGGTTACTGCGGGCCAGGGGGCAGGACACAGAGCTGACACGGGTCTGTAGGGGGAAACGCGGGAGCGAGGGCGGTGGGGGAGGTCCCCGGAGGTGGAGGGAAGGCAGTAACGAAAGCACAGAAGGGTTTAAGGAAAAGGGTATTTGAGGCACAGCCCGTGCCTCTCACAAAAGATCGAGGCTTCGCTCTAGCCAGGGAAATCCTTCCTTTAAAGGGCCCATCCCCACGCATGCGGCAGGAAACACGCCATGCTGCAAGTAAATGGATGTAAAGACACAGTATCGTCTGGGGGAAGGTTCTAGGAGAAGAGAGCAGTTAACACGCAAAGTTGGTTAAACGCAAAACCCACCTCAATTTCTGGCCTCAGAGACCTGAGATAACTTTTGAGGTCCCCCCGTGTCATCAGTTCCATGATGACCAGCGTCGGCTGGCCCTGGGACACCACACCCAGCAACCGCACCTGGGAGGAATGACAAAGAGGGGAGCTCAGAGGGGGCGGGTGGCCCAGGATGGTTGCGGCCCACCCCACTAGGACAGGCTGTGTGGTGCTGGCACCTGCTGGCCAGGAACACAGCCCAGGTGAGCCGGCCACGGGGGCTCCTCCCACCAGGGACCTGCGTGTGCACAGGTGTCTTAAAGCCACCGTGAGGCGATGGGGGAACTCTATGGAAGATGGCAAGTCACCAAACCCACAAGTGTGGCCCCCATCACGCCAGGGGGCTCCCGGGAAGCGTGCTCCCCATGGCAGGTTTTGCCTCGTCAGGGGCTTTCTCTTACCACATGGTGACAGTTGAACTCCTTCATCACTGAAGCCTCGTTGAGAAATTCAATCCTTTCGCGCATGCTTGCAGCCTCGTTGACCGTTTTAATGGCCACCCGGGTCTCGGGCTCGTCTTTGACCACGCCCTTGGCGACCCCTTCATACACCATCCCAAAGGAGCCCTGGCCCAGCTCCCGGCTCATGCTGATTTTCTCCCGGGCGACCTCCCACTCATCGGGCACGTACACTAGAGAAGAGGGCACAGGACTCAGACAGGTGTGGTGACACCGGGGCAGAACGTGCCTCTGCGGGAACCCCTGGGCCAGAGCACAAGGTGCCACTTCCTAAAGCCCGTCCAGGAGGACATCGGGGGCAATGTCTCGGCTTAGTCTGAACTTTCCCACATGCTGTGGAGGTCAGTACGCCAACTGTATGGCCAAAAATCAGTATTTCAAATCTTCAAGGATTCCCAGAAAATTCAAGGATACTACAGCATATGATAAGAACCAGAAAGTCGTCCAATTTGAGATGTGCTTTAAGTATAAAATTCACACTGGATTTCAAAGACTTAATGCAGAAAATAATGTAAATATTTCCATAATTTTTATACCGATTACATATTAAAATTGATAATACTTTGGATATACTGGATTAAATAAAACGTTATTAACATTTCTTTCACCTGTTTCTTTTTACTTTATGTGGCTACTAGAAAAATTTAAGGTTCCATATGGGACTAGCATTATATTTTCCCTGATACCACTGCTCTTAGTCTAGACGAAGTGTCTCCAGCCTTAACAAAGACCCTGGGGCATCCACCTTGTTTCCCCGAAAATAAGACCTAGCTGGACAATCAGCTCTAATCCATCTTTTGGAGCAAAAATTAATATAAGACCCGGTCTTATTTTACTATAAGACCAGATCTTATATAAGACCGGGTATAATATTAATTTTTGCTACAAAAGATGCACTAAAGCTGATTGTCTGGCTAGGTCTTATTTTCGGGGAAACAGGGTAGTAAGGTACCGAAGCAACGGAGCTCTAACACCAAGGGACATTCAGTGGTGACCAGCTAACATCAAGGGACATTCAATGGTGACCAGCGTGGAGGGACAGCTGAGAAGAAAGTTCTCCCCAGGGCTATGGTCTCTGTTCTGTGAACCCCAGCCCTCCCCTCACTGGAGTGAGGGACTGGGTGATGGGCGTGGTAATAACTGAGCCTGAATATGATTTCCTCTCCAGCCTACGCTTCTGGTCCGATTCAATCCTGTTTAAGAAAATAAACAAACAATCCTGGGCAGGAAGGATAGAGAAAAGAAGAGAGAGGGAAAGGAAGAAGGGAGGTAAGAAAGAAAGCAAAACAGAGGGTCCATCCCACAACTCTGATGGTAGGGTGAAAACTAAAATAAAATCCACCTGTTCTATAAGCTCCGTAAGAAATTTCCATTATAATCACCTTTGTCTAATGCTGCGTGCTTACTTACATCCTTGTCTGACAGGGGAGCCCCCCAACAGGCTCCACCGCACACTGGGAGAAAGGAGGGGACCCTGGCTCAGAAACGCAGGGGGACTGGGAAGCTGGGATGGCAGCTGTTTGCGTTTGTGCTGTCAGGCGTCAGCCTCGGGTACTGCGGCTGGATGCGCCAAAAGCAGTGGGCTGACAACTGAACTTCAACATCCCAAGTCCCCAGTATCTTCCTTTAAGTGATGTCTTAAAGGAAAGAGGTCCATAAATTACGCCCAGGAGATACCATCCATTTACACCTCTGAAGAGCGTCCCATGTGGACTATTTTAGTCAACCTTGAATTTTCTTTCATACACATTTTCGTGTGTACGTAAGTCCACATGTGTTTAGGAATTTCACAAACGGACGTCTGCTCTCCATGTGTAGGAGACGGCTTACAGCCCTGAGGAAGAGGCTGACGCTTGCTCAGGAGAGTAAGTGTGCAAGACACCCAGCAGGTAAAACTCCTCACAGTACCCCTCAGAAAGTATGAAGAGACACCATCTCTATCCATTTATCTCTGAAAATCCAGGCTTGCTTTTCATCAGAATTAACCATGTAGCACGTCATAAAACATGGAGTTAGAAGCCATCGCATTCCACCCTTCCTTGGGAGGTCTGTTAGCGTCAATAGCACAATCCTTTTCTCTAAATTCAGCTCCAGGGCTCTGACTTCCTGCAGGGTTTAGGCACACAATGTTATCAGCATGTCCCTGTAGGGGATTTTCAGTGCACTCTGGAGAATGGCGACATGCAGATTCATTTTTCGGAGAAATAAGTTTTTAAAGCATTTTTGAACTGCAAATGTCATTTTGTTGCCCCTTGAGGAAACGAACTAGAAGGTGTCTGTCAAAAAGCCGAATAAATTAGGTTCAAACGAGGTGACAATGCTCCTACCTACCTGTTGGCCTGGGTGACAATAAATTTGCTTTTTGTTTGTTTTGATTTTAAAAGAAGAATCAAGACATATTATGAAACCATTCCGGAAAGACATAAAATTTCAATTCAAACCACCATTAGATTCTGATTAATGCTGTCTCTAAACTTCCTAGATACTGCATAGTCAAAGCGACAAATGCCAACCTTCCGTGCTTTATTTCAAAGCAGAGCAGATTCTCTAGGATAGTCTTATTCCATCCTTACAGAGCGGGGAAGTGGCCTTGCATTTCCCCTATAAATTCTACGAAGTGTGTGATGACTCCTTATCTTAATTTCTTTTTTTTTAAAGCAATTATTTATGCAAACAATGCATAAAAACCTATTTGCTTTTTTTTTTAAAAAAAGAAAAAGATCCTCTCCACAAGTAACTACTCTTTTTAGTTTGGTGTGTATCCTTCCAGAATGTCCTCTATGCCTTATATATATATATATATATATATACGTACATAGGTACATATATGGGGGCAGAGAGGTGCCTGTGTGTGCCTGCGCGCACATATACAGAGGATGGCAAAAGAGTGCATACACATTTTAAGAAAGGAAAAAACTGTATTAAAATTCTAATACTCAATATATACCGATAACAAAAGATGAATCAAGTCACGTTTGACTTCTGCAATCATAAGAGGTGCTCCAAATGGTTCCCACCAGCATAATTTTAATCCAGTTTTTTGTTTTCTTAAAATGTGTACACATCTTTTTCGGTACCCCCTGTATATATGCCTATTAAAAATACAACTTGGTGAGACCTTTCCGTAAACAGGAATAATGTCCTTATTATTCTGCACTTGATTTCCATTCAGAGGAGGCTGCATTTGATTGGCTTAAACGTAAACACAACTAAATTCGAAATGATTAAAGAAATCACAGTACAGCTTGACATGCTGACATAGAGCTTTAGAATGGTTGAAGTGTTTTCTTAGGTTTTCCGATTTGACCAGGATAACCAATTAGAACAATCGTGACAATTGCACATCTCCTGCACACCTTCCCTTCACTTTCCCTGAAGCAAGAAAAGAGGCAAAAACACTTTTTCTAAACACATCCACCTGATTTCCCACACGGACAAAACCGCTCCAGCTGCTCCTATGGGCCAGCTTCCCTGGCCACCCCGAGGACCTCACGGTCCTTTCCCATGGTGACTGTCAACAAGATCCCACGGACTGAGTCCTTTGGACTTCTCAACTGCCTCGTTATGGGACCTGGGCACGTTTCCCCTCTGAGCCTCATTTCCTCACCGACGCACAGATGGGCCCATGAAAACCCACCTTACAGGGGGACGTAGGGGTCAAACGGATGGTGTTTGGAAAAGCAAAAGTGCCAGTGAAGGGTACTACTGTCACTGGGCCCCACGACCGATGTCCCACCCCAACTTACTTTTAAAGGTTTGGATTTAAGAACACTAAGAAGAAAAGACAGCAAAAAAGGGAAAAAAGGAAAAATCATGGCCACTGAGTACAATCCAACTTTCAAGTCAGACCTTCTGGATGTCAACAATTTAATAGCTTTTTCGTTCTAGCATAAAATTTCAAGCCATTAAATAAATTGTTTACTGTGATGGCCACATCCATCGCTGAAGCCTGCTTTTCCTTGGGGCATCCCAAGTGTTTGCAGAATTTTTGAGATATTCAGTGAACTACTAGAAGCTTTGAAAAAAAAAAAAGGTAACAAAATGAATCCGAGGCCAAAGGTCCCTCCAAATAATGTAAATCTCTTCCCTTGTATGAGCAACAGCCCCAAAACCTCCCCGATCTGGGACTCCCGATGTGAATGCTACAGAGAAACTTACCATCCGCTGCGCTGAAGTACTCTGGGTTCACAGAAGCATACAGCACTCCATTCCCCAGCCGGCTGTTATTTCTGTCAAAAAGGATAAAGTTAAGGCTAAAAAAATTAAAAAATAAAAACACCACCTCCACACATTTCTGCATATACTTGTATCTTTGTCATTCCATTTTACTTAAGTCTGTTTCATTCAGTATCAGGGGAAAGGGAGTGAGGGGACCTTAGTGCCACGACAGCTGTCACCTACACTCCCATTCAGGCCCAGGGAGCTGGCAGACATTTGCGAACGCATCTTTTGGCTTCTTCAGTGGCCTCCGATTAGCGATTTTAAGGAAACACTGTTTCTTTACTTCATTGGAAATCGAAAGGGTTCTTTGATCAACAGCACTAAAACATCGAGTTTGCAAAAGCTTTGTGGAAGGAGCAGTATCCATGTGACAGAGCGACCGAAGGAGGGGACCATCCGTCCTACCCCCCCAAAAGGGACTTGTTGCTTTGCATCATTAGAAAATGTTTTCTGTTCCTGTAAAGAACATTTGCTTGGCAAGTCAGGTTTTCCCACCCGTAAAATACTTCCGGAGACAGTGGGCCTTCTCTCGGGCTCACAGCACCAAACCACTGAGCGACAAAACGGGTGTGAGCCCTCCCCGTGTCACTCACCTCTTTCTATGGAAGACGTACAGCATTATAACCAACCCGCCCACGATCAGCAACACGGCCACGGGCAGCGCGATAATCAGATGCATGAAGTTTTCATATGTTGCTGCAGACACAGGGGGACAGTCAATCGTCACTCTGTGCACAAGCTGCTCATTGCGTTTTTTTTTTTAATCATTCAGCTGGAAGTATGGGGGGTGGGGGGGGGGAAGAAAACCTGACAATTCCTGCACTGCCCTATCACGAACTAGGAATTCTGAAGGGCAACGGGATCAGAAATAAGCGCAAAAACACCGAGTTACCTGAAAAAAGATGAAGTAGGTGCCGACTGCAGAGGAGACCCAGTTTTGATTTTGGAAGTGCAGTGTATCCTGCACTAATAATTCCAATGATGGGCTCAAGTGAAATAATCTTTGTATGCAGTTGGTGACTATGATGACAAATGCATGTATTTGCTAAAATAAAATAGAGATTCCTCCGTATACAGTTTTTACCCCCTGTACTGACCTTTCTACCTGTCTTAAGATGGTTTCACAGACGACTTAAAAGAACAAATTAGCTGGCTGGCACCCCCGGCCAAAGTTGCTCTGAATACTCCCCAAACATTAGAGTCTGGTTATAAGTCTGAGACCACTGAGCTCATGGCAGCACGCTTGTCCCCATCACCGCCACTTATGTGACAGATGTCAGCCTGGAAACTGGGGACACCACTGATCCACAGCCTTGAAAATTACGCCAGATGCAGGAAACCAATACATCCGTAAGTGCGTCACCACCAGGAACATGGACGAACCGATCGGAGCCGTTTATGGAGAGATGGCTGTGCCCAGGACCGCCTGGAGGGGCTGGGAGGAGGCACTGCCATGACGTGGGGGCGGGAGGGGACCTGGGCATGTCCCTGTTACCCAGCTCAGACCGCATGAAGAAATCCCTGCTCCCTTTCGATACACGAGGAAGGCTCCGAGAAATGAACTGCCGTCCCCAGGGTCACACAGGCAGCTGGCAAGCCATGGCCCTGGGATTGGAACCCGGATCTCTGCACCCACAAAACAGACCTCCCCCACAAAGCAAGCACCCTGGAGGCTCCGAGCCAAGGCCGTGGTAGTGACAACAGAGGCTGGATTCCAGAGGTATTTAAGGGGCAGCATCAATGAGATGGGTTTGAATGAGAAATGAGGGGCTGCAGAGACAGAGAGGTGAGGGGCGCCTGTGAGGGTCCCGGCTTGGGGGGTGCGTGGGTTACGTGGCTGCTGGCTGAGCTCAAGAACAAAGAACAGAGAGAGATTCTGAGGGAAGCAACTGTGATTTGGGTTTTGTGTACGAGGAGTGTAGGTGCCCATGGGACATCCAAGTCGAGACATCTATGTGGAAATGGGGTTGGAACTCAGTGGGGACCAAGTTACATCGGTTATGAGTCACTCACTAATGATTATTTTGCCACTCATCACTATTACTGTTATGATGCTTTAAGGACTATTAAGGCTATTTTAATTTTGTAAATTAAGGATATTTTTATCAAATGACTCTCAAAATGGATGGATACAGGCCCTGGCATTTTCTAATTCTCGAGAATACTAGCAAGCTATCACTGCCTTTGGGAAGCTGAGAGAGTCGGTTTTTTTTTCCCCCTGAGGACTATTTCTTATTTTTGTATCTCTTATACTACTGGTCAGGTTGCACTGTGTTCTTTTCAAGTTTCATATTTCCACAGGGACATGGAGAAACTGGAACACATCCAGAAAAGAACAAAATGACTAAATGGCGAGAAAATTGCTCTCTGAGCCTGGGCTACAAGAAAAGGCCCAAAGACCTGAGACTGTTTCGTCTGGAGAGGAAAAGTCTGAAGAGTAATTTCATAGTATTCACGCACGCAAAGGGTTCCCGGAAGGAGAGCAGTTGCCAGAAAGCTTCCAAAGCTTCCATCTCGTCGGAGGATTAAACGAGAGGAAATGAGACTAAAGTGGGAACAAGTCTCGTCTGACAGGAGGAAAACCTTCCTGATGGCCAAGCAGGCACGCAGACTTAATTTTCCTGTGGCTCATGCCCCCTTCTGCTGGAAAGATCGCACCAGAGGGGTCTTGGGTTTCCCACTGGCATCCTAGCACGCACGGGGTTAAAAACAGGGTAGCCCTGGCAGAGGAATATGTTATCTCTGCAGATGAACCACGATCACTGAGCCCCGGAAGCCATGCCTGCTGTTTCTCAGACCACAGCCCAACGCCAGACCCCAAAGCTAGGCTCTGTCCCTGGCTTGAGGGGTGCGTAGGGTATGAGGCCACTGGCTGAGCTCAAGGACAGAGAACGGAGAACTATTCTGAGGGTAGCAGCTGTGATTTGGGTTTTGCACACGAGGAGTGTGAGGTGCCCATGGGACACCCGAGTCGAGACGTCTATGTGGAAATGGGGTTGGAACTCAGTGGGGTGGATGCAGACAGAAGAGGCGAGAGGAAACAGCAAGACAATACTCTGGAGAGCGTCCTAGGAGGATCGTGAAGGTTCTAGCACTGGAATGACAGCACTCGCTAACAGGGGAGAGCAGGGTAAGTGGACAGCAGGGAGCTTTCAGACTATGTAAGTGCTGTAAGCTTTCAGAACTATGTGCTGAGCCCTAAAACCAGAACCCAGGCTCATGAAACGCTTCCTCAAGGTCTGCAATTCTAGTCACCCTATCCTTTTGATATCTGTCACTATTAGGGTTGTCAAATATCACGCAGGTGCCAACCAGGTAGACTGCTGGACCGGCGGAACCCTGAATTTAAAAACTCAGACTCCAGGTCAGGCCAGCACAGGGGTGGGCACCAGGAGGGAGCAGCCAGTGGGCACTGCCCCCAGACTCACAGGTCACACCAGTAAGCAAGGAGGGGCTGCTCTTCCGTGTGGGAGAGGCAACAAGAAACAGTGTTAACGCCAAATCTGGTCCCCTTGTCTGAACACGAAATAATCTAAAAAACTGTGTTTCGACTAAGAAACAATAGAAACTCATTATGGAACTAAGGAGGAATAGTTATGTCATTAAAAAAAAAATACACTGACTTTTCTTGGCCAAGCAAACCTAGGGCCCTTGCTGGGCTTATTTATTTTACAAAATTCAGTTTTAAAATCTGAAGTCCTCGCACAGGATGGCCTTCTAAAAATTCTGTCTTGTCGACGGTTTGAGCATAAATTCACGACGTGGCCCAGTCTCTGGGCCAGACAGTGTACTCAATGCCCGCTGGTGCTTTCAAAATGCATCTGTGCTTCACCAACAGACAGCGCAGGGGTCACTGTCTCAGCCTGGGGTGCTGTCACAGAGAACTTGGCCCTGGCTCTGGCTGGACCAATGGCCCCCAGGTTCTGTCACCCGATAGGATTCTAAGCCCTACCCAGGGTCTCTGACAATTCAGTGCTTTGCAAAATGCTTGGACATAAACCAAGCTGAGAGCCAAGGCCTCTTGCTGACCCTCTCCAAAGAAGGGCTCAGGCACCCCCCCATCAGACAAGTAGGGACTCTGAGTGCAGCAGCCCCCCAGCCCAAGCTCCCACACGAGGTGCTGGCAGCAGGGTAACCCTTCCCAAAGCTGGTCAACTGGGCTCCCGAGGGAAATCAGAAGCCAGGACAACCTGGCTTCCCCAAGCCCGGCCCGAGCTGCTCTGTGTTCCCAGCCACGCCCCCCACCAGCCTTACTTTTGGCCTGGACGTAGAAGAACACAGGCTCCGTCCAGGACCCGTTCCCAGACAGAGAGGTGGCCTGGATCCGGGCCGTATAGTTGCCCGGGTTGAGCCGGTTCAGCCTGGCCCCTCCGTACTTCCTGTACTCCTGCCTGGACACACATTCCCGCTGGTCCTGCGGGCGAAGAAAGCATGCGGCTCAGTTTCCCACCAACACGGGAGAAACAGGTGCCTCCTGCTGCCCCACCTCTCCCCTCCCTTGTAACAGGGATCCCCGTTTGCAGTAAAAGGGAAGAAGCCATGTCTTCAAACACAGTCGTCCAGGAACACCGACGTTTTAACCAAACACATCTCACACACACACACACACACAACTTTTTTTTTTGTAACCCAAAAGAGCTTTAGAAAGAGGAAGTTATTAAGACCCATCTAGTCTACGCCGAAAGGTCATTTTGTGCAACAAAACAGTTTCTCGAGGGAGACAACGCGCCCCGCTCCTTGCACACTCCGTGTACCTCTCAAAGACTCAGAGCTGACACACAGCCCTGAACACTCACAGACTTACACTCCCTGTATTGTTTTAGGTCTGAAGCAAAGCAGGATGTCACCTGTGCTGTACTGTCACCTACGCTACCAGCTGTAATGGCGACACACCCAGACACCGCCCGCTCTTACCTCCACTTGGGATCCGTATTTTATTTCATACATCAGAATTAATCCGTTGGGATTCTCAGGTTCTGGCCACTTTAAAAAGATGGAGTTTTCAGGCCTCGACTCCCAGGTAACCGGCCCAGGAATGTCATCTGCTCCTTCTGTGCAATGACATAAAGGGGCAATAAAGTCAGACTGGGGTCCCCAGGAGCGCCAGCACCGCGCCCAGGAGGCCCCACTCCCAGACTCTGGTCACCTCCATGCTCGTGCTACCACCCGCTGCCTCTGGCAGAAAAGAGAACTGGGCGGGTCAGCCACCCTTAGACATGGGTGAACGGCTGTCTGAGCAACAGGCAGCTTCTAAGTTACAAGGGGGAGGGGAAGACCAAATGAGCAGGACCAAAGGCTACTCCTTGAGGCGCAATGGTCCCTCTGAACCAAGGCAGCTAACGGGGAGTTTCATGGCATCTGTGAGAACTCAGGAGGGACTGGGCAAGTTTCCCTGTGCACAAATTGGGAAATACACACCGTGAACCAACGAGGGGGACCAGAGTTGACCTTGAAGCAAGCACCCCGCCCTTGACTACTCTGGAGAGACTGGGGGGAGGGGGTGTGATATCACTGTGAATGGACTCACTCCCTGGGCTGCTGGGCTCCCAAGATGAGCCCCCACCCTTTCCTAAGCAGAGCTGAGACCAAGGAGATGCCCTCTCTGTAGCACACGACCTTCTCCCCTGGGCTGGGAGTGGAGCGAGCTGGATCACACCGTACCTGCAGGCATGGTTCTTGCAAAGACAAAGTTGGAGGCGCTGCAGCCCAGCTTCTCGGCCTCGTGGTTACAGCTGTGGATATCAATGCGGTACAAAGTGAAGGGCCGGAGGTTGGAAATGACCGTCCTCTCCTTGTTGTCCACTCTGCTCTCAAAGAAAGGGTATTCCGTCTCCAGCTCTTCTGGGTCTGTCATGTTGTAGGTATCTGCCACGGTGCTGTTCCTGCTTCGGCTGGACATGGTGGTGTTGGCAACTTGCATGACATCTCTCCGCTTCCTTTCAGGTCTGCAAGAAAGAGAGGAACTGGGCTTGCAGGGGCTGCCATGGCTTTTGTCTCGGCCCCAACGCGGGTTAGAGTAACAGCAAGAATAGGAAAATCTCCACCTTGGAATAAATAGAGCTCTTCAGCCCCCTTGGATAGATCAGAACCAGCGCATACTACGGGGATTTCCTTCTCCATTATTTATTTTGCTTTCTCTTCTCTGCAAACCTCAGAGTCGGCACAGACTGGCCCCTGGCTCCCAGACTGGTTACTCGATTACACCTACAGGCATCATCCTGCTGCTTCATCAGAATGTGATGGCACCCAGTCCACAGACCTCATGGTCGAGCACCAAAGGTGACCAACCTACTGGCCACGCTAAGACTTATTAGGGGTGAGGGGCAGGAGAGATGTGCAGTGTGGGCCCCAGAGTGATGGGGTAGAGGGGCTTCTAAGGCCCGTGGTGGTGGCTTCTTTGACCGTCTTTGACTGTGGAAAAGTAAAGATACCGGCAGCGAGCATTTGTGGGGACCCCCGACCCTTCCCTCTGAAGCTCCCACTGACCCCCTCTCCTCTGAGGCCCCCGAGTCTGTATTTTTCACGAAACCAACATAACACCTGTTTGCATCTCTGAGTAACAGGTCGCTTGGGATTCAGCCACTGCAAAATAACACTGCGTCAAAACCCCTCCCACAGGCAGCCCACCCACTCCTGTACCTGGGATTATAGTTCACTCGGTGGTTTATTTATGTATAAACACCACACTTCGGAAGACTGCGAAGCTGATGCTATTGACACCACGTCGGGACGGGGAAGAGAGGCCACGCGGGACATTATCAGGAAGACAGGGCACGGGGCAAGCAGAACGGTCATTCATGATTCTCTGCAAACGGCCACCTTTCCAAACGGCACGACCAACACAACTAGAATTAACAGCTTTCCCCACTCCCACCCATGATACGACCTGCTCCTTCTGGAAAACCTTTTGCCCTTCAATATCTGTTGACATTTCAGTTACTTAAAATCAAACTATAGGATTTTAAAAATAAAGGCAACGGTCAAAGGAAGCCATTTATCATCACATACTGACTCCAGAAGCAACGTACGAACTCTGACTTCCGTGGGACGCGTTGGATGATGGATAATGTACTAAATCGGACTTGACTGGTTTTAGCCCCCAAATAAATTGCTCTTAGAACACATTGAAAGCAATAAAAAGTGTCTCTGGACAATATGATTGTAAAACAGAAAACCTTCCTTTCTGATTCAGTCATTCTGTCACCTGGACATTCCTTTGACCCGAATTCTGTCAGAAATTGTGTGGCCATCAGATTTATGTCTCAGTAGGAGGCACGAAAAAACAAACAGGAAGTCCTTACACATTGTGGTCCCTCGCTATGGACAAAACATAGTATTTATGTTTGTCTTATGAAAAAAATAAAAAAGCAACAGGAAGTTGGGCCCATCCTGGAAGACAGAATGTCAGGGCCACAGGGACGCCTTCACCACGGGGAACTGGCCTAGGGGAAAGGGCTTTTGAACTTGACACCACGAGCATGACGCGTTAATAAATATCTGTGTCAGCCACAGCTCTGCCTTCACATACTTGCCCTTGTCTTCCACATCTGCTGAGAAAAAACAGTACTGCCTCGTGACTACGAATGGAAAACTAGGGGCGTTTCAGCAAAACTTTCCCAAAGCCTTGATCACAACCGAACCTCTGGCAGATCGTGGGATACGGCAGGAACGTAGCCGACAGCTTGGGATGGAGACTAAACAGACAACTCCTGCCCAGCCTGCGTGGGACCCTCTACATTCATCCTCTTCTGGGGCCCCAGGACGTAACAGCAGCTAAGCCTCTGCTGGCTTGGGGGAATGGCCCATTTGGAGAAGCAGTGCCACACAGGGACAGAGCCTTGGTGTGCGGGAAGGGAGGGACACATCCCAGATCCATCGTGAATTCCTTAGGATGCTGGGGAAGTCGCGAACCCAGAGCTGTGCTTTGTAAACATCTGTGAGCTCTTTTCCAGCCCTAAGACTTTCTGACTCTCGGCACCACTCACGATCTACAGAATATCTGGACTAACACGTGAACCGAAACCCTGTAATTACCAGCAAACAGGAAACGTCACCTTTCACTTAGCATGTTTTCAAGGCTTATCCATGTTGGAGGCCATACCTCAGAACCTCATTCTTTCCTATGGTTGAATGATATTCCATTGCATGGACAGGCCACATCTGTGTATCGACTCATCCACTGACGGACACTTGGGTTGTTCCCAGCTTATGGCTACTGTAAACCGTGCCGCTTTGAACCTTTACATTCCCCCATGTTTGTCCCCACTTGGCAGAAACAGAGACTGGAGCCAGAGAGCAGACAGGTCCCTCAGGGTGGAAGCTGCTTCCCAAACCTGCCTGTCAGGGAGGCCTGTGGCAATTGGTTGTGTTTGGAAGTTGGGGCCCTTTGAAAACTGACTGATTCTCTCCCTGCGGCTTCTCCTTCTCAGCTGAGCAGAGTGGGGGGCAGAAAAGGGCCCAGTCTCAGTTTCCACTCACTGGTTTCCATGAGCAGGGGCAGGTGGTTTCAGCTCTCTGAGCTCCAGTCCCATTCTCACAACACAGTCCGCCTGCCCTCTGCAGGAGGTCGTGTGCCCGAGAGGCAGCTGTCCTGTCATGCCGGTGGCCCCCATCTCCACAAGCCCTGAGCCCCTTTCCTTCAGAGCTAACCGGCTTCCCCAGGAACCCCAAAGTACTATCCTATGTTGCCACTCTCTCCTTGATGGCGACAGGATGTCACCTTTTGCGTTGCGTGCCTTTTACTTAGCATAATGTGTTCAAGGTTCACCCACGTTGCAGCCTGTATTTCAGGATCTCATTCCTTTTTATGGTATTCCATTGGCTAGACCTGCCACCTTTGTGTATCCATTCATCTACTGATGCACACTTGGGTTCTTTCCCTCCATGGCATTACTTCTCCCCATGGGCTCTGCCCCAAGGCTGCTGACCTGCGAACTACCAGAGTGGAGAGAAAGCAGCAGACCCTGGCTGAGGGGCATGAGCCGGAGACATTTTCAAATGATACGGGTACCTGGGCACAAAGATGGAGTTGTGCAGGAAATTCTCGAAGACTTTGCGATACTCAGCCTCCTCCTTCTCGGCCTGCTTCTCGGCTTCGGTTTTGGGGCAAGCACAGCAAGGCCCCTTCTCTCCCCCACACACTTCGGTCTTGGGGTTCTCCGTCACCTCTTCAATGTCAATGGTGCCATCGGCATACTTCCTGATGGGGATTTTGTCTGCTCGGAAAAGAGAGGCCCGATGAGAGCAGAAATGAAAGCCAAGTGCTACACGCTGCGAGGACAGAGAGCTGTCAGCATCGCAAGACCGCGGCTGGTTTCCAGCAAAGGGCGTGAGCTGGTAACCTGATACAGGTAACATGGGGGCTCCATCAGCTCAGCCGATGACGGGAGCTCAGACTTACAGGTCTCCCCACCCTGCAGCCTTACCCTTGGAGCAGTAATTGTGCCGGTAGAGGTAGCTGTCCTGGGGCTGTCGCTGCCACCTCACAATGTAGTAACTCAGGTTGCCGTTGGGCAGAGAAGGTGGGTTCCACTTCACGATGAGCTGAGACGATGAGTTGGAGGCTGAAAGGACATCCAGGGGAATGGAAGGAACTGGAGAGGGGAACAAAGGACATTTCAGAGAATGGCGTGAACCCCGAGATCCAGGCGGTCAGACACTCAGTGCAAACCAACCAGAAGCAGCACGTTTGGCCTGGATGAGCAGACAGCAGTGACCACAGAAATGCCAAATGAAAAACCGGGCCCTGTTTTGAAATAGTCTTCATTTCAATGCCATCATTTCCCTTCATAATATCTATTCTCAGGTAATCTCTTTCAAACACAACCATTGCTGCGCTGCAAATGGAAAAAGGTTATAGAGGCGCACCAGGGTGAGAATGGCTGACAAAACCTATCGCTAATTCAAACACCGGAATGTTCTCGTGTGTGACAACTGCCGGGCTCCCACCTGGGATTTTGAATCTTATACAAATGGCAAGAAGCCAAAATGAAAGGGGGAAGTGAAAAAGGAGAGAGAGAGACAGAGAGAGAGAGAGAATACGTGGAGGAAAGGAAAAGGCGGGGTAAACAGCCCAGAAGTCTACCATCCCATGACTATGCTTCAGCGGGACGACCGAGACTGAATCTGGAAAGCAGCGCACAGATACCTGAAGCATTGGTGCGAATGTACAAGATTTCACTCTTGGCCCCCCGGATGTGGTCGTTCTCCACCATGGTGAGGGTCACGGCCTTGACGTACACGGCGTACTGCGTCCAGGGCTTCAGGCCGTGCAGTAAGATGCCAGGCTCCATGTCCTTGTTGGAAGGAAGGTCCACGTCCACCATGTTCCAGCTGTTGGAGCCACAGGCATCCTGCCCGTCGTACTCCGTCACGTTTTTAAAGGGGCTGAAAGACAATCGGTAACGCTCAGAGAAGGGGGGGTGAGGGCTCTGCCATCCATGCTCTCAGGAACTCTTCCCCGGGGGCCTAGTGCATTGCACGTTCTGTAATGGGGATTCTAAATAAAACAGATCATCAATTAGATTTTTATGGAAGAATAAAATCAAAGTACTGGACTCCGGCTGTCACCACGGTGGCATTTGCATGATAGAACGGAATAGTCTGCCTCAGGAAGAGTAAGTTCTAGAGTCCCTGGGACTGAAAATACTGCTCCTGAAGAATATGTGCAAATGCTAGTTTTCTCTTTCTGAATGGGGCACTTTTTTCACCAGTAAGAAAAAAAATAAGCATCGTCATTTCACGCCGACAACAGCTACGATGAAGAATGACTTTTGGAGAAAAATGACGTTGCTACAGAAAAACAGCTTCTAAAATACAGCTTCCGACATCTCATTTGCTCACAAGCAATTCTGACTGCTGATGTCTTATGATATTCAAATATTGGGCTTCCAGGTTGTCTCAGAAACTCGCATCCACTCATGGATGAGATGACCAGCTGGCTTTGCCACAGCACCGGAAGGACTCTCGAAGGGACGAGAGCATTTCCACAGATGCTGGGTAGAAATCTGACATCTACCAGGTCAAAGGACTGGACGGCAGCTGGCCACTGGCTTCTGAAACACACTAACGTCCCCCTCCCCGTCATCGCAATGGAAGACCGTGAGGGACCCCGACCTACAGCAAGACCTCATCATCCTGGGTCCTTCCTGCCTATTTCATTGCGAGGACCCTTCCCAGGGCCCGGGCTCCAGCAAGGGGAAGGGTACCAGAGACTGCCATGGGTGGCTCTGGTCCCAGCTGTGTGGGGAAGCCCAGCCCCGGGAAGGAGACCTGAGGCATCAAGATGGGGTCTGGGGAAGGGGGACTAAGCAGGCTGGGATGCCCCCTGACTAGAGGAGGTAAAGGAAGGAAGAGGGGACCAAGAGCTGCCTTCTGGAGGTGTAAGTCATGGCTGGCACGTGTCACCGGAAGGCACAAGAAGACCCCAGCAGATCTGGGGAGAAATCATGAAAGGTTAGAGCCATGAAAGGGCCAAGACCTTTCTTCCCATTGTCCCCTGTTCAGAGGACTCATGACCTTGGGAGGGGCACATGAATGGGAGGGCAGGAATGAGATGACGGACCTGCCCTGGGGGTCACCTTGAGGGGATCTAAGCATCCCATGGCATGTTCCTGGAGTCAGGTTAGCCTGGCAGGTTTATTTCAATCATGTCCTCCATCCCAGCTCATGAATATGGAGACTGTTCTAATTCTCTAAACAAACAAGCTTTGCCTTTTGGATTTATGTTCTGCAAATGCCTGTACCCACTGAAGCTAACGCTTCCCCCCCCCTCCTGCAATGATGGCTGCCATGTGACAGTGGGCGGGGGGCAGGGGAGCACAGATGGAGCGCGGCATGCCCGCTGCCAGCCCGGCCAACACAGCGCCATCGCCACGCCCACTCACGCTTCCTTGTAGTAGACGGTGAAGCTGATGAGGTCCCGGTAGTCCGGGGGCCGGTACCGGTGCCACGTGATGATAATGCGGTTCTTCCACGTGCTGGTGGACGTGAAGTGCAGGACGTCGCTTTCACCTGGGGCAGAGGCACGTGCGTCAGTGACACCCCTCAGCGCCCGTCTCTGCCCTGGGCCTGACACGTCACCTGTCCTGCACTATTCCCTCTTCTCCAGAGCGGGCTGCCCGTGCTAACTGAGTCCCTTCTGGGACGTCGCGGTGGCTCTCTGACTTCTCCTGAGGACCCAACACGTCAGTCCGTGGAGGGAGCTGCCAGGGGCTCGCTCCTCTGCCTTAGCACATGTGGTGCTGGGGAGGTGGGCCCGGGAGTGAGTCCTCACCTGAAAGATATGGTGGCCTGATCTTTCTGCTGGTCCCTAAGCCATGGGCTCCCGAGGGGCCAGGGAAGGGGAGGGTACACCTTTAACTGCCATGACTCTCTGAGAGATGATGCGTGGATAGCTGCCTGCTCGTGTGCGGCCACCCAAGACAGGCAACAGGCCACGTGTGCCACCAAGGGCACCTTCTCTGAGAGTGTACTTGGTGTCACCAGGAGAGGGCACAGGAAGGGCGCGGAGGCCTCCAGCTGCCATTGACACACAACAGGGACTAGAGGAAGCATGGACAAGAGCAATGTCACGTGGCAGAACCTTCTGGGCTCTGTGAGAAGTAAGCCCTTCCTCCGTCTTGTTCCTCTGACCAGATTCAAATGCGATGAGAACCCGGGATGGACGGACGACTGCCCCCCTCACGGAGCCCACACTCCCCTACACACTGTGCTTCTCCCGCTTCTGCCTGCATCCCACGGCTCACTCAGCAAGGGAAGCAGAGACGCTACGGGCAGCTACAAGCTCACAAGAATGCGCGACAAAGCCAGCGGGAGTGAGGTCGACAAAATGTGGCAGTTCCTGCTCAAGTGTTATGTAGAGAGAACACATGATGTTTTTCAAGGGAAATAAATGGCGACTATATTCGTGATCCGACAGATCAGACTGGCCGCGTGCGTGCAAGGAGAAAAGCACGGAAAATACTCTGACACCGTGCGTGAGCCAGGCAGGGGCGGTGGCGGGGAGGACGAGGGAGAAGGGGCTCACTGCAGATGTGCTCCCAGCTCTGCGTCGGGTGTCTCTGCTCTAAAAACTCTTCCGCAGGAAGCTGAGTATCTACCAGGTAAGTCCAGACACCAGCGAAACAAGTCCAAGTCAAATGCTGACCCTGTCACCCAGCGTCCTGGCTGTGTGTGCACAAGTGGGTGTGGAAATCACCCTCAGGCACGTAAATTCCCTTTTTGCCCCCTAACACTCTTCCCTTATTGAAGGCTGATGGTGGAGAGACAATTTACTTTTATAATGCCATCCAGCCAAACAAAGCACAACGTGGGTAAAAGCAGAGTAATATACAGGGTCAGACAAGAAATACACTGCCATTGTATGTCTCAGACACGAGCCCTGAAAGTAAAAATGGCATACACAGGGCAAGGTTAGAATCCTAGTGTCCTAAACTTAAAAAGCAGCATCAGCTCAGGGAGGAAGGTCTCGCCGTCGTTTTCACGTTGGTGTGGCAGCCAACGGAGAAGGCCGAGTCAGGGACACAGGACCTCGTAGCTGAGCCCCACCACTCCCCTCAGGCCACCCCGACACTCTGTGGGTGACTGCCTGCCTGCCAGGGCTGGAGAGGACCAGCTCTTGCTGGAAAAATAATCTAACCGTGTGCCTGGGCGTGGAAAGACACTGACGTCTGTATTCTGTAAGCATGTCTTTAAAATCCGAGTGAGCCTATTTATAAAAGCTCAGCACACCTATACCGATAGACGCTAAGGGACATTTACGAACATAAAGCAGTCATGAGTCTGCCCTACTATTGACTTTGAAGTAAACATGTACAGTCGAAGTGCCAGTGCAGGAGGCCGCGTGCCATCCCCCCACCCCCAAGGGAAGCGAGGACCGGGCCACCAGTGGGGTCCACAGTCACTCACAGGAGGCTCTCTCTCCGTTGTTCCTGGTGTTGATGTCCCCTTTGCTCTGGCGGCCTTTAGTCCCCGTGACTTCCTCCATGCGGTAAATTTCGGAGACACACAACTTGGGGTTGAAAGCAAAGTACATTTTCCCGGCTTTGATGGTGAGGTTGCGGTGGTCCCAATCCCACAGCTGCTGCAAGTTCTGGTTGTCGAGGACGTAGAAGGAGTAATTCCTAGAAGCACAAACACCCATGTTTTAGCATCCCTGCCCATTGCCACCCACGGCCCTGTCCAGCCTGCCAGCCCCCACACAGGTCCTCTTTGCCACCTGGCTCCAGAATCCACTGCCTCTGCCGATACGGAACTTAGGTACCATCGGTGTCCCCATGAACAATGGCCATCGCAGGCTCCAAGGACAGCGTAAGGAAATCGACCAGACACTAATTTTATAACCGCTATTACCAACAAAGAATGCTTCTCACCTGGGAGGATGTCACTCCAATCATCCCCAGAAACGCCTTTGGTTATTTCTCTCAGCAAAGAATATGTGTCCTGTGCTGGAAACCAGTCCACGGGAGAACAGATATGCTCGGCTACTCAACCGGAACGGCTTACACATCTGCTCTAGAAAGTCTGCCATTACCGTGAGGTCGATGCCATCCCCGCCCACGGCAGAGTACCGATGGGGTCGGAGAGAGAACGGGGCAGGGAGACACACGCGGCGGTGGGCCAGCCCTGGGCCTGCTCCCTCGTGCACATTCCCCCACCTTCCAAAGCCTCAGCTTCAGTCCCCGGAGAAGATGGGGAAGGAGAAACAGCCCACCCGTCTAGGCAACTGCGACTCAGCGTCCAACAGTTCAGGGAGCACAAAGCCTGTTTTCAGAGCGCTGAGGCCCACCTGAGGTTCTGACCAGCAGGTGGGGTGGCCTGAGAATCTGCGCATCTCACCAGCACCCAGGGTGAGGATGCTTTGGTCCTAGGACCACATCTGGGGAAGTGCTGGCCTAACGGATGCTGGGCACCAGCAAGGGCCTGGAGGTCGGCAGCCGACCAGGTCAGACGTGGGTCCTGTCCCCAGCGGGTGGCAGCAGACCAGCTGTCCACGGAAGGCAAGATGCCTGGACAGCCAGCACTGGCTACAGCTGCCTCAGAAGAAAGCCATACCCGGGAAGGGGAGAGAGCAGATGCTACAGCTTGGGGACCTGGAGAAAGATCTCTGTGGTATGCCTCTCTCTCGGGGTCCCTCAGAAAGCCAGGCTGGCAGGGCCACGGCTGCCCATCAGAGCCGCCTGTGCGCCCCCAGGGACCCCGACTCCTTCCCTCTCCTCCTGTTCCTGCCCAGCCTCAGTTTCTTTCTGGGCTCAGTCATGCACTCTATACAAAACCGAGTGTAGGAATCAGTGAGCTACGCATATTTCTAACATCCACTCCCAGATCCAACACACAAACCGCAGAGAGGAAAGGATCCAGCCCTCTTTGCAAAGCCAGGCCAGGAGCCCCCAGCCCTGCCCTGCCCTGGGGCTCCTCTCTGTACCAGGTGCGCTTCTCACTCACACCTATACCAGGACCTCTGCCACCTGGTCAGAGCTCAGCCTGCGTCTCGTGCATTGAGAGCAAAGCCCAGGTTAGGATTACAGCGCTGCCAAGCAGAGGTGTGACCTTTCCCTGGGAGTTCAGAGACGGGGACCCAGAACCAGAAAGTCATCAACGTGCTCACAGCCACAGCAGGGCACTTAGCGCTTTCTGTAGTCCCGTTTACTCACTCGGGCAAGGCGGACAAGGCGTATGAACAGGTGTCATCTGAGCTCCCTGTTGGTTTGAAAAGCCCAAGACCCTAACACCCAGGAGAAGTCCCAGAGCTAAGATGGAGTCTGCCCCACCAGCCTGGAGCCGTGAGCACTGGGCCCCATCCACACACATGCTGGGGGATGCGGGTGGGAACCCTGCCCACACAGGGGGTCCTTGGGCCAAGTGAGCCCAGAGGCGGCACCCCTCAAACCATAGCAGGCTCCTCATAAACCCACCTGGAGGCCACCTGCCTGGCACATTCATGGCCACCAACCAGGTGGCAAAAACTTGCAAGTCAACAATCCTTTCCTTTCCATCAGAGCCCACTCCCTAACACATATATATTATTATTTGCTGGAAAACCAATGGAAGATAGCGTCTTCATGAATCTAGATGCAAGATACGCCCTGTGCACAGGTGGGACGCACTGCGATATGGCAAGGTGACAGCTGCCGTCCCTCCGGACAGGCCCTCTCTTTCCCTGCCGGGCTGCAGGTAATGAGGCTGAAGGGCAGGGGACTCGTACAGTCACACAACTGAAGGAGGGGTTCACAGGTGAACACAGACGCCTCCTAGTTGAAGCCCTTTCTTGCCCATGTGGTATTTGCAGTTCTGAAGGGACGCTCTGAGTGCCAACCCCAACGGGTCTGGCTGCTCCCGGGTTCCTGAGTTGGCCACACGGGACAAAACTTCCTTGTTGGCACAGAAACCCCAGGCTGAGAATGAGAGCCAATTAACCAGGTCAAACTGCTGTCTCAACCCAGGATGAGGCTTCTTTTCAGTAAACCAACTTCACTGGCAGGGAACAGAACTACACCGAAAACGCCTTCTGAACAAAACATGCTTCTCCCCATGGGAGGAAGCATGACTCATAAATCAGGAATCTGACAAATGAGTGGCAGACACACAAAAATTCTGTGTATGTGATTAATCACTTTGAAAAGCAAGATTATCTTTTTACAGTAAATACATTTTTTTACAACATTGAGAAGGCCGGGAGCCAGGACACCAGTACCAATAAAACCCTGGCATTACGGAGTCTGTGTAAGCAACAGAAAAATAAAAATAAAACCCTTGTCAAAATAAACAGCAAACCTTTCTGGAGCTGCCTGTCAATACCGCTCATTTTCGAACTCCAGCTTGAGGCCTGGCTCCCCCCAATTCCTCCCATGATTAGAGGAGAATTAAGAGATGGTAAAAGGCTGACACTGGTCTGAACATCTTGAAGACACACACACACACTTAGATTTTAATTGTTTCCTCGAGGAAATGGCTATTAAGTCAATTACTCAGTAAATGTGATTTCCTAATTGTTCCTAAGCTTACTGCCTTTACATGCAAAGACTATTTTTAAAAACTTATTTGTTTGCTTATGGAACTTACACAGGCTCCACGAGGCCTGGGTTTTATAGACACGGAAGGTCTTCATGTAATGTTGTACATAGGTTCTGTGCCTTTAAGTAAAAGGACATTTAAAAAACCAATTTTCCCGCAGGCCAAATTATATAAACAAGAGTTAAATTCCCGCCCCACCTCATCACCGTTATGATGAAATGACGTTGAATGAAACGACCTGTTGACCCAACAACGAGCTGTATTGTATCTTGGCTCCGGGCCTTCTCAATCTTACAGAATAAGTTCCTGAACTTGGGTCGACCCTGCCGGCCAAAGGTAGACCGAGCGAGGCAGGGTGGGAGGGGTTGGTTATCTCCTCGAGGACAGCTGTGTATCACCTCTCTCGATATTCTAAATGCCTCGTACCTATTACGCACTCAGCTGTTTTATCTGTGGCTCCCGTCTCGGGGCCATCTGACCTCTGAGTAATGAGCACACCGCACCTCCTGGCCTGCTCCCATAAAGGGCAGGAAGGCAAAGGCATGTGCATGGTACTTAGAAGACAGCCCAGGGGCCAGAGAACTGCATTTGTGGATCCAAACATGAGGGGCTGTGAGGGTGGCCGGTTAGCTCAGGTGGTTAGAGCGTGGTGCTATTAAAACCAAGGTTGCTGGTTTGATCCCCACATGGGCCACTGTGAGCTGTGCCCTTAAAAAAAAAAAAAGATGAGGGGCTGAGCAACACCCCCATCATTTACTAAGCAATAACAACGTCCGGCAATGTATCCATCCGGCTTCTCCCAGGGTGGGACAGAAGGCGGGTCTCCCCTACAGAGGGACGACAGACCTTCCCCCGCTTTTCAGCCCTTGCTGACAAATGGAAAAAAAAGTCTGCAGTAAAACAACTGATCATTCTCTTTCGTTTCTCGGAGAAACCTCGGCCTCTTTCCGGCTGTCTCTAGGGGGCATCAGAGCCCAGCACATGGGGGCGATCAGCAGACCCGAGCCATCTGCAAAGGATACATACAGCACTTGGCCTTTTCACAGACGCTGCCTCCCACCCATCTGCAACACGCTGCTTTACACCACGTCCAAGTGGCCCCCAAATCCAACATTCGCACCAACCTTGGGGGCTCAGCAAGGGCAAGGATTTACATTCGCCTGGCACTCGGCACCAAACATACTCAGAAAATGTTTCCTCTTTAAATGTTTTTTTAAAATAGCTTTGCTGAGGTATAATTTACCTACCCCCGAATTACCCATTGTAAATTTCATGAATTTCAGTAAATCTGCACACCTGTCTGTCTATCACCACTATGTATAGTTCTAGAACCTTTCCATGACGCCAAAGGGTCCACATTGCCCATGCCGGTGGGTCTCCACTCCTAGCCCCAGCCATCACTGATGTGCTTTCTGTCTCTAGTTTTGCCTCTTCTGGAAACTCCATATGAATGGAATGATACAATGTTCAGTCTTTTTGTGCCTGGCTGTTTTTCACTCAGCCTAATGTTTTTGAGGTTCCTGCGTGTTGTTACATTATAATTGAGTAGTATTACATTGTACCACATTCTGTTTATCCATTCATCGGTTGATGGGCATTTGGATTATTTCCAGTGGGGTTTCTTTCTGGGGTGGGGTGAGTAAAATGAATAATACTGCTGTGAACATTCATACATAAGTCTTGTGTGGGCACGTTTTTCATTTTTTGTGGGTAGCTGCAAGGTAGAGCCTGGAACTGCTGAGTTACATGGTTGACTGTGTATTTTGTAAAAGTCCCAGAGAAGTGCAGCCCTATTGTAACCTAATCTTAAAGTTGCAAAAAGGTAAAATGGAGCACCAAGTGTTGCAAAGTCAAGTGGTGGGTGGGGACCTGGAGGGGAGAGATGCCTAAATGCTTCCAAGAATTTCAATTCTTATTACCCAGGACCTCTATCTACTTCTATTCTTTCCAGGTCAACAATCCTTGGTGAAAACAACAACAAAAAAACTGACATCTTAACTCCTTATTTATCTGATGTCATCAGAAAGTAGGGTTGTCCAGATAAAGGAATTGTCCAGATAACGGTAACATTCTCTTTCTTTTCAATGGCTTAAAAGTTAGCCATTTTATAGAACTCTTGTACATGTGCATTACAAAAAATAATAATAAATCTAAGTGCTTTGCAGATATGCATATGAGAACCAGAAGTAACAGGATATAGCAGTGGTTTCCAATATTTGCTGCACATTGAAATCACCCTGGAATCTTCAGAAAAATACTGATGCCTGGGTCCCACCCCTAAACATTTTGATTGAATTGGGATAGAGTGCAACTTGACTAGCAGGGTTTTTACAAAGCCTGACACCATCAATAGATGAGTCTAGTGCATAGCAGAATGTGGGAGCCACTGGGATAAAGTTACCTTGGCTTAAAGCAAAGCACACAGAACTGACATTTCCAGACAGCTCTGCTAACACTCCTCTAACTCCAAAGCCTTGACTATGTCCCACTGCCTTCCTGAAGTATAATCTCCACACCTGGGCGCATAACACGTTATGTAATTCTGACACCAGCTGCCTCCCCAGCATTCTGGCAAACAGGTCCCAGGATGCCTCAGCTTGTTGCTGCCCTTGCTCCTGCCGACCTATCCTGAACTGCCTTTCTTCACTTTCTGTTTTCTGAGAGCTTCCGGAAACCCTTCGAGGCCCGTCTCAAGCGCCACATCCTCTAGGAAGCCTGTCTGATCTGTTCAATCAGATAGCGGACTCTTTTTCATGCCCTTGGCACGTTCCTTTTCTTACCCTCGTAGCATCTGGCACGTTCTGCTTTGTACTTATCTAGTTATCATGTTCCTTTCTTCTCTCCCCTCGCTGACTCTTTCCTTCTTGCGGGAGGGATGAGGGGAGCAGGTGAAGAGGTTGGACCTAACTCTGTCCCTAAGTCTGAAAAGGGCACATAAAGAACTGAATTGTTGCTACTGCTTGGGCTTCATACAAATACAGCTGTGGGGGAGCTCATCAGACCTAAGCAGGACCCCTAAGTTTGGTCATGGATGTGGAAGGCAGGTGGGAGAACCCAGCTCCCACCGGAAGAGGCATGATTCTCAAATGCCCTCACTAAAGAGACACCCTCCAACAAACAGCACACAGAGACAACAGGCTGGAAGCCCAGCATCCTCAGGCTATGAGGCAGGGTGGGAGAACCTGAAGCCCATCCGCCTTGCCTTGTCATCTAAAACGCTAATGGCAGGGCAGGGACCCGAAGCGTACCTGAGCCCGGAAGTGCCCACACACCTGAGCAATGGCACGCAGCCTTTAAAAGTCCCACTGGGACTTCAGGTTTTATACAGTTTTCAGATAATGAGACATACAGAAATATTCTTGCAAATGAAAACCAGGCTTTGGTTTTTGGCTATACGGAAGTGCATACTTCCTTCAGTTAACACACAACTAAAGGGTAATCGCATCATGTAATAATCCGTAATAAAAAATTAATGCAACTCTCCGCTCGGCTTTCCCATCTATGTCTACCATGTGCTCAGCCTGAGGGGAAACTGTGTGCCCTTAAGCAGCAGGACAACTTGCAGATACCAATCTGCCGAAGAAAAAATGCTCCCCGACACCAGGAATTCCAGAAAAAAGAAAAACAAAAAACAAAAAACTGTGCTAATACTCACTTTAAAATTAAATACAACAAACGAAAAGCACCAAATGGCAGAGTCCCAGCTTGCCACCTAAGGGACCTGGGCCACACTAGGGCTGGACATAGTGGCAGCCTCCTTGGGTTTGCAAAGGAGAAAGACGTTTTTCTAAAGGATCCGTGTTCCCAGTGGGGAGGACCATGAGCTTCTTTTCAAGGATGGAATGAAGAGCTGCCCTCTCTCTGTAGCTGTATCAGATGATGGAATTCTAAGAATGTCAGACTGACCAAGAGTTAGTCTGAGAAAAGCAGGGTTGCTGTAAAGAAACCCTTCTGCGGTAACTGTATCGTTAGGGCAGATCCGTCCGCAAGGACAGCCTTTCCCACGACCTTCCCACCCTTTCTTTCCTAAATTATTTCCCCAAACTCTCTTTAGAAGGAATTCACTCATTAATGGATGTCTCCTTTAATTTTAAAGCCTTAGCTTAAGCCTGGCAGGAGCTGTGTTTAAAAGGGAGCCGGTGAAGAGGAAAGTCTATATGCAAAGGTATACACCAACGAAATGCTAGAAAGCAAGTGTGGACGCAGTAAGCCATCAGCTTTTCTTTATCCTCCAATGAAAAGCCTCTGGCTATTTTAAAACCCCTCTCCCAAAGCACATGTTTGCGGGAGGCAAAACTCCCATCAACAGCGTAAATCCTGTAAGTTAATCCCTAAAAGCAATTTTGTGAATCAAGATTTCATTAAAACAAATGAACTGCCCATACTCTCCAAATGTCCTTTGCTCCAATAGATGTGCAAAGATGGCATGTGTTTTTAGGGAGCAGAGTATAGCCCTGTGAGACAGACTGAGGGTGGTGTAAGTGACTATTTCACGGCATCGAACCCTTCAGACCCATTCCCGTCGCTCTTGGCAGAAAGAGCAACTGCATCCCTGGGACGTTCCTCCAGCCACAGTCGGACACATGACCCTGGACCGATGGGACACAACGGTTTTCCAAAACGGCAAGGTCCCAAGGATGGAGGCTAATGGCTCCACGCACGAGAGGTCACGCCAGCAGGGGGGTCTCTCAGGGAGCAGGGGCATTCCCCGTTGCTTCTTCCTTTCTCCTTTTGAACAAGAAAGGGCTCTTACCTGCGCGACACAGACTTTTAAAAGCAGGCTCCTGACCTTGTACTAGAGGGTCAATTCTCACCGTCGGAGCACTTACCCCTCGAGCTGTTCCTCGCCTAAGATCTGGCGGAGGTTTTTGAGGAAGGATAGGGACACCAACGCGTGGGAATGGCGTATCTTCACGTAGCCCGTCACCACCTCGATGAGTCCCATGAAATTCTCCAGTTCCGAGGCGATGTTATCTATGGGAAGAGGGGACCCGGTGACCCTGAGCGCTCACTCCGCGGACGGGCGACCGGCCCCTGGTCTCTCACAAACGTGTGGTGTGCCAGGCCCTGGTGGGTCTTGTTTTGGTGGGGACGCTCAGGCTGCAGGCACAGGACCCACGCGCCTTGTCCCAAATTGCTTCCCTAAGTGACTGCAGACCACCTCTCCCAGGTGGGACTTCAGCTCCCTGGCTGATTTAACAGAGCGTCACATCGTAAAAAACAGACTGCCAATGAGTGAAGGCCAACAATCTAGGGAACGCCTTTCAATTAATGTGCTCTGTCAACAGGGAGTACCGTTAGGCGCTGCCTCTGAGCTAGGCCTGGGTCCGCCCATCCAGCCATCTGCCTCTAGTGAAAGAGTCTGTCTTCCTAAGACTGGGAGAAAACACCCCGCTCCATCGAGGATGGCTATCCGCAGGTGATTAAAAAAAAAAATTCCTTTCTGCTTTTCTAAGCTTTCCAAGTATTATTTTCATAGCTAGAACATAGCTGGGAAAATAGTTGCTAATACATATGTAAAAATGACATTATGTATGTAAACAGACTGCTTGCTTTTCTTCTCGTTTGGCCTATCTTTTTCTCAGAGTAAACAGAAAACAAACTGGAGCTTGACTTACACCCAAATGATAATAAAGCACTATAATGAACTGGGTGTGGTTCGACTCGTGAGGTTTGTACGGAGTTTGATTTGTGAAGACTTATTTAATCCAAGGTCCTATTTTGCTTGGAATTGATACAAACAAGGGTGCTGTCCTGGAAGGCAAGACTCTACATTTAAGGTACAATTTAATATCTTTCTAAGAGAAATTCAGGAGAAGTTCAAGTTGTAAAGGCTAGAGGTTGTCTGAAGTTGAAAATTCACAGAAAAGAGCCCAGATTTTAAATGTGGGCAGGCTGCATGCCTTTTAGTCAAAGCTCAGGTTTTAGTCAAACCTTTCGAACGAGATGTCCCATCCCTCTTTAAGTCCAACTGATTTCCTGCTTTGGACACACACTGCAAGACACATTTCATCATCAGACACCAAGATGTACCAACCCCTTCTCAAGTTATACTTCTCCATGGATTTAGTTCACGGATTACATAGTTATCTTCGGATTAGGACTGTTTTTAAAAGGCAGGTTTAGGCATTTAATGAGGGTATTCTAGGGACAAGGAAATCTTTTTTTTTAATTTAAGGGATCTAGAAAGAGTAAAAAGAATAAAACTTTAGAAGTACCATGAGGGTAAGAATTCTAGCTGCGTGGGAACAAAGCAATCTCTGTTGTGAAAGGCTGGAAAACGGGAAAAGCAAGGGACGTCCACACATTCAAAAGAACTAAGCAAAAACGTGCTCCTGCCATCTCTATACCATAACTTCTTTAACAAACAGTATTAAGGAAAAGTAAATTCACAGAATAAACAAATTAGCCATTCCCCCCACCTTCCAACTGTAGAAACAATTTCTTCATAAAAGGATTTAGGAGAAAAAAAAAATTCCTTCAAACCTCAAGGTCTCCTTACTATACTTATTGTAGCTTAGGAAACCATCGGTAGGTACCAAGTGGTCCCAGGATGGACCATTTAAGGCATCATTACTATAAGCCCTTGTCCATTAAAGACCAAAAACGAAAATATCACAGAGCAAGTCAATGGGAACTGCTATGCACAAATGCCATCACCTGGGACGCTGTCTACCGTAAATGACGGTCATCCCACAGGGGTGACACTGAAACTTGAAATACATGATGACACACGCTTAAATCCTTTTGGCTCTCAGAAGGAGATTCAGAGATCAACCACACTTCGGGACTTCATCAAATTTGAAAGTGACATCATGAACTATTCCCTGTGCCCAGGCTCCTCCACAGATCCAACGACCCAAAGCTCTAGATTGAAAGCTGCGTGGATTTGGCTCGCTCCGGAGACTGCTGAGTCATACCTCTGATCCATCGTCTCTTCTGGAGCGTATGTGTATTGGGACCTGCCTCTCCCGTGTAAGAGGCGACTCACAGAAAGATGAGGGCTGACCCTTTGCAGGAAAAAACATGCCACTGGCTAACACACAGACTGCCCTTCTGTCTGTTTTTTATCTCTGAGGGGGACTCAAAGAAGACGTGTCAAGCAAAAGGCTGACACGCCATGTTGTTTTCCTAGGCCCACATTTGATTTGTGAGTCATAGACAAATAGGAAAAGCATCAACCTGAGAAACCCAGGAGACCCAGCCATCGCTGCTGGGCAGTGAATAGATACTTACTGCCGCGGCGGATGTTAATGAGCAGGTTGCCCTTGAAGATGGTGCATCCTTGAAGCATCTGAGCAGAAGTGACCGAATCAATGGTCTTCGTTTTCTTTTCTTCCTCACAGACTTTGGGACAAGGGCCTTCGCAAGGGATGCAGTACATGCTGTGGAAGATAAAGAACCAACCGCAAACACAGAGGTCAGGGTGTCTCCTTGCATTGCAAAAAAAAATCAGAAGAAGGCTGTGTTTGGATTCTGGTTGTTTTGACAGCACACATTATAAAAACCAGGAAGCCTTCGAGGGGTCACGTCATCACTCGTCCCCAAGCCCACCCAGGACCAGCCACTCAGACTGCCAACCAAAGGACAAAGTGCCTAGGAGGGAAAAGCGTGCTGCTTGTTTGCAGACAAACTACACGCTGCCTCCTTGAAACATGTGTGGCTCATAGGCTGTCGACTGGTGAGCCAGCTGGTCCCATGTGGGAGACACAGCCTCGCAGAGAGGAAGCAATGGTGGTGACGGAGGAGAACAAGGCTGCTCCCTGCGGCCGTGGCTCCTGCCCCACACACCCTGGAGACGCTGCTGGGAGGCTGGACGGGGGCAAACGGACAGCAGTGTCTCTGCTGTGAACAGGAGTCGCACGCCCGCTGCCAGCACCCCAGCGAAGCCCAGGGAGGGCTTCCGAAAGGCGTGTGCTTACAACTCAGATCCGTTCTTTTCTTGCTAAAGCGTAACTGACATTATTTCTTGACAGGGTTACGCAGAAACTCTAAATTGATCCAAATGTTGTTTTCGCTGCATGCACAATAAAAGCAGGGACGTTCCATTATTTTGTAATCAGCTTGTTTCAAATGCTCTCCTGAACATGCCACAAACCGCCGAGTGGCAGGGCCGAGGGAAGTGAGGCTGGCACTTTCCCTGCTTACCTACCATTATTCAGGAAATAGTGAGCAAACTGTTAATCCAGCTGCTGAACCACAGCGCATTGATCCAAATTTGGGTTGATTTCCAAACAAAATGAATGACACAACATTATAGGGTGTATAAATAATAGGATGGTGAGTTAGAGAGTCATTACATTTATATTATTGTTCTTGAACAATCTTTGAAACATCATGAAGCAAAAAAAACATTAAAAAAAAAAAAAAGAAAAACTCTAAGTTACAGTGTTTTCATTAAAGTCTGCCCCCCTGCCCTGGCACTTTACCGCACATCCAAGACAAAGATGCGGGGTTGTATTTTGTATAAGTGAAAAAAACTTTCCTGGTATTTTCCTATTTCATGTCGGGAGAACGGGAGGCAAGGTTTTCAAAGGAACTGGACCAACCACAGGAGAGGGGATTTGTCTTTCCTCCGACATCACACCGGATGTTCTCCTTGCTGGCGTGGGTAGTAACCTCCCTCCAGCCCTTTCCGTTGGTCTTTTATTGATTCTGACTTACCTACATACCGTATTTGATACCGTATCTAGTCCCCACCCTCCCTTTTAAGAACTTTTTATTTTGAAACAATTACAGATTCCCAGAAAGGAGCAAAGAGTACAGAAGGGTTCCATGCGCCCTTCATCCGGTTTCCCTCAGTGGTTACATCTTTCATGATGATACAAAATCACAACCAGGAAATGGACACTGGTACAGTGTATGTCTGTCCTTCTATGTCACCATATCACTTGTGTAGTTACCCACCAAGTCAAGATCCTGAACGAGTCCACACCAATCACCCATATAGTTACCGGCCACCATTTCCCTAACTCCTTCCTGGCAACCACCACTCTGTTCTCCATCTCTGTAATCCTGCCATTTTGAGAATGTCAGATACATGGAATTACACAGTACGTGACCTTCTGACGTTAGCTCAATATCCTTGAGTGTAATGTCCTGGAGATCCATCCAAGTTGTTGTGTATTTCCATAGTTTTGCTCCTTTCTATTGCTGAATAATATTTCCTGGTGTGGCTGTACCAGTTTGCTTAGCCATTTACCTGCTGTGGGATAGCTGAGTGGTTTCCAGTGTGGGGCCATTACAAATAAAGCCGCTACGAACAACTGTGCACGTGTTTTTGTGTGCACGTACCTTTTCAGTTCTCTGGGGAAATGTCCAGGAGCGAAAATTCTAGGTCACATGGTCTGTTTCGTCCCCCGCAATATTTCATTCAAATAGTAATTTCTGAACCAAACACTTTAGCTAAAATGTCTAGGCTATTGTGTATCAATTGTTAATTGCAAAAAAATTTTAAGATAAAAAATAATAAATAAGTAAATAAAAGTTTTTGGAAGACAAAAATGTCTAGGAATCATCTATCACTTTAAAAATGTTTTCCTAAGGAAGAGCTCCGATTATATGTTTACAGATTCAGCTTCCTCGAATCCGTTCTGGTAGAGACAGTATAAACAGTATTAAAAAAATAAATATTTCAAACTAAGTGCCAAACAGCACTTAAAGGTGGAGAGGGGGTTTTATTCTTTCTTAATGGCATTTTTTCTAAAATGGAAAAGGTACATATACCTGTAGCTTTGAACAGGTAAGAATGAATGGGAAAACAAAGGCTCAGTTCTCTGAAGACTGCACTGCAGCAGGAGAAACATGGCCAAAAGGCACAGTGCCCCCAGCTTTCTCCTGCATCACAGGACAATGTAGCCACAGGATGGTATTACCTCCCTGCCCCCCGCCGTTCATGAACCAGCTGCCCCACCTCTGTCCCCACCACCCAGGACGAACTGTGGCTGAGCCTCGTCTGGGTTCCAGACACTGCCCAGGGCACTGGTAAAGCCCTTTTACATTCTGAGCCTGCTAATAAAATGTCAGTAAAGTGTGGTGGCCTTATTGGTGTGGAATATGTATTCTTTACAGGTCATTGGAGTCTTGGCACATATATCATGTTATTGTATTTAGAATAAACCTTACTATTCTAATGGTTATAGAAATTACAGCAGCAGGAAACCGTTCTCCATCCAATAGTAGGAAGTCGTGTGCATTTTATCTTTGGTTTGAAGTGAAGCCTACGGGATGAGCTACACCTCCAGATATTCCACAGAAGACAGAACCCCTCTTTACAAAGGCTTGCTGAAAGCAGCACACAGAAGCAGGCTGCGGGAAACGCAGGGAAGTTTCACATCACATTCAGAATGAATGTTGACTTTCCTAATGGCTGTGTGTGTACAGGATGCTTCTGAAGAACCCAAGTACGTAAGGGTCCCCTGGTGGTAATCATGAAGGAGCCATGTGACAACTGAACCCTTTCAAACTGCAACTTCTGGGCTCTGCTTCAAAGGAGGGAACAGCAAACCCCAGACTCCCCGTCTTTTTTGCTTCTAGGGTGCTGTATGTTGTAACAACGCTACCTTTTTTTAAAACGCTATCTTTTTTTTAAAGATAAATCAACAGCAATTTGCTAGAAGTCCAGAAGGCCTGCACAAGAGGGATGCCTCTTGTTACAAGGGACTTGTTTGTATCCCAATTTTGGAAGAAAAATGAGGGACACAGAGAAAAACCGAGGGATGGCGAAGGTGGAGGGGGGAGAGAAAGGAGAGGGTGCTGATGGAAAACGGAGGTTCTTTTAAGCTACAGCTTCCTCCTAGTGGCCGCGAGGTCAGGCACAGGAAGCCAGCTTGTGCTGTAGACGTTTTAGGCCTGTTCGCTGCCTCAAGGGTGCTGGTGGGGCTGGTCCTGCCTGCCTCTTGCACCCCCAAAGCCTCCTCTGGGCTAGGGTTCTGTAGGGCTGGAAAAACCTACATCCACGGTCTGCGCTGCTTGGAGGGCAGCCTGGCAAACGCTCAGGGAGACCGTGACCGCTGGGTACCTGAGCCGGCGAGTCAGGTGTTTCCCTTCAAAGGGCAGGCAGTCCACCTCCAACAGAAAACAATACCCTGCCCACTGCCTCTAGACTCTCACAAACAATGCGCGTTGTGCCAGCCCTCTCCGTGGGCTCATCTCCCTTAAGCTCCTCAGGGCCCCACCCAGCCGGGACAAGTGACAGAGCCCCCCCCCTGTCCCCTGGGGGGCTGTGACCGGCAGGCCACGGGACTGACCTCTGGCTGCCGTTGCGGATGTAACCCGAGGGGCACTCCTGCATGCACTCGCCGTCGTGGATCACAAAGCCCTCGGTGTCGCTGCTCTCGGCGTTGGGGATGTTGGCGCAGAAGTCGCGGTCCACGCAGCGCCAGCCCTCGAAGCGGTAGGTGTTGGGCGGGCAGCTGGGCACGCAGACGCCGGCGTAGTAATAGTGGCGGCAGGCCACGCAGGCCGCGTCGTTGTCCGGCGCGCTGCAGCTGCCCAGGCACTCGGGGTGGCAGCACTCGTTGTTCTCGGTGCACGCCCGCTTCCCGCACGCGCTCGGGCACACTGTGGGGCAGAGGGCACAGGGCGGTTAGTCGGGCTGGGGCTGGGGCTGGGGCTGGACGGCCTCCTCCGGGCCTGGCCAGCATTCGGCTGGGTCATTCCCTCCCACCAGCACCAGATGGCTCCATTGCCCACCACCAAACCAATGGATCACTCGTGAAGTCCCCACGCCGAAAATCACTGGGCTCTGCATCCCACGTTACATGTGCAGTGACAGTAGTATGACAGACCACACTCCAAGTTTCAGCAAGGAGAGCCTGGTGAGAAGTCCCGCCTCGCCTGTGTACTCGCTATTGACCCTTTCTTTCCTCATCTATCACACGGGGTACTCACACCCACCTTAGACGGCATGCGGGCCGGCTTAGCGTGACTTTAAAAGGCACTACGCCCTCCTCCTTCTGCATCTTGAAGGTGCACCTAACTGAAAGTATCTTGAAAAGCCCTGGTGTGTGAATAGATACTCGATGATTGGAAGAACAACTGAACTGGAATATAGTAAGGACGACACCAGTCACGTTTACAAAATGCTTTGGGAAAGTTCTTACCCCACAAAAGGGATAATATCCACTTACTCATGCATCCTAACCTATTATATCACTGAGAAGCCCTCGTGTCTGATGGTTATTCTCAAATACAAGAAAACGGATGGGTAGGTAGAGTCTCTGAGCCCAGGGGACCACAGGACATCAGAAACGGTCTCCCTTTGCCCCTCTGTGCCACAGGTAAGTGAAAGCAGTGTCTGAAAACAAGAGATCCACAATTCACATCCCAAACAGATAAGCTGGCGTTTACTTCCGTAACAGTGCTGTACGGATCACACTCTGGGGCTGGGAGTCTCACTAGCCAATAAAGTGTAAATCCACAAAATGTAAAATCTGATTTGCATTAGACATTCCCTACTTTTCCTCTGAGTTGGAAAACAACACAAAATCACACACACACACACACACACATATATATATAATTGATTCTGGTGCGCATTTAGTGAAGATTCTATTCATAAGAATTCATTTCTAGAACTGACCTTACCAAGTCAAACTGACCTCTGGGAAGTTTGAACCAATTTACACTCACACCTGCTGTGTCCGGGAGATTCTGTTTCTGTTTCACTGCAAACAGGTGAATTTAAAACAGAAGTACAAATTGCCAGTTGTAAAAATAGTCATGAGGCTATCAAATACAGCACAGGAAATACAGTCAATACTATTGTAGTAACTATATATGGTACCAGGTGGGACACTAGGCTTATTGGGGTGAAAACTTCATAAGGTATATAAATGTCTAATCACTATGTTGTATACCTGAGACTAATATACTACATGTCAGCTGCAACTGAAAAAGTAAAAATAACTAAAAACAGATACCAGGACACTCAAATGAATACTGTCACCTCTGAAGAAATGAGACAAATTCTCATGATACTGTCAAGCTTACAAAAATATTGCAACTTTCTCCTTTGAAATCATCCTTTGGCAGATCATCACGGAAGATTAAATCGGACCAATATCTACTTGCAACAACCCTCGGCCCCCCCACCCCCGCCTCACTTACAACTTAAATAAAATGCTATAGAAACTGATGGGAAGCAGACACTACTATCACATAAATGTAGGACTAAACACTTAAAAGCATTTAAAAGAACAGGACAAAAAAATATTCACGGTGTACTTGCTTAGAATCAGTTATACCCAGATGCAAATGCTGGGCATTTCCAGTATGAGAAAAACAAACAAATACGTGACAAAGTGTCTGCAGATATATTTTGCATTCCATTTCCCTTTCCACCGGACTCTGGAGACTGACACTCCCCAAAGGGGTGTGTTACACCAAACTGCACAGGCCGGCACACAGTGTGGCCGGCGAACTAGGGTTTTGTGTCTGCGACGGGACCTACTTCGGAAGGAATGTCAGTCAAGCTTCAATTAGGAAAAGTCATCTTCTGTATAACTCAAAACAATTCCTCTTAACGGATCCCAACTCAGGGGGTTCCTTTACATGACCTGATGTAAACTGTGCACACACGCATTACCAAATACTCCGGGGGGGGGGGGAATAAAAGGGGCTGAGGACAGAAGGAGAAAGGACAGGTGACCTGTTTGCTAAAGGACAAACTCTGTAAATAAGAGGCCACTCCAGGGATGGAAGCCGGTGTGCTCTGGGCTGCGGCACAATTTGAGAGAATTCTGGACTGCGGGCAGGAGAATGCATGGAAGTCCGGGGTATTAGCGAGTCCTGGAGCCAGCCCCAGAAGCCTGCTGTAAATTTTGTCTCATCGCAATGTATATAAATATTATTAGTGTTCAGGACTATTAAGGGATTTCTTGAAAAGCCCCGGGCAGTGTGTCTCGCCAGCAGATGGATGGCTGCTCCACGTGAATGCCAAAACTTTAAATTTAGTACAGTTACCAAATTTCCAATTACGGAGCTGTGCGAGAAACGAAGGGAACCTCATCCCTGGCTCCATGAAAAAGGACGGTACCTGGCAGGATGAAAGGCATTTCTGCTTTTAAAAAGAAAAAGAAAATGGAAGCGACTGTAAGCTAACAAATATACAGGGGGCAAAGGTAAATTGATTTTGCCTGTGAAATCTTCCTGTGCACTGGAATTCTTACAACGACCAACAATAAAAACAAAAGCCTGTCTATACAGACGGAAAAGCAAATGACATGTCTCACATCTACCACCAGGAGGATTGGTTCGGGGGTCACAGTTACGTAAAAGCTCACTCTCTTCATTTGGGGGGACAGAAAGAAATATTCATATATATCAGCCTTTAATTCTCTCCCTCTCCGGAACCGTTGCATTGATTAAATTCTTTCTCAGGTTTTAAAAAAAACATTTGTTTTTGTTCTCACCAGTTAAGTTCTTTAACAATCTTTACTTCGGTGAAACCATGTTCAAAAGCATATGATATGGTGCTTTGCTGCAAGAGAAGATGGAGAATTCTACATCTTCACAGAAGAACACAAAATGGACAGGGCGACCACTTCGCCACATAATTTTTTTAAATGCAAATAATTGTATCCCAAATGATTTCTGAAGGACAGAACTAGTTCACAGATGTTCAAATGAGGTCAAACTTCTGAGTCAAAATCCAGACAAGTTTCAGGACATCTTGGTTATTTCTGGGTCACCCTGAGTGACACCACACTGTTCCATATAAAAAGAGGGACGCCTTGTCTAATTGGCACACATCATTACGCAAAAAGATGAACTGAGCAGCTCTTAACGCCAGGAAAGTGTACTTCAGCTTCCAAAGTGCACCAGGGAGGTAGATACAGGGGCCAGAGAAGTTTTACCGTTTTCTTGCTTTGCCAGGAAAGGAGTGGACTCCACCAGACACCATTGAGAGGAGAGGAGAGGGGAGGGACCCCACCTGGGTCAGCTCAACACCCAGGTGCACCCAAGGCTGTTGGCATTGCCCCCCAGAGGGCACTTAGCCACAGGTGCGGGAGTGAGAAAGGCTCCTTTGGACTGTTCCATCCGTCAGCCTTCTCGGCCAGGCCCCAGGCTACATCCTGCGGACAAGGAAGGTACAAGGCCGCCCAGCGCGCCCAGGGGCCCCACCCAGAGGACGAGCAATGGCAGTGCTGAGAGGAGCCAGCAAAGCCCAGCAAGGAGGGCTTTCCTTTCCAGGGGAAAGGACTGCCAGTCTACAGCTTGACAAGCCAACAGGAGCCAGCAGGTGCAGGGGGTGTCGGCAGGGCTGAAGGCCGGGGAGAGCGGGCAGAGAACCAGACTGGGCAAGGCCGCATGACTGAGGCTTGGGGGACTGGAGGGGGTGGGGGGGAAGAGGGTAAAGACAATGAAAGCCAAGGTATAGGGAGGCAACAAGGGCCTTTTCACCCACAAACAGGACTTTGGATCGCTCTGAAGAGGAAAGGGAAGCTATTTAAAGATTCCAAGCAGGGCGTCATGTGAGCCAGTGTGCATTTTCGAAGGACCACTCTGGCTGCTGAGTGGAAAACAGAAGGGAAGGGTGGCCCTGGGCCACCGTAGCCATCTCTGTGAGCCGGGATGGTGGCCCAGGTCGGGGGGCAGTGATGCAAATGGGGCAAGTGGGCAGATTCAAGATGCATCTGGAGAAGTAGGAAGAGGGTGTGGAAAGTGTGGCAAAAAAGGTTTCTGGGAGGGGTCGAGAAAGATGAGTTCAGTCTGAGATGTGCTGCTTTTGTGTACACCTCCAAATGGAAGAAAAATGAAACGCCCAGCGTGAAGCAGCATGGATGCAACCAGGGGGCTGAGCTGGCAGTGTCACAGGGTGTGGTCAGCAGACAGAGGGAAAGCGGACTGCCCGTGGGGGCAGGGAGATTTGAGGGGTGCCGAGAGGACCCTCCTTAAGAGATACACAAAGTTCAAAGAGAAGTAATGCTGATAATGTTTTTGTGGAATGTTTCTTCTAAGCCTCACATACATGGTACCAAAGACCTAAAGATGAAGAACTCGACCAAGGTTGGGCGCCCCTGCTTTCTCTTTGGTCATCACATCAACCGGAGTGAGGGAATAAAGAGAGTCCCGGCTGCGGGCTGCTGCTGAGGTCTCCATGACATGCTGCCTCTGGAGGTCCAGGCCGACCTTTCCAGCTCAGGAGGCCAGGCCAGTGAACCACGAACTTCCTGCCACGTGGTCGCAAGCTCCACTTTGGGCAGAAAGGATATCGCCTCTCCAGGAGCCGTGACTGACCACAGAGGAGCTCAGGCCAGGGAGCCCACAGCCAGCCCCAAGTGCTCCCACTTGGTGAAATAATGTTCAATCTGCCATCCCTTCGGTCCTCACGCACATACTGTCCCCGACCCAATCAGCCCAAGAGCAGGCATCGGGCAAAGGGGGCAGAGTGGGGAGGGGCACCCAAAGCTTCTCAGGTTAGGGCAGAGCTGCTATGTTTTATCACAGCTTATCAGAGTGGAGTTCCCGAAGTAAGTCAGCCAGGATGGACGAGCAGGCTTACATGAAAATGTTTAGACCCATGAAATAAAAGGGAAATAAACCTGGTACAATTATGTGTGAGCGTGTGTGTACACACAAACACACATTAACGCACAATTTTCTCAAAAGGCAGACAAGAAGAAATGTCAAGTTTCTTGATATCCTGACCAATGGTTAAGGGAAAATTGCCCAGAACCACTGTCTAGAAATCCCAGGTGAAGTTTTAAAACAACTTCCAAACAAACGGTAGCCATTATGCCCAATTCGTTCAGCATGGTGAAAGAAAGTTCAAATGGCATAAACGTATCGTAAATGTTCACAAAATGAAATCACATGGGCAACAATGTTTCTCTTCTCAATAACAAAAGCAAATACCTCCTGAGCTGGACAAAACATTCTGCAATAGTAGCCAGAGAAGATACATTTTAATTTTAGCATCCAAAGATACTGCAGTTCCTCTGTTGGAACCCAAAGTATTCAGTGTGTCATTGAAAAGTCATCAGGAGAACTAGACGTTCGGGAATGCACCCAGAGGCACACAGAAGGAACTAGAACGGAATTCTAGATGCCCACGGAAAGGCTGGTCAGTAACAGGAGTGGGCCACGGTTTGGGAACCTGTGAGCCTGTGAGTTTTTGAAAGTCCCCTGAAAGCTCTCGCTTCCTCCCAAGTTTAGGGTGTGGGAAGTAGCTCCTTCCTTGCAGCCTTGGAAGGGGTTTCAAGACTCAGTTTTGAGCAAACTTCCTTCCTAACGGAATGCCCCTAGACAAGGTATTGTCATGTTAACACAGGAACTTTCTGAAAGGCTGGGGTGTATGGGGAGGGGGCAAGAGTTTCCTACTTTCACTGCTCATCACTCCCCTCCATCAACTGTCATCTCCCACCTTCCACTCCGGCTGAGGTGACCCTGGGCGGCAGGACGGCTTCGGAACATGCCAGAACAGGCAGCCTCCTGCACGAAGCTCCCGGGACCATTAGATCTGCCTCCAGCGCATAAGCAACGAGTGGCCATGGTTTTCTTTCTCCTTTTCATCAAACCCCAGATTCTTAGAGTTGAAAGGAAGTATCTCATGCCTGTCCAAGACACTTCTCTACAAAAACCTAGCTGAGCCTTCAAGCAATGTTGAAGGGGGTTCATTAGCTTAGAGAAAGTGCTTCTCTGACCGCCAGAGTTCTTCTTTCCCCCCCTCGAGAACGCACTTTCTATAGTGTACTCTCCCGGGCCTCCTTCCGGCGTCTCATACTCAGGAGCCGTTGGCTGCTTTCTTGTGCAGCTCAAACGTTCAAGTACTCAGGCTCGATAGTCCAAGACGGCAACCCTGGCCTCCCTCCAAATGCCTCACTCAGTCACAGCTCATGTAACTTGCATGAAAACCACTGCTCCTTCATACCTGCCTGTCCGCAAACCACAGTGTGGCACACGAGGGGACTGAGAGGCCAGCGGTGGTCTTCCTCGACCAAGGTGGGGGTCTCCCTGAAGGATCTTCAAATAACTATTGTCATCACACTGAGCTAGCGCATTTGGAGCTTCTAATCGCCTCAAATTCCAGCCTTCTTTGTCGCAATTACCAGTTGAGTCTCTCCTGTATGAATGCAACTTGAGCCTGAATGCAGGGTTTTTTATTAGCAAAGTTAATAATCACTGAGCACTTTCCATCTTGTATACATTATTTAGCTTCCTAACAACGACATGGGGGTCTATATCATTGTCCGCATTTGCAGATGCCCAAATAGAGGCACGGAGATTTAATCATTGCCCAGGGCTATGAACTGTCCGAGGAAACAATGGTGAAGCCGTAAACCGGGGCTTCAGACTCAGCTCTGGCTCTGGGTCGCAGCCTGTTCCCCCACTGTGTTCCGACAGTGGCTGATGTTTCAGCCTGTCTCCGCCAGCTACAAGGAGAGGACGAGGGAGTTCTCCTCGTGCCACTTTTCTTTGTAAGCCTGCACCCATCAGGAAAAAAGTAAAGCACAAGTCCGGGCACCCTTTCCCCTCCCTGAAGTGCAGCACTTAGACAAATAGCACGGAACGTGACACTCTGGGAAAGGGTCCAGCATCCAGGTGATATGAAGGAGATAACCTGTGCCCACGAAGTCTTCTTTATTTAGTGACTTAGAGCAAATAGAACCTTCAAGGCCATTTTCCAGCCCAAATCGTCAGGTTTATCAGTAAGGGTCACTGCTAAGTTGAAAGCTGAAGCAGCAACTCGGGCCACGGAACTTAGGGGAAATTCTATGGAACCAATGCAATTATATAGAAATGACAGTGCTATCAGGAAGGCAGAACAACAAGACCCAGGGACCTGTTCCACCCAAATAAGGCTTACTCACGCGATTAGATAAGTACAGTTCACTGTCTTTACCAACTCATGTATCTCGGCAAGACAGAAAACTTGGTCATGGAGGAGAAGAAAAAACAGTCTGTGCCTTCCCCTTGGTCCGACACACAAACAACTATAATCAAGGGTCAGAGACATAAGCAGTTCCAAGGAAATCCTCACTGTCTAGAGCACAAGATAAGCCGAGGGGGTTGGGGAAACATTTCATACTGGCTGCTGAATACATCTGTGAACATTTCATTAATGAGCAAACGAAATAATCAGCTACAGGCAATGCCCATTGGATCACGTTAGTCGCCGGGCTCCAACAAGCAGGGCTGGGCAGAATAATTGAGAAAACAGAAAAAGAAAAAAGGCAACCGAAAAGCCAGAAGGAGGGAAGTTATCACAGCACCATTATTAAATAAAAATGTCAAGAGCTAATTAGTGAGAGTAAAGAAAGAGCAGCATTCATGCAAAAATACGAAGCGGGATTTCGGTTAACATCAAAAGCTAAGTAAGGGACAGAAGTCAGTGTCAGGGGGTCTTCCTCTCGCTGTAGATGTGTGATTTTTTTTTCCCCCTTCATTCACACATTTTTAAAAACAGCTTTATTGAGATATAATTCACACTCAATTCACCCAGTGGAAGTACACAAATTGGTGGTTTTTATAGTGTAGTCACCGAGGGTGCAATCACCCCAAAGAGAAACCCACTAGCCACCTCCCGGACCCCCATCCCCTCTCCAGCCTTTGGCAATTACTCAGCTATTTTCTGTCTCTACAGATTTGCCTCTTCTGGGCATTTCATGTAAGTGGAATCGTACAATACACGATCCTTTGTGCTTGGCTTCTGTCAGCAGAACGCTTTCAAGGTCCATCCATGTGGTGGCATGTGGCAGTATGTGTTTGCCTTGATTTTGGTTCTTAAATTTAGACGTCTGAGATCCACAGGTGGCAGAATTAGGCCTGTCAGCCATTCTAGTCACACGCCGTGATGAAGCCATAAGTCTACCAGTGGGAAGTTGGTGGAAAGGCCCATTTGGACGCCAGCATCTATTCACAGCCTAAATTTATTCTAAAGGAAGAAAGACTTGATACCTGCCAGATGAACTAAATTATGTCATTCGCTGATATGAGGAAAAAAGAGGAATAGCCACCTCAGCTGCGGGGGAAGGTCACCAAATCTGTGACCCTCCTACCTGCTGGGAAGATGGAGGATGAAATATGCGAATGAGCTTTATCTTTATAGACACACCAGGCAAAGGAAGTTGATTCTGCATCTCAGAACCATGAGGGAAAAGGAAAGGAATAAAGTTAGATTTGACGGTCTCACTCCTTTTATTCTTATAAAACAGAATATTCTTTTAAAACAAAACAAAATAATCTAATCTAATGTACTTTAAAATTGTCCCCAAATTCTTCCTTCTAAACTCATATTCAAAGCCTACATATAAACCTGGGAAAGGCAGACAAGTTGTAATGGGAGAGAAAGCAAGGCAGAGAGGGTGGGATACTTCAGAGGTCCAGATAGGACCGACCCTGCGTTAGGCAGCTGTGGTGAGGGCAGCCTGTGCCAGCTTCTTCACTGGGACACACAGAGCGTCTCTCATCCACAACTCACACCCCCTCCTCCATCCGTTTTTGTTTGTTTGTTTGGTTTTTTTTTTTTTTTTTTGGTTTTTTTTTAAATGTTTCTCAAAAAGGACGAGAGAAATCCCCGCAGAATGGGTGATTCTTCTGGGCCTCTTCCCCCATGTTGGGACCTCCAGGCATGACCAGATGAAGACACCAGCCACTTACTATTTTGCCTGTCATAGAGGCACACATGGGCAGGGTGGAAAAAATACTCTGTTTTCACGCACTTAAAAATTACTCCCAGTTATTTTAAATTTGGAACTGTTTGTATATTCCTTATAAGTTTATAAAACTCACACTGTCCCTCCATGACTAACTAAAGTGGAATTGAGAGAGTATTCTATATTTATAACTTGTCTGCTGGTTCGTGCTTACAGCCCTATTTCCACTCTCTGTTACTGTACACAGAGTTATGTGAGGTATTGTGGGCTCCTAAACTTTGCTGATTTCCTAACAAGGCAGGCCTGTGTCCCGGAGGGACAAATTGGGGGCTGTTTCGTCCAAGTGAAGGCCAAGCTCAGAGGGAGAGGCCTCTGGCTTTGTGGTTTTGGCTGCATCTCTGCAAACCGGTGTTTGGGCCCATTTCTGGGCAATTACATGCCTTACTGGTGTTGACCAAAGTATCAATGCCACCGATAGAGATTGCTTAGTGCACGTCTCCATCGGGAGTGCCATGCTATCCAGCTGTGGCTGCCTACGTCACTTCTGCCTATTTATTTGGGTAGAAATTGTTAGTCCCAAAAATGCAATGTTTCCACAACCCACGCGAAAGCCCCTTTCCACATATATCATAAACACGTATGTCAACATAAATTAAATGAATTAACTGATAGTTGCAGGAAAACTACTATTTAGAGACCAGAAGATAATGTTTGGGATACAGTTTAATCAACAACAGAACTGGTAACCAGGAGACAGTGAGCCACGGAGGAGGCACCCCGGGGTAGATTGTTCCAGGGGGCGGGGAAGTGAGATGTGTGCAAATACACCTGCAGAGACGTCTGCTGAAGCCTCTTTACAGTTGTTGATCAAACAATGAAGAACGCTCTTCCAAAGCTGTCTCATCGAGGACACACACTCGTTGATGACCTCACAATTTTGCCAAGTCCTTTTGGAATCCTCTTCTGAAAAATGCTCCTAAAGACCAAAGCACATTCTTTGCGACAGCCCCAAGAGTGGCACATCTTTGTAAAATGAAGGAAAAAAAATGGCCTGTAGTCCCGTTTTTTCTCTCTTGTCTAATGCCAGAAGGGGAGATAGAGATTTCATCTCAAATTCTGTAGCTGCTAGTGAGATCGGGGTTCCACCCTCCCCCTTCATTTCTGGGCCATATCAGTACCTCTTAAGTGTCTCTTAATGTCTCTGATCCATTTTCTTCTTGGGCGCTTAGGCCTTTACTATATATTTAAATTTGTTTGAGCCCTTGAAGATGACTATGCCTTTTAAACATAGCATTGTGCCTTGGAAGTATTTGTTTTCGGTGGCTTGAGAGAAAAATGCCTCCCTCCACCCCCCACACCTTCCTTTGAGTAATTAAGGAGAAGCATGAAGAGCAGAATACAGATGGCAGTCCTTTATTATCTCTCCCCAACTTGCCTGGTCATCTCACCTTTGATCTTGTTACTTCCTAAGGGCACACTTTCGGACTTGTAAACATCTGTTTTAGAGTATCCATGATGCTAGAACGCCACCTTATCTTTTCCATTAGTTACTCTGATTGCTGCCCCCATTTCCTGAAGTGAAAGTGTTTTTTACTACTGTGGAGAAACCACAAAAGATCCTCTAGTCTTTCAAAGTACAGTAACTTCTCTTATCAGGAAAGAAGGAAGAACTGTCCCAGATGGTCACACATGCTGATGAAGAGAACTACCACACAAATCTTACGAGAAGCAGTTTGTGCAGAACTGGACCGCAGAACACTGACTCGCACGAAAATTCAATATATTTAATCTGTTTGCTGATTCACAAGTGTCCCGGAAAAACACACAAACGTTAAAAAAAAAAACCACAAAAAAACAAAAACAAAAACACCCGAAACACAATTTGCCATTCTCATAGAATACTGTTGGTTCATATTTTATTTTGTTAGTTCTATTTTGGAGGTTGAGGTGGGGCAGTGTATTTGATCCAGGTGTTATCCACCTCGCCAGAATGCATTCAAAGTGCTCAAATCCTATCTTAATACAAACGCAAACATTTGAAAACTATAATTTCCTTAATTGCAACTAGGAAAACCCTGACTCTATACTTTGGAAAGGCTGACCATACGATCCAAAGTTTAAGGCTTCCCCCACCGCCCTTTTAAACCCTAATTATTGAGGGGTTTTTGGTTATTGTTTGTTTTTGTAAATGATAAATAAAAACGGGTTCAAATGACATGCCGACCCAAGCATCTCAGGTGTAAAATGCTAGTTGGAAGAGTGTGTTTCAGCTGTAACCGTCCAATGGAGATGGGCTCACAGGTACTTTGTGCTTAATCACTTAGGAAACATCTGAGAGTAAACTTTTACTGGATCTCTGAACTGTCAAATATCTAGTGTCATTTCCGGCTTCAGGTATTCAGTTTTTATCCCTAGTACTTACGCAAATTATAGGGAATGAGATTAAAGGGAAAGCGATGCTGGCAGGCCCACCAACAACATCACTTCCGGGTCTAAGGACGCTGAACATGAAGCAAAACGAGACAAAGCCTATTGTTGGCTCTGAAAAGTAGGCTAGACAGATTCAAGGGCTGTCCTTCAGACAATGCCACACTGAGCCGGGTTTGTGCTGGGAGATACAGCTGGGTTTCTCTCCGCTTCCTGTTTGAGCAACCATTCCCTCATCTTTGAATTGCTTCCCAAACAGTATCTGCTAGATCCTACAGCCCCATTTTCAGGGCTCACAGGAATCTGCCTTGAAAGATGGAAGAACTTAACACATAGGCAAGAACTTTAGGAAAAAACAAGCAGGGCAGCTTTACCCTGCAAAACAAAAGTGAGGCCCCAAACTTGGAACGCACAGCAAGGAGCACCCTTCCATTCTATCCTTGGTCTAAAGACGGAAGCAGTGTGCACACAGAAAGTTCATAAACCCAAAGGGGTCCGATTGCACTGAAGGTCCAGCCTGCGTGCCCCTGCGGCCACGTGGATGGCATACCACGAAAGTGTGTAAGGTTGACTTGCTAAATGAAGGGACAGCCACTTTTAGAACACATGGCTGTGCTTCCCAAGTCAGCTTCTTAACCCTTTCACCGTAGAACCCCAACTAGCCAAGTCACATAAATCCATGAATGAATGAATGAATGAATGAATGAAAATTTTTAAAAGGGAGGCTCTGAAGTATAAATCTTTTCTTCAAAAATCTTATCCAAAATCCTAGACTTGAATAAACTGAGAACAAGTATCTGAACATGTGAAAGAGTTATCTTTTTTTTTTCTTCCTTCAAAGGACTAAGCTGTGTAGCAGCTCCCCTGAATTTCATGTCAAAACAACTGTTGTGCTGTGCATCCTAACCCCCCAGCAGAGGGCCTGGGAGGCCCAGCACAACATCCCTCAGGAGGTGTTTGTGTTTGACTCCCAGAGAGAACAAGTCCTGGCAAGTGACAAAAAAAGAACATGTTTTGCAAACAATCAGAGTGACCTGAAACCCAGGGTAAAGACTGAAGTCAGTGTTGTTTGTTCGTTCGGGGCAGCTCGGCAGCTCCAGCCAGGCTCTGTGCAATGCTTGTTCAGTGGAGAGGGAGGCAAACAGGTTCTGGGTTTCCCGTTCCCCCAGGAGGACCTCTCACCGAAGGCCCACTCCCCACCCGTCTGGGCTCATTGCTTTGTGGTGCTTCACTGCTGAGCCTGGAGCAGCTTTTGACAGAAGATCAATGCCCAAAGCAACGCCTCATCCTGTTCCGGAGCTGCAAGCAACCCAAGAAGTTGGCCGCCATTTGAATGGCCTCCTCTGCATTTGGCAGATAAAGAAAGTGACGCTCGGAGGGCTGAAAGTCACACCATGCACAGGGGAGCTGGGCCCAGCACGCAGGTCACCTGAACCCCGAGCCCAGGGCTCCTGTCACATCGGATGTGACGTTCCCATGCCCCCACAAAGAGAAACGTCTGTCCACCTTGAAAGCACATGACCCTTTTGATAAACAACCCACAAATCCCCGATACTGTTGGCCATTTCAAAATTGATTTCCCCCTAGTTTCCGATTCTGAAGCTGCCTACTCAAGGTCACTTCTACCCAGCTGCACTTGTGCCCCAGGCCACAAACTTACTTCTCCCAGGCTAAGTAACACCATTAAACGTTAAACGCATGTGCACTCCCACTGCACTCTCCTACCCCCATCTAAATGACAGCACCTAAACTTTCCCCCAAGCCCAGTTTCTCCTGCCGCACCAACCGCGTCTTCTTAAACGCACATTCGCGGCCCACGCTAGACGCCTGCGGGGGCACTGGGTAGATCGTGAACCTGTTACTCCATCCTCCTGCCCTCCACGCCGCATGCCCACAATTCCTCTGGCCCCAGCCCCTGTGCTTTGAAATTTCTAAACCCCACTACAGGAAGTGCCTCAGGGCTCTTAATAAGCTCAGTCATGCTCCAAATATCCGTTTCACCCACGAGGTACTGTACACAGCGATTCCAACTGCAGCACACACGTAAGGCAAAGATGACCTTCTGTCAAGACTCCAAATTTGGAATTCCTAAAAAGGCCATTTTTAATCACGTTCACTAACACACCTGTGCACCCCCAACAGTCTGGGGTTGAGCGGACACCTCGGTAATAGTATCCGCATACACACGTGGGACACAACAACGGGGGATTAAGAAATTGCCTTTCAGATCACTGTGACCACAGAGGGTACATATTGCAACTCTCCTTCCCTGGAACTTGCAAAACTTTACAGGAAATCCTCCACCACCTACATAGAAAACCCACAGCCAGAAAAATGAAGTGTAAACACTTTATATTAAATTAGCCAGGTGTTTAAAAAAAACTACATTACCCCAATCCAATATTTTCAGATCCTGGCTTTCTTTCAAGTCTCCCGGTGCCTGTGCAAGCAGACACGCAGCCGACACGTGTCTTTGCCTCTTTGTAAGGGGGCATGTTTTGCCTTTTTTAATGAACACAAACAGTCAGCAAATGAGTACACATCTAAAGCAGGCAGGAGAAAGCAGCCAGTGATTCCGTGTCTTTTATCCGGGGTTCCCCTCCTCAGTCTTTACCTCGGACGCCGACGGTCATCAAGACTATAAATCTATTTATCTAAAGATAAATCATTAATTCCGTCCGAAACTTACTGGAGATGTCTTTGAAAAAAAAGATCAATGAAAATGAAAAAACAGAAAGAACGGGAAACAATGTTGACGCATCTCAGCTTACCGGTTAACACACATCAATCCATGATGGTGAAATATTCTACGTAAAAAAATCTATCTGCCCGTGAATATTTCTATGTACCCCAATCCTGCCCGCTAGGCAGTTTTGCTTCTGGACACACGTTCCCCGAGGTGGTCCCTGGACACGCTGGGCTTGCCCTCAGGGAGGAGGGAGACCAAGGACAGGCCGTAGATGCCTCTGCACACACAGTGTTAAAAATATATTAAAAAGCAAACAAAACGACCAGCCTAGAAGTCACGCTGGCAAAATTGAAAACAACAATTTAGGAACAGCCTACACCCATTTAGGTGCCAGCGAGTGTGGTCCCATTTTTAAGGGCCCAAGTCATGTGTGTCTGTCTGTCTACTTTTAAATAAAACTAGTGTTTGGGAGGGAGAGTCAGTGTTTAAAATTTTGAGATGCTTAAATTCCTCATCTCTTCTGCAGACACGGCAGGAGAGACTAGGCAGCGTTCAGATCAAAGAACGTGGGCTCTGGGTTTAGACCGAAGTGAGTTTATTCCCCAGCTTTGTCATTTATTGGCGACGATGTGACAAAGGGACTCAGTTTCTTCAGTGTACATGTAAGAGAATACCACCTCGTGCTATTGGTACAAGATCAATGTGGTAAACCACATAACTGGATGGAGTCATTTTCCTGGCGTGTTGTCACTCTGTTGCAAATATCACCTGTTATTATTTGATCCCTAGACTGGACTTTGAAGGTCCTCGGGTTCGAGTCCTGGCTCTGCCCAGACTGTTGCCCGGATCTGCCTGCTCAGCTGGTAGCACACAGGGTAGGAGAGGTAACTCATCTCACACTGTGATCCCCCGCCTCCCCCACCCCCCCAGCTCCATCGAATCCCCTGGTGACGCTTAATGGGCCATGATGTGCTAGGAAGGGTGGAGGGAGAGACCAGGAGCTGTGTCTCCAATAGGTTTCATATATTGGGGATCCACACAAGATTTCCTTTTGGGCAGTGGGGGTGTGGGTGGGGGAGAGAATTACGTGGCGAAGAAAGGGAAAAAAAGAAAACCAAGAGACGGGATTCTAAAATATTTCAAATTTCATCTCTGCTCCAACAAACAGAAACAGTATAAATGTCAGATGAGCCTGGCATTCTAACTCCAGCGTTTTAGCGCTCTTCTTACACCCATTTGTTCTGAAATAATCTTCATTCAATGCAACGACGTACCTGATACCACCTCATTTGAAGGTTCACTGTAGTTTCTATTGCTATTTTGAAGGGTCCTTGAGATGAGGACAAACTGGGAGGTGGGGGGATCTGTTGAGAGCGGGGGGCTGATTAAACTTTCTAAAGCCCACCAAGAAAGCTTTCACAAGCATGGAAGTTAAACCATCCACTTCCATCAGGCAGTACGCTCTTTTTAGACAAGAAAAAGAATGTTCTATTTCAAAGGACTTCACTTAGCTCTTAAAAAAACAACAACTCCCAATACAATTTGCTCCTAAACACTTTGTCCAACGTTTATATGGGTTGGATGAAGACACTGGCCATAGCAATGAGATGTACATGCCCCTTTCTCTATAGAAATGAAGAAATGCCCTACAAGCAATAAAGAAAGAGGTGAAGAAGCATCTCCTTTATAGTTCATTGCCGAGCTGAGATGAAGGCAGGTGGAGGGAGGGGATGACGTCGTGATGCCAGATTAGGGACAGTCATCACCAATCATCACTACTCAAATAAGTAGGCAGTGCTAAGTAATACTACTTTCCACTGTCAGGTTCAGAGGCTACTCATATTTAGGGGTTCTACGGGAACCCCTTGGAGGCTTGCTTAAGAGCTGAGTAAACATATCTGCCATTATGATTTTCTAGGTCCTGGGAATCTCTTTCCAGACCAAGAACACGCACAGGCGCCCGGGCCGTTCCTTGCATGGAGATGGGAAGGACGGCCAGCTGGCCGGAGCACCCGTCAGACTGACCGCTCAGTTCCCACATACCTTCACCACCCTATCTAGGACCCACTGCTTTTGCTTCCCAAAAACCACCCTGGGGACCAGTGCCACAGGGACATTCCTTCATCGGGACGCCGTCACTCTAGGCTACTGCAATGGGAAGGGGAATGCCAGGGGCATGCAGACCCTCGGACCATCCCTCTCTGGGCCTGTGGCAAGGAAGAGATAGTTGCTCACCCACGTAAAGAGGATTTTGTCATTTCTTGGGACGCAGCTATGAGTCTGTACTCCAGGTTACTAAAAAGCTGCAGAGGGGGGAGATGATTTTACTGAATCATGAAGGGGATACACAAACACACACACAAACAACCAAACGACCACCTTTCGCCCTCCTGGCCCCTGCTCCAAGGGCACTGGCTTCTTTCTCTTTCTTGAAGGAGGCAGGCCCTTTCGTGACTCTGGGGCTTCACAGATCCTGGTCCTTCTCCCTGCTTTGCGTTCTTCCCACGCTCAACCTGCCTCCCCAGCCTGCTGAGCTGGGTCTGGCTGTCTTCACCCCCAAAAGGCCGCTCCTGACCATCATCTCTGGGAAGGAGCCATTCCTGCTGCTTCATCCTTTTATGTCTCATCATCCTCTTCATCTCCTTCAAAGCATTGACTGCATTTACAATCAAAGACATTATTATCATTATTATTATTATTATTTTGCCAGGGGCTAGAAGGAAAGGGGAACGTGAGGTTCATGTTTAACGGGTGCGACGTTTCCGTTTGACAAAGATGAGAAGAGTTCTGGAGACATATGGTGGTGACAGCTGCACAAAAATGTAAATGTGCAGATGTCACTGACCTGTACACTGAAACCATAGTTAAGATGGTAAATTTTATTGCATACGTATTTTACCACAATTGGGGGGGGGGGAAACTAGTGGACACTGCACTGGGGCAGGAATCCGTGTTTTCTCGTCACTGAGTTCCCAGGGCCGCACCCAGAACCGGGCCCATCGCAGGTATTCAGTGTGTGAGTTCAGTGACACATGACATATCCCTGTTTCCTACTCATCTGTAAACCCCTCGAGGGCAGGGACACTGTTTCTTATTTTTATTTGCCTCACAGCTTCCTTACTACTGCCTTCCACACAGTACAATCGGGTGCTAATTTAAGCCTGGGCTACTATTTATGCAAACTTTCCAAAGGCCATTGAATTGGAGATAAAATGTATGTGTGGGGTACATGTGTAGGCACACGCACTTTTTACTATATCTCAGCTTTTGCCCTGGGTGCCAGGAATCCAGAGGAATCCAGTGTCCTCTGCTGCCATGTGGGTGTCCTGCTAACTCGGCCATTCAGGTCCTGTGTCATCCAGGCTCTTTTTGGTTCGTTTTTTAAATTGAAATCTGCCTCAAATGCTCTTTGGCACTAGACAAAGTATAAATTGAAAGCAAACAATTAAGTAACAGAAGGCAGTTTCCTTCAGGGTAAGTACTTTCCCAGGTTGTGATAGCGAATTATTAAATACAAAACAATGATAACAAGAGTAGTATGAAAAAAAACTACTCTCCTCGCCCCCTCCTAAAAGAGGGGAAAATGACAAAAATCAGAGAAGCCACTCTGAGGTGACAAGGAATAAAATGAACCATAGTTGTCTGGCTTCATTTCTGGGCTGGTTTTCCCCGAGAATCACCGAAAGAAACCATATGACCTACCACCACGCCTCCATCTTCCCTCAGATGATACTTGCTTCGGGGCAAACTGAAATTTTTTAATGAAAACAACTCTCTCTCTTTCAAGGGCTTGATATAGACAAAAGCTGTAGGTACTAGGGAATGGGGGGAAAAATGAGTTTGCTGTCATCAGTGCTAAGGTACCTTCCACACAGGTCACTCGTCCTTACATGTGCTAAGAGCTCAGCCTGCATGGCCTAACTTAATCTCCACAGCTGGGACAAGGAGAAACTACTCCTTTCCCACCTTCCGAACTGCAGCCTGAGACACAGAGAGGGGCTTGCCCAGAGTCACACAGCTTGAAGGAGGCAACCCAAGGGCCCTTGCACAAGTATGCTACAGTGTACCTGTACCTGCCACAGAATTTTCTAGCGTCGTTTTCAGAAGCCACTCTCATAGAAAGGAATCAGCATTCTTTCCCTGTGAGGAGAGTGAGGACCCAATAGGCTGTGATGAGACATGAGCTGATAAGCAGAAGACAAAAATACTCAACAGTTACGGCTCAGCCTAAGACCACTGAGGCTCATTTATCTGCCTTAAAGGTCTGTCAGGGCCATTTGGGGCCACTCCAAAGGACCAAAACGTGATGAATTTGGCTATATAAAAAAGGGGGAACTTTACCACTGTGCTTAACCGAACTGCAAAATATTTCTCCATGATTTCTACGTTAAATGTCATAATTCACACAAATTAAGAGAGCACAGAATTAGTTCCACACCCAAACACAGTGTTAAATATTAATGACAATGGCTTTGGGAAAAAAATACAAACAGCTCTTCTTTTAGTAAGTTGTTATGGATTTAATATTCGTTCATTTTACACCTGACTGCACCTGTCTGGGACCCCAGATGCTGTGAGGGCTGAAAGAAATAACCAAGGCTTCTGTAGCCAGGTCAGACAGAAGATGAGATGTACGCACAGGTAATGATTCAAGGGAAAGATTCATGTCATAAAAGATACACATCAGGATAAAAATTTTGCGGATGAGATACCACTGAAAGGAAAGGTGTGAGCAAAACAGGAGTAGCTGAGTAGGGACACTGGGGGGGGGGGCGGGTTTCTCAAATTTTTCAACAGAAAATTAAAACCTGCCATCTTTATTCATCTGTAACTTAAAATCCTTTAAAAAATAACCTCCGTGCATATTTACCTTTAAGAAAGATTTTAATTAAACAAATCAAATTTGTTTAAAATCACAGGAGGAGGTCCACAAAAGAGGCTGCTGTGGGGGTCCAAAGATAACGCCTATGGGTCATCTACTGCTCAAGTTGTTTAGAATGAGCTAATTATCCGCCCCCCCCCTCAGGAAATTTAAAACCATCTTACAATTCTTCCATTAAATTTAAAAAATAAACAAACAAATCTCCATTGTCAGAGGCGCCATTGGTGTCTGCCTCCTTGTCTTCTAGTCACAAAAGGAGAGGAGTGGTCAAGAACACTTACTGGTCAGTATTTCATGCATTTAAAAAAAAAAAAAAAAAGTGTAGCAATGCTGCTTGGCCAGACAGAGTGAAAAACAAAAACCTCAGCCATTTGTTTAAACAAACTCACAAAAACAAAACCACTTCCGCAACATACCCAGTGAATTCTAAAAAGGATCCCATGTTTAATGTGATTTCTAAAACTTTTTCACTAATTAGACGCAGCACGATGGGACCCAGCAAACGGACATCACCCCTTTCTCCTGCTTATCTATTTCTGGTTTCGTTCAGCTGCTCAAATCCCCGACAGCCCTGCCTCTCATCCCAACAGGAAAATTTCATGGCTCCCGAAGGTCTGAGTCAGACCAGAAAGCTCATGAATATTCTGATTTTCTGGAGCTGATGCAAGGAAATCACTATAATTGATGACCAGACACAGTCACCTACCAAATGTCTGGTCCCCAGAACTACTCCAGGGAAAGGATATATCAAAAGTTCGAGTTGCATTTTCAAAGTTATTAACAAGAAGTCTATTTCGGAATTTTAAGATGAGGTTTAGTTTTTCAGCCTTTCTTCTTCCCAACACATTGTCTTTGCACACTGGAATCTCCCTTAAACTCCTTCCTTCGCTTTTAATGAAAGTTGCACTAACGAAAGTAAATAGAAAGTAAACTGAAGAGAAACACGCGACACGGAAAGAAATGACTGCGCTGCAGATTTAAATGAGGGTCTGTATTGACGGGGTGCCAGGAAACTAGGCGAGTACGTGTGCCTGCGTGGCAGCGGCAGGGGAGCGCGACAGGGGCGTCTTCCCGTGGACGGCGCGAGCGGCCACGGCTGTTCTGACGTGGTTCGGGGCTAACGCGGACCACGTGAGGGACTGGGCGTCAGCTCCGAACAATAGACCGAGTCCGACTTGAGAATGCACGCCCTTCGTCCATGTTAATTTTTTCCCCCATTTAGCAAACACGTTTACATCGTTTACTTTCATTTTAAATCGTGCACCGCTTCTAAGTACATGAGCAGCGGACGCGGTGAGCCACGCAAGTTCTCTACCCCGCGAGCCACCGCCTCCAGGAACGTGGCAACAACCGCGCCAGACTCCGGGGTTGTTGGAACACCCTCCTCCTGCAACTTTAGGACAGCTGTTCTTTTTATTGTTTTTTTTTTTTAATTTTTTTTTTTTTTTTTTTTGCGGAACTCGATTTCCGTTAAGCGGAACTAGAGTTGGTAGTGAAATAGTTCAGGAGGACTTCCTTTCCCCAGGAAAATGCATTATGGACACTCAGGAAATCCAAGCCCTCCACGTCCAGTCCCAAGGGAGGCAGCGTGGCTTTTGGCACCGGGGGATGGAGGCCCCTCCCGCCTCCCAAATACCGAAACCACGTTGTCGTGGAGAAACTTTAACCGCCAAGAAGTTTAGACGACACGATCGGAGACGAATGAACAATCGTTTATGCGTTTTCAATGGCGGGGATTAAAAAATTAGAACGCAAAAGAAGAAATTTGGGGTTGTTCATGTGTTCCAAAACCCGAACGCCACGCCCGGCCGCTCCCTTTTCCGTCCAGTCGAAGCACGTGGTGTCCGGAGACCACGTGACGTGGCGGCGGGCGGGGCCAGGGCGCAGTCACGTGGCAGGGGCCTCCCTCCGCGGGAGCGCGCACGCCCAGCCCCGCCCCGCCTCCGCCCGCTGGAGCCTGAGTTGGCGCTGCCGAGGCTCCAGGCGGCGTGGCAGCTCCAGGTCCACAGTCGCATGTGCAGTCATTTTAATGGATGCATCGGAATGTATTCCAACATGGGGGTCTAGAGAGAACACGCGAATAAATGTTCACGGGTCTCGCTCTGCTTTGCCGCCAACTTTAAAACCTCCGTCGAGAAATTGCAAACACGAAAGAACTTTAGGGCAGGGTTTCGTGAATTCTACACAGTTAAAAGCCACATATATTTCGCATCCGAACTAATTCAGAGCCCTCCATTGTACCGTCAAAATTCCTACTTGCTGCGGCAAACGTGAGGGCCCTGACAGGGTAACCCATCGAGTATCCACGGTTTGAAGTGTGGAGGTTTTTTTTTTCTTTTCTTTATATAACAGTTACATTTCAAACTCCTGAAATTTAATCTGTGAGTTGTTCCAAATCTGAGTGAGGAGCAATAAGGCCCCCAGGAAGCTTAGTGCACCTACTGTGATCTTGTCAGAGAGTGATGAGAAAATTACAAACTGGGATGGATTGCAGGATATTAAAAAATGTAGCCATTCACAGTTCTATCAAACAGATACCGGGTCTTTGATAAAATATACTTGAAGAGTATAAATACTTTTCCATTCTTTGAAGGTATAAGTAAAAAGGATATAAAAGATCACCTAGGTAGGATTAAAGAATAAAATAGCATAATTAAAAAAGAACTCTCTTTCAAAGTAAAGAGTAATTTTAATCTTTTAGTGATGGAGAATTCAAAATAATGATTTCCTCTCAGGAATTTGATTTGGGGCTGCTGAAATTTAATTAAATGGGGGGGGAAGAGCCTCCCCTCCAAATTGTTTGCTGTATCAGTAACAGTGATATTCTAAAAGAAGGAAACTATCTTGATCACTCCTTTCAATTACAACTTAAAAAGCTGAGAGATACAATTTCATACTGTTAATTAAATTTCTTATGGTGTCATAATCCTTCTGAAGACATACAAACATTCAGGGCTGAGTTCACAGTCAGTCCTCCAAGCGGGTTCTCTTGAGTCCTCAAGCAAGACACTTGCCACCAAGATCAAAACTAACGGGACTTTATTTTTTGGGGGGGAGGGCAGTTGCAATCTCCTCGCTTCTCCTTCACCTCCTCTGAAGGGAAGAATGGCAATGACATTTCAAATAACATTCATATTTGAGATTTCTTAGGCTTCTGCATATTTTTCTGTGGCCTGTCATTCATAACTGTCCTCCCAGAGAGCGTGGAGCTGGCACTACTATTGAAAAAGTTTTATGTCCCTCATTTTAAAAATACGTCAAGTAGAATGCCAGTTACTAAGTGTAGACAACAGAAGTAGAGAAATCACCATTTGGCAACCACCATCGTAGTGGATGTTAAAATTAGTAGCGGGGAAGTATAACAAGGAACCGTGTGAAGAGGACAGTTCATCCTGAACATGTTTCCTAATTACAAAGGGAAGAACAGTCATGAGGAAGGAACATGCAGAGGCCACAGTAACTAAGCGATCAAAGTTAACGTCATCAGAAATAAACACGTGGGCATCGTGTGTCCCCTGCTAAGGGCACAGTTGTGATTTTCCCACTAAAAGGAACCTGAATTTAGTCATGAGGAAGCACAAACTCAATTTCAAGAACTTTCTACAAAATAACTGATCTGTGCTCCTTGAAAGTGTGAAGGTAGTCAGTGACTAAGGAAGACAGAAGAAAAAGTCCCAGATGCCAAGAAACTGAAGAGATGCTGACAAAGGTGGGTGCTGCCTCGGTGGGAACATTTCAGGTTTGACAACTGTATGATGGTTAGGAAAGATGTTAACCTTTGGGGAAGTCAGGGGAATGGGAAGGGTGGCGAGGAACTCTTGGTACTTGCTGTAACTTTCTTTGCAGGTCTAACCTTATTTCAAATGTAAAAGTTAAAAAAAACACATTATTTAAAAGTTCATAAAGGGGAGTGGGGGAAGCAACTTATAGTATGCTCATCAACTAAACTGAAAGAGAGACTCTTGAGCTGTCAGGATACATGCCAATCAATCATTGGTAAACTCCAAGACCTCACTTTGAATGATAGATTTACCTGCGCGCCTACCACCTGAACCAGAGTTACTAACAGCGCCACCCCCCACGACAAACTCATGACAGTTTCATAATGTTTGTTTCATAAATAATTTGGAGATAAGGCAAATCTGTGCTTTTTACGGATGATTTCCAGAGAAATACTGTTGCTGGCGGCTAATCAGGTTGACAGAGAACCGACCATGCCTGTGGAGGACCCTTTCCATTTTGACACATTGCCTGACACTTAGTTTATTGCCGATTTATCCTCCAGTGGGGTGGAAGTGGGAAGATGGTTGAGGAATGCAAAGAGAAACAGTCAACAAAATGGACAACAGGAAACTGCATGCAGTTCTCCTGGATCCTTATAACAACTCTCTGTCTTTAGGCTTGAAATGTAGTGAGAACCGTATTTTTCTGACTTTGTCATCTGCTACAGATCATATAGGCTCCTGCTCTCTTCCTGTTATGTGTAAAAGAGACCAAATTCTCTCAACAGCAAGTATCTCCACTGCAGTAGCAGCAATTCCCTGGCATTGGAAGCCCTACCTACAGTTTCCTGATTCACCACTATGTGGTAGCGAAGGCAATCAAAAGAGTTGGCCAGGGCTGCACTACACTCTCACCTGAAAAGCCTGATCTACCTTTTTTCCAGCTACAGGCCTCCAATGAATTGATCCTCGTTGGGGAATAATGGAAAATTGAGGCCAAAAACGAGTGTGCAAAGGCTAGCCTTTTTACTTCGGTGTTCCCAGCATGGTTGGTGCGTGCAACAGAAGAGAATTCTGAAATCTGGGAGGCACAGCGCCTCAGACACATGTACCACGTAGCATGACCCAAAGGCAAGGAGTGAGGTCCCACTGAGCAAGCCCCCGCCCCACACCGGGAACCGGGAACCGTGCTGATGAAATCTGACCAAGCTCCTTCCTTAAGGACAGGAGACTCAGGCTTGAAGACGCATGTGACTTGGGCAGGGTCAGAGAGCACCAGCCAGGTCGTGAAGCGCGGACTCCGCTTGGCCCCCCTCCAGTATCCAGACTCCATTTTAACTATGTTGCCCCCCCAAATTAACATAAAGTTCCCTTGTAAGGGCTACAACACCTGACAGGTGTTTGTTCACTGGAGTCGAGAGTGGAAGGCTGGTGTCCCCACAGGGAGGGAGGGAGAGCCAGGAAGGTGGCAGTAAGAGCAGGGGAGGGGGGAGCATCCCTACCAGGCTGATGAGGAATATTTATCTGAAAGTGAGGCACAAGGGGCCCTTGTGCGATACTGTGTCATTGAGCGAGGTGCTGAGGGCGGGCCTAGGACACAGCATTGGGACGGCGTGGTCCGGAAATGATTCTGACCACTGGGTTAGGCTGCAATGTGGATAAACGTGTTCTATTCATTTTAATGATTCCAGCAACTGTCATTGTGTGTGTGTGTGTGTGTGTGTGTGTGTGTGTGAGAGAGAGAGAGAGAGAGAGAGAGAGAGACTGAAAGACTGAGACAGACAGACATGGATGGAGAGACAGAAAAGTAAAAGAAAAAATTATGTGAATTCAACTCTCCAGCAAATGCACGTTTCTGGGGTAGACAGCCAAGGACCAGAAGGAAGCTAGATTTCCCTCCACACAATTCTAACAAGCTTGGAAATCTGTTTTCAAAGTACTCGGAGCAAAGAGGAAGCAGCCACTAATCACCTACAGAGCAGCCGATAGGCACAGCTTTCTGTCTTACTGCAATAAGTCTATTAACCAGACACACAGACATAAAAATGATAAAACCAGACCATCAGAGCACAATAAGCCCTCGAAATCTTCAGTCTGGGGCAAACTGCTTCCCACAAGGCCTTGGGGCTACCAATGTATTATGCATAATACAACAATTTATACTCACTGATGGCTCGGAGTCGGCCAGAAATGATTAAATTATATTCACTAGAGTAAGAAGCAAAGAAGTACATAATCTACGTGGAAAAGATTTCCGGCACGATAGGGTCCAAAAACAGGGGTGGGAGTCTCAGCCATTCCCCAGGCTTCCCTGTACTTCTGTTTGCTCTTGCTTGCATTTCACTCTCCAGCACCTTCGAGGCTCGTCTGAGATGCAAGGTTCCTGCAGTCACAGAGTTTACAATGTAGCATCAAAGACACTCTGGTCCCAGATTTCTACCAGGACAGCTTGCGCAAGTGTTTGGGCTTTTGTACCCAGCGCTACGTACTGACTCTGAAAGTGGTTTTGACTTATGTTTGGATATGAGCAACTGAACTTGGCATCTTCAATCATACAGTTAGGAATCAAGGAGGAGCCAATAGTCTTAAGAACCGGTACCCACAAGCAAGCCATGCGGTTTGGTCCACAGAGAAATATAACAACAGGCGAGGCCAACAGAGCTATACCACGTCCTGAGTTCATCAGGTTTTTCTCCTTGTTGAGGAAATTAATTCTGACACACACTCTTATATTTAGGCTCTAACATCCTGTAACTGGACCACTATACCTTAATCGATGCATTGCAGAATGTGACATGTTGTCAGTGACTCATTTTGTTTGCAAGGAAAAATCCTAGACGTCTTGATACTGCTTGAAGAATTTACAAAATGGCAAAAAATCAGAACTTAATCAGAAAACCCAGATACAATAAAAAAGGTACTTTTCTTTTTCTTCTTGTTTTAAGAACCCAAGTCTTTCTTTCCCCTTTTGAGGGCAAGGCTCTCAAACTGAAATTTTTCATTTCAATGGGCTCTTCCTTGGGCTGCAAACACGCAACAGAAGATTTTCTCTCCCATCTGAGTGCAGAAGGTAATAGTGCGAGGGAAAACACACATCTTGAACTTGGGTTTCTCTTGGTTCAAATCCTGTCTCTCTCACCTACCAGGTAGGTGACCGGGACACCTGATTTTTCCAGGCCTCCATTTACTCATCAGAAAAACAATGTTGGTAGAGCTTACCCCATTGGCTGTTGCAAAATCTAAATGACATGTGCCCGATCATTGTATAACGAGCTCTCAATACACTGCTCACTACTAGGCAGGTGACCTATGTTTTTACACAGACCCCAGTATTCACGGGCTTTGTCAGCAATAGCACAGTGAACTCAAATCGGATGTGTTTCTATGTTGGACAATTCTTTCCTCTATGAGTTTGTACTTTTTCTTGGAAGAGTGGCTCACTGTCCCCTGAGGCTGGGCTTCCTAGTAAGCACAATGAAGTTACCAAGGAACAATGACAATAACATAAAAGGGAAGCGTGAAGGCAGCCAGCTGCTGAGAGGCCCTTGCTTGCCTTCCATTCCTTGAGACAGAGTGAGCCACTCTCTACAGGGTGTGTGCAAACACCTTCCAGCATAGCTGGTCCCAGAGGTCAGGTGGGGTTTGGAAAGAGGCTCTTTCATCACTCAGTCCTGGAAGACACAAGTGGTTCAAAATAAAACTCCAGGATGATGATGGTTAAGATGGGGTGAGATCGCTCCACAGCAAGCTCGGGGCTAAATATGCTGCATTGGTTTCTTGTGCTACTGGGTGGAGAACGACCAGGGGCCTCGCCCACATTTATTAGCATCCTGAAAGAACGTCTGTGCCTCTGAACCCCACCATTCTCTGAGCCTTTCTCTCGCCATTAAATGGCTGAGATTGTCCTTCTCCACTTGGGTGGATTGATGTTATTTCTAAAGCATGCAATTCATTTCAAGAGGGGAGAGGGAGGATTAACTTGGAAATATTGTTCTATGGAGAAGAAAAATTAAATGTAAGTGGAAATGTTTTCATGAAAATGTTTTCCCATTTCGACATTTCCCGGGAGCACTCTGATCTCAATACATCACAGGACTCTGCTAGATTAGAAGGAATGAAGACAAAATGAATTTAAATAAAAATTGAAACTGACCAGCCAGGCTTTATTCTCCCAAACCCAAGGAAACAACAAAACGAGGAAAACCACAGATGAACCAAAAGAAAGAAAAATCAACTCCACGGAAATTTTAAGCTCAAATGAGAGTTTCAATTTTGTTTCAAAATCTCTAACTTCCAGCTTATTTTCAAGGCCACTAAAGATTCTGACTGTCCACACATCAACAGCCACTTGAGAGAATCATGAAGCCCTTCTTGGTTGTTTACTCTCAAATGAGAAACCCACTGGTTTTCAGTTATAGAAGGTGACTTGCTTGTTTAATAGTTCTTAGGTCATTAGAAGTATTTCATACTTGCCAATAATCAACATTAACAGCTCCAGAAAATGTGTGCAATTAACAGCTGGTCTAATTGATTGTGTTGCCTTTTTTTTTTTTTTTTTTTTTTAAATGTGCACATGTTCTTGCTGAGCCCTAAACATGACAAGAAAAATGAACTGTACAGGTGTTAATGGCCTTTATCAAAATAAACACAGCCTTTCGGAGGAAAGAATTATCAACTGATCTCGTGTCTGGGTCTGCACTGTCCAGTAGCCACAGGCCACATGTGGCTATTCCAATTTAAATTACTCTGAAATTCACCTCTGAGTCCCACAAGCCGCATTTCTGGCCCTTCAATGCCATGTGTGGCTAGCGGCGACGTTATTAGACAGGGCAGCTCAGATAGAAAACATTTCCATCATCGCAGAAAGTTTTATAGGACAGCTCAGGTCTAGATGAAAGAACAGAGCTGTGAAGCTTCGGGTACGTACATTTATTTTAAAAGAAGTACGTAAAATGGTCTACCTGAATTTGGGGTAGCTTTCTACTTGCACGCAACTGCTTTCCCTAAGCAACTTCAATGCACAAGCCAAGAAAAACCCAATATATACTCTCTCCTCATCATCTCTACTTCACTTTCCATCGTAAAACCCTCTCTGACCCATCAAGAGAACCTCTCACCCGGAACTTGAATAAGGATTCCAGCTGCCTACAGAGAATGGAGTTAGTTGCAAGCAAGAGGGCAAATCATTATTTTCAGACAGAAAGACTTTCCCACGATACATTGAAATATGAAAACCCACCGCAAGCTTCCCCCTCTATGGCCATCATCACACTTCCATTTATTTAATGTCTACATTCCCTGCCCAACTGTCAGCTCAACGTGAGCAGGATGCGAGTTTCTGTTTGCTATTGGGCACCCATTACAAGTACGGCGCTTGGGACAAAACAGATTCTCAGATTTTTGTGGAGTGACTGAATGAAACTTAAGAAGAATGGTATTTTGCTAAAGAACAGCAAACATCCTTTTAGAGCCTGGATCCAATTCTTTTATATTTGGATAGCAATCCACCCTTTATTTTCAGATACAAACTTAAAATAACTCAGCAGATTAATTCATGCAAGAATGTTCCAGTCAGTGTCTTCTATGGTCAGCGATGGCTCCTTCCAAAAGGGCCCAGCCCTACACCTACCTGTGCTGCCTCACCTGCCTCTCATGCTGAGATTTTCTCTGCTACGAGGAGGAGGAAATCAAGGCCCAGGGAAATTAAGGGACTTGCCCAAAGTCACAAAGCTATAGACAGATAGTTGGAAAAGCTCCCCCAGAAACAAATACGGATGCTGCTCATCATAACGCCTGGTTGTACAATTCCTACTAGGTCAGGAAAGCTCCATGGTCTTGGGCGCACTTTCCAGGAAGGGCATGGCTCTGCATCTCTGTACCCCCGGAGTTTAGCACAGGCATCCCACAAGAGTCCTAACAGCTTCTCTGTTCAGTAGTTCTCTGGGTGGCTTGGGGCTACCCAGTATGGGGCAGGTGCCTACCAGGGTCACGAAAGTCGGCAGGCTCAGCACCCCCCACCTCTCTCCAGCAGTGACAGCGGGGCCTCCCAGTGACCTTGGCCCTTGCCCACTGTACAGCAGCTTCATGCTTTGGCCACCAGCCTGCTTCCGTAAACTGACCACCACGTGGCACTGGGAGAAGCGGGCAGCACTTCAAGAGTTACCACTTCCTGCTCAGAACTTCCACCCAACAACTCCATTATTTTAAAACCACACTTGAGAATGATTTAGTAAGGACCCACTGGGCCCAGGTGTTGGTCAAACAACCGTTTGCAAGGGGCTCAGACCTTCCTGTTTGGGCCAATTCAGATTAGGGGTTCTAGAAATCAGACCTCTTAAGTAGTCGTTTTCATAAAAAAATCACTATTGACACAGAGAAAGAAGCACTGTTTTGTTTAATATTTACCAAGGGTTTGCCAAGTGGAACACAAAAGGGCGTAAGTGTAATATAGGGCACCTGTCCCTACGGGGGAAAGGTAAACCAACATCAGACTGCCTCGAAGTGATTTCGGACCATTCTGTTATTCTCTCGGTGGCCCAATAAAGTGGGTATCAGCCACATCGGGGGCTGAGAAAAACACCGCTCACGAGAACGCCCCCTTACTAAGACCCTACTAGGCACGGCTGCGAAGCATAGTTAATCCTCACGGCTCCCCCAAGGGACAGGTATTAGCTCCCCTTTCTGCAGATGAGGAAAGACGGGCTGGGAGGCACAGCCACGTGTCCAGGGTACTGCGGTGTCTGGATCCGTGGCCCAGACGCCATTAGGTGAGACCGCCTTCCTCCCAGACTGGGAGACTCACAGAAAGTAAGAAAGGAACTCAAGACCACAGAGGACACAGCACAGTGTCCCCCAAGTGGGGGGCCAAGACTCACAAGAAGGGGGTGAGGAGCTTGTGCAGCGCGTGACCTCCCGGAGGGCAACCTAAAGTTGGGTGGTTGTGGGAGGGGCATGCAGAAGTGGGGGGGCCGGGTAGGGAACGGAGACAGGAGCGCCACGTGTCCTGTGGTCACAGGAGCACTGAGGAGTTGGTGGCTGGCAGACTCACAGGCGCATGCTGGGGGGGCCGGGGGCACAGGCAGGCTCCAGTCAGATCAGGAAGAGCTCAAAGCCCAGTCACGTGGGGAGAAGGGGGAGTCCCACGCTGGGGTCGGGATGGAAGGCGTGGTTTCGGGAGATTCACCAGGTCATTCAAAACATGTCTCCTGTCACTAAGCAGCAAGGCCGCCGTTTCCCCCACTTATTTGTACCAGAGAAAGCCACCTGGCTCCTAGACCAGCCTGCCCTGGCACTCTCCAGAAGGGAAACATGCTTGGCTTATTCAGACGTGACTTACTGGCACGTCCAGGCTGTTGGCATGGAAAAATGAACAGGCTGACCTGGCCAGAAAAAGAGCAGGTGACGCAGAAACCCAGCAAAAGATGAGCTCAACATGCCAGCCTGAGTAAGTAGGAGACTCACAGGAAGGGCCCAGAAGAAAAGATGGTGGGGAGACGATTTACCAGAGAGAGAGGGCAGGTCAAATTGGGGCCTTGGGCACCTCTGGGGGCCAGGCAGAGACCCAGGCGCACTCCCTTCCCTATTTCCTTCAGTATTCACACCTGCACGGACAGCATATTCCCATCTTGGGGAGGGGAGGCAGAGGCTCACACAGGGAACTGAATTGCCCCAGGTGAGCTCTAAGGGCCAGGCGCCGGGACACACCGCATGGCAGCACTTCCTCCGGTGCTGTGATGACTCTGGCAGAAAATCTACGGTCCCGGGGCAGCCCTCTGCCCAGCCCTGGGCACTCCTTCACCTGCTGTCACCTCGTGGCGCACAGGAACTGTGTCTGTCAAATTATGAAGTGGAAGTGGAACCTATTCTAACAATAATACCAGCACATCCATTAATTGGATCATCTTGGAAAAACAGTCCTAGCAGGGGAGAGAGCGCAAATGGACAACTGAAGGAGGAAAAGACATAGGCCTAGAGAGAGAGAGAAAACGTCACCAGGCCAGGTGGCTAACCTTCCTTACGTGTGTATTTGCACTGTATCTCTTCCCCTTTTCATTCCCTGCGCCCACAGGACAGGGCTGAGATGGGCTGAAGGTCCCATCCCTCCCCCATGGCCACAGCTCCATGTGAGTCAAGAAGCAGCTGTCTTCTCCCTCTGTGACTCAGAGCACGAAGGAGGCCGAACCCCCACTCAGCAAACCAGAACCTCAAAATCTTCATTTTGGGTAGACAAGGCTTCTCACAAAATCCCCCAAACAATCCATCTTCACAGATAACTTGACCATTTCTTTTAAAAAGAAAGGCTTCAATAAGACGGGATGTCACCTGGAATAGCAGCTCCTAAAAATGGGCATTTGTGAACCGAATGCCACATGCTGTGTTTTGCCATTTTGCCTGAGCTTCCTGCCTGGAAGCCTGTGTAACATAACAGAGAAGCCGCAGACACGGGAGCTGCTCCGGGCCACGCAAACTCCGCTCCACATCTTCCAGGCAGCCCTGTCGCAAATAATTCATGTCCACTACGCCCCTATCACACTGAATACAATCACATTGTGCAGCTGGAAATGGGAAACCGGATTCAGATCACAGAAGACGGCACAAAAACATCTAGTTCGACACAGGGCTGCCTTTTTTAAGGGGGTGGGTGGGGTGCATATCTCAGACCTAAGAAGAACGGGTGAAGGATTCAAGACCCATCTTGGAAGAAAACGCAGAATTAAAATAGCCTTCCACGTGTCCCAAAACAGCAGCAACAACAAAAAAAAAACCACCCAGCCCTTCCAGAACTGCGCCAGTGTCAGCTGCGGCGTACCTAACCCAAATCCTCGGGGCCCCATGCATGCAATTGGAAAAGAAAGCACGATCTCCTGGAAAATGGTGCATGTTGACAAAGCATGGCTTGTCCCACATGGACAGGAATAAAAGAGAAACGAGGCTGATCACAAGCCGGCCTCCTTTACTCTGTGGACCCGAGGGAGGAAAAGAAAAAAGGTTGAATCAGGGCAGGGAGGCGCCAGCAATGAAGGCCGGGCAGACGTGTGTGCCCTGCAGGATTTGGGTAAACAGCAGCCTGTAATGGCCACTGTTAGAGAGAAAGGAAAACAGACATGGAGGGAAACGTGTTTACAACTGCAGCAGTGGCGGGCGGGAGGCGGAGGGAGGGAGGGAGGGAGGGGGGAGGGATTCCCCGACTCTGCGCTCAGCCCACTCCGCTACGGTGGGGCCCCAGGGCTGAGTTGCGCTCTGGCACCCCACCCCCCCTGCTTTATTGGGGGGGCCCCACATCTTGTTTATGGGGAAGGTTACTCCTCCTGTGCTCTGGTGATCCTGTCCCTAATACTTCTGCTGCATCCTTGCGGGATGCCCGCTTGACTGACAGCTGCCTTAGCCAGTCGCTGCCCGGGCCCCTGGAAAGGTGGACTTTCCCAACGAACGGATTGGACGGCGGTGAGGGCGGGCCCTCGTGATTGGCGTGCTACTCGGAGTAGAAAGTAGTAAACAACCTTGGTCCAAGGCAGCCGCACGGAGGGCGCCGGATGCCAGCTCGCCTGTCCCAGCCCTGGGATGGAGGCGGGTGGGGGGAGCAAAAGGAACTAGACAAAAGGAACCCACGGCAGGGCAACAACGAAGGGTCGCCCAGAAAAGCAAACACGAGTGGGCGTCCTTTAGAGCCCCTGGGTATGAACTGCTGACTTGCAACTTCACATCATTTTTGTTCTGTGGAAAACTACAAAGGTTTTGTTTCCACAATTTTTACTCTTCTTCGTGGGGTTTAAACACTCTCAGAAAGGAGCGAGATCCAATTTAGTGGACCTTCCCTTTTGCCCCTCCCCACCTTAAAATTAATTTTCACTTGTCTTTTCAGAAGTTGTTGTACGTCCCTGTACTAAAAATTGTCTCCTGACACAATACGCCGTTAACGGCACAGAGGTGAATCAGATGCCCTGTGAAACCTTTTCATGGCAAATTTCTGGAGCTGTGATCTCACTGGAAAGGGGCCCGTGTGAGGAAGCTTACATAAAAAGAAACTGACATGATGGCGTTAAGGGCACCTGATAAGAAATAAGCAGTTAATTTGCATTTTCCATAGAGTGTGTAGTTCACCCAGGATACCACTTTCCATGGCAACTGCCCACTTGGTTTGACGCAAAGGACAATGCATTCCTCTTTTTGCCCTCACCATGCTCCTAGGGCCTGAGCTGAGAAAACCTGCAGCTTACAGGCCTGCGTCCAGGAGATGGATGGTGATCACCTGGCCCGTCTCCACAAACCATCTTCCTGAGCTAGATTCCTGAGAGGCCCTTCCCTGTGGGGGTGAAGGACAGGGAACCAGGACACTGGAAGCAAGAGGGATCTCCACTGACTGCACTGTGCTGGTCAGCCTCACTGTCACCTGTGACCAGACAGCCAGTCTGTCCAAGCTTTGAACACAAAGAGAGGGTGCAAAGGACGTCTGACAGGATGCAACATTGGGAGAAATGGCCACCTGGGGCTCCTTCCATCAATCCCAGCCTCTGGTACCTGCCCACTCCAATCGTCTCACCCCAAGCACTCCCGGGGAAACTCATGGCCTCGAGTCCCCACTCCTGTAAACCCTCCACAGCCTGCAGAATGGAGTCAGTCGCCCTTGGCCCATCCCACCTGGCCCCAGACCCCACGCGTGCAGCCTTCTTCCTTCCAAGCACCCCTCCCTCCAGCCAGCCACTCTGTCCTGCCAGCCACACACACACTTCTCACAGGTTGTTCCGTCCACCTTCTAGGCCTTACCCCTGCCTGCCCAGGAGAGGCCAGGGTTCCCCTGCCCCTGCAGAACTGCTGTGAAATCCAAAGCACTTCCATCAATGGCCCTGACAACACTTCCAACACCGCATTCTGACTCTGCTTGCAGGTCTGTCTGTGGCACTAGACCCTGAACTTGCTGAGGACAAGGGCTGTGTCACCTTCTGATGAGTGTATCTGCTGCAGACACAGACCTACAACAAGCCCACTCCCGACATGACAAACATTTGCACTCAGGCCTCATTCTGCCCCCACCCCCCAGTCCAGTCTGAGTGTCCTAACTGGATCCTTGCTAACCTGTCCCCCCAACCCCCTAAGTTGGAGGCAGTGTAGGTCCGCTTCTGCTGGTGTCCCAGTGCTTCCTTCCCTACACACACAACTCTTTTCCTGCTCCTGCTGGAAGACTGACAGGTCCTTCCCCGCCTTCTCTAATTGCCAAATTCCTATCCTGCCTAAAAATCACTTTCAACCCTGGGCAGACCTCCCATAAGCTCCACCCCATCCCCCGGCTTCCATGCTTCCTCTCGTCTCTCCCCAGGACACAACCACAGTACCACCACGCTGGCATGGTTTGCTGCACAACCAAGGGCTGATGGGCAGTTTCACAAAGCGTGCCCTGCAGGTATCAACAGAGCCAATACACGCCTGTCTCCAGATGCAGACGGCGCTTCACGCTTGCGCCTCCATTGGGTCCTTCCCTGCTCTTCCCGAAGGTCTCCTCCATGTCTGAGAGTCTCTGGCTCCTTCTCAGTCTTCAAGCCTCAGCTCACATGTCACCCCTACCACTCCCACCTGCCGGCCACTATCACACAGATCTGTTTAACTTTCTTCATGAGCTTTAACTATCATCCTTCTTACCTGACTATCCAGTTGCTGGCTCTACAGTCTGTCTTCCCCCCAGCCCCGCAGCACAGAAGCTCCAAGGACGGGAGTTTTTATCTGCTCTACTCACCACCACACGCCCAGTATGCCCGGAGGAAGGACTGGTCCGAACCAAAAGTTCCAAATTCACTTTGGGGGCCATAAGGGACAAAAGAGAACGAATCGCTCAGCAACATATCCAGGCAATGGGAGGATGAGTTTGGGGGCAGAGATGGCTTCAGGAAGGACCCTGAAGCGGACACTCACAGAAACACCCATGGAGGGGCAGGACTAAACTCTGCAGCCTCACGTGAACAAAGGAGGTCCAGGCGTCCTAAGAATCCTGGGGTTCTACAGAGGGAATCTGTGGTCTTCGGACCCCGCTATCACATGTGATGTGTCTTATCCTATACATATTCCCAAGTGGACTCAGATTAATGGTGGGAAAGGGGGACTTTTTATTGACAAACTTACTGCTTTATTTCAGTAATAAACAACCAGCCTGCTTCGAGCCTCTTATGATAGGTACTTATTTTTTAATTGAAAGTTTTTAAGTATAGGTAATAACTACGTGGCATAAAAATGAAAAAAAATGTATATCTACATATAAATATGTATAAGATACAGCAGAGTCTTCCTTCCCATACTTTGCTTTCAGTACTCGTCAAATACAACTATTTGTATTTCTCCCTTTTTACACACATAGTAACCTTTGGTACACACTGTTCTGTGTGCTCTTTTGTCACTTAATATATCTTGGAGATCTGTCTAGATCGGCAAATGAAAAAAGTCCTCATTCTATTTTAACAGCTACCGTATGTCATTAATATTCCACTGTACGGCGAAACCCTAATTCAATTGTTTGAACATTTCTCTGTGCACTGGAATCCCTTTGGGAACCTCAAAAAAAATATGGAGCCTGTGACCCGCCTTCCAAAGATTGACTGAATTGCTCTGGGTTATGAGTTGAACTTGGAAATTAAAAAAAAAAAAAAAAAGTCCCCAGGTGATAAGCAGACAAGTTTGAGAGCCATGGTCCTAACTGAGTTATCTATGCCTTCACGGAGGGATATCTGGGTTGTTTTCCATCTTTTGTGGTTTCAAGAACTGCTGTTAATTAACAAATAACTCTTCACATTTTGCATGTGGATGAGTATATCCGTGGGGTAAATGCTTTCCCCCAAATTGCTGCATCAGCTCAAAAGTCACCCCAACTAGTATGTATTTATAACTTGACAGGCATCCCTAAATCCCCCTCCACAGATGTGGTACCCTTTTCCAGTCCTCCCAGCCACACAGGGCTGTTTCCACACGGGTTTGTCAACAGGGTATGTTATCAAACGCTGGGAATATTTCCCAGTATGAGAGGTGAAAACAAGATAATCTCTCTGTAGTTTTAATTTCCATTTCTTTTATAAATGAGGTTAAAGATTTTTTCATATGCATGCTTAATAGTTATGTGTCTTTCCTCTTCTGTGGATTATCTGTTCAGTATTTCACCCCAAACCCTTTGGAATTGCTAGTCTCTTCCTTACCAATTTCTAGGAATTCTCATGTTTTTGTTTTTCTTTTTTTCTTTTGCTTTGTTGTTGTTGGGTTTGCTTGTTTGTTCGTTTGTTTCAAGTTGGAAGATTAGCTCAGTCTGTGATAGAAGTTGCATATATTTTCCTCAGTGTGGCATTTGTCATTGCTGATGGTTTTTGGCTATGCAGAAGTTTTTGGGTTCTTTTAAAATGTATTCAATTCTTTCTTAAGAATGTTTTCTTTTCTGGTTTCTGGATTTTGTGTTGAAAACTAAAAAGCCCTTCCCTGCTCCAGGGTTATACAGGCATCCCTCCATGTGTTCTTTTAGTACTTTATCGTTTTGCTGTTCACGTTTTTACCTTGGATCCATTTGGCGTTTAACCTGGTGTGTGGTAGGATATATGGACCCAACTGGCTTTATTTTCCCAATGGATACCCATGTCCCCTTGCCAGTAAGTGAAGAGTTCATCTTCATCCCACTGATTTGAGGGGCTCCTTTATGCAAATACTAAATTTCCATGTGTACTAGCATCCACATTTGGACTATTCTGTTCCCTTGCCCTATCTCTTCATGTACCATTACCTCACTGTTTCAATTATTTAGACTCTATAGACTATTTTAATGTCTGATCAGCATAGGATTTCTCATTGTTCCTGTACAGTTTTATCAACTAGCTTGTTTGATTTTTGTCATAACTTTAGAATTAGTCTAATGGAGGGGAAAGAAAATCTGCTGGCACGTGGCTCACATTAAATTTATAAATTAACTTAAGGAGAACTGATGTCTTGATATCGTCAATTATTCCTGTCTAATAATATGTTATGACTTCCCATGTACTCGAGTTGTCTTTTGTGTTTTTTAGTAGCATTAAGTTTTCCACAGGTAGTGCTTACGTGTTCTCTCTTTTGGTTTTCATTGGAAATAGGGTCTTTTCTCCTACAGTATCTTGTAACAAGTTATTAGCATATTGTAGGGATGCATTATGACACATCTGTTTATGTTGTTTCTAGCAGAAGACATTCTCTTCTGTGCCTTTGGAAGAATACAGTGGAATGGAAAAACTCAAAGGCTGAAAACTCTCAACAATAAATACAGCATCACAGTAATGCATCTCGAGGAGGCCTTCAGAAAACAAGCACGTCAGATGGCATGGGACATATCGCTGGAGAGGCAGAGGTGGGAGGGACTCTGGCAAAAAGAAGATGGCATACCTTAACCTGAAGACCTAGCAGATTCGGAGACGTTAGGAGAAATACACAGGGGGAAAAAGAAGGATGGTGGACCAGTTATGAGCCCCTGATGTCACGCCGTCCTGAGGTTGGAGGAGGTCACCTCTTGGCGAGGCTGACTCAATTAGCCATGCGTGCGAGTATATCTGAACCAGCTCAAGTCCGAGGAGACTGGCAGGGACTCAGTGTGAACACGCAAACTGTGGGTGACAGACTGCATTTCCCATGAGGTGACGAATGTGAGGTTCTGCTGGTATTTGACAAGTAGTTTCCTCTCCCATGTCCATAGGTTTTGAAGAGATACCGCTTTAAGAATAGTCACACTCTCACCAAAAACTTCTCTTTTTCAAATCTAGAGATCCCACGCTCACGTCCCCTTTCAGAAAGGACTTGCAGTGTCACCAGCGGGTAGCTTCTTTAGGGTCCATTTCAGCTTTTGGCCCGGTCACTCTCTTTTGAGGGCAGCGCCCGGCCAGTACCTGAGCACAGCACTGGCCCCAGGGCCTGGCTCTGTCTGTCCAACAAGACACCCCTCGGACGGCAACTTCTGGCTCGGAGCCCCCCAGGGCGGGCCGTGTCCCCCTCTGCTCCGTCCGGCGCAGCTCGATGCATTCCTTCTCCGTGCATCGTCCTTTTCCTCCTCTGGCTCTCACAAGTGTTATTCCTTAGCAAATCTTTTCATTCCTAACTTCACCTCGGAAATCTGTAGGAGGACCCAACCTGCAATAAAGGTGCTTAGCAAATTTGGCGGGGGGGGGGGGGGGGAATAAAAACCCCCACACACTGCAGGACCAGACAATTCGGAGACAGAAGGAGAAAGTCTTCCCATCACAGGAATCACATCAACGCACCTTGAAGGTCAGCATCGTCGAGTTTTAGAAGTCCTCCAAGCTGCCAGGGGTATACCTGAGAATTTCCTGCGTGCTGGGCAGGCACACGGTCTGTCTGGCCAAGTTTATCGTCGCCTCCATCTCGGGCAACACGTATGACCATTTCCATTGTACAGACAAGGAATCACGGATGCTAAGAAGTAGGGGCACCCCGACTCCGATGCAGGCGGGTCTGTGTGCTTCCAATGCCGTTTCCTTGCCCGCAAGTCCACTGTCCAATGATCAGCTTCCCAGCAGAGTCGTGGGGCCAGTGCGGTTTGCGTGGGCATGCCACGTCTGGGCTCTGACAGAAGAAGATATCACCCACACGAAGACAGCTCCTGCAAACGATGGGCTGCTGTGCCTTTGTCTCATGGGCGGTAATC